>NC_141457.1:60647500-63147500 GCF_015680905.1 Coptis chinensis | reverse complement strand
AAGCAAATCAAGGACATACTTCCTCTGTGAGAGTGAAATCCCCTTTTTAGACCTTGCAACTTCAATACCCAGAAAATACTTCAGTTGTCCTAGATCCTTCATTTTGAATTCCTTCGGCAAATACTTCTGCAATTCATTTATTTCCTTTGGATCAACTCCTGTAACGATCATGTCATCAACATACACAATTAGAGCTGTAATCTTACCATCTTTGTGTTTGATAAACAAGGTATGGTCAGAATTGCTCTGTTTGTACCCAAAAACTTTCATTGACTGTGTAAGTCTTCCAAACCAAGCTCTTGGAGACTATTTCAAGCCATACAAAGCCTTCTTCAGTTTACACACATTCCCAACATCTTTGGAATGGTTCTTCACACCTGGAGGCATATCCATGTATACTTCCTCCTCCAAGTTCCCATTCATGAATGCATTCTTCACATCAAGCTAGTACAAGGGCCAATCTCTATTTGCTGCAAGTGAAATTAAAATCCGGACTGTATTGATTTTCACTACAGGTGCGAAAGTCTCCTCATAATCAATTCCATAATGCTGTGTGTATCCCTTGGCAACCAATCTCGCCTTATATCTATCAATAGTTCTATCTGCATTAAGCTTCACGGTAAACACCCAATGACATCCAACAGTCTTCATTCCAACAGGCATATCAACTACCTCCCATGTTACATTCTATTGAAGGGCTTCCAATTCTTCATTCATTGCTTTTTTCCATTTTGAATCTTTCAAAGCATACTGCACGTTACTAGGAATAGATACAGTAGACAATTGATTTATGACAAGTGCATGGGTTTCAGAAAGACTATGGTTAGACATAGAGTTAGCTATAGGGTATTTAGCATTGCTTTGATGTTTGGTTCATATTGTTTCTTTGGAACTCCCTTACTAGCTCTTTGTGATTGTCTAGATTCAAGACTTTCTACCCCAACAGACTCATTAAAGGTTATAGGAGGTACCTGAGGTGGAGCATTCTGATCGAGATCTTCAATTATTGATGTAGAAGGGGAAATGTCGTGTACTACAGTTTCAGGTACATCCAGATCATGTGCTTCTGTCTCTACTGTTATAGGATTAATTTCTGCTTCAAGAACTTCAAATCGTTCCTCCAAGTGTTCCAATTCTCCAAAGACATCAGGATTCCCTTCACCGCCACTCTCCCCCTAAAAGGAAGACTGGGAAACTCCCTTTGAGTAATACTAGTCTGATTCATGGAATGAGACATCAAGAGATATATACATCTTGGCAGTAATCGGATCATAACACCTATACCCTTTTTGAAACTCTGCATAACCCACAAAAATACACTTCTTCGCACGAGGATCAAGTTTACTTCGTTCTGGTTGTGGGATGTTGATAAGAGCCCAAAACTGTAGTTTTAACCCCTTAACAATCGTACTTTTAGACCAATTATGTGAATAATAAGTAAGAGTTAATACTAATTACGTGTTTTTATGCATTTAGGCTTCAAAGTCCCTTAATATGCAGAAATGTGCCACTTTAGCGAGATAAAGGAGCAAAGGTCGGTTGCTAAGGAGTTCTGTGATTAAAGGCCAATTTTCAAGAAGACAAAGCCTCAGAAAGCCCGCTCAAAAGATGAAAAGTCAAAGTCCACGCGGGCGTAAAATGCTGTACAAAGTCAGCAGAACTTTCGAAGACCATATCTTTGGACTCAGACCTCGGAATTGGGCCTACCTTACGTCAAAACGACCGGCTCGGAAAGAGCTTTTCAATGGTCCAAGCCTTGACCCAATCAGAGGAGCAAAAGGTGGATGAAACATTTGTCGAAGGCAATTGCAGCTGAAGAGCCCATTTTGGACTAAAGAAATTGGTTTTGGGCCCGATTTTTCGGCCCAAAACATGGCTCCAAGCCCATGCACGATTTTTGGATCTGAAACTATAAAAACAAAAGCTTGACTCTTTGTTAATGGTAGATAGTTAGGTTAGAAAATAAATTAGGTTAGGATAAGAAAAGTAGTCATTAAACCTTAGTTCTAGATCTAGTTTTAGATTAATTAATTAGTTTTTATTCTTGCCTTAAATTCAGTATTAAATTATTGTTATTGCTATTCATTAGATAAATAAAGTTAATTAGTTCTCCATAATCTAGTTTCATTTTCATTTATTTATTAGCTTAAATCCTTAGATTTACTTATTTGTCATTATTAGTTTAATTCAATTATTGCATGAGTAGTTTCGAATTGAGTCTAAACAAGTAAAGTTCAAATCTTTATATTATGTCTTGTTTAGATTCCATGAGAAATGATAGTCTTATGATTCTCGGCTAAACCTCCATTAGAGGGGGGTTGAAAAACCTTGATAAAGCTTGATTTTGATTAGCGTAGAATAGTCGTAATTTCCCATTCAACTCTAGAAGTAATTAGTCCACCATGAGAATGGGGTTGAATACTTCACATGCTAGATGTTAGTTGGTAAAGATTACCATGAACACTAGGGATTAGGAAGAACCAATTGTTCTGCGTAGCAGTTCAATTCGGATTACGACAATTCGTCGTTAGTAAATTAAGTTGAGTTAAGGTGGATTCAAATCCCCCCTAATTCCTTATCATTGAATCATTTTAGTTCATACCTTGTTATTTGAATTATCGCGTCTTGTTAGTATAAATTGAATCCGTAGTATAATCGTAGAATAGAAATTTCACATAACACATTACTCTCACCATTGTTCTTTGTGTTTGTTCAATTGAATTTGTTTAAGTCTTGAGAGTTAAGAGTGGAACGAATCCTGACTCTATATATATTACATGAATATACATGTGAGAGTAGGAAATAAATTATTGATACCGTAAGAATAAGGTTAGAGTAATCTAATTGAGTTTTTACGGGTTATCAGATATGAACATAAGTTGTACATCCAAACACCCGAGGCTCCAAGTTAGGCATAGATGGGATGGACAAAAGTGTATGGAGTTTCTGATAAGGATTCTGGAACTCAATTACCCATGAGGGAGTACGGTTGATAACATAGGCTGCTGATTTCACTGCTTCACCCCAATAGGATCGAGGTACATTCATGCCAAACAAGGAAGCACGAACAACCTCCAACAACTGCCTGTTCTTCCGTTTGGCTAAACCATTTTGTTGGGGGGTACCAGAATTGGAGGTTTGATGACGAATTCCAATCAACCGGCAAAATTCAGACATGAGGCCATTCACAAATTCTCCACCATTATCAGACTGAAAGACCCTGATAGATTGTTGATACTGCGTCGCCACCATTTTGTAAAAATCAGTAAACATCCCATATACATCACTTTTGTTTTTCAGTAACGACACCCACGTCATGCGAGTGCAATCATCAATAAAAGTCACATCATATCTAGCTCCAGAAAATTAAGAAACTTTGGCAGGACCCCAAACATCAGAATGAATTTTCATAAAAGGAACAGGACATCTATTAATACTTGGTGAATATGAAATACGGTGGCTCTTGGCCAATTCACAAATGTCACAATGAAAGTCAGACTCACTAACAACTTAAAATAACTGAGGTTGCAACCTCTTCAAATAACTAAAAGATAGATGACCTAACCTACGATGCCATAACCACACAACTTCTTTTGCATTCTCAACCCTATTGACCTGATTAGCTTGCCCCAGAAAATTCTTTTTGTTTCGCCGGCCAGAAAATCCGTAGTACGCGGTTTCCCCTTTCTAACACCATAACCAAGAATCTGTCGAGTCAGAATGTCCTGAAAAACACAAAAAGATGGATAGAATGTCACAATACATGTAAGTGCGAGGATAATTTGACAAACAGACAATAGGTTATAGGTAAGGGATGGAACAACTAAGACAGATTCAAGAGTGAGGGTTTTAGATAACTCAATAGACCTTTCTCCGCTAACCAGAGTTGGAGTACCATCAGCAGTAGAAACAGCAGTCTGAGGTGAAGTTATAAGACTTTTCACAAGGTTAGGGTCATTTGTCATATGGTCAGATGCACCTGAATCAATTATCTATGTACTATTTGAAATAACCTTACCATTCATACCTGATTGCGCGACACTAGCCGAAGCATTGCCTCCATTCACAACATTAGCAATGGCGGCCTTGCTTAAATTCTTTTGTGGCCTCTTCGAGAAGTCCCACAATCAGGATAACCAATCACTTCATAACATCTCTCCTTGTTATGACCCAAATCTCCGCAAACACCGCACTTTTTATATGCCCAAGGATTTGATTTACCTTTAGGATGGCGTGGAGGACCAAAAAAACCTGGAGGAGTTATCTTGCTATGAACAGCCAAGACAGAGGATTCAATTGGTACAGAGCACCCCATAGCTTGTTTCTCATATTGTACCTTACGAATGTAAGCATAGCTTTGTTCCAAGGAAAATTTAGGTTCTTTCCGAAGGATCTCTCCACGCACCTGATCATACTCTTGATCTAGTCCACATAAAAACATATGAACACACATTCTAGACATCGTGGATGTTTCATGGACTACAGCTTCAACACTGTTATTCTGGGAGGTCACCCTCTGATCAATCTCCTAGAACATAGCCACCAATTCATTGTAATAGGAAGGAATAAGTCTCCCATTCTGCTTCGCTTCAAAGAACTTCGTATTCAATTCAAAAATTTGAGTTTCATCAGAGTCATCATAGAAAGTTTTCTCCACAGCCTCCCAAATATCTTTTGCAGTAGGAAGACGAATATAACGGTTCATAAGAGAAATCTCCATAGAATCAATAAGCCAACTTTTTACCTTTTCATTACCTGTTGCCCAAACTTCATATTCGGACGAATTCATAAGGGGTTCAACCTTTGCGCCAGTCAAATAACCAAGCTTTCCCCTTGCTCCAATCCGCATCCGCATGAGAGGAGCCCAGATGGTATAGTTGGACTCATCTAATGGAACAGTTTTTGGGAACACTGAGTTGTCTTGTAGGGTGTAGTGGTGATGAATGATACTTGAAGAATTGTTGTCAGATTCAGCAATTGCAGAAAAAAAAAACGATTTAGGGTTTTGAAGAAAATAAAAAAAAATAAAACTGATTTGAGAGGGGTTTAAGATTCAAGGATTCAACAATGGGTTCGCGATTCAAGGATTCAATGCAGCGGATTTCAATGGTTTGGCTCTGATACCATGTAGAACCAGAGGATTCAATTCAATTCAGTGTATATTTACTTGATTGAATAAAGAGATTACAATTGTTTATATAAAGTTTATAAAATAGGAAACAAAACAATTCGGTGGCTTGCGAAACATGAGGCGCGAGTCGCGCTCTGTTTGTGCTGGAGAAGAGCGCGGGTCACGCTCTAGCTACTGGACATCTCGAAAGCCTCAGACGCAGGTCGCGCTCTATACACACTATATCTGAGCGCAGGCCGCACTCTATACATGGAAAGCAAAATACAGCTTTCTACATAGTATTGTTTAGCGTAACGGTCAACAAAGAGGAACAAACCGTTGAAGCAATCGATCAAAGATGTTGGAGCAGGATGGAATGGTACTAAACTAAAGCAGAATTCCATGAAAAACACATTTTTCCTAGGAAGACAAGTTTGAAAACAAGTCAAATCCCAAATTGGGGTTTGCAAATTATGACGACAGGTACTAATCAATAGACCGGATAATAGGTCTGTAATTCGAGGAATAATTGAGTCTGAAATTAATCTGTTCCACCATTTTGAAACTATTTTAAGTCTAAAAACTTGTTTAGGGGACAATCTAATCAAAATTTCTATCCAGATATCATCATTCAGATAAGGTATAATCTTACTATTGCTATCTCTGGTACTAGTAATAGTGCTAGATTTATGCTTCTTTAAGGAAAATATACGTTAATGTATCTCTAGTATTACTTGGGTGGGAGGTTTTTCTGATTTTAAAACATGAAAAGAGGTCTCTATATATATAATTTAAAACATGGAAAAGGGATGTAGAAATTTCGAGTCCTGAACGAAATAGGGAATAGGAATTTCACAAGGAGATGATATGGATTGTTAACCTTAATGAAGTAGGAAGTGTTTTAACCCTTAGGCCTTAGTCGACCGAGAGGATGCTCCATGAGAGTTTTGTATTGGTAAATGGGTGTTTGAGCATAGCATAGTTCAAGAACTTGTATCACCTCCACTTAGATCCTCATAATATATTAATCGGGTAATCCAGAATATTTTGAAGTGTCATAATTCTAGAGGTCTGATAGATCAGTTACTAGTGTCATTAGTGCGTATTATCTTGGCTTAAGTGATCGAAGCAACCAATTTATGTAATACCAAATGGGCAAGTCCATTCTGTTAGGGTTTAATCCAATACCAATTGATCCAGACTACACAGATAACTTGTAATATGAAACACTTCTACTCCAGACAAATTCTAAATATCAACTACAACCTAGCTAGCATGCCCAACTCTTTAAACAACTATTAACAACAAATAATAATGTAAAGAAGATAAAGCATACCACAACACAAAGATATATCGTGGTTCGGCCAATGATGCCTACTTCCACAAAAGCTAATCCTTTTATAAAGTGGGAAGGAATATTACAATCACTCCTTTCAGTCTCTCACCTTACTAGATCACTCCTTTCTCTTTATAGGTTTTTCTCTCTGCAAAGGTTTTCTCTCAATTTTGATAGCTCTCAAAATTGGGTTTCTATTCAAGACGTAGGTTTTCCAAAACCTTGTTTCTGTTTATATACTGCCCTTTCAAATTCGCGGTTATTGTAGCGAATTAGAATGCAAATATAGGCATGGGCGCGGGCGCACTCTAGGCAAGACCAATTCTGAGCGCAAGCACTTAACAACCTGTTTGTGACTTCCAGTACCAAGGGCGCTGGCGCGCATTGGGTTTAGCCCATTTTGAGCACGCGCGCGCTCAGACCTTTTTCACGCAGAACTGATTTCTTTTTCTTCCTCATTCTCATGTGAAGGATAACTCCAACAATCTCCCCCTCCCCAACAATGAGGGGGGATACCTCCATGCAATTTCCAAATCAACAGGAGGAGTTTGCTACCATTCCGACGGTAGCACAACAGACATCAAAACTTACCTTTCAGTAAGACCTTGGTCATCATATCCAACCCATTCTTGTCGGTATGGATCTTCTCAATACACAAATGATTGTCTTCAAGTACTTCTCTAATCTAATGATAACGCACATGTATATGCTTGGATCTAGAATGAAAACTAGGATTCTTACTCAAATGGATGGTGCTCTGACTATCACATAGAACTACAAACTGTTTTTACTTTAGTCTTAGTTCATCGAAGAACCTCTTCATCCATAGCATCTCTTTGCAACACTCAGTGGCTGCAATATACTCGGCTTCTGTAGTAGAGAGGGCAACACACTTTTGCAACTTAGATTGCCAAGAAACTGCCCCCCCTGCAAAAGTAACTAGATAACCGGAGGTGGACTTCATCGAATCAACATCACCTGCCATGTCTGCATCAGTGTAGCCTTCAAGTAAGGGCTTACTTCCACCAAAACACTATGCTATCAATATCGGATATCTCAGCCGATTAATAGCGTATCGCTTGTAAACCGATTAGTTTTTACCGATTTTTTAACTTTTTCTCACCGAACCAATTTAATCACCGAATTGACAGATTAATCGGCCGAGATTACCGATTTCTCGCTAAACCAAGAAAAAAAATTATTGAAAATATCGGTTCCCCATCCAAAAAAATATGTAAAATTAACGAATTGGATTCTTAAACCGTATTAATAATAATATAACCCAATCAATACACAAAGCTAAGAGTTTACTTCTTTTCCCCTCCTTAACGAAAGTTAAATATACAAATTATTGTATTATCTCTCTAATAAATATTATCGCTTCTTAATCCCCTTATTCCTTTAAATATTTAACGTAATTTTTGTGTTTGCTATATCTGTAGTACTCTAAAATTGAGATGTGATTATGAGAATTTGATATTTTTTGTTGTATCTCGGATCACTATTTAGAAATATTTGGTATGATTATACTATTATATATTTTGAAAACGTCAAATATATACCTCCGATATAACCGATTAATCACTGATTAACCGATTAATCGCATATCGCTCCTCGACCGATTAGTTTCGAAAACCGATGTTAACTGCTTAGCCAAAACACAAACACAATTTGGAAGTGCCCTTGAGATATCTCAAAATCCACTTAACACCTTCCCAATGCTTCTTACCCGGATTTGACAGAAATCGGCTTACAACACCAACAGCGAAAGCAATATCCGGTCTTGTACATACCATTGCATACATCAAGCTGCACACTACGGATGTTTAAGGAATCTTTTCCATCTGACTCTGCTCATGCTCACCCTTTGGACACATCTCTTTGGTCATGCAGAACTGGCCACCAAGCGGACAACTGATTGGCTTCGTTTGATCCATGTTGAATCTCTTCAACACCTTCTCAATGTAGCTTTCTTGAGAAAGTCACAACTTCCCACTCTTTCTGTCATGAGTGATCCGCATCCTAAGTATCTGCATTGGTTGACCCAAATCCTTCATCTCAAAGGACTTACTCAAGTCTTCCTTCAGCTTCGATATCTTGTTGATGTTCGGGCCAACTATCAACATATCATCCACATACAACAAGAGCACTATGAAATTCCCATCTAGAAATTTTTGAACAAACACACAATGATCGGAAGCAGACTTCTTGTATCCTTGCTTCGCCATAAAGGAATCAAACGTTATGTATCATTGCCTCGGTGCTTGCTCCAACCCATACAAGCTCTTTATCAGCTTGCATACTAGGTGTTCCTTGCCTTTGACCTCAAACCCCTCTGGCTGGTCCATGTAGACATCTTCTTCAAGGTCTCCATGAAGAAAATTTGTCTTGACATCTAGCTGCTCAACCTCTTGGTTCATACTTGCGGTCATACCCAATACCACCCGGATATAAGTCATCTTGACTACAGGAGAGAAAATCTCATCAAAGTCAATACCTTTCCTTTGACCAAATCCTTTCACAACAAGGCGAGCTTTGTGCCTTGGGTGTGGATTATTCTCCTCATGCTTGACTTTGTAAATCCACTTATTCTTGAGAATTTTTCTTCTTTCCGATTTCTCAACTAACTCATAAGTGTGATTCTTATGCAAAGAATCCATCTTATCATGCATGGCCTTCAACCACTTCTCTTTGTTTGTACCTTCAAGAGCCTCTTGATAGTACATAGGTTCTCCACCATCCGATAGTAGAACATACGTATGTGGTGGATACCTAGTTGAAGCTTGTCTCTCTCTGTCTGACCTCCTTGCCCCATCTGTTGGTGCCTCAGGAGGATACACTTCTGCTTGCTCTGGTGGTGGTTCATGCACTTTATCTACATCTTCTATATCAATAGGTTCATTCCCATCATGAGTAATCGGATTCTCATCATGAGCTTCAAGCCCATAGTTCTCTGCATTCTCAATTCCTTCTGCACGTTCCACAGTAGGAACTTCTGGTTCTGAATCAACAAGATCATTAGTGAAATCTTGTAGCTTCTCACCCTCCTCAAACTCTGCTATGGTTTGGTCTTCCAAAAACACAATATCTCGACTTCGGATTACCTTCTTGTTAATCAGATCATAGAGTTTGTAGCCAAACTTCTCATCCTTATAACCTAGAAAAATGCACTACTTGGTTTTGTCATCAAGCTTGGATCTCTCATCCTTCGGAATATGCACAAATTCCCTGCACCCAAATACTCTCAAGTGTCTATAATCTACATCTCTGCCTGACCATACTCTCTCTGGATAATCACTATTCAGAGGCTTCGACAGCGATAGGTTGATCGCATGTACGGTTGTGTGCATTGCTTCTACCCAATAGCTTATAGGTAGCTTAGAGTAAGACAGCATGCATCTCATCTTCTCTACAATGGTATGATTCATCATCTCGGCTATACCATTCTATTGCGATGTCTTAGGAACGGTTTGCTCATGACGAATCCCATGACTCTGGCAATACTCTTCAAACGGCCCAATGTACTCACCCCCATTATCTGAGCGAATACACTTCAAAAGCTTCCCTGTCTCTCTTTCCACCATGCTATAGAATTTCTCAAACACTCCAAGTATTTCATCCTTGGTCTTCAGACTATATGCCCATACCTTTCTCGATGCATCATCAATGAAGGTCACGAAATATAAAGCTCCCCCGTGGGACTTTTCTTTTATAAGACCACATAAATATGTGTGCACTAGTTCAAGGACGTTGTCCTTTCTGTGAGACGGGAATCTTTGGAAAGACACCCTGTGTTGCTTTCCTACCAAACAGTGAGTACATCTATTTAAATGTGTACCTTTGATGTCTGGCAAGGCCTTTTGCTTAGCAAGAACTTCCATGCCTTTTTCGCCCATATGACACAGTCTCTTGTGCCATAGTTCGGAGGAAGCTTCTTCTTCTACCGTATTTACTTCTACTTTACACAAACTAGCCTGTGTTTTGTAAAGAGAGAAAGTTTTCTTCCCTCTGGCTGCTACAATGGAACCTCTGCTCAGTTTCCATACCCCGTTACCAAATGAGTTTACAAAGCCATTATCATCTAACTTCCCAGCGGAAATTAGGTTTAGTCGGATCTCAGGGACATGTCTTACATCCTTGAGTGTCAAGGTGTATCCGACATTGGTTTCTATGTGAACATCCCCAATGCCTACAATCTTTGAGACTCCAATGTTGCCCATCTTCACTTCACTATATTCACCACAGCTGTAGGTAGTGAACAACCCCCTGTGCGGTGTGACATGATAGGATGCTCTTGTATCTATCACCCACTATGTATCCTGGCATGAGGTACTAAGACAACACTCACCACAATCTGAGCCAATTCCCATTAGACTATCATCGACGAGTACTGTAGTATCTCTGCCTGAGTTTCCGGTCTTCAAGTACACAGTTATTCCTCTCCTCCCTTTTTAGAGAATTGCACTCATACTTGAAGTGACCCTTGGTGGCACAGTAGTAATATTGCCTCTCTGCCTTAGGAGTTCTAGCTTCACCCCTAGATTTGCTTCTGTTATCACCTCTAGAATGAGATGGTTTTCTGCTTCTACCTCTCCCCTATTTCTCTGTGACAAGGATCTCTGAGTGAGAGGAGTTGCTTCTTGAACTCCTTCTAGTCTCCTCATTCAACAAAGACTCAGTAGCCATCTACATGGAAATGATTCCATCCTTAGCTGATCCATGTAGAGAAACTGCTAACGTCTCCCAACTTTCGGGTAGAGAGTTTAATAGAAACAAAGCCTCAACTTCGTCTCCCATATTAATCTTCATCAAATGCAACTGATTGATAGTATTTTATACTTTATTAAGATGTTCAAACATTGAAGAACCTTCTTGGTACTTCGTGTTGGCAAACTTCTTAACGAGTAGCACTTTGTTTCCACCCGACTTTCTCTCATAGAGGTCTTCGAGTTTCTTCCACAAGCCAAAAGTTGTAGTCTCTTGGGATACATGGTGAAAGACACTGTCGTCAGTCCACTGTCGAATGTACCCAATTGCTTTTCTGTCAAGCTTGCTCCACTCAGCCGCAACAACTGATTCCGGTTTTTCTCCTCCATTTTCAATGGGTTATGCCAAGTCCTTGAAGTAGAGCAAGTCTTCCATCTTTACTTTCCAAATGGTGTAGTTCTTCCTATTCATACTCGTCATGCGAGTGTTCACAGAATGGTCCATCTTTACAAGTTATTTAAACTTAAATCTTCTCTTAGGAATTTTGTCAAACACCTTCCGAAGATTTGGATAACACCCTAGGTTAATCTAACCAAGGCTCTGATACCACTTGTTGGGGTTTAATCCGATACCAAGTTTTTCTCTCTGCAAAGGTTTTCTCTCAATTTTGATAGCTCTCAAAATTGGATTTCTATTCAAGACTTAGGTTTTCCAAAACCTTGTTTTTGTTTAATTATATACTGCCCTTTCAAATTCGCGGTTACTGTAGCAAATTAGAATGCAAATATAGGCATGGGCGCGGGCTCGCTCTCGGCAAGACCAATTCCGAGCGCGCGCGCTTAACAACCTGTTCATGACTTCTAATACCAAGGGCGCGGGCGCGCCTTGGGTTTAGCCCAATCTAAGTGCACGCACGCTCAGACCTTTTTCACGCAGAGCTGATTTCTTTTTCTTCCTCATTCTCATGTGAGGGATAACTCCAACACATTCAAGATGTGGACTTACTGCTCTATAAGAGTCTGATACTGCATCCACTCTGCCCGTGCATTAAGTGAAGGCCAGCTTCAATCGATTTAAGTTTCTCATAGAGGACTTACGTATACTTCCTCTTATGATTGTTAAAAATGCTTCCTGGTAACTGGTAAGTCTCTTACGAAACCCCGATACCCTGTTTTAGACTTTTAGTTGCAGTATCATACCCATTTGTTATCAAGGTGACTTCATCATTTAGCCTCTCCAGAGTTGCTCTGTAAGTTTTAATTGGCTTCACGATGGGCATACCAAAATATCGAGATTCCCCTTCACTGGCTAGGGTCTTTTACTCGAGAAGAATTGAAAGGAGATGGTTGTCCACAAATTCGCTCTCTTCTCTCAAAGGCTCTATATTCTTTATATTATCCCCTATTCTGAATTGAATAACTGTCAACTTTCCTTTGTATACTCAACACCTGGTTAGTTTCTCCAACGACAATGGTACTTTTATAAGTCAATGGCCAGTTGAACGCTGATAACGTTTCCTAATCAAAATATGGAGATTCGTAATTCTTGCTTCGTAAGTTTTTTTTTCCTTTTCATTATTTATCATGTACTAATTTATGAAATGATTATGTGATGTTTATGCCATTTCTTTCGTATTCGATGATGAGGGTTTACAATGATTGCGTAACATCTCTAATGTTTAGGATTTTGTTTCCATTTGCTTCCTAATGAATGAATATGACTATTTGATATATTTTTCTCACAATGAGTTATGTATAGTGAATATAAGCCAAGTATTAACACGTAGAGATCGGAACAAAAGTATCTCAGTAGAATCAAGGCTTCAGAGGATTCTAAATTATGTTTACCATAGATTGTGTTAAATGTAAAGCGAATCAGATTAATACAATATATTTTAGCCTTCATAGAATGTGTTAATTGATTGTCAACCTTTTCATATGCATTTAATTGTCTCATAATGTTGAGTTTAATTTACTTTAACTTTAATATGGTGTATATATTCTACAGTTCCATCGTAAATCTGTTTGTTTATAATGTGTTGATATTTTCTTTGCAGTTTAGAATATCAATGGTTTTGTTACTGACACATAGGGGTGGAACTTGGGTCGGGTTAGCCCAAGCCTGATGGACTAAAACCCAATTTTTGTTGGTCCTGGGCTAACATGTTAGATCCGTGGTCCGGGCTTGGTTTTGTAAAATCAAAACCCGACTCGGTTTTGGGTTGGGCTCGAGTTAGAATATCAAAAAACCGAAAAACCCGAGCCTGTGTGCATATATGTACGTATATCTTTCAATCCTTCTATTCTTGTAAAAATTAAGATTTGGAATCTCTATTTTAGATAGAATAATGTAATCAACAAGGTTATTTTCCCTTTCAAACAATCAAATATCTTTGATTTCATTAGAAGATTTTAATTTCAGTGTTTTTTTACCTCCTAATTCCTAAAAAAAACCACGAGAAGTTTGACAAACCCAACATAACCCGACCGAACCCGAATTGGTCGGGCTAGGGCTTGGGCTGAAAATTTAAAGACCGACTAAGGCTTGGTCCCAGGCTCAGGTTGAAGCATTTGAAATTTGGGTTAGGCTCGGGTTATGCCTCAACCCGACCCAACCTGTCCAAGTTCCACCCCTACTGACACATAATGGTCTACATTTTTCAGGCATTGCATTCATCTCAATCTGACAATTTTCCTCAATTACATACAATAGAGGATTGGAAAGAAGCCGAGTGTTACAGCGAATAGCATCAAGGTCAATATTGAATACCTTCAATTCCTCTCATTGTTGTACTTCTTTTGGATATTCCATTTGTTATTGATTAGTTATTTGTTTACTTATGTACTAGCGATCCTCCATTAAATGGAAACAGGATATGGAATACATTTTCAAATGTGTTAAATACTAGCCATGCTGTCCGACCTGTGGTCAGGCCTGCTATTTTTTTAAACTTACTATGTCTGGGATGTTAATTTTCAGGCTAAAGTATTTTGGTTGATGTACTTAATGCAAAAGCGCATTTGTACAAAGAACATGTGGTAACAATTTCGTCAGCCACTTCGAGAGTTCGAGTTATTCAGAATTTTCAGATAGAAAGTGGGGCCAAATGCATCTTTTCATCAGAGGAGGGCCATTTTTTATGTGCTTAATGCAGGAGGGAAAAAGAATAGAAGAATAGCACCTCGATTTTCTTACAAGCCTCCTTGGTTTTCAAACCAATTTGGGTATACTTCTTAATCATCAATATGTGAATTTCAAGTTGTCAGTGGACAGAAGTTAAGTTCTTCCTTAGCTTCTATAGCTTCCGAGGAAACTTCATGTAAAGCTGATGCAAAACTCTCCATTGCCTTCTTACTTTTCTCTTCTTCATTTCTAGATGATTCCAGCTCATTCAGGAGCTTGCTGAGCACTTGAAGCTGCAAGTATTTCATTGTTCAAAACTTGCACCATCTCCACTTTGACAATCTCAAGCTCAGTAGTCAGTGATTCAACCATTCTTGATTTCTCCAATGCCTCTTGTTTGGCAGTATCAAAATCCCCCATCTAGTCTTCAAGATCCCTCTCTGTCTCTCTATTGATATCTCTAAGGATTCCACCTTTGCTCTAAGAGATGCAACTTCAGCCTGTGTCCTGCAATAAGCCACTCTGTCCTTCTAACTCCTCCATCAAAGTAGTCAAAGACTGATGCAAATCTCTCTAACTGATTAGCTTCATGAGCGTGACTCTCAAAGCGGTTATCATATGCTTTGTGTGAACCAAATGTTTTGTGTGGAACTGTTAACAGAATGTTTTGAACACAGTTTACAGTTTACACATACGCAGTGCGTCAAGGTCCAGTATATCTGGTAATTTTCATAGACCTGGCTGGATAGCTGATATGTGCTAAAAAGCTAAAATTCGTGAACGATTTTGCAATATTAAAATAAGTGTTCACATGAACCTAAAAGGAAAATTATAAAAGTTCAGGCAATAGTACAATGTATGGCGTCACAAATAAGTACGGGCTATTTATTTTTATTTTTTTTTAAAGTATTGATACCTTGTGAAATTGGAAAGTGAGCATGTCACTCAGAGTGAGGAGGAGATCAATGAAAGCCGCTCGCACAGAAAGTACTGAATCCAGAAACAGGTGTCCTAATCTTGGTGGAAGCACTTTTAAGATTTCGTGAGTTTGAGGATTTCCAAGCAAATATATAATTCCATTCAAGGTGGAGAGCCTGATTTCAGTGCATGCATCTTGCGACATGTCATCAACTATTTTTGAGATGGTCTTCGTAATGGCTGAAGAAGAGATGACTTCCCATAATAGATAGAGGAACCTTCAACAGCAACAACTCTCACGTTAGGGCATTCATCTAGAAGTAATTTCTCCAACAAAAAAAATTGTTTGTCCAGCAAGGCATCTTTGACTTCTTCTGTAGCATCTGGATCTTCAAGAGGGAACATGTCTAAGAGCAAATGCAATGCGTTTTTTCTAACATTAGAATTAGCCACCTGAAATTAGAATAAACCAGGTTACATTTTTAGGTTTCAAAGTTGCTACGCTGGTCAATGGGCCTAGTTTGTGTCTCCAACTGAACTATCAACAATGGATATATATCGTTTTAACTGTATATGAACTATATAAATTGACATCCGCATGATTTTGGCAAAAGAAAAGACACTAACTTGTATGAAGAAGTATCTAAGAGCAGATAGCTATGTATACATAAGCAAGATATTACTAAATGCAAGAGTCCAAACAGTAATACAATCGCAGGTTTCATGCGCTACATGACTTTCATTTTGTGGTTTTCAACTACAAAGTCCATTACTAAAATGTGACGCATGAATCTGGTTCTTTCATTCCTCTCCCTGCACTACATGATAACAAAGTTCCTTCAAAATAGACAGAATATCAAATATCTAGTACATTCTCTTAACAACATTGATGACAAGGTAGCCAACTAAGTAAACTATGTGAACTGAATGATGTAATACACTAACAAAAGTTGCAATCACTTTAATCCCAAGTGTCAATCCATGGATGCATAGCGCAAGTTCTACTCGCTATAGTGATTCAAATCGCCCAAGTCAACATATCCACTTATGTAACTTGTTACTGCCAATGACTTGGTTGAAGTTAGGATTCATGTTATGGCAAAACATGGTTGCTGATGGAAATACATAAACATGTTGAAACTACATTATAGAAATAAAGTACATCTCAAGTTCATAGAACAAAGACAAATACCTGGAGTGACCTAAAGATCACAGGTTCACTGAGGCGAAATAGAAGCTTCTTAACACCATCAGTAGTTCGCTGATTCACAAACCCGCCTAAAATTCTCCTTATAGAAGCAGCCAAGGTTTCGGACCTTGCATAAACTGCCCCCTCAACCATACCCTGGAGAAACCATTCTCAATCTCCTCCCTGGACAACCCTTCCCCAACTTTCCAAGCCCGAAAAAGAATATCAGCATATGCCTCCAACATCAACTTCCTCCCGAAAGGAATCTGCGAACGAATCAAAGCCACGCAACCCTTGCAGTAGCAAACCAAGGTGTATTTAAAGAAGATTAGGGAAGATCATTACCTTTGTTTTAGCTAGCTTCAAACTTGAGTATGTTGCTGATAAACACACGCCCTTATCATTTTCGATTCTTTCTTTCTTCACTTTGAAAATTGAGAGAGAGGAAAAGAATTTATCAATGGTGTACCGGCGGGGTGTGGGTTTTTTTTTTCTTGTTATGCTTTTGATTTTTTTTTTGTTAGGTTTGAGAAAGAGTTTTTCATATCATTCTATTTTTTAGTTGTTAATTACTTACTTACCCCTGGCATACATTCAAATAAAGGCGTATGTTTGGTTTTTGTTTTTCATAAGAACTGAAGAGACCGAATAGACTTCTATAAAATTACAAAATAGACCAATTTTAGGGGTATTTAAGTAAAAAATAAAGTAAATATTTCAAAACATGGGTTCTTTCAAAATTTTGCTGACGTTGCTCCCTATGAGCATTCTGGGAGAAAGGGATATTAATACTAGAAATTGGGCTCTAGACACTTTTTTTAGTGTGCTTTTTGTCTAGAGAAAGACCAATATTATCTTTTGATTCTACTCCAATTTTAGCAGCACGTCACTTTTTGGGTGTATTAACTGTTTTTAAAATTTCTTATTTCTCCTTTTTACCCTTTCATTTCTAACTGCCAATTTCTTCAACAAATAAATAATACTAAAATCTAATGTGCCCAGACTGTAGGTGTGTGTGTCAATCGAGGTCACTCATCAGGCAAGGGTGCGTGTGTATTGCTCCAAGATGTACTGCAATCAAATAATACAATTGTCTTATAAAAAAAAACCATTTGTCCTTTCACAATTTCACAATTTGAATTACATCAAACAAAGCTTAAACATGTTATTCAAAATTATCAGAGATGCATTTTAAATTGTTAAAGCTGTATTGAAATTAGTTGTAATCAACATACATTTTTTCCGTTTTTGAAGTTGATGTTTTCCACATTGTTTTGGTCTCTCCAGAAATTTATCTCACTTTTAATTGGAATTTTGTAAATTTCGAATGAATTTTAGTTATTTTGATTAACCCACTACTCTTTTGGTAACTGATTTAGTTCGTAGCTCTTTTTTTGTTGGTAGTTGGCTTCTTTAGTTTGGACTAATAAAAGAGGTCAAAATTGTAAAAGTCAGTCTGAAATTTGAGACAGATGTCAAATTTCAGTTTTTATAGAGGAAAAACAAAAAAAAAAAAATTGCTATTTCCTCTAAACTTAAGAAATTTGCGAATGTGTACCTATACCCAATTTTCTGGATATTAATATAGGTAGGATTGGCGTGGAAAATCTAAAATTATGTTGGGCGGGGATGAAACTCACATAGGCCCATTGGCATGTAGAAAGCCAGAAAGTGAATACTTTTGAATAATTGTCTTTACTTTTATTTTGTCTCACGGGGAAATAAAATCAGTTGCTTTGTCTACATTTTCTATTACAACATTCATAGTTTCATACTTATTGTGCAAAAAGAATTAATGCTTATGACTCAAAGAAATGTATTCGACCAAGTAATTTTTTTCAACAGAGATCTTTCTTCCCAGAAAGTATAAACATTTAACCATCTTCACAACACGTACACGCACGTGCCCATTTACTAGTATTAAATAGTTGAAAAAGGAGGAGAATCGAGTCTAGCACCAAAAGTGAAGACTACTACTACTAAATATGAAGATATATGCACGAGTAGTTTTACTTTAATGAAGCACCAATCGAGCACTTCTATTAGTACTGATAGGGATAGTATGATAACCCCTTGTTAAAACGATGATTTGTGGATGGAAATCGTGATAAGATGTTCCTGAAAATGAACAACTCCTACGGTTCTTCAAATACTATTGTTCAACTTTTTCATGGAATAAATTAAGAACTTGATGATTTATGTATTAAAATTTTGAAATCCATTTCTAATCATGATTCATCTATGAATATGCTCGGATACACGGTTTTCGAAGAATCCGCGGATCCAAGAAGTTAAATGTTTAGCAACCCTCCATGAACAAGTGACATTAACTCAGGATGCATTCTTCAGTATCTCTAGCCACACACTTCTGAATTTCCAGTATGCGCTGTTCCGTGGAATGCACAGATAGCTGCTTGGAAATCTGACTATCCATATATGCCTCCATTGCTCCATCCCGTATGCAATGCGTTTTTCCCTCCTATTATTGCCTGACAGTCTGCATTATAGTTCGTTTCAATTCCCACACCTCCAAAGCCAGCTCCACAGACCACTCCCAAATGATCTATTAGAAATGCTTCCCCGCCCCCAATCCCCAGATTTCCTCTTATGTACCACTCACAAATGATCTATTAGAAATGCTTCCCCGCACGCAATCCCCAGATTTCCTCAGATTTCCTCTTGATGTTCCAACTGTATTGACTTTGATGCATCCTGTAGGGGGCAAGGATCAGTAGCATTCCACATGCTGAGAAATCTTTGGTGACTTGAGCTCCAACTGTAGTTGATGTATTGTAAGTTTGTAACTTCATCTTGAGTTAATTAACGAGTGTTTCTTTGACGACTTAAGAGCAAGTGGGATACCATTCTTAACTCTTAAAATACCAGTGCCATGTTGGCAGTTTTCTAATCATAGGTCATTGGAGTCTTCTTTTAAATGGCTACCAGCCTACTAGGCATGAGACGGCTGCTGCAGCCCAGAAAATTTCTCAACGATAGTTTTGTGGTAGGCCCAGTAGGAATAGTTTTGTGGATCCAACACAAATTGAATTTAGGTGATTAGATAAAAATTCACAAATTTCCGAAAAAAGGATATCCAAACATACGACTAATAAGAAAAGACAAACTCCACCTAGTTCAATCTTCTAACTCCTCGTTGGGGTTAAAAAGGAGGGACTTCAAAAAACTCCACCCAGTCTAATTGCCAAGTCATATAAACCCTTGATAATTACTGTTACTAAGAAATCGTAAATCAAGAGAAAGATTTTAAGCTCTAACCAAGGATCAAAATTTGTTAATAATGCTTATGAAAAACAAAGAGTTTACAGTAATAAAATAAAAATATAAGTGAGACAGAGACGGGTTCCAAGCTTAACAAAATCAAAGTGCTTAACGCAGAAAGCACTGTTTTAACTGTTTTAGTAATGCCACGATGGAACTGCATGCTAACATAATTCACAATCCATGTAGTAGACAAGAGATTACTCTGGGCACAAGTCTAATAAATTTCAACAGAATCCCAATCTGAAATTGACGTTTTAAAATACATAACAGAGTTGACTCCAGTCCAACTGATTAATCTGAAATGTTCACCGGGCAAAACTTGAGATATTAATGATCTCTCAAGTCCAAGGATTCATGAGCATGAGGATCAGTCGGATTTAACCTGTCACAAGAACTTTCAGATGTCAAATTTGAAAAATAGTCTAGTATATGCTTCTGCTAATGCAAAATAAAATAAAATAAATTTAAGGTGAGAATTTATACAGCAGGAGGAGATCGAGACAAGCTTCGGCTTTTGCTCCTGCTGGGGCTCCTTTTCTTTGGGCTCCTGCTTCGGCTAGGGCTCCTTTTCTTTGGGCTCCTGCTCACCCGTTTGTTGCGAGGAGGCTGTATTATTCTCATTCAGCCAAAAAAGTAACAAGCAAAGTGTAACAACCAGTGATATGACTAATCTGTGTATCAACTTACAGAGAGTAATGGAGATCTGGATCTTGATCGTGATCTGCAAAAGTTTCAGAAACAACCCAATTCAATATCCACAACGTTTCCTTAAGACCTTTGATCCAAAAGCCTCGACGCCTCTTCCACGTCAGAATCACCACATTCATAAATGCAAAGGACAAACCATTAACTTTAGCATCGTCTAAAAACAGTAAAAAATACTTTTTTTTTTTTGCTCGGTAAAGAATACTGAAGTTGCAAAAACACTCAAGTTATACAAACAGGATCTTATCCATTAGGTGGTACCTAAGAACCTAGTTACCCCATCACGTGAAGATAAAATCCTCAAAGTGCACAAGGATATATCAAGATCTTAAAGGATGGGGTAAAAATTTCCTTTTGTACCACAATTTCATGTGAATCCAAAGTGCTACTCCTATACGGAGACGGCAATTGAAGAGAATAGTTCCGATATTAGATCTACAGGCGAATGGTGGTGAGCTCCCCAACGTAACTGACTTCCCTCATCCAGCAATGACAGTGCAACCCATTATCTTTTCCCACCCCACTTCAGCTCCAACTAGCATGTGCTATGAATTTCGTGTAAGAATAAGTGTACCATTCAGGTTTTCAGGAGCTGTCCATCCATTAAACAGCATACCTCCACAAAAAAATTATTGCATGCATTTGCACCATAATCCATCAAGTTCCTAATGTGCAATCCCCAAACGCCGCATAAATCCATATCTAGAAAAGAAACAAGGCAACCTTCATAAACACGGAAGAAAAACTGCACAACACGTATGTTCTTTCTCAACAACCCCCTACCATTTTTTGCGGAAGGAACAAATTTATGAAGTGGAGATATAGTGCTAGGAACAAGATTCAAGAACAACGTAGAAAACCATACAATGCCCAAGTTGAAATTCTAGTAGTATTCTACCACTCATTTGACACATGGGTGTGGTCAACAAAATTTTCTGGTCCAAAGAACATGCGAAATCAGTCTCGGTGATTGGTAGAGGTAAGACATGTTTGCAAGGTAGCTGGACATTAGAGTAGCTAGTAAACTTATAATTGATTCTCTCAATCACATTCCTCCACCAAAACCATGTATACAAGAGAACTCATAGCAATTCTTAGACTTTCTACAAAATAGTGTTACTTTGAATTTGAAGACAGAACTTGATGGTCAAACACACTCTGCATTGCCTTTTTTTTCTACGTAAAAAATGATTATTGAGTAAACACACTGCATTGCAGCTTCAGTCTATTGAGTTCAATTTTGCTTGCCTTAGAATACAGAGAACCTAGTAGAAAACAGCTCTGAAGTGTACAAATGAAGAAAAACGAACAGCTAAGTTCATAGACATTGAAAAGAAACGATTAAAACATGTGACATAATTAAAAGCACAAGAAACTCAACCTCGATATTATTTTACATAAACAAACTGAAAAATGCCAATATATTCACAACAAACGAATGCACTTGATGGTGGCAAGAGATACACATACCTCGACAAAGAGCGGGGCTTTGATCGTGAACGAGAAGAAACAGACCTCGATCGAGACCTGGACACTGAACGACGTGAAGATTTTGCTTTTGGAGATTTGCTGCAAAAGAATACATAATTGGTATCACTTCTTGATAAAGTTTCAATTATCAAAAATCCTGTACAGTATAATTTCAAATATTGGTCTAGTTTAAAACACAACCCAAAAAAGAAGAGGAAAAAAAAAAGACAATTCAAACCTCCTGCTCCTGCTGCGACTTGCACTTCTGCTTCTGCTTCTTGAGTAGGAACGACTGTGACTGCGACTGCGACTCCGACTCCTTGATAAGCTCCGCTTTGTATCATTATGTTCCCTTACCTATAGTAGGTACAACGAGAGTAAAGCTTGTGCACACAAAAGCAACAATTTTTTTTTAAAAAAAAGTAAATAAAACAATATACTATTAAGGATAGGGATTCCGAAGGTAGATAATGGTGAATTTCACGATGTAGGATAGTGAGAGGGTTTGTGATGGTGGGATACTTTAACAAGTCAAAGACAAATCACACACAAGTCAAGAACAACCCAGTTCCACTACTTCTACCAAAGTCAAATTACCACGCGCTACTTTGCACAACAAAAAATCACAGACAAGCAATTAATAAACAGACAATTATACCCGTATATAACCCCGAGTAAATGCATTCCGGAATTCTGAGTCATCGAGCTTCTTGATCTGAATAGAAGATAACAAGAATTTCAAGACAACTGAAAAAAACAAATAAGACACATAAAGATATCCCAATCATTGGCTCCCAATCATCTTACTGCATATTTCATGTCATCATAGTTCGTATAGTCCACAATCCCTGTGGTGCCTGCAAAATCACCACAAAATTTATATTGAGAAACCAAAACAAAAAGAATTGATTTACAAGAAATACACTATACAATATATAAGTTGCAAGCTCCAAGTTACAAGTTACAAGTTACAAGTTACAAGTTACAACTACAAGTTACAACTACAAGCTATCCAGAAGCAGCTAAACATTCCTTTAAACAAATTTAACACAGTATACAAAAGGCAACAAATTCAAGATATTACTAAAAACTATCTCATGAAATAATATTCCAGGCAGCAATTAATTGGAAATATCTCAAACCTATTCAAAAGTTCAAAACAAAACAAACAAAAAAAACAGCTTCCAGTGACCGGTGACATAGGCAAGGCACCAAAAAGGAAATTCCTTGATCAGGATAGCCCGATACAGTTACTAAATTTTGCCAACTTCAAGCCAAACTTCGCATATAAGAGCATCATCATAAAAAGACAGGGTAACATCCTATCAGTGTAGAGTGAACCATAACAAAACTAAAAGTTAATTTTGCTTCACTTTTTTTACTTGCCAGCCAAAGAAAGGTTGTTCTTCTGCAATCATACATATTGAAATTTCAAGGGAATATTCATTTTTATTTTTCTCGTCGGCAATAAAATATCAAAAAGATGTTGATATAACTAGATTTTGGAGACATGCATGCACCTTTGGTCTAGTTTATCTCAGGTCCTACAGAATAAGAAAATACTCAAAATGCTAAAACTTTAATAAAAGGTAACTTACCACTACTACCATGAAACACTTGAGAGAAACAAACATCTCCAGCTCGACGCATGTGATCCTAAGAATTTAACAAAGCACAAGATAAATTAGGTGCTATAAGCTAGATATTGAAACATATCATGAAAATGAGATAAAGAACATAACATGTTTGAGTAATTGAGTAGTGGCTAAATACTGTTAACTACTATAAAGTAGATTTTGGAATTATGTTACATGTACACGCCATATTTTGAAATAAAATAGGTGTCGGATACGTATCCTCGTGTCTGCGTCGGACACATATTGTATGTGATTGGCCACAACTTTTTATATTTCACCGTGTCAGACACTTTGTATCCGTGTCGCATATGGACACAATTCTCCGGGTCAATGTAAGTGAAATATTGTGAAATGCAGTAAATTTGTAAAAAAACATAACATGTTTGAGTATTTAGCCAAGAGACTATCATAAGGCTACCTTGAGATCTTGCCATGATGCAGACGAAGGTAATCCCGTAACTGAAACTGCACAGGAAACAACACAAACAGTTTGGTCTGTAATTAATACACATACTAAAGAGAAAGACAAAAGCAATACAAATCATTAATACTACACTCTACACACCGCGATATTCAGAATGTCTGGACACTCCACCACCACGATTACCCCCACCACCATGCCCATTATAGCTACTGCGGCGCTCAGCTGGTGACGGTTGTGGTCGCCCACCATGTGCAAGTTCAACCTACAAAAAAGAAAACATCGTTATATCATCAAACATCACACAACTAACTCAATCTTAAATCATTAAAAAAAAAACTAGTAAATAACCCGTAAACGATGGCCATCAAAATTATATCCATCACGACCACGAATCGCATCTTCAGCATCATTACAATCTTCAAACTATATAACAATCAACAAAACATAAATCATCTTAATTCTTATACCCTACAGAATTTTTCAAAGGGTTAAAAAAGTTACCTCAACAAAAGCATAACCAGGTGGTCTAGGTGGAACCTTGAGATCAATATCAACTATAGGTCCATACTGCAAATTATAATAAACAGTTATCATTAATGAGTAAATGTGGTTGGGTAAAGATTAAATCTTTTTATTATTATTACCTTGTAAAAAAGATCATCAACTTCACGTTCACGAATATCACCAGGGAGATTTCCAACGTAAAGTGTTCGACTCGCTTTGCTACCTTTGTAACTCATATTTATTAACCTGAACAAATCAATTTATCGAAATTACCCCGATATATTTGAAATTTTGGATTGTGAAGAAAAAATAAACTAGGGTTTCTTTTTTACCTGGAAGAAAATACGAGCTGCCTTCTCGAAATGGATTGGAATGAGAGTGGGAGAAAGTTTTTTTTATAGTTAAGTAGTGCACGCACGTTTCACGTGTTAGAGAATTGAGTTTGTGGGCCGAGTTTTGGACAATTTGAGTCTGGCCTGATTGATGCTACCAATTTTAATATCAACTTACAACATCACTAGGTGGTGGTGGTGGTGGTGGTATCACGGTATCACTATCACCTATATATTTGAGGCCGAAATTTGAGGAAAGTATCCTCAAAATTTTACCAATTCTAGGTGGAGGCTAATATCGGTCGCAAATTTGTATGTAGGGTCTACCCCGCACGCCATTGGTAATGTCGCGCGACATTACCACTATCCACTACCAAAACATTACTAATTTTAACATTGGCAAAAGATGATTGCAAAAACTATATATTTCTGGACCGTTAGATATTTTTTCAAAAGTAGACAACAATTTTTATCTAAGTTAGAGGATATAAAACGAGTTAAATTTCTGTAGAGATATTCTTTATGGTTAGTAGATCATATGCACAAAATATTATGTTTTAAATCATTTTGTATGTGAAGTTGTGGGTTATTTTAGATTTGGTACTTATTTAAGATCATTTTAGGAACCGGGCTTATTACTCATGGAATGTAAACTAATAGTTTGTTCCCTAGTTTTTACAGCAATTTTACTGGTCAATTTTTCAATCCAGTTACCATATTTATATATGGTTTTGGGATCCATATTAGGAATCGTTCATTTATTCATTTTGTCTTGTGTGTCGAGATCATACTCGATTAATTTTGTGTTATTTATTGAACTCATATCATCATTTAATGATTGTGCCATTGGGGGTTGAGGTATTAGTGCAATAACATATATAGTAGGTATAGTATAATGAATTATAATCATACCAAACATCATTAAAACTATTTATGATGCAATCATAGATATATTGTCTTCTTCTCCAAATATTATAAACAATCAAATTAAAATTAAGTCTTCAGTGTTTATAAAGTAAAACCACGTCTGTCAACGCCTTACGGGTGCAAACAGCCTAAACGCATACCTTGCTAAACAGCGCTGCATAATCCCTACGCGACTTGGGTGATGTCCCAGAGTTACTCGTATAAACGTAAAGAAATAAAAATGACATATTGCTTATGCAAATAGTCAATAATTAAATTAAATAATCCTAACTTCATCTCTAACAAGATACTATTCATATATAATGGTATCTATCATGACTATGCGACACTTATACAAAACAATTTCAAAACCTAATGTTTTAAAGACGAGTGACAAAAACTTGGGGTTATGCAATCTAAATTTGGAATTTTGGCAAAAACTTGCAAATTATGGCATGTGGAGACAATTGGTACTATTATAAGAGTATGTATCGTATTGCACAATATGATAATCGGAGTTAAAAATAAAAATTATGAAATGAAGATGTACATTCCTTATCAAAAAGGACAACCACAGATCCCACCTACTCGAGAACACTACATTGATGGGACTCTACGAGTTCAATCAAATATTATACGTGATAGACTTAAAAGCGACATTGTCGAGCATCTATGAAGCATTAAGGGTGACCGACATTGAGTCAATTGTTATAATTTAATTTAATTTCGTAGATGTATGTTTATTCTTAATCATCAATAAACGATGTTAATCAATTAATCTTTTATTATATATATCGGGCTCGCTACGTCGACATACTAAATTGACATACGCATTCTAAAAGCATATTTGCATATTGAACTAAGGGCTAATTTTTGGTAGAAATGACTTACCTACTATGGATAGTATCTCCACAAAAAATCACCTCAATCGGATATGTCTAGTCTTGTCAAAAGAGTGTTAAAATTCCGGACCGTTAGATAAATTTATAATTTGAACTCAATTTTTGGTAGGGTTTGAAATGTTCAAAGGAGCTGATTTTTTGTGGAGATGATATCCATGTTGTAGAGATCACGTCCCAAGAAAATCAATTTATAGTTCATTATGTAGATATGTAGGATTGCATATGTCAATTTTGTATGTCGACGAGCGAGATATATATATATATATATATATATATATATATATATATATATATATATATATATATATATATATATATATATATATATATATGTTTATAAAAAGTAGCTACTTAAGTTAACTTAAAAATAAGTATGTAAGTAAAACTTCACCTAGAAAATGAATTCAACCTTAATATTTTGTAGTTATAAAGCACTCACCATAAAGATTATCTCCACAAAATGTCAACGCATTTGAAAACCTCTAATATAGATAAAAATTGTTGTTATTTATTTTTTAAATCTAATGGTCCATAAATGTCGAGTTTTTGCAATCATTTTTTGTCAATGTTAGAGGTTTCCAAATGAGCGAAAATTATGTGAAAATGATCTTAATGTCAAGTATATCATATCCACAAAAAATTAGAGCTGAATTCATTTTATAGGTGAAATTTTATTTACGTATTTATTTTAAGTTAACTTAAGTAGATATTTTTTAGAGAATTACTGTATTAATGCTACTTTCAATTTTTCTATTTGTTTTTAGTGATAAGAGTGCTCTCTTTTCTCCCCCCTGTAATATAATTTCCAAATATAAATAAAAGTTTCGTTTGTTTATCAAGTGTTATTGTTGCCGACTGATCACTTATGCATTAATCATGTATTTTACATGATCTCTTATTTTATTTGATCACTTCCGCATTAATCAGGTGTTTTACTTGATCTTTCATTTTCTTTGGTATCAGAACAGCTTAAATTGAGGTTAGTGCATTAACTACGAGAAAAATATTTTATAATTATATTTAATTATTTTATTTTCTAAGAAAATATGTAAGTAAGGGATAACCCTAGTATGATTAAGGAAAAAAACACGAGGGTTATTTTTTAGGACTACTTGCTAAAGGTTCGGTTTTCCGACCACAAGACTGTCCGCCTGGATCCTACAATACTATCAACTCTTCATTTCCAATATTATATATTAGCTAAATAATAACCCATATTGTAGCTATGATGATTTATATAAAAATAACACAGGTGGGGGAGTACCATTGATCATGTGCTCAAACACTGGTGAGTTGTCCAACACGTTGATGTCATTGTGTGACCCTGACATCCCAAAAAAATAATATCATATCCACACAAGAATAACAACTGGTTTTCCAGAACGACCACTGTAAACACCTTGCCATCCAATTAGACAAGTATACCATCCCCAATGCATGCAATCAATGTTTTCCAACATACCAAACCATCCACATACGTTCGGCATATTGTGCAAGCAAGCGTTATGTGTCTGCAATGTTTGGCCTTCGCAATTAGATTGAACCATACAATTTGATAATTGCATCACATAAATGTCTCAACACTTGGTTTTCAGATTGCTCAGAAATATATAATTGATCGTCAATATGATCAGCCACCATACCATAACAAAGAATACCTAAAGCTGCAACCACCTTGATCAAAGGATCTATCTCAGGTATACCAGCATTGTTAATTTTAGACTGAAAGTACTTAAAATGAGTATGAGAAGATCGTTGAAAATGTGAAGGAATAAATATTTTTTCATACGAAAACACTGTTTGAAATTCTCTTTCGGAAAAATAAGACGATCGACGAAGTAGTTGATTTTCAAGATTTCCAAAGTCAAAGCATAGTTTTTATGCTTCACTTTTCGACTCCTATTTGAACCACCATGTGGTGCCTTCAATTCAAAGCATGCACTTGTGTTTGTGCAAGTACAACCAAACTATGCTTGATAAGGGAATGACGTTAACAAATTCCTCATCAAGACTATCTACCAAGTCTTCAGCCAGAGAAAATGAAGAAAAAGACGAAAATGAAGACGAATACAAAGATGAAAGTTGAAGGGGAAAAAACTCATACACTTCATGATCTATTTTTTGGCAATATGCGTGTGTTGTTTGTTGATGATTGATGTAAAATGGTTAAGTTGTTTGAGTAAAATATTTGAGTTGAGTATATGTAAAATAAATAAAGAAATAAGTGTAGATATATGGATATAGAATTCCGGCCTTTTTTTGCCATTTTTTTTTCTAGTGGAGCACGCGACAGTGACAATATCGCGTGACGTTAGTAGTGGCGCAGTGGGTTTTGGTCAAAATAAAAAAAAAGTTCGGGCGACATTAAAAGTAGTGCGCAACAGTACCACTGGCGTATTGCATCCGCATCCGAAACCACAAATTTGCATTTACAAATACAACAAATTTGCATTTACAAATACAACTAGACAAGTGATACGTCCACATTTACTTCTAGCTAGAGATGATTTTTTGCGAAATTCTGAATTATGGAGGCAAATGTGCTACTGATACTTCCACATAGAGATGTTCTTATTTTTGGGAAAGTTGATATTATCCTGATCAAAGCGCACATGCAAAATCATTGGACGCTTTTGTAACAGAATTTGCAATGAAGACAATATAATAAAGACCAACCAAACTTTGGAATTAGCGAAATATGCTACTATTCCTCAAATGATACTAGGGTCAAGCGTGGGCTAGCTGTGAAAGGTCACTTAACAATTTTAAACACCCGTGGATTTAACACTACATTTGTAAAGTCCGCTCTTTCTAAAGAGGTTGAAAATCTTGGTTTAATATGAGGAGACAGAGAGGAGAGCTGAAACTTAAAAGATGTTATATCGTTGGTATATATAATCTTGCCGCTGGACTTGTGTATATACATTCTTAAATTTTGCAGCTGAGAATTGCGAAGTTCGAAAACTGAGTTTCCACCAACTTCTGATCGACATTGTATGTAGTCATCGACCTACTTTAGAAACAGTACTTTCGATATGCAGCATGTTTTCTTTTAGTTGTCAGTGACGCTTAGCTAATGAAAGTTGCATTAATGTTGGCTTCTCAGTTTTTCAATACTGTTTATCCATTTAAAATTTATACGTTTGGCTTTTCGGCTACCACTTACTGAAACGCAGGCTCAGGAGGCTAAGCTGTGACTAGGGAAAACAACCTTTTTTTTTGACAAAAAATCTTCAAAAGGCCGGTTAGTACTTTTTCGCTCCCCCCCCTATCAATTGTTATACCATTTACTCGTTCAATCTTTGGTTGGATTCCTGTTATTTTGAATGTTATTGTTTTTTGCAAGTAGAACCATGAAACATGACCCGATGTTGTTCCCACCTGGCCACCTAAGTGGTCTTGTCGCCTCCACAGGGCAGAAGATCTAGATACTCGCTTGTTTATCGATGACATGTCATTTCAAATTAGCTATTGTGTATTTCATTCTACATTTCCATTGCCTTATAAAAATATTAACCAACAGTTATGCACAATGTTTAGGGAGGGGGAGCAAATCTTATAGAATAATTACCAAGGTTATGTAAATGCACAATTCATCTCCAATGAAGGGGGACGGGTACTGGGGAAAGACACACGATGGAAAAGACCCTGATAAGAAAAAAGGAGGAAAGAGCAGTAATAGCATTCCTCTATACAGAATGTTCTCCTTTGCAGACCCAATTGATATTTTCCTGATGAGCCTGGGTGCAATTGGTGCACTTGTAAATGGACTTTCCGTGTCCGCTACAATATATATCTTCGGAGAGCTAGTTGACACTTTTGGAGCAACTTCGCATAGCAACAATGTGGTTCACGAAGTATCAAAGGTATATAAATCTTATAAATAGATATACTCATTGATTGCACTGTTCTTCTTCTTCTTATGCATGTCCTCAATCTTGTGTGAGCCCTCTAGCTATGCAAGTGAAACACAAATGGAGAACTTTATGCGCACTAGCTAATCTATATATATATGACTATTCAAATAGTTTGCTTAAAGTCGTGTGCTATTCAACTGGATGAAAGCTCACAATCCGATTTCCATACTATTGCAAGTGGGCTCCTTAATGAAGTGGATTTGAGTATTATGTTTAATTTCTCAGTCTTCTCATAGATTCCAGCTGATTAAGTACTGGCATGCACAGACTGATATGCTTTCTATTCAAAATGATGCACAAATATTTGGCAGCCCCATTTCAATGAAAGTTGGTGTGGAACTTTTTATGTATATATTTATTTCCTTTTGTGCAATTGAATTTGTTCATCTGTTCAGATAACTCTGAGATTTGTATACGTGGGAATTGGATCTGCAGTCGCATCATTCTTCCGTAAGAACACAACAACTAAATCATTCTCCTATCAACAATTCTGTACCACAGTTTGGTGTAAACCTTAATGTACAAAACAGAAGTGGCCGGAGACTGAGAATTGAGATCGAGGAAACTGATACATTATTTTATTTTCCGTCCAGAGATGTCTTGCTGGATGATAACAGGGGAAAGACAATCTGCGAGAATAAGGTATTTGTACTTGAAAGGTGTACTAAGGCAAGATATCACATTCTTCGATATGGAGACAGACATGGGAGAAGTAGTAGGGAGGATGTCAGGCGACCTTGTTCTAATTCAGGATGCCATGGGTGAGAAGGTACTAATGTTCAATGCATATTTAGCCATCAGAAGGACATTCTAGACTTTTTGAATCTGTGTCTTAACTGATTCTTAGGAGTTATTTCTGAGCTTTTATCTGATTTAATCCTAACAACACAGGTTGGCAAGTCTATTCAGCTTATATCAGCATTTGTAGGAGGCTTTGTCGTAGCATTTATTCGTGGTTGGCTTCTTGTACTTGTTCTGATATCTACCGTTCCACTTCTTATCCTTTCTGGTGCAATCATGTCTATGGTTGTATCCAATATGGCCACCCGCGAACAAGCAGCATACTCGGAAGCAGCGGCCCTTGTAGAACAGATAATATGCTCAATAAAAACGGTACAGAGCATGCATAGTTTAGTTTTCAGGTTCAAGCTAGTAAAGGAACTTTTACTAACATCATCTCTGCACAGGTTGTATCATTTACTGGGGAAAGAGAAGCCATAAATCGATACGACATATCTTTAAATAGATCTTTTGAATCTAGTGTTCAAGAGGGGTTGGCTGCAGGATTAGGTATCGGCATTGTTACTTTCATCATATTCTGCATCTTCGGGATGGCTGCACGGTTTGGCTCCATGATGATAATTGAAAAAGGTTATTCCGGTGGAGACGTGATTAATGTTATCTTTGCTATTGTAACCTGCTCCATGTAAGTACCGGTATCTACTCTGTGTTAAAGTTCTGGGGAAGTATAGCTAAGTGTTACATAAAACTACAGATAAGGAAAAGAGTCACAGCTAAGTGATTAATGTCATGGAAAGATTTTTGTCTAAATAAAACTAAGATAGGGTCCCTTCGTATTTGTTTTCACTGAAAAAGTTTATGAAACGAACGCTCAAGCATGATTTCAAGAAATTGACAAAACAAACACTCAGTTTATGATTTCAGATTTTAGTTGATATTATAATCTCGTAACACATAAACGATTCGGTTGCATGATTCATTCTTCTTTAGGTCTCTAGGGGAAGTATCTCCTTGCGTGAAGGCATTTGCAGCTGGAAAGGCTGCAACATTCAATATGTTTGAGACCATTAACAGAAAGCCAGACATAGATTCATTTAACGCTGGTGGGCTTAAGTTGGATGATATTTGTGGAGATATTGAATTAAGAGATATTTATTTTAGATATCCAACTAGACCACACGAGCAAATATTGGCTGGATTTTCCTTGGCCATACCCAATGGCACAACTGCAGCCTTTGTTGGAGAGAGTGGAAGTGGTAAGTCAACAGTGATCAGTCTGATAGAAAGATTTTATGACCCGCAATCTGGTGAAATTCTTATAGATGGAATTAATCTCAAAGAGTTCCAGCTGAGATGGATAAGGACGAAAATTGGACTTGTCAGTCAGGAACCTGTCTTATTTGCTTCTAGCATTAAAGATAACATAGCATATGGCAAAGAGAATCCGACTATTGAAGAAATTAAGGCTGCTGCGACGCTTGCGAATGCTGCCATGTTCATAGACAAGTTACCTCAGGTTCTTATTTTAGACTACTGTTACTTCAACGTCGTAGAATTCTCATTGAACCTATTCTCATTGATTGATACATCTTTTTAAATTGTTAAAAGCAACTCTGAGTTTAACTAAAATGTGTCTTGGGCATCATAGAATCCCATGGAAATGTTAGTTTTCATCTTCATTCTTTAGATATTTTTTTGGAAGGTCATCTAAAAGTACAATTACAACCTGTACTGAAGGGACTTGAAACAATGGTTGGTGATTTTGGAACTCAGCTGTCTGGGGGGCAGAAACAGCGAGTTGCCATAGCAAGAGCAATTCTTCGTAATCCAAGAATTTTACTCCTGGATGAAGCAACAAGTGCACTTGATGCAGAGTCAGAGCGGAGCGTTCAAGAGGCATTGGACAGGTTCATGACTGACAGAACCACAATTGTTGTTGCCCATCGCTTGAGTACAGTAAGGAATTCTGATCTGGTTGCTGTTATTCATCGAGGCAAGGTTGTTGAAAAAGGTGTGATCTTCTTGCATAGGCTTAATTATAGCGTTTGTGTAACAGATATTTTTCTGTATTTTCACATTTATACCGATACTTAGCTTGAAGCTTAATTGTCCAAAGTTTTTTTTGTTGAAACAGGTATGGCCCTCTTAACCAAAAGCACTTCAGCGTTCTAAACGGATATAATCTAGGGACCGCTTGGAAGCGGTCTTGAACTCACACATATAACATGTGCGAATTGAGTGTTTACACAATAATCTGTCTATTGACTGTGTCCTGTTTCACCTATTTGCTGATTAACCTTTAGATAGGAAACCTTTCGTGAGGGCATGTTAATCAGTCCTATCACATGCCTGTATGCTTGTCCTATATTTTAAGAAATGAGATTGTATATAATTTGTATCTCATCCCAGACTAAATCATTATCAGATTTGAGCATCTTGATATCACACTACTTAAAGTACATATATGTTATTAAGAACAACCTTTAAATTTGTTGAATCTATAATACATTGGTTGAACCGATTTAATGCAGCTGATTTGTCATGAAAAAGAAATTGGAAATTCATTACATGTCACTCTCATCAGGTTCACATTCTGAACTAGTAGATTTAAATGGAGCATACCGTCAGCTTATAAGCTTGCAAGAAGAGAAGAAAGAGTCAGAAATGGAAACACAAGCTGACCAAGCGAAGGCAGGATGCATATTAAGTTCTCAAAGAAGATCATCCTCTTGTGTATCAGTTGGAGAATCCCCAAGCCATCAATCATTTTCTGACTTGTTAAATCTACATTCGGTAGTCAAAACTGAAGAAGCTGAACAGATAGAACTTAACACTACCGAAGCATCAGAAAACACATATGAAGTTCCTCTTCATCGTCTCTTTCAGATGAACAAACCTGAGCTCCAAATGCTAATTCTTGGGTGTGTTTCCGCAGTTATCAATGGCTCATTACTTCCTATATTTGGAGTGTTCATTTCTAGAATGATTCAGACTTTTTACGAATCAGCAGTAGAGCTTCAGAAGGACTCGAAAGTCTTGATGTGGACATTTGTTTCCCTTGGCTTTGTATCTCTGATGGCTTCAACAGGACGATCATACTTCTTTGCAATCGCAGGCAGCCAGTTAATAAGAAGAATTAGATCGATGACATTTGAGAAGGTGGTGCATATGGAAATAGGATGGTTCGACAGAGCCCAAAACACAAGCAGCGTAATAGGTGCCAGGCTCTCAATGGATGCAGCAACCATCCGTGGTCTGGTTGGAGACGCTTTAGCTCTGATTGTTCAGAACTCCACATCTGTTATACTTTCAGTGGCAATTGCTCTTGAGGCTAACTGGCAGCTGGCTCTAATAGTTGTTGCTTTGCTACCTCTGTTAGGCTTTAATTCATGGGCCTATGTGAAATACACAAAGGGATTCAGTGCAGATGCGAAGGTACATTTCTTAACTCCTGTGCACTCCATATGAGATGAACACTAAATTACGATACACATTCAAGCAAAGAGAACAAAAGCAGGACTACTGAAGGATCAGTGGATCTACTTTAAAAATATAAACTTTTCCTTGATTAATTTAAGATAAGAAAAAACAACCACCTTCAAGCCTCATTTCTTGTACAACTAAAATTACATTTGAAGTGGCTAGATAATATTAAGTGATAAAAACGACCTTGCACTCTGTAAATCTCTTAGTCCAAGAGACTCCTCTTAATTTTTTTTTATCGCTTTTCATTTATGATTTCAATTTAAATGTATGTAGATGATGTATGAGGAAGCCAGTAAAGTTGCTAATGATGCTGTAAGGAATATAAGAACGGTTTCTTCGTTCTGTGCCGAAGAGAATGTGATAGCCTTATACAGAAACAGATGCCAAGCTCCGAAGGAAGCAGGGATAAAGTTAGGAGTGATTACTGGGCTTGGATTTGGACTCTCCTTTTTTTTCTTATATTCGGGATATGCAATTAGTTTCTATGCTGGGGCTCGGCTCGTTCAGGATGGAAAAACGACTTTTCCGGAGGTTTTCCGTGTGAGTATGCAGTTTATGAGTTAAAGCTATTAAGACATCTCTTTGCTAAATATTCCTAATCTTCAAGTGACACATTCAACTTTGCATGCCTAGTACAATATTATGTGCCAGTAGAACTATGCCTTAATGATAAATATAAGCCTGCTACCAGATAAAATGATCGTTTTCTCCCACTTGTGTGTTTTGGTTTCAATAACATTATGGCACTGAAAATAGAGAAAGAAGGGACTGATAATAATGTAGATCTTACTGGCGGAAGCTTTAGTTTAATAGATTCTACACTTTAATTGAAACACAATTAAAAGACGACCTAAAAATCACCTTTTTATTGAATCTCTCAATCATAAATCACACACATAAACACAACTATTGAAACCTTAACTACAAACCCGTTATTTAAAGTAAACCTAGAAAGCATAAACCAATAGGAACACGACATGTGTCAAACTAACTAATAGACTCGAACCATGGGCTTGGACTCAACTAAGGGGCTCATGCCCATAACATGTAGAGGGAACATAGACGCACACCTATGACACTGACAGACTCGACTAATGTTCTACATCACTTTCCCCAACCGAAAAAAATTCGTCATCGAATTTCTAATCAACAAAAACTTCAGGTAAAGAGAACCACGTCCACAAGCTTTAGAAAATCGGCCAATACCCCAGCTGAAAGGAATCCGACCATGAATTTTTTCTTTGTAGCAGCTTTCCTGGCTTAAAATCAGTAACCCACAACATGCTCTTGCACACAGATTATGAAAACAATAACCAGAAGATGCACCAAAAAATTTCGGTACTAATGGCTCGTCTTGAAAGCTTGTAACTTCACCAACATATGTGACTTTCTTTAAGAAAATCCAAATCTGCAATCGTGCTTTTTTGAAAAACAAATCACTTCGTTTGTCAAAGTGAGTCACAAATTTTTTCCAAATCAGATCTTCGTACTTATAAAAAAGAGACTCATCTTCATACTTATCAAAGATTGGTGGAGCGCCCAATAGGGGGGCTTCAACACCTGCCAGTAGCCGAGCGGCGCCATCATTGAGAGGAGGTTCCCTGTTGGTGTTATCTTTCATGCCAACTCTGTTCTCTCCGTTGTTTTCTAGATCTGTAGGCGCAAAAGGGTTTAGAAGAGGGATTGAACCATCAACCTGAGATGCATCATTAGTAGTAGTCACTGAACCATTATTCTGTGGTGGTGGAGGTGGTTGTTGCACCTCTCTTTGGATTGGAAACTTTGCTTCCATCAAGTTCTGAAACATCTGTATCATGTTTTTTTCTAAACGAGACATGTGAGTATCCATGGATGGAGGACGACCTCGAGTTGCTTTGTTATTCACCATAATAACACAAAAAAAATTTGACTTTTCAAGAAAAAAAATCGCCGTGAACAGACCTGGGTGAACAGGTACTCGATGAATAGTACCCGATGAACAGTGTTTTCGGTGAACAATACCGTGAATAGTAATATCTAGAATTAATCTGCTCCGATACCAAATAATATAGATCTTACTGGCGGAAGCTTTAGTTTAATTGAATCTACATTTTAATTGAAACACAATTAAAAGATGACATAAAAATCACTCTTTTATTGAATCTCTCAATCACAAATCACACACATAAACACAACTACTAAAACCCTAACTATAAACCCATTATTTAAAGTAAACCTAGAAAACATAAATCAATAGGAACATGACATGTGTCCAACTAACTTGTTGAATTCTGTGTTAGTGGTGATACTAGGAGAATTGTGACATTGATATATTAAAGACACCAAGAAGAAGACCAAAGAAGACTAGAGATTGATTAGGGTTAAAAAGTTCTTAAGTTGAGAGATTGTTATCTACCCAGAGTTACATACTTATATTAAACTAAAACATGATAATAAAAACTACTAGATATAGATGTCTACACTTATAGAAACGTGGGACTTTCCATATTGGACATATGCTAATACTGACATATTCTAATACTGATATATTCTAACACTCCCCCTCAAGCTGTAATTACGCAAACTATGCAAATTACAGATTGGATTACAAAAAAACAAACTATAAGAATACTGCTCCCCCTTTCGCATAGAACTGTCTTTAGTTGAAGAATTAGAACAACTGTTGAGACGTTCTGGAAGTGAAACTGTCGGTGTAGGCAATGACCTAACTTGAATACTGAAGGTGTACCACAGTCACAAACTAAAACCATAACAAAACCATAACACCGGTTTGATGGCGCGCTACTTGGCTGCTACTCACTTCATTCGTTGTTATGGCTTTCATAATCTAAATTGCAAACGATAACACTGATTTGATGTGCGCTTCTTGGCTGCTACTATCAATATCATTGTTAAAGTCAACAAAATACTATTATGGGTACTCTTGAATACTGAATATTGGTGCAGTTTAGGCATGACTGTTACCTGAAACATACGTGCAAAGGCTTGACTGCTACCTGAATACTGAAGACTGCAGTTTAGGCTTGATTGCTACCTGAAACATACTTGCAGTGGAGGCTTGACTGCTACCTGAAACATACTTGCAGTTGAGGCTTGATTGCTACCTGAATCATATTTGCAGTTGAGGCTTGACTGCTACCTGAAAGACTGAATAGGGGATATGCTTTGTCATGAAGAGTTCGTCAAGGCATGCTGGAATATGGAGACATGAGTACTATTTCTCATACATCTCCATATTCTCCTTCCCATATATACTACTGAATGTCTTTATATCTCCCTATTCCCCCTCTCAAGTTGGAATATACAAGGCTGAGTAGGAACATACAAAGACTTGTCTATTCCGACTTGAACTTGAAACAGAGAAAACCAAATACCAATTTATACAACCAACCAATGCCCACTTCAAAAAACAATACTTCATATTCCAATACACAAAAAATTCTAACAGAACATGCATCAAACAATACTCACGATATAGGGTGGAGGGTGGGTCGCGCCTTTTTATGACTGTGAACTTCTGGAACAATGGAAAATGGAAAGAATAATTCTTTGTGAGATAGAGGTCATGTGCCCCTATAATACTTCAAACAAACAACTTGATCATGTTCTAGAAACTGAGACAGAAGACGGCATCAATACCAATTGCGCAGAAGCTAGAAACCCAAACATCCATAATGGCATACAAACAATACTACCCCTCCAATCCTGGATGAGTGTAAACTACCTTCCAAAGGCTTGATACAAAAATCTCGAAAACTGATGAGTGGAAGCTAGAGCTGGCGTCATAAGCATATTGAGCGCGACCCCGCCTAACCGCCTAGAAGTTGAGTCAAGCAAGAGCGCACCCCGCGCCCATCTCAGGCAATTCCAGAGCGCGCCCCGCGCCCTCTTCTCTGAATACAATAGGAACAATACTGAAAACAAAGCGTGCGCGCCTGTCCAATACTAACTTCAAAGATTCCGGAATACAGAGAGGTTATGCCCCTCTTATCAATACTAAGACAAAGAGATTGTGGAAGACATAGATTGCGGAAGTGAAACAATACTAAGAAACCAATACTGAGAAATTTTGGATCTCTCTCCTAGCATTCTTCAAACAAACTTTAAACACTAGCGGAATCTTGAAAACTTACTTTAACATGACGATAAACAGTACCGTGAACAGTGTCAGTGAATAGTAACCGTGAACAGTAAACCTGCCAGAGAAAAAATTGAAACTTGAATTGAGATATAAGAATTTCTTCTTGTGAGAAATCCTTCTTCTTCTTGAAATTTGACTTGAATACTATATTGAAAATTAAAACAAACTGATTTTGATTTTTTTCTTGGTGAGGGTTTTCTCTCCTAACATACCACTGAACCTCGCTCCGATACCATGTTGAATTCTGTGTTAGTGGTGATATTAGGAGAGTTGTGACACTGATATATTAGAGACACCAAGAATAAGACCAAAGAAGACTAGAGATTGATTAGGGTTAAAAAATTCTTAAGTTGAGAGACTGTTCTCTACCCAGAGTTACATACTTATATTAAACTAAAACATGATAATAGAAACTACTAGATATAGATGTCCACACTTATAGAAACGTGGGACTTTCCATATTGGACATATGCTAATACTGACATATTCTAATACTGATATATTCTAACATAACTAATGGACTCGAACCATGGGCTTGGACTCAACTAAGGGGCTCACGCCCATAACATGTAGAGGGAACATAGGCGCACACCTATGACACTGACAAACTCGACTAATGTTCTACATTAGATAAAGTATACTTGAATTTTTCCAATTAATACGTTCTTTATGAATTATGACAAACTATGCACATATTGTATCAGTAAGGAAATTCATAAAAGGAGACAGGAAAATGGGAGGTGAAAAGATGAATAGGTTCTTGGAGTATTCCAAGACTTAAAGTTACTGAATCTAAGAATTGCTCATTTACTCCAAAATTTACAAGTGGTTATATAGGCTTGGGTTTTGTAGTATGTTGAAGTTAGAGTACATGGATGAAGATATTGTCCCACTTGACCACCCTGTTGAGAGCAAGTTAAGGTATGGGGTTTAGCTTAGACTCGGTGCTAGTTTGAGTTTAGATCCACGCTTGTAAGTTATATCCCATCTTTGATGAATTTCTCCTTGTCCACTGGTACTAAATTTTGATCCGCATAACCCAATGTGCAAATACAGGGTTAATTACCTTAAAAAAAATCATTTGAGGTCTGACTATGGGGACTGAAGAACCTTGATTGGAGGAAAGAAAGCTGGGATTGTGGCTCTACTCCATCATTTTCTTTTATCTTTGAGAAACGTTTCGCCGAGTTATGTATTCTTCTTAAGTTGTTTGTAGTAATGTTATTATTACACCTTACGTGAAGTTATTCTCGTGTGCTTGAACATATTTCTATGTCATGCGTCAAGATATAAAATAATTCTGTTCTCTTGAAAGCTTTTATTGAAATTGTGGATTAGAAGCATTTTTCTGCACCAATAGATTGCGCTTTATTAGTTAAGAATGCATTGTTTATGGTATATTTTTGCAGGTTTTCTTTGCTATCGTTATGGCTGCGATGGCAGTTTCTCACGCAAGCACAGTTGCACCTGATGCCACCAAAGCAAAAGTTTGTACTGCATCTGTATTTGCAATTCTTGATAGGAAATCAGAGATAGATTCACGTGTCACCACTGGAATGACACTAGAAAATGTGAAGGGAGACATCGAGTTTCGTCGTGTCAGCTTCACGTACCAAACAAGGCCTAGTGTTAAGATTTTCCACGAACTTGATCTGGCAGTTCAATCTGGTAAGGTAATCCAATTAGTTTCACGAAGCCAAATGATCTTGTGAGTGAAAATTCCATGTCCCAGTACTATTATACACTGAAGTGGTCAACTTACATTTCCCACATTTCTCCTAGATGGTGGCATTGGTTGGACAAAGTGGCTGTGGGAAATCAACTGTCATTTCTCTGTTGCAAAGATTTTATGATGCAAGTTCTGGTCAAATTCTATTGGACGGAACAGACATAAAAAAGTTCCAGCTAAGGTGGTTAAGGCAGCAGATGGGTCTAGTTAGCCAAGAGCCTTTATTATTCAATGATACAATTAGAGCCAACATTGCTTATGGAAAGCAGGGAGAAGCAACAGAGTCGGAGATTATAGCTGCAGCTGAGGCAGCAAATGCCCACAGGTTCATAAGTGCAATGAAGCAGGTTGGAACATATTAACTTTTAGATTTTATTTTCAAAAAGTCACTCAAACACTCAGAAAAACAGAATATGTGTTTGATCATGCACTGAACAACCCTAGTTAACTGTTGTTCATTCAAATACTAGAATATACTTAGGCATTTGTGTCGAACTGCAGTAACTTCTATGTCATCTTTGACATACTTTTACTTTCTTTCAATTGTGATATATGCAGGGGTACGACACACTAGTAGGCGAGCGGGGAGTCCAATTGTCGGGTGGACAAAAGCAACGAGTGGCAATTGCGCGTGCTATAGTGAAGGCACCAAAGATTTTACTTCTCGATGAGGCAACAAGTGCACTCGATGCTGAATCTGAGCGAGTGGTGCAATGTGCCTTGGATCAAGTCATGATAGACAGGACTACAATTGTGGTCGCTCACCGATTATCCTCAATTAGGAGTGCCAACTTTATCGCAGTCATAAAAAATGGGGTTGTTATAGAGCAAGGAAGACATGAGAATTTAATTAGTATAAAGGATGGTTGCTATGCATCCTTGGCAGCAGTTCATCTCAAAGCATGTTAATGTATGCAAATTGTACAATGATTTTTTGCTGTTTGTCGTAGAAATATGTGTTGTCTTAAAGTAACAAATAACAACCATCAAAAGCAATTAACCCTTGCAATGATAACATGATCAATCTAGTCCACAGGTACAATAATAAGAAATTAAAAACTCAATTCAGGCTAAAAATATTCAGGTCCAACGGAGGCTTAAATTATGAGAATAAAATGAACTTATTTCAGCCTTCAAAAAAACAACAACAAGGAAATCTTGGTTTAGGCTCAAAATTTGACAAAAGAATATGACAAACAGTTTGTCACATTTCTTTGTTCTTTAGGAAAACAAATTATTGCTCCTAGGGCTAAACGCAGGGCCTCATTGCCCATAACAATTACACAAGCACCGTTCTTTACAAACGTTAGAGATATAACTCAAAAGTACAGTAAAATGTTGGACGATATTGATAATTACAAATGCATCTCGAGAATAAAGTTGCTCCTTGGTTGTATGCTCCTTGTATCACTCTGCAATGAGAGTATGTTACAGGCTTACATCAATACGTACAGCTCAGCCATTTTCATGCTGTGAGGATGTACGTACTTTCCTTTTTAATAAGAAAAGTTCGCCTCTGAGTAGTTGAGTACTCCAATGCAAAAACAGATCCATTCCGACATTCTGTCTCAAAAAAATGAAGAATTACGTGGTACGGTCCTAAAGTGCCGTGTCCTAAGAGTATTTTTAGAAGAGCAACCAAAAAAACACTAAAATTTTGAACCAAACCAAAAAAACACCAACCATCTTTATGAGCAACATCAAATTTTTGACATCAAATGATGTGATTTTGGATAAACCGCGCCATATAGCCTATGCGGTTTTCCCACCACGCCAGTGAAGCCCATCTTAAAAGCCCAAGCCCTCAAAAACCGCATGATCAACTTTCTTATTTTTTTTCTTTTCCAATCTCTGACGCGGTGTTGGCAAAACCGCGTGATTGAAGCCCACAATCTAGCCCAAGCCCACGCGGTGTTTGCAAAACCGCGTGAGTGATTTGATACAGCACCAAAGCTATAACTAAATATTGGCCGATTTGGTGTTTCGTTTGGTATTTTTTTAGTGTTTTCATCAACATATGACTCTCCTGAAGTTAAAAAAACACCAAATTGTTGAAAATTTAATGTTAGGTTGGTATCACTCCTAAAGATGCTCTAAGTTCCTAGTTTATGTAACAACCTCTACACTCACTCTAATCCAAAGCAGAGATTACAGCCAAGGACAAAAGTCCAACAATAATTTCGCATTAAGTCCAAGACAGAATTGAATTTCAGCTTAAGAACAAAACAGGGCTGTCGTTAGCAATCTTCATTAATAATTTTGGTTTTAGGACAAACCGGACTGACATCATCATATGTAAATTTGTATTTATATATATAACAATGTAAATTTACACAATTTTTTTTACCTAAATAAATTGAAATTTTCATATGAAAATGTAATTACAAATGGCAATGTACATTTACATATGAAATTTTCATATGTACATTTGTATTTACATATGGCAATGTACATTTACATGTGAGAATTTAGATTTACGCAGTATTTTTCATAATTGAATAAATCTGTAAAATTATATTTATATAGTTGTTTTGTGTAAATTTAAATTTATCAAGCCAGTGTTTTTGTCCTAAATCCATAATTAAAATTTAGGATGGACTTGGGGCGAATTTTTTTTGAAAAATTACTTGAATCCAAAGTCAGCTTTTACCTTTGGGCTTGGGGTTAGCTCGCCCATGTTGCAACCGTGGTCTCAAGACCTGAAGATCCAAGCCCAAATTTAACCTGCCCAACTTAACAACTTGCACGATTATTTATGTATTTTATTATTACGCATTTCTTGATGGATAAACCGCAACTTGCACGTTTAGACGATGATAAAAGTTTGGAATCAGGATGCCAATTGATTGGATGGGTATCTAAAATGACAATGTACCCCCAAAAGCTAGAGTTAAATGCGAAGGTGGGAATGAGATCACTTGATGACAAAGATTTGGAAACTCCGCTCCTTAAAAACAAAAAAAACTCGTTGTCATTTTAGGAGGTTTAAAATCTCGGCTTATATAAAGAGGGACCTAAATGGACAGCTGAAACGATAATAATAAGTACCGACTTTAAAACTTGAAGCCTTGAACTACTGTAAGTACTTCCATTAATTAGTTTAAGTATATTCTTAATTTTTTTAAAAAAAAAGTAGTCACTTCCATTAGTTTAGAATGGTCACTCAACCTTGGCTAATGGAAGTTGCATTATCATCATGGCTGCACGTTTACTTCTAATAAGGTTGTTGTTGTTGTCTACCTGACCCGAAGGGTAATTAACGTGATCATTGCACCGTATGGTTTAAATAATTAGTCCCCTAGGCAATGCTAGTGAAAAAAATAATAATACGATCATCGAAAACGTTGTTGATTCGTTTTTCTTAGGATTACTATAACATGAAAACATTTTCATTCAGTCCACAAGTCTTTCATTAGACTACGTATACTGGAAATATTGGCTGAATGTGATCTTGCTACCATTCTACGTAATCTTGATTGAGTATTGTTTTTTTCTTCTTTTGCTCCCAAAGATGGTAACTAAGAGATTAAACACAATGTTGTAGGGAGGGAGATCACTGGTCTTAGAATTGAATAACCGCAGGCTGGGTGACATACTGACATAGGAGAATAATTCGTCTGTAATGAAGATAGATAAGTACTCGGGGAAGCCACATGATGGAAAAGACTCTGAGAAGACAAAAGGAGAGGAGAGCAAGAATAGCATTCCTCTGTACAGGATGTTCTCCTTCGCTGATCCAGCCGATATTTGTTTGATGAGCCTGGGTACAATTGGTGCAGTTCTAAATGGACTTTCTGTCGCTATTTCAATATTTATCTTTGGACAGCTAGTGGACAGCTTCGGAGGAAATTCACATAACAAAAATTTGGTTCATGAAATTTCAAAGGTATATAAATTTTTTGTATAAGCTCTAGGATCTCTATATACTCTTCTTCTTATGCATTTCCTGAATTTTGAATGATGTGCTCTCTAGCCATGTCAAATAGTTATCTTGCTTTGAGATTCTTGTGTGCTATTTCAAATTTTCAACTGGAAGAAAGGTAATAATCGTAATTTCCTAGCTATTACGGCACAGAACACATCTTATTTTGATGGAGTTGGCTGAATTATTTTGATGAAATTTATTGTCAAAGGTTTTTTCTTTTCGTTTCCCTTTTCTTTTATGTAAATTTGCTCTTGTATTCAGGTAACTCTGAGATTCGTATATGCTGGAATTGGATCTGCAGTTGCATCATTCTTCCGTAAGCACACTGTGACTGGATTCTTTTTCGATCATATCAACGTTTTTGTTCCACAGTTTCGGTGTAACTTAACAGACAGAACAGAATTTGCTGGAGTCTGGGCAATTGATATTGAGAACTGATTCATTCCTTTTTTTTGCCATCCAGAGATGTCTTGCTGGATGGTCACAGGAGAAAGACAATCTGCGAGACTAAGGAACATGTACTTGAAAGCCGTACTGAGGCAAGATATCACATTCTTTGATATGGAAACAGAAATGGGAGAAGTAGTAGGGAGGATGTCGGGTGACCTTGTTCTAATTCAGGATGCCATGGGTGAGAAGGTACTAATATTCAATGTATATTTAGTGATCTGAAGGACATTCTCGACTTTTATGGTTTAAGTATCTTCTCAACTGGTTCTTGAGAGTTATTCCTAATTAGTTGTCTGATTTAATCCTTTCAACACAGGTTGGCAAGTCTATTCAGCTTATATCAGCATTCTTAGGAGGCTATGCGGTAGCATTTTTTCGTGGTTGGCTACTTGTTCTTGTTATGTTATCTACTGTTCCTCTTCTTATCCTTGCTGGTGCATTGACGTCTATGATTATAACCAAGATGGCAACCCGCGAACAATCAGCTTACTCGGAAGCAGCGGCCCTGGTAGAACAGATAATAAGCTCAATTAAAACGGTACACAAAACAGATAGTTTACATTTCAGTTTCCTCTTAAGGGACTTCTTTTAACACAGTCTGTACACAGGTTGTATCATTTACTGGGGAAAGAGCAGCGATAGATCGATACAACATGTCTTTAAATAGATCTTACGAGTCTAGTGTCCAAGAAGGGTTGGCCGCAGGATTAGGTATCGGCATTGTTTCTTGCATTATATTCTGCAGCTATGGCTTGGCTGTATGGTTTGGTACCCTCATGATAATTCGAAAAGGTTATACCGGCGGCGATGTGATTATTGTTCTGTTTGCTATAGTGACCTGCTCCTTGTAAGTATCAATATCTGCTCTGCGGCAAAATATTCAGAGAATTAGAGTTAAATGTTATGCAAGACAACCTGAACAAATAAGGATAGGAAACCTACAGACACATTTTTGTCTAACAAAAATTCTAGTCACTGATATACTGACCGAGAAAGAAGCTATAATAGTGAAAATTCAGATAAGTCCCTTAGTCATCTTGCATGATTCAGGAAGTTGGTCAAGATTCAAAAAGTTGATCAAACAAAATAGTTAGGTTCTGACAATTCTCAAAGTTCTGAATTCATACTTCAACAGATTTTACTGTCATCCTCTTAGGACAAATTTACAAAACTTTGGTGTGATTCGAAGTTCTTTTTCTTTCAGGTCTCTAGGCGAGGTATCTCCATGCGTGAAGGCATTTGCAGCCGGAAAGGCCGCAGCATACAATATGTTTGAGACAATTAACAGAAAGCCAGGTATAGATTCATCTGACACTGGTGGGCAAAAGTTGGATGGTATTCGTGGAGATATTGAATTAAGAGATGTTTATTTCAAATATCCAACTAGACCACATGAGCAAATACTGGCTGGACTTTCCTTGTCCATACCCAGTGGCATGACTGTAGCCTTGGTTGGAGAGAGTGGAAGTGGTAAGTCAACAGTGATCAGTCTGATAGAAAGATTTTATGATCCACAATCTGGTGAAGTTCTTATAGATGGAGTAAACCTCAAAGAGTTCCAGCTAAGATGGATCAGAGAGCAAATAGGACTTGTCAGCCAGGAACCTGTACTGTTTGCTTCTAGCATTAGAGATAACATATCATATGGCAAAGAGAATCCAACTATGGAAGAAATTAGGGCCGCCGTTGAGCTTGCGAATGCTTCCAAGTTCATAGACAAGTTGCCTCAGGTTCTAATTTACACTACTGTTACTTCAATAACGTAGCATACCGATTGAACCTATTATCGCTCATTGCATTTATTTGTATTTTAAAAGTAAGTCCGAGAACAATTAAAATGTGTCTGTATCATCATAGAATCACATGAATATGTTAGTTTCTTTGTTCAATCGTTCATTAGATATTTGTAAATTATAAGGAAAAGGTCAACTAACAGTACAAATTATCACCATGTTCTGAAGGGACTTGAAACAATGGTTGGTGACTTTGGAACTCAGCTTTCAGGGGGACAGAAACAACGAGTTGCCATAGCTAGAGCAATTCTTCGTAACCCAAAAATTTTACTCCTGGATGAAGCAACAAGTGCACTTGATGCCGAGTCAGAAAGGAGCGTGCAAGAGGCATTGGACAGGTTCATGACTGGCAGGACCACAATTATTGTTGCCCATCGCTTGGGTACAGTAAGGAACTCTGATATGATTGCTGTTATTCACGGTGGCAAGGTTGTTGAAAAAGGTTTGATCCTCTTGCATCTGTAATAACATTTATGTGCGGAGATATTTTTCAATGTTTACACAAATTTGTAGCAGTAACATCGACTTATAGCTCTGTACATGTAGAGGTTAGTGTCTCTACCTCACCCCAGAGTATATCATTATCCATTTTAACTTTTTGAAAAAGCACTGATAATGGTGGACATATCATGCGTCTTTACACCTCATCTGTTATGCCAATTTAATGTAGTTGATCTGTTGTTAAATGTAGAAATTCATAACATATCACTCTCATCAGGTTCACATTCTGAACTAGTTGATCTAAATGGATCATACAGTCAGCTTATAAGCTTGCAGGAAGAGAATCAAGAGTACAAAATGGAAATGGAAGCTGACTTAGCCAAGCCAGAATGTATATTAGGTTCCCAGAGAACATCGTCCTACTGCTCATCAGTTGGGGAACGCTCAAGCCAGCAATCATCCTCTGACTTATCCCATCCACCAACTGTAGTCAAAACTGGAGAAACCAAACTGATGGAACTTAGCATTAATGAAGCATCAGAACACCAATATGAAGTCCCTCTCCGTCGTCTCTTCTACTTAAACAGACCTGAGCTCCCAATGCTAATTCTTGGGTGTGTCTCTGCAATTTTTAATGGCGCGATACTTCCTATCTTTGGAACGCTCATTTCATGTATGATTCAAATTTTTAACGAACCACGAGTGAAGCTTCAGAGGGACTCAAAATCCGTGATGTGGATGTTTGTTTGCCTTGGCTTTGTATCTTTGCTGGCTGCAACAGGACGGTCATACTTCTTTGCAATTGCAGGCAGCCAGTTGATAAGAAGGATTAGGTCAATGTCGTTTGAGAAGGTGGTGCACATGGAAATAGGATGGTTTGATAGTCCCCAAAATACAAGCAGTATCATAGGTGCCAGGCTTTCAATGGATGCAGCAAGCATCCGTGGTCTTGTTGGTGACGCGTTAGCTCTGGTTGTTCAAAACTCTGCGTCAGTTATAATTGCTCTTGCAATTGCTCTAGAGGCAAACTGGCAGCTGTCTCTAATAGTTGTTGCTCTGCTACCTCTGTTAGGTTTCAATGCATGGGCCTACGTGCAATTCACAAAAGGATTCAGTGCAGATGCGAAGGTACACCTTTTAGCTCTTCTGCACTCATTCTATATTGGATGAACACTGACTTTGAATCCACATTGTGAATAAAAGATAGGCTATTGGTGATGAATGGGTTTACTTTAAAAAACAATCAACTTTTCATATTGAATAATTTGAAATTTAAAAAGTACAACTGCACACTTCAAGTCTCATTTCTTGTATAACTGAAATTCCATTTCTTGTGTCGAAGAAAAGGAGCTTGTATAGTAGTTAATCTCTTACTCCAAGAGTTGACTCTGCTTAGCTATGTTGCTTTCAATTCTGATTTAATTTAATATTTTTTGTAGATGATGTATGAGGAAGCCACTAGAGTTGCTAATGATGCTGTAAGGAATATAAGAACAGTTTCTTCTTTCTGTGCCCAAGAGAATGTGATAGCCCTATACAGAAACAGGTGTCAAGCCCCAAAGAAAGCAGGGATAAAGCTTGGACTGATTACTGGGATTGGCTTTGGGCTCTCTTTTTTCTTCTTATATTCTGGCTATGCAATCAGTTTCTATGCTGGGGCCTTGCTTGTTCGGGATGGAAAAACAACCTTCGCGGAGGTTTTCCGTGTGAGTATAATAAATAAGTTGATACTAGTAAGCAAGTGGTTCTTAGTGAAGATTTCTAACCATGTAATCGAGTTATATCGTTATTTAAACTTCCAGCTAAATTAACATAGAAGTATATTCCTATCAAAAAAACAAAACATAGAAGTATCTCTTAATGACAAACTTAAACCTTCTGTATGTAAAACATTGAAGTATTTCGCTGCACCATCAGTTTGCCCTTCATTAATTATGATTTTATGGATGTATTATTATCTCGGGTGTACTTTTGCATGCAGGTTTTCTTTGCTATCATTTGCGCGGCATTGGCAGTTTCTCATGCGAGCACGGTAGCACCTGACACCACCAAAGCAAAAGCTTGTACTGCCTCTGTATTTGCAATTCTTGATAGGAAATCTGAAATAGATTCACGTGTCACCACTGGAATGATACTAGAAAGTGTGAAGGGAGACATTGAGTTTCATTGTGTCTGTTTCTCCTACCCAACAAGGCCAAATGTTAAGATTTTCCAGGACCTTGATCTGGCCGTTCAGTCTGGTCAGGTAATGTCAGGAAGCAATAATTATTTTTACAGAATATTATATTATTAGTTTCTTGTATTAGAAAACAAGTATTCATTGTAAAGATGATACCATAGGAGAAATTTTATTAATGCACGATCAGACTACAAGATTAAACACTTGGATTTGCTTCAAAGATTTCAGAAGACAAATGAAGACTACGAGTGAATAGTTTCACGAAGACAAATGAATCACTAGGAGTGAATATTTTGTATCCCGGGCCCTTATCAATTTCTTGATTAAATTTAACAATCTCAAACTTTCTCCTAGATGGTTGCATTGGTTGGAGAAAGTGGCTGCGGAAAATCAACTGTCATTTCACTGTTGCAAAGATTTTATGATCCGAGTTCTGGTCAAATTCTATTAGATGGAACTGACATTCAACAGATCCAGTTAAGGTGGTTAAGACAGCAGATGGGTCTAGTTAGCCAAGAGCCTTTGTTGTTCAATGATACTATTAGAGCCAACATTGCATATGGAAAGGATGGAGAAGCAACAGAGTCGGAGATTATAGCTGCAGCTGAAGCAGCAAATGCCCACAAGTTCATAAGTGCAATGAAGCAGGTTGGAACATATTAACTCTTAGATTTACTTTTGAAAAAGTAACTCAAACACTCGGAAAAAAAGAATAGGTGTGTTTTTTTTTGGTAAAGACAGAATATGTGCTTGATCACGCACCAAACAACCCAAGCAACTGTTGTTCATTCAAATACAAGAATACTTTGGCATTTAAGTTGAACTGCAGTAACTTTGATGTCATCTAATTTGAGACACTTTCTTTCAATTGTGATTTAATTTATGCAGGGGTATGACACCCTAGTAGGCGAGCGGGGAGTCCAATTGTCAGGTGGACAAAAGCAACGAGTGGCAATTGCGCGTGCTATAGTGAAGTCACCAAAGATTTTACTTCTCGATGAGGCAACAAGTGCACTCGATGCTGAATCTGAGCGAGTGGTGCAATGTGCCTTGGATCAAGTCATGATAGACAGGACAACAATTGTGGTCGCTCACCGGTTATCCTCAATTAGGAGTGCCAGCTTGATTGCAGTCATAAAAAATGGGGTTATTATAGAACAAGGAAGACATGAAAATTTAGTTGGTATCAAGGATGGTTGTTATGCATCCTTGGCAGCAGTTCATCTCAAAGCATGTTAATGTATGTAAATTTGTACAATGATTTTTTGCTGTTGTCATAGAAATATGCATTGTCTTAATGTAACAAATAACAACCATCAAAAGCAATTAATCCTTGCAATGATAATATGATCAATGATAAGAAATTAAAAACTCGATTCAGGCTAAGAATGTTCAGGTCCAACGGAGGCTTGTGAGAATAAAATGGACTTATTTCAGCCTTCAACAAGGAAATCTTGGTGTAGCCTCAAAATTTGACAAAAGAATATGACAGACAGTTTTTCACATTTCTTTGTTCTTTAAGAAAACAAATTACTATAGTTCCTAGGGTTAAATGTTGGACGATGATAATGATAAAGGTATCTCGAGAATAAATTGTTCCTTGGGCTGTATGCTCCTTTTATCACTGTGCAATGAGAGTACATTATTCCAACTGGAGGGATTGTTTGGAAGATTTATGTGGAGGGCTCGATGACGTGGGAAGGGCGATTGAACTAAAACTCTTGTGTTTTTCCCTCCTATTTCAGGTACTATTCAAAGGTAAGAACACAACCTTCTTTAGCTGCTTTTTCTCTGTTCATTAGGATGGAAGACAAAAGCTCACTATGAGATAGCTACTGATCGAGAACTGTTCTACTTTAAGTTTACTGATGATGAGGAGAGACAAATGGTCCTAGAAAAAGGACCACTTTTTGTTGGTGGACGTGTCTTTATGATTCGACCATGGACAGAAAACCTTGAAATACAGCAAAAGAACATGACCACTCTTCCCATATGGGTCAAGTTATGGAACGTACCGAAACAATTATGGACTCGTAAAGGTATGAGCTTTGTTGGGAGTAGACTTGGGAAACCACATTGCTGGGATGATGCAAGCCAAAAAAACTTAAGGTTGGACTATGCCAAGGTCTGTGTTGAAGTTCCCATAGGTTCTAAGTATCCTGATACTTTAAGGTTCAAATTGGGAGGAATTCCTGCTGAGGTAACGGTGGAATACATGTGGCTTTCAGCTATATGCAAACTTTGTAACAAATTGGGGCATAAGGAGCCAAAATGCCCTACCAGAACCACAGCCGCTGAGCAGGTTGTAACCGCTGTGAATAATCTAAATGAACCCAGGGCAAAGGGAGGGACAAAAGAGGCCACTACAACAGTGGAAGGAACAGGACAAGATGAACTGGGAGCAATGAGTACTGTAAGAGATGTGGTGATGCCACAAGAAAGCAATCAAGCAATAATTGTACCTTATGTGGAACCAATCGTGGAGAATAGTAACAGTCTAAGGACTTTGGCTGTGAATGTCAATGCGGAAGCAAGAACACAAGTACAAGAAGCTCTCAGGACATCAATACATGAAGAAGGACAACAACACTCAAGCAGCAGACAGGGTCAGAGGAGTGGAGTTCCACCCAGCCAAATGATGCAGACTCCTAGTAATGAAGGACAAAGTATTAGGTTACAAAACATAACACTAGCCTCTGAAGGTAATGTTAACAATAGTGCCAGGAATGATATGAATTGCCAAGAAGAGAGAAATCAGTTCGCTGCCCTGGCTGATAGCAATGAGGAACTGGAGGATGATATATCAAAGAAAGAAGAAAACCTTTTCTCAGATCATGTAGTTGAGGAGTTGTTAGAAACTAACAGAAGGAACACTAGATCTAGAAGTGGGAAAGGGACAACAACTACGAGTTCTGAAAGTTCAGCTAGACCTATACCAGTTAAAACGAAGACTAGAGCCCAGGGAAGAGGAACAGAAGAAGAAGTAACATCTCCAACTACGGAGAAGAGAGGAAAGATCAAGTCTAAAGGAAGTAGGAAAAAATCTCCGAATACATAGAAGTGAGTATAAGTGCTTGGAACGTCAGGGGTATGAATAAGATTTCTAAAGAAAAAGAAATATATAAGTTTAGTGTGAAGAACAAAGTGTGCTTGCAAGGTTTGTTTGAGACAAAAGTTAGGGAAAGTAAGAGTGCAGATATAAGAAAGGTGTGTTGGCCTTCATGGCAATGGACACACAATTACACAAGTGATGTCAGTGGTCGTATTTGGATCTTTTGGGATGACAGGAGGGTAAAGGTGTAAAAGATAAAAGAAAGTGAGCAGTTCATCCATTGTAATGTTACCTTTTTGCATAATGGTACTTCTTTTGTTTTAACTCTAGTTTATGCTAGTAATAGTAAGAGAGCAAGATTTCATCTATGGGATGAATTACAACTTATGAATAACTCTATACAGTCTTCGTGGATACTAATGGGGGATTTTAATAATGTGCTTTATTCCATGAGAGAACTGGTGGTGAGCCAGTTCACCCTAGAGAAACATCCCCTTTTGCCAGATTCATCTCTCAAGCAAGTTTATCAGACTTAAAAATCCACTGGAAGCTTCTTCACATGGACTAATTTTGGTGAAGTAATAAGAAAATGGTCAAAGATAGATAGAACCCTGGTAAAAAATCATTGGCTAACAAATTCTAACAACTCTGTAGTGGAGTTCCACACTCAAGGCATCTCTGATCATTCCCCCATGGTTTTATGTCTATATGAGAAGGAGAAAGGATATTACCCATTCAAATTTTGTAACTTCTGGGCCTTACACCCGGACTTCTTGGGCACTGTGCAATTGTGTTGGGAGACTGAGGTTTATGGTAATAATCTATACATTCTAACACATAAGCTTAAGATTCTCAAGTCTAAGCTTAAGAGTTGGGCAAGACAATACCTCTCTGATCTTCAAAAGAGAGTGGAAGTAGCCAGAGAGAAGACTTGAAATGCACTCAGAAACAGCTGCAGAGTAGCCCTATGGATATAATCTTATGCAACAAGGAGAAAGAAGCAAGAACTAGATTGTGTTTACTTCTGGACATGGAAGAGGAAGATTACAAACAAAGGATTGAATGGGATGAGATGCAACATGGAGATAAATGTAATACTTACTTTCATAATGCCATTAAAGAAAAGAAGAATAGGAACTTCATATGGGCTTTGGAGGACATCCAAGCCAATAGACATCAAGGGCAGAAACAGGTGGCTCAAGCAATTAATGACAGAATACTACCAAAACTTGTTAGGTGGTATCAGTGAGGCATAATGTGAAGACTTTGCACTAGAGGAATTGGAGTTGAGAAATGTAATTGAGGGAGATGCAGCTGAGAAACTTATTGTACAAGTTACAGAGGCTGAGATTCATGATGCGTTGTTTTCTATACAAGATAATAAATCACCTGGGCTAGATGGCTTCAATGATTTCTTTTTTAAGAAAACGTGGAATATAGTGGAGAACAGTTTGTCAAGGCAGTGAAGTCAGTATTCACTAACAAAATGCTACATGGGGGCGTTAACTCTACTTTTCTGTGCCTAATCCCAAAGAAGAACAAGCCAATGAGAGTAGATGAATTTAGACCAATTGCATGCTGCAATGTAGCCTACAAGTGCATCTCAAAAGGCATATAAGTAACAGGATGAAGCCTCTCAGTCTACTCTTACAGAGTTAAATCAGTCCACCTTTGTTGCTGGCCTAGAAGGTCCATTTAGGACAATCTACTCCTTGCACATGAACTATTGAGGGGCTATAGTAGTACTCATGGTACTCCTAGATGCTCTATCAAGATAGATATCCAAGAAGCTTATGACTCTGTAGATTGGGAAGCTATGGAATTTATTCTAACAAGATTTAGATTCCCTAGTCTATTTGTGGAATGGATCAATATGTGTTTTACGACACCAAGCTTTTCTATTTTGGTAAATGGATTCCCATATGGCTACTTTAAGAGCACAAAAGGATTAAGACAGGAGATCGTCTATCTCCTAATCTCTTTGTACTCATCATGGAAATCCTATGGGGATTACTAAAACAAGCAGTGAAAAGAAAAGAAATCGAGTACCACTCTAGATGTAAAAGAGTACATATTATGCATTTGAGTTTTGCAGATGATGTGATGATATTTTGCAAAAGGGAGGGTGCTTCCATTTATGGTGTGAAGGAGGTACTCGATCTCCTACTTCTCTACTCTTACATGCCATAAACTGAATGTAAGGAAGACTACTTTTCTCTCTGGTAGTCTCAGTCCATCCTCAAGCACCACCCTAGCAGATATTCTGGGTGTGGAGTTGGTCTCACCACCAATCAAGTATTTGGGCTTATCTCTCACTGTCTCGAGACTAGGCATCAAGGATTGTCTACCTTTAGTGGAGTTGGTTACAACAAAGATCTCAAATTGGAAGAATGTTTTCTTGACCTTAGCAGGAAGGCTTCAACTGGTGCACTATGTGTTATCATATTTTCACAATTACTGGGCCAAGACATTCATACTGCCAAAAGGTGTGATCAACAAAATCTCTAAGATTATAAATATGTTCTTATGGGCAGGCCCGACCATGCAGAGTAAAGTTCACAAAGCCAGCCACAGTACTATAAGATACAATAAAAGTGAAGGAGGCTTGAATATTGTGGATGCTAAAATTTGGAATGTTGTTGCAAACTGTGGTTTGATTTACAAGATTGCAAGCAAAGAAGAAACTTTATGAACCAAGTGGATTTGGGAATATAAGTTGCGACGCAAGAATTTCTGGACAATGAAGGTACCTTCAGATTGCTCATGGGTGTGGAGATCGATTCTTAAACATAGAAAAGAGGCTCTCAAATTTACTAAGTACATCATAGTAAATGATGAGTAAACCAGCCTTTGGCACCATCCTTGGTGCTCACAACAACTCTTGAATAGGAACACAGAAGCTAAGCAAGCATTTCAATTGCCTGATAATGCAAAGGTGTCATTTCTGACAAAAAATGGAACTCGAGAATGCTGAACCTACCAGAAAATGAGCTCAAGACAGCTATTCTGCACACATAGATTCAAGATATGATACAACAGGACTTCACAATATGGACAGAAATAGCTACAGGCAAATTCTCGATCTCCACTAAGTCTGCATATATGAGTCTCAAAAAGATTAGAGAGAAAGTCAAATGGTACAAACTTGTTTGGGGAAAACTAACAGTTCCCAAGCACACTTCATTGCATGGCAATTGTTCAATGGTAGCCTCTCCACGCAAGACAGACTCATGAAGAAGAGTGTTCTACACCACTCTCAGTGTTGTTTGTGCATGTAGGGTAGAGAGAATTCTCACCATCTTTTCTTCGATTGTTTGTATGCAAAGGATATATGGTCTGAGGTAAAGAGACACCTAGGCTTAAACCCTATAGTAATGGAATCTAATTATGAATCGTATGATATCATGAGGATCACAAGAAACAACTACTGCAGTTGAGATTATCAGAGCTATGGTGTGTATTATGGTGTATAATATCTGGAACAAAAGGAACAACAGAAGATTCAAAGGAAAGCAACACTGTAACGCCCGTATTTTTAAAAGACATATTTAATTCTTAATTAATTAATTTAATTATTTATTTTCAAAATTTGCTGGATTTGGATTTGAGATACGTGGGCCTGGTTTCTGGGCCCGAGTCTGTGTTGGGCTTGGGTTTCGGACCCAAGTATATAAACACATTTTTCTAGAAAATAGGGTTAAGAGAAAAATAATATATTAAAAATGGAGGCAGAGAGAAGCTGGTTTGCTGGAGCGTTGGAGCGCGATGAATCGGGCTAGGAGGATTCGTCGAGCTGTTCATACAGGTGAGTAGCTATTTGGCTATTTCACCGGATTTGTAGTTTACATACATCGGCGTATACTGTTTCGTTTTTTTTATACTGTTCATTATACTGTTGTATTGGAATTCGTGCCATTTGTTTTATTAAATTTTATTAAATTTCGGATTTGTAATTAAACTGTTGAACTGTGATACTCTGAACTTAAACTGTCGAAAGCTTATGTGTGGACTGTAATTGTTGTTTGTTGTATTGTTTGAAGATGCGTTTTCGCGTTTTGGTTTGATGGTGAGTTGGTGTTGTTGGGTTGGGAGATCGGTGGTTAAACTGCTGGGTTTTGAAATCGAGGGTTTACGGTCGAGTTGTAGGAGAAGATTGTAGTGTTGGATGGACTGTGGGGGTGAAGGTAAATGTGGTATTGACTCTGGTTTGGGGTGAGTTAATTTGGAAGGTCGTCAATGGCGGCACGCCTTGAGCGCCCTCCGATAATTTGATTTTATTGTATTTTTGTTGTTTGGTTGTTGATTGAAGATGGATGAATGATTGTTGTGTTGATTGTCGATTTAAGGTGTGTGAGGGCGGTTGAGTGGGCTGTAGGAAGCCATTAATGGCGGCAGTAAGAAGAATCTTGTAGATCTAGTTTTGAAGATGGGCTATCGATTTAGTGAATGGTGTTTTTGGTTTTGTAAATGTTGTTTGGGTTGTTATGGGGATTAAAACCGCTTGTATAAATTGGGTGGTCGTGTGGAGGCTTGTGGTGGCCGGATTTGGTGGTGGAAGAAGATTGAAGAAGATGAACAGTAATTTTCGGGTTGGGCTTAGGCTTGGGTCAAGACCAAGTGGGTCGGTTTTGTTTAGGCCCGATTCTAATTTCATTTGTTGTTGGGCCCGATTCTATTTTGGTTTTGGTTGGGCCTTTTCCAATTAGATTGTTTTGTTTGGCCCGATTTTAATTAAGTTTGGGACCAGTTATAATATTAGTCTATGGGCCCGTTTCATTTGTATTTGTGGACCAGTTTAACTTAACAGTTTTTGGGCCCGTTTCTAATATTGCTTGGGGCCAGTCCATAGGACTTAAAATAGATCTATATGGGTTCTCCAATGTTTAGACTTTCGGGTTCTAAGGTTTGGGCTTGGCCAGTTGGGTCCGAACTATGACCTTGGTCATGAGCCCATGAGCCATGCACCCTTGACCTTAGCCATGAACCATGGCTCGACTCAACGAACATGTCGAACACGGAAGCGGCAGTTTGACTTTGACAACAATGATGAATTGACTTTGACCGGGACTGTTGACTTTGACCCAGGCGGTTTGATTTTGACCGGGACAGTTTGACTTTGACTATGACATGTTGAGTTTGACCTTGACCATGATGTGTTGACCTTTGACCGTTGACTTTGTTGACCGTTGGTTGGGAATGTTGACTTTTTCAATTTTCACATATTTGATTATATGGATAAATATAGTAATAAAATATTGTTGAGATTGTATAACTTGGTTTGTCATTATCTAATTTAGATTTGGCGTGAGTAGTGTGTAAAAGCATATATATATTGGGCTTTGATTGTGGGTCGTGATTTGTTTATTTGTGCTACGTTTTATGTGTATATTATATTAACACATATAGTAATAAAATCGTTGTGGAAGCTAGTATATATTTGGTTGTCATTATCTAAGAAAGATTTGACATTGATGTTGTGTATTTTTGACACGTGACGATATTGAGGTGTTAGGAGACATTATATTCCTAATACGTTATAATAAAGATGTATGCGATACGTTGAAGCATTGTGACATGATATAATATGCTGGGATAGTTATATTAATGCAATATCTTGGAGAAATGTATATACACTCCATTATTTTATATGTGAGATGCTAATATAGTATCGGTGAATATTTACCCACGGGATTGTGGCGTAGTGCAATAATATATTGGCACGTGAAAGAATGAAAGTGACTATGAGATATAATTGAGATATTTCTATATATTGTGGCATAGTGCAATAAGGCAATTGACCTGCACGTGATATAGTAGATATGATTATGAGTCATTAATGTATGACACCTGAATAAATTACGTAACGAAAATCCTAGAACCTGACTACCACAACTCATGTGATTGGCCCTTCTGGCGTTTCAGTTAATCTGAATGGCCTTCGGGCGGCCCTCCTGGCGTAGCCGAATAGTGGCTTGATTATTCCGTTCGCAAAATAGAACGATGATCATAATATTTTATGCGAATAGTGGCGATACTTACATAATTGCTTCCGTGTGAGGATTTACGGTGTCGCGGCATCCCATTTCGGGGTGGTTACATACGCGAGTGGTTCATTATGTAAGGGGAGGCATGTGGATGTACATGTTCGTTGGGTAGCGATTGTGGTAGCCAGGGAAACTAGGTAAGACATAGATCTGACGTGATTTTAGGGACGCGAAAGAAAACCTTAATTAATATAATTATGGTAATATGTTTGTTAATGATGTATATGTAGATAGAAGATTATATATGGTTTTGCGAAGGGTGGGTCAAACTAATTACTTTGGGAGAGACGACCCTCTCGTGATTGAGCATGAAATGAGGCATTATATAATATGTTTGTTTGGTTATTTGTTTAGTTGAACCTAAAAGCCTCGATGGAGGAACTACATGCCTTATTTATTATGTGTATAGTTTGTTGTGTGGTTAGTGGGAAGTTAAAGTACCTCGATTGGAGGAACTACCGCCTTTAATTATTATTCTTAAGGATGTTGTATTTGTCGTTGAAAGTTAAAAAGCCTCGGTGGAGGAACTAAGCTGCCATTATGGATTGTGTATATATATGTATATTATATGTTGTATTTTAGGACTACTCACACCGGCATTGTTTATAATCTTGACCCGATTTGCATGTTTGCTTATCGGGTGTGTTCATTAAATGAACATAGTTGATAAGTCTTGACAGGTTTAGTGATGAAGAAGATTGGTTCTTTGCTTGTGGTTTTGCGTTAGCATTGTATCTCGGGATAAGTTTTGTTTTCCCTTGAGGTGATATAGATTTTCAGTTGAGATAAGGTTATTTGCATTTTCATTTGTAAATTGTTTTGGTAATGAAGATGACTGTTGTTTTAAGTTAAAATTTTTATTGGTTTTAATTATCCCATATTTTAAAAGCTGTTTATGGGTTTTGGGAGTGGAGAGTCGTCACACCTCGAAATCGAAAGAGTCGGGGACAAATAATGTTTTCAATGCAGCCAAATTGGGGTGTGACAAACACACTGCTCTTCATGTTGCCCAGGACACTTTGAAAAAGATGAAAAACTACTTGCAACAAGTTCTCAGGAAGGTTTCAGATTCTGACAAGACTAGAAGAATGGTGAGCTTGTTGGGGTTACAAACTGTATGGATCCCTAGAATGGTGAATCAATGTGTTTGGTAGAAACCTAGCTCCTTCATGCCCAACCCCGATGGAACTCTGCAACCGCAGTGTGCTGGATATGGAGTGATTAGAGGTAAATATGGAAATGCTCTTCTAACATACAACGACAACTCCAAATATAGGTCAATCTTGCTTCAGGAATACTGGATATCACGGAAGGTATCAAGGCAGCAAGCATGATAGGTATAAGGCAACTGGAAATCAACTCAACTTCCAAGAGAGCAATCAACATACTAAAGGGACTAGTTATATCTTAATGTAGTTGAGACTTGAGACTATCAGAGTCCAAATGCAATGCTTTGAGAGGATTGAATTCAGCCACATCTTTAGGGAAACTAATAGAGTTGCTGACTTCATGGTAAAGACTTGTAACATGAGTAATCATAGTGTAAACTATAGTATAGGGCCTTTTGATAAGAGATTATTTGTAATATTAGCAGATGATGCTGACGGTACCGTATACAATAGATTATGATATTAATGCAGGTTAATGTCGGCCTAACATCTAAACATTTCAAAATAAAAATAAAAATGTCATATCCTAAATTCCTAATGTATCGGCAGTGTACGTGAGTTGAGGATAGGATTGCTAGTAATGTTACAACCTCAATACTTAGAAATCCAAAGTCAGTTTTCACCTTTGGGCTTGGGTTTAGCCCAACCATGTTGCAAAGCCCTGGTCGCAAGACATGAAAATTCAAGCCCAAACCCGACCTAAGGTCGGGTCATGAGTTTAACCCGCCCAACTTGCACGTTTATTTATGAGTCCTGTTACGGCCAGACCCCATATTGTGTTGGGTAGACCCCGAGTTGGGCCGGGGTCTGCCCATTGTGTTGGGCGCAACTTGAATTATACACCTCCCAACCAAATACCCAAGAAACCAGAAAACCGGCTACCACCCTTCGTCCTTCAAACCCTCGATTTCGCGATTTCTGCTCAACCAAAAACCCACAAAATCAAACTCTCGATCTCGATTCTTTGTTTCAATTCTTTGTTTCCATCAAACTCTCGATTCTTTATCTCGATCAAACCCACCCAATTACTGCTCGATCTCGATCTCAATCCCAATTCGTCGATCAACTAAACAGTGTTTTACTAAAACCACCATTAGTGAGTTCGGTGAGTATCTGAAACCACCTCAAGCTCTTCTATTTGGTTCCTCACACGTAAACATGCTTCAACACCAATTTCAAAGTGAGTTTTTTTATGCATTGTAGTTTGTTCATACATTGTAGTTTGAGTGTTCAAGGTGTTTGTTCATACATTGTACATTGTATTTGGTTGGTTCATACAAATAAAAAAACAATGCCGTAGTTCATACAATGCCGTAGTTTTTTATGCTGTAGTGTCAAAGTGAGTTTGTTCATGCATCGGCCAACCAAATACACGTAAACACGCTTCAACACCAATTTTAAAATGTTAAGTTTGTATGAAGTGTACGTAAATTGCATTAAGTTTGTATGAAGTGTTGTGATCTTTGTGCGACATTGTTGCTTGTAATTTGCTAGACTAATTTGACGTTATAGATTGTGTTTCTATTAATATTTTTGTGTGGCATTGTTGGGTGTTAATTGAATCGAGTTAATATTTGTATCGGGTTAATAATTAATTTATGATATATTAGGTGGAAGTTTTTCTTGTGGTTTCCTATTGACGTTAATTGAATGTGTATTATTAAGTCCTAGATTATGTGTAATGCTTCCATTTAAGAGTTGAGTTTGAATTTTGAATAATGCGGCATTGTTGGCTTATTTTGGTATATATGTTGAGAAATGACCTTGTACTAATTTTGAGAGCTAAGTTGAGTTATTGTTCTTTTTTGTTTTGGTATTTTATAAATGTATATACTAATGTAGTTTTTCGTTTTAATTTTGACAGCACCCTATGGTCGATGAAATTTATCGCTTGCTCAATCAAGGCCTGCAATTAGGTGGGACTGCGATTCTAGACGATACACAGAACGAGTTCATGGAGGCATACAATTTGACCCGGTGCAAGTTCATTGGCGGACGATATCGTGAAGGAGTATAGGTGAAGAAGCAGCTTGAGCATTGATCTCAACTCTGGAGTTATAGTACTATAAGGCTGTTTAGATTGCTTTTGTTGTAAAGAGTGACGTTGTGATATTTGTACCCAAATACTTGATTTTGTCATATGTTATTTCAAAATATTATTTGATGTTATGTGAATTTGGTTTTGATGTTATGCGATTCCATTTTATGTGTTTGCGATTCCATTTTATTTCAAAATACTTGAATTTGATGTTGCGATTCCATTTTATGTGTTTGGTTTTGAATTTGGAAGTGTTAGAATTGTTGGAATATGGAATTTGGAAGTGTTAAAATTGTTGGAAGTTGAATATGGAAGTTAAGAAAAAAAGAAATCGAGGTTCGGCAAATTTCAGTCCCAAATGACATGGCCACACCGTTTCACCGGTCAAGAGGCAAAAAAACAGAACTTCGGAGTTTTCAAAGTTTAAATCTCAAACGACATGGCCACACCGTTGGGGACTTAGTCCAAACAATGTGGCCATGTCGTTTGGGACTAAGTCCAAACGGTGTGGCGATGTCGTTTGGGATTTGAACTTTGCAAAAACTTAGTTCTGTTTTTTTGCCTCTTGACTGATGTGGCCAAACCGTTTGGATTAAGTTCCAAACGACATGAACACACTGTTTGGCCTAAGTCCCAAACGGTGTGGCCAAGTCGTTTGGGATTTGAACTTGGAAAAACATAGAGTTCTGTTTTTTGGCCTCTTGACCGGTGTGGCCACACCGTTTGGACTTAGTCCCAAACGGTATGGCCATGTCGTTTGAGACTTGAACTTGGAAAAAACTTAGTTCTGTTTTTTTGCCTCTTGACCGGTGTGGCCATACCGTTTGGGATTTGAACTTGGAAAAACATAGAGTTTTTCACTTTGAACTTGTTCTACATTTTCTTCTTGAATGAGGTCACTTGGAACTTGTTCTACATTTTCTTCTTGAATGGGATTATTTGGAACTTGTTCTACATTTTCTTCTTGAATGGGGTCATGATGCATTACATTTTCTTCTTCATCTTCATGTTCTAAAATGGGGTTGGGCTCTTCATTTAGTGTTTAGTGTTAGTGTTAGTTTTCTTTAGGGTTTAAGGGTTTAAGAGTTTTGATGGTGGAAGAGAAGAGAATATAAGAGAATAGAAGAGAAGGGTTGAAAATGTTGCAACAAGTTAAATTCACTTTGGTTTGGGAGGTGCCCAACACAAAACAACTTTTGAGCTAATGATACATTTGTAATAATTATTTTTTTTTGGAGTCTACCAAACACAATATGGGGTCAGCAGTAACAAACACCTTATTTATTTTCGATAAAAACCCCGCAACTTGCACGTTTAGATTATGATAAAATTTTCATGATCGAAAAAAAAAAGAGGATGATGATAAAATTTTGGAATCATATTATGGCTTTATAATAAGTTCAAGATGGCCACTTCATTGGATGGGTCATGGGTATCTAAAATGACAATGTAGCGCCAAAAGCTAGAGTTAAATGTGAAGGTGAGAATGAGAATATGAGATCACTTGATCACAAGTTAAAAAACGGTTTGTCATTTCACACGACAAAAGATTTGGAAAGTCCGCTCCTTAAAAAAACCCTTTGTCATTTTATGAGGTCTAAAATCACGGTTTATACATTATCGAAAAAATAAATAAATCTCGTTTTATATAAAGAGGGACCTAAAGGGACAGTTGGAACAACAATAAAGTGTACCGAGTTTAAAACTTGAACTACTGTAAATGTAGTAGGCAAATATGGTACTTATAAACATGTTCGTTTTGATTTTTTAAAAACTCGAGATATTGGCATAAAGGCCAATATCTCGGTAAATCTCGTGGGTGTTCAAATTATGTTACAGGTACAAAACGGAAAACAAAAAAAAAAGGCAAGGGACACGTGTCAAAGATTGATTGGATCCAGGCCAAATGAGGCACTATATAAAGACTAGAAGGGCATCAGAAAGGAGGAGAGGTTTTTTGATTCAATCCAGGTTCTAAAAAACTGTAAAAACAGGAGAGAGAAACAGAGAGAAAGAAAGATTGTAAATATTTATTGCCAATCAATAAAACTTTGATTCAATTTCTTCATTCACTCTTCCCATTCATTCTGATTCATTAGTAAGGTTGTGTGATCTTAGAATACTTAAGAAAAGTGTTCTTAGACATCACATTGGCGCCGTCTGTGCATCGAAGACAAGAAGAACTTAGCTTTTCTTTTTCTTCGATCAAGAATCCGAAGTGTTTCTTTGAATTTGAGTGAAAGAAGTGTGAAAAAGGAGTGAGAAGTGGATTATAATAGCTCCCAGGAAGAAAGCGAATAGCAAGCAAATAGATAACGATAATCAATCACATATAAGGAATACAAGAACTTCTGTAAGTCGGAGGTTACAGGAAGAAAATATTGAGGGTGAAGTTTCACTTCAAGAAGTATTGAAAAGATTGAAAGAGATGGAAAGACTGAATGCTGTTTTACTTAAAGAGAACCAAGAGATGAAGAAGGGAAGTCTAAGTAATACAGTACGAGATCTTCATGAGGAAGACGAGGAGGAATGCAGTTCGAAATCGGGTAGTCATTATACTGGAAAAGAATCAACAAGAAATGAAAGAGTTGCCGAAGTATCTCCAATATCGGAAATTCCCATACCACAGCCTATCACAAAGGAGATGATACAAGAAATGATGATAAAGCAACTGGGAAATCAAGGGCTCGAGAAGATTTCAACATCAATAAGAAAGTTAGCGGATGATGTGAGTAGAAATCCGATACATCATAGTATTGAGTTGATGCCTGTTCCGCCGAAGTTTAAGTTACCCAAGTTCATACAATATGATGGATCGTCGGATCCGATGGACCATCTTTTTGCATGTCGGCATCAGTTTTCGATATATAAGGGAACTGCATTTTTGGATTCATTGTTATGCAAATCTTTTTCTTCAAGTTTAAAGGGAAAGGCGTTGAAGTGGTTCTGTTCTTTACAAGAGGGTTCAATATCAAGTTATAGGGAGATTGAAGAAAAATTTATGACCAACTATGGCCATGTGAGTAAAACCGGCGGTATCGGCGTTGTTCCAATTAAAGCGAGGGAAAGAAGGAATCTCTAAAAGGATTCTTCTTTGTCACGATTCAAAGCAGAGGCAAATTTGGTAGAACATTTGGATGAATCACGAAAATGGCAGTAATGGCCTTTTCGGAGGGGCTCATTTCTGCGTCCGATATGCACAAGTATATGCTTGAAAGGAGATTAAAACTCTTAGAGAGTTATATGATAAAATTTGAGAAAAGGCGTGCAAGTTGAAGAAGATATTTTATCGGCTTTAATTGACTGTGTTGCAAGTATCCGAGGCAAGCAATTCATGAAAGAAGAGACCCATCATAAATCCAAAAAGCGAAAGGCAAATGATTCTTACTCAAAAGCTGACGGTCAATCTTCACAAAAGAAGAAGTTCGAAAGGTTATTAAGAGAAGAGTTGGACCCGTCCAATTATATTGCTATTAATACTACATTAGAAGACATTTTGAGAAGGGTAGGGAAAGAGCCATACTTTCAACATCCGACTCATAAACCTCGGGAGATAGAAGATAAACCTTTCTGTAATTTTCATAAGGTGAAAAATCATGAGACAAACAAATGTCTTCAATTGCTCAGGGAGGTGGATCGATTAATGAGAGAGGGAAAGCTCAGGGAGTTTAGAGTCTGATGCGGACGATTGAAGGTGGCGGCGGTGATGAATGATAAGCCTTTAGGGGTGATTAACATGATATATAAGGGAGTTATTCCACAGAAGAAGATCATAAGGGACAAAATTCGAAAGATATCGACGGTCAAAGAGGTGCTAGAAGTCAATGTGGAACCAATCCCAGTAGACCCTGCTCTCATATCGGCAAGTATACCTAGAGCTATTATGTTTGTACCCAACGATCTATCGAAGGTAATGTTACCTCATAACAATGCTTTGCTAATCACTTTAAGGATATCAGGGTATGATGTCCAAAAGATATTGGTCGATTGTGGTAGTTCAGTAAATATTTTATTTTGGAAAGCATATACCTGTATCAGATTCGATGAATCCCATTTAAAAGAACCACAGTTTAATTTGCCAGCAAGGGCAAATTAAATTGCCAGTTTTAATGGAACCTCAATAAGACCAGCGGGCGAAATCAAATTGCCAGTAAGGGCAGGCCCACAAACCACTATGACTAAATTTATAGTCATAAAGCATCATTCAGATCACAATGCCATTTTGGGAAGGAAATGGATACATGCTATGAGAGCAGTTCCGAGCACTTTTTATGAAGTTATCAGATTTTCGACAGCGTATGGGCCACATGAGATAAGAGAAGACCAGTCGGAATCCGAGAAGTGCAATTTTGTTACTGTGAAGGGTATGATGAGCAAGTAGAAGCTGGGGGCGTCTCGGAAGTTGCCAGATAGCAATTAATGGAAAATTCAGTTCTAAAGTCCGATAGTAAAAGTCGTCAGGAGGAGGTTCAGTTTACATCAGAAGCAAAAATAGATTATGAGATAATCCTAAGTAAGACAATGGAAGAAGTGCAGAAGATTAATATTGGACAAAACAATGAAAGTTGTTTCACTTTCATTGGAACAGAGTTGAGTTCACAAATCAAAAGTGATTTAATTGAGTTTCTAAAGGAGAATAAAGATGTATTTGCTTGGTTGATGGCTGATCTTCCTGGTATTAACCCTCAGATATGTTCCCATAAATTGAATATGCGAGAAGGAGCAATCCCAGTTCATCAGCATCATAGAATCGAAAACCAAAGAATCGAAACAGCAGTTACGTTAGGTTTTCACGCTTTTAATAATGAAGCTGAGTACGAGGCTCTAATAATAGGTTTGGAGATGGCTAAATCGTTGAATGTCAAAGACTTATCGGTTTTCAGTGATTCGCAGTTGGTGGTAAGCCAGATCAATGGAGGATATGCAGCAAAATGTGATAACATGATAGATTATCTAAATTTGGAGAGGATGAAGTTCAAGGATTTCAAGAATATTGTTTTTCAGCATCTCGATAGGGGTGAGAACCGACGTGCTGATGCATTGGCATATGTGGCTGCGATGCTCGAAAATGAGGAGGGGCGATTGTTGCATATAGGGGTTCAGCAAATTCTGAGTATTAATATAAGACACAAAGAGATAATGGAAATAGATACACTGGGGGCGTCATGGATGATAAATTATGTGCTATTTCTATCACAGGGAATGTTGCCAGCAGATAAGAATGAGGCTAGAAGGATAAAAGGAGGAGCTGAAAGATATATACTAATAGATGATCAGTTATATCGGAAAAATCCAGGGGGACCATGCCACATTTAAAATGTGTATCGCCAGAAGATTCTCAGAAAATTATTACAGAAATGCATGAAGGAGAATGTGGCAATCATTCGGCAGGAAGATCATTGGCTTCTAAGATTGCAAGGAAGGGGTATTTTTGGCCACAAATGAGGCGAGATTGTTTGCGATATGCGAAAAAGTGTAGTCAGTGTCAGAAACATGGACATGCCATTCATGTGCTAGTAGAGCAGTTACATTGTGTTTCGAACCCATGGCCGTTCGCGTTATGGGGGATGGACATTGTAGGGCCTCTCATACCTGGAAGAGGAAAGAAGAGATTCGTCTTAGCAGTAACTGACTATTTTACTAAATGGGTAGAAGCGATAGCTTTGCAGCATGTTAAGGAGCAGGACATTATTGGGTTTTTGTTTGAAAGGGTGATTTGCCGATATGGGTTGCCGCATGCTATTATATCGGATAATGGACCTCAATTCATTGGGGGAAAAGTGAAAGATTTTTTGGAATCATATCAGATCAAGCACTTTACATCGGCACCTTATTATGCTCAAGGGAATGGGCAGGCAGAAGTAACGAATAAGACCATTATGGACAACATCAAAAAGAAGCTGGAAGACAAGAAAAGCTTGTAGGTTGATGAGTTAAATAGTGTGTGGTGGGCATACAGAACAACCCCTAGAGTAGCAACAGGAGAATCACCATTTACGTTCGCTTATGGGATGGAAGCTGTAACTCCAGCCGAGATGGTGGTGTCGACATCAAGGACAATGCTTGTAGAAAAAGGATTGAATGATCAGGGGATGCAGGCAAAGATCTTAAATTTAGAAGATAGAAGGGAGCAAGCAAGAATGAGGCTTGATTCTTATCATAGGCAGCTCAGAAAAGCATTTAATAAGAAAGTAAAAGAAAGAAGTTTCCAAGAAGGTGACCTAGTGCTGAAAGAGGTTACACAGGCGACAAAAGGAAAAGGAGCTGGGAAGTTATCGGCGAATTGGGAAGGTCCAAACATTATCCACAAAGTGGGAGTAAATGGAGCATACTATCTAAAGAAAGCTGATGGGGAAGTGTTAGCAAAACCTCAGAATGTCAGTAATCTGAAGGTATTCTATCAATAATGTAAATGTATTTCTATTAAATTTTATGAGCAATTAAGATGTGTAGCATGAGTTTTCAATTCAATATAAAGGGATTCAAGTTTCAAATTTCATTTATATATATATATATATATATATATATATATATATATATATATATATATATATATATATATATATATATATATATATATATATATATCCGGTGTTAGCATGTAGTAAAAATCCGGGTATCGATAGAAATATCGATATCATGCATATTGTTAAAAAGTCCTGATATTGGTAGCAATATTGATATCAGGCATATTGTCAAAAAGTCCTGATATCAGAAACAGAGGCAGATATCAGGCATAAAAAGTCCTGATATTGGTGGCAATATTGATATCAGGCATATTGTCAAAAAATCCTGATATCAGAAACAGAGGCAAATGTCAGACATAAAAAGTCCTGATATTAGTAGCAATATTGATATCAGGCATATTGTCAAAAAGTCCTGATATCAGAAATAGAGGCAGATATCAGGTATAAAAAGTCCTGATATTGGTAGCAATATTGATATCAGGCATATTGTCAAAAAGTCCTGATGTTAGAAACAGAGGCAGATATCAGGCATAAGAAGTCTTGATGTCGATAGAAATGTTGACATTAGGCGTAAGAAGTCCTGATATCAACAGATGTGTTGATATCATGCATATTGTCAAAAGTCCTAATATTGACAGAAATGTTGATATTAGGCATAAGAAGTCCTAGTATCGGCAGACGTGTTGATATCGGGCATATTGTCAAAAAGACCTGATATCAAAAACAGTGGCAGATATCAGGCATAAGAAAGTCCTGGGATTGGCAGAAATGTTGATTTCAGGCGTATTGTCAAAAAGTCCTGATATAAAAAACAGAGGCAGATATCAGGCGTAAAAAGATCATAGCTATTGAGCAAGATATCCGTAGAGCCTTAATCATGGAAGATCATTTGATAATAAAGGTATGTGGTAGTGCTTTGATAAAAATAAATTGGCAGACTGGTTTGATTCTAAGTATCGCCGATACTATTATGTTAGTTGAGGATATCGAAAATGGTATTTTTTTTATTATATTTTTTTTCTGATTTAATTCTAAGCATCGCCGATACTATTATTTTAGTTGAGGATATCGAAAATGGTATTTTCTTTCTAGTTTAATTATAAGTATTGCCGATACTATTATTTTAATTGAGGATATCGAAAATGGTATTTTCTTTCTGGTTTAATTCTAAGTATCGCCGATACTATTATGTTAGTTGAGGATATCAAAAATTGTATTTTCTTTCTGATTTAATTCTAAGTATCGCCGATACTATTATGTTATTTGAGGATATCGAAAATGGTATTTTCTTTCTAGTTTAATTCTAAGGGTCGCCGATACTATTATTTTAGTTGAGGATATCGAAAATTGCATTTTCTTTCTGGTTTAATTCTAAGTATCGCCGATATAATGCGAATATGGGAAAATTACAAATAATGCTGAAGTATCAAAAACAAAAGATCAATGGAACTAAGAATTTAGAACAGTCCAGAAATATATAGTGTTAGCAAATTATGGTTTTGAAGCAAAAGGAGGATAGTTTAAAGAGGATTGTTTAGAAGTGCATCAACACCAGATAAGGTGGCCTCAGTAGTTGGGATAGCATCAGGTGGAAGCTCCGGGGTGGTATCAGCCACAGTATTTGCATCTTCATCTTCATCATCCGAAAGCATATTGTTTTCTCTAAGGATGTTACGGGGAACAAAAGGCTTGCAGATATCCAGCTTATCACCAAGGGAATTAACAGCTGCCATGACATTATTGAATTCAACATCAGCAGCTTCAGAGGCCTCCGCACTTCTCTATCTTTCGGCAGCAAAATCATCAATCATTTTCTTCAGAAGTTCGGCATGATCAGCCTCTTTATCAGATAACGTTTTCTCGGCTTTCTCAGATTGTTGCTTCATAGCAGCTGTTAGTTGACGAATTTCCTTCTGAAACCCAGTGTTTTCTTGGGATAATCGGTCGAATTCTAATCGCTGGGTAGTCAGGGTTTTTCTAATGCGCCCGATTTCGCATTCTTGCTTATGAAGCAGATCAAATTGTGCCATGGCAAGTGCTTTCGCCTATAAGAATATCTTAAGTAGATAAGTACAAAGTAAAAAGACGAAATTGGTATGAAATAAAAGAAGACAAGATATAAGTACTTTCTCCATATGGTCGAAATACTCGGTAAGCCGTTCGGAGGAGTCAATGTTGAGAGCAGCAATTTTGTCTTTCGGAAGAATAGAGCTGCTGGCTAAAGCAACACCTAGTTCAGTCTTATGGAGAGGCAGTTAAAGGGATAGGGCTGCCATCAGCAAGGTAAAATTTTGTACACTTCCTGCTGGAATATATTTGCTGAAGGTCATCTTGCTACTATTCCACGTGATCTTGATTAAGTATTGTATTTTTCTGCTTTTGTACCCAAAGATGAAACACAATGGTGTAGGGAGGGAGATCATTGGTCTTATGGTTGAATAAAGGCAGTCCGGGTGACTTACTGACATAGGAGAATAATTCATCTGTAATGAAGATAGATAAGTACTCGGGAAAGCCACATGATGAAAAAGACTCTGAGAAGACAAAAGGAGAGGAGAGCAAGAATAGCATGCCTCTGTACAGGATGTTCTCCTTCGCTGATCCAGTCGATATTTGTTTGATGAGCCTGGGTACAATTGGTGCAGTTGTAAATGGACCTTTTGTTGCCTTTTCAATATTTATCTTTGGACAGCTAGTGGACAGTTTCGGAAGAAATTCACATAACGAAAATTTGGTTCATGAAATTTCAAAGGTATATAAATCTTGTAAATTGAGCTCTAGGATCTCCATATATACTCTTCTTCTTATGCATTTCCTAAATTTTGAATGAGGAGCTCTCTAGCCGTGTCAAATAGTTATTTTGCTTACAGATTGTTGTGTGCTATTTCAAAATTTCAACTGGAAGAAAGGTAATAATCTGATTTCCCAGCTATTACGGCACAGAACACTATGCTTTCTTTTGGCCAACACAATGGTCAATGAACATGGAGTTTGGCTGAATAATTCTAAATGAAACTTACTGTCCAAGTTTTTTCCTTTTTCTTTTCCTTTTCATTTGAAGTAAGTTTGCTCCTGTATTCAGGTAACTCTGAGATTCGTATATGCTGGAATTGGAGCTGCAGTCGCATCTTTCTTCCGTAAGCACACTGTGACTGGATTCTTTTTCTATCAATATCAACGCTTTTTTACCACAGTATGGTGTAACAGACAACAGAATTTGCTGGAGTCTAGCAAATGAGATTGAGAACTGATACATTCTTTTTTTTTATCCAGAGATGTCTTGCTGGATGGTCACAGGAGAAAGACAATCTGCGAGACTACGGAATATGTACTTGAAAGCCGTACTGAGGCAAGATATCACATTCTTTGATATGGAAACAGACATCGGAGAAGTAGTAGGGAGGATGTCGGGTGACCTTGTCCTAATTCAGGATGCCATGGGTGAGAAGGTACTCATATTCAATGTATATTTAGTGATCTGAAGGACATTCTCGACTTTTATGGTTTAAGTATCTTCTTAACTGGTTCTTGAGTGTTATTCGAAATTGATTGTCTAATTTCATCCTTTCGACACAGGTTGGCAAGTCTATTCAGCTAATATCAGCATTCTTAGGAGGCTATGTGGTAGCCTTTATTCGTGGTTGGCTACTTGTTCTTGTTATGTTATCTACTGTTCCTCTTCTTATCCTTTCTGGTGCATTGACGTCTATGATTATAACCAAGATGGCAACCCGCGAACAATCAGCATATGCGGAAGCAGCGGCCCTCGCAGAACAGATAATAAGCTCAATTAAAACGGTACACAAAACAGAGAGTTTATATTTCAGTTTCAACTTAAGGGACTTCTATTAACATGGTCTGTGCACAGGTTGTATCTTATACTGGGGAAAGAGAAGCGATAGATCGATACAACATGTCTTTGAATAGATCTTACGAGTCTAATGTTCAAGAAGGGTTGGTCTCAGGACTAGGTGTTGGCATTGTTTCTTTCATTATATTCTGCAGCTATGGCTTGGCTGTATGGTTTGGTTCCCTCATGATAATTCGAAAAGGTTATACCGGCGGGGATGTGATAATTGTTCTGATGGCTATTGTGACCTCCTCCATGTAAGTATTAAAATCTGCTCTACACGAAAATATTCGGAGAAGTAGAATTAAATGTTACACAAGGCAACAAATAAGGAAAAGAAACCTACAGACTTTTTTGTCTTACCTATAATTGTGAAAATTCGCATAAGACCCTTAGTCACTTTGCATGATTCTGGAAGTTCATCAAGATTCAACTAGTTGATCAATTAACAAAATAGCAAAGTTCTGACCTCATACTTCAAAATATGTTACCATGACCCTCTTAGGACAAATTTACAGATCATTGGCGTGATTTAAAGTTGTTTTTCTTTCAGGTCTCTAGGCGAGGTATCTCCATGCATGAAGGCATTTGCATCCGGAAAGGCCGCAGCATACAATATGTTTGAGACAATGAACAGAAAGCCAAATATAGATTCATCTGACACCGGTGGGCGAAAGTTGGATGATATTTGTGGAGATATTGAGTTAAGAGATGTTTATTTCAGATATCCAACTAGACCACACGAGCAAATACTGGCTGGACTTTCCTTGGCCATACCCAGTGGCATGACAGCAGCCTTGGTTGGAGAGAGTGGAAGTGGTAAGTCAACAGTGATCAGTCTAATAGAAAGATTTTATGATCCGCAATCTGGTGAAGTTCTTATAGATGGAGTAAACCTCAAAGAACTCCAGCTAAGATGGATCAGAGAGAAAATAGGACTTGTCAGCCAGGAACCTGTACTATTTGCTTCTAGCATCAGAGATAACGTATCATATGGCAAAGAGAATGCAACTATGGAAGAAATTAGGGCTGCCGTTGAGCTTGCAAATGCTTCCATATTCATAGCCAAGTTGCCTCAGGTTCTAATTTTCACTACCATTACTTTAATATCGTAGCATACTGATTGAACCTATTATCGCTCGTTGAATTTAGTTGTATTCCAAAAGTAAGTCCGAGCTTAATTATAATGTACCTGGGTCATCATAGAATCACATGAAGATCTTAGATCCTTTGTTCATTCATTAGATATTTTTAAATTATAAGGAAATCATCAACTAACAATACAAATTATCACCATGTTCTGAAGGGACTTGAAACAATGGTTGGTGACTTTGGAACTCAGCTTTCAGGGGGACAGAAACAACGAGTTGCCATAGCTAGAGCAATTCTTTGTAACCCAAGAATTTTACTCCTGGATGAAGCAACAAGCGCGCTCGATGCCGAGTCAGAATGGAGCGTGCAAGAGGCATTGGACAGGTTCATGACTGGTAGGACCACAATTATTGTTGCCCATCGCTTGGGCACAGTAAGGAACTCTGATATGATTGCTGTTATTCACGGTGGCAAGGTTGTTGAAAAAGGTTTGATCCTCTTGCATCTGTAATAACATTTATGTGCAGAGATATTTTTCAATGTTTACACAAATTTGTAGCACTACCATAGACTTACAGCTCCGTACATATAGAGGTTAGTGTCTCTACCCCACCCTGGAGTATATCATGATCCATTTTAAGCATGTCCCATGTCATGATGGCTGAAAAAGTTTGTTAAGAAGAAGCACTGATATTGGTGGACATATCATGAATCTTTACTCCTCTTCGCCGATTTAATTAAGATGATTTATTGTTAAATGTGGAAACTCATAACATATCACTCTCATCAGGTTCACATTCTGAACTAGTAGATCTAAATGGAGCATACAGTCAGCTTATAAGCTTGCAAGAAGAGAATCTAGAGTGCGAAATGGAATTGGAAGCTGACCAAGCCAAGCCAGAATGTATATTAGGTTCCCAGGGAACATTGTCCAACTGCTCATCAGCTGGGGAACCCTCAAGCCAGCAATCATCCTCTGACTCATCCCATCCACGAACTATAGTCAAAACTGGAGAAACCAAACTGATGGAACTTAGCATTAAGGAAGCATCAGAACACCAATATGAAGTTCCTCTCTGTCGTCTCTTCTACATTAACAGACCAGAGGTCCCAATGTTTATTCTTGGGTGTGTGTCTGCAATTATTAATGGTGCGATAATGCCAATATTTGGAATGCTCATGTCTTATATGATTCGAACTTTTTATGAGCCACCAGTGAAGCTTCAGAGGGATTCAAAATTCGTGACGTGGATGTTTGTTTGCCTTGGCTATGTATCTTTGTTGGCTGCAACAGGACGGTCATACTTCTTTGCAATCGCAGGCAGCCAGTTGATAAGAAGGATTAGGTCAATGTTGTTTGAGAAGGTGGTGCATATGGAAATAGGATGGTTTGATAGTCCCGAAAATACAAGCAGTATCATAGGAGCCAGGCTTTCAACGGATGCAGCAAGCATCCGTGGTATTGTTGGTGACGCGTTAGCTCTGGTTGTTCAAAACTCTGCGTCGGTTATAATTGCTCTTGCAATTTCTCTTGAGGCAAACTGGCAGCTGTCTCTAATTGTTGTTGCTCTGCTACCGCTGTTAGGCTTCAATGCATGGGCCTACGTGCAATTCACAAAAGGTTTTGGTGCAGATGCGAAGGTACATCTTTTAGCTCCTCTGCACTCATCCCATATTGGATGAACACCGACTTTTGATCCACATTGTGAATAAAAGATGGACTATTGGAGGATGAATGGGTTTACTTATTTAAAAATAATATCAAATTTTCGTATTGAATAATTTGAAATTTAAAAAGTACAATTTCACACTTAAGTCTCATTTCTTGTATAACTGAAATTTCATTTCTCGTGTCGAAGAAAAGGAGTTGTATATTAGTTAATTTCTTATTCCAAGAGTTGACTCAGCTTAACTATTTTGCTTTTCAATTCTGATTTTAATTCAATATTTTTCTGTAGATGATGTACGAGGAAGCCAGTGGAGTTGCTAATGATGCTGTAAGAAATATAAGAACTGTTTCTTCTTTCTGTGCCCAAGAGAATGTGATAGCCCTATACAGAAACAGATGTCAAGCCCCAAAGAAAGCAGGGATAAAGCTAGGACTGATTACTGGGGTTGGCTTTGGGCTCTCTTTTTTCTTCTTATTTTCTTCCTATGCAATCAGTTTCTATGCTGGGGCCCTGCTTGTTCGGGATGGAAAAACAACATTCGGGGAGGTTTTCCGTGTGAGTATAATAAATAAGTTGATGCTACTGAAGATTTCTAACCATGGAATCGAGTTATATTGTGATTTACACTTCCAGCTTAATTAACATCACATAACTATTCGTAAAATTTAAAGTGCCTGCCGAAATATCTCTTAATGACAAACTTAAACCTTCTGTATGTAAATTGTAGAAATATTTCGCTGCACCAACACCGTGCCCTTTATTAATTACGATTTTATGGATGTATTATTCTCTCTGATGTACTTTTGCATGCAGGTTTTCTTTGCTATCATTTGTGCGGCAGTGGCAGTTTCTCACGCGAGCACGGTAGCACCTGACACCACCAAAGCAAAAGCTTGTACTGCCTCTGTATTTGCAATTCTTGATAGGAAATCTGAAATAGATTGTAGTGTCACCACTGGAATGATACTAGAAAGTGTGAAGGGAGACATTCAGTTTCATCGTGTCAGCTTCTCCTACCCAACAAGGCCAAATGTTAAGATTTTCCAGGACCTTGATTTTGCCGTTCAGTCTGGTCAGGTAATGTCAGGAAGCAATAAGTTTTTCCTTAGAACATATTATTTTATTAGTTTCATTGTAAAGATGATACAATAGGAGAAATTTCTACCATGCAAGATTAGGCCGCAAGGTTAAACACTTTATAATTTGCTTTAAAGATTTCAGAAAATTACATCGCCTATAAATAGTTTAGTTTTACGAAGACAAATGAATATCTCCGAGTGAAAATTTTGTATCCCCCCTTATCAATTTTCTTGATTAAATTTAACAATCTCAAACTTTCTCCTAGACGGTTGCATTGGTTGGAGAAAGTGGTTGTGGGAAATCATCTGTCATTTCACTGTTGCAAAGATTTTATGATCCGAGTTCTGGTCAAATATTATTAGATGGAACTGACATTCAACAGATCCAGTTAAGGTGGTTAAGACAGCAGATAGGTCTAGTTAGCCAAGAGCCTTTGTTGTTCAATGATACTATCAGAGCCAACATTGCATATGGAAAGGAGGGAGAAGCAACAGAGTCGGAGATCATAGCTGCGGCTGAGGCAGCAAATGCCCACAAGTTCATAAGTGCAATGAAGCAGGTTGGAACTACTAACTAAGATTGATTCAAGTTCACACACAAACAGAAAATGTGCAAGCACCAACCAATCCACACATCTGGAATTCAAACAAGTATCGGAAGCATTTGATTTGAACTGATTTCTATATCATCTAAGTTGACATATTTTTTTTCAATTGTAATTCCATAGGGGTATGACACGGTGGTAGGAGAGCGTGGAATCCAATTGTCGGGTGGTCAAAAGCAACGGGTGGCAATTGCCCGTGCTATAGTGAAGGCACCAAAGATTTTGTTACTGGATGAGGCAACAAGTGCACTTGATGCGGAATCTGAGCGAGTGGTACAAGATGCCTTGGATCAAGTCATGGTAAACAGGACCACAATAGTTGTGGCTCACCGGTTGTCAACAATTAGGAGTGCCAGCTTGATTGCAGTCATAAAGAATGGGGTTATCATCAAACAAGGAAGGCATGAGGATTTAGTTAATACCAAGGACGGGTGTTATGCCTCCATGGCAGCAGTTCGTTTCAGTGCATCTTATTAATGTGCTTACAGTTATATAATATGTAAAATATAGTTCTCAATCACAGTGATGCATCATGTTGTTGCATTGGCCGGTTTCTGGTGTAGCTATTGTGAACTTGGAACGACCATTAGCTAGGTTTATATAATAAACTAGATCGGTTTGTACAGCTTACAATACTTTAAGTACTGACTACTGTTAGTGATAGTCAATCAGAAGTTAAAGACTAAAGTCAAGTCAATCTTCAGAAGCTTCTACAAGTAGTTACAGTTTTAGTTATTATTACAGATTCTGTTACACTTGTAATATAAAGTAAACATGTATATAAGTAGCTCTTTGTAATACTTAGAAGCTAAGCAATCGTAATCGTTTTAAGATCATTTTCTAGGATTTCCTATTTTGGTATTAGAGCATTGTCACTGAAAGATGCAAATCGATCCTCCATTAAAGCTCATTCGAGCTCTCATCTCTTTTCTTGAATTCCAAGAAACAAGCTTTCAAATCGCCTTCAATGGCAAGAACAACTCAAAACACTCAACTTTCTACAAATAATCAAAATCTAACCTTGATTGCTGAAGCTCAAATTCCAGTAAATCAAATCAACTCAACTACTGATGCTCAAATTCCAGCTAATCTACCAACAAATCTACTAGATGTTGCTTCTAATCAAGGAATGAATCAACAAACTCAAGGTTTCAATCATCAAAATCTAAGTTCTAATCAGCAGATTCAAGGAATCAATTCAATCTATGGTATAAATCCTCAATATCAAGGTTTCATGTCTTCACAACGGCAACCAAATCAAAGCTCATATCATCACATCAACCAAATCAAGGTTTCATGTCATCACAACAACCAAATCAAGGTTTCATATCATCACAGAATCACAACAACCAAATAAAGGCTTCATGTCTTCACAACAACCAAATTTCACTGAGCTTCATCACAAGGACTTATTCCTTCAATATGCACAATGTCGATGGTAGCACCACCACAGAACACTTCTTATTCATTCCAGAATATTCCCAATATGGTTCCAGTGAAGCTTACGCGAGAAAATTATCTAATATGGAAGCAGTTCTTTCTACCTATATTTCGAACTTATGATCTATAGGGCATGATTGAGGGTACTGATTCTAGTCCACCTAAGTTTTTATTAGATAACTCTGGACATGTTACATCTCAAATCAATCCACATTATGTCAATTGGATGAAAAGGGATCAAATGTTGCTCATTTGGTTAAATGCGCGCTACTTTAAGTACGTGTTGAAATACTACCATATTTTGTGGCAATCATCAAGAGAATTGTGGTTAACTCTAGAAGCAATATTCTCAACTCTTTCTAGAGCACATGCTATTCAGCTCAAAGGTAAACTTCAGGATATCTAGAAGGGTGGTACAATCATGATTGAATATCTTAATAAGATAAAATAGATTGCAGATGCTCTTGCTGCATCAGGTTGTCCTCTTGATGATGGTGACCTAGTTTTTCCCACACTTAAAGGATTACCAAGTGAATATGTTGTATTTAGCACTTCTATAAGAGTAAGGTCTAGGCATGACTACATTTCAGTTGAAGAATTACATAAGACAAGCTTAAAGCAAGAGTTGTTGCTTAGGGTTTTCATTAGAAAAGTGGGTTTGACTATCTAGATACATTTAGCCCTGTGACCAAGCCTGCCACCATCAAGATTATTCTTTCTTTAGCAGTGCATTTCGACATTTGCCAACTAGATGTTTTTGTTGGGATTACTTTAATCCTACATCTTTGATATGTTAATCTATTATTGATCAAAAAAAGAATTAAAAGAAATATACCTTCAAAGTCGGGATTGGAGATTGACAGTAAAGAGAAACTTTCCAAGGCTAAATCCAAATTACTTAGTCTTTAGTCTTCTAGTAGTATTCACCACACAACACACTACAAAACACTTTTTCTTTTCTCCTACTTTTAGTTGTACTTTTCCTGGAAAGACTAATTTTCCCTTTCACCAAAAAATCATTCTATTATATAGAGAAACTTTGAGAACACGTAAGTGTGTGTAGTGAAATCCACTTAGGATTCCAAGTCTTATCTTAAGAGGACAAGTACTTGTCGTACAAGTAAGTCTTGTCATACAAGTACTTGTACTTGATATACTAAAACACTTTTAATATATATCTATTTAATATGGAAAGTGCCAATTAACAAATCCATATTTACAATAAGGCCTTTGAAACTTTCAAGAAAGTCCTTTCCTACCATTAATTATATCTATGTCCCTCCACCTTACTTGTATTCACAATTAGACTATTGGGAATTTGTTCTTCACTATCACACCCATGTCTAATTGACCCAATGTGACATTTAACATCAATTGAGCATTAAGAAACTATTTCTTATACCGGCCGGGTTTGAGCTCAATTAGTTATGCCACAATTTCCTAATACATAACTCCGTAGAGTGGTGGATCCTTTATTAGAATTCGTGATTCAAGACGTCTTACATTCATTACCCAAAACGTCAAGTCTAGTCTATGAATAGACATTACTTTTTAACGTCTCAAAGTAATAAATTTGAGATAATAAATTTTCACAATTCCTCAAGTCCTGGGATTAATGGGTAGAGTGAGATTTGCACACTAACCTTAACAGCGAATTTATAGTGTATTCTCACTTTGATCCCCTCAGTGTTAGTCATGTGGTCAAGTCTAGTCTATGAATAGACATTACTTTTTAACGTCTCAAAGTAATAAATTTGAGATAATAAATTTTCACAATTCCTCAAGTCCTGGGATTAATTGGTAGAGTGAGATTTGCACACTAACCTTAACAGCGAATTTATAGTGTATTCTCACTTTGATCCCCTCAGTGTTAGTCATGTGACTACACCAATATACAAACTTAGAGTCATACTCAAATGATTGAGATATCATCATCCTATCATGTAGCAATTATGTATATTACAGTCTTATAAGTGAAGCGTCCGACTTCACCCCTAACTGTGAGCATTCTAGGTAAATAGATACAATCAAATCTCCCGCACATGACTCTTCATATGCTTAATTGTTCTAATTCTACTATCTATGGAACTTATGGTTTCATCATATGATATTAGTTCACCCATATACATAATAATAGGATTCGTGTATTTAATTAAACATCATCATGTATAAACAATAAACGTTCATTGGCTTTGTAAAGGCCAAATATCTCAACAGTTTTAATGCCTTTCTTCATGGGCATCTAAAAGAAGAGGTATTCATGACTCAAACTCAAGGATTTGTTGTTCCTATCGAGCCAACTTATGTTTGCAAGTTACTAAAGTTTCTTTATGGCCTTAAACAAGCACCTTGGTATGAAGAACTCTATCAAGTGTTACTTTCCATAAGCTTTGCAACTTCAAAGGTTGATCATTCTCTTTTTATTAAGAAAGATGCACGGTCAGTGATTTACCTATTAGTTTATGTGGATGATATTTTAATTACTGGTAATTGTCCACTTAAGTATCAAGAAGTCATTCACAAGCTGAGTTCTACCTTTGCCATCAAAGAACTTGGTTCAGTTCATTTTTTTTCTTGGACTTGAAGTTAAAAGAAGTTTTTTTTTTTTTTTTTTAATCACAAACCAAGTATATTCATGACTTAGTCACAAAAGCAAAGATGTTGGATGCAAAGCCTTGTACTACTCCATTTTCTTCGATCTAGTTGCAGACTTGATAATCATACAGGAGAACAACTTGTGGATCCTATTGAGTATAGGTCTATAGTGGGAGGACTGCAATATTTAACTTGGACAAGGCCAAATATCTCCTTTGTAGTTAATTTAGTTTGTCAGTTTATGCATAATCCCAAAAAACCTCATATGAGTGCTATTAAAAGAGTTTTGAGATATCTTAAAGGTACAATCACTCATGGCTTATGGTTCTCAAAAGGATCTCTTCATTTAAATGCATTTACAGATGTTGAATAGGTAGGATGCCCAATGGATAGAAGAGCCATAACTGGCTACTGTATATTTCTAGGTTCTAATCCAATTTCTTGGTATGCTAAGAAACAGCATCTGTGGCCAGAAGTTCTACTGAAGTTGAATATAGGGCTTTGGCTCATACTGCCTCAGAGATTTACTGGATATGTATTCTTTTCAAAGACATGCATATTTCACTTCCAAGATGTCCTGTAATTCATTGTGACAACATTAGTGCAATCTCTTTTGCTAACAATCTCGTTATTCATGCAACGACTAAACATGTAGAGATTGAGTACCACTACATCAAAGAATTGGTCACAAGTAAATTCTTAGATGTTAAGTATTTGTGTACCAAGGATCAGCTTGTAGACATTATGACCAAAGGCTTGTGAGCTCCTAGATTTAAACTTCTTACTTCCAAGCTATCAGTTCAACCTTCTCCCTTTATCTTGAAAACCGTGTATTAGTGATAGTCAATTAGAAGTTAAAGACTGAAGTCAAGTCAATCTTCAGAAGCTTCTACAAGTAGTTACAATTTTAGTTATTATAACAGATTCTGTTACACTTGTAATATAAAGTAAACATAAAGTAGCTCTCTATAATACCTAGAAGCTAAGAGCATCTCTAGGTGGTAGTATCACCTCCAAAATTCTTCAAATTTGCTTCCAAAACTCAGAATTTCGCGGAAATCCAACTCTATGTGGAAGCAAATTCAGTCGCATCACCTGTCCAGTCGCATTCTTGTTCGCAAATTTGGGATTTCGGATGCGGATGCGGAGCGACAGTGGTAATTTCGAGCGCCATTGCAAATGTCGTCCCAAATTTTTTTTTTGACTTTGACCAGCACCACGCGCTAGTGGTACTGTCGCGCGCCACTCCTAATGTCGTGCGCCATTGCCAATGTTGCGTGCTCCAACGGGAAAAAAATGGGGAAAAAACGGTTGGAATTCTACATCCATATATCTACACTCATCTCCTTATTTTACATACACTAAACTCAACATTCTTATAAAAAAACTCAACCATTTCACACATAACACTCTCAATGTCACAACAAAAATAAGGTAGGGGTCAAAGTTGGACAAATGAAGAAAATATTGCTCTTACTAGAGTGTGGATTGAGATTAGAGAAGATCCTATAATAATAGGGAATGATCAATCGGGACAAGTTTATTGGGAATGGATTATGGCTAGGATGAATGAAATTTAAGGTTTTAACCACAACCGTAAGTGGAAGGGAGTCTCACAACGTTGGGCGATTCTTTTACCGTTCTTCAAAAAATATCATGCTATACTGAAAGATTGAAGAACAACCTCCAAGCGGGTGGGGGCGTGAAGACATTGTAAGATTCATTTATACTTCGTTTATATATATACTACTTGATATTGATTTTGTTTTTGTTTTTTTTAATAAACGCAGCTTACAGTCGCGGTAGCAACTTATGCGGCTACTACTGGGAAACCATGGATATGGCAAGATTGTTATAATCTAGTCAAACATACGCCAAAGTGGCAAAGAACTCAGTTACGTAATAAAACACTTGCTCCAAGACCAAAGAAGAAAACAAGATCCGGAGATCTTGAAGGCTTTGATTCGTCACCCTCAACCCCTTCAACGCCTCACTCTAACCCTTCACCTTCACTGTACTTGGAATACGATCCTAGCAGTACCGAAGGTTTTTTGGAGAGGTCGATTGGTAGAAAGCAGAGCAAAGAAATTGAGAAGAACAAGAAAATTGCTTCCACTGTCGAGGATAATGTTACATCTACTGCTAAAATTATGGATGAATTTCTTCAGGCTTTTAAAGAAAGCCGAAGACATAGAGAAGAGATTCTAGATGGGCAATTTCAAACTATGGTGAAATTGAAGCAAGAAAAGACACAAAAAAAGTTATTTTTTAAGCAAGAAAAACTCTATGTTAGAGAGGAAGAAAATAAAACTAGGTTGTTGACAATGTCACTCGACAAAGTTAATCCTCGTTTGCGAAGGGTTTTAGAGCTAAAACAAGAAGCAATTATAGCTAAATATGAAAAAAAGGCTGGATTAAGTAGTACAAATGAAGCTTCTGAGGACGAAGGAGCCAATGATGAAGAAAATGATGACTGGCTTGATAACTAGAGTAACCCTAGTAGTATGTAATAAGGATGATATGTAATAGTTGTCTTTTATTTATTTATTTTTATTTTATATTTTTGCAATCATGTATTAGTTGTCGTTCTATTAATAAAAATTGCAATTCATTTACTAAATCAAATTGATCAAATGAAGTAAATTAGAACTTATCAAAATGATCAAATGAACAATTCTAAATCACATAACATAATAATAATCGTCATACAACAAACTTAATATTATAAATAATCAAGTCCTCACTTCCTACATATGATACTCAAAAGTAATGATTTCTATCCCCAATTATGTGTATGTTAGTCTCTATTTTATATTTAAATATTCTAATATGATGCAATTTGAGTTTTTGCAGGTCAAAGAACCTAAATGTGAAATATGGAGGGAAAAGAAGTCAAACAAGTCAAAAAGGAGTCACTGGGAATTACAGCTAAATACCTAGGGCAAAAACGTCATATTTGTCTCCATAAGTGCCAAGCCTAATAGGACTTTAAAAAAGGATAATAATTGAGTTAGAAGAGTCTTAAAGTTGATCTTAAAGTCTTAATTTCGAATTTATAGGAAGAGGAGATCAACATAGAAAAGAATTCAGAGTTTCACAAGAATCAGGAAACTGAAAGCTGTCAGAAGCTGCAGCTTGGGAAATAGCCTGTTGCGCAAAGTGGGCCACGTCCAACTTTGGTCCAACCGAATTTAACTTTTCCAGGATTTCTTCTAGAAAGATTACAGAGAGTTTGACACCAAATAAACATAGGATTCGGATCTCTATCTAGACGAGCATGTAAGCTAATATATAAGGCACAAAAACCTCAGTTTACATCATCTAGGAAATTTAGCGTTTGCATCTTAGATCTAGAATTAAGAGAGAAGAAAGTTCAGACCTTTTCACCATTAATAGCTATAAAGATTATTCCTTTTCATATTATGTTCATAACATAGTATGAGGAACTAATCTCCCTTCTCTTGGGAGGGGAGATGAAACATTTTTCGTATGTTTTAGTTTAGTTATTCTTCTATCATGTTTTAGTTTAAATCCCTCATTGAGTTTTTTCTTATTCATCCATTGATCTAATACTCCTGTGGAGGTTAGGAGGTCTTAGGGTAATTCATGATTGTGTAGAGCCGAATACCACAAACCCTAGATTCTTTTCTTCTAGTTTTTAGTGTTATAGTGTGACGATTGGATTCTTTATGGCACCTCAATTAGTTGTATGGTTAATGCCACATGTGGATTTTCCATGGAACCTAGAGTTATATATTGAATGCCACTTAAATCACAATTTGGTTAGATAGAAGATATCATTGGAGATTGAAGAAGTATTTGATGAAAAGATAGAAAACACGTTGAAAGCCACATATTATCATCATGGTTATGAGCATAAGGTTTGTAGGTATGGTGAGTTTCTATTGGTGATTTATATTAAGCATGATAGCAGATCTATTAGACTAATTCTATGATTTTGGTGGATTCATCTCTTCCAAGATATTCTCTCTCTTGATTCATATTCATATATTTAAATTAGTTTATTTTATACATAGTTTAAATCTCAAATCAAATCAACTATATATTAATTATTACTTAGCCACATCTTTTACTTGCATCCATTATAGTAATTTAGATTAGGAATTTATATTATCATCACTTAATTATTTAGAGTAGGATTGATACCTTTCTAGCCACTATACTAATCAATATTTAATAGGCTAAGTAAGATTTGTAAAGATACGTAACACAAACAACGACACAAATAATTACGTGTTTGCGTGCCTTTTTAACATACGCCCCTTCTGCCGTGAACTCCTCCTCGACTGCCCTTGTGCTAAACTCTCCGTCTGTCCATGTGATGAACTCACCCTTGTTCGATCAATCTGAGCCTGTAACTCATCAACTTGGCGTTGCAAATCGTCATAATCTATATGAGCCTCGGAAAGAAGTCTCTCTTTCAACACTATTGGCGAATACTGAGGAGCGCATGCCATCATTTACACGAATGCTTGTCTCATATCTCATGCGTAGCTCATCCTGAAATAATTATTCATTAATAATTTATGACATTTTCATAATAAACAAAAATAATAAACCAAAACCAATAAAAATAATTATCAGAGGTAGATGTCCAAGGTCAGGCTCTAACTGTACAACGCGAGTGTCATTAATAGAAGAAATGGGATGGTAAATAGTTTGGCCACTCAAATTACTTAAACTGAAAACCCAAGGCCACTATGACTGAGGGATTTGGCGCTGGAACAAATGTGTGTACAGGTCCATGCTGAAACGTCGGCTGTGACAGTTGGCCAATCTGATATTCACGTTTGACACCCATTCTGTTAACCGTATGAATGTTGCCTGTACGACCCACAACTGGGAGCAAATGACCAATAGATATCTTAAACCAATAACGGTAATACTGCTCATAAGTCTGCAATGTAACTAGGTCAGAAGCTACTAGCTAACTCCAATCCACGTTTCTTTCGATGACTTGCTGTAAGGTCATGTCCTTAGCCTCTGATACATGGGTAGGCGGATCAGGGGGGATACCAAAGCATGGTGTGAGATGTTTGTAACATCTATCCCCTAAATACCACTCCATATCACTTCCCACAAGTGAATACCATCCTCCTATGAGAAATGAACAATGTGTATCTACAGTTATTCGCGTCGATGTGCATAGATGTCCGCCAAGGCCTCCAAACAATAGAAGGCCTGTGTGCTAAGCTCGATCTGGGTTCGAACAGAAGTTATGTTATGACTGATCTCACTAGTCAGACGAGCTTGATGAGGTCCGTGCCAAGCCCTGAGTCTTTATTGTTTTATTGTTTTCTTATATTAAACTTATTCATAAAAAATAAAAAATATTAAAACCATAAAAATAGTAATCTAGGAAGTCTCAGGAATCTGACTTTAAAAGACCCACGTGTTTAAACAAAATTTCTAACCATGTTTTCAAAAATTTGTTTGGGGGTCGGGTGCTAGTTTTTCCATTCTTGATGGCTCAACTTCCTATTCTTGTTGTTTATGCCGTTTAGTCGTATTTTGATTCGGGTTGACACTATCTATGAATTTAGATTTCTTTTGATCACATAACTTATGTCATTCATGCACTTTGAGGTATTTTCCATTTTCTTATATATCAGCCACAGTTAGATTTGAGTTTTTTTTATAGATCATTAGATTGTAATTTCTTTGCTGATCGTTTTTATAGCTCATTCGCAAACATCAGACCGTTAACGAATTGGGTATTTCAATTTTACGATATACGAGGCATGGGACAGGATGGGTATTATCTGTATTGTTTTGGGCTTAAGCCCAACAAGTTAAACCTTATGCGGTCACGTGCCCCGCATGTGACACCTTTTTAAAACCCCACGCATTTTGTTCTTCTTCTCCACGCCTCCATCAAACCAAAAACTCAAGAACAAACCGACCCAAAAAAGCTTAAACACGCATGCCCTCGTGTCTCGACCAACTAGAGCGCGCCTGCACCCTAACCTCCACACAACCCCTATTCAAATCTCGATTGAGTGATTCATTCACTAAACCCCTCTTTGTATTAACCCCAATTTTTAAAATCCAAACTCAATGGCTCCTACACATCCAAAGATTCTTCCAGAACAAGTTTTTATTTTTGACCAATTCTCACCCTTTTATGGTAATGAGATGATTAGGAGGGGGTGGCGTAGTTTGTGTTATTCGACGGAGGATTTTTTATCATATCACACCGATTTGGTGTATAATTTTTATAAGAAGAAGGAGACTGAAGGTCGTCGGGTTTTTATGAAGGTGAGTGGTAGTAGGAGGGAGTTGGATACAACTGTGTTGTCTAAGATTCTTGGCATTGGGCAAAGGCCACTCGTACTCACAATGCAGGAATCTCAGTTTGGTGGGATCGGTCTTTTGATAACGGAGACTGTTTTGGAAAGACAGTACAATTCTGGCTCACATTGTGTTTCGGACGGATGTCTCGAGAAGGAACGGTTAGGGTTAAATTTCGGTGGGTTGGTAGGAATATTACTGGCTCCAGGAAAGTGAGTGACATCAATACAAATTGCATGCACGTTCTCTGGATCCTTCAGAATAAGAGGAATGAGTTTTGTATCCTCGACTTTTTGGTAAGTGAGATTAGATCAGTTGGTGTATATACCGCCCCTTTACCTACATTGATTACTAAGATTATGATGTTTTGGGCTGTGTTCCGAAGATTGATAGAATTAATGTGAATTTGCATGAGAATGCACGGATTTATAAGGAATGTATTCAGAAGAAGTGGAATGTGCTTGAGGTTTTGGCTGCGGAGACAGTATCGAATGAGGACGACATGTCATGTTCTGATCCCGGAGCTTTGGAAAGGGCTACTACGGATGTAGCTCGTGCCTCCTTACTTCATCGTGGCATGTGAACTCTCCATACTCAGTATGAGGAGATTCAGACTAGGCAGGGTAACATTATCCGTAACCAAACCGAGCCTCAGAACAATTTTCAGTTGCTAGCTGATAGTCATAAGGATCTCCACGCTAACATGAAGATTCTCGTCCAGCGTGATAATGAGCGTGGGGAAACCATGAATGCATTTATGGAGCAACAGCACAGATTTCAAGTAAAAGTTCTACGATGCTTGCCACCTCACGAGGGTTTTTCTTCTGATGAATCTGGGAGGCATGAATGTCGTCGACACAGGACGGATGACTCTGGCCCATCCTCATCTAGTGGCTAGTTTTATTGTATTATTGTTGTGTTAAGATTATTTTCCCTGTTTTTAGTAGATTTTGATTCCGAATTGTTTAGTTAAGTAGTTAATATTGAATTCTGTATTTGTTATTTTAAATTTGAAGTTGTTTTAAATTCCGGCATATGCTATGTTCTGTATCGTGAATCCCACCCTTCCAACTTGTTTGGGGGTGGACTTATTTATTTTGAAATATTATTGCCTGCTTGATAATGATCGGTTTATGTACGTATGTTGTTAAATTAGTGTAGCTAAAATTAGCTAGTGCTGTTTGGTGCAACCTCAAAGAGCAGTGATTAGATGATTGCTATTTTAATTCCAGCCAAAAAGCTATTGGTTTGGTTTTGGAGTATGCATCTGGTTTATTTCTATTTTGGATTTAGAAATTTTATTTTTCCATCTTGTTGCCTTAACTATTTGGGCAACTTGTGGAACTTAGAAACTAGTCCTCTATAAATACAGGGTTCACTCTCAACTTAACACCACACCTCTCAACTTTGTAACTCTCACTTTTACTTTCACTTTCACTTCAGAGCACTTCTAATACACGGAGCGCGCACACTCCTTATTTTGCCTATATTCAGAGCGCGCACGCCCCCAAGGTACTGGAATTCTTGTCAAGCCAGAGCGCGCCCACGCCTTTCTATAGGCTATCAAAAGCACGCCCGCGCCTTCACCTCATCACAACGCAAGTTTTGTTTTTTTTTGGGGTTTTCTAAGGTTACTTCTAGGAGTTCTAGAGTGTGTTTGTTTGATATGAAGTCTCCTCAGATCATTCCGGAGCACTCCTTTGAAGATTTGTTTGCGAGCGACACCTATGGCTCTTGGTTCCGCAACTTGATTATACAGGCAGGATGGCAGCCTCTAATGGTAAGCTCTGATGAACTATATTCTCCTGCACTTACAACTTATTTTTATGATCATTGTCAGTTCTTTTATCGAATGGATTGAGAACAAGTTTTCTCTATCACCATTGGTGATGAAACAATGGACTTAACCAATCTTTTGTTGGCCTTTACTCTTGGACTTTCTATGCCTGCTGAAATCCAAAACTCATGGGGTTATTTGGTTGATAATATGTATGTCTACAACTATGAGTTTTTGCATGAGACCTATGGGGCAGGGATTTTTTGTGTCGAGGACCAAGGGCAATATAACGTAGCCCTTGGTAGCTTGTCCCTTAACGTAGGCACTGTTATTTTCTTTATAATGCTAAATATTTTAGGGCAATGGCGTTTTTCTACTGCAAATGACGCCACTTGTGACATTTTCCTTGCTCTAGCTGAGGAACGTATGCTATATGACCTTCCCCAGACCTTAGTGTCCAGTTTAGCACAAGCCCATAGCATGAGGCATAAGTACCTTCTTATGCCTGTCTTGGTTTGCCGCATAATGCTATGTTTCTTTCCTGAGTTCTGTGCCCATTTCATAGATTGGGTTGGGGTTGACATTGTGAGACCCACCAATTGCATAATACGTTCATTCCGTGCAATGACTTGGCCGGGGTGGATGCTACAACCTAATTGGGTTGCCCCTTACACCCCATCTGACCAAGTGGCGCTTACACCCCAAGGAACCTCAATTTTTTTATAGAAGAGGAGGACAATGCTTAAATGCTTGATATGAGGTAAGTTTTACTTTTTGTTCGTGTCTGCTTATGTCCCAAGCAATTTAAATTTTATTATTCCCATAACGGGTGAAACTTATAAAGAGTTGCGTCACTTTTTATTTATCTATATTAGTATGTTCTGAATTTGTTTTGTAGGTGTTCTTCAATTTTCACGCGTTTCCATGGTATTTTATATCCTTCTTATTTCTATACTTTGAAGACAAAGCATGTTTTTGTTTGGGGGTGGCATAGAAACATGCGTAATTTAAGGCACCTATTATGATATATAAATGTTTAATATGCACTTGTTTTCTAGTAAAAAATTTAAAAATTCAAAAATATAAATAATAAGTATTTATACTATGCACTTAGGAATATTGGTATTGTTTCTTTCTCCATGATGATATTAATCTAGAAGTTTCAAGTTAGCTTTTAAATTAGAATAGTTTTTAGAAATTTAGGTTAATATGTAGGTAATAATCATTGCATCTTTCCATAAATATATTGCATGACTATCTATGTTTGTATTGGCAGTAAGTTTCTGAAATCTAGGCTAGAGTACTTATTCTACAAATCCTGTGAGAATATAGCCTAAAAGTCTTATATGAGTGAAATATTTGAGAAATGACACAAGGGAGAAGTAAAGTCCGAATAGAGAAATCACATGCACGTCCACTTGCTTGATCACTACACCATATCCTAAGCGAGAATTTAGGCCCTTTTTGGATCGATATAGACAGAAATTCAAACCTATATAAAATTATTTTCCGCTAGTCGCCCCTCTGAACCTTTCTTTAGCATTTTCATAAACCGCAAATCCTTTACCCTTTTACAAAAACAAAACAAAACAAAAATCAGCCTGCCCATTTTTGAATGAGTCTGAGAATAGAGATGAAATGAAGAATAGAAAAGAGAAAGACCTGTGAAACCAAAAATTTGTTAGTTGTTTCAAATAAGAAAAGAAAGTTTCCATCCAAAGAAAAGAAATAAATAAATAAAATAAAATAAAAAGTTAGAACTCCAAAAACATAATCAAATGAGTCAAAAGCCAAAAGAAAAAGAAAAAAAAATGGCTAAGGATGGAAACAAAGTGTAGAAGCAAAGTAAGAACAAGGTTTTCTCTAGTTACATAATATGAAGACTCTATTATCTCAGACTTGTCCTTTTGAATATCCCTTTTTCCTCCTTTCTTCTTAAACCATCTCCTAATCCCCGCAACACCTAATAAAGACCTCTAGCTCAATTAGGAATATGTTAGTGTGATAGTAAGTAGTAGATGTGTTTGATCGACTTTGGCTTCCTTGTGTGTCATTGAGATTATAAGGTAAAGTGTGCCCACTGCGCACTGGAGTGAGCGAAACTTGAGTGAAAAAATTAGAGTGTTTTTGTCTTGACATATATGTGAAAACCTACTTAAGGACGCTATTCCAAAGTTTCATAAACGGACCTGTTATTGCATTTCATAGCATAGTTCATTATATATATGTTTATCCGTAAATGATTAATTATTATGCACGTATTAGCTTAGATTTCGAATTGATTATTCTGTATTCATTGCTAGTGAGATGTATAGATATCTGAGAACAAAGTAGGAAACAGTAATTTTATTTCTTAGTCGTTGTAGTATAGATGAAATTTGTGAGTACCTTCTCTGGAAAACTCTCACGAGGCTATAACTCGTCCACTATGGAATTCCTAGTGGTTTAAGGTCTTATTGCATATGGTAAATGCAATCGCACTTAGCGAAACAGGATTAGTTAGAACTCCATTTTTGGTCACTTATTTTAATTTCTCATATTTGCTTGAGAACAAGCAAAATGTTGTTTGGAGATGGTTTGATAAGAGCCCAAAACTGTAGTTTTAACCCCTTAATAATATTACATTTAGACCAATTATATTTATAATAAATAAGAGTTAGTACTGTTTACATGTTTTTGTGTATTTCAAGTATTAGAGTTGAATATAAAAAGAAATATGTTACTTTTGCGAGATTAAGGAGAAAAGGTTGGTTGCTAAGAAGTTCTATGACTAAAGGCCAAGATTCAAGGAGAAAAAGCATTTTTAAAGCTCGGTCAAAGCTGAAAAGTCAAAATCAACGCGGGCAGAAATAGAGTATAAAAGTCAACAGAACTTCTGTAAGCCGTATCTTTAAACTCAAACCACATAATTGGACCTATTATATGTCAAAACGACCATCTCGGAAGGAGCTTTGTAATGGTCTAGGCCTTGACCCAATCAGAAGAGCAGAAGTGGACAAAAATGCTGTTGCAGTAATTTCCAATAGAGAATCCCTTTTTAGACATATGTAATTAGGTTTTGGGCTTGTTTTCATGGCCCAAAACATAGCTCCAATGCCCATACACGAAATTGTAGACCTAGCCCTCTCCTATATATAAAGAGGACTAAGGCCAAACTCTTAGGTTCTCCTAGTTTTTACTTAGTTAATTATTCAGTACTTAATTTTTAATATATTTTTCAATTCTTAGACTCTCTTCCATTAGATTAATAAAGTCAAGTTATTGTTCTTCATTATGTCTTCTTCTTATTTCTTTATTAATGATAGTCTGATGAATCTGAGCTAAACCTCCATTAGAGTGGTTTGATGAAACTTTGATGAAGACTTGATGTGTTAGTTAGAATTATTGCTTATTTAAGAGTTTCACTCTAGTAGGTTAGTTTATTCACCATGAGAATGGGTTAAACTTCCTCACATGCTAATTATTAGTTGGTAGAGATTGCCATGAATAATTAGGGATCAAATACTTAATCTTTATTGGTTAAGATTGCAATAATCTACACTAGCATATTAAGAATTTATCTAAGTGCAATCAAATCCCCCTAATCCCTTCTTCCCATTTAAAATATTCGTATTTAATTGTTATAGTATAAGTTAAAACATATTAATTAGTTCAATCACCATATTAGTATAATTACAATCCATTACTCTCATTAATTTTGTTAGAATTGATTAAACTAGTGAAACTTAAGTCTAAAACAACTAGGAGTGGAACGAATTCTCTACTCCACATCTTGCATGATAAACGAGAGTAGAACTTTGATCACAGAGTAAATTCAAGCCTTTACTTATTCATAGCATAATTAGTTAAGATAAGTATACCAAAGTTGTGATGTCTCTTATACATGAGAGAAGGCTACTTTCCAAGGAGATGAAAGAGGGTGACTGTAAGGGGGATTTCCCATCATTGGATAGATGACACGTTTATGGGAAATAACCCAAGACTATAGATGCCCAGAATGAGACGAGGAGCATTGGATCAGTTCTGCGAATAAGTGATCTCGTATTTAGCACGAGTATTTAGTAGGCATATGCCAGGCACGTGACTGACCGCCTCTAAGCATAACAGTTCTCCAAGTCATTAGGAACTGATATAGACAGTTCTTGAACAGAAGGAAACTGAAGAGGGAAATCTTTGATGATAAGGAAGGAATTGTAATAGCATATCTTTAAGAGGTACCTTTTAGATATAATCTTCCCATGTACAATGGGACATTATGATCAACAAGGAAACCTACCTATAATAAGATATGGATTAGATTCAGACTTCCATAAGGAGAGGATTCCTAATAGGAAGGTAGAGTCCAAAGATGGAAGGGAACTCACAAGCGGTGAGGACAGCCTTAACCCTAGGACTCTCAAAGATCTTCCTATATAAACCATAAGATTTGCTCTTTGGAACTACGCAAAATAGGGTTTGATTCTCCTAAACAAACAAGGAGATACGTAGGCAGCTGCCAGCCAGTTCAACCCTGAACTCAAAATCATATCATCCCTTCTCTACCAAGTAACAGTTTCTTGATCACAAGGTACAGAGGAAGATCAGGGGATACTCGGAAAATCCCCTACATCTTGTGGCGCCGTCTGTGGGGATGAAAGCAGGTAAACATTCATTCAAATGACTGATTTAATTTAAAAACTCTTACCTTTATGATGGCAGGAAGCAAAGAAAACAAAGGGTGGCACTACCACACACAGCGTCGCTGTTAGAGAAGAAGAGCACGAGATGCCTGAAGGGGGGAGAATGTCGGTCACCATGATACGAATAATCCCCTCCAAGGACCAGTGACAAGCACCGACGGACCAATTGCTCCCGGTGCAGGTCCTAGGAATAATGCTCAAGAAGAACGTCAAGATGGTGAGAATGTTGTTCTCACCAACCCAGAGTCTGTTCAGGCGAGTCAAGCGGTACAGGCTCTGGAATAGCAAAGAAGCAACTTTGAGCGAGAGTTACAACTGCTGAGGCATTTGTATCAATCTGACATAGGGAAGGAGCCACTCATCGATCTCGATGATGACAGCTTTCCAGAAGGCGGTCGTGCTAGGAACCCAAGGTGTGGGGAACTAGTTCGACGCGAACCATCAGAGTCATAATACAGTAACTCGGATGAGGATTCGGATACAACATCCGACCCAGAGTCAACTGACCAGGATCATGATGTTGAAAGAACCCAGAACAAGAAACTTTCTACCAAAGAAAGTGCATGGGAAATTGAGAAGAACGACCTGATCTGTCAGATGCATCAGATGATAGGCAAGGGGAGAAAAATACAAGACTCTCTTGTTCAATCCACCATAATAGGGGCAGGCAGATCTCTTTTCACATCACGAGTAATGAGAAAGCCATATCCCTGCAGTTACAAATAACTAACGTTTAGTGTCTTCAGTGGCATGTCAGATCTGGTAGATCATGTGTTCAGATATCATGCCACTATGGGACAATATGAAAGGTATGACCACGTCATGTGTCAAAAGTTCAAAGCTTCCTTGTCTGGATCTACACTCCAGTGGTACCATAGGTTACCTGAGCATGCAGATCAGGTCCTCAGAAGAAATGTTCAGGACCTTCATAGATAGGTACTCATGCAACAAGTACCAACAAAATAGGATCGATGCACTGTTCAATATCAAGAAAAAAGACGGAGAGGCATTGAGGTCCTACATGCAATGGTTCATGGAAATTTTCATCCAGATAGAGTCTTGTGACGAACATACTACAATAATAGCTTTCAAACAATGGTTGGATGAAAACAACGTCTTATTTGGATCTCTCTCCAGGGAACTACCCCATGATTTGGAGGAACTCCTAGACAGGGTTGAAACTCATGCGGGGTGGGAGGAGGATGTCCTGAACCGACGTCAGGAAGCAAAGAAGACAAATCGGACAGCTCCTGTGGCCCCTCGAGAGGGGAACGGGAACTCTTCCCCTCAAAAGCCAAAAAGAGACCATCATCATGGTCACCAAAGGGCAGAATCCCCATCAAAGGGACGAATGCCCAGAGGGCAGTACCAAAATATAGCCAGTAGTGCAGATGAAAAACCACAAAAGAAGCCACGTATGGAAGGAGCTGAAGAAGCTCTACCCTCGATGGACCTAAACTTCGTCCCTTAGAACAAAATGCCAGATGAGGTCTTGGACTCGATCAAGAACCAGAGTTACCTCAAATGGCCAGCTCCGCTCAAGCCAGACTCCTTGGGTATCAGAGACCAGAGGACTTACTGCAAGTTCCATAAGAGTAAGGGTCACAGTACCAAATCCTGCAGGACCCTGAAAAATGAACTACTGGATCTGATTGAAAGGGGGTATTTGAAGCAGTTCGTAGCACATGAACAGGCAAACGTTACACAACCTGAAGAGATCAGACGTCAGTTTAGGATCCCCCAGGAACTGAACCACTCAATGGCCGGCTCTAGATAAACATGATTTCAGGAAAGGCAAGCAAACAGAGTGGCCAGGTTATAGAAAAGGGGTGCAATACCAAATGCGCATCGCCAAGCAAATGAGGATCATGAATAGTGAATTAACCATGAGTACTCAAGTCGATGCGTCACCCCATAGAGATCCACTCATTCTTTTCACTGAGGCTGATTGTCTCAGCATCCATAGTCCACATGAGGATGCACTGGTTCTTACACTTCCTTTTGAAGATTGTGTTTTGCATCGCATATTGATTGACCCAGGAAGTTCAGCAGATGTGTTATACTATGACGCATTCAAAAAACTGCAGATTCCTAATTCGGAGATGGTCGCTACCAACTCCAACCTGTATGGATTTAGCGGGGACAAAGCTCTAACAGTTTGGGAGATCTAACTACCCGTAGCTACGGGTCTGGTAACTCTCATCATAAATTTTGTTGTGGTAAAAGCTAACACACCTTATCACATGATCTTGGGCAGGACCTGGCTGCACAGACTCCGCGTTGTTCCCAGCACCTATCACCAATGTCTAAAGTTCCCGCATAAAGGGAAAATTGAGACAATCAGAGGAGATCAGGTGGCTACCAAAACATGATATGCTCTGGCGACAAAGCAGTCCCCACTCCCTTTTAAACCAATGGAGGTGGGGCAACCCGCCAAATAACAATTACAGTTAGATCCCCCTCTCCCGAACTTGGTCCCAAGAGAGAGGGAGGATCCCCCTTCACTGGAGCCGTTAGAGGAAGTGGAAATTATGGGAGGCAGCTCACCAAAAACCACTTTTATCGGCACCTTGTTAAGTTCTGAAGAGCGCCAGACTCTAATACACTTCCTCCGAGAACACAAAGACATGTTTGCTTGGTTATTCGAAGAAATGCTAGGAATTGACCCCAATGTGGCATGCCACCAGCTCAATGTCCGCAGTGAAGCAGTAGTAGTCAAGCAGAAACCGAGAAAGATAGGTGCTAATAGATCCAAAGCGGTAAAAGCCAAAGTTGAAAAGCTAAAGGTACCTAATTTTGTCAGGGAAATCAATTTCCCCACCTAGATTTCTAATATTATTCCAGTACGTAAGAAGAATGGGTCATGGAGAATCTGTATCGACTTCACGGATCTGAACCGCACGTGTCCAAAAGATAATTACCCTCTGCCACGTATTGACAAATTGGTAGATGTAACGGCTGGACATGAACTGTTATCTTTCACGGATGGGTCGTCTGGCTACAACCAGATCCCATTGTATGAGGAAGACCACAAGCATGCTAGTTTCACAACTGAGGATGGTCTGTACTGTTATCAGGTCATGCCATTCGGACTGAAAAATGTTGGAGCCACGTACCAACATTTGGTAAACAAAATGTTTGAATGATTGATAGGTGACATTGTGGAGGTGTAGGTAGACGATCTCTTGATCAAAAGCCTAAGATGAGGAGATCATCTCTCCCACCAGAAATGTGCATTTGACATTCTCCGATAGTGTCGCATGAAGCTCAACCCTGCAAAATATGCTTTCCCTGTCTCATCAGGGATTTTTTTTAGGGTATCTAGTTACTAAGAGAGGAACTAAGGCAAACCCATATCAGATCCGGGCGCTCATAGAAATGCCTTCACCTAAAAATATGAAAGAGGTTCAAAAAGTTAAAGGCAGGTTAGCAGCTCTGAACAGGTTCATCTCCAAGAGTTCAGATAAGTGCAAACCCTCGTTTCGCCATCGCGAAAGAATACCTCATTTGCATGGATGGATGAATGCCAAAAAGCATTCGATCAACTCAAAACGTACATGGGGGCATCACCAATCCTTTCCAAACCAGTTGAGGGAGAAGTTTTGGGTCTTTATTTCTGTTCATCTGACTACGGTATCAGTTCTGTACTGATACGTGTGGATGAAAAGAAGGTTAAAAAACATGTCTATTTCTTTAGCCGAACGCTCCTACCAGCAGAAATAAGGTACCCTAAACTCGAAAGAGTCGCTTTTGCCCTTGTTTTCGCAGCAGAGAAATTATGACCATACTTCCAGTCCCACACTATCAGAGTAATCACAAAATAGCAGTTACAATCAGTTCTGGAAAGGCTAAATAGATCCGGAAGGTTAGCTAAATGGTCCATGCAACTGTCAGAATATGATATTATTTACGTCCCAAGAATCTCAGAGAAGGGTCAGGCACTAGCAGAATTCTTGCGAGATTTCACAATGACCTACACCGAGTACGACCCAACAACCCCCAGTTTAGATAATGGCATCCTACCTGAATCCCAAATCACCCGACCAGACCCTTGGGAGCCGAGCTCCGGATGGCGACTGCTTGTGGATGGATCTTCCAATGACAAAGGCATATGAGTTAGAGCTATTTTAGTCACTCCTGACAACATGGGGCTGGAGAAATCCATCCGGTTAGGTTGGAATGCCTCTAACAATGAGGTAAAATATGAGGCGACACTTGCTGGCCTCACAATGGCTCTCGACCTGGGCCTAACACACCTCATAGTTTTTAGTGACTCACAGCTGGTTGTGTTTCAAGTTGATAGAGGATATGAGGCTAGGGATGAACGAATGGCCAAATACCTGGAACTGGTAAGGGGTCTTCAGAGTAAGTTTAAGAATATTCAGTTTTATCAGCTACCTCGATCAACAAATTGACACGCAGATGCTTTGGCATATGTTGCCTCAATGCTAGGCAACAACGAGTCTCGTTCCATCCCTATAGAGTTCCAAGGCAAACCTAGCATCCAAGCACTCAATGTTACAACAGTTTGTGTTATTCTAACCACCACACCAAACTGGATGGATCCATACAAGTCTTACCTCAAAGACAGAACACTCCCAGAGGATAAGAACATAGCAAGGCATCTTCTTGTAAAGGTACCAAGATTCACCCTCATTGAAGATGATCTCTACAAGAAGTCCTTTGTGGGACCTCATCTCTGATGTCTCCCCCCAGATCTTGATGAATAGGTCATGTGAGAGGTTCACGAAGGAATTTGTGGCAACCACGCTGGGGGCAGAACACTAGCCCTCAAGATCCTAAGGCAAGGGTACTTTTGGCCTTATATGCAAAAGGATGCACAAGTATTTGCCCACAAATGTGAAAAGTGTCAATGGCATGCTCCACTTATCCATGCTCCAGCAACAGAGTTGCACCCGTTGGCCAGCCTGTGGCCATTTTCACAGTGGGGAACTGACATTATGGGGCACTTGCCACCCGCTCCCAGCAATGTCAAATTTTTACTGGTCATGATAGATTACTTCACCAAGTGGATAGAAGTAGTTCCCCTTGTCTTCATTCGGGAACAGGACGTTAGAAAGTTCATTTGAAACAATATTGTCTATAGGTTTGGCGTACCCAAAGTTATCATATCATATAATGGGCATCAGTTCGCTGGCGGCTTGGTCGCTGAACTCTATGAAGAGTTTCACATTACCCACTTGTTTTCAATTCCAAGGTATCCACAAGGCAATGTCCAGGCTAAAGCCTCCAACAGGGTTATTTTTGATAACATGAATCGCAAATTAGATGAAGCAAAGTGTTTAATATGGGCATATTGAACTACGCCCAGACAATCGACTGGTGAGTCCCCATTTTCACTGACCTACGAAACTGAAGCTGTCATACCTCCTGAATTGATAACTCCCACTCAAAAGTCAGAAGTTGTGCACACCCTAGATAATGAGGAATTATTATGCAGAAAAATGGATCTACTAGATGAAAAGAGGGAATGCGCCGCACTGCGCTTGGCTGACAACCAGCAAATTCTGAAAAGATCATACGACAAGAGAGTCTGAATTCGAGCTTTCAAATCTGGCGATCTGGTTCTGCATGAGATCCCAGAGCATAACTACAAGCTTGGGCCCAACTGGGAAGGAGTATACATCATCAACAAGGTTGGTGATAAATGCTCAAAAAGTGTATTTTAACCCTCGATTATACCTCTTGTTTAGCCATCTTAGTGGACGAACAGTGCTTGTAAGTCATGTTTTATGATTCTACAGGTGAAAAAGAGAGTTTTGTAAAATATTAGAGAAAAAGGGGTAAAACGGAGCAATTCGGAGCATTAAGGATCACATGGGAAGCCCATGAACAATCATGGAGAAGGCCAAGGAATTGAAGCTATGAAAGATGCGACTTGGACCTGTTTTAAAGCCTATTTAGAATCCCAAGGCAAAAGGATTCGTTGCTTGGACCAAAGCCCGCAGAAGAGGAAAGAAGGATGGCGCAAAGGAGGAAAAACAGACTCTTGCGTCTGGAACGCAAAGTCCGTGCGTCTAGACGTGACTCTTGCATCTGGGACGTAAGGCCCATGCACCCAGACACATGAACTGACACTGTAGCCCACCTCTTTTACTATTTTGGAAATGAAATTGGACTCTAAAAGAAGTCGATTTGTAATAGGAAACAAGCCACGGTTTGGGATGTTTCTAGAACTCATTGTAACCCCTATAAATAGAGGACCTAAGTGCCTCATGAAACTCGTTAATTCACTTACATTCTTGTCTCCAGAACTTGAGGCAGAGAAAGATTAATAATAAAAGATTCAGTTTTAACTAGTCGAGTCTTAATAAATTAGTCTTTCTAGTCTTATGTTCTTCGACTCTTCTTCTTCTCGTTCTTCTCTTTCTTCTTTCTTTATGGAAAGTTAATCTTCTCCTTCAAGGGAGAAGATGAAGCCTTTGCCTAGGGTTTGATTCTTCTAGTTCATGGTGTTCTCCAATCAGGTTAGTTCTTTATGTTTTTAGTTATTAGTTCCATTGCCCACACCAGGGGATGGAAATATAGAATAGGGTTTATGTTTTGCAAGATTAATATCATGCTAGTGTTCTTTACTTTTCTTCTAGTAGTGTAGTTCTTTAGAGTTAGGGAAGTATTCTTTGTGTTGCCCTATAAGGGGTAGCTCAGGGAGTAGCTTCCTAGGGAAAGTATTCTTTGTGTTTGCCTTAAGTGGTGATTCATTGAATGGCCGCCCTATTAGGAAGTACTCCTTGATGTTGCTCTCGGTAATACATTGAATGGCTGCCCGAGCTTACATAAAAGGAAAGAAGATATTAATAGCATAAATATAGGAATAACCTTAAGTAGAGTTAGTTGTTAACAATGTTTCGTCCAAGAGGGCATCGGCACTAGCTCGATTGCCTAATTGTAGTCTACTTGTGAGAACAACCAAGCAAAAGGTCACAGATCAAAGGTGTCGGTGAATTCTAATCTCTTAAATTCTCTCTCCTATAAATTCTCAATAGTTTAGTTTAGTTTAGTTTAGTTAAGCAATTCACAATATCTATAATCATAGTTTTTAATCCCTCAAACCCCCTTTCCAATCTTGTCATTCACATAACATACACTTAAAAGTGGAATGATACCCTACTCTTCACTACACCATAAGGGCCATTTTCTAACGAAGCAAAATATTCATTTGTAACACATATATCCGTTACTACCTTTATAACGGACATAACTGTTAGATTCTCTAGTATCCGTTAGTATAATTCCATTTTTTTTCCAATTATTATTACAAAATAGTTTTAATGTTTGGTGACAATTATGTCCGTTAGAAAACAACTAAAAAAACATCCAGAAGGGTATACATGGAACTAACGGAAAATAATACAATTAAATAAAATAGTTTTACACTTTTGCTCGTCTCTCTCGAGTGTTCAAGCCTCCATCAAACACAATCCCTCGTCTCCTCTGTCAAACCCTCGCGGACGAAGATGGAAATGAATCAGGTACGATTTTGTTTTCTTTCTCTTTTACCCAAACCCTAGCTAGCGAATTTCCAATTTTTTTTTTTGTTTTCATTGTGCTCCAAATTAGGTTTATTTAATTGTCTTCCTGATGAATTTGGCGAAATTAAGTTTTGTGTGGAAATTGTAACATTGGAATATAAATTTGCGCTCCCATTGGGGATATTTCGTTGGTTTGAGATTTGGTTGTCTAATAAAATATCAAATGAATTTCTTTATTAATTTAATAGTTTTACTCTTTTTTTTTTAGTGAAATCCATCTTCAGATATGGGTTGGTTTATTCCCTGTTATTCTTGTTTTTTTTTTTTTTTTTTTTTTTTTTTTTTTTTTTTGTGAAGTGAAAAGCTTCGGGGACATTGAACCTTTACTGTATTGCTAAATAGCTCAACAAAAAAGTGCATAGTCTCTGGTTAGCTAGATGACTGAAGCTTTAGCTTCTGAGAAGAACAAGAAAATTGAACCTGTTTGTGTTGAAGAGGATATCGACATTGGTGAAGATATGCCAACACATAATTTCCCTCCAGTGGAAATTGAGAAGGAATCGAGTAGCTCCGGAGGCAGCTTTTGTAGTGATTCGGATTCGTCCAGTGGTATGGATTTTGTATCTCTTCCCTCATTTACTAGTTAGACTTATAGACTGTGTAATGACATTGCCAATTTCTCTTGGTGTTGTTACAAGTTCGAATACTTCGTCGGATAGTGATTCTGTAGTAGTACTTAATTATGGAAACATTTTCAGATTCATGAGAGCAACTCTTTGGAGTCTGTTATGATTGAAAAGGTTGATAATTTTTCATGTGACAACTTGTAAGTTAAATCACATTTTTCTCTCTTTCTTGTATATTTGTTTTGTACAAAATGTATTAATCTATTTTCTTTTTGTTCATCTCATTATATAAAGATTATATACTGATCAGAACTTATCAGTCTATTATATAAGACTGGTATTCGGCCAAAAATATTAGTTACAAATATTTTAGTTCATCACTAGCCGACACGCTCCTATATATGTGGTAGTTCGAAGATAGACTAAGGTTCTGTAAATGCATTCATTTTTAATAATGGTTTTATCGTGTTTATCAAAGGGCTTTCAGTGTGTGCTTTCTACTTAAAACGTGCGTCTTGCGATTATTGTATTTTTGCTAGCGAATGATCAATTTTCATATACAGGCTTGTGCTTTTAAAGACTCGTACGAGAAGTTCAAGAAAGCAGGAGTTGAAGTCGTAGGGATCAGTGGTGATGATCCTTCTCCACACAAGGTATTCTTTTCCTAGCTTCTTGAGTTTTTAACTATTAATCTTTGGAAACAAACTGATTGCTTAAAAGTAAATGCAATGTCGTGGGAACTGATACATGAGTAAACAAAACAAAATTAGGCAAAAACCCAAGTGACTTTCCAGCATTCAAGTAAGAGGATTGTACTTAAGAGTAAATGCAATGTCGTGTTATAGACTTATACTATCTAAAATATAGCAGTTCCACAAACACTTATAACCCCTGGATAGACTTTGTTCACAGACATGTTTTTCTATGCAGTGAGCATACACCTGCTCATGTAGAATTTTTGTTCTCTAAAATTGTTTTGGTGATTACAAGCAGGCTTCCATTTACATTATTGAGTGATGAGGGTGACAAAATCAGGAAAGAATGGGGAGTCCCGTCAGATTTATTCGGAGCGTTACGACCTGGGAGATAGACTTATGCTCTTGACAAGAAAGGTGTAGTTCAACTGATTAATAATAACCAATTTCAACCCGAGAAGCATATAGATGAGACACTAAAGCTACTACAAAGTCTTTGAATCATTTTTTATATTCTTTATTCATTTTTCTTCCACTTCTCATTACTGTTACTATCATCTTGAATTTTGTAAGCTAATAAAGTTGTAAGGTATTTCTCTGTCCATCTCTTGAGCATCAGTATATACTCTTGGTTTGCTATAGAAATTATGTTCTAAGTTCTGATTTGTAGTCTGTATGAGTAGTCCAGAACATGTTAGAAATCAACTTGATACAGGTATTTTTTTGTTCCTTTATTTTCTCAGTTAAACTTTGTTAATATTTAACCCCCATGACCAGGTTAATCAACATAAAGGGAAGTTTAGCAGAAGGTGCACAATCTATTTCTATAAAATGGCTTATCGGTAGAGTTGCTCATTTCCTATAAATAACATATCATATAACTCGTCTCCTCATCCTTAATTTTGTTAGTGTGTGGTCTAATATGTCATGTGTTCCTTACTGGTCTCGACTTAGTTGTATTTTTTTTAGTTGATTTAGGTGGCATGGGTCACATTTCATGGGCTTTTTCAGTAATGGATTTCAGTTGATTATGTTAAATATCTTCGTTTGAAAATATTGTAAGTCATTTCAGTGTTGTTGTATCTGTTTTGGTAAACTATGTATGAAAGGTACTACTACCATGACTTAAATATCCTTAGAAGGTTGAGTTCGACATTCTTGACACTTATTAGTTTTGAGTGTGTGGACTTTTTTAAATGAGTAGTACTAACAATTCATGTACTATTTGACCTTTGGCCATGTAAGTGTGTGCCCATCGGCCTCCTTGACAATGGCTTTGACAATTGTATTAAAAGTTTTTGTATTAGGCACATTGGTCACCTTGTACTGCCTTTGAAATAAATATATCTGAACCATGTTATCTGTCGTATAATGTTCAGTCCTTCCTGATTTTGGGTTGTAACTATTTCACTAACATTATAACATGAGCATTGGGAGAATATGTATGGACTATTGAGACATTATTTCCTGTTTGTTTTGTAATGAGAGTGGATTATGTAGTAAGAAGATATAACTAGGGGAGTTATTATTGTGAACATAGATTATAGAATTTGTAATGCTATGAATGAGTTGGAATTCATATTGAATTAGTGGTCTGTACTGCTTCTTTTATGATGCTAGCTTACTTAAGTACCATTACTACATATAATTCAATACATCTCATTTGTATTCCTTTTTTTTCCTCTGGTGTTGTGAAAGTCATGCCAGTGACCAGTGAGTAGAAATACATGTAAGAAATTGGGTTTTGTGTTTGTGAGGGAGGGTTTTGTATTACTGTTGTACTTAGCTTTTGTACTTGGTATACGTTGCTAGTAGGTAACTTATGGTAATGCAAATATGCAATGTGTTTGTTTATACCATAATAAGGGTTTTGTAATGGCTATATAATATGCTACATTGTTGAGAGTGAATTTTGGATGACTGCATTCATGGGTATTCATGTCTCACTCATGGCCAGAAGCGGAAGCTCTTTAGTGAATTCGTTGCGACCATTTTTCTCCATTGTTGTGTATGTTGAACCTCTAAATGTTTGATTTGTAAATTGAGATTTGGATTAGTGGCTCTATGTTTAAAATGTTTAATAAAGTTGGTGTTCCTTGTTATTTATTATATATATTTTTTGGATAAAGGTCTTCCTTGTTATTTACTTGTTACTTTGACTTATTGAATGTGATATATATAAATGTAAGTTGGAATAATCATATTTGCTAGGGATATATGGGCAAGATTGGAAACTGGTGGGGGGTGTAGTACGTGGAGGGAGGGAGGGGGACATTTTGTCCCCAAATAATTTTTTTTTCATTGTACTGTAGTTTAGTAACAGATATAACCGTTACACAAATTGTTACCAATAAGCGCGCCAAACTTTACTAACGCTAGTATCCGTTACAAATGAACAATTCTAACAGACAACTTAAAGTGATATATTCGTTACAAAATATATACTAACGGATATAACCGTTACTAAATTAATTTTAGTAACAGATATATTCGTTACTAAAATTTTGCCTAAGTGACTATAACGCCCCTGAGCTAACGGATATATCTGTTAGTAAAAAATATAAGTAACGGTTATTACTAATCGCCTTTTTTGTTGTAGTGCTTCCTTTACTCATTGAGGGATAATTAGGTTTTGATATGCTTCTATTTTAGTCAATGACCATCATCCATCTACACATTCCATATACCATCTCATACACACAAAAGGAGCGTGTGTCAAACGGCGCCGCTGTCGTTTTAAGTTGTTTATGTTTAACGTTTTCTTTCAAGATTAAAACTTTTGATCTTGAGGTAATTTTAGCCGCATCATCCATCCTTTTGAGAAAGTGAGAAGCTTGAAGGACATCTCAAAGAAAAGATCTACCATCCAGGTTAGTCGAATCTTCATTCTTTTTATTTCATTCTTAGTATAGTTGCATCGTAATTTAGTTTTATTTATTTCTAGTATAATTGCATTTAGGACCTTTTCAAAAATTGAAGTTGTAAGCCAACACAGTGAAACATCGAACTCTAGTGTTTCTTGTCTGAATCTTGACAAACGAACTATCATCTGTGGGCCGTGGTATTTAAGCAATCCAAGTGATTCACCATAACCTTAGAAGAGACAGCTTTAGACAACGGGCGAGATACTAGCTGCAAAGCCCAACTGTCACACCCTAAATTTCCAGAAAATTAAAATATTGAATTTTTTTCAAGATATAAATATCTTAATTACCACCCTATTCAATCATCTGAAAACCCAGGGAGAAATGAAACCCTAATAACATATTATCAACCACAATATATAAAAAAAAAAACTAAGATAAAATTTAAAACCAAAAGGGACAATCCTTCAATCACATTATTAAACTACAAAGAAACTAACCAACTCTATTACATATGTCTTAAAACAAAATTGTACACTTCAGAAAAACTTAAACTAGAAGACTTCAAGAGCAAATCCAAATCACGTGTCCTCATCCACTGCACTCCACCATTCGTGAAAGATCTAGTGAAGAAGAAGACCAACATTCCAAAAGAAGCTTTTATCGCTCAAAGATGTTCATCGTACCTACAGAATCTAGCGGTTGTGAAACTGAAAGATCCTGGAAGTCCAACTGTTACACGCAGAATTGGAGATTCTTTGGAGGAGCAAGCTTTATTAGATTTGGGTACCAGTGTGAATCTTCTACCATATTTCGTCTACGAGAAGTTAGGCTTGAAGGATCTAAAACCAACTGATGTTGGCAGATAGATCAGTAAATATACCTAAAGGAATCATTTAATACGTCATAGTAAAGATCGAAGATTTCTATTATCCGGTTGATTTCATAGTACTCGACACAGAACCTACATCTGGTAGGCAGACCATTCTTGGCCACTGCAAATGCACTCATCAACTGTCGAAACGGTAATATGACATTATCCTTTGGTAATATGAGAGTCAAGACCAATGTTTTCCATATATTACAGCAACCACAGGAGGTATGTGCTGTGAACGAGGTATACATGATTGAAGCGTTAGCATAAGATTATATGACTCATTCATATCCTGCTGACGAGTTGTTGAAAGATCAGACAGACTCAGACGATGAGGAACTTAGTGTCGAGGAAATCAATGCAATTTTGGATTCATCACCTGTCATAGATGACAGCAAGTTCAAAGAAAAGTTTGAATCGCCTATGTCTAATGGACCATCTAAAGAGTAACAAGCGAAAAAAAAACAAGATAAGAGATTAATAATAAAAGATTCGGTTTTAACTAGCCTAGTCTTAATAAATTAGTCTTTTCTAGTCTTATGTTCTTCGACTCTTCTTCTTCTCGTTCTTCGTGTTTTTCCTTCTTTATGGAAGGTTAATTTTCTCCTTCAAGGGAGGAGATGAAGCCAGTGCTTAAGGTTTAATGATTCTTCTGGTTCATGGTGTTCTTCAATCAGGTTAGTTTTTTTTGTTTTTAGTTATTAGTTTCATTGCCCACACCAGGGGATGGAAGTATAGAATAGGGTTTATGTTTTGCAATATTAATATCATGCTAGTGTTCTTTACTTTTCTTCTAGTAGTATAGTTCTTTAGAGTTAGGGAAGTATTCTTTGTGTTGCCTTAGAAGGGGTAGCTCAGGGAGTGGCTGCCTAGGGGAAGTATTCTTTATGTTTGCCTTAAGTGGTGATTCATTGAATGGTCATCCTATTAGGAAGTACTCCTTGATGTTGCTCTCGGTAATACATTGAATGGCTGCCCGAGCTTACATAAAAGGAAAGAAGATATTAATAGCATAAACATAGAAACAACCTTAAGTAGAGTAAATTGTTAACGATGTTTCGTCCAAGAGGGCATCGACACTCGCTCGATTGCCTAATTGTAGTCTACTTGTAAGAACAACCATGAAGCAGAAGGTCATAGATTAAAAGTATTGGTGGATTCTAATCTCTTGAATTCCCTCTCTTATAAATTCTCAATAGTTTAGTTTAGCATTAGAATCTAAAATCTCTACAATCATAGTTTTTAATCCCTTAAACCATCTTTCCAGTCCTGTCCTTCACATAACATACACTTAAAAGTGGAACGATACCCTACTCATCCTTTACTTATTGAAGGATAATTAGGTTTTGATATGCTTCTATTTTGTTCAACGACCATACACCATCTACATACACAAAAAGAGGCAAGGTCTAATGGCGCCGCTGCCAGTTTAAGTTGTTTATGTTTAGCGTTTTCTTTCAAAATTAGAACTTTGGATCTTGAGGTAATTTTAGCCACATCATCCATCCTTTTGAGAAAGAGAAAAGCTTGACGGACATCTCGAAGACAAGATCTATCATCCAGGTTAGTCGAATCTTCATTCTTTTTATTTCATTCTTAGTATAATTGCATCGTAGTTTAATATTATTGCTTTATAGTATAATTATATTTAGGACCTTTTCAACAATTGAAGTTGTAAGCCAACACAGTGAAATATCAAACTCTAGTGTTTCTTGTCTGAATCTTGACAAACAGACTATCGTCTGTGGGCCGTGGTACTTAAGCAATCCAAATGATTCACCATAACCCTAGAAGAGACAGCTTTAGGCAATGGGCGAGATACTAGCAGCAAAGCCCAACCCAGTTGAAGGAAAGTAGTTTTACATTTTTAGTATAACTTAAAATAATTGCATACTATTCAAGAATTGTAGGATAGTTTTTCGTCATTTTCGCATAGCATTTTCTACTGTATGTCCCGTCGTCCAGTAAGAACACAACAGTGGACAAGGTTCAACAACTGACTCACAAGAATACTAGACGAGATTGATACAATGGCCACAAGCAATGATGGAAGTGTTTTGGACACCAATAATCCTGAAGCTGAGTGATTTCTATTCACCAATCATTGAAGACCCACCCAGCAGTATTGTTTTTCCAGAGACAGAAGCTAACCAGTTTGAACTTAGAGCATCAGTAATCTCTATGCTTCCAAAGTTCAATGGTTCAAACAATGTTCAGCCTTGCCCACATCAGGGGATGGAAGTATAGAATAGGGTTTATGTTTTGCAATATTAATATCATGCTAGTGTTCTTTACTTTTCTTCTAGTAGTATAGTTCTTTAGAGTTAGGAAAGTATTCTTTGTGTTGCCTTAGAAGGGGTAGCTTAGGGAGTGGCTGCCTAGGGGAAGTATTCTTTGTGTTTGCCTTAAGTGGTGATTCATTGAATGGTCGCCGTATTAGGAAGTACTCCTTGATGTTGCTTTCAGTAATACATTGAATGGCTGCCCGAGCTTACATAAAAGGAAAGAAGATATTAATAGCATAAATATAAGAACAACCTTAAGTAGAGTAAATTGTTAATGACGTTTCGTCCAAGAGGGCATCGACACTCGCTCGATTGCCTAATTGTAGTCTACTTATAAGAACAACCATGAAGCAGAAGGTCATAGATTAAAAGTATTGGTGGATTCTAATCTCTTGAATTCCCTCTCTTATAAATTCCCAATAGTTTAGTTAATTTAGTTTAGTTTTGCATTAGAATCTAAAATCTCTACAATCATAGTTTTTAATCCCTTAAACCCCATTTCCAGTCCTGTCCTTCACATAACTTACACTTAAAAGTGGAACGATACCCTACTCATCCTTTACTTATTGAGGGATAATTAGGTTTTGATACGCTTCTATTTTGTTCAACGACCATACACCATCTACATACACAAAAAAAGGCAAGGTCAGTTATTGATATTGTATTATGTTCTATTGGATTATATTTTAGGGTGACACTTATGTGATCATGTTTTTTTTGTTACAGTTAAGTTATTAAGATCAATATCTACCATCACCTATTGAAAGAAAAGCTGGAAGACCAAAAAAATAGAGAATCAGAGATGAAGATGAGGAGAGAGCTAGTAGCACAAGGAAATGCAAATTGTGTAATAACCCAAGACATAATCAGAGGACTTGCCCTGATAGACTTGACAAACAGAGCAAGAAGAGGAAAAGAAAATCAAAATCAAGAAATACAGGTACTATTTATTGTTTTAGTCATGTTTAATAAATTTAATTTTATTATCTTAATCGTTGTATTATAGGGGACGTAACTGAGAATGAAGGTCAAACAGATGAAGGCCAAGTGCAACCACCTCAAGCACCTGAAGACCAAGTGCCACCTCAAGCTGTTAGTGAAGGTGGAATGGGTAGTAGAGGTGGTAGGGGTAGTAGAGGTGGAAGGGGTGATGTTTCGACCAAATATGATCAAAACACTAAATGATGACGAAAGAGATGAATTATGTAGAAAAGTGATGGTGATTGAGAGAATGATGAGATTGTACCTTTCGGTTGCCTACGTACCCAAATTATCGATGGGATCAAGTCTCAAGAACGTAGTTCTATATGAAAAATAGTTTGGTATTTATATAGGTAGAGTGGAGACTCCTTGTAGCTCAAGTATTCTTATAGCTTAAGTAATTGTGATTGAATATAACTCTCAACTGATAATTATCTCTTTGATAATAAATGAATCTGGACATAAATTAATGTATATTAGTGGCAAGCCATGTGGCTAAGGTTTAGCCTTAGACACATGAGTTAATGGGCCTATACATTGATCCATGGTATTGCAAATTGGGCTTTAGCACTGTTGATTAAACGAATAAAGTGGAGACTCCTACCAATGGACGTTTGCCACGTAGGTGGGGGTTGAAACACTGCCCCCTCTTTGGCATGCGAATAAAGTTCATATGGCAAAGAAGAGAAGAAAAAAATAGAATAAGCAAAGAGTGAGCGGAATGTATAACAAAGTGTCGTGTGAACGTAAACGATAGGAAAATGGACAGTCAGAAAAAATTCGTGAATTATTGGGAATGAAATAATGTCAAACTAACGTATACGGGACGTAATGTAGTTAAATAAAAGATGGCTGAAAATGCATAGAAAAAATAAAAGATGCACAGAAAAAATTGCAAAAAAATTGATGGCCGAAACTATACCGAACGCATTATGTAATAATACGAAAATTGATTTCAACGACGCATACCAGCGGAAAAGGCGATATTAGGATTTAGACATTTAAAATTAAGTGTAGGGGCCTTTTAGTAATAACAGAAAGAAAAAGAAGTTAAATACGAATTGGATTCAAAGGTTTCGGATTAGATAAGAGTTTGGATTAGATAAGAGTTCGGAGTAGATAAGGCTTATAAGCGAGTCTCCCACCTTAAATTGGTTTGGATAACAGAAAACCAACGCAAGAACGGGAAAAAGCGAAAGAATATATGAACAGATGGAACGTGATGATAACTGATAAAAAAACAGTAACCACAAGCACAGAAAGTCCACGGGAAAAAAAGTTGAGAAGATAATCGAAATAACAATCATAGCCGAAGTAACAAGCGAGAAAAAACAAGATAAGTGATAGGGGAGCTGGAGTTGGAACAGTTATTCGCTTGTTGTCCCTGCCTTTGTGATAATTAAAGGATTTTCTTCCTCTTGAGCCTAGTTTAAAGATCGCGTCGGGAAATTAAGGAAGCAAAAGTAGAGCTCCAATTTGTTCGTGGCACATATAACATTGTTGAAGAGCTCAATGATTTGTTGGAAGTAAAAAGATTAATTGTGGAGAGCGTCCAGACATGGAAAACAATCTTGAATAATAAATATAGGCCTCACTTGATTATGGCATTGGCCATTCCGTTATTCCAAAAATTTACTGGGATGTCCTCATCTTCTGTGGTCCAATGATTTCCAAAGTACTTAGGTTTGGAGCCAATGCATCTCTTACTCTTGCGGTCATAACTGGAGGTGTTATTCTTCTTGGCTCCATCATTGCCAATTTGCCATTGCCCTTGCTAAAATGATGAGGATGAAGCTTCTATGCCAGATTGTGGACGAGTATAAATTTGGGGTGTGGCAAATAGTTCAGATTTCTGCACCAATAGTTTACTAGCTGTGTCATCCTATTTTGCAGATGATGAACGGGAACGAAAGGTTGGAGGAACCAAAGCCATGGCTGCTGCATACCAAGTTGGAAGAAAGCGTTCTGGTGAATCAAGACTTAGATAAGAAGGCGAGAGAACCAGGCGTATGAATTAAGAGCTTGTGATGGTGACATGGATAAAAGTGGTGGAAACAGAGATAAGGAAAGAGAACGGAGAGAGGGAAGGCATGGGAGTCGGGACCATAGTGAGAAGGACAGAGAGGCTGAGCGAGGGAATCTTGACTTTGGAAGCTTGTGTCTAGTTGGACGAGATAGCAGAGCGTGGTTTTTACAACTAAGTCTACTGGAATTTCTCTCTACTGTGAGATGTCAGTAATTTCGAATTGGATATGCAACTAAAGATTGACCGACATAATCTAGATCAGGATTGATTAGTTTCAAATTGGATCTGCTAGGATATTTAAGTTCAAATTGTTGGGTTTTGATCAAAATTGAATTTGGGCTGCCGAAGAAGATGAAGAAGATGGATATTGACGAAAAGTCTGCGAAAAAAGTTTCGAACGGAAAGATCTCAATGCCTTGTAAAAAATAAAAAATAAATAAGATGGAGAAAGTTGTCGTTTAAAAAGTTGACGTAATGCGAATTTTCGCCGCATGGAGAAACAGCGGTATTACGAGCAATATATTCACAAAGAGTTTACGGAGAAAGGTTTCATGCAGATGTCAATGAATGCCATAGACGAATTAAAGAAGCTGACAGAAGTTTCGTTGAGAAAAAATAATGAAGCTGACGAAAAGTTTAACTTGGAAAGTTGTGCTCAGAAAGATTGGCTTAATGCATTAGAAAAAAAAATGAAGCTGAAGGAAAGTATTACTCGGAAAGTTTCGCTCAGAAAATTTCTTGTAGAAATATCAGCACAATGCCTTAGAAAAAAAATTAACGAAACTGTCAAAAAATTTCGCTCGGAAAATTTCGTATAGAAAAATCGGCACAATGTCTTAGAAAAAATAATAAAGCCGTCAAAAAAAATTCTGTCGGAAAGATCGGCACAATGCCTTTAATAAAATAATGAAATTGACGAAAATTTTCGCTCGGAAAATTTCTCGTAGAAAGATCGGCACAATGCCTGAGAACAAATACTGTCAGAAAGATCGACATAATGCCTTAGAAAAAATAATGAAACGGGCAGATAGTTTCACTTGGAACGGAAAGATTTGTACGAGTTGTAGAAGCGAAAAATTGGTAAGGAAACATTGGATTTTCCCAAAAACCAATGATTATGTGATTGTGTGAATGTAATACCATAGAGCTGAACTTCTTTTAATGAAAAATAAAAATAAAGTATGAGTTTGCTATTGAATATTGTTGTTGTGTCAGATAACATACCTGCAGAAAACTGACAATGTTGTTGATTTATGTAGTTGAAATTGAATAGAACGAGATGCCTCCACGTAGAGAAAAATGCCCCCAATGCTAACGTAACTTGGCAAAATTAGAGTAAGCGAGCGTAAAAGCGTTCAAACTTAGACTGACGAAGCTAAATGTAGTAACTTCGTCAAATTTTGTTGTAGCGATAGTAACGAACTAAGCGAGCGTAAAAACATTCAAACTTAGACTGACGAAGTTAAACGTGGTAACTTCGTCAGATTTTGTTGTAGTGATAGTAACATACTAAGCGAGCATAAAAGCGTTGAAACTTAGACTGACGAAGCTAAACGTGGTAACTTCGTCAGATTTTGTCGTAGCAATGGTAACGAACTAAGCGAGCGTAAAAGCATTCAAACTTAGACTGACAAAACTAAATGTGGTAACTTCGTCAGATTTTGTCGTAGCAATAGTAACGAACTAAGCGAGCGTAAAAGCGTTCAAACTTAGACTGACAAAGCTAAACGTGGTAACTTCATCAGATTTTGTCGTAGCGATAGTAACGGACTAAGCGAGCGTAAAAGCGTTCAAACTTAGACTGACAAAGTTAAACGTGGTAACTTCATCAGATTATGTCGTAGCGATAGTAATGGACTAAGCGAACGTAAAAACGTTCAAACTTAGACTAACGAAGTTAAACGTGGTAACTTTGTCAGATTTTGTTGTAGTGATAGTAACATACTAAGCGACCGTAAAAGCGTTGAAACTTAGACTGACGAAGCTAAACGTGGTAACTTCGTCAGATTTTGTCGTAGCAATAGTAACGAACTAAGCGAGCGTAAAAGCATTCAAACTTAGACTGACGAAACTAAACGTGGAACTTCGTCAGATTTTGTCATAGCAATAGTAACGAACTAAGCGAGCGTAAAAGTGTTCAAACTTAGACTGACAAAGCTAAACGTGGTAACTTCATCAGATTTTGTCGTAACGATAGTAACGGACTAAGCGAGCGTAAAAGCGTTCAAACTTAGACTAACAAAATTAAACGTGGTAACTTCATCAGATTATGTCTTAGCGATAGTAATGGACTAAGCAAGCGTAAAAACATTCAAACTTAGACTGACGAAGTTAAACGTGGTAACTTTGTCAGATTTTGTTGTAGTGATAGTAACATACTAAGCGAGCGTAAAAGCGTTGAAACTTAGACTGACGAAGCTAAACGTGGTAACTTCGCCGATTTTGTCGAAATGATAGATAAGTAACGAACTGAAAGCGTAAAAGCGTTCAAACTTAGACTGACGAAGCTAAATGTGGTAACTTCGTCAGATTTTGTCGTAGCGATAGTAATGAACTAAGCGAGCATAAAAGCGTTCAAACTTAGACTGGCGAAGCTAAATGTGGTAACTTCATCAGATTTTGTCATAGCGATAATTACGAGCTCATCGAGCATAAAGGCATTCCAACTTAGACTGACGAAGCTAAACGTGGTAACTTTATCAGATTTTGTCGTAGCGATAGTAACGAACTAAGCAAGCGTAAAAGCGTTCAAACTTAGACTGACGAAGCTAAACGTGGTAACTTCGTCAGACTTTTTCGTAGCGATAATAAGGTTGCAATGGAAACATAATTATACCATTAGAACTAACAGAGTGTTGTCCATTTTTTCGTTTAGTTTGTCTATTGAATAAAGGATGGTATGGTGACGAGAAATTGTGACTAATCATAAAGGCAAAACAAAATTATCAAATTTCGTCGATGACATATTATTTGCCATTGTAAGAAGTCAACGATGTTGGAATACCAAAATGGCAAATAATTTCACGCCATAAGAAATTTTTAACGTCTAAAGCATGGATCGGGGTTTCCGCTCACTTAGTAAAATAATTTGTTGCGACGAGCAAAAAACAAACACTGTCAGGGGCTGTTGAAAATAAACCAACAATGTCAATGCCCCATTTCGCAAATGACCAAGGTTTATAGATTGGATGACGCTTCATCGCGGGAAGTTTGACCCATATCATATATCATGGTTTTGACAATGCACACACTTCTCGGACAAACGCTTAACATCATTTGGCATGTATGGCCACCAATACTATTGGGTCATTGCTATGTGAGCAAGACTTCGCCCCCGGGAGTGTTGTTCATATAGTCCTGAATGAATTTCTTTGAGGCCTAGTAAATCGTTCGTTCTGCCAAAACAACAAAAGATAGGATTTAGACTTGTGCCGCTGCGATAGAGTTTTTGGTCATCAGGAATTCCGGAGCATCGTCAGCTGCATGATCGTCGTCGGTAGATACCGAGACATTATCAGTGCCAAGCTCGTTGGAATCATCTGACAGTATAAGTATTTAATCCAGTGTTGTCGTGACAGCGACGACTTGATTTTCCACAGATAAGTATGTGATAGAATCAGGATGCCTTACATCATAATGCGGATACTGTACAATACTGATAGATGTAAAATTTTCATGTAGTTCGTTGAACTAAGTCCAAATAAACGTTCATTCTATCATTGCGAGCCGCATATTATCATTCAAAGTGGCTAGTGACGAACTTAGAATAATTAATCGTAACGTAGTCGCCCCCAGCTGAAGAGTTGTGCGTATACCGCAAATGACAGTTTCGTACTCGGCCATATTATGTGAAGCATCAAAACCCAAATGCAGTAAGTGCCTTCTAGCTTAGTTGGTAAAATCTTTGGGTGATGATACCAAAGGTCTGGGGTTCGAACCCCGCTACACACAATTGAGTTACTGATCTCTTTAAAAACAGGCTTGCCCACACATTTTGCAGGTGTCGACTAGCAAAGTTGGTAAAACCTTTGGGTGATGATACCAGAGGTCTGGGGCTCGAATCCCGCCAACATCAAAGAGTTACTGATCTCATTTAAAACAGGCTTGCCAATCAAAAAAAAAAACCCAAATGTAGAGACCTCCCAATTATGTCTTCATTCAGCTTCAAGATGACAAAACCAAGACCGGAGCCAAACTTATTATGTAAACTATCGGTATAAATCTAACAATTAGCTGATATATCTGATAAGTATTTCAAGTCATCGCCCTCGGGAGGTAATGACAATTAGGGATCAACGTGTTCTTCATAAAGTAATGCGTTCGACATAGGAATATCATTGATAAGAAAATCAGCCATTAACGAAACCAAAGTTTGTCTCTTTTTAACTGTATGAGTGTCAGAGACAATATTGTAAGCGCTAAGGTAACTTTTCCATTCTGCGACTCGATCCGTAGACATTGCAAAAAAAACTTACGCAACGGATATTCGATAAGTATAAACTTCAACTATTCTTTTTTTGAAATAAGCTTAAGATGTCTGACAGCATTAAACAAGGCCAATGCAATTTTCTCAAATCAAGAATGCCTCCATTCAGCTGATATAAGAGCCGTACTAACAAATAATATGAGACGGCCATCGTCACTATCAAACAACAATGGACAAATATGAATTAGATACGCTTTGCTGAGATTCATGAAAAGTAACCATTGCAAAGTCTATATTTATTGTCTTGAACTCGTGGGTAATCATTGCAAACAACGAGAATCTAATCATCACCACTTAAACGTGTAGGAACCGTTATTTCAGAATGCAAATTTCTACAAACCGGGAAAACCCATGCACAGCGGAATTAATGGGGTTCACGGTTTTGGATTGGAAAACATACTTTTAAATCCGGCTAATCTAACTCTGAGAATCCAATAGCTATGAATCCGAATCAACAATCAACCCCTTGATCTTCTGTTGTATTCTTTTCAATAGATTGGACGTTGTGTGGGCAATGATCTACCAACCCCCTTCTTTCTCACAAAGCTAGATCCAATTTTGGATCTATCTTTTCTTGCCTCTCTTTTCAATGCAGAGTGAATAGTAATTTCAGCCTGGAGAGAAGGGATTCTATTTATAGGCTACAACAAGGACCATGAGGAGAAATTAGGGTTGGGCCTCCTGACGGGCTTGGGCTTCCCATGTTTGCCCAGAACACACGGCCCAAGTCCGTCAACAAATGGCTTATTCCACTAAAGGCCATTGTTGCACTACTGCCATAATCCCAAATTACGTGTCAGCGTTTATGGGCTCCATATTATATGCTTATTGATCTCCTCGTGTTTAAGATATCGAATGTCCGTTGATTAAGTCAAGTTACTGACAACTACATTAATCAACTTCTTATGTCCTTGAGTAGTACCACTCAGCCTCATTGTCATGTCAAAATAAATCCACCTGCAAGGTTTACATGACAATCCTTTTGAGCTCTTCAAGGGGACATCATCAACCCGACTTCTTGCGGGACACGGATTCCTTCTATAATCAACAGTATACCTTACATGCAATGTCATTATCCAATCCATCGAGTTTGTTGATTCACAAATGAATCTCACTCATTGATGATTTAAAGCAATGTACAATGCACGTAAGTGCCTGTTATTATATCCGGATTAAGAGGACAAGCATCCATAATAACAGAGGCGTTTGTTCTCTTATATAGTCAGTATAAAGAGAAACAACCTCACTTGGTCCTGTTCAATACACACAAAATATACTAGTGTAATCCTATAGTCAAGATAGACTAATACCATATTATACTACAACCGTACCAATGGTTTGTCCAAATCCATTTAGGTTGTGAACGATTACTTATACTTTATAAGGTACTGATGATATGATCTTCTGTGTGTTCACACCATATCATCTACAACATAAAGTATTAGACACATGTATATAACTAATAACATATATAATATGCATAATATTTGCCCATATGATTCTCATTCAAAATATAAAGAATTAGAGTTAATACAAAAGTAATGCTTTTAGTATATAACCCTATCAAAATGATCCCACACGCAACTATGTTGTTGGCGTGTGTTACGTTGTGGTGTGATAGATACAACACCATTTTCGAGAACTTGTCGATGACGTACATTGCAAACAACGGGAATCTCATCCTCACCACGTAAACGATCCCACACGCTACGATGTCGTTAGCGTGTGTTATGTTGTGGTGCGATAGATGTCACATCATCTTTGAGAGGAATGGTTCATTTCAGACGACGCTTGTAGTAACTGTTCTATTCTCGATCCATACACGCTTGAACTTTTGAATAAGTGTTTCTCGAGGTATTTGACTTATATTATAAGTATCAGATTGCGGAGACCATATCTCTATAGAAAAGTAGTAATGTCGCGTGGCACTGAAGAGGACGGGAGTAAGACGGATTTTTTTTTTGTCCGTTGCCACCAGGTTGACCTTGAACATCATGGTTGGGTTAATCGACAGTAATTGTATCGAGAACTTGAGCACTTCTAATATTCGTCATAATTTTTGCAGAACGTGGTCGAGAGTGTTGAATAAAAACCGCAGACGACGCCAATTATGTTTCGACTAAATATGATCAAAACACTAAGTGATGGCGAAAGAGATAAATTATGTAGAAAAGTGATGAGAAAAGTTATGGTGATTGAGAGAATTATGAGACTGTACCTTTCGGTTGCCTACGTATCCAAATTATCGATGGGATCAAGTCTCAAGAACATAGTTCTGTATGAAAAATAGTTTGGTATTTATATAGGTAGAGTAGAGACTCCTTGTAGCTCAAGTATTCTTGTAGCTTAAGTAACTGTGATTGAATATAACTCTCAACTGATAATTATCTCTTTGATAATAAATGAATCTGGACATAAATTAATGTACATTAGTGGCAAGCCATGTGGCTAAGGTTCAGCCTTAGACACATGAGTTAATGGGTATGTACGTTGATCCATGGTATTGTAAATTGGGCTTTAGCCCTGTTGAATAAACTAATAAAGTGGAGACTCCTACCAATGGACGTTTGCCACGTAGGTGGGGGTCAAAACAGGTGGTATAGGTGGATCAGCAAAAGTGAGTGAAAGCTAAGTTTCTCAAAAAGTCAATGAAAGTCAAGCATCTCAAGGACCATTGAATGAAAGTCAAGCATCTTAAAGACCATTGAATGAAAGTCAAGCATCTGCAAGACCACCTACAAGAGGTAGTAGAGGCTCTAGAGGTGGTCAAAGCAGAGGACGCATGTATAGCTATTTTGAGAATCCAACTTCATATATATATCAGCTTGCTTCAAGAGCCACAAATGAGTCTTCTATAACTGGTCAAAGTCAGGTATGAACTTCCCTTCTAATCTAATGTCTTGTGTGAGATTTGGATATAACAATATGGCTAGGGAAAAAGTGATGGTTGCTAGAGCCTATGTTGATGAGCATGGTGATGAAGTAAATACTCATGTGATGAAGTGGAGAGATGCAAGAGATGCTTCTTTGGTGACTAAGGGACTTCCTACTACATATCCAAAAGAAATTGAAGAGGTGCAACTTATGCAGGAGTGTTGGGAATTTGAACAAGCTAGGTTAGCTAGGGAGAGAGGTTATGTTGGGGAGGAAAGGGGGGAGGGAAACCAATGTTCAACTCAACCTAGACTGGTGGTGCAAGCTTTAATGTGTCCTCAGAGCTATGAAGATTTCAAGAATTCAATGATTAAGAAAAATAAAATAAAATTATGTTGCTCTTATTTCTTTGGATTTTCCTTTCTTTATGTATATGTCTTCATTTATCTTGCTAAGTTTCTATCAATTAATGTCATAATTTTGCTTGTTTCAGCAATGAACCTATGACAGAGATCTTCTAGGATGCTGTTTTTGCTGGGATGTATCTGTCTTCTTTATGTATGCTGCTTTTGTTATGTTTTGTGTTGCTATGGGATGTCAGAGATCTTCTGGGATGTACTCTAAGAATGAGTTCTATGTTTTTGTGTTGCTATGGGATGTTAGAGATCTTCTAGGATGTCAGATGTCATTCTGTGTTTTGTTTACCCTTCTGTGTTAGGTTACTTTTCTATTTTGTGCTGTGTAGTTGACAATGGGAATGACTATGTATGTATGACTCTAATTTGAGGAATGAATATGTTAGTTTGGTTAGTGAAAGTGCACATGTTGTTTACCCTTGTTTATTGTTGATCCATAGCATTTTATTCATCACTTGATAACTGACATTAGAGAACTAAACTCCATACATGGCACTCCATACACAGCACTCCAAACTAAACTCCATACATAACACTCCATACTAAACTCTATACATAGCAACTCAGTTGCTCTTTATACAAGAATTAGGGACATGACAACTCTTGTATAACTTGCAGACTTCACAAAGTTCATCTTCTTCCTTACACAGGTTACACACTTCTGAGTCAACCTTCTTGTCAAAGTAAATCCATTCCACTGCACTACAACCTTCCCTAGAACACTTGAGGAACTTCAACTGCAAAGTGCCACCTTTCATATGACCTAGTACTACTCTCATAAATCCATAACACCAAGATCGATGGCAGTGCACACCAAGATATAGGTATGTTGAAGCATAGTGATCTTCGTCGTAGCAAAGTTGACAAACCTGTAATTAATGAAAGAAAAACAAAAGGTCAAAACCAAATCAAATCTGAAAAACAAAACCAAATATAATTGAAAGAAATTAGCATATGGTCCTTCCATATACACATTGGTTTTGCAATAGGTCTTTCTACCGCCATTAATGAAAGAAATATGAAAACTTCATAAACAAGAACACCTTTGGTGCAGCAACAATAAAAGCTTCACTTCCACCCATGTTGATGCTCAAAAGGAAGAAATTTAACAAAACTTGTGTGTCTAAATGGATAAATCGAGTATATTCTTATAGAAGTAGCTTATGACCGTTGGGGATGGGGTGCTCAATGACTATCTTACAGCAGCCGTTGGATTGGGGAGACAGGATGTCAACACGTGTCGAGTAATTAACATCTAGATGAGCTGTTGGATTGGGGAGCTACGATTTGAACACGTGTTGATGAAATTTCAAATTCGATTTCGAGGTTTTTGGTGTGGGCATGTGCGAGGGGTACTTTGGCCATTATGAAAATGCACGACGCCAGACACACAACGATAGATGGCCAAACCTGGTCAATGATTGTCAACGCGGTCAACTGATGGTAGGGGGACCTAAAGCTAATAAACAATAAAAGTTGGACCCACTGCAAAAAGCTCTATTTTTAGGAAGACCTAAAGCTAAATCACCCTAATTATTCCATGCCAGGGCTTTAAATTTTTTCGAAAATGGGTCGAACCCCAAGCTCAAACTTCCAAATGCCCCTTTCCCGCTCTCAAAGTACTTTATCTTGGTAAATCGACTTTTTCTTCGGAAATTGGATTACATACACTCAAATTATCTCGATCACAATGAACAAAACAGAATAGACCATTACAATGGCACAAGAAGCTGATCTCAAAACGAATTTTTTTTATCCTAGTGCTAGTTGCTATTCACTCCGCCCATCAATGGAATAGATTGATATTACGAACAATATATAGGTCATAATATATGGTACAAACAATGGGTAGCCTTTATGCTCGATGGAAGTTATTGAGAATCACAGAGCACTAAGATTTTGAAACACACTTGAATCTACAAAGTGACTTGAGAGGGAGTCTGTTTAGTATGTCTGGTAATATATCTAAGGGAATTTCATTACATCTTGTCATGTCCATACCACCCATACCAAAACCCTTCTTCATCTAGTCACACGAGAAATTTGCAATTTGTATATATAGAATATGTATATCTTTCACCTATAAAGAAAACTCCTCCCATAACAGTATTTTTTGGTTCAACTGGATTTTTTTCTTCCTATTTTGCCCCTAACCATTTTCGCTTATTTTAACTATTACCAAAGCAAAAAGATGTAATAACTTATAGTGGGAAGGGTTAAAACAAAATTTAGATGCCCCCACTAAAGACAAATTCACAAGTCAAATAATTTCTATACTGAAACTGCCCCTGGTGCTTTTCAATTATTTCAAGAATATATAAACAAAATATAGCAGTTCTAGAGTACTCAGGCTGCACCGGTACACATGAATCTGGGCCCTTGCACAGTACTTCGTGATGCAATACACCCGTACCTTTTGGTGTGATGTGTGGCCTACATTAACTACACCACTCTCTCTCCTACGCACACTAGATTTTCTAAACAAAATAACATAATAAGTGATGTAAATGGATAGGTACAAACGTAAGCATGCTTACTGTATCTCATCTCTTTCTCCTTAATATCTCATCACTTTTTTTATTCTCTCTTTCTCCTCAATATCTCATCTCTCTTTTCTCTCCCTTTCTCTTAATAAATCAATATCTCATCTCATCTTCTCCTCAATATCTCATATCTCTTTCTATCTCTCTTTATTCTTTCTCCTCAACATCAGTGTTCTTTCTATATTTGTAAGTATTTTGGAATTTTGTATGATATCTGGTTTGAGTATAGGATTAGGTCAACCATTGAGATGTAGCACTGAATTCTAGAGTTGTGCCCAAATGATGATTTTCTTCCCTTGTCTGACCGAGGAGTCATATGACAATGTTGGTGTTAGGATTTCTGGTATCAAGGCTGCATACATTACACCGTTGACGAATGATGATGGGTTGCAGTTTTTAATAAATTATTTGTCACTTGATTCTGATGATGGTCAAGCACATGTTGATGAGTATGTAAGAGCTTTCTGTATGTATTTGATGGGCGTCTTGTTTCTTCCTTCTGGCCATTCCACGATTAACTTGGAGTATCTAGCCAACTTTGAGCACTTGCATGAGTTGGGTGATATTGATTTTGGTGGAGCCATATACTGTAATTTGTTGTGTTGTTTAGATAGGGCTTCTCGACAGACTAGTGTTATCAGTAGTCCCCAGATGGGAGGGTTTGTCATTCTCTTAGAGGTATGGTTTTATGAGTATTTATGTGCTGCAAATCCTATCCTCACAGAGTACACCGATGAGAGGCCTAGACATAAATCACTCTATAGAGAAACATGACTCAAAAATCGAGAAAACATGCAAGAGTGGAAAACGTGATTTACGGTAAACATGGACTTAGGATCCGATACTTATAGCTACACACTCCAAAGGAGCGCCCGGTTACCTGAATGGTGCACTCACCAATATATAGAAATGAAAGGAAGTACACCAAACATCAAAGGTCAGTCCTCATAGACAGGGTCCTGTAAAAGGACATCCTCCACATCTGGGGACATTAACTCGTGAAAATATTTTAATCGTTGGCCATTAACTTGAAAGGTACTGTTGTCCTTGGGATTTACCAAGGCGATTGCCCCCGTAAGGGGTGACTTCAGTAACCAGAAAAGGACCAGACCAACAGGTTTTTAATTTTCCAGGGAAAATATGCAAACAGGAGTTGTAAAGCAAAACCTTTTGACCAACCACAAACTCTTTACGCAAAATTTGTTTATCATGAACACGTTTCATGTTAGCTTTATAATCATTCGCGAGATCATAAGAATCGCAACGAATTTCTTCAAGCTCATTTAATTGTAATTTGTGCTTGACACCTGCCTCATCCATATTGAACTTAAGGCTCTTTATAGCCCACATAGCACGGTGTTCCAATTGAACGGGCAAGTGACAAGGTTTTCCAAACACAAGTATAAAGGGAGACATTCCTATAGTGGTTTTAAAAGCTGTCCGATATTCCCATAAGACATCAGTTAGACGCTTAGACCAATCTTTCCTATTAGGATTTACAGTTGTTTCTAATATTTTTTTAATTTCCCTATTAGAGACTTCTACTTGGCTACTAGTCTGTGGATGATAAAGAGTAGCCACCTTATGGGTAACTCCGTACTTCTTCACTAATGAAGCAACAACTTGATTGCAAAAATGCATTCCGCCATCACTAATGATGGCTCTAGGGATGCCAAAATGACAGAAAATGTATTCCTTAACAAAAAACACAACTGTCTTATGGTCATTGCTACGGCAAGCCATGGCCTCTATCAATTTGGAAACGTAGTCTACGACAACAAGAATATAAATAAACCCATGGGAAACAAGAAAAGGACCCATGAAATCAATGCCCCAGACATCAAAAATTTATACCACCATACTGGGATTTAATGGCATCATATTACGTTTAGTGATACACCCAAGTTGTTGGTAGCGGACACACGTCTTGCAGTGAACTTGTGCATCTTTAAAAAGGGTAGGCCAATAGAAACCACATTGCAGAACTTTAGCTGCCATTTTCATACCACTAAAATGGCCACCACACTTTTTGTCATGGCAGAAGGATAAAACTTCATTATATTCCCACTGAGGAATACAACGACGAATAATCTGATCCACACAATACTTAAAAAGGTAGGGCTTATCCCAGTAGTATAGCTTAACTCTGGCCAAAAACTTCTTATGTTCATTTCTTGACCAAACATCAGGAATAATATCAGAAGCTAAAAAATATTTGTGACCAAGTTGAGACACTCATAATGTTCAAGAATGGTTATTGGAGCAAGAGTGGGCTGAGAGCAAGAATGGGAATGAAGTGGGAGATGGACCCATGGTTTTATGAACCCATTCTTGAAGGAATCCTACAAAGCATTCAGAGTATAACCAGTCTTCCAGCAAACCAAGTTATACTTGCATAGCTGTGTATGTACCTACAGTAGGACAACTTGGTAGATATATTATTGTCTTGGCCCATTTTTTTTCCCGATAATACTATTATTGTCTTAGTCTGAATATATTATTGTCAGGTTGAGAATATTGTACTCTACATCACCATTCACTACTAAAAAAATGACATATTATGATGCTTGTTTTTAATCTATCTTGACGGCTTTGTTGAAAACCGTCAAGATAGGTGTCTTGGTGATATTTTTATGACAGTTGTTGCACCATCATGTCGTGTCTCACACAGACGTCAAGAAAATATTATGAATTTATGACGGTTGTTGCAATATTATGTTTTGTATGACATAGGCATCATGAAAATCTTATGATTTAATGACGGGTTTAAAAAACAGTCAAGTTAGCAATGTAATAAACCGTCAACACCTTCCATAATTTTTAATTTTTTGGGATATCAATTGAACCGTCAAGAACATTAAAAAATAACAAAAAATAAAACAAATAAGTTAACCGTCAATAATATAAGGCCGCTGGTTTTGGATTTGGTATTTAGAGTCAACCGTTAAGACTCAAAAGAGTTTTAGCTAATAAATTCTAAAACCAAACTTCCAAAGCATTGAAAAGTGCAAACCCCCGACTCCATCTCTTCTCAAACCATTTTCTCTTCTCAAACCCTTCTTCTAAGAGTTTCATCTTCCCTCGAACTTCTACACAAAACCCTGAACTATTCCATCTTCCTCTTCCATCGTCTACTCTCAAACCCTGGCTGTTAGAGGAGTCTGATTTTTGCCAAGAAGGATTTCAATTTTTGCTGAGCGTTTGCGAACAAGTAATATTCTTTTCCATATTTCGTTCTTCTTGATGTTTTTAAGGAATAAAAGTTGATATTTTGAATCTGGTTTCCCCCAATTTGACTGAAAATTTTGGGTTTTTAGTCAAATTTTTTTACGTTGTTTGAATATTAGTTCGGGTTTAATTAGACTAAATCCCCCATTTTATGATTCCTTAGACATAAACCCCCATTCTGTTTTCTCCCCATCACACCAATGTCAATATTTTACTTAATACCATAACTGCCCTTGTTGTGTTTAGTGTAAGCTACGACATAAAAGTTGTTTTTAGAAAGAAAGAAAAAAAAAAAAAAAACTCCAATTGCACAAGCTCTGAGTTCCCATCATTCTTCCTCTCCATCGCATCATCTTGGAGTTTACTCCTTTGAAGGTATGTTATTCGTTCTTCAAAAATATTGTCACATTTTCTCTTCTTTTAAGTTAGGGTTTTTCATGTTTTAACAAAATTTCAATTTTTAACCCTCCTTGTTAATTGCGTTACTAGTTTTACGTTTTTCACATCTTATTTTGTCTTTGTACATAGATATCGGTGATGAATATGGTTATAGAGAGTTTAGGTGTCACTATGGTGGTGTTTGGAAGCAAAGTGCTTACAAAGGTGGGAATGTTGTGGATTCGGAAAAAATTGATGGCGATCGAGCAAAATACAAAATTTATTACTCCAAATTCATATCATGAATGCATAATTTAAATTATTTGTTTGTAATTTTGAAATGGTAGCGATGCGTAAAGCGTTGGTTGAGTTTGCAGCATCCTAAATGGAGATTTTGGTAGTAAGATATTATTAGTCCCTACCAAGACAACCAAAATCCTCATAAACGCTTTTGTTTTAGGTATATTTTGAGTTTTAGCTATTTAACATTTGCTAAATTTGGTGGTATACTAATCAGCGATGTAGTGTCTCTAGGAGTTGTAGCTTAGAACCTTGTTTTTGTAAAGGAGTAGTAGATATTAAAATTGCAAGGGAAATATCGTATTTGAGCTATGGATTGCTTGTTGATTGTGAAAGTCCACCAGACTTCATCCAATTCCATAACTGCAGTCCACGATAGCCTCTGCTCCATTTTGCAGTTGTCTTCCTTAGACCCATCCCTCCAGGATTAATATAATTGTTGCGACCTATCCTCCTCTCTTTCTTAGGCCATCCACCTGTCCCTCCATCTCTCGGTCCATTGATTGCCGCGTGGAGGGTTCCCGTACGACACTAGGGTTTTCCCTGTGCTCCTGCTAGGCACGTGTCCTGATGGTACAACTCCAGGTCAGCTATCCCTTCAAGTCGCGGCTCTACACTGTCAGTCCTCGGTTCTCAGCCTTCATACTTGACTCCTATGTCCGCGGCCCTAATAGAATGCTTCTCACCCCACTGCATGTCCTCTTTCTGGATCCATCACCCACCAGACCGTCGGCCATCATAAATTGGGTCGCTACAATGCCCCCTCTCGAGTCCACGAACCTCCTGAATGTTCGTGGGCTCGAGAACTCATTTTGCCTGCTTTTTCTCTTGGCTTCTGTTTCACGCTTTCTTATCATTGGCACACATGTCCCACACGTGCTTGGTTCGGATCGCCTCGTTTCCCGCTCCTCCACGTGTCACGCATCCTCTAGTTCAACTAACAGCTCCTTGGTTTCCGCTCCCCTTATTTTACCCTTTTACCCCCTTCACACTTCAACTTCCACTCGCTCCCTCTCTCATTCTCATTTATTCCTCACTCTTCTTCTTCTTTCTCACCAGACGCCATTTTTGAACTTCCTACTTTCTTCCTAAACTACTCTCTCTCCTCTTTACATTCAACCCTTTCCCCTTTCTACTTTTCTTCTCACCTTTCCTCTCTATATACCTTGCTTGCTCTAGTGCTTGCTCTTGCTGTTGGGTTGACGCATCAGGTTGGTAATCTATTCTCTTCTCTTTTGCATTTCTTTTCGTGAACTGTTCATCTTCTTTAGCTCTCTCCCCATGTCGGATTCCCAATCAGAGGGTCCGACTTCCTCACGGTCATATGCGGAGGCGTCTTCTCCTCCGTCTGATCCCACCGCGGTCCCTTCCACCACTGGGCGGCCTTTCAAACTTCCACCGCCTCCCCCACGCTCCCGTCGTTCTAACCTAGAAGCGATTAGGGTTGGCTATGGTATACCAGACGACATCTTCCTTGAGCACGTGCCTGACGTGACTTACTTCCCCCATTTGGTTCCCCCCAGACCTGGATGTCTCGTGGCCACGGTTGGTCAAATTGTCTCTGGCTTGCGGCTACCGCTGTCTCTACTAGATGTCGAAGTATGTAACCACTTCAACATTCCCCCCTGCCAGGGTATAGGCAATTTTTGGCGTATCATGTATGCCGCGAACCATTACAACCTCCACCAGGAGCCCCGAATAGTCCTCCGTGACATAATTTCTCATTAATATATACGCAAAAGCACCAAAGACGTGAGCGTTGGATATCACTCCTTCTGTGTCCGTCCCGGTAAACAGTCCTTCGTCCTCAAACTCACCACCTCGGACAAAACTTGGCACCATTACCCCCTATACGCCTCCGGTAATTTCTTGTCCGTGGATGTTCCATCTGAAGTGACTCTCAATCATCTCACCTTCCTGCCTCGCGGTGAGTTCGATTTACTACATCTCTTTCTTATATCGATTGTGCGGTGGACTCACTCCTTATCTTTATTTCTCTATTACGCAGGTTGGAGGACCGACTCGAAATCTCGCTTTTACACCGGTGTGAAGTCTGCGGTCTTTGAACAAATCCGCAACCTAGGCTCTTCTCAAGCTGAAGTTCTCGACATAGATCCCTCCCACGGAACCCCCTTATTGACAGACCCCGCTCTGCAGATTTTGGGTAAATACTCTGCTCCATTCTATTGCCCACCGCCCCCCAAAGAACGAAAGCCTCGGCCTTCACCTCCTCCACCATCCACGTCCCATTCTCCCAAGAGTAAGCCTCGCAGTCGTGGCTTCACTCGTAAAACCACCAAGTCTCAGGCCAAGGCTTGTGCTCTAGCGAAGATAGTCAGAAAATCCACTACCCACCTTCCTTCTCAGTCTTGCTGATATACACCCTCTTCCTTCCGCTCCCTCGCTGACTGGGAATATCAATATATTCCTCAAACTTCCCCTCCTGTCGACTCCCCGCCTTCCCCCATGGATGTCTCCAAGATTAAGTTATTCGACAGTGACTCTGACGATGAAGTGGCAAGTCCCCAACTCTCGCCGTCATCCGCCTCACCTGCCCCACCACGCCCACGGGATCTCATCTGAAGAGCCCCCACACAAGCGCAGCAGATCCTCTCCTCCCGCAAGACTTTCCACGGCTCCTCACCCTTCTTCCCAGATGCAGCGCCCTGGCAAAGAAATTACTCGATCTCTCCTCGGGTCTGCGGCTTTGGAAATTTTCCGCCCCACCTTCAAGGTGAGCGGCCGTTCTGTCAACGTGGAGGACTCTGCTCTGGAAAACCCTGCTGTGGCCTCAGCCATGTTCTATGGTTCCATCTCCCCCGCGACTTGGCTTATGTAGATATTGGGACCTTTGAACAGCATCGCACCTCCCTCTATGCCGGTTGGGAGAAGGTATGTCCCTCTTTCCACACCTTCCACTCTGCTTTATCCATTGTTCTGACGGCTTCTTCATTGCTAGGTGAGCTTGGACATGTCCTACATGATCCGCGGCCTCTTCTCTTCCCTGGGTACTGTGGAATCTTTAGAGAAGGAGGTCGGCGGTCCCAATGGATTAAGGGCCACCTGTGCACACCTTCAAGCTGATCTGGCAGCCGCGAACATGGCCAAACTTTGAGCTGAAGATGAATTAAGGACTGCCGAAGCTTCCCACCAGGACTTTATGGATGGAGTGAATGACCGCTTGAGCAAGCAGCGGGAAGCCCTTGTCCTCCAACACACCGAGAATACTGCCGCTCTCCTTCTGCAACACACTCAAGACATGGAGCAGCTGCAGATAAGCTTCAAAGCACAAGCCGACAAGCGTGTGGCGAAGAAGCTCACTGACGAACATGCAGGTTTAATCAAAGAAGGTCGACTCCTCCCAGAAAAACCTCCCTCTCCCATGTCAGAAGATCCAGTTGTCACTGTCCCAATTGCCGCGAACGGATCAAGTTTCGATTCGGTGATGTTGCCACTCGATCTGGCGCACGAAGACCCTGTTTGTGAGGCCACCTCCCCGGGCCATGCCTCGAGTGCTCTCGACCATGCACACCACGCTGAAAACTTGTTGTCGAACTTAGATTAACCCCCATGTTGGCTATCTGTCATTTTACTAGCTGTCTTGTAACTAACTTATCCGACTAAGTGTGCCATTGTTGTTATTTTTCCTTTTTTTTTTTGCTTGTGTGTTTGTTTGGTTAGGAACTGTTTCACTCCCCCACATTATATGTGTGGTCCCTTGGCTTTAGTTATTGTTTTTGCCGAAATCTTTGCTATTCATCCCTTTCCGCCTCTACTCTCTCCCTTTGTCGGGCGGTCTACATTGGGGCCTTCTCTCTTCTTGCCCCCATGTGTGACCCAAGCCTCTCACTCGTGAATATCTCATTTCACTTCCCAGGCACTCATAGACTACGAGGTCCGTCGGGGCAGCTCAACCTGCCGTGGACACGATTTGAGCAGTTTGTCTGCGGAGGGCTCATCCCCACCGAGACCTCTCTTTTGGAGTGGCTTCGCCAACTGCTGGGCTTCTCTCTTTGCCCCCGGGTGCAGTGTATGCCTTTCTTCTGCAGATGGTTCTCCCGGATCCGCGACTCTAATTTGAGGTGGACCTCTCGTCCTTGGGCATCTCTTTCCCTCATACCGTGTTTAGCCTGACTGTTAAATTTATGCGTAAGGGCGAAATTTACTCTCCAAAAGTGCCATTGTATATTTACAAACAGCTCCAGTGTGTCGTTCTGGACTTTCATTACATTCAAGCATAGAATTTTTTTAACATTCTCACATTCCATGGCTTTTCTAGCACTTTTCCCTCTGATGTTCTCAGCTTGTAAGTACCAGATCCTCCTACGTCGACCACTGTATAGGGCCCCTCCCAGTTCGGTCCCAGCTTTCTGTCGTTCTCTCTCTTGGTACTTGATAAAAGTGATTTTACGTATTCTAACTATCTATGCGTAAACACAAATAATCAATTTACGTAAATACGTGTTTATATCAATATTCCTACTCTCAATAACGAAGTAATATAAGAGAGTCGGGGATTCGATTCCACTCTTAAAATTTGAATGAAGATCCGAGGTCTTTCAAGATCGAAGAATGAGGCTAAGTGGGAAACGTGGGAGTGAAAGGTGAGTGGTGGAAGTTAGGTGTAGTGTGGGTTGTGAGTGTAGAATGAATGAAGTTTTTATAGGTTTTGAATTGTTAAAACGAATCGGTAGGTTGCCAAAAGCTTTTAAGGCAATTTCGGGAAACAATAAAATTTCGAACTTCGAAAGCGGAAACAACTCATATTCTTGATTCTATAACAACCCTAATATCTTTTATCTTGGATTTAGACTAGTAACTTCTAAACTCTCTTAGATTTCATCCTACCACCACATCTAATCATAGGTATGCCAATTACGACAATATTCTCAACCTTCACTCCAAAACAAACTCTAAAATGGAGGATCTTCTACAAATCATGATAGAATAAATAATACCACCCCCAAACAATTCGGGAAGGTGGGATTAACAATAAAATCCATGCACAATTTGAAAAGAACAACATTATATTAAAATTGAAATTCAAACAACATTTAACTACCAAATTCAAAGTTAACTACGGAATTTAACAACGTAACATCCTATCTACAAAAAAAAAAAAAAAAAAAAAAAACAACAACAACAACATCAAAACAACAAACAAGGAGAAATCTAGCTACTCTTAAAAGGAGCGAGGTGGGGATAAGAATAGGAAGTTTAGTGATCAAGCATGGAAAAACCAAACACCCCACCCCCAAACAAATTTTTGAAAACAGGTTTGTAAGAATTTGTTTTAAAACGTGGGTCTTTTAAAGTCAGATTCCCTAGACTTAAAGTGATATATATGTATTTACATGCAGTTTCCCATATATCAATAATCTAAACAATTGTGGATCTTTCCATAAATAGTTAACATGGAATGCACCACCAAACAGAATCAAGCTCCAAAACTTTCTACGACGCAACTTAGTTGAATAAGAAGGTGTCCAAGTGAATGATCGTGAGTAAATGAATGGTTTTGGAAAATACTTGGAATGTGGATAAGTGTTAGAAGAAAAGGGTGGGAAGAATGATTGGATTTTATGAGGGATTAACTCAGGTGGAAGGTGCTCTAGGTAGTGCTTGAGAAGGTGGATCATCACAGGCTCTTAGAAACTCGTCGAATTCCTCATCTAGGTTGTTCGCATCCATATAATTATGGTATTCATCTCCATCTTTGAGGAATTCATCTATCTCGTCTATTGTGAGGTTTAGTCCATCTCTTATATGGTCAGAAGGCAAGGTTAAAAATTCTTTCTCTAGTTCAGTTATGTTCAAAGAGTCAAAATTGTGATCTTTGTCTTCTTCCATAAGAGGGATATGTACTAGTGTAGGGATGACATCGTCGGAAGCACTAATGTGATATACAAAACTCTCAATAGACTTAACTTCACCTTCTACAGGAAAATCTAGTTGTTCATGCGGTGTTTTATCCCCTATACCTAATATGAGGGGAACATATTTGTTAACCGTTGCTTTATCTTTTATCACTTTCCAACTAGGTTTCCATATTGGAACCTCTACAGTGTGGTCTTCAATTTCTATGACAAGATTTGGTATGGTATCATTTATAGTTTGTGGGTGATCTTTAGGCATAGTCACTTGGTTATCAACTACTCTCCCCGAACGAAGGGTAGTGGATATTTTGTAGGTCCCCTTGGTTTATATTACCATTACATGAATACTTTTTATTTCGGCGGTGTTTGTTAACTTAGGATTAGGTAATCGCTTGACTTGGAAACACGCCGGTTTGGTTATTATTTTGGTTAGAAGACATGTCAATAATCTTTTGGCACAAAACTCGCATCATTTGCATCGTTTGTTTCATCATATTAGAGTTTTGATCATCCGATCTTTCATCAAGTTGGAGTTTTGTTGCATAATTTGATTTTGTTTCTCCAACAAGGTCACTACTACTTTGTCTGTAGATGGTTGTATTGGAATTAAGCTTGTTGAGTGTTCATGTCTTGATGTTGATAGTTCTCGGGTTATGAGTACTAAACCTCTATTCTCGTCACCTAAGTTCCCTTGTCCTTGATGTTGAGTTAAGCGGTTGAAGTGTGATGGTTGTGGTGGTGTTTGTGCATAGACAAGAGGACAATAGAAGTCGAAATGCTCAAGACTACAAAGACATTACAATGAGTAGAGTTGATGTTCATGACCTGGAGTGGGTTGTTGTTGAACGAGATGGCATCTACCTTTTAGTGAGGGCATCGATAAGAGTTTTAAGCTTCGGGATCATGTTTAACCTCAAGAGAAGAAGGAGGAGCCGGGAGGAATTGTTTCCTCCCCAATTGTTGTTCTTTTAGATTGATCTTCTAAGAATTTATAAGCCTCCAAGGCTCCTTTACTAATAAAACTACCCCAGTCATGATATCTAGAACCTCCTTATGATAATGTGAAAGCCCCTTGAAGAAAGCACGAACAAGCGTGTCTTTTCGCAAGATTATGATCTTGCGGCATTCAATGAGAAGATCGAGTGAAATGATTCCGGGCTTTTGAAAAGGATTCATGAGGATTATAGTGGAAGAAATGAATCCCGCGGAAGCATTTCATCTGTCTTCATGGTGGGGTAAAACTGTTCCATGAACAATTGAACAAGTTGAGCCCATGAGTCCCTGAGTTTGGCGTTTGGCAGTTAACCAAGACGCTTTGTCGGCTAGGGTGAAAGGAAACACCCTAAGTTTAACTTGATCCGGACTTACGCTAGGATGATGGAATGTAGTGAGAACTTGGTCTATCCTACGCGATAATGCTGGTAAGGCTTCTCGTGGTCTAAAACCATGAAAAACCGGTAACAAGTTAAATATATTAGAAGGGATTCGAAAATCCCCCACTAGGTCTGCAAGAATGATGCACGACTTAGGGCCATCGTTTAAGGCTTTATAAAAATCAGAGAGAGGAGTCTCTTGTTCTTTAGCCATTGATGCAAGTGTAGTGTGTGAAATTCTAGATAAGTGTTGTATTTATTTCTACGAAAAACAAGCCCGATTATACTAGAATTAAAACTCCTCCGGACGTAAGAGGCGAGGAGTGGAAGAAGGAGTACCTGAATGCCTCCTTGCTACGCGTTTGAATAGCGTCTTGTATACGCGATCTCAGTGTATTTAACAAGTTAGAAATACTGAGTAACTTGAAGAAATAGAAATTTGAAATAACCTGTGAAAATTGGGCTGTTCACGCTGAATTTTTTCCTTCGAGGCTTGGGTGCCCTCTCGCTTTTTTCGAATGTCCGGTGTTTTGGAAGCGCGGTCGCTTCGTTTTGAAGCGCGGTCGCACTTCAGGGTTTTCAAGTTTTAGGCCTTTTATCGTACTCTAAAAAATTTGAAATTTTTACAGTAATTTGCTAAGACATCTATCAAGTAGCCTGTAAAATTTCAGATCAATCGGAGCTATGAAAGTCCCTCTACTGCCCTGCAAAGTTTGCAAAACAGTTTTCGGACACAATAAAAACAACCGAATGGTTATCCCATCAAAACAAAGCCAAAAATTTCCAAATTTTACTGGAGAATCCTGATAGATCCTACTTGTTCCTGTAAAACTTTTAGAGCAATTGGAGTTCTACAACCTCTCCTTATCGACTGGTGTTTCCAGATATTAAGTGTTTGCAACACTGCAGAAACACACTGGAAACACTCTACTATTTAGGTGGTCAAAACAAATCAAAAACTCGTCAAAATTTTACTACAAACTCCTGACTTAGAATAGATACTCCTGTAAAAATTATAGAATTTTTAGAACTCCTTAAGTAACCTTACTCGTCTGTTTTTCAAGAACATACGGTGTGAAAACTGAAATGCAGCACTGTAAAGATCGTATTTTTTTCACAAGGTAAACCAACTTTGAAAAATCTGAAAATATTCCAGTAAATCAACAACACATTAAATATTATGTATGAAAATTTTCAGAATTTTCGAAAATTTAGAAATACCTTCACCGCAGTGTTTTTCTCTGTGAATCCGCAACCCCTATGCCCCTTGGATTCAAGCAATTGAATTCTTGTCTAGAACAAGATTAAGATGGCAGCGGCGCCATTTGATAAAAGTTATTTTACGTATTCTAACTATCTATGCGTAAACACAAATAATCAAAATACGTAAATACGTGTTTATATCAATATTCCTACTCTTAATAATGAAGTAATATAAGAGAGTCAGGATTCGTTCCACTCTTAAACCCTCAAGACTTAATTAAATTCAACTAATCAAACCCAAAAGGAACAATGGTGAGAGTAATGATTTGATGTGAAATTTCTATTCTACCATTCCCAACAATTGAATCTAAACAAAACATAATATAAAGATTTGAACTTTATTTGTTTAAACTCAATTCGAAAATACTCATGCAATAATTGAATTAAACTAATAATGACAAATAAGTAAATCTAAGGATTTAAGCTAATAAATAAATGAAAATGAAACTAGATTATAGAGAACTAATTAACTTTATTTATCTAATAGAACAATAAGAACAAGATATGATTGAATGAATAACAACTATTTTATTTATCTAATGAATGATATTCAATGATTTAAATAACTAATCTAAAACAAAGAATGAAACTAATTAATGGAATGAAGACTAAGTAATTAACTAATCTAGATCTAACTATATTTTTCTAACCCTAAACTCCATTAACATTAGCTTCCTAACCTAACTGCCATTAACAAAGAGTTAAGCTTTGGTTTTTATATGTTCAGATCCAAAAATCGTGCATGGGCTTGGATCCATGTTTCAGGCCAGAGAATCAGGCCCAAAACCCAATACTTTCAATCCAAAAAGGCCTCTTCAACTGCAGTTAACTTCGATAGACTTTTCGTCCACTTTTGCTCCTCTGATTTGGCCAAGGCTTGGACCATTAGAAAGCTCTTTCCGAGCCGGTCGTTTTGACGTAAGGTAGGCCCAATTCCGAGGTCTGAGTCCAAAGATATGGTCTTCGGAAGTTCTGTTGTTGACTTTTAAGACAATCGTTTTTCGCCCGCGTAGACTTTGACTTTTCATCTTTTGACCGGGCTTTACAGAGGCTTTGTCTTCTTGAATCTTGACCTTTAATCACATAACTCCTTAGCAACCGACCTTTGCTCCTTTATCTCGCTAAAGTGGCACATTTCTGCACATAATGGACTTTGAAGCCTGAAATGCATAAAACACGTGAATCGGCGATTAACTCTTACTTATTATTCACATAATTGGTATAAAAGTACGATTGTTAAGGGGTTAAAACTACAGTTTTGGGCTCTTATCAGTACTATGTGTCACTCGTCGCAGCACGACATCCCCTACTCTAAACTGTCGCGGCTTGACTCTCTTGTTATACCGTCTCTGAAGGCCACGGTGATATTCCTCTAGTCTGATTCGTGCCGTATCTCTTCTCTCTTCTGCTAAAGTCATATCCACTGCTAGTATGCTCTCATTCAGCCCTGTTCCCACCGCTCTTGTCCGCGTTGTGGCTGCCACCATTTCCGAGGGAATTACGGCCTCGACTCCGTAAGCTAAAGAGAAGGGAGTTTCCCCGGTTGATGTTCGAGGCGTTGTCCTGTATGCCCAGAGAACATGACTCAGTTCATCTGCCCACACGCCTTTCTTATCCTCTAGCTTCCTTTTAAGATTGTTCATAATGGTCTTGTTAAAAGATTCTGCCTACCCGTTGCCTTCTGGATGTATGGAGCTGAGAACCCCTGCTTCACCTTGTATGCTTGTAAGAACGCCTGCACTTTGGATCTGGTGAACTGGGTTCCATTGTCTGCTATGATAATATATGGCAACCCAAATCTACAGATGATATTCTCCCACAAGAACTTGATCACTTGAGCTTCCTTGACCTGTTGTAGGGCCACTGCCTCGATCCACTTGGTGAAATAATCTGTGGCTACCAACATGAATCTCCTTTTGCCGCTAGCCATGGGCAGCGGACCCACTATATCCATTGCCCACATTGCGAAAGGCCACGGACTAGACACACTATGCAGTGGTTCTGCTGGTGCAAAGATCATCTGAGCAAATTTCTGACACTTTTCACATCACTTAGCGTAGTTCACGGCATCCCTCTTCATGTGTGGCCAAAAGTAGCCCTGCGTTATCAATCTGTGCGCCGTTGTTCTGCCCGCTGAGTGACTCCCACAGTCTCCCCCATATAACTCCGCCAGCACCTCTAGGGCTAACTTCGGCCCGAGACACTTCAACAAAGGCCCGTTAAAATTCTTTTCGATCTGACTCCCCTTCTATCAAGACGCGTACCTCAGAAGTCTGCTCCAATCTCTTTTTCTCCTTTTTATCTTTCACCACGTCCCCAGACAAAAAACTCTTGATGGGCTTAATCCAACCCCTCTCTTCCTCCTCCACCTGACATATCTCAGCCCCTTCTTCTTCCACTTCCTCTGTACTAGGTTTCTCCAATCGCTTTACCTTTATCACTCTCTCTTCAGACTCAGGAATTGAGGCAGCCACGTATGCTAGGGCATCGGCATGTCTGTTCTCTCCGCGACCCAAATGTATGAACTTGATCTTTGCAAACTTGGCTGCCTCTTTTGTAGCACTTTCAAATATTTTACCATCCGCGGGCATCGCGCGGCAAACCCCCCGTTTGCCTGGCACACTACCAAATTCGAGTCCGAATACACTATCAGTTCTTTTACCCCCACATCCTCTGCCATTCTCATGCCCGCTATTACCGCCTCATACTCTGCTTCATTATTGGATGCCGCGAACCCTAACTTCATGGTTAACTCCATTCTGTTATTCTTCGGCGTGACCATCACCACTCCTATCCCACTGCAAGTGTCTGTGGCTGACCCGTCGGCGAACACTCTCCACCCATTTCTTCGATCCCAGGGGTCCAACCAGTCCTGTTCAATGATCTTCTCCGGCTCCATGATTATCTTTTCTCCCCATGTAGGATCCTCCGCTGGAAACTCTGCTAAGAATTCTGCCACCGCCTGCGCCTTCTTCGCTGTTATGATATGATATTGTATCTCGTAAGAACTCAACATTACTGCCCATTTCAGCATCCTCCCAGACTTTTCCACTTTCAATGCTTGCTTTAAAGGCAGATTTTTCACCACCACTACAGAGTGTGCTTCAAAGTATGGTTTCAACTTCAGGGCAGAGAACACCAATGCCAAGGCATATTTTTCGACTCTGCTATACCGGGTCTCGGCATCCAGCAGTGTTTTACTTTGGAAGTACACTGGCTTTTCTAACTTACCCACAATTTTGACTAGTACTGAGCTAATGGCATAGTCCATGACCCCTAAATACAAGTATAATTTTTCTCCCTGTTCCGATCGCGACAACAGAGGAGCCTTACCTAGATAACTCTTCAACTCCTGGAACGCTTCCTCGTATTCCGCAGTCCATTCGAAATCCAGAGTGTTTCTCAGCAACTGATACAACGGCATACACTTATCCGATGACTTTGAGATAAACCAATTCAAAGCCGCGACCCTTCCTGCAAGTCTCTGCAGCTCTTTGACGTCCTGAGGCGACGACATCTCCACTAGGGCTCTTATCTGCTCGGGATTGGCCTCTATTCCCCGGTAAGTAACTATGTATCCCAGAAACTTCTCCGTAGTAACGCTGAACGTACACTTCTTTGGGTTAAGCTTTAAATTGTACAACCGCAGTATATTAAACGTCACTTTCAAACCCTCTAAATGCTCTTCCTTCGACATGCACTTCTCCACCATGTCATCTACGTAAATCTCAATCCCTTTTCGGATCTTGCTTTCAAACATTTTCTCCCCTAGCCGCTGAAATGTGGCCCCGGCATTCTTCAATCCAAACGGCATTCTTGTATAACAATATGTACCGCCTTCCACCATGAAGGCTGTCTTCTTCTGATCTGGCCCATACATGGCAACCTGGTTATATCTCATTGATGCGTCCATGAAGGAAAACACTTTAAACCCTGCAGTTCTATCTACTAGCTCGTCTACTCTCGGCATGGGGTAGCTGTCCTTGGGACATTCTGAATTCACGTCAGTGAAGTCGACGCACATACGTACCTTGCCATTCTTATTAGGCACCGCGACCACATTTGACAACCAGTCGGTAAACGACACCTCTCAGATTATACCCGCCTTTCACCTCAACCGAACCTCCTCCTCGCGAATTCGCCAGATTTCGGTCTAATTCCTCGCATATTCTATCTTACTGGCTTAACGTCTTCCCTCATATATAACCTATGACATGCGAATTTTGGGTCTAATCTGGTGACCTCCTCAATTGTCCACGCAAACACATATTTATTGGCAGACAAAAACTGTACTAACTTAACCTTCCATTCCTCAGACAAACTGGACCCCACTGATGTGAACTTCTCCTCGTCGCCTTCCCCCAAATTCACTACCTCTATCTCATCCAAGGTCTTTGGTCCCTCTGTTGACTCTGCCGACCCCTCCCCGACGGTGCACTGTAATTGCTATGCCTGCCTCTTTCTGGAACGCGAAGTCTCTTCCTTTGATCCGCGGATCAATCTCTTCACTGTACTCGCGGATTGTTTTTGGTCATCACCGATCCCTTGGACATTATATACCCCGGTAGGAGTAGGGAATCAGATCACTTGGTAGTATGTAGAAGGGACCGCTTTCATCTCGTGAATCCACCTCCTTCCCAGGATGGCGTTGTATTGCGAGTCGGCATCCACCACCTTGAATCTCGAGAACACTGTAACGGGTCCCGTGGTCACTGGGAGCAGAAGCTCCCCTAAAGGTTCCGTCATGTTTCCGTTGAAACCATACAAATTTGTCTGTCAGGGTCTCAACTGCTTCCTTTCTATCTTCATTTCTTCCATTGTCCCTCTAAACAGTAAATCTACTACACTGCCGCAGTCCACTAACACCCTCTTTACCATGGAATTTCCCATCGCCACTGTGATCACCAGCACGTCCTCATGCGGGGAATCGATGGCCTGAAGGTCCGCATCGGTGAACATTATACTTCCCCTTCCATTTGCGGACCAGGAGGTCGCTCGCGAATGTCCTGCTGATTCATGGACTCTTTGTATGCTCGCCGCCGCCAGATTCGCCTCGGTGTGCATTGTGGCTCAATACCTCTCCATCAAGATCCGTTGATCGTCCCCTAATATCCTCCCCGGGTCGCATTTTGCTTGCTCTACCTTCTCTTCTTCTGTTATAAACTCCTTCAACAACCCCTTTCCTATCATCCTCTGAATCAACCATCTTAACGCATAGCAGCCGTCCGTCTCATGGTTGTGTATTTGATGATAGGCACAATAGGGTCTACCTTGTACCTCTACTGGTTTGGTTTGCGGACCCTCATACCCCTGCAAATTCTGAATTAACGGTACTATCTCGCTCAACGACTTGTTCAGTGGCACTTGCTCTACCTCACGATATGGCTTTTTGTCTCGACTCTCCCTCCTAGCATCTTCTCTGCTCCTCTCGGGCCGCGACGAATATCCTCGGTATCCGCTGCCCCCTTTGTCCGAAGACTCATATTGCCGACGCCCGCCCTTTTCCAGCGATATAACCGCCTTCCCGGCCTTCTCACCTCCTTTCGCAGATGGTGTCTTCGTGACGATGTACTTCTCCACCCTCGGTACAGATCCTGTAATGTTGCAATTTCATTCTTGGCTACCGACTCATGTACCCTTGTTCCCAGGCGCAATCCTCTCTTGAAAGCTATCACCGCCGTCCTTTCGTCCAGATTCTCCACTTTCAAGGTCTCTGCTTTGAATCTACACAAGAAGTCCCTTACCGATTCAGCGGACCTCTGCCTTACGTTGAACAAGGCCGTGATGTCCACAACACGCTTCTTCTGGTGTATAAAATGATCAATGAACGCCTGCTCCAACTCTTGAAAGTTATTAATACTCTTAGAAGGTAATATGTAATACCAGTCAGATGCTCCCCCTTTTAAGCTTGCCGGGAACATCATACATCTCAGCCCGTCATACCGCGGCTCCTGCCACAACGGCATCTGCTGCCGGAAGTGATGAATGTGGTCAGCGGGGTCCCCAGTCCCATCGTACCTCTCAAACCTTGGCTTGTTGAACCTCTTCGACACCTCCGACTTCCAGATCGCGTCCGCCAGTGGGTTGCGGTTCAACCCTGCCAGCACCTAACTCGCCGCACCTCCCATGCCCTTGGCCTGTTTCGGACTAGCGCCGGATCGCTGGCGATCATTTCTCTGACTTGCTCCTTGGTGAGCCCCACCACTGTCTGTTCTTCCACATCTGTTCCCCCTTCCTCCTCTCTCTATGCTCTCGACACCTCTATTGTCTCTTTCTCTCTCCTTAACCCCTCATTTTCTTCTCTCAACCTCGCTATCTCCTCATGCAACAACCTTGTTTCCTCCGCCTCTGACATTACTGTCTCTTCCTTACCTTGTTCCTCCCTTTCACTCCTTACTGATTCCACATCCATCTCGGCGACCGTCGTCTTTTTTGGTTGACCCACTCTTCTTTTTGTTGCCATCTCACTATTTTCCACTCTCTCTCCCCACAGACGGCGCCAAATGTTGTGACCTATCCTCCTCTCCTCCTCTCCTGTTCTATTTATAATCCCTCATCTCTCTCTTAGGCCATCCACCTGTCCCTCTATCTCTCGGTCCATTGATTGCCGCGTGGAGGGTTCCCGTACGACCCTAAGGTTTTCCCCATGCTCCTGCTGGGCACGTGTCCTGATGGTACAACTCCAGGTCAGCTATCCCTTCAAGTCACAGCTCTACACTGTCAGTCCTCGGTTCTTAGCCTTCAATTCATACTTGACTCCTATGTCCGCGACCCTAATAGAATGCTTCTCACCCCACTGCATGTCCTCTTTCTGGATCCATCACCCGCCGGATCGTCGGCCATCATAAATTGGGTCGCTACAATAATCCAATGCTCTTTTCCATTTTTTTTAGTGATTGGAGATTGTAGAGATTGCTTTTGCAAAGGAAGTTGCATTGTTCTCTTGCAACATTATTACCAATGTATATTGGCTCATTTAGGTGCAAAAGCAACATCCATGTTATTTTGGTTTACCAATGAAGTGATGATGTGTCCTAACAGAAGTTTGGTATAATCCTTAGAGCTTGTTCGCCGGCTTTCTAATCTAATTTATTTTACATCATATTTGGTTATATTTGTTGGTGTAGAGCGTTTGAGGAAAACTGTCCTAATTACCTCCCTGTCCATTTTAAACCTCGCTGCAAGAATCTCACAGTCAGTTTGGTTTCAATAAGGAGGAGTTAAAATATTGTAAATGTTTTCAACTTGCTTCTAGAAGCTGAAAAGAGTATGTTTCATTTCTTCCATTGATTTAAAAAAAAAAAAAAAAACCTTACCATAGTAGGCCTATAGAGGAATCCAGCTTATGCACGTTGTGTCGTGCTTTTGCAAAGAGTATGTTTCATCTTTCAATATTTGTAGACTTTGAATTGAGTGTTAAATTTTGCAGGGTTGACGAGTTTGTGCACTAAACACAACAAGGGCAGTTAGGGTATTAAGTAAAATATTGACGTTGGTGTGATGGGAGAAAACAAAATGGGGGTTTATGTCTAAGGAATCATAAAATGGGGGGTTTAGTCTAATTAACCCTATTAGTTCATTCTCCTTTGCCCATAAGCATGATATGGTCAATTTTTTCTAATGGGTCATATAAACAAATTTTGAAATCTTCTAATATGTTTCATTCCGAGGCACTTCTAACTCACATATCAAGTTAAAAATTGATATTTTGAACTCTTACAGCTATTGTATAATTAACTTTACAATATGGGTGTGTGTGTGTTGGGATTTCTACACAAGCTTTCGTTTTGTGCACAAGATGTCTGATAAAACGCTCAGATGGGTTTGCATTATGTTTCATTCAGTCGTAGTGCAGTCTAGCTAGCTAATTAATGGATTGATTAATTGATTATTAATCAATTAAGAAATGAAATTGATTATTGATCAGTTCAATTAAATTGATAAAATATTTGTGTATTTACTTCTTTTGGTTCGTATGCATTTGATTTTAATATCTTCCTTTCGCCTATCTAGGTGTATCCCACTTAAACAAACCAACCCCTTTTGTTTGAATTTGCATTCTTCTTTGACCAAGTTCAAGAATTGAATCCTAGCGTAGGGTAGGTTAGTATTAGGGGTGGGAATTTGGCCCTAACGACCCTAACCCGGCCCTGACCGACCCGACCCTAAGCCCTATAAAGCCCTCACAACTAAAGCCCTCACAGAGTTTAGGGCCGGGCCGGGCCGGCCCTAATGCCTTCTAGGGCAGGGCTAGGGCTAAGATTCTAAAACATAGGCCCGACCCTAACCAAGCCCTAACCGGCCCTGTTTCATACTTTCACTATAAATACACATACCATAATTGTCCAACTCTTTGTTAAATATTTTCAATTAAAATAACATTGTCCTTTGTAATTTATCACTTACACCCAAGGGTACTTCCAATAACTTGTTTTATATAACAAAAACTTGTCAACTTAGCAGCCATGAAGAACAATGAGCACTAGCCTAATAAAAATAAGACTTTATTCCTTTGATCATCAAGTCAAAGTCCATAACTTATTATTCTCAATTTCTTTTCTCACTTATTTCTTATAAATTATATTTTTATTCACATCCAAGCCAAGTCTAAAACTAAAGGTTTCCTTCCACACCATTAAAAAGCAAAATCTGAGCGGACATTTGTAACATATAAACCAAAAACACCCTTTGTCAGAAAAATGACATTTGTAATCTCAAACCTTTCTCCATCACTTGTTCAAAAGCCAATATTTTCATTTCCATATACAAAGCTTGAATCACTTTTAAATTAGAAGAAAGGTAATATTATATTTGTTTGAATCTATTATAGAAATAATTTATGATATTACAAATAGTTTAACAACTTCCATGACCTTTTAACCAAAACTATTATGTTTATTCTTTATATCTATTACTTCTTCATTTAAAATGATAATATAATTATTTGTCTATGTATTTCAATGTTAAATGTAATTTCAGTGAGGTTTGAGTACAAGGAAGAACAAATTCCGAACTCTCGATGTACTTCAGTTCATTAGATTGTGGATGTGCATTTTAAATTTTTGGACTTATACAGGATTATTACTAGATTGGTTGGACTTTGAGTTTGTAGATTATTGTACATTTTTGTAATATAAATGAGTTTTAAAACTGATGTAGTAAAAAAAAAAAGAAAATATATAGGCCCGGCCCTAAAGCCCGACCCTAAAGCCCTTAAAGAGGGCTAGGGTCAGGGTCAGGGCTTGAGGTTTAGACTTGTGACCCGGCCCGACCCGGCCCTATGCTGACTTTAGGGCCGGGCCGACCTGGCCCTAATATCTGAAGGGCTTTAAATATTTAGGGCCGGGCTAGCCCGACCCGGCCCATTGCCCACCCCTAGTTAGTATACTGCTCAAATAGTTCACTATTGATGAGTGTTTGTAGTATTTTACTATTTCATTTGTCCTTTTGGTTACTCTGACTCTAGTGAATGTGATGTACAGATATAGGTACCTCATTTTCGTCTTGTGTAGCTTAGCCTTAGCCATGGTTCAGCCTGAGACCAGCTCAAGACATGGCAAGTATGTGCTGATATATTTCTTATGTTGGATTGTGGATTTTCTTGATACTTGATCCCTTCCCACCATGCTTTGCTTGAATGCTATAGAATCTCAGTAGCCACTATGCAGTAACAAAGCTTAAACACTTAAAAGATGTACCAAGTAGTGAATTTGTTAGACACTAAACATACATATATTAATACATACATGACCTTCTGGAATTCTTATGTTTACATACATGCATGAACTTGCTGCTGATTATCCCTATGACCAGTTAAGAGTTCTTGTTGCTGCTGATTATCCTTATGATGATATCAAACTTAAGGTAATCCATTTTTGGTGTTTTTCTGTCTTTATTTCTCATCTGTTTCAATTCAGTTCTTTGTGTTAGAATTTGTGCTTTTGCGTTTCTTTGAACGTAGATATATGAATCAGTTTAAGTTTATTGTAACTGTTTTAGATATGCTTTACTTGAAGATTAATTAATCTGATTGATTCTCAATGAGCATATATCTTCATTTTTGTCAATTGACGATAAAAGAGTGGATACAATGAAGGTTCATTTAGTTGAGATATTGTGCTCTTGGTCTGGTTTTGTTTCACATCATTTTTTTGTGGTAAAATTTATTTGTGCTACTTACACAGTAAGAAGGAAGCATGGAATTTATCGTTTTATTTTATTTATTAACTTACTTTACGAAATTTTAAAGACCTGGCTGGGCAAGCAATTCTATATTTCCCATGATAATAGAGTGTGGATCCATGTCACGTGTCTTCTAGCTAAAATATTTATTGTCATCATTTGCAATCCTTAATATGGAAATGCATTCAACTGGTACTTGATTAATTATTGAGACTTCATCGTTGGTAAAACTGTTAGCTTTTTCTGGACTAGTCTATTTTTTCACACACGGTTTGCAAGATGTAGGGCACATTGAAAGATACTTTGTATCTGGTGTTTGATACTTGAAACTTAGATTTGAAGCAGCACATAGATTCCCCTCCTTAGTTTTCTAATGATTCGGTGTTAGTAAAGGTGGGTGACTTCATTGCTCTAATTGAACCTTGAGTTATTACTAGTATAGTAGCTTTCTAATATGTCTTTTCTTGATTAGACTTGGTGAGTTAGTTTCTATTTTGAGAGTGTAATACGTAGTCATATTATATATGTATGGCTTGTTTGGTAGTAACATTTTTACAAGTTTTAGTTGTTCCTTGTCATTTTATTCATTTACATGAATTCATACTAAAGTTAAATCTGGTCTTCATGATGTTGTAGTGGTCTTGATGATGTTGTATTTTAATAGCTCAATTCTAATTAATAACTGATTAGACCAATTTTTATTCTTAAAGATTTGTTCTCAATCATATCATGTGATTGTTAATTTTTAGACCTTACGTTTGCCTTATGTTCACAGAGTTTCATTAGATGTGTACTTCACAGATTTTAGGCACACCTTCATTTCTAGTTATGGGTTCAGCGCAAGCACAAACTCCGAATTCGCAAGAACCAGCTAACTAAATGTGTAAGTCTTACTTGAAGTTTAGGCTGTGTGGATTCTATTTTTGTTGGAGTATTCTACAATTCTAAGACACTTTTTTTTGCTGATCATAGTTTTACTACACCTCAAGACCAGATTAATCTCATTTAGTATGTGTGATTCACCATACTTAGCTACCTTGCACTAAGGGTTAGCTTCCTTTTATGGGTTGGTGATCGTGGTAGCCCTTGCTTACCTAGTAAGTAGTCGACAATATTTAACACCTAGCCTCCTCGCTAGAAGTGGTTATAGATGCATTGAGAATGTAGATACTTCGTCAAAATTTGTAACTATCACTTGCACACTTGGTTTAGTTTCAGTGCCGGCTCAACCCTTAGGCGAGTTAGGCGGCGGCCTAAGGCCTCAAATTCGGAAGGCCTCATATTTCCTAATTTATCCACATATTTGTTTATTATTACCTAATTTTATAAAGAAAAAAATACCAAAAAAGGATATGATAGTCAATTTGTTTACAAATGGGTTTTCTATCCACGCACTAAATTTCGGAGTGAATTAATGTGGAGTGTATACAATCCAATAGTCCACCGTACAAATGACATCCTGATGTATTAATATGAATCCAATGACTACAAGCGCATAGTAATTTCAGTTTTTGTAGGAGTGTGCTCATTTAATCAAATTGTTTCATTGGAAGAATAAAAACAAATGGAAAATCCCACGTTTAGTAAAAGAATCTCCATATTCTATGCATTTTCTTCTTTTCTATCTTAATTAACTTGTCTTAATTAAAGAAATTGTCATTACACTTCTCTCATTAAATCTTTCTCTCTCACTTGTTCTATTTCACCAATTTCAAGTTTAACCGTTTGTCAATTTCACTTTTGAGTTCTAAACAGTTAATCATCAATTCATCATCTAATACTCACAGTTTTTGTGAAATTTGTTTTGTTTTTGTTTTTTTATTTCAATATGAATCTATTATTTTATTTATTTATAGTTTTGATGTTTATTTGGTTACGTTCTTGTCGTTTTTTCGTTCGATTTGAGTCATGATACTAGATTTTCGCTCTTAATTTATAATAAAATTGTGAATATACAGTGAACTTTTTTTGGTGATTATAGATGGCCTGAGAAATAAAGGCCTCGCAAATAAAGGCCTCGCCTAAGGCCACACTTTGGCTTGAGCCGGCCCTGTTTAGTTTGTTGGTTTGACTTTTATTTAGGTGGTTCACGACATTTCCAATTTATTTACATAAAGTAATTCAGCCACTCCTTGTTTTATTTTTTGTAGGTAAATTCAAAGGATGGACAGAAGAGGGTGACGATGGCAGACTCATTTTGTCAGAGGCTGGGAGTTACCTCACATATTCATATATATGAATAGTTTTTTTTAAAAAGTTTTTGAATGATCATGTATAAAGTCTGTTACAATGGTATATATATATTGATAATCTTATGAAAAGCAATTACTTGTAGTGAAGATCAATGTTTATTCGCTAATTAATGGATTATGTTTTGTGAATGTATCATGAATTGGTGAGTTTGTTACATTGGAGATCTAAATGATTTCTATAATTATCAGGGTATAAAATTAATTTTTTTTTTTCCAGAAAATGTATCTTGTTTTATGACGGGTTTTGAAAAACCATCACAAACGGAACAACTTTCTTGACAGTTTTGACAGAAACCTATGACGCTTGCACCCCAATTAATAACGGTTACCAATGGAACTGTCAAAACAATTTCTCCTATTATAACGGTTTTAGCCCTATTTTCGACATATAATCATTGAGGTACATAATAGCTTTACCAAAACCGTCATAATTTTAACAATGGTTTTTGTAAACTTTTATGCAGGCTCTATAATAACTGTTGTTTCTTTAATGAAAAAATATCATTAAATTTGTTTTATGATAGCTTTTAGCCGTCATTATAAGTATATTTTTTAGTAGTGATTATACTCTTTTCTTTCCTGATTACTGCACTTCACACATCTTCCAAGCTATAACAGGGATTGTTATCTAATCCCTTTTGCACTGATGTCAGGATTTGGTCTTAGAGATTCATGCAAACACTATTTTAACATTTTGTGCTCTAAACTTTAAATCTTATAAATTTCCTATACTCCAAGGGTGCGGGTGCAAATTCTGTCCTACTTGTACTGCACTACCATTATCCACTAATGGTCCAACAGCTCTAAATGAAAAAGTTAGTATTTGTTTTTATCAATGAAATAGTAATAAAAAAAAAATAATAAATAAATAAATAAATAAAAACGGTCATAAATAATAGACCAATAACAGATTACCTGTTTTGCGTTCCATGTGAACATCGACTGCAAGTCTGCTGATACATTCAACGTCAAGCTGACCTGTATACCCAGCAAAGAAAATAATGATGAAGATGAGAGACTTAAGTAACTTGGTATTCAAGCAAAGACAGCAATAAGCACTATAAACTATTTACGATATACAAGACAAGGAAATCAATAACAAGTGGACAGGGAAAAAGAAGAAGATCACATAATATGATACAGAAATTATCATCAACATACTTAGTTACATATTTAAGCCATGCTGGTATCTTGGCATTTAGTTATTGTAAGGATATGGCTTGAAACATGTTTCTATTTTCATAAGTTGTGGCCTCAACATGATTGAATAATATTGGTAGCTTTCATCACCAAAATCTCAAAAACAACCATACTAACCAAGTTTTCCAAGATAGTAGAAAGATGACTAGCGGAACTATTTCTAGAATACAAAATAAAGTGCTAGACTGATATTTACTTATAGACGGATCACTCATGGGATTGCTCTAAACCAGTGCACTATTACCACTGTTTTGATCTTCTTCATCGTCACCACTCCATCTTGTTTGGTTATTATAGACGTATTCGTTGTCGGAATCCATTTTTTTGTTAGAACTAGAGAAACTATGTTGAAAAAAAATGTGTGAAATGACAAATGTCCGACTGTCGCGCGATATTTAAACAAGCATAGCACGCGACATTGGTAATGTCGTGCGACAGTACTAATAGCGCGCAACATTACCAATGGCGCGCATGGTAGGGTCTACAATCACATTTGCGGTCGATATTTGCGACCACTTAGAGTTGGTCAAAATTTGCGTTCAGTTTCTTCAAATTTCGTCTTCAAATTTGAAAGAAATGCTACCACCACCTAGAGATGCTCTAAACAATTATAATAATTTTAAAATCATTTTATAGGATTTCTATTTACTACTACTCGAGATGGTAAGCAGCACAGATTATTTCAGTTCGTTTCAGCATGACCGTACCTTAGCGGGCTTCAGCCCCACCAATTTTTAAAATGAATAAACAGTAAAAACGGTAAAAATCTATAAATCCTCGTTGTTTACCAACTTTTTATATTTTCCGAGTATTATTATGAGCCCCTCTATATCCGTCAGATTGAAGTGTTATCAATGGGCCCTGTAGTGACACATGTTCTTTCATTAAATTAGATAGCGTCCGTTCGATTATGGGTATCTCAACTATCAGATAGGGACCAAGTGTCCACCCAAATTAAGACTAGAGTGGACCAGAATTAACGGCAAATTCGTAATTAAAAGCTTATGGGTACTTTTGTCACAAAATAAAAGAGGGCTAACTTCTGACTTAGTCAACTAATTGTTGACCGATGGAAAACGAAAATGTGAGGGGTATTGCTAGGGATGTCCAAACAGTACCCGACCCGGCCTGAACCTGACTTTTTAGGTTTTGAACGGGTATCGGGTTATCCAAACCCGGACCGGTTTTCAACGGGTCGGGTTTGAAGTCGGGTATTTTGTTGAGAAGTGTGACCAAACCCTACTCTAATCCTATATTTCGGGTACCCATCGGGTTCGGATTCGGGTTTCGAATAGGATAAAACCTGGTATAAATAAAAAAAAGAAGACAATAAGAAACTTTATTTGAAATATATATCTACATTTTATTCCTTCTTCGGTTATCCACCAATCCTTCAAACAAAATAAAACTTCTAATGAACTTGGAAGTAATTATCACCTATAATCGGACATAATTATTTGATATGATTTAAAAATAGATGGATTCGGAATGAACTATAAACACATGATCACGTGTAATTACTGAAAAAATTGGAAATCCCGACATAATTTTTTTCATAATCCAATATATTAAATAACTCATCATTGTAAACATGTATGAGATCATAATCCAAATATTTATTTAACTCATTCTTTTATATGAGATTAGTAGTATGCAATTGAAACCGGATTTGGGGTTCGATTTTGATCCGGGTTTGGTTTCGAGTTTTTTAGCCCTTTTAACGGGTTTATGGCTAAATTATCGGGTCGGGCTCGGGTCGGTTTGGGTTTAGAGAGTGTAACCAAACCCTACCCTATGTATTTCGGTTTGGGTTCGGGTTCGGGTATTGTCGGATTCGGGCAAAGTTTGGTGCGGGTATTTTGTTCGGGTTTTGGGCAGATTTCGGGCAAGATGGACATCCCTAATACGGTATTGCAAATCATCTTCAATTGGGGGTATCACAAAAGTCATCTCCAAATGTGGGGGAATCACTAATTTACTCTATAAATAATAATGAGGCTTCTATATATATATAAAAGCTCGCACATATTTTCTCTCCTCACCATATCGCTCTGTTTTGCACCCTGAGCAATATGATTGGCTTTTAAAAAATAGGATGGAATAATAATTAGTAACACCTCCCTACATTTGTTTAATTCTCCCTCTACTATTTTAAAATCATTATGACCTCCCCAAATTCTAATTTTATAAACAAATAATAATGAAAAAAGCAAAACAAAAAAAACCTAAACCAACAAATCCAATGCCAAATACATAAATAACAAAAATAAAAAACGTTTCATCAAAACCACGAAGCCATTTCTTTTCAATCGCTCGGTCTCCATTCTCCATAGCCCTATTCTAATCTATTGGTTTTGTGCCAACATCAAAATCAGTTTATAGCCATCACCTATTTCAAATAGAAAAACGCGTTTGAAAAGCTAGAATTGCGAGCAGGATTCCATTTTTAGTTCGCTGCCGAGTTCTGCTGGAAGCAATTATGAAACCCAAAACTAGCAAAAGAGAATCTAGAGAAAAGGAAATGAATTTGATCAAAAGATCAAATCCATATTTTGTTCTCTTCAAGTTCTACTCTTGGCTTTCTTCTCTTCAATCACCACGGCACTGTCCTTTCCTGTTTCCTCACCGCTCAAAAAAATGCTTCTCCTCAAAATCAAAATTCCGACAAAAGTAGAGTAAAAAAATCTTCACTCCCAATATAATTATATCTTCTGTTCTCAATTCTTTGTTGTTACTTTTCGTACATTATAGTGAATCTAGTACTATACTCGAAGTGGTGGGTTAGTGACCTTTTTCCATTACGTACACTGGTATGACCTTTTGATCTCTTTACCTTATTATTTCTTTTTGTCATCATCTCATTTAGTGTTTGAATACTTTTTGACTGTTATTGTATATTTGTATGGCATAATTCATTTAGTTAATATTGACTCTGTAGATGTTTACTTGCTTAGTAATAACTTGAGTTATATAATGCTTAATTACTTTTTGATGTAACAACAAATGTATGTACTCTATTAGTTCTCTCTGTCTCTCAGCACCCTTATCAATTCCACTACATCCCTCATTGATAATATGATTATTTTATGCGATTACCATTTGAATCAGCAACGAGGCTCACACAAGTAGTAGCAACTAGCAACAGAGTAGACTTAAGTCACAAACCACTGATAAACACACCGGGGTCCAAGTGCACTAGGGCAAAAAAGTTTCAGTTCCCCTATGTAAATCAATACATCATATTTATATGCATGATAAAAGCAGCTCCAAGGCTGCTCGATTTCCTTCTCCAGTTGTTTGATACAATTCACTGTCTAACAATGCTTTGGGGGTTTTGAATTTAGGCCTTCACATCGGCTTGGAAAGCAGCATGTGAGTCTACTGGTGATGTAACTTGGTAGTTGTTCATTTTCAGTTATGAGTTGCCAGTTAGTTAGTCCTCCAGTCTTAGTACTAGTTATAATTTGAAAACGATGTTTTCATCTAGCTATAGATTAGTTTTTGAAATACTTTGTCATGGTTCTAGAATGTGAAGTTTTTATCAATGACAAAAACAAGATTGAGAGGGATAACGTCTACGAACAGCAAGTTCTTCCACATTGTGCTACTAGATTGTAAGGACTTCCATGGAATAAGGATCAAAATCAGTGCTCCAGCCAACAATCCTAACACAGATGGGATTCACATTGAGAGGTCGACAGGTGTTTTAATTTCGAACTCAGTCATTGGCATAGGTGATGACTGTATTTCCATTGGACAAGGCAATTCTCATGTTACCATAACTAACATCACTTTTTGAAGACCGTTTTAAACAAGTTTCCTAATTAATTTGGATTTAGGGAGTAATTGATGTTGGTGGACCAATGGGAATGTTAGAGTATGCTAGAAGTACTCCTCAATGAAGATTTGGAGGTTTTGTTTATTTTTATTTTTATTTACATTGTTCTTTTATACATTTTTCCTCCTAACATTGCTGCAAATGATTTTTTGTTGTGGATGCAGTGGAAGCCACCACGTTGTTGTTACTACCACCACTGTGGAAGTTATTGTTCCTCGATTTATGGAGAGGATGGAAGCTTTTTAAAACAAATAATTCAGATTTTTTGTTATCTAACATTCATGCATGCATATTGCATCACTGTTTTATATTGACTGCAAGCTTTATTTCAAATATCTGCTACAAGAATTACTATCATTGAGCCCAAAATTAATCATATATATGCCATGCAAGATTTTTATTTATGCAGCCTTTAACCTTACGCCTACATGTTGGTTTATTTATGTTATGTGAATGAACTTCTAGGTTCCTTGAAAAATAGTAATTGAGTTTTCTGTCATATTATTATATTATTCTAATGTACTCTATTTGATTCTAGGTAGTTGTTGTAACGTGTTTATTTTTGGATGTTTGGGGATTCATCATTTGATAGGATTGGGGATGAACATGCATGCTTGATTGGATAAAAATTGAACTTTACAAGTTTACATGTGCATGTCATGTTATAAAAAAAACATTGGAATTAGGCATTTTGCATTGCACAGGGAAATTGTTATTGGATTTTCTGTGAAAGGTACCTGGATCTCAAGGAAAGTATATATCAGGAAAGAGGTACAAATGGAACTAACAATAAAATTTTGGACTTCTTGCAAGAGAAGGTTAGCATTATAGCATCGTGTGCAATGGAGTTCTTAATTTTTTTTGAAACTGTTCGTTCCTCACATAATGCCTTCAAAACAAACAAAAGACTATCCTAAGAATGTCATTCTGTTTTGATCTTTGTGTTTGTCGCCTTACGTTCCTCCCTGTCTATCATGTACTAGCATGGGAAGGGCCCACTACTGTTAATGAAATATTGATTTTATATGGGCACTGGATAAGATTGTTTGATGTAGCTTTTAGACTTGAAGGGACGGTTAAGCGCTAATATTGCTTATAGCTGCTATTAACTAAATATTATTTTTTGTTTAGCAAATATAATACTATTGTGCCTATTCTTTTTGTTTTGTTGGTTTTTGCATTATTGTGTTATATATTTGCACATAATACAAGTGTAGTACCAACAATTTCAATACAAGAAGCCGCTTCTTTAATGTAGGCTCGATTTTCTTGATAGCCTTAATTTCAAAAATATTGATTGCAAACAAGCAGTAATCAGACAAACAAAAGATATTGATGAGTAGTAGATAACACATGGCAGTGACGTTATTGCTGACTCAAAAGGGGGAGATTGATGCAAAAAGGTCAGTACATGTTTCCGTAATTTAGTTCCGAAACTTTAGTTATATGGAAATAATTTTAGTTTTTCTTTTGATTGAACCTTTTGGTTTTAATGGCAGAGATGAAGGACCCTTTGAAAGAAGTCCAAGTTACGTACTACAAGCGACTTTAGTATGTAGGACAACCACATAACAGATATTGGAGACATGAAGTAGGATGGGCTATTTCCACAAACCAATATATAGGAGGGCTGCCCCATATAAGAAAGTGCAACTAACGGATGATTGAAAGGCACAATTGATTTCTTCAAGGTCTTTAAATATATATATATTTAATTGATTCCTTGAGTTTATATTCTAAAGTTTGGACAATTTATTAATTTGATTTTCACGGATTAAATTTATCTGCTTTAAGCTTTAAGCTCGAGTGTAAAGTTATTTGTTATGAATTTTGTTACCTAGCTAGCACCATTTGTCAGTAAAAGTAAGAATTTAGAAATTTTTATGTTTTTGTACAACATGTTTCTTTATAGCAGTCCCTTTTTGAGCTCTCTCACTGTGTCCACGTCATTTTTTTACTCACTAGAAATCATTTTGTTACTCACTAGAAATCAAGAGGCAAATAAGGAATATTAGGATAAATCAGTCCCTAATTTAAAATGGAAAGCCTAAACCCAAGCAAAAACCAACGGCAAAAACTGAAAAAGTTGCTTATCTCTTCTTCCTCAATCTCTAATAAATCCACTCTTCATCACCATACCACTTCCTATTCACCGCTATTACCACCACACTTGGTACACATTAGCCTCAAGCTATTTTACCCTCTACCTCTGGTTGTCTCGGTTGTCTCGCGATACCCTCTACAGCTTGGCCTGCCGCAGTACCTTGACCAACTGCGGGTCCAATAGAAGCCAGCCCTACGGCCAACCCAACAACAATAACGGAAGCAACAGAAATCAGTGGATTCATGGTAAGTTCCTCGAGCACCCGTTTACAAGAAACCACTATCTAAAACTCTGGTAGATTCCAAGCCCAGTTTGGATTCGATAAAAAGAAAGCAACACCAAAGAAAGTATTGAAGCCCACTACCGATCGGCCACTGTGGTTTCCGGGTGCAAAAACGCCTGAATATTTGGATGGGACTTTGGTAGGTGATTACGGATTTGACCCGTTCGGTTTAGGGAAACTAGCTGATTGAATATTTGTAATTTGATTTGGACACTTGGCAAAGAAGTTAGCTGGAGATATTATAAGGACCAGGTTTGAGGATGCTGATATAAAATCAACTCCATTTCAACCATACAATGAAGTCTTTGGGTTGCAAAGGTTTAGGGAGTGTGAGTTGATACATGGAAGGTGGGCTATGTTGGCTACACTTGGTGCTTTTACTGTTGAGTCGACCACTGGTGTTACTCGGCAAGACACTGGAAAGGTATGTAAATTTTTCACTTAATCCATTACTTAATTCAAGTATGATATAGTGTGGGTGAACTACCTACAGTGGTTACTAAGTAGTCTGCAATGTGAACTCCGATCTGAATAAGAGAATGTTCACATCTTTCATACTACATTGTAAGCAAATTGGTAGTTGTTCACATCATACATGGCAAGCCCCTTTTGAGCTCCCTGAAGGTGTCCACGTCATCAGGAGAAAAAATGGAATACAAATTGGAAAAAATCTTTAATGAAAAAACCTTCCTCTGTACTCAAGCAAAACCCTATTAAGTCCCACAAAACCACCTTTCTCCAACTCTAAATTCACGTAGAAAACCCAAACATATATAGATTTGCACAACTAATAAAACTCTAAAACCAAAAAAATTAGTAAATGGAAAAAATGAGATTGTCGCACGATTAAACAGCTTGGCTCTCTCATCTCCATCGTGGTGTAGCTCTCTGATCATCAAACTGAGATGGTCGCAAGTGCTTCCTCTTACTCAAAGATTGATTTAATTTAAAAAGTAAAGTTGTTCATTCCCTTTTAGAGCTCTCTAAAGGTGTCCACGTCAAATTGTACTCACGATAATTCAGGAGGACAAAAAAGGAATGTTATGAGAAATTAGGGACGTCTCAAATTTTAGAAAGCCTAAACCCAAAAAAAAATAGCATGGCTAAAATCTGAAAAAGTCGGCCTTCTCCATTCCCAATTTCTCTTTAGCTCAGCCTAATTGAATGTGTTATCTCCAACTTTCTCTAAAACCCTTCTTCAAAAAAAAAAAAAAAACTCATTCTCCACAAAGAAAGAAAAAAGGGTTTCCCATATCAAGCAAGAAGAGGGGACGTCATATACATATCGATTCCGTGTTCCCAAAGAAATGGATTTGAAAATTGAAGACCTCATCCGCTGTGATATAATAAGGTCATCAAAACCTTCATGAAGATTAATCAACATCCAATTAATGCAAGACGTTGGAGTACATCTATATTGTAAGTGATTATGCAAGATCTTGTTTTATGGTGATAGTTTTGGTGTCAGGTTTTTAGATTATAATTGGTTAATAGATGATTAGTTATTTACAGTCAAGCTATGACATCTTGCACATAGCCTTTAATTTTCATATTCTATTGTATGTTTTTAGTTAAAATCCTTTTCTTCATAGTTGATTCTTCTTATTCAAAGTTTTGATTTTCTATTTTGTTTGTCTAACTCTTATTTAAGATTAGAGAAAATGTTCGAACTTACATTAATTACAAACCATATGACTATATGCTATTGCATCACTAAAAATGATTAGGTTGTAGGTTATTTGTTGATGAGGCCTCTCTCCAATTCAGCACAAATTCATTTGAGTGACAATGTTTTGGATCTTATTGATTGAAGCAACATGTAAGATACCTTTTTTTTTTTCAACTCCATGTTATTTAAGATTAGTCCGAACTTATTCATGATCTATGTAGAAAGCAACATTGCCAATAGATCATCTCTAGGAAGCCTACATCATGTTTAGTTTGGTTATTTAATCTGTAACACGTGATTCTGGGTACATTAATTTACATAACCAATTCATTGTTGTTTACACAACAGGCATGTATGTTCACTAGATTTGTTTGCAGGTTAACTTACACGTACATATGTTCTTGGTGTAAATTTCCCTTTTGGTTATGCTCCTATCCATATGTTATACGTTGGTATAGATTACATATAGACACCCCTCCTGGAAAAGAAGACCAATAAAAAAAGTTGAATGCCAAGAGGCAAGAGGTAATGGAGTAAGGAAGCTACACATATATTAGTACATGGATATATATCTGAAACGTATCCTCATTTAGCTTTTTATTATGTGAGGCACTCTCAAACGCTTTCAATTATCTGACATGCATTGTTAGAAACGCATTAGATGATTTGATCACTTGCATAGTTAGAAATAACCAATGGACAATTAATTGTGGGATGTTCAATGGTGTCATATATATAATAGCAGTCCCCTTTCCAGCTCTCTGAGGCTATCCATGTCAGCAGGGGTATTATGAAAACTCAAGAGACAAAAATGGAACTTTACCTATTTTGAGCTCGAGAAATCAAAACAAAAAAAGAAATCCTTCGCCTCCCGAAACACTATGTATTAATTCCTTTCATCTCTGTCTTTGTCTCTCTCAATCTTCACTGGTTTACTTCTGTAAGCTTGGCCACTACCATCAACGAGTCAAACACCTAGAGAAGTCATTAATTTCTCTTTTCAACCTCATTAAATTTTTGGGGTTTGGTGAGGAATTTTTCAGGTGAGATCTTTTGCTAATTTTGTGGTTTCTTTAATCACTCACGAATTCCTCAGAGTATTGCTCTACTCCTCAGTGATTTTGAAGTAAAAAAAATCTTTTTGACAACTTCTTCAATTGTTCCCTTATTTATTTTCAATTAGTAATAGTTGTTGAATTGATTTGGGGTCTAAGTGTTTGTGACAATGTCTCACTGAGTAGGAGGAAAAAAAAACAAAGAAGGGAATATCGGAACTAAGTCAGCGATTTATTATTTCTACTAAAGCTGAAACGTTGTTAAGAAGCAGAAGTTCATGCATAAGTGTTTTTTTTTCTAACTATACTGATATGAGGAATGCTACAGTTCTTCTACATAGTTCAGTGGTATCTAAATCATGGAAGAAGAGATTAAATGCATCTGTCTTTTCTTATTTTCTTATTATGAGAAGGACTTTGATTTGTATGTTCATAAACTTTATGTTGTTCTTTTTGTGATTTCATCTTGAAATTGGACGTCAAAGTTTAGGATTTAACACGTCCAAAGTTTGCACGTGTCGCCTCAATCAACTTTTAGCTTAACCATATAATCAATAAATTCTACACTACTAAATTTATTTTCCTCCTTCATATTGACTATTTTCTCTTCTGTTTCGATCAATAATTAATGGTCTTAGCCCTTAGCTAAATTCACTATGGTACTTGCAGGTTTCACCTAATATAGTTAATTAGAGGTAATGAGACCAAATGTAACGCCCGTATTTAAAATACGTATTTATTTATTTATTTAAAATTTGATTGGATTGGATTTGGGATATGTGGGCCTGGTTTCTAGGCCCGAGTCTGTGTTGGGCTTGGGTTTCAAACCCAAGTATATATTCGTATTGTTCTGGAGAATAGAGTTCTTAGATAATAAAATAATAAAAATGGAGGCGGCTTGTTTGCTCGAGCATTGGAGCGCGACGACTCGGACTAGGAGGAATTCGTTGAACTGTTAATTAAGGTGAGTAGATAGTTTTTCTATTTCACGGAATCCAGAGTTTTACTGGTATATAGACAAAATTCTACTGTCAAATGTTTCGGTTCATTTTCTGTTTGTTCGGCTGTAGTTATTTGGCGATATTGTCGAATTGTTAAACTAGGTAATGTTAGTGTATCTTTTGCTTAGATTATTGAAACTGTTGGAATGGTTGGAACTCTGGAGATTCGTCAATTGCGGTGACGCGAGTCCAACAGCAAGAAAATGCCCAGTATTTTAGTTGAACCTTTATTGTTATATTTACTGTGTTGTGACGTTGGTTTATGATTGTGGGATTGGGTAAAACTGTTGGTGGTAGGGGAAGATTGTGGGTTGATGTTTGGGTGATGTAGGGTGCTGTCAAGCTCAAGGATGCGACAATGGCGGTCGGATCCAAGGTTGATACTGCGATACTGTGGTGGTGTGGATTTGTGTAGTTTGAACTGTTATTTTGTATGGTGGGTTGGTCTATTGGTTGTAGGGGGTATGGTTGAGTGTTGTAGAGTGGCGGGGGGGTAGGCTGATGAAAGCTTGAACAGCCAGCAATGGCGGTCGAGATCTGTTGGAGAGTGATCTCAATAGTTGCCAAAACCGGTGTTGGTGTGAATTAAAGATGGTGGGTTTTTCTTGAGGAGTCCAACCGCTTGGTTGAAATGGGTGCATGAGTGGAGGTTGACGGTGGTCGATCCGGTGGTGGAGGCTGCTGTAAGGAAGAAGGAAGAGGACGACCTGTTCCTCTTAGTTGGGCTTGGGCCGGAATCTATTTGGTTTGGGCCGGTTTTAGTTTTTGGGTTTTAGTTTTAGTTGTTGGGCCGGACCAGTTTAATTAAGTTTTGGGATCAGTTTTAGTTTTAGTTCTGGGGGCCGGACTAAGTTAGTTAGTGGGTTGGGTCATTTTCTATTTGTTTTGTTTTGGGCCAGTTCTATCTATTGTTGTTGGGTCGGCTCACATTAGTTTTCTTTGGACCGGTTTTTCTATTTTTGTTTTGGGCTTGGTCCATATGTTTTAAAGTGGGTCAGGTTGATTCATTAGGTCAGTTTAGACTTTTGGGGCTGGGTTCTAAGGTTTGGGTTTGGGCTTGGCTAGGTGGGTCCGAACCATTACCTTAGTCATGAGCCCATGAGCCATGCACCTTTGACCTTAGCCATGAACCATGGTTGTGACCACGAACTGTTGAACATGGAAACGATAGTTTGACTTTGACAATGACGTGTTGACTTTGACTTTGATCGTTGACCATTGACTGTTGACCGTTGACTGTGGAATGTTGACTTTTTCCAGATTTTCACATATTTAAGAATATGGACAAAGGTAGTAATAAAATATTGTCGGAAATTGTATAACCTTGTTTGTCATTATCTAATTAAGATTTGACGTAAGTAGTGTGTAAAGCATATAAATATTGGCACGTAACAAGAGGGGAATTATGATAATAAGACTTAGATATATATGTTTTTATGAGTATTAAACTACATACGGACTTAGATTCATGGACTTTAGATTTTTGGGCTTTGATTGTGGACTGTGGACTGTTTAATTGTGCTACGTTTTACGTTGTAAATTGTATGGACAAATCAAATGCTAAAATACTGTGGAAGCTTGTATAAATTTGGTTGTCATTATCTAAGAAAGATTTGACGTTGATATTGTGTATATTTTGACACGTGACGAGATAGAAACTTTATGAGATACAATATTCCTAAAACGCTATAAAATTGTTATGCGATACGTTTGAAGCAATTGTGACATTATATAACATGTTGGGATATATATATTAAATGCAATAGTTTTGGAGAAATAAATGGATATAAACGCTCCATTATTATATATGTGAGATGCTACTATGAGGTAGTATAGTATGTGTGGATATTTTCCCACGGGATTGTGGCTTAGTGCAATAATATATTGGCACGTGAAAGAATGAAAATTGTTATGAGATGTATTGAGATAATTCTAAATATATTTTGCTTAGTGAAATAATGTATTTGACATGCACGGGATATAGTGAAATGATTATTCTGAGATATAAAGGTATGACACCTGAATAAATTACGTAACGAAAATCCTAGAACCTAGCTACCACAACTCATGTGATTTGGCCCTAGTGATGGGCGTACGTGATATGATTGGCCCTTCTGGCGTTTCAGTGAATCTGAATGGCCCTTCTGGCATAGCCGAATAGTGGCTTGATTATTCCGTTCGCAAAATTAGAACGAGACGTGCGATATTTTATGCCGAATAGTGGCAGTACTTACATAATGGCTTTCGTGTGAGGGTTACCTAGTGTGCGGCATCCCGCTCAGGGTAGTTACGCACGGAGTGTTTCATTATGTAAGGGGAGGCATGTGGATGTATATGTTCGGCGTTGGGAAGCGATTGTGGTAGCCAGGGAAACTAGGTAAGACATAGATACGGCGTGATTTTAGGGACACGCAAAGAAAGCCTTAATTAATATAATTATGGTAATGTGTTGGTTAATGATGTATCTTTAGATAGATGATTGTATATAGTTTTGCAGAAGTGTGGGTCAAACTAATTACTTGGGCAGAGACGACCCACTTTGTAATTGAGCATGAAATGTGGTAAGTATAGAATATGCTTGGCTGGTTATTAGTTTAGTTAGAACCTAAGGCGCCTCATGGAGGAACTAAATGCCTTTTTATTATGTGTATGGTTTGTTGTGTGGTTAGTGGGAAGTTAAGGCGCCTCAGTAGAGGAACTACCTACTTTACTTATTGTAGTTAAGAATGTCGTATTAGTTATTGGAAGTTAAGGCGCCTCGGTGGAGGAACTAACTGCCTTATGGATTGTGTATGTATATGTATAAGTATATGTTGTATTTTAGAGCTTCTCACACTAGCATTTTTATGATACTGACCCGATTTGCATGTTTGCTTATCGGGTGTGTTCATAAAATGAACATAGTTGATAAGTCTTGACAGGTTTAGTGTTGAAGAAGGTTGGTTGCTGCTTGATGTTTGCGTTAGCGTTGCATTTTAGGATATGTTTTGTTTTCCCGGGGGTGATATAGATTTTCAGTTGAGACAAGGTTATTTGTATTTTCATTTGTAAATTTAAATAAAGAGTTATTGAAAAGAGATTTGTAACCTAATCTTATTTGTAAATTTTTGTAATGAAGAGGACTTTTGCTTAAGTTAAAATTTTTATTGGTTTTTAATTATCCGCATATTTAAACTGTTTATGGGTTTTTGGGAGTTGAGAGTGTGTCACACCTCGAAGATCGAAGAGTCGGGAACAAATATTGTTTTTCCGAATTCTGTCGAAATTCGGGGTGTGACACCAAAATCTATGGTGATTGTGTTGGCCTTATTGATTGCTTTCTCTACTTTAGGAAGGACTGCTCAGGCTGTGGCATGTTCTTGAACTAAATTAGATACATTAGAAAATGAGGAAGTGTTTGACTATTGTTCTCAAGAATAAGTTTAGAGGTTTCCATATTGCCTTGACATAGCATGGGTAGTTTATAAGGTGACCATGTGCACATTGGTTATTGACTAGACGTGCACACTAGGGGTGTGCACAGGTCGGTTCGGGTCGGTTTTGGGTTAAAACCGACCACTGAACCGACCCGACCTTATAGACTCAACCAACCTGCAACTGATCCGACCAGATTCTGTTCTAACCAATGCCCGACCAAAACCGACTGTTGGTCGGTTTACCGATTATAACTGACCCGACCCCAAATTCAAAAGATCAATTGCAAACAAGCCACAGAGATTGAATGGAAGCGACTGTCACTTCGAGGGCATTCAAGGGTGTAGCTAGAAAGGAGATTTTACCCATCCATGAATGACAAATGATCAATGAGTGGGGCCGTGGGGAGATAATGTATTTTTCCTTTGTTCAGAAAAAGAAAATTAGTCTAGAAAAAAAGGTTATTCTCCTTTGTTTTTAACAGGCTTGGAGACCTTCTTGTAAGTTGTAACTACGTATGTACAAGGGAAACTTTATCAACAACCTAGCCTAATCCCATTACCTGGGGTTCACAACATTACATTTGAAAAATGTAATTTTCCAATTTTCTGTACGGATCAATATATAGCTCTTTATATATCTTTCTTAGTCTTTTGTCTCTGACTCTCTGTTGAATATTTTGCATTGTGATGTTTCACTATGGTATAGCTCAGCTTTTAGTGTATACTTTGGATACTATATATCTATAATTTTGAATAGTTAAATGCCACGTTTACGAGAATGTTGCAATCATATTATACGAAAGAATATGTTCTTAATCATGTGTTTAATACAGCTGATTGCAACTTGCAAAACAAACAATGGGTTACAAAATCAACAGGTAGCCAATAGTTTCTACAGAATTCCAAATGAAAGTTACAAAAGAGAGAGACTTTAACACCAGGTTTACATCAGCATTTTACAACTGCATAAATAGTTTGCTAATAGATCTACAATAGGAGTACGTGCGTTGCCAGTTTACAGGAAAGGTGACCGGCTGTTTTACACTTTTACATTTCTCAGAAGGAAAAATAAATTTCCTGCAAGACAATTATGGATCATGTGACTGCTGAATTGCTGTAAACTTGAATCCGGAACACAATTTCCTAAAAGCAAAGGGACCGCATGAAAGCAAATAGCTGAAATTCTTCCATCATTTAGTAAACAAGCCACATAGATTGAGAGCAAAATAGATAGTATACCAACACCATAATACTGAAGAAGTTTAAATAGCTACAACTTAAGCCCAACTTCAAATTGGCTTGCAACTCTCTAAACAACATAAGGATTGCTGCTTCAGACATCACGAACAGCAAGATTAATGCCTCGATGGACACAAATTTTGAGAAGACCCAAAAGATGCTCCATCACAGATAAACCAAAATCTGCGAAGAAATTAATTTTTTCAGAGAGACAGTGGGTAAATAATTTGTTTTTCCTACCAACAAAACAGGAATGCCACAATTTCGGACCTGCCAAGCACATTAGCAGACACAATAGGTTAATGAATTGTATTTTTGATATACAAATGCATAGAAATTATTATGTAAAGTGGGTAAATAATTTGTTTTTCCTACCAACAAAACAGGAATGCCACAATTTCGGACCTACCAAGCACATTAGCAGGCACAATAGGTTAATGAATTGTATTTTTGATATACAAATGCATAGAAATTATTATGTAAAGTGGGTAAATAATTTGTTTTTCCTACCAACAAAACAGGAATGCCACAATTTCGGACCTGCCAAGCACATTAGCAGGCACAATAGGTTAATGAATTGTATTTTTGATATACAAATGCATAGAAATTATTATGTAAAGCACTTCTATATTGGAGGAACACTACTTGAACCCGGAATTTTTTTTTATAGAAGCTCTTTTCTGGCCTAGTAGTCTCAGAAGTCAATATTTAACTTGAAAAGCATTCGTTGAGAGAATGTCCTGATTGCATAATGCATATTGTTCTTCGACACAAACTGCTAGTTTAGCAGTTAAACATTATTAGTAGAACCAGTGAAGAAATTCGCCAATGTCAACATTCCTATGACTTAAAGAAGGATACATCTTTCAACCTTATCGTGACTAATGAGCAATGAGTCAATGATGCCCTACACATATATGAGGCAATGGACTTCAAATTTCATCATTATCACTTCATGCTCACAGTACACCTAATTATTTACATAGGATAAGAAGATCAAAGTGGCAAACAATAGGCATTTTCAAGAGAATTAAGAGATTGATTTTGTTTGCTACAAATAAGTTGGCTGTGTGTCTTCATTGCTAATTATCGATTCTCACTTGAAGATCTCTCAAATCATCCAATTGATCCCTATGCTATGACTCTATGAGTGACTATACCAAATTATCAGTGTGTCAATTAGTGAAAAAAAATGTAGACATTCTTCTTCCTATGCTTACACTAATGTAGTCTCCTGTAGGCTAGAAATTGGATTAAATTCAAGCCCATGCTCATTTGGCTTCTACCGACTCATCACATGCATATTCAAATACCATATAACAAATCTAAAACAGAAAAATGAAAAGAAAAAATGGATCATAAACCAAAACAAAAAATAACTTACTATATAACCAAAAACCAATAGCATCCACAAAGGCCAAAATTATCCACACAAGCCACAACTATCAAAACAAAAGCTATCCACATGATCTACATCTATCTGCCTATCCACACCATCAAGCTCTAAGCACAACTGCATTTCATAACAAACAAAAATAATTCAACTTATTCAAGTTCACAAATAGACATAGTGAATGAACTTCACAAAAAAATAAACTTAAAAACCTGATTACCAATCAATTCTCCGCAGCATTAGGCTCAGAAGAAGTCGATCCAAATAATTCTGCAAAAAAAAAAAAGAACACACGCATATACATACGTAAGTCGAACTACACAAGTACATATTTTAACATAAGAAAATAACGATAGACTAAACATTACAATGCAAATTATTACCTCTATCTAGTTTATCATATTGCTCAATATCATCCATTGACTGTCGAAGATTAATTGGAATTGATGGAGAACGAAGCCAATCTTGTGCACAAATAAGGGTTTCCACCGTGTTAGGAGCTAACGAACTACGAAAATTATACGCCCCCCCCCCCCGTGCTAAATGCCGACTGAGAAGCTACGGAAGATATCAGAATTGCCAAAACGTCACGTGCAACAAGAGAAAGGATCCGGTACCTAGAAAGGTTGATCTTCCACCAACCCAAAATGTCAAACTTATCCCCACCAACTTCATTAGTTTCAGCCAAAATCCTCTCAACCTCAGACTTATTCTGTAAGTTATCTTCCTCTAGCAAGTGTTGCTGAAATTCGGCGGCTAGTATAGTAGGATCTTGCTCATCATCGTCAACATCCATTCGGCTTGCTGTTTGGCTCACGTTCACATCAATAGGTGGCTGATTTGAAGAAGGATAGTGCCCAACATACCACTCATACAACGCAACCAAAGCATCTTTCACTTTCTTTGCTTCATCATTAGCTTTAGTTTCTTCATACAACTGTTTGAAGGAATGTGACACATACTTCATCTTGAAGCGGGGATCAAGCACAACACCAACATATAACAAAATGTTAATCTTATCCATATCCCAATACTTATCAAATTTAGTTTGCATACGCAGCGTCATTGATCTCAAACATGCATCCTCACTTCCATTAAACTGAATCAATTTCTTCTGAACAATTAGAATTTTACTAAAGAAATTATTCGAGGTAACATAACGAGAACCTAAAAATTGCAATGTTGCCTTATAGAAAACTCTTAGAAATTTCACAAATAATCTAGCACTATTCCAATCAGTTAAGGTTAGAGGCCCCTTGATATTGTCATCATCAAAGTAAAGGGTGTACTGTGGGTCTTCAAGCTCCAATATCTCAAAGGCACTTTGGAACTTCTCAGCAACTTCTAACATCATGAATGTCGCATTCCATCTAGTTGCCACATCTAAGCATAAAAGTTTGGTGCACTCTATTTGTTCTTCCTTCACACACTCCTTGAACCTGGCCAACCTAGATGGAGATGACCTCACATACCTCACTGCAAAGATGCGTGCTTTCGAAAAAAATAGCATCATTAACATCTTTCAAGCCATCACAAACAATAAGATTCAGGATGTGAGCACAACATCTCATATGTAAATACTTATGTTCCATAACGGTGTCTTTCCCAATTTTTTTGCTTTTCTTCAAGTAATCAATGGCAACAGAATTAGAACTTGCATTATCAACAATTATAGTAAAAAGACTATGGACACCCCAATTAAAAGACACTTCTCTACCATCTTTCCAATTGTCGCACCTTTGTGATTTGGAACTAGACAAAAATTCAGAATCCTTTTTTGTAAGTTCCAATCACTATTGATGAAATGAGCAGTCAAAACCATGTAATTTAAGTTTTGAATAGATGTCCAAGTGTCAGTTGTTATACATATTCTATTACCATGCAGAAAACTCTTTAACTTTCTTCTCTCCTACATGTAAGGTTCGATGCAATCCTTACCAACTTGAGTCCGATAGGGCAAATTTGTGAACTTGGGTTGTATAACCTTCACAAAATGTCGAAACCCTTCACCCTCCACAAAACTAAACGACAACTCATCAATAATAATCATTATAGACAGAGCATCTCTATAAGCTTTTAAGCTAAAACTAACAACAACAAGCTCTTTATCTTTGAAAGACAATATTTGTTACGATTTATCAGCCACCACCTTATTGTTAGGATTTTTCTTACATACTTTCATATGACTCAACATATTAGAAGTTCCACTACCTTTCGAAGCACAAGCATAACTAACAGGGCAATAATTACATTTGGCTCTTGGATTTTTGGGATCACAACCCTCTATCTTATGAAAATGATCCCAAGCAGGGGAAGATGAGGATTTTCTTTTATTACCTGCCATAGTAGGATCGACCGTATCCGTAAGATTTTTGACAATTGACTATAGAGATGGACCATAACTAGGAACCTCAGTAGAAGCCATCTAATAAAAATGACACATATTAGCAATCGAGATAAAACAAAAAGCCTGTGACAGATCGATAAATTTAGCAAGTGTGAAAAACTGAAAGTGCACTCATTTATATTTAATTGTGGGAAATAGGGAACCATGTGACAAATAAATTGAATCGAGATATGTAGTCAATGAGAAAGGGGTCACCATTTCATAAAGAAAGGAAATAGAATAATAACTCTTTAAAAGTTTAAAGTGACAATAGGACCACCTGCTTTTGTAAACTAGCTCAAATCAAAACAAAAAACTTTATCTAGACTTTGATATTAATAAACCAACTTAGAATTCAATGAGAAAGGGGCCAACACTTGATTTCATAAAAAATAATACCCCCAAGGCCTAAAGCAGCTAATTGATTAATACATTCACATCCAATCTTTCATTGTTGAATACCTTAAAAAAATATTGTGCTTGGTAGTTGGGACTTTGCCTCTTTGAGTTGTACTTACTTTGATAAGAAACTACAAATACGATACTTCAAGTCTGCAAACTATTTTAGCACTTCTAAGTTTCAACAAACAAGTGTGGAGGGAAAAGCAAAAACGAAACAATAATAACTTGGCCGGACTTTAGATGTGGGAATACTGTTGTAGAAACACACCATCAATGCTTTTGGCTCATTTAGATGGTGTTGTTAATTCATTAATTAGATTGGTTTTGGCTCTACTATTTTTGAGAGAAACATAGAAACAAAAAACAAAAAAAAAGAAAGAAAGAAAGAAAGAAACCAAATAATTAGTTATTACCTTTTGTTGATGGTGCTGACTGATGGAAGAGTGGTGGAGGAATGGTGGCGGCTAGACTGGTGGGGGGATGTAGCGGCTCAGCCCTAGTTAATGGGTTTTTACTTTTTACTAATTGGTAATTTGGTAGTTTGGTACGATACATTTCTAATTTTATACTAATTCGTATATTAAGATATTGCGGATCGGGTCGGTTATATTCGGTTATACCAAATCCAAACCGAGCATCGAACCGACCCTGTCGGTTTTGCCATTTAACAAACCGATCCGAACCGTCTTAAATGGATAACCGACTCGTATGGCTTGAGTCGGGTCGGGTCGGTCGGTTTAGTCAGATACATCGGTTTTATGCACACCCCTAGTGCACAATGTATAAGTTTCATGACTAGACTCATGTGAAGCTTTAATTCAATCTTTCTATTGAACATATACTTATGATAAGAACTTATATAATATCAATGCACGTGTCTTCTTTGTTTTGTGACACAATGTCAAGAAGTAATCAGAAAAGGTTTTCACTTGCATTACCTTAAATCTATATCTGAGCTTCTCAATTTGGTTTATTTCTGATTATGTTATTTCTTTCTTTAAAGACGTTGGAAAGTCTAGATAGCAGTGGTAATATCCCTGTCTCAGTTACAAGATGATTTTATGCATGCCACCAAGCAAATTCACCGTACCATTCTAAACTACAAGGTTATATAATTGCAATAAAGTTACCTAGAGATCCCAAGTTAGGCTGCACTATGACTTTTGAAGGTTTCGCTAAGCTAGCTAACAGATCAAGTAGCGGCAACATAGCCAGCACTGTCGACATTCACAGCTCAGGTAACAATTTATCCTTATAAGGCGCAAGTCGGATTTTACATATCTAGACATGTCTTCATTTTAACTAATTATCTAATTAGGTCTTATTATTATCATTTTGTAATCATTTCCTTCTGTCTTAGAAATTCTTTCTTTTTAGTCTCTGTCCAAGCCATCACGAAACGTCTAACTAAAGAAGTACGCAGTCAAGGTGTACTTCTCTGACTTGAATGGGCTGCACAGGATTGTTATTTTTGCTAAAGAATCAGTTTTTTTAAAAAAATCTTGGCAATGATGGGATACTTATGCAAAAGAGCTTTGTTTAATTCCTGTCTGAATTTCCTAGGTGATCTTTGTTGTGAAAGTAACCCATGCATCACGCCAATCCTCCATTTTTGATATTCGAGAAAGCACCATTAAAGAATTTCAGTTAACTCAAATGTGTCTATTCTTTGATTAGAATTACCACATAACTATTTGTTTACTATAGTTAATTAAATATCAGGTTTTACCACATAGCTAAAAATAGGTGAAGGCCTTTTCTTAAAAGAGAATACTCTTTTGTATGCATTAATTCATCGAAGAGCACGTTCATGTGATAAATCAATTCTTCTAATTTAAAATTGTGTACATGTTTTTTTTCCTAAGTTTGGAGGAAGTGCATACAAAAATTATTGAAGAACTATGCCATTTGCAATGATGCATATGACTCAAATGCATGTGACCTATCCTGCTCAGCCTAAGGTATCGTTCTAAACTTAGATTTCATTCCACTTACCGCAAGCCTATGAGTAAAGCAAAAAGAGTCGTGAAACTTATATATTGAATATGAAAAAGATTTATTGGGTGTGCTCATATAAATTATAAAACAAATATATAACATGATAGTAGCAGAATAATTAATCTTTCTTAGGTGTATGGTGGTGCAAAGGGATATTAAACTCACTAGAATCCTTTGATGACATAGTATTAGAAATTTTTTTCTTAGGTGTATGGTGATTGATGTGATTATCAATTTTAGACGATAGCTAGAGTGATATCACTGAAGATAGATCTCCTCATGCTATTTGCTTTATACTTTAGAAGTTACTGCAATATTGATGTATACGAAGGTGGAAGCAACTTCGATGATAAACACCCAAAAATTAGGGTTTCAATGGGAAAACAAATTTCCTTAATTCAATCTCTTGATTAAACAATCTAAAAACAACCAACCTAACAATGAAAGCCTAGATGCCTTTATATAATAAACCTTATTCCTAATTCTATTTAGAGTCCTAATAGGAAACTACTACTTACATAACAAATAAAAATAATAACTAACTAAATTAAATACTATTAATTCCATGCTCATGCATCATACTCCCCGGCTTAAAAGCAAACTCGTCCTCGAGTTTAAGAAGAAGAAAAGAGAGAACGTTGTTGCAGACTTTGAACAGTAGATGTAGGAGGAAGTGGAGACAATACAACCTGTTGGCCCTGAAAAATGAAAGAATAGGTGCTGGCAGCGCCATCATAAGTTGTATCTCTGTCATATTGCCATGGTCGCCCCCAATAATAGATGGCAAATAGTAGTCATAGGAATCACAGTGCACCAAACTTTATCTTTGTAAAGGGAGCCAATGGAGAAAGGAACCAAGCAACGACGAGTAACCTCAATTGCACTACCCTTGCTCAAACCTTGTATTTTGTATGGTTCTGGAAGCGGTTCAGTCTTCAATTGGAGCTTATCACTAGAACCACTATCAATAATTACATTGCAAATTTTGCCTCCAGCAATACAACGAGTTTCAAAAATGGCAAAACGACGCCATGAAGGTTTATCAAAAGAAGATGTAACCAAGGAACGACGAATCATCAAAGCAGGAACACTAGAATCAGGAGGTGTAACAATCACAGACTGAGTCATACTATGTGGCAATTGTGTAGCACTGATCTCACTATGATCATCATGGACTAACGCCACTCTCTTTAACTGTGGACAATCACTTTTCTTATGTCCAACTTTGCCGCACTTAAAACATGTAGCCTCAAAAGTGCTTCTAGGAACAGAAACTGGATGTGGTGTACCAATAGAAACAAAAGATTTATGCAATTCTTCAGCTTTAAGAGCATATTTGATATCGTCAGACATATCAAAAATATTTTTAAATGCCAAATCTTTCTGTATTGATTGGTTCAAACCATTCAAATATCTTCTTACCTTCTATGCCATAGTCTCAGATAAATCAGCCCTAGTTACCAATAAAAGAAACACCTCAGTATACTCAGTCACACTCGTAAGCTTTTGTTTTAAATTTTGGAGGCGCATAAATAAATCCCTCTCATAATCATGAGGAATAAATTCTCTTTTCAGCTCTCGGCGCATCTTATCCCACGTGGTAATTTTATTGTAACCCAATTTAGCACGAGTCAATTGAAGTTCATCCCACCAAACAAGTGCATAGCCCGTTAAGTTAGTCGCAACTAATTTAACACACTTAAGATCCTCCAAATTTTTATAATCAAAAACCTTTTCAATCTTATTTAATTAGTCAACAAAAGCATCAGGCTGTAATTTTCCATCAAATTCAGGCACATCCAATTTAATATCACCCATCTGATTCTTCTCTAAAATGCACAATAAACGATTAATATCAAAATTACCTGGGGGTGATGAAAATTTCGATGCCTTGGATTTCTCCAATTTCTCCCATTGCGACGAGGTGGTGATGGACTAGATGAGAAGTCTGAAGGATTAGGTGGATCAAAATCAGGAGCAATGCAATGGGGCTGTCGTCGATTTCGTCGTGGAGAACTTGGTGGTGAAGCTCGTCGACCACGGGCTATGGTAGCACCCTAGTGGCATCTAAAATTATGGTGGGCGTGACCATTAGGATCGGGCCTGAAAGCATGTTGTGCTCAGCCTTGGGCCTGGTCTGGATAAGGCCACAGTTGGAAGTTAGGTGCAAAATTAGAACTTGGGCCAGTGCTAGTAGCATATTGGGCTTGGTCAGTAGAAGCCCAATGTGGGGTTTCAATCTCACAAACAGACATAGAAAGAAGAGGTCTTCTTCCCTGACGAACTGGCTATGGAAGACGTTCTGCCAGGGGAGTAAAAGCTTGATCTGTGAGGTAAGCTTGCTGATTTTCTTGGCGACCTCCTTGATTGCGTTGATGGAGGTAGTTGCCAACTTGATTTGGAGGAATCAAATTTGGAACTTGGTGGTGGCGAGTTCTTATATTTTCTCCTTCAAAATCAAGATTTTTGTTGCTGTAAGTGCTGTGATTTCTAACTCTGTGGGTATGGTAGGGAGTTTGAATTCCACGAATTGGAGATGGTGGGTTTGATATGCTGCGATTGTGGGGCATCCACCCATTGAGCAATACGATGTTCCGTATCGCTAGAAACTATGGGTGAATGTGGTCTAGAAGGTGCGTGGCTACATTGGCGAGGTGCTAGAGGGTCGCGTACATCGACATCAGAACTGGAACTATGCAAACTGTGATCACTAGGGGCATCGTCTTCATCCCTTGGCACGAGTTGCTCTTCAACAGTTGCGGTACGTCGATAATTAGGTACGAGTTTCGACAACATCTCTCGCAATTCCATCTTGCTACCTTGTAGTTCTTCTTCTACACGGTTAAGTCGTGTAGTTACTGTTGGTAGTCGTCCGCGTCCTCTTTGTTGAGTGTCCATGATGAGCAAACCAAGAAAAAACCTAAAAATCTGATACCAATTTGATGTGTACGAAGGCGGAAGCAACTTCGATGATAAACACCAATGAATAAAATTGATAAACACCCAAAAACTAGGGTTTCAAAGGGAAAACGAATTTCCTTAATTCAATCTCTTGATTAAACAATCCAAAAAGAACCAACCTAACAATGAAGGCTTAGATGCCTTTATGTAATAAACCTTGTCCCTAATTCTATTTAGAGTCCTAATAGGAAACTACTACTTACATAACAAATAAAAATAATAACTAACTAAACTAAATACTATTAATTCCATGCCCATGCATCAAGTACTTACCTTATTATATCCCCACGTAACAAACCAAACAAAAAAAAACCCATCGTGAGTGAAGCAAGAGAAATATGGGTTTTTGCAGGAGAAAAAAAACGGCAAACCATCTTTGCTTCTTCACTCATCACCGATCTAATTTCTATTGACACCATATATGTTCACCTTCGTCATCATCAATTTAAGAACGAGATATTTAGTAAGGTATGCTTCTTCTTTTCCTCTACGAATCACTATCTCAAATCAATGACTACATACAGTTTTGTAGATGATCGATGATGGTAATATCTATTTTACTGACCCCCTGATAAGAGCCCAAAACTGTAGTTTTAACCCTGTAACAGACATACTTTTAGACCAATTATGTGAGTAATAATTAAGAGTTAACACTGATTACGTGTTTTTATGCATTTCAGGCTTCAAAGTCCATTATGTGCGAAATGTGCCACTTTAGCGAGATAAAGGAGCAAAGGTCGGTTACTAAGGAGTTCCGTGATTAAAGGCCAAGATTCAAGAAGACAAAGCCTTTCTAAAGCCCGGGCCAAAAGCTGAAAAGTCGACGGGCGTAAAACACAAACACAAAGTCGCCAGAACTTCAAGGCCATATCTTTGGAATCAAACCTCGGAATGGGGCCTACCTTATGTCAAAACGACTGGCTCGGAAAGATCTTTCCAATGGTCTAAGCCGTGATCCAATCAGAGGAGCAGAAGTGGACGAAAAGTCTGTTGAAGCCAACTGCAGCTGAAGAGGCCTTTTTGGACTGAAAGAATTGGGTTTTGGGCCTGATTCTCTGGCCCAAAACATGGCTCCAAGCCCATGCACGATTTTTGGATCTGAAAGTATAAAAACAAAAGCTTAGCTCTTTGTTAATGGTAGATAGTTAATGGTAGATAGGTTAGAGTAAAAAGTAGCCATTAAAGTAGCTTATAGATCTAGTTTTTATTTAATTGTTTTTAATTAAGTTTAATTCAATCCAATTCTTGTTTTAGATTAAACTATTAGAATCATTACTCTTAATTAGTTTGATTAATAAAATAGCTAGTTGTTAAATTTCGATTCTTGTCATTTACATTTGTGTTAGATCTGATTCATTTATTACTTGTTATTCAATTCTTAGTTATTAATTAGATTTTAATTATTGTTTAATTTAGATTAGTAAATTTCAATTATTTATATCATGTTTAGTTTAAATGTAATCGGAAATGATTACGTAATGATTCTCGGCTAAACCTCCATTAGAGGGGGTTGAGAAGCCTTGATGAAAGCTTGATTCCGACTATCGTAGAATCGTCGTAATTTCCTTTCCACTCTAGAAACGATTAGTTCACCATGAGAATGGGTTTAATCGTTCACATGCTAGTTATGAATTGGTAGGAATGCCATGTGTAATTAGGGATTAGGAAGAACCAATTGTTCTCGAAGATTCAATTCGATTACTTACGATTCGTCGTTAATAGGATTAAGTCGAAGTTAAGGTGGAATCAATCCCCTTCTAACTCCTTATCATAGAATCAACGTAGCATTCCCTTAGTTGTCCTAATAGTTGACTAGTGCATCTTGTGGGTAGGAAGAACCAATTGTTCTGCGAAGCAGTTCAATTCGGATTACGACGATTCGTCGTTAATAGGATTAAGTCGAGTTAAGGTGGAATCAATCCCCCTCTAACTCCTTATCATAGAATCAACGTAGCATTCCCTTAGTTGTCCTAATAGTTGACTAGTGCATCTTGTGGGTAGTTGCATCGTAGTCTAGTTGCCTTTTCGTAAATCTCTCATTAGACCTTAAGTAGAGTAATTACACGTGATAACAAGCATGCGGAAGGACTAGGAGTGGAACGAATCACTCTACTCCACTATATCTCATAGGATTGAGAGTAGAATCTTTGATAAAACATAGGCAGCATAAAATAGTTTTAGTTTACTTACGTTTTGAGTTCATCGTTCATTTCGTAGGTAGACTATCAATTTTATCGTTTATCACCCCCCAACATCATATTGCCTAAAAATTTGAATTAAGTTACTCTAATAATCCTATTCTTTTTTACTTCGTATCTGATGGTTAAATGGAATATTTTGATTTATTTAATTGGATTTTTGAGCTGAAAGCGATTATACTCTGTTCAATGGAGTTGGCGATTTTTTTTTATTTTATTAGATGTCTTCTTATTTTTATATTCCCTTACAATTTGATGGTTTGGAATTAAAGTTTTTTGCCGGCTATGTTTAATGCAGAAGATTTTTGATTCAGTAGTCTGAAGTGTCGTCGAAGATGGAAATGAATAGAGGATCTTCTAGGAGGAAATTACTCTGATAAGCTAAGTCCTAGAAACAACCAGGTACATTGTTTTCTCTTACCTATTTTTTATGAGATAAAGTTGTTTTTTGTATTTGTTTGTGGTGTTTGTGGACTTATGATCATAGTTGGTTAAGTGAAACAAATATGTATACTGTTCTAATGTATATGGTTTGGAGAAATGTCAATATTGCTAGAAAACAACTGCATCCATGGGTATTAAACGTGAGGTATTACTACCTATAATTTATTAATGGGTATCAGAAGACTCTTTCACATGTCAGAGTCTCTTAATTGAAGCTGCAATAGCTTCTCTGTTCATAGCTACTGTGGTAATAAAACCACAATAGTCCTGCCCTCACTCTGGAGTTTTGCTTTTGAACTGCTTTGTTTATAAGATTAACTTTCACGCCTTGATTATAGTGTATACACAAACAAACATTAACAATTCATCAGTAGCTAATGGTGCAAGTATGTAATTGTAATGACACATAAATAAGAGAATCATGTAACTATATATGTAAGAGAACAAAATAAAATGGTCCCATAGGTGAAAATGGTCATGCAGCAAGTAGGTTGTTGGGCTCATAATACTATGTGGAGTCTCAATGGTCTCAATGTTCATGTACAAATGGCAATGTCCCTCTTGGTCTGGCACTGAAATGTCTATGTGTATTTTCCCGCCCCTCACTAACCAATACACAATCTACAATCTTCAGAGCATTGAATTGCTTCTAACAACCATAAAGTGAGGGTCCCAAAGAGGTGTGATCAAATGGCCATGCAGCAGTAGGCTGTAGGGCTCATAATTATGTGTGGAGTCTCAATGTCCACGCATAATTGGCAATGTCCCCCTTGGTCTGGCATTGAAACGTTTATGCGCATTTTCCTACCCCTCGCTAACCAATATACACTTAATCTACTATCTTCATGTCAGGGAATTGCTACTAGCAACCAAAGTGAAAGGGTCAGATAGGTGATCAAAATGGTCATGAAACTGCAATGAGTCAACCTAGCTCTCTGTCTATTTAGTCATATAACGTAATTCCATTTATTTCTGCAGGAGAGGATTGAAGCTGAGCGAGAACTGATGAAGACTCAGAATCCCGAGGACTACTTGAAGCTCTGCGAAGTTGTCAAGAAAACCGGCCCAAAGTCCTAAGTATATTGAAATATATGATGGCACTCATGGCGGCCGTGTGATATTTAAATTAATTTACTAATATGTTTTGAACCTAGAAATGGAAATTATGTAGTGCATAGCTTTCTGCTTTGTATCTTAAATCCCACCTCCCTTTGAATGGTATATAACGCAGATAGACTTTGCTATTGTTGATCTTAGATTTAGATCTAAACTGTTGTGGTTACTCTCTCTCTCTTTTAATGTGGATGAACTCTTCAGATTCATGGTTCATGGTGGAACTGTGGAAGCATTTTTGAGATGTGGCCTTTGGTATTTAACCTCCGTTTAAAAGCCTATAGTAGCTAATGGTCGAGTGAAAATGAAGTTGGCCAGGACACAAGTATGTCCCCCACAGATATTCTTCTGTAAGGTTTGAAATCACAACTACTCTAAGGGAAGTTTGTGTAGCATGAATATGTAATTGCTCCTTAAAGACATAATTTTACTCTACCCTATGCTATACATTGTAAATGTATTCAGATTGTGGAGTATTTTACTACTCGAGTCTTCGGTATATATCGACATTCTTCAGTATAGATATGTTTCTATTAGAGGAGTGTTGTAGATATATGGTTGCTATCATCTGATATATTAGAGGAGTGTCGTAGACATATGGTTGCTATCATCTGAACCACATGTTAGGACAGTATAATATGTCCAAATTCCTCTTGCACTGCCATATGCCCATATTCATAGTAGGGGGTGTGCACAAACTTTTGTGCTACTAATCAATGGAGCTACTTCATGTATTACATGGAATGTATATGTAACAGGAGTTGTATCCAATGCCATTGAGCCCCACCCTGTAATATCCTCTTGCATTCCACAATATGAAGGTTTTACTTTTCCATCATTTCCATGAATCTCATGGACTGAACTTCTCTATTTCTTTCTCACGATTTATTTTGTTGGCTATCTACTCACTTTGTTCTTCTTAGTTTTGTCGTGTGCAATTTGGTTATGTTTTTATTCAACATTTTTTTTTCTATAAGGACTTCGAAACATAAAGGGCACATTTGGGTTATTTGGAATAATGCCTTCATCGGCTACTAATGCTCTTGCGTGAGGAAAATGGTTCCCATTCTACGACAAATAAATGGTATATGTGTTGGATTATTATCATATTATACTCACAATCTTACATATTATTGAGTTAATCAACATTAACAAATTGGTAATGCAGTTGATGTTTTGGATTCGTAATGCATACTATCGTATGGATATTGCCACATAGAATGTTGATATTTGTAGTACTTCACATTTGACACGCTTTTATACCTCCATTCGTTTTCATTGCATTTGCGAGTTTTATTTACCATTATTTGTCAAATTATGATGAGTATGGACTATTCAATGAATGTGGGAAAGTTAGGAGAAATTTGACCCTGTCTTTTGGCCAAATTTGTAGAGTAAATTTATATAATTATTAGAGTTATTGTAGTCTGGCCATTGCCATAGTATTTACAATGTACCATTACTATAACATTGTAACAATCGATATAGGTTGTTGATTAGTTTTGTTGAAATGAAGCAATGTCATAATAGCCAATACTCTATAGAAGTCTCCTGTCATTGATTACTTTATTTATAAAGTACATGCAATTGAATTTGATACACACCTACTCTGCGTAATCAGCATGAACTGATGCGACGCGCACACACAAAGTAAGATGGTGTACTATTCTGTCCAATTATTCAAAGTGCAATGCCAGCTCTAATCTCCATGAGCTCCACTCACTTGAGTATAAAATCAATTTTATTTGCAGGTGGAAGAGTTGAGGATTGACATGAAATCTGAAACTGAGAAAAACCGCTGGTGGAAGTAAACAGTTGCAGGTGGAAAAGTTAAAAATGGATACCCTTGCTGCTGTTATTTTCTTAAGAAATTATTGATGGAATGAAAAAGCAAATATATTCTCTTATCTCTTGATTTGCATGAGTTTTGTAGGTGGAACAAAGGGAAAAATTAATTGCATCTTCGAGTTTGTTTTCTAAATTCAAGGTACACATTTTATTCAATGAAAGCATTGAAAGGATATTATACACATTTTATTGCATAATTTTCATGTTTGATATGTAACTACTGGAAACTAACCATGATAATTTTCAAAAAATGTTAATCAAGAATAATTACTTCATAACGTACATTCATCAACCAATTATGATTTCATGTCGATTATTTATTTTTGAGTATGTTTAATCAAGAAAATAAAACAATGTTGATTGTTAAGGAGAAATTTATTTTCTTTTAAAAGTGTTGAATTTTGAAAAAGGGTCATCTTTTTCACATGAATGAAATTGTTTAAAATTTTGTTGCTTAACTTTATTTAATACATTCCAGGCATAAAATTTCAAGTAAATTTAAAATATTTAGCAAAAATATCTATTTTATTAACTGCACCCGTTCATGGAACAACATTTAGCTAACATTTTGTAATGATATATGAAGAGAGATGTATATCCTGTGAATATACTAATTAAAATTATATAGATCCTTCTAAAGTTCAAATTCATATACGGTATGATCAGAAAATCAAATGGTGGCCTTTGAAAAACAAATTGTGTTTTCGTCTAAGATTTCTATCATTTGTGATTTCTTTGTTGTGCCTCTCTAATGATCTTCAACCGATTATGCTTTACATGGAATTGGATATTGCTTTTTATAGTTGAATTTCAAACTTATAATGATATGTTAAAATTACTCATCTTTTACAGCTTCCCAAAAGAGGCGACATAATTTGTTGCATTTTTCACTAAATTTTGGTTGATCAAAACTTGAATCATTACAATATTTTAGAGTTGAGATTTTTAGTACATAATAATTTTTAAACTTCAATTATAAAAAATTAACAAAAATCAAAACAAATATATAAAAATGGTCCCCGTTCGTTAAACGGGTACGAAAACTAGTTGAATACAAGAGCTTCTAGCTCAATTGGTTGTGTACTCCTCTTCTCATGGGAGAGATTGTGGCCAGAGTCTTTAAGCTAGGTTATCTTTGGGGTTGATGAGCTTTCGGACTAATTAAGGTCCTTCAATGTAATCAGTGTGGGTCCGTTTTAAACCTTTAAATGTTTCAAAAAACAACATTGAAAATATATTTATAGACTTTGGATTGATATATGCGAGCTCAAAGTAACCATAACATGACACACAATTTTATTTATTTATTTTAACTCAAGCCTTTTCCATCCAAGCCAAGATTTTTATTTTTTATTTTATTTTTATTTTTGTACACTGCCATAATATTTAATGTTAAAATTAAACTATTTATGACTTTCTCAATTTTTCCAGATTTGTTTTTTATTGAATTTCACTACGAATTCTGAATTTGTGACTGTATATATATATATATTGAAAATAGGCATTAAGTTAAAACCAATTGCTGTGGAGAAGCCCAAGACTTACATATTGTTATGAGTGATTTAACATATCCCATGTGGGAATTTTTTACTCAACAGCTCTGTTGCGGCTGAAAGCAGTTTTCCCCCTCTTTCCCTAAACTTCAAATTTGAATTATTTCTGAAATTCTCTCAAGCTGATATCTTCTATCTCTCTTCCTATTAAGCTGCTACTCTTTTAAAGCTTGTTCTTAAAAGCTACTTATCAGGCGTTTGGTAGAGAAAGGTTATCATGAAGTCTGCTAAGGGTGGGTTGGTAGTTTCACATCTCTGGTCTCTAACCCTATCCCCATCCATACTCCCTTTTCCTTCCCTTCCTCCCCCCTGTTTCCCTATCTAAGGTTGGTTGGTCTCATGGATCTGATGGAAGGAGACCATACCAATGGGTCGGAGCCAGGAGAATCATCCAGGTAAGATTGAACAACTACAATCTGAGATGCAGAATCTCTTCTGCTCTAAGGAAAAACGGGTGGTTGATATTGGTTGTAAGAATGGGGAAGACAGTCCAGCGGACCACACCACCTTGTTGGGTAAGCTGTTTGGAAGTAAAACCTTGTCCTTACAGGAGCTAGCAGATGAATTGCACCGATGTTGGCAAACGAGAGGAAGTATAAAGATGGAGGCTATATCAAAAGGCTTCTATAAGATGGTTTTTGAGAGTACTATGGAATATGATCATGTACGGAAAAATGGCCCTTGGATGGTTCAAGGTTTTATCTTATCTATGAAAAAATGGGAATCCACCAAGTTAATCCTTGAGGAAAAGAAATTTGATTTGGTGGACTTTTAGGTTCAGATCTATGGGCTTCCAAGTAATAGGATTAATGAAGAGAATGAGAACAAGGTGGGGCAAAGCCTGGGGAAAGTTAAAACTGTTGACCTCCTATGTTCAACGAAGTTTAAAAAACCGGTGGCAAGGGTTAGAATAAAGATGGACATAAAAGAAAGGCTGCTCAAAGGTATAGACCTTCGAACGGAATTGGGGGAAGTGATCCCAGTAACTTTTAAATATGAAAAGTTGGATATTTTATGTTATTTCTGTGGGTGTATAGGCCATGACATTCATTTCTGTTATCAACGAGAGAAGTATAGCATGGATATAAGAAAGTACGGAGGATCTCCGAGAGATGTAAAGAATAACTTTTCCTTTTTGTTGCGAGCAAATGTGTTCTTCAATGGAGCTGCTAGCTCATGCCCTATATCAGTCATGGTCTCCGGTACACCACAAAAATCAAGGTATGATTAGATTCCAGCGAGGAATAGAGGTTCACCGGCGAAAAGAAACTGGCATGGGGTCGGGCTCCTGGCAACACCACCAAGAAGTGCGCATGTGGAAAATCTGTCTAATGTCAGGTCGGTGGGTACGGAAGAGAGAGAGAGAGAGTAGTGGGGGAGTGGTCAGAACGGCTATCTCTGGTAACATGGCTTCTGGGTCAGTGACCGTTTCTGTTTCAGATGTTGAGGACCTATCTTTCCCTGAAAATACCCTTGGGCCTATGATACAAACTCAAGCCCACGAGGGACTTAGGGAGGGTCCTTTGCAAATAGATGGGCCACAAGTAGGGGCTTTGGTTGTTTGGGACCTTGAAAGAACTGCTCGGGTATGGAGGTGGATGGGGACTTGTATAGGGCCTTTGGGCCGGAAGTGGGTTTGGGTAGGGCCTTGGGAGCTTCGGGTTTTGAGATAGTCAAAGATATTGATCCAAGTTCTGGAAGGATTGAGACTTTACAAGTCGCGGATTGTGGCGCTGTGGATACAGGAGACCTAGTCTCGAAGGGTGCTAGCTTTGGAACTGGAAAAGCTCTAGGGGGTGATTATGCCTCGCAAAAATACAATTCCTCTCACCTTTCCGAGGCTATTATTTCTTACCTTGGTAACAACGAACCAGATGGGACTAAGTGTGATCATACCCAGCCTGAAGTTGGTACGCCAAGTTTTTGATTCATTGGCTTACCTACACGTGGGAGGGGGTACAAATCTCTGGCTTCCCGAGGATAAAAAAGGAGTGGGTTCTCCAGAAGTAGTAGGAAGGAGCTGTTAAAGGTTTGTGTGGGGAACAAAAGAAAATCAGTAAGCAATCATGGAACAGGAATAGAAGCAGCTATAATGGATGACAATGGGTGGGGAAGGATTAGTCTAAGGTTGTTTGAATAGAAGTCTAAGAGGGCAAAGCTTGAAGCTGATGATCTGAGGGCTAGGGGGTTGGGGCATTTGCTAATTCCGAAATATGCACCCATCATCTCTGTCTCTAGTGACACGATGGAATCTAGTGAACCATTCTTCTCTGGTCATTCCCTGGATTCTAGTGTCCCCTCTGAAGTCTCTGGACCATACATTCCTGAAGAGGATATCCCTTCGGATGTGTTCTCAAAGGAAGAAGAAGAGGACCCATCAGAGGAAGATGGTCACAATATGGTGGTGTACAATAATCAACAACATGAGGAAGTCTCGGTAGGGAATGTGCCTCTAGATTTGGTACAAGGAAGCCTTGATGGGTTGGGTTATGAGTCTGAGGATAGTATTTCTCAACCTCAGCCATGGGATGACTCAACAGTGAAGAGGCAGCTCAACTTCACTTCCTAGAAGAAAAATAGAGGTGAATGCTCCAAAGGAACCAGGGGCACTACTTGTGGGTATGGTGGTGATGTCAGTTCTAGCTATGTCAGTAATGGTTCAAGTAGTAGTGGGGGTCTGTGTGGTCCTCCTCCAGAGTTCACGGTAGCTGTTCCCAAACAACTGCCTCTTCAAAAATGATACACGCCTGGAATTGCCAGGGAATAAGTTTCTCCACGGCAATTCAAAATCTAAAGGACATGTTACACTATACCATAACAGGCTATTTGCAACGGCAAAAAACCGTTGCTAATAATTTTCGCAACGCTTTTTAAGCGTTGCAAATATGGCTTGGGTAAAGCGTTGGAAATTTTTGCAACGCTTAATAAGCGTTGCAAACAGAAATTTCCTACGGTTATTAACCGTTGCAAACTGAAATTTCCAATGCTTATTAACTATTGCAAATAGAAATTTCCAACGGTTTTTAAGCGTTACAAATATTATTTGTAACACTTGTTTATGCCTGTTTGGTACAAAATTTTAGTAACATTTTTAAATTTGTAACGGTTATGAAATGTTGCTAATGGGTTGCAAATAAAAAACAATAATTCTCATATTTTGTAGCAACCAGCTAAACCTGCCCCAACCACGGTCAAACGATGCTAATATTGTGTCAGCACAACTATAAATATCTGTTGGAGCCAAAGAGGTAAGGCTGAGGGACTATCGGTTCACGGAGCTAGCCACAGCTTAAGACAAATCTACTACACCTATATCACTCGCTGAATCAAAGAGCCAATAAGTATCAGCAGATGAACCCAGAGAAATCCCATCTTGATTCCTAGCAAACATTCAAATCAAGATACACCAGAAGAAACATCAAGTAATAGCAAATAAAGATGGGAACAGTAATCATGATAAACTAGAATTACTGAGAATCTTCAGTACAACTGATTGTCATATTAATCTTGCTCCAACAGATTTAAACATACTGAATCGACTGAAATCAAACTTTTTATCGTCTATTAAGGTCCTAATTCACCACAAAAAAAAATGTCTTCATCACAACAATCTCCACCAGCATAGCACGCCGACTCCACCCTTTAGCGATACTGAAAAAGTGCAGACAATAGCAACAAATCATAATATGCATCTTATTAATTCAATAGCCTTGGAGAGAAGGGAAAGCATGTCCCTAATTTAATAATCCACTTTCTTTCTTTTGATCTAAAAGACTAAAACCCATTAGTGTCAACTAAAAACATACCTTGATAAAGCCAATTTCCTTAGCATTGCTTCGGAAGCACTGCCTGCAGCACTTGAGACCATACTTGCGGATTAATAAATTTTAAGATTTATTAGCTCTTTTTTTTTTTAAGAAGACGGGATGATGATTTCACAGTAGTAGGCCCCACCAAAAGACTTTGACTCTTGACTCTTCAACCAACGATGTGGGACGTGTTGGGTACCCGAGTTCCGGTTTTGGGTTTAAAAAGTTAGACCCAGGTCATTAAGCAGTTCACTGTTTTTTATGCATCTCTTTTGTTTTATGCATCACTCTGCATTAGAACTATACAACAAAGACGACAATAGGGATAAGAATAAATCTTACTGTGAGGCAAATAATGGAAAACCTAAGTAACAAAACATCATGATCAACAAAACAAAACGTAAGCAGCTTTCTGTAACATGTATTGTGGCAACTTCCCAAAAACACACTCCATCATGGCAAGGTGGTCCAAGTCCTCAGCAGTTCTAAACAATTGCTTCCCCTTTCAAAAGAAAAAGAGTATCATGTATTTACTACAATGAATTAATAATTGACTGACAAATGTCGTTACGAAAATGGAAAACCGTCGGCTAAGAATAAAAAATCGCACCAAGCAAAGCTCAACCAAAATACAGCTAACACTCCATACATCACAAGCACAGGACAAGCGGAGACCTGTCAGGGAAAAAAACGCAATAGTTATGTCATTGTCAGAAACATACAGCAAATTCTTGTCAAATATATTATGTAAAATATTAGCAAGGAAACTACAAAAACAGACATACCGAGGATGACCTCAGGGGCACGGTAGGGACGTCTTGATTTTATACAAGGAATATCGTCGTACTCAAAAAACGAGGACGCAAAATTTATCAGTTTCACAGCAGCTGGACTTTTATAACGGGTAAATAAACCAGAACTAAGCCTTTGACAGGGAAACTGCCAATATTTCCTATTAGCAAACCTTACAGCCAGTAGTATCTAACAACCCAGAGCAGTAAGAAAAATATAAACTGGCCTTGAAGGCGAAAGTATCCTCCTTGTAATATGAAGCAAAAAGTACATGTGCGGGACTCAAACTAGCATGTACGAAATGCAGATCATGCATTACTGAAAATTTGAACAGGCTTGTCAGATCTCAGGGTACCCACAATTTTAAGTTACCCATAACAAATAGTTCCAAACACAAAAAAGTAGTAGCGTTAAGGCAGTAGTTTCAAAATTAATGGAGTACAGACTGTCGCGAAGAGCAACAAATGCCAGAAGCTACAAATTACTACATACATGCAATGGATTGCAACAATTCTCTGCCAAGCTTGTGAATGAACTCAATAGGAAGTTGCTCATTCTTGTTTTGGCATTGAAACTTGTATAAGCTTGGTCCAAGACACTCATAAACCTATTTAAACAAACTAAAGCAACGTTAGTCTTAATAATTTGAGAAACTAATCTGTCAAAAAGTGGCAAAAGACTTACAATACAAAAATGCTTAGAATGCATAAATGAGGTTTGTATCTGCACGAAACTACAAAAATATTGGCCAACTTCAGCACTTTTGGAAAAAAGAACACAGCTTCAAGCAATAAACATTACAAAGAAACACCGCATAAAACTAAATAAAGGCTCTCTGAGATTTTGGAAAAGACACTCACTTCACACCCCCTTTGTCATGCATAGAAAGCTTTAGGGGAGTGAGCATATCAACCACGCCCATGGCGTGACTACCTTTATTACCGTGAAAAACTTTGATGGCAACCAGATTTGGCCCCAGTGCGTCCACGCACTTTAGCACCTTCACATGTGATAAGAGCCCAAAACTGTAGTTTTAACCCCTTAATAATCATACTGTTAGACCAATTATGTGAATAATAAGTAAGAGTTAATACTGATTATGTGTTTTTTTATGCATTTCAGGGCTTCAAAGTCCATTATGCTTAATGCCGGCTTTAATTTTAGCGAGATAAAGGAGCAGCGGTCAGCCAGAACTTCCGAATGTCATATCTTTGGACTCGGACCACCTGAATTGGGCCTACCTTATGTCAAAACGACCCGGCTCGGAAAGAGCTTTCCAGTGGTCCAAGCCTTGACCCAATCAGAGGAGCAAAAGTGGACGAAAAGTCTGTGGAAGCCAACTGCAAAGGTGAAGAGGCCTTTTTGGGATTTGAAAGAATTGGGTTTTGGGCCCGATTCTGCGGCCCAAAACATGGCTCCAAGCCCATGCACGATTTTGGATCCGGATGTATAAAAACAAAAGCTTCACTCTTTGTTAATGGTAGCTAGTTAGACCTAAATTAATATATAGAATTCTAGATCTAGTTTTATTAAGAAATTAAGTTTTAGTTCTATTTCAATTCTTGTTTTAGATTAAATCTTTGAATCATTGTTCTTGATTGATTAGATAAATAAAATAGTTAGTTGTCCATTTGAATTTTGTCATTTCCATTCTAGATCTAAATTAAATTCTTGTTATTATTCCATTCAAACCATTAAATTAGATTCATTATTGTTAACTAAGTAAATCTCAATTTCTTACATTATGTTTAGTTTAGATTCAATGGGAAATGTTGGGTTGATGACTCAAGGCTAAACCTCCATTAGAGGGGTTGATGAAGCCTTGATGAAAACTTAGTGGTTAGTATAGAATTTGGTAGTAGAATCTATTCCACTCTGAAGGTCGTGTTTAGCCATGAGAATGGGTGGGACGACCTCACATGCTAGTTAGTATCCGGTAGGAATGCCATGAACACTAGGGATTAGACTTGAAATTCTTGCCGTTAAAACGTAAGAATCGAGATACGACAATCTATACTAGGTTATTAAGTTGGAGTCGAGGTGGATTTAATTCCCCTCTATTTCTTTATCTAGAGTCAAACAATCGTATTTCCGTAGCTTCGTAGATTATCTTTAGTTATATTTTATCTTGTTATTTATTATATCTAGTTATTTAAAATAACGCGTCTTGTTAGCATAACATTTCGTAAAGCTCTCATTGACTTAGAGGTGATTTCTTAGACTTAGAAAACAATACATGCTAGGGAACTAGGAGTGGAACGAACTTCATACTCCATTTAGTGCAATTCGCATTGAGAGTAGAAGCTTTGATAATAGACTCGTAAAAGTTCAGTTTTAGTTTACTTACGTTTTGAATTCATCACTCATTTCGTAGGTAGACTACTCATTTTATCATTATCAAATGGCGCCGCTGCCGTCTTAGTTACACTTTAGCATTGTTTTCATAGTAGAAGTAGTCAATTTTAAGTCCCATTAAACCCACCCACCCTTGTTTGTTTCATCTTTGTGGTTTGCCCATTTTCAGTATTGACAAATTCCGCGAAAAAATAACGCGAGCGCCGCACGCCAGGAGAGAGGCGCGACCAGCTAAGTTCTGGAATTTTGTTTACCCCGAAGCGCCAGCGCATACATACAAAGCGCCGACCAGCCAAACACTGGAACTTCGACTTCCCCATTTGGCGACCCGCCTTTAAAAACATCAGAACTGAAAATTACTTCCGGGCGAAGGCCATCTTCTATGCTGACCGGCCCGATGTTAAAATTTCGGATTTCCACGGTTTTGATTCAAACTTTGATCTTTCATATTTTTCAGTGTTCTAATATCTTATATACACCGAACACGCGCATACACAAGACGCTTATTCATAAGCGAAGCAAGGACATTTATCGGGTATTCCTTTCTTCCATACCTCGCATTTCCGGTTAGAGGTTTTCTACTAGTATATCAGAATTGTTTGGAGTGTTGCATGTTTAGTTAAGCTCAACTTAGTCTTGCATGAGATTTAGGTGCGGTCGAACAAAACAACAAAGCGTAATTACACGGCAACAAACAAGTCTATCTAGTACACAACCCCGACACCTCTAACTACTATCACACACACCATACCCGACATAATGGTGAAGAAAGAGAGACTCCTCTCTCCGACTTTTACAAAGCCTTGGCGATAGCCCTAAATCGTGCATCGTTCTAGCGGACCGATTGGGGATTTTGAATCCCCAAACATATTTAATTTGTTACCCGTCTTTCATGGGTTAGACCATGAAAAACCTTATCGGCATTATCGCGTGGGATTGAACAAGTCCTTACGACATTCCACCATCCTACGGTTGGTGCGAACAAATTAAACCGAGGGTATTCCCTTTCACCCTAGCCGATAAAGGCGTCTTGGTTAAGCGCCCAAAGCCTAATTAATTACGTGGACTCGTGGGCTAAACTTGTTCAAATTTGTTTATGGAACATTTTACCCACCCCTAAAGACGGATGAGATGCTTTCAAAGATTCATTTTTTCCGATGAGAATCCTCATGAATCATTTTTCGAGGCATGGAATCGTTTCACCGATCTCCTTATAGAGTGTCCACATCATAACTTAGCTAAAGACCGTTAGTTCGTGCCTTTTCAAAGGTCTTCTACACCACCATAAAGAAGTCCTTGACATAATGAATGGGGGTAGTTTCCTAAGTAAAGGAGCCACCGAGGCTTATAAATTTTAGAAGACCAAACTAAACGGAATAATAATTGGGGGTAGTGATGATATCCCCGCTCGCCTAGTTCTTCTTCAACAAGAAAAGGCCACGGTATGTTTGAGAAGAAAACCGATCCGAACTTTAAAAATCTAATCGAATCTCTAACTAAAAAGTAGAGGCTATTTTCGCTCAACAAAAGCCTATCCCCGTCATGAATGTAAACTCCAACCCATGTAATTTCTGTTTGAGTCCAGAGCACCCTGACGATTATTGTCCTCTAGCTTATGAACAACAACCACCAGAACAAGATAATGTTTACTCTATTAATAACTATCCTATTCCTAAGCGCCGCTTGGAGACAACATCCCAACTTCAGTTGGAGAAATAATCAACAAGTAACACCTCCAGGGTACAATAATCAAAACGTTAGGCAAGCAAACAATTATAACCAAGCTCCACCTAGGCAAGGACAAGGACAAGGACAAGGTCAAGGGAATTATAATAATTATAACAACCAAAAACCACCGACAAGGTCAAGCACAAGGTCAGAATAATTATAATAATTATAATACCAATAGAGGTATCGTTCGGTTAATAATAATAACTATCACAACCCACCCATAAATAATCAACGAGATAGTTCGATCCACACCACCCGTGACTACTACACCTACACAACCGGATCGTATCGGCCTTTATACAAGTTACCCAACAACTTTTCCGGACAATGACTCAATCAAACCAACAGATTTTACAATCCATAAATCGGGGCATACAACAAGGTTAGCCCAAGAGAAAGCCCAACCAAAAGGCGTGTTTCCAAGTCAAGCGATACCAAACCCTAAAACGGCAAACACGGCCTTTGAGGTAAGCGGTAATTCTAGTAACGGAAACTACAATCGTAGGTGACCTAAATGCATCATCACCACTCTCCGTTCGGAAGAGTGGTTGATAACAAAGTAACTTCGCTGTGTAGTTACCCCATCGATACTCCTACACCGGACATCGAACTAGATACCTAATAGAAACCGAAGAGCCTACCACGGTAGAGGTACCGGTTAAATCACAACCAAAGAAACCGAAAGCCAAGGTTACACGGCAAGTAGAGCCATATCGCGAAATATAGAGCTTAAAACCACCGTTCCTCAAAAATTAGCCATGCTAACCGGGGATACAAACTTTGAGGAAATTAGGAACGCGTTTTCAAGAATCTAACGATAAACCTTCCTTTTCTCGAAGCTATTAAAAGCTACCTAACCACGCTTAAGTTTCTTAAAGAGTTGTGCACTACTAGGCGTAAGACCAACATACCCAAAGGCGCTTTTTAACCGAACAATTCCCAACTTTATCCGAAAATAATGGAATTGTTAAGTACAAGGACCACCGGTCGATCCATTTGTCAAATGCACCTTAGGAGATTCCTACGACGATTTACCGCCTTTATTAGACACGGGGCGAAAGTGTTAACTTACTCCGTATTACTTGTATAAACAAATAGGTCTACGTGAAATGCAACCTACAAAAATAACGTTGCAATTAGCGGACAGTCAATTAAGTATCCTAAAGGTGTAGTGGAAAATGTGCTGGTAAAAGTTCAGGATTTCTACTATCCTGCTGATTTTGTTATCCTCGATACAGAAGTCGCTAATGACTCTGTACCGATCATCTTAGGGCGCCCTTCTTGGCAATTTTGCCAATGCGCTTTATAAATTGTCGCGATGGAAAGATGTCCTTATCTTTTGGCCATCTTTCGTTGAGGTAAATGTTTTTAAAATGATGAAAGCGGTTAGCAGATTAATGATTCGTAGATGGGGAGGTTAGCATGATCGAGAGTTTAGCTCAAGATTATTTTAACAACACGTTTCCTGAAAACAATATGTACAAATTCTTTTCTTTTGGAACTTCAGATTTTGTGAATGACTCCTACTTAGAGGAGGTCAACACCATCCTGGAATCCACACCAATTGTAGACCCGTCGGTTGCTCCATATACTGAGTATGAAGACTTGCTACCTAAGCAAGTTTTCATTACGCAAGATAAGGACACTTATGAAACATCAACGGACATTCCGTCCACACCAGTGCTTAAACCTCTTCCCCCGGAGTTAAAATATATTCAACTTGATCCGGATGGTAGTCACCCGATAATTATATCTTCTCTGTTAACTAGAGATGAAGAGACATCTTTAATAAGGGTGATTAGGGAACATCGGTCTGCGATTGGTTGGTCCTTAGTGACATTAAGGGCATTGATTCTAATGTCCGCACTCATCGTATCCATTTGGAGGATAACGCGAAGACTTCTCGCGAACCTCGCCACGCTTGAACCCCGCCATGAAAGAGGTGGTTAGGGAAGAAGTCTTGCGATTACTCGATCGCGGGTATTATATACCCAATCTCCGATAGCGAATGGGTAAGTCCCATTCATGTAGTTCCTAAGAAATCGGGAATTACCATGGTGCGTAACGGGAAGGGTGACTATGTTGTCACTCAAGGTCCTATGAAATGGAGAATCAGTATTGATTCTGAGGCGTTTAAATGCTATGACACGAAAGGACCACTTTCCTTACCATTTATAGATCGGATGCTAGAACGTCTAGTCGGTCATGCCTTTTATTGTTTTCCGGATGGCTACTCGGCTATTTTCAGATTATTATTGATATTGATGACCAAGAAAAGACAACCTTCACATGTCCGCCCGGAACATATGCCTATAAAGCGAATGCCTTTTGGCCTTTGTAATGCCCCCGGTACCTTCAAGTGATGTATGCTTCATATATTTAGTGACATGGTAGAGCTTTATGGAAGTGTTCATGGATGATTTTTCTATCTATGGAGACTCCTTTTGAGAATGTTTGTCTAACCTGTCCTAAGGTCTTGACACGGTGTGAAGAAAAGAGCCTCGTTTTAAATTGGGAAAAGTGTCATTTCATGGTCAAAAGGGCATAGTACTAGGTCATATTGTATCTAGTGATGGCATCAAGTAGATAAAGCCAAACTAGATAAGATAGCGACCTCTACCTAAACCACGTTTGTCAGGTGAGATTAGAGCCTTTCTAGGCCATGCGGGGGTTTTATAGCGCGTTTCATTAAAGATTTTTCGAAAATAGCTAGGCCTTTAACTAACACGCTTTTGAAGGATGCAATCTTTGATTTTAATTTTAAGCGTAAACGGGCTTTTGAAACCTTAAAAGCCGCCCTAACCATCGCACCTATTATACTGACCTCAGATTGGTCTAAACCTTCGAACTCATGTGTGATGCTAGTGACTATGCGGTTAGTCTTTGTCTTGGGACGTAAACTAGATAATAAGTCCATTGTTATTTATTATGCTAGTAAAACATTAAATGATGCTCAACTAAATTATTCAACTACTGAAAAGAATTCTTAGTTTGTCATTTATGCTTTAGATAAGTTTCGTCCTTATTTGGTTGGTTCTAAAACTTTAGTTTACACGGACCATGCAGCCCTTAGGTACCTTCTTGCAAAGAAGGATGCTAAGCAGAGATTAATCCGATGGATTCTTCTCCTGCAAGAGTTCACATTAGAAATAAAGGACAAAAAAGAGGGTCGAAAAACGTAGTTGCCGACCACTTATCTAGACTTACAAATGGCGGCGGTAGTGATTCCGAGTCCATACCGGACTCTTTTCCTGATGAGCATCTGTATGCTATTTTTTCATCACCATGGTATGCGGACATCGTAAACTATTTAGCGGCTGATGTTATGCCTTATAATTGGACAAGAAATGAACATAAGAAGTTCTTGGCCAGAGTCAAGTTATACTCTTTGGGATGAGCCCTACCTTTTTAAGTATTGTGCGGATCAGATTATTCGTCGTTGCATTCCCCGATGGGAATATAATGAAGTTCTATCGCTCGCCATGACAAAAGAGTGTGGTGGCCACTTTAGCGGAATGAAAACAGCCGCTAAAGTTCTTCAATAATGGATTTTATTGGCCTACCCTTTTTAAGGATGCCCAAGTGCATTGCAAGGCGTGTATTCGATTTGCCAACAACTTGGGCTTAATCACGGCGTAATATGATGCCATTAAATCCAATCTTGATAGTAGAAATTTTTGATGTTTGGGGTATTGATTTCATGGGCCCTTTCCTGTTTCCCACGGTTATATTTATATTCTAGTTGCCGTGGACTACGGTCTAAATGGATAGAGGCCCTAGCTTGTGTAGCAATGACCATAAGACCGTGGTATTTTTTATTAAAGAATACATTTTCTGTAGGTTTGGCATTCCTAAAGCCATCATTAGTGATGGGGGAACACATTTTTGCAACAGAGTTGTTGCATCCCTAGTGAAAAAGTATGGAGTTACACACAAAGTAGCAACTCCTTATCATCCACAGACTAGCGGACAAGTAGAAGTTTCTAATAGGGAAATCAAAAATATTTTAGAAACAACAGTAAACCCTGATAGGAAAGACTGGTCAAAGCGTCTATCGGATGCCTTATGGGCATATAGAACTGCTTTCAAAACCCCTATAGGTATGTCTCCCTTTAGACTTGTATTTGGGAAACCATGTCATTTGCCCGTTGAATTAGAGCACCGTGCTCTGTGGGCAATAAAAAGCCTTAACTACAATATTGATGAGGCGGGTGTCAAACGCAAGTTACAATTAAATGAGCTTGAAGAAATCCGTAGCGATTCTTACAATCTCGCGAAGGATTATAAAGCCAACATGAAACGTGTTCATGATAAGCATATCTTGCGCAAAGAGTTTGTAGTCGGACAAAAGGTTTTGCTTTACAACTCCCCGTCTACATATTTTCCTGTGGAAACTAAAACCCGTTGGTCCGCCCTTTAAGTCGTTTGAAGTCACCCCCTTACGGGGGCAATTACCTTGGTAAATCCCAAGGACAACAAGTACCTTTCAAGTTAACGGTCAACGGTTAAAACATTTTCACGAACTACGTCCCCACGATATAGAGGAAGTCCTTTTACGGACCCTATATATGAGGAATGACCCTTGTCATTGGTGTACTTCCTTTCACTTCCATTTAATGGTAAGTGCACCATTCAGGTAACCGGGCCCTCCCTATGGAGTGTGTGGCTGTAAGCACCGGATCCTAAGTCCACAGTTCACATTCACGTTTTCCACTTTCGCATGTTTTCTCGATTTTTGAGTCATGTTCCTCTATGGAGTGAATTATGTATTTATTGTTTTTCGTGTTTCTTAATAAAAAAAAAAGAAAATTAAAATTCTTAAAAATCATAGACATAGCAATCCAACAAGTCTTGGGAATCTGACTTTAAACGACCCACGTTGTAAACAAATTTTGTGTTTAAAAATTTGTTTGGGGGTGGGCAGTCGATCCTTGCATCCGGATTGCTCGAAACTTCCTTTTGCGTTGCTTAGGTCTATTAGTATAGTTCATTGGGTTTGACGTCATCTAATTTAGTGTTCATTCGTTCGCATAACTTACGTCACACACGCACTTCGAGGCGTCCTTCCACCCTCTCATACGTCACCCATGGTTGGAATCGAGTGTTTTATGGATCATTGGATTGAAAATTCTTTCCTGATCATTTCCATATCTCATTCGCAAAAATCGGACCGATAACGAAGCGGGAAATTTAGTTTGAAGTTGCTTTAAAATCGATTTAAACTTCGAAAAATCGAAATGGGCTTGGGCGAACTTCGGCTCATCTCTAGCCAATAGCCCCTTTCCAAAAAGAAGATCGCGACTTCATCTTCTCCAACAGCTTGTCCAAATTTAAAGTCAAACCCTAGCAACCCAAATAAAAAAAAAATAATAAATAAAAATAGAATACATTAAAATAGAAAGACCACCCAACCCCCATTGTCAAACACCAACACAATCTCCAACCGTTTCCACCAAGAAACCACCCACCAATTCAAGTTTTCGAACCTGCCGCCGTACCTACCACAACCACCACCGTTGTGTTTAGTTAGTTTTCATCAAACTCGCATCCACCACCATCTACAAACCCCAAATCAGTTCAAACTTAAATGGCGCTACGACGTAGAATTCTGCCGGAAAACGCGTTTGCTCCCGACAGTTTCGCGCCATTTTATGACGCGCAGATGTTTAAGAGACATTGGAACGGACTGTGGTATTCGACAGAGGATTTCTATCACTATGATTTGGTAGAACAGTTTTATAAGAAACGAGAATCGGAGGGAAATAGGATTTTCATTAGGATAGCAGGAACGCGGAGGGAAGTTACGAGACAGTTGTTGGCTGAGCTATTAGGAATCACGCCTGTAACCAACCTAGATACGACCATTCAGGAACCCCAGTATACTGCAGTTCCTGTTTTGATGAAAGATACGGTCATAGAGGGTGAATACAATACGATATCTCATTGCGTTCGCCAGACGACCCTGAGAACCAATCAACTGGCTGTAGCTCAGTGGATTGGTAAGAACGTCCTCGGGAAAGACAAAGTCAGCGACATCGGACTTCAGTGTCTGCACGTTCTCTGGATTTTGCAAACGAATGAGTGTAATTTCTGCATCCTTGATTTAATTTTGAATGTGATTAGAGGAGTGGGAAAGAGCCTGGCGCCTCTTCCCGTATTGATCACTAAGATTATGCTCTCATTTAGAGCCGTCGCTAAATCTGCTCCTATTAAGATCAAATTGCATTCTAATGCAAGTATTTATAAGGAATGCATCCAAGAGACTTGGCCGTTGTCTCCGCAGAGAATACAGTTGAGTCGAATAATGAAGCGCTTAATATATGACATGGTTGGTTGAGGATAATTTCGATAGTCATACTTCTAATTTAGAACGAATGATAATGCTGCAAACTGGGTTGCGATGCAGTTATCGTATCTGTGAAGATATCCGACATAGACAAATTGTAATTCGAAATAAGCAAACGAACTTTCAGACGAGAGTTGAAATGCTCGAAAGGGGTCAGGAAGATATCTTGTCTAACTTGGAGATTATCCACCAGAATCACCAAGCCCAGTATGCAGTACTCAAGACTGAGATGGAAGCACAGCGCTTGTTCAGGATAGAGATGCTACGACGCATGCCACTCGTGGATGAGTCTGTCTCAGCTGAGTCTGAGAGGCATGAGCGTCGTCGCCGCAGGCCAGATGGCTCAAGCCATTCGTCACCACAGAGCCAGTCTCCATCTCAGGGACCATCTTCTTCACACGCCTAGGTGTTCACCATCAGTTGTGTCCTGTTATTTCATCGTTTTTATTGTTTTGTTAGTGGAATTTTATTTCAGTAGTTAGATTTAAATATTAAGTTGTTTGTTTTAGATTGCTTGGATTTCATATTATTTTAATATAATTTATTTTGATCATCTTTCGTAAGGTTGTCTTGGAGTAAAAGTTGAAAATAGTGGTAGCATGATATGTAGGAGAGTTTAGATACCGGGTTGTTAGGAAATCAAAACTATGGTTAGTTTCGGTTTGGTTTGGCAGTTTTCTATTTTCGAAATTGCCTTAAAACAATTTGGCAATTTGCCGATTCGTTTTGGAAACCCGTAACCTATTTAAACTTCCATCATACTACACTCACAACCCACACTACACCCCATAATCATCTTTCACTTTTCACTCCAACCTTTTTTTTTTTTTTCTTGTTTTTCTTAGAAACTCACTTTTCTGCTTTACGAAGCGCCACGCTTCAAGCAGAGCGACTCGCCCTATTACATCAGTAAATCGAAAAATCACTAAAGCCACGCTTCAAGTAGTAAGCGACCGCCAAACACCGGAAATCGAAAAAAAATCGAGCCGCCCAAGCATCAAGTAGAAAGCACGACCCGCTAAAACAACTGTAATTTCAAAACCTAAGAGCGCGACTCGGCATCTATACGAAAGCGCCAGCGCCTCTCTCAAGATAAGTTAATGTGAAATTTCGATTTTCGAAGTTTTCTTCGTGTTTCGCAGAAATTTGTTCTCTGAGTAGTTTTGAGATGACACCACCTATAGTGATTCTGAGCAGTCATTTGAAGACTTGATGGGAACCTATACCTATGGAGCATCGTTCAGCGGCCGGATCGCGGCGATTAGGATGGCGGCATCTTACGGTAAGTGATGACGACTCTTTTCACGGGCTAACTGAATTCTTCTATAATAATATTACTTTCTTTTGTACCCAAGAAGGAGAACAAAAATTTTCCCTTGCTTTTGATGGTAACGACTATGGAATTTGATAAGCACTTGATAGCTTTGGTTTCGGGATTGCCATTACGACCCTATGCACACGTGGGGGATATATGACGGATAACTCATACCTATATGAATATGCCTATTTCCATGAGTATTATGGGGGGAGGGTGTTTAAAATATCATGGACCAAGACCAATATAACATCGCATCGAGTAGCCTATCGCTGAATGTAGGCCCAACCATGTTGTTCATCATGATGAACATTCTAGGAACGGCAGTTTATACGCCAATAATATCATTTGGTGGCGTTTTCCTTGCTTTAGCCGAGGGACGTCGTCGGTATGACATTCCCCGAAGTTTTAGTTGCTACTCGAAGGCGAGGCCATTCCTTGAGGCATAAGTACCTTCTTATGCCTGTCTTGGTTTGTCGCCTTTATCGCGGCGCTTGCCTACCCAGATTCTCGTATACGCATTACCAGATTGGGAAAGGGTCGAAATCATGAGACCCACCAATCGTGGTGGTAAGATCATTCCGAGCCATGACTTGGTCGGGATGGGGTGCAACCACATTTTGGTGCCCCTTACACCCCATAAGACCAAATAACACTAGAGAGGTTAGCACTAGTTGATGATACATACGGCCGGGCGTGGCAAGTTGTTATGGCATGGCGGGATCGAAAAGAACCTCATATAGAAGAGGAGGATGACGAGTAGATCTTTGGGTGCAGGTAAGTTTTAGTTAAGTTAGTGTCTGCTTATGTCCTAAGCAATTTAATTCTGTTAACCCCATAATGGGTGGAACTCTTATAGAGTTGCGTCAGTATTTTTATTACTATATTTGTATGTTTTAACTTTGTTTTGCAGATGTTCCCGATTTCACAGCGTTTCAATGGTATTTTTCCTACCCTCTTTATTTAAATGCTTTGAGGACAAAGCATGCTTCTTGTTTGGGGGGCATAGAAACACGCGTGTAATTAAGACATCTGTTAGGATATAGATAGGTATAATATGCACTTGTTTTCTAGTTAAAATTTCAAAAATTCAAAATATAAATAAAAAAAAAAAAGTATGCTATACACTTAGGAATATTTGTATTGTTTTCTTTTCTATGCTCTCTTAACAATCTAGAAGTCTCAAGTAGCTTTTGCATCGAATAATAGTTAGAAACTTAGGTTAATATGTAGGTAATAATCTTTGCATCTATCTATAAATATATTACATGAGTATCTATGATTGTTTGGCAAGAAGTTTATGAAATCTAGGCTAGAGTACTTATTCTACAAATCCTGTGAGAATATAGCCTAAAGCCTTATATGATACGAAAAAAACATTTGAGAAATGACACAAGGGAGAAGTAAAATCCGGATAGAGAAATCACACGCCCACTTGCTTGATCACTATGCCATATCCTAAGCGAGAATTTAGGCCCTCTTTGGATCGATATAGCTAGAAATTCAAACCTATGAATTATTTTCCGATAGTAAGCCCCTCGAGCCTTTCTTTAGCCTTCCATAAACCACAATTCCTTTACCCATTTACAAAAACAAAACAAAATAAAAAAATAATAATAAATCAACCTACCCAATTTAGAATAAGTCTGAGAATAGAATGATGAAGAAAGAAGAAGAGAAAAACCTGTGTAAACAAAAATTAGTAGTTGCTTCCGGAAATAAAGAAAAGAAGTTTCCATCCAAAGAAAAAAAAAAAAAAAATAGAAATAAATCAAAACTCCAAAAATAGAATAAAGGGAGTCAAAAGCCAAAGAAAAAAAAAAAGAAAAAATATGGCTAAGGATGGAAACAAAGTGTAGAAGCAAAAGTAAATAACAAGGTTTCTCTAGTTACATAATATGAAGACTCTATTATCTCGGACTTGTGTCTTTTTGAATATCCATTTCCTTCCTTCTTAAACCATCTCCTAATCCCATGAACACCTAATAAAGACCTCTAGCTTAATTAGGAATAGGTTAGTGTGATAGTAAGTGGCAGATGTGTTTGATCGACCCGGCTTCCTTGTTGTCATTGAGATTGTAAGGTAAAGTGTGCCCATCGCACAATTGGAGTAGCTTGAAAACTTGAGTGGAAAAATCAGAGTGGTTTTGTCTTGACATTTATGTGAGGACCTACTTAAGGACGCTTATTCGAAGTTTTTAAACGGACTCGCTATTACATTTCATAGTATTACTCATTGTTATATGTTTATTTTAGATGATTGATTATTATGCATATATTAGCTTAGGGTTATTTGGGTTATTCTTATGTATTTGCTAGTGAGATGTATAGATAGTTGAGACATGAATGAGAAAACAATAGTTTTATTTCTTAGTCGTTGTAGTATAGATGAAGTTTGTGAGTACCTTCTTTGGAAAACTCTCATGAGGCTATAACTTCGTCCACTAGGGAATTCCTAGTGGTTTAAGGCCTTGTTGCATATGGTCAATGCAATCGCACTCAGTAAACGAGAGTAGTTAGAACTCCATTTTTGGTCACTTATTCTAATTTCTCATCTTTGCTTGAGGACAAGCAAAATGTTTGTTTGGGGTGGTTTGATAAGAGCCCAAAACTGTAGTTTTAACCCCTTAATAATCATCTTGTTAGACCAATTATGTGAATAATAAGTAAGAGTTAATACTGACGTGTTTTTATGCATTTCGGGCTTGAAGTCCATTATGTGCGTAATTGCCACTTTAGTGAGATAAATGAGCAACAGCGGTCGGTAGAACTTCGAATGCCATATCGTTGGACTCGGAGACCCTCGAATTGGGCCTACCTTATGTCAAAACGACCGGCTCGGAAAGAGCTTTCCAATGGTCCAATCCTTGACCCAATCAGAGGAGCAGAAGTGGACGAAAAGTCTGTGGAAGCCAACTGCAGCTGAAGAGGCCTTTTGGGATCGAAGAATTGGGTTTTGGGCCCGATTCTCGGCCCAAAACATGGCTCCAAGCCCATGCACGATTTTTGGATCTGGATGTATAAAACAAAAGCTTCACTCTTTGTTAATGGTAGCTAGTTAGACCTAAATTAATATATAGAATTCTAGATCTAGTTTTATTAAGAAATTAAGTTTTAGTTCTATTTCAATTCTTGTTTTAGATTAAATCTTTGAATCATTGTTCTTGATTGATTAGATAAATAAAATAGTTAGTTGTCCATTTGAATTTTGTCATTTCCATTCTAGATCTAAATAAATTCTTGTTATTATTCCATTCCAGCCATTAAATTAGATTCATTATTGTTAACTAAGTAAATCTCAATTTCTTACATTATGTTTAGTTTAGATTCAATGGGAAATGTTGGGTTGATGACTCAAGGCTAAACCTCCATTAGAGGGTTGATGAAGCCTTGATGAAAACTTAGTGGTTAGTATAGAATTTGGTAGTAGAATCTATTCCACTCTAGAAGGTCGTGTTTAGCCATGAGAATGGGTGGGCGACCTCACATGCTAGTTAGTATCCCGGTAGGAATGCCATGAACACTAGGGATTAGACTTCGAAATTCTTGCCGTTAAAGCGTAAGAATCGAGATACGACAATCTATACTAGGTTATTAAGTTGGAGTCGAGGTGGATTTAATTCCCCTCTATTTCTTTATCTAGAGTCAAACAATCGTATTTCCGTAGCTTCGTAGATTATCTTTAGTTATATTTTATCTTGTTATTTATTATATCTAGTTATTTAAAATAACGCGTCTTGTTAGCATAACATTTCGTAAAGCTCTCATTGACTTAGAGGTGATTTCTTAGACTTAGAAAACAATACATGCTAGGGAACTAGGAGTGGAACGAACTTCATACTCCATTTAGTGCAATTCGCATTGAGAGTAGAAGCTTTGATAATAGACTCGTAAAAGTTCAGTTTTAGTTTACTTACGTTTTGAATTCATCACTCATTTCGTAGGTAGAGTACTCATTTTATCATTATCAACATGCTCACCTGAAGAGTGATAGGAGCAAATAAAACAGATAGGTTTATTGAAATACAAATTTTTTTTACTGGAATAAGCAACAATAACTTGCAAAATTACTACGAAATCATATCATTAATGGAAAATGTCACAATCACAATTAATCATGAATAGTAGAAAAATAGACCTGAATCGTGCATAAGTACAAAAAAAAAGTGCATAAATAGCTGACCTATATTTACTTCTCCGAGAACCTGATCTGTGCATGAAAATGGCATTTTTCATTAGAATACGAAAAATCTAGACTGAAAAGGCAAGTCAAAAACATAAAAGTCACTTTACTCAGCTCACATTCAAAAAAATTAAAATAAAATATCGATCTCATTTGATGGTCGAAAAAAACAAAGACCAATGAAGAGAAGGGATATTTTCATGTTTTCTTTTTTAAGGAAAAAAGGATACCCAAGATACATTGACACGGATACATGTGTCCATATTCCACATGAGATCCAAAGTGGACGACACGGCAAACTATTCAAATGTGAGGTATATCAATGTGTCCTCCGTTGTGTTTACATGAAAATCTGACACAGATTATTTTTAACATATGGTGTGTCCATGTGATAATATAGACAAATGCTAAACCCATAGCAGATAATAAGAACCAACAGCAGATGAGAGGAACATATAAACCTATGTTACAAGGACATGCCATATTTTAATTAAAAATACTCAGACTGGACATACACAAATGGTATGTGATATACCTCAATTTTTGAAATTTTGCAGTGGCAGATGTGAATACTTAGTATCAGACACATATCCATGTCAACGAAACTTATTAAAACTGTAGTAAAAACCCTGAGACACATCTTAATACATAGGAACCTTTTATACAAAAGATAGAGCATGTGATGAGAATAACAACCAAATTCTCAATGAATCACCTCATAATCACGCCGTGTTTGAAGTAATAATTTGAAAAGAAAAATATGTAGAACATTTTAAAAGACAATAGTCAATATGTATCACAAAGTAGAAGCATAAGAAATGTCCGGACACGCAGGTAAGTACAAGAAAAACAATATTACATATACATGCAGCAATTTACGATAATCAACAAACAGACAACAAAGAAAAAAAGTTCCACGCCAGTACGAGAGACTGAAGAAAACAAAACAAAAATGGAGACCACTGACACATACTAGCAAGAGTACAATAGAGATTGAAAGTATAATGAGTGGATGATAAGGGTAGTACAACGAGAATTCAGAAAATCCCCAGATTTAGTGGAGATATGGTCGCCTTCAAGGTCAGAGAAGAATAGACGAAGGCACTCAATGGTGGCTTTGGAGAGTCCAGACGAGGAGGGCCTTATCACGTAATCACCGCTGGATTTGTTTAACGCAAAGCGCCCTGCAAGTGCCTAGAAACAAATAGGAGAAGAAAATAAAAAGGACGATGCTTTTGGATTTATATAGATTTTACCAACATTCGTCGTAATCATAGTTTCAGCTGAACCAGATTTAAATTCTTGCAGCTGATTCTGCAATCGAAGCAAGTCTTGAGATAATTTGGTCATCTTTGCCTGCCAAGTGCCAATCAATAATCATGTTAATTAGTTAAAAATATAATAATAATAAGGAAGAAGAATAAAGTGTTACCTCGTGTTCTCTGATGAGAGACTGTCGATCCCAAACGAAGAAAGTGAGGAAAACGAAAGAAATGAAAAGGAAAGCTAATCGTTTAGGACGTTGTAGATAATAAGATGGGTGAATATATCTCCAACGATTATTGGATGATGAGGAAGAGATTGATAATTTTCTAGCCATTGATTGATTTATTATTATTAGCTTCGAGGTCAGTCAAGATTTTTTTTTTTTTAAGAAGACGGGATGGACTGGTTTCAACACAATCCATTTGTTGGGAATTAGAAAAGGAAGAAGAAGGTAGGAAGTGATTGTTCTGGGGAAGAGGAGGAGGGGTTGAAGGAGAGAAACCCCTGACCTAGCGGCTGCTGTGAGAGAGAAAGAGAGGTTTTCTATTTTTACATACCGAGCGCGATTTTTTTTTTGTTTCCATCTTTTCGAAATTTCGATGTTGTTTTGGTTTTTTGGATTTGTAACACTTCTCAGACGATTTTCAAGCGTTAGCAATTAATTTCATAAATTCAACAAAATAAAGTAACGCTTTACAACACTAGCTAATCTGCATGTCCTATGGCCAGACTTACTACTATAGAGATTCATATTTTGGGTATGTTTGTTATTAATCACATAAGTTTGTATTGAAGAAAGATGTCATGGTACTTTTAGTCTTAAAAGTTAGCGTTCACAGTGTTTTTGTACATGACAAACTTGCAATTTCCTTGTTTATATATAAACTTCAGAAAAAGATAGCAATAAAACCATTGACAAAGTCATATATACATTTGAAATGAACTATTATACCTTAGCTGAATTCTTATAATGAAATAAAAGAATACAAATATAAATCAACATGAATAACCTGGCCATATGGTGTCCAAAAACATTAAGCCATTTTGGCTTCGTATAGCTACTTTTATCACTGTCATCGACCATGATCGATACGAATGAGCTCTTACTGATCAAACACCCCAACCCCATCAAGCTTCCTAACCAAAAGATTTTGATTTATATCTAAAATCCCAATTCTATGCACAACAACGACGGGAAAACTTAACATCCCATCACGTACATCAAAGTCATGCAGAATAAACTACTCGAATAGTTGAACGTTGCAATTGTGCTCACCTTGCTCACCTGTTTCTTCTCATCCATCCCTTCATTGAGGTTGAAAACATAGTGTGTGATCTTGACCAAGGCAGTATGTGGAACATTAGTAGATTGAGTGATCATAATCCAGGAGGTACATTGTGATTTCTCTGATCCCTGTCTCACCAATCTTTATAGACTGCATCAACCCATCCAGCTGACCAAGAACTTTTCCAACGAAGTATTTTCTATTGATAGGGACTTGATAGAAATGACATAAAATTTCATCTGGCTGCCTGACCATCAACACCATTTTGACACCCGACGCTAATAACAGTTATAAAATTAAGTTGGCTAAGCTGAGCTTGACATAATAAGATCATGCAAAATACAAAACTGAAATAAATGATGATATGCAGCTATGAGACAATAGATAAGAACAACATCAAATGTTCAATTCTACATAGCCTACAAAACTGTAAGTGAACTTTACATTGCATTCCCTCCAATATAAATGGCTTATGATTATATGAAGTTGAATTTAAAGGGTGAATTTTAATTCAAATTAAGACATTTTATTACTCTTACATAATCAAGCTATGATTTTCTTTCAATTTCAATTGAACTTTTAAGCTTTACATATGGCCTTAGTGACAGTTACCTTCCGGTTGTTTTCTATATAATTTGGTGATTTTTTTTTTTTTCATGTCAATTTTTTTTTAGCCAAGGTAAGCTTAACCAACGTAAGCAAGATGGACGTGGGTTTGTAGCTTCCAGAGACTCTAGTTGCAAATTCTAGTTCATGAATCATTCTAGCCTTAAATTAAGTCAATTTTTTTACCAAAGTTATTGATCCCACTTCAACAAATATCATTTTAGAGCATTTCATAAACATTCTATAACACATATAATTCAAACTGAAGGGTGTGTGGCCTATACCTAACATTAAATACTGAATAAGCCTTAACATCATAAAAGGATTATGTAATCGATATAATCCAAGAAGATGTAACAACAACAACCAAAACAATGGTTAGCAACTTAAAAACATCACCTCACTAAGGGAAACTTTCCTAGATCATGCCATACCTACTGATTGCTCATGGGTCTGTCAGATATGATGAATTTTACTTCGATTAAAGGATATATACGAACACAAAAATGTCCAACCAATTTATGCATGAACCATCAGGTATCCCATTAAGTTAAATTTTTTGATACAACATACTACAATCTCAAATTGTCACATCTTCTTAACAGATTAAGAGTGTGTATCAAATATGAGGAGACAATCACTAAAAATAAAATCAATTCAGAAATATAAAAATCCAAAACAAATAAGTGTAAAATGACAGACAAATGGAAATTAAACAAAAAAAAAAGAAAAACTCCTGCCTGATAATAAATGTGTGAAAGTTGTCTACCTTGGATAAACAAACTAACGCCGATCAGTTTTCCCAGCTCTGCACTTTCCAAAATACAGATGCTTTGGCTTGAGATTATGAATGACCCTATCCCCTTCTCCCCTTTTAGCATTTTTATTCCTCTTCTTGATAGAATTCCAACCCATTTTCACAGCCTTCAATTTTTGTTGAGAGTCCTTGAAGCCTTCTCCTGGCACAACTTCACCAGGAGGTCAAGACACGAACCTCGATCGAGATTGAGACCTCAGTTGCAGCTTCTTGTTGGGTTATTCAACATCAATGCAACATCCATATCATCAGCTCCACCTGCCATTGACCTTTCCCTCTTTCTGCCCCTAGATACGGATCTACTTCGAGCATAGTTAATAGCTGAACTGGGATCCAGCCTTAACGCATACAGATCCCTTCCCATCCTCTCATTTGTGAACTTCCTTTGTGTACCAAATTTCCTTGGTACAATGGGCCTACTCTCTGCAGTGCTCTATCATATGCTCCTGAATGAGAAGTTTTAAAGCTTTTTGCTCTTCCGCGGTCAATCCCTTACCATCCATGTCTTCGTCATCATATCAATTGATAAACTTAGTAAGTGATTATTAGTAATTGAACCCTATAACAAATACAAATTGAACACAGGGATAACAAACATCGCTCAAACACGAATCAAAATGCATGATGAAATCACTGTTCCATATCCCAAGTCGGCACTCATGGTCTCAATTTGTTAAAATCTGACTCACATTCTCACAATTTTGTATAGTACCATTTCTTTCAGCTTATTTTTTTTCCAACCATTTAATTGGATAAAAAAAAGTCGGCTCACTGTGTATATCCAGCATATCCAGCTTAAGTTCAAATAAAAAATCCAAGATATCAGGGGAGACAGTAGATCAAGATCTACTTATGAAGATAGGTGTTCAAGAAACAGTTAAACCTCCTATCAGAGAAATCAGAGAAAATAAGTCTCCGTCATTAAGAAGATATATGAATATGCATCACATTACCTTCCACCATATCCAGTTTGCATGGCAATCATGCCTCCATTGCAAAAGTTGTTGAGATCCTCAAATTGCTCCACAGTCCATTTATACCACCTCATTAGAAACACTCTCAATGTCAGACCATGTGAAACAATTATTAGGTTCTCGTTGTGATTCCTACAACCAGGTGGCTAAAACCGTCCAATGTCAATATCATGTCTAAAGGTTTCTCTGAATCCTGATTCAGTAACATGTTCACAGTTTAGAATTCCACACCTAATATGTCAGTTCCGAGAAGAATCAAGAGATTGAGAGAGGAACCCGTAGGTGACGGTGAGATTTGGTTTCAATTTTTTTTTTTTTTTCTGATTTGGAGATTTGAGAGAGTTTGGTGTTTGACGACAGTTTGGGTTTCTTTTTTCGGTTGTTAATTACTTACTTACCCCCGACATACAATTCAAATGATGCGTATTTTTAGTTTTTTTTTCTCACCATATGTGAAAAGACTTAATAGATTTCTATATATTACAAAATAGACCAATTTTAGGGGTATTTTTAGTAAGAAGAAAAATTAATATTTTGAAAATATGGATTTTTTTGAAAAATTTGCTGATGTGGTTCAATGTGAGCATTGTGGGAGAAACGGATATTAATATAGGTAGGATTGCTAACGCTTATATAGCGTTGGCAATTTACTAACGGTAAATAACCGTTGCAAAATAAAAAAGGTGCGTGTTGCAAATATCCTATTATGGTGTAGTGTTAGGTAGGTATGATCCTGATATAGTGTGTCTCTCAGAAACAAAGGTGGGTAGTGACCGAATTAATAGGGTTAGTAGAATGGTTAAGTACAGTGGTTGCTTCAGTGTCCCAGTTGTGGGTCTTAGTGGTGGGCTTGCTGTTCTCTGAAAGGAGGGAGTGGACCTGGAAATCTTGGCAGCAATTCGAAACCAAGTGACAGGTAAGCTTAATAATTACCATTGCACCGAATCTTGGTACTTCTCCTTTGTGTATGGAGAGCGTTTAGCATGTAATAGACACAAAGTTTGGAAGGAGCTTAGGGATGTTGCCCTCATGATCCCTGGGCCTTGGTGCATGTTTGGAGATTTTAATGCTATAACATCACTAGATGAAAAAATAGGGGGAAAAAGTATTTTTGATAAAAGCATGCTAGAGTTTAATGAGCTGATCAATGATCTTGGCCTTATTGATCTAGGGTTCAAAGGTCCAAAATATACTTGGAGAAATAATAGAGCCCCACAGGATCATATCATTGAAAGATTAGAGAGAGCTATGACAAATGATGCCTGGCTCCTTAACTTTCCTCACATGTAAGTTAATAATGTTGTTAATGCGACATCTGACCATCTATCGATTATGATTAATCTCAATAATAAGGATGATAATAGAACTGAGCATGGGAAACCTTTTAGATTCTATACTATGTGGTTTTCTGATAAGACATGCATGCATGTTATAGATACTGCTTGGAAATCTATTATGCATGATATGCCTGATATGAATGTGATTCTTAAACAAAATGTTACTCAGCAACGCCTTACTATATGGAATAAGAAAGTTTTTGGTAATATTTTCACTAACATAAATAAAGTACAAAAGGAGTTGGAGGATGTTTTGATAAAACCTTTCTCTTCAACCAACTATGAAAGAGCTAAGGTGCTTAAATCTGAGTTGTTTGATTGGTTGGCTAAGGGGGAGAGTTTTTGGAAACAAAAATCCACTACTCACTGGTTGAAAGATGGAGGGAGAAATACTAGATTCTTCCACCTTTTCACCATTTTTAGAAAAAGAAAAAACAAGATTGATAAACTTAAAAAGAAGGATAGGGGTTGGAGCATGGGGAGAGCTGAAGTGGGGGCTAACATTAATACATACTTTAGAAATCTCTTTAGCTCTAACCAACCTCAGGATAATGAGAGTATTTTCAACTTATTTCAGCCCTGTATTACAGAAAGGGAGAATAATATTCTTACTGTTGTTCCTACAAATGAGGATATTTGGAGAGTGGTTAGGAAGATGGGCAGCCTGAAGGCCCCTAGGCCAGATGGCTTCTAAGGCTGTTTCTACGAAACCTCTTGGGACATTGTCAGAACAAGTATGTCTGCCTTTGTGAAGGACTTCTTCATCAAGGGGGTGCTTAATCCTACCTTTAATGAAACTTTCATTGCTCTTATCCCCAAAGTAAGTAATCCTGAGGCTGTGGAGAATTTTAGGCCTATTAGGCTGTGCAATTTCTGTTATAAGGTGATTTCCAAGATTCTAGTCAATCGGCTTAAGTGTCACCTGAATAAAATTGTCTCTCTTTTCCAAGAGGCCTTCATAAAAGGAAGAAATATAGGAGACAATACTGGCTTGGCTTGTGAACTGTTTCACCACATGAAGAACATGAAGTCTAAGAATCATGGGTGGGTGGCTTTAAAGATGGATATGGCGAAAGCCTATGATAGGGTGGAGTGGTCTTTTCTAGACCATATTTTTTAGAGACTGGGCTTTAATTAAAGACGGAGAAATCTTATTCAACAATGCTTATCTTCTGTGTCCTTTCAAGTTTTACTGAATGGTTGTCCTATCAATAAGATCATCCCAGAAAGAGGCCTCAGACAAGGGGATCCTCTTTCCCCATATCTTTTATGATCATGTCTGAGGCCCTGTCCAGGATGATTGCAAAAGCTGAAATGGATGAGAAAGTCCATGGGATTAAGATCAGGAGAGCTTCTCCTCCTATTACCCATCTTCTCTATGCAGATGATTTGATTTTGTTCACCAGAGGCAACCTTGAGGATGGGGTTCACCTGAAAACCATCCTACAAGATTACTGTACTACCTTTGGTCATCTTATCAATTTTGATAAGTCTAGCATTTTCTTCAGTAGAAATGTGAAGTTTAGGAATAAAATCAAGCTTAAGAAATTCTGGAAGATGAGATTGTTTGATCCTAAGGATAAGTATCTAGGTATCCCTATTATGTTATCTCATAAAAAGGCAGAGAATTTTGATTATTTGGTAGACAAGATACACAATAAGATCAAAGGGTGGAAGGCTAAGGTACTATCTCAGACTGGTAGGGCTACTCTGATCCAGTTTGTAGTACATGCCACCCATTTGTATGCTATGGCCACCTATATGCTTCCTGTGTCTACTTGTAATAAGATAGACAAAGCATGTAGAGACTTTTTCTGGCATGGCACTGAAGTTTCTAAAACTGTCCACACCATTGGGTGGGATAACATTTGTAAACCCAAGTCTGAAGGAGGCTTGTGGTTCAGAAAGATGAGGGATATGAACTTGGCAATGCTTGCCAAGCTTCCTTGGAAAGCAGCAACGGATATAAACTCTATATGGACAAAAACTTTAGCAAGTATTTATGGGAAAAATTGGATTGGAGACATCTAGAAACCTCCTGGGTATGCTTCCTACTTTTAGACAGGCATACACAGAACCTATAACCTCATCAGTGGGGGTTTGATTTGGAGGATTCATAGTGGAACCTCCACTTCAGTCCTGGATGATCCTTAGGTTTTATGTAATGGAAAGCCTAAGACTCTAAGGGAGCTAAGGGTGGAGGATTCCAATTTGAATGGCCTCCATGTGGCAGACTTGTTTAGAGAAGATGGGACTGGTTGGGATGAGGCCAAGCTAGCTTCCCTCTTCCCTCTTTTTTTAGCCCAGAGAATCCAAGAAGTTTTGATAAGACCTTTGGACATTGGCAAGAACAGAATGGTGTGGAGTGAGGACAAGTTTGGAGGTTCACTGTAAAATCTGCCTACAAACATTTAACTAAGGATAAAGTTGTAGGACAGAGCTCCAGCTTTAGTTCTCACACTATTAAACTCCTCTGGAAAGCCAAACTACTAACCAATGTCCAAATGTTCTTATGGAAAGCTTATATGGATGTCTTACCTATGGGGGACAAGATGGCAACAAGGAAAATGAGTGGAGACTTCTCCTGTCCTTTGTGTTACAAGACCTTAGAGACTGATGGCCATCTATTCTTTGGCTGTGACTGGTCTAGAGCTATGTGGTTCTCATCGGACTTGGGTCTGAGAATAGAGGGTCAAGGCAGTAATAAGGCCAAATCTTGGGTCACTAAGTTCATTTCTTGGTGTCATTGCAAGAATCAAGAGATATCCCAAGCTGGGATAAAAGCATGCTACTTGTTATACAACTTATGAATAACAAGGAATGAAGCTAAGTTTGATAAGAGAAGGCCTAATAGGGAAATAACTATCAGGAGAAGTACTATGGAGGCTGACAAATGCTATACAGGCCTTGTAACAGGAAACCCTAAACATCTAAACTCTAAACCTCATGTATCTTACTATGAACAAGCTGGGTTTGAATCTATATTTCCTAGTATCCCTAATGACTGTATTAATCTCAGGTTTGATGCATCCTTCCAGCCCACAACAGGATGGGCATCAGCTGGCACCATAGCTTGGGACAATGAAGGAAAGATAGTAGGAGCAGGAACCAGAAGATTTAAAGCCAAGTTAGCAGAAGAAGCCGAAATGGTGGCAGCTGAGGTGGCAATTTTGCTAGCAATAGCTTCTGGGTGGACTGCAGTTCTTTTGGAAGGAGATAGTGCAGAGGTCATCAAAGCTTTCAATACCTCTACTTGTTCATGGCTACTTGAAAGCCTAAGAGACTATGTTTTAAACTTGAGTAAATCCTTCATGTTTTGTAAGTTTAATTGGATCAGTAGGGTGTCCAATGGAGAGGCACATTTGTTGGCGAAGTGGTTTAACAATCGACAACAAGAGTGTCAGCTGCCAAAATGCCTACTGACAAACAATGTTATGCCTGTAATGCTTTAGTGCTCTCAATATATATATATATATATATATATATATATATATATATATATATATATATATATATATATATATATATATATATTGAGGTTTAGTTTACCACTTTTTATACCATAGTTTATACTACACCCCCCTACAAAATGAGTTAAGGGCTAATAATTTGTGGATATGATCTACTAATCATAGATAGCATCTACACAAAAATTCATCTCATTTGGAAATCTCTAACCTAGTTAAAAATCATTGTCAACTTTGAATTTTTTTTAACTGGTCAGATTATTCAATTTTGCAATCATTTTTTGACATAGTTAAACATTATCAAATGAGTTGAAATTTTATAGAGGTGATCTTCATGGTTAATTGAACACATCCACAAAAAACTAGGTTATAATTCGCGTTGTAGGTGAAATTGTGGGGCATGGTATAAACTATGGTATAAAAAGTATGGTAAACGGAACCTGTTTGATATATATATATATATATAAGATATTATCGAAAAAAAGAAGAAGATGGTTGGCGCTTGAAGACCAAGTCTATGATGCAATTAAGCAAATGACGATCAGAAGATGGTTGGCTTACAGGTCAACTATCAAGGGAAACTATGCCTAGTGTGGGAGATTAGTATAGAAGACCACCGAAAGCACCACTACCATTGTATCGTTCTCTTAACAAGGTCAAATCTTTGGAGCCGCAGGTAGTAAACAACTATTGCCTGCTACTACTAATTATTTAGCCCGAGTGTTGGGCCATTTTTTAGGTGAGTGGAGCATGCAATTGCACTAGCGCTGGTAAACCCTATGGGGGTTAAGTTAAATTCTACTTCTTCTATGCACACCTTGGGTGCTAGCTTAGGAATGTCCCTTAGGTTATGAGAGGGACGGTTTCAAAAAGCGTTTATCATCCATGCATATATACAAAGGACAATTAGCAGCCAAGATTGTGTTGCAAGTTGGCAACTTGAAAATTCAAAGTTTACCGAGATTGGTGATGATCAAGTGTTCTACTCTTGTTACTTGGAAAAAACCACCGGTTGGTTTTTTTAAGCTTAATTCCGACGGGTCTTCTCTCAACAATCCTGGTAGGTGCGGGGGAGGGGGGATTATAAGGGATCATAATGGTGTATTTTGTGAAGCCTTTGCCTTTTCTTTTGGATTTGGTTCTAATACAAAGGCTGAGCTTTTTGCTGTTTTGGAAGGTTTGAAGATTTGTTTGCAGAGGAACTTTAGACTGCTAATTGTAGAGTTGGATTCCCAGATTATTTTGGGTTGGTTCTATGGAGGGAAGGGCCCTCCTTAGTTTCTAAGACGAACATGGTTACAGGCCCTTCAAATGAATGGCAGACTATTTAAATGCTTCATTTATTCATGTGTCCAGAGAGGGTACTTGTGTTGCAAATGCTTTAGCTAAGTTTGCTACTGGTTCGGATTGTAACGAGATTTTTTCTAATCCTCATCGTCTACCCAGAGATGCTAAAAGGTGTTATATGCTAGAAGGTGAGAGTATGAGTTGATTGTGTAATGTTTGTTTTTCATTTTATAGATTTTACAAACGCGTTGCTATTTGTAATGGGGTAAGACTTGTTACATAAATCAAAGTTTACCGCATTGATTTAGTATTCACGGAAAAACTACTTGAAACATTTTAGTGCCTAAAGACAGTAAGAGAAAGATCCCGGGTCAAAAAATTGCCCGATAAAAAAAGAGCTGAGTTTTTTTTTTTTTTTTTTTTATTGTGACTTTGACAAACTGTTCGCTATTTGCGGCATGAAAGCTGCCTATAAAGTACGTTTCATTCAATATATTATGCTATATTTTAACTTTTTAAAAGGGGTGTTTCTTTTTGTTCAAATCTAAGAAGATCTCCATTTCTAGCTAAGACTGTTTAGGAAAAATCCAAATAAAGGTATTTGTCAGTATAAAGTAACCATACTTTAACCTTAAACAATGCAAGAAACTCTTGAAAATAGCATCAAAATTTCACATTGAGATGGTGATGGCAAAGAGTTTGTCTCATTTCTTTGTATTTTAGCAAAAATCAGCTCCTTATGATAAACGTTGGTGCCTCCTGGCTCCATCACAACAACATGAGGCATACCTCATTCAGAACTTATTTAGAGAACTTTAAAGGGGCAATCAGACAACTGTATAGGACGTATACATGACATAGGAGATTAGTGGTAACAATGGGACCGGATGCGGTATAGCTGGGGGAGTCAGGTTGCACCAGATCAGATCCGCGGTATCCCAACTGTTCTGGAACTGCTGCGAGACGTGGAAAGATGGAGAGTGGAACCTTAACCGCAAGGTAACTGCCGCGATACGTGGAAAGATGGAGAGATCATGGAGGAAAGAAGATATAAAGAGAAGAGGAGAAAAACAGAGAGAGGGAGAAAGAAAAAGAGAGAGAGAGAGAGGAATTAAGAGAGTGAACATAAGAGAAGACAAGTAACTTCATAGGGTGTAATAAGAGGACAGTACATACAACAACCTATAAAAACAACAACAGCACAACAATGATATTGACGTCTTGACAATAGTTTGTTCCTTGGATCGTTTGCTCCTAGCATCGATTTCCGGCCAATGGGGGACTAATATATATAACCAATGTATATTATACACATGTCCAACACAACTTATCATAAAACACTTCTCTCGACGACCTCATTACGAACTCATAGCGAACTGACAGTCTCTCTATGAGATCGCCGAGCAGGCCGCCCAAATACTCATTCACGAATTGCCATCACGATGCGCCATCATAACAGTCAGTAACGGACGAGCCAGCTGTCTCCATCAAGTCCAGAACTTCAGCCACACTCATCAATGCTCCATAAAGTCTCACATCAATATGACTTGACCTGAAGGAAGAGAAGACAAAGAATCACCATGAAGACTATAAAAGCAGACTCCATTCTCTTTCCAAAGGGGAGAGGAACTCCATCCATGGAAGCTGGATCCATTCCATTCGCTCACCCCAAATCGACTCCATCCGCTGGGGCTAGGTCGACTCCCTCTAAGAGATCACCAGATCTATTCCATCTTTTCCCTAGGCTCTCCGGAAGAGACCTCTCTCTATCTACCACACCAGATCTAATCACACCAAATCATGAACTACGTCTGACTTGATTCAGGTTCCTCAGGGAGAACGTGATACGTAGGCAATACGTTCGGAACAAACTCAGTCATATCCACAATCTTCCCCCAATTTCCCCCAAATCTATACATCTGTAAAGTTAGACCAAACTTGACCTTTACATTGGCGCCGTCTGTGGGGAGATCTTTTGAGAAAAACCACATTATTCAAATCAGTTTCCCTCAAACCCACGAAGCGTGGAAAGCCTACAGGAGCAAGTCAAGAACCTGGTCAGCCAGCTTGGGACAATGAACGAGAGCATTACTTTCCTCCGATAGAAGAACCTGACGCTGAAAAACCAGGTCGCAGCCCAGAGTTCAAATGATATCACCGCTGAAGACGGTATCAACGAGGTGAATCAACGGATCAATGAGCTGTCTAAGTGAATCGACCAGAGCACCGTCAAGCGCAACGTTACACAGATCGTACAGAATATGCTGAAGATGTATAAGACTTTCCTTTTTCACAACCGAACTCGCTCCTTGTCAGACCGTCTACAACACGAACTAGGGGCTAGCTTCAAAGAATGCAAACGAGATCACACTACAAAAAAAAGGACTTAACGGGGTGTCTTAGAAAGTGATTTGTGTCACTTTTCTGATTAAGATAAAAGCGTCTTATCTGCCGGCGTCACTAAAAGTTTACAAAAGCGTCTTAAGAAATGTATTTGTTGTGTTAGTTTCTATTTACAAAGGGATACAAAAAGTTGGTTAGTTGTGTCACTTTATACCAAAAAGCGACACTGAAATAGCTTTAAAGCGTCACTAGAAGAGAACTTTGTTGTGTCGCTTTTTAGTAGCAATGATCTAATAGATAGGTGTTTTCGGGCCAAAAAGTGACACAATATGATCATTCGTTGTGACGGTTTTCATTTCATAGAAGTGAGATAACATCAATTTTTTTTAAAACTAAAATTGTAATATATTTATTACTATTTATTAATAACCTGCTACAATATGGATCACTTACAAACATAGTGAGCATAATCTACATAATATTATCACTAAACCTGCCTTACAAAAAATGCAAAACAATCTAAGGTAGCAACAATAAAAAAAAAAATCATTTCATTAATTGGAAATTCATCACCGTTCACATCAAGCAATACACTTTTGCTCGTTGACTGAAACAAACTAGCTATACAAATCATAGTCAATTTAAATTCATCCATAAACCTAGACCCGATAACATTCGTAACCAAAGTGTCACGACATAATCCAAACCCTTGACAAAGGCATCTAAAAAAAGACAACTTACATCCAAAACAATTTCTGAAAATCCCTAACAAGCCAAAATAATCATCTTAACATAAAATAGATTCACCTAACAAAAGGCATTCCATCTTCGTTCAAGTTCTTCATACACCTACAAAATAATAACAATATGACTATGTATCAATAATATCAATAACCAATATTACTGAAAAAAAAAGTGCAACCATTAATCATCCTTAGTACATAACCAAAATATGCAACATCTCAGGTACAAAAGCAAATTCCTAAACCAGATAAGTGAAAACTTAAAATCTTAGTACTCTCGGAGGGGGGTTTACCCAAATTAACACGTGTCTTTCTTGATATCTAGTTCTTTCACATGACGAAAGCAATAATAAAGTACTTGAGGCACAACTTATAGAGTCTAAAATAACTGAATGCCCATAGTCTTATGCACTCTGCCTTCTTCAGCTTTGTCAACTCTTGCCTAATTGCACCAGTCATCTGCACATGAAAGACGAATTCATTAGCTAATGAAAGCTTCAGGAGAATACAATGTTGTATAATGTACTTCATTCCAATTATAGAAGTGTCATGCCCCAAATTTTATAATGACTGAATATCAAAGACACGTGGCCTCTACAATCATTACAAAACTCAGGACGTGATACAGGCCAACCAAGCAAAACCCAAACTATACAAAGACAAAAAATCCTACAAAAATTTCGACAGAGTCTTCACTGTATTTTCAACATTTCATAAACTTAAATCATGTCATAACCTGAAAATCATAATAATATAAATATCATTGCTTAACCCAGCTACTTAACCGTCTCGACGAATGCCAGAACAGTTAAGTAACCCTTACGCCTTGAGACAATTTAGTTCCTTCCCTCAGAAGGCATTAGTTTCTCTAGTACATCTAAAATCTACTAAAAATGTTGTATAATTTACATCAGGACTGTTAGTTCCTCTATACAGGGTGAGGCGTCATTTTAACAAAATTAACCAGCAAATCAAACAAATTTACCTTGTGCAATATTGTTATATGATAATCCACCCCTGTAAGAAGGTTAGTTAGCTTACCATCCTGCAAAGAATGTTTTAAGCAAGTAAAACTAGCTAGCATACATAATAATTCAAACTTACCTACATAGTCTAAAATCATTATAATATAACACACAAATATCCCTAGCCACAACCACAATAGTCATCTTTACACATTGTTGTGACTGACACATATATCCATCTGTCTCCTCACATAACCAGTCTCACTCTCAATAATAGGCAGTCGGGATATCGACTCAGGCCCATAGAAAGCTGAGAAAGCTAGATTTATGCGTTTGTGTGCTATATATCATATCTCTCGCCACTCTTGAGGTTGAGGATTAAAACAGCGCCACTCTTTGGGCTAACATGGGCTATACTTATCCACCCCAATGATCAGCCAAGGAATTTTTCTAACAGCTTAAACTTAACAAGGAATTTTATCCAACATTTTCATTAATGCCAAACCCAAAATAAATATAAAATAACAAAACCAGGAGTCGTGGAGGTCTAGGGACAACACACAACATGCAAATTTAACTTATAAGGCATATAAAAATTCACGAAAGAAAAGTCCACAATTTATAACATGCCATTAAGCAATCTACCAATAATTAAAATTCTCAATGAACCAAATAATCATATCACAACAAAATAAAATGAAGCCAATATATATACCGATACCATTTCAAGCCTTTTCAGGGTATACTCACAATACCCATTTATGAATAAACAATCCAAGTTTCATCCATTTCAATTATTATATCCTCTTCAGAACCCCTGAGTTCCCGTGGTAACACCACCACCAAATAAATATTAAATTTGCACAAAATCCGAACGTGATCATCATCACATATAAATATATTACTACATGACCACCGTTTAATTTAAACAGTTCAAAAGAATACAACAATAATATTTAACCCCTACTTACATCAAGACGAGTAGCTCCTTATACTTTCTGAGACTCGTGGGATAGCTTCTCGTTTAAGTAGAGGCATATAGTTTCTTGACTCGCACGTAAGACACAAATTTATACACAGATATGACAACCATCACACATATATCAGTGTACAAACTAAAAATACAATATGTATACTATAACGGTTGCACCTTCAACTAAGGTTGCCTACGTATCCAATTTTTCAAGATTATATTCAAGTTACGTAGCAGCTCTTACTATTAATTAGGGTGTTTCTATAGGAATGGAAAGTGTGTATAGTTGCTCCTCCATCAAAGCATGAACTTTGCACGCTTCCTTATCGTCATGTGTTCCCAAAGGAATATACCCAACGTCGAGTTCAGTAACGGAACGAGACGATGGCCGAACTTCTCATTGTCTCTGCCAAACTTTAAATATCTCTTCCAACTAAATAATCCTATTTCACAATTTCTTCCATAATATCATAAACTTCTACAAGTAAAGAAAGTAAATGTGTATATCACCCAAAAAAAATCATCCATAATGAAATTCACATCAAAAGTTATCCACAAACAAAGTTTAGTTCATAACAATAAGCAATTAAAATTACAAAATAAGTATAGAAATAAATTTTCAACCTCAGCACAATGGCGATCGTTCTTGATAAAACTTAGATGTTAAAGAATTTTGCTCTGCCTAAACGCCTTAACTAGTTGAGATTTTCACTTTGTTCAATTGACCACAAGAGTGTTCACTTTCTCCCAATAAGTGAACACTTCATCATAATAGAAAACCAACATCACTAATAGTATCTCAACAACATATATTCCATCAAAATCTAACCATCCATCAATCTGAAAAAACAAGCTTAAACTAACAAAAAAATATAAGAAAATAGTAAAACAAAAGAAACCCAATTACCAGAAACCCATACGAATAGCAGCTCATTCTTGCCTCAACCCTGAAACTTTTAGGTGGAGCACGAACTCCGGTAGCAACAGCAGCATTAAAAGCATCATCCGTTGAAGAACACTGAGAAGTCTCTGAAGCAGCTCTATGATGACTTCCTTTAGAAAACCCTTTCCAACCTGAACTCAAATCTTTTTAAGAGCTTCTCCATAGTTTCCACTTCTTATTCTTATTACCATTAACCTTCTCCTACAAAAAGCACAATACCCAAACCTCAAAACTTAGTAAACAATAAAAAACAAGAAGAAATAAACCAAAAATTGAGTTTTTTTAGCTTACTTGGTCATAATGTTCTGGTTTTTTCATGCCAACTGCTGATTTTAGCCATTTCCCTGAAGCACCCATTGTTAAAAATCGGATCTTTGAGCTGATTCGAGCTTCAAAACCCCAAAATACTCTCTTTCTTGGCCTACAAATAGTTTGAGAGAGAGAGAGTGTGTGCTGGAGAGATTGAGAGAGCATGGGCTCTTTGAGAACTGTTTGTGCCCTAAGATTTTTGGGTTTCAATTTTTTGTTTTTTCTGGGGGCGCCAGACTCAAATTTTTTTCACTTCCAATTCACGAGGCTTTTCTGGTGTCGGTTTTTTCCCATACACAATATTTAGGTCTCAATTAATTTATAACTGACACATAAAGTTGCTATTTAGTGTCAATTTAAGAATAAAAGGACACATAAACTGATTTTAGTGTGTCACTTTTTAGAAAAGTGACACAAGATTTATAAAAGTGACACAACATACCTCCTCCACTTCTAAAGCAACACATTAGGCCATATTGTGTCACTTTATCTAAAAAGCGACACAAAGCCTCAAATAAAAAGCAAGACTAAAAATCCTTTTTTTTGTAGTGTCAACTCAAAATCAAGGACGCTCAACGTGAATCATACACTAGGGGCTTCGCCAAAGAACAGTTGCTTCGACACGAGCACCTCACTAATCCAGAGGTATCTACCACCATTAGCATGTATTAACAACTACGTGCTAGTTCGCATTTTTGTAGATCAACTAAAACGCCATGCTGACGACATATAAAAGATCTAATAAAATTCAACAGTCGTCACATTAAGTATGGAATGGCCACTCAGTCTACTGAAATGCCACCCAACTCACAGATCATTCACAAGAGTCTTGCCAATAAAGGATTTATACTTTTAGGACCAGTTTAGGATCGAGCTATCATGGTATCATACTAATAGACTACCTCGTCCAGTTGAAACTCATCATGTACTCGCCTCACGAGCTCACTCCAAAGTGACTCAAGCCGAGTGGACGACCTCGTCCAGGACCTACTCATTATGTACTCGCCTCACGAGCTCACTCCAAAATGACTCTAGTCGAGTAAATAGTCTCGCCAACTCCCTATACTTCTAAGACTAGTTCAGGATTTAGCTATCATGGTATCATACCAATGGACGACCTCATATAGGAGCAACTAAACATGTACTCGCCTCACGAGCTCACTCGAAAGTGACTTAATATAAGCCGGGTGGACGACCTTGTCTAGGATCAACTCCACATGAACTCGCGTCACGAGCTCACTCCAAAGTGACTCAAGCCGAGTGGATGACCTTGTCTAGGATAAACTCCATACGTACTCACCTCACGAGCTCACTCCAAAGTGACTCAAGCCGGGTGGACGACCTCGTCCAGGAGAAACTCAACGTTGGAACGGCCACTCAATCTACTAAAGCGCCACCCAACCTACAGATCGGTCACTCATATGCAGAATGATCTAAAGCCAGGAGCAACTCAACATGTACTTGCCCTACGAGCTCACTCCAAAGTGACTCAAGTCGAGTAGATGACCTCGTCCAGGAGCGACTCAACAGTCGAACGGCCACTCAGTCTACTAAAACGCCGAAACATGAACTATGTCTGACTTGATTTAGCTCCCCCCATGTGTTTCCCATATGTGGAACTACTCTCTTATCAGGTCACCCTTCTGAACAGGGCAATCTAATTAGAAGGGGATGTGTGAGGGACTAATATACACAACCAATGTATATTATACACGTGTCCAACACAACTTATCAGAGAACACTTCTCCCAACGATCTCATTACGAACTCATAGCGAACTGACAGTCTCTCCATGAGATCGCCGAGCAGGCTGCCCGAATACGCATTCACGAATTGCCATCACAATGCGCCATCGTAATAGTCAGTAACGAACGAGCCAGCTGTCTCCATCTAGTCCAGAACTTCAGCCACACTTATCAATGCTCCATAAAATCTCACATCAATACGACCTGACTTGACGGAAGAGAAGACAGAGGATCACCATGAAGACTATAAAAGCAGACTCCATTCTCCTTCCAAAGGGGAAAGGAACTCTATCCATGGAGGCTGGATCCATTCCATCCGCTCACCCTAGATCGACTCCATCCGCTGGAGCTGGGTCGACTCCCTCCGAGAGATCACTAGATCTACTCCATCTTCCCCCTAGGCTCTCCAGAAGAGACCTCTCTATCTACCACACCAGATCTAATCACACCAAATCATGAGCTACGTCTAACTTGATTCAGGTTCCTCAGGGAGAACCTGATACGTAGGCAGTACGTTCGGAACGAACTCACTCATATCCACAATCTTTCCCCAATTTCCCCAAAATCTATACATTTGTAAGGTTAGACCAAACTTAACCTTTAGAGGGGCAATGAGGTGTCTGTCACGCGTACACTTATTTTAAGTTGTTTAGCACAATATTTTTGCCTTTTTCTTTTTATCACAACTAGGTTGCAAATACTCCCGTATATTGCCCAATAATAATGCGTGGAGTAAGCATATTAATTTTCGCAAAAAGAAGAATTTGCTTCATATATAATAATAAAAACAAGCGGCATTCTTCATTCCCATGCAACTTGTAAGGAATAATGGAAACAACAAGAAAAATAAATTAACGGGCAACGATGATAGTATCTCTGTGTTTATATTTTGCATTAAAGCCATTATATAAACAATGGATAAATGTTTATCTAGTCAACAACATGGTGCATTTTGTCATTTACACCCAGGATGAAATCTTTCAAAATATTCCAACATAATCTTCATGGTGAATGTCTGTTGTGGATCAATGCTATCTTTAAAAAAAAATCAACATAATCTTCCTGGCAACGACCTTAATATTGCAGAGACAAGAGATCTCATCCAACAAAGGTAGACACAATCAATGATCACAATCAGACAATCCGGCAACATGACTGAAAGAGTAAAACTGAAATCCAAGCGCACCACTTAAATGGACAAGCTCTGCAAGGCATATTGTTTAACGGACATCTTGAAGAAGTTGTGTGAGCTTGTCAATTTCTTAAGAGAGTCAATTGGAAAAATGTACAACATGGAGAACCATGCATTCCATTGTTTAACAGAGTTTGTTAACACTGTTATGCTTTGGTTCTCAGGCAAATGGTGAAACCCTTTTGAATATAGTTAGCAAAGATAGAAACATCTATTAAGAGTACACTCCTAAAACACGTGCAAAGCAAACATGAACATGGACATGTTTTCACTCAATTAAACTCATCACTTAGAGTTTATTCATTTTTTAAAAATGCAAAAAATTATATTTTTTAAATTAAAGCCAAGACAAAGACAAAATGACATATTCAACCGGAGAAAAACAATATGATCCAAGAGAAATCCACATGAACACGTTTTTGTCCAAGTAAAATCACTGTGAAATTATTCGAAAGAAATTAGATAAGTATATTTCCAGGTTAATGCCATAACAAGTATGAAAGACAAATTTGATCAACGGAGTAAAAACCTATGATTTATCAAGAGAATCTACAATAACACTCTTTTATCCAAGTACTTTGAAATTATTCATAAAAATACATAATAAATTAAAGCCAAAACTTGGATAAAAGGAATAAAGGAAAAAAATCAGTAGGAGCAAAAACCTAGGATTTACCAAGAGAAATCCATATGAACAAACGTTCTTAACAAAGTAAAAACAAAATCACTTTGAAATAATTTCGATGGTTATAATAAAATATGTAGCTAAGCTAAGTTAAATCCAAAACTAAGATAAAAAAAAAGACAACAATTCGGAGTAAAAACCTATAACTTACCAAGAGAAATCGACATGAACACCTTTTAATATGTCCAAGTAAAATTATTTTGAAATTCTATTAAGAAAAACAAAAAAATTATATTTGTAAATAAATCCAATACTAGAATAAAAGGACAAAATGAAACAGAGTAAGAACCTATGACTTACCAAGAGAAATCCACATGAACATGTTTTTATCCAAGTAAAATCACTCTGAAATTATTTAAAAGAGAGTACAGACAACAAAGAAATATATTTATTACAAGTTCAAGCCAAGAAAGACAAAAGGAGTCAGGGTCAAAACTATGATTTATCAAGTGAAATCCACACGAACATGTCATATAAGTAAAATCACTTTAAGATAACAATTTGAAAGAAATATATTCCTGAGTTAAAAGTCAAAACCATGATAAAAAAAGGTAAAAATTAAACCACACGAGCATGTTTTTAACTAAGTAAATCACTTTGAAATTATTTAAAAAGGAAATATATATATGTACTAGCATACGCACCGACTCTTTTAAAAACTTGCTCAACAATTATAACTATATACATATAGAAATTTTCTAACAAATCGTAACTTCTGTTTTCGTCGTAACCTGTTTTAATTTCCTAACAAATTGTTTTTATCAAGTCTTAAAAATCCGTTTTAATTTCTCAACAAATTATTTTAATTAAGTTTTAAAAACACGTTTTTTAATTGGCCTGGGTAAAGATCCCATTTTTAATAGGAGAAAGATTCCCGTTTTAATTAGAGGTGTTGGATTTTTCTTTTTCAATAGGGAAGGACGAAATTCCCATTATAATAGGAGAAGGATTCTCGCTTTAATTAGAAGTGCTAAAATTTCTCTTTTCAATTGAAGACAAATTCAAGTTTTAATAGGAGTTGATGACGAGGAATTTTAAGAGGGCTAGAAAAATACCTCTTGTGGGAGTTTTAATATTAATATATTGATTGATATATAGGAGTTGATGACGTGAAATTTTAAGAGAGCTAGAAAAATATCCCTTGTAGAAGCTTTAATATTAATACTAGAAAGAATACCCGTGTATACGCACCAACTCTTTTAAAAACTTATTCAACAATCATAACTATACATATAGAAATTTTATAACAAATTGTGATTTCTGTTTTCATCGCTAACCCGTTTTAATTTCCTAACAAATTGTTTTTCTTAACACTACAAGAAAATAGACTTTTTCCCACGGTTACCCAGTATTTTTACCCACGGTCATGAACCCTTGCATATTTGACTACGAATTTTGACCGTGGGAAATAAGTTTCTCCCAGTTCCGTTGGTTCAATATTTTTAGCCACGGCTTAACTGTTTGCTTTGACCGTGGGTGCAGCCACGCGAGAAACCGTCGGGTCAGATTTTTTCATCTTGACGGCTATTCTATGTGTACTAACCGTGGGGATAGGGCTCTAAAATTTGGGCGGGTCGACCAGTTTGCTTCCCCCCAACAAGAACACACTGAGGTAACTATTTTCTCCAACACCCACTTAGCTTCGTCCCCCACGCCACCGCCAGTTAACATTTTCCTCTATTTTTTTTTCCTGTTTCTCCAACACCCACTCTCATCTCAACAAAGGTAGTTATTTCAAGCACCAATTTTTTTGCATTCATTCAATCACCGATTTATTTCAAGCACCGATTTTTTTAGGGTTTTATTTGACAAAATTTTAATCTTCTTAGGATTTACAGAGTGGGAAAGGGATTACAATCTTTGAGTCTCTTATCCAAACGCAATTTTGCCATTACAAGTATGTTTTCTTGCTCCTTTTTTCTTCTCATCACTGCTTTCATAATCGTTCTTATTTATTATATTAAAGCTATTTGGTTTTGGGTAGTTTGTTTGAAAATTTTATGCCCTTGGTCTTCTCTCTTTCTAGCAAAACATTTATGTAGTCAATCACTGGAATTTAAACATTTGTTTTTTATGTTTTGAACTTGTTTGATTAATTGCTGTTCTAATTGGTGTAGCATGTGTTGATTGTTTATATTGAGTTCATAGATAAAGTAAATGTCATACTTGGATTAGATGTTGTGTTTGAATGTTTGGTACAACTACAGTCATTCCAATGATACTTTTATGTTTAAAGCTAGGCTTGAATTGCTTTTCTTGATGCTATATTTATCCTCCTTTTGAGGTGTGTCTCTAGTATACCCTTTCGACACACTGATATGGTTAATATGTTGAACTTGTATGTATGGTTATTCGTAGTGAAGGGGCTGATTTCCATATTACTCAAGAATCTATTTTTCTCATCAACAAAGCAACAGTACATTTTTTCAATTTATAATTTTTTGGGCTTCTATTAATTATATTTATTTATTTTTGCTTGGATATACTTTTTTAAAATACGTTATCTAATTCTTAACACTAGTAGCAATCAAGAAAAAAAAAAATATTAAGACTAGTGCTTTTATGAAATAGTTTATTCCGAAAGAGTACTCCAATATATATGCATTGAATTGATATATTATTATGTCTAACATTTTTGAATGTTGTGTGTATCTTTTATTTATTCCTAGATACGCCATGGAAGATTCTATTCCAATCGATAGAAGTTGGATTGAATTAGATCACCATGACGAACGATTTCTCAAGGGTGTTGAAGAGCTTCTAGAGTTTGCAAAAAAGTACCATCATAATAAGGTATTGATACCGTGTCCATGTCGCGTGTGTAGAAAGAGAGTGAGAAACTGCATGCATGTAATCAATATAATCCGAGAGATTCTCAAATCTTTGAAGTAATTTGAAAGCAGCTGCTTCTCCAAGAATAGCAAGTTGTTGTCTTCCTCTAAAATGAAGTCGTGGCATGAAGTATTCGTTGTAGATTATTCTTAGTTGTTTTTCTATTGAAGGTGGTAGCTTTACTTCTCTTTCTTCTGAACTAGAGAAATAAGAAATTGCCATTTGTTTTTTTTGAGAGTTGACAGAGAGTGAAGAAATGTGAATTGTTAGTTGTTTCAAAAGCAGTGTTATTGGCGCTTAAATATGCATGTTTGCCTTAAGAATTAGGAAAGTCGTACATGGTCATGTGGGTGACTAAAGTGACATGCTGATGTGGTACACTGGTGCTGGTTAAGTGTGCTACTGTATATAAAGTAGGAGAGTAGTCTTTTGTTTTTCGATAACCATTTTGTAGAGTAGTTAGAAAGTAGTAATTACTTTGTTAAGATTCCTTTTCCTCTCTTTTTTTCGATAGAAAGTGGGATTCTTTCTTGAGAACTTGCTTGACGGATCAATCCAATTACAAGTTTAATTCGATAGTCTAGTTTTTACTTTTTACAACAAATCCGGTACTCTCTCAGCTCTAAAACCCAAACAAGACCCTTTCCTTTACATATGCAATTTTTTTGTTTGACGTATTGTATGTCTATTTTAAATCTGTAAGGATATCTATTCAATTTTAAACATTGTCTTCTGCCCGTGCCCATGTTTGATTCATATTATTAGCTATTGTGGCATTGTCTTGTGCACGCCCCATGTTTGATTATTTGTTTTATAATGCATTTTTTTTTTAAGATCAGGTAATTTACAATGGTTAGCAGCACTTCACATGGTTCAGTTCGACTTCAGGACTCCCCAGGGGCAGGTAATGTGGTATTTACAAGGATATTACCTTAAAGTTCATTGCCATCAAAGTTGTGCCCATATGCTTATTTTCTTCTTTGGTCATCAACTCTTGAGACATGTTATTAGCGTATAACATTAGACATGTTATTTACTGAAATTTTGAGACCTTATTTTGTTGACATTAGGCTACATAACATTTTACTTCTCTGACTTTCACCCATTTTATGATCAGGTATGTCTGCCACTTCACGGAAAAGGTCGGGTAATACTGGAGGCCCAGCTATTCCGCTTTCGAGAAGGTTGAAACCGGGTGAGAAAATTGTTCTTCGACTAACTGAAGACACTTTGCAGCCTTGCTCCCCTAAACAGGGTGTACATCACTTGTCTAGTGAAATTGCTACGCTTGTTAAGCGCGAGATCCCGATTTATTATAAGTCTTTTCCATATATGATTATGAGTTGTGCTAAGAACGATAGCTTCCCTTATAAAACCATAATTGATAGTTTGAATAATATGTTTCAATTTGAGGGTGATGATGATGATGAGGGGGTTGGTGGTGATTATGTTCGGGACAAGATCATGGCTGCTTGGAGGAGCCACAAGTATGACTTAAAGAAGATATACCTTGATGGTAAGGATCCGGAAGAAGTGAGAACAATGGAAGCCCCAGAAGACATTCCTTTGGAGGATTGGAGAGCTTTTGTGGAGCTCTGTAATTCAGATGACTTTAAGGTTTGTAAACCATAACCAATCATTTTACATTACCTATTCGATAATATGTTCTCTGATAAATTGTGATCTCTCTTTGTATACTGGTTTATTTTTTTTATCAATGACGTGTAGGCAAAAAGTGCGACAAATCAAATTAATCGTATGAAGCAAAACGTAACCCAATTGCTTTCGGGAAGGACACCGCACAACTTGTTCGCCATGAGATTGCAAAGGAAAAGAGGTGTGCGGATGTAGAGTTTTTCCGTGGTGATCTGTACCTAGGCATGTATAGCCACGGGAAAAACAAAATTCCGCAAAGACAGGATTTGGCGGTAAGTCTTTATATGGTACCTTTTGTGATTTTGCAATTTACATACATAAATATGGTATTGATACTCGGAGTTGGTATGTTTATCTATCAATAGGATAAGATTGGAGCACAGTCCGCCTCCAATCCTCAATCAGACCCGACTTGTGATGCTGTGGCGGAGGTTTGAAATTTAATTATTTTATTTCAAATGGTAAATTAGTCTAGAATATTAGTTATAAGCATAAATTAAATTATGCCAATTAAATAGGTTCTTGGCAAGGATGGTAGAGGACGCATGCGGTTAATGGGATCGGGTTGCTCCAAATCAAAATTGAAGAACTCAGCTCCTTATGTCAAGAGGAATCAGAAACAAGTGAAGGCGACTTCTGACTTAGCAGCCTTGTTTGAAGAGAAACTTGATCAGGTGACTAACAAATTTCAAGGGTAAGTAGATCAGCTGACTCAAACAGTGCAGACTCTCTCCTGTATGATACCAATCACGCCTAGTACCCCTAATGGACCATCTTCTTCTTCTGGATTCTCTTACAATAATGCAGCTTCCAATGTATGTAATATATTTAATCTTTTTTATATTCTTAATGAAATAACCAGACTCGTTTTCCAGGATACCAGTTACATTGATGCTGAAGTGGATGTTAGAGCTCTTTGGCCCTTGAAAAAGTTGCATCTGGGAGGGTGATAAGTGTTGATCCGGGACATAAAATTGGTAGAAGAACCACAGGGGAGGGCAATTTCCTAGTCTGCATTGAAGCTATTATCGAAAGCTCATGTGATATACTTGAACCATATAACCACTTTCGAACCCTTGGACAAATTGGGCAGGGAAATGTTATATGGCCTAAAGCGTTTCTCCATTTTCTCCCTCCTCGTTGTTAGGAAGTAAACTTGAACTAGTTTAACTTTTATTAGATATGTGCATAAGCTTCATTTTGAGTTCCATGCAAGCTTAAGGTACTTTATTAGATATGTAAGCTTCATTTTGAGTTCTACGTAAGCTTCAGGTACTTTATTATACATGTAACTTCATTTTGTGGAGACTGTCTTTCTGTGGATAATTTTGTTAGATGGAATAGTTTATCTTATTCATCTATTTTTTTATTTTTTTTATTGTGGAACTTGCATATGTATGTATATGTGTTTGATATTTAGGTGGTGGACTCTACTCAACTGTACTAACCCCTTTTTAACTCTGCCAATGCAAATGCATTGTCGGTCCCAAGCCCGAATAAAGGAGGAGGGAAAAGGGTGGCGACTTGAAGGACTGTTGAAACATAGGTATGTGCTATTCTACTTTGAAATAACTACATCTCACTCTTTTTAAAATTACAAGTTCACTAACTAAAGTTTGGTTGGCATCGAGGTGGTGGACTGGAAAGTATGACGAAAGAGTAAGCACTCGTCAGTTTGAAAAGCGGCATTGGGGATTATTGGATGAGATGTTGCAGGAAGCGGAAGCGGAAGCTATGGGAGGAAGCAGAAGCTGTGTTACTTCATGCGTTGTTGCAGGAAGCATATGCTTTGGTACTGCATGCGTTGTGCTTATTCTACCTGAAAAGTCATTCCAGAGGTGGGGGAACTATGTAAAGGCATGGATCTTTGTTGGTGGGATCGCAGTTGAAATTCCTGCTGCAGGTACATTTCTAAGAGAAACACAATGATTTCACACCATATTTCCATTCTGTATGAAGTACTACTAGCACGGCTCCGGCTTTACCTGCTTTTGGGTTTGCTTCTACTACTACTACTAGTACGACTCCGGCTTTGCCTGCTTTTGGATTTGGTTCTACTGCTGCTGCTACTAGTAGTAATTCTAGCTTGACTCCGGCTTTACCTAGTTTTGGATTTGGTTCTACTGCTGCTGCTACTACTAGTAATGCTAGCTCGACTCCAGCTTTACCTGGTTTTGGGTTTGGTTCTACTGCAGCTGCTACTACTAGTAATGCTAGCTCGACTCCGACTTTACCTGGTTTTGGGTTTGGTTCTACTACTACTACTACAACAACTGGATTGGGATCAGTTGCAAAAAGTACGTCTGCGGCAACAACTACTACTAGTTCTTTCACTGGTTTAGTGTTTCCGAAAGCTTCAGCTCCAGCTTCAAGTCCGGCGTTGTCTTTGCAACCACAGACCACAACTACTTCACCTGTGTTTAGTGAGTTTCTTAATACTGTTTTAGTCTATGATTGGTTCTTTTGTTTAGATACTAGCGTTGGATTACAATTCATACAACTAGATTTTGCAAATAAATGGGGTTTGTAATGATTAGGATACTTAGAGGTGAAGTAGTAATTGGATTAATTTTTTTTTTTTTTTATAATTTTAGTGGCGGCACAAGTAGAAGCAGCTAATACAGTAGAGAATAATCAGCCAATTGAAGATCCACCATCATCGAGATTTACTTGGACGATAGAGAATTTTAATAGAATCAATACTAAGAAGCATTATTTTGACATTTTCGTCGTTGGCAGGTTTAAATGGTAAGTAGTGGAGATTTTTGTTAAAATTTTGATTATGATTTTTGTTATTTGATTGGATTGTTTTTTCGTTTTTCGAGTAATTGTATTGTTTTTTAATAGGCGGGTATTGATTTTTCCAAAAGGGAACAATGTGGATCAGTTGTCAATGTACTTAGACTTGATTATCAATACTAAAGATAGGTGGAGTTTCTGAAACCAAAAAATCATCAATACTAAAGATAGGTGGAGTTTCTCAAACCAAAAAATCGTCAAACCCATCAACAAAGGGAACACCAGAATCCATAAAAAGCTCATCACTACCCACATCAATTAGAAAAGACTTCTTCTTGATTCTAGAGTCCACCAAAGTTGTTGTCCTTGTCACATCCCAGTGTTTAGTTGTCCTTTCTACACAGCTACTAGTATACTATGTGTTAACTAAGTTCTAGTTTTAGAGGGGTTCTGGATGAGCTAGATTTATTTTTTCCTGGGCTAAAGCTTTACCTAAAGATCCCTAGTTTAACAGCTAGCTAAATTGATATGCATTTTAGGATATGTCTGATTGGTTAATTCTATGTTTGTTCTGTAAAAGATTAGTAATTTTCTTCTCTTGTTGCCTGATATTCCATTGCAGGCGTAATATTTGTTCATGACCTCTCTCAAAGAAGGCCAAAATCAAGCTTGCAAAAGTGGGCAGCAGAGGTTACTGCAACTGGTACATTTTCTACCCCTCTAGGATCTGGTGGTCCTGGTGGTCTTCCTGTACCATATATTGTGATTGGTAATAAAGCAGATATTGCTGCAAAGGACTGCCATCCTATGTTTAAAAAACTACATTTCTATTAAAGTGGTGATCTTACCATGCCTCTCCTGAAGGCTTGCTGGTAATGCAAGTTTACAAGTGCTTAAATAAATAGTTAAGTACTAAACCTGATTTCTTCTCTCTCTATTTCACGCAGATGGACATGAGGTATCCTTCACGTATAGGTTACAGACTTACAGCTGACGTTGAAAGCTTGGCATGGGACCCAAATGATCAGAACTCATTTGTGGTAATTTATTCGTTCTGAAATGCTGTTTGAAATTTATTTTCGTCATCAACATGTAATCTAGTGTTGGGACGGGAATAGTCCTTCAAGATGGCAGAGCACATGTCGTTGAGTCTTTGTGCTAGAGCTTAGGAACTAGATTTTATAGATGTCTTTTGGATCTTTTTGACCAAAACATCTATATATCATCCTGTAATTTCATTTCATACTCAGTCAAGATGACATAATAGATTCTTTTTAAACACCCATATATCAACCTGTAATTTCATACTCTGTCAAAATGACGTAACAAATTCTTTATTAGTTGAGTTTCATAGAAAAAGCAACCTACAAGTACAATAGCGAAAAAAAAAAATCCAAGTCTAAATAGAGTATACTATGTGACACCATATCACCTTGCTGTTGACAGGTTTAATATTATCTTGTTCATGGGCGAGACGTACTTGGTGATGATCGTGGACTTCATACTCTTTGTTTTTTCCCGATCAGTACCATTGTATAGAAGATTTCCTTGCATGCATATCCCCTAAACAAACAAACAAAAAGTTAGAAATTATGTGGTGAAGAAAGCATGGTATATTCGTGCCCCCAACAAAGAGGATGATCTTTAGGTCTAAATAAGCCACTCCCCACCCAAAGATGGTACTGTGCAAGGTTTTGACGTCCGGGGTGCTGCATCAAACCCAGATTCTGGTTGCAAGCCATGCTTCACTCTCCATGCTCATGACGAGGCTGTTACTACAGTTTCATTTAATACTTCTGCACCTAAGGCATGTGTTTCTCACCCAAAATCTCCAAATTTTCTAATTGAATTGCTGCTTTAATCGATTATATGGTTTGTTTGCAGCTGCTTGGAACGGGGTCCATTGATAAAATGGTATGTACTCTTTTGTGTCTTTTATTAAAGAACTCTAGGCTAACTCTTACTTCATCATACATTGATTTTAACTAAATTCATCAGTAATTTGCTTTTCTGGTTGTAAGTGAAACCTCTCCTCTTATAAAGGCTTCGGCATCGGATTTTCAATTGCCTTTTTTCCTTTAATACCAAATGTGATCCTTGGAATAATTTACATGCTAAATAAAAAGTTGGGCAAATACGTAAATTCACATGATCGTCTAGTAGATTATTTTTCCCTTATATACTCTTAAAAGTCTCATCTTAAGATAGATAGTTTCGTCATTACATTATTTTCTTCCAAAAAGGTAGAGGCAGGAGTAATGACCCCACTTCACTTACGCATTGTGTGTGAAATAACTCAAATAAGATTACAATAAGTGAGATACACTTTTAGTTTTTTCTTACACATAAATTGCTTTAATCTACAGATAGCCTTATGGTATTTGAGTTTTTTTTTATCTTACTTTTTTAGGTAAACACTAAGGTATTTCTTGGGGATCCCTTTTTAAGAGTTAAAATCCATGTCAGAGTTCTAAGAGGACATCTGTCGGAGGGGATTTTTGTTTTTTTATCCGTAAAAGTTAAATTTCATTCCCAATAATAATAAGAGTGTTACAAACAAGATAGCTAACCCTTAGCTGTCGGAGGGGATTAAACACTAAGGTGTGTTTTTTTTTTTTTTCCGGTGTTATATAAGTCATGTATTCATGTGAATCCCTTTTTAAGATTTAAAATCCATGTGAAAGTTCTAAGAGGACATCTCCCTGTTATATTCTTATATATAGGCTGAAACCAGCTAAGGCCGTATCCTCTACTGACTGGCTAGTTTGTATAATGGTTCTGGGTATATTAGTGATAAGCAAAAGGTATGTCCTGTCGATAAAATAGTGACGTACACATTAGTATCTGACAAATAACTTTTATCTACTTAAACTCTAGCTGTATTTGTATGTATTTGTATTTGTAATTGAACAATTTTGAATAGCTTAATGGATACTGTGTCCCAAGTACTTCCCCCTTCCAGGTATTTTCTAGTAATGAGCTGTCTCCTATTGTTTTGGTTCATGGAATTTTTGGATTTGGTAAAGGGTGCCTTGTAATCTTTATATTTTTGTTTGAGATTTTCATTGTTTCATTTTATTATTGATTGGAGTTTTGGGATTTATGTTTCGTTTTATTATTGATTGGAGTTTTGGGATTTACCTTATTTGTAGAGATTGGGAAACTTGTCATATTTCGTTGGGGCAGAGGAGAAAGATGAAAGGGTACTAGTTCATGACTTGGGCTCTTTAACAAGCATACATAATAGGTAGGCTACTTTAGTTTGTGTGATTTTTTGTTCTGTATTAGTTGGATTACTTATGTCGTTATGGCATTTGTCAGGGCTCATGAATTGTTTTATTATTTGAAAGGTGGACAAGTAGATTATGGAGAAGAACATAGTAAAATATTTGGTCATTTGCAGTTTGGGAGGATATATGAAGAAGGATAGAAGATTGTTATTGGCGAGATTGTTACATTTTTTTTGTGGAAGTTGTATATCTGTTGAATTTCATATTCTGTGTTGGTGTATTTGATCTCAATGCGGGGGCACTACTCATTCATTTTGTTGGACATTTAAGCAGAGCCTGTGGTTAGAGTGTTTCAAAGAAATCCGGGCCGACATGGTTAGTTTATTTTTTTAAGCTGCAAATGTAAGGTTTATTAGTGAACTTGTGATGATGAGTCTAGATAGCTAATAAGGTTGGAAATGGCGAAACACTTTGCCGGATGATTTATCTTTTATATACCTGTATATTTGTTTTCAAGATCTTGGTTAATTTAATCCTTGGTTTTGTGAGCTTTTATATATATATCTTTCGGGATAATTAATAAGGTGTATGATGGTTATTTGGAGGTGTAAGACCTTTGTTAGGTGATTGGTGGTTATTTGTGGATTGCAGGTGAAAAGATTAAGAATTGAAATATCAATTATTATTATTTTTTTTTTAAAAATAGCTCTCCCACGGTCTATAGCCGTAGCAAAAATTCAGATCCCACGGATCAAAATCGTAGGCAAAATGCCCTTTTCCCACGGTACAACACTGTAGGTAAAAGTGACCTTTTGCCACGGCCCAAAACCGTCGGTACAAGTTACCTTTGTCCACAGCCGACAACCGTCGGTAAAAGTGACCTTTTGCCACGGATTGTCCAACGGTTTCTGCCGTGGCCATACCGATAGCAAAAGCTGACTGTGGGCATTTCCGACGCACAAAAAGCCCATGGTCCTGCGACGGTCCAAAACCTGTTTTCTTGTAGTGTAAAAATCCGTTTTAATTTCTCAACAAATTGTTTTAATAAGTATAAAAATCCAATTTTTTAATTGGGGGAGGGATCCCGTTTTAATTTAATTTAGAAGTGTGATTCCTGTTTTTAATAGGAGAAAAATTCTCGTTTTAATTAGAAGTGCTAGATTTTTCTTTTTCAATAGGAAATGAATTCCCATTATAATATGATAATGATTCCCGTTTTAATTAGAAACGCTAGAATTTTTCTTTTCAATAGGAAAGGAATTCCCGTTTTAATAGGAGTTGATGACGTGAAATTTTAAGAGAGCTAAAAAAATATCTTTTGTGGGAGCTTTAATATTAAACTAGCTTGTAGGCTCGTGCATACGCACCGACTCTTTTGAAAATATTTAGATTTTTTTTTGAAAATTGGGACTACCATTTTAGTCACTAACCCATTTTAATTTTCTAACAAATTGTTTTAAATGAAGTTTTAAAAACCCATTTTTTTAATTGGGAGAGAGATCATGTTTTAATAGGAGAATAATTCATATTTTAATTAGATATGTTAGATTTTCCTTTTTTAATAGAGAAGGAATTCCCATTTTAATAGGAGAATGATTATCACTTTAATTAGAAGTGCTAGAATTTGTTTTAATAGGAGAGAAATTTTCGTTGTAAAAAGGGATTCCCGTTTTTCAAATAGGAGAGAAATTCCCGTTTTAATAGAAGATGACGTAGAATTTTAATAGAGCTCGAAAAATACCCCTTGTGGGAGCTTTAATATTAAGACTAGCTTGTAGGCCCGTGCATACGCACCGGCTCTTTTGAAAATATTTAGATTTTTTTTAGAAAATTGGGACTACCGTTTTAGTCGCTAATCCGTTTTAACTTTCTAACAAATTGTTTTAATTAAGTTTTAAAAACCCATTTTTTTTCAATTGGGAGAGAGATCATGTTTTAATAGGAGAATAATTCCCATTTTAAATAGATATGCTAGATTTTTTCTTTTCAATAGGGGAGGAATTCCTATTTTAATAGGAGAATGATTCCCGCTTTAATTAGAAATTCTAGAATTTGTTTTAATATGAGAGGAATTCCCGTTATATATAATAGGAGAGAAATTTCCGTTTTAATAGGAGATGACGTAGAATTTTAATAGAGCTTGAAAAATACCCTTGTGGGAGCTTTAATATTAAGATATAGATATAGATATAGATATTGATATTGATATCTACTATTTATATACTAAATTAGAGACCTCTAAAAGTGATCTACTATTTATATACTAAAGCAGAGACCTCTAATAGAAGATTTTCTCTCTCTTATGTGGCACTCTAATATGAGAGTTAACATTTTCTCTCTCTTATGTGACACTCTAATATGAAAAATAGTCTTTTATAATAGTCTACAATCCCACGTATATGGAATCTCTTTGGAAAGTTTGAGTATATTTCTAATTCTTATATTTGGAGAGTCTGAGTGTATTTCCAATTCTTATATATTTGATCAAATAAAAAAAAATTGCTAAAAAATAGATGATTTGTAGAAAGTAATTTTCTATTATGAATCAAACACTTTTAGTGTTCCAATTATTATATATTTGATCAAATAAAAAAAATTGTTAAAAAAAAAATAGGTGATTTGTATAAGCTAATTCCATATTACAAATCATACACTTTTAGTGTTTATGATAAAACACCAACTTATTTTGAATATATCCTTAACATGGCCTCAAAAACACTACATATTCTTCAGTTAATAACTTATTATAAGGTGTAAAATCAGCTTCTGACGGTTCCCCACATTCTCTAAGGATTGTGTGAGATATACCGAATTAGAACACTCTAAATATTATTTGTATAACCCTTTCATATATCTAGAATTTGTTGACTATAACAATCTAGATTTTGTATTTGGATATCATCGGGAAACACAAATGAACTCAAAAGAAAAATTGTATTTGGCACTTGGTAAGCAAAATCTTAAGTATATGTACTTAACTAATTTCATTTATAAACAATACATTTAGAATGACATGATCTTATCTATTATTCATGTTGGAATTGAATAAGTATATTTTGCATGTATACAAACAATCACATAGAAAAAAAGAAAATACTTGGGAAAGTATTCTAAGTAAGTGAACACATTTTCTTGAAAGAATTTTTTTTTTTTGTATTTATCAATTCATCATAGAACATGTTCATGTGACAAATATTTTCAAGTGGGAGTAGTATATTCTTTGAAGATATGGAAACAATCAATCTGTTTTAGTGATTTGATAGATATTTTAGTGATTTGTACAAATTAGTACGTAAGCCGAGCGGTGATGATTTACCACTAAATCACCATAAATCTAAGAAAACTATTATACAAGCTAGATTGAGTTTAAGATAATTCTATTTGAAAATTACGGGTTAATATCCTAAACCACAAAGTGAAGAAGCTATCTCAATTTAACCTCTTAGTTTCTAAGTACTTATGCACCATAATCGCTGTTCATTAACGTATTTCGATTTATTTTTAATAAAAATATATTCTGATTCAAAATTTTGTGAGATATTTTTTAAAGCCTTTTCAGCACGCAAAATATTTAATAGATCCTGGGCGTATGCCCGGGTCCAAAGTCTAGTTTTTCTCTAATATTAGAGATAGCCTTTTCTCTCTCCTAAGTGGCTTTCTACAATACTTTCTTTAGAGAGTTTTATTGTATTTCCACTTTTCACAAGAGAGTCAACATATGGAAAACCTGCCTAAAAAATAGGTGATTTTGTAATTTGATAATCAATCTCTCCATAGATTTCCAACTTCACCGTGAGTTTCATAATCCAACTACAATTTGAACTCTTGAGCTACCAAGCGTGTGTTTTGCTCCTCAACTTCAATGTTAAAAAATAACTTAAAAATGAGATCAATATTCAATATCTATATGAATAAGTCTTCAATTATCTATATGAAGACTCAAACATTATGTTTCTCCAAAATTTGAGCGTATGTCTGATCAAATCCACCAAACTTTACATCTAGAAACGTGTTGTATCTCACTCTCTACTAACACACTCCTCCTTTTATCTCTCTAGGTCTAGACCTCTCTTCCTAATGAAAAGAACTCCCCTTTTTTTTCCTTCACTTTTTCTCTTTATACCCCTATCTCTTTTCATCCCAACCATCCATCTGTCCCTCTATCTCGCGGCCTTCTTTTCTCCATATGTAGGGTTACCGTACAATAACTATGAGTCCACGGTTCGATCCTGTGCACCACACCTCCGCAGCGTATGTTATTTCAGGTTCATCTCACCGCTGATCTCCAATACCCCGGATCCTACCACCACAAAACGTAAGAATGCTAACGGTGCATATCGTGGAAATAAATTTCCTCGATCTAATCATCTCATTGCAATATATGGCTATTAGAATTTGATCATCAGCATTGATTTTCTATGCAATATTTCGAGTTACGTACATAGAAAAAGGTGGCAGCAGTGCATCAACGTTTAACTAAAGAGTAACGGTAACCTGATTCATAAGCGACAATGCCCAGTTATTATAATTCCTTCCCCGTATGTGTCAAATTGAGTCCTCCCAACATGACCAAGCAAGTATCTACATAAGAAACCGGTAAATTGGTCCAGACACCTTTTATCTGGATTGTATACTTGAGTACCTTTTATGATCCTAGTATAGTATTATCCGGTAAATTAACACCCCAAGCAAGAGTAGTTGTTGAAACTAGCACTTGCACATGTCCTTCCTTAAAGAGCGCCTCAACAAGTTCCCTGTCTACCCTTGCCATTCCAGCATGATGAATGGCAAATCCATATGGCAAGAGCGAGGCTTTTCAACATCGCTAAGAATCTCACGACTTGCATTATCAGCTTTAAGAACCGAGCCTAGGGTGTCATTAGCAAGAGCTGTTTTGATCATTTCTTTCCTCAAGTCGAACATGTATATTTTTAATACAATTTTTCTAATACACTATCTAAAAGAGTTTTCCAATCTCTACAAAATACATTGTTAGGAAACCATGCTCAAGTTTTTCTAATCTAATCTAGCAGTGACAAAAGTTTGTCTGCTTCGTCTTTGGATACTCCTTGGCCTGGTGTTAGTTTCAACTTTGATGACTTGAATGGATACCCGCGTAAGCATCTATAACAGTAGGAGAAAATTGGAGTTGGAAAGTAAGTATACAGAGTCGAGGTGTTACAGCCCGAATTTCTAAACAATTACAAAGTGAATATTTAAAATATAAATATCTCAAACATCACTCGGTTCAATTGTCTAAAAACCCAGGCTATGACGGGGTGGATACAACATATGTCAAAACCTAAAACCCACATCATAAAAAATCAACTTAACAACAAAATATCTCCAAAATTTCTCAACCATCACTTTATTAAAAGACTATCTTCCGTTCAAAAATCATCATATAAAACTCTAAGAATAATAAGTCTTCAACATCGTATTCTTATGTCATATGAATATGCAACTACGTTATTACATACTTCCAAAAAGATCAGACCTATTAAAATAAACTCCCGGACTGCTCCAGAAACAAATCCAAATCAAACGCCGCAGTTCCACTGCCTTCCACCTATGTTCCCAAGAACACACTCACGTTGCCAAAACAAAGCAAACATGGGTCAGCAAAATGGAATTTGCTGGTATGAGTAGACTAACCACATATAAACATTTCCAATATTTACTTATCCAACTAACACTTTAAATATATCATAATATAATCATTCTCAGCTTGAAAGACAGGTAGTTCCGTCATTTCAACCGGCATAGTTTCTTCCTAAGCAAGACTTCCATTTTATTAACTCAATATAATAACTTGTTTTAATAACTAAGTCATTGAATTAAAACTTACCGATATCCACTGTTGTATAAGGGTAGAACCGCGTCCCTGCACAAAATGTTATTAAGTCCTACCCTCCTGTAAAAGAAAGTTAGAACTTCTATATAATATATGTAGATATCCTATAGGTATTCAAAAGTAAGCCCAAACACACTCGCATAATCAAATTAGTTTCTCTTATCAATTAATCAATTTCTTTTCTTATACACTCACCATTTAGTACCTATGTACCTTAGGTCATTCCCGCCACATTTAAGGAATACCCAACCCTACATTCCCGTACATTCAAGGAATACAACTAACCCGCAAGGCGAATACCTTAGTTCCTCTCTAGGGCAGTCCAAACAATATAGTTATTCATGGCACATTCAATGAATATCCGGGTCATTCATGACACAGTCAATGAATACCCAATTATAACGCTAACGGGCCATTTATGACACATTCAATAAATGTCCACCTATCACATGATATCTTCAGTCATAAGACTCCTTTCCAAAACTTGAGATGTGGAGAGATCTAAAAGGGTGCGGTAAATTTGTTTACGCATTGTTAATATACCGATGTCTAAGTGTCATAACGTCACATATCATAAAATGGAATTATCACATAGTAGTTAATACACGTACACACGTATAGATAAAGGTCTTAGCCTAAAGTCAAACATGCTAATAGCCCTAGACCTATCCTAATAGCCCAAATCATAATCCAAGGTAAAAGGTCAAATTAGGTCCACTGGTCAAAGTCAACCCTGGTCAAAAGTCAACTCTAGTCAAAGTCAACCTTGGTCAAAGTCAAAGTCGACCTGCCAAGGGTCAACAATAGTCAACCAGTCCCAAACTCTTCTAACCCAAAAGCCCAAAGTCTAAAACTAAAAATCCAAATTGAAAATCTAAAATAAAACACATAAGCCCACCCACGATTTGGCCCAAACTTAAATCGAAATTCACTGTTCATCTTCTTCCTCACAACCCCTCCACCAGCGCCTCCACCACCTATGCAGCCACCACCGGCCATCTATATCCAATATGAACCCAGCGGTTTGGTTCCTGGAGAAAAACCCCATGTACCTATACCAACAATTCATGATTTCCTTATACTGTGAAAAACCCAAATCGACACCATTAATATTCTGCTAAAGCTTCACTCGCCCCTCTCCAGCACCCATTCAAACATCAAATACTACCTCAAATCAACACATCAAAACAACCCAACATCAAGAGTTCAAACTAAACAAACAAGGCGGGCGACGCCATTAATGTTCTGTAAAAGCTACCCTCGAACCACAACCAACAGCCCATCTATTCCTCACCATCCCATGACCAACACCCAAGTAAAAACCCACCACAACCCCCATCATCAATCAAAATTCAAACTAAACAGTACAACATTATCACCACAAAGTTCCAACAAAACAATCATTCCAACACACAAGAAAATAGGACGTTTTGGGTTCTGAGGTTGACGCCACTAACAACCGGTGTCAAGGCTTCGACAGCTCAATGCTAAATTCGTCATAGTTTTATTTACAGCAGTATTTTAAAAGGGTATCTAATAGCCGACACCATTAGCAAAGTCGGCACCATTAACAGAATTACCAGATAATCAAAACAAGAAACCAGTAATTCGTATATAATTAGCAGAAAAAAAATATAAAAAAAATATAAACATCCTCAGACTACTCACTACTTATAAACCGAACAGCTTTCCGAAAGCGGGAAAAATCTTGAAAGACCGAAGTCGACTGTTGTGCGAAAGGACGATCTTCCTCGTTCAAAACCTTTTCTTCTTTCCGTAAAACTCCATTTTTTTTTTCTAAAACCCTCGCTGTGTTTTCCCCCCAAAACTCTACGTGAGAAACCCCTTTTTTTGTTTTTAAAACCTCCCCGAAAATAAGGGTTGAAACTTATCTATTTTTACTTACGAGACTTTTATCGCTAAGCTGATAGTTATCCTATATTTAGTTTAACCTATTATCATTATTCTTATTCTTATTCTTATTATTATTATAGGAAAAGTAAAAGTAAAACACGGGGTGTATACGAGGGATAATGGAATATGGAATGAAAAACAATGCAGGCCTAACCTGACAGAAAGAAGAGCGGAAACATGAAGATCTTCATAGCCTGTGTCTTTTGAGTAGGCTTGTTTACATTATGGGTGAACTAGTGTTACCCCCTATTAGATGAGCTAATTAGGATCGCCCCCTAAATACACACAAAAAAAATTCAGTCAACCCAATTTGACTTTTTTTTGTGTGTATTTAGGGGGGAGACCCTAATTTCCCATCTAGTGGGGGGAAATCCTAATTGGCTCATCTAGGGGGGGGGGGGGTATTATATAAAAACTAGTAAATGATACAGCATTTTGGGAAGAATGATACAGCATGGTGCTAGTAACTACAAATGGGTATAGGTCCATGTCTTCGAAAACACTAATATCATAAATATATAATAACATATGATGGTTCATTTTTAAATTTTAGTCTAAACAATCTAATAACTATTAGATGTTGGTGAAACAAATGCAAGAAAGCTAAAGAGATGACTGTAGATAGAACTAAAAGTGATTTGACATTACTCTCTGTGCATGAAGAAAATTTAACAATTAAGAGCAAACAAAATCCGGAAATATGCGCCAGAGAATAACAACTCATTTAGTTAAACCTATAATGTAGTTTAAAGGAAGAAATGTAGATTTTCATATGCATAGAAATGTCACTAACAAAATCAAGTAATTGGGTTGAGAGCCCACTTTTCCCAAATATTTTCGCTCCAAGTCCACTTCAATTTTAATTTCCATTAGTGTTTGTGTCTCTACCATAGCCATGGTCTGCACTTTCGAATAGAAATGGATGATTGCAGCATTTTTTCAACTCCACGACAATGTTTAAGAGTGAAACCTACAAATTCAAAAGGTAGAAAGTATATCAAAGTCCAATTGGTAGTAGTAGTAGGAATGGTCTTGTAGTTTAAAAGTTATGGCAAAGCTCTAGTGTCACAGAGGAGGAATTTCTTATTGACTTTTTCACACTCTGTGATCATGCTTTCTAACAGGATATTTAAAATTGGAGCAAGATAAAGAGACTCTGAAACTGGGTCACTAAACTTCCTTTCATGCAGAAAAATATACTCATAAAAAAAAAAAAAAAAAACAAACCTGATTACCACGGACTCCTTTGTTCAAGTTGTGGAAGTTACATTCTAATATCCATTTATAATATCTATGACAATGTGAAAAAGAAAAACCCAAGTCAACTCATATTACCAACAATTACAACTGTTCTTTAAAGATGAAATGAGTGCTTGCTGTTTCTGAAGAGGTGACATATCAACCCTAAGAATGCATTTGATTTTTGGAGGTAGAGATTTCTCCACATCCTTGATTAACTCTTCTAAGAATGTGAGGCCTCAACTTTTTGTGAAGATTAGCAAGCTAGAAAGCAGTATAGATTTCAATATGGTGTAGAATAAGATGTTATAACATAGAATGAACCAATCTCACTCGGTAAAAATGGCACTGAAAGAGTTAGGTGTGGCATTAGACATGCAAACTGACAATACCTCAAGCTAATTGAATGAGCTCAAGTTCTTGTATCTCTCAACAAAGTCCTCCTTATTCTTAAACTTCTTAGACTCTAGGAAATGAAGCAGAACCCTGTAGGAGAACGGTATAAGCAAATTACACAAACATCTAGTGTCATTGTAAGTACCTTCCGTTCTGCGCTCATGTCACTAAAGCACACGTGTCCACACCAGGTCGTATCTCCACTAGCTCGTACCACTTGACCAGCACGTCATAACAACCCAAGCTCAGGTCGTCCCAAATCTTAGTTACAGCCATATATGGAAGCAAATCATCTAGCACAATCCTAGAGTTCAGTCAACACACCAATCAAGGAGACATTTACTTTGTAACATCAGGAGTAATATAATGGCGAATCATCAAGATAGCACACAATGTGGATCTACCCTTGACAACGGCCTAGAGCAAATAAGGAAGGTCAGCTTAAACATCTATAAGTAAAGAGAGATGAACTACGTAAAGCTTGATTCAAGTTTACCTCAAGAGACTTGATACGTAGGCAATTCTTGTCCCAAGTAAGAGTGCAGCCATTCCCAATCAAACAGAACATCAAGTAGTAGACCCAAAAGACCAATCCTCTACATTGGCACCGTCTGCCGGTTTGTTCCCTTGAGAAAACATATACAACCTATTTTCTCAAGCCCATGAAGTTGGTTAGAAAAACCACCATGGAAGCACAACTACAAGCCTTAACAGATCAAATGAAGATGCTACAAGATTCCTTTGTGGCTCTCCAGCAAGAAAATCAAACTATGCGCGACCAAGCAAACTCCAACACCAACAATGGCACTCCAGACGCAGTGGAGAACAACACCGTCACAGCCCTCACCACCACCACTAATCAACGACTTGAAGACTTCGCCTAGAGATTGGAGAAGTCAAATGACAAAGTGAGCGCAATCCAGATCGCTCAGAAGATGCTCCAGTCGTACAAGGCATCACCTTTCACCATTGAAATCAGGGACAAACAACCCCCCTCAGAATTCATATCTCCAAAGTTCCCGCTGTATGACGATAGCTCGTGTCTAGGCCAGCATGTTGCTCGTTTCAGCTAGATCCTTACACTCTACAGCGCTCAAGACTATGATTACCTAAAGTGCAAACTCTTTCCAGCCAGCTTGAAGGACAGAGCACTAGACTGGTTCTACACCCTCACCCCAAATTTAATCAGCAACTTTGACAAGCTAGTTGAGTCGTTCGTAACGGAGTTCGTCCACAACATGAAGAAACAAGCCAACCTAGACTCCTTGTTTCAACTTAAGCAAGCACACGGCGAGACGATCCGCACATTCCTAGGACATTTCAAGAAGGAGCTCCTATTAATGGGGCCAGGCCTCAAAGACAGCTTTGCAACTTCTACATTCACCAATGCCCTTTGGGACGACTCCAACCTAGTAGGGCCTTTAATGTGTAACAAGCCAGAACGCTTAGACGACCTGTACCACAGAATCGACAAATACATTAAGTACGAAGAATGGATGGCCCAGCACAAGGGCAAAGAAGTCCTCGTAGTAAGCGACAAGCGAGGACTTAAAGAAAACAATCACTACTCCGGCAACAACAACAACAACAAGGGCTCCAGCTCCCATAAGCCCTCATTCACCAAAAGATAATTATCCAACTTCTCCAGGACGCCAAGCCATATCCTGAAGAAGATATATACATAACCATACTTCAAGCCAACATCAACAAAGTCATCGCAATCCAAGGACGTCTATACTGCCACTTCAATAAACTCCAACACCACGACACAGATGAGTGTTGGAGCCTCAAGCACTACATCCAAGACTTAGTCGAAGAGGGAAAACTTAAAGAGTTCATACCAGAAAGCGACCTTAGGCATAAGGTAAATGCCAATCGCAACAGAAGTAGGAGTCGGAGCCATGAACGACTTGCTCACAGAAGGAGTAGAAGCAGAACAACCCGACGATCTAAATCCCCTAGTTGGTCGAGGCACAACAGGTGACAACACTCCTCAGATCACGACGAGGAAATGGTAATCAACATGATTACAGACATCTCTAACAATGACACCTCAGGTTACGAAAAGCGCAAATGTGTAAGAGCGCTGCAAGAAATATACCACCTCTCCCACAAAGTTGAAGTCATCACTCCTACCAGCTCTCAATCAACGACCTCCATAGCATTTATGGAGGAAGATCTCGACAAGGTGTGCCTACCCCACAATGATGCCCTGGTAGTGCACGTCAAAATCAACGGGTGGACAGTCAAAAGGGTCCTCATCGATCTAGGTAGCTCTTGCGACATCCTCTTCTATCAAACCTACAAGGATATGCACCTGCCAGACTCGGTGATGATAGAATCAAATGCACCACTCTATGGATTCAACGGAGACCGCACAGATGCCATTGGAGACGTCATCTTACTAGTCTCCATTGGAGAAAAAGAGGACATGGTCAAGACCTCAACACGTTTCAGCGTAATTGATGTCAAGTCGTCTTACATTGCCATCCTAGAACGTAGGTGGATTCACAAGATCCAAGCAGTCCCGTCCACCTTACACCAAGTGCTGTGATTCCCCGGACCCCCAAGGCATTATGGAACTCAGGAGCAACCAACTAGAAGCTCATCGATGCAATCAAGTCAGCGAAACAGCCATGGCCAAACTCAGGTCGTCCAAGACAAAGACGTCCCAAAGCTGCAAGATCCTCAGGCATCTAGCTCACAAGCACCAGCTACAGGCATGCTTAAAGAGAAGCGAGCACAAATCGAGCCTGGAGAAAAAGTCAATTTGGGCACAAATGATGACCCAAAGTTTGTTTATGTAGGGGCTGATTTAGACCCCAAGCTCAAAGAGCAACTTGTCAAATTTCTATCTCTTAATAAAGATGTTTTTGCTTGGTCGTATATCGATATGTCTGGAATTGATCCACAGGTCGCTTGCTAGAAATTAAATGTAGATCCAACTGTAAAGCCTATCAAACAGCAACCTAGGAAACTGGCACTCAAATTTTAGAAAGCCATCAATGAAGAGATAGAAAAACTCAAAAATGTTGGATTCATCAGAGAAGTTGAGTACTCGACCTGGCTAGCTAACATCGTAGCCATTCCTAAGAAGAACGGCCAGGTACGACTCTGCATCGACTTCACCAACGTCAACAAGCACTGCCCAAAAGGACAGTTTCCCTTACCAAGGATTGATATCCTGGTAGATCAAACTTGTAGACATGAACTTCTATCGTTTATGGATGCATACAGCGGGTACAATCAGATACCACTTGCAGAAGAAGATTAGGAAAAGATGTCCTTCATAATCGAACAAGGAACGTTTTGTTACAACGTCCTACCATTCGGCTTGAAGAACGCCGGTGCGACCTACCAAAGACTAGTCACAAAGATGTTTAAAGACTTGTTAGGAGACATTATGGAAGTCTACATAGTCGACATGGTAGTCAAAAGCGAAAAGGATGGCGATCACATATCTCACCTACAAGAAGCTTTTGAAAGGTTGTGCCAAAACAAGGTAAGATGAAGCTCAACCCAACTAAGTGCGTATTTGGAGTAGCCTCAGGAAAATTCCTAGGATATCTCGTTTAACAATGACACATAGAAGCAAACCCAGAACAAATACAAGCTCTCCTTGAAATGCTAGAACCAACTACAAAGCAACAAATCCATAAGTTGTCTGGCATGGTTTCAGCCCTTAACAGATTTATCTCACGGGCATCTGACAAGTGCAGACCATTTTTACAAATACTCAAGAAAGGTGCAACATTCACATGGACAGACGAGTGCCATAAAGCTTTCAACGACCTGAAAGCTTACTTATCAACTCCGCTCGTCCTGTCTAAACCAAATGAAGGAGAACCACTGGGGCTTTGTCTTGCAACTATAGACTTTGCCATTAGCTCGGTCCTCTTTTGCGAAAATGAGGGAGTCGAAAAACCAATCTACTTCACCAGCAAGACATTGGCAGATGCAGAAAAGTATTACTCAGCAATGGAGAAAACAATGCCGTCTCTTTTGTACTCTGCTCGAAAGTTCCGACCTTACTTTCAAGCTCACAACATCAAGGTCATAACAGATGTACCCATCAAGCAGGTCTTGAGTTCTAACAACAAAACTACCCGCATGGCCAAATGGGTTGAAAAACTCAGAGAACACCATATTGAATTTGTTTTTAGAACGTCTCGCAAAGGTCAGGTCGTTCCTGATTTCCTGACAGACTTCCCCGTCGAAGATGTCAACTGGGAACACTAGCCCATCACTTCACTTCATCAACCAACCACCCCAGACACATGGCATCTCTACGTAAATGGAGCATGCAATAACCAACCAACCGTCGAAGATGTCAACTGGGAACTAGTCTATCACTTCACTTCATCAACCAACCCCCCTATACACATGGTACCTCTACGTAAATGGAGTGTGCAACAACAGCGGTAGTGGACTGGGGGCTGTGTTAACTTCACCAGAAGGAACTTAGCTACAAAAGTCAATCAAGATCGATTTCGCAACATCCAACAATGAAGTGGAATATGAAGCATTAATCACAGGCCTTCGCATGGTACAACAACTACAAGTCCAAAAGCTCAAAACTTATAGTGATTCGCAGCTAATCGTCAAGCAGATCACCAAAGAGTATGTGACAAATGGAGCAAACTTAGCCAAGTACGCTCAGGTTGTCAACAACATCATCAGCTCGTTCAAAACATTCTCTTTAGAACATATTCCTTGGGAAGATAAGAGACATGCCGACAGCCTGACTTTCTTAGCCTCAAAAACCCAAGAAGCATGTCCCAGCACAGTCTATATTGACATCCTGGACAGGCCCGCCTACCAGCACGAAAATGTCAACAGCCTCACAGACTTCCAGCCCTCATCCAAAGAAGAGATCACTCAATCTTGGATAGGCCCATTTCTGAACTTCATCATACATGGCGAGCTCCCAACAGAGGAAAAGAGTGCCCGTGCAATAAAATTTCGAGCTCCCAAATACACCATGATCAACGGATGATTGTTTTATAAATCTGTCGGAGGACCCCACCTACGGTACATAACTTCACGCGAAGGCCAACTCATCTTTGACGAAATTCACAAAGGCGAGTGTGGCAACCATGCAGGAGCAAGATCACTGGCTCACAAAGCAATCGCCCAGGGATATTATTGGCTAGGCATGCACATCAAAGCAAAGAAGTATGTTCTCAAATGCCACCAATGTCAAACATTTGGCCACAACCATCTAAGTCCAGCACGAGAGTTGATCAACATAGCCAGCCCATGGCCTTTTCATATGTGGGGGCTAGACATCATAAGACCATTCATCTCACAAAAGAAAACATGACTTAAATACGTCCTAGTAGCCACAGATTACTTCACCAAATGGGTTTAAGCAATCCCACTAGTCCAAGTAAAAGAAGTCAACGTCATCAACTTCATATGGACCAATATCATCACAAGATTTGGTTTACTCTACACCCTAATCATAGACAACATAACACAATTTGCTGGCACACAAGTCAAGGCATTTCTATAAAAATGGCGCATCACTAAAGCATTTTCTACACCTAGATATGTGATAAGTGCTCAAAAGTAATGATTTCTATCCCCAATTATGTGTATGTTAGTCTCTATTTTATATTTAAATATTCTAATATGATGCAATTTGAGTTTTTGCAGGTCCAAGAATCTAAATGTGAAATATGGAGGGAAAAGAAGTCAAAAAAGTAAAAAAGGAGTCACTGGGAATTACAGCTAAGTACCTAGGGCAAAAACGTCATATTTGTCTCCATAAGTGCCAAGCCTAATAGGACTCTAAAAGAGGATGATAATTGAGTTAGAAGAGTTTTAAATCTGATCTCAAAGTCTTAATTTCGAATTCATAGGAAGAGGAGATCAACATGGAAAAAAATTCAGAGTTTCACAAGAATCAGGAAACTGAAAGCTGTCAAAAGCTAAAGCTTAGGAAATAGCCTGTTGCGCAAAGTGGGCCACGTCCAACTTTCGTCCAACTGAATTTAACTTTTCCAGGATTGCTTCTAGAAATATTACAGAGAGTTTGACACCAAATAAACATAGGATTCGGATCTCTATCCAGACGAGCATGTAAGCCAATATATAAGGCACAAAAACCTCAGTTTACATCATCTAGGAAATTTAGTGTTTGCATCTTAGATTTAGAATTAAGAGATAAGAAAGTTCATACCTTTTCACCTTTAATATATGTAAAGATTATTTCTTTTCATATTGTGTTCATAGCATAGTATAAGGAGCTAATCTCCCTTCTTTTGGGAGGGGAGATGAAGCCTTTTTCTTATGTTTTAGTTTAGTTCTTCTTCTGTCATGTTTTAGTTTAAATCCCTCATTGAGTTTCTTCTTATTCATCCATTGATCTAATGCTCCTGTGGAGGTTAGGAGGTCTTAGGGTAATTCATGATTGTGTAGAGCCGAATACTACAAACCCTAGATTCTTTTCTTCTTGTTTTTAGTGTTATAGTGTAATGATTGGATTCTTTATGGCACCTCAATTAGTTGTATGGTTAATGCCACATGTGGATTTTCCATGGCACCTAGAGTTGTATATTGAATGCCACTTAAATCATAATTTGGTTAGATAGAAGATATCATTGGAGATTGAAGAAATATTTGATGGAAAGATAGAAAGCACGTTGGAAGCTACATATTATCATCATGGTTATGAGCATAAGGTTTGTAGGTATGGTGAGTTTCTATTGGTGATTTATATTAAGTATGATAGGTAGATCTATTAGATTAATTCTATGATTTTGGTGGATTCATCTCTCCCAAGATATTCTCTCTCTTGATTCATATTCATATATTTAATTTAGTTTAGTTTATGCATAGTTTACATCTCAAATCAAATCAAATATATATTTATCATTACTTAGCCACATCTTTTACTTGCATCCATTAGAGTAACTTAGATTAGGAATTTATATTATCATCACTTAGTTATTTAGAGTAGGATTGATACCTTGCTAGCCACTATACTAATCAATATTTAATAGGCTAAGTAAGATTTGCAAAAGATACGTAACACAAACAACGACACAAATAAATACGTGTTTGTGTGCCTTTTCAATATGCACAAAGCAATGGCCAAGCAGAGGCCACAAACAAATCCATCAAAGAAAATCTCCAAAAGAAGTTGGAAAGCAAGAAAAGCCAATGGCCAGAGCAACTCGAGAACATTCTATGGGAATATGGAACAACAGCCAGAGCCAGTACCAACGAGTCTCCTTTTACACTTTGCTTTAGAACAAAAGCAGACATACCATCAGAGCTCACAATCACAACCACACAATCCGACATCATTGAATCAGGAGAAAATGACAACATCTTAGCCAAAGAAGTCGATTTCCTATAAGAGTGAAGAGAAATAGCTGTAATAACCCTAGCTCGGTACCACTAAACAATCCAATGATCTTACAACAAGAAGGTCGTCCCAAAATCTTTCCAAGTTGGTGACCTAGTCCTCAAAAAGACGTTAGCGCCAGCCAATCTTGACCCAACATTGGAAGGCCCATACATAATTCACAAGGTCGTTGGAAATGGAGCATACTGGATCAAAACACAGCTCGGTGATGTGCTTCCACGACCTTGGAACGCAGCTATACTCAAACGTTTTTTTCTAGTAATTTGTCTCCAGATGTATCAATCAAATGAATAAAATTTCATCAATATTTCGCATATGAATGTTATCTCTGCCTTACATGAATACTGCACATCTTACACGCGCTAACCGATCTGGAGTACCACAATATCCGACCTGGCACCAACGCCAGAATTGAGCACAACTTAACTATAATTGCCACGTAGTGGTTAATTATCAGTTAAATTCAATCTACGGTCCCCCAAAAGGACCGCAATCAACTTAACACCAATGCCAGGGTTAAGCATGATTCAACTATAATTGCCACATAAAGGCCAATTATCAGACAAATACAATCCAGGGGACCCCTAAAAGGACCCCAAGTCAACTTAAGGCCCTGAAAAGGCTTAAATTAGACTCAACTATAATGGCCATTCAAAGGCTAATTACCTGTTAAAAATCAATAAAAGGTTCCCTCAGAAGGAACAACTCAATCACTACATACACCTAAGGACACAAGGAAGCCTAGGTGCAAACTAAGCGCATATATCAGGTCGTACACAAACATTGATGACCTACAATCGCCAGACGATCTAACAAAGTTCAACAGGATGTTGAGTCTACTACCATACAACACAGGTCATTGAACAACAAATCAAAAAGCAATAAAAGAAATCACAGGCATGCAAATTTCAAACACAATCTCAACAAGTAATTTAAATATTTCTACTTAAATACAAATTTGGTTAGATAATATAAACCCCCAGGTTATCCTGGGAAAACAACCTCAGCATTCCCATAAAAAAATAGAAGTATCAGTATTAATCACAAAAGAGAATATTGTTTAAACACTTCATCCACCATCACTCAAAATCATAAAGAAGAGCCTATCAGAGGGCACAGGGAAGATTCTCCACATTTAAAGGATCCAGAAGGCGGCTCTTCACCAATAGGACCACTTGTTAGATCACCACTTTTGTGGCAGCATCTTCAGTTGGCTGAGCAGCTGGAGCAGCACTCTGGTCGGTTGGTAGGTCAGGTCGTCTACTAGATAATCCACTAGAATGTAGACATCACCACTCGCTACCAGGTCGTTGTATTCATTCTGAGCTCGCTCAGCAACAACCTGTGCATTTTTGCACTCCACAACCCAATGCCCGACTTCCACCCTGGAAGCTTCAAGATGGCTGCAACAAGGCAACCCTACCAGTCAAGTCCCCGACCTGAGCCCTCAGCCCCCCAACTTCAGCACGCTCTACCTCTTGCACTGTTAGTAGTTTGTCATAGGCCTCCTTGGCAGTATCCAACTCCTTCTTGTATAGGTCGGAGATAGTTGTCATCTCCTTCAGCTTCCTATACATGGCCAAGACCTGATGTTTCCTATACATGGCCAGGACCTGACAAACAGCAAAATAACTCACAAAGCAATAAATCAAAGAACAAAACAAAAGCTCATATTAGAGGGACACTTACAAAGCAGATGGAGATAGGCACTAGTTGCCTAAGAATCTGACGTTACGTGCTTCTATTTCTGTGACATGCCCTTGAGTATCCTCCCCTAGCAAGACATACCCCTTAGAAGTCTCACTGTATCTTATAAAGACACACTTCTTTCCAAGAACACTCAACTTCCCAAATTCTCAATTTTGAGAAGTGACAAAGGCTGCACACCCCCATGGTCTAAGGTAGTTCAAAACGGGTTGTCTACCAGTCCATACTTCATTGGGTGTTTTGTCAACAGATTTTGAAGGAACTAGGTTAAGTATGTGCGCAGCCGTTAACAATCAAAATGAGATGGGCAAGTTAGCCTGAGCCATCATAGATCTAACCATTTCCAGCAGGGTTCTATTCCTTCTCTCAGAGACACCATTCTTCTGGGGGTATAAGGAATAGTTAGCTGTCTAGCTATACCCTTATTTTCACAGAGTTCCTTAAACTCATCAGAAAGATACTCACATCCGCGGTCAGTTCTTAAGGCCTTTATTGTCCTATCAAGTTAATTCTCAACAAGGTTCTTGTACTTTTTAAAACAGTCCAAGGTGTCTGATTTGTGAAACATCAAGTACACGGTCCCATAACGTGTATAGTCATCTGTGAAGGTAATGAAATACAAAGCCTCATGCCTTGCTGTTACATTCATTGGTCCACAGATGTCAGAGTGAATAAGTTGTAAAGGATAAGTTGCCCTTTGGGCTTTCCCAAAAGGTTTCTTGGTGGCTTTTCCAAAGAAGACAACTTTTCAGAGTTTCTATTTTAACAGAGGTTAAGTTACCTAACAACCCTCCCCTTGCTAAGCGGTCTATCCTATTGTGTCCAATATGTCCTAGTCTAGCATGCCACAATTGGCAACCAACCATTTTAGACATAAAAACTTCAGTTTGTGCTAAGTGTAATGTCATAAAAGAATTCATTAAATAAGCATGACCTATCAAACTTGTTTTTTAAAGATATCTCAAGCGAGTTCTGGGAAAAATTAAACACATAGGATTCTTGAAGTAATTTCAAAACTGATAAAAGATTTCTCCTAATTGAGGGTACAAAAAGTACTTCTTCAATAAGGATGGATCTCCCACTCACAAAATCTAACCTACAAGTGCCTGTGCCCAAAACATCAACTACACTTTGGTTTCCCATGTGGACTCTCCGAGTTCCTTGTGGAAGTTTCTGGAAATCTTCAAACAGGGACCTATCCCGGCTTATGTGGTCTGTCACTGCTGAATCTACAATCCAATATTGTGATGAATCAAATAGCATGACAATACTTATCACATTGACAGTACTTAAATTAAAACTTACCTCAGGAGAAGGACATGCCCTAGCATAGTGTCCCATCTGATGACAACGGAAGCATTCAACACTAGTCATGTCTATCGACTTCCTAGGTTTCTTTTGCTGTGGGTCAGGCTTGGCCTTTTCCTTGCCTTTCCCTTTTCCCTTTTTCTTGTTCCAAGGAGCCTTCCTCTTTTTGGAGTTGACAACATTTGCTTCAGTTTGAACAACAGGCTTTTCATTGAGAAGCCTTTGTTCCTCAAGCTCACATTTCCTCTGCACCTGTGCAAAGTTTGTGATACTGTCGTCATGCGTTAAGATAAGACAAAATTGTTCCCAAGTTTTAGGTAAAGACCTAATGACAACTTGAATTTGTTGTTCATTTGACAGGACCTGTCCTGCTCAGCAACCATGTTCCTCATCACCGTGCAATGTTGTGTCATAGAGGTATGGGGCAGCTTGATAAATTTGTCAAAGCTCATTTGTAGCCTCCTTAGCTGTGCAGTAGTCGTACCCCAAGGTCCGCCTTTACTGCTTCCCATAGCTCTTTAGCCGATCCAAGGCCATCATACCGCGATCATGAAGTCATTCCTCATGATGCCAAGTATGGCAACAGGGCAACATTGTCTCGCTTGTATACTCATTGTACTTCCTAAGTGCAGAAGATAAGCGGCTTTGTTGTTATTCTTTCGGGCAAGAGGGTTCGCATCGTCTCGCTTATTACGTCAATGACCTTCCTATCTGCGAATTAGCCTAACTTTCCTAGACCAAAGTTAAGTAATTCTTATCGTTTAACAAGTCCTTTTCGTAGTATCGTGAACGGGGATTTTCCATCGGGTGCCATTCTATCAAGTTTGAATTCCAAAAAAAAAGATACTACTTAATAAGAATCATCTCTTAAAATAAATCTAAGTAATCCACATTTTCACATATGAGATGATCATGATAATCTACTAGCATGATTCTAGCCATTAAATAAAATCAATGCATTTGACTATCAATAGCATAGAATATGCAAAAAATCTACTACTTAAATTTCCATTTAATAAAATTGTTTCTACACAAAAGAGTTTTCTATCTTTCAAAAACAATGTGGAACTAAAAAGAGCCAGTCAACCATGAACATAGAAACGTCCTGGGTGCCCAGGGGAGTCATCCTCATCCTCACAGTCACTATCAGCTATTTGAAAATTACTAGCCACTTCCTCTGTTTCCCTGTGAGGTGGGAAAATAAGCCCTGATGACACATCATATGGATTTGGTTCCTCAGCATCGTCCCATAATTGATGTAGGAGAGATTTAAGTGGTTGAGCCTCATTCCTATCCTGAATAGGACTGGGGCTCTTTGGTGTATATTCTGGTGATGGTGGCTCTATCTTTATCTTATCAGATTTCAAGACAGTACGCTGCAAAACTCTCATATATTGCTTTGCAGTCATGCGTTTCTTGGAAGCCCGTCTCCCAAGATCTGGTTCAATTTTCCTACAAGTCTCGGGTCTATGCGACTTAGGCATTGTGCCTTAGTTTTCATATGACCGTTGATAGAAAACATACAATTTTATTTACATGCAATAGTAAAAATCCAGATTTAAATAATTACTGCATGGTAAAAATAAACATCCTAATGTCAATTTTTAATCGTGGAAAAATAAAAAAATTTCCTAAAAAAAATTTCCACTAAAAAAGCCAAATTATTTCCCATAAATAATTTATTTTGCAAAAAAAAAATTAAGCAATTTCTAATTAATTTTAAACAGCCTAATTATTTAAAAATTAATTAAAAGATTTTGAAAAAAACAGTTTTCCAAAAAAAATGTAGATCACAAGATCAAAACTACAAACAAAAGCATGCAAACCATGGAAAACCTGGCTCCGATACCAATGTAGGGTTTTTACCGATATCTCATGCATGATTCCTACGATATGTATAATTACACTATATCACATGCATAAAATAGCGTAGCGGAAATAGAAGATCGTACCTTGGTCACAGCTTTCAATTTGAAGTTCCAAGCTTTGATCTACAGGAGAGGATGATGTTCTTGGCACACTCAAGATCTTCTTCTTCTCAACTTAGCTGGAGTCAAGTTCCAACCACTTAAGAGCGGGGAAGCAACCTTTGTTGTTCTTAATCAAGAACCGACAATGGCCAGGGAGGTTACCACCTATGTAATCTCCACAAATTACTAGCTTCTTCTTTAGAAAATGTTGGAGGCCACCATTAAAGGAGAGAGAGCTTTTCTTGTTTGGGATGATCAATATGTGAGGGGTGGGGGGTCTATTTATAGAGCTCTCCCACCTCCTCAATATTGGATAGGATAGAGTCCTATACTCATCTAATATCATATAGGATAGAGTCATATACTCATCTAATATCAGATAGGATAGAGTCCTACACTCATCCTGATACCTGGTGGTTATCCTTATCTTGGTGGTTTATCCTTATCCTGGTGGGAGTTTATCCAGCCTAATTTCCAACAGGCTTCTTCATTAAAATCATTATAGTTTCTTCGTAAGGACTCAAGTCATAACTTGCTTGAGCATACTTGATTTGATTTCAATGTAATTGCAAATCTTTGTTAGTATATTTTAAGAGGAAGCTATTTGATTACGCTCAAAACTTTTTTGAGCATACTTGAATTTAATCAAAATGGCCATATGAGTTAGCAAAGAACATGGTCGAATGTTATTCCACTATCTTTGTAACACGTGCGTTGCACGTGCCCGTTTACTAGTTTATAACTAAAACAAAAAAACAGTTACATCATTGATACAAAGTCGAATATATATATATATATATATTGCACAATTAGGCTAAACATATATTTGTACACTTGTGAGAGCACATTGGCAGATAGTCTGTTGCTCGATGCAACATGAGCTTTGTAGGTGGTCGGCCACTTTTGGTGCTGATTCTAGTTATCTATAAAAGGCACATTATTCTAACCTAGATATTGGACTTTTTTTTTATAATAAAATCGCCTATATTAATTGGGTCTGAAATCAACTAACTGCATATTGAAGTACATGGATTTTATTTGATTTGTTAAAGTAAATACATTAGCATTGAAGGCAAACAATGACTTAACCTAAAAAAAAATTGGCTTTGACCTTGGACCGAAGACCGACATTATAGCGGGCTTTGTAAATGTTCTTGAAGGCTGGCTCTGCGACTTCAAAAGTAGTTACTATAAAGATTATATTTTGTTTAATCTTACTACAGTAGGCAATTCGAAGGAGATGGGTTGATTGATTGTGTTTGACCGAGATCGTTTGGACGAACTACTTACGTATCAAGTTCCCTCTATTAGAAGTGGACTTGAATCAGGTCAGATGTAGTTCTTGTCCCCTTTATATAGAAAACCTTGGCGGTTCTTCCTCTTCTTTAGCGTCAGGTCAGATCCTGGTCTTCAGGTCATGATGGCGATTGATGAGGTGTGCGAATGAAGCTCCAGCCTTGAATGCATCAGTGAAGGCGTATGTTACTAGCCATTATGGAACGAGGTGAGCAAGCACTATGGAGGTCGCTCTAGGACGAGGTCGTCCATTCGACTTGAGTCACTTTGGAGTGAGGTCGTAGGGTTGGTGTATGAGGTCGTTAGGCAAAGTGATTGTGTTGGTTTGCTGTGAAGTGATTTGTCATAAGTTTGTCGGGGGAGATGTCTTCTGATGGTGTCAATTCGTGATGGAAAGACAGCTTGGTTCACTATGAAGTGAGTTGTCATGAGGGGGGAATGTTCTCTTGATGAGTTGTGCTGGACTCGTGTATGATATACATTGGTTATGTATATTAGTCCCTCACACAACCCCCTCTCATTAGTTCGTTCCTGTTCATTAGGGCAAGCTGATGAAAGTTTAAGTTCACACGTGGGAAGCATATAAGGTAATGACTATACATCCTTTACTTGTGAGTGATTCGGACTCTGATTCGGACTTTGTCATGGGGAACAAGGTGGCTGAAGCTGTTTTGAACAAACCAAGAGGTGTGTGCCTTTCAGCTCGGATGAGGACTAGTGGTAGCCTTGGGGGCAATTCGAATGCTGAAAATAATTTGACGTTGTGTTATGTTAGCAAGCATCCAGTGGGTGAAAATGACTGGGAACATCTTCTGCACCCAGAAGGCTCTTTCTTTGATCTGGAGGAGGTGACTGTGGCAGTTTGACCACCAAATTTGAAAATGAAGGTCGGTGATGTTGCTGATAATGTGGGGACTGTAGGAACTTATGATGGGAAAGTGGTAGTATGACGATTTGGCTGCGGAGAAGTTCGGATTGGCTTCAGAAAATAGCGATCTGGTACGTCAGCTCGATATCGAGCGAGCTAAGTTGGTAAAAGTTGAAGTTTTGCAAATAGATGCAAGTCGGCAGTAAAGTTGACTAAAAATCTTTATGAGACTTCGTTTAGTGATGCGGAAGGTGGTAAGTATGTACTTTCTGTGATCTTAGAAGTATAGTTCTGTAGCTTGTAGTTTTGTGCTGGAACGTGCCTAGCTTTAGATCTTCCTATGTTTGAGTGAGCAATCTTTAGGGTCGGTGACTTTTTTGTAGACTGAGTGGCCATTCCATCATTGGGCTGCTCCTAGCTTCAGATCGTTCTGCAAATGAGTGACCGATCTGTAGGTTGGGTGGCGCTTCAGTAGACTGAGTGGCCGTTCCAAACGGTAGTTTCTCCTAGACGAGGTCATCCACCCGGCTTGAGTTACTTTGGAGTGAGCTCGTGGGGCTAGTACGTGATGAGCTACTCCTGGCTTCAGATCATCCTGCGTATGAGTGACCGATCTATAGGTTGGGTGGTGCTTCAGTAGACTCAGTGGCCGTTCCAAATGGTAGTTTCTCCTGGACGAGGTCGTCCTCCCGGCTTGAGTTACTTTGGAGTAAGCTCGTGGGACGAGTACGTGATGAGCTACTCTTGACTTCTAATCGTCCTACGTATGAGTGACCGATCTATATGTTGGGTGGCGCTTCAGTAGACTGAGTGGCCATTCCATCTTTGGGTTGCTCCTAGCTTCCGCTTTCCATTGGTATGATACCATGATAGCTCGATCCTGAACTTGTCTTAGAAATATAGGTCCCCAGCTGGCGAGACTATTTACCCGCCTGGAGTCACTTTGGAGTGAGCTCGTGAGGTAAGTTCATGTTGAGTTGCTTCTAGCTTCCACTCTCCATTGGTATGATACCATGATAGCTCGATCCTGAACTGGTCCTATAAATACAGACTAATGGTAGAAGATCCGTCTAGATTGGTGGGGTATTAAAATCGGTGCATTTGTTTATTGGCAAAGCCCCTACTGTATGGTTTGCACTGTGCGACTATGATTACGTGTTAATCTTGGTGTGGGCATATGACTAGTATCGATTTGCTCTGAGTATGTGAGATCGGGAGCTGTTTGTGGCCAGGACGTACTTGAGCGTACTGCTGGTTGATTAGTACTCTTCATACTATGTGGTTTGGTGACGTCTCGCTTGAGTAAGAGTGAGTTTTGAGTTAGTTACTGTGTTTTTTGTATGGACAGAGTTTCTTGGGTGCATCGTCCTGGTGTAATGTTCGTCTCCCTTATTATGGGGGAGTCAAAGTGTGACTTCGTGGTTATCGCAGTTCGTTAGTCATTCTTACATGTGTGTGGAAACAAACTGGTTTGACATTGTGAACTAGGTATTTTTCTATACTTTGAGAAAGCCTAGAGACTCCTTTGCTCAGATGATGGCGGTGCTTTGCAAACTATGTGTACCGTGCTGGATTAGCTGATGTGCGCTGCCATACATCGTCCTTGTGGTAACCGACCTAACTGTAGGTCAGTGAATCTGGACGATATGGGTGGATCCATTTGCGAACTGGGAGTGTGGAATGGGGGGAGTCATGTTCTATTCTGGTCTTGACTGTTAGGACACGTGTTTAAGTAAAAGCCCCAGTAGTTCGACCTCTCTTTTGTTTTTGTGGTTTGCCACTGTTGGCATACTGGTGGGTGTAGTTCATTTGTTCTGGACCTCTGCTAGATTGTTGCAGTTCGTTGTCAATGAATTCCTTCAAGAGTCCTTTGCTGATAAGGTATTGTATGTAATTTCTCAAGCACTTCCACTTGTCAATGTGATGGGAGTGAACTTGGTGGAATTGACCGAACGGCTGACCGATGACGTTTGTTATTGGTTTGATATATGGTTTGAAAAATGGAGTGTTTCTGATGCATTTGAAAATGTGGCTTAACGATCTAGAGAGTTTCCCAGATTGAGTTATGCCATGGGGGGTAACCAGTTCGATCTGTGGAATCACTAGGTACTCATATAGGTAACCTTTATCGAGAATGTCTTGAATGTGGCGTTTCAAGTGCTGACATTCATTGGTGTGGTGGTTGCAGAGTTGGTGATAATGGCAGAAGCGATTGCCTGGTTTCTTGGGGAGTTTGTCTACTTTCAGGGGGAGGGGTTGGTGATAATGGTAGAAACAATTGCCTGGTTTCTTGGGCAGTTTGTCCACTCTCAGGGGGAGGGGTTGAAAAAATAGAATGCATTTTATTTCCTCGAGGATTGCTTCCATTGGTTTGGATAGCGAGTAGAATTGTATGCTCCCTCGTCGTATTCTTTTCTTCTGGTGGATTTGAAGCTGCTTCAAGCTTGTGTATTGCGTTCCTCGTGCTATATTTGTTGTCATGGCTGTGATATTTCTCTGGTTCATATGGAACTGGAATATACGGCGTACTCCTTGTGGTTGCGCTGGTTCGGTCTTCTGAGTCATTTTCTGGCTGGAGTGCTTTGTCGGTGTTGAGATCATTGATGCTAGATGCAGGGCACTCAGTTAGGAGTTAAATTCTCCTCAGGGTTTGGTTGTCTTCTTTTAAGTTTGAGATTACTTGTTGCATTGTACTCACAGCAGAGACAAGTTGCTTGACTGAATCCATGAGGATTTCCATGCTTCGTGGGCATGAGAAAAACGACTTGATCGTGTTGTTTTCTCTAGGAAATCGATCCCCACAGACAGCGCCAATGTAAAGGTTATATTTCATTTAACCTTACTACAGTAGGCAATTCGAAGGAGATGGGTTGATTGATTGGGTTTGACCGAGTTCGTTTGGATGAACTGCCTATGTATCAAGTTCTCTCTGTGTGGGGAGACTTGAATTAGGTCAGACGTAGTTCATGTCCCCTTTATATAGAAAACCTTGGCGGTTCTTCCTCTTTTTTAGCGTCAGGTCTTTAGGTCATGATGGCAAGTTATGGCGATTGATGAGGTTCGCGACTGAAGCTGCAGCTTTGAATGCATCAGTGAAGGTGTACGTTACTAGCCGTTATAGAACGGGGTGAGTGAGTACTATGGAGGTCGCTCTAGGACGAGGTCGTCCATTCGACTTGAGTCACTATGGAGTGAGGTCGTAGGGTGAGTGTATGAGGTCGTTAGCCAAAGTGATTATGTTGGTTCGCTGTGAAGCGATTTGTCATGAGTTTGTCGGGGGAGGTGTCTTCTGATGGTGTCAATTCGTGATGGAGAGACAGCTTGGTTCGCTATGAAGTGAGTTGTCATGAGGGGGGAATGTTCTATTAATTAGTTGTGCTGGACACATGTATGATATACATTGGTTGTGTATATTAGTCCCTCACACAACTCCCTCTCATTAGTTCGTTCCTATTCATTAGGGCGAGCTGATAAGAGTTTAAGTTCACACGTGGGAAACATATAAGGTAATGACTGTACATCCTTTACTTCTGAGTGATTCAGACTTTGTCAAGGGCAACTAGGTGGCTGAAGCTGTTTTGAACGAACAAAGAGGTGTGTGTATTTCAGCTCGGATGAGGACTGGTGGTAGCCTTAGGAGCAGTTCGAATGCCGAAAACAATTTGATGATGTGTTCTGTTAGCTAGCGTCTTATGGGTGAAAATGATCAGGAACGTCTTTTGCGCCCAAAAGGCTCTTTCTTTGTTTTGGAGGAGGTGACTATGGCAGTTTGACCGCCAAATTCGGAAAGGAAGGTCGATGATGTTGCTGATAATGTGGGGACTGTAGGAACTTGTGATAGGAAGGTGGCAATGGATGGTCCATCTCTCTCTAAAACAATTAACCTCAGTGAGTTTGACTTGGATGTATTTGAAGAAAAAATATGATGATTTGGCTATGGAGAAGTTCGTACTGGCTTCGGAAAATAGTGATCTGGTACGTCAGCTCGATATGGAACAAGCTAAGCTGGTAAAAGTTGAAGTTTTGCAAATAGATGCAAGGCGGTAGCAAAGTTGACTAAAAATCTGTATGAGACTTCGTTTAGTGAGGCAGAAGGTGGTAAGTATGTACTTTCTGCGATCTTAGAAGTATATAGTTCCGTAGCTTGTAGTTTTGTGCTGGAACGAGCCTAGCTTTAGATCTTCCTGTGTATGAGTGAGCAATCTTTATGGTTTGTGACTCTTTTGTAGACTGAGTGGCCATTCCATCGTTTGGTTGCTCCTAGCTTCAGATCGTCCTACAAATGAGTGACTAATCTGTAGGTTGGGTGGTGCTTCAGTAGACTGAGTGGCCGTTCCAAACGGTAGTTTCTCCTAGACGAGGTCGTCCACCCGGTTTGAGTTACTTTGGAGTGAGCTCGTGGGGCGAGTCTGTGATAAGCTGCTCCTGGCTTTAGATCGTCCTGCGTGTGAGTGACTAATCTATAGGTTGGGTGACGCTTTAGTGGCCGTTCCAAACGGTAGTTTCTCCTGAACGAGGTCGTCCACCCAGCTTGAGTTACTTTAGATTGAGCTCATGGGGTGAGTACGTGATGAGTTGCTCCTGGCTTCAAATCGTCTTGCGTATGAGTGACCGATCTATAGGTTGGGAGGCGCTTCAGAAGACTGAGTGGCCATTCCATCGTTGGGTTGCTCCTAGCTTCCACTTTCCATTAGTATAATACCATGATAGCTCGATCCTGAACTGGTCCTAGAAATATAGGTCTCCAACTGGCGAGACTATTTACCCGGTTGGAGTCACTTTGGAGTGAGCTCGTAAGGTAAGTTCATGTTGAGTTGCTCCTAGCTTCCGCTCTCCATTGGTATGATACCATGATAGCTCGATCCTGAACTGGTCCTATAAATATAGGTCCCCAGATGGCGAGACTATTTACCCGGCTGGAGTCACTTTGGAGTGAGCTCGTGAAGTAAGCACGTGTGGAATTGATCTTGAAAAATAAATGCGACCTTGCATGTTGCTGTTAATACAGTCTAATGGTAGAAGATCCGTCCTTATTGGTGGGGTGTTTCTATCGGTGCATTTGTTTATTGGCAAAGCCCCTAGTGTATGGTTTGCATTTTGCGACTATGATTACGCGTTGATCTTGGTGTGGGCATATGACTGGTATTGATCTGCTCTGAGTATGTGTGATCGGGGGCTGTTTGTGCCAGGACGTACTTGAGCATACTGCTGGTTGATTAGTACGCTTTGTACTATGTGTTTTGGTGACGTCTCTCTTGAGTAAGAGTGAGTTTTGAGTTAGTTACTGTGTTTATCATATGGACGAAGTTTCTTGGGTGCATCTTCGTAGTGTAATGTTCGTCTCCCTTGTTATGGGGGAGTCAAAGTGTGACTTCGTGGTTATCGCAGTTCGTTAGTCGTTCTTACATATGCGTTTGGAAGCGAACTGGTTTGACATTGTGAACTAGGTATTTTTCTATACTTTGAGAAAGCCTAGAGACTCCTTTGCTCAGATGATGGCGGTGCTTTGCGAACTGTGTGTACCGTGCTGGATTAGCTTATGTGCGCTGCCATACATTGTCGTTGTGGTAAACGACCTAACTGTAGGTCAGTGAATCTTGACGATATGGGTGGATCCATTTGCGAACTGGGAGTGTGGAATGTGGGGAGTCATGTTCTATTCTGGTCTTGACTGTTGGGACCCGTGTTTGAGTAAAAGCCCCAGTAGTTTGATCTCTCTTTTATTTTTGTGGTTCAACACTGTTGGCGTACTGGTGGGGTAGTCCATTTGTTCTAGACCTCTGCTAGATTGTTACAGTTCGTTGTCAACGAATTCCTTCAAGAGTCCTTTGCTGATAAAGTATTGTATGTAATTTCTCAAGCACTTACACTTGTCAATGTGATGGGAGTGAACTTTGTGGAATTGACAGAACGGCTGACCGGTGACGTTTGGTATTGGTTTGATATCTGGTTGTTTTTTATGCGGTTGAAAATGTGGCTTAACGATCTGGAGAGTTTCGCAGATTGAGTTGTGCCATAGGGGGTAACCAGTTTAATTTGTGGAATCGCTAGGTACTCATATAGGTAACCTTTATCGAGAAGGTCTTAAATGTGGCGTTTCAAGTGCTGACATTCATTGGTGTGGTGGTTGTAGAGTTGGTGATAATGGCAGAAGCAATTGCCTTGTCTCTTGGGGAGCTTGTCTACTCTCAGGGGGAGGGGTGGAATGTGTTTGATTTCCTTGAGGATTTCTTCCATTGGTTTGGATAGCGAGTAGAACTGTCTGCTCCCTCGTCTTGTTCTTTTCTTCTGGTGGTTTGAAGCTGCTTCAGGCTTGGGTATTGCGTTCCTCGTGCTATATTTGTTGTCATGGCTGTGATGGTTCTCTAGTTCGTATGGAACTGGAATGTACGGCGTACTCCTTGTGGTTGTGCTGGTTCGGTCTTCTGAGTCATCTTCTGACTGGAATGGTTCATCGGTGTTGAGGTCGTTGATGCCAGATGCAAGGCGCCCGGTTAGGAGTGAAATTATCCTCAGGGTTTGGTTATCTTCTTCTAAGTTTGAGAGTACTTGTTGCATTGTACTCACAGCAGAGACAAGTTGCTTGACTGAATCCATGAGGATTTCCATGCTTCGTGGGTGATAAAACATAAAATGAAATAGTTTACCTACGAAATGAACGATGAACTCAAAACGTAAGTAAACTAAAACTAATTTACGTGTCTATATTTTATCAAGGTTTCTACTCTCAATTTTATCGAAATAGAGTGGAGTAACAAATTCGTTCCACTCCTAGTTCTCTAGCATGGAATGTTTTCTAATCTAATTAATCGGTCTTAAGTCTAATGAGAGCTTTACGAAGGGTGTTATACTACGATACAATATGAAATTGATTATGTTGAATTTAACTATGAATGCTATGGAAATATGATTGTTTTTTGAATCTAGATAAAGGATTAGAGGGGAATTGGATCCACCTCGAATCCAACTTAATAACCTAGCATAGATTCTTGTATCTCGATTCTTACGTTCTTATGGCAAGAAATTCGAGTTCTAATCCCTAGTGTTCATGGCATTTCTACCAAATACTAACTAGCATGTGAGGTCGTCCACCCATTCTCATGGCGAATCACGACCTTCTAGAGTGGAATAGATTCTACAACACTTCTACACTATACCACTAAGTTTTCATCAAAGCTTCATCAACCCCTCTAATGGAGGTTTTAGCCTTGAGTCATCAACCCATCATTTCCCATTGAATTATAATTACGCATCATATTAAAATTCTAACTTAACTAATTTAACTAACAATGTTTCAATCTACTTAAACTACGAAATGATAATCAACAAGAATTAAAACTAGATCTATAAATTGAAATAACAAAAATCTAAATTGACAAAATAACTATTTTATTTATCTAATCAATCAAGAACAATGATTCAAAGACTTAATCTAAAACAAGAATTAAAAATGGAACTTAAACTTAATTACTCTACTGAAAACTAGATCTAGAATTCTATATAGTTTTAGGTCTAACTAGCTACCATTAACAAAGAGCTAAGCTTTGGTTTTTATACTTTCAGATCCAAAAATCGTGTATGGGCTTGGAGCCATGTTTTGTGAGAATCGGCCCAAACCCAATTCTTTTCAAATCAAAAGGCCTCTTCAGCTGCAGTTGGCTTCAATAGACTTTTCGTCCACTTCTGCTTCTCTGATTGGGTCAAGACTTAGACCATTGGAAAGCTCTTTCCGAGCCGGTCGTTTTGACATAAGGTAGGCCCCATTCCGAGGTCTGAGTCCAAAGATACGGCCTTTGAAAGTTCTGCTGACTTGTGTGCTGTTTTTGCCCGCGTCGACTTTTCAGCTTTTGACCGGGCTTTAGGAAGGCTTTGTCTTCTTGAATCTTGGCCTCTAATCATGGAACTCCTTAGTAACCGACCTTTGCTCCTTTATCTCGCTAAAGTGGCACATTTCTGCACATAATGGACTTTGAAACCTGAAATGCATAAAAACACGTAATCAGTGTTAACTCTTAATTATTACTCACATAATTGGTCTAAAAGTATGACTGATACAGGGTTAAAACTACAGTTTTGGGCTCTTATCAGTGGGCCTGAGAAAAACGACTTGATCGTGTTGTTTTCTCTAGGAAATCGATCCCCACAGACGGCGCCAATGTAAGGGTTATATTTCGTTTAACCTTACTACAGTAGGCAATTCGAAGGAGATGGGTTGATTGATTGGGTTTGACCGAGTTTGTTTGGACTAACTGCCTACATATCAAGTTCTCTCTCTCGAGACTTGAATCAGGTCAGACATAGTTCCTATCCCCTTTATATAGAAAACCTTGGCGGTTCTTCCTCTTCTTTAGTGTCAGGTCAGATCCTGGTCTTCAGGTCATGATGGCGAGTTATGGCGATTGATGAGGTGCGTGACTGAAGTTGTGCTCGGCCTTGAATGCATCAGTGAAGACGTACGTTACTAGTCGTTATTTAACGGGGTGAGCGAGCACTATGGAGGTAGCTCTAGGACACGACGTCGTCCACTCGACTTGAGTCACTTTGGAGTGAGGTCGTAGGGTGAGTGTATGAGGTCGTTAGGCAAAGTGATTATGCTGGTTCGCTAGCTGTGAAGCAATTTGTCATGAGTTTGTCGAGGGAGGTGTCTTCTGATGGTGTCAATTCGTGATGGAGAGACAGCTTGGTTCGCTATAAAGCGAGTTGTCATGAGGGGGGAATGTTCTCTTGATGAGTTGTGCTGGACACGTGTATGATATACATTGGTTATGTATATTAGTCCCTCACAGTTACCATTGTAAGTCTGATTGAATGTTTCACTGTCGACTGCAACACACCTGTATATTTCATTATTTCCAATAAATTTTTCTCTTTTTCCAAGTGAGTGAGGCTTTTCCATATGACAACGAATTTCATGGATATTTAACTCTAAAATGCATCAAATAGAACTACAAATAAAACAACCACCGATATGATTGCATTTTTTCAACGGTTCAAATAAGGTTTGTCCAGAAGTAATCCTATTGTACGTGAATTACGGTTCAACAATGGAAAAACAAATCAGTCTCAAAAGAATTGAAGAGTGGCAAAAAAATAAGAAAAAGAAAAAGAAAAGAACATTAGAGTCGCAATGAACTTAAGAAACAAATGTGAGTCGGTAACTAAAGTTTGTTACAAACCAAAATAACCATGAGAAATTTAAAAATAAGGAAAAAAAAAAGATGGCAAGAGAGGAAATGAAAACTAATCATTTAATAACCAATCAAGAAGGAAACATTTAAAAAAACAAATTATCATATAACATAGCTAAATCACTTTGAAGAAATATTGAAAGAGTAATCATAGAAGTCAAACAATATAAAGGATCAAGAAAGGTCACTTAACTCAATATTGTCTGCACCATATTAAGTATATATATTAAGTATATTGAGTAACATTCTCTTCAACCAATTTGGCTCAAGACCTGTTTATAAGCAACTTTCAGTCAAACATCATTGTCAATGATGTCATCATTATTTGCTGAGTTACATTGACACGGATGCATGTGACCATATCTAATACGGATACGAAGTGTTTAACATGACAAAATATCAAAACTTAAGGTATATCACATATAATATGTGTCCAAGTCGTGTCCGACATGGATACGTAGATGACACAAACTATATTCAAAATATGGCGTCTCCATACATAGCTAGGTTCATTGTAAACAGGAAAAGTAAATAAGGACGAATCAACACCTACTGGAATACTTTATCCTGACAAAAGAAAAGTCACTAATGACTATAACATGTCATAAGTTTTCCGAAGATAAAATCAAAAGATAACTATAACACACGTTTGGCACTCAGAGCCTGAAGCAATTATTAATAAGGAAGGTCTACACACAAATACAAATATTCTAAGTGTAAGGTTATGTACGTTTACATAAATAAAAAATGGAAGTACCTGTGATTTGGCATAACTTGAACATTAGTATTCCTTGGAACAAATATGATTCATATCTTCATCCCTGTATGCTCTAATCTAAAAAAAGGAAAATTTTCACACATGAGTCAATGATATTTGATTTGAAAAATCAAAACAAATTTTCACCAATAATAAAACTGAAACTAATGTTTACAAAAGTCGTGTTAGAATTCGTATAATCTTTTTAAAACTATCCATAACAATGAAAAGAAAGGGCAAGCAATACTCATAGTTGAGCCTAGCAGTATCATACGGAGAAGGTAAGAGTAAACCATGAAGGTGGTAAATTGACATAGTAAAATAGATAGCTTCATATCCCTTCTCAATGCACCAAACCACATTATTCAGTACATAAGATGAATATAAAAAATTTGGAAAGTTTGAAAAATTGAGAGACAGAACAAAATTAAAAATTTGGTACAATAGATAATGCTTAACACACTGTGCAGTTAAATCGCTACTCGTTTGAAGACCGAGTAGGTGTAATCGGTCGGAGATTAATCGGCATTAATCGAGCGATTTTTCATAACACTATATTTCTTTACAAATACTTATTAAATATATTTAACTTTAAAATACCAACATAATAGAGCCAATTAAGAACACAATCAATCAATAAACAATTAAAACACTCAATCAACTAAAATAAATATGATAAAAGTGTAAAACTTTAAAGAATCGAGGGTTGATCTAATCGGCAAAATGTCAAGTTTGATGTTTAACATTGAAATAGTGAATACAATTACTCGGCTAATCGACACGTATTAATCGGCTAATCAGGGCTAATCAGTACGGTCTAGTAGTACCCGGGGAGTTTTTGTGCCCGATTGTGATCGGGGATTAAATTGTTAGTTGGGTCGGCTAAGCAGCGAGTAGCAAGTACTCAATGATTTAATAGCTCATTACACACATCTTCATTGACCTAATTAAAAGAGTCGGTTGCCAATGTTAATGTGCCACATCTTCAAATATGCATACAATTCTATGAAAAACTTTAAAAAACATGTTTCCCTAAAAAAACACACAACTCAAACTACTTTAATCAATGTTTACATATAAAGGTTTAGTCTCATAAGAATCAGTAATGCTTTCACGCATGTAATAAGGTGCCAATTTTTCATTTACCAATAGCTAATTTAAAACAACATTTGAAACTAAAAAACTACAAAAGTTTCCTTTCAAACCTATTTTAGATATTTAATTACTCTATCACGGATGTCATCGAATATGAATCTGAAATTCAAAGTACGATAGTCAAAATGCAAAAGAGCTATCAATTCTACATGATTAATTCTACATGATTCGTTCGTATGCCTTTTCCTTTTCTTAAACTTGTCTTTAAGTTGAAGTGTATATGAAAAATTGGGGATGGTGAGTACACAAAACAGTGAAATGAGGATTCACAAGAACAACAAATAGGTAATAGTTCATACTCTAGGTGAATCCCACGAGCACTCACCTCCTATTAGTTGCAAGCCTCAGGGAAGTGTTTCAACTGTCCATTAGATGACCAACTTAGTCATATCTTATTTGTTTAGAGCTTGCTCACCAATGCAAAAAAGTGGCTTAATTTCGATCTCTTGATTCTCCAAGTAATCTATATTACCAAATTTCTCCCTGTACCTCCTAGTGATGGAATCAAAGAAGTACAACATTGTACCAAAAATGGAGATTACTTATAGGTCAAAAACTAAAGTTCATTGTACCTAAATACTCCAACATTATCAGACAGGTCTTGGTGATTGATACACAAATATTATTCAAACATTCCCACAAAATAATTGTTCGAACTATTGAAAAGAAAATAAAGATACCAAAGTTGTAGGCAATAGATAAGATTAATTAAAGACAATGTCAGAAAGAAAACCGTACGTTGAATCCGAAGAAGTTATTAATTATTTGCAAACCATTACCAGCGATCAAGAAAACTTCAGTGAGTTTTGGCGGGGAGAAAGTAGAAAGAAGTTAATTTGGGAATGGGAGAGTGGGATATTGGTCAGGAACAAAGAAGATGAGCGTTGTTTTTTTTTTTTTTTTTTTTTGTGAAACCACGAAACGGTTTCTCTGTTTGTTTGCTGAAGACGTTGAGTTGTATAGTCCTGGGAATGCTTTAAATTACCGATTTACCTTTTCAACGAAGAGCAAAAAGAAGTAGCTGTCCAACTTTCCGGTACCCTTTCAATTTAAAACTTTGGTCTAAAATAGGGAAGAACTAATTGGAAAATCAAGTATCCGCATTATAGATAAGATTATTATTAACATAAATGATTGGAAAAAGAAAAAATGAGTGCCCAATAAAGTGAGTTGAATGACAAACCTGAGATTTATAGTGTATTGAAGAGGTGAGTCAAAGACAAGTTTGAAGTCATCATGATATGTTGCGCCCCTAAATGGTTCAAGTCAGTGAGTCAATGAATCAAAATAAAAGAATTTGATAAAATCTAATTCTATTCATCACCTACGCAGTAAGGAATTAAGAACGATTAATTAACAAAATGATAATATCATAGAAGTAGAACACACCCTTGACCATTCCCTCCTAAACAGGTTCATGTGGTTCTACAGAACACCTCACTAGATGTTCATATGGCTTTGAGATAGACACCACTGCCTCAAAGTTCTGTGCACCTAATATCGTGCTTACTATATTATTTTTTTCTTTATGAATAATGTAATATGAAGTAGATTAATTCATAAAATTTGTTTGCTATTGTCAAGTTGAGTAGTTAATTGGGGCTGTCTTTCGTTTCCTAAGGTTTTTTTTTTTTTTTCAATCAATTTTCAAAATATATGCTCATTCTAAGTACAAGAAAATGTGAAAGTGCTAAAAGATATGGGTGCGGATGCTGATAGAATGTCCATATCATGGAGTAGGATCCTGCTAATAAGTTGTATAATGATGTCCTATATAGGCTACCCTTAGTATTGCACATGAAAGCTATTATTGAATTTGCATTGTGCTATACTTTGAATTTGCATCACAGAGGGTGCTGATGGGTAAAGGAAGATGCAAAGAAAATTATGGGCCTAAAATACAATATACTTAAAAAACGTGCATCGGGTTTTCATCTAAACTTTGTTTTGCAATGTGTTCGCAGAAACATTGAGAATATATCAGTCTACTATAAGAAAGCAATGGGTGGAATAAAGTTGAGTGTTTGAGTGCAAGTTCAAGGTGCATAATTTGGATTTGGACTTCAGGTTTATTAGATTATATTGTTCAAATATGAAATATTCAGGTTTCTTTTTTTTAAAGAGAATTTTCATTGTATTCATCGAAGAACACGTCAATGTGATAAATCCTTCTAAAGGGGAGTAGTGTATTCTTTGAGGATATGAAAATAATCAATCTATTTTAGTGATTTGTTATTAGTAAGTCAAAAGGTAGTGATTGGTGATTGCTAAATCACCGGAAATTTAAGAAAACTATTATACAAGCTAAAGTTTAAGATAATTCTATTTGAAAATTAGAAAAATACATATTAATAACCTAAACCACAAAGTGAATAGGCTATATCAATTTGATCCCGTAGTTGCCAAGTACTTATGCTCCATTCAAAACGTTGCTCATTAATGCATTTCGGTTTATTTCCAATAAATATATATTATATATGATTCAAAAATGTGTATGAGAAAATTTATAAAGTCTTTTTCAGCACGTAACATATTTAATAGATCCCGGGCGTATGCTTGGGTCCAAAATCTAGTATACTTCTAAGTTAAAGATAAAACTAAGATAGAAAGGCCAATCAATTGGACAAAAAAATAAACCAGGATAAAAAGACAAATCAATTGGACAAAAAAAAATGATTTACCAAGATAAATTAACATAACACAAACTAACATGCATAGTAAAATCAGCGCAGCTTAATTGTAGCGTTTGTCTTCTGCCTTTTTATAAACTAATAATTCAATTAAAATCCTAATCCGCAAACAAAAGTAAAAAATTCCAAACCAAATCTGCACTGGGCATGATGAAAGCTAAGTAAATAAAGTTCGAAGAAAAGCTGAATTACAAAAGATACCAAACAAAACTACACAGCAAGTTGCCTCCTAGGAGACGTACGCAAGTACACAACCATATAACGTAAGAAGTGACTCGTCAGTTTCGATGTGTCGTAGAAATCGATAGTGGTATCTGCTGACTGCTGACCACTTCCAAAATTGGCCTGATAAAACTGCTGCATGCTGCCTCGATTAAATCAAGCACAATAACAAATTAACAAGCGACCAAAATCACCTACTTAACGCTGCTAATTCAAAAGCTTAATTATAAATAACAATCACATTGCTTCTTGCAAAGAAGAGAGAAGCAAGTACCTTGTGCAATTTTTCCTAAACAGCCAAGTGTGTATGCGCAAATAAACATATATAGTTCTTCTTTGCAAATAAACATATTTAGTTGCAAGGGTTGCATGCTGTTGTACTAAGAAAACTTGGGTTGTAAAAAATATCAAAATGGCGCATTTTGCTGGAGAATGTGCAAATACTCATCAAGGTATGCTGTCTCGCTCGCTCTTGCAATGTGGCTTTGTTCACATGCGCAATGATGAATAATAATGTTAATAAAATGACTACTGATATTATCCTCAACATGTATGATGAAATTAAATGAGTGCTAATTAATAATGTATGAGTATATCATGATCTGATTACACCAAGAACTAACCTACAGTTCTGATAAACCATGTTACTAGAGAAAAATAGGCAGGGTACGGTCTTCTGTTAGATATTATTGTTACTTATATATATAAGAGACCGGCAAATATGTACAAGAAGCATAATATGACGAAGCTAGAAACATAAGCTTGTGACAAAGAAACGCGTAACAAATGACAAGTACAAGACGCATATACAGTCTGCTAGTGAGCTCTTCTAGGCTATAATTTTTAACACTATTCATGCATGACTATCTCATTAAATTTAACAATGTGGTCATGTTCAGTTCTCAATTTCTGCTTCTTTCTTTTTCTTCTTCTCCGCTTTAGAAAATAATTTTCTACTGTTTTTCAAGTATCAAGTTTCACCTAAACGCCTACCGGGATGACGCCTTTAATTAAGTGCTTCCAGAAGGATAATGCTGAATTGCTGTCAACTACTTTTTTCTTATTTCTCAGTTTTTACAGATTTTCACCTGTAAAATCAAGTACAGGCCAAACAATTCAGAAAATTCAAGTATTCTAGTGAATATTCGCTTTGAAGACGTAAAACATGATCACCAGGTGCTATAGTTAAGTATATATTAATTACGACAAGGCCGCACCAATGAACACATCATGCAAAGTAGAGAAACATAAGGATGCCAAGGAGCCAAATGGTGAGGACGACTTTGAGAATACTGGAAGGGAGGCAAGTAAGAGAAGTGTTCTCCTCCTAGACAGGTTATTCTCCCTTTCTGAGAAGGCTAAAGCAGGGGAGGGACGTACGAAAAGTGTCCCCCTATATCGGCTATTCTCCTTTGCTGATCCGACAGACATTGTTCTAATGATCATTGGTACAGTTGCCGCTCTTTTAAATGGGCTTTCTAATCCACTTATGTCATTGATCCTTGGCCAGCTAGTTGACTGTTTTGGGCAAAATGCGCATACCAAGAATCTGGTTCACGAAGTTTCAAAGGTATATAAATCTCTTAACTAAACGTAAGAGTTTTTATATGTCCATTTTCTCAAGTTCGAGTGAGTTTCACCTAGCAAAACTAGAAAATGAAAAATAAACATCATTCAACAGTCAACATGCTGGTTAAGCATACAAGTAAAATCAATTAGGTGGGGTGATCGATATTGCAATATTGCAATAATGCAAGAGTAGACTAGAACCTTTATTTCACCTGCTAGTGCTGTAGCCATATACAGTGGCTGCTAGGAGCCTAGGACACATATTTGAAGCTTGACTATATCCATGAACATGCTTAAATTTTCCATGACAGTTTGTAGACTTCTACCAGGTAGCAGACAACACATATATTGAATATAATTCCGCAATGCACATTTTTTAACTCTCGCTTTCACTCTTTATATTCTATACATTTTGTTTATTAAATATTGTTTCGTGCTGAACTAATAAGTAGTTGAAACTAGAAAGGAGTTGACTCCTCGCAACTGGCTAAAGTATGATAATCAGTTTTCCAAACCATACTACTGGAGTTTTATTGATGCGCTTACTAAAAGGAATTGTACTTGATTATGTGTTCAGGTATCTCTGAGATTTGTTTATTTGGGTATTGGATCTGCAACCGTAGCATTCTTCCGTTAGTAACTTTGCCTATATCTTTCTCCAGTAACACATACTACAGAACTTTTTAAACATTCCGAAACTGAAAAAGTGGTTTATTTGTTTTTTTGCCAGAGCTGGCTTGCTGGAAGATTACAGGGGAAAGACAATCTGCAAGAATAAGACACTTGTACCTAAAAGCCATACTGCGACAAGATATCACATTTTTCGATAAGGAAACAAACACAGGAGAAGTAGTTGGAAGGGTGTCAGGGGGGGTTGTTCTCATTCAAGATGCCATGGGTGAAAAGGTGTTAGTTCTAACCTTATGAATCAAATTAAGTTCAGTTTAATGTTCTAGTTTGTTGTTAATGCATGGTGTGATCTACTTTTCTTCAATAGATTCCAGTTGCTAATTTAGAGTAACTTTCTGCACTAATTCCTTTTAATGTGTAGGTTGGTAAGTTTGTTCAGCTGGGATCATCATTCCTAGGAGGTTTCATGATAGCATTCAGGAAGGGTTGGCTTCTTGTTCTTGTTTTGATGTCCACTGTTCCATTTCTTGTACTTTGTGGTGCATCCATGTCTAAGGTTGTAAACAAGTTGGCCGCCCGTTCACAAGTTGCTTACTCTGAAGCAGGGGTAATCGTAGAACAGACAATAAGCTCAATCAGAACGGTACATACTATACACAGTTAACATTTGTTATTAGGTTCAGTTGTATACTGAGTAACATTTTATACACACAGGTTGCATCTTTTACAGGGGAAAGGCAAGCTATACGTCGATACAATAGGTCTCTGGATACTTCTTATAAGTCTAGCGTTCAAGAAGGCTTGGCTGCTGGAATAGGTTTTGGGATGGTTATGTTTACTGTATTTTGCAGCTATGGTATAGCTTCATGGCTTGGTGCTCTGTTTATAATTAGCAGGACCTACACAGGCGGGGATGTTGTTTGTATTATCTATGCTGTTGTAACTGGCTCCATGTAAGTCTAACCTTCCTGCGCAGCTTCCATTCTATATGTACCTTTAAGTCCTTTAATAGTATTTATATAGTACAGAGAAAAAATGTGAAAAATGACCGTTAGACAAGGCACTCCTTTTACTAATGATATATATCTGTCTGACAATGTATTGTGCCCCTCCCCCCTCCAAAAAATAAAAATAAAAATAACACAAATAAAAAGTAAATAAATAAACACATGCGGGCACTGGGCACATCACACACCTCCTTAGAATTGCAACGTAAGACTTCTGACTACGGTGCGTCCGTGCTTGGTATATTTTATAATGGAAACAGTATAACGCAAATAGCAAACTAGATAATTCGTTCAGAACACCCAGACACAGGGGATGTGATTTGTCGTTGAATCTGAACATCCTAAACCTGTTAATTAACGCAGAACCATTTTTTATTTCTATCAAACTAACTACTAATTCATGTAAACCTGTAATTGTCAGGTCTCTAGGTGAGGCATCTCCGTGTATGAAAGCATTTGCAGCTGGACAAGCTGCAGCTTTCAATATGTTTGAGACAATCAGCAGGAAACCAGATATAGATTCCTTTGACACTGGCGGGCTCACATTAGATGATATTTGTGGCGATATTGAACTAAAAGAGATACATTTCAGTTATCCAACTAGACCAAACGAAAATATATTTTCTGGATTTTCTTTATCTATACCAAGTGGTACAATTGCAGCTTTGGTTGGAGAGAGTGGAAGTGGTAAGTCAACTGTGATAAGTCTTATTGAAAGATTCTATGACCCACAAGCTGGTGCTGTACATATAGATGGCATAAACCTCAAGGACTTCCAGATAAGATGGATCAGGGGGAAAATTGGACTTGTCAGCCAGGAGCCTGTTTTATTTGCTTCAAGCATCAAAGATAACATAGCATATGGCAAAGACAATCCGACTATGGAAGAAATAAGAGCTGCTGCTGAGCTTGCAAATGCTGCTACATTCATAGACAAATTGCCTCAGGTTCTACTTTTAACTTTTACACTATTGTTACCACAATCCCTTCCCTCCATAACCAGGATTTGAATCTTTACAAGTACTCTATACACAGGGACTTGAAACAATGGTTGGTGATTATGGAACTCAGCTATCAGGGGGGCAAAAACAAAGAGTTGCAATAGCTAGAGCAATTCTTAGAGATCCAAAAATTTTACTTCTGGATGAAGCAACAAGTGCACTTGATGCGCAGTCTGAAAGGATTGTTCAGGAGGCACTGAACAGAATTATGAGTAAGAGAACCACAATTGTCGTTGCCCATCGATTGAGTACAGTGAGGAACTCTGATGTGATTGCAGTGATTCATCAGGGAAAGATTGTTGAACAAGGTAAGGGCCTTGTGAATTGTTCATCGAATATTGCAAGCAGCATTTCAGCACTAATTTTTGTCATTTGAGCAGGTTCACACTCCGAGCTAGTCAATATAAATGGAGCTTACAGTCAACTTATAAGCTTGCAAGAAGTGAACCAAGACTCAGGAAAAGAAACTACCAATGATCGGGACGATCCAGAAGGCTCAATTAATTCTCAACAAAAATCAAAGCACGGGTTGCCAGATGGAGGACCCTTGAGCCATCCACTAGTCACTGGCTCGGTGCACTTACCTGCTGTACAAGAAAATTATAAAACTGAACCAATAGAACTTACAACTACAGAAGCATCACAACAACCATATAAAGTCCCTCTACACCGCCTTGCCTATCTTAACAAACCGGAGTTCCCACTGCTAATTCTTGGGACTTTTGCTTCAGTAATCAATGGATCCATACTTCCTCTAGTTGGAGTACTCTTTTCTGATTTAATCTATACATTTTACAAACCACAGGACAGGCTACTGAGTGATTCACATAGGTTGTTGTGGATGTTTATTGCCCTTGGTTTTATAGGTTTCATCGCCGCAACGGGAAGACTATACTTCTTTGGCGTTGCAGGCAGCCGGTTAATTAGAAGGATTAGATCAATGTCATTCGAGAAGGTGGTGCATATGGAAATTGGATGGTTTGATAATTCCCAAAACTCGAGCAGCACCATAGGTACTAGGTTGTCAATGGATGTGGCAAGTATCCGTGGTCTGCTTGGTGACACATTGTCTCTCGTTGTTCAGAACGTTTCATCCGTTATTATTGCTTTGGTAATTGCTATTGGAGCAAACTGGCAGTTAGCTTTATTAGTTTTCACTTTGCTACCTTTGTTGGGTGCCAGTGGATGGGCCTACATGAAATTCACAAAAGGATTCAGTGGAGATGCAAAGGTACAATCATCCTGACTAAATATTATGGAAAATACTGAAACAGTGAAACATGATCCACACTCACACAAAGAAGTTGAACTGAATTATTTCTTTGGTTCTACTGTACTGCATTGTTTCATATAGATAGAATGCTCTAATTATGGAGCGGTTAAAATCATTAAAGTCATATAATCTCTCTTCAACGCTTGTCCACATTATCGCATTGAAGTCTGTAAACATAGTCTCTTAGCTACATCTGAAACTCCAGCTTCTTCTTTTATCTTTTAATTGGAAGAAAGAAAAAACTTATTTTATTATTTTCTGTGATTTAACGTAATATATGACATTTCTCACAATAGCCTGACAATGAAAATTCCTAAATGGATGCAGACTATGTACGAGGAATCAAGTCAAGTTGCTAATGATGCACTTAGGCATATTAGAGCAGTTGCTTCTTTCTGTGCCGAAGAGAAGGTGATAACACTATACAAAAGCAAATGCGAACGTCCAAGGAGCACAGCGATAAAGCTAGGAGTTATGTCTGGGATAGATTATGGAATTTCCTTTTTCCTTCTGTTTGCTTTCTATGCAATCAGTTTCTATGTCGGATCTCGACTTGTTGAGGATGGTAAAACAGGATTTTCAAATATTTTCCGTGTAAGTACTCCTCGCATGTATATTAAGTTGTTAATGATCAATCAATTCGATCAAACATTTCAAAGAAGAAAACTGTACCTAATTGAGTTTACAACCTAAGTTGTTGATTAGTTAGATTATTTGATATCTTACAAAATATAGAAGTGCAGTTAACCGATTCTGGTGGTTGGAATGAGAAATGACATTGGAATAATATGGAGACAAGAAACTACTTTAGACTACCTCTTTAGATTTTCCCAGTAAAGATGCTTCGAGTCTTAAGCAGTTATACGTTCATTGTCTTCAACATGTTTTGCAACATTTTGCAGGTATTCTTTGCTCTCTGTATGGCAGGAATTGGAATTTCTCAGAGGAGTTCTCTGGCAACTGATACCACCAAAACCAAGGCTTGTACAGCTTCTATATTTGCGATTCTTGATAGGAAATCAGAAATAGATCCAAGTGACAGCTCTGGAATGACATTAGAAAAGGTGAAGGGCGAAATAATATTTCAACATGCCAGCTTCACATACCCAATAAGACCAGATGTTCAGATTCTCCGAGACATTTGTTTCACTGTTGAACCCGGCAAGGTAATATCCTGCAGTCCAGTGTAAGGATTTTAATCTAAAGTTTCTCAGAGAGTGAGGTGACTCCTAAACAGCTAAGATTAGACCATAAAAGTGAAAATGCATCGCCAGGAACACCAGGTTCAATTGTCCTTGAACTGGACAAAATTGCTTCTCCTACGTTCTTTTTTTCTTAGATTGACAATCTATAATTCTTTGTAGACGGTTGCTCTGATTGGAGAAAGTGGCTGCGGAAAATCTACTGTCATTTCATTGTTGCAAAGATTTTATGACCTGGACTCTGGTCAAATCATGTTAGATGGGATAGCAATAAAAAACTTCCAGTTAAGGTGGTTGAGGAAACAGATCGGTCTGGTTAGCCAAGAACCTCTGTTGTTCAATGACACAATCAGAGCCAATATTGAATATGGAAAGGAAGGAGAGTTGTCGGAAGCAGAGATTATAGCTGCAGCTAAGGCAGCAAATGCTCACAAGTTTATAAGTGGGATGAAACAGGTTAGACACTTTAACTAACTTGAGTTCACATGAATTCACACAATGCAAACACTACGATTGTGCTAAAATGAGCTCAAAGATGATCTTTTTATTCAGTACGATCTTCTCACCACAAAAAAATCAGACAGTTCTATAACTTCTAAACCCGAAGAAAGTATGGATTGTATTTTCCTGGACAACACTGTTCAATTTATCAATCAATAGGACATATAAAGTTATCTGATTTTTGTGATAGTTCTTCATGATGTGGAGCCCATATCACAAAATATGTTCGTTATCGTCTAGGCACTTTTGGTATACTGGACTTTTTTTTGGAGTTTTTCTTTAGGTGATCAGTGGTGTATGAGTGATCATAAGCAGTTAATAAAGCAAGAAAGAAACTAATAACAAGTGAATTGTATGAGTTGCCAAAGGTGAAAACGAATTTAAGAATCTTCACTAATAACAAGTGAATTATATAGTGTGGCACAAGATAAGCAGTCGATTATTTTTACAAAACATTTTGTGTGCAGTTTAGCCACTCACTCTATGATGCACTTGGAAGTCATCACTGCTACAAATCATCATTAAGATCATCGACCATATATTTCAGTATTTGGACTTAACTGCAGACATACTACTACGTTCCCATTGATATGAGCGGTGCGTGTTTTTCCATCTATTCAGTTTTGTACGTGCTAAAACTGTAGGGCTACGACACAGTAGTAGGGGAGCGAGGGATACAATTATCAGGTGGGCAAAAGCAACGAGTCGCCATTGCGCGTGCTATACTGAAATCCCCGAAAATTTTGCTACTGGATGAAGCAACAAGTGCACTTGATGTTGAATCTGAGCGAGTGGTTCAAGATGCATTGGACCAAGTAATGATAAACAGGACCACTATTGTCGTGGCTCATAAGTTATATACAATAAAAGGCGCCGATTCAATTGCAGTGATCAAGAATGGGGTTATTATAGAGAAAGGAAGACATGAGGATTTACTTAATATCAAGAATGGGGTTTATAGCTTCTTGGTAGCACATCAGATGAATTCATGATAAGCCCTGTTTCATTCAGTGCGGCTTTCAGAATTTGAGAGAACTGGTGTATGCCTTTGAATGGTTCTTGCCATGTTTTAGCAGAAGATCATGCGAGAACAAAACACAGACAGATGAAGAATTTTTTAGTCTGTATCTTCAGTTCATGTCCCTCTCTATTGTCGTTGCTACGTATTGTTTGAATCCATTACAATGGTTTTGAAATATTTTGTCAATAGATGTGGAAAAAAGATTCAAGTGGCAAGCCATCTTCATTTATCAAATGTTCACAACCTCAAGAAGGCATCCACATCTTGAGTTTAGATGCCACAATCTGGTAGTTAAATCCTTGTCCACAAATAAAACTGAAGAACTCGAGACAATTCTTGAGATCATTTCTTTTTTTCTTTTTTTTTTGTGCAAATTGAGGGGTAGTTATGCACAAACCTCATCTATATTATCACCCATGTTCAAAAGCTATTTCGAAAAACTGGTTGTTCGAGTAAAACACTGACAACTGCGGATGGCGAAATGGAGAGAGAAATTAACAACCATGAAAAAATTGTAATGGTAAAAAGCTTGTCTTGGCCATATTTATTCATGCTCAAGCAGATTACAATCTGGGTGATCTTGGACACACTCATAAAAATACTCCCCTACTCTATAACTAACATAAATTTTTGTCATACTCCAATAATTGCCTAAATCCAATAATATCTCCCATATATTTTTGGGACATTTCCCATAAAGGCAAAAGGATTAAAAAAAAGAAAAACAAAATAAGAGTTATTTAGGGATTGGTCCTACTTATTTAGGGGTATTTAGGGATAGGTCCTAAAATTATCGATTATTAGGCTTTAGTCCTACTTCTATCGATTGACTTTGAGTCGTCTCAATTGACCGTGGTCAACCCATTTTATAATAATATATTTTTCATTTTTTATCAAAATAGCCAAACTACCCTTCATCATCCTATGGTACTGCCCACATTCTTGAAGAGGCGGTTTCTTCAATTGAGAATGGGGTTCTTCTTCTACCGCTTCCGTTTCCTTAAATGCGAGATATATCGGGCTCTTCCCGTCGAGAGGAGATTCTCAAGGCACTTTTGAATTGATTTGATTGGTTTCCACACTTTTGATTACGCACGACATTTCCTTTCTTGTTTGCGGTCGAATGTTGGGTTTGGAGTATCGATCAAAAGAGAGGTTATATCGGATTAAGTAATCGCGGAAGAATGGTTGGGATCAAGATCATGCCGGTTAGGGTTCACATGGGTCGATTGAATCAGTATTGAGTCTCATGAGATAAGAAGTGGAGGGTAGAAGAGCTTAAACAAAGACAATTTGAAGGGAAACAGTGTTGCTTGGTGTGGATGACATGGATATCTTCAAAGGAATTAATTTGAAGTTATTGGCAATGGAGCATATGCTTAGGCAAGCATACCAAACCTGGCGGGGAGGGTCAGAGTATTGGTTGATTGCAAATCTGCTAGAGGGCGAGGGCGAGGGACGATACCTTCATGCAAGACAAGTGAGATACAAGCCGGTGCGAGAGGATCAACAAACAATTTGGACAACCTGGTTATGAACCGATAGTCTTTCGATAGGCTGTCTCGATAAGTGAAAGAATGGCTTTCTACGCCATTCTTTGAATGTGTTGTTGTTCTGTTTGTGAGGGAAGGGATGAATCTTACTCCTTATGAATACATTGTGTGTCGACGGGGTGTATCCGGTTACGAATCTAGTTGATTCGAATCTTCCCAAAAAGAGTATGTTAGTATTATCTGAGTTCATTGGCTGTTCTCCTTCACTTAGTGGCGCTATTTGGATTAATCCTTGGAATGTTGAGTCGGAGGCATTGAATGATGCAATCTCAATGGTCAAAGCGAGAAACGATTCGACATGAGAAGCATTATAGGTATGTTAGTACCCATGATGTGGCTTACTGGTCTCGGAGCTTCATGTAGGACATGGAGAGAACGTGTAGAGATCATTTGAGGGAAGGTGTTGGGGAAGGGTAGTTTGGCCATTTTGATAAAAAATGAAAAATATATTATTATAAAATGGGTTGACCACGGTCAACTGAGACGACTCAAGGTCAATCGATAGAAGTAGGACTAAAGCCTAATAATCGATAATTTTATGACCTATCCCTAAATACCCCTAAATAAGTAGGAACAATCTCTAAATAACCCACAAAATAACGTCACGTCCATTTTGTAACATTTTTTTTTAGTGAAAGTTTCTTTTACCCAAAGTGAAAAAAAAAACAAAAACAAAAACAAAACCTTTCGAGCCTTTCAAAAAGGAATTGGGTCTGTTGTATGAATTGGGCGTAGTCATTTTGGTGAATGGTGAATGGTTGTTTGAAGTGAGCGCTGGTTGTATGAATTTGATTGGTATTGATTTTTTCTCAATGATTGGAAAGGAGGGCGCTTGGGTATGTTATAGAAAGGGAAGGCAGAGGTATTCGAATGGCGAAGAGAGGCAGCTCGGCAGGGAAGGAATGGGAAATCGTCAAAGGATGACTTATCGTTGTTTTTCTATTGTGGTTTTACATTTTACTTTATGATATTTACAGTTTCAATTCCCTGACAAGTGGGGAATGCACGCTCTTTTCTATTGTGGTGTTACATTGTTCTCTATAATATTTGCATTTTCAATTCCCGTCAAGTGGGGAATGCTTGCTCACTTGACCTTGAACCTTTTATTACCTTCCTGTTTTAGTGTGTAGTGGTGGTACTTTTATTTGTACTCGTTGAAACTTGAAATTCAGAACCGGATTGGAATTAAGTTTTTTTAGGGGTGTTACTGATAAAAGTAATTCTCTGAAATCTAGTTTGTGAGTGCCGCCTCTTATCATGTGGATAACAATTCTGGATAACTGTTGGTGAAATGTAGTCCTGACCTTAACTTCAGGTGTTTGCTTTACTAGGGGTCATTTTTCGTGCAGCCTGTAGACCTGTAGTAGAGGAAAATGTATAGTTTTCAGGAAATAATTCCACATTTTTTCATTTGTTTTAATGGGCAAGTTTTCCTGCAGATTGGATAGTGGGTGAAGGAGAATATGATGGAATCAGATAGTTAACAACATTTCACCCAGAAGAGTCTACTAGTTCAAACGGTACTCATGAAGTTTTCTAATGGATCCACTTTTAGATTGTTGTCAATTTGTACAAATGAGAATTCACTAAAACGAATTATTCAGTCAGTGTATTAATCTCGGGGCTTGGCGCGGATTATACTAAATTGGAATCTTTTGGCAAGGTGGATGAGTTCGCTGAGACTCTGGTAGGCTATAAAATCTTGATACCGAGCTTCGTGTTCTTCTTTCACTTCTACTTACACAGATGCAAATCTAATATGTCATTACTAGGTTAGTGGATTGGACAGGAGTTGGCAGAATCCACCTGGTGTTGTGGCAAAACTTATCAACTGATCCTAAGTTGGAGATTGATTCTTGGCCGTGGCTGAGTATTTTTTAGGTGATTTTAGGAAGTTGGTCGAGTGTTGTTGATGGAAGGCTAAAATTGTTTTAATTTTGCTTATAGGGAACTGTCGAGGAAAGAATGGAAGTGGTACAGGCTCGTAAGCAGCGGTTCATATTTGGTGCCCTAACTGATCAAGAAGTCTGTTCTGCACGCATAGAGGAATTGAAAATGCTCTTTACTTAATCAATTAAGAGTGATGATACTTCTTTCTGTCAAGCACAAGAAGTGGAATGACACTTGGATGACCTCGTCAGTTCCTAAGGAAAATCCAATGGTTTGAGACTGAAGATTTTGAACTGCAGAGTTACCCTCAATATCTAATAACAAGCAAACATAGCGCACTGAATAGCACACCCAACTCCCTCCTTGAGAGAGAAAGTCCGAGGCACACTTCAAACATGATGTACGGCTAAAATTATAAAGCCATAGGTAGAAGTTGTTTCTGTGTAGGATCACCTGAGTAAGACATGATGTCTTCATTTGTACATGTAAAGATTATTTTGAGTTAATACAAAATAAAGAATTTCACTATTTTTGACATACTTTTGAACATACTTTTTTCAAACTTTGGTTGGACATAATTTTTCAAGACTTTCTAAAATGCATAGATAAAACTTGAGTTTTAGTCTGTAACACCTAACAAAAAGACCTGCAAACAACCCAACTTTTTCCAGACTTTCTAAAATGCATAGATAAAACTTGCTTGCCACTGCATAAAAATCACAAAAGGCAGCACAAAAAACCTGAAAGGATATGCAAAATATTATCCATCAAACAGATATTCCATCATTATCATCTTATATGTTCTGCAACTATTTTATTTTTCTATCCAACAACTAAAACTAATCTGGATAAACATATTGTAGGTTTTGCATATTGATCGGAACTGATCCAGCCCACCTACCTAATTTTCCTTTCAGAATAGTTTCCCACACTGCTGCTTCTGGCCATCTAACAGACTGCCAATCTCGCCAAACCGGAGGTAGTGGAGCAATATCCTTGAGTACAACTGGCACAAAATGTCCTTTGTTTATGTGGAAAATTGCGATTATCCAGAACATTTCTTATGGACCTGTCCTCAACGGAAAGTACGTGACACCTAATTGTCGTGGCGCTATGGTGACAAAAACATAATTAAAAGCACTTGCAACTAAGGAACTCATGTCCAGGAGATCAAGCCATTCTTTCTCATTCATTGTAGAAGACTTGGTACACTCTAAGTTTCTTTTGTGGTTATCAAACCCGTCATTACCGTACAACTCTGTATAGTAATATACATACTGCATCAACTCTTCCAGCATATAAGACCCCTTACTGTCCGCCATGCTAAATCATCTGTATATCCTAGTAGTGTAGCTATGGATCTATAACCGCAATGCCCATCCGGGGTAACCTCAGCCAAATCTTTAATCATGTTGCAGATCAAAGGACTAAAGTCACGTAAAATATTTCCCCACTTATGCTCGATTTCCATATTTTTTAGAATTATCTCTGAGCTAGTATTTTTTTTCTGCTTCTCTTCATGTTCTCTTTGGCCTTGTTAATGAGTTCTTGAAAGCTAAATGAGTCAAGATCAGACGATCTACTCACTTTAGGATGAACATCTTCAATTAAATCAGGTAGTCCGCACATGTTGGTTAAAGAATTGGGACATACAGTTGCTTCACCAATGTTAGAATGAACATTTTGGTCGTTGCTTGTGCCTTGAGCAATATTTGTATCACCTTGTTCTTCAAAAAAGAAATAAGTATGAGACAAGTTAAAATGTTACTCAAAAGTGAAATAAGACCAATCCAACCGAAAAAAAATAACAAACCGAGATATACACTATTACTACATAACTCTCAAACTAAACTTCATAAAACAAGTTGCTAGGATTGCCATTTAGAACTGAAACACCCATACATAGAGGAAATATATATCAAAAGTATCAATCTAGTACGGAAGGCAGTAAGGGTCAGGTTGAATCAATGCATTAAGAATTAGGATCGAAACTCACATTTATACATAGAAGTTATTTTGATCATTCAAAACAAACTCTTATTATATAACACGCAAAAAAAATGCATAAAACAAGGAGGAAAACAAAGACTTGAACAAACATACATGTTAGAAAAAGAGAACATTTATGAAAAACAAGTCCTAAAATTTGCCTTTCAGTGGAAGAATTATCATTCTTCCTCAAAGCATTTTGGGTGAGCCTGTAAGTAAGCCTCCAACACTTTTATAAGCGTGATTCAATAAGAAATAAATAAACCCCAAAGCAGACTACAGTGCGCTCAAGCATGCACAACCACATGTCCTCCCTCCCCCCCTTATCTTTTGTCCCACTTTCACCCAATCCACAAACAAATAATCAGCTACAGTCAACCTATCGATATGACATACCTTTCTTATTTCTATTTCTCTTTTTTGAAGTCCCCTGTGTTGTGCTTGTGTGTTTTTTTTTTAGTTTGCTCCTATACAACCTGCTCAACATCTTACTAAAATTAATTCAACAAGCCTGGGCATTACAATAGACATAATTTAACAAACTCAAATCAATAACAAAAAATGCTTCCACCCAAGTCCAGCATATAATTTTTTTTTTTATTTACCTTCCTATCCTAGTCGGCAAGTTTTTCTTGAACCTTTGCTATCCACAAGTCAGTGATGCCCGGGTAGGCTAGACTGTGGTAACCTGATATAACTGGTGGCAAGGGAGCATCATCACTAATTCTAAGCGGCACATAATGTATGCCGTTATTTATATGAGCAATTAAGATAATGAGAGTATGCTCCAAGTCTGGTGGAGTTCTCAAAGGAAGGTAAGTTAACGCTTGCTTTGGCGCTAGGGTGACAAACACACAATTATAAGCACAAGCAGTTAACTAACCCATGTCAAGAAGTTCAAAACACTCAGTCGGGTTCATTGTCATCGACTTTGTACGCTGTAAATTTCAAATTAAGTGTTCGAAAATCGTGAATCCAGTCCATTCAATGTACTATTCTGCATATTCCATCAACTCGACCAACAACCTCTTCCTCACGGTAAACCATCCAGTCTCGTCACCATAGTTCAATAATCTTGTTATGGACTTGTATCCACAGTGTCCATCCCCAAGAACACCCTCACATGAAACAATAAAGTTGCTAAGCAATGGATTCAAATCTTCTAGTAAAGATGTTTGAGCTGGCTTCTTAGGTGGTCGACCTCTTTTTTTAGGTACTTTTTCAATTGCTTGCGTTTCTCCCTGGTTCTTACGTTGTCTGCCTCTCTTCTTCAGAACTTGTTAACTTGCTTTTTTCTCCTCTTGCGTCCGTGCATACTCAAAAGCATATGGTTCTTTTCTTGTATCATTCTGATCTTGAGTTGATACTTTCACATGTTTCTTTGAAATTTATGGTCTACCTTTGACATTGAGTTTTTCTTGAGGCTCTTGCATGTATGTAATCTTTGGATCAGCAAGCTCTAAATATTTCTTCATCAACATTAGTTTTTGGTGTTCTGGTAAGTAGTTGAACTTCTTCTTAATTCCTTCCACCTCAAGTGAAATGTCCAGCGACCCTCTTGGAAGTTCCATTGGCTCAAAATCAAGTTGCCGCCAACGACGATCTATGGACCTCAAGGGTATGTAACCATCACCAAGTTTTACCATATATACCAACTTATGAGCACATGGAAGACCACAAGTACGCCTCAAAACACACCCACATTCTTTTTCATAAATGCCCACTTTGTTTAAACGTACAAGCTCTTTCGACAACATATCAATCGCCTCCCTAGAGATAAATCTTCTAATCTCACTGTATGCCTTGTCTCGACAATAATGACGCATAATGTTGTGACTAATATTAAATGAAGCCTGTATACCATTGAGCTGATTTTCAAGGAGGTTATCAATCACATCCCAATTTTGGTACAAATTGCTGTGCGAACTCCTCAAATTTCCCTTCAAAGATGAATGTTGGGATTCTACTCTATTACTAATGTGAGTGCTAGAGTGCATCACTAAATCAACCCAAGCCGCCACAAACTGTTCCTTGGACTTGTTCAACAACTCTTCGACGTATTGTACCACACGTGTCATATGTGCATATTCATTTCTAAACACAACCAAATTTTCATTATAGACATCTTCAGTAGGTGAATTGAATAAATCACAAACCATTTCGTAGAACTTCTTAAACTCATTGTTTTCTTTAAAAGATTTTTTTACAGTTAGTAATCACATTGGTCTGAATGTGCCAATGACAAAGGAGGTGTTTAGCCATGGAAAATACACACGCCACATCATTCATCAATGCCAAGTCTCTGTCAGTCATAATGACTTTCACACTAGATGTTTTGCCTTCCAAAACACTGTATAACATTTCCAAAGCCCAAACAAAGTTATCTTTCTTCTCTGAATCTAAATATGCAAAAGTAATAGCAAATGTCTTCATTATAGATGTAAACCCAACAATTTCTAGCAATAGCAGATTGTGAAGATTAGTCCTGTAGGTACAATCAATAATCAACACTTCCAGAAAACACTTGGCCAACTTAATTGATCTCGAATAAGCAAAAAAAAGATCCTTGCATTCTCCTGTAATCAGGTTCTCTCTATGAGACTCATAGTAATCACGATCGTCCAACATCTTCAATAATTGTTGCATCTGTGATCTCCTTTGCAATTTTGTAAGACGATGTTTCGCTCAAAAATTGTAGATTGTACTTAGGGTTGACAAATTCTCTAGGTCGTCTTTCTTTTCAAAGCATTCAAAATTTCTCTTGGTTTAACGCCAGCCTCAGACATCTCGATCACAATCATTTCTTCATCTCGTGTTAGCTAGTCTTCCTACAAAAGAATGGCCTGTAAGATTTTCAGCAAGACGGTGATTATGAGTTCTGCAAACTATTACGACTTCCCATCCCCCTTGATGCTGATAACCCTTCAACTTAAATGAATACTTGCACTTTTTCGTTTCTGTCTGTCGAGAGAGTTTCATGGATAGCTTGTATCGATCTATCTTCTTTGGTTTTTGAGGTTTAAAAACACCACCTCTCACAAATTAAAAGCACCCTAAGTCTTCGACCACTTTCAACACTATCCGACTTTGGAATGATAACCACAAAACCAATTTCTCTCCCTACCTCTCTGCACCAATTAACAAGGTCTTTTTTATTTTCAAATACCTGTAATCATTTTGTTATAGATTATATTACATCACCATTCGGAAAAATGATATACTAAATTTATAAAAGTGTCTTCAAGTTCTTACTGTTGTAGTTGTAAATGCGTCGATCGTATCCGGACAAACAAAATTAGAGTTTTCTGTCGGGCTTTCTTGCTCTTCATTTTCTGACTCATAATTCAATTGAAGCAAAGACAATGCATTTGGAGATGCACTACTAATAGGATGAGGCTGTTCAAAGTAAAATTTTATCAAAAAAAAAAATGGTTTAGGTTTCTTATACTCAGTATGCACCCAAAAAAAATAACACTTTATTTAATATTGCAAACAAACTCACATTTTTGTTTGGTGTTTGTATCTGTTCATTGTAGTAATCCAAAGTATAATAGTCTTCTGCGTTCTCCCATTCGTCAAAATTTGATTTTGAATTTTTTTCTTCATTCTCATTCGGTTGGTATTCATCTTCATTACTTTGGTATAATTGATTCAAATCAAAAGTGGGTGTTTGCATATTTATTGATGAGGTAAAAGAATAAGAGGTTATTGGAGAAGAAGAAAAAAAACCGCGGTCTTTTTCTTCTACAACTGAATCACGTAGAGTAAATGACTTATTTCAGTCAATAAATATCTTAGGTATGCCTAATAAAAAAGAAAGATAATTTAGGAAGCTAAATGTGTCTAAAATCATTTTATTTATTTATTTTAAAGTTGGGGTACGAGAGTGTTTTGTTAGGTATGTCCAAGATCGATATATCGATCAAACAATAATGCTAGCTTTGACCTTTTCTCGTATGAAATGTATATCTACTTCAATATGCTTTGTTCGCTCATGAAGCACAGAATCGGAAGCAAGCATTATGGCGGACTTGTTCTCACAAAACAACTTGGATGAATGTCCTACTGGAAAACCCAACTCATCATAGAGTGAACGTAGCCAAAGAAGCTCACAAGTTCCCTGAGCCATCGCATGATATTTGGCCTCTGCAGAAGATCTAGAAGTATCATTTTGTTTCTTACTCTTCCACGATATCAAGTGTGACCCAAAGAAAGTACATAAACCTGATGTTGATTGTCAATCAATCTTGGAACCAACATAGTCTGCATCACTATAACAAGACAACCCAGACTTCTACTTAATGCATAAAACAGACCAAGTTCTGGACATGACTTGAGATACCTCAAGATATGATAAACAACATCCATGTGAGATGTACGAGGAGCATGCATAAATTGATTAATAATGCTAACTGCAAAGGCTACATCAGACCTGGGTGTTAGTTAAGTAAATCAATAAGCTCCCAACCAAACATTGGTACTGAGATGGATTAGAAAGCAATTCTCCGGACTCAAAAGAGAGTTTCGTATTGGGATCCATAGGTGACAATGCTGGCTTACATCCTAACATGCATGTATCCTTCAACAAGTCTAGAATATACTTCCTTTGAGATAAAGAAATCCTGTATCGGGAACGTGCTACCTCAATACCTAAGAAGTAGTAAAGGGGCCCCAAGTCTTTCACATCAAATGCCTTACTCAAGTCAGATTTTACCTGAGCAATACTAGGTATATCATCACTTGTAACTATAATATCATCAACATACACAAGAAGGAGGACACGGTGCCCAAACTTGTTCTTTCAAACGAAACAAGAATGATTAGATTGGCAGTATAAGAATCCAAGAGACAATACCACCTGGCTGAAATGGGAAAACTAAGCACGCGGTGACTATTTCAACCCATATAAAGATTTACGAAGACAACACACATTCCCAGCATACTCCCCTCACCGCGAAAACCGGGTGGAGGATCTATATAAATAGTCTCAGTAAGATTACCATGGAGAAAACCATTTTTGACGTCCAACTGATACAGAGGCCAAGAATGAGATGATGCCAAAGAGATAAAGAGTTGCACAGAGGAAAGTTTAGCCATCGGAGCAAATGTATCACCGAAATCCTTACCAGGAATCTGAGTAAACCCTTTTTTGCAACCAACCGTGCCTTGTAACGATCCACAGTACCATCTGAAAGATACTTAATAGAAAGCACCGATTTACATTGAACTGTTTTCTCACAAAGTGGTAGGGAAACCATATCCCATGTGTGATTTGTTCTAGTGCTTCCATTTCACATTGCATTGCAACAACCTAGTGGGGATCACGCAAAGCTTCATAAACAGATCGAGGAATGGAGATAAAAGATGTTGCAGCCAAGAAAGCTCGATAAGAGTAAGAAAGTCCCTGATAAGACACAAACTTGCTAATAAGATGGTGCGTACAACATGTAGTAATGAGACGATCAGTTGGATGTTTGTCCCGTGAAGACTTACGAGGTGGTGGTGGTGGTGGTGGTGGTATCGGTGATGCAATAGGTGAATCATATGTAGAAGTTGGCTCAACACCAATATCAGAAGTACGCAAAGGAGATACTCCCGAATCAGAGGAGTCGGGCATAAGCGGCGGCAGTGGAGCCTAAGGGTAAACCTGTAAATGTTCCTCAAATGGATGAAAGTCATGATCAAACACAGGTAAAGGCCGAACGACGACAGAGTTGTCCTTTGCAGCAGGTACAAGCGGTCTCCGAAAAAAGGGATTACGTCTAAAGAAAGGTGTATCCTCTAGAAATGTAACATCCACAGTATGATATAACTTACGTGCTAGAGGATCATAACACCGATATCCCTTTGAAAAATAAGTGTACGTACCCCATAAATATATATTTATTAGCTTTATCATCTAACTTTGTACGAGTTGGGCTCCGATTTTGCACATAACACACATCCAAATATTCTGGGAACAATAGAGAATAAAACTCTATCAGGATGAAGAACATGGAAAGGGGATTTACCATGTAAGATACGACTTGGAGTCCATTAAGAAGATACGTAGCAGTGAGAACAACCATATGCCAATAAGATTTGGGGACATTCATGCCAGACAAAAGACAACGAACAACAGCCATGAGACTTTGATTTTTTCGTTCAGCAACTCCATTATGCTCAGGTGTGTAAGTATTAGAAAGTTGAATAATACCATGCTGATTCAGTTGAGACACAAAAGCATCTAATAAATATTCCTTAGCATTGTCAGAACAAATGCCTCTAACTCCAACATTGTACCGAGTCTTAATCATCTGAAGAAATTGGGTGAAAGAGGTAACCACCTCAGATTTATTCTTGAGTAGATAAACCCAAGTACATCTACTATGATCATCAATAAAAATAACATAATATCGATGCCCTGACCAAGAGTTTACTGGAGACGGTCCCCACGCACATCATAATGAATAAGATCAAATGCACATGGTGAGCAATGCATACGATAAATATAAGTAGAACGAGTATGCTTAGACATACAACGCACATATATGACAGTGAAACTTCTTAGATTTGCAAGCTTTCTTTAGATCTGGAAACATCAAACACAGATACTGAAAGTTAACGTGTCCTACACGCGCATGCAACAAACTCACATTCTGTAAAGAGAAAAAATGGGCACCTTGTTCAGGCAATACAGACACTTGCAAGACAGAGAGAGGTGTAGGTGCATGGTGGATCCCCAAAATAGTACAATCCATCACGCTCAAACCGCTTACCAAGAATCATCCCCGTACTACAATCTTTTATAAGACAACGATCAAAAAGAAAAATTATTGCACAATTCAAACTTTTTGCTAATCTACTAACCGATAACAAATTCAGAGTAATATCAGGCACATGTAAGACAGACTGCAACGTAATAAATGGTAAAAGAGGAATTTCTCCTTTACTAAGAATAGGAGTGGATGACCTATCAGCAAGGCGAACATATCGATGATCAGTAGTGGATACAGTTGACGTAAATAAATTTGACTCACCCGTCATATGATCATTGGCCCTTGAATCAAGGACCCAAGTAGGTGTAGCAGTATATGTACGTGAGGCAGACATAGCAACAGGCGAACCAGAATTCTGCAAGAAAGAACTCTGAACAAGAGAGATAAGCCGATCAAGCTGAGAGATAAGCCGATCAAGCTGAGAATTCAGTTGACGAATATCTACATAAGCGGATGGATTAGTCATCTCTTACTAATCGATTCAGGCAGAAAAACCAAAAAGAATGAAGCGGCATCAAAGAACCAAAAATGTTATCTCACCAAAAAAGATAGATAGTCGTCAAAAAATACAAAGAACTCTGCTGGCAATGAAACCCAAACACCAATAATACTTCCAAATCACCACAAAGAAACGCCCAAGAACAAGAATTGGCTAAAAAGCCAGCCTCCAAAAATGGTATGAAAAACCGACAATAGTCGAAAAAGCAAACGAATGGGTTAAACAAACCCGTTCTAGTGCATCAAATATTTAAATGGAACTGAATGTACCCTTCATAAAAAGATTAAGCAAGAATTAGTTGCAAAACAGCCACCAAGAATGCTACCCAATAACCACCGTAGCTCGCAACAAATGGGCTAAACAAACCCTTTAGTGCGTCAACCTGAAATAATTCCTCTTCAAAAAACACAATCTTTAGAAACATAATCAAACTTCATTTTTTTTATTTTATTTTTATCTACTCATCTCAAAAAAATAACAAGAGAGATGAGCTGCAGAGAATGGGGTGGGATCTGACGTGATGGTTATATTGGGAATATGTTGGTGGTGAGAAAGAAGTGAACAATGGCGGCGGTCTAACAGTGATGGTGTAGTATTGAGAGAGGCGGTGGTAAATGAGTGGTGGTGCTGTGATGTGAAGGAAAGTGGTTGGCGGCAGCAGCAACGGCGGTGGTGGAGAGCCGAAGCTCTGACACCAAATTGTAATGGTAAAAGGCTTGTCTTCATCGTTGATAGAAGCCATATTTATTCATGCTCAAGGATATTACAATCTTGCTAAATAAGAAAATAAAATCAAGTAAAAAGATTTTATTCTCTAAGAGAATAGAGAGATTAATATATTCTCCAACAGAAAATGAACCAATGGAAAATAACATTTACAATCTAGTTAAAAATTGCAATGGCACATCCATAAGCAGTGGTGGAGCCAGGAATCCCCTCCACATGGGGCACCGAGCGCCTAAGCTAATGAATCACATTTTGATTTCCCAACTAGTAAAATACCACTTTAATTGAAGATATTAAAATTTGAACAATGAGTCAGGGGCATCAATATAGTTTGAAATTTCAAAAGTTCGATGAAAGTTTTCCAAACGTCAAGAAATTCAACATTTTGTGTATACATCACATATTCCACAATTGGCGCTTAAAGAAATCTACAGAAAATGAGAAATGAGAGAAGTACATATGTATCAAGTTTCATACGAAAATTTAGACTTGACTTGGTGAAACTTATATGAGGATCAAAACCATCTTCTACAGCTTGTATGTAGACATGTTTAAAATACTCCGTATCACTTTTTAAGTCAATAATTGTGCGTAACGTAAATGTTGTCAAGAAATAATATTCTTAACACACTAGTTGATGAGAACACAATTGTCCATTTCATTTTGGTCCTTTAGTGACCGTGGTATCAATGGTAATTATTGAAGTGATGTCGTGATGATTACCTTTACTAGCCTTTTGGGCACGTTCCATGAGCACGAATCAGATAATAAGATAAATTCAAAAATTATCACCATTCGACAATATGCCGTTATCTATATTATTTAATGACTAATTATCCAGATTATAGTCAGCCTTTTTTGGTTTCAATATGTATGAAAAACAAATTTCTCATTGCTCAATGAGTAAGTTTCTTATATTTTTTTAAAAAAGGAGATCTGCAAATTAAAACATCGTGTACAGAATTCCTAATTGACATATAATTAGAAGTTGCAAAATATTACAGGCAACAGTAGGAGAAGGCTTATGTACACTTTCTTGTTGGGCTATACATCATTGCAACTTGATGAAGAAATTGCCAAGATATGTGATGACTCAAGCCCTTCACTTAAAAGGAAATCTTTCCACTTGTGGTGGTTGGCCCTGACTTCTTCACCAACTTCACTCCCTCGATGCATCACCAACTTCACTGTTTTGCACATACTCTCCTTTGTAAACCAACCATCTTTCGATCCTCAGTTACTCCCTCCCATCTACGTCCACAACCACCTTTAGTTCTCTAGTCATAAACTTGGCATTTACAAATTGATCCCCAGCATGGGGCACCAAAATTATCTGGCAAGTGTTCACCAAGGATTCCCACATAGACACAAAGCCACAATGACTCACAAAACAACCCACTAAAGGGTGACTCAGGATAAGTTCTTCTTGAACCCAGTCTACATGAACTTCCCCTCTTTCACCGATTCTATCTTTAAACCCCTCAGGCAAAGCTTCCTTCATTGTTATTAGTAAATGGTTAGAATAAAGACTATACATAGTTGTACATAATTAAGCAAGTTGTACATGGTACATGGTCATAAGATTGTTAGAGCTTGATGCATATATCCACCATCATACTCTTATTTAAACCCTTACTATTCATAAAATCACACAAACAACATGAAAAGAAAAATAACAATCTGGTCAAGAAAATGATCATAATATATATCTTACAGGCTTACAATGATATTCTCAGCTCCATGGAATTTGAGAAGTACCAAAAGCAGCTTGTTAATGCAATAAAAAAATCAGCAATACTGAACTTTACATGTGTCGCTGCCCAACCTTAGCTTAGAATAAAGGTAAATAATTAATAAAAGCCAACCTTAGCTTGAAGCTGCAAATAATTGATGTAGTCAATGGTCTCATCCAGTGTAGCATCTTTATCGCCTTGCAGGACTAAATGAACGTTTAGTATATGACATGGTAAATTCTCAAAAGCAAATGATATTGCATTAGTACACCTGCAGAAATAACATGATGAACATAGATAAATTGTCAATTGATGTGCATAGTTTATAAGCTAAGTTGTTGATGATGAGACGTCGAGGAACACGATAAAAAGGGTGAGATATATAACTGAGATTCCTATGCAACCATTTAGTGCCCAAAGGCGGTGTGGTACACTAACACTGTCCAAATATTCTGTGTGTTGGACCGTATGCTTGGCAGATTCAGCACCAAACATGATGTTAATATTGGAATGGTTTTCCACAGGCTATCTCATTTGATTGAGAAAGCAGTCTTTCTCTTCGCCACGCATCCATAATTTAGGCGTTCACCAAGATGAGCCACTCACAAATATAATGTTGAATTCAGTAAAGCATCTCTAACTCATCTATAACTCATCACTAAACAACAATGTTTAACTCGCAACAACAGAGCTAGAAGGTTTCTAGTGGTCTACTGCTTAAGACTTGGGAGGTTAGGCCCAAGGTCTTAGGTTTGATTCCTCCTTCACAGGGGATAAAAATTAAAAGGGGATTAAGGAATAAAAGTTTCTTTTAATAATTAAAAATAAAATGAGTGAGCGTATTGACCATACTAGCAAGGTGCTTGGTGACTCCCTTGTGTCTTATTGTATGTCATCTTAAATCTTTGTTGGAATCTCCAAGAGTATTTCAAAATACTTGTGTGTGTGTACAAAGTGGAGGAGATGAACTATGTGTGTTCTCTCCACTTTAGTGCATTGTGTTTAGTCCCACATTGGTGAACCACCACTAGCAAGTGAGGTATATGAGGAATTCATCTACCATAAGGGCGTGCCCTTAGGGTACAAAGGCTTTTGTGTTAGGAGGGAGGACTCACCCAAAGCTACACACGCGCCCGCCCGCACCGAGTTAAGCTCGGGCTCGGGCAGGGTATCCAATCGAAATAGAAAGAGAGATAGAACTCGAGTATCCATCCAATCCAGACCAGAGAAACAGAACTCGTGAATAGCCTTTCTGCACCATTGGAAGGGGCGAAATATTTCCTTAAGGACAGCCTAATCCGTGCCTTGGTTATTACCTGTTATTCTGTCCTTGTCTTCTATTGTTTTCTTTTATTTGCATACAACAATCTTTTCCACCAAAACCTTCATTAGATGTGTGGGACCAACTTGACCATTGTCAGGTGCATAGTTGTTATTCCTCTGGATATCCATTCTCCGAGAAAAATATTGTATAACCAACTACTACAACCTTAGAACTCATGTGCAACGTGTAGCATTCACGATGAAAATAGATATAAAAGTTAGCAGAAATATTGGATGCAAAAAATATCGTGCTTCAAACCTAATATAACCCTAATGCACCTTAAGCTCAAACAATAGTACTATATCCTAAAATGTTGCCCACTGCTCCTTTTAGCAATACAACAAATCACTGCACCTTAGTGACCAAGCTTGTAGCAATACAACAAATCACTAAGGTCCTTTCACACTCGATCAGGCATAACACCAAACGTATAGTGAGGCACACCAATACATAAATTTACAGATCCATCAAAAGAGGGAAAAAAAAATTGATGAGTTTACATTTAGTACAAAACTGGTCTTTTAGTAAAAAACTTATGTGCATTAAGTTTGTACCAAAGCTGAGTTATAGATGAGTTGAAGTTGTCTAAGAATTCTAATCCAATAATAAACTAATACTTGTTAATCAATCTGGTTCAGCCCTTCTAAATGATATTTTTCTATTTGCCCTTGTTTCCACACCTTATATAAAGTTCTCATAGCAGTTGGGTCTTGGTTTTCCGAGGCTATATCTAATTTACAAAGAACTTGGCAGGCATGTCGGAACTGGTAAAAATTGTTGGTGGTGGTGGTTGTTGAGTGTGTGTGTGTGGTGGTGGTGGGATGTCTTGACAACCTATGGAAAGAAAAATTGCACCTGCAATTGGCTTTAGTGTGTTAAGATTGAGCAATAAGAAGGCCGTCCTATTTTTTAGTTGCCACATCAAGACTGCAAAACTCAAGAACTGATGGGGCTTCCTTTGGCAACTTGAGTTTGGTGGTGGGAGTACAAAAAAAGAAACAAACCAAACCAAAATATTGAAACCACAACATAATTATAAGAAGAACAATTAGAGATTTCAGTTCTTGTCTCGCCAACAAAAACTAAGAAAATTAACTGTCTCATTAAACAAATTTGAAATATGTAAAACATAAATATATCTAACCGTTATGTAGTTTTGCTATTGCATTAGTCGCAACACCCCTTCAAATCCACCCTTAGCAGTCACCACCATCATTTCTAGTACTGTTGTCGAGAGTCGAGACCCCTGCAGCAAAGAGAAAGCAGCATCAACAACCCCAAAAACAACACCACTCCTCTAGCAATTGACAATCCCACTATTAGAAAAGCTAATCTTCTCCCACTATTAGTTGAGAGGATAATTTTGCAAAGATATGTTAATGATTAGTGGGTAGCAGTAGAACATTGTATCTAAAACTCAACTTTATGAATCTATTATCATCATTCACCAATGAAGATATCCTAATCAATGGCAACATCCTTCTTATATGCAACAACCTTTTATATATTTGATACCTGCAAAAGCAATACACTACTCTTCTAAGCTTGATCAACATCCATCTTTGTTTAAGGTGTTTGCTAGTTAATGGAACTGTAACATTCAAGTGAAACGGGAATACTAAGTGAAGAGTGCAACTTCTATGACTGCAAATATCCAAAATCCTTATATACCAATTACCAAAAGCTTTGTAGAATTGCAAAACTTTGGTATTCCTTAATTAAGGGTTAAACTAAAAATATGAGACTTACCCAACTAGTTTGATCGCTTCAAAAAAAAAACATTCACCCTCTACATGCCACGAACCCAGAGTTGATTAAATGGTTTACAAAACTTGCAATCTAACCAAAAAACAAAGATAGGAGAAAGAACAAAAATCAAATCAGTGAGGTATTAATTAGAATACTAAAAATTAAATGATGTCCCTATTCAAATGGCGGAGTCTAGGTTCTCTAATTTGCTTACTCCATGATTGAATTGAAATGGAATATCAAATTTCTTAGCTTCATCCGTCAACCAAATGGCTGCTTGTTCCAACACCTCTTATTGTTCAATACTTGAATATATAAGAGCACGCTATCCATCTAGCAAATGAATCAAATCAAATAAGCTTTACCGTAGGTGCTGAAGACTGAAAGTGAGGAATGAATAAATTTGAACGTTCGAGAAATTAGGAATTGGCTGGCGAAATCCATCGTTGTATGACACACAATTTTAATGGGGAGAAGTAAGGCTTTATTTCTATATTTGAGAACTAAGAGTGGCAGACCAAGCAAAGCGTTTTTGTGAGTTTTATTTGTTTTGAATTTTCGATGAAGAAGTTCAATAGAGAGGACACCAATCGTTAAAAGTCATTTACTCTCTTAGTAATTCTAATAGTGCTAATTAACTGTTTTTAATTTTCTAATTGTGCACTGCAGCGCCTCTTGACCCTTGAATTATACCACCTTAAATTGAATCCTAGCCGTTGGCTATAAAAGCAGCCCTGTTTGGCCAAAATACTTGGTTATTACTTATTAGCCATTTGTTCTTCACGTCAAACTTCAATTTTAACATATAGGCATAAGATAATGCAACGCTCTAATTGCCTCATTGCATTTGTATTTTGATCAAAACTTAACACACTTGGATCCTAAAAAGATAATCACAAAAGACACGAAAACACAACACAGGAGAACTAAATAGTTGTCAACAACGTGCGTTATTGAAATAAATATATAAACAAAATAATAAATAAAAATGTCATGGCTAAAGATCAAGCTAGGGACTTCGTACCTTAGACAGTAAACGTTTTGAGAGTAAGGCCAACAAATAGAATCAAAATTTCTGAAAAAATATGAAATGAAACAATGGGGGGTCAAGAACATGGAGCAAATGTTACCAATTTGGGGAAGAAATTGGAGCATGGAAAGAGACATACCTGGAAATATTGCTCAAATATTAGAGCATATAAAATCAAAAGCTCAAGTGGCAATTGAACTTTTTTTCACTTAATTGGGATAAACCTTTGAGTTTCTCTTTTGGGCAAAGGTTTTAATTATTGAATCCCAACCATGTCCAAGGTCTTAAGGTCTTAATGGCGAGACCGAGAACGAAAGGTTTGAACACTTGACTCGTGTTGACATGAGGTTGCTCTAGCCAACCTAACCACTCCCCAATTCTCTTGAATTCTTGACATGCCATTTCTATTTCATCAAAACAATCCAAACTTCAATTTCAGAATATTTCATAAAAAAATACATAAATCATAAGTGACGAACTCCAAACAAATTGAAAAGTTTCACCTTTCAACCAAATCAGGGAGTTAAAGGCTAGAATGAATTGACATAATTCTGCAATGAAACAAATCAAACAATAAATCGAAAATAAAATTTTCAGAAAGCTTGGGGGTTTCAACGAGACAAATAGATGAAAATTAAGTATTGAATTTTCAAGAAATTCAACAAAACCCACTGACAAAAACATGAAAAAAAAAAAAACAAACCCCAACAATGAAACCTCACAAAACTCAAAACCTCTCAAGGATCGAATTGAGCATCAAACTAACCTTTCCTCAGGAGAATAATCGTTGATGTTGAATTAAAATCAAAACCCTTGGACAAATTAAACTTCAAGAAGCAGGAGAAAATATGATTTTTTTTCATTTTGTTATCTTTTATTTTTGGCAAAAGAAAGTGGGAGACGGAAAGAGATTGAGAGGGAGACGGCAAGAGAAAGGACTATGTGTATTTATGGTAATTAAATACACCTAATTAATATGAAGTGGGCATTTATTTGTGTGAGCGTACAATTCAAAACAGCGTGGATTTGGTTTTTTAATTAACCACCACATGACCGATTACCCATACTAAACAATGTTAAGCAACACTTTAATTGAATGACAATATGGGTACTATGAATTTATATGGGTGTAAAAAGACCAAATAGTCATTCTTAATAGTATTTAGGTGCTTGATTTAATTATTCATTAGGGGGTATTATGCATGAGAAAAATACTCGGATGAATTTAAGAGTTTAAGAGTCCATGTTAGTTATAGGAGATACTACTAGTAGAGATATGGGAAGATTTTATGGCTACATTTAGAGATATTGGTACCTTAGGTAAGTATACTTCAGATATTCTTCCAAGTTCACCTGGGGTACGTTCCCCAAGTAACTCCCATGTGGCTCCGCCACTGTCCATGAGGTCATCCAGCTGTTGGTGTAGACAATAGATATCGCCATCTATAGCAAACATTGAATTTACATAATCAAATAGATTGGTTTGCACAAAGATCGTTTTGTTGATAGTTCAAGAAGCAGTAGGAGGATATATAATCAGACATATGCATTGGCTAGCTGAATGGAAAAACAGGAACAATCATTTCGAGAGAGAATTGCAATATGGCAAATCTATCAAAACTTCTCCACTTCTGAGAAAAATTACAATATAGAGGGCTCAAACTGAAACAGATTTACAAGTTAAATACAGAGTTTACCATTAAGCAGGACAACTAGTAATCAAGACTTTGTTGCAAGTCTATGTTATAGTATTGACATAATACTATTTCAAGGTGTCATATAATCTAGATAGAGAGAGACACACAGAGTTGAATGATAACACAGTGAAGAGCTCTCCTAGTTGTTACTCTGTAATGCCTTCAACAAGCTAGATCAACTATTATACACTAGATGTTGTCTTACTGATGGACTACTTGTCAGAATATTATAGTGCATTAAGGTGGACTCAGTCATTAAATTAGCATTAGGATTATCTAGAAATTAAGATAATATATGGGTTAAATCGTAATCAAGATTTAGTGCACCTTAATGCATTATTTTGTTCTAACATCTCTAGGTTGAGTTGTCTAGAAAGTACATTTTGATTCAAGTAGAATATACTCTCAAATATGCAATTCTTTAGGTATATTTATAATACTATGTAATAAACCACTTTTAGACTAAGAATGTTTAGAAAAACACTAAAGCGAGGGGAGCTGGGAGCATATCAAAAGAAAATAAATGTGAGTCATATTTTGTCCATAAACAGGTAATTCGTCACCTTTCTTCATTATTTTACTTGCAGTCTTCTTCATGCATGCTGTTGGGGTTTATACCAATACCAATTGATTCCCCCACTACACAGATAACTTGTATTTGAACACAATTCAACTCCAAACAAATTCTAAATATCAACTACAACCTATACTAACATGCCCAACTCGCTAAACAACTATTAATAACAGATAATAATGTAAAGTAGAATTAAACGCATACCACAACACAAAGATATACCGTGGTTCGGCCAATGGTGCCTACTTCCACAAGAGCTAGTTCTTTATAAAGTGGGAAGGAAGATTACAATCTCTCCTTTCAGTCTCTCACCTTACTAGATCACTCTTATCTCTTTACAGGGTTGTATCTCTGTAAAGGTTATCTCTCAATCTTGATAGCTTTCAAGATTGGGTTTTCTCTGACTTTTGTGCTACCTCTCGTGTGTTTGGTTTTGCCAAAAACCCAAACATATAGTGCCAAACTCGCGGTTCCGAAAAAATAGAATCCTTCCAAAATAGGCATGGGCGCGGGTTGCGCTCGCGATAAGGCTAAGTCGAGCGCAGGGTGCGCTCACTCGTCAGGCGATTCATCAAGGCATGAGCGCGAGTCACGCTTAGGTCAAGACCAATCTGAGCGTGGGTCGCGCTCAAACATTTCCACACAAAATGAACTCCTTTTCTCTCTCCTCATGTGAGGGATAAAGCCAACAATCTCCCCCTTCCGAACAGTGAGGTGGGCTACCTCCATGCAATTTCCAAATTAACAGGAGGAGTGTGCTGCCATTCTGGCAATAGCACAACAAACATCAAACTTACCTTTCGGTAAGACTTTGGTCATCATATCCGATCCGTTCTTGTCGGTATGGATCTTCTCGATACACAAATGTTTGTCTTCGAGTACTTCTCTAATCCAATGATAACACACGTGTATGTGTTTGGATCTAGAATGAAAATTCGGATTCTTGCTCAAATAGATGGCACTCTGACTGTCACATAGAACTACAAACTGTTTCTGCTTTAGCCCTAGTTTGTCGAAGAACCTCTTCATCCATAGCAACTCTTTGCAACATTCAGTGGCTGCAATATACTCACTACAAGAAAACAGGTTTTTGCCCACGGTCCAAAACCGTGGGAAAACAGGCTTTTCCCACGGTTTTGGACCGTCGGAAGACCGTGGGCTTTTTGTGCGTCTGAAATGGTCTGCCGACAGTGATGACCATCGGGAAAGCCCACCAATAGCGACGGTCTTTGCAACGGTAATTGCCGTCGGTATTGCCACAGCCTAAAACTGTAGGAAAAGCCGTCGGAAAAGATCAGTATTTCCCACGGTTGTAATCCATGGGGAACGATTAGTTGTACCGACGGTTATAGTCTGTGGAAGAAGATAGTTTCTACGGTGAAAGACCGTGGGAGAAAGTACTTTTGCGACGGATATGAACCGTGGCAGAGCAATTTATTTTAAAAAAAAAAAATTGATATTTTAATTTCTGGGTCATTTCACATGCACCCTTTACCAATCAATAATAAAACGAAAAACAGTGAAAATCCCAAACAAAATATAAAGATTACAAGGCACCTTTTACCGAATCCAAAAATTCCATGAACCAAAACAATAGGAGGCAGCTCACTACTAGAACAGTAACAAATATGATAATATGATAATAGAGATATTAAATTGTGCAATTATTAAGGTTTAGTATAATGCAGTTGGTAAGTTTGTCTTCTAACACATTTATAAAGTAGACCATGAAACAGATGTAGTACATAACACAGACCTTGCTGATTTTAAGAATGTCCATTAGCTGTTCTTGATATTCAATTACATTACAAGGCTCAACTTTGTTCTATAACATGCAACATTGTCGAAGTTGCCAATTCAAATGGGCACCACGTTATTTTGCGACACTAGTCAATTGAGAACCACCTGTATAGAGGAGAACTTGTTAGTTGACTTAAATATTTACAATGAACTCGTAATTAGATCTTTTTGCCAGCCAAATCAGTTAGACCAATGGTATGGAGAAATGGCCATCCCCCAACCCCCTCCCTAGTTTCATGAGTCAATGTCAAAGAACTTCCAGTTTCCTTTCCTTTCCATTTATATGACATCACTGGACAAAGGGCAAGGCCCTATTGGGCCTCAATGGATGAGGTAATTAACTAAACTCTTCTTAACTAAATAAAAGAAGGCTACTAAGGCCATAAAGAAAATAGCTGTGTACTTCGGTATTACAAAACCCTATCTTTTCCTTCTCTGAAGAAAACAACAATACACTAGATGCAACATTCAATACACAATGCTTTCGCATGTTAATAGCAAAGAACCTCCCGTTTGCTTCTCCATACAATACAGAAAGTTGAGATGCTAACCAATTCATAGCTTCAACTAGGACTGGACAGTTAAAACTTAAAGACCTCACATTCCCCTCTTTAACATCTTTGTTCGACATTGATTCATTTAACCAATGTGCTTCCACTGCAACCGCTTTCAAACAAAGTCTCAAAAGCAAACATATATGATCCCTCATAGGCACATCAATAACAACCCCCTAAGAAACATACCTGGTTGATCCCTCTCCTCCATTCTTGTCAACTAATAAAATGGTATATTCATTTCATTTGAGTGTCCGACTGCCGTACCCGTATCCTAATTTTTAAAAAATCCCGTATCGTACCCTGTATCCGTGTCTGTACTCGTACCCGTATCCATGCATCATAGGTCCAGTCTCTTTTTTCTATTAAGTGTGTTCTTGTTGGGGGGAAGCAAACTGGTCGACCCGCCCAAAATTTTAGAGCCTTATCCCCACGGTTAATACACATAGAATAATGGAATATATAAGGGAAGGATTTGTACTTACAGGAGATCCAATTTCCATATTCTCAGCCGTAAAGTATTGACGATGTTCCCCCCATTCACCACTAGCATTTTCGTAACCTGTGTTGAAGCACAAATGAGAAAAATGGCTCAATGAACAGATTCTCTACAAATATTTGGAAGGACGTCTTTTAGTTATTAACCTTTCAAAACTCAAGCAGCCCAATGATTTTCTTAAGGCCTGAATGACCCAATGCTTGTAATATGTGCGCACTCAAATGCTTAGAAAAAGAAAAGTCGGTAACTAGTTACAACTAAGCAAATTAACTAGGAAATGTAAACCAAAGTAGAAATGCATGTATAAAACTAAAGAGTGATCTATTCAGTAATTTATCTTAATCAAATGGTGCTAATCAAAATAGAAGTAAAGCCTACATGCACCATGTTGACCTAAGATCTGGAAAAAAACATGTTATTAAAATCTGAACTTACAGAATAGTTTTCAACACTGCATCACTTCCTTGATGCTTTTCATCGGTCTTATTCAATAACTTAAGTCTACTCTTTGAAGGCAATGCACGCAAAGGAAAATCAGCGAGACCAACTCGTGAAGATAGTTGCTTATGATTGCAATGATATACCAAAATTGACTAAAATAGATTTTTTTTGCAACACTCCGACAATTAACAACGGACAAAACTATAATAATGAAGTTTCGGACTGGAAAATAGATGTAACACAGTAACAATGTTTACTTTGTTTAGTCTTTATCACTGCAACTGGTACATTGAATGACTGAATAAATATGATATGGAGGTGCGTCTAATCATCTCCTACACATTATAGTAACTTCCATTTTAAGTTAAAAGCGGGATTAAGGAATCTACATGGTATCAACTATAAATAAACTATTACTCTCGGTGCCCGATAAAATATTTAAATGCTCTTTAAGTATAGCTTAGCGGGACTTGATGATTACTCAAACAGGAAATTACCCTGCATTGACTATAAGTGCTCGTATTTCTAAATTGGTTTTGCATACATTTGATGGAATTTTATATTTGTTAACATTCATCTACATCAACTATAGAAATCACTTTCGATTTCTTGGGGTTTTCGTAAAATATCGGCTACTCTTCCATATTTATATTTGTAAAACCGTAGAGCGGATGTATAGGATTCAATTTCTTGACATATAAAAAGAGTGATGCAAGGCACTAATAATGACTAGTCTCGAATTACCATCTAAACTATAATAAGCCTATCGTGAACTAATAACAAACATATCATGAACAAAAATAAAATAAACTTATTCTAGAGAGAGAGAATCTTGTTAAATCACATAAGGCAGTTCATATTCCAAAAGATTAAAAGACACCACGATCTATATAGCAACATAAAATTAAAAATACCATTCGGTATGATCAAGGGTGAATCCTAATTCCTAAACTTCCAACCACGGACACTACTTAACTTAAAAGAAATTGTCACATCTCTTACAAATTCAAAAAACAGATCTCTTACCAACAGGGGTGCACCCTCTTGCCATGCCTTCTATCGGCGATGAATTTGTGAGTGGAAGCCCTTGGCGGAAGTCAAAAATACTGATCAAGCCCTGACCGACCTCTTTCATCTTTGCACAAGACGCGTCTCTGTGATTTCTTTGTCATAACTAAAGGTAGTTAAGCGAGTCTCGTCCAAACTGTTTATACTAATCCTTGTAAATGACAAACATATCACATCGGATCTAGCCAAGAATAAAGAGAAGAAATCATATATTAGAGGACACAGAGCAGTGTCAATTTCTCTAAGTGGAAAGTGAGTGTAAAAATAGCAATAAATGATTCTAACACAAACCCATGTCCCAGGTCACATAATTCTTAGATTCTAAGAAATACAATTAAATGAAGACACACACACACAAAACTCCATGATATCTCTCTTTATATATGCCTTTAATAACTCCAATGTATTTCTCAGCAGTCCATGGAAAACATCTATGCAAGCAAAAGAAAATATGGATTAAGTAGCAATCAGACTTTACCTACTTGATACAAGCTCAGGGCATTAATCCAGCTTTTGACCCGATAAAATCAGACTCACTGCATTATACGAGTTATAATATCTCTCTAACTATAGTATAATATCTCGTTATATAAGGGTATTATGGAAGTGAACTAATGATCTAGATGGTGTTCTGAGTTCTACATCATCGAGCATCGATTCTCAACCCCGTTTAATTATTTCAAATATTACAAAAGTAGTTTTTATAAGTGTTGATTAACAAAAATAAAATGTATATCAGAGTTAACTGAATAATGCATTATATGTTTCTCCTTGTACTAATTATCAGTTTATGTTACTAACAAACAATGAAGACTTGGAAAACTTAAAGCAGTGGAAAGAACCAATCTCATACACACCTGAAACTCGAGACCTTATGCAGTTAAAGAAGACCAAACTCAGCCCAATTATTATAGTTACATCTCTACAAACAAAAAAAATTTCTTAGGCCTTATTCATCAACAATTAGACCTTATAGAAACAAATAAATTTTCAGTATGTGAAACCCACTTACCCAAACTTACCCAAATCTGCAGATTTATACACTAGCTTGAAACCCCAGCAGTGACAAATCTAATTAGCTATTCAAACACCGAAATCCCAACCTTACTTTATCAATTGTCTATTATTAACATATGGAAACATAGTAATTAACACAATAAACACTAGAAAGGCAAAGCTACAATCATTAAGTAGAAGAGTAAAATAAATGAATATGAAAACCTTTGAAGAAACTAAATTGACTGGTTTCGGTCAACAACGATTCCAAGTTGAGACGTTGAAGGAAAAAAAAACGTGTCTTTGAGTAGTGAAGAGAAACAAAGCTTGTAAATCCTAAGAAAATTAAAATTGAAATTTTTTGTCAAATAAAACCCTACACAAAAAAATCGGTGCTTGAAATAAATAATTTTTTTGATTTCATTACCTTGTTGAGATGTGAGAAGAAGAAAGAGTGAAAAAAAAAAAAAGAAAAAAAGAGCAAGTGGCTAATTGTGGGGAGCGGTGGTGGGGAAGTAGAAAATTGACGGTTTCTTTGTTTTTGTTTTGTAAAGTTAAACAAGTGATGGGGAAGCAAGTCAAGCAACAGTGGTCTATTCGCACAATTTACGATCCCTTAACCCACGGTCAAAAAGCGTTGGTGTGAATCTACAGCCAGAAAAAACGTACCCAACGGTTTCTCTCATGGCTGCCATCCACGGCCCAAGAAATAGATAAACCGTGGGTAAAGGTATTTAAGTAGGCCTACCGAGGAAAAACTATTACCTACGGTCAATAATCGTGGGCGAATCAGCAAGGGTTCATAACCGTGGCAAAAAATACCGGGCATCCGTGGGCAAAAATCCATTTTCTTGTAGTGACTCAGCTTCTGTAGTGGAGAGGGCAACACACTTTTGCAACTTTGATTGCCAAGAAACTGCTCCCCCTGCAAAAGTAACCAGATAACCGGAGGTGGACTTCATCGAGTCAACATCACCTGCCATGTCTGCATCAGTGTAGCATTCAAGTAAGGGCTTACTTCCACCAAAGCACAAACACGATTTGGAAGTGCCCTTGAGATATCTCAATATCCACTTAACACCTTCCCAATGCTCCTTCCCCAAATTTGACAGAAATTGGCTTACAACGCCTACGGCAAAAGCTATATTCGTTCTTGTACACCATTGCGTACATCAAGCTGCCCACTACGAATGCATAAGGAATCTTTTCCATCTGACTCTGCTTATGCTCACCCTTTGGACACATCTCTTTGGTCATGCAGAACTGGCCACCAAGCGGACAACTGATTGGCTTCGCTTGATCCATGTTGAATCTTTTAAACACCTTCTCAATGTAGCTTTCTTAAGAAAGCCACAACTTCCCACTCTTTCTGTCACGAGTGATCCGCATCCCAAGTATCTACTTTGCTTGACCCAAATCTTTCATCTCAAAGGACTTACTCAAGTCTTTCTTCAGTTTGGATATCTTGTTAATGTTTGGGCCAACTATCAACATATGATCCACATATAGTAATAGCACTATGAAATCCCCATCTGGAAATCTCTGAACAAACACACAATGATCGGAAGCAAACTTCTTGTATCCTTGCTTCGCCATAAAGGAATCAAACTTTATGTACCACTGTCTCGGTGCTTGCTTCAACCCATACAAGCTCTTTATTAGCTTGGATACTAGGTGCTCTTTGCCTTTGACCTCAAACCCTTCTGGCTGGTCCATGTAGACATTTTCTTCGAGGTCTCCATGAAGAAAAGATGCCTTAACATCTAGCTGCTCAACCTCTAGGTTCATACTTGCGGTCATACCTAATACCACCCAGATAGAAGTCATCTTCACTACAGGAGAGAAAATCTCATCAAAGTCAGTCCTTTTCCTTTGACCGAATCCCTTCACAACAAGGCGAGCTTTGTGCCTTGGGTGAGGATTGTTCTCCTCATGCTTGACTTTGTATATCCACTTATTCTTGAGAATTTTTTGTCCTTGCGGTTTCTCAACTAAGTCATAAGTGTGATTCTTATGCAAAGAATCCATCTCGTCATGCATGGCCTTCAACCACTTTTCTTTGTCTGTACCTTCAAGTGCCCCTTGATAGTACATAGGTTCTCCACCATCCGATAGTAGCACGTACGTATGTGGTGGATACCTGGTTGAAGCTAGTCTCTCTCTGTTTGACCTCCTTGCCCCATCTGCTGGTGCCTCAGGAGGATGCACTTCTGCTTGCTTTGGTGGTGGTTCATACATCTCATCTACATCTTCTATACTAATACGTTCTATCCCATCATGAGCAATAAGATTCTCATCATGAGCTTCAAACTCATGGTTCTCTACATTCTCAATGCCTTCTACACGTTCCACAGTAGGAACTTCTGGTTTTGAATCAACAAGATCATTAGTGAAAGCCTGTAGCTTCTCACCCTCCTCAAAGTCTGTTATGGTTTGGTCTTCCAGGAACACAACATCTCGACTTCGGATTACCTTCTTGTTAATCGGATCATAGAGTTTGTAACCAAACTTTTCATCTCCATGACCCAGAAAAATGCACTGCTTGGCTTTGTCATCAAGCTTGGATCTCTCATCCTTCGGAATATGCACAAATGCCCTGCACCCAAATACCCTAAAGTATCCTTAATCAACATCTCTGCCTGACCATACTCTCTCTGGATAGTCACTATTTAGAGGCTTCGACGGCGATAGGTTGATCACATGCACGGCTGTACGGATTGCTTCTACCCAGTAGGTTCTAGGTAGCTTAGAGTGAGATAGCATGCATCTTATCTTCTCTACCATGGGACGGTTCATTCTCTCTGCTATTCCATTCTGTTGCGGTGTCTTGGGAACGGTCTGCTCATGACGAATCCCATGACTCGGCAATACTCTTCAAACGGCCCAGTGTACTCACCTCCATTATCTGAGCGAATACACTTCAACAACTTTCCAGTCTCTCTTTCCACTAAGCTGTGGAATTTCTCAAACACGGCAAGTAATTCATCCTTGGTCTTCAAACTATAGGCCCATATCTTTCTTGACGCATCATCAATGAAGGTCATGAAGTATGAAGCTCCCCCATGGGACTTCACTTTTATAGGACCACATAAGTCTGTGTGCACTAGTTCAAGGACACTGTCCTTTCTGTGAGATGGGAATCTTTGGAAAGGCACCCTGTGTTGCTTTCCTACCAAACAGTGAGTACATGTATTTAAATGTGTACCTTTGATGTCTGGCAAGGCCTTTTGCTTAGCAAGAACTTCCATCCCTTTTGTGCCCATGTGACACAGTCTCTTGTGCCACAGTTCGGAGGAAACTTTTTCTTCTGCCGCATTCACTTCTGCTTTACACAAACTAGCCTGTGTTTTGTAAAGAGAGCAAGTTTTCTTTCCTCTGGCTGCTACAATGGAACCTCTGCTCAGTTTCCATACCCCGTTACCAAACGAGTTTACAAAGTCATCGCCATCTAATTTCCCAACCTAAATTAGGCTTAGGCGAATGTCAAGGACATGTCTTATATCCTTGAGTGTCAAGGTGTAGCCGACATTGGTTTCTACATGAACATCTCCAATGCCTATAATCTTCGAGACACCACTGTTACCCATCTTCACTTCACCATATTCACCACCACTGTAGGTAGTGAAGAATTCCCTGTGCGGTGTGACGTGATAGGATGCTCTTGTATCTATCACCCACTCTGTATCTTGACATGAGGTACTAAGACATCACACACCATAATCTGACATAATTCCTACTAGGTTGTTGACTAGTGCGGTAGTATCTCTACCTGTATTTCCGTTCCTCTGCACCATGTCTTCATGCACACAGTTATTCTTCTCATCCCTCTTCAGTGTTCTGTACTCATATCTGAAGTGGCCATTGGTGGCACAATAGTAGCATTGCCTCTCTACCTTAGGAGTTCTAGCTTCACCCCTAGATTTACTTCTATCATCACCTTTAGAACGAGATGGTTTTCTGTATCTATCTCTCCCCCGTTTCTCTGTGACAAGGATCTCTGAGCGAGAGGAGCTTCCTTTTGAACTCCTTCTAGTCTCCTCATTTAACAAAGACGTGGTAGCCATCTCCATGGTAACAATTCCATCCTTGGCTGCTCCGTGTAGAGAGACTGCTAATGTCTCCCAACTTTTGGGTAGAGAGCCTAATAGAAACAAAGCCTCAACTTCGTCTCCCAAATCAATCTTCATCAAATGCATCTAATTGATGGTATTCTATAATTCGTTAAGATGCTCAGACATTGAAGAAACTTCTTGGTACTTCGTGTCGGCAAACTTCTTAATGACCAGCACTTTGTTTCCGCCCGACTTCCTCTCATAAAGGTCTTCGAGTTTCTTCCACAAGCCAAAAGTTGTAGTCTCTTGGGATACATGGTGAAAGACACTGTCGTCAATTCACTGTCGAATGTACCCAATTGCTTTTCTGTCAAGCTTGCTCCACTCAGCCGCAGCAACCATTTTCGGTCTTTCTCCTCCATTCTCAATGGGTTGTGTCAAGTCCTTGCAATAAAGTAAGTCTTTCATCTTGGCTTTCCAAATGGTGTAGTTCTTCCTATTCAGACTCGTCATGTGAGTGTTCATGGAATGATCCATCTCTACAAGTTATTTAAACTCAAATCTTCTCTCAGGAGTTTTGTCAAACACCTTCCGACCAAGATTTGGATAACACCCTAGGCTAATCTAACCTGGCTCTGATACCACTTGTTGGGGTTTATACTAATACCAATTGATTCCCCCACTACACAATTTAACTCCAGACAAATTCTAAATATCAACTACAACCTATACTAATATGCCCAACTCGCTAAACAACTATTAACAACAGATAATAATGTAAAGCAGAATTAAACGCATACCACAACACAAAGATATACCGTGGTTCGGCCAATGGTGCCTACTTCCACAAGAACTAGTTTTTTATAAAGTGGGAATGAAGATTACAATCTCTCTTTTCAGTCTCTCACCTTACTAGATCACTTTTATCTCTTTATAGGGTTGTATCTCTGTAAAGATTATCTCTCAATCTTGATAGCTTTTAAGATTGGGTTTTCTCTGACTTTTGTGCTGCCTCTCGTGTGTTTGGTTTTGCCAAAAACCCAAACATATAGTGCCAAGCTCGCGGTTCCGGAAAAATAGGTACCTGCCAAAATAGGCATGGGCGCGGGTCGCCCTCGCGGTAAGGCTAAGTCGAGCGCGGGGTGCGCTCACTCGTCAGGCGATTCATCAATGCATGAGCGCGGGTCGCGCTCGGGTCAAGACCAATCTGAGCACGGGTCGCGCTCAAATATTTCCACGCAGAATGAACTCCTTTTCTCTCTTCTCATGTGAGGGATAAAACCAACACATGCTGCCACGTGAGTTATGGTAACTGCTGCAGTAGTACCTAGACATTAATGATTGATGTCAAGGCATGAGCGCGGGTCGTGCTCGGGTCTAGACCAATCTGAGCACAGGTCGGGTCGCGCTCAAATATTTGCACGAATGAACTCATTTTCTCTCTCCTCATATGAGGGATAAAACTAACACATGCTGCCACATGAGTCATGGTAACTGCTGAAGTAGTACCTAGACATTAATGATTGATGTCTTTATTTAGATGATCCTTAATAGTAAATTCGGATAAGTAAATATGTTGTAGATGTCTGACTGTCTGTGTAATTATGGAGTTGGTGAAATATGTATTTTGTAAATGGTACTCAAAACTCAAAAGGAATTCTTCTCTGCTTTAGAACACTGTTCAGAAACTGGTCAATTATTAGTAAATATCATGTTGGAACTCTACTGTTTTAGAAGTATCATGTGTTAACTTTTTAGCTTTATAATTCGTAAAAGTCCCTTTCATACGATGTTTTCTTATGTGCGTTACGAGACTCCATGAAAAGATTGGCCCAATCAATGGTCATATAGCCATCCAATTTATGGAATTTTCGGTCTCTCAGTATGTAAGAGCAATTCAGCGACAAGGGTGCTAAAGGTGTTGATTTAACAGTGCTTTCGGAGTACCTCACTCACAAGTCATCACAAACTATCCAAAAACTGCATATCAGTTTATTGGGACAGGTTTACAAGTCATATTATTTTATGAACATATTACAGAACTGGTGAACTTTCCTTGTCATTTCTTATTAGAAAGATTTGAAAAAGGACCTCAGAACGGAGTGATTTTTTGCTCTCAGTGAGATTTGCTCCAAGAGCTCCAAGGGAAACAGGAACCAACCAAGTGTCCACTGAAAAGAGGTCAACAGTTATCAAATTTCCACCTTAATATATGCTTTCTGATTTACCCCCAACTTTAAAAAAAAATAAAAGAAAAAAACTTAACTAGTTATAAAATCTAGTTTTTGGTCTTAATTGTTGGAAAAAATAAATAAATAAAAAACTTGAAGTGTTGAACTAGTGACACTTCTTTCAAACTAAAAAAGATAAAAAAAAATCTTTAGCTAATGATGGGAAGAACTCCTATATATTTTACAATGAGATTTTTTTAATTCTTTTTCTTTTTATTTATCTCTATTTTTAGTGGGGGCAAATCAGTAAGTTTGTTCTAAGAAGGAATTTGATAACTGTCAATCTCTTTTTAGTGGACACGTGGCTGGTTCCTGTTTCGCTTGGAGCTCTTGGAGCAAATCCCGCTGGGAGCAAAAAATCACTCCTCAGAAAGGACCATTCTGTTGTTTAGCAGATTAGTTACCACTGTTCCGTAATCTAAGGCCAGCTTGGCTCTGATTTTGGATATAAATACTATCAAAAGAAGAAACATCTATAAAAAGTACACAAGACCCCTTCCACAAACAAAAAATAACAGTTGCTGGAGTTTGAGATTCCGTATTTACATGTTTTTACAGACTAAAATTGAAAACAACATTCCAAAAGTCTGAAACCTGAATTCCAGTAACTGCTCATTCCAATAATCATTTTATTCTTATTTGGAAGATAAATAAAAAAGCTTCAACATTACCTTCATGTTCACTTCTGACTGTAGGACAACTTCTACTCGTATTGAAGTATCATGCTCCCCCTGTGCCTTTAAATACTGTTCCAATTCAGAGGATAGTTGAACAGCCAAAATTTCCTTTCTTCTCAATTCTTCATATTTCTATACATACTTCATGTTGGGAGATTTCACTAGAAAGTCACACCTCAATCTAGCTACTTTCTATCCCAAATGATTTCAACTTGGAGATCACACCAAGGAAATCACCCACCCAAGACTTTGGTAGTTATCACAACAAACTCAAACAAGCAAAGCCACTAATTTATCATCACCCATAACAAGTAAACAATAAATAAGGAAGTAAATATGTAAAGAGACACAAAGATTTAGGTGGTTCGGTAAATGTTACCTACATCCACACAAAAGCCGAGTTTCCTTTATAGCAAAGATTGGAGAGTTTACAAGAGATATCAAGAATCAAGAACAAGAGGCCTCACTCAAACCCTAGCTCAATAGAGCTCCCACAATACCCAAGAAATGAATCTCTCAAAAGTTATCTCAACCCTAACCATAAGTTTCTTTATATAGGTGGGGAGAAAATTTCATGAGAAAGTGGATTTGGTTATTGAAATTTTGACAAACTGTCAAAATTTCATAATATTCGTCAAGGCAATTTCGGTCGGTTCTGGGCCATCCAAACTTCTCAAGGTTGGTCACATCGGCCGACTTGAAGAAACGAGGAAGGAAGAAATGTGCATGAATCTCGAGTTGGTTCTCTTGGGCCGTCCAAACTTTTTAAAGTTGGTCGATCAGTCGACCGATCACGGGAGAGAAAAAACTACACAAAGGTGGGGCGATTGGCCGTGGCGGTCCAAGAGTGAAAAACTGGTTTAATCCAGCCATCTATGTTTCACAACCGTTAGTTCCTCACTACCATCACCGGAGCAAAGCTCGACGGTTCCACAAACCTAACAATCTCCCACTTGGAACCTGTCGAGATTCCACAAGCACATCACATCTCAATTGTAAAAACTCCATCCAAATCCAATTTACTAATGAAACACTCGGCTCATCCATCATGGTCTTCAAGCAAGAAGACCCACCGAAGTTGAACACAACTTCAACTTCTCAGTAGGCACGGTCTTGGTCAACATATCCGCCGGATTCTCATTCCCTTGGATCTTCTCAAGTGCCAAAACCTCATCCTCCAACAGAGATCGGATAAAATGATATCGGAGACCAATGTGCTTGGTCGTAGAATGAAAGGCGGAATTCTTAGCAAGATGTATAGCACTCTGACTATCACTGTGTAGCACACTTCTCTCTTGCTTCATCCCAAGCTCTTCCATCAATCCCTGTAACCAAATCATCTCTTTGCTTGCTTCTGTAACAGCCACATACTCTGCTTCTGTGGTAGACAAAGCAACGATCTTCTGTAACTAAGAAATCCAACTCACTGCAGTAGCACCTACTGTAAAGACATAACCAGTAGTGCTTCTTCTGCGATCTACCTCACTTGCAAAATCGGCATCCACATATCCTTGCAGGTTCACAACACCCCTTCCATAACATAGGCATTTCTCTGTAGTACCTCTCAGATATCTCAATATCCACTTCATGGCTTCCTAATGTTGCTTGCCAGGATTAGACATAAATCTACTGACAGCTCCCACTGCTTGGGCTATATCTAGACGCGTGCAAACCATAGCATACATAAGACTTCCAATGGCAGAGGTGTATGGTACCTTAGCCATGAAGTTGCTTTCCTCAACAGTCTTAGGAGAGTGTTCCTTGGACAACTTGAAGTGGACTGCCAAAGGTGTGCAAACTGGTTTCGCACCACCCATGTTGAACCTCTTCAATACCTTCTCAACATACTCAGTCTGAGACAACTCCAGAATACCTTTCTACCTATCTCTTCTGATCATCATCCCTAGAATCTGTTTCGCTGCACCCAAGTCCTTCATAGAGAACTCACTTGCTAACTTCTCTTTCAATCTCCCAATTTCTGACATATCAGAACTCGCTACTAACATATCATCAACATATAGCAATAGGATGACGTAGCTGGAGTTGAACCTCTTGAAGTAGCAACAATGGTCAGCCTTACATTTATAGTAGCCATTTCCTTGCATGAAGTTATCAAACTTCTTGTACCACTGCCTAGGGGCTTGTTTCAAACCATACAAGCTCTTTTTCGAGCTGCATACCATATTCTCTTTACCCTTCTTGTTGAAACCCTCCGGTTGCAGCATGTAAATTTCCTCAACTAGGTCACCATGGAGGAAGGCAGTTTTAACATCCAACTGCTCAAGATACAAATCTTCCGCTGCAACAATACTCAACACTGACCGAATAGTATTTAGTTTCACCTTTGGGGAGAATATCTCGTGAAGTCGGCGCTTTTTTGCTGAAAACCCTTGACTACTAGCCTCGCTTTGTATCTCTTGGAACCATCATGTTCCTCTTTAACTCTAAACACCCATTTGTTCTATAGAGCCTTCTTGCCCATGGGTAGTTTGGCTAACTCCCACGTGCCATTAGAGATGAGGGACTTCATCTCATCTTGCATAGCAAGCTCCCACTTGCTTGCATCACTCACCTCCAATGCTTCATCATAGCATTGAGGCTCGCCACCATCAGTAAGTAGCAAGTAATTCACATAGGTGGAGGGCGGATATCTCGTACTCGGTACATGTGGCCTGGATGTCTTCTTTGGGGCATGAGGTGGAGATGGACTCGGTGGTGTAGTATCCTCATTATTCTCTGAGTCACTATTACTGTCATCCTCTGACTGTGGGGCTCCCACTATACCACGACTTACATCGAAGTCTTCCAACTCAACATACTCTGTGCCGTTCTCTATACCCGATTCCTTGGTTTGTGCTTCATCTCTGTCCTTGTACATCACCTTCTCATTAAACACAACATCTCTACTACGAATGATTTTCCGATTTTGATCATCCCAAAAACGATACCCAAAACATCACCGCCATAGCCGATAAAGGTGCACTTTAGTGACTTAGCATCAAGCTTGCTTCTAGCTTGGTCACTAATGTGGACATAGGACACACAACCAAACACCTTCAAATGGGAAAGGTTCACATCCTTCCCGCTCCACACTTCCTCTGGAATCTTAAAGTCCAAAAGGCGATGGATGGTCCTCTATTGATCGGGTAAGTCTTTGCTAACACTTTTGCCCAGGCGAGCTTGGGCAAGCCTGCTAGTGTATGCATACACCTAGCTCTCTCTGTCAGTGTTCTATTCATTCGCTCTGCAACCCCATTCTGCTGAGGTGTCCCTGGCAAAGTCTTTTCCATCTTGATGCCATTGTCAGCACAGTACTTCTTAAAATCTGAATCCTCATACTCTCCACCGTTGTCAGATCTCAGCTTCTTTACTTTCAAGCTTGTCTCATTCTCAACCATGGCCTTCCAAGTCTTGAACACTTCAAATATTTCTGACTTGTGTCTCAAGAAATAGACCCACACCTCCCTAGTATGGTCATCAATGAAAGTCACAAAATATGACTTTCCGCCAAGTGAAGAGACATTAGCTGGCCCCCAGACATCTGTATGAATCAACTCAAGCCTTCTAGCTTTGAGTCGACCCATTCTCACGAAAACTCACCCGCTTACGCTTTCCAAATACCACAGTTCTCCGCGAAGTCAATTTGGTCGACTATAACTTTGGGAGTTTACCGGAAGAGTGAAGGATTTTCATTCCTTTCTCACTCATGTGACCAAGTCTGCGGTGCCAAACATTGGATCTTTTTGCCATGTACCCAAAGAATCGACTCACACCCATGTGTAGTAGTCATGTAGAGAGTACCATCTTTCTTACCATTTGCAACAACCATTGAACCGCCCGAGACCTTCCAAGTATTACCGGTGAAGGCGTAACAAATCCTTCACTTGCCAATTGCCCCAGAGAAATCAAATTTTTCCGCAAATCCGGAGCGTGTCTGACGTCCCTCAATAACCATGACGAGCCATTCATCTTGACATGCACGTCACCCTTGCCGACAATGTCACAAGGTTGGTTATCGCCGAGAAAGACCGTTCAAAGTCACCTTCGCGTAGTTCTCAAAGAACTCTCGATGTGAGGTAGCATGGAAAGATGCTCGAGGAATCAAGTACCCAAGACTCCTTCTTTTGCTCCATCGAACATATCAAGGCATCATCTACCATCTCAACAACATTAGCTTCTTGATTCTTTTCTTGTTCTTATTAATGTTGTTGTTGTTTCTTGGTCTTTGGGCAATTGGGACTATAGTGGCGGGCCTACCACGGTTGTAGCATACAACTTCACTTAAGTCTCGAGGTTTGTGTTCAACACTTTGCAATTGGGGGCTTGAGATTTCGATCTCCCCTCCACTTTTTCTTACTACGACTCTGTTTGACTTTCTTCCCTACTTTCGATTGCTTTCAATGCCGACTCGAAGTTGATCCCGAAGATGACGGACAATCCTGTCTCCGGATTTCCTCGGTTAGTACCATACTAACAACGTGCTCAAACTTCAACTTGGTCATTCCCGCAGAGCCACTAATAGCCGCCATAGTCGCCTTCCAACTTGGAGGCAATTGTCCAAGTATCGCCAAAGCTAGCACCTCATCACTAAATGTAATCTCAACCGACTCCAATTGGTCCTTAGTTTGGTTGAATTCATTTAGGTGATCCTTGAAGGAGGTCCCCTCCGACATTCTCATACTAAATAGCTTGGTGATCAAATAGACTTTGTTCGCGGCCGAGGGTTGTTCATACATCGTAGTAAGTGCCTCCATGAGAGACTTCGCCGTCTTCTCGGTTTTAATATTGAAGGCTACCGACTTCGAGAGACTCAATCGGATTGTGGCCAATGCCTTTCTATCTTGCAAATCCCATTTGTCTTGCGGAATCTCATCGGGCTTCTCACTTATCAATGTTTCCATCAAATCCTTTTGATAGTGTCGCCCCTCGATTTGCATCTTCCAATAGCCAAGTTTGTTCCGTCAAACTTCTCTATCTTGTAGCTTTCCTTTTCGGTCGTCATGACTTCCACTTGAACCAATACAACGGTGGAGACTCTCTCAGAGGAATTTCTTCAAACACCTAGCTCTCAATGCTAAAGGTGGAGTTTTTCCTCACACACCTTGTTCCAATGATTCAAAATCGTGCTCCGATACCACTTGTTGGGAGATTTCACTAGAAAGTCACACCTCAATCTAGCTACTTTCTATCCCAAATGATTTCAACTTGGAGATCACACTAAGGAAATCACCCACCCAAGACTTTGGTAGTTATAACAACAAACTCAAACAAGCAAAGCCACTAATTTATCATCACCCATAACAAGTAAACAATAAATAAGAAAGTAAATATGTAAAGAGACACAAAGATTTAGGTGGTTCGGTAAATGTTACCTACATCCACACAAGAGCCGAGTTTCCTTTATAGCAAAGATTGGAGAGTTTACAAGAGATATCAAGAATCAAGAACAAGAGGCCTCACTCAAACCCTAGCTCGATAGAGCTCCCCGATACCAAGAAATGAATCTCTCAAAAGTTATCTCAACCCTAACCATAAGTTTCTTTATATAGGTGGGGAGAAAATTTCATGAGAAAGTGGATTTGGTTATTGAAATTTTGACTAACTGTCAAAATTTCATAATATTTCGTCAAGACGAATTTCAGTCGGTTCACCTGGGCCATCCAAACTTCTCAAGGTTGGTCACATCAGGCCGACTTCGAAACAGGAAGGAAGAAATGTGCATGAATCTCAGTTGGTTCTCTTGGGCCGTCCAAACTTCTTAAAGTTGGTCGGTCGGTGACTTCGATGCGAGAGAGAAAAAACTACACAAAAGGTGGGATGATCGGCCAGGCCGTCCAAGAGTGAAAAACTGGTTTAATCCAGCCATCTATGTTTCACAACCGTTAGTTCCTCACTACCATCACCGGAGCAAAGCTCGACGGTTCCACAAACCCAACACTTCAGTAGTATCGGCACTATTAGGCTGGTATATATCCTTTCTCTCTCCTCTATCCTTCTCAGTGTACCATGTTTTTGTTGGAAAGATTTGCTGGCTGTCTTTGTCAAAAGAAAAGTCAGTACATCAAGCATTATGAGGCTATATATCCCATGAAAGCCTGCATTCTTCCTAATTCAGATATATAGTTTGATATTATATTGTGTGATTTGTTAATTTCAAATTATCCAGTGATTCCAACTATATAGGCTAACAACTGAAGTGGATCTTATAGGTAGGGAGGCCATGCAGTGCAGCAAGTTCAAGTAAATATTCTATCGATTATTCCTTGAAGAAATAAAGCAGGATTACGAGTATTACAGAAATGAACAGCTCCTCTGAAACAGAGGGATATAAACCTGATGGAAGACCACCTGATGGTGAAGACTTCGAAAAGACTAAAGGAGGAGTGGGGAGTAAGAGAAGTGTTCCCCTATATAGGCTATTCTCCTTTCCTGATGCCATATACATTGTTCTGATGACCCTCGGAGCAATTGCCGCTATTTTTAATGGGATGTCTGTTCCTCTTATGGCATATCTTGTTGGACAGCTAGTTGACTCTTTTGGGAAAAATGCGCATAACAAAAATCTGGTTCATGAAGTTTCCAAGGTAAAAAATCTTTTAATTATCCATTTGGTCTTACATAATCCAACCGAACCCTTTTCTCAAGCTAAATACATATATGTTTAACGGGAAAACAATAATAGAAAAGAAGAAATAAACATCATTTGCTATTGAAAGCATGTTGCCATGTTGGTTAAGAATTAAAATGGGAATTTGGAAAGTGCTACCTTGATGAGGTGACGAATTCTGTGTGCGGCAACGCCCAGAGACTGGATTAAATCCTTGACTTAACCTGATTTCCGCTGTAACCAGAGATAGTAGCTAGGACGCAACTATCTTAAGAATTAACTATTACAACTAACACGGTCAAGGTTTCTGTGGAACAGTTTAAAATTTCAAAGGATGGATGCAATATAATTCTATTCATTGAGTTCTCCTGTTGAACATTTTTTGTAGTGGATTACTAGATTCATATTTTATGAATATTGGAAATTGTTTCCTAGCAATAGCATGATGATCTCTGTTCGCAGAATTGTCTTATTGGAGCTTGACTGACACACTTACAAGAAAATTTTTGCGCTCAATTCTTCAGGTAGCTCTAAACTTTGTTTATTTGGGTGTTGGAACTACAGCAGCAGCATTCTTCCGTTAGTAACTGTGCCTATATCTTTCTCCAGTAACAAATGTATATATAAAGTTTTAAACAATTGGAAACTTAAAAAAAAAAAATTGCTTATTTTTTTGGCAGAGCTGGCTTGCTGGATGGTTACAGGGGAAAGACAATCTTCAAGAATAAGAAATATATACCTAAAAACAATACTACGACAAGATGTCACATTTTTTGATAAGGAAACAAACACGGGAGAAGTAGTCGGGAGGATGTCAGGTGACATTGTTCTAATTCAAGATGCCATGGGTGAGAAGGTGTCATTTCTAATCTTTGAATCTTAATCCAGTTTAACGTAAGCCGTCTTCTGATACTGATGCTTATTTATTTTATTTTTTTGGTCTGTTAGAGGGTAATTTTGTAGTAAATGCAACAAAGGGTATAAAAATAAAAACTGCAAAAGAGAGTAATTATGTAATAGGAGGCCTTTTGGTCCACATCTCCCTTCACATTAGTTCAAAAATCTGAAATAAGTAGTTTCAGTCTCCTCCAGGCTAACTAGAAAAGGTGGTCTGTGGCCTCACCATTGCTTTATTCCTTGACCCATGTCCGACATCTGCTCCTTTATTGACTTCTCTCCAAGTGTTTTTGACGTTTAGTGTAGCCATACTTTTTTTTTTTTTTTTTTTTTTTTCCGATAATACAGTAGCCATACTGCTGAATGCTTAATACTGTCCCCAATGAGTCAATCTAATTAAGCAGCTTGTGCTGCAGTTTTGAATATAACTCAGGTGAAATTTTATCTTTACTATGCTATAATAATGAATTGCTCTGAATGTACAGATTGGTAAGTCTATACAGTTGATAATAGCATTCATTGGAGGCTTCCTGATAGCATTCATGAAGGGCTGGCTTCTCGTGCTTGTTTTTATGTCCACTGTTCCTCTTCTTGTGCTTTCTGGTGCATCCATGTCTATTATTATAAATAATTTGGCCACCCGTGGACAAGTTGCTTACTCTGAAGCAGGGGCAATTGTAGAACAGACGATCAGCTCAATCAGAACGGTACAGAACATAAGCAGTTAACATTTGTGTTTATATTCAACTGAGTAATGATTAACATGGTTTACAAGCAGGTTGCATCATTTACGGGGGAAAGGCAAGCTATAAATCGATACAATAAGTCACTTGATGCTTCTTATAAGTCTAGCGTTCAAGAGGGCTTCGCTGGAGGAATAGGTATTGGCATGGTTATGTTTATTGTGTTTTCCAGCTATGGTTTAGCTGCATGGTTTGGTGCTATCATGATAATCGAGAAGGGCTATACTGGTGGGGATGTAGTTTGTGTTATCTTTGCGGTTGTAACTAGCTCCATGTAAGTATCAGTTTCTTGTAGAACCTCCAAAATAAGTCACCTTTAACTGTATTTTTAAAGGTTAGCATATGCGCATATCCCATGTAACACCACTGTTTAAGAGGGATTAGGAACTGTATCATAACCCCAATTTCAAACATATGTGGGCACAATATACACGTTAGGATTTAATTTGTGTACTAGGTGCCCATCTATAAGTTAATAATGTGCAACACTTACCTGAGGTTTGCACCAATGCTTGTCCACGTCACAGTAACATATGGAAATATCTAAGGCAATTACAGTTCCAATTCTTAATAATTTGATGAAGTGTATGATAGTCAGAGGATCTATAATTGCTTTATGTGCTATCAAAAGGAGCAAAGCTTTTATTTTAGCACAAACTAAAATTGTGTATGAGGAAATTGCAACAAACTATAAAACTAGTGGTTTACATGCATGGACAGTATCATACAGTGGAATCTAAGGGTATATACTATATAGTATTTACAAACTTCAATCGTTAGCTTATGCACCCTGATATATTTTTCAGGTCCCTAGGTGAGGCATCCCCATGCATGAAAGCATTTGCAGCTGGACAAGCTGCAGCTTTCAACATGTTTGAGACAATTTACAGGAAACCAGATATAGATTCCTTTGACACAAATGGATGTATATTAGACGATATTTCTGGAGATATTGAATTAAAAGACATCCATTTCAGTTATCCAGCTAGACCACGCGAGAAGATATTTGCTGGGTTTTCTTTATCTATACCCAGTGGCACAATTACAGCTTTGGTTGGAGAGAGTGGAAGCGGTAAGTCAACGGTGATCAGTCTCATAGAAAGATTTTATGACCAACAAGCTGGTGAAGTACTTATAGATGGCATAAACCTCAAGGAGTTCCTGCTAAGATAGATCAGGGAGAAGATTGGACTAGTCAGCCAGGAACCTGTTTTATTTGCTTCTAGCATCAAAGATAACATAGCATATGGTAAAGACAATCCGACTATGGAAGAAATAAGAGCTGCTGCTGAGCTTGCAAATGCCGCTACATTCATAGACAAATTGCCTCAGCTTCTACTTTTAACCTATTGTTACGTCAGCTTCCTTTGGTACTAGTAGATTATGTTCTTAACATACAGTCGCTACATCCTTAAAATTGATAAAGTACATTTGTCGAGCAATGTAGAAATTCTTTGCAAATGCATTTGATTTGTTTTAGACTCAGCTCGAAATGTTCACCTTTATACTATTTGAATGTTGTGTTTGGGAACAGACTTCGTATTTTTACACTTACTCTGTACTCAGGGACTTGAAACAATGGTTGGTGAGTATGGAACACAGCTGTCCGGGGGGCAAAAACAAAGAGTTGCAATAGCTAGAGCAATTCTTAGAGATCCAAGGATTTTACCTTTGGATGAAGCAACTGTTGTATGCAGATAAAATAAAACAATAGAAGACAAGGACAGAATAACAGGTAATAACCAAGGCGCGGATTAGGCTGTCCTTAAGGAAAGATTTTGCCCCTTCCAATGGTGCAGAAAGGCAACAGTGGCGTCTTCCTCACAGGATTCAATGGTTAACAGCAGTCTAACTTTGCACTAGAATAGACTACCATCTAGAACAGCAATATAACTCTCTCTGGCGGCTGACAGGAAGAAGAGAAGAGAAGAAGATTGAAGCAATCAAAGACTTATCTGTTTCGTGTAGGTAAGAGAAGGGTGTATCACGACTTCAAACTTTTATTTGGTGTGTATGGAGGCAAAGACGACTTCTCGTCTTCTCTCTCAATATATAGAAGAAGAAAAGATCTGATACACGAAGTTCTCTCTTCTGTGTGTCTCTCTCTCTTTGTTCTGTAATTGATCCCCTCTAATGAACACAGCTGTGTTTATATAGAGGTATGATCGAATCATAGATGGAGAAGGACACCTCTCTAATTCGGTTTCACAAAACCAAATCAAAGTAGAACTCTCAAGCTGATACAGAATCCAACTGTAAGTGGAACTCCAGCCGAAACTAGTTCAAAAAAGAAAAATTTTAGGCTATTGATAATCCACTACCCACTAGACTAACAGCCCAAGCCCAAGCCCAAGCAAGCCCGACTTCGGCTCGGTCGCGGGGCATGGGGCAGCGCGTAATGGCTTTGGGTGAGTCCTCCCTCCTAACACAAAAGCCTTTGTACCCTAAGGGCACGCCCTTATGCTAGAGGTTCACCTCAAATACCTCACTAGCTAGTGGTGGTTCATCAATGTGGGACTAAACAACACACAAGTATTTGAAATACACATGAAGATTCCAACAATCCCCCACTATTTCAAAATACTTATAGTCCCCCACTATTTTGGAATAGGATATTACAAAAGAAATGGGTTAACGAAATGCCAGAGAGAATCGAAAAAACAATGCATAAGATACTGGTGCTTTTCGGGCTTGAACCAGTCATAGGGTAACATGTCTTATAATACGTGAAAGTGGTGGATTAAAAAATCTTTGAACCAACATTCCCTTGTAGTAAAATAGAGGACATGCACCCACATTGCTCTTTCATTATATGCCTGTTCTGCGGTGTTGCGCTTTTTGGCCCTTGCGCTACCTGTGTTAAGTGAATGCTCTAGAGTATTTGCCTCAATACCCATAAGAACCGACCCAGTTCTACATTCACGTAGGTGGATATCCATCAAGTGTACATAGCAGTTAAAATACACTATCTCATAAAAATAAGGACTATGGATTCCATTAAGAGTAAAATAACTCATCCTGTTCTCATTGCTATTCAAGTTATACAAAGTATACAAAAATGCTATCTAGTCATAGGGTGGGACGTCTCAAATAAAGACAACGATAGCATACCGGGCGACTAGGTGACTTGTTTTTCCCTTTGAACCTACTTCATGGGATCTCCAATCACATAGGTGGGGTTGCCGTCGATTAAGCCCTCTATCTAAGGCAAAAGTCCCATCCCCTCGACGGTATCAACCACTTGTCTCTGTTAAGTGGCTTTGTCGAGAGGATCGCCAAATTTAACTCGACCACACATAATCTAGAGCCACAACTCCAGATTCCAAAGAAATGCTTTTATAGATTTGTAGTCTCGGGACGAATATGCCTGCTTTTCCCATTATACAATTTGCTCTTCGCCTTTGCTATTGGCGGCTGGCGACAATGCATAGATGCAAATACGGGAAGGCGGTTTTGTACCAATAGGAAGATCTCGCCAAGAGGTTTCTAAGCCGCTCGACCTCAAAGACTTGCTTTATCTAAAGCAATAAGCTCGGACTCCATGGTTGAGCGAGCTATCAAGGTCTGCTTAGAAGATTTCCAAGCGACTGCACCTCCACCTAGGGTGAAAATATAACCACTAGTGGACTTGATATCATGAGAATCAGATATCCAGTTTGCATCACAATAACCCTCTATCACAGGTGGAGTTTGTCTAAACCTTATGCCGTAATTCATTGTTCCTCTCAAAGTACTTGGCTAAATCTCTAGCGACTCCAATGTTCGACTAGGACAATGAGTGTATCTGCTTAGCCTGCTAACTGCATAAGCAATGTCAGGTCTAGTGCAATTCATCAAGTACATGAGACTACCAATAATTTGGGCATATCTAGACTGAAGTACACCATGTTGAGCATTTTTCTGAAGTTCACTATTTGCCTCATAAGGTGTCGACACAGGCTTACTATCATAAAAGTTAAACTTCTTCAAAAACTTCTCAACATAATGCTCTTGTGAAAGCGTATAGCCATCACTGTTTCTGATGATTTTGATTCCAAGAATCACATCAGCTTCTCCCAAATCCTTCATTTCAAATTGGGAGGATAAAAACATCTTGGTGTTTCTCACAACATCAAGGCTAGGACTCATGATTAACATGTCATCCACATATAGACAGATAATCACATATGAATTCACATCAAAAGATTTGAAGTAAATACATTTATCAGCATCATTTATGTGATATCCATTAGACATCATGACACTGTCAAACTTTTCATGCCATTGTTTTGGCGCTTGTTTCAACCCATATAAAGACTTAACTAACTTGCATACTTTATGCTAATTCCCCGGTACTATCGTACCCTCAGGCTGCATCATATATATTTCTTCATCAAGATCACCATTCAAAAATGCAGTTTTTACATCCATTTGATGAATAAATAAATTATGAATAGCAGCTAGAGCCATTAGAACTCTTATAGAAGAAATCCTAGTTACAGGAGCATAAGTATCAAAATAGTCAATGCCTTTCTTCTGGGAGAACCCCTTGACTACAAGTCTAGCCTTGTATTTCTCAATGGAACCATCTAGTTTCAATTTCTTTTTGAAGATCCACTTGTAGCATTATAGGTTTAGCCCGAGGAGGTAGATCAACTATCTCCCATGTGTGATTAGCTATAATCGAATCTAGTTCGAGTGGATAGCATCCTTCCGAAAGGAGCATCTCGAGAACCGATTGCCTCATTATCGTCCGCGGGATCATCATCAAGAAGAAATGTGTAAAAGTCATCACCAAAATTGGTGGATTTTTTCGTCTCTTTTACTCTTCCGAATTTCTTGTTCGAGAAAATTCAGGATCGTTTATTGTTGTTCACTAGGAGCTACCAACCCTCTCAATGCCAATTTTCAAAGGAAACAAATTCTCAAAGAAATCAGCATTTTTTACTCTCTATAATAGTGTTAGCATCGACAAGGTTATTATCGATTTTACTACTAAAATCTATATGCAAAGACTATTATGAGCATAACCAATGAACATACAATCAAGCAGTTCTAGGTCCCAATTTTCTCTTTTTAGGTTAGTTCACAAGAACCTTAGCAAGACACCCCACATTTTTAAATATGTCGGGTTAGGTACATGACCTTTCCATAACTCATATGGTGTCTTATTCCCTGTTTTCTTGTTGGGTATCCTATTCTGTATATGGCAAGCAGATAGGATTGCTTCCCCCCACAAGTTCAGGGAAGCTCCAGAACTTACAAGCATAGCATTCATCATCTCTTTTAGTGTTCGTTTTTTTTCCGTTCGGCTACTCCATTAGACTCAGGAGAGTATGGTGGAGTAGTCTCATGAATAATGCCATTCTTGTCACAAAAGTCCTGGAAGGGGTTAGACTCATATTCTCCACCCCTATCAGACCGAAGTCTCTTAATCTTACAGTTAAGCTGGTTTTCAACCCGACTTTGTACTTGAGAAACATCTCACTGCCTCATGCTTGTGTCTAAGTAAATATACCATGGTGTACCTAGAGAAGTCATCTATGAATGTAATATAATAAAACTTCCCCCCTCTAGACATGGTACTTCTGAATTCACCCAAATCCGTATGAATAAGAGTTAGTAATTCAGTTTTATCTCTAGACACAGTTCTACAGGGTTTCTTCGTGGCTTTAGTCTCAGCACATATCTCACATTTATCATTAGAAAAATCAGAAATATTAGACAATAAACCACATGCTTTCATCCTTTTCATATACTGAACATTCACATGTCCTAGTCTACCATGCCATATATTAAAAGAGTCAAGCAAATAAGCAGAAGCAGATTCATTCTTATTAATAATAATGTTGTCAAGTACATTCAACATGAAAAGACCACTGTTATTACAATAACCTTTACCAACAAAACCCTCATTCTTTGTCAGAACAAACTTGTCACTCTCAAAAGTCACCTTGACGCCAGCTTTTCCCAGTAGGGACACAGAAATCAGATTCTGACGAATCTCAGGAACATGAAGAACATTACTAAGTGAAAGGGTTTTCCCTGAAGTTAACTTCAGAAGAACCTTGCCTGTTCCCTCAACAGGAACAGACCTAGAGTCACCCATATAGACCTTTTCATCTTTCACTAGTATGTAATCTGAGAAGGCTTCAACATCACCACAGACGTGGCGGGTGGCACCAGAATCTAGTACCCAGTTCCTCTTCCCAGTGGCTATGAACACTTGTGACACGACAGCAGCAACAATATCATCTCCCTCAACTAGATTAGCATTGGGAGGATCATCAGTGTCTTTCTTGTGTCGGCACTGAAAAGCCCTATGTCAGGTTTACCACAAACATAACAATTTCCATTGCAGTACCACTCCTTTTAAAAGAAGTGCCTTTGACCTTGAAATTCTTATTTTTGTTGGACTTACGCTTCTTAGAGGTTTTGTTAGATTTGCTGGGATTACCTTCAACGATATTGGCTTTAGAATGAAATTCCTTAGACAACACCTCATCCCGAGTCTTGTTCTTTTCCTCTATGTGAATGTGAATGATCACATCCTCAAGAGTCATCTGCTTTGCGCTTATGCTTCATACTATTTTTATAGTGTTTCCAAGACTTCGGGGAGTTTCTCAATCAAACATCCGGCAACAAAGGATTGGTAAATTAATACCCCTCGGTTTTCAAATCATTAATCAAAGACATGAAAATCATGGATTTGAGGCGTTACATCTCTATCCCTCTCATATGGAACTTTAGAAAATTCCCAATAGCATATTTAAAGTACCAAAGATCCTCTATTATGTATTTTTTTGTTCAAACTCTCCCATATATCATGTGCATTCTTATTTGAACAATAAATATCAAAAATCTCATTGGACAAGGTACTCAAAATAGCATGGCGACATACCTTATTCCCATTGAGCCAAAGCGGCTTGATTTCTTTCGAAATCATTAGAACCCTCCACGGGTGCTGTATCAGTGAGATACTTTGCATAGTTGAGTACATCTAGGGCTGTGTACACCCTTTCTCTCCATCTCTTGAAGTGTGAACCGTTGAAGGATTCAATCTTTGACACATTAGGTAAATTGCGAGCATTCGGTAGAGGTGCAGCATCTCTCATAGACGAAGTTACTTCCATGACTCCAGAATTAGTTTCTTTGATCGGCGTGGTGTCGGCGGTGTAGACATCTTGATCTTTCCTTAAGATTGTTGTATGCGGATAAAAGAAAACAATAGAAGACAAGGACGAGAATAACATGTAATAACCAAGGCGGATTAGGTCGTCCTTAAGGAAAGATTTAAGCCCCTTCCAATGGTGCGAGAAGGCAACGATGGCGTCTTCCTCCACAGGATTCAATGGTTAACAGCCGATCTAACTTTGCACTAGAATAGACTACCCTCTAGAACGACAATATAACTCTCTCGGCGGCGGGGAAGAAAGAAGAGAAGAAGATTGAAGCAATCAAAGACTTATCTGTTTTGCGTGTAGGTAAGAGAAGGGTGTATCACGACTTCAACTTCGTTTTATTTGGTGTGTATGGAGGCAAAGACGACTTCGTCTTCTCTCTCAATATAGAAGCAAAGCGAAGATCAGTATACACGAGTTCTCTCTTCTGTGTCTCCCTCTCTCTCTGTTCTGTAATTGATCCCCTCTAATGAACACAGCTGTGTTTATATAGAGGTATGATCGAATCATAGATGGAGAAGGACACCTCTCTAATTCGGTTTCACAAAACCAAATCAAAGTAGAACTCTCAAGCTGATACAGAATCCAACTGTAAGTGGAACTCCAGCCGAAACTAGTTCAAAAAAGAAAAAGTTTAGGCTATTGATAATCCACTACCCACTAGACTAACAGCCCAAGCCCCGGCTCGGTTTGGTGCGGGCGTGCGCGTGTGTGGCTTTGGGTGAGTCCTCCCTCCTAACACAAAAGCCTTTGTACCCTAAGGGCACGCCTTTATGCTAGAGGTTCACCTCAAATACCTCACTAGCTAGTGGTGGTTCATCAATGTGGGACTAAACAACACACAAGTATTTGAAATACACATGAAGATTCCAACAGCAACAAGTGCACTTGATGCTGAGTCTGAACGGATTGTGCAAGAGGCACTGGACAGGATAATGACTAAAAGAACCACCATTGTTGTTGCACATCGTTTGAATACAGTGAGGAACTCTGATGTTATTGCTGTGATTCATGAAGGGAAGATTGTTGAACAAGGTAAACGCATTGTGTATTTGTTCATTGAAACGTACAAAACAGGACGAAAAATGGTGACACAATTTCAAGGCCGTCTGTTAGATTCTGGGATTTAAATTATAATTTATATTTTGAACAAAGTCTGATATATAGTATGATCAGGTTCACACTCTGAGCTAGTCAGTATAAATGGAGCTTACAGTCAACTTATAAGCTTGCAAGAACAGAACCAGGAATCAGAAAATGAGACTGCAAAAGATCAGGACGTTCCAGAAGGTTCAATGGATTCTCCCAAAAAACCAGGTCAACACTTGCCATCTGAAGGACCCTCCAGCCAGCTACTATTCTCAAAGTCGGTGCAGTTGGCCGCAATAATAGAAAATGAAGAAACTGAACCAAAGGAACTAAAAACGAGACTAGCATCACAGAAACCATATGAAGTCCCTCTTTGCCGTCTTGCATATCTTAACAAACCGGAGCTCCCAATACTAATTCTTGGGAGTGTTGCTTCAATTACCAATGGCTCCATACTTCCTCTGTTTGGAGTTCTGTTTTCTAGTTTAGTCAATACATTATACGAGCCACCAGTGAAGCTACGGAAGGATCCAAAGATGTGGTTGTGGATGTTTATTGGCCTTGGTTTTGTAGGTTTGATCAGTTCAATGGGAAGAATGTACTTCTTTGGCATTGCATGCAACCGATTAATAAGAAGGGTTAGATCAATGTCATTTGAGAAGGTGGTGCATATGGAAATAGGATGGTTTGATGATGCCAGGAACTCAAGCAGCACCATAGGTGCTAGGCTGTCAGTGGATGCTGCAAGTATCCGTGGCCTGGTTGGAGACACGTTATCACTCCTTGTTCAGAACTCTGCATCAATTATTCTTGGTCTGGGAATTGCTCTTGAAGCAAACTGGCAGTTGGCTCTGTTAGTTTTTGCTTTGATACCTCTGTTGGGTGCCAATGGATGGGCCTATATGAAATTCACAAAAGGATTCAGTCGAGATGCAAAGGTACATTAGCATAATATATCCTTGTTATTTTTTGGGAGAAACGGGATCCACACTGACATAAAGAACTAAAAGATGAACAACGTTTAAGGTCGAACTGGAAATTTGTGAGGGTCTATGTGGTTTTGCTACATAAAGATGCTTTCTTTAAGCTGTTAAAAATCATTAAAATTGTACTTCCACTCTTAGACACATACTAAAATATCTCATATATAGATGTATAAAATCTGCTATACCAACAAAATCGTTTCGTCCAAATAGGTTGCACCTGATTTAAAAGCATAAACATACTATATTTGGTACATCTGAAGGTTCAGTTTCACATTGAGCTGACAATGGGAATTCATAACTGATGCAGACAATGTATGAGGAAGCAAGTCAAGTTGCTAACGATGCCGTTCGGAATATAAGAACAGTTGCTTCTTTCTGCGCTGAAGAGAAAGTGATAATACTATACAGAAACAAATGTGAAGGTCCAAGGAGCGCAGGGATAAAGCTAGGGTTGATTACGGGGATTAGTTTTGGATTTTCCTTCTTCCTCTTATATTCTAGCTATGCAATCAGTTTCTATGTCGGATCGAGACTGATTGAGGATGGTAAAACAACATTTGCAAGGGTTTTTCGAGTAAGCACTCCTGGTCATCTATTAAAATATTATGACATCTAAGCTTAAAACATCGCAAAGCCATTCCAAGACCCGGTGAGCTGGGGCTGGGAGGGATCAAGGATGCTTTGTGTTGTGAATAGAACAAGGCAAAAACAACGTTATTCATAACAAATAGATCAATCCTACACAAAGATTAATTTTTCTCACTAGACAAGACTTCAACACCCTCTAAGTACTATCTCAACACTTCTCATTAACAATTTAACAAGCATATAAAGTAAAGATAATAATGCAAAAGAGAACCAACCACAAGACAAGGATATATCGTGGTTCAGCAATTTGCTTACGTCCACACTGGCGAGATCCAAGCTTTATTAGATGTCCAGAGTAACAAATTACAAGAGCTCTCAATTCACTCACAAAGAATAAACACTCAACTCACTAATAATTTCTCTCTTCCAATCTCTCTCTTTATTTATTTTTGGTTAAGTTAGTTTTTACAAAAAAAAACTTATATTTATACTGTTTCCAAAAAACTTCCGAAAACAGTCGAAGTCTGTTGAAATACGGTGGAGCGCAAGTCGTGCCCTTATCCAGGCAAAGTCGAGGGCGGGGCGCGCTTAATCGCTTGGAGGTCGACTAAGACATAAGCGCGGTGCACGCCCTTTGCCAGGCAAAGTCGAGGACAGGGCGCGCTCGATACCAAAGAGAGAAAACATCTTTTTCTCTACATTCTCCATCTCGGTGAGGTTTTAACACATAAAACCGAGCCGAAAACACATCCATCCGGAACTCACAGTCAATTGCCCTGAAGGGCCATGCCCACAAAGGGCTCTTTCAAGCATGTAAGATTTGGAGCAAGTCCAAACAGTGTTGGAACTTAACTCCAGTGACAACTTTTGTCAGCATATCAGCATGATTGTCATGGGTGTCCACTTTCTCAAGTGCTACATCACCATCCTCAACGACATCCCATATAAAGTGATAACGGACATCAATATGCTTGGTCCGAGCATGGTGAACCTGGTTCTTCGCCAAATGAATAACACTCTGACTATCATAATACAAAACAACACTGTTCTGCTCAATACCCATATCATCCAGAAGACCTCGAAGCCATAGTACCTCTTTCACTGCCTCTGCCACTGCCATATACTCTGCCTTAGTAGTAGATAGAGTAACTGTAGCCTGTAGCATAGACATCCAACTAACTAGTGCATCTACCATAAACACATAACCATGCATCATAAACACATAACCAGTAGTCGATCGCCGTCTATCTAGATCACCTGCATAATCTGAATCCACATATTCACTGACATAACAAGTGCATCTACCATAAACTAATCCCACATCCAAGGTACCCTTCAAGTACCGCAATACCCATTTCACTGCTTCCCAGGATTTGCCATATACCTGCTTACAATACTAACTGCCTGTGAAATGTCTGGGCGTGTGCACACCATAGCATACATCAAACTGCCCATGACACTTGCATAAGGAACATTTGCCATATGCTTTTGTTCCTCCACCGAACTAGGAGAGAACTTAGTTGAAAGCCTAAAATGCCCAACCAAAGGAGTAGAAACCGACTTTGCATTCTCCATACCAAAACGAGAAATTACTTTCTGAAGGTATTTCTTCTGAGATACAACTATTCGTCATTTCTTCCTATCTCTGTTAATCTCTATGCCCAGTATCTTCTTGGCTCCACCTAAGTCTTTCATCTCAAACTCAGAGCTAAGTTGAGATTTCAACTTGTCTATCTCCACCATGCTTTTGGAAGCAATAAACATATCATCCACATAAAGTAGGAGATAGATGAAGTCATTACCATGAAGCCTACGAAAGTAAACACAACAGTCATACTTACTTCGAGTGTACTCATGTTGCATCATGAATGTGTCAAAGCGCTTGTATCATTGCCTTAGCGATTGCTTTAACCCATACAGTAACCGATTCAATTTGCACACATGATCTTCTTTCTCAGCAATAACAAACTCTTTAGGTTGTCTCATATAGATCTCTTCCTCCAAGTCCCCATGCAAGAAAGCAGTTTTTACATCAAGTTGCTCTAACTCCAAGTCGAAGTGAGCAACTAAACTCAATAACACACGAATGGAAGTATGTTTGACCACCGGGGAAAATACCTCATTGTAGTTGACTCTTTCCTTCTGTGAGAAACCCTTTGCTACTACTCTTGCCTTGTACCCAGTACTGTCGGACTCAGGAAAGACCTTTTTCTTTCTGAACACCCATTTACTGTCGATAGTCTTTTTACCCTTTGGCAATAAAACTAGGTCCCATGTGTAATTTTTATCAAGAGACTCCATCTCTTCTTGCATAGCAACCAACCAATCTCTGTAATGAGCATCTCTAACAGCTTTCTTGAAACTATCTGACTCATCATCTTCGATATTCAGTGCATATGCCACTAAATCCACCTGACTATAGTGTTTCATCGGCTTCTCGTGCCCATACTTGTGCACTTCTTTAACTTGTCTCTTTGGCCTAGGGTCAGCCACTACAAGTTGCGGATGCTCTTGCTTTTCTTTCTGTTGCTGTGTGGTTTCATGATTTGGTACCTCATCATGAACCAACCAATCATCTGCTGCATCAAGCAACTTAAGCTTAGTAGCTTGAACTTCTATAGACTCACCATTCTGCCCAGCTCTTTCCGACTTACTGAAAGATAACACGGAAATCTCATCAAAGGTAACATCTCTGTTGACCAGGAACTTGTGGTTTTCTAGACACCACAATATGTATCCCTTTACCTCATTTGCGAAGCCTAAGAATATGACTTTCTTAGCTCTAGGATCTAGCTTACTCTCCCTCACATGGTAGTAAGCAGTCGATCCAAACACTTGCAAAATACTATAATCAGCTGGGTTACCTGACCACACCTCATAAGGTGTCTTACAATCTATATATTTGGGCGGTGACCTATTATCTGAGGTAACACGCCATGGACACTGTATCTGCCCAATACTTTTTGCCTAGACTGGCATTAGACAACAAACATCTCGCTCTTTCAAGCAAGGTTCTATTAATCCTCTCTGCCATTCCATTATGCTGAGGCGTGCCCCTGACTATCTAGTGTCTAGCAATTCTCTGTTGCATACAAAACTCTTGGAAAGGCCCATATGTATACTCGGTACCATTGTCAGACCTTAGTGTCTTGACTTCCTATATGTGCAATTCTCCACCCTTGCCTTCCACTTTTTAAATATCTCAAACACTTTATTTTTTGTTTTCATCATATACACCCACACATAGCGAGTATGATCATCTATGAATGAGACATAATAATGGTTACCTCCTTTAGAAGCCACTCTGGAGGGGCCCCAAATATCCGTATGCACATAGTCAAGGATGTCTGTTGTCGTGTGCTTGCTTGACTTGAACTTGACTCTGCACTGCTTCCCATAGACACAATGCTCACAGAACCCCATACTGGGCTTCTTCAAGTCCTTCAAGAACCCTCATTTGCAAAACTCAGACAAACCCTTTTCACTCATATGCCCTAGTCGCATATGCCACATCTTAGTGCACTTAGAATCATCACTACATGCAACCACTACTACATCGCCTATCACCGTACTACCTATCAAAGTATACAAGGTTCCATGTCTTTGACCCTTCATAACAACTAAAGAGCCACTGACAATCTTTAGATTTCCACCTTACCCCACAAACTTGTGGCCTTTGGAATCCAAGGTACCAAGAAAAATAAGGTTTTCCTTTAGCTCAAGAACATGTCTCACATCGGTTAAAGTCTTCACTACACCATCATGCATCTTGACCCGTATAGTTCCAATTTCTACCGTCTTACAAGCAACGTCATTACCCATCAAAATGGAACCACCGTCAATGCTCTCATAAGAAGTAAACCACTTTTTATTCGGGCACATATTGTAGGAACATCAAGAATCAAGAATCCACCTTTCGGTCATATAATCTTGTGTGGACACACAGAGATTCAACTCGTCCCTTTCAGAGCCTAAAGCATAACTTGCTTCAATTTTTGCCTTACCTTTCTTCTTACCATCTCTCTTGTTCTCTTTCTTTGGGTGAGGACAATTACTTGCATAATGTCCCTTTTTATCGCAATTGTAGCACTTCACATGTGTCAAAGACTTCTTTGACTTGGACCTAGACTTCTCATTGCTTGTAGAAGCCTTTTCATGCGACCTTCCTCTTGCCACTAGCCCCTGTCCTGCATCAATGCTATTCTCTACACATGTCTTCTTCATCAACTTATAAGAAAGAAGTGCACTCTGAACTTCGTCAAGATCAACATCTTCTCTGTTCATAAATGTAGTCATTAGATGCTCATAGCTTTCTGGCAAAGAGAATATTAAACATGCCGTTTGATCCTCATCATCCATCTTCATGCCAACATTCAAATAATCTGCTAGGCGTCGACGGAACTCACTAATGTGCTCTTGCATTGTCGAACCATTCACCATCATGTACCGATAAAGACGCTTCTTAAGGTACATCCTGTTTGTCATGCTCTTGGTCATATACATAGACTCTAGCTTGAGCCAAATACCGGCAGCAGTATTTTCTCCCATCACACTATACATGACCTCATTAGCAAGACACAATCGGATTGATGAACAAGCCTATAGATCAAACTCTTCCCAATCATCATCACTCATACTCGCCGCCTTTGCTTGTTTCCCCTTTAAGGCCTTATGCAAACCTTGTTGGATGAGGATGTCCCTTACTTGGATTCTCCAAATCCCAAAGTTATTCTTCCCATTAAACTTCTCTACTTCAAACTTAGCATTTGACATCTTGGGAGCCATTTTTTAAGTTACACACAATAACCAAAAAATAATAATTTCACTTCAGAATTTTATCAAACACCTTGTCTACACAAATTTTGAGCATTATGGTTCTTCACCAAAACTCAAAATCCTAGGTCGTAAACCTACGCTCTGATACCAATTGTTATGAATAGTACAATGCGGAAACAATACTATCAACAACAAATAGATCAACCCTACACAAGGATTAATCTTTCTCACTAGACAAGACTTCAACACTCTCCAAGTACTATCCCAATACTTCTCATTAACAATTTAACAAGCATATAAAGTAAAGATAATAATGCAAAAGAGAACCAACCACAAGACAAGGATATATCATGGTTTGACAATTTGCCTACGTCACACTGGCGAGATCCAAGCTTTACTAGATGTCCAGAGTAACAAATTACAAGAGCTCTTAATTCACTCACAAAGAATGAACACTCAACTCACTAAAAATTTCTCTCTTACAATCTCTCTCTTTATTTCTTTTTGGTTAAGTTAAGTTTTTACAAAAAAAAACATATATTTATACTGTTTCCAAAAACTTTCGAAAACAGTCGAAGTTTGCTGAAATACGGTGGAGCGTGGGTCGCACTCTTGTCCAAGCAAAGTCAAGGGCGGGGCGGGCTCAATTGCCTGGAGGTCGACCAAGACATGAGCGCGGTGCACGCCGTTTGCCAGGCAAAGTCGAGAGTGGGGCGCGCTCGATACCAAAGAGAGAAGACGTCTTTTTCTCTACACTTTGCCATCATTTCTTAAAGAGCATGAGTTACCTCTTTATTAGTAGAAAGGAACATCAATTAGTTTTTTTGAATTCATACTAGATGTCTAGACAATATAAGTAAAGATAATTTGAGCCTTCAACGGCTATATGTTTATTCTTTCCGGTATTATGCAGGTTTTCTTTGCACTCTGTTTGGCTGCTATGGCAAAATCTTAAGCAAGTTCACTGGCACATGATACTAGCAAAGCCAAAGCTTCTACAGCTTTGGTATTTGCGATTCTTGATAGGAAATCAGAAATAGATCCAAGTGACAACTCTGGAATGATCTTAGAAATTGTGAAGGGTGAGATTGAATTTCAGCATACCAGCTTCACGTACCCAACAAGACCAGATGTTCAGATTCTTCAAGACCTTTGTTTCACTATTGAATCCAGCAAGGTAATGTCCTGAAGTCTAGTATAATTAAGGATTCTCATCTAAATCTTCTTAATAACATATGTTGAAAGTGAGGGTGACATCTAAGAAGAAAATCAAAGCAGCTAAGATTGGAGTTAGATCACACATGTAAATATATATGCTTTAAAATCTATAAAATGGACTTTTCAAGTTCATACAGTCTGATAGTCAATTTGGACAACTTATATATATATATATATATATATATATATATATATATATATATATATATATATATATATATATATATATTATTCATTTTAAGGCCCGACAAACTTTAGTACTATCGAGACTGTCGCTCTGATTGGAGAAAGTGGCTGCGGAAAATCTACTGTCATTTCACTGTTGCAAAGGTTTTATGACCTGGATTCTAGCCAAATCATATTAGATGGAATAACGATACAAAATTTCTAGTTGAAGTGGTTAAAGAAGCAGATGGGTCTGGTTAGCCAAGAGCCTTTGTTGTTTAATGACACAATCAAAGCCAATATTGCTGATAAGAGCCCAAAACTGTAGTTTTAACCCCTTAACAATATTGTTGTTAGACCAATTATGCAATTAATAATATAGGTTTATCACTAATTACGTGCTTCTGAGTATTTCAGGCTTCGGAGTTGAATAAATGTAAATTCGTTACTAATTAGGAGCAAAAAAGAGCTAAAGTGATTGCTATGAAAGTTCTATGAATAAAGACAAGTTTCATGGAGAAAAAGCCTTTAAAAAGCCCCAGTCAAAGCTATTAAGTGAAAGTCAAACCGGATTAGAAAGCTGAAGAAAAGTCAACAGAACTTCAAAAAGCCATATCTTTGGGCTCAGACCTCGGATTTGGGCCCAGTTTATATCAAAATGACCGGCTCAGAAAGCTCTTTTCGATAGTTTAGACCTTGACTCGATCAAAGTAGTATAAGTTAGTGAAAACTCTTGCTAAAATAACACAACTAGAATGGGAAGTCTTGGATTCAACAAATTGGGTTTTGGGCTCAATTTTTCGGCCCAAAACATGGCTCCTAAGCCCATGCACGAATTTGTGGATCTAGCTCTTCTATATCAAGAGACAAAAGCTTAGCTCTTAAGTATCTAGATCTAAACCTAGTTCTAGTTCATAAAATTTAGTTTTGTAATATAGAATTAGTTTTAATTGATTAAATTAGTTTATATAGATTAATCTAGTTAGTTGTCAATTTTATTAGTTGTTAGAACAAGTTTTGAATCTTAGAATAAAATACTTAGTTTATATTTCAATCTTTAATTTCGAATTCAATCTTGCATTCATAGGTTTAGTTGTTTTAAATTGATAATTAGTATTCATAATCTTAGTTCTAAATTAGTTTAAATTTCAATTGTAATCCATTTTTGAATCTTAGATTATTGTTAATTTAGATTAAGAAAGTTTAATTAGTTATTCAATAATGACTTGTTTTTACTGTTCTTGGCTTAGAAATGATAGTATGATGATTCAAGGCTAAAACCTCCATTAGAGGGGTTTGAGGAAGCCTTGATGAAAACTTGAGTTTGTTAGCTTAGAAATCATCGTGATAATCTATTTAATTCTAGAAAGTAATTAGTTCACCATGAGAAAGGGTTTGATTGCTTCACATGCTAGTTATTATTTGGTAGAGATTGCCATGAATAACTAGGGATTAGAATACCAATTGTTATACGAAAGCATTGACATTTGGATTACGACATTTATTTGTTAGTTGATTAAGTCGAATCAAGGTGGAATCGAATTCCCCTAATTCATTCTCTATTGTCAAGTTAGTATTTGAATTCCATCATTTCGTTATTTACATATTGTTTTCTAGTTTCCCATCATAGTATAAATTCACATCTATAAATATTGCTCTCACCATTGTTCCCTTGTGTTGATTAATTGATTTCTTTATATCTTGGTAGTTTATGAGTGGAACAATTCTGTACTCTATATATTGCATAAATCTATATGTGAGAGTAGGAAATAAATAATTGATACCGTAAGAATAAAATTAGAGTAATCTAGTTGAGTTTTTACGGGTTATTAATTGCGTACGAAAAAGGAGAGACGACGGAGGCAGAGATTTTAGCTGCATCCAAGGCTGCGAATGCTCACAAGTTCATCAGTGAGATGCAACAGGTTAGACGCTTCTACTCAACAGATTGTACACACACTCACACAAACAAACACATAAAAACACAAAATTACTGTCTTTGAGCTTATCCCCAACTCTCCAAGTACTGATCCATAATGTTTATTGTCTTGTATTTTGCTTTGAAAATTTTAAACTGTAGGGGTATGACACTTTAGTAGGAGAGCAAGGGGTCCAATTGTCAAGTGGGCAAAAGCAACATGTTGCCATTGCGCGTGCTATATTGAAATCCCCTAAAATTTACTACTCGATGAAGCAACAAGTGCACTTGATGTTGAATCTGAGCGAGTGGTTCAAGATGCATTGGACCAAGTAATGATAGGCAGGACCACTATTGTCGTAGCACATAGGTTATCAACAGTTAAGGGTACTGATTCCATTGCAGTCATAAAAAATGGCACCATCCTTGAGAAAGGAAGACTTGAGGAGTTACTCAATATCGAGAATGGGGTTTATGGATTCTTGGTATCACTTCACTCGAGTTCAACTTAGGCTTGCGTTCAGCGCAATGTGTTTGAAGGGTCCTTTCCTGTGAACTTACAGAATGTTTGCATCTCTATCCCTTCCTGTCCCTCTCTGTTTTCGTTGGAATGTACTATACTACTATGTGAACTCACAAGGAACTGTTTGTTTTGTATGTAGGCAAATTAGGCTAACTCCAATGGTGTGCCATCCCACCAAAAATGATGAAAATTACAATCCATTACGATCCAATGGTGTGTGCTAAAACACCAACCCGCTATCGCCAAAATTTTACCTATATATAGGTCGAGTTATACCGGGATGGCGTATACTCTACCCGCCACTCTGAAAAAGCGAGTAGAAGAAATTGTGTCACACACTTCTGTTTTAGAGAAGATGAACACATAATTTTATAGCAATATTTCCTTTGTTGGACTACTAATTTTATGCCAGTTTTTTCTAATAGTACATAACCTATATAAAAAAACAGTAGTGTAATATTTAATCAGATTAGTGGAATAAATAAATAAATAACAGAAAATGTATCATTTGATACATGTTTGTCCACATGCACCTACATTTGGCTATGTTTTATCGACAAAACGTTACTGCCTCAAAATTTACATCGGGGAACTTAGAGATTGGGCCTGAAGCCAACAATTCAAATTTAATTTCGGATAAAAAATATAGACTTTTGTAATTATGTCAAAAGCCCAACTATTCAAATTTTTAGTAATATTACAAATTTGTCCCTCACCCCATCTTCTCCAAACAGAAATCTAAATTTAATGTAGCCGAAGCGATATTAAAAGTTCATTAGAACATAAAAGATAAAAGAGATAAATTAAAACATAAGTTTATTGATAATATTAAAGAGTTGATTACAACTTTTGTCCATGAAGCTCTTTATATAGAAAACTCCATCAAATCATCTTAGAAATCTACTAGAACACTAAGAAACACTTTCCTAATCTATCTATATCACAATAATAACCTTCTAAGATTACAAGAACTCATAAATTAGACTTCTAGACACTTCTAAATTATACTTAAATAATAAAAATGAAAATAATTTGTTTTTAGTAAATTTGGATTTACTAAACACAATTAGACAATAACCATAGGCTCTATGTTCTATACATCATTCTCCCCTTCTTTAAAATAACTCGCCCTCGAGTTATACATAGGAATGACATTTCTTCGATTGGAGCAAGGCGACGTAGACACAATAGCTTGATTCTTCCATCTTTTATTTTGACAATCCGACACAAAATTATTTAGACAAACACGAACATCAATCAATTTTTCACAAAACTTCAAGTATGGGTCTTTACAAATAAATTTCTTTTCGAAAACTGTGATATACCATATTCTCCTCCTCTCAAACAATTAACTCGTCCTCGAGTTCTTGCTCAAGATTAGAAACATTGACAACTTCTTTAGCAATAAGTGACATTATCTCATACAAATCAACATCATCTCCTAAAGCTTTAGCAAGATAAACCTTCTCTTGAATATTTTTCTCCTCTTCAAAACAAATATCTACTACTTGTTCTTTCTCTACAATTTGATGGGATACTGGAACAATTGTAAACACTTGAGTTTCACCTTTCTGGGGAGTAGAAGTCACAATACAATCTTCAAGAGTGGATGTATAGTAGAAATTACATTTTCACATAGTGGTGAAGATGGAGATGACTTCTTAGTAATAGAAACTGGACTTTCAGAAATCACTCTTTTACTTATGTCATAAAACCATTGTCTTTGTTCCTGTTGTTGTCTCCTTTATTTTTCTTGTTGCAATCTACAATGATTCTCTTCTTTTTCTCATTGCAAACGACGATAATTCTCTTCAGCAAGTTGTTGAGCATACATTTGTTCTTCAGCAACTCCTTGTGCGTAAAGTTGTTGCTGTCTAATATCCTCTTGACGACAAAATTCATAATCTTGAAGTGCTTGAGAATACTTTCTATGAGCAATTTGTAATCGAGACAACTTGTAAGAACAATCAGAATAGTCTTGTTGATACCATAAACGATCATAGTAATTATGGTGAGGAAATTTATAATACTCAAAATCAATATCTCTAAGATCGTCTTGTAGCTCACATATTTTTGTTTCGATAGGACAAATTTGAGCATGAAGTTGTTGTGGATTTAATAGAGAAATTTTCATATTATTTTTTAGGTGGTAGTGGTGGTTTAATGAAAACAATGGTGGGTAAGGATCGTTGGTGGTACGGTGATGGGAGTGGAAGATGAAAAACGTGGATGATAGAAAATCAAACACAAAGATGTAGAGGTTGCACTATGGTTAATGCGTTGGAATTGATTGAAAATTCCTACCTTTGACTTCTTGTTGTGATCTTCAATGGGGAAAGATTGTGTCAACACTATGGGTGGTGAGACACAAATCCTTCAATAAAAATCTTCAATCCAAAGATACTTTGAACAAAAGAAAACCAGTATTTACGTCATGGGTACGTTCTTCAACTTCGAACTGGATATCAACCCTAGAACACCGTCAGAATCTAATATTAATTGACGTAGCGGAAACGATATTAAAAGTTCATTGGAACATAAAAGAGATTAATTAAAACATAAGTTTATTGATGATATTGAAGAGTTGATTACAATTAGTCTATGAAGCTCTTTATATAGAGAACTCCATCAAATCATCTTATAAACCTACTCAAACACTAAGAAACATTTTCCTAATCTATGTATATCATAATAGTAACCTTCTAAGACTACTAGAACTCATAAATTAGACTTCTAGACATTTCTAAATTGTACTTAAATAATAAAAACGAAAATAACTTGTTTTTAGTAAATTTGGATTTACTAAAAACATTTAGACAATAACTATAGGCTCTATATTCTACATCAAAATTGATCGCAAACTAAAAAAATTAGAGATTGGGCCTAAAGCCCATGGTTCCAATTTAATTACAAATAAAAGACATAAACTTTTGTAATTATGTTAAAAACCCACCCGGTCTACTTGTTGGTAATATTACAAATTTGTCCCTCACCCCATCTTCCCCAAACATAAATCTAAATAGATCGAAATTTGAAAACTAAAAAACAAACTCTATTTCTCCCAAATTAAACCGAAAGTGTAACATGGAAATCTGAAATGAAAGAAATTGATGATGATTTGGTCGATTTTGTGCAACAAAAACCAAGATTTACTCGAAACAAACGACAAACCAACTTCTAAAAAATTGAGAAACTAAATTTTCATCTTCATATATATGTTTAATTTCATTGCATTTAGCTAACATTCAACCCACTACTAATTTCATACTTTACGGTTTCGATTAAAGCAACATTTCAACAATGAGATAGTGATAGAAAGTGTTGGGTCGAATACATCATGAGTGTTGCACTGAAGTCAACACTGCAAATTGGGAATACATTTATATTAGTCTAATATGTTGGTTTTTGTTTTATTTTGTGATTTAGTTGAACTTGTTTCTTGCATAGATGAATATGAGTCTTAATTGTTCGTGTTTGTTGTTTGATTTTACATGTTGTTTTCCACTGCAACATCCCACTACAACATGGATGTTGCACTGTTAATTTTACTGCAGCAACCACTTTCAACTCCCATTACAACATGGATGTTGCACTGTCAACTCTACTGCAATATGGATGTTAACATGGATGTTGCACTTTCAACTCTACTGCAACATGGATGTTGCATTATGAACTACTACTACAACATGGTGCAAGGTGCAACATTGATGTTGCAGTGTCAATTACTACTACAATAACCACTACAACATGAATGTTGCACTTTCATGTTGCACTGTGAACTACTACTGCAGCAACTACTGTTAACTCTACTACAACATGGATATTGCATTGTGAATTACTATTGCAACATCAGCAAACAACATCACACTTGACGGAGAGTCGTTCTTTTAACACAAATAATGTATGTTTGTTGGCTTCAGAAAATAAATGCACTTATAAATAACTAAGACTGCACAAAAGCAGCATAGAAGCAATCAAAGTAATAGCTATCCTAAATCATATTGTTTAGAAGTAATAACATTAATTTATTTATAAAGCTATTACAAATTTCGATTAGATGACATACAAATGCTATCATCGCAAATACTACCGTCGAACCATATTTCTTTTCTAGCTAAAACTAGTAATAATAACTGGCCAGATCTAGATGGATTTCAACCATCACCCTCTCACTTAACAATAATTTTACACTAACACAAAAAAAATGACACAGTCAACCAACGTAACACAGTGACATAGCACTGCAGCATCAATGTTGCACCATGAAAAACCACCACTGCAACATCAATGATGCCCTGAAAAATACCACTGTAACACTGCAACAACAATGTTGCACTATAAAAACCACTGCAATACCAATGTTGCACCGAGAAATACCACTGCAACTCAATGTTGCACTGAGAAATATCATTACAACATTAATATATTATGCACCATGAAAAATCAATGGAATGGATGGTTTGATATGAAGGAAAGATGAGAATGGAAATAGAAGAAGTGTTTTCAAAGAGAGAAAAGAGATTGTTGTCTCTTATTTTCATCTAGGAGGACACGAGTCAACATGCCACATCACTGTGTCACTTTTTATGTCGGTAGACAGTTCGCAGCCAAGTTTCTATCATTAACGGTACTCAACACCTTAGTATGTATGAGAAACTAAATGAACCATGTCATTAATACCCTCTCGCGATGCATAGTATCTTCTTTAATATATTTGCTAGTCTTCTGTATATGTCAATATTAGTATATACTTTCAAGTTCTTAAAGGATTAAAGTTAATAATATAACACACAGAAATAAGGTAAGTAACTCAACTTTGTAATGCACTTTAATATTGACTTCAGTATAGTTCAGTGCAACATCTATGTTGCAGAGGTTTATTTGTTAGTGCAATATTCGTGTTGCAGTCATTCTATCAGTACAACAATCATGTTGCAGCAGGTCAATCAGTGCAACGTTAGTGTTCCATTTACAATGTACTCTAACTATGAATTATTTTTTGCACTAAAAAAAAATGTATACATCAATTCTAATCTACCACTAGAAAGCTAGAAAATCAATTCCACATTCAAAATAAATTCCAAAATCTTGTAACAGAATACCCAAAACCAAAACCGAATCTTTCATTTTCTATTTCTTGTTAATAAGAGAATCATTACGAGCGCTTATAATATAAGCTTTCGCACGACTAATAAGATCTTAGTTTTATTACACATTTTATCAAATAAATTCTTTAAATGAGATTCGAAAATGAAAAACTCGAAGTCAAATAAAAAAACAATTTGAGAAATGAAAGAGGAAATAGAAAATTTGAGAGAAGAGAGAGAGAGAGAGAGAGAGAGAGAGAGAGAGAGAGAGAGAGAGAGAGAGGATGAAGAAGACGCCATTAAAGGGGTTCAAAAGAAGTAGGGACTAGGGGTTGTGAGTTGAAAAGAAGGTAGAGTTGGAAGAAATGGGTGAATTTGGTATTATAAGTAACTAAATGAGATGATCCAGTTGGGTAAATGAGTTTATGCTGTAATTTAACATGTTTGATGCTTTTAATTCACAACTAAAAAAAAGGGTAGGCTTTAGCCGTAATTCATAAAGTCAATGGGTTTTAGGCTAATTATAAAGATCGGAATCAGGGTTTTCACCGTAGTTTTATGCTAAAAAATAAACTCTAATTCCCCAAATTGAACCGAAAGTGCAACATGGAAACCCAAAATGAAAAAATTAACGACAATTTGATCGATTTTGTGCAACAAAAATCGGGATCTACTCAAAACAAATGACAACCAACTACTAAAAATGTGAGAAACTAAATTTTAATCTTCATATATATGATTAAAATCATTGCCTATAATTAACATTCAACCTAGTGATAATTTCACACACAACGGTTTCGATTATCGCCACACTGCAACAATGAGATAGTGATGAGAGTGTTGGGTCTAATGCAACATGAGTATTGCACTGAAATCAACACTGCAAAATAGAAATACATTTACATTAGTCTAATATATATGTTGGTTTTTGTTTTATTTTGTATTTTGGTTGAACTTGCTTCTTGCGTAGATGAACATGAGACTTAATTGTTGATACTTGTTGTTTGATTTTACATGTTGTTTTGTGTCAATTACAACTGTAACAACCACTGTCAACTCCCACTGCAATATGGATGTTGCACTGTCAACTTTACTGCGACATGGATGTTGCATTGTGAATTACCACTACAACATTCATGTTACACTATGCTGCAGTGTCAGTTACTATTGCAACAACCAATGTCAAAACAAGAAGTGTCAAAATTCTTGAGAACAAATTGGGGGGCAAGAGTTAGTAATGTTAACTTGTTAGTGCATTTTTTCTCGTAATACTCTAATAGACTCTGTATTGAGGAAAAAAAGTATGTTGTTTAATTAATCAACATGGATGAGCTATAAAAATGAGTTATCTATCCAGTTACTGATCTACTTGCAATTGTGTGCTTGATGTCACTATTACAAGTTTTCAAGGTAAATAAGTCTTGCTTGAATTGCAAAAGATTATCCAATTCTATCCTTATTTCAATTGTTGCATTGAATTCGTTCATAATTTCACAAGTTTGATTCGTTAGGGTTTCACTTTTTGAAAAAAAATTTAGAAAAGATTAGTTAAAATATTTTGAATGTGCATGGTTATTCATTGCAACACGAGTGTTATGTTAAATGTGTTCTTGAAAAGAAAAAAAAAATACCGTTGGGTCGAAGTTACAGTGTTAATTGCCACTGCAACATGAGTGTTTGGTCGAATGCAACGTGAGTGTTGCACTGAAAGCAACACTATAACTAGAAATAAATCCATTTACAATTATTGGTCAAATAATTATGTTGGTTGCTTTTTTATTTTGTGTTTTAGTTAAACTTGCTTCTTATGTAGAAGTGTCAAGTTCATTATATTTGGCATTGGTGGATTTGAATTTCCAAATATTTGGTAATTAGATATTGTACTCATATTTGAATGTTAAAGAACTTAATGGCTAAAAACAATAAAATGTGCATTTATTACTTTTTATTCAAATGTACTCTTAGTATTGTGTCGTGATGAAGTTAACATAAAAAAAAATGGATCTTTAGCTCAAAAAGGTAGAGCGCTTGGGAGAAGATATATATATATACTACTGTTTGTGTCCTTAAAGCCCAACCCACGAACTCAACAAGCACACAAAACAGAAATTGGTGAACAAATACCTTCGTGAAATAGTGTCCGAAACCAACTAAGTTGAAAAACACTCCAAACTCCGAAAACTCCAAATTGGAAAACCCACTCCGGCATCCCACTCTGGCATTCAAGGTCATCGCAAGCTTTAACCCCAGGTTAGTTACTTCCCTTGTTGCCCATTGCATTATTTGTTACTTGTTATTTTTCTGTTATTTTAACATTAAACATTTACATTAAACATTTTAACTCGTGAGGTATGGTGATTACTTGTTACCCTCCTCACAGATTACTTAAAATCAAATGCCCATTCCACTATGCCCATTGCAATAATCAAATAACCATTGCATTACCCATGATTTCATGTAACTAGAATAATAACAAGTAATGCAAACACCATTGCCCATTGCTACACCAAAAAATCACAGATTACTGTAAAAGTTTTACATGAAATCTCTGACACGGATTTCACCAAGTTATTCATACTTTAATTATTGTATAAACAGAGAAATTACTGATTATATAAACTGGTTGTTAGTTAGAGCTGTAGCGTCTTTCTCATACTGTCAAAGGTGATTGACCTTTGTGAATGAATTTGTCTTGCAGGTTCATATAGTCTTGATATAATGGCTGGTGTTCATTGCGACGCCGATATGAATCCGATAGAAATCGAAGAAGATGTAGTTGGTTCTTCATCTACTAAATCTCCTGTTCAAAGCACGCCGATATTAGTTGCTCCGTATGTAGGTATGACTTTTAGAAGTGTTGACGAGACAAAGACTTACAACAGAGAGTATGGTCAACAAGAGGGATTTGAGACTCGTGTTCGGACAATGGAGAAGAGGGGAACTGATGTGAATGTGGTTACTAATTGTTTATTTGTTTGCGCATGTGAAGGGGCCCCTAACAAGAGAGATTCAGTGAGAGTAAGAAATACATCGACTATCCGGTGCGGTTGCGAAGCTAAAATGTGTGTTAAGAAAAGACCACATGAAGAGATATACGATGTCATCATTGCTCATAATGAACATAGCCACGGTTGCGTGACTCCAGCGAAGAGAATTTGCATGAAAATTAACAAAAATATGCCTGAAGCAACAAAGAGCTTGACTGAGATTTTCAGTGATAACAGTTTACCTGTTGGGAAAGTGGCATCTGTTTTTCATGGGGAGGAAGTTGGATTTACAAAGAAGGATTGTTGGAACCATCATTATGGTTTGTCTAGAAAGATGCCTAAAGAAGGTGATGCAACAGCCCTGCTAAACTATTTTATGCAGTGGAGTGCGGAGGATCCCCAGTGCTACTACGCCATTGATCTAGATCAAAATGGGACTGCACTAAACTTTTTCTGGGTTGATGGGAGGTCTCGAGTCCAGTATGAATACTTTGGGGATGTTGTCTCTTTTGATATCACATATCGTACCAATGCTTACTCTATGCCTTTTGCCCCCTTTGTTGGAGTCAACCATCATTTGCAGTTGGTTCAGTTTGGTTGAGCGCTGTTGCTTGATGAGACAGAAGATACATTCATATGGCTGTTTAAGGCTTGGCTTGCAGCCATGGGTGGTCGTGCACCAACTGCAATTATCACTGACCAGGATAGAGCGATGACTGCAGCCATTACTAAAGTGTTTCCTGATACTCGTCATCGTTACTGTCTTTGGCATGTTATGCAGAAATTCCAAGAGAAGTTGTCCTTTACTAAAATTGAGACATTGGTAACTGACCTGAAGAACACTATTTCTTTCTCGTATAGGATTGCTAATTTTGAAAGAAGATGGTGTACAATCATAGAGAAGAATGAGTTGTCTGAAAATCGTTGGTTGATAGAAATATATAATATGCGGGAGAAATGGGTTCTTTGTTATCTCAGTGACACCTTTTTTGCTGGTATGCATACGACTGGGAGAAGTGAATCGATGAATTCTCATTATGACCAATTTGTCAATTCGAGAACTACACTTATGTAGTTTGTACATGGTAATGATAAGTCTCTGGCTTCGATTGGTAGGAATGAAAGAGATTCTGATTACCGCACCGAGCATAGTTCACGAATTGTGGCTGAAGATATTTTCCTCCTTATGCATGCTGCAAAGGTCTATACGATTAGAGTATTCAATAAATTTAAGGAGCAATTCCAGAAGGCAAAGATGGAGTACAAAATTGATGGGGAACAGATTGACAGGTATGTGTAGGAACCGTTATTTCAGAATGCAAATTTTTACAAACCGCGAAAACCCACGCCCAGGGGAATTAATGGGGTTCACGGTTTTGGATAGAAAATCATACCTTTAGATCAGCTTCTTGATATCTCTGAGAATCTAATAGCTATGAGTCCGAATCAACAATCAATCCCTTGATCTTCTGTTGTATTCCTTTAGAATAGATTGGATGTTGTGTGGACAACGATCTACCAACCCCCTTCTTTCTCACAAAGCTAGACCCACTTTTGGATCTATCTTTCCTTGCCTCTCTTTTCAATCTAGTGAATAGTAATTTTGGCCAAGAGAAAAAGGATTCTATTTATAGGCTACAACAGGGACCATGAGAAGAAATTAGGGTTGGGCCTCCTGCTGGGCTTGGGCTTCCCATGTTCGCCTAGAACACACGACCCAAGTTCGTCAACAAATGGTTTATTCCACTAAAGGCCATTGTTGCACTACCGCCCTAATCCTAAATTACGTGTCAGCGTTTATGGGCTTCATATTATATGCTCGTTGATATCCCCGTGTTTAAGATATCGAATGTCCGTTGATTAAGTTAAGTTACTGACAACTACATTAATCAACTTCTTATGTATTGTCATGTCGGAATAAATCCACCTGCAGGGTTTACATGACAATATTTTTGAGCTCCTCAAGGGGACATCATCAACCCGACTTCCTGCGGATCACGGATTCCTTCTATAATCAACAGCATACCTTACATACAATGTCATTACCCAATCCATCGAGTTTGTTGATTCACAAATGAATCTCACTCATTGATGATTTAAAGCAATGTACAATGCACGTAAGTGCCCGTTATTATATCCGGATTAAGAGGACAAGCATCTATAATAACATAGGCGTTTGTTCTCTTATATAGTCAGTATAAAGAGAAACAACCTCACTTGGTCCTATTCAATACCCACAAAGTGTACTAGTGTAATCCTATAGTCAAGATAGACTAATACCATATTATACTACAACCGTACCAATGGTTTGTCCAAATCCATTTATGTTGTGAACGATTACTTATACTTTATAAGGTATTGATGATATGATCTTCTGTGTGTTCATACCATATCATCTACAATATAAAGTATTAGACAGTTGCATATAACTAATAACATATATAATATGCATAACATTTGCCCATATGATTCTCATTCAAAATATAAAGAATTAGAGTTAATACAAAAGTAATGCTTTTAGTATATAACCCTATCAGTATGGAACCGAAAGCTACATGGTGAAATGGAGAGACTCGCTGAAGAAGTTTGTTTGGAGAGTGAGTTTCGATAGAGGAATCTTAGAGGGAGACTGCGAATGCAAGTACTTTCAGTTTATGGTCATATGTTAAAGGTTTTTATGCGTTACGAGATTGAAGAGATTCCAAGGCATTTCTTTTGAAGCGGTGGATGCAAAAGGCAAACACGTATAGAGCGGAGTTTGATACTGGATTAGTAGTCGGCCATGAAAACCATGAACCTTTGAGAGTGGCTCATTGTATCAAGGTTGCTTCTCAACTGGCTTACATTGCATCGCATATTGTTGAGGGTTATTCATATTTTATAGAAAAGATTGGAGAAATGGCTATTGGAGTTTCAAATTTTAGTGAAACTTCTTGCGAAGGAGATGCATATAATGAAGAGCCTCCAGTTGCAGAGTCTTCAATTCCTCCAGTTGCAGAGCCTTCAATTCCTTCGGTTAATACCTCACAGGTTATTTGATTTTAATGTTTAATGTTATTTGATTTTAATGTTTAATTTGATATAAATAGTTTTTTTTTTTTTTTTTTTGATTTTCAAATCTTTATTTCAGATATTGATTTTGAATCCCAACATTTCTCAAACAAAAGGGAGGGGGAAGAAGAACGAGGAGAGATTTCAATCTCCCAGGGAGATAGCCCTAAACAATCCAGGAAGAATGTGTAGATCCTGTGGAAAGATTGCTAAGCATGACTCGAGAAATTGTCTAGAGAAAAATAACAAGTAATCTGTGAAATGTGAGTATTTTTGGTGTTGTCAATACTTTCCACTATTGTATAACTTTCTTGATGTAATCTTAGAAGTATGGAAGTATTAGAGGCATTTTTTTTCCTTAGTTTCCATCGTCCACTCTTTGTGATATAAAGCACGTGTACTATCTAATTGATGTTGTTAGGGTTATCGTGTGCAAGTATTAACCTTCCAGTACCAGTTATCTGTGGTTGGAATAGATGTTTCTTCTCATCATAGTACAGTTACTAGTGCAAGGGCGCGCAACATGAATTATGAAGCACTATGCAACTAAAATGCATAAATCTCAGTATGTCATAAAATATAGTGAGATGTTATTTGTACTAAGAAAATCCAAGGTATATGCAGAAATCAGTATAACCTTATATCTTAGTTTATGAACAAACAAGGACATCCCTATTTTATCTGTATGTGGTCTGCCCCATGAGCAGACCGTGTAGAGGCATGCATATACCTTGGACTTCCTTTCATGAGATTTAGAAACTTCCTTTTATGCATTCTTCATATAGTGATTTCTGATCCTTTGGCTTATTAGAACAGGAACCAAGGAATTGAATTTACCCCAGACAGTTTCTTTCCAAGTTCTCTCAAGTGACGCATTGAAAGCGTTAAGTAACATTATAGCACATGAAGATATTGGTGAACAGAGAGATGAGATTAAAAAGGATTTAAGTGAAGGACTACAAGATGTGAGGACATTTGTATTGGTGTTTGTTGGTTATTCCCTTATTTGACATATGTATACTAGTGCACTTTAAAGTCTTGAAATGTTGGTTTCTGTTATTAACTCGGGACATTTTTGGACTGTGAAGAGATTAAAGCAGTGATAAGCATTGGTTGTTGTTACAACGTAATGCACTAGGAAGGAAGGTTTTGAAGCTTAAAACACGACATGTTACAAAACACCCTAGCGTGCAAGGAACATGGACAACAGATGTGAAGTTCTGATGCATGCTGCTGGTGCGACTCACGCTGTTTATTCTTGGCAGTGTGCACTCTAATAAAACTTAAAAAAAAAGAAACCAAGTGATTGTTGATGCCTCATAATCTGTTCTTGAACCTGCTTTCAGTATATTCATTTTCATGTTTCCTTTCACATGATACTTTTTTTTTGGTATATTAAGTTTGCATTATTTGGGTTTGAAGATGCTATTTGCAATGGCAACACATTACGATCGTGTTGATTCGAAAGTCCGATTTGTCCTATGTTGTAATCTAGTTCGTGATTATGTACATCGTTTGAATTAACAGAGGACACATCGTTATTTTGTATTGTATTTTGCATTGTATCGTTTGAATTAGTAGTTGGAAAATCATGTCAGAGCGCGTCATAATACCAAAAAAATTCAACAAATTCAACAAATTCATAATAGATTCTTAACAGATAACCAAAAAAAATCAACAGATTCATAACAGATAACCGAGCAGTTATACCATCATCTTCAAAACCATCAAAAGCACCATATCACCTTAATTAGGTATTTGATAATACAAATAACCACTAAAAGCATACACACCAACAACAACCTCAAAATGAGCATGCCGATTACGGGGTGTATATAAAAAGTATAGTCTAGAGCTACAAGAACAGAGCTATGACCTCAATATACATAACATTGAATAACAACACAATCATGAACTATGTACTCATATACACTTTCATGGTCTATACAGGACCCTCTAGAATCCCCATACCCGAACAAGCAAAGACTGATTTCCTTTTCATGCAATCATCCTCCTCACATTAAGTCACTGGAACTTGTGACTCTATCAGAAATTGGTAATCAACTTAGTTTGTCAAAGGATTAATCATTCTAATTACAATTTGGGAAAATTGGGAAAAATGATCTAGTACTTTTTAATTTCACATGAAAGTTACAGATAGTAACTAGATAATAACTAGTTACAGATAATAACTAGTTACAGACAGTACGCAAGTAGTTGATCAATGTTGAATGAAATATGGAGAATAGTGAACTGAAATCATAGGTAATGCAATGGTTATTTGATTATTGCAATGGGCAGAGTGGAATTGGCATTTGATTTTAAGTAATCTGTGAGGAGGGTAACAAGTAATCACCATACCTCACGGGTTAAAATGTTTAATGTAAATATTTAATGTTAAAATAATAGAAAAATAACAAGTAACAAATAATGCAATGGGCAACAAGGGAAGTAACTAACCTAGGGTTAAAGCTTGCGATGACCTTGAATGCCGAAGTGGGTTTTTCAATTTGGAGTTTTCGAAGTTTGGAGTGTTTTTCAACTTAGTTGGTTTCGGACACTGTTTCACGAAGGTATTTGTTCACCAATTTCTGTTTTGTGTTTTGTTGAGTTCGTGGGCTGGGCTTTAAGGACACAAATAATAGTATGTCACGGTAGGATGTCACGTAAGGGATGTCACTCTAGTCCCTCCGTATATATATATATCGTTTATATCATTTTATTATCATAATATCATTTATCGGATACTAAATGCCAAATTAATTATTTTTGTATTTGGCGAAATTTGTATATTGTTAGAACATCAGTCCAAATATAAATTGTTTCCAATGTCAAATGAATTTGATATTGATTTTTTCCAATGTCAGATGAACTTAACATTTTTATGTCGTTGCAGTAATAATTCACAGTACAACATTCATGTTGCAATATAGTTGATAGTGCAACATCCATGTTGAAGTGGGAGTTAACAGTGGTTGTTGCAGACTTGCAGTAGTAATTGACACTACACATGGATGTTGTGTTGCAGTATTGTGTTGTAGTAGTAAATCACAATGCAACATATAACTACTGCTACTGAAGATGTTGCAGTGGGATAGTAGACAAGAACTATGTATGAACTTACCTTGTTCTCAAACATAATTACACTAGATACAAAATCAGTTAGACTTATGCAAATGTTATACAAATGATTGGGTAATAAGTAGTAATTCACAGTGCAACATTCATGTTGTAGTCGTAATTCACAGTGCAACATCCATGTTGTAGTAGGATATTAGACAAGAACTATACATAAGACTTAACTTGTTCTCAAACATAACTACACTAGATACAAAATCAGTTAGACTTACGTAAGTGTTGTGCAAATGCTTGTGGGTAAGTAGTAATTCACAGTGCAACATCCATGTTGTAGTGGGATATTAGACAAGAACTATACATGAGACTTACCTTGTTCTCAAACATAACTAAACTAGATACAAAATCAGTTAAACTTACGCAAGTGTTCTACAAATGCTTGGGTAAGTAGTAATTCACAGTGCAAACATCCATGTTGCAGTCGTAATTCACAGTGCAACATCCATATTGCAGTAGAGTTGACAATGCAACATCCATATTGCAATCGTAATTCACAGTGCAACTTCCATATTGCAGTGGGATATTATACAAGAACTATACATGAGACTTACCTTGTTCTCAACCATAACTACACTAGATACAAAATCAGTTAGACTCACCCAAGTGTTGTACAAATGTTATCAATTATACATATATATACTACTATCAAAACCATATTTTTTATTAATCTAGAACTAGTAGTTATTTGATCCAGATGGATTCGAACCATCACCCTCACACTTAATGAGCGCTCTTCCATTTTGAGCATATATAGATAATTTTATTCAAGAAATTAGCCCCAAGGCCCAATTTCGTTTCAAAACAATTCTAGAGGACATGGTTTTTTTTTATAACACTCAAACCCAATTTCCACGTTTTAATAACCCACAGACCCAAGATTTTAGTTAAAATAACCCTCAAGGACAAAATAAGTTAGCCAGGTTTTTTTTCATTTTTTAAATCCCATTTTTACCCTTCAAAGTTACCCTTCGCTATTTTATAAGCAATTCAATAAAAACATCCATTCTCTCATTCTCACCATTTTTAGGTTGATAGTGGATTATTAGTCAATCTAGGAGAAAAAGATTCAAGGAACGAACACAAAGAGATGCAAAAAATCAGAAACATTTAGTAGACAATGGTGATCGTATTAGTGATTTGCCTGATTTCTTGCTTCTACATATCCTTTCTTTTCTAAAAATGTCAGATGTAGTTAGAACTAGTGTACTCTCAACTAGATGGAGAGACTTGTGGACCTCGATGTCATGTTTAGATTTTGGGATTGCCGACTGGAAAGGTAAAACTGACTTGGCTATGCTCATAAATAGAGCACTGTTTAATCTAAACAGGTCAAAACTTCAGAAACTTCAAATTGCATTTTATTACAAAGATACTCATGCTATACTAGTTGATTCATGGATTCGTTTTGCTGTAAGACACAATGTGGAGAAATTCAAACTTACATTAAAGGAGCGTGACTTTCTTAGTGATGATGAGTGGTTGTCTAGTACACGTTACAAGTTGCCTCATTCACTTTTTAGTTACAAGTTACGAGTTACCTCACGTTACAAGTTGAGCAAGTAGCAAAATTCCAATTAATTTAATTCTTCTCGACCAATGATCTGGAGATTGTAAAATTTAGTTGGAGTTGTTAGTTTGTTACCGTGTTTCAATATTATGATAATCAAAACAGGTTTTTAGTCTTTGATATGATAATCAACCAATCGGCCAAACTCTAGAACAATTGGACTATGAACAATGATTGTTCATAGTCATGAGCTATGAACATTCTTTGTTCATGTCACAATTGGACTATGAACAGTGATTGTTCATAGTTTAATAGCTATGAACACTCATTGTTCATAGCTATGAGCTATGAACAATGAGTGTTCAAAGTCCATATTGTACATCCATATTGTACGTACTATGAACAATAAATGTTCATAGTCATGAGCTATGAATATTTTTGTTCATACCACAATTGGACTATGAACAATGATTAATTGTTCATAGTCATGAGCTATGAACATTCTTTGTTCATATCACAATTGGACTATGAACACTGATTGTTCATAGTTCGATAGCTATGAACACTCATTAATGAGTGCTCATAGTCCATACTGTACGTACTATGAATAATCAATGTTCATAGTCATGAGCTATAAATATTCTTTGTTCATACCACAATTGGACTATAAACAATGATTGTTCATAGTTATGAGCTATGCACATTCTTAGTTCATATCACAATTAGACTATGAACAGTGATTATTCATAGTTCGGTAGCTATGAACAATCATTGTTCATACTGTACATACTGTACATGAGCTATGAACAATGAGTGTTAATAGTCCATACTGTACGTACTATGAACAATCAATGCTCATAATCATGAGCTATGAATATTCTTTGTTCATACCACAATTGGACTATGAACAAATTGTTCATAGTCATGAGCTATGAACATTCTTTGTTCATATCACAATTGGACTATAAACAATGATTGTTCATAGTTCGGTAGCTATGAACACTCATTGTTCATAGCTATGAGCTATGAGCAATGAGTGTGTTCATAGTCTATACTGTACGTACTATGAACAATCAATGTTCATAGTCATGAGCTATGAATATTCTTCGTTCATACCACAATTGGACTATGAACAGTGATTGTTCATAGTTATGAGCTACGAACATTCTTTGTTCATATCATAATTGGACTATGAACAGTGATTGTTCATAGTTATGAGCTATAAACAATGAGTGTTCATAGTCCATACTGTACTATGAACAGTTAATGTTCATAGTCATGAGCTATGAACATTTTTTGTTCATATCACAATTGGACTTGAACAGTGATTGTTCATAGTTCGGTAGCTATGAACACTCATTGTTCATAGTCCATATGGTACTATGAACATTCAATGTTCATAGCCATGAGCTATGAAAATTCTTAGTTCATATCACAATTGGACTATAAACAGTGATTGTTCATAGTTCAATAGCTATGAACACTCATTGTTCATAGCTAGAACACTCATTGTTCATAACTATGAGCTATGAACAATGAGTGTCCACAGTCCATACTGTACAATGAGCAATCAATGTTCATATTCTTGAGCTATGAATATTCTTTGTTCATATCACAATTGGACTATGAACAGTGATTGTTCATAGTTCGATAGCTATGAACACTCATTGTTCATAACTATGAGCTATGAACAATGAGTGTTCATAGTCCATACTGTACTATGAACAATCAATGTTCATAGTCATGAGCTATGAATAGTCTTTGTTCATATCAGAATTGGACTATGAACAATGATTGTTCATAGTCATGAGCTATGAACATCCATTGTTCATAGCTCCAATATATAAGGATGAACATGCTTTGTTCATACTCTAGTAGGTATGAACAATCATTGCTCATACTTTACAATATTTATGAACAATGAGTGTTCATACTCCAATAAGTATGAACAATGAGCTCGCATGAACAATGATTGTTCATACTATATACACTAGGTCAGGGGTATACTTGACCTTTCATCTACCCGACCCGTTTTTTATTTCGCGTCAAGGGTATACTTGACCTTTCATCTACCCGGTCCTTAAGAGTGATTATGAAAAAAGCTTGGGTTTGGGAGTGATTATTTCATTCAATTTGTCCTTGAGAGTCACTCTCTATCATTTTATTATACTCACACACTAATGAGCATATATAATGAGTAGAAAAATTAGTTGCAGAGATATTGATTAAAACAACGACAAAATTAGTTGCACTATTAAGGGATTTTTTCAGTTGATTAAAACAACGACAAAAACAAGAAACATTCTACCAATGAGAATTTGTTCACAAGGAAGGTACTTGTAACAACATAAGGAATAAACTAAGAAAAACAAAATCCTACTATTTTTCCTAGTATATATAAAACCAAAAAGAGCGAACAAGTAGATCGAGATATTAGCATAAGTGTGCCTAAGATAGCAGAAGTGACAACGACTCCAAAGTTTGAAAAGAATATTTTTTGCAAGTGCAATCGTAAGTACTTGACACTAAAATGAGAAGACCACTTTTCATATGTTAAGTAAAGTTCTCATTACTAAATATGCAAACTACACGACTCCAAAGTTTGAAAAGAATATTTTTTGCAAGTGCAATCGTAAGTACTTGACACTAAAATGAGAAGACCACTTTTCATATGTTAAGTAAAGTTCTCATTACTAAATATGCAAACTACACTCTTAATCGAAATTTCAAAGAAGTTGATTATTTGGTTTATGCAAAGTAAACTTCAAATCATGTAGTTTTGCTACTGAAGAAGACTCTACAAAACTAAACTCATCCAACCACATTTCATAAGTTGTGGATGCGAGCACAATATGAACCAACTCCATATATGAAGCAACTCTACCAAAGCTCGTACATAAAATTTCTTTCAACTCACCAAAAATCCAACTTTTAGTAGAAACTTCGTGAAACAGGTACCATCACAGTACTTGAACTTCCTCCAAATCAATAATCCAAAATCCCAGGTATTACTTCAAGTGAGCTAACGGAGTAACGATAAATGGCCAAATAGAAAACTAGAGTAACATTAAATTGTTGTATAAATCTATAACCTAAGCCTCTAGCATCGTATTTTCTAATTCAGGTCGTTAGGTGAAAATAACTACTAGGATTTTCTTTATAATTCCTTAAAACAATTCGAATGCACATATTTCATTTAACTTTACGTATAAATGAAAATAACAAACAACCACACACTTGCAAAACTAATATATATATATATATATATATTATTACCATGATATACTTGAGATAAGTGGTAGCAACATCTTCTTTAGTCTCATTAGCATAAAACAACTCAAGTTTATTTACCATATCCTCACATTTGTGCATAGCTTCCACACCCTTTTTCAACATGTCCTACATAACCCAAAATTAACCCAAAACAACAACGAATTCTTAATTAATATCAAAACTACAACTAATTATAATTAAAAAAAATAAAAAATAAAATTATAACCTTGTTCACAGTGGAATTAGATGTCATGGTATGTATTTTTAATGCTTGTTCTTGGTAGCGGTAACTCATCAAAATTTAATTCCCTCATTCTTAAACCCAACTTCAAAACCGAAATTAGATCTAAAGCAAATAAACATATGAATCTTGACATATTCGAAATGTTAAAAATTAAGTTTTAGCTTGAATACATTTGTACTTCTTTACTAAATAAATAAGGCAACCTGATGATCCTACCTGGCCTGAAAATGAGAGAGAAGAAGAAGAAGAAGAAGAAGAAACACGAAGGTATATGAATAACTAAATTGAGGAGTACCAAATTTGATATAAAAGGGTATATATGGTATTTTTAAAAAATAAATAAGGCACATTTGGTTTTTTCTCGACTAAGCGAAACCTGATCCTTTATTTCACACTTTAAAAAACCGGGTGGGCTTTAGCTGTAATTGCCAAAGTCAATGGGTTTTAGGCTAATAAAGACCAGAATTAGGGTTTTTACCCCAGTTTTATGTGGGGAACTAGCAGTGTTGTACATCGAATTTATATTATCTATAATATATTGTCAAGCAATCAAACACATTCTCATAGTTAATGTCTTACGAAATTGTCATTATTTTATGAACATTAATTGTCAAAACTCAAAACCGAACCAACATGACGTAAAACTTTAAACGGGCTATTTATACTAATCAGATTACAGGTTAACTAACAATATACGATTAGATTTAGGCAACTAAAATGTTGAATATTTGGGATTAAAATAAAGTAGTATGATTTATTCTCATGGGTCACGATTACCATAATTCTATACTTTAATCACACCTGATGAGAAAAACCTCGATCAATACCGTTTAGGACCAAAGTATGTGTTCTAAGCGTCTATCCACCACACATCTATCACATTTTCACAACTTGATTAATTATTATAGTTAGGACTCTAGTTGATTATATTATTTTTTTTCTCCATTTCTCTTCTTTCTTTGTGGGAAAAAAACACTCACGAGCAACAATAAAAAAAAAATTGTTCAATTCTTAAAATTAAAAGAAAATATAGAGAGAAAAATAGTTAAACCCACATAGAGAGAAGTTGCTAAAGAAAATAGCCAGATTATCTTCTCTGCACTTTCCTAGGGAGAAATGTTGGAATAACGTCCATAAACAGCTGTAAAAAAAGGGCATGTAAAGATACAAAAAGAATGAGAAAAAAAAAAGCAAGGTATCAATTAATTGTCCAATCTGAGCCACACCTAATTTTCTTTGGGGTTGTGTATTTCAAATTGTTCAACATATATGTTTGTTATCTGTGTGAACCCAATTCACACCCTTTAACCTCACATCTACTCTCTCCTTTGTCCCTTTGCGAAGACCAGGCCTCCTCTCTTTTGAACCTCTCAGCTAAACCCATTAAGGGCTTCCTACGTACCCCCGAGACTTCCCAGAGGATCAAGCTGTCGCGTAGTTCTCCACTCCTTTTCCCCTCCTTCTTTTACTGCCGCCCTCCTCCTATTCTCTCTCCTCTTCCTCTTCTTTAGGTCAAAGTCCTTGGACCCTCTGATCTTGGGCCCATCCATTGGGCCCAACACCATACAAGTCCACTATTCTCTTCTTTCCTTTTTTCTCTACGTCAAAGTCATTGGGCCTCTCTCATCTTTGGCCCAATACCATACGAGACCAACTTGTCTCCCTCTCGCTCCTCATACCTCTGATGTTCGTGGTCATGAATATGGCTCACACAGATGCCCCCTCTCAGATCTATCGATGAAGACGGCAGACCCAAGAAGACCTTGACCTGTAGCTCCCCGAAACTCAAACAAAAATACCTAAGACGTGACTTTTCTGGAAAAATTTCGCCAGCGTCTTCTCTATATTTTCAGCATTTCATACACATAATAACCTATCATAACCTAAAAATTTAATAAGGATATCGCCAAACCACATATCCAACCTCATATCTCAGTTGTAAACTCAACTACTAAAGATATACTTGTTCGTAGCACTAGCTACTTAACCATCTCGACCAATGCCAGTTAAGTTAAGTAACCAATCCTCGAATAAGCTGAAACTATAAGTATACAAACAATCTTCCAGAAACCCTAATAAAGACTTATATAATGCAACTAACATACGTACATCTCCACGTTACCAGAATAACTTCAACAAAATCGTCTAACCCTACATATTCCAACTACCCGCATAAATAAAGGATTGATGAATGTCAGATCGCTAGAGTACCAAACTAACGTCAACTAATCAAACTAAACAAATCAAGATATCTCTAATATGGCAACTGGGTGGATGCCAAAATGACTAGAAATATCGACACCCATAGCAATAGATATTCAATTTATAGTAAAATTTACTTTGTGTAATTCCCGCATCTGCCTATTTATAAACAAATGACATACGTAAGGATCCAATATTAAACATATCACACCGATCAAACTACGCACGCTTTAACATATATATATATATATATATATATATATATATATATATATAGTTACAAAATAAACCCCCAATCGTACATCACAAACGAAGAACTCTACGGGATGGGTACTTGCTTAGGGAAGCCGCCCGGCATAGCCACTTCCCTTTCAGGGATCAAGCCATACGTAGTTCTTCCATCCCATATTAATACACTAGGATACCAAACTCAAGGAAAACTAGGTCCCATAAGTTTCAATTGCCAAGAATAAAATTTAACAATAGTCATGCACACACTAAAACCCTAGCTATAAAAGCCATGGGCAATGAGCTATACACTCTTGTACATACCATACCACTAGAGCATGAAAAGGGATGATTAATACAGCTAAATAAACAAACGATCACCTATACAGCCACTGCTTGACTCAAACATTTGGTTGTACCAATCGACTTGATTTTAGTGGTTAGCTATATGCATTTTAAACATGTCACCCCCATATCAATAATGACAAAACAAGGCCCACAAACTCAAATTTGGGGTTTACATGACCTCTCCTGTACTCCTACTTGAATTCTAAACCTTCGTCGTACCATGACTTGATCTCATGTTTTTTGTGTGTTCCTCCGATAACCTCAAGTTGCTTCCACGAATGGCTCATCCCCTCCGCTGTCTTAGAGACGTTGGGGGCAGCTCAGTTTGCCCCCAAGTTGAATCCGGACCTCATTGTCCGCGAAGGGATCCTCCCCTTCGCTGCCTTGGAGATGTTGGGGCAACTCAGTTTGCCCCCAAGCTAACTATGGAGATGTTGGGGCTGCTGAGTTTGCCCGGGCCACTCAGCTTGCACCCAAGTTGCCTATGGAGATGTTGGAGGCCACTGAGCTTGCTCGGGCAACTTAGTTTGCTCCCAAGTTGACTATGGAGATGTTGGAGGCCGCTGAGTTTGACCGGGCCGCTGAGTTTGACCGGGCCACTCAGCTTGCCCCCAAGTTGCCTCTGGAGATGTTGGGGCCGTTGAGTTTGCCCGGGCCACTCAGCTTGCACCCAAGTTGTCTATGGAGATGTTGGGGGCCGCTGAGTTTGCCCGGGCCACTCAGCTTGCCCCCAAGTTACCTCTGGAGATGTTGGGGCCGCTGAGTTTGCCCGGGCCACTCAGCTTGCACCCAAGTTGCCTATGAAGATGTTGGGGCCGCTGAGTTTGCCCGAGCCACTCAGCCTGCACCCAAGTTGCCTCTGGAGATGTTGGGGCTGCTGAGTTTGCCCGGGCCACTCAGCTTGCACCCAAGTTGCCTAAGGAGATGTTGGGGGCCGATGAGTTTGCCCTGGCAACTCAGTTTGCCCCCAAGTTGACTTCGGACCACGCCATCCGTTGTCTTTGGCCTCGTCATCTGCGAAGGGCTCATCCCCTCCGCTGCCTTGGCGATCTTTCTCTTTCTCTGTAACCTGAAATTTTCATATTTGAGTTTTGCACGCATAACACGTGAGTTTTAACGATGAACATTAGTTCAGCATAACCATTTGCATACAAATATAACGGCGATCATATGCTCCAAATGGTGTACCAACTGTCTTACCCTGAATTGTACAACCCCGTTTCTCATTCATGGTCCGCGACCACCTAAAACGAATAGGTTCGTGGAATACCACGAGGTCTGGGGATAACCCTAACTCTATTCGCACATGTATCTCTACCAAGGATGGGGACAAGACTTGTTTGCCCACTTGTTTGCCCCCAGTGCAACACTGGTTGACGACTAAGTCACTATTCGTTCGTCTATTATATACATGACGGTAAAATAACAAGTTACCTGCTGCGGCATGTCTCTGCACTTCTTCTGTAATCACCTTACCATTCCCGCGTTGTTTGGACACGAGGGTCCGCGACGCTTAAAGTTTTGGACACGAGGGTTCATGACACTTAAATATGCATCAATAGTTGTGTACCTTTCGCCAACTCTCAATAGAGAGCTTATGGATGCCAGAATGTCACTGTATAAATTGTTGAAGGAAAGATCAAGACGCTCAAGAGCACCAAAATTACCAATATTGCTTGGAACACTCCCAGATATCTGATTACACGAGAGCTTAAGGTACTTCAAACTAGTACCCGAACTCCAGAAATCCGATGACAAACTCGTGATTTTGTTATTGCTCAAATCCAAAGTTTGAAGCATCTTTGAGCTTTCCAACGATGGTTTCGGGTATTACACCAGAGTGCCCCATTCCAGATGCCACTAACCTAATAACACTTTGCTGTTTGGCATTACAAAAAACACCTTCCCATAAACAAACAGAAGCAGAATTATTCATGTTCGAAGAAGTTGCACTAACGCCCATTTTTCGAAAGAAAACATACAAAATATCCATCTGTATTGGCTTGTTGGGAAACCAAAGTTCTAAATTACAGTATGAGAACTAGAATGGAACCAAAGAAACAACAACCACAACCCATTTGAGCAACTGTAAGAAAACCAACTCAATGATTCTATATCAAGTACTTGACGGAATTGGTTTTTTGGTTGAATGTTTTTGCAGTATTGTTTGACTTGTGTTACCACCTTCAACAAGTCAAAACCAACATCATTTTTGACAAGACTGGTAATGGAGATAAAGTAGTAGTTTGGACTAGATTACAAGAATCCATGAAAACTAATCCGTACTATAAGCAAACATGGTGTAAGTTGAAAATCACTATTCACCAGAAAATGAGAATTATCTTCTGTTCTGTATAAAAAATGAGACCATGAACTCACCTTGTCCAGTTCTACAGTTTCATATATGAATGCAAACAAACTCTGCTTCTTTTGTCTTTTCTTGACTCTTGAGAATATGAGATGCTCCAAACTTATTTTATGCCCGTAAAGCACTGACTACAGTTACTAAATTGAATTCTACTCTCTTCTTAAACATCTCGTTGAAAAGACCCAATGCTTCAGTAGTCTTCCCGTTTTGAGTATAGCAACCAATCATAGAGCTCCATGAAACAATAACTTTTTCATCCATCAGGCCAAACAACTTTCTCGCATTATCAACTGAACCTGACTTCGCCCGTACGTATTCAACAAGGAATTAACCAAAGACAAACCAGTTTTAAATCCCATCCTAATCACAAACCCATTAACAGATTTTCCAGTAAGGACGCTAACAAACGTCACATTCAGACCCAATCTTCTTCTCACACTTCTTAACAAACCCATGGATCGTCCTTCCCATTTCAAGCTCCAACAAACCCGCACAAGCTTTAACAATGATGGGTATAATAAAATTATCAAGCATTTCCATCATCACCATTTTGAACTGGACTCCATCATCACCATTTCGAAGTGAATTAATCGTATGCTCACCTTACTTAAACACACATACCAAACCATGGCTTATCAGTTTGGTAACATTAGCAAAAGGAGACACCTTTTTATGGTTTTTGTTGACCCCCAAATAGCATCCACGACCTCCCTCTTCCTCACCCCATCTGCTCCACTTATCCACTTATCTATTCGATCCCCATAGATGGCGCCATTGTGTGAACCCAATATTATTCACACCCTTTAACCTCACATCTCCTCTCTCCTTTGTCCCTTCGTGAAGACCAGACCTCCTCTCTTTTGAACCTCTCAGCTGAACCCATTAAGGGCTGCCTATGTACCCCTGAGACTTCCCGGAAGATCAAGCTGTCGCGTAGTTCTCCACTCCTTTTCCCCTCCTTCTTTTACTGCCGCCCTCCTCCTATTCTCTCTCCTCTTCCTCTTCTTTAGATCAAAGTCCTTGGACCCTCTAATCTTGGGCTCATCCATTGGGCCCAATACCATACAAGACCCACTATTCTCTTCTTTCCTTTTTTCTCTACGTCAAAGTCATTGGGCCTCTTTCATCTTTGGGCCCATCTCTTTGGCCCAATACCATACGAGACCCACTTGTCTCTCTTGCTCCTCATACCTGTGATGTTCGTGGTCATGAATATGGCTCACACATTATCCATTAAAGTAACAAAGATAAAAGAAAAACTAACCTTGGTCTTCAACTAATACATTGATTCTTGTGCATAAATCATTTGCAACCAAACTTGTAATACCAACATAGTAAGGATCATTAGAACGACGGTCCATAAGAACCTGAGAGTCCGTGAACACCCAACATATGCTATGCTCAAAACACTTCTTCCTTATATACATAAAGCCGTGGAGTGGTTGAACATCTGGATGTATTATTACGAGACGGATCGGATCGGATTTCTCTTTTACGAACAACATCACGAATATCAGTATAAGTCCGCAGCAAATTTCCATTTCCACGTTTTTCAATAATCGTATTTTGAAGCGCATGATAGAAACCAATGCCCTTTCTTATGATAGATTTCCTTGGCTCCTCATCACATCCCTCAGCTGACACAAAATAACCATTCAACTTGGAACCACCATGTGAAGTATTTTCCATGCCAACCCAACAACTCGAGGATGAATAAAGTTGTTCCATATTTTTTATGCCACTAAACCTTATTTCCCCTTCTTCTTATTGTGTCATGAGCTGAGAAAACTAATAAAATGCCCTCTTTTTAGATTGTTCTCACTTTAATTTTGAGGTGAAATTAATACGATTTTGATTTCTGGGTCTGAAGTTAATTAATTTTTGTGTTTTCAAATAATAGAAATTGTTTTGTTATCTCTATCTCTATAAATTTAGCAAAAAAATAAAATCTATATATCTATAATAATAACAAAAAAATTCTGAACTTTCAGATGATTAATTTTGGACGAGATATGAGCGCAATATTAACAAAATACCGAAGGTATTTATGATTTTTCTATTTTTTTTTTCATAAAACATCGAAATTTAATTTTGACTTGATTGACTGCAACTCAGTTACGAGGATGCACACGACAATCTAAAACATATTCTCAGGGTGAGATGTATCGGGATTAATGAATTACTCATTTTGGGAATATGATCGGAGTCGTAATTTATATAATAACAGAGGAAGTGTTTTAATATGTTGCACTGTGGTTCCAAATAATTCCAACAATCACCAAGTTTCATACTTCAAATCCGAATATGTTACAACATTGTCTGGAGATTGGGATTTTGATCAGATATATATTGGCTATTGAAGCCTATATAGAAGAATGTGGCGTGGTGCCATTGGCTCCAATCATAGGAGGAGATACTGTTTCCATTCCACAGCCATAAAGAAGGTAATCTCATTTTCTATTATGATATGGGTCTTAAGATAGTCCATTTTTATTTATTAATTTTTAATATACTATTAAATCTTGGTGTATGTAGGTAAGATTGAAATTTGCGAATGCTCACTGGATTATTATGAGATTTAAAAAACTTACACTACACCATATCTATTGAAAAAAGACATGACAGATGCGCCGTTTTTCCAAAAAAAAAAACACTTTTGGGTGTCGTATGGTGACTTTTTTTTGCAGTCATTTTTTTTCTACAACACTTGACAAATGTTGTTTTTCATTTTTTTCATTTTTTTTAAAAAAAAGGCCGAATCAGCGCAAAAAAAAAAGCCCTAACCCAAAATCTACTAAATCATGGCCAAAAGAAGCCCACCCAATACAGGGTAATTGGATCCATTCTTTCCTGACCCAAAATTCTCTTTAGAAGCACATCCCATATCCAAATATACTTTCCATAAAAAAAATAAAGAAACTTCACAAAGTGAATAATGGGTCCATACTCCCACAACACTTAACAAGCCCAAAAGCTGACAGCAGTGACCGCGATATACTAATGTTAGTGTGTCCATAAACCACTACACTATTTAACCAAAGTCCTACCCTACCCAGCTGATGAAGCCTAATCCAGACTTCGGCCGTCAAAACAAGCATTAGAAGCCACCCTATAGGAAGTTAAATAGTGTAATTACTAATTAGAGATAAAGATGAAAATTAAGCAATGCAAACAGCAAGTGGGCTTTTGAAGGCACTTGCACCTCACGGTTCAACTTCAAACATGATAACCCTTTTTCTAGAAAGTAAAAATGTATTTATGCATTTCTGATGGTTAACCACTTTGTAGATAATATCGAACTTAATGCCAATTGAGATAAAATTATCCGGTGAAAAGCTAAATAACATTCAACAAACAAAACTAAGTTGATTGGCCCATGAAATAAATAAGATTAATATTCCTGAAATTTATGATATTGAGTTGCAAATTTGAGGAACAAAACCAATGTCATACATTTCCAACTCTCTAGCAATGCAAGGTGGATAGAAACATAAGCAGGAAGAAACTCACAAGTTAGTGGAGGAATCAACGAGGAGCTCTATGACTTCCATGTGCTAATCCTACCTTAAAGTGGTTATATATAAATTGACATATGTTTGTAACGTAATTGAGGGTGTTGTGTGTTGTAGGTAGAGGGGTGTAGATTAAAGGTCTTGTATAACATCTTGCTAGGAGAGCCATTACTTGTAAATTGTAATCAATGAACACAACATGGATTCGTCATAACTATGGATAGGCATTCAACAAAAAAAAAACATAATAATATCCACCATAACTTTTCTAATAAACCAAACCTTAATAGTTCCATCAGCAGCAGTAACAACCTGATGAATAGGCGATCTCCCGACTTTATATCCAGCTTCCTGAAGGTCATTTCTGAATGCTTGTGGCACTGTGTTCGACATTATCCAATATCAGTAACAAAAACAATATCATTAAAATAAAACAAGAAAGAGGTCAGCACTCACAGTGACTAAAATCTTGAATCTCTTTAGCTTTAGTCTTGTACAAAAGATGATGCAACTGTTTCCCTCGGTAGCTTTGCTGACCAAAGTCAATAGCTAGTTGTTGTAGGTCTTGTTCAGACATACCCAGGAGCACGTGTGGGTCTACATGAGTTAACACTTTACTGATCAACAAATTAAACACAAGTAGGCATAACATTCCTAGTTGAAGACCCAGAAAGCGAAACAAAGATACTACACCAAACAGAGTAAAACTGTTATAAACGGCCAAATAGTGTACTTGTCATTCCCAATAAATTATGGTACTTGTTACTGCCGACCCCATATTGTGTTCGACATACCCCAAAAACTAAAACACTTATTACAAATGTGCCATTAGTCCCAAAAGTTGTTTTGTATTGGGCAGACCCCAAACCAAAGTGAATTTGACTTGTTGCAACCTTTTCAGCCCTTCTCTTCTATTCTATTCTCTTCCACCATAAAAAATCATAAACCCTTAAACCCTTAAACCCTAACACTAAACACTAATGGAAGAGCCCAACCCCATTTTAGAACATAAAGATGACGAAGAAAATGTAATGCATCATGACCCCATTCAAGAAGAAAATATAGAACAAGTTCCAAGTGATCCCATTCAAGAAGAAAATGTAGAACAAGTTCAAATTGAAGAAAATAGAGGAATGGATGATGATGCATTTAATAAGAATAAGGTAAATCTAAATTAAACGTAATTATGAATGTAGTAATTATGCATGTAATAATGATGCATGTAGGAATTATTGATGTGTACAGTGATTATACATGTAATAATTATGCATGTAGGAATACATGTAATAATTATGCATGTAGGAATTATTGATGTGTACAGTGATTATACATGTAATAATTATGCATGTAGTAATTAAACGACGCGGCTAGGTCGTTTGTATTTCACACCAACGGTCGGTCACACCAATGCAATTCGATCGTGGTCCAAAACGATGTGGCCATGTCGTTTGGGATTTGAATTTGGAAAAAAGCGATTTGTCTGCTTTTTTTGCGACTTGAAACGGTGTGGCCACACCGTTTGAAGTTAGTCTAAAGCGACATGGCCACACCGTTTGGACTAGGTCCCCAAGCGGTGTGGCCAATCGTTGAGATTTGAACTTGGAAAAAGACTTGTTTTTTTTGCCACTTGAGCGGTGTGGCCACACCGTTGGGATTTAATCTTGAAGCGGTGTGGCCATGTCGTTTGAGACTAAGTCCAAACGCGTAATAACCCACACCATTCAAGTGGCAAAAAGCGGACAAATCTTTTTCCAAGTTCAAATCTCAAACGACATGGCCACACCGTTTGTGGCATTTGGTACTTAAGCCAAACATCAATTAACAAGCTGTTCTTTATTTAGGATCGCCCGGTGCGTTTGAGAACTCTGGAAACTTCGAATGGCGTGGATGATGTTCAATCGCTTTCAATGGATACAACAGAAATATTTACTACGGAAGAGGTACATAGTAGGCATTGTTTTCACTTGTTTTTATTTTCTAAATGAAATTATATTAGTTTATTGATTGTTGTTTTCTTTCATATCTTTAGGTATTTCATACACGCGTAGTGGCGTAATTGGTTGGGCAACCGCCGGGAAAACAATGTAATGTGGTTGTGGTAATTGGGAAGTCGCAGAATAATAACGGAACCGAAAGTACCAAATTTGGATTTAGATTGCGAGAGTTAAGTGTATCGTTCACACAAAAAGCGAGAGAAAGTGAATAAGAGAAATATGAGAACCATGAAACGTGGATGTCCATTTAAGTTAAGATGTATTTTCCAACGGCGCGCGTCGATAGTTGGAAAATTGTGGATTCTTAATGGTGTTCACAACCATCCATTAGCGAACACCCTTGAAGGACATGCATTTGCTACTCGACCGATTTGTTCCACAATTCGAAGTTCTTGTCGAGATGACTCAAAATGGAGTTAAGCCTAAAGAAGTTTTGAAGTCCATCAGACATAGGTTTCCTGATAACCTATCTAGCATATATCAAGTCTACAATGCCAGGCACAAGGTGAGGACATTGGATATGAACGGTCGCTTGCAAATGCAGAGATTGCGTGAGTTGTTAGTAGAAAACCATTATTTCGAGGAGGTGAGAGAGGATATGAATACGGATGAGATAACGGGATTGTTATGGGCCCATCCGGACCGTGTTAAAATGGCTCGGACTTTTCCAAAAGTTTTCATCATAGACGCGACCTACAAAACCAATAAGTATCGGTGGCCTTTTATGCGGTTTGTGGGGGTGACTTCAACACGGAAGTTTTTCGCGATGCGTCAAGTGTTGCTCAATCGAAACAGCGATAGATTATGAGTGGGCTTTCGCGTCGGTTTAACGGTTTCTTTGGGTGAAGAAAGGCCATCTGATGGATCGCGGTCCGGCGGGGACTTGGCCTTGATGAGTCTTTGCTGATATTGTGTTTCTCGATGCACACAAGCATCTCTGTAGATGGCATATCTCTATGTCGCCCTTCAGAATGCAATGATTTTTCCCACCACGAGAACTAGTAGATAAAGGCCGGTTTCGTGGAACAACCGTAGTGAAATCGAGGGACCGAGGATATCTTCAACCGTAGAATTCTTTGCTTTGGAAAAAACACTATAGGGTTGAGTACTCAATTTTGTTAGTTATCTGCATGAGAGACTTGGTTGCCTTACAATGATCGATTTCGTATGTTGTTGGATAGATCAACACATTCACTTTGGGAGTACAACGACCAATAAAGTCGGCGGTCTCATGCTTTCGGGTGAAAGCGTGTTCTAGGAAACACAAACGGACATGATTTTCTAAGTATGTTTTACTTGATCTACCCGATTTTAGAGATCCGGTATGCCGATATTAGAGGTGCGTTCGAGAAGAGTCCGATTGTAACCCAGCACCACCACCGGATTCCTTTATTTCGTGAACTCAGAAATCTGGTCTCAAGAAAATGTTTGGACTTGCTTTATGAAGAACTAGATACCCGTGTAAGCCGTCGGCCGCTAAAGACTCGAGTTCATTTGTGGGGTTGTTTTTGCTTTTGATCATGGATTGTCATGTGCTCATGAAATCATTGAACTTCAAAAGCAAGAACGTTCCATATCTTTGAGTGCTATCGATCCCTTTTGGAAAACTCTGTCTATTTTTCCAAGTGTGTCGGTGGGTGTTGGTCCCGATTGTAGACCTTCGATGGATATGTTTATGAAAATGTATGAAATGGCCAAGAAGAAGAAGCGAGGGTTATGGTTATAAAACTTATGGAGATTCTTTGTGCGAAACTACATGGCTAGAACCACCTCATGAGGAGGCAAAACCAAAGGTCGGCCTAAGGGTAAGGGTAGCCAAGAGAAAAGCTTCAACCGAGGATGAGAACTCTTCAAAACGAGATTCATCTGGTTTTGAACATTCCCAACGTGAGCATGAAGAGTGGGTCTCGTCGCAACAATCGGAATGTACGCCAAATTCCAAGCCTTCTCATAAATTCCAAGCTACTCCAAACCCACTTGCAGAGAAGTTTTCTCCGAAACCACCTTTGCCACAAAAAAAACCACACCACGGAATAACTCTTCTCAAAAGTCACCTTTACTACCTAAAACAACCACACCACAGAATAACTCTTCTCAAAAATCACCTTTACCACCTAAAACAACCACACCACGGAATAACTCTTCTCAAAAATCACCTCAAAAGTTAGACATTGGCATCCTGAGGGAGCCGAGACATTACGGTTTGGACATTCCAAAAGAACTGCACAAATATATTGTTAAAGTGGATGACCCTGTGGGTGATGGCAATTGCGGGTATAGAGCAATGTGCATTGCATTAGGAAGAAGTCAGGAAGAGTGGTCGTGGATGAAATGAGTTGTTACAAGAACTTAATGACAACCTCCCCTATATCGTACATTGTACACTCCGCGGTGAGATTAGGTGCATGAAACCTACAATTTCCCATGAATGCGGTTGGGCACCCCCTCATAAGTGGATGAGCATGCCCTTTCTTTGGATATCTATTTGCTTCGAGATTTAATGTCGCCCTCGTACATTTAGGAAGTATGTACTTGCCATCTTATTTTGCCACCGGAGAACCCAAGCAAATCCACGAGAGAGTAAAGAAAGTGTTGGGTACCGCTTTACGTCTGGGGATGTCATTTTGTCCATGTTGAACTTGTTGATGATTGTCCGGTTCCAAAACCGATGCGAAGATGGCGTAGAGCTCGACACTTAATTGCAGATAGTTGGGATACTGCATTACAAGCAAGACAAGCACAATTTACGGCATTGAACATTCCCAATTTAGTATTGGAAGACGAGCACACTAATGATGGGTCCGAAATACCAATAATAGATGTTTTTTTTTTTTTTTTTTTTTTTTGAAGTAACTAGGGGTTAAGGATACCCCAACCTTTATTAAGCCAAAAGACGCAAATACATTTTTCCATCCTTATCCCCTTTAATTAACTCATCGAGTTTTTGATCCATAGGGGGGATATAGAACATAGACTCATTACATAAGGAGCTACCAACTTTTGAAAGGTAATCTGCCACTTGGTTACCTTCTCGGAACACATGCTTAAACTCAATCTCTTCAAACTGCGTAGCCAAACTTTTAACGGGAGACTAAGTTCGGCGATTGCCGATTGGTGGATCTTCACTGTTAGTCATAATCCGAACCACTCTCATAGAATCTTATTGAACTTGTAGCTTTTGTATACACACTGCTATGCCACCTTCCAACCCTTTTCTTACCCCTAGCAGCTCCTAGTGCAGTACCGATCTTCTAGGAGAAGATCCACTATATGCGAGAATCACCTCACTGTTACTATCTCTCAAAACTCCACCGAATCCAGTGCTCTCATCTTTCATAGATCCATCCGCATTTAGCATATAGGTGTCAGGTGGTGCTGCCTGCCACCGAACCCAGTGTTCCCCCCTTTGCTTGAACCTTTCTCCTAATCCCAACTTTTCCAGCAGCAGTCGCAACCCCACATCCTCCTGTACTGATTCTAGCATTTTTCCCAGATATAGTTTCATTCTATTGAGGGCTCGGAGACTTACCACATCAGCAGGAGTGCATCGCTTCTTTTTAATCCTCCAGTTTCGTTCACTCCAGATGGCTTGAACAGCCGCACATATAAGAGCCCTCATTACTTCAGACGCCCATAGTATTTGGTCTGCACATGCGCATAAGCTTGTACCATTCAATTGGGATGCACGAACCTGTTCTGATAATCCCATAGCTTTTTTTACACCTTGCCACACTATCTTCGAGTAGGAGCAATCAAAAAACAGATGTGCCGAACTTTCCTCCATGGAATCACAAAGACAACATCGAGATTGGCTTATCACCTTTTTGCCATAAGCGGTTTTGTGTAGGCAAATGCTCAGGAAGAATAACGGCCACATAGTAAAGGAGTGCTTGGTAATGCGTGAGCTTTCCCCACACAAGTTTGAACCACTTTACCTTACTCCGCACATTTCTAATAGCGGCATATGCCGAAGAAATCGTGAATTCTCCGAACTTCGTCCGGAGTCCAAATAACTCTATCTTACGCAAGATAAGAGTTTATCTCAAATATCCGGGATCCACTTCTTCTTCGCCAGTCCGGTAATTCAGAAATTGTTCTCGACCAACACCTATTCGTTATCACTTCAGCCACTTTTGCTTCCTGAGGTACAGATTGGGCTAGCAGATTTCGGGCTTGAGAATTTAAGAAAAGAAGTCCCTAGCACCAGGGATCATGCCAAAAGCTCGTATCATTTCCATTTGCAATGCTATATCTCACAAACTTCCATGAGAGTTCCCTATGTTTCAAAATCCCTCGCCAAACCCAGGAGCAGTCCTTTGGCACTTTCATAGTCCAGAAATGGTTCTGCTTTATATTTTGTTCCCAAGACCACTTTACCCACAGGCTGTCTGTTTTCTGGGCCAGTTTAAAGACTAACCCACAATACGCTGCTTTGTTCCAAAACTTTGGATCGATCAGCCCAAGACCTCCTTGCTCTTTCGTCATCCCCGAGGGTTGCATGATTTCGAGTGGTGCATCTTCCTTTCCATCTTTGGTCCTGACCAGATAAAGCTGTTACAAATCTTGCCCACCTTATCCAGTACTGCTTTTGGCAACACAAAGGTTTTGGCCCAATACGTTTGGAAGGAGGACAAGACAGATTGGACTAATTGAACTCTTCCCGCTCTGTCCAAGTCCTTATTTTTCCAGTTGGAAATGCGACTAGTGATCTTCTCTATAAGAGGCAGACAATCTCTAATTCCCAGCCTTGATGCAGTCAAAGGAAGCCCAAGGTAGGCTACTGGTGGATAGACAATCGAAATGTTCATGACTGCAGCTAGCTCTCGACCTTCCTCTTCTGACATACTACCTATAAGGAGAGTGGTTTTTTCATTACTCAAGCTCAGCCCAGTAGCTTTGGAGAAAGATGTTAAGATGTCCTTGATCGTTTGGATAGATTCCAAGTTTCCTTTACAAAAGAGGAGGACATCGTCTGCAAAACAGAGGTGGGAGATCTTCAGCTTTTTGCACTTTGAGTGGGCTTTTATCAACTTCATCTGGAGCCCTTGATGGAGTAGAGCACTCAACACTTCCATAATAAGGACAAACAGATAAGGAGAAACTGGGTCCCCTTGTAGCAGCCCTCGTTGACCTCTAAAGTACCCTTCCGGCGTTCCATTTACCATCACTGAATACGAAGGAGAGGCATAACACATGTAGAGCCAATCTATGAAAAGAGGGGGAAACTTGAACTTTTGGAGAATGACTCTCAGTGCTGGCCAAGAGACTGAATCATAAGCCTTCTTTATGTCCAACTTTATAGCGCATCTTTTTTGCCCTGTTTTCCTTGAATATCCTCTAAGTAGTTCGTGAGCAAGGAGAAGGTTATCCTGGATAGACCTCCCAGGTACAAACGCAGATTGGGAATCAGAAATTAATGTCACTATACAAGTTTGTATCCTGTTAGTTAGAACTTTGGAGACACATTTATACACAATGTTACAGCAAGCAATGGGCCTGAAGGAGCTGACATTTGAAGCATTCTTCATCTTCGGTATAAGACATAGCAGCGTTGCATTTATCCCTCCTGGCATCTGCTTCTGAGCAAATATATACTTGATAGCTCGTAAGAAATCCTCGCCAATAGTTGGCCAATTCTTTTTGAAAAAACAAGCATTAAACCCGTCGGGACCCGGCGCCTTGTTATCCTCCATACCAAATAGAGCTTCTTTTATTTCAGACTCTGTTATTTGAGATTCTAGAAACAGGCTTGTAGCAGTGTTCACTTCTGACACCCTGAGATTATTAAGAAACTCAGAGTCGCAAGATGCATTAGACGGCTCCCCAAGTACTTCCTTATAGTATTTCAAGAAAGCTTCAGCAACTAGTTCCTTCCCTTCCCTAGAGTTTCCTCTATCATCAATCACATTCCATACATAGTTTCGCCTCTTTTTTTTCCTTCAAAGAGTTGAAGAAAAACTTGCTACATTTATCCCCAAAAACCATCCAGTCAATATCTGCTTTTTGGTATATATCCGCTTCCTCCATTCTGAGAAGCTCACACAGTTTTCCTCGAACGAAGAACTCTTGGGCACTGAGCGAACAGTCTAAAGGGTTCAGCTGGAGTCTCTCTTGGATGGCCTCTAGCTCCTCTCTTGTATCTTGGACTATCCCTCGATTATTACTACCAATGGGACCGTGACCACCCTTTCAGAACACCTTTCAGGCTCTTCAGTTTCTTTATTAGCATAAACGTTGGGCTACCATGATCTGCTACTGTCCAACACTCTTTCACCAACTCAGCAAAATCCTGATGGAGTAACCAAAAATTACAGAACCTAAAAGGGGGGTAACTTCGAGAGGTAGAAAGAAATGTCAGCACCAAAGGGCAATGATCCGATAAACCTTGTCTGAGGAACTCCACCTTTGTCTCCAGCTGTAGAGAGAACCATCCAGAGTTGACTAGGCACCTATCTATTTTAGACCATTTTCTAACACTGTCCCCTCCACTGTTCCAAGTAAAAAAACAACCAGATGCCTTGTGGTCAACTAACCCAGCTGCATTCAGACTATTTGCAAAAGGGAGGGTTTCCCTCAGGTGCACAGCTCTATCCCCTAATCTTTCATGGGAGAAGAGCACATTATTAAAATCCCCCATTACACACCAAGGCCCTTGCACACTAGCACCGATACTTTTCAGTTCATCCCACAAGATCAATCTTTCATGACTTTTATTGCTCGCATATACAGTAGTAACATAACAAGAGAACCCGTATTGCAGGAGGGTAACTCTACAATGGATAAACTGACTGCCCTCCACCTCCTTGTGTACATCCAAAAAATTACGATCCCACGCAAGCCAAATCCTACCATACTCATGACTCGAGTAATTATGTTCAACTTCCCACATCGGGCACAACACCGCTATTATACTTCTAAATCTCTCCAATCTAACCTTAGTTTCCAGGAACCCCATACATGTAATCTTATTCTCTATGATAAACTTATTCACCTATTTTGCTTTCACAACCTCATTCAGTCCCCTAACATTCCAGCTGCATAACTTAATCATTTGTTGAGTTAGTGGTTCCTCCTCTTCCCACTTCCTTTTGGTCTACCCCTGTTTTTTTCCCCCGTAGTATTTGCTTGTTTTTCACTTTCCTTCCTTTGGGCCCTAGTTTGCCAGAGGTACTCTTCTGGGTAACCCTCATTTGGACCGGGACTGATATTGTTATCTCCAAATAACTCTGGTTCAGCGTCTGAAAGATCATCCTCCATGTCAGCTAATCCCTCAAATAAGTTTCTCTCTACCTGAAATAATTCTGCAGCTGGATGGTTCGGCCTTAAACATTGGAGAGGAGTAACTAAGGGATTCGACACTGGAGTTTCAGCAGTTCCTTGACCATCTACTCCAAAGGTACATTCAACTATCCCATGTGAAACCATGTTTACTTGCCTATTCTCAGGCTCTCCACTCTCATCCATTTGTTGCCCTAACCCCTGCTGGATCATGATCACCTCTGTAGCTACTATCGGAACAGTTTCTTGGCTCTCCTCGTACCTCCTGAGTCCCTCGTGGTTTATTGTTTGAGTCTACCACTACTGCTAGGGACTCTCCATTTTCCCCGTCCTCGTGTGCTGTCGAGCTGCATTGATCCTGTTGGATTTCTGTACACCCCTCAGCTAGATTTGGATTAGCCTGCTGCTCCTCATTTTGTTGTGTTGCTCTTCTTACCCACACCCGAGTATTCCTTCCTGTGCATTTTTCCTCAGTATGCCCAAATCGGTTACACCTACTACAAGACACCGGTTGACTAGAAATAAGTCTATGTAATTAATGTTCATGTGGTTGGAATTGTAATTTGGTTTTTGATACAATTTTCTTAAATTTGATGGTATTTTTTTGTCGAATTAATTGTATGGATGTATGTATGTTTGTTTGATTTTGGAAAAAATGACTTTTGGCAAAAATATTTCTCTGTTTTTTTGGCACTTGAACGGTGTGGCCATGTCGTTTGAGACTAAAACTTGGAAAAAAAAATGACTTTACTGTTTTTTTGCCTCTTGAACGGTGTGGCCACACCGTTTGAACTAGGTCCCAAACGGTGTGGCCATGTCATTTGTAATTAGTCTGAAACGACATGGCCACACCGTTTGGACTAGGCCCCAAACGGTGTGGCCATGTCGTTTGAGATTTGAACTTGGCAAAAAGATTTCTCTGTTTTTTTGGCATTTAGACGGTGTGGCCATGTCGTTTGAGACTAAAACTTTGAAAAAAAAATGACTTTGCTGTTTTTTTGCCTCTTGGACGGTGTGGCCACACTGACCAAGAGGCAAAAAAACAGCAAAGTCATTTTTTGGCAAAAGTTTAGATGTTGCGTGTTGTTTCGTGTTTTGGCAAAAAAATAGATGTTTCGTGTTTTGGCAATTGATCAATGTTTTATACATGGCATAAGAGAAATGAGAGTGGAGAAAGTGAAGAAGATATTCTAAAAATTTGACAATAACAAAGACGGAGGACTCAACACAAGAAATGTCATATCTGGCAATCTCTGTAAACGGACTAACAAAACCTGGGAAGTCGAATATGAAAAAAATAACTTCTATTTGGTTGGCAATGTAATTCCATAGTGATTGTCGTATAATCAAACAATGAAAGCATAGAAGAACAGAATTGATTTGAACTTCTCACATACAACGTCGAGGGAAGATGCACGGAAGTCGGTAAAATCCTTAGAATGTGAGTAAAAGAAGCATTTAATGAACAAAATCTTATTAGAAATAATCTGCGGTTCTAAGTTACAAAACTTAGATTCAACAAGTATTCCACATATCCCACAAAAAATCTCGAGTTTCAAAGAACAATAAAATGTTATCACTTGATTTTTTTCTCTATAAGCATCTTTGTTACAAAAGCATAAGTAAACATAACAATAATGAATTAAAACTTCATAAAATGGTGTCAAGAAAGACACTCAATCTCTTAACAAACCACGGACTCAAAAATTAGAACCTTACTCCTCTTCCTCCGGAGTAAGTTATCTTCAACACAAAGGCGCCAATGCTCTATAACACATTTCCAACAAGATGCCAATGCTCAACACGGTAACCCTAAACTAACCAAATTCAACATTGCTAAATCCAATGCTCCTTAACGATATCGTCCGCCAATGAACTTGCACCGGGTCAAATTGTATGCCTCCATGAACTCGTTCCGTGCATCGTCTGGAATCGCAGTCCCACCCAATTGCAGGCCTTGATTGAGCAAACGAGAAATTTCATCAACAACGGGGTGCTGTCAAAATTAAAACGAAAAACTACATTAGTATATACATTTACATTTATAAAATACCAAAACAAAACAAAACAAAAAACTAACGCGTTGTAAAGTATTAACTCACTTTGATTATGATATGGAAGACTCTGTAGGGAGTAGAGATTAAGATGATCAGGGTTTATCATTCGAATATGACTATTGTTTTCGTACCAACTCATGTATCTACTAACACACTCCCATGGATAAGACGGAATGAGTCCTCGATGTTCAAGTTGTATCAAGTGATTATGCCATTTACTCCAATAGGAAGACACAACATTAAATTTCACATCGTACCCGCGTCCGGAAGTAGTTCGCGTCGAGGTCTTTGGTCTTGGGGGATCTGAAGGTACAAACCGCATATGACCTAACCGACGACAACCTCGAAACATTGTAATTGCTTCGACATTATCAAGAAAGCATATAAATCCCTCGAAAAATGCTATTTCATCCACCGGCCGATTATAGCTCGGACTTCAGCATAGGGATACCATTCAACCTATCAAATAGCATATGATCAAGGAAATTAATCATTAACCACATACTAATAATATCAATTAATAAATAAAACTATTTATATACAAAAATGCTTACATCGGTACAAGTCATATTATCAATCATCATTTCGGGTATGCTTCAATGCAATTTGTTGTGCTAGCATAAAAACATCGAGTGGCGAGTACTTATGAGTACGCGACATGCTCAACTGATAGTCATCGTTTGGGAATGGCCTGAACACCGGAAAGTACTCATAAATCCATGCCTAGATTAATATAGACACCCAGTTAATATTGTAATAGATAGATAAAATTGACATTGAAAAGAAAAAAACAAAAAAACTAATACCTGTAGGAGAGTGAAATAGCCTGAAACACCCTTCACCTTGGCACTTGTGGCAGTCCCAAGACCCATGTACAAGTAAGCCAGTAAGGCTGCACCCCACGCGTAGTCTCTGATCTTGGCAAATTTCATAAGCAGTCTCAGATAACAAACGGGAACTGCAGTTCCAGACGTGTCGGTGAAGGCGGTACATCCAAAGAAAAACAACAAATAAGCTCTCACAGCAAATCGCAACTCTTTTTGGGTTGACGCCTTCTTCACAACAACCCCATTTCCATCCCGTAAATCTTCATCCGTCACCTTCCCAGCAAACTGCTTCATCAAGAAATCCATCCTAACTTTGGAAGTGAACTTATTGGATTTCATCTCCGCATCTATCTTGTCCATGGGTATGCCAAGACCTTGGTGGAGGAGTCTTTTTTTTTTTTCCGGGGTCAAATCGGTGTCCCCGGTCACTACTTTGCCTCGATCGGAACTCCTAAGAGTTTGGGAAACATCGTCCAACGTGATTGTCATCTCACCCCACGGCATATGAAGCGTGTTGGTCTGCGGATGCCACCTCTCCACAAACGTAGAGACCAACCACGGGATCGATGCCTATATACACCTAAGACCAGAGAACACATAAGCCGCTCCTTTGAAGCTCCACATGAAAATTAGAGCGGTCACGAAACACTCTCCGACGATATCCCATTGTACCAACTTGTTCAGGTGCCCATGACACTTCAACACCCCCCGCTCGCCTAAAACAACAAAAACTTAGTATTAATGTATGCACAAGGTTTCGTAATACAAAATTTAAATACTAATAGACAATATATAATAATATTACTGCCCTCCCAAATATCGCGAGCCGCGTGCACCGTGAGATAGTCATATAACGGATGTGACACGAGGGCCACCTCCATAAACACCTCTCTGGAACTCCAAGTCATTGTTGGACTTTCTCACAATATTCACTGGAGGTACAGGTACAGGGACTTTAGGGACTTCCTCGTCATCCTCATCCTCCTCCTCCTCATCCTCCGCGTCCTCCTCATCCTCCGCGTCCTCCTCTTCTGCATCATCAACACCCTCTTCGTCATCTTCTTCACTATCATCTTCTTCACCATCACCTACAGCTACACTCTTCCCACGATCCATATTTACATCATCTACATCTACATCTACATCTTCATCTTCATCTAAATCTAAATCTAAATCTACATCTACATCTACATCACTCAGAACTGTCTGCTTTCTTCTCTTTTGATTTCCTAACTTGATAAGAGCCCAAAACTGTAGTTTTAACCCTATAACAGTCATACTATTAGACCAATTATGTGAGTAATAATTAAGAGTTAACACTGATTACGTGTTTTTATGCATTTCAGGCTTCAAAGTCCATTATGTGCAGAAATGTGCCACTTTAGCGAGATAAAAGAGCAAAGGTCGGTTACTAAGGAGTTCCGTGATTAAAGGCCAAGATTCAAGAAGATAAAGCCTTTCTAAAAGCCGTCAAAAGCTGAAAAGTGAAAAGCGGCGTAAACAAAGACACAAGTCATTGAGAACTTCCAAAGGCCGTATCTTTGGACTCAGACCTCGGAATGGGGCCTACCTTATGTCCAAACGACCGGCTCGGAAAGAGCTTTCCAATGGTCCAAGCCTTGACCCAATCAGAGGAGTAGAAGTGGATGAAAAGTCTGTTGAAGCCAACTGCAGCTGAAGAGGCCTTTTTGGACTGAAAGAATTGGGTTTTGGGCCTGATTCTCTGGCCCAAAACATGGCTCCAAGCCCATGCACGATTTTTGGATCTGAATGTATAAAAACAAAAGCTTAGCTCTTTGTTAATGGTAGATAGTTAGACCTAGATTAGAAATTAGATTAGTAGCCTCCATTAATTAGTTTTAGATCTCAGTTTTAGAATTTCATTCCCTGTTTTAGATTAAAACTTTAAATCATTGTTCTTTATTGATTAGATAAATAAAATAGTTATTCTTGTCAATTTCGATTTTTTGTCATTTACAATTTATTAGATCTAATTTCAATTCTTGTTATCATTCAATTCTTAGTTATTAATTAGATTTGATTATTGTTTAGTTAAATTTCATAAAGTTAGAATCTTTGTAATATGTTGTATTCAATTTCAATGGGAAATGATGGTTTGATGAATCAAGGCTAAAACCACCATTAGAGGGGTTGATGAAGCCTTGATGAAAACTTAGTTGTATAGTGTAGAAGCGTTGTAGAGTCTATTCCATTCTAGAAGGTCGGTGTTTCACCATGAGAATGGGTGGGCGACCTCACATGCTAGTTATAATTGGTAGAAATGCCATGTTAATTAGGGATTAGAGCGAGCAATTCTTACCGTAAGAACGTAAGAATTGGATTACAACGATCTATTTTAGGTGATTAAGTTGGATTTCAAGTGGATTCAATTCCCTCTAATTCTTTATCTAGATTCAAGAACATTAGTATTTCCATATATTTCGTAGTGACATTCAACATATTGCTTTTCATATTGCATCGTAGTATAATTCCCCTTCGTAAAGCTCTCATTAGACTTAAGACCGATTAGTTAAACTATGGAAACATTCCATGCTAGAGAACTAGGAGTGGAACGAACTTCCTACTCCACTTTATTTCGATAGAATTGAGAGTAGAAACTTTGATAAATTAGGCACGTAAACTATCGTTTAGTTTTACTTACGTTTAGAGTTTTATCGCTTTATTCATTAGTAAAATTATTCATTTTATGTTTTATCATAACTCTACACCACTTACTACATTACTGGGATCATCCGCTTTCCGATCCCCTCTACGGACTGATGCCGAGGTAGTTGTTGCCCTTTCTCTCTTTTTCTCAGGCTCCTCGCGACCCGAACTACTACTCCCCCCACCTAACAACTTCTTAGCACCCGTGAAAACACTTTTTGCTACATTCTTCACATTCACATTTTTTGTTCGAGGCGTTGCTACAAAATAAATAGGAGTTAAAAATAAGACATTCAACTAATTCAAATTGTTTATTAACAAGCAAATTCACAACTTTTAATACTAACAAGCAAATGCACAACTTCTAATACTAAGACATTCAACTTCTAAGTGTTTATTAACTTTGGAGTTCACTAACTAAAGTCTAAAACATGCATATCCATAGCTTCCTCTAATTCTATGGCCAAACATAGTCTACAAATACTGAAGCCTTCTCTTTTAATTTTACATGTTTGCTTCATGACCAACAATTAACAAAGAAAGTTTGCTGTGGTAGACTGGTAGTTCTTTTGAGAAAGTAGTCCAAACTTGCAATTTATCCACTATATTAACACCCCCTTGGTGCCCCACAAACAACATCTCCTTTTCATTCTAAACACACTCAGCAGAGAAAAGAGAGAGAAAATGGTTGTGATCACAGAAGAAATGAGAGCCAAGGCTGACCTTTGCTTTGGAGATGAGGAAGGAAAAAAGAGAAGCAAGTTCTTGCTCAAGGAAGTGGGACTGCCCACTGGCCTCCTTCCATTGAGAGACATACTAGAATATGGTTACATGGAAGATACTGGCTTTGTATGGCTAAAGCAAAAGAATAAAATAGAACACAAGTTTGAGAAGATTGGAAGACAGGCCATATATGGTACAGAGATCACTGCCTATGTTGATAAGTATAAGATCAGGAAATTGACTGGTGTCAAGATAAAGGAGATGTTAATCTGGGTTAGTTTGAATGAAATGTCTATCGACAATCCTGTCGATGGAAGGATTGATTTCAAGGGATTGGCCGGTCTTTACCGGACTTATCCATTTTCAGCATTCGACAACCCTGAAGTCAAGATACAACTCGAGTATAAGTTACCACCCAAGATAATTGACAATGTCGAGGTAGCCGAGGAAGTAAAGGAAGCTATGGTAGCCAAGGAAGTAAAGGAAGCTATGGTAGCCAAGGAAGTGAAGGATCCCATAGTAGCCAAGGAAGTGAAGGAACCCATGGCAGTGATCAAGAAAGTAGAGGAACCCATAGTGGCCAAGGAAGTGATAAACTTGTAAGTGTTTATCAGTAAATTGCTTAGTTAACAAGGAACAAGAGAAGATAGGAGATGTCGAATGGAATGGTTAGAAAAAGGAGGTATGAAAGCCAATATCAAGTTTACAACGCCACTATTAAACAAAAATATTTTGTGAAAGGTAAAACTTACAGGAGTCAAAATCAAAATTGGACATATATACATTCTAACTTATGGACTAGAAGAACAAGCTCTATAAAGTTTTGTGTTTGACAAAATCATGAGAAACAATAATAACAATCATATAAATGAGTGAACATAATCAAATTTAAAGTCAACAACAAAGCCTCAACTTTCTTCTTCGTTTAGGAAGTCAGCATAGTGTAACAAACCTACCACAAACCAGAAGTTATTGTACAGCAACTTCCCATTAAGTTACAATAGAATCAAATCTCAGTTTTCTAATAGTAGGAAGGTGAGAGACGCAACCCCATAGTCTACATTTTGAACTACAGATAATATTCTCTAAAATCTAAATCGCTACTTTTTTTTTCCAGTTTCCAGCCAAATGGTCCACGTAACAGCATATAACTGTACTCAACAATCATCCGCATCGGTGGTTCAATCAAGCAAGGTAGTAAAACACTCTAAGAACCTCATTGATATTAAGTTATAACCTACAACTAAAGTTCCTCCAAGAAGCATAACTCTTCTTAGCATAGTCTACTATCTTAATATCTTATAAGTCCTACCAGTAGAGGAAAACACAAACAAACGAGCACGCATATAACCAAAAATTACTGGAACAAATTGAACATATCCAAACATGTGAAACTTAAGAGCAGTTTTCAAACAAGTAGCTGCCAAGTTACAGATTATTAAAAGACATGATAACAGTTGACTCATCATATCTTTGGAATCGGACCAAAACTCGAGAAACCTTCCTTCTCAACTCAACTCTCGATCATCATCATCATCTATAAACCTAGTAGATTCGAACAAGGTTCAATCCAGCTCGGATTATCGGAACTAACAGACGACCCTCCGGACTCATCAATGATCTCACCAACTACTGATCTTCCAGAAGCGGTTCTTGCAAAAATATATCTAATAGGTATGAACTACGGCATTGTTTTTTGACTTGTATGAACCAACCAAATACAATGTACAATGTATAAACAAACACCTTGAACACTCAAACTACAATGTATGAACAAACTACAATGTATGAAAAAACTCACTTTGAAATTGGTATTGATAGAAGAGCTTGGGATCGAGATCGAGATCGAGATCGAGCAGTAATTGAAACCACCAATTGATTTGAAACCACTAATTGATCGAGATCGAGCAGTAATTAAAGCCACCAATTGATCGAGATCGAGCAGTGATCGAAATCGAGCAGTAATTAAAAGATACCTAATTCGTGGGTTTGATCAGCTTACCAATAAAAAGATCGACCTAATTGGTGGGTTTGAAGGATACCAATAAAAAGATCGAGCTAGTTGAAGATCGAGCTAGTTGAAAAAAAGATCGAGCTTACCAATAGTAATTGAAAGATAATGAAATATTTTCTTAATTAACTAAATATAATGAAATACAGAAGAGATAAAGTGATAGTGAACGTAAAAGAAGAAAAAGTATAGAAGCCAAAAAGTAGTGAATGCATGAAAATGATTCTTCATATTGCACCTGATATTCTCATATACTATGATAATAATGTCACCAAAAACCTATGCGCCCTAGGTAAATATACTACTTGTTACATGTATAAACTAGAAAGCAGCCATGTCAAATACGAATACGTAACATTATAATGTCAACATACACACACCATTCTTATGGTCTCTTAAATAATCAAATAATGAACATGGCTATGCAAACAACATTTTAATTTCTCTAATGAAAGTGGTAATTGAGTGGCTTACCGATTCCGCGACTGGCGCCCATAATCCAGAAAACCTTATTAGAAGAAATAAAAAATAAAAAAAACTAATGTTAGAAGCAAATGAAATTAGTAATTGAAAAAGCAAATGAAATGAGTATTGATAATACCAAAAAAAGATCGAGATCGAGCTTGATCGAGATCGTGGGTTTGATTTTGGTGAGATCGAGCTTGATCGAGATCGTGGGTTTGAAGGATCCAGTTTTCCGATTTCTTGGATATTTGGTTGGGGGGTGTACGAGTCCAAGTTGTGCCCAACACAATGGGCAGACCCCGGCCTAACTCGGCCCAACTCGGGGTCTGCCCAACAGAAATTGGAGTCTGGCAATAACAGGACCCTAAATTATGCATATAGATAATTGAAACCTTCTAAATGGGTAGCAGCAACATTTAGTGAAGACCGAGGTAATTCAATTGTAAGTCAGGGAAGAGCCCTCTTTGACAACCTTTCCCTTTCCCTGGATCCCTACTGTCTAGCATACTTGTTGTGCTTATCCACAGGATAAGGAAACATTATAATTGTACATATGTACCCCAATTAATAAGTTTTAAGTACTCTTTCTTTTACTCATTTTCCCAAAAAGGAACGCTGATAATTCACACAGTTAAGAGGGTTTCATGTCTAGCTCCTTTCTAATTTCTAATGCAATGGAATTCATCTCTAACTGGTCTACAATACAGTAATCGAATTTACATGCCACTTACAAGTTAACAATAAAACAATTTAAATCAAATTAATACCATAGACCTATAAAGAAAAATGGTTGGGTATATTTTATTGGTGTAAAGGGTGAAATTAGATAGGGAGTGACTTTCCTAGCACAACAGAAAGGCCAAAGAGACTCGTCAATCGCAAATCAAACTCTAGGGGAGTACAAAACACTGTCTATATTGATCACTAGAATCAAGTCTTATAAACTCAAATTGAATAATTAGGAAAAAAAAATGATCATTCTAAATACCTGCCACAACATCCGCAGAACAGAAACAGTAAAGAAACTCAACATCCTAAGGAATCAGTAGCACAACTTGTTAGAAAATAGTCAGCAAACCACTTATAATCAACATACATCACGAAGAATATAACTCTGACAACCCCAACAAAAATTAAATGAACGAATCAGACGAGTCGATCTAGACTTATGAAAATGTATACATACTATATCAGATCGTCCAACCTGTATTCCATGTACTTCAGTGATAATGCAGAAGTCCATAATAGACAAGAACGTAGAATTTGGCTAGCTTACAAAGTTTTCTCAAGACAATATCTATTCCATCTCTTACAGTCTATTAACCCTTAAGAACACCAGCAGTTGAGTTGTTACATAAACTTCATTGGAAGTTAGCTATGATTGGAAACAGGCTTAATAATCACATGATGCAGCAATCACAGTCCTAAACAAAAAAGACATAATTTGCGAATCAGCCATAGTTTGGAATCTTAGGAACACTGCTTGTTCCTAATTCAATACTACTGAGTCTTATAAATTGCATTGAGATTGATTGACTCACTAATTCTTGCTGCTGATGCTATTGTGTCGTCTTCATCTGTTGCATCTGTACCGGTGGTGGCTGTCGTACCACCGTATCGTTATTTCTCTCCTCATTATTATTATTAATCTTATTATACCTTGACAACTGTATCAGTCCGTTGTTGTTGTTGTTGAAACTAGTTCAATCTTCGATTAATCTAGGTTTTAAGACTTTCTAATTTATCATTCTCTTTTGATTTCTGTAAATACTTAGCTACATATCCAGCACCAGCTGCTGCTGCTGCAACTACTTATAAATCCATTTTTCCACACTTATCCTAAAGTCACATTTGATTATAACTGTCTACAGGGATTTTATCGGAAGTTAGATTACCTGCAATCTTGATGGTAAGGCTCCAACAGGATTAACTCGGACCCCTTTCATAAAATCATTACCCTGTTGTCAAATTGGAACAGGAAATCTTAATTTTCCGTTGAATTGTGTAGACAACTTTTAAACAAAGAAATGAACTGCTTGGACAGATTTACCATGGCAGAGTAACCCAAACATGTGTCAATAGCGGATTCAAGATCAGCACCTGTATGAATTGCCTGAAACATAAAATGTCAGATCAGGAATAAGTGAAAAACCTTACAAGATTATATTGTTTTAGAAAATTAGAACTCCAACTTCGGAGACAAGCACAGAGCTTAGGCTTAGGGCGCTGGAGGCACAGAGCACAGTATAGGCTTTGTGCTTTTAGGAGACAAGGATAGCACTTCCATTTTTTTTAATTGCATCACTAGTTCCCAGTACATATATAAATAGAAATCAGAAAAACAAACATCCTTCATATTTCTTTAGTCACACTAAATCGATAATAGATTCAAAGACAAATACACTTTGAAGGAAGAAAAAAATTAAACAAAAGAATAAATACCAAAAACATAAATGAGATGATACAACAAACCTGTTGTTTTACAGGTGATGAGAAAAAAAACTTTCAAGAATCAAGACAACGCTCTCCTGCCGCAGTCTATATACAAAATAGTTTGTGTGTTTTCAGTATCTTCCAGAAGTAGAACTTAAACAAATGACAGAAGTGTATTAACAAGCTTAATTCGAGTCGTTAATTTTATTGGAGCATTGGAATTCAATTTCCAAATTTCGAGAAGCTCCAAAATTCCTAAACACAATATTAAATTCCTAAACACACACTAAAAGTTCAGCTAAAATTCGTTAATTTTTTTTCCAGAACCTAAAACTTACAATACAACAAACAACTGACAAAATGCAATTGAATTATAACTAACTGATACTTTTGTAACCATTACTAGTCATTTCCACCATAACATTAATGTTTTCTAATAAGGAGACAACACATTTCAAGTCATTTCAAGCTTTATTTCATATCTTCACATCACAAAAAACCAATACCAATCAATAATAAGCTAAAAATATATCCAAAATAAACATTTAACATTTATACAAAAATTTAGGGCTATGAAAGCAAGGTTTGTTTACTTATTGATGATATTAAAACAATGATCAAACAGCTGAAAGTGAACAATCTGTAATGATTAAGAAGCAATCGAAATCAATCAAAACATCAATTGAAGTGATCGAAATCAAAAGATCAATTTAAGTGATCGAAATTACCTGAAGAGAGATGGTATGTGATTGAGAAGAGAGCGATTTGAGATTCGAGAATGATTTGCAATTCGAGAGTGATTTGAGAGCGAGGGTTTTCTTATTTTTGTGAAGAGAACGAATGAGTGAAAAGTGATTTTGTTTTTTCCTTTTGTCCTCTCCTGTTTTTTATCTATGGGTTCTGATCCAACGCCTCACGGGGGACTTCAACGACACACTTGGTGCGTGCTCATAACAGACTAAAAAAGGGCATCGGTAGTCTTGTCTTTTTTTTAAGATCTGGTGTAGTGTTACTTGTAGCTACTCTTAATTCAATTGAATATGATTTAAAATTCAATTGGGACTATTGCTAGCTAGTCTTAAGGATGAGAGATGAGTTAGAATTGGTTAAGATAGGCGATGAGTTAGTTGTGGCATTATTTTGTGGTGTAATAGTTAGTTGCTGCAGTTTCTGGAGTTAATAACTTTAATTGTGTGACTGTTACAGGCTTATGGTATTAAAGTAGACGTAGGATGTTGTGCTGTTGGTGAACTAGTTTGTGATGGAGAAATAGTTTGTTGGATAGTGCGACAGGGTAGGGGTGGGAATTTGGCCCTAATGACCATAACCGACCCGACTCTAAGCCCTATAAAGCCCTTACAACTAAAACCCTCACAAAGTTTAGGGCAGGGCTAGTCCGGCCCTAATGCCTTCTAGGGCAGGGCTAGGGCTAAGGTTCTAAAACATAGGCCCGACCCTAATTCAGCCCTCATTAGCTCGACCCTAACCAAGCCCTAGTTATAGTTTCACACTTTCACTATAAATACACATACCATAATTGTCCAACTCTTTGTTAAATATTTTCAATTAAAATAACATTGTCCTTTGTAATTTATCACTTACACCCAAGGGTACTTCCAATAACTTGTCTTATATAACAAAAACTTGTCAACTTAGCAGCCATGAAGAACAATGAGCATTAGCCTAATAAAAAATTAAATAAGACTTTATCCCTTTGATCATCAAATCAAAGTCTAGAACTTATTATTCTCAATTTCTTTTCCCATTTACTTCTTATATATTATATTTTTATTCACATCCAATACAAGTCTAGAACTAAAGGTTTCCTTCCACACCATTAAAGCGAAATATAGAGTAGAGACATTTGTAACACGAAAACTAAAAAACAACCTTTGTCAGAAAAATGGCATTTGTAATCTCAAACTTTTCTCCATCATTTGTTCAAAAGCCAATCTTTTCATTTCCACATACAAAGCTTGAATCACTTTTAAATTAGAAGAAATATAATATTATATTCGTTTGAATCTATTATGGAAACAGTTTATGATATTGGAAACAGTTTAACAGTTAAACTTCCCTGGCCCTTAACCAAAGATATTATGTTTCTTCTTTATATCTATTACTTCTTCCTTTAAAATGATAATATAATTATTTGTCTATGTACTTTTCAATGTTAAATATAATTTTAGTGAGGTTTGAGTACAAGGAAGAACAAATTCCGAACTCTCGATGTACTTCAGTTCATTAGATTGTGGATGTGCATTTTAAATTGTTGGACTTATCCAGGATTATTACTAGATTGGTGGGACTTTGAGTTTGTAGATCTCTGTATATTTTTGTAATATAAATAAGTTTTAAAACTGAAGTAGTAAAAAGAAGAAAATATATAGGCCCAGCCCTAAAGCCCGGTCCTAAAGTCTTTAAAGACGGCTTAAGGTAGGGTCAGGGCTTGAGATTTAGACTTGTGACCCGACCCTGTGTAGACTTTAGGGTCTGGCCGACTCGACCTTAATATCTGAAGGGCTTTAAATGTTTAAGGCCGGGTGTCGTGATCATTTTGGGACTGTCGTGACCATTGCCCACCCCTAGTGCGACTGTCGTGATCATTTTGGGAAGCCCAAGTGTGTGGAAGAGGTACGTGGTGTATGTAAAGATATAGTATGAGAGTCCGGTGGTATTGGTGAAGTAGGTTGTTATAAGTTGGGTAATCTTAAATACACTCTCCATTTCTAAGAGGGCACTCTCTGACCGGAAATTTGTTATTACATTTGTGTCCCAACTTAAAACCCATGTTTTCTAAGAGGGTACTCCCCATAAAAAATAGTGGTAACCTCCTATTGCCATTAACTAACTAATTTGCACTATGCAATTCTATACACTATCAAAATACACTCTCCTTCTCCAATTATCTACATCCAACTCAATTTTCCTTTACTCAACTCAACTCAATTTTTCTCTACTTCTCAACTCTAAATACCTCTATATTTTAACTCTCAAATGGAGTATATATGTATCATTACCCAACTATCAAATAAACGATTTATCGCAATATAACTACCCACATCTCAATGTCGAATAAATTGAAGATTATATGATGTTAGAAGAACCAATTAAACATGAAAAAGAATAAATTGGAGATTAATGTAATTGAAATTGCCTAATGGAATTGAAACTAAATTGATTACGATATTTTGAATCTTAGATTTCAAAATAAATTTTGTGTAATCTTGATGTATGTGCTATTTTGAGGAACGATAACACATTGTCGTAAAATACCATAAACCACGGTAACGAGTTGCTGAAACATAACTATAAATTATAGTGTTGGGTTACCATTTACCAAATAAAGATACAACAAATAGACACCGAAAATTCTTAAACCATTCTGTATCTTGTTGTTGTGTTGTCAAATTCCAATATTTAAATGTTTCATAATCTATTTGATAATAATTTGATTAATAATTAGCATATTTTAACTTATTTGTAGTTGTTTTAGGTGATAACTTAGTTCCAACAAGTAGAATACATTTAGGTTATAATTTTTTATTTTCGAATTGGTGCAATTGTACATGTCTCTAGGGTTTAGGGTTTGAATAAATACACACTACTAAAAAAAGGGATTATAAGCTCAGCTAAAAGGTGAGATGTTAGAGTTTTTACCTCGGTTTTCTAGGGAAAAACAACCGAGGTAAAATCCACTGAGATAATAGAGTTCTATAAAATCGAGATAATAAGCTACTAAATTATCTCAGAAGTCTGACATCTTATCTAAATATATTATCTCAGTTTTCTAAATGAAACTGATATTATATAGAATAAAACCGAGATGAATTGTTGATTGAAACCAATTAGTATAGAAGAAAACTGAGATGTTTTTTTTTATTAAAACCGAGATAATATCAAAAAATAACCGTGATAAATTCTTTTGGAAAGGGAGATTGTTGGACAACCTTTTATCTCATCCTTTGTCATTTTTAGCTGGTATTGCTCATGACAATTAACCATCAAATAAAAACCTGTCCCAAATCACCACATTCCCTTTCATATTCATAAACATCAACACCAATTAACAAAAGCAACCCAACATAAGTAAATTCTTTGAAGAACTTATTTCATTAAGATAAGAAAGAACAATGTCGAACATGAACTTAACTTTCGAAGAGTACTAGTGATCGGATCAATTATTTATAAAACTCAAATATTGTATCAACTACTATTCTTCGAACTATAATAAGACATTTTTTTAACCTTTCTCTATATATTCAGGAAAGGAGATAGATGGTTCTGCTGAATTTCCTCCTTACAGATGGTTCCTGCTAATAATCGACAACTCCCAAGGTATTCACATCGATTGTCAACTGGAGTCTGGAAGTGGGGTTGCAGCATACCCATATCCTTCGGAAATCTGACTTCCATAATATGTTCCACTCCACTGATTTCCACGATTCACCCTGTTGGAAAACAAACATAAAAGAATCATCACAAAACCGATAATTGAGGTGAAGATCGAAGCGATGATGAAAAACAACTTTGTAACCATTTTGTCGGGTTTCATTTTATTTTCCTTCTCTCTCTTGTATCGGTGTGTGTGTGGATACCAATTGTACACGCTTATTGCTTCTTTGGATTTTTGCACCATGAGAGATAAACCGCTTGTTTTTCAATAAGCGTCCTATGAAGCTTCAAAGAATGCCTCCTCAAAGATTACTACGCAAGAATAATGAAGAAATGGCAGATCACTTGTTAGCTGAAGAATTAAACCATAAGCAAGTGATCGATTTGCATTTCATTATACATGCTGACATAATTCCCCATACCTGTTGGCAAATTCGACAAACCCAAATCTTTTCCCACCCGAAATTCTCACAGATGTAGTGTCTCCATACTGAGAAAATGTCTGCCTGAGATCTTCAAGACTGACACTTGGATCTAATCCTCCAACATAAATCTACAATAAAAGAAAATTTTATGACACCAAATTGCATAAGTAATCAACGGCAAAATACTGATGGGTATAAACATATGACTCACTGTTGTGTTGATAAAGTATTCATCGCACTGGACATTTTGGGTAGAGGCTCGACTTGATGCATACCCACTTACGATCACAAAGCTAAGCTAATTTAAGAAACTAAAAAATATACTTCATATAAAATCAGAAACAAAAATATGTTCACGTGCTTCCTATTCAAACACCACTTTCATGTGGTTATTGCATTCTAATTGCTAACTACAACGTCAACCACTAGTTTGATACCAACAAGCGTTTGTTATTTCGTATCATATATAAGAGTAGTAAAAACAATAGTAAAAGCATGCAAGCAAAGGAAAAGAAAAGTGGCAATGTCTATAAACATCTCCCGATGTGAGGAATTATATCAACTTTCAACGAACCTTTTTAAAAAGTTAGCTAAGGTTAGCTGAACATTTTCTGTAAGACGCTAAGCAAAGTTCAATCGAGCTAAAAACTTATATTTGGTTTTGTCTGGAAGGGTGGATTTCAAAAATGTTAACGTCTTATGTTTCGGTGAGCGCAGGTCGACTGACTACTCTTGTAAGAATTAGCTGAGGTTAACCGAAATACTTTTGTATGTCACAGCCAAGGTTCTCATTGCAAAGTTGTAAGACTTGGCCACTAAGAACCAAAGCAATGTCCTCTTTTAGTCTGGCAATGCACCAGTGCCTAGAGGTGTCATGTAACTTGGGTTTCTCAGACATGCACTTACTCACCTAGACTCAATGACAAACCACCCTTATATTCTCTATATGCATGGTAAATCATTACCACATACCTTGTGGTGAAGATTGCTGCTGATCTTGGTAACATTACATTGGTTTCTCTGAATCACAGCTTCTGGACTGTGCCAAGATGTTGGCTCACTTCCACTTGGTGGCCAGCGAGGACAAGCTCCAAGCCATTTTCAAGAAGTATACACATCCTCTTCGGGGTGTAGTTGCTCTACTGCCACCAGCTAAACACCTTTTGAATTGATCCAGTTTACCACTAAATGGCGTTTGTAGTTGATTACAGGTCATTGTTTCTGTAATGACCAGACTTAAGTTTGTGTCCTTGTGCAATCAGTAACACTTTCTCTTTTGTATGATAGGCGTAACACTAGCGCTCTAGATAACAACACCAGCACTCTAGATACGCATGCCCCTAGGCCTATTGCCTATTCTCAAGGTTTAACTATTGTGCCTCAAGACTAGAGGCGCCTAGGCACACCCCATAGTCTAGCCGGTGACTTTAAATGAATGCATATAGAGTCTTGGTATATAGTCTCACTTCAAAGCCATGACCACAGGTGAGCAGAACTTCATCAAACCTTTGCAGCTTTGTTAGCAGCAACAACAAAGTTCTATTTAAGTTTTGCATCATAGTTACGTATTTCATTTGGCAATAAGAAAGTGGACAAAGCCCTCAAAATAATTCCCCGGCATAAATTGTGCCCTCCAAAGTCTTGGTTCATGTATAACCAAACCCAAACACGTTACCGAGGTAGTCACGCAGATTGTTGACCTAGATATCTATACAGTTATCTGTACGTCTGTATAAATTTTATGTTTTATAGGAATCGTCTGTATAGATAAATGCATATGGATACTGTGATGCATGTATACATGAATCAATATAACCAGCAAACAAAATGCAATGAGAAGGAGATAAAGAATGCCTCACAGGATTCACAGGTCAGAAATGAATAAATAGCATAAGAAAGCACAGGATGCTCTGAACGTAATTAAGTAAAACGTAATGCAAAATTGTTAAAGAGAAACATACTTCCTCAATGCAGAACAAGGAGGCCGCGCTGATAAAAGTGGAAGGGACAACGATCCACCTGCAGTCGTCCCAGAGTATGACCGGAAGGGTGAGATGCCAAAGCACTAAAAACCTTGAGGTCAAGCGAGTGTAAGAAAGAGGAATTGGGATACCAATGAGCTGTTCACAGATAGCAATTTCTTCATGAAAACAAGTAAATTTGGATTCCTGCAGTGGATTGAGCCTACCATAAGCCAAAGCATAATCAAATCCTATGACTATAATGAAGTGCTTTGCTAGGCCAAGATGGATATACCAAGAGGTCATAGGTCTGGGTCTGCTTTTTAGACAAGCTACTGAATTTATAGTTTATGAGTAGTAGGGCATGGTGGTATTGCGTTGTATTGATGTTTGTAATTTGTATCTTTTAAACCTTTTCTTGATTTACTTATTAATGTGTTTTCTTTTAATTATAATGTACTGGACAAGTATCACCGTTGCACACCACCCTACTTAAAAGTTCAAATCCTTTTTGATAAATCAGATGCTACAAATCAACAAGATGTGATGGAAATAACAACACAATCAGTAAGTTGTGGTCGATTTGCAGATAGTAAATTTGGGTTGTGCTGGTTTACATGTAAGCATCGTTGATTCTCTATGTAAACTTGAGCTAAAATATAGAGTAATTATGAGCAAAAACTGGGTGTACTATTTAGGAGACCTACAGTTGTACAACTTTGTTATCAAAATGCAATAATGCATCTAATGCCAAACTGGAATACTAGTTTGAGATACTGACCATAGAAGCTTTGAAACAATCCTCTATAAATTATAACAACAAACAAGAGAATGATCGATAAGAATATATCAGACTGTGATGGAAACAAAAGAAACAACACAAAAGTCCACCAAAAAATCTAAAATACAGCTATGCAGAAGCATAAAAATGTTGCGCTGACCTAGTTTGTGATAGAGGTCACTGCATCCCAAGCAGAAGTGCTCTCAAAAACGTTTCACCAATACTATCATCATATGGGAACATGTGACCTGCCTCTGTTAGTTCGTGATACTAAATTCATGGGAGCTTCTCGGCAATGTAGCGCTGCAAGGTAACCGACACAAGAAGATCTTGGTCTCCTTGCCATAGGTGGACGAAACCTCTACTTGTTTTACCACCAACATCAGGATGATTAAGACACATAACTTTCTTATAAGCCTCTTTAATCTTCTCCGTATCAGCACTCCCTCGTACATTCAGAATTCTTCTTGCTTCTACATTGTCATGACTTGATTGACTTCTTCAAACCCACCTTTATAAAAGTTCCGGATTAGAGGACGCGAAAATCTTGTAATCATAAATCTTCCTCCCAATGCATGCAGCAGCAGCCACTGAAAGACATGCCATGACGGTAGGTGAGACTTCCATTGCCTCCTTAAAAGAAAATCTTCATGCAGAAGTAGTAGTAGTAGTTATTTTTTTGAACTATATCTCGCTTTGAATCCTCCAAAGGTAGCATTTGAAGGCTCTGAGAAATGAATTCTATGATGCAGCGTGGACGATCCTCTGAGTCAAGAACAATGGCTAAGTCATCTTCTTCAAGCAAATCCTTCAGGTCTTGGGCAATATCTGTGCCATAAATCACATGACACTACAAAAAGAGCGGTTAACAGATTAGAGATAAAAACCATCGTGGAAATCGCTTCTGAGTTGGTGCGAGAGCCGAGAGGTGAAGAGAGGGCAATATATGGGAAGAGATAATAGAGAGGCGAGATAGTTGGGATTAGAAGGAAATATATAGGAAGAGATAATAGAGAGGCGAGATACTTGGGATTAGAACGGCAGTTGCCATCGTGAGTTCGTGCTAGTCATGGAAGAGTACTGTAGAGCAAGACTTCTATTTTTTTGGTACTTCTATTTTTTTTGGGATTTCTGTTTTATTTGTCAAATTTATTCCGAGATATTTGGTATAATAACAATTATATCATTTGAGTGCTGAGATATTTGGTTTAATATCAATTATATCAGTTCAATATGAGATAAATTAAATTTCCTATTATATCAGTTCCACAATGGTGAGATAAATGAAATTTCTTATTATATCAGTTCCACAATGGTGAGATAAATGAAATTTCCTATTATATCAGTTCCATACCACCAGTGGTAAAATCCATATATTTTATCTCGGTTAAGTAAAAAGCGAGATAACATATTTATACTCAAAGTTAGTACCTAAGTTATGGGATATATTATCTCATTTGCAGGACATATTATCTCTCTTATCAGCAAAACTGAGATAAGACTAATTTTAGAACCGAGATAAAAACCCTTTTTTTTAGTAGTGACAATTTTAACTAGACTTTGAATCTAATATCTAAATTTTTACCAACAAATTAAAATTAGATTATATAATATAATTTAATCCCATTCTCCAATCTATAATAAAACGTTTAGGTTATAATTTTTTATTTCGGAATTGGTAGAAATTATACTTATGACTAGGGTTTAGGGTTTCAATTAGTACAGTTCTAGTTACACTTTGAATCTAATATCTAAAATTTTACCAACATATTAAAATTGGATTAGACGATATAATTATTTAAATTACCCTGTTCTCCAATCTATAATAAAACGTTTGGGTTGTAATTTTTTATTTCAGAATTAGTAACAACTTTAGTTATGTTTAGGATTTAGGGTTTGAAACAGTACAATTCTAACTAGACTTTATTTGAATCGATTTAACATCTAAATTTTTACCAACAAATTAAAGTTTGATTAAATGATATAATTTAAACCCATTTTCCATTCCATAATAAAACATTTTGGTTATTATTTATGATTTCAGAATTGGTATGTAGCAATTGTACATATGTTTAGGGTTTATCCAATACAGTTCTAACAATAATAGAACTATATTTCGGGGGGAAAAAAAAAAAAAAAAAAAAAAAAAAAAAAAAAAAAAAAAAAAAAAAAAACCAATACAGTTCTAACTATATTTTGAATCTAGTATCTAACATCTAGTAATTTTGAAGTTAATATTCATTATCTAATCTAACACCTATTTTAGTATATATTATTATTTTTTTTAATTTGTAATGGTATCAAAATTTGAGATTCCTCGATATTCCCAATTTAGGGTTTAGGGTTAGACATCTCGATATTTTAATATTTCAATTATTTCGATATCTCAACATCCAAAATTGAGTTTTCATTTCGACCAATTATTTCAATATTTCAAAACAATTTTGATATTTCGACCTACTATTCAATAATTCAATACTATTTCAATATTTTGCCCAATTGTTTTTATGAAATTTCGAAATCAATTTATTCTCTTTTTAGGTTGATTTGAATTTCCCTGTCAAAATCAAACTCAAAACTCATTTTCAATTTTTTGGCTTCCCCTTCAAATTCAAACCCAAATTTTAGCTCTTTTTCTACTCTCTTTCTTTCCCCACCCTCAAATCTACTTCTTTTTAAACACTTCTTCTCCATTCCTAATATAGAAACTTATAAAAACTCAAAACTATGGGAGGTGGTGAGTATGAAAACTCACCCAATCCACACACTTGCAAGGTAATTTGTTTGACTTGTCTTCTCCACTTCAATTGTTTTCTTGAAGTTAGGTATATGTCTAACTATTTTCTTTTTGTTGAATTTAAGTCTAATTTAAATACATTGAAAGGTTACATTGGAATTGGAAGTAGAATTTGACAACATATGTCATGAGTTTGGGACAAAAGTTATTGTGAAAGTGAGGAGGAAAAAAGAGGAATCGTAGATTGTTGTAATCTTCACAATCATATGTTAATTTGGGTAACTGGTTACTACTTTACAAATACAATTTTCAGCAATTGAACACCAAAAGTTTGAGCAATTTTCAGCAACTAGATACCATTTATTAAATTAGTAATTGGATACCAAAATTGAGTTTTAATTTCGGTAACTGGTTACCGCTTTACAAATACAATTTTCAGCAACTTAACATAAAGATTTTGAGTAATTTTCAGCAACTAGATACCATTTATATTGAACTTGTAGAAGCATGTCTGGTTCTCCCACCAATGAAGCAATGGTGGCGACATCGTGAACTGTCAGTGACAAGTTGGGCTTTAAGGCTAATGCCAAGGGCAATGGCATTTGGGTCACTAGGCATCCCCCAAGTTGTAACAGAAGATACCTACGATGGAATACCGATAAATATTGATTAATGAAGGGTCTAAATGAATCTGGCTAATGTAATTATAGTAGTTGACTAATTAACAACTTTCATCAATTGAGCATCAAATGTTTGAGCAATTTGTAATATTCTCAATGAAGACAGTGGGTGCTCTAGTTCAGGCAAAGCAAATTTTCCGTCGTTAATTGGATACTGAAATTGGGTTTTAGTAACTGATAAGAGCCCAAAACTGTAGTTTTAACCCTGTAACAGTCATACTTTTAGACCAATTATGTGAGTAATAATTAAGAGTTAACACGACACGTGTTTTATGCATTTCGGGCTTCAAAGTCCATTATGTGCGAAAAATGTGCCACTTTAGCGAGATAAAGGAGCAAAGGTCGGTTACTAAGGAGTTCCGTGATTAAAGGCCAAGATTCAAGAAGACAAAGCCTTTCTAAAGCCCACCAAAGCTGAAAAGTCAAAGTCCACGCAGCAAAAAAGCAAGAGCACAAAGTCAATAGAACTTCCGAAGACCATATCTTTGGACTCAGACCTCGGAATTGGGCCTACCTTATGTCAAAACGACCGGCTCGGAAAGAGCTTTCCAATGGTCCAATCCTTGACCCAATCAGAGGAGCAGAAGTGGACGAAAAGTCTATTGAAGCGAACTGCAGCTGAAGAGGCCTTTTTGGACTGAAAGAATTGGGTTTTGGGCCTGATTCTCTGGCCCAAAACATGGCTCCAAGCCCATGCACGATTTTTGGATCTGAGAGTATAAAAACCAAAGCTTCACTCTTTGTTAATGGTAGATAGTTAGACCAAGATTAGTTAGCCTCTATTAATTAGTTTTAGAACTTAGTTTAATTAGTTTCAATTCATTGTATTACATTAAACCTTTGAATCTTGTTCTTCATTTGATTAGATCAATAAAGTAGTATTTTTATCAATTTCGATTTTTGTCATTTCCATTTCTATATCTAATTTCAATTCTTGTTCTTATTTCATTTTAGTCATTAAATTAGATGTCATTATTGTTTGATTAAGTAAATTTCAATTCTTTACATTATGTTTAGTTTAGATTCAATGGGAAATGTTAGTTTGATGAATCAAGGCTAAAACCTCCATTAGAGGGGTTGATGAATCCTTGATGAAAACTTAGTTGTTAGTGTAGAATTGTTTGTAGATTCTATTCCACTCTAGAAGGTCGTGTTTAAGCCATGAGAATGGGTGGACGACCTCACATGCTAATTATATTTGGTAGAAATGCCACTTAACACTAGGGATTAGAACTCGAAATTCTTGCCATAAGAACGTAAGAATCGAGATACAACAATCTATGCTAGGTTATTAAGTTGGATTCGAGGTGGATTTAATTCCCTCTAATCCTTTATCTAGATTCAAAACAATCATATTTCCATAGCATTAAGTAGTTTAAATTAAAATAATCAATTTCATATTGCATCGTAGTATAATTCCCCCTCGTAAAGCTCTCATAGACTTAAGACCGACTAATTAGATTAGAAAACAATTCCATCACTAGGAGTGGAACGAACTTCCTACTCCACTATATTCGATAGAATTGAGAGTAGAAACTTTGATAAACATAGCAACATAAATAGTTTAGTTTACTTACGTTTTGATTTCATCGTTCATTTCGTAGGTAAGCTATTCATTTTATGATTATCAAATGGCGCTGCTGCCATCTTAGTTGCACTTTAGCATTGTTTTCATAGTAGAATTAGTCATTTTTTAAGTCCCATTAAACCCACCCACCCTTGTTTGATTCATACCGTGGTTATTCGTTTTTAGCGTTGAAAATTCGGACAGAATTATTACCGGAGCGATCGCGCTATATAAGGAGCGCTTCACGCCTATAGTCGGACTTCGACCGACCCCTCCTCTCACTTATGGACTTCGAGACCACCGCCCCTCATACCAAAGCGACCAGCCACCACTTACTGGACAAGGAGCGCGACCGCTCTATGCAAAATTTTGCGGATTTCTACAGGTTTGTTTCGAACTTCGATTTTTAAGTTTTTTTTTCAGTGTTCTAACTTGTTATTTACACTGAACACGCGTAAACAAGACGCTATTCATAAGCGAAGCAAGGACGCTATCAGGTATTCCTTTCTTCCATACCTCGCATCTCCAGTTAGAGGTTCATACTAAATATCAAGATTGTTTGGATTGTTTTCGTGTTTAGACTTAGACTTGCATGAGATTAAGGTCTGGTCGGAGGAAAAACACCGAACGTAATTAACCGTCAACAAACAAACATATCGAGTATACCAATCACTACACCTCTAACTACTATCCCACCAACCATACCTGACATAATGGCTGAAGAAAGAGAGACTCCTCTCTCCGACTTCTACAAAGCTTTGGCGATAGCCCTAAATCTTGCATCGTTCTAGCGGACCGATTGGGGATTTTCGAATTCCCCAAACATATTTAATTTGTTACCCGTTTTCCATGGTTTAGGCCATGAAAAACCTTACCAACACATGCGTAGGATTGAACAAGTCCTTACAACATTCCATCATCCTACGGTTGGTGCGGAACAAATTAAACTGAGGGTATTTCCCTTCACCTTAGCCGATAAAGGCGACATCTTGGTTAAGCGCCCAAAGCGCCTAACTCTCTCACGTGGACTCGTGGGCTAAACTTGTTCATCTATTTATGGAACATTTTTACCCACCCCTAAAGACGGATGAAATGCTTTCCAAGATTCACTTCTTTCGACAGAATCCTCATGAATCATTTTCAGAGGCTTGGAATCGTTTCACCGATCTCCTTATACGATGTCCACACCATCACCTAGCAAAAGACACGTTAGTTCGTTCCTTTTCAAAGGACTTCTACACCACCATAAAGAAGTCCTAGACATAATGAATGGGGGTAGTTTCCTAAGTCAAGGAGCCTCGAGGCATATAAATTTTGGAAGATCGGACTAAAGCGTAATAATAGTGGGGGTAGTGACGATTACTCCCGCTCCGCTAGTTCTTCTTCAACAGATTAAGGCTACCAAGTATGTTTGAGGTTAAATCAGATCCCCGAGCTTAAAACTCTAATTGAATCCCTCACAAAAAGGTAGAGGCCATTTCGTACAACAAAAGCCTATCCCCAGTAATGAATGTAAATTCAAATCCATGTAGTTTTTGTTGGAGTCCCGAGCATCCCGACTTTAATCGTCCCTATAGCCTATGAACATTCTTGTTCCATTAATAGTGAACCTAACCCCTTGGAGACAAAATCCCAACTTCGGTTGGAGAAATAACCAACAAGTCACACCTACTGGTACAATAATCAATATGTTAGGCCAACGCGCGGTTATAACCAAGCTCCACCCCACAACAAGGACGGGGATCGGGTAATTATAATAATTATAACAACCAAGGGCAACCTCGACAAAGTCAAGCACAAGGTCAATGTAGTTATAATAATTATAATGCTAATAGAGGTATCGTTCCGGTAAATAATACCTATCACAATCCGCCCATAAATAATCAACGCGAGATAGTTCCAGTCACACCACCCGTGACTACTACACCCACACAACCGGATCGTCTTGACACCTTCATACAAGTGAGCCAACAACTTTTCCAAACCATGGCTTAATCTAACCAACACATTCTGCAATCCGTTAATAATTTAAACCAACAGTTAGCCCAAGAGAAAGCCCAACCAAAAGGCATGTTTCCAGGCCAAGCGATACCCAACCCTAGAACAGCAAACACAGCCTTTGAGGTAAACGGTAATACTAGTACGGAAACTACAACCGTAGGTGAGCTAAATGCCATCACCACTCTCCGTTCTGGAAGAGTGGTTGATAACAAAGTAACTATGCCTATAGTTACCCCATCATCAAGATCCCTACACCGGATATCGAACTAGATACTGAAATAGAAATTGAAGAACCTACCACTGTAGAGGTACCAGTTAAACCACAACCTAAGAAATAGAAAGCCAAGGTTACACATCAAGTCGAGCCATACGCTAAATATAGAGCGAAACCACCATTCCCTCGAAGTTAGCCATGCTAACCGGGGGATACAAACTTTGAGGAGATTAGGAACGTTTTCAAGAATCTAACGATAAACCTTCCTTTTCTCGAAGCTATAAAAAGCTACCTAACCACGCTTAAGTTTCTTAAGGAGTTGTGCACTACTAGGCGTAAGACCAACATACCTAAAGGCGCCTTTCTAACCGAGCAGCGGTTCCCAACTTTATCCGAAAATAATGGAATTGTTAAGTACAAGGACCACGGTAGATCCCCATCAGATAATGCACCTTAGGAGATTCTCACACGACGCCGCTACTAGACACGGGGGCTAGTGTTAACTTACTCCCGTTTTATTTGTATAAACAAATAGGTCTAGAGGAGATGCAACCTACTAAAATGACATTGCAATTAGTCGATCGGTCTATTAAGTATCCTAAGGGTGTGGTTGAAAACGTCTTTGGTTAAAGTCCAAATTTTTATTACCCGGCCGACCGTTATCCTCGATACGGAAGTCACTAACGACTCTGTACCTATCATTTTAGGGCGTCCCTTCTTGGCTCGCCAACGCGGCTCATAAACTGCGCGATGGTTCGATGTCCTTGTCCTTTGGCCATCTTTACGTTGAGGTAAATGTTTTCAAAACGAGGACCACAAGTATCCCGATTCATCTACAAATGGCGAGGTTAGCATGATCGAGAGCTTAGCTCAAGATTACTTCAAAAACATGTTTCGGAGAAACAGATTAACAAATTCCTTTCCTTCGAAATTCCGACTTTAACAATGACTCCACGGTAGTAGACGAAATCGAAGAAGAATTCCTGCAGACTCTTTTGCACCGCTTCTTTACCACTTCAGCGAGTCCCCTTGCCAACAACCATTCATTCATCCCTTGATGCTATGACGGAAGATGAATTTTTCAATCTCTATCCCGGTGATCATTTTGACCCACCTATTGAGGAATGTCTTGCATATATCAAGATTTTTCGATGATATGGACTTGAGAGCTCTAGCTGAGAATCATTCACCTTCCATCACCAATATTCCCCACCCTCCACCTTTTTTCAAAGGAACCTCGAGTTTGCACTCGATCCTTTAGTTTCTCCTGTGCTTCATGATTTTTTAAATCCACCTAGTAAACAAATACTTCCCAAGGATAAACCACTTGACACCGTTATTTTCAGACTTGAGACATTCCCTAACTACACCATGAATGAGTTTTGTGCTAAACCCACATCCTCATTTTTTCCATGCTTTTTCTCTAAAACTTATCCCAATCCACCATATCTTCCACAACCATTAACTTTTCCAAACTTATTCACTAGGACACCCTCTCGTTCAAAGATGAAACATAAGGTGCATGCTCGGTTATGTTATAGGTCTATCCGACTTCGCTTTCATTCCACTAGGCTGCGTCGTAGGAAATCTTGGTGCTTGATTGTGTTTGGATATGTTTTCTGTGATATTTATTTATGGAGTGATCCACAACTATTTCGGTTATTGATATATGATAAAATGCATATTCATACATATATTTAGATAAAGTCTCGAGTATCTGACTATAAACGACTCAAATTTTGTGTTTGGTGCATTTCCTTTCATTTCCATATATTGGTGAATGCACTATTCAGTAACCGGCCCTCCCTATGGAGTGTGTGTGGTGTAAGTACGGATCCTAAGTCCACGGTTCACATAATTCCGCGTTTTCCACTCTTGCATGTTTTCTTGGTTTTTTGAGTCATGTTTCTCTATGGTGTGAATTATGTCTTTACTGCTTATTGTTTTCTTTTATATTAAACCTAATTCAAAAAAAAAAAGTTCAAAGCTATAAAATGGTAATTTAGCAAGTCTCGAATCGACTTTAAAAGACCCGCGTTTTAAAACAAATTTTTACAAACCTGTTTTTCAAAAATTTGTTTAGGGGTGGGGTGTTTGGTTTTTCCATGCTTGATCACTAAACTTCCTATTCTTACCCCCACCTCGCTCCCTTAAAATAAAAAAAATTAAAAATAAAATTAAAAATAAAATTAAAAATAAAAATACAAAATACAAACCCGTGAGGAGCGACTTTTCAAGATTCCAAGGTGAGCGACTCTCGCTTCAAACACTTGGAATCCCAAAATCATCATCGAGCGACCCCGCCAAGTTGAAAAAGCGCAGCGCTGCCTTGCCTTTCGTGAACACGGAAAATTCCAATTTTCTGCGGGTTGTTCGGGTGATTTGCAATTTGTTCAGGCGTATTTTGAGATGACATCTCCTACATTAATACCGAACAGTCTTTCGAAGATTTGTTTCAAAGCACTACTTATGGTGCTTGGTTTCACGAGGTGATCACACATGTAGGCCGGGAACCGCTTATGGTTCTTGCTAGCAATTGTTCTTGGACTTGCCATGCCCGCTGAAATACAAGACCCATGATGTTATTGGGTAGATAATATGCATGTCCGGGAGATAAGGTAAGTTTTAATTCTAGTTAGTGTCTGCTTATGTCCCAAGCAATTTAATTCTTGTTAACCCCATAATGGGTGGAACTCTTATAGAGTTGCGTCAGTTTTTTATTTCCTATATTAGTACGTTCTAACCTTGTTTTGCAGATGTTCCTGAATTTCACGCGCTTCAATGGTATTTTTTCTACCCTCTTTATTTAAATGCTTTGAGGACAAAGCATGATTCTTGTTTTGGGGGGGCATAGAAACACGTGTAATTAAGGCATCTGTTAGGATATAGATATGTATAATATGCATTTGTTTTCTAGTTAAAATTTCAAAAATTCAAAAATATAAATAAATAAGTTATGCTATACACTTAGGAATATTGGTATTGTTTTCTTTCTCTATGCTCTTAACAATCTAGAAGTCTCAATGTAGCTTTTGCATTAGAATAATTTTTAGAAACTTAGGTTAATATGTAGGTAATAATCTTTGCATCTATCTATAAATATATTACATGAGTATCTATGATTGTTAGCGAATAAGTTTTGAAATCTAGGCTAGAGTACTTATTCTACAAATCCTGTGAGAATATAGCATAAAGCCTTATAAAGTGAAACATTTGAGAAATGACACAAGAGAGAAGTAAAATCCGGATAGAGAAATCACACGTCCACTTGCTTGATCACTAAACCATATCTTAAGCGAGAATTTAGGCCCTCTTTGGATCGATATAGCCAGAAATTCAAACCTATGAATTATTTTCCGCTAGTCGCCCCTCTGAGCCTTTCTTTAGCCTTTCATAAACCACAAATCCTTTACCCTGTTATAAAAACAAAACAAAATAAAAAAAAAAAAACAACCTACCCAATTTAGAATAAGTCTGATAATAGAATGAGGAAGAAAGAAGAAGAGAAAAACATGTGTAAACAAAAATTAGTTAGTTGCTTCAGGAAATAAAGAAAAGAAGTTTCCATCCAAAGAAAAGAAAAATAAAAATAGAAATAAAATAAAAACTCCAAAAAAATAGAATAAAAGGAGTCAAAAAGCCAAAAAAAAAAAAAAAATATGGCTAAGGATGGAAACAAAGTGTAGAAGCAAAAGTAAATAACAAGGTTTTCTCTAGTTACATAATATGAAAACTCTTTTATCTCGGACTTGTCCTTTTGAATATCCATTTCCTTCCTTCTTAAACCATCTCCTAATCCCGAAACACCTAATAAAGACCTCTAGCTCAATTAGGAATAGGTTAGTGTGATAGTAAGTGGCAGATGTGTTTGATCGACTCCGACTTCCTTGTGTGTCATTGAGATTGTAAGGTAAAGTGTGCCCACTCAAGAGCACTAGAGTAAATGAAAACTTGAGTGGAAAAATCAGTGTTGTATCTTGACTATTATTGTGAGGGACCTACTTAAGGACGCTTATTCGAAGTTTTTAAACGGACTGCTATTGCATTTCATAGTATTACTCATTGTATATATGTTTATTGTAGATGATTGATTATTATGCATATATTAGCTTAGGTTTCGACTTGATTACTCTATATGCATTGCTAGTGAGAGGTATAGTTAATTTAGAGCATGAATAAGGAAACAATAGTTTTATTTCTTAGTCGTTGTAGTATAGATGAAGTTTGTGAGAACCTTCACTGGAAAACTCTCACGAGGCTATAACTCGTCCACTAGGGAATTCCTAGTGGTTTAAGGCCTTGTTGCATATGGTCAATGCAATCGCACTCAGCGAAACGAGAGTAGATAGAACTCCATTTTTGGTCACTTATTCTAATTTCTCATCTTTGCTTGAGGACAAGCAAAATGCTGTTTGGGGGTGGTTTGATAAGAGCCCAAAACTGTAGTTTTAACCCTGTAACAGTCATACTTTTAGACCAATTATGTGAGTAATAATTAAGAGTTAACACTGATTACGTGTTTTTATGCATTTCAGGCTTCAAAGTCCATTATGTGCAGAAATGTGCCACTTTAGCGAGATAAAGGAGCAAAGGTCGGTTACTAAGGAGTTCCGTGATTAAAGGCCAAGATTCAAGAAAACAAAGCCTTTCTAAAGCTCGGTCAAAGCTGAAAAGTCAAAGTCCACGCAGGCAAAAACAGTGCACAAAGTCAACAGAACTTCCGAAGACCATATCTTTGGACTCAGAACTCGGAATTGGGCCTACCTTATGTCAAAACGACCGGCTCGGAAAGAGCTTTCCAATGGTCAAAGCCTTGACCCAATCAGAGGAGCAGAAGTTGACAAAAATTCTGTTGAAGCAAACTGCAGCTGAAGAGGCCTTTTTGGACTGAAAGAATTGGGTTTTGGGCCTGATTCTCTGGCCCAAAACATGGCTCCAAGCCCATGCACGATTTTTGGATCTGAGAGTATAAAAACCAAAGCTTCACTCTTTGTTAATGGTAGATAGTTAGACCTAGATTAGTTAGCCTCCATTAATTAGTTTTAGAACTTAGTTTAATTAGTTTCAATTCATTGTATTACATTAAACCTTTGAATCTTGTTCTTCATTTGATTAGATCAATAAAGTAGTATTTTTATCAATTTCAATTTTTGTCATTTCCATTTCTAGATCTAATTTCAATTCTTGTTCTTATTTCATTTTAGTCATTAAATTAGATGTCATTATTGTTTGATTAAGTAAATTTCAATTCTTTACATTATGTTTAGTTTAGATTCAATGGGAAATGTTAGTTTGATGAATCAAGGCTAAAACCTCCATTAGAGGAGTTGATGAAGCCTTGATGAAAACTTAGTTGTTAGTGTAGAATTGTTTGTAGATTCTATTCCACTCTAGAAGGTCGTGTTTCGCCATGAGAATGGGTGGGCGACCTCACATGCTAGTTAGTATTTGGTAGAAATGCCACTTAACACTAGGGATTAGAACTCGAAAATTCTTGCCGTAAGAACGTAAGAATCGAGATACAACAATCTATGCTAGGTTATTAAGTTGGATTCGAGGTGGATTCAATTCCCCTCTAATCCTTTATCTAGATTCAAAAACAATCATATTTCCATAGCATTCGTAGTTTAAATTAAAATAATCAATTTCATATTGCATCGTAGTATAATTCCCTCTCGTAAAGCTCTCATAGACTTAAGACCGACTAATTAGATTAGAAAACAATTCCATGCTATAGCACTAGGAGTGGAACGAACTTCCTACTCCACTATATTCGATAGAATTGAGAGTAGAAACTTTGATAAACATAGCAACATAAATAGTTTAGTTTACTTACGTTTTGATTTCATCGTTCATTTCGTAAGTAAGTTATTCATTTTATGATTATCAGTAACTGGTTACCGCTTTACAAATACAATTTTCAGCAACTAAACACCAAAATTTTGAGCAATTTTCAGCAACTAGATACTATTTAATTATCAAATTAGCAACTAGATACCGAAATTGAGTTTTAATTTCAGTAACTGGTTACCACTTTACTATTACAATTTTCAACAACTAAACACCAAAATTTTGAGCAATTTCCTCAAATTAGGGATACCGATAAGTTTTAGTAATTGGTTACTGCTTTACAAATACAATTTTCAGCAACTGAACACCAAAAGATTGAGCAATTTTCAGCAACTAGATACCATTTATAGTGAACTTGTAGAAGCATGTCCGGTTCCTCCACCAATGAAGCAATGGTGGTGACATCGTGAACCGTCAATTGGGCTTTAAGGGGCATTGGGGTCACTAGGCATCCTCCAAGTTGTAACAGAAGATACTTACGATGGAACACCGATAAATATTGATTAATGAAGGGTCTTAATGAATCTGGCTAATGTAATTGTAGTAGTTGACTAACTAACAACTTTCATCAATTGAGCACCAAATTTTTGAGCAATTTGTAATATTCTCAATGAAGACAGTGGGTGCTCTAGTTCAGGCAAAACGAATTTTCAGTCATTAATTGGATACCGAAATTGGGTTTTAGTAACTAGTTACTGCTTTACAAATACAATTTTCTACAACTGAACACCAAAATTTTGAGCAATTGTCAGCAACTAGATACCGTTTATCAAATTAGCAACTGGATACTGAAATTGAGTTTTAATTTTGGTAACTGGTTACCGCTTTACTATTACAATTTTCATCAACTGAACACCAAAATTTTGAGCAATTTCCTCAAATTAGGGATACCGAAATTGAGTTTTAGTAATTGGTTACCGTTTTACAAATACAATTTTCAGCAACTGAACACCAAAACTCTGAGCAATTTTCAGCAACTAGATACCATTTATATTGAACTTGTAGAAGCATGTCTGGTTCCTCCACCAATGAAGCAATGGTGGCGACATCGTGAACCGTCAGTGACAAGTTGGGCTTTAAGGCTAATGCCAAGGGCAGTGGGATTTGGGTCACTAGGCATCCCCCAAGTTATAACAGAAGATACCTACGATGGAACACCGATAAATATTAATTAATGAAGGGTCTTAATGAATCTGGCAAATGTAATTGTAGTAGTTGACTAGCTAAGAACTTTCATCAATTAAGCACCAAATGTTTGAGCAATTTGTAATATTCTCAATGAAGACAGTGGGTGCTCTAGTTCAGGCAAAACAAATTTTCAGTCGTTAATTGGATACCGAAATTGGGTTTTAGTAACTGGGTACCGCTTTACAAATACAATTTTCTGCAACTGAACACCAAAATTTTGAGCAATTTTCAGCAACTAGATACCATTTATCAAATTATCAACTGGATACTAAAATTAAGTTTTAATTTCGGTAACTGGTTACCGCTTTACTATTACAATTTTCAGCAACTGAACACCAAAATTTTGAGCAATTTTCTCAAATTAGGGATACCGAAATTGAGTTTTAGTAACTGGTTGCCGCTTTACAAATACAATTTTTAGCAACTGAAAACAAAAAGTTTGAGCAATTTTTAGCAACTATATACCATTTATCAAATTAGCAATTGGATACCGAAATTGTGATTTAATTTCGGTAACTGGTTACCGCTTTACTATTACAATTTTCAACAATTAGATACCAACATTTGTCAACAACTAAACACCAACATTTTGAGCAATTGTCAGCAACTAGATACCACTTTACTATGTTTTGAACAGTAATTGCAATGTCTTCAATTTAGAATCCCATATGGTGCGGTGGTGCCTTTGCCTTTGCCTATGACAAACAATCCAAGAAATGAACGCACACCACTTAATGCTTGTATTTTATGGCAAGAGTGCGTAATGTAAGTTCAAACTCACTAAAAGTCTAAAACGCAGCATCCAAGTAAGAATTATATCACACCGTACCAGAGCTCTACAGCAGTATCACACCATACCAAGTAGGGCGTATTTTACTATTACGTAAAGAAATGAGAGGAGGCGGCGGGGGTGGCTGGGAGGAGGAGAGAAGATAAAGTCTCGAAGGTATTTTACAATGTTAGTAACCTATGAAAATAGTACTAAAAACCTGCATACAAAGTCACCCGGTTTCAGGAGCAAGCCCCTCTAATTTTTTAGTGAACCGGCTGGATTACTCTTAACCAAAACCAATTCCCAGGTCAAAGAGTGCCCTCTTAAGAACCGGAGTATGTATTTAACAGGACCTATAAGTTTTGAGTATCTACTATCTATATACTAAAGCAGAGACCTCTAGGTGAGATTTTTCTCTCTCCTAGGTGGCACTATAATATCAAAGCTTTTGAGTCTACTACACCACGTGGCACTCTAATATCAAATCTTTTGAGTCTGCTATGCCATGTGGATCTCTAATTGAAACCCTTCCTACTCTAATTGAAACACTTCCTACGTGTAATTAAGGAATAATACTACTCTAATTGAAACACTTCCCACGTATACTTAAAAGTTTACAATCAAACAATAATTGTGTCTGATGAATGCAACAACTATGTTATGATTTCTGCTCTTTTGAATTGAGTCTTTGTCCTGCAAGTTTGATGTGCTAGATGATTTCCTGACTCCATCAAATAAACTGGTCACTACAGAGTCTCCAAGTCCCATTAAAATTTTCATGTAAACGGCGCTTAGCCAATGCATGTAAACTTTCACAATCAACCAATGGCATGTGCAGAGCAAACAAACGAAAATTTTGACACGCCTCCTGAACTCCATACTGTACAATTCTAAGTTATCTCATCATTCATTATAATTGATGCCTTTTGTTTGAGATTACACAATGTCTTAGCTAATAATGCATCTAAATTACGAACCCAACAGCTTCTTCCATCTGGCATAGCCAAGCAGGAGCAGAAAGAGCAAGAAACAGATGGCCGAGATGACACCTACAAAGGGCCCAAAGACACCGTTGATTTCATACAATACGCAAGGAATGTTCATACCAAATATTCCGGCTATAAGAGTCTCAGTAGCTATGGCAAATGATGCAATGGTTAATGTCACCGCAGGTTGAATCAGTTCATTTTCTCTGGTTGTCAAGTTGAATATTAACATAGTCCTCTATGTCATCAATGTACTCTCGCACCTGGGGATTTAGCCAGAAACCAAGTTGAGACATACAAAAAGGCAATACTTTCAATAAGCCAAATATTAATCATTTTGACAGTGAATAGTGAAGTAAATTGATACAGCCATCTCTGTTTCCTTTTCTGTGTGTTTGTTATTCTGTGGTTTAAGACAGTAATAGCCCTGTAAACTGCTCATGGCTGGAGAAACCTTACGTTGGGAAACTTGAGGGACTGTAATGATTCCAAATCATAGTAGATATCTACTATCTAATAACATAACTCTACGAACAACAATCCTAATAAATTTAGAATTTAGATTACAAATCAAAAAAGAAAACCTTCTCTGAGAAAAAAAAAACAATGGTCTATATAAAGGACACTAAGGAGAAACAATTTATTATAACCTTAAGTATCATAAACTCTATTTTCTTCCGCTCCAAATCCTTGATGAGATTGATTTCTTCTTTGATATTGCTCTTTTTTTACTACGTTAGAGATTTGACTCTCTAATTTGATGCAAAAGCGAACTCAAAGTTTTCCTTACTCACGATCTTCGTGTTCGTAAAGTTGAAGTAAGGATTCGATCTAACCTAAAGTATAGGACAACTACAAGTTGGTTGTTACTCTTAGGGAACTAGTGAGTAAGTTTATATTAAAACTAGGTTTCTTTCCTACACAAACATTAAATAAAAACATTAAGATTCGAAATATGCAACTAAGACAAAATACAATTTACTAAATAAAAGGTGGAGAGCTAATCCTCCTCATGTGAAAATAACATTTAGTTGTTGATTTGAAAATGTTGATTTGATTCTTCCTAGACTCATAGACAAGCCCTAATGGAAGAAAACTTGATCCCTAACATGTATGGCTCATTTCTAAACTCATACATGTTAGCAATTGGAATCAAGTTATGACTTATCTCTAAGCTCATTCCTTGATTCCTAACTAGACACTACACCAACTATCATTTTGGGATAGGATGTAGGTCTAGTTGTTCTTCCTAACAACCTACCAAACCAACAATAATTATTTTCCCTCACATGAGTTGGATTAACTCCCCAAAAGGGAAGTTAGCTCATGATCCTTGGGATAAAGGATTACAAACTAGAAGAACAAAAGAGAGAGAGAAAGAGAGAGAGAGAAAGAGGAAGAAGAAAAACTAACTAAACTCACTTGCTTTTTATTTTTTTTCTCTAGAAGAAAACCAAGGTTTCCTCCATTAAAACTATTACAAGCTTTTTTTCCTAAAACTAAAAACTAAATAATAAGAATGACTAAGGAACTAAAATAATACAAGGTAAGGAAAAGAAGTCAAGGGAGTAAATGGAGTGTCCCCCCCCCCCCGCTTGTTTTGTTTTCTTCTTCATTTGAGAGACATCTCATTTCCACCCATGTGAAACATCAAACCACATTTACTTCATTTTTATCCACCACATTAAAACAAAGTGACACCTTGCCTTTTTTTCACTATTAACACCTAATCTAATTAATTACATGCAAGGTGTCAACTTTGCACCAATAATTTGTCATTTTTGTCTTAACATGCTCCATAATTGATGACTCATCCAATCTTGCGGGCCCGTATAGTGGGTCCTATGTGCAGTCCAGTGGCGGTCCGGTCTTTTGGGCAATTTTACAACTTCCCGCCTATGCGTAAAGTTCATCGCCCTGATTGTCTGAGCAGCTCACTTGTCGCATTTGGAGTCCTGGTTCAAGAGGTAGGAGCTTCGGAAGTTTGATGCTTCTGTGCGGATTTGGAAGAATTCATATACATGTCGTTCCTCGTGCTTTATTTCAGGTTTAAACCATATTTTCATGTTTACTGTGAATACCTGCAAAAGTATGAAAACATATTTATTTCATGATTATTAAACACATAGTTAACCAAATTTATATGTCTCAACGGGGTTTCATAATACACTTTTGGGTGCTTATCATTCTTCCTTGGGGACATCTGAAGAAGTTAACTTCCTCTCCAACACCCAGTGTCTACAATAAAACCATATAATGTCAAGGACCCTCACTATCTGGTACTAAATTCAAAGTTCTTATCATTATTACTAACTCCGGGAATCAATTATATCTATAGGCCATCATAAAGAACACAGATAAAGAAATAGTCTATAAGTTTCCAATCCAATGAAGAAATTTACCTCTATTGCAGACTGAACAATATGGACAACTCTGGTAAAGAAATCTCAACAAGATGAAAACGACTCCGAAAAAATTCTAATGCGGCTCCAACTCCTACTCCAAGTAAGCAAAGTTCAAAAGAATCACAAAGATGGAGAATTCAATGTCTACAAAACAAAAGAATCTCTTCTACAATGATGCAAGGAAACACAATAATACAAAAAATTGGTAAATTCTACATACCAAGTTTTATGTTATTTATATAGATAGTACATAGATGAATTGGAATCATATTTATGTCACTATATATATTTTCTACAGATACTCAATTGCTGAATTGGACTCCCTATGGACATAATCCTACGTATCAATTTGCAACACCTTCTCATGCATCTACAGGTGGAACACATGCTCAGTTGTTGAATTGGACTGAGCATGGACATTACCCTGTATTTCAATTTCCAAACCAATCTTTTGCAATGCCTTCTCACTCCATATGTCAAAATATTGTCACACAACTATTTGGTAAGTTTACTATATAAAACAATATTCCTAATTTCACTTTACCTCGACACTACTTGATCTAATGAGATATTCCTAATTTCAATTTACCTCGACACTACTTGATCTAATGAGAAAAGTTAAGCTTACCTCGACACTACTTGACCTAAAAATCCAAGTAGATCGAACTAAAAAAAAAAAGTATAATAAGAAATTGTGAGAATACTAAGTTTGTAATGCATAAGGTGGTTTGCCTTTACACCAAAAACAGCAGTATCATCTTCATCTATTTGGATATGACACACCAAAGACTTAAACCTTTGAAGAAAACTTAAGGTGAATTTCTATATATCATGGTTTATATATTATATTTTCTACAGGTGGGACACATACACAATGGATGAATTGGACTACTTATGGAAATTATCCGGCAAATCAATTCCCATACCAATCTTTCACAACACCTTTGCAAACTACCACAAAAACAAATCAACATGAAACTGTCGTTGATGCTATGGACATCGAAAAAGAGTACGCAGACTACGATGATCAAATTTCAAGTGGCAATAAATAAAATTATCAATTTATTATATTTTTTTTTACTGTCGTTATATACATATTAATTAATCTTATTATGTAATAGATGAGGAAAATGTAGGTTCACAAGACGAAGAAATGAATGATGACGGAGATAACAGTGAAGATACTATCATAAGTAAGTAGGATTTCCATATAACACATTCACAAATAACACTGATTAATTACAATGAAGCATTTTGTCTAACCTAATATATTTTTTTTCAGGAAAGTCTTTTGAACCTTCGAATTTTGGTAAACCAACTTGCGTGTGCAAACACTGTGGAGCTATAATGTGGTACGAAGAAAGAACCATAAGAAGTAAGCGACCGCTTAATCCAATTTTTTTTCTGTGTTGTTAGGATGGAAAAGTTAAATTGGCATTACTGAAAGAAACTCCAAGATTTTTAAAACAGTTGTTAGACTACAATGGAGGACCTAGATTAGCAAAGTTTAGAGAAAATATGAGGACGTATAATATGATGTTTGAATTTACATCAATGGGTGACAAAATTGACAGAAAAATCAATAATGGTGGTGGACCTTATGTTTTCAAACTCGGTGGCCAAAATCACCATAAAATTGGATCTTTGCTACCAATACCTGGAACCAAACCGAAATTTGCACAGTTATACATCTATGACACACAAAATGAAGTGGATAACCGATAGCAGAATAAATGCCTTGAGCGAAGCCGAGAAAAGCAAAACTTTAGATAGAGAAGTAATTGAAGGGATAATCAAAATGCTTGACAAAGGTAAGAGAATGATCTGACAAAAGTTTTCAGAATGACAAGAGATAGATTTAAGAAATCTGAATTTGTTCCTGTGCGTATAAGATTAATCGAATGCGTAACAGAGACGCAAGACAATATAATCTACCAATGCGATCTGAAGTAGCTGCCCTAATTGTCGACGACGGATTTGAGCATAATCGAGGAAGAGATGTCATTGTGGATAGAGTCGGACAAGGGTTATAGAGAATATATCAGCTACAACCAAGTTTCATGGCTTTGCAATATCCATTGCTCTTTCCACACGGCGAAGACAGATACTTAGCAGTCATTGAGCGCAATCAAGTGCCAGGAACAAGGACGTCAAAAAGAAAGAGAATTAGCATGCTAGAATTCTATGCATTCAGAATTCAACAAAGAGAAAATGAAGGCCATACTGTGATTCTAAGTGACCATCTCTTCAAACAATATTTGGTTGACTTATACGCATGCACAGAAGAGGACAGGTTTCCCTATATAAGATCAAACCAAAAACAAAATAAGATCCGAGTTGTACCAAAACCTAAAAGATGTCGTTATTGCCGGAGACACAACACCAGCATCTGTAGGAAATAGGGTAGTTTTACCGTCAACATTCACAGGAGGACCACGATATACGGTACAAAATTATCAAGATGCACTCGCCATCTGTAGATTTATAAGATCACTTGACCTCTTCATCACTTTTACATGCAACCAGAAATGGCTAGAGATTGAAGAGTTCACAAAGAAAACTGGGCAAACAGCAGAAAATAGAGACGAAATAGTAGCTCGGGCTTCAAAATTAAATTGGATGAACTGATGGATGATTTGTGCAAAAGAAAACACTTTGGAAAAGTCTGGGCAAGTAATATCACTTTTAAATTTATGTTTTACTAAATCTATTTTAGCTGATTTAGGACTACTGATAACATGATTTTGTGTTTTGCTTTTCGCTACATAAAAACCAATTTATAAATTCTGTTAGCATCAAAAGAATACTTAACATTAAACTATATAGTGACTGCAAGGATATCAAGAACGACACAGACAAAAAATGTTCTATAATTAGGCAACATAAATAATCAAGAGCAAAAAATGGATGTACCAGTTACTTGAACAAAGGCTCTGGTGTCCTTATTTTGTGGTCCTTAGGTAGAGTATCCCATCATCTTTCTTGCCCTGCCCAATTCCGCTTTTCCATCTTGAAGTGAAATTTCAGGAGGTAAATAGAGTTGTTTCATTACCTTAGATGACACAAGAAAACATACTTAGACAATATCAAATTGAGATACAACAATATAGCACTTAGTTTCAAACCTTTAGCTGAAGTTCACATAACAATGGAACACTTACCATACCGTACCATCATCTGAAATATTCTAAGGAAGAGAAATTGTGCATTATCATAAAATCCCCCAGTTAATAGCAAAGCAGCTTCATCACACCTCTACAAACCTACATGTAAAAAAAAATTAAGCAACGATAAAGAGATGATAAGCAAAGACCAAAAAAATACAAATTAACAAAGCATAACACTCTATGTATGTACACTATCTGAATTCATATTCCTATTCATGTAACTCTACTACAGTCTAAGTGTTTTTTCAAATACTAAAACCTCATTTAATTTATTGTTAATTTGCAGCTATCTACATGATTGAGTTTCAAAAAGGGGGACTACCACATGCTCACATTTTGTTGTTCCTTGAAAACAAACCAAAGACTGCAGCAGATATTAATAAAATCATATCAGCAGAGTTGCCCGATAAAAGCGACCCCATTGCTTATGAAGCAGTTTTACAATTTATGATACATGGTCCGTGTGGACATCTAGATGAGAAATGTCCTTGTATGGTAAACAACAAGTGAAAAGGCTTCTATCCGAAGAAACTTTGAAGCCAAACCACATTTGACATCAACGGCAGGAGGCCCAAGTAAGTGCATAGAACAGCCATCACGTCTTTACAACTGTTTTAATGATGACAAAATTACAAAAATAGCTAACTACGTACTCATGAGTCATGATCATAAGTAGAATTGTAAATTAAAAAAAAAAAAAAAAAAAGAGACGAACCATATGTACGAACCACACCATATCTACCAAAACATGTCGATCTGTCAGAAACACTAAGTAGCAAGTGTCACTCTTAAGAGTACTAGTTGTCCCAGCCAATCCATATATATAGTGGAACAGAGACGCACTCTATATTATTTGTGTTATACATTACTTTGAAGTTTGACTTGAGTATCTGCAACTAACATTCACATTTGTCAAATATGTTCGCATTGATGTGTAGTAACTTTTCTGAGTATTGATCACAACTAAAGAAATCAGGACTGTAGTAAGCTTTTAGAATATTGCTCAGTCAAAACCAATGCTAATTATTAAAGTATATTTTAGCATGTATAATATTGGATCGAGGCCGGGCATATGCCCAGAACTAGTGAGATTCTAAAGGAAAGTTGAGGAAACTTGGAAGTGACTTGTTGCTTGCCATAAAAAAAAGGGTCCTGTTAAATACATACTCCGGTTCCTAAGAGGGCACTCTCCGATTTGGGAACCGGTTTTGGTTAAGAGTAACCCAGCCGGTTTACTAAAAAATTAGAGGGGCACGCTCCTGAAATCAGGTGACTTTGTATGCAGGTTTTTAGTACTATTTTCATAGGTTACTAACAGTGTAAAATACCTTCGAGACTTTCTCTTCTCTTCTCCTCCCGACCACACCCGCCGCCTCCTCTCCTTTCTTTACGTAATAGTAAAATATGCACCACTTGGTATGGTGTGATACTGCTGCAGAGCTCTGTTATGGTGTGATATATAATTCTCACTTGGATGCCGCGTTTTAGACTTTAAGTGAGTCTAAACTTACATTACGCACTCTTACCATAAAATACAAGCATTAAGTGGTGTGCGCTCATTTCTTGGATTGTTTGTCATAGGCAAAGGCAAAGGCACCACCGCACCATATGGGATTTTAAATTGAAGACATTGTCATTACTATTCAAAGCACTGTAAAGTGGTATCTAGTTGCTGACAATTGCTCAAAATGTTGGTGTTTAGTTGCTGAAAAATGTTGGTATCTAGTTGCTGACAATTGCTCAAAATGTTGGTGTTTAGCTGCTGAAAAATGTTTGAATCTAATTGCTGAAAATTGTAATAATAAAGCAGTAACCAATTACCGAAATTAAAACTCAATTTCGGTATCCAGTTGCTAATTTGATAAATGGTATATAGTTGCAGAAAATTGCTCAAACTTTTGGTATTCAGTTGCTGAAAATTGTATTTGTAAAGCGGTAACCAGTTACTAAAACTCAATTTCGGTATCTCTAATTTGAGAAAATTGCTCAAATATTTGGTGTTCAATTGTTGGAAATTGTAATAGTAAAGCGGTAACCAGTTACCGAAATTAAAACTCAATTTCGATATCCAGTTGCTAATTTGATAAATGGTATCTAGTTGCTGAAAATTGCTCAAAATTTTAGTATTCAATTGCTGAAAATTGTATTTGTAAAGCGGTAACTAGTTACTAAAACCCAATTTTGGTATCCAATTAACGATTGAAAATTCATTTTGCCTGAACTAGAGCACCCACTGTCTTCATTGAGAATATTACAAATTGCTCAAACATTTGGTGCTCAATTGATGAAAGTTGTTAGTTAGTTAACTACTACAATTACATTAGCCATATTCATTAAGACCTTTCATTAATCAATATTTATCGGTGTTCCATCGTAGGTATCTTCTGTTACAACTTGGGGGATGCCTAGTGACCCAAATGCCACTGCCCTTGGCATTAGCATTAATGCCCAACTTGTCATTGACGGTTCATGATGTCGCCACTATTGATTCATTGGTGGAGGAACCGGACATGCTTCTACAAGTTCAATATAAATGGTATCTAGTTGCTGAAAATTGTTCAAAATGTTGGTGTTCAGTTGCTGAAAATTGTATTTGTAACTATTCTTTGAGCGCGTTCAACTCTAACGGGGGTTCATAAAATTGATTTGATTTTTTTTAATATTTGTTGAATTATTTTGTATCAAAAAGTTTTAACTATAGGATATTGTAATGATTCGTAGAAAGGGCATTAAGGCATAATAATATAGTATTAATAAAAGAAAAAAATTGTTCAACAAACTTAATTAATTTGTTTTATGAACAAACCACTGACAAATTCTAAAATTTAAAAGTAGAATCTATCTTTCTTTCATGCACAAATTCAAATTGGAAAAGTCATTGACCTCAAAATTTAACTGTTGACATTTTTTAATTGATTATATTTTGACAACCAATCATTTGCCCCACCCTAATTTACACTTTAATTCATAGGCGGAACATGTTCAGTTCACATTTTGTGAAAACAGAATTATTTATATTTTTAAATTATTTACTTAAATTACATAAATCGGCACCCTTCACAAAATGGTGACCGTTTTCATATAATTGATTTTTTTTAATAATAGAATGGGGACCCCACCCTAATAAAACCCTTCGACTTCTTTTTGTTGTTTAATAATAAAAATTTGATTAAAGTTTTGTGAGAATGTCAAATGAGGCGAAGACCATAATGAAGCCACTTGAATAGCAAAACAATCCCAAATTGTACAAAAAAATATATGATAAACACTATTTTAAATGCAAAATTATATTTGTCGAGACTTTCTCACTGCATACCATACAACTATGTTTTGAGGTTAGTATGATGCATTTGCATTCAGTTTCCGATTTTTCGTTAATAATTCTTTGATGGTAGTTCGATGCATTTGCATCCGTTTCCGATTTCACGTTAATTATTCTTTGAAGTTAGTTCGATGTATTTGCATCCAGTTATTTCCAATTTTTCGTTAATTATCCAAGGTGGTGTGTAATACCAACTTCTATTGATCCTTCTGTAGCGTCCTTGCAAACATGGCATAAAAAAATATACATGATTCACTATGTGGGATCATCATAGATTATCCAATTTCCAATTTCCCGTTAATTATTCTTTGAGGTTAGTTCTTTACAGTTGCATCTAATTTCCAATTTTTCGTTAATTATTTTTTGATTAAATTTCCTATTAATTATTCTTTGAGGTTATTTCAATGTATTTGTATCCTATTAAATATTCTTTAAAGTTAGTTCTAAGTATTTGCATTTAATATTTTTTTAGGTTAGTTCCATGCATTTGTACCCAGTTTCCTATTTCCTGTTAATATTCTTTGAGGTTAGTTCAATTAATTTTGCATCCATTTTCCGAGTTCCCATTAATTATTCTCTGAGATTAGCTCAATGCATTTGCATCCAGTTTCCGATTTCCCGTTGATTATTCTTTGATGTTAGTTATATTCATTACATCCTATTTTCTATTTCCCGTTAATTATTCTTTGAGGTTAGTCAATGCATTTGCATCAAGTTTTCGAATTTCTGTTAATTATTCGCTGAGGTTAGTTCAATGCATTTGCATCCAATTAATTTTTAATTTTCTCTTGATTATTCTTTGAGGTTAGTTCCATTCATTTGCATCACGTTTCTGACTCCCGTTAATTATTCTTTGGGGTTAGTTTAATGCAATTGCATATAGTTTCCGATTTCTCGTTAATTATATTTTAAGGTTTGTTCAATGCAATTACATCCAGTTGCCGATTTCTCATTCATAATTCTTTGAGGTTAGTTCGATGCATCTAGTTTCTGATTTCCCGTTAGTTATTAGTTGAGATTAGTTCCTTGCAGTTGGATCCAGTTTCCGATTTCCCATTAAGTATTCTTTGACGTTAGTTTAATGCATTTGTATCAAGTTTCTGATTTCTCATTAATTATCCAAGATGGTGTGTAATACCAACTTCTATTTATCCTTTTGTAGTGTCCTTGCAAACCTGGAATTAAAAAAAAAAAAAAAAAAAAAAATTATACATGGCTCGTGGAATCATCAAAAAATTATCAAGTTTCTGATTTCCCATTAATTATTCTTTGAGTTTTGCTCCATGCATTTGTACCCAATTTTTTATTTCCCGTTAATTGTTCTTTGAACTTAATTTCCCGTTAATTATTCTTTTTTCAGTTTCTGATTTCTCGTTAATTACTTTTTGAGGTTAATTAGATCAATGCATTTGCATCCAGTTTCCGATTTCCTGTTAATTATTATTTGACGTTAGTTCAATGCAGTTGCATCCAGCTTCCAATTTCCTTTTTTTTAAGGTTAGTTCAATGGATTTGCATTCAATTTCCTCTTTCCTGTTAATGATTCTGTGAGGTTAGTTTAGTGCATTTGCATTCAGTTTTTGATTTTCCGTTAATTATTCTTTGAGGGTAGTTCCATGCTGTTGCATCCAATTTTCGTTTTCTCGTAAATTATTCTTTGAGGTTAGTTCCATGCACTTGCGCCCAATTTTCAATTTCCTGTTAGTTATTCTAATTCAATGCAGTTGCATCCACTGTCCAATTTCCTGTTAATTCTTCTTTGAGGTTAGTTCAATGCATTTGCGTTCAGTTTCTAATTTAATTTCACGTTAATTATTATTTGAGATTAGTTCAATGCAGTTGCATCTAGTTTCCCACTTCTCTTTAATTATTCTTTGAAGTTAGTTCCATGCATTTGCATATAGTTTATGATTTATTGTTAATTATTCTTTGAGGTTAAGCATTTGCATATAGTTTCCGATTTTCCGTTAATTATTCTTTGAGATTAGCTCTAGTTTCCGATTTCCCGTTAATCATTTTTTTAGGTTAGTTTAATGTAATTGTATCCAGTTTCTGATTTTTCGTTAATTATTCATTGAGGTTAGTTCAATGCATTTGCATCCTGTTTTCGATTTCTCGATAATTGTTCTTTAAAGTTAGTTCGATGCATTTGCATATAGTTTCCAATTTCCCTTTAATTCTATATTGATTTTTTCAGCTTCTATGAATGCTTGCAGATACATGTTTTGATCAGAAACTGAGAAGGAGATCAAATACATGTACCTTGAGTGAAAGTAATTTGGAGATTATTATTAGAGAAGGCATATGATTTACAAAACTTAGAGCTGTGAGTGGAGCAGAGTTAGTTATCAAGGTGGTGAAGAACCTCAAGGTGTGTGTAGATTGCCATGCTACTATTAAGGTGATTTAGAAGCTGACTGAAAGGGAAATAATTGTGAGGGATAACAACAGGTTTCACAGTTTCAAGGATGGTGTCTACTCTTGCAAGGATTATTGATGAATTGAACCTAACAAATTCTCGCAATAGTTTGAGTATCGCAATAGACATGCATGTTTGATAAAATAATAGGTAGTTTTCGATAGATTGTAACTTAAAGATACAAGTTTCTAAAGATTGAAGTGTATGATTGGGCCATTCTATTTACTGCATATATACACTTGTACAATTTGGAGCACTTTAGGAAGAAAATTTATGCCAAACTACACTGTAGCCAGGGTACTTAGCTTCATACAAATTAGTTTTCATAATGAAAACTAATGTTTAATTAATTAAGAATAGCCTAATTAAAGTGCATTAAGTCTACCCTTAACACTTGGTCGATAGGACATAGAATCAAGCGTTGTTGGTAATATCTTCACTCAGATTAAAGAACATGCAGTTCTTATATTGTCTATGTTGGCTATGGCGCTGTGCCAATCAACGATACAATTATGCAACTACTATGATGTGAAGGATAACTTGGAAAAAATTATTCAATTGCTGAAATATATTAAAGGGAAGATGTTTATTTGAATGAAAATATATGATTGACAGGCATCTTGGACTTCCTATCACAAATGAAAAGTAAGGAAATCCCACTCATTACATGGCAAAAACCTATTGGTATATATGGGTCCTTCATAGAAACACAATGATACTGCTATGAAGTCAACTGCATCCTCTATTGCATTGTCGAAAATAGCTAGCATATATGGAAATCTTTTACTTCTAACAACAACAACTAACATTCACAAAATTTCCTACAGCAGTTGGAGCAGCTTGGAATCTATGTCCCTCACAATCTTTTGGGGATTTGAAGTCAGAGCTATCCTACTCAACCTTGCTATATATTGTAGAAAATGAGCTCCAATCAATGACCTTACTGTCAATAAGTTTCATCAGTTTCTAAGAAAAAAATGGGATTAAAATTATAATTGCTAAGTACAATGTCATGCAGACAGCTAGCTAATACTAATCCTTGTTACTACGATTGAAAATCTATAAGCTAAGAAAACTATACTCAATATTTGCTAGAAAATGAAATTAAGAGAATACATTTGCTTTTTTATTCCATCAATAGTTTCTTAAGAAAATAACAATAGCACGGGTATTCATTTTGAACATTTCCACCTGCATCTGTATACTTCCAACTGCAATTGTATTTCCACTTGCGATTTTTCTCAGTTTCAGATTTCATGTGAATTCTTAGTTCTTCCACCTGCAAGTAAAATTGATTTTATACTCAAGTGAGTGGAGTTCATGGAGATTAAAGCTGGCGTCACACTTTGAGTAATTGGAAAGACTAATGAACATGCATCAGTACAGGGCTTCAATTAGAAAGATTAATAAGCATAAAAGAAAATTTTGAATTTAACCTACACACTTACTGTAATACCTAAGCACGACTTTTCTAGAATCTAGACTGGATTGAAATACCATCATTATTGTGAGATTCCGGAGATATTTCTATAAATTATTTTGAAAAAGTTGTTTGACTAAATCGTTGAGAAAGAAAATCATACCGCAAAAACAACAATAGATGATATGTGGCACAACCTTAGTCAAAGGACCACACATAGACACAATACTGTAATATGGACAAACTTGATATAAAGAGTAACTGTGAATCACATTTAGTATTCTGAGAATTTCAATGGAACTTAGCAGTCGACCCAATAGAATTAGAGAAGACACAATATTTGGCCAAAATCTAGCTACTCCTACCAAGCTACAAATTTGATCAATAAGCTATAAATAATTAAAAATAAGAAAAATATGATGATGAGTGGCTCTATGTAGCATATAAGTTCCACGATAATATACCAAGATGCTTGAAATGGAAACTATTGATGTGCCAGCAACGAAATAAAAGTAGATAACTCAATCTCCAGAAGCAAGGGTTGAATTGGCTTTTAACCTGTAATGAGGTACAATGAGATATAAAGACTAAGAAAAATGCCCTAGAATTATAATGGAGATAACAAAGGATTACTATGTTTAACCTCTTGAACTTTTGAGAATTTAAATTTTCCTAAGAAAGTTTGAACAGACAGAGACTTTATTGAATTGGTTGCAAAATCTTCAAAATAGTTGCTCCTGTGTATCTGCTAAAATGGTCAAAGAGATCAATAAACATCAGATAACATCAAAATGACAGTAGATAAGTTAAGCTATTAGGAAGTTGATATCTTTGTCCAGATACGACCTTGGTCTAGAATAGTTTTTTTTTTCTTACATGGATTTGTGAATGTCTTGGTCAGTTTCGAAAAGCTACATAGCAAACAAATTGGAAATCCATTCCAAGAGAAATCATTTATAGTCCTTTACTTGTTTCTTTCTATTAAGGCTTAATTTCTTATGTTATCTAAGAGAGTTACACTGATAGGTGGAAATCAGACGTACATAAATATGTACTTGAATTAGTGATGTATACCCCATGTAAGCGGGTAAACCCCATGTAATTTGGCTCCTTTGGATATACGTGAGTGCTTTTTCTTGTGTCTAAATATTAATTTCTTAGAATATGTCGTCATAGCTTCTAAAGCTATGTCTTTCCGTTCTTATATAAAGCCAAACTCAACATTCTCCAAATAACAAAAATGAAAAAAGTTTGTTCAGGGAATGATCTACATTGCTTAATAAGGTTAATTACTTAATTATTTATGCAAGCAAATCAATTAAATAGTTGGACAGGATACGTGTTTACAGCTTCACCTAACGTCTCAACTGTGTAATTAAGTATTTGTTCTTATTAAAGAAAAAGCTATCAAATGTCAAGTTGAATCTAAAACAAAGTACCAAAATATCTTCTAAAGTGTTTACCACTAAAATCATACTTAACCCAATAGGTCAAATCCTAAGGGGAAAAAAAAATTGAATTAAGAAATCAATATATTAACATAACTATACTTTATAGACTAATAATGATTGTATGGTTACCTTTTATTAAACAAATCATCTTTTTGTCCAAAGGAACAAAGGCTCTGTTCCATGTTCCTCTTCTTCCTTATTAATAGGATAAACAACGAAGTGACTACTCTGAAAAGTTTAAAGAGAGAACAACTACACCAAAAGGTTACCTAAATTTAAACAATGCTTTTAGACTAAAAATCTTATCAAGAATGTAGCATCTAATTGTTTCACAAAATCATTATCTTTTCTCTTAGTGATCAACATATAGCATCGAAGGTAACCATGAAGGCATTATAAATTGTATGTTCGCACGTCAAATATAACCATCGTTTTCTTAAATCCTGATAAACAAAAGTTCAGATTTTCTACTAATATCTCAGAATTACCTGTACGTGACACTTTTTGATCAAGTATTGCATCACTTGATATCTTGTCCACAACTTTTGAGGATATATATTAAGATCAATCCAATAACAATATATATACCTTTGAGATCTTCATCCGCTGAATAGAAGAAATATTCTCCTTCACTGATATCTACAACACCCCTGCAGATTATTGGAGCTTATTTTTACTTACAGATGTTGCTTAAAAGTGAGATTTATCATTCTCCTTCCCTAATATCTGCAACACAGATCGATCTATTTATCATTCATCTTTGGAATAAGAATAGTAAAAAAGGAAGAAAAAAAATGCATTGTTATCTGTTTAAAAGAGAATAAACATGGCCAAATTTCGAACAATGATAGATCTCAACTTGAGATTTTACTGTTAGCTTTTGGTAGCCTAATGTACTAAGAGAGCATAATTTAGTGATCTGGTGATAGGGAGCACCTTCGCGAGTAAAAATAATCTCCCATTATGTCCTCTCAGATTAATTGTAGATAGTAGGTCTCTTGACTGCAAGATATGCACACAAAAATCTAAGCATGAAGAACACTGTCTTCCAATGGTAGCTTACAAACAACTATACTTGTACTATGATGTCTTAGGTCACAGGCGTGTAAATAAATACTGATTTTGGTATTCGTTAATGATTCCTCTAGCATAAGCAACATATTGTTTTAGCAAATATATTCAGTCGAGGCTATGGTTTTTAAATTACTATAATTTGTAGTGTTCATCAATAAAATGACCAAAAAGTGAATTGTCTCGATAGATTATCAAGAAATAAGCAAACTCTATATATCTTACCTATTTTATAACAATTTAGCAATGTTTTCTTAGCTTAAAGAAACAAAAAACTCTAACATAACAATAAGATAAATGTGTAATTATAAATTACCAAGTTAATATGTAACTTAAGACTTAAAGGGTCACCTCAAGGAAAGCTAGGTTCCTTTCCATTGCTTTGAAGTATACCAATTTATCGATCAAGAACGACTTAGTATCGACTACCTGAAAACCACATTATGACAGAAAATCATGAGGAAAAAATATATAAAATTTATTCCACTCATAAAAAAATATGGAAAAAATGACAAAATAGGATTATAAGAGAACGAATATATCATTACTTTTGTATGCATCCCGAAAAAAAATTAAGTTTCTCAAGAAAAGTTGAAATATTAAAAGGCGCAATCACCAAGTAAGCATATACTCCATTGAAAACAGGTAATTCGAAAAGAAAATAACTAAGCAAGAAGAAGCTTGTATGAATGGAAACTAATTTCTTAGCGCAATTAGCTAGGTAATCAAAGTGAACCAAATATATCAAATAAGAGCAATATATATCTAAAATTGGGCATAGTTAAGAAAAAAGAACCCAACGACATAACCGATAGAACGACTCAACCAACTCATTCAATGAATGACTCAAACAATTATATGAATGTGCACTACCGGAAAAAAAAATGAACTACATACTGAGGTGTATTAGGACTGAAGCAGGAAAACATTAGAAAAACTGCATCACCATTGTTTTAGTGACAATGACAGATAATATTCGCATCTAAAATTCATCTATTTGGATAAAGAGATAATCTTGGTTTCAAACAAAAGGGAAAGGCTAGCTATAACACAATAAATCAGTAACCTACCGTTAACAAAAGAAGTTTGGAATTGCATCTTAAAACCTTATCAGTTGCAACAGATCAGCTGCAAAAGAGAGGATCAAAGGTAAAACAATATAATATAGATTGGTTATGTAAATATCTAAGGCCTAATCACAATACAATAAGCTACCCGTATTAAAAGAAGTTTTGAACCCATTCAAATAATTGATATATGCTCTCATAAGATAGAAAAAAGAAAATCAGAAGCTTCTTGCTAGGATGTACTTCTAGAAAATCAAAAGGCTTTCTCGAGCAACTAACCAAAATCTCCCAAGATAGAAAATAATAGCAAAAGCTTCTAGGGATACTGTTTACATTAGACTTTGACAATCATTCAGGAAAGAAGCCGTGGAATCAATTCAAGTTGATCATACATGTTAACTTCTTAATGTGCATAGTGAGAGATTCAATGTAATCTAGTGCATTAGTCAAAATTTATTTATTTCATAACCTATACAAACAACTTAGCAGCTTAACATGTTCCTAATATTACCATACCCTAGCTCTACCTATCAAGTTCTAGAGCTTGAGAAACTGTAACAATAACCTATATATGCACCACCAATTCTTATAAATGTATCCATGTCTTGTGATTATTGTACTCTATCGCAGGAATAGATGTACTCAAGCTTCACATTATACTAATAGAAAACACATTAACCACCTTTCATTTGTCTAGCTCTAATCTATTAAACTATAGTTTCAATCCTTCAAGCTTTCTAGCTTCTGAAACTGTATAAATATAACGTAGCACCCATGTAGAGTGTATAGAAAAACATATTGACTCGCACGAAAAGTAAAAAAATATAATGACCACTGGACATTATATAATAGCTGAAAATAAAAAATCGTACCTCCAAGCCATCGCTCAATTCGTAAACTAATCAAATAATTTCAATAGATAATAACCCAAAAAAAAAATTACCTGAGGTTTCCAAACCTAGAATACTCACTGAATACGTCCGTTAGCGAAAAATAACTTCATTGCCATGATTGATAAATCCCAGAATAACTTACAATGACATTCCCTAACTTCTTAAACCCAAACCTCATTTTTCAATTGAGAACTTGCAAAAAACCAAAACTTTTAAATATTTGTGTGATTGATTGTCCCTAATATTTGTGTCGATAGTTTGTTTATTGACAGAGAATATGAGTGTCGAGACGATAGGGTATATTAGGTAGTGTTGCAATTGCTGGTTTTTTGTTTCCAAAATAAGCAAACCACATTTTGGAAGTATGACCGACTTCTTAAGACCCCTCTCCCCACCTTCCTTACAGTTGTACAATAGTCAAGGTAGCACATTCCAAACTTGTTTATTTCTTTTATCTAGGAGAGTCAACTGCTTTTAGTTTGCTAAACTAACCTTTAGCCGAAGTTGGCGTATACATATGCATTAGAATTTTGGCTCCTAAAGTACTTTAAAACTTGTCTAAGGTGTTATTACCAACTTTTGTTAAGGTGATTTTTTGTGTTCCAATTGTGGCTAAAAACTTTGCCAGTGTTTGTATTATACTTGTTTACTACTCCTACTCCAAATAAATAAGCAAGATGTACTTACAGATGCGGTGAAGTTGTTTTTGTAAATTGTAATCATCAGTGGCAATCAGTCATTTCGTTTAGAAGTGTTCAATATATACTGACATAAGCCAATGATAAAATGGAAAAACGATAGTTTTACCTACGAAGAAACAATGAAACTCAAATATAAGTAAAACTAAAATGGCTTTTCTTACCTATATATATCAAAGTTTCTACTCTCATTTCAATACAATATGTTTAGAGTAGAGAATTCGTTCCACTCCTAGTTTGTTTAGGTGTAACGTTTCCTAGTTCGTGTAAGCTAACAAAGTTATGAGAGTAATAGAATTGAAATTAACTACGATGGTAATTCAACTAATCAAGATGCGATAAATGAAATCACAGCAATTTAATACTAAATTGACAATATGAGGAGGAATTAGGGGAATTTGATTCTACCTTGATTCGACTCAATTTACTAACGAAGAATTTGTCGTAATCCGAATTGAAATGTTTTCACATAACAATTGGGTCTCTCTAATCCCTAATCATTCATGGTAATCTCTACCAACTAACAATCAGCATGTGAAGCAATCAAACCCATTCTCATGGAGAACTAATTACTTTTTAGAATGGAATAGATTACTACGATGATTTCTACGCTAATAAAATCAAGTTTCATCAAGGCTTCCTCAAACCCCTCTAATGGAGGTTTTAGCCTTGAATCATTACACTATCATTTCTAACACAAGAACAATAAGAACAAGTCATTTGATATAAGTAATTTAAACTTTATAATTCTAATTGAACAATAGTCTAAGATTCAAAATGAATTAAAACTGAATTTAAAACTAAGATTATGAATAACTAATTATCAATTTAAGACAAACTAAATGAAATAAACCAAGTAATGGATTCCAAAACTAAATTTAGTGTTCTAACTAATTTATTGATAATTCACTAGATAAACAATAAGTTATTGATTCTACAAATTAATTTCTTGTTCTAAAAACTAAATCTATATAAAATAACTAGATCTCAATTAAGTTATTGGATAATCACTAAGTAAAAAACTAAGTAGCTTAAGAGCTAAGTCTTTTTCTCCTCATTTGGAGGAGACCAGATCCACAATTTTGTGCATGGGCTGAGGAGCCATGTTTTGGGCTGGAAAATCGAGCCCGAAACCTCATTACTTCAGTCCACAAAGGGGTTTTCAGCTGAAAATTACTTCAATAGCCTTTTCATCAACTTCTGCTCCTCTAATTGGGTCAAGGCTTAGATCATTAGAAATCACGTTTCGAGCCGGTCGTTTTGAAATAAGGTAGGCTCAATTCCGAGGTCTGAGTCCAAAGATACAGCCTTCGAAAGTTCTACTGACTTTTGTGCGCTATTTCTGCCAGCGTTGACTTTGACTTTTCAGCTTTGACCGGACTTTAAAAAAGCTTTTTCTCCTTGAATCTTGGCCTTTAATCATAGAACTTCTTAGCAACCAACCTTTGCTCCTTTCTCTCGCAAAAGGAACGAATTTCTGCACATATTCGACTCCAATGCCTGAAATACATAAGAACACGATAACAGTACTAACTCTTACTTATTAATCACATAATTGGTCAAAAAGCAATATTGTTAAGGGGTTAAAACTACAGTTTTGGGCTCTTATCAAACCACCCCCAAACAGGATTTTGCTTGTCCTCAAGCAAATATGAGAAATTAGAATAAGCGACCAAAAATGGAGTTCTAACTAATCTCATTTCGCCGAGTGCGATTGCATTGACCATATGCAACAAGTAGGGCTGTCAATGGGTTTCAATAACCCGATAACCGATCCGAACCAAACCGTTAAAAAATGGTTTGGGTTTTGATAATTTAGTTTACCCTCTACCGAACCGATAAGATATTGGTTTGGTTTTGGGTTTGCCTTCCACCGAACCGATATGAACCCGAACCAATAAGATATCATTTTAGTAATATTTATGTTTAATTTTGTATGTGTTTATCAATTTTGTGGTTACAATTAATTAATTTAATTTAAGATTTTATTGATTTTATAGTTTTCAGTTCGGGTTCGGTTTGCAATATATCTTATCGGTTCAGTTCGGTTTTGGATTAGATGTAATATTATCGATTCGGTTCGATTTTGGGTTCCCAATTTTCTAATCGGTTCGGGTTCTGATTTTCCAAAACTCGACCCAAACCGATCCATTGACAGCCCTAGCAACAAGGCCTTAAACCACTAGGAATTTCCTAGTGGACGAGTTATAGCCTCGTGAGAGTTTTCCAGTGAAGGTACTCACAAACTTCGTCTAGACTATAATGACTAAGAAATAAAACTATTGTTTCCTTATTTATTCTCAAATATCTATACATCTCACTAGCAATGAACACCGAATAATCAAGTCGAAACCTAAACTAATATATGCATAATAATCAATCATCTACGAATAAACATATATACAATTAGCAATATTATGAAATGCACTAACAAGTTCGTTTCTGAAACTTTGGAATAGCGTCCTTAAGTAGGTCCTCACATAAATGTCAAGACAAAAACACTCTGATTTTTCCGCTCAAGTTTCACTACTCCAGTGTGTAATGGGCACACTTTACCTTATAATCTCAATGACACACAAGGAAGCCGAAGTCGATCAAACACATCTGCCATTTACTATCACACTAACATATTCCTAATTAAGCTAGAGGTCTTTATTAGGGGTTGCGGGGATTAGGTGATGGTTTAAGAATGAAGGAAATGGATATTCAAAAAGAACCAATCTGAGATAATAGAGTCTTCATATTACGTAACTAGGGAAAACCTTATTCTTACTTTGCTTCTACACCTTGTTTCCATCCTTAGCCATTTTTTTCTTTTTCTTTGGCTTTTGACTCCTTTGATTCTGTTTTTGGAGTTCTAACTCTTTATTTTATTATATATATTTTTTTCTTTTCTTTGGATGGAAACTTTCTTTTCTTATTTGAAGCAACTAACAATTTCTTGATTTCAAAGGTCTTTCTCTTTTCTATTCTTCATCTCTATTCTCAGACTCATTCAAAGAATGGGTAGGCTAATTTTTATTTTTATTTTGTTTTGTAAAAGGGTAAAGGATTTGCAGGTTATGAAAGGCTAAAGAAGGGCTCAGAGGGGCGACTAGCGGAAAATAATTTCATAAGGTTTGAATTTTTGACTATATCGGTCCAAAGAGGGCCTAAATTCTCGCTTAGGCATAAGAAGGTACTTATGTCTCATGTTATGGGCTCGTGCTAAACTAGACATTAGGGTCTGGGGAATATCATAAAGTATACATCCCCCAGCTAAAGCAAGGAAAATATCACAAGTTTCGTCATTCGCAGAAGAATAACGTCATTCCCCTCTAATATATAGCATGATCCAAAACATAACAGTGCCCACGTTCATGGACAGGCTTCCAAGGGCGACGTTATATTCCCCTTGGTCCTCTATCCTAAAGATTCCTGCCCCATAATGCTCATGCAAATTTTCATAGTTATAAAGGTACATATTATCGACCAAATAGGCCTATGAGTCTTGTATTTTAGCGGCCATAGCAAGTCCAAGAACAAAAGCTAGCAAAAATCTGGTAATTTCCATTGGTTCATCCTCAATGGTGATGGAGAACACTTGTTCTCCATCCGGTCTATCAAAGAACGTACAAATATCATAAAAATAAGATGTAAGTGCCGGAGAATAATGTTCATCAGGTCTTACCATTAGCAGTTCCCAACCTACGTGTATGATCACCTCGCGAAACGAAGCACCATAGGTGTCGCTTTGGAACCAATCTTGAAAAGACTGCTCTTGTATGATTGTAGGAGATGCCATCACAATAAACACACTCTAGAACTGCTGCAAACAACCCTGGAAAAACTCACAAAAAATCAGAAAATTAAAGTGGCTGCGAAGGTCAGGGAACGGGGTGCTCTCTGAATTGGCCTTGGAAAGGCGTGGGGTGCGCTCCTGTCTTGGGCGATGTAACGCCCGTATTTTAAAAATACATTTTTATCTATTTAATTAATTAATTTAATTATTTATTTATTTTCAAAATTCGTCGGATTGGACTCGGGATACGTGGGCCTGGTTTGGGCCCGAGTTGGTGTTGGGCTTGGGTTTTGGACCCAAGTATATAAACACATTTTTCTAGAGAATAGGGTTCAGAGAAAAATAAAATATTAAAAATGGAGGTAGAGAAAAAGCTGGATTGCTGGAGGGTGGAGCGCGACGGTTCGGACTACGAGGGATTCGTCGAGCTGTTCATACAGGTGAGTAGCTATTTTGCTATTTCACCGGGTTTTCCGTGTATCGGAGTATACCGACTAAGGTTTCAGCCTATTAATACTGTTCATTATACTACTGTGTTGGACTTCGTGACATTTGTATTATTAAACTTTGTTATATTTCGGATTTTGTCATTAAACTGTCGAAACTGTGTTAAAATTGGGTAAACTGTCGAAGCTTCGACAGAGCATCAATGGCGTCGCCCAAAACAGTATCGAAATCGTGTTTTTGACTTGTTGAACTTTCTGTATTTGTTGTTGGTGTTTGGTGGTGGACTGATGAGGGTCGAGAAATAAAGATGGAGCTTGGAGGCGTTAATGGCACCGGTGTTTGGGCTGTGTTTTTGGTTTAAATTGGTTGTTGTGTTTTGTGGTGATGTGGTGTGAGAATGGATGAGTGGGGGTTGGAGTACGGTGGTTGGGCTGTTGGGAGCCTTGAACAAAGCGCCAATGGGCGCCGAACACCACACTCGCGATATTGAGGTTTTGATTTTTATGTGAACTGTTGTTGTGAACTGTTTTGTTGGTGTCGTGGGTTGTTTGTTTGAGGAATGGGGGTAGTGAGTGAGGGCTGTTGATGGGGGCTGTCAAAGCTCGGAGAGAAGCCATTAATGGCGGTGGGAATTCTTCCAGATCTAATTTTGGTGATGTTGGGATTTGACGATTTGGGATTTTTGGTTTTATTAATGTTGTTTGGGTTTTTAGGGGGATTGAAACCGTTAGCTTGAATGGGGCAGACGAGTGGTGGCCGGAATTCGAGCGGTGGTGGTGGCTGATGGAGCTAGAGAAGATGAACAGTAACTGTTCATCTTAGTTGGGCCTTCTTGTTGGGCCTTTGTTAGTTTGTTTCTATGGGCCGATTTTATTGTATGTTGGGCCAAAGTTCTATTATTTGGTCTTGGGCCTTAGTTGGTTTTTGGGCCCGATTTTGGTTGTTTTGTTTGGACAGTTCTATTTTTGTTTTGACTGGGCCGGTTTATATTAAAGTTTTTCGGCCGAATCCACTTAACTGTTTTGGGCCAGTTCAGTATAAGTTTTTGGGCCCGTTTCTAATATTTCTTGGGGCCAATCCACTGGACTTAAAATAGATCTATTTGGGTCTTTCACGGTTTAGACTTTCGGGTTCTAAGGTTTGGGCCTGGCCAGTTGGGTCCGAACCATGACCTTAGCCATGAGCCATGCACCCTTGACCTTAGCCATGAACCATGGCTACGACTCTGAACCTGTCGAACACGGAAACGACAGTTTGACTTTGACAATGATGAATTGACTTTGATCAGGACCTGTTGACTTTGACCAGGACAGTTTGACTTTGACTATGACATGTTGAGTTTGACCTTGACCATGATGTGTTGACCTTGGACTGTTGATTTTGACAGTTGACCGTTGACTTTGACCGTTGAGTGGGAATGTTGACTTTTCCAATTTTTCACATATTTGATTATATGGATAAATATAGTAATAAAATATTGTTGAGATTGTATAACTTGGTTTGTCATTATCTAATTTAGATTTGACGTGAGTAGTGTGTAAAGCATATATATATTGGGCTTTGGTTGTGGGTATGTGGATTTGTTTATTTACCTTACGTTTTATGTGTATATTATATGGACACATATAGTAATAAAATGCTGTGGAAGCTAGTATATATTTGGTTGTCATTATCTAAGAAAGATTTGACATTGATGTTGTGTATTTTTGACACGTGACGATATTGAAGTGTTAGGAAACATTATATTCCTAATACGTTATAATAAAGATGTATGCGATACGTTGAAGCATTGTGACATGATATAATATGCTGGGATAGTTATATTAATGCAATATCTTGGAGAAATGTATATACACTCCATTATTTTATATGTGAGATGCTAATACAGTATTGGTGAATATTTGCCCACGGGAGTGTGGTGTAGTGCAATAATATATTGGCACGTGAAAGTATGAAATTGGTTATGAGATATAATTGAGATATTTCTATATATTGTGGCTTAGTGCAATAAGGTAATTGACCTGCACGTAATATAGTAGAAATGGTTATGAGTCATAAATGTATGACACCTGAATAAATTACGTAACGAAAATCCTAGAACCTGACTACCACAACTCATGTGATTGGCCCTTCTGGCGTTTCAGTTAATCTGAATGGCCTTCGGCTGCCCCCTTCCGGCGTTCAAGAAATTTGAATGGCCCCCTCTGGCGTAGCCGAATAGTGGCTTGATTATTCCGTTCGCAAAATAGAACGATGATGCGCAATATTTTATATCGAATAGTGGTGGTGCTTACATAGATTTGGCTTCCGTGTGAGGATTTTACGGTGTCGCGGCATCCCATTTCGGAGGTGGTTACGCATACGAGTGGCTCATTATGTAAGGGAGGCATGTGGATGTACATGTTCGGCGTTGGGTTGCGATTGTGGTAGCCAGGGAAACTAGGTAAGACATAGATACGACGTGATTTTAGGGACACGCAAAGAAAACCTTAATTAATATAATTATGGTAATATGTTTGTTAATGATGTATATGTAGATAGATGATTATATATGGTTTTGCAGAAGGGTGGGTCAAACTAATTACTTGGGCAGAGACGACCCACTCTGTGATTGAGCATGAAATGAGGTACGTATATAATATGTTTGTTTGGTTATTTGTTTAGTTGAACCTAAGGCGCCTCGATGGAGGAACTACATGCCTTATTTATTATGTGTATAGTTTGTTGTGTGGTTAGTGGAAAGTTAAGGTGCCTCAAATTGGAGGAACTACCGCCTTTAATTATTATTCTTAAGGATGTTGTATTTGTCGTTGAAAGTTAAAGGCCTCGGTGGAGGAACTAAGCGCCTTGTGGATTGTGGTTTATATTTGTATAAGTATATGTTGTTTTTAGGGCTACTCACACCAACATTGTTTATAATGCTGACCCGATTTGCATGTTTGCTTATCGGGTGTGTTCATTAAATGAACATAGTTGATAAGTCTTGACAGGTTTAGTGATGAAGAAGATTGGTTGCTGCTTGTGGTTTGCGTTAGCATTGCATCTCAGGATAAGTTTTGTTTTCCCTTGAGGTGATATAGATTTTCAGTTGAGATAAGGTTATTTGCATTTTCATTTGTAAATTGTTTTTGGTAATGAAGATGATTGTTGTTTAAGTTAAAAATTTTATTGGTTTTAATTATCCCATATTTTAAAACCGTTTTTATGGTTTTTGGGAGTGGAGAGTGCGTCACACCTCGGAAATCGAAGAGTCGGGGACAAATAATGTTTTTCCGAATTTTGTCGAAATTCGGGGTGTGACAGTTTGGTATCAGAGCATTTGGTTAGCTTAGACTAGGGTGAGTCTAGGTGATTCTCGGATCGTGGTTTATGGGTAGTGTTTAAGAAGTGATATTTTCAAAACTATTTCCGCTAGTTGTTTTACTTTTACAAAGAAATGAAAGAGATATAGAAACAAAGAGAGTCAATATTTTTTCTTGATTTGTTTGTATGTAATGTGTATATTTATATTAGTTACTCGGGTGGAGTGCATATAAAATGCTTTTATTTTTTCTTATCATATGAGGAGTGGTTGTATGTGTAATATGTTAATTATTAATGGATTTGATCAAAATGATGTGTACTGCTATAATGTTGTTTTGCTGTTGGTGATCATTTTCACATGGAGTATGGATTAAGTATGACAACCTGTTTGTGAACTTTGTATTTGAGTGTTAGGTTATTATTCAAGAAACGATAAGATATTTTAATATATATTGAATGAGTTGTATTATCTGATGACTTTATGACGTACTAAGTAAGGAACTAATTGCCTCTGTGTTGGAGGAACTATCTCGCCTCACTCGTACACTTTAAGGGACGAATAATATTTTGAAGTATAAGAGATTAATTTGTTAGATGTGATTAACTATAAATAGAAAGAAAAAATAATAATAATAATAAAATATACGTGTATTCTTTTTGAGATGTGTATACTTGCGTATACACGTGTATTCTTTTTTTAGATGTGTATAGTTGCGTATACACGTGTATTCTTTTTGAGAGGTGTATACTTGCGTATACACGTGTTTTCCTTTTGAGATGTATATACTTGCGTATACACGCTTTCCTATATTATTGTATATGGATGAACTATTACCGTGTATATATGAGGATGATATGATTTCACCAATAAGACATGCATGTGTAGGTTGTTTTCTTAATGCTGCGTTATTAATGATTAATTAAACTAGTCGTGATACTTGGTAGTTGTAAACCATAATTGGATTAATTGTTCTTAATTAATATATTGAACTTTGTTCATGACGATATAAATTGTTGTTGCTGATATATTAGAAGTGAGTTTATATTATCCGAAAATTTTTAAAAATTCGTGTTATACGGTAACAAGCCTTATGTTAATTGTCATTGTATATGGAGATTAATTTTTGAATCTTCTCACCGTTTAAAATAATTAGTAATAATAATAATCGCAATGAGCGTCGAGTATTTATTCTTAATTGTTTTGTTTCAGTCTATATGATTTTAATAGATGAATATGAAAAAAAATTATTTTTGGATACGTGCTCTATTTGATCCAGTTGCAAGTATGAATTAGGATTCAAGGGTTGTTTTAAATTTAATATTTATGAGAGCATGACTAAAGTAAATATAAAGTTTTATTGTAGTATCAATGACATGAGTAACCTTTTGTTTTAAGTGTGTTAGGACGCTAATTTTCTTTTATGCATGATAATGAAAGACTCCATAATATTTTAGGCAGGGATGAACTTACCATGTATTATTGATTAGTCAAGTAGAATATTAATTTTCGTAGAGTTTGCTACGTGTTAAGAAACTACATGCTCACGAGATATGATATATTTATCTTGCGTTTAAGTGACAATAATAATTTGTTTTAATATAGACAGTTAAACTGTAATAGGTTTTGTAATGGCATGATGACGTATATTCTGGAATTATTTAAAAATAATTAATACCGATGTTATCTTGCTTAAGTTTAATCAACGTGCATTATTGGGTATGTTCTAAGTTAATAACCAACATTTTTGTTCGTATAGTTTTACTTCTGAATCTCGGGACGAGATTCTTTTGAGATGTGTATAGCTGTAACGCCCGTATTTTAAAAATACGTTTTTATCTATTTAATTAATTAATTTAATTATTTATTTATTTTCAAAATTCGTCGGATTGGACTCGGGATACGTGGGCCTGGTTTGGGCTCGAGTTGGTGTTGGGCTTGGGTTTTGGACCCAAGTATATAAACACATTTTTCTAGAGAATAGGGTTCAGAGAAAAATAAAATATTAAAAATGGAGGTAGAGAAAATTGGATTCTTTGGAGGGTGGAGTAGCGACGGTTCGGACTACTGAGGGATTCGGCCGAATTTCGTTCATACTGGTGAGTAGCTATTTTGCTATTTCACCGGTTTTCCGTGTATCGGAGTATACCGACTAAGGTTTGACCTATTAATACCGTTCATTATACTACCGTGTTGGACTTCGTGACATTTGTATTATTAAACTTTGTTATATTTCGGATTTTGTCATTAAACTGTCGAAACTGTGTTAAAATTGGGTAAACTGTCGAAGCTTCGACAGAGCATCAATGGCGTCGCCCAAAACAGTATCGAAATTGTGTTTTTGACTTGTTGAACTTTCTGTATTTGTTGTTGGTGTTTGGTGGTGGGTGATGAGGGGTCGAGTGGGGCGATGGAGCTTGGAGGCGTTAATGGCACGGTGTTTGAAATTTGTGTTTTGGTTTAAATTGGTTGTTGTGTTTTGTGGTGATGTGGTGTGAGAATGGATGAGTGGGGGTTGGAGTACGGTGGTTGGGCTGTTGGGAGCCTTGAACAGGCGTCAATGGCGCCGAACACCATTACTGCGATATTGAGGTTTTGATTTTTATGTGAACTGTTGTTGTGAACTGTTTTGTTGGTGTCGTGGGTTGTTTGTTTGAGGAATGGGGGGGTAGTGAGTGGGCTGTTGATGGGGCATCAAAGCTTCGGAGAGAAGCCATTAATGGCGGTGGGAATTCTTCGGATCTAATTTTGGTGATGTTGGGATTTGACGATTTGGGATTTTTGGTTTTATTAATGTTGTTTGGGTTTTTAAGGGGATTGAAACCGTTAGCTTGAATGGGGCGTGACGAAAGTGGTGGCCGGAATTCGGCGGTGGTGGTGGCCGATGGAGTTAGAGAAGATGAACGATGAATCGTTCATCTTAGTTGGGCCTTCTTGTTGGGCCTTTGTTAGTTTGTTTCTATGGGCCGATTTTATTGTATGTTGGGCCAAAGTTCTATTATTTGGTCTTGGGCCTTAGTTGGTTTTTGGGCCCGATTTTGGTTGTTTTGTTTGGACAGTTCTATTTTGTTTTGACTGGGCCGGTTTATATTAAAGTTTTTCGGCCGAATCCACTTAACTGTTTTGGGGCGATTCGATTATAAGTTTTGGGCCCGTTTCTAATATTTCTTGGGGCGACCCAATCGGACTTAAAATAGATCTATTTGGGTCTTTCACGGTTTAGACTTTCGGGTTCTAAGGTTTGGGCCTGGCCAGTTGGGTCCGAACCATGACCTTAGCCATGAGCCATGCACCCTTGACCTTAGCCATGAACCATGGCTACGACTCTGAACCTGTCGAACACGGAAACGACAGTTTGACTTTGACAATGATGAATTGACTTTGATCAGGACCTGTTGACTTTGACCAGGACAGTTTGACTTTGACCAGGACAGTTTGACTTTGACTATGACATGTTGAGTTTGACCTTGACCATGATGTGTTGACCTTGGACTGTTGATTTTGACTGTTGACCGTTGACTTTGACCGTTGACTGGGAATGTTGACTTTTCCAATTTTTCACATATTTGATTATATGGATAAATATAGTAATAAAATATTGTTGAGATTGTATAACTTGGTTTGTCATTATCTAATTTAGATTTGACGTGAGTAGTGTGTAAAGCATATATATATTGGGCTTTGGCTTTGGTTGTGGATCGAATTTTTTATTTGTGCTACGCTTTATGTGTATATTATATGGACACATATAGTAATAAAATCCTGTGGAAGCTAGTATATATTTGGTTGTCATTATCTAAGAAAGATTTGACATTGATGTTGTGTATTTTTGACACGTGACGATATCGAGGTGTTACGAGACATTATATTCCTAATAACGTTATAATAAAGATGTATGCGTCACGTTGAAGCATTGTGACATGATATAATATCTTTGGATAGTTATATTAATGCAATATCTTGGAGAAATGTATATACACTCCATTATTTTATATGTGAGATGCTAATATCTGATATTGGTGAATATTTGCCCACGGGAGTGTGGTGTAGTGCAATAATATATTGGCACGTGAAAGTATGAAATTGGTTATGAGATATAATTGAGATATTTCTATATATTGTGGCTTAGTGCAATAAGGTAATTGACCTGCACGTGATATAGTAGAAATGGTTATGAGTCATAAATGTATGACACCTGAATAAATTACGTAACGAAAATCCTAGAACCTGACTACCACAACTCATGTGATTGGCCCTTCTCGGCGCTTCGATTAATCCGAAATGGCCTTCGGCTGCCCTTCCGGCGTTCAATAAATTTGAATGGCCTCCCCGTAACCCGAATAATAGTGGCTTGATTATTCCGTTCGCAAAATAGAACGATGATGCGCAATATTTTATGCCGAATAGTGGCAGTGCTTACATAGATTTGGCTTCCGTGTGAGGATTTACCTGGTGTGCGGCATCCCGCTCAGGGTGGTTACGCACGGAGTGGCTCATTATGTAAGGGAGGCATGTGGATGTACATGTTCGGCGTTGGGTAGCGATTGTGGTAGCCAGGGAAACTAGGTAAGACATAGATACGACGTGATTTTAGGGACACGCAAAGAAAACCTTAATTAATATAATTATGGTAATATGTTTGTTAATGATGTATATGTAGATAGATGATTATATATGGTTTTGCAGAAGGGTGGGTCAAACTAATTACTTGGGCAGAGACGACCCACTCTGTGATTGAGCATGAAATGAGGAACGATATAATATGTTTGTTTGGTTATTTGTTTAGTTGAACCTAAGGCGCCTCGATGGAGGAACTACATGCCTTATTTATTATGTGTATAGTTTGTTGTGTGGTTAGTGGAAAGTTAAGGCGCCTCAGTGGAGGAACTACCTGCCTTAATTATTATTCTTAAGGATGTTGTATTTGTCGTTGAAAGTTAAGGCGCCTCGGTGGAGGAACTAGCGCCTTGTGGATTGTGTTTATATTTGTATAAGTATATGTTGTTTTAGGGCTACTCACACCAAAGCATTGTTTATAATCTTGACCCGATTTGCATGTTTGCTTATCGGGTGTGTTCATTAAATGAACATAGTTGATAAGTCTTGACGAGGTTTAGTGATGAAGAAGATTGGTTCTTTGCTTGTGGTTTTTGCGTTAGCATTGCATCTCGGGATAAGTTTTGTTTTCCCTCGAGGTGATATAGATTTTCAGTTGAGATAAGGTTATTTGCATTTTCATTTGTAAATTGTTTTGGTAATGAAGATGACTGTTGTTTAAGTTAAAAATTTTATTGGTTTTAATTATCCGCATATTTTAAAAGCTGTTTATGGGTTTTGGGAGTGGAGAGTCGCCACACCTCGAAATCGAAGAGTCGGGACAAATAATGTTTTTCAGTGCTGTCGAAATTCGGGTGTGACAGCGAGGTCCAGAGAAGAGAGCGCAGGGTGCGCTCTGAATTGGCCTTGGTAGGGCGCAGGGCGCGCTCTGTTCTTGCTCGAGGTCTAGAGGCTTCAGTAGCAGGCTGGCCTCGAATGGTGTGTGTAGTAGAGGCGCGTGCTCCGGTACTCTCTGGCGAGGATGAAGTGAAAAACAAAAGGAAAAATTTAGAGGTTCAAGGTGAGAGATGCAAGTGAGGGGTGTGGGTTGTGAGTGTAGAGTGAATCAAGTATATATAAGGTTTTAGTTTCTAAAATGAATATCAACAAGTTGCCAAAAAAATTTAAGGCAATTGCAGGAAACAAAATATTCTAAAACCAAAACGAAAACAAGTTAGGTGCGTATTCCGAATATAAACCAATAGCTTTTTAGTTAATTTCAAAATGGCAACTTTCTAATTCTATTCATTGAAATTCCATTCTACAATAATATCTAATCTTAGCCACACCCATATCGGTAACGTTCCCAACAACTCATATTTCCACAATTTGCAAGATTCAACTTCTAAAACGGTGGACAAGATAAAAACAGTGCGAAAAACAATAATACCACCCCCAAACAATTCCGGAATGTGGGATTTACGCAAAAATCATCGCATGCTTGGACAAAAACCAAATTAAATTCAAATAGAAATTCAAATAACAATTAACTACATAATTCAAATTTAACTACTAAATTTAACAACTCAATATCCAATCTACTAAAAACAATAAAAACAACATCAAAATAACAAATTTCCTAAACCACTAGCCACGAGATGAAGATGGGCCCAAGTTATCCTTCCTTCGGCGACGATGCTCATGCCTCACAGGCTCCTCTGAGGAAGAGCCCCCGATGGGTGGCATGCATTCTAGGATTTCCACTTGGAACCGACGCTGTGTCTCCATAAATGCCTTCATCTCTTCCCAACGCTCATCCTGATGCTGGAAGTTCGTCTCCACAGTCTTCTGCAGGTTCACATGTTCATCATGAATGGCAACCTGCCTATTCCGCAAGTTTTCACATATATGGCTCAGGGAACGCAAACCACGATGCAGCACTGACATGCGTTCCATATCCGAATTATAGTTCTCCAAGGCATTGGCAATCAAAACATGTCATGTCCTCCTCATCATCCGAATCACCCTCTTCCACAACCCTTTCTCTCGACAATCTCCAAACTTTCTGAACAAATCCCGTATAAGCAATTGCATTTGCATCCAACTTCAACATCGTCCGCTCAGTTTTGGGTTTCTCACCAAAAGACAACATAATCTTCGTAATTAAAGCAAGAAAGGGTGCGGTACTTACTCCAACTCCTCTAATCATAGTGAACAAGAAGTCAATGATGCAAAATTCATACCTCTGTGTTAGTATTATCCAGAGTACGTGCAGACAGTTCAAACCGATGTCACCGAGCTTTTCTTTCCCAATGACATTCTTACCAACCCACTGAGCTATAGCCAACTGGTTGGTTCTTAGTGACGACTGTCGAACGCAATGCTATTTCGCATTGTACTCTCCCTCCACAACAGTGTCTTTCATCAATGCCTCTACCCCACCATATTGGGATTCCTGCATGGTGGCTACTACCTAGCGGTTTGGCATAATGCCCAGAACCTCAGTCATAATCGAAGCATGCAACTCTCTCCTCGCACCATTTGACTTCACAAAAATCTTCCTCCCCTCGATTTCTCGCTTCTTATAAAAATTCAAAACCAAATTCTCATGGTAAAAATCATCCTCCGTATACCACAACCATTGCCAATCCCTATGTTTTATCTTGTCATTGTAAAATGGTGCAAAATGGTCCAATTTGAAAACTTGTTCCGGGAGGATTTTACGTTTTTGGGCCATTGAGTAATGGAATTCGAAATGTGGGTTTGAATAAGGTGGGGGAGGGTAAATGGAACAAGAAATCAAACCTTGGTTTGATTGGTCTTTTGATTTGGGCGAAAATTTTTGTTTTTTTTTCGATTTTTTCGAACTGTTGGAGAGAGAATAGACTGGAGGGGGCGAAATTCAGTGTGGGTGGGTTGTTTTGAGGTGGTTAAAATCGGTGGTGGTGGTTTTTTTTTTTTTTTTTTTGGTTCGTTAATGGAAGTGGAAGGATGAGGAAGAAAAAGAACGCAATGCGTTCTTGGGTTTTACTGTTTACTTGGGCCCAAGCCCAAACAAGTTCAGAAATACCCATTTTGTCCCTATGCACGCAAAAATTAAAATTGAAATTCTCGACTCGTTACCGGTCCGAATTTTGCGAATGAGATATGAAAACGATCAGGAGAGAATTTCCAATCCAATGATCTATAAAACACTCTATTCTAACCATGGTTGACATATAAAAAGGTGGAAAACACCTCGTAGTACATGAATGATGTAAGTTACACGAACGAATGAAATCTAAATTCATAGATAAAGTCAACCTGAATCAAAATACGATTAAACGGTATAAGCAAGAAAAATAGAAAGTTGAGCAATCAAGAATGAAAAGACCAACACCCCACCCCCAAACAAAATTTATAGAATAGAGTTTAGAAAATTTGTTTTAAATGTGGGTCTTTTAAAGTCAGATTCCCGAGACTTCCTAGATTACTATTTTTATGGTTTTGATATTTTTTACTTTTTATGACTACGGATTAATATAAGGAAAACAATAAAGACATAATTCACACCATAGAGAAACATGATTCAAAAACCGAGAAAACATGCAAGAGTGGAAAACGTGAATTATGTTAAACGTGGACTTAGGATCCGGTACTTACAGCCACACACTCCAATATGAGGGCTCGGTTACCTGAATGGTGCACTTACCCATATATGGAAGTGAAAGGAAGTACACCAAACAACAAAGGTCAGTCCTTATAGACAGGGTCCTGTAAAGGACTTCCTCCACATCAGGGGACATTAACTCGTGAAAATGTTTTAACTGTTGGCCATTGACTTGAAAGGTACTGTTGTCCTTGGAATTTACCAAGGTGATTGCCCTGTAAGGGGTGACTTTAGTAACCAGAAAAGGACCAGACCAACGGGTTTTTAATTTCCTGGGGAAAATATGCAAATGGAAGTTATAAAGCAAGACCTTTTGACCAACCACAAACTCTTTGCGCAAGATTTGCTTATCATGAACACGTTTAATGTTAGCTTTATAATCCTTTGCGAGATCATAAGAATCGCTACAGATTTCTTCAAGCTCATTCAATTTCAACTTGCGCTTGACGTCCGCCTCATCAAAATTGAAGTTAAGGCTTTTTATAACCCACATAGCACGGTGCTCCAATTCAACGGGCAAATGACAAGGTTTCCCAAATACAGGTCTGAAGGGAGACATACCTATAGGAGTTTTAAAAGCAGTCCTATATGCCCATAAGGCATCAGTTAGACGCTTAGACCAATCTTTCCTATCATGATTTACAGTTGTTTCTAAGATTTTTTTGATTTCCCTATTAGAAACTTCTACTTGGCTGCTAGTTTGTGGATGATAAGGAGTTGACACCTTATGTGTAACTCCATACTTTTTAACTAGAGACGCAACAACTCTGTTGCAAAAATGTGTTCCGCCATCGCTAATGATGGCTTTAGGAATGCCAAATCGATAGAAAATATATTCCTTGACAAAAAACACCACTGTCTTATGGTAATTGCTACGACAAAACATGGCCTCTATCCATTTAGACACGTAGTCCACGGCAACTAGAATAAAAATGTAGCCATGGGAAACAGGAAAAGGACCCATGAAATCAATGCCCCATACGTCAAAAATTTCTACCACCATGATTGGATTTAATGGCATCATATTTTCTATTGGCAACGGCAAGTTGTTGGCAACGAACACACGTCTTGCAATGCACTTGAGCATCTTTAAAAAGGGTAGGCCAATAAAACTCACATTGCAGAATTTTAGCAGCTATTTTTATACCACTAAAATGGCCACCACACTCTTTGTCATGGCAGAATGATAGAACCTCATTATATTCCCACTGGGGAATACAACAACGAATAATTTGATCTGCACAATACTTAAAAAGATAGGGCTCATCCCAGTAGTGTAGCTTAACTCTGGCCAAGAACTTCTTACGTTTATTTCTTGACCAAACATCAGGAATAATATCAGAAGCTAAATAATTAACAATGTTAGCATACCATGGTGCAGAAAAAATAGCATACAGATGCTCATCAGGAAAAGAGTCAGGTATGAACTCAGAATCACTATCATTGTCATTTGTTAGTCTAGATAAGTGGTCGGCAACTACATTTTCGACCCCTCTTTTGTCCTTAATTTCTAAGGTGAACTTTTGCAGGAGAAGAATCCATCGGATTAATCTCTGCTTAGCATCCTTCTTTGCGAGAAGGTACCTAAGGGCATGGTCTGTGTAAACTAAAGTCTTAGTGCCAACCAAATAAGGACGAAACTTATCTAAAGCATAAACGACAGCTAAGAATTCTTTTTCCGAAATTGTATAATTCCTTTGAGCATCGTTTAAAGTTTTACTAGCATAATAAATGACAGTGGACTTATTATCTAGTTTCTGACCTAACACAGCACCAACGACATAATCACTAGCATCGCACATGAGTTCGAAAGATTTAGACCAATCAAGAGGCTGTATAATGGGTGCAGATGTTAAAGCGGCTTTTAAAGTTTTAAAAGCCTGTTTACAATTATAATTGAAATAAAAAATGGCATCCTTTAAGAGCAAATTAGTTAAAGGCCTAGCTATTTTTGAAAAATCTTTGATAAAGCGCCTATAAAACCCTACATAGCCTAGAAAGGCTCTAATATCACGGACAGTCCATGGTATAGGTAGAGACGCTATCTTATCTAGTTTGGCCTTATCTACTTCAATGGCATCACTAGACACAATGTGACCTAACACTATTCCCTTTTTCACCATGAAATGACATTTTTCCCAATTTAAAACCAGACTCTTCTCTTCACACCATGTCAAAACCTTAGACAAGTTAGACAGGCAGTCAGTGAAAGAGTCTCCATAGATAGAAAAATCATCCATGAAAACTTCTATGAAGCGCTCTACCATGTCACTAAATATATGAAGCATACACCGCTGGAAGGTACCAGGAGCATTACAAAGGCCAAAAGGCATTCATTTCTAGGCATATGTTCCAAAAGGACATGTGAAGGTAGTCTTTTCTTGGTCATCAATATTGATAATAATTTGAAAATAGTCAGAGTAGCCATCTAAAAAATAATAATAAGCATGACCAGCTAGACGTTCGAGCATCTGATCTATAAATGGTAAAGGAAAATTATCCTTTTGTGTCATGGCATTTAAATGTCTGTAATCAATACAGATCCTCCATTTTAATTGGACTCGTGTGGAAACATATTCACCCTTAGCATTACATACCATGGTAACCCCCGATTTCTTAGGTACTACATGAATGGGTATATGATACCTGCATCGAGTAAACGTAAGACTTCTTCCCTGACCACATCTTTCATGGTAGGGTTCAGGCGACGCTGAGGTTCACGAGAAATCTTGGCATTATCTTCCAAATGGATACAATTAGTGCAAACATTAGGGTCAATCCCCCAAATGCCGTCTAGGGATCAACCAATCGCTGAATGATGTTCCCTAATTACCCTAATCAACTGTTCCTCTTCATTTGCAGATAATAGAGAAGATATTATTACCGGATGACTACCACCCGGATCAAGTTGAATATACTACAACTCAGAAGGAAGAGGTTTAAGCACCAGGGTGATGGGAATGTCGATAAAGGCTTCTGGTGGCTCCTCATCTTGAGTAGTGAAAATTTGTTTACGTAGCAGGTCTTCATACTCGGTAGATGGAGTAACAGAAGGGTCTACGATAGGAGTAGACTCGAAGATGGCGTTGACTTCCTCTAAGTAGGAGTCATTGGTAAAATCTGAACTTCCAAAGAAAAGGAATTTATGCATCTGGTTTTCTGGAAACGTGTTATTAAAATAGTCTTGAGCTAAGCTCTCGATCATGCTAACCTCCCCATCTATAGACAAATCTGGTAACTGTTTCATCATTTTAAAAATATTTATCTCAACAGAGAGGTGGCCAAAAGACATGGACATCGAACCATTGCGGCAATTTATAAGTGCGTTGGCAGTTGTCAAGAAATGACGCCCTAAAATGATAGGAACAGAGTCGTTAGTGACTTCTGTATCGAGGATAACAAAATCAGTATGATAGTAGAAATCCTGAACCTTAATAAGCACGTTCTCAACCACACCCTTAGGATACTTAATAGACCGATCAGCTAATTGCAACACCATTTTAGTAGATTGCATCTCTTGTAGACCTATTTGTTTATATAAATAATAAGGAAGTAAGTTAACACTCGCCCCTAGGTCAAATAACGCGGTCGTCGTGTGGGAATCTCCTAAGGTGCATTATACCATAGGACGACCAGGGTTCTTGTACTTAACGATTCCATTATGTTCAGATAAAGTTGGAAATTGTTCAGTTAGAAAGGTGTCTTTTAGAATATTTGTTTTACGCCTAGTAGTGCACAACTCTTTAAGAAACTTAGTATGGTGAGGTAACTTTTTAATCGCTTCAAGAAAAGGTAGGTTTATCGTTAGATTTTTGAAGACTTCCCTAATCTCATCGAAATTTGCATCCTTGGTTAACATGGCTAATCTTTGGGGAAACGGTGGTTTCTCTCTATATTTAGCATATGGATCAACAGGATGTTTAACCTTGGCTTTTTGTTTCTTAGGTTGTGGTTTAACTGGTACCTCTGCTGGGGTAGAATCTTCAGTTATTTCTTCGGTATCTAGTAAAATCTCCGGTGTAGGGACTACTGGTGGGGTAACTACAGGCATAGTTACGGCGTTATCAACTACTCTGCCATAACGGAGAGTGGTGATGGCATTTAGCTCACCTACGTTTCCATTTTCATTACTAGTATTACCATTTACCTCAAAGGCTGTGTTTGGTGTTTTAGGGTTAGGTATCGCTTGACCTGAAAACACACCTTTGGGTTGTACTTTCTCTTGTGTTAACTGCTGTAAGGAAAGTTGGATGGACTGTAAAATCTATTGTTGGGTTTGCATAAAGGCGTCAAAACGATCCGGTTGTGGAGGAGTGTTTGTAACAGGTTGTGTGACAAGAACTATGTCACGTTGATTATTAATGGGTGGGTTGTGATAGTTATTATTTACCGGAACGATACCTCTATTAGCATTATAATTATTATTGTTCACTACAAGAAAAAATGCTTTATATAATTGTTAAAAATAGTGACAAAAAGTCTTTTGTCACTATTTTTTTTTTTCCAAAACCGTGACGGAGTGAGTCATTTATTTTTTTCCCAAAACCGTCACAAATATTTGTTCCAGATAAACCTATATCCACTACATAAAACAATAACAAAAACTTAAAAACCGTCACAAAAAATTAAATCACGCTTTTGACAAAACAGTAATGTAATCATCCTGTAACCGACACATAATGGAAACCTAGTCATGACAGTTTTCTTAAAACTGTGATAAATATACTTTTTTTTTTTCCAAAAAAAATAGTGAATACATGCGAAACAAAAACTGCATCATATTCCACATTGAATTCGACCTGCACTAATAATCTTTTTTTCTAAACAAACATAATCCATCAAGTTTCAAAATAGTATTCACAAACACTTATTCCGTTGAAACTTTACAAACCAAGATAGACTTGGATAACCGATGAGACCATATTTAACATAGCTGGTGAGCCAATTCCCTAAAATCCAATCCAGGCTGAGGCATCATCATTCCTCTTATCCCAGACATCATACATGTACTATTTGCACCAGGTAGCATACGAACGCCATGATTTTTTGCAAGACCCAGGAGTAACCACACCGGAATGTTGAATGTTTTTACTAGGAAGCATTATTTGATTGCTTGAATCCCAGTACTCCCCAACAGAAAAGATTGGTTTTGCCCCCTCAATGTATTCTTTGACATACTTCGGCGCATAGCTAAGTTGAACATCAAGAAATGTATATTGAGCTAATAAGTACGAAAATCAAGTTCACAAAGATTATAAAAACAATTATGATCTACTGACCCTTTTACAAAGTCGAAACGAAAATCCTAGAATCCAACATTATTGCGGAGCCAGGATAGCCACTAGATAATATCTTTCTGAACAAAAGTTTGGGTATGATCTATGTTGGGAATCCCATGGAAGTTGTCACCAGTGCTTTGGTTTCCCTAGACCAGTCATGCAAATAGGTTTACACATGTACAACTCTACTTGTTGATGAAATATCTAAAAACATTACTTAAAGCAATTCAGGAGGGAAAATGAAGAGCAGAATAAATAATTTTTACCAGTCCACCGTAACAAAGAGATGACAAAGACGTTCATCCCATGATAATGGCACCCCATCATAACGATTATATCTTCCCCATGCCCTTGGGTAGTTCTAACACAATGATTAATAACGATGTTCACCATTGCTCGACATTGTCTTCGCTTTATCTTTTTGCAAGTAAAGTTTTTAACAGTGCTCAGACCCATAAGTGGAGTTTAGCGAATAAAGATTTTGTGGTAGGTAACCTTCAAGAGAGGTCCAAAGAAGGAGATAAAACCACAAGCTGTGTATACATAAAGTAACAAAATTGGCAAACCACTTCTAAGATAGCTGACCTTCAGGTGAGAAGGAATCTGTTGCAGGTGGTATCCATACTGATCTAAACCCAGATTTTGAAATATCAGGAACCTTTCTAAGTTTTGCCACCAATCATTTTTATGCGACTCCTAATTGAAAGCCTGGTTTTCATCAAACCAATGAGCATAACAATCACGTAGTATAGACAAACAACGTGGTATTACGTGGATTTATTGTAAACGATTGATTCTAAAGCACACAGACCGTTGCTACTATTCTCGTTTTAATAATATATAACAAGTTTGAAACGCTAATACCACAAACTAATATTGGGGGAATCCTGTGTACAAATAGAAATATTTTCCCAATCAATTAAAATATTTAGGATGTCATCTTTGTCGACTTTACCTGGATAGGATTTCCTTTCCATCCCGTAGCATTGTACCTGCATATGATTACAAATGCAAACTGTAGTCAGCATCGGCGAGTATCAGAACATGTCCTTCTCCAAAGTACATGTTGTAAGGTGTTGCACAATAACCCACTGAACTTAATTAGTTTTTTTTACTAAAATATTTATATAACAAACAATTGAAATAAAAATCCACAAACAAGAAAAAGCAATACTTTTTTTTTTTTTTTTCCATAACTAGGGGTTAAGGAGACCCCAACCTTTTATTACTGGCAAACTCTCAAGTACAACTTTCCTTCTTTATCCCCCTTGATCAAAGCACTAAGTTTTTGATCCATGGGGGGGAGGAAGTACATGCATTGATTACTACAATCTATACTATGAGTACTACAATTACTACTAACTCTTGACGGGTGATCCAAGAACTTGATTTCCTTCTCTCGAACACATGTTGGAATTTAACCTCGCAAGTCTTGCTTGCTTTTTACACACCTAACTGAGCCACGGGTGTTCTTACAATACCAAGGTGGAGCTTCCCTCTTCTCCAAGATCAGTATCACTCTCAGTGAGTCAGACTGCACTACCACCTCCCTTATGTTAAGTTTTTCCACCCCTTCAATGCCTTTTTGGACCCCAAGAAGCTCCTGATATAAGACTGACTGTTTTGTGGAGTTTCCGCAGAAAGCCATGAGAACCTCTCCATGACGATCCCTTAAAACTCCTCCATAACCTGCTTTTCCCTGTTGTAGAGATCCATCCGTGTTAAGGACAAGAATGTCGAGAGAGGTTTCGCCCATTTGACCCATTGGTCCTCCCCCCGGCGTGTACACTACACCAATCCCCGAAGCCTAGTCAAAACGGTTTCGCGATGCGACATCATCCTTCATCGCTTCCGGTGATTTCCCTAGATACAATTTCATACTATTCACAGCCTTCATACTTACTGAATCAAGGCACTAAGAAATCGCTGCCTCTTGAGCCTCCAATTCCTCTCATTCCATATCGCTTTGCACTGCAAAGACATGTTAGCTCTCAACACCGAAGCTATGGATTTCGGTCTACAAATGCGCATGATGTAATACCATTCTGCATGGGAATTTGAACTCGCTTGGTAACCCCATCGCCTCCTTAAAACTGCTCCACACCGGTTTGAATAGGAGCGATCAAAGAACAAGTCGCCCGAACTTTCCTCATATAAATCACAGGAGGGCAGCGAATGCCCAATCACCTTCTTCGCCATGAGTCTATTCTGGGTAGGTAACGATCCAGAGAACAGCTGCCATACGGTGAATGAATGCTTCGGCACCGACAGCTTTCCCCATACAATCTTGTACCATTTTACTTTACTTCTAACATTCTTCAAGACCGCATAGGCAGAGGACACAGAAAACAGCCCTGAACTCGATGGCGTCCAAACTACTTGGTCCTCCAAGATGTACGAGTTAATCTCGGTGTTCATGATCAGCCTCTTCACCTCACATTCAGGTAGGTCGATGATACTCCCTGCCCACTCTCCATTAAGTATCACCGAACTGACCAGTGCATCCATTGGAACGACATCAGCCAGAAGGGCCCTTGCATCAGGGTCCAAGATGAGTGGGCCTGCACACCACGGGTCGTGCCAAAAGCTTGTCCCATTACCATTCGCTATGCTGTATCTAACAAACTTCCAGGCAGTCTCTCTGTTCTTTAGGATCCCTCCTGACATATAAATCAAAAAGGAAGCAAGCAGTTGCTTATATTGAAAGGACGTTACCTGATCTTCGTACATTACTTAAGTCCCAAAAATCAAGATCAAAATAGGAAAGAAGAAAACAAATCGAGCTGCATCTGTGTCCTACAACAAAAATATACAAATTTTAGTGAGTAAAAAATTTAGCCATTCAATGACGTGTGTCAGGTTCTACATGGCCAGAAGTGGACATGGATCCAATTCAGTTGAATAGGCTACTTAGTTTAGTTCAATCAACAGAGCAACCCCAGCTATTAAACGAACAAATAATTAACCTTTTACGTCAAAGAAACTTATAGTGGCAATAGGGAAACTATTGCGAAACCAGTAGATAATAGTTCCTCTTGCAAACAAAAGAAAAATGGCAGATGAAAGAGAAGAAACAACAGTACCTCAAATTCCAAAGATACCTCCTTTAAGCGAAAGGTTCATACACAATTATGAGTGTACCCCCCAAGTCAGGCGAGCTCCACTGACCTATCAAACCTTGGGGCTGAATCCATCTTCAGGAGAAAATATTCCTATATGAAAAGTGTGCACGTACCAATCCAGTTTGACCCAGGTTCTCGCAGGTTCCTTTGCCACATCTTTTCCCTTCATTAGCTCTTTCACATTTTTCACATCTTCCCATCTTCCACTATAAGCATATAAGTTGGAAAGAATAATAGCATTTTGTGGCTCAATTTCAAATTGGCACCGTGCCAAAAATTCACCTACAAAAATATTAATCTTATGAGCCACAAAAGCACCTAGGAGAGAACCCAAAATGGCTACAGTTGGTTCGTGAGGCATCTGTTTGATGAATTCAAAAGCTTCATCAACTCTCCTTAATGCTCAAGCTCTGGTCTAAACCCAACTTGTCCACCAATCATCTCCTTGAATAGTGACATACCTTCCTCTACTAATCCCCCATCGCTGCAACCTGACAAAACAGCCAAAAACTTTGGGGTTTGTGTGTGTGTGTTTTTTTTTTAAATCTTGCATTAACTTTAGGGGTTAAATAGGTGGACAGGTGTCAGTATATTTTTGTAAGGTGTAAAAGTTTAACTTTTCCACCCGGGCGGAGAAGATCTGGCATCTTTCCAATATATTTTGGCAGTGGAAACGTCTACCATATCCATAATTCAGCGGTTGGAGTTGACACATTCTCGATCCCAATGCACAACATATAGTTATACTCCATTCAAATTTGAGCTTACATAAAATCCAACCACTAAAGACAACTCTTTAAGAAGTGTGGACAACAAATCACTTAGCAGTTAGCACATGCTTTTTAAAGATTTCATGCCCCATTTCAGATAACTTACTTGAACTTTTTAGCTACCTTTACAATGAAAATAGTTATCCGTTTATATGCAAATTCCACATAATCTCAAATGGGGCTGAAAACATGTCATTGACCACAAAGTACAACAGCTAACTAGGGTTTCCGTAAAAACAGATCAGGTATATTCATTTGTACAAGTAATATTAAGAAAACAAAAAAGTAATACATAAGAGTCAATGCCATACCTTGTGGGAGAGACTGCTTCAGCTTATCAGCCTTCTCGGAATCAAACACACAAAGTGTGTACAAATACTTGGAACAACGAACCTTAAACTTGACAACATCCTTGCTCTTCTTTATCTTGACAGAATGAGCATCCTTCCTTCTTACAGTGAGAAGGAAATCCTTAATCTCGTGAATTTGCTTCGGCTATCACAATAATAACACAGTACGTCAACACAGTCTGAAATTCAATACTAACGAAAAAAATAATAAAAAAACTCAAGCCACCAAAGTCTCACAAAAATAAACATCACCCAGAATGTTTTTTAGCTCACAATCTATTGTTAGTGGTTACATGCGAAATAAAAAAAAATGTTATAAGATCGAATCCCGATATACAACTTCAATGCCTTCAGTATTATATTGCATTTGGCGTAACAACACACCCAAACACTCAATACAATCACAAATCAATTACTAATAAATAACATTGAAGATAACCCAGAGCACAACAGTTTCAAGTAAACTTTGTTTTTTCTAGGTAGTATCACACAAATAAACATTCCACATATTCAATTTATTTTCCATAGTTCAGGGAATAAATGAAATGCAAAGGAATCACAGACCCACCCAAAGCCAGAATCTTGAAGCCTAAGGCTTTGGCTAGTGTTCTACACAATCTGCAAAATCGAAGATCTAAGCTTTCAGACTACCATAAATCTCACTAGCCATGCTTCGAATTTGAAAAAGAAATGAAGAGAGTGGGAGTAAGTGTTGACTGCCAATGAAAGATGAAATCCAAAATCAAACCTGGATTTAGAACTAGCAAAATGAAAGGCAGGGAGAAAAAAAACCCTAACAAGGAATAGAGGAGAAGATAAAGATAAAAATAACTAACCTGGTTCAATGATCGATGCGAAGCAATCCTCTTTGCAACCGAGATTGGAACACCGGTCGCAATCCTTTTTCATCCCCGTAGCCCATTGGAAGTTTTTTATTTTGGATAAGAGGGGGTGTATTTGATATCGTACTAGTGTAGAGTGCAGGTTTTTTTTTTTTTTTTTAGAGAAAGAGGTGGGGAGCTAGTGCGTGGCAAGTTCAGAATTTTTTGGAGTCGTGGACAAGGGGGAGCTAGTAAGTGGCAAGTTTAGAATTTATTCAAGTCGCCAAGGGGCACTTATTTATAATATGTTTAGGACTTTGGGTCAGCCGGTTTTAAACAGTGATAATTAAATATACCAATTATAAATGGGCTATTAGAGCAGTCACAAGTAACACTAACTAATTATAGTTATGCTATTTTTGTTACGGTTCTGTATACGCAGGTGATAAAAACATTTATAAAACAGTCACCAAAACCATTTTCTGCCATTTGTGACTGTTTCGAAAACAACAGTCACAAAAAACTTTTTAAAACAGTCACAAAAGCCCTTTTTTCTAATAGTGTTATAATTATTATAATTCCCTTGTCCTTGTCCTTGTCCTTGTCTTGGTGGAGCTTGGTTGTAATTGTTTGCTGGCCTAACATTTTGATTATTATATCCTGGAGATGTAACTTGTTGATTATTTCTCCAATTGAAGTTGGGATGTTGTCTCCAAGGGGCGTTAGGAATAGGATAGCTATTAATGGAGCAAACATTATCTGGTTGTGATGTTTGTTGTTCATAGGCGAGAGGACAATAGGAGTCGGGATGCTCAGGACTCAAACATAAATTACATGGATTAGTTGACATTCATGATGGGGATAAGCTTTTGTTGAACAGAAATAGCTTCTACCTTTCTAGTGAGAGATTCGATTAAAGTTTTAAGCTCAGGATCGAGTTTAATCTCAAACATACCGGCAGCCTTAACTGTTGAAGAAGAACTAGCGGAGCGGGGGATGTCGTCACTATCCCCCCAATTATTATTACGCTTTGTTTGATATTCTAAAAACCTATAAGCCTCTGAGGCTCCTTTACTGAGGAAACTACCCCCATTCATTATATCAAGGACCTCTTTATGGTGGTGTAAAAGTCCCTTGAAAAAGGCACGAACTAACGTGTCTTTCACAAGGTTATGATGTGGACACTCTATAAGAAGGTCAGTGAAACGATTCCAAGCCTCTGAAAAAGATTCATGAGGATTCTGTTAGAAAAATTGAATCTTGGAAAGCATTTCATCTATCTTCAATGGTGGGTAAAAATGTTCCATAAACAATTGAACAAGTTTGGCCCATGAGTCCACAAAATTAGGCGCTTGAGGAGTTAACCAAGACACCACCTTGTTGGCTAGGGTGAAAGGAAACACCCTTAGTTTAATTTGTTCCGCACCTACCGTAGGATGATCGAATGTGGTAAGAACTTGTTCAATCCTACGCATATGCTGATAAGGTTTTTCATGGCCTACCCATGAAAAACTGGTAACAAATTAAATATATTTGGGGGGATTCGGAAATCCCCCACTGGGTCTGCAAGAACGATGCAAGATTTAGGGCTATCGTTCAGGGATTTGTAAAAGTTAGAGAGAGGAGACTCTCTTTCTTCAGCCATTATTTCAGGTGTAGCGTGTGGTATACTAGATAGGTGTGTGTATTGACGTTCACGATAAATTACGTTAGTAGTTTTTTCTCTACCTGACCTTAATCTCATGCAAGGCTAAGTCCAATATTAAAGAAACACGACAACAGTCAAAACAACCCTGATATGCTAGTATAAATCCTCTAACAGGAGATGCGAGGAGTGGAAGAAAGAAGTACCTGAATGCCTCCTTGCTTTGCTTATGAATAACGTCTTGTATATGCTAGCTCAGTGTATTTAACAAGTTAGAAACACTGAATAACTTGAAGAAATGGAAGTTTGTACTAACCTATAGAAATTGGGCTACTCAGAAGAGGGCGCGGGGTGCGCTCAGATTTTGCCTTTCAAGGGCGCAGGGTGCGCTCGTGCCTTGGCTGATGTCCAGACAATAGAACGCGGGGTGCACTCTGAATTGGCCTTGGAAGGGCACAGGGTGCGCTCGTGCCTTGGCTGATATCCAGACAATAGAGCGCGGGGTGCGCTCTGAATTTGCCTTGGAAGGGCGCTAGGGTGCGCTCGTGCCTTGGCCGATGTCAGACAATAAGAGAGCTGGGCGCGCCTGAATTGGCCTTGGAAGGGCACAAGGGGCACTCGTGCCTTGGCTGATGTCCAAACAATAGAGTGCAGGGTGCGCTCTGAATTTGCCTTGGAAGGGCGCAGGGTGCGCTCGTGCCTTGGCTGATGTCCAAACAATAGAGCGCAGGGTGCGCTCTGAATTTGCCTTGGAGGGCGCGGGGCACGCTCATTGTATCCTTGCAAAAAAAATCAGTTCTAAAGCAAACAACTACAGTTAGAACCAAACAAGGGTGGGTGGGTTTAATGGGACTTTGGCAGGATTATCACTACTAAAGAAAATGAAACTAAACACAACTAAGATGGCAGCGACGCCATTTGATAAAATGAAAAAACGATAGTTTTACCTACGAAGAAGCGATGAAACTCAAATGCAAGTAAAACTAAAACGGCTTTTCTTGCTTATATATATCAAAGTTTCTACTCTCGTTTCAATGCAATATGTTTAGAGTAGAGAATTCGTTCCACTCCTAGTTTGTTTAGGTGTAATGTTTCCTAGTTCGTGTAAGCTAACAAAGTAGTGAGAGTAATGGAATTGAAATTAACTACGATGGTAATTCAACTAATCAAGATGCGATAAATGAAATAACAGCAATTTAATACTAAATTGACAATATGAGGAGGAATTAGGGGAATTTGATTCCACCTTGATTCGACTCAATTTACTAACGAAGAATTTGTCGTAATCCGAATTGAAATGTTTTCGCATAATAATTAGGTCTATCTAATCCCTAATCATTCATGGTAATCTCTACCAACTAACAATCAGCATCTGAAGCAATCAAACCCATTCTCATAGAGAACTAATTACTTTCTATAATAGAATAGATTACTAGGACGATTTCTACGCTAATAAAATCAAGTTTCATCAAGGCTTCCTCAAGGCTTCCTCAAACCCCTATAATAGAGGTTTTAGCCTTGAATCATTACACTATCATTTCTAATACAAGAACAATAAGAACAAGTCATTTGATATAAGTAATTTAAACTTTATAATTCTAATTGAACAATAGTCTAAGATTCAAAATGAATTAAAACTGAATTTAAAACTAAAATTATGAATAACTAATTATCAATTTAAGACAAGCTAAATGAAATAAACCAAGTAATGGATTCAAAAACTAAATTTACTGTTCTAACTAATTTATTGATAATTCACTAGATAAACAATAAGTTATTGATTCTACAAACTAATTTTTTGTTCTAAAAACTAAATCTATATAAAATAACTAGATCTCAACTAATATAAGTTATTGGATAATCACTAAGTAAAAAACTAAGTAGCTTAAGAGCTAAGTTTTTTTCTCCTCATCTGGAGGAGACCAGATCCACAATTTCGTGCATGGGCTGAGGAGCCATATTTTGGGCCCAAAAATCGAGCCCGAAACCTCATTACTTTAGTCCACAAAGAGGTTTTCAGCTGAAAATTACTTCAACAGCCTTTTTGTTCACTTCTGCTTCTCTGATTGGGTCAAGGCTTAGACCATTATAAAGCACGTTCTGAGATGGTCATTTTGACATAAGGTAGGCCCAATGCCGAGGTCTGAGTCCAAAGATACAGCCTTCGGAAGTTATACTAACTTTTGTGCGCTATTTCTGTCTGCGTTGACTTTGACTTTTCAGCTTTGACCAGGCTTTAAAAAAGCTTTTTCTCATAGAACTTCTTAGCAACCAACTTTTGCTCATTTATCTCACAAAAAGGACGCATTTCTGCACATATTCGACTCCAATACCTGAAATACATAAGAACACGATAACAGTACTAACTCTTACTTATTAATCACATAATTGGTCAAAAAGCAATATTGTTAAGGGGTTAAAACTATAGTTTTGGGCTCTTATCAACCAATGCAAAGAGTTAACATTTCGGTTCTGCAAAAGATTTACAAAGATGATGTTGGCTATTTCGACCTAAAGACATTACTGTATTTGACAACTTAAATAGGTATATATGTTAACTGTTGCATTGAGATTTTCTAGACTTTTGAGTAAGCTTCAACTTCTGCCGGATATTATATATAGTAGTCCTTGTAGTTGCATTGTGTGTGTCTCTCTGCTTTAATACATTTAGGACACTACACCAAAATAGGATATTAGTAACGTTCACTTTTTTTAATTCCTAACAGTTTTTTACCGTAAGAAAGTTCCTTTCGCTGTATTACCGTTAGAAATCATGATAAAGCATAACAATAATTTTTTATTATAATTGAGTTAATTTGTAACGTTTTTAGTAAGTTTTCTTACGAAAAATAAGCGCTACTGACTTGTGAATTATACGAGAAAAAACAAAAGAGTTAGAAATTTGGGAATTTAGAAAAAACTTGCGCTATTCTAAGTCCTAATTGTTTGCAACTCTCTTTCAACTATTTTAACTAAGTAGCAAAGAAACTCCCTTTCATTGATTCTCTCCCTCTATCTCAAATTTGTTTCGACCTCTCTCAAATCTATCTTAATAATCTCTCAAATCTCATTCATTTTCATTGTGCTCTATCACAGTCTCGCTACTGTTTGCTGCTGCCGCCGTAAGTACGCCTCCCCCTTCCTCTTCCTTTCAATTACCTAGAGTTTGCTAATTGTTCAGTACCACTTACTTCTCTCTCGCTTTTTTACTCCATTATGATGTAGGGTTTGCTCAGTCTGATTAAGTCCAAGTTCAGTTCGAGTTGGTGAAAAAAGGTACGATTTTTACTTTTAACTTGGGTGTGTTCTTCGAGTGAAACTACTATCTTGTAGTCTGATTTTTTTAGGATTCTAATTATGCGCATGGTTTTTTTAATTTTGTTGCTTTTTTAACAACCATCAGCTCTATTGTAAAACCTATATTGTTTCTGTACAATGAAACTGGTTTGGATTAGGATATAAAAATTTAAATGTTGTAACTTTTTGTCTCAAAGTCAATGGTGTATATGTATATTTATCGCTTTTACACTATTGGTGTTAGTAATGACAGAAGTTGTTGCCATGAATTTACTTATTTATTGTTTTTGTTATTGCCTGCTGTATTATTTGATTTGGTAAATATGGATTTTATGGATGAAACTTTCCGAGGAAAAGAAATCCAAGCATGGTATGATGAGTATATTCTTTCTCCGGTACGTGACTTTGATTTGGGATTGCAATTCTCCTATTCTGTAATAATTGTAGGTATTATATTTTGTTGTTGGACTATTCCCACCATATGGGTTGTTAGCTTATTATTAGGTGTTTGCCTACCCTGCCTTATACCGAAGACCCCTTGGTATTCCTTATGTTTTTCTTGGGCACCTCTAGTGAAGTGGTAGTTAACATGGTACTAGGGTACATGGTAGATCTTGAGAGGATCGGATGTGCGTTATGATATGTGTTTGGCGGATTTGGTGAAAGGAAGGTCTTGTGTGGTGTGATGCCCTCCATTTATTTGTATATATTACTACTTCTCTCTTGTGTGCTATTCATTTTAATATTCTAAGTTTGTCTTAATTGTCACTAGACAGGTACAAGGTAGTATTGCTTGGGAAGCTTTCAGTTCCAATATTGTTTGGGTTGCTGCAGGAAATGGTACGCAAGTTTTCTTAATCATTAGAATACTAATTTAATTATCATGTTTAATTATTTGGTTCTTTGTAATTTATGCATCATGTATAAGAATTTATTGGTAGTACGAGTGTCACCTGGGTACCTAATTGATGAATCCTAGGAGATTGTTGGAACTTGGAATCGCTCAAACGCAAAATATTCTCTCAAAAATTTGTTCTTTCCAATGGACTAAATATATTTTTTTTTTCTCCCTCCTGAAGCCTATTCAAGTTACTTAAATGTGTTTCGTCGTCACAGGATGGCCTGAAGCCTATTCAAGTTGCAGCTCAAAGAAGCAACCGCTCAGCTACTCAGCTGTTGAAGTTCTTTTACAAGTGACATCTCCTGTTCAAGTTATTTCCAACTGGAGTATTGATGGAATCATTGAGCATGCAATCTGAAAGATCAGGTTTTTGATCTGCTCATTATTCTTTATAGCTTCATATATTTGTTAGTTTTTTTATTAATTTTGTTGAATTGATTGTGCAGGAAAGACCAAATGTGAAAGAAGCTAATGTGCAAGAGATTACCAGAGCGCAAAAGCAAGAAATGCCTGAGGTACTGCTACTATATTTCTTTCACTGCATTTTATTTTTCTTGTTTACACTGTTAATACTGCCTTGCAGTTATATATTAACTCCCATGAATGTTTCCTTGCTGATATGCTCGGGTGATATTATACAAGGCTTCCTTGCTGCTGCTTTTGGCAAGTACTTACGCCGAAAACTTCTAGTACGAGATCAAACTGAAATTTATGAACTACCAACTCCTAATCCAACGTCTAATCGATAGTCACCTTTCAAACCAAAGAGAGTTGTGAACAGATTCATCTACCATCTTTCGCCTGGTGGTTTTTATGATTAATTTCAATGACGAAGCATCCTCCCAGTCAAACCAAAGGAGCAGCTTGAGCATCCGGTGTGATTTCTATTTTAATTGGACCCCTGCTTTTTATTTTGTCTCGGTCAGAAGAGCATAATATCTTCCAAAATTCAATCCATGCCGCAAAAACTCAAAGCTTCTTAAGGAACTTCCCCAACCTTTGGGTTGATAACAAAAGCTTAAGTCAGAGTTTGTAAGATAGAAGGTACCACCGGCTTCCCCTTCTCAAGCAATTACTTAGACGAAACCAACCTTTGCAATTGTAGTTGGAAGGTTTGTTCTTCATAATATTGACCACTCACCCATGATTCCTAATTTAAAGCAAACCCCATTATGAAGTGATGGAAACGGTTTGAATCCCTCGTGATGTCTCTCTCTCAATTATTTACTAAACACAAAACCCAAAATACAATATATTCAACAAAATCGGCAGATCTACAACGTCCAAACCACGCAAGAAGTAATAGAGAAGACACCAAATAATTATGTGGTTTTGAGTTTCTTCTTGTTATTGATGTCTGCCATGAATGTTTGTTTCTGTTACATATATGACCTCCTTTGGCTTCAAACCACTCAATGACATTTCCCGCACAATTGCTTCCTCTTCAGCTGTGAGTTTCCCAGCATAAGAGTGACCTTCTGGACGTAATCCGAGTGGATGGTTGTGAAGACCACAATCCAATTTAACTACCCATTGATCATCTTTTGGCATCTTTATACCTTTCAATACAAAAGGACAATCACACTTCTTTGATTTTGTCTGTTCAGTAGGTAACTACTGCTTACTTCCTTTTTCAGCCTTATATTTCCCAAACCTCTCGCAACCAAAAACAATTCTAGGTGTCCTACCTGCAACAGAACCCAAATCTGACTTCTTTATCACAATGATTGTCCCAACTGATTTCCTAAGTTTTCGAGTCCATTTATGGAGTTCATCGGACTGTTAAAGACCTATAGATCAATACGTTAGAATCAGGATTATTGCCAAAAATAGAAAAAGAATGTGATACTAATCATTGCTAACAGTAATAAAAAAGAAAGAAAGAATGAGAAAACAAAACCAATGTGGTAAATAACATCGTATCCGTTGCAAAGACATCCGTCATATCAATTTTTTCAGATAGAGATTCAATATTTGCCGACTTAGGATACTATAGGTGTCTAACATTCGAAGGACAAGAGAAAAAAAAGAAAATCTTAGATTCTCTTAGGTCAAGACAAAATAAATAAATGAGATAAATAGGGAAAATTTACCTCCACTTCCTGTTGAGGGACTTCGGGCTGGAATTGAACTTCACCAGCAAATTCAACATTATTTGTTGCTTGCTCCTACAAATAAGAGTATCCAATATGTGGATTACTAGAAGATGAAGTCAATTTTAATAAGTGAATATATTGGATTAAAAAATACAGATATAAATTTTACCTCTTTAAATGTTATAAAAGATTTGGCTAACAGCTCATACTATGCTGACAAAACAATCTTGGTGACTCATAGGGTGATGAGATGCAGGTGAAGAAAAGTGATATCAACATTACGTCACATGATAAAGGTAATTAAACTTAAACCCAAACCTCATTTTTCAATTGGGAACTTGCAAAAAACCAAAACTTCCATATTAATGTGAATGACAACAAACAAACTCTATCTTACTTCCTATTTAGTTTTTTTTTTTCTCATAGCTTGTTTCACTTTTTTATCGACAGTTTTTTTCCTCGTAATCTTCCTTTTTTCTCTCCTGATTTTTATAGTTCTAATTTCCCGTGAGTAAAAAGTGGGCACTTAAACTTTGCTGAGGTGGGGGATTGATTCTAAGATACTACTAAGCTTACCAAGGATATCACACCGATGAAATTATGTACACAGATGCAACTATGCTTTTCACAATAGGTCAATGTAGTAGTATATGACAATCTTTTAGAAGTAACCAATCACACTTGATGCAATTACTGCTCCTCATGTAGAAAAAAATAGTATGAACTTCAGAATTACCTGCCGGATATGGTGCTTGATTTGTAGGAATATGTGTCTTGTTAATGCATTGACATTGGTCCCCACTAAATTGCACTCACGTGGTGCCCCGGCATTGCATAACCATGAACCGCAGTATAGCCCAGTTCTTTGGGAAGAGGTTGATGCGATTGCCCATATGGATAGATAGCAGCGTTGACACTACTTGGTACGCCATATATTTGAAGGTATTGTTGACCCAAATACGGATTGATAACACCTTGCTGAACCTAAGTTAAATCCAGAGAAAGTCAGCAAGTCAGCTTTGTAGGAACCATAATCATTCACTTCCTTTTCAATTTTATCTCAAAAGTTCAGATCCCAACCTGTGGGTGGACATAATCAGGTCCATATGCTGTGTACCTGCACAACAATAACAGACATGAAATTCTCTGTGAAACATATATATGAACATACATCAGCCAATATGGGTGAGAATTTACTTTTTTATCCTGAGGTGCTACTTAATTGATGAATCGTGAATAGTGTGAGATCCTGGAGAAGACTACTCACCCATATTGAGGGTATGCAAATCCTTGTTGGTAGTCGTAAGTGACTGGCTGGTGGTAACTTGGGGCTTCCAATGTAGGGCCTCGAGCTTTGCCCCTTAGAGTTCTACTTCTCCTTGAACTTTCTCTAGTTTAACTAAAAAAACTTACTCAAGCACACAAGATAAGTGACTAAAGATTGTCACCCATATCCCTAGTATATGGGTAGGAGGGTCTCACCTTAGTTTGATACATTCTTCCCAGGCCATTACAGTTTGTTTGGTTGGGCCTTGTTGATTGCAATCAAAGTAATTATGAAAACCACTAACGATGAATATGATTTGCTGAAGTATGGCTTTGCTGGTCATACTAAGCCAAATTGATTTGATTGATCGATGATTGCAACAAAAAGCTAGCTAGGCTTGTTTAGTGAGCACTTTTATTGACTTATTAAGTTGTTGTTTCATAGGGGTATGCAATAATTAACAAATCAAATATAATTCACATTCAAGTTCATACAAATTCATCAAACACCATGTATACAATAAACACCACTAATAGAGTTTATACAATCCATAATTTAAAGATACTGAGAAAGAGTGTAAATCATTGTTGAACTCTATATTGTCTAAATTAAGTATCCAATCAGCAAAGAAAAAAATACAAAAAAAGGAATCGTTGTACCTTAATCGATACTCATTTCCTCACAATGGACAACGATGAAGAATCTTCCGGAGTAGCAAAGAACACGTGGAATCATCTATTTAATCATTGAAAAAGTAAAATGAAATGAAAAAAAAAAAAAAAAAAAAAAGTGAGCTTTAAACCTTTCTTCTTAATGGAAATATAGCAATTTTTTTTTTTATGCGTAGGTCTTTGGACGTTTGGAGTGTTTCGAGATTTGTTGGTACTGTATGTAAGCTCTGGTTAGAATTTAAGGAGGCCATAGATTTTTAGCTGCCTTTCTTGGGTTTTGGAAAAACCTTTTCGCCTTTTTCTTTTTTTTTTCTCTCTCTCTGTTAGTTACTTCGTTTGGACGTTGGACTTGGTTGGTTCAGGGTTTTTTTTTTTAATTTCAATTATTATTATTTAATTGGAATTTGGGGAGGTCACAATAATTTAAGAATAAAAAAAGGAGTAAATAACAAATCTAGGGAGGTCTAACTAATTTATAGAATCGCCTTTTTTTTTAGGAGTCTATGAGAATGCACGGTTTGGAAAATAAAGACATAAGATGAGAAGAGAGGTAAGGTGCGAGCTTTTATAGGGTGATCTTGGACATACCCAACAAAACACTCTCGTACCCCCCATTTTAAAATTAAAAAAAAAAAAATTTTAGACATATTTAGCTTCCTAAATTACCCTTCTTTTTATTAGACGTACCCAAAATATTTATTGACTAAAACAAGTCATTTACTCTACGTGATTTAGAAGAAAAAGACCACGGTTTTTTTTTTTTTTTTCTTCTCCAATAATGGTGCACCTTGCAGTTCAAAACATACAAATAACAACTATTAAAGGAACTTAATTGTTCTTGTTTCTTCAATCCTCCTCCCTTATCGTTCTCCATCACATACAGACACACACGTTTTGTATTTCCTTCGCTGTTGTTCACATACAGACGTACATGTTTTGTATTTCTTTTATTGTCTTCAGTTCAAGGACTTTGTACCTGACTTAATCTAATGCCCTGCACGTTTTTCTCCAGTTGAGTGCATGAAGACCGATTGGCAATATTTCAATAGATGTGTTCACACGGTAGGTGACACAAACGCGACTCACTTGGCAAAGATATATTGTTCATCAGGACTTGCATTCACAACAACAGAATCTAAGCAGTGTAACAAATTTTGTGAAGTTAAACTTTATGTCAACTATTTGTCTCTGCACCCGTTTGTAATGTTGACAACAAAGAACTCACAGATCTGAACCAATGCAAATATCAATAAAACTGAATTGTACATCTTGAGGCTGATTTCTGTTACACTAGTATCCATGACTCCATGCACCAATGCACGGACACAACAACATACATACACATTCATGTCTTATTTAAACTCGTGAGCTTGAAAAAGCCAAGGTGGTCGCTGCAAGCCTTCCCTATCAAATCTTTGCACGGCGCTGTTTGTGATGTTTGTTCGTTCATCGTATTGATCTTCGCATCGATCCGATTGGATGAGATCGATCCAACTCCCTTCTTTCATAATTGTTTAGTTTAGAGCAGTACTGATTCGGACTCGAATGTGCTTTGCAATTTTTGAATTCTTCTTATTAGTGCCAAATCCAATGCTCATTGTCGGCTCCACCTTGTTTTCTCCATCATTGTAGAAACATGGATCACAGAGCCGGTGATGCTCATCTTATCTTTTGAGGACTTCAAGGAGTTAGGCTCGACTTTGTCTTCAATAGCACCGATCTTTGTTGGAGATGTCCGCTTCGAAGTCGCCAAGATCAAATCCCATTGGCATTTTAGAAGTGTCCCCGGAGCACTCGTTCCTCGGAGGTGTAGATCGGCTCTCATGCTAATCGATTGTATTAAAATTATATCCGAGTTGGTCCGGTTGGATAAGCTATGGTTCCAACTACTAAAAGGGGAATGGTTAGTTTAGGATATAGTCGCAAAGAGTCCGAGAATCCAGTTTGGTTATCTTTTACGATGCATTTCCTCCAATCCTTCCGTTTTGCGAACTTAGAATGGTTGGAGAGTGGAGCTGTGGTTCATTATTTCTAAACTCAGCCATCAACAACTTTTGAACTTTGTAAATCCTATGGAGTTCCCGTACCTGCAAGTTCCATCAACTAGAATTAGTCTAAACATTATTATAATAACAATTATAATTGGCATTCTAGGGAAGAGCATGTGATTTGAAACCAGTGACTTAGAGAGAGATTTGCGAGTCTACTGCCTCGAGGTATATCGAAAATACCCAAAAGATCTGGAAAAAAAAAAGTCATATCAAAACACTACAAAATGACTTGCTGGGAAAAATTGGAAAGATGTTTACATAGAAATTAGAAAGGAATATTGTATATGACTTGAAACAACAAATGTATTTCTTCTACAAGATCATCCACGAGCTCTTTTATAATCTAGCTTCTCAGAGGAATTCTGGGTTTATGAAGAAGAAGAGTGTGAAAAGAAACTTTCACTCAAAACAAGCGGTTACCAAAAAGAAGTGGTAGTTATTTTTATTTTTTATTTTATTTTGTGCCCCTATTGAAAATACCCCAAATTAATTTGGGTGATATTATTGAATTTAGGGCAGTTATTGGGGTATGACAAAAATTTATGTTAGTTATGGGGTATGGGAGTGTTCTATTGGGTATGTCCAAGATCACCCCTTATATATATAGATAGATAGATAGATACGGTAACCAGTTACTAAAATTAAAATTCAATTTCGGTATCCAGTTACTAATTTGATAAATTGTATCTAGTTGCTGAAAATTGCTCAAACTTTTGGTGTTTAGTAGCTAAAAATTGCATTTGTAAAGTAGTAACCAGTTACCAAAATTAACATAAGATTGAGAATATTACAACATTCTACGATTCCTCTTTTTTCCCCTTCCATTTCACAATAACTTGTGTCCCAAACGAATGACATATGTTGTCAACTTCTACTTCCAATTCCAATGTAAGCTTTCAATGTGTTTAAATTAGACTTAAATTTAACAAAAAGAAAATAGACATATACCCAACTTAAAGAAAACAATTGAAGTGGAGAAGATAGGTCAAACAAATTACCTTGCAAGTGTGTGGATTGGGTGAGTTTTCATGCTCACCACCTCCCATAGTTTTGAGTTTTTTTTTTTTTTTTATTTTTTATTTTTTTTTTTTTTATTTTTTAAGTTTCTATATTAGGAATGGAGAAGAAGTGTTTAAATAGAAGTAGATTTGAGAGTGAGAAAAGAAAGAGAATAGAAAAAGGGCTAAAATTTAGGTTTGAATTTGAGGGGGAAGCCAAAAAGTTGAAAATGAGTTTGGAGTTTGATTTTGAGAGAGAAATTCAAATCAACCTAAAAAGAGAATAAATTGATTTCAAAATTTCATAAAAACAATTGGACAAAATATTAAAATAGTATTGAATTATTGTATAATTGGTCGAAATATAAAAATTGTTTTGAAATATTGAAATAATTAGTCGAAGTGAAAACTCAATTTCAGATGTCGAGATATCAAAATAATTGAAATATTAAAATATCAAGATGTCTAACCCTAAACCCTAAATTGGGAATATAGAGGAATCTCAAATTTTGATACCATTACAAATTAAAAAAATAAAAAAATATATATATATATATATATATATAATAAAATAGGTCTTATATTAGATAATGAATATTAACTTCCAAATGTACTAGATGTTAAATACTAGATTCAAAATATAATTAGAACTGTATTGGTTTTTTTTTCTTTTTTTTTTTCGAAATATAGTTCTATTATTGTTATAACTGTATTGGATAAACCCTAAACATATGTACAATTGCTACATACCAATTCTGAAATCATAAATAATAACCAAAATGTTTTATTATGGAATGTAAAATGGGTTTAAATTATATCATTTAATCAAACTTTAATTTGTTGGTAAAAATTTAAATGTTAAATCAATTCAAATAAAGTCTAGTTAGAACTGTACTATTTCAAACCCTAAATCCTAAACATAAGTAAAGTTGCTACTAATTCTGAAATAAAAAATTACAACCCAAACGTTTTATTATAGATTGGATAACGGGCTAATTTTAATAATTATATCATCTAATCCAATTTTAATATGTTGGTAAAAATTTAGATATTATATTCAAAGTGTAGTTAGAACTGTACTAATTCAAACCCTAAAACCTAGACATAAGTATAGTTGCTACCAATTCCAAAATAAAAAATTATAACCTAAACATTTTATTATAGATTGGAGAATAGGTTTAAATTATATTATATAATCCAATTTTAATTTGTTGGTAAAAATTTAGATGTTAGATTCAAAGTCTAGTTAGAACTGTATTTTATTTAAACCCTAAACCCTAGAGACATGTACAATTGCTACCAATTCGAAAATAAAAAATTATAACCTAAATATTTTTTACTTGTTGGAACTAAGTTATCACCTAAAACAACTACAAATAAGTTAAAATATGCTAATTATTAATCAAATTATTATCAAATAGATGATGAAACATTTAAATATTGGAATTTGACAATACAACAACAAGATACCAAATGGTTTAAGAATTTTCGGTGTCTATTTGTTGTATCTCTACTTGGTAAATGGTAACCCGATACTGTAATTTATAGTTATGTTTCAGCAATCCGTTACCGTGGTTTATGGTATTTTACGGCAATGTGTTACCGTTCCTCAAAATAACACATACATCAAGATTACACAAAATTTATTTTGAAATCTAAGATTCAAACTATCGTAATCCATTTAGTTTCAATTCCATTAGGCAATTTCAATTTCATTAATTTCCAATTTATTCTTTTTCATGTTCAATTGGTTATTCTCACATCATATAATCTTCAATTTATTCGACATTGAGATGTGGGTAGTTGTATTGCAATAAATCGTTCATTTGATAGTTGGGTAATAATACATACTCCATTTGAGAGTTAAAATATAGAGGTATTGAGAGTTGAGAAGTATATGAAAATTGAGTTGAGTTGAATTGAGTAAAGAAAAATTGAGTTAAGAAAAATTGGGTTGGATGTAGGTAATTAGAGAAGGAGAGTGTATTTTGATAGTGTATAAAGTTGGCATAGTGCAAATTAGTTAGTTAATGGCAATAGGAGGTTACCACTATTTTTGTTGGGGAGTGTTTTCTTAGAAAACATGGGTTTTAAGTTTGGACACAAATGTAATAACAAATTTCCAGTCGGAGAGTGCCCTCTTAGAAATGGAGAATGTATTATTTGTGTTATACATTACTTTGAAGTTTGACCTAAGTATCTACAGCTAACATTTACATTTGTCAACACACCGAACACATTGATGTGTAGTAACTTTTCTAAGTATTGCTCATAACTAAAACAATCAGGACTATAGTAAGCTTTTAGAATATTGCTTGGTCAAAACCAATGCTAATTTTTAAAGTATATTTCAGCATGTATAATATTGGATCGAGCCCGGGCGAATGCCTGGGTCCAAAAACTAGTGAGATTATAAAGGAAAGTTGAGGAAACTTGGAAGTGACTTGTTGCTCGCCTAAAAAAAAGGTGTTTGTTATTGCCAAACCCCATATTGTGTTGGGCAGACCCCAAAAACTAAAACACTTATTACAAATGTGCCATTGGTCCCAAAAGTTGTTTTATGTTGGGCACCTCCCAAACCAAAGTGAATTTGACTTATTGCAACTTTTTCAGCCCTTCTCTTCTATTCTCTTCTATTCTCTTCTCTTCCACCATCAAAAACCATAAACCCTTAAACCCTAACACTAACACTAAACACTAATAGAAGAGCCCAACCCCATTTTAGAACATGAAGATGATGAAGAAAATGTAATGCATCATGACCCCATTCAAGAAGAAAATGTAGAACAAGTTACAAGTGACCTCATTCAAGAAGAAAATGTAGAACAAGTTCAAAGTGAAGAAAATAGAGGAATGGATGATGATGCATTTAATAAGAACAGGGTAAATCTAAATTAAACGTAATTATGCATGTAATAATTATGCATGTAGTAATTATACATGCAATAATTATGCATGTAGTAATTATTGATGTGTACAGTGATTATACATGTAATAACTATACATGTAGTAATTATACATGTAATAATTATGCATGTAGTAATTAAACGACCCTGCTAGGTCGTTTGTATTTCACACCAAACGGTCTGGTCACACCGTCTGGACTGAGTCCAAAACGATGTGGCCATGTCGTTTGGCATATGGACTAAAAAAAACTTGCCGGTGTGGCCACACCGTTTGGACTTAGTCGCAAACGACATGACCACACCATTTGGACTAGGTCCCAAACGGTGTGGCCATATCGTTTGGGATTTGAACTTGGAAAAAAAGACTTGTCTGTTTTTTTGCCACTTGAACGGTGTGGCCACACCGTTTAGACTTAGTCTCAAACGACATGGCCACACGGTTTGGGACCTAGTCCAAACGGTGTGGCCATGTCGTTTGAGATTTGAACTTGGAAAAAAAGACTTGTTTGTTTTTATGCCACTTGAACGGTGTGGCCACACCGTTTGGACTTAGTCCCAAACGACTTGGCTACACCGTTTGGACTAGGTCCTAAACGGTGTGGCCATGCTGTTTGGGATTTGAACTTGGAAAAAATATGAAGTTCTGTTTTTTGGAATCTCTAACGGTGTGGCCATGTCGTTTTAGGATTTGAACATAGAAAAACACAAACAGTGGTAAACGGTGTGTTTGTGGCATTTGGTACTTAAGCCAAACATCAATTAACAACTGTTCTTTATTTAGGATCCTTCGGTGTGTTTCGAGAACTCTGGAAACTCGAATGACGTGAATGATGTTCAACCGCTTTCAATGGATACAACATAAATATTTACTACGGAAGAGGTACATAGTAGGCATTGTTTTCGCTTGTTTTTATTTTCTAAATGAAATTATATTAGTTTATTGATTGTTGTTTTCTTTCATATCTTTAGATATTTCATACACGTAATGACGTAATTGGTTGGGCAACTGCTCGGGGAAAACAATGTAATGTGGTTGTGGTAATTGGGAAGTTGCAGAATGCTAACGAGAACCGAGTACCAAGGCTGGATTTAGATTGCGAGAGTTCGGGCGTGTATCGTTCACACAAAAAAGCAGAGAAAGCTAATAAGAGAAATACGGGAACCAAGAAATGTGGATGTCCATTTAAGTTAAGATGTATTTTCCAACGCGGCACTGTCGATAGTTGGAAAATTGTCGTTCTTAATGATGTTCACAACCATCCATTGGTGAAGAACCTTGAAGGACATGCATTTGCTACTCGACTGACTATTCCACAATTCGAATTCTTATCAGAGATGACTCAAAATGGAGTTAAGCCTAAAGAAGTTTTGAAGTCCATCAGACATAGGTTTCCTGATAACCTATCTAGCATATATCAAGTCTACAATGCCAGACACAAGGTGAGGACATTAGATATGAACGATCGCTCGCAAATGCAGAGATTGCGTGAGTTGTTAGTAGAAAACCATTATTTCGAGGAGGTGAGAGAGGATATGAATACGGATGAGATAACGGGATTGTTATGGGCCCATCCGAACGGTGTTAAAATGGCTCGGACTTTTCCAAAAGTTTTCATCATAGACGTAACCTACAAAACCAATAAGTATCGGTGGCCTTTTGTACAGTTTGTGGGGGTGACTTCAACCTGGAAGTCTTTCACGGTCTGTCAAGTGTTGCTCCAGTCCGAAATAGCGATAGACTATGAGTGGGTTTTGCGTTAGTTTAACGGTTTGCTGGGTGAAGAAAGGCCATCTGTGATCGTGTCTGACAGGGACTTGGCCTTGATGAGTGTCGTTGATATTGTGTTTCCTGACACGCACAGGCATCTCTGTAGATGTCATATCTCTATGTGCGTCCTTCAGAAATGCAATGATTTTTTTCCCACCACAGAACTTGTAGATAAAAGGTCAGTTCTCGTGGAACACTGTAGTGAAATCGAGGACTGAGGATATCTTCAACCGTAGAATTGCTGCTTTGGAAAAAACAAGATAGGGTTGAGTACTCCAATTTTTTAGTTATCTCTGCGAGAGACTTGGTTGCCTTACAAAGATCGATTCGTATGTTGTTGGACAGATCAACACATTCACTTTTGGGAGTACAATCCACCAATAGAGTCGGGCGGTCTCATGCTCGGATGAAACGCGTGTTCTAGGAAACACAAACGACATGATTTTCTAAGTATGTTTTATTTAATCCACCCGATTTTAGAGATCCAAATTGCCCGAGATTAGAGGTACGTTTGAGAAGAGTCCGATTGTAACCCAAAGACCACCACGGATTCCTTTATTTCGCGGAACTCGTAAAACACGGTCTCAAGAAAATGTTTGGACTTGCTTTATGAAGAACTAGATACCCGTGTAAGCCATGCTGCTAAGGACTCTGAGTTCATTTGTGGGTGTTATTTGCGCACCAGTCATGGATTGCCATGTGCTCACGAAATCATTGAACTTTAAAAGCAAGAACGTTCCATATCTTTGAGTGCTATCGATCCCTTTTGGAAAACTCTGTCTATTTTTCCAAGTGTGTCGGTGGGTGTTGGTCCCGATTGTAGACCTTCGATGGATATGTTTATGAAAAGGTATGAAATGGCTTCTGAAGAAGAGCATAGGGTTATGGTTAGGAAACTTATGGAGATTGTTGTGCCATAAAGTACATGGCTAGAACCACCTCATAAGGAGGCAAAAACCAAAGGTCAGCCTAAGGGTAGCTGCAAGAGAAAGCTTCCAACTGAGGATGATAACTCTTCAAAGCGAGATTCATCTGGTTTTGAACATTCCTAACGTGAGCATGAAGAGTGGGTCTTGTCGCAACAATCAGAATGTACGCCAAATTCCAAGCTTTCTCATAAAACACCCACACCATCGAAATACGCTACTCCAAACCCACCTGCAGAGAAGTCTTATCTGAAACCACCTTTGCCACAAAAAAAAACCACACCACAGAATAACTCTTCTAAAAAATCACCTTTACCACCTAAAATAACCACACCACGGAATAACTCTTCTAAAAAATCACCTCAAAAGTCAGACATTGGCATCCTGAGGGGGCTAAAATATTACGGTTTGTATATTCCAAAAGAACTGCACAAATATATTGTTAAAGTGGATGACCCTGTGGGTGATGGCAATTGCGGGTATAAAACAATGTGTATTGCACTAGGAAGAAGTCAGGAAGAGTGGCCGTGGATGAGAAATGAGTTGTTACAAGAACTTAATGACAACCTCCCCCTATACTGTACATTGTACACTCACAGTGAGATTAGGTACGTGAAATCTAGAATTTCCTATGAATGCGGTTGGGCACCCCCTGGTAAGTGGATGAGCATGCCCTTTGCTGGATATCTATTTGCTTCGAGATTTAATGTCGTCATCGTACATTTAGGAAGTATGTACTGCCATCTTATTTTGCCACTGAGAACCCAAGTAAATCCTGAGAGAGTAAAGAAAGTGTTGGGTACCGCTTATGTACAGGGATGTCATTTTGTCCATGTTGAACTTGTTGATAATTGTCCGGTTCCAAAACCGATGTGAAGATGGCGTAGAGCTCGACACTTAATTGCAGATAGTTGGGATACTGCATTACAATCAAGACAAGCACAATTTACGGCATTGAACATTCCCAATTTAGTATTGGAAGATGAGTACACTAATGATGGGTCCGAAATACCAATAATAGATGTTGACTAGGAATAAGTCTATGTAATTAATGTTCATGTGGTTGGAATTGTAATTTGGTTTTTGATACAATTTTCTTAAATTTGATGGTATTTTTTTGTCGAATTAATTGTATGGATGTATATATGTTTATTTGATTTTGGAAAAAATGACTTTTGGGATTTGAACTTGGAAAAAACGACTTGTCTGTTTTTTTGCCACTTGAACGGTGTGGCCATGTCATTTGAGATTTGAACTTGGAAAAAAAGACTTGTCTGTTTTTTTGCCACTTGAACGGTGTGGTCACACCGTTTGGACTTAGTCTCAAACGACATGGCCACACCGTTTGGACTAGGTCCCAAACGGTGTGGCCATGTCGTTTGAGACTAAAACTTGGAAAAAATGACTTGTCTGTTTTTTTTGCCACTTGAACGGTATGGCCATGTCGTTTGAGACTAAAACTTGGAAAAAATGACTTGTCTGTGTCTTTACCTCTTGAACGGTGTGGCCACACCATTCAAGAGGCAAAAAAAAAAGATGTTTCGTGTTTTGGCAATTTATCAATGTTTTATACAAGGCATATTGGCAACAAGAACTCGTGTGAAAATTTAATTCATGTAAGTTCCATTCTCAGTTAACCCTCACATAAACAACAATGAGCACTTCTTAGTTTAACTAACTAACCAAGTTAACCAAGTAACTCATTTCCAAACAAGCATAACAAACAACCCAAACAACTTCTCTCTCTCTATTCAGTCTTCTTTCAAAAACATGAATCTTTCAACCTGAAGCAAACTCACTCTTTATATTGCCTCATTTTCTCCACTTTTGTTGCTTTACAAACTGTTATAGTAACAATGGCTTTAAGAGAAATGAGAGTGGAGAAAGTGAAGAAGATATTCCAAAAGTTTGACAAAAACAAAGACGGAGGACTCAACACAAAAGAAATGTCATCTCTGGTAATCTCTGTAAACCCAAGAGTTCAATTCAGTGATGAACAAATCACTGCCATCCTTGAAGAAGTTTTCAGAATTCTATGAGGAAACTAAACACTAGCATGCACACATAAGATTGAGAACTGACAAACAAATCATTCACATAAATAACCAGTAAATAATTAGAACTTAGTTTAACATAACCAGCAAGAGTAACTTACATCATTCTCTTCCAACACAAGATAAAAAGAGGTAAGCTACATAATATAAAAGATTGGCTAAATTCATTTCCATTAATCTCAATACTCTAAACAGCTCAGTTATCAACATCTCTTCAACTTCTCCACATAAACACTAGTACAAGACAAACCAAGGATCTAAATAAACATCATCAAAAGACTGCCTCTATAACACACTTCTAACAAGACTTCCAACAAGACTGCCAATGCTCAACACACTAAACCCTAAACTAACCAAACTCAACATTGCTAAATCCAATGCTCAATGATATCATCCGCCAATGAACTTGCACCGGGTCAAATTATATGCCTCCATGAACTCATTCCGTGCATCGTCTGGAATCGCAGTTCCACCCAATTGCAGGCCTTGATTGAGCAAGCAAGAAATTTTATCGACGACGGGGTGCTGTCAAAATTAAAACGAAAAACTACATTAGTATATACATTTACATTTATAAAATACAAAAAAAAAATAAAAAAATAATAATAATAACGTTGTAAAGTATTAACTCACCAGATTATGATATGGAAGACTCTGTAGGGAGTAGTGATTAAGATGATCAGGGTTTATTATTCGAATATGACTATTGTTTTCGTACCAACTCATGTATCTACTAACACACTCCCATGGATAAGACGGAATGGGTCCTCGATGTTCAAGTTGTATCAAGTGATTCTGCCATTTACTCTAGTAAAAAGACACAATATTAAATTTCACATCGTACCCGCGTCCGAAAGTAGTTCGCATCGAGGTCTTTGGTCTTGGGGGATCTGAAGGTACAAACTGCATATGACCCAACTGACGCACAACCCTCGAAACATTATACTGCTCGACATTATCAAGAAAGCATATAAATCCCTCGAAAAATGTTATTTCATCCACCGGCCGTATAGCTCGGACTTTAGCATAGGGATACCATTCAACCTGTCAAATAGCATATGATCGAGGAAATTAATCATTAACCACATACTAATAATATCAATTAATAAATAAAACTATTTACATACAAAAATGCTTACATCGGTACAAGTCATATTATCAATCATCGCTCGAGTATGCTTCAATGCAGCTGTTGTGCTAGCATAAAAAGACTGAGTAACTGAGTACCTATGACTACGCAACATGCTCAACTGATAGTTCTTGTTTGGGAATGGCCTGAACACCGGGAAGTACTCATAAATCCATGCCTAGATTAATATAGACACCCAATTAATATTGTAATAGATAGATAAAATTGACATTGAAAAGAAAAACAAAAAAATTAATACCTGTAGGAGAGTGAAATAGCCTGAAACACCCTTCACCTTGGCACTTGTGGCAGTCTCAAGACTTCGCACAAGTAGCCCGGTAAGAAGGTCGCACCCACGCCGTAGTCTCTCGATCTCGCAAATTTCATAAGCGTCTCAGATAACAAAGCGGAAGCTGCAGTTCAGGGCGATGTCGGTGAAGGCGGTACATCCAAAGAAAAACAACAAATAAGCTCTCACAGCAAACCACAACTCTTTTTGGGTTGACGCCTTCTTCACAACAACCCCATTTTCATCCCGTAAATCTTCATCCGTTACCTTCCCAGCAAACTGCTTCATCAAGAAATCCATCCTAACTTTGGAAGTGAACTTATTGGATTTCATCTCCGCATCTATCTTGTCCATGGGTATGCCAAGACCTTGGTGGAGGAGTCTTTTTGTCTGTTTCAGGGTCAAATAAGTATCCCCAGTCACTATTTTGCCTCTGATCGGAACTCTTAAGAGTTGGGAAACATTGTCCAACGTGATTGTCATCTCGCCCCACGGCATATGAAACGTGTTGGTCTCTGGATGCCACCTCTCCACAAACGCAGAGACCAACACAGGATCCTGATACCTATATACACCTAAGACCAGAGCACATAAGTCGGTCCTTTGAAGCTCCACATGAAAATTAGAACAGTCTGAACACTCTCCGACGATATCCCATTGTACCAACTTGTTTAGGTGTCCATGACACTTCAACACCCCTCGCTCCGCCTAAAATAACAAAAACTCAGTATTAATGTATGCACAAGGTTTCGTAATACAAAATTTAAATACTAATAGATAATATATAATAATATTACCTGCCCCTCCCAAATATCGCAAGCTACGTGCACCGCATAGTCATACAACAGATGTGACACACAAGGGCCACCTCCATAAACACCTCTCTAGAACTCCAAGTCATTGTTGGACTTTCTCACAATATTCTTCCATCGGAGGCAGTGCATGGGGACTTCGGGGACTTCCTCGTTATCATCCTCCTCCTCCTCCTCCTCCCTCCTCCTCTTCACAAGATCATCAACACCCTCTTCGTCATCTTTTTTCACTATCATCTTCTTCACCATCACCCTGGCTACACTCTTCCCACGATCCATATTTACATCATCTACATCTACATCTTCATCTAAATCTAAATCTAAATCTACATCTACATCTACATCACTTAACCGGTCCCGCTTTTCTTCTCTTTTGATTTCCTAACTCTACACCACTTACTACATTCTTGGGATCATCCGCTTTCCGATCCCCTACGGACCGATGCCGAGGTGGTTGTTGCCCTCTCTCTTTTTCTCGGGCTCCTCCTCACTGACCCAAACTACTACTCCCCCACCTAACAACTTCTTAGCACCCGCGGAAAACACTTTTTGCTACATTCTTCACATTCACATTATTTGTTCGAGGCATTGCTACAAAATAAATAGGAGTTAAAAATAAGACATTCAACTAATTCAAATTGTTTATTAACAAGCAAATGCACAACTTCTAATACTAAGACATTCAACTTGTAAGTGTTTATTAACTTTGGAGTTCACTAACTAAAGTCTAAAACATGCATATCCATAGCTTCCTCTAATTCTATGGCCAAACATGGTCTGCAAATACTGAAGCCTTCTCTTTTAATTTTACTTGTTTGCTTCATCACTAACAATTAACAAAGAAAGTTTGCTGTGAACTTTAAGTGCCACGCTTTACACTTACAGTGGTAGACTGGTAGTTCTTTTAAGAAAGTAGTCCAAACTTGCAACTTCTCCACTATATTAACACCCCCTTGGTGCCCCACAAACAACATCTCCTTTTTATTCTAAACACACTCAGCAGAGAAAAGAGAGAGAAAATGGTTGTGATCACAGAAGAAATGAGACCCCAGGCAGACCTTTGCTTTGAAGATAAGGAAGGAAAAGAGAGAAGCAAGTTCTTGCTCAAGGAAATGGGACTGCCCACCGGCCTCCTTCCATTGAGAGACATACTAGAATGTGGTTACATGGAAGATACTAGCTTTGTATGGCTAAAGCAAAAGAAGAAAATAGAACACAAGTTTGAGAAGATTGGAAGGCAGGCCATATATGGTACAGAGATCACTGCCTATGTTGATAAGTATAAGATTAGGAAATTGACTGGTGTCAAGATAAAAGAGATGTTAATCTGGGTTAGTTTGAATGAAATTTCTATCAACAATCTTGTCGATGGAAGGATTGCTTTCAAGGGATTGGTCGGTCTTTACCGGACTTATCCATTTTCAGCATTCGACAACCCTGAAGTCAAGATACAACTCGAGTATAAGTTACCACCCAAGATAATTGACAATGTCGAGGTAGCCGAGGAAGTAAAGGAAGCTATGGTAGCCAAGGAAGTAAAGGAAGCTATGGTAGCCAAGGAAGTGAAGGATCCCATTAAGTTGATAGAAATTGCGAGACGCAATAGACAAGATCCCATCAAATCTGGGTCAGTTTTCTAATAGTAGGAAAGTGCGAGACGCAACCCCATAATCTACATTTTCAACTACAAATAATATGCTCTAAAATCTAAATCGCTACTTTTTTTTTCCAGTTTCCATCCAAATGGTCCACGTAACAGCATATAACTGTACTCAACAATCATCCGCATCGGTGGTTCAATCAAGCAAGGTAGTAAAACACTCTAAGAACCTCACTGATATTAAGTTATAACCTACAACTAAAGTTCCTCCAAGAAGCATAGCTCTTCTTAGCATAGTCTACTATCTTAATATCTTATAAGTCCTACCAGTAGAGGAAAACATAAACAAACGGGCACGCATATAACCAAAAATTATTGGAATAAATTGAACATATCCAAACATGTGAAACTTAATTAAGAGCAGTTTTCAAACAAGTAGCTGCCAAGTTACAGATTATTAAAAGACATGATAACAGTTGACTCATCGCTATTGGAATCAGACCAAAACTCAGTGGAAACCTTCCTTCTCAACTCAACTCTCTGATCATCATCATCATCTATAAACCTAGTAGATTCCGAACAAGGTTCAATCCAACTCGGATTATCAGAACTAACAGACGACCCTCCAGACTCATCAACAGTCTCACCAACTATAGTCTTCCCGTAACGGTTCTTGCAAAAATATATCTAATAGGTATGAACTACGGCATTGTTTTTTGACTTGTATGAACCAACCAAATACAAAGTACAATGTATAAACAAACACCTTGAACACTCAAACTACAATGTATGAACAAATTACAATGCATAAAAAAACTCATTTTGAAAGCAAAAAACTCACTTTGAAATTGGTGTTAATAGAAGAGCTTGGGATCGAGATCGAGATCAAGCAGTAATTGAAACTCACTAATGGTGGGTTTGATCGAGATCGAAATAAAGAATCGAGAGTTTGATGGAAACAAAGAATTGCAACAGAAATCACAAGTTTGATTTTGTGGGTTTGATTTTGGTCGAGAGAAATCGCGAAATCGAGGGTTTAAAGGACGAAGGGTGGTAGCCGGTTTTCCGGTTTCTTGGGTATTTGGTTGGGGAGTGTATGATTCTAAATTGCGCCCAACACAATGGGCAGACCCGGCCCAACTCGAGGTCTGGCAGTAACAGGACACAAAAAAAAATGAGTGTAAACACCTCCCTCTCCTTCTTCCCAATAACCTTTTTGATGACTTTCTCGTTTATCTGTTCTCCGCTTTTTTCCACCTAAAATTGACTAACTCTTCTTCTCTTTCTCTCAATCGAATCTTTCCACTCACATTCGTTTTCTCCAACTCCAATCAATTAATTATTTTCCATCTCCAAATCTCCTTTTATTACCTTATTCTCCTTCGTCGTCTCTCAAATTCTAATGCCTATTGGTAAAACGTAATGTCGGTCACCACGGTTTGCGGTTTTCTAATAGTATACCAAATGGACATACAAAAATAGTAAAGTTAAACCAGTTCTAAAAATGCAGATTTAAAATGAGGAAACACACCATATAGACTTTATTGCACCCACAAACCACAGTTGGTATGCCCAAAATACCGATATTTACTTTAATATGTCAACAAATTCTCGGCCCGAAATATTCAGATCAATCATCAATGCACCTTGTGAGTTGCTGCACGTAAGCTACTGCGAATAAGTTAAAGAATCACAAGATGAAAAACGTGTCTTGTAGTGAGTTGCATACATGCAACAACTACTAAGCTGAATTTTTATAAATATAGAACAACCCAAAAACATTTACCGAACATTTACAGAAACGAGATGGCTCCAATTTCAACAATACAATCTCTGTAAGTAATTAATTATTTGTCTAAATTTAAGTTTGGGATTTTGAGTAGATGCATAAATTTACACGATTTAGTTTAATTTGGATCTGTGTTTTACAAGTTGGGCATTGAGATTTGAGGTTAAAAATCATGGATAGTAATAAAGATGAAGCTTTACGATGTGTGGGCATAGTTAAATCTGCAATTGCATCTGGTGAGAAGCAGAAAGCATTGAAATTTATTAAAATTGCACAACGTTTGAATAGTAGTATATCTGTTGATGATTTAATTACTGCTTGTGAAAACTTGGATAGTGATAAAACTGATGCTGAGGTTAAACAGTCAGCTCGAAGCTCGAAACAACCCGAGCGGGCTAGTTCTAGTGAGAGTGTAAATGTGGAGAGGAGTTATAGTGAAGAGAATGTTAAGTTGATTCGCGAAGTTAAGAGAGTAAATGATTATTATGCTATACTTGGTGTGGAGAAGAGTTGTTCAGTCGAGGAAATTAGGAGGGCTTATAAGAAATTGTCACTTAAGGTACATCCTGATAAGAATAAGGCACCTGGTTCGGAGGAAGCGTTTAAGAAAGTTTGTAAGGCGTTTAAGTGTTTGAGTGAGGAAGAATCGAGGAGACAGTATGATCAGACGGGTTTGGTTGAAGATTTTGAGTATAATCAGCAGCATAACGTTAGGAGGGCTAGGAGGAGGAGAACGGCAACTAATGATTTCTTTCATGATGATTTTGACCCGGATGAGATCTTCAGGTCGTTTTTTGGTCAGTCGGAGGTGTTTCGTAATTCTCATGTGTATAGGACTAGGGGAACGAGTAGTCAACAAAGGGAAGGTGATCAAGGAGGGTTTAATGTTATGATTCTTATTCAGCTATTACCCATATTGATTATCTTCTTACTTGCGTATCTGCCTTTTTCGGAGCCTGAATATTCTTTACAGAAGAATTACGCCTATCAGTTTTCAAAGGTCACACAAAAGTATGGTGTAGAGTTTTATGTGAAGTCATCTGATTTTGATCAGAGTTATCCAATTGGAAGTCAGTCTAGAGCAAACTTTGAGGACCGTGTACGGAAAGATTACATGAATATGCTTGGTCGTTACTGTCATGTTGAACTCCAAAGGCGTCAATGGAACAGGCAGTATCCTACACCTCACTGCGACAAGCTACACAACCTCGGATTAGCATGACACTATTATGAGGTGCGTTCTTCATTCACAAGTAATGCAGATTATATCTCTGTTTATAATTCCTTATGTGTAGAATGCAGTTATTTAAAATTCATGCTTCATGCATAGCCGTTGATTTGATTGTATTATTATTATGTGAAGATCGGCGTGTTTTCTATTGGAGTTTGTCAACGAGAAAGCCAGGATGTTTTTGGTCAGTGATGAATTGGCAAGTGGCAACCAATAGTCCCCATTGCCAACCTAGTTTTTGCTAAAGTTACTTCTTTTTTACTTTAAATAGATTGGGTCAAGGATGCCCCAGAATTAATGATGTGTAGACATTTTGTTGGGATTAATTACTCATTAAGCCCTGGTAGAACCCATAACTCACCTAAACCATAAAACAAAATTCAGCTTAATGGAAGGGTCCCTTTTTTATATATAGAAATTAGACGGTGTCTATGTCTGTTTGTGTCTGTTTGTGTCTGTGTATATGTGTCCCCCTCTTGTTCAAACAGATAGTATGGTTGTGTTTGTGCTTATGTTGTTCAAACATAATCTATGATTGTGTGAAAGCTTTATCTGTAAGCTCAATAAGTCCAATCTTTACTGCTCGGCCTGTTCTAAATAATAGCTGTTTAGATTAACAGAGCAAGATATATATAACAAAAAACGATTGAATCATATGTGGGAGCAAATTTTATGGGGTGACTTGGAGATTTTCCTACTTACAGATGTGGACTTGAATTTCACCGAATCCTTTTTCCCTCAATAAGAGACATTTTGAAGCAATTGATAAAGAATCAAGAGAGGCAGTTATGGACTTAGATATTATAACTAGTACAATATTTATAAACTATGCAGTATGCAATTTTTGTTAGAAACTGATAAGTGGAAGAAGAGTTCTGCGTGTTTTGTGCTGAACCTAAAATTGTCCATAAAAGAGAGAAACTTGTGGTCTTGACTGAGTGGGTTAGAACCTGCTCCTTATAGACCCGAGCTGGAGGCATCCTAGTGCAAAGGTATGTGATACTTGTGAAGTTTCTGCGGTTGCATTGGATGTTTCTTTAATTACAAAAAGACTGACCATGGTGGTGCTCTATGTGAGCTTGGTTGGAGGTACTCATCCTTGCTTGGAAATCATTAAGCCCATTTGGAGACTTGGAGGATTGAACGGAAATTCTGGTTTTAAACTCTCATATCAGGTTCTTCTACAACTCTCCTGTAAAGTTTAGAATCCATTTTAGAAGCTTAGTGATTACCGTAACTGTAAGGTTGACTTGCAGAGAAATTTGTTATGGACAATTGGTGTGTATGATGTGTCGGAAGTATTTAATTTAAAACTTCCAATTTATTAGGTAATTTCAGATCAATCGCTTGAATTTGTGGGAAATGGAGAACTGTTAATTGTGTGGATAGTATTTAAAAGTAGGGGGAGTGGAACTGTTTGGGTGAGATGCTTAAATCGAGTAGGCTTCAATCGAGTATGGTGAAGGCAGTCGAATGAGATGCTTAAATCATTTTTTGTAACTGAGGTGTCTAGTTGTGACTTTAGTGCCTATCTTGATTATGATTACAGGAGTTGTAACTAGTTAACTTCTAACTACTGCATTGGCCTTTTGACTTTGGTAGGGAGGAATATGTAGTTGGAAGTGTAGGCTGGCAATAACTACAAAAAATAAATGTAGGCTGGCAATGGAATGCTCCATTGCTCTTATCCATGTTATCGAATTTAAAAGGAGATCTTTGGCTTTTGTGCTTTACTGTTTTTGCGTCTTTGTTAAGGTTTGATGTGGTGGTTGTATCTTTGGCTCGGAACTGTAATCACTTGACAATGTACTAGCATACTAGGGCATTTCTTGTTGTTTGGAAGATTTCAATATGCCCTCCTATAAACTCATTGAATGTCATATGAGATACTTAAATAAATAAATAATGCCCCACGAAGTACGCTTTGTATATAAATATGGTCACTGCTTTGACTTGATAGTTCAGACAAACGAATGAGGACATTCTTTTTTCCTGCTTCCACATCAATATACAATGTTAAAGCTTGGACTTCTTTTTCTTTCTTATCTCTCTTCTGTGTTGAAAGATTCTTTTTTGTTTTTGGTTTTGGTGTGTGTGTGTGTGTGTGTGTGTGTAAAGGAACTAGCCTCTGTTTCCTCATCGTTTCAATGCTTCTGATTTGTGCCCCTGGTAATTTTTTTTACCACTTTGAAGAGAGAATCTAAGTACAAATAGTAAAAGTAGATGGCTCAAAATGATAATGAATTTGAAGTCAACTCATGATCTTTCTGCTTAGCAGAATTAGTTGTGTGGTGTGGTTATAGTCTTGAAGTGATTTATCTGATTATTTTATCCTTGCCTACATCTTACTTATGCAGTAGAACATGATGAATGGACCCACATTAAATGGGAAATCTGTTGACTTGTGAAATTTTGGGCTGAGTTTCAAGTTCATAATCTGGTAGGAGGGGGTTTAATTTGTGGTTGCAGTACATATGTTATATTAAGGGGGACTGCGTGGCAAGTTTGGTTCAGCCTTTTGTTATAAAAGATTTAAAGTTTGGCGCAATAACAAAGCATTTATTTGAACCTAGTGATTTGGCATAATGCTACTGTGTTCTCTTTAATAAATTCTGTTGTAAAGAAGATTTGACTTCCTTCTACTGCAAGTTTCTTGCGTGTAAAGCCCAAGCTGGCTATACCTCATTATGTCCTGCTCTCTGTTGCAGCAGGTTTAATACCGGGGTGACGGAGATGGACCAGTGTGATAACTAATAGTTAATACCTAATAGGCATTATAATATTGGTAAGGAACCAAAAGAGAAGGAAGGGGAATAACAAGGTAACTTTAGCTTTTAATATGATGACATGCTCTAGTTTTGCAATATGGCACTTGAATTGTCATTGCTCCCCCTTGTGCCACTCAGCCGCATATAAAATAAAAAAGAAAATAAAATAGATATTACTTTTGATTAGGTTATGCTGTGACTGCATCATCCTGATATTCTGCTTCTGGTAATCTGACTAACTGATGGAAACTTCTTCTTGATAGAAACACAATTAGCAACTTTTTTTTTAGTTGGAACTTTTATTCCCGAACCCCTTAATCCCATTTCGGTGAAGGTGTAATTGCCAAGACCTTGGGCCTAACCTCCCAAAGCTTGACCAGTAGGCTACTTAACACCACTAGCAACATCTGATGGTACTATTTTAAGTCCTTTGGCAATGCTCCTAACTCTTGAACATTTTGCTAACTTAATCTTGGTTATGGATTTTTGAATTTCTTAGTTAATTATCGCCTTGACAGCATATTCAAAAAATGGTTTTGGTTGATTATTACCTGTCATTATTTATGTCTATATTTCTTTTGTATACTTGCAGGTTTGAAGTTAGAGATCCCCCAGTGTTAGGAAATGAAGGCCTCCAGTGACTCATTCGAGGCAACATGGCGATATATGCCTTTCTTGTTTCCAATTGGATGTACGGTCATGCACTTGCTGACTTGGTCATTTTGCCAAAGCAGTGATCCACAGATGCTGAACCCTGGTAATGTACTTTGGGGCATAGAAATGGAAAGCCAACATTCTCTTCTTTTTGGTTGTCAAGCGGCAAACACGATTGATTTCTAAGTGTTATGCTGAACTTAATGTCTTTATGTACAATTGAGGACTTGAATGTAGAGAGAAGTATTTTTATTAGAAATTTTATCCATTTAGCATTTTAAGAATTGATGCAAGAACTTCTGTTTTGAGTTTCCATTGTCATTTGGAGGTATCTTTCTAAGTTAGTCACTCACCAGTCACCAGGAACCCTCTTTGGAGTCATCCACGAGTTGCTGGACTAGAATTAGGCTGCTCGTTTTATTGAATTGAATGGAATTTATTCTGGCATTTTATGACAAGCTTGCGCAGTGGTAACTTTTGGGCATTGCTTTTGCTATGGAAACCGATTAATTGTATGATTCATCTGATGATTACTTTCCACATAACGTTATTCTAATTCAGCTAATCATTTCCAAAAGAGTACCTGATTCTTAAAGAGAATAAAAAAAGTTCTCAAAAGCAACATGGTATGACTCAAGAATGTGTGCTCGTTAACATGGGCTGTAGCAACATGACGTCAGAAACAGTGGCATCAGTAAAGAGAGAAAAAAAAAACAAGAGTCCTGAAAAGTGATCAGTCAGACAGTCACTATAAATAAAAAAAACTTAGCATAGAAGATTTCCAAGTCACGTGAGAGAGAGAGAAACAGACAGCCGTCAGCGATGGCGTCGTCTTCTTCTTCATCTTCTCCTGATTTTTCATCTCTACCAGTAATGGCTATGAGAAGTAAAATAGTTGAGAAGATTCTAGAAAACCGTGTCACTTTAATCATCGGTGAAACTGGCTGTGGTACTTTAATCATTCTCTATTATTTATCACGTCATTTCTTTTTTTTTACTTAATTATCATGTTTTAGCCATTCTTAAAACCGAACAAAAAAACAAATATATATTACTTGTGTCTTTACCCAACAGCCTATGAACTAACATTTTATGTAATAGTTTGGTCATCTATTTTGAATTACTAGCTATATGTTATGTTAAAGTTGTCTTATGTTGTTGTGTGTTTTGATTGTGAAAGGTAAGAGCTCTCAGGTTCCACAATTTCTACTACAACAAGGCATGGAGCCCATATTATGTACACAGCCTAGAAGATTTGCTGTTGTGGCTGTGGCTAGAATGGTAGCTAAATCTCGGGGATGTGAGGTGGGTGGAGAAGTTGGATATCACATTGGTCATTCAAAGGTGCTATCAGAGGGGTATACTTTTTCTTTACATGCAAAGCTGGTTTCGTTAAAACTCAATTTAGTATTACCTTGTGCATGGCAATGTCATGGAATGCTTGTCTTATGACTAATATTGATTAAAACACTAATGCGGAGGCGATATTAATTCAAGAACAAAGCGAGAAATCTGATATTCAAGGAACTCTCTTTATTACTTAAAATGGTCTAATGAAAAGGGAAGCTTTAATGGCTTTAAATACGTAAAGCCTTTTAAGCTCCAAGCAAAACCAAGCCTTTGTTAAGCTTCCAAATAAATGAGATTAGAATATAGATAAATGAAAAGAAAATGGAAAGTGAAGTTGTGACGCCATGAAGGTGGACGCCTAGGCCGAAAACCAAACTGGTCACATGATTTATGCCTGAGTGCGTGACACTTTTGAGTTTTGAACACATCAAATATGCTTTTAAAGTTGTTACAATGATTTTCTTTTACACGGTCTCTTAGGGACAACGTAGTAGCAAATAATGAATTATGGTTGAAAATGTTCCATTTTAGGTCATGGAAAAGAGAATCACAATTCTACCTTTTGTACTGTGTACACTATCGGTTCCTTAGCATATCTGCGTATTCCTAACAGTCTATAATGTATAACAGGTCTAGGATTATTTTTAAAACAGCTGGAGTTTTATTGGACGAAATGCGAGATAAAGGAATGGATGCACTTAAATACAAGGCTATCATTCTTGATGAAGTGCATGAAAGATCTGTAGAATCTGATCTTGTTCTCGCCTGTGTTAAACAATTTCTGTTGAAAAGCAAAGACTTGAGGTTTGCCGTTTGCAATTTGACTCTGTTCTGTACTTCTGTTAGGCTGATCCATATAACAGTTCATGTCTAATTTATCCGTCTGTACAATACCCGTGGGTTTATTTCTTCCATGCCTGACTATTGTAATGCTCTTCAAGGGTGGTGCTGATGTCCGCTACAGCAGATATTACAAGATACAGGGATTACTTCAAGGATCTTGGCAGGGATGAGAGGGTAGAAGTTCTTGCAATCCCTACCTCGACTCAGCAAACAATATTCCAAAGAAGAGTTTTATACCTTGAACAGGTTAGTGAATTCTATGAGAATCTCTTGCTTTACGTATTTATAACTTTTTGGGTATTATTTGTGATTTATCCCTGGTGATATTAATTTGTCTGGTCTTGGTACTTGTGATGGCTGTCACTTGGTACGCATCTGGAAGTATGTCCAATCCGCCTGTAACAACTGCCATCGTATGAGCAGTGATTAGTTCTTACATGGATTTTGCAAGTTGTTTAGTCCTTTGGCATTTTGTATTTGACATAGTTACATAATGTAGGAGAGCCTTTGTGATTATTTTTTAATTCTCTGTCTACCAGGTAAATGAATTACTTGGAGTGGATTCTGAAAGCGTTTCAGGTAGATACTCTTCTGGGATTGGCCCTTCTATTGAAGCTGAAATCAAGCCTGAAGAGCACAAACTTATTCATCATCTCGTGTTGCACATTCATGAGAATGAACCTGACCTTGAAAAGAGTATATTGGTTTTTCTTCCAACTTACTATTCATTGGAGCAACAGTGGTCCCTGTTGAAGCCATTTTCTTCATTTTTCAAAGTCCATATACTACACCGTAGCATTGACACAGATCAAGCTCTTATGGCTATGAAAATATGGAAGTCTCATCGAAAGGTATACCAGATTTTTTTTTTCCGGTCTCTGCCTGTCAATCGTAAGTAAATTTTGTATACTCTGCGCTGATATTTGTTAAATCATAATGTCTTCTTAGAAGTCATAAATGCAAAAGTTTAGGACACTTGGTCATTTAATTAGTATGAGTTTGTGTTTGCTTTCTCTACTGAAAATATAGAATTCTTGCAGTGCACGCCTTCTCTACCACTACCCAATATCTGTTATTGTACTTTATGTCACTTAAAGTGGGTTGTAGTAATTGTACAAATTAAACTTTTGGTGTAATCAATCCTTTGTCTAATTGATACCTATGAGGGTCAGGCAACAACAGTCCTGAGCGGAAATCATGGGAGTCGATATGAATGCTGTTTTCCTCTTAGTTATAGTTTTTTTTTGTTTAATGCACTTCTGAAGGACTGAGCTGGGCCCAGTTCTAGCATTTTTGTTTAGAAACTGATGAATTGGAAGAGGATTGATTGTTTGTGGTAAATGGTAAGTGATTTGTCAAGACAGAACTGATTGGACCAGATGATTCCCACCGATTTCAGGCTGAATCTGAATCGGATCTGATTTTTCTCTTGTGCAAATCCACAATGACTATTTGAAAGTGCATGCCTGTTATTGCTTTGGAGAGGCTGAGTTTCTCTTGATTTAGTTAGGCATGATTCCGGAATACCATGTATACGAACCTTCGAGGAATATCCAGTGAGGTCCATAATTGCTGCCTATCCATTAAGCTTATGGTGATGACATGTAACCACTTATTATGTCTTTCATGACCGTAATCTTCTTAGTCAATGTCTTTAGCTATAGGTCTCTTTTGACATAAGATGGTTCTCTTATAGGCTTATAGCATTGAACCTAAACTAACAGTCTTCCCTATGTGTTGCTTCCGTATTTGGACCATTTGTTCCTCGTGTTAAATATGATTGTTGAACACTGCATCTCCTTTTTTCATGTGCTGTGTGTGATTTTCAGTCTTATTGACGAATAAGGCCCCAGCTTTTTGTTTATAGTGGGTTCCACACATTCTTCACTCCTTCCATCACATTCATTTCGGTTCACTTGTTCCTTTACCCTTCACTCCCCATTATGTATACATTTTGTCCTTAAAGGCTTAATAACTCCATTGCCAACGTTCCAGTTGAATGAAAAAGGTAAACGAGAGACGTTGCTTTGTTTTCTGTGGTTGGCCCTACAAATGCTCCATATTTTACAGATATGTAAGATATACATGCCTTTGACAGACAAATCACTCTTGTACATGGAGCAATTTTGTACTTCAGCAATCATTGCAAACTGCAATGAATGTTTTACTAGATCGTTTTAAGCTGGCTAACAGACACCAACGAAATTAACAAAGAGGTTCTGAGTAAACATTCTTTCTCTCCTTGAAGTTTGATTAGACCCACTACAAATAGAGGTAGGTCCTGGACAATTGTTTACTTGAAAGAAGATATGTTTGCACACAATAAATGCTTTTGATTCTTTATACCTGATTCAAATCAGATTGGGTTGTAATTGGATCGGTTTTAGATGCTATCTTTGAGTTCATACAAATACTTTACTACTTTAGTACCTTTGTAGGACCTGGAACCACACTTGTCTAATATTTATCCAGTCCGTTGACTGCCATATTATATATGCTGCAATTATTGCAGAATCATTATAAGCAGTACTTGGGCAGCCCTTCCCGTTAGATTCTTAACAAACCTTAGAGCGAACTGAATGTTGCAGGGCTCATAACGCTTGAAAATTTTGAAAAATTATGAACCACTTCAGTGGTTATGACGAAATTCTCTAATGGATTTTACTTTTATCACAGGTTATATTAGCTACTAACATAGCAGAATCTTCAGTAACAATACCTGGAGTAGCGTTTGTTATTGATTCATGTCGATCTTTACAAGTCTATTCGGACAGTATCAGAAAAAAGGAATCAGCTGAACTTGCCTGGGTATCTAAGTCTCAGGTACCCAAAAGAACTTATTCTTCGGTTTGAGATTTGCTTGGAAGACCTGATTAATCAATTTTTAGGATTTGCTGTAGGCTGAGCAACGTAAAGGAAGGACAGGGCGGACTTGTGATGGTCATATCTACCGATTGGTTTCTCGGTCTTTTTTCAACAAATTAAATGACCATGATCCACCATCTATATTGAGATTATCCTTGAGGCAGCAGGTTCTTATGATTTGCTGTGCTGAATCAAAAGCCATTAATGATCCCAAAGGTATATGGCACTAAGTTTTGGTTTCCTAGTTAGTACTTTGGACGCCTGTTCTTTTATTTAGCTGTGATATTTAGCAGAAATAAATATCAAATTTTAATTAAAAGTTAAATTATCAGAATCGTTAGAGATTTGATTCCAGTTTCAGTTCATATTTGACCAATCTCCAAAGTCACATGCCAAGAACCTTGGCTTTCATTATGATTTGGGTTCTGCTTCCGCTAGTGATGCAGCATTTGCTCATTTATATTCCTTTATCATTTATTCAATATATAAAAAGTATAGGGTTGGGCTCAAGGGACATAAGTTTGACATATAAATTCACTCAGGACAACAACCACACGATCTTAGAAGATTGATGACTGAAATGATGCCACGTAGTGAGCCAAAAGGGTGATTCTCTTGCTTTCTAATTCAGCTCTAGCCAAGCCACAGACACCTGCCCCCACATTTTGCTTTGGTACTCGAGTCATCTTCTTCTCCTCTCCTCACCTCTCTTCTGTTATTTACTGGTTCGTTCACCGAAATTCAATTCGAGAAAGTGAGTTAATAAAACTACTTTATTTACAATTTAACATTCTGAGATTTCATAGACCCAAATTGAACAAACTTTTATCCAATCTTCCGTATCTCCAAGACTCAAGTGTGTAAATACAAATTACAAAACTCTCGTTTTACATTTTTCTACAAAGCAACAGTTCTTAAATAGATGTGTAGATTACCCATTCTCTTCTTGCGTACATAACAGAAGTTCGGCAACTTCGAAGCCATGTCCGGCAATCTCATCAGTCATCACCCAAGCTCCCACGTACTACAAAGAACAAACACAATGTGCACAGACTAACTAAAGATCCTACTTCTATTTTTCGATCACTTAGTAACTGATGCCCCTTTATTCGCGAGTTAACTTTTCTTTTCTTTTAATGCTTTTGACGTTCCATGAGATTGTCATTAAGGGTTGTGTTTATACTCTATTTGAAAATATGCTTGACCAAAAATATGTGGGAACCCAATTTCAGTGTATGTAAAAAGATGAAAATAAAAAAGATACTTGAAAAACTGTTTTCCGAATCTGATGAATTTTCTGTAATATCTAGAGAGTAGTATTGTAGTAATAATGATGAATTCATGAAGCTTCTATTTGTTTTACGAGTTGGTAGTTGACGGACATGGGTGGGAAGAACATGACTCGATCACTCGAGAGAGAAAAGGCGTGGGGAGAAGATGACTCGAGAACCAAAGCAAAAGGTGATCGACATGTGTGTTTTTGGCTTGGCTAGAGCTGAACTAGAAAGGAAGATAATCACGCCTTTTGGCTCCCCTACGTGGCAATCTTTCAGTTGTTAATCGTTTAAGATCATGTGGTTGTTAGCCTGAGTGAATTTATATGTCAAAATGTATATGTCCCTTGAACCCGACCCAAAAGTATATGTTAAGACATTTTCACCATCTCCGTTGTCTTGCATTATTAACAAGAAATTTGTGTTACTTATATAAAGAAGAGAAAAGATTAAAAAAGCAAGAAATTCTTGTTGCAATGGTGAATTCGAATTTTCTTGTAGGTCTCACAATATTAAACTGTGAATTCATTTCAAACAAAAAGACTTTGGAAAAGACATTTAATGTTCACTTTTGATTTGAAAAATGAAGCTTGTGGTGAGATCACGAAATCATGTGATGAGAATGGATTTCAAGCATAAATATATGGACAGTCCTCAATGAATTTTCTTCTCTCCTAGTAAAATATTGCGCTTGTTTGATGCCTGGGTTTGGTAGAGCGTATCATTAATCGTAAGACGTGTACCCAATGATTTTTGGAAATGTGTGAACTTAATATATAATTATACATGCTAGTGTCTAGTATCAGATCTATATTCCATATTTGAATTCTTGCTTTTTTATGTAAAATTGGCTTCCACAGCTTTACATAGTTATGTTGCTGATGTTTTTTTGAATCCAAAGACCATGATGTCTCAACTTATTTGTCTCTTTGGAATTTATGGTCCAGATGCGTATTTTGGTTTGTAAAGACAATAAAATCTAGAGTTCTGTCTGCATGAGTGAGTGAGTAGTGAGAAACAGTGACCAATTGTTGGCTAACTTATGACATATAATTATTAAGTTTTGATGCAGAAGGCTATGGATCCACCAGATCCTGAAGTGGTTGAAGATGCATTGAGCTTGCTTGTCCATATTCAAGCATTGGAAAAACCAAGCTCTCATAGGGGCCGATATGAGCCAACCTTTTATGGACGATTGCTTGCTAGCATCTCTTTGTCTTTTGATGCTTCATTTCTTATTGTCAAATTCGGAGACGTTGGACTGCTTAGGGAAGGCATTGTGATTGGTATATTGATGGATCAACAGCCTCTGCCTATTTTTCATCCTTTTGGGCAGGAATTTCTGGTATGTTTTAACCCTAATCATTTGAAAGTTATGGATTCTAAGCTGTCTGATTAGGTTTTTTTTTGGTCAGTTTAAAACGTACATAGAGAGTTACTTTGAGGGAAACAATGACAGCACGGTTTTAAGTGGCAGAAAAGAAATGATTTTCATGGGAAATCTGTGTGCGTATCAGTTTTGGCAACGTGTTTATAAGGTAAGTTTTTCATATGCTTGTAAGGAGCGTATCCTGTACAGATGAGATGGAGTGTTTTCCGTATTTAACTATTTAGGTATTATCTTGTTCTGTTTAGATTAAAAGTTCAACTATATACATTTCAATCACTTTGTACTTATAGATTTTCTTTTATGGTGAAAAGCGGATTTTTAAAATCTTTACATATCTTGGATGCAAACTTCAAATAACATGCTATATTCACTTAACTTTACACTAGAAAGTTTTGATAGCCACAGAAGACAAAATGTATGCCAGGCTTTCTCGAACTTTTCAAGTATTTGGTTCCATTATCTAATAAAACTTGGAGTAAAGAACTTCTCTCCCTAAATCTTCCCAGAGGACTCTTATTCTTAGGTCTATTTTTTCAATATAGCTGTCATCGCTTGAGTGAGATGCATGAACTCTAAACCGCCAAACCGCAAATACTGATAGCTGTTATCTTAAGTGTTGAAATGAATTTTTTTGGCCTTTTTATTATATTGCATAGATCACCAAAATGCAGCATTTGTGGTGAAAAGCACCATTGAACAGTTTGTAGATTTTTTAAATCGAAATTTGAATTGGTTTTTGGCTATTTGCTGAAGTTCTTTGTGCTTTTGGGAGAATTCCTCGTCTGAAGTTTTATAGTAACATAGGCCAACTCATACGTAAAGTGTTGAGATGTTAAGTATAGTCCCTCATGGGGTGTTTAAGACTTGCAGTATGGTATAAAAGTTATTGGGCTTTTCCACTCATCGCCTATTGGTTTTGAGTTGGATTCCCAAATGTCAAGAAGTATGAGAGCAGGCTATGGTGTTTGGCCTGTTTACTCCATGCCATCCAAGTATGGTGTCCACTTGTTAGGCTCAAGTAATGCCACACGTGCGGAGGCATGCTGCAATGTTTAGTATAGTCCCACGCGGGATGTTTAAAGCCTTGCAGTATAGGATGAAAGTTATTGGGCCTCTCAAACTCGTCACCAACTGGTTTTGTGTTGGATGCCCCATAGTTTATGATAAGGTACTCAGATTTACTTAATAATTTAGAAAACTTCGAAATATATGTATAGTAGTTGTTGTCTTGTTGAAAGCCGATTGCTCTAAAAGCTTGAACTTGTAGAGAGAGAGAGAGATGTTAACAATTTATAGGCAGGTTGGCACACTTCCCCTGAGTGGGATCACAGGTTAACAGTAGGCACACTCTTAACCACATACTCCATTGCAGACTCACAGCCGACAACTTCCCCCTCAACGGTTTCCATTTTTTCTATAAATACTGTTTTAACAAACTCAAACCAGCAACCAACTAAAGTTGAACCACTTTGATAGCATGCTGATAATCAGTTGCTCTAAATCTCGTACGTGTTGAGTTTATTTTTCTTAACACTCCCTCAGTGGGAATGTGGGTCATACACTCAGTAGTATAATCAATATGTTTGTTATCATGTCATACATAGCACATTTTATTCTAGTACACATCATTTTTTCCTGCTTTGAGGCGTGTTCTGATCTTTAAACTTGAGAATCAATATCCCCATAATAGAAAATGGATTTTACATATTGCATTTGGATATTAAGACCTTTTGTGCTTGAAGGATAAGCATCGTCTTGAACGGCTGAAACAACTTATCAAGTCCGACGAGCCAAAAGTAACACATATGATACTTCCCAAACTCGAGGAGGAGTGGTGTTCTTTCCACAATCTCTTGCAGAGTTCACTACATCATGTTTCACAAATATGTATGTCTACGCTACTTGCTGTTCGACTCAAATTTTGATGTAGTAATTCTTGTCTGTGACTTATAAATTGTCTATGCAGATGAAGATATTCTAAATTCAATTCATCGATACAGACCCAGATTTCTGGTTAGGGCCAAGGGACTACCCTCTTACTATGATCCATATGAATTTGAACACACATGTCTCCTTCAGTCTCTGCCAAAAGGAGCTATAAGTGTGAATCCTGCTGATGATGAACACCTTGATGAATCTTTGGAGACAAGGACTTGTGTTGCTTTACCATTTGTGGGCTCCAACGACTTTCAAGCTGTTACTGTTGCTGAAAAGTTCGCAACTATTATCAAAGAGGTATTATTTTTGTATGTCATCTGCTTGTAAACTGTGTCAATGAATATGTCATCCAAAATGATCCTTTATGTCCTGATACTTTTGAGCAGATACGAATTCAGTATACAGAAGACACTACTAAGAAAAATTTAGATATCTTGGAGTCTCCTAATACAAGTGAAGTTCCTCTGTGTACATTTTTTATCAAGGGATTGTGTAACAAAGGCAGTCAATGTTACTATTCCCATTCTCTTGAAGCAAAGAGACCTGTATGCAAGTTTTTCTTTTCATATCAGGTAACATCACCTCTCATGTATGCAAATTTTATTGTACTAAGCATTTTATTATTAAAATTGTGCTCTTCTATAAATGTGCTACATGTGTCTACAAATCCATGGAAATCAGAAGTGAAAATCCAGAAAAGAGGAAAGGAAAGAAAAGGAAAAAGAAACAACATTTTATATACTAATAAGTAACTTGGACCAGGTGATTGAGTTAAAGACCCCATTTATGGTTATTGGGACATATATAAATTTGACACTAGAAATTTTATATTATGCTAATTTCTAGAAATTTTATGAGGCTAATTTTTTGTAGCTATAATCTTCTCACAGTACGAAGCATCTCTACACAAAAATTTTAAATCCGAAATTTGTGACCATGCCAAACATAGTCTCCAAATAACGGTGCAAATGAACGAACCATAATTATTCAATTAACTACATTTGATGGGGTTAGAAACTTGGGTTTGAATATATTTTTGTGAAAATCTTTAATATGGTTAGGAGATCATTGTCACAAGAAAGTAGCCTAATCTAACTTTTTTAACTGCAGCTAATGATCATTAGTTTGTTTACTTGTCAAATATATACGTCTTCCTGGAATCCTTTCCTTCCCCCCCAACCCCCTTTTCAAACTGGACCATGTATATTTCTAATGCCAGCTTGAAATAAGTATAATCTGAAGTAGCCTGTAGCACTCATAATGGTTACGGATTGCTTTGGTTGCAAGCTTTTTTAACGAAATGATAGTTGACCTTGATGTGTTTTGTTCTTTCATGGAAGACTGGATTAGTAGTGATAGAGATAGTAGCTTCACTTCACAATGCAGTGGAGTGGGTTCATGAACAGGCATACATACTCTCGCCACAAATCGCGAAAAGAATGCCGAGTATATATCTGGTTGTTACTTCAATACCCAGAAACTGCTGTGATTCTCCTAGATGTTCAGTTTGAAAGTGCATACAGACTACAGAGCTACTCCGTTCAAACCGAAATACCTACTCCTGTCACCACATAGTCATCCACATAGTTGTTCACATATACATAAGATGCAACCTGTTGAAGTTATCATAATAAGCCTAATTTTTGTTCTAAGCAGATCAGTGGTGTTTTTTTCTTGAAGTAAGCTTAGAGTTTTCAGTGTGCTGTTTTTTTTTTCTACTTCTGTGCAGGTACTTCTGTATACACTGATGCTGTGATATTAATTGTGTTTGCCCTATAAACATCATTTTGAGTATAAGGTTACCTTCATGACATTCATGATCTTTTCACTGCATCCATATCCATGTTAATTATTGTCACTTTTGTCCCATAAAGAAAATGTATTGTAAAAACTGCTTGTTTTTGCTACATGAAATGGTCACTTCGTACTTACCTGTTTGCTTGGAAATGGCTTACGTGTTAATATACCGGAATTATTATTTTCTATTGAGGGAGGAAAAAATAATCTAAATCATCATCTATTTGGATGAGCAGGGATGTCGCAATGGAGAAAATTGTTTCTTTTCTCATGGCCTTTGTCAACCTGTTCCATCATTCAGCAGTTCAAACTTATGCTTGCCAGAAGATGAGCTTCCTGATACATCTTCCTTTCTTCAGTTGATGCCCACATCTTCTGATGGATGTATTCTTGTATTGGACGATACTGATATGCATTTTTCATCCAATCTATGTCACTTCTGCGATCCAACTAAGATTATCACTACAACTTCTGTTCCTCAGACCTCTATATTCGACAACTACATGTCTAGTGTGAAAATTATGTGGGGCTTGAGTCACCCATACCAGACAATCTTACTCGGTGCAGGAAAAAATTGCATCCCATGGAGACAAGTTCAATGTGTGTTTTGGTTTGCCAAGTTCACTGTCAATAGTGAGGGCTTGGAAGGACAACGGAGTCTAGTGCAGAAGTTTTTTGACTATCTTGTTATCAGGGTTTTCGGAGAGTCCTTATATGAAGTACGGGTGATCCTTACCATGAATAATATCAGATTTTCACTGCTCCAGGTAAAATCAGTTGTTTGAATATATCAGATAACCAAGTAATTTCTTTTGGTATTTTATAAGAAGTTATGGTCCTGGGATGTGTTCCTTTAACATAATACCCGGACTCTGAAGTCGTCTTCTATGTGAAATCACGGAGGTCATCAAAACTTCATGTAAATTATGTTGATTGCTGTTTCAGGTGGAAAAATTGGCTAGGGAATCCTTCTTTTTCCTTACAGAATCTTTTGCGTTTGATGAGTCGAGCTTTGGGGAGTTTGCAGACACCATGACCCTGAAGAAGCCAATGACTCCATCAAGACCTATATCATATGTTTTTGATGTCCATCCTCCTAGTGATATTCAGTTTGGAGATTATGCATCTGTACTCCACAACTGTCTACAGAAGACCAGGGAAGTGTAAGAAAACTTTTCCGTGCTCTATGTAAATAGATTATCTTAGTAGTAGTTGTCATTATCAAGTGCTTTTGGTCAATCTCTTGGAAAAATTCTGGGAAAGGAGAATCTTCCCAGATATAAATTTATGTATGGTTAGTGAGACTAGTTAATACTGGCTACCATAAAGACTGATTTAGTATCTCTCTTGTTTTGGTTGAATCTGTCCTATCTTCTTTCAGTTTCATGGACTCGTATTAGGTTAGCATTGTATTTACATTAAATTTGGTTGTGAAATGTGAACATGTCATGTTTCCTTACATTTGACTTGTATCATTTTTTTTTACACAAGACACCAGAGGAAATAATTATGTTGAGTTTTATGGAAAATAAAACACATTCTTTATATGAATCATCTTTCGCAATAATTAGAAGCTTGTCTGAAGTAATTGGGATAAATTCTGGTTTTAGGCATTTTGTCAATAAACTTGAAATCGTTTTGAAAATTTTATGTTTTGTTAGCTTGCGAAAAAGATCTGTAAAGTATGAAGTTCCATTTTGAAAGTTGGTGAAAATTTTGGACTGAAGTAATGAAGTTTTTTGGGATTTTGTGTTCCATACCTCTTGTCAACTTATGTACATCTTTTCTTTTCTTTAATCACAAAATTCAGTTTGTTCTTTATTTTCTGATGATTACAAATATCAAATTGTTAAGATATATAATCACAGTATTCTTCAATTTTATTTTATAATGTAATATTTTTTGCAAATTCTTTAGGGTCTCTGCTGGAGATTAATCATTTTCTGGAGATGGGTATCTAGGAAAGTATTTCAGTCCTTTTTATAATTCAACTAGGAAACTTTGGAAGTTGAACTCTTGAGCATTGGTTTAAATTCATGGTCTAGATTTTGTGCTAGTCCTTTGCTTTGCAGTTGCAAACGTGAGTTCAGGAATATTTTGTTTTCTTCTTAGGGAGTTAGATTAAGTTCGTAGGAAGTATAATTAGTGGGTCAGATGAACAATACTACGTCTTTTTTCAGTTTATGGCTGAGCTTGTTTTTCCGTCAATATTTGAATATTTTCCGTGAAGTAGTTATAAGTTATATCAAGGTATGAGTTAAGGAAGTGGCAAGTGTTTCTATACCACTACAAGGCAAACCACCATTTTTATAGTAAAGTTCCAACTAGCAAAGTTGGTGGGTGATGATACCGGAGGTCTGGGTTGGAATCCCGCCACATCAACGGGTTACTGATCTTGTTTAAAAACAGGTTTGCCAATCCAAAAAAAAAAAAAAGTTGGTTCTTCTGTTACTAAACTAGGTAAAGTTGGTTACTTGGTTGTTCTTTCTTCGAATTATTGCTTTTACTCAAATGTCGTAATCACTTTTCTCGACTTGTTTCCTACACACGCTGCTCTGATGTCATTTTCATATTTCACTCCACCTTTTCTTTGGCTGGCAACACTGGGTACGTAGATGAACCACATAAGCCCTATATGCAGCAAATTCAACCAAGGAAGAGCACAAGAAGTTGCATTCCCTATGCAGGATTCAAAACTTCATTCCTTTAACTGGTCACATGATACACTACTGATGGGCTACACAGCTCGACATACAGCTTTCTGAAATCTGAACTAATGTCCAGGAACTTGCAACCCAGTATATTTACTAGGTGAGTAGGAGCACAATTTGGCGTCCTAGCACATAGAAGAGGTTATAGGATTTTAGATATGAGGGGCACACGCTATATAACTGGGGGTGGTTTAGACTTTTAGGGTGAAGCCCACAAAAGTGGAACGCATGGTGATGCAAGCTGCAATGGTAACCCTCACCTTATCTGAGCAAAGACCAGGATATGGTTGGGTGGGGGGGTGGGGGTGACCCCAGTTTGGTTCATGATTTCATCTCTGGTTAAGTAACTGTAGCAACTTGGCTACTTCTCCCCTATAAATTTTCCATTATTTGAGCATTTGAAGAACTCAACAAGCAACTTAAGAACTATATTAGTGCTCTGGCCTTCAGGTTTTAAACATCATCGAACACAATGGTTTTGAAATACCTTCTCTTTGTTTCTCTCTTGGTCGTCGGTTCTGCAGCGCCACTGGCTAAACCTCAACTTGAGACAGCGCCACTGGCTAAAGCCCAACTTGACACAATTTCCTTTGGGGCGCTGATCGTCATCCAAGGCACTTTGTTGTGCAGCACCAACGGCACTACATGTGTCAATGGCACGGCAACACCTTTTCCTAGTAAGTTAGTCTAGACTTTGGTAGTCCAAACACATCATGTACAATTATAGACAATGCACCAATATTGAAGATATCTCTGTTGCAGTATAAACAATATTTATTCAGCAGGCCTGTTGCTAGAGAGAAGTATTAATTTAGATGGTTTCCTAATGCTAGTACATAAACATTGATTTCTTGCAGATGCTCTTGTTCAACTACAATGCGGGATAGGAACTGCGATAGCCAGTGCCACAACCACTCCATTCGGATCATTTTCGATATTTTTAAATGGAAACCAAATCACAGTAGCAACGCTTCTTAGTAACTGCCGACTGTTGGTCACCACTCCACTCTCTACCTGCAACTCTGCATTGCCTGCTGGTGGAACTCTTGCCTCACGCTTAACGTTCGTTGGGGAAACTGTTTCTGGGATTCTGCCATTTCTGCGTATTTCCATTTTCATTGCTACTGCATTCAACATCACAATTTTCTAGCTTATCTTCCTTTAAACAATAAGTGAGCCTGGTTCATTATAATTAAGTTCAAATGTGGACAGTAATCTCTCCATATTAAGAGTTCTTCTTAGCTTACTATTGGTTAATTAGAAGATCATCCGAGTGTAAATGTGTAATCATTGTCACCAAGTACGGTACGGGTTTAAAATGGTGTACTTGAAAAAAACTTAGTTCATGTTTTAAACGGAACGTCTCAGGAAAAAAAGCGTAAAAAAACGTGGGGCATAAAAAACAGGTTTAAAACGGTAAAACGGATGATAAATAATATAATAGATAAGGAGTTTGATTTTCTATAAAAGTGGAAAAAAAAATAGACACATAAAATAAAAAAAATAATAATACAAATGAAAGAAAATTTAAATACATGAAAATATCAAATTATCATTACTCATCCAAATACTAGAAGTTTTAGATTCAGTGCCAAAACACTACTCAAAATAAGATACTACTAATTACCAACCATAATGGCATAATTAAGTACTACAAATAAGTTACTAACTTTAAAATTTTCAATTAATTATTAATAGTCCAAAGCAAAATAGAACGGTCTCAATAAGTCAATCTAACGCCCACTCTTCAAAAAGGTAAACTCCAAAAAACTTTTTTTTTTTCTTTTCTAGCGTAAAAAAAAAAAAAAAAATAGTTTTAAACGGGAGATTTTCAAAATCTCGGGTTTTAAACGTTTTTTAAGTTTAAAACTGGTTTAAAATGTTTAAAACGCGTTTTTTTTAAAAACCCGGGTTTTAAACTGGAACCAGACGCCTTGGCAATATCTCGGGTTTTAAACGAAAAAAACGCCGTATTTGGTGACAATGTGTGTAATCTCACTACACAAGATTCATCTTCAAGAAATAAATACAATGTGTAGAATTAAACAACAAATCAAAGAGACAAAACATAAGATTTATAGTGGTTTGGTGCCAATGCGGCAGCCTACGTCCACTGGAGAAGAAAGGGGTTTATTGCTTGATTAATTTCTTAGGGTTCCATTACAAAGATATATACAGGCACAACACAAGTGCACAAAATCGTCTTTGGTTTTTAAGAATGGAGTCTTCCCTTTCATAGAAACACCAATATCGGTCGAACTTGTCATGAACCGACTGAGCGCGCACGCGCTGTCTCTTTCTTCTCCCACACTCCCCCTCAAGTTGGTGCAAAGATATCCAGCGAGCCCAACTTGGAGGGTATATCATGAAACTAGCTTGGAAGCTGGAAGTCCGTTGGTAAAAATGTTTGCAAGCTGTTGGTCACTTCGAACAAAGGAGGTAGTGACAATGTTAGACTGCACTTTTTCACGCACAAAATAACAGTCAACTTCAATATGCTTAGTTCTCTCATGGAACACCGAATTTGCAGCAATGTGCATAACAGCTTAATTATCACAGTAAAGTGCAGTTGGCATATGCAAACCAAAACACAAATCCTTCAGAAGAGCGCAAAGCCATATGATTTCACTGGTGGTAGAAGCCATAGCTCTGTACTCAGCTTCAGCACTAGAATGAGCCACTACATTCTGTTTCTTGCTCTTCCAAGTGACCAAATTACCTCCCACAAAGGTTCAATAACCGGAAGTAGACAGCCAATCAACTGGACATCCTGCCCAATCAGCATCTGTTTAAGCAGTAATAGATGTATTCCCATTTTTCCTCATCCAAATACCTCTGCCTGGCGACCATTTCAGATACTGCAGTATTCTAGAAACTGCATTTATATGTGGAGTCCTTGGAGCATGCATAAAACGACTAACCAAGTTTACTGCATAAACATTTATATGTCCAACTTGGCTCTACTGTCAGTTGGAGAATCAAATGGTTTTAGCCCCAGTTTTCCTGCTTCACTCAAAAGATCCAACACATACTTTCTTTGATTAAGAAATATGCCTCTTTTTGAATAAGCAATTTCGATCCCAAGAAAGTACTTCATAATACCCAGACCCTTGATGGCAAATTTCTTGTGCAATAAATTCTTGAGCTTAGAGATTTTGATATGGTTATTACCTGTGATAACTATGTCATCAATATAAATAAGAACAACAGCCAAGCCTGACCTGCTAGAGTTAACAAATAAGGAAGGATCATCATCACTCCGCTTAAGACTGGTCATAGCTAGAACAGAACTGAGTTTGGCATACCACGCTCGTGGAGATTGTTTAAGTCCATAGATAGCCTTTTTTTAACTTGCATACTAATCCAACCTTAGTCTCCTTTGGATGTCCAAGTGGGATGCTTATATACACTTCTTCTTTAAGATCACTGTGTAAGAATGCATTTTTAACATCCATCTGAAACAATTTCCAATCTTGATTTATAGCTAAAGATACAAGAACTCTAAACGTGTTCATCTTTGCAACTGGTGCAAAAGTCTCCTTGTAGTCCTGACAATATGTTTGGGTGAATCCCCTTGCAATGAGTCGAGCTTTAGACCTTTCTAAGGAACCATCACTATTGAACTTGTTTCTGAACACCCAACGACAATCAACTGTTTTCTTTCCGTAAGGTAGCATAACAATCTCCCAAGTTTTATTCTCATCTAGAGCACGAAGTTCTTCTTGCATCGCCTTTCTCCATACTGGACGAAAGTTAGCTTCTCTAAAGTTCTTGGGTTCTTGCACATCATCAACTGTAGTCAAGAAAGCATGATGAGATGAAGTGATATTGGCATATGTTATATACTCCTGTAGTGGATATGAAGCGTCATGCAAGGAATAAAAATTCCTATGAATCACTGGAGAATGCAGTTCTCTATCAGATTTATAGTTATCCTTGAGAGTTACTGGAGGTCGTCTCTCTCTTTCTAATTGTCGAGAAACTGGAGAAGCTGGAGGAGCACTAGAGTGCGCCTGCACCTCTGTTAGCTCATTCTGTGAGTGCACCCGCGCCTCAGTTACTGGAAAGTCAGGAGTACTAGAGCGCGCTCGTGCCTCTATTAGCTCATTTTGTGAGCGCGCCCGCACCTCAGTTATTGGAAAGTTGTCGGGAGCTAGAGCGCGCGCGCCTCTTAGTTGCTTAGTCACTGAGCTCGCCCGCGCCCTTTCTTCAATAGAACCCATAACTTCAGTGGGTTCAATAACTTCTGTGGCAGGAACTATATCTTCACCAATTGCTGGGAGAGGTGCTAAATCTGCCAAACACTCCCCCTGGGACCGATTCCCAGGCATAGCTGGATTTTGAAAAAAAGCTTCAGATTCCACAAATCGGACAGCATGAGAGATAACCAGTTTTCTTGTTGCTGGATTGTAACATATGTAGCCTTTCTGAGTGGTAGAATAACCAACCAAAACACATCGAGTAGCCTGAGCATCGAATTTATCTCGATGAATAGCTTGCTGATGCACATAACAAACACACCCAAAAACTCGCAGATGAAAGAGATCCAGTGGCCTAGATTTGAGCACTTCCAATGGGGATTTAAAACCAAGAACCCGACTGGGAAGACGATTAATCAAATAAGCAGCAGTTAAGATGCCATGAGACCAGTATTACTTAGGAACATTCATGCCCAACATAAGAGCACGAGTTGTCTCCAAAAGGTGTCTGCTTTTTCTTTCAGCCACGCCATTCTGGTGAGGTGTGCCAACACAGCTAGTTTGATGAATTATCCCTTGGCTACGAAGGTACTCAGGTAACAAGCCTTTGCAAAACTCAGTTCCATTGTCAGATCTAAACGTCTTGATTTTTCCAGCAAACTGATTAGTAATCATACTATGAAAATCCTTGAAAACATTCACAACCTCAGTCTTTGATTTCAACAAATATAACCATGTAGCACGAGATTTATCATCAATAAACAACACAAAATACTTATAGCAATCATAATAATTAATGGGAGCAGGTCCCCATAAATCAGAGTGAATTAACTCAAACAAATTATTAGACATAGAACGCGAGTTTGGAAAAGGTAAACGAGTTTGTTTAGAAAATTGACAAACATCGCAAACATCATCAGAGTTTATAGAAACATGCGGAAACAAATTTGACAGGACATAACTAGATGGATGCCTAAGTCTTTTATGCAAAATATGACTCTCAAGTAAACCACTAGCTTGACACGCCTTCTTATGCGACTTCAATAAATAGAGTCCATTGGAATAAATTCCTTCACCAATCGTCCTCTTCGACGTTCGATCCTGAAAGATGACAGAGTTAGGAGAAAAAATGACATCACAATTTAAAGAATTTGTAAGTTTGCCAACAGATAGAAGTTGGACAGGGAAGGAAAGAACAACTAGAGCATCATTCTTAAGACTTTGATTAAAAAAAATCCACTTGACCACTACCTAGAATGGGAACGGTGGAGCCATTGGCTATGCATGGAAATATTATGTTTATCGGTTTTGGACACAAAATTATGGACAGAGGCAGGGAAATTTTCCATATGATCAGTATCCCCCGAATAAGTTATCTATGAGTTACTATTTTCTAGCATAGTAAAATAGGCATGTAAATTACCTGACACATGAGTTGAGACATACTAACCTTTGCTAGATGGCATGGACTTAGTGAGTTGTTGGAGAATTTGACTCAATTGATGACTAATATCTGAGTTGGACATTGATGTCTCGGCTACTGCGGCATGCTCTTTCTTGGACAGTTCCTTTTCCTTTTTAAGATACGGATATAATTCCCAACAACGGTCCTTGGTGTGCTAGTTCTTTCCACAATGATCACAGTGAGATGGTTCCCTTTTTCCCTTACCTTTTTCAAATCCTTGTGACTTCTTTCGAAAATCGTTTTCTGCAAATAATACAGTAGATTCAGAGATTGAGGACTTCACCTCGGAGTTCATGGTTTTCTTCCTTGTTTCCTCTCTTTGAATAGTTGCACAAACAGCAGCAAGTGATGGAAGAGTGCTTTCCATTAGAATATTGCTTTCCAGATTTTCATATTTTGGTTTAAGACTACGAAATACTGTGAAGATTTTATCCTCTTCAGACCGTTTCAAAAGAGTCTTAGCATCTGTGGTGTGTGGACGATATATGTTTAACTCATCCCACAATTTCTTCAAATTCCCAAGGTGTTCTATAAAAGTCTTCTCACCTTGTTGCAAAGCACCGACTGCAAGTTGAAGTTAAAAAACACGGGAAAAATTGTTCTGGTTTCCTTATAAATCTTCAATTGAATCCCACATCTCCTTTGCAGAATCAGAGAAAGTAAACATTCTAGCAATAGTTGACTCCATAGAATTGAGTAACTAAGATCGAACAAGCTGATCATTGGAAACCCAATTCTCATATTCGGCATCATCAATGGCAGGACACACCTTTTCACCATTAATGAACCCTAATTTCCTCTTGCCACCCAGAGATAGCAAAACAGCCCTAGACCAATGTATATAGTTTGTTCCATTCAATAGAATTGATGACAGCTTCCAACCGGGATTAGAATCAATCTCTGTTGTTACAGCAGACTTTGGGTTTGGTTTTGGATATGACATAGTGTTTTGTGTTTATTTAGATTGATTTAGAGAAGAGATTAAGCGCTCCGCTCTGATACCTTGTAGAATTAAACAGCCAGTCAAAGAGACAAAACACAAGATTTATAATTGTTCGGTGCTAATGCGGCAGCCTACATCCACGGGAGAAGAAAGGGGTTTATTGCTTGATTAATTTCTTATATATATATATATATATATATATATATATATATATATATATATATATATATATATATAACACAAGTACAGAAAATCGTCTCTGGTTTCTAAGAATGGAGTCTTCCCTTTTATAGAAACACTAATATCGGTCAAACTTGTCATGAACCGACTGAACGCGCACGCGCCTTCATCATGTGCAACTGAAGCGCGCACACGATGTCTCTTTCTTCTGCCATGCAATGTTCAACCTTATTTGCTGCCCAATGAGGCAATGATGGACTTATCTACGTAAACCACATGATGAAATACATGTGATCTACTCATACATTACTATCGGCGAGCTCCTTTTAACGATGATATTTCTTTTAATCTCCTCTTATTATGCTAAATCTCCACACACTTGTGATATTTCAATTAATTTAGCATGATTATACCAATTCCGCAACAAATTGTGATATTTCAATTAATTTACCATGTACTATCAAAACTGGTGCTTGTTTGATATATATATTAAAGATTTTTTTCCCGTTGCACCAATTTGCAGTTGTCATTCCAAGAACACTATCAAGATTTTTTTTCCCTTTGGAGTTTGAACCCATTAGCCTTTGGACCATTGTTTTTACTCAAAAACTAGTATTTTGTTCAAGGTCGATGCCCGTGATATGTACGAACTTATTTATGAATCTGTGCATTAAAATTGAACAACATAATTTTATTCAGTTGTACTAGCATAAATAATTCGCCGTTTAGTAATTCGTCATTTAATAACTTATTTAGTAATGGGTAGTATCCAAAACAAATAAATTTCGAATATAAAATAACATGAAATTTTGATTTTTAAAGTATATAATTCTTTTAACTTCGTTAGGGGTAAAATAAAATAAAAATCAAACTTTAGAATATATCAAAATTTTGGTTGGAATTTTGGTTTTGAAAATGTCAAAATTTCAGATTGATTTACAAAGAAAAAAATAGTAAATATGTTAATTATAGGGTAGAATTACTTATTTGTCCTTATATTAAATTAAATTATTTGTTTGATTTTTGGTATTGGAATATGTAAAAAGTGGTATGGGTATAATTGGGAAAATAATTTATTAAAATAGATTCACTGCTGATAATACTTTTTCCAACTGTATAGGTTTGGTGTTTACTGGACAACGACGTGATGATTTGTGTGATAGGGAATGGCTGCACTCTTCGTGGGATAAGAGTTGCCTACGTATCAAGTTTCATGGGGTAAACTCGAATCAAGCCTTACGTAGTTCATCTCTCTCTACTTATAGATGTTTGAGTTGATTTTCCTTATTTGCTCCAGGCCGTTATGAAGTGTAGATCCACCTTGTGTGCTATCTTGATGATTTGTCATTATTCTGATGTTACAAAGTAAATGACTCCTTGATTGTTGAGTTGACTAAGCTCCAGGATTACGCTAGTTGATTTGCTTCTATATATGGTTGTAACTGCTACTTGGGATGACCTGGGATTGGGTCGTTGGTGCGTTCTAATAGAGTGGTACGAGCTGATAAAGAACGACCTGGTATATGGACACGTGTACTGTAGTGCAGAACGGAGGGTACTTACACAACCCTTTTTATTTGATCCGTTCTTTGGACAGCTATGAAGTAAAAAGGAAGGGTAAAATAAAGTTTTTAAAACATGTGCCGGATAGCTGGTAGGTTTAATTAGCTTTTGAAAAATATGCGGGAACTGTTGGGCTGGATTCGTGGGCCCGAAATCACGGTGATTTGTGGGCGAGTAATGATTGTGTTATGTGGGAACACAAAATATTTTGTATTCTCTCGAGGTTTTGGCAACTGAGGGGTTTTGACGTGTTAAGGTGTTTCACTTCCTCATTTCATCAATCTAGGAAAAAGTAGAGCGAAAGAAAGAAAGAAAGAAAGAAAAGAAAAAAACTTTTCCAATCTTTGGTATCAGGTGCATCTTTTGATCTTGCAAAATTTGATCTTTTGTTTATTTTTGAACTCGTAATGTCTGCTACCAGTGATAGTTTGAGTGGGAGAGTTGAGGTTGATCAGTGGAGAGAGAGAACTTTGAGTAGAGATGATGTTGAAGTTAGGGTTCGTAGTGGAGATGGGGCTTCATCGTCTTCTTCAGTGGAGACGATGGTTGAGGAAGTGGGGCCTAGGTCGCTTTATGCTGATCTGAAGGAGGAGTTTGGTTGAGTAGAAGCCGACCTGGAGATGTACGACCTGAGTAAGGAGAGGAGGATATATAACAAGGATTATGTTCCTCCGGATGGTGGAGTAGTGGTTTGTTATGGGCAGTTGAAGGCAGGGATGAGGTTGTCATTTTCCCGTCTTACTGTTGAGGTTTTGAACTATTGTGACAAAGCCCCATGCCAGTTCGTAGGGAATAATTGGAAGGTTTTCCATGTGTTGGATTTGTTGAATGAGTGAGGTTATAATATCCGCTTAGGGGATGTGTTGGAGCATTTTTCTGTGAAGAAATCGTCTGCTCTGAACTGTAGTTTGCAGGTCCTAAGGGGGAAGTCATCTGTGATTATGGGGGTAAGTAAAGAGGAATGAGGGCGTAGGCCATTGTTGGTTGTGGGTAATTACACCCCCTCTGGGTGTGAGCTAAATGCCCGCTCTGTAAAGTGGGCTGGTAGGTAGCTCTTTTGTAGGTAAACCTTGTGTTTGATATGTTGTACGTTATGATATTTTTTGTTTCCTTTTGTGCAGAGGTTTCCATTCGGGGTCGTTCTTAGCTTGACGTTATAGAAAAGTCTGCTTGTTTGAGTTGGGAGGAGAAACAAGCTTTGTTAGGGGAGGTTGCTCATTATTTTAAGAGGCATGGTGGTATGACGATTAACAAGAAGAAAGCTGAGCAGAATAAGAGGACTTAAAAGCTTGTTCTTGATATTTCTGATTCTAGCTCGGAGAAGAGGATGTAGAGGGAGAGCCAAAGGAAGGCACCTGTTTTTGGAGTGAGAATGGCTGAAGGGGCTGCTGATAGCCATTCTGCTTCAGTGAGGACGTCTGGAGGGGCTGTAGAAAACCGTTCTGCCTCCAAAACGCTCTGAAGTGGGTGATGTTGAACTTTCTGCATCCAAACGCTCTGAAGTGGGTGATGGTGAACGTTCTGCATCCAAACGCTCTAAACTTGGTGATGGTGAACGTTCTGGTCCCGGTGGTGGGAGTGCTGGTGGTAGTGGTGAAGCTCCTACTCAGTTCTAGAGGCTTAATTTGAAAAGGCGTTCTGAAGTGGTTGAGACGGAGGGATCGAAGAAGTCCCGAACTGAATCTGAGGAATGACCTAGTACTGGTGGAGGTCGTTCTTTTGTAGGTTGGGCGCCATTGAAGAGGATGGATCTAAAGGAACTTGCTGTTGATGTGGGGGTTGCTGATACCTGGGGCAAGAAGAAGGCTAGTGAGAATGAGCCAATTGCCCAGAAGTTGAAGGGATCGGGGAGTACAGCCCCACGTGACAAGAGTGCTGATGACGTTCTCGATATGTTTGTCACCTATGAGGACCTAGCGAGTGGGTTGAGTAAGTTTGTGAAGAATGGGGACTGTAGTTTCAAGAACTGGAGGGTTGCTGGAGAGCATTGCCCTGGATGGAGATAGACACCAACTGGAGACTGGGAAGGACTTGGGATGAATATTAAAGATATGGATCGCTCCTTGTACTTTGTAAGTGCCTCTCTGACCTGGGTATTGTCTTGTTTTCCACTTTTACTGCTTTGTGATTTACTTTGTTTGTTGTCAGGTCCTGACTATGTATAGGAAGCTGGAAGAGATGGCCCTTATCTTCGACCTATACAAGAAGGAGTTGGATGCTGCCAAGGAGGCTTATGACAAGCTGTTCGCTATTCAAGAGGTGGAGCGAGCTGAAATATCTGGGCTGAGGTCGCAGGTCGGAGATCTTGCTGGGAAGGTGGCCTTGTTGCAACCGTCTCTTGATGCTTCAAAGGTGGAGGTGCAAAACTGGATTGGTGAGTGCAGGAATGTGCAGGTTGTTGCTGAAAGGGCTCAGAAGGAATATAACGACCTGGTCGACTTGGTAGAGAGCGGTGATACTTACGTTCTGGTGGACGACCTACTGGAGCTAGAACGTAAGTATAAAACCCTGAAGAGGTCGGTTGAAAGTGGGACTGCAACAGTAGTTGTGGAAAGTACTATTGTAGATGCTAGTAGACGACCTGATATACCATCCGACCTTGCTCTTGCTCCAGCCATTTAGCCAACTGAGGAGGTCTCCACATAACTTGTGAATGTGAGTGGTGATTTAGCTGGGGGCCCTATTGGTGAAGAGGGTGGCCCACTAGAGCCTTTGAATGTGGAGAATCTTCCCCGTGTCCTCTGACTGTGCCTTTTCTCTATTTGCTATTGATGTGTTTGAATGATGATGAACTATGTTTTCTCACTTGCTTTGGTTGATACTGATACTGATAACTTTGATTTTTTGATGATGGGGGTGCTGATGTCGTTTTCTCAGGATAACTTGGGGGCCTCTAGTATCCAACTAAATTTTGTAAGTAGTAAAGTATTTAAATTACTTACTTGTTCTGTCTTGATGTTGTCTTTGAATTTTTCGTGGATGTGATTGCTTTTATTGTTGTTTGATTCATTGTATGACGACCTGTACTGCATAGTGGTAGTCCTTATGACTTGTTGTACTATGGTAGATCGTCTAATGTCCTGCACGACCTGGCTAGATGATCGTAGCTTTCACCTAGGTCGCCTTTTGTGCATTTGATTGGCTTATTCCTTTTGGGGGAACTCCAATTGTCTGATAACTAGCCTTTGATTGGTAGTTACAGTTGAGCCAAACGTAACCCTCTTCAAAGGCCTTAAGTTGACTGTGGGTCCTTTTGGGGGTTCCATATGTTTGGATTTGATTGATAATTGCGTGGAATTTACAGTTGAATCATGCTTAACCCTGCCGATGCGTTGGTGTTAAGTTGATTTAGGGTCCTTTTGGGGGACCTTGGGTTGGATTGATTGATAATTTACCACTGCGTGGTAATTGTAGTTGAGTCGTTCTTGACTCTGTCTTTGATGTACAACCTGACATTGTGATATCCAAGGTCGGGTTGCGTAGTGCGAAATACTGGTAGTTATGTAATGCAAAAGATGACATTTGTACTCAAAATGTTGATGAAATTTTATTCATATTAACTGATACATCTAAAAAAATTTATTGATAAAATCGCTTGAGGAGAGATGTATTCCAAGGTCAGGGAAGCATATCACCGAGCTGCGTTTTGATTCAGTATGCTCCATTTCCAACGACTTTGTCAACGATGTAGGGGCCTTCCCATGTTTGGTCAAGCTTGGCTGGAGCTTAAGTCTTTTTGAGGATTAGGTCACCAGCTTGGAAAGATCTTGGGACGACCTTCTTGTTATAAGATCGTTGGATTGTTTGGTGGTACCGAGCTAGGGATATTGCAGCTGTTTCCCTTCGCTTTTCTAGGAGATCAACTTCTTTTGTCAAGATGGTGTCATTATCTCCTGACTCGACTATGTCAAAACGTGTGGTTGTGATTGTGAGTTCTGATGGTATGACTGCCTCTGTTCTGGAGCAAAGTGTGAAAGGAGATTCATTAGTACTGGCTCTGGCTGTTGTTCTGTAAGCCCACAGAATGTTCTCGAGTTGGTCCGGCCATTTGCTTTTCTTGCTCTCCAATTTCTTTTGGAGATTTTCCTTGATTGCTTTTTTGGTAGCCTTTGCTTGACCCATGTTTTGTGCATATCTAGGTGTAGAAAATGCTTGAATGATGCACCATTTTTGCAGAAATGCCTTGACTTGTGAGCTAGCAAATTGAGTTCCGTTGTCCATGACAAGGGTGTGGGGGAGACCAAATCTTGTGATGATATTGATCCATATGAAGTTGATGACGTGGACGTCTTTGACTTGGACTAGTGGGATTGCTTCTACCCATTTGGTGAAGTAATCTGTGGCTGCTAGGACGTATTTGAGTCATGTTTTCTTTTGTGGGATGAATGGTCCCATGATGTCTAGCCCCCACATATGAAAAGGCCATGGGTTGTCTATGTTGATCAGCTCTCACGCTGGACTCAGATGGTTGTGTCTAAATGTTTGACATTGGTGGCATTTGAGAACATATGTCTTTGCCTCGATGTGCATGCCTGGCCAATAATACCCTTGGGCGATTGCTTTGTGAGCCAGAGATCTTGCTCATGCATGGTTGCCTCATTCAACTTTGTGAATCTCGTCAAAGATGAGTTGGCCTTCACGTGGAGTTATGCACCTTAGGTGAGGTCCACCTGCGGATTTGTGGAACAATCATCCGTTGATTACAGTGTATCTGGGAGCTCGGAATTTTATGGCACGAGCATTCTTTGCTTCTGCTGGGAGCTCTCCATGTAGGTTAAATTGCAGAAATAGGCCCATCCAGGATTGAGTGATCTCTTCTTCGGATGAGGGCTGAAAGTCTGTGAGGTTGTTGACCATTTCTTGTTGGTATGCATGCCTCTCCAGGATGTTAATGTAAATTGTGGTTGGACATGTCTCTTGGGTCTTCGAGGCTAGGAAAGCCAAGCTGTCTGCATGTCTGTTGTCCTATCGAGGAATATGTTCCAAGGAGAATGTCTTGAATGAGCTGATGATGTCATTACCGACCTGAGCGTACTTGGCTAGGTTTACTCCGTTTGTGACACACTCTTTGGTGGTCTATTTGACGATTAGCTGTGAGTCACTGTGAGCTTTGAGCTTCTGGACTTGTAGCTTCTGTGCCATGCGGAGGCCTGTGATTAAAGCTTGGTACTCTACTTCATTGTTGGAAGTTGCAAAGTCGATCTTGATTGACTTTTGTAGTTGTGTTCCTTCTGGTGAAGTTAACACAGCCCCCAGTTCACTACCGCTGTTGTTGTATGCTCCATCTACATAGAGGTGCCATGTGTCTGGGGTGGATGGTTGATGAAATGAAGTAATTGGCTCGGGTTCCCAGTTGATATCTTCGACGGGGAAGTCTATTAAGAAATCAGCAACGACCTGACCTTTGCGAGATGTTTTGGGAACGAAGTCGATGTGATGTTCTCCGAGTTCTTCAGCCCATTTGGCCATGCAGGCTGTTTTGTTACTAGAACTCAAGATCTATTTAATGGGCACATCGGTGATGACCTTGATGCTGTGAGCCTGGAAGTAAGGTCAGAACTTCCGAGCTGAGTACAACAAAGCTAACATTGTTTACTCTATTGGGGAGTAATATTTTTCTGAGTCGGCCAATGTCTTGCTGGTGAAGTAGACTGGCTTTTCGATTCCTTCATGTTCGGGAAAGAGCACCGAGCTGATAGCGAAGTCGGTAGTTGCAAGATAAAGCCCCAGTGTCTCTCCTTCTGTTGGTTTGGACAGGACGGGAAGAGTTGATAGGTAAGCTTTCAGGCCGTTGAAAGCTTTTTGGCATTCGTCTATCCATGTGAATGTTGCGCCCTTCTTTAGTATTTGCAGGAATGGTCTACACTTGTCAGAGGCACGTGAGATGAATCTGTTAAGGGTTGAGACCATGCCAGATAACTTGTAGATTTGTTGCTTGGAGGTCGGTTCTGGCATTTCGAGGAGAGCTCGTATCTGTTCTGGGTTTGCTTCGATGCACCTTTGTGAGACGAGGTATCCTAGGAATTTTCCTGAAGCTACCCCGAATACGCATTTTGCTGGGTTGTGCTTCATTTTATTTTGGCGCAGTCGTTCAAAGGCTTCTTGTAGGTAAGAAATGTGATCTCTAGCTTTTTTTCTTTTGATTACCATATCGTCTATGTAGACTTCCATAGTGTCGCCCAGCAAGTCTTTGAACATTTTTGTGACCAGTCTTTGGTAAGTTGCGCCTGCATTCTTCAAGCCGAATGGTAGGACGTTGTAGCAGAACGTTCCCTGTTCGGTGATGAAGGAAGTCTTTTCCTGGTCTTCCTCTGCCAGTGGTATTTGATTGTATCCACTATATGCGTCCATGAACGAAAAGAGTTCGTGACCACATGTTTGATTGACCAGAACGTCAATTCTTGGCAGGGGGAAGCTGTCCTTGGGGCAGTGCTTGTTGACGTTGGTGAAGTCTATGCATAGTCGTACCTGGCTGTTCTTCTTGGGAACGGCTACGATGTTAGCTAGCCAGGTCAGGTACTCGACTTCTCTGATGAATCCCACATTTTTTAGCTTTTATATCTCTTCATTGATGGCTTTCTGAAATTTGAGAGCCAGTTTGCGAGGTCGTTGTTTGATAGGCTTTACATTTGGATTGATATTTAATTTGTGGCAAGCGACCTGTGGGTCGATTCCAGGCATATCGATATACGACCAAGCAAAAACATCTTTATTGAGAGATAAAAATTTGACAAGTTGCTCCTTGAGCTTGGGGTCTAAATCAACCCCGACATAGACAAACTTTGGGTCATCATTTGTGCCCAAATTGACTTTTTCTTCAGGTTCTATTTGTGCTTATTTCCCTTTGAGCTTGTCTGTGGCTGCTGGTGGAGGGCTGGAAGCTTGAGGATCTTGCTTCTTTGGGATGTCCTTGCTTTCGACGATCTGAGGCTTTGGTGTGGTTGTTGTGCTGACGTGATTGCATCGGTGAGCTTCTAGTTGGTTGCTTCTAAGCTCCATGATGCCTTGAGGTCCGGGGAATCGCAGGACCTGGTGTAGGGTTGATGGAATTGCTTGGATCTTGTGAATCCATCGGCATCCTAGAATGGCAGTGTAAGACGACTTGACATCGATCACACTGAAGTGTGTTGAAGTTTTGACCATGTCTTCCTTTTCACTAATGGAGACTGGTAGAATGACATCTCCAATGGCATCTGTGCGATCTCTGTTGAACCCATAGAGCGGTGCATTTGATTCTATCATTACCGAGTCTGGTAGGTGCATGTCTTTGTATGTTTGATAGAAAAGTATGTCGCACGAGCTGCCTGGATCGTTAAGGACTCTTTTGACTGTCCACCCATTGATTTTGACGTGCACTACTAGGGCATCATTGTAGGGTAGGCACACCTTGTCTAGATCGTCCTCCATGAATGTTAATGAGGTCGTTGACTGAGAGCTGGTAGGAGTGATGACTTCACCTTTGTGGGAGAGATGGTAGATCTCCTAAAGCGCTCCTACCCTTTTGCACTTTTCCCGACCTGATGTTTCATCGTTGGAGGTATCAGTAATCATGTTGATTACCTTCTCTTCGTCATTGTCGAAGGAGTATTGTCTCCTATTGTATCTCGACCGACCTGGAGATTTAGATCGTCGAACCGTTCTATTCCTACTTCTGTTGTTGGCAGGACGTTCGTGGCTGCAGCTCCTGCTTCTGTGGCGTTTAGCATCCAGCTTATGCCTGAGCTCGCTTTCTGGCAGGAACTCTTTCAATTTGCCCTCCTCGACTAAGTCTTGGAGGTAGTGTTTGAGGCTCCAACATTCATTGGTGTCATGGTGGTGGAGTTTGTGAAAATGGCAGTATGGACATTCTGGTATGGCGATCACCTTGTTGATGTTGGGTTTGAAGTATGGTGCTGTATAGATCTTCTTCAGAATCTAGCTTGGCATCCTAGAGAAGTTGGAGAATTCTCTTTTTGTGTAAGAGGGCTTGTGGGAGTTGGAGCCCTTGTTGTTGTTGTTGTTGTTGTTGTTGCTGCCCGAGTAGTGCTTGTCTTCTTTGGGTTCTCGCTTGTCGCTTACTGCGAGAACTTCTTTGCCCTTGCGCTGGGCCAGCCACTCTTCGTACTTGATGTACTTGTCAATTTTGTGATACAGGTCATCTAAGCATTCTGGTTTGTTGCGCATCAGAGATCCTGCTGGGTCGAAGTCATCCAAGAGAGCGTTGGTGAATGTCGAAGTTGCAAAGCTATCCTTTAAGCCTGGCTCCATTGAGAGGAGCTCCTTTTTGAAACGTCCCAGGAATATGCGGATCGTCCTGCCATGTGTTTGCTTTAGTTGAAACAAGGAGTCCAGGTCGGCTTGTTTCTTCCTATTGTGGGTGAACTCTGCGGCGAACGTCTCAGCTAGCTTGTCGAAGTTGCTGATTGAGTCAGGAGTGAGCGTGTAGAACCATTCTAAAGCTCCGTCCTTCAAGATGGATGGAAAGAGCTTGCACTTCAGGTAGTCGTACTCTGGAGCGCTATAGAGTGTGAGAGTTTGGCTGAAACGAGCTACGTGCTGGCTGGACATGAGCTGACGTCGTACAACGGGAACGTTGGTTGGATGAACTCTGAAGGAGGTTGTTTGTCCCTGATTTCAATTGTGAATGGTGACGATTTGTACGTTTGGAGTATTTTCTGAGTGATCTGGATCGCGTTTGTCTTGTCATTCGACTTCTCCAACCTTTATGCGAAGTCTTCTAATTAACCTTTGATTGGTGGTGGTGGTGAGGGCTGTGACGGCGTTGTTCTCTACTGCGTCTGGAGTGCCATTGTTGGCGTTGGAGGTGGCCTGCTCGCGCATCGTCTGGTTTTCTTGTTGCAAGGTGATGAAAGCTTCTTGGAGTGTCTTCATCTGATCTGCCAACATTTGAAGTGAGTGGTCCATGGTGGTTTTTCTGACCAACTTCGTGGGCTTAAGAAAAGAGTGTGTTCTTTTCTTAAGGAAACGAACCAGCAAACGGCGCCAATGTAGAGGTTTGGTGTTTACTGGACAACGACCTGATGATTTGTGTGATAGGGAATGGCTGCACTCTTCTTGGGATAAAAGTTGCCTACGTATCAAGTTTCTTAGGGTAAACTCGAATCGAGTCTTACGTAGTTCATCTCTCTTTACTTATAGATGTTTAAGCTAACTTTCCTTATTTTCTCCAGGCCGTTATGAAGTGTAGATCCACCTTGTGTGCTATCTTGATGATTCGTCATTACTCTGATGTTACAAAATAAATGACTCATTGATTGTTGAGTTGACTGAGCTCCAGGATTGCGCTAGTTGATTTGCTTCTATATATGGCTGCAACTGCTACTTGGGACGACCTGGGATTGGGTCGTTGGTACGTTCTGATAGAGTGGTACGAGCTGATAGAGAACGACCTGGTGTATGGACACGTGTACTGTAGTGCAGAACGGAGGGTACTTACACCAACACATGACCCTATGTATTTGTAGATAGAGAACCCATACACAACACACCCATACATCATGTGTACTCTAGAACTGCTAATTGTTGTAGATGTATTGTTTTTTTCCAAAATCTAGAGTACGCCTGCTGCACCGGTATGCAGGCTTCTGGTCCAAGTTTTTTTTTAGTATTATTTTTGGTAACCGGCTATGTATGTTTAATAACATTTAATTAAAAGGGCAAAAATATAATTTACATTTTATTTTAATTTAGATTAGATTTCAGTTTTCATTTATATTAACCATTTCAACATAACAAAATTTATTATCGGTCTTCCTCGTCCCCTAACTTCATTTAATACAACTATCGACCGTCGATCGCATTTCCTTGTTAATTGATCAATCAATTTCAATTTCAATTCGCGGTTACTGGTCAAAATTTCATCTTACATTCTTACACACTATCAACCTTTACAATAACAATAAGGTTAGTAAACTGGTTCCTTAACTTAAAGAAAGGTTTTTGAAACGTGTTTGCAATTCAATTTGCAATTTGTGTTATAATGTGTTGAGTTCTTAGGGTTTCTTAATTTTGGAGATTCATTCCCATCCCATGAATGACGTATGATATATTCTATGTATATGCTTTATGAGAACAAATGGATATCATTCTAGTGGACGAGGCTGTAAACCCATATTAAGAAAAGAAATTAGTGGAATAACCATTATGGCATTACCCTTTTACCAAGTGGGTGCCAGCCCATTTTGTTGGGGGTAAATGGCCGCGCCCCCTCTCTAATGTCTTACAAGTATTACCATTTAGAGGGTGTAGAACTGTGTAAATTTGTGCTAAAAGTCTCCATTTGTTTTATGTAGTGATCCTACCATGAATCATATCTCCAAGGACGACGAAGAATGGCTTAAAAATACATGTTTTGACAGTTTTAGGTGTGAAGAAATGGATGAATCAAATATTTCCATGATGAATAGTGAAAATTATGAAGTTACAAACACCAGGGATACATCCGTCAATAGGTCAGAGGCTGATAGCCCTTATGAAGAAGACAAAACAACTTTTTATTCTTTGCAGTTCAAAACTTTGGAGGAGGCGCACATACTTTATAATGATTATGCCAAGGTAGTGGGTTTTAGTGTTCGTAAGGATACTTTGAGAGTTCGTAAAAATGGTGATCGTGTTAAGCAGAGATTTTTGTGCTCAGCTGTAGGTGAACGAGATCCAAAGCGTCTCATACCGAGGAAACGCAAAAGAGCACCCAAAGCAATCACTCGATTTAAATGTGAAGCTCGTTTTGAGGTTGGTTATGATTTCCAAGCAAAGTTGTGGATTGTTAAAGATTTTGTTGGGGATCACACACATTCACTCGTGTCGTATCCAAGCTCGATGTCCGGTCGATCACTGATAAAGACAAATGTTAAGTGTAAATTAACTATCTATGCGTAAACACAAATAATCAATCACATAAACAAGTGCTTAAATCAATATTCCAACTCTCAGTTCATTATACAATATAGAGAGTCGGGATTCGTTCCACTCTTAATCTATCAAGACTAAACGAATTCAATTAATCAACCACAAGGAAACAATAGTGAGAACAATGAGAGTAGCGTTGTGATTTATTTAAACTAAAACTAATTATAAATTAAACTAATTTAACTAAGCAATTAAAAAGTGAATTTAATGAATTGGAAGAACATAGAGGAAGGATTAATCTATCTATGTGAAGCTATAATTATTCTAACTAGTTTCTCATGTTTTAATTTTAACCTTTATTAATCTACACAAGGTAAAACAACAAAAGCCACAATTTATTATTGATCCCTAACCAATCCTAGCAATCTCTGTACTAAGATATGATTAACATAAGAGAAATTCTCAACCACAAATCTCTTTGTAGAGTTTTCTTTCTCTAGTTAAACTTCTATAATCTCTATCTCTAGACAACTATAAAACTTGAACTTGAAGCACATAAGACAATAAGAAACACAAAGAAGAACAATCATAACCCTCACATAGACTTCATAAAACTCCTCTAATGGAGTTTTTAGCCTAGTTTCATTGGGTTCATTAACAATAAATAATAATAATAAGACATAATTAAATTAAACTAAACTTGATTAAAATAACTTGAATTCGAATTTGAAGATTGAAATATAAACTAAGTATTTTATTATAAAATTCAAAACTTGTTCTAACAACTAATAAAATTGACAACTAACTAGATTAATCTATAAAAACTAATTTAATGAATTAAAACTAAGTATTTTGATCATTCACTAATTAAAACTAACTAAAACTAATTGACTAAGTAAAAACTCATTAAAAACTAAGTACCTATTGTTCTAAAACTCCTTTTTTTTAAGTAAAACTAAGTAACTTAAGAGCTAAGCTTTTGTTTGTTAAATGGAGGAGACCAGATCCACCAAAATCATGAATGGGCTGAGGAGCCTATTTTGGACTGGAAAATCGAGCCCAAAACCTCAGTACTTCAGTCCACAAAGGGCTTTTTAGCTGGATTTGACTTCAATAGCATTTTCATCCACTTTTGCTTCTCTGATTGGGTCAAGGCTGAGACCATTGGAAATTTCTTTCCAAGTTGGTCGTTTTGACATAAAGTAGGCTCAATTCCAAGGTCTGAGTCCAAAGATACGGCCTTCGGAAGCTGACTTTTGTGTGCTGATTGACCAGGCTTTAAAAATGTTTTTTTCTCCTTGAATCTTGGCCTTTTATCATAGAACTTCTTAGCAACCAACCCTTGCTCCTTTATCTCGCAAAAGGGGCGCATTTCTGTACATATGTGACTCCAATGCCTGAAATACATAAGGACACGATAATAGTACTAACTCTTATTTATTAATCACATAATTGGTCAAAAGTGATATTGTTAAAGGGGTTAAAACTACAGTTTTGGGCTCTTATCAATCACATAGAAAAGTGTCTCAACATGATTTGGAATATCCTAGGACTCTGACATTGCAAAATAATGGATATCTTTGTACATAGAGCTAGAGATTTCTCAAATGTTGGCTTTCGGAAGAAAGACTTGTATAATAAATTAAGGTATGATAGGAGAATTCGTTGTATTGATGGTGATGTCAACACTCTGCTGGATCACATGGATAGCAAGACAAAGGCAGATCCTTTCTTTCACCATAATTACCAATTAAATGAGAACGGGCAGCTAGTTCAACTATTTTGGGCAGATTCCACCTCATGTATAGATTATAGTTGCTTTGGTGATTTGTTGTTGTTTGATTCAACATACAGAAGTAATCAATACAAGATTCCGAGTGTAGTGTTTGCTGGGATCAACAACCATCAACAGACAATAATTTTTGTTTTTGCATTCATGACAAGTGAGACGGTGGAGTCTTATAAATGGGTATTACAATCATTTATTGATGCAATGTACGAAGAACACCCAAAATCTGTGATTATTGATAGTGACCCAGCGATTAGCGAGGCTTTGATATCGACTCTCCCAAATTCAAAACACCGTTTGTGTTGTTGGCATATCATGAATAATTGCCTCAAGAATGTCCCCAAGCAAGGATTTTTAAAAGCCTTCAACTCGATGATGCATTTGAAGTGCTCCCGCAATGAATTTGATAAAAGATGGGAAAAGTTCATGGAAAATTACAAGGTTGATAAGCACAATTGGGTGGGAATGATATACTAAAAAAGGGAAAAGTGGTTAGAAGCTTATCTCCATGGTTACTTCTTTGCTAGTTGTAAAAGCAACCAGCGATGCGAGAGTATAAATTTTGTTATACTACTGATGTGAGGCCAATTGGGTGGGAATTTGATAAACGTCTTCATGTGAGGCCTGGCATGCGGTTGTTTGATGTTTTTGGGAAATTGGAAATAGCAATTTCGAATATCCGTCAGAGAGAGCATGAGGAAGAGGTGAAGACTACAACAAGCATGCTTGTTATCGATGCCCACTTAGATGAATATGCAAAATAGGCTGAATCTATCTACACTCAAGCTTGTTTTGATGTTTTCATGAAGGAGTTAAAGCAGGAATTAAGCGATGTACACTGTAGAGGGTAGAGAAGATGCAAGTGAGAATGTTCGTGTATACACTGTAAGTCATCATTTAAACAGACATAAAAAGTCAATTGTGAAATACAACATTCGAGAAAGGGAAGCTAATTGCTCATGCAGACTATTTTAGTCATCTGGATTTCCTTGTAGACATATAATTTAAGTTTACAAACATGAAGACGTTTATCAAATTCCACAGAGCTGCTTTTCTAGGAGATGGACCCGGGTCGCTAAATCAGTTGTTAGAGTAGCCGATCCAAATGATTCTAATCGGTTTACCACAGCCGTTCGTTATGGTGAACTTACAAGCAACTGCAAAGATATATGTTTGTGGATTTCTAAAACTCTGGGAGATAGTGAAACCTTTAAAGCCATGTTAGCTTCTTTCTAAATAAATTATAAGACTTGATCTACTTCGGATGGCAGGCCCCAAGTTCCCTCTGACATACCTTGTACTCATGATCGAACTTATAGAATGGATGAGACTCCATCAACTTTTGAATGTAGCCGACCAATTCCCTTCGAGTTTCCTTTTACTCCTCATAAAACCACACATCGTCAATCAGTTAATGATCCACCATATGTAAAATGCAAGGGTCGACCCAAAAATCCTAATAGACTGAAAGGTCAAAATGAGATGAAAACAAATAAGTGTGGCAATTGTGGTATCTTAGGGCACACCAAGCCCAAATGCCCACACTTGTATCCTAAAGGTAGTGGTAAGTTTATATACGTTGGTGACAGCTTTGTTTAAGATTGTAATGATCCATTTTCTCAATCGTTTGTTAACACTTTGTTTGATTATTTTTTATGGGGCAGTTGCTTGTGATTTTTATTTGGCCGCATTTTTGTTGTGGTGTGCTCTGTTGTAGGTGTAAATAGGGAGAATGTAGTGCGCAACGCTCGAGCTACAGATGACGAGTTGAACGGAGATGTTGGATGTAAGTTCCTATATGAGTATTTTTTCTAAATAAATTTACTTATGTAAGTAAATGCGCTTAATCTCTCTTGATAAGTTGTCAGAGTACACGTTTTAAGAAAAATAACACATGTCTATGTAGATCTCACTTTTGGATTCTGAAATTTCCTTTATGAAGAGAAGAAGTTTAATTTTGGGTTGGTTGTTATGTTGTCGTAGTGGAAGCTGCTGAGCAAAATGGGAGAGCTGGAAAGAATAAGTGTAGCAACTGTCAATCTACAAAGCATACAAAGCGTAAGTGTTCACATGTGCCCAAACCTAATTTGCAAGGTATGCAAATGTTTCCATTTTTGCTCATTTTCAGTGTTACCTTCTAATGATTATGACTTTAGAGGGTAAATTTGCAATATATATATATTGAACTTACAGGCGTACAGATTGATAATGTCCCTGATGATGATGATGTCCCAGATGACGATGTTGAGTGCGAGCCTCAAGATGGATATAGACTCCAAAAGTTTTGTAGTGATGATGGACATGTCTTTTTCCGAATGATAAATATTTGATGTAAGGGAAAAAGAATATTTGGCTTCGAACAATATAAAAGTTTACAAGTAATTTTAAGCACTCATTGCGAAAGCTTCTGACATGATTTTTGTAATAGATTTTGGAATTTGGTAATAGTTAGAGGATTGTCACCGTGAGGCACCCAAGAGCATGGGCAGAGATATGCAACTAAGAATGACGTAGTGGAAGTATGTTTGGGTGATACATATAATGTAATGTATGGGACATACAGTGTATCATATTGTTAGGCACAATATATTGGTAAATAGTAAGTATATATGTATCATCCTGAATGATTCATTAGTTGCCATATGCAACAATGGGGACCTTAAGTGAGAGAAAAGGGGTAACTTAAGATTATCCTAACTTAGCTCTTTTTAGACTAAGGTGCACCTTATTTTCCTAAAATAGCTCTTTTTAGACTAGATTTCTAGATCCTATCCTCTACTCATCTCGTTTCTTTCCTTTCTGGGTAGCTTCAGACCAACTGAGAAGAAGTGTACGGATCATTTCTGTTAAGCTTTTAGATATGGCTTCATCCTCCTCATCCCACCCCACCCCACCTCTACCTTTCTTATGGAGTTCTCTGTTTCAGAACTCAAACTCAACTTCTTCAGCTACCATGTCTTTAAATTATTGTTCACCCATCATAGAAGATGGCGCTACTGTTGTACCATAAGACCTTATCGATGAAGGTATCAATGAATGGAAAGACACCTTGGTTGCGTATTTCCTAGATAAGAGAATGGGGTTTCCCTTTGTCAAGAGTACTCTAGAAAAAAACCTAGAAGCTCAAAGGATCTATGGAGATAACAACGGATAGAGATCTATTTTTCATCACCTTTTCTACGATTGAAGACAAATAGATGGTCATGGAAGGTGGTCCTATATATTCATTGCAAGGAAGATATTTGTTGTTCGGTCATGGTCACCATAAGTTGAAGCGCAAAGAAACAATGTAAACATAGTACCAATATAGGCCAAACTCTTCAACATCCCAAAAGAACTTTGGACAAAGAATGGTCTTTCATACATGGCAAGTTTGATAGGAGAGCCTCTCTGTATGGATAGAGCAACATCACAGAAAAAAAAAATACTAGACTTTGCAAAGGTCTGCGTTACTATTCCTCTGGCATTTGATTTTCCCAAATCTGTAAAACTCAAGCTTGGGGGTAAGTATGTTTATCTTGATGTGGAGTGTCCTTGGAAGCCACCCTCTTGCACCTTCTGCAGTCGGTTTGGGCATGCTACAGCTAAATGCCCAGCTTCTCCATCACATGTCAGGGTTCCTAGGTCTCAATCTGCAAGTGTTCAAGAAAGGGCAGCTCCTGCTACGGTCTTAAACTCTGACAATCCTCCCTCTCTTGTTATAAGCTCCACTGCAAGTGCTAGCCCTCCTACTGATTATACACCACCTACAAGTGCTAGTCCCTCTCTACAATTGGTGAACTCCTTCACATCACCAGCTATTGATGATGGTCATGGTGCCACAAATGGACTTGCAGAGTCAACCCCCATTAGCAGAGGGCCGTTGTTAGCCACTCCTACCCTTATTGTAAGGAACATACCGCCTTCTGGAGGCTTGCTGCTCAACTCTTATCGTGGTAACACTTCTTTTGCCTTGAGAACATCCTCAAATTCTTCTGATGTAATCAGAGACAGACACAGGGATTCTGGTACCCAAGGAAAAGAAGTTGTGATTTAAGATACAACTCGAGATCAGAACGAGTTAACAAGAACTGATGATAACACTCTAACTGAAGAAGAGTTATTCCACTTCAATTTAGAGAATAACACTTATGCAGCCCTTGTACTTGAGGAAGAAGGCATAGCAGATGATGACATCTTTGAGCAGCAAGAGGAACCATTTGATGATCAAAATATGTTACCAAATCCAGCTACACCTCTACGTATGCCATCACAGGTTACCACTATAGCATAACTTCAACAGCAACAACAATCAGGCAAACGAAGTAGAGGAAGGCCAAAGGGCTCAGGTAACAAAAACAAACAAAAAAGATAGATTTTATGAAGATGTTCATATACAATGTTAGAGGAATAAATGCTCTGAAAAAAGCAAGAGATCTAAATATTTTCAAAACTCGAAATAAACTATCATGTTTTAGCATCCTAGAAATAAAAGTCAAAAGAGAAAATTTTCTAGGTATAAGTAATGTCTGCTGCCCTTCTTGGTCTTTTGAGAACAATTACTCTAGTGACTTCTTTGGTCGTATTTGGCTATCTTGGGATCCTTCTCAGCTATATGTTTACAAAATTCTGAAAAGTGCTCAATTTATTCATGCTCAAGTCACGGTAGTAGCTTATTCACAAGTGTTTCATCTTACTAGTATCTATGCAAGCAATAAAAGAGCTGAGAGACTGATACTTTGGCAAGATCTCATCAATCTGCATGGAATAGTCACTAGCCCTTGGTGTGTGATGGGTGACTTTAACAATGTCTTTTACTCTCATGAAAGGATCAGCTCAGAATTGGTGCATCCTAGGGAAACTACTCCCTTTGCTCACTGCCTTAACACTATAAGTCTTTATGATCACAGCTCGAGTGGATGTTTTTTTACTTGGACTAACAATGGAGATGGCTTATTTAGAAAGTGGTCTAAGATAGACAGGTGCCTGATCAACCCTATGTGGGTAGCTATGTTCCCCTCTTCTGGAGTTGAGTTCTTACCACAGGGACTCTCTGATCATACTTCGATTATGTTAACTCTTTCTAACAAGATTATTTGCAGACCTCCTTTTAGATTTTGCAACTACTGGCTAGTTAATCCTTTATTCAAGGATACCTTTAGCAAATGTTGGGCTATACCAAATCAAGGAAACCCCTCCTACATGCTGTCAAAAAAGCTCAAACTTCTAAAGGCTACTCTTAAAGGATGCCGAGACTCACCTCCACAGATCTTCAGAATTTGGTGAATACTGAATAACAAATCTTGAAGATATTCAAAAGCGGTTGCATTCGAATCCTCTAGACATTCATCTATTCAATCTTGAAAGATTAAAGAGGTCGGAGCTCTGTTCTCTCATGCTCATGGAAGAATATGATCTTTTGCAAAGAACTCACTCTGATTGGCTATATTTTGGGGACAAATGCAATGCTTTCTTTCACAACTCTGTAAAAGAAAAGAAGACCATAAACAACATTTGGTCTATTATTGATTCACAAGGAGATATGCAGGAAGGACAAGACAATGCAGCCCAAGCATTTATTTCTTATTATTCTGATCTCTTGGGTGAAGCCTCTCTATCTACATGCTCTCTTCAGTTCTTAGAGCAGCTAGATCTCCCTGGGTTAACCTCAGATATGGCCAACAACCTGGTAAAGGATATCACAGACTTGGAAATCAAGGAAGCTATTTTCTCTATGAAGGACAACAAAACCCCTGGTCCTGATGGGTTTAATTCCTTCTTCTTCAAGAAATCCTGGGACATTGTGGGTAATGATTTCACTCTTGCAATTAAGCATATATTTTCACATAAATCCATCCAAAGAGGTACAAACTCTACTCTTCTATGCTTAATATCTAAAGCTCTTGCCCCAACTAAGGTTGATAAATTCAAACCTATTACTTGTTGTAATACTATTTATAAATAATGTGTTACTAAGATTCTTACAAGCAGGATGAAAGAATGTATCACTTTCTTAATCTCTAGAGCCCAGTCTGCCTTTGTACCAGGCAGAAACATCCAAGATAATCTCATTCTAGCTTATGAACTGATTTGAGGTTACTCAAGGAAACATGGACCAAGAAATTGTGCTATCAAGAAAGCATTTGATTCAGTTAACTGGAAGGCCATGGAAATGATTTTTCACAGCTTTGGGTTCCCCTCTCTCTTCGTAGAATGGCTTACAATGTGATATTGCTATCCATTATATTCCATTATGTTAAATGGCACTTCTGAAGGCTTTTTTGAAGGTGAAAAAGGTTTGCGGCAAGGTGACCCTATCTCGCCATATTTATTTGTTCTTGTCATGGAGATCCTATCTGGATTACTAAGACAAGCACTCATCTCTGGGCAGATCCACCCCACTCTAAGTGCAAAAAACTAAGTATCTCTCATCTATTTTTTGCGGATGATGCCCTACTATTCTGTAAAGGTGACATGGACTCCATTCTAGCTATGAAGGAGATACTCCTGAAATTCTCTCAAGTTACAGGACTAAATATTAACTTAACAAAATCCACTTTACTTGTTGGTTGTATATCTTCAGCTGCTGGGGAAGACTTAGCCAATGCAATGGATATCTCTCTCATATCACCTCCTATCTCCTATCTTGGTCTTCCCCTGACATCATCAAGACTTGGAATAAGAGATTGTCTCCCATTGGTGGAACGATTAACTTCCAGAATTTCAAACTGGAAGAATAAAACTTTGTCAAGAGTAGGTAGACTTGAACTCATTCAGTCAGTACTGTCCTTATTTCAAGTTTATTGGTCCAAAACATTTGTCCTCCCTAAGAAAGTGATTGACAAGGTTTCCAAGATTTGCAATCGATTCCTTTGGGCATGACAAACAAAATGCATCATGCAAGTCATGCAAGTCATGAGGTTCTTAGATACTCAAAGGAGCAGGGTGGTTTGGGCATGACTGATGCACGAACATGGAATAAGGTTGCATATTGTGGATTGGTTTTAAGAATTACAGTGAAAGAGGACTCTTTGTGGGCAAAATGGACATGGAGCCAGCAAATCAAAAAGCAATATTTTTGGACTATGATAATTCCTTCCAGCTGCTCTTGGATTTGGAGAGGAATACTATAGCACAGAGATATAGCCATGAATCATACTAAATGCATTATTGCAGATGGCACTAATACTTGGTTCTGGCATGACCTATGGTGTTGAAGCAAACATCTGTGGGAGATACCGGAAGCAAGAAGTCTTTTCAATCTTAATGAGGTAGCAAAAGTCAGTGATGTTTTGGAGCAAGGAGAATGGTCCTCAGCTATTACCTCTCTCCCAGATGGACACATCAAGAATATTATTTTGGGGACTGAAGTTAATAGATATCTTGAGAAGGATGAAGTGGTATGGGCCCCTAGTACCACTGGAGATTTCACAGTGAAGTCAGTATACTCAGTGCTAAGAAAAGTGCGAACAAAGGTAAAATGGTATAGAGTGGTGTGGGGGAAACTCTCTGTCCCAAAACACTCATTCACTCTATGTCAATTACTCTCAAACTGCCTTCCTACGCAAGACAAGTTGATTCAAAAGAAAGTGCTGCAACACTCTGAATGCAGTCTCTGTAATGCTTCGACATGCAAAACACTCCAAGCACTTATTCTTTGATTATTAATACTCCAAGAAATTATGGGAACTTGTCAAGAGCAGACTTGGGATAGGAGGGAATGTAAATAGATCTACTGAAGAATGGTACAAGATCTTCAGACTTTGTGATAAACATAAAACTGTATTTTTTTTTACCTAGACTTAACTAATTAAACTAAAAAATAAGTAAAACTAAATGAAATTTATGCTAATGTATCAAAGTTCTACTCTCGTTATCAATGCAATATTTGGAGTAGAGAATTCGTTCCACTCCTAGCTCGTTTAAACGTAATATTTTCTAGTTCATTAATTCTAACAAAACGATGAGAGTAATAGATTTAAAATTTAACTAAGATGGTGAATTAACTAATCAAGATGTTATAAATCAAACTATGACAATTCACTACTAAGATGACAATATGAGAAGGAATTAGGGGAATTGTATTCCACCTTGATTCGACTTAATAAACTAGTATAGAATTCATTGTAATCCTAATCTTTATGTTTTCACGTAAAGATTGGGTATTTCTAATCCCTAATTATTCATGGCAATCTCTACCAACTAATAATTAGTATGTGAAGCAATTAAACTCATTCTTATGGTGAACTAATTACTTTCTAGAGTGGAATAGATTATCACAACTATATCTACACTAACACAATCAAGTCTTCATCAAAGCTTCCTCAAACCCCTCTAATGGAGGTTTAGCCTTGAGTCATCAAACTATCATTCATCATGTAATAGGAAGAATAAGAACAAGACATTATTGAAAGAATAATAATTACTTTATTAATCTAATTGAAAGAGTCTAAGAATTCAAACTGAATTGAGACAAACTTAAAACTAAGTTTATGAATAACTAACTAATTAATGGAATTAAATCTAAGTTATAAACTAAGTACTAAATTATAAAACTAAGTAACTTAAGAGTTAAGCCTTAGTCCTCTTTATATAGGAGAGGCCAGGTCTAACAATTTCGTGCATGGGCTTTGGAGCCATGTTTTGGCCTGAAAAATCGAGCCCAAAACCTTATTACTTCAGTCCACAAAGGGGTTTTTAGCTTGAAATGACTTCAACAGCCATTTCGTCCTCTTCTACTTCTCTGATTGGGTCACAGTTTAGACCATTAGAAAGCTCTTTCCGATCCAGTCGTTTTGACATATGGTAGGCCCAATTCCGAGGTCTGAGTCCAAAGATACGGCTTATGGAAGTTCTGTTGATTTTTATACGTTGTTTTTGCCCGCGTTGATTTTGACTTTTCAGCTTTTACTGGGATTTAAAAAGGCTTTTTCTCCTTGAATTTTAGCCTTTAATCATAGAACTTCTTAGCAACCAACCCTTGCTCCTTTATCTCGCAAAATTGACGCATTTCTTCACATAATTGACTCCAATGCCTGAAATACATAAAAATGCATAAACAGTACTACTCTTATTTATTAATGGCATAATTAGTCTAAAAGTAATATTGTTAAGGGGTCAAAACTACAGTTTTAGGCTCTTATCACTTTGTAGAATCAACTCCCCCAGTGTTGATATCTATAAGGCATGTATTGGTGCTACGGTATATGAAATTTGGTGTGAGCGAAACAGAAGGAAGAAAAAGAATCAAAAGGTTTTGGCACCGCAATTAAGCATCAAGATTATGTCTAATATGCAACTATATCTTCAAAGGAATCTAACTGATGTAAATGAAATTGCATATCTTAGAATATTGGCAGCAAGATTGGGACTGAAGCTAAACTTCAAGGATCCAATCTCCAACTGGATCAAATGGACACCTGCAAAGAAAGAGTCATTCATGCTAAATACAGAAGGCTCAGTCCAAGACAATGGAAATTGTTTTGGAGGGATCATCAAAGACACTCTCAGTAATGTTACTCTGGCGTATGCTGGCAGCTCACCTAAACCATCGGTTATATACCAGGAACTTCTCGCGATTGCAAATGATCTTCAGCATGCGAAAGAGCAAGGAATCTATCTAGAAGACAACTCGGACTCCACAGGAGCTATTCACATCATACATGATCCAAGTCAAAGCCCATGGTACTTGTAGGGGAAATTCTGAGTATCCCCTAATCTTCCTCTATGCCTTGTGATCAAGAAGCATTTACTGAATAGAGAAGGGATGAGATGATGGTGAGTTCAGGGTTGAACTGTCTGACGGCTGCCTACGTATCTCCTTTGTTATTTAGGAGAATCAAACCCTATTTTGCATAGTTTCTAAGAGCGAATACATATGGTTTATATAGGAAGAGCCACGAGAGTCCTAAGGTTAGGGTTGTCCTCACCGCTTGTGAGTTTCCTTTCATCTTTGGACTCTGCCTTCCTATTAAGATTCCTCTTATTATAGAAGTCTGAATCTAGACCATATCTTATGAGAGGTAAGTTTCCTTGTTGATCATAATATCCCATCGTGTATGGGAAGATTATATCTAAAAGGTAACTCCTCAGATATGTCATCATGATTCCTTCCTTATCATTAGAGATCGTCATCTTCAGTTTCCTTATGTTCAGGAATTGTCTATATCAGTTCCTAACAACTTGGAGAATTGTCATACTTAGAGGCGGTTAACCACGTGCTTAGCACATGTCCACTAAACACTCGTGCTAAGCACGAGATCACTTATTCATGAAACTGATCTGATGGTCCTCGTCTCATTCTGGTCATCTCTAATGTTTGGTTATTTTCCATACACGTGTCGTCTGTTCAATTATGGGAAATCCTCCTATAGATGCCCCCTCTCGTGCCTCCCTGGAACTGATCCAAGAGAAATTTCATATCCCTGAGAATATCGGCCTGGAGTGGGGGAGGTTATCTGATGAGTTGGCCTATAAGGAAGTGGCGCTCATCACCATTGGTCAGCTTAGGGCCAGACTCACTCTTCCTCTTCACCCATTACTGAAAGAGTGTCTGATTCACTTCAATCTTGCTCTTAGTCAGGTAGCACCCCTGTTTTACAGAACTGTCATGTATTCTGCCCTTCTTGCCAAGAGACATGGATTCGCTCTGAACCATTGGGTGTTTGGCTACTTTTATGAGGTCTAACGTATTCGAGACCAATCATACTATTATCTCATGACCAGAGACAAGAACAATCCAATCATCTTTTTTGAGGGGAAGCAGAGTGATGAAGGCTGGGATGATCACCACCTTCGTGTGTTGGGTGATACGTGGGACATTCATCCTTCTGATGCTGATAGTGAGCCAATGGGAATTCCTATTCCTAGAAAACTCACCCATGCTCCAACCAGTAAGTCTTCTTACTCAGAAACTTTATAATTTGATATTAGAGTCTTCCGTCTGAATTTCTTTGCTATTATTCCTTAGATGACTCTTCCCCCTAAAATCAACTAACTGCAACTGATGCTGCTACGGTGGACTTCTTCAAGAAGATCCCCAAGGAACAGAGGATGCCTTGGGTGATAGTTCCTGATTTAACCCATCTTTTTGAATATTTCAACATGTCTATTGAAGAATTGCTGCAACTTGCCCCTGGCTTTTCCCCTTTAGGGATAAGTATTGTGAATTTTGGGCTCACCGTACTTCCCCCTCTTGTGGATCAGGATGCGGGGCTTCTTCCTCCTCCAGTTCAGGATGAATCATCCTTGATTACTAGAAGCAGAGGAAATCATAAGGAGAAGAGTTATGTGGCCACATCTAGCGATGCTGCGACATCGGGCCCAGTTCAGGAGCCTGTTGTCAGTGATGATTGTGTGATCACTAGCAAGAGAGGCCCTAAACTGCCTCATGAACTGCTGGCGGCTAGTAATTTTAAAAGGAAAGTCTGTGCATCTAACCGTCATAAACTGAAGAGAACTGGTCCCTCTTCTGCTTCTGACGTTACCACATCTGGTAAGAAAATGAAGTTTTTCCCTCTCTCTATTAGTGAAGAAGCACTTTTTAAAGTTCCTGTGACTATTCCTCATTCTGGTTTTGAGAAAGTAGTTGTACCCCTATCAGTTCCAGATCCTCCCACAGGTTCTGAACAAGCTGGTGATAATATCCCTCTGACTGTTGACCCTTCCTTCCCTGACAATCGCAAGGGGAAGGGCATTGCTGAAATAACTACTATAACTGTCGCTCTCCCTCCTCCTCGATTCAGTGATAGGAGGGGGGTGAGTGACGACATCCCCTTCTCACCAAGATCTCCAGATTCCCTTAAAAGGGAGATGATTGTGGAGATGAGGCATTCGGGATGAACTGATGAACTATCTGTTACTAACAAGCATTCTGTTAATGATGTTGACATCGCGTTTGGAGTTCTGGAAGCTGCACGACTTCCTGTTAACAAAGCCTAGGCCAGCATGGCTGGGAGCCTGGACCTGTCCTTTCATCGATCTGCTGTTCATCTTGCTAAGGTAAAACTTTCCCTCTCTGTTCAATGTTCTGTTTCTCTCATTGTGTCACTTACGCACTCAGTATCCTTTTCCAGCTAGTGAATGACTTTTTAGCCATGAAAGAGCCTATCTTCGCGGCCTCAGCCGGTACAGCCACTGATGACATGGCTACTGGAGAGCTGATCTGGGCAAAAAAGGCCGTTGAGAAAAGAGCTGAGGAGCTACAGATCAAGGTTGAACAATTATTGGCCAGAGAGAGAAAATTTGATACTGATTTCAAAAACATGAGAGATATGATCTCCAACCTTCTGGGCTCTCTGGAAAAAGCCCAGAAAGGAGATGCTGATGCTGCTACTTAGAAGGTGAAGTTCTTAGAACTGCACTCCCATTTCACTACCCTACAAGTACATCATGACCAAGTCCAAGGGGAACTTCATCGTAGGAACACCGAGATGAGATTGGTCAAGCCATTGCCCATGCAAATGAGGTCATGTCAGGCTATGAGAGAGCTCTGAAAGAGAAATGCCTTTGTTATGATAAGAAGGTTGATGACCTCCTGGCTAAGACCTCCGAGTTCTATTCTAAGGTAGTGTAAGAGGTGAAGAAGAAATCAGTTGAAAATGTCATTCGTTTTACTCTAAGAGTACTGGATGTTTCTAAAGAGTCCTTCAATGCAGCCAAACAAGTTAAGTTCGAGGAGGCTATTGAGGCTAATGGGTACATTTCTAAGTTGGATGATCAAGGGCGGGTAACCAACCCTTTTGTCTTGTTTCCTGATCTGGACACCAGTCTGTTCTTGAAAGTGAAACAAGAGTTCTCGATGATGGTGCAGCAGCAAGTACTGATAGTGAACCAAAGTTTGATTCTACCCCTGCTTCATAACCTTTTCATTTGATGATTCATATAAACAATTGTTTTTAAACAATTATTCTATGGGTCTGTAATATTGAGTTATGTAGCTCACATACAATTTACTTACTGAGCTATGCAACTCTTCTATTTTATGTATGCATACTATTTACTTACTGAGCTCTGTAGCTCTTCTAGTTTATGTATACATTAGAAGCATTTTATGACATATGTTACTATGCATACCCTACCCCTAATGCCTCCAAAGTTTATTTGGAACAACAATAGGTGACCCTAGTAGGCTAAACAGATTAAAATGAGGCATGACCAGAATCTGATCAGGATATCATGGAAGTCATTCAAGTTAACTATAATTAGGACTTCGATAATAATAGAGTCATATGTATTTGTGAAAGTAGCTTGGTGTCATGAGCACGACACTGTGTTTAATAATGATAGGTTCTATTTATTTAAAAAATAAATAGGGTATCGCCAAAACAGCAGTGGGGGAGTCTTCCTCAACACCATCATGCCGATACAGTTCCAGGCCCATGATTTGCATGTTAGGATCTGGATCCAACCCAGATCTTCCCAACAACTCCTATGTTGATGTTTCGAGAGTGCCAGGAACTGGCGTACAGTTTAGGCTCTCAAGAATACTATCTTTTGCTCCAAGTCAAACTGGCATACAGTTTACTAAATAGTTAGTGTGGTCTGATTCCCTAAAGGCTTAACCCATCGAGAATAATCGCAGTTTGAAAGAACTGGCGTACAGTTCCAGCTTCGTGGAAATGTGAAAGGATCTGGCATACAGTTCAACTTTCCTATACTCAGTATCACTAGTTCTAAAGCAAATTGGCATACAATATTCTTGAATAGATAGTAAGAAGATAATTCTCTAAAGACTTAGTCTATTGTGGATCATAAATAAAGAACTAATGCAAGGAATAAATTTGATGGCAATGTGGAGAACTTTATTGATGACTTGGAGAGGAGTAAACAATGCGTAAAAAAGCATAAAATAACAATTTATTGATAGTATTTGCGAAGGTGTTGCGCGTTCCATGGTTTGACAAGAACGTCCCCTTCAACAGTGCATAGATAATAAAAACCAGTTCGACCAACCTTGTCGATGATGTATGGTCCTTCCCAGTTGGGCCCAAGCTTGTCGTTGGGCTTTGGGATCTCGCACAAAACCAGATCTCCAGATTTGAAAGATCGAATTCGGACTCTCTTGTCGTATGATCTCTTGAATCTGGCGGTCAAGAGCTAAAAGCGAAGTCGCGACACCTCTTTTCATCTAGGAGATCCATTTCTCTACATAACAACTCATCATTGTCTAGAGTGTGCACAACATCTGAGTTCTGAGTGGGAGCTACTAGTTTTGGAGGTATAACAGCTTCAGTTCCGTAAGTCAGTGAAAATGGGGACTTACCAGTTGATCGTCTGGGTGTAGTTCGGTATGCCCATAGGACTTTAGGTAGTTTCTTGACCCATAAACCTTTCGCGTTGTCTAATTTATGCTTCATGTTATCCAAGATGACCCTGTTAGAGGCTTTAGCGTAGCCATTGCCTTGTGGATACCATGGAGTTGAGAACATATGGGTAATGTGAAACTCCTCACAGAGTTCAGCGACCAATCCTCTAGCAAACTGTTGTCCATTATCTAAGATGATAACTTTGGGTATGCCAAACCTGCAGACAATGTTATTCCAAATGAACTTTCTGATGTCCTGTTCTCGAATGAAGACAAGGGGAATTGCTTCTATCCACTTGGTGAAATAATCCATCGCAACCAGTAAGAATCTGACATTGCCAAGAGCAGGTGGTAGAGGTCATATGATGTCAATTCCCCACTATTCAAATAGCCATGGGCTGGCCAATGGGTGTAGTTCTGTTGCTGGAGCATGGATTAGCGGAGCATATTGTTGACATTTTTCACATTTATGGGCAAAAACATGTGCATCCTTTTGCATATAAGGCCAAAAGTGCCCTTGCCTTAGGATCTTGAGAGCTAGTGTTCTGCCCCAAGCATGGTTGCCACAAATTTCTTCATGAACTTCTCGCATAACCTGTTCAGTGAGGTCTGGGGAGAGACATCTGAGATGAGGTCCCAGAAAGGACTTCTTGTACAGATCATCTCCAACGAGGGTGAATCTTTGTATCTTTGCAAGCATATGCCTAGCTACATTCTTATCCTCAAGGAGTGTCCCGTCTTTTAGGTAGGACTTATATGGATCCATCCAATTTGGAGTAATGGCTGGAATAACACAAACTATTATAACGGGGACCTGAATGCTAGATTTCTCCTAGAACTCTATAAGGATGGAACATGACTCGCTGTTGCCCAACATCAAGGCAACATATGCCGAAGCATATGCGTGTCAATTTTTGGATTGAGGCAGCTGATAGAACTAAATGTTCTCAAACTTTCCTTAAAGACCCCTCACCAGTTCCAGGTATTTGACCATTCATTTGTCCCTGGCCTCATACCCTCCATCAACTTGGAACACAACCAGCTGTGAGTCACTAAAAATTGTAAGGTGTGTGAGGCCCAGGTCGAGGGCCATTGTGAGGCCAACAAGTGTCGCCTCATACTCTGCCTCATTGTTAGAGGTGTTCTAACCTAATCGGATGGATTTCTCCAATTGCATAATGTCAGGAGTAACTAACACAGCTCCAACTCCTGCGCCTTTATCATTTGAAGATCCATCCACAAACAGCCGCCATTCGGAGCTCGACTCCCATGGGTCTGGATGGATATTTGGAGATTTAGGCAGGATATATGCCATCATCTGAACTGGGGGTGGTTGAGTCGTACCATGTGTAGGTCATTGGGAAATCTCTCAAGAATTCTGCTAGTGCCTGACCCTTCTCTGAGATTCTGGGGACGTAAATAATATCATATATTCGACGGTTATTGCACGCACCATTTAGCTAGCCTTCCTGACTTGTTCGGTCTTTCTAGAACTGATCGCAATTGGTACTCTATGATCACTCTGATAGTGTGGGACTGCAAGTGTCACACCCCGAATTTCGACAGAATTCGGAAAAACATTATTTGTTCCCGACTCTTCGATCTCCGAGGTGTGACGCACTCTCAACTTCCAAAAACCCATAAACAGTTTTAAATATGCGGATAATTAAAAACCAATAAAAATTTCAATTAAACAAATGTCCTCTTCATTACAAAAATTTACAACTAAGATTAGGTTACAAATCTCTTTTCAATAACTCCTTATTTAAAATTACAAATGAAAGTACAAATACATTGTCTAGACTGAAAATCTATATCACCTTAAGGGAAAACAAAATACATCCTGAAATGCAATGCTAACGCAAACCACAAGCAGCAGCCAACCCTCTTCAACACTAAACCTGTCAAAACTTATCAACTATGTTCATTGAATGAACACACCCGATAAGCAAACATGCAAATCGGGTAAGCATTATAAACAATGCTGGTGTGAGTAGCCCTAAAATACAACATATAATATACATATATATACACAATCCATACGGCAGTTAGTTCCTCCATTGAGGCGCCTTAACTTCCAACAACTAGTACAACAACCTTAAGAATAATAATTAAGGCAGGTAGTTCCTCCACTGAGGCGCCTTAACTTCCCACTAACCACACAACAAACTATACACATAATAAATAAGGCATGTAGTTCCTCCATCGAGGCTTTTAGATTCTAACTAAACAAATAACCAACCAAGCATGTTACCATAATTAGATTATTTAAGGCTTTCTTTGCGTGTCCCTAAAATCACGCCCGTATCTATGTCTTACCTAGTTTCCTGGCTACCACAATCGCTACCCAACTTAACATGTACATCCACATGCCTCCCCTTACATAATGAACCACTCCGTATGCGTAACCACCACGAGCGGGATGCCGCACACCAGGTAAATCCTCACACGGAAGCAATTATGTAAGTAATGCCACTATTCGGCATAAAATATCGCGCGTCATCATTCTATTTTGCGAACGGAATAATCAAGCCACTATTCGGCTACGCCAGGAGGGCCATTCAGCTTTACTGAAACGCCAGGAGGGCCAATCACATTACTTACGCCCGAAGGCCATTCAGATTAACTGAAACGCCAGAAGGGCCGCCCGAAGGCCATTCAGATTAACTGAAACGCCAGAAGGGCCAATCACATGAGTTGTGGTAGCTAGGTTCTAGGATTTTCGTTTCATAATTTATTCAAGTGTCATACATTAATGACTCATAATAAATCCACTATATCACGTGCAGGTCAATTACCTTATTGCACTAAGCCATAATATTTAGAAATATCTCAATTATATCTCATAACCACTTTCATACTTTCACATGCCAATATATTATTGCACTACACCACACTCCCGTGGGAAATATTCACAAATACTATGCTACCTCATAGTAGCATCTCACATATATAATAATGGAGCGGTTATACCTTTATTTCTCCAAAACTATTGCATTCAATATATATATCCCAATATATCATATGATATCACAATTGCTTCAAACGTATCACATATATCTTTATTATAGCGTATTAGGAATATAATGTCTCTTAACATCTCAATATCGTCACGTGTCAAAAATACACAACATCAATGTCAAATCTTTCTTAGATAATGACTAACCAATTATGCAGGCTTCCACAGCATTTTATCATTTGATTTGTCCATACAATATACAACATAAAACGTAGCTCAATTAAACAGTCCACAGTCCACAATCAAAGCCCAATATATATATGCTTTACACACTACTCACGTCAAATCTAAATTAGATAATGACCAACCAAGTTATATAATATCGACAATCTTTTATTACTATATTTGTCCATACAAATCAAATAGGTGAAAAACTGGAAAAGTCAACATTTCATAGTCAACGGTCAAAGGTCAAAGTCAACATGTCATGGTCAAAGTCAAAGTCAACCGTCAATGGTCAAAGGTCAACATGTCCTGGTCAAAGTCAAACTGTCGTTTCCGTGTTCGATAGGTTCAGGGTCATAGCCATGGTTCATGGCTAAGGGCAAAAGTGCATGGCTCATGGCTAAGGTAATGGTTCGGACCCAACTGGCCAAACCCAAACCTTAGAACCCGAAAGTCTAAAAGTTGAAAGACCCATGTAGATCTATTTTAAGTCCAATGGGTGGCCCCAATCAATATTAGAAACCGCCCAAAATAGGTTAAGTGGTTCGGTCCAAAAATTGAACTGAAACCGACCCTAAAACTAAAAACTGAAATTTCGGCCCAACCACCATTGAAATTTCGGCCTAGCCACTAAAAGAAATCGGCCCAAGACAAAACACTTAAACATTTCGGCCCAACAACTTAAAATAGAATCCTGGCCCAAACAAAACCAAAAGGTTTTGGCCCAAGGCCCAAAGCCCAAAATGGTCATCTTCCTCACCTGCTGCTCCAGCCCTAGCAGCCTCCACCACCAGCCACCACCGGGTTCTCCTCCTCCTCCAACTTCATCACATTAGTTGGACTCATTATGACAAACCCAACACTTTTACTAAACCCAAAAATCGATTTCCTCACCTCCTTCATTCCTTCCCCAACTGGATCGCGCCGCCATTAGCGCCTCCTTCCAGCTTTAACAACACTCAACCTTCCACCACCACCAATCCTCCATCCACCAACACCAAACCACAAAAGAAAAGTTCAAACAATATCAAACAAGAGGATTTCATTCTTTTGTGGGCGACGCCATTAACGTTTCTACAAAGCTCCAACAGTTCCCAATTATCCATCCCGACGTCCACCCCTTAATCAACCAATAGATTTACTATCTAACAGCTTCCAAACGTATACCAACCGTCCAAATCGTATACAGGGTAACCGGGCAACTGTTTGGTTTGGCTCGCCGCCATTAACGAAGCTCCAAAGCTTGAACAGCTCAAGTTCAGAGTTTCCAAAACCACGACCGAACAGAGTTTAAACGAAACCCAAGCCGACCTCTTTTCCAACAGTTCAACAGTGTTTGACTAGAGTTTTAACAACTCGACGAACACGACGTCGAATAAAACAAGACAAAAGCAGTATAAAAACAGAAACAGTAGAAAGTATACCGACATACGAAAACTACAAATCTGGTGAAATAGCAAAATAGCTACTCACCTGTATGAACAGCTTGACGAATCCTCTTAGTCCGAATCGTCGCGCTCCACCCTTCAGCAAACGAGCTTCTAGCTCTGCCTCCATTTTTAATATTTTATTTTTCTCTGAACCCTATTTTCTAGAACAATATGTTTATATACTTGGGTCCGAAACACAAGCCCAACACCGACTCGGGCCAAGAAATCCGGCCCGCGTATCCCAAATCCAATCCGACGAATTTTGAAAATAAATAATTAAATTAATTAATAAATAAATAGAAAAATACGTATTTAAAAATACGGGCGTTACAGCAAGTACGGTCGTAATTTCTCTGCGGCAAAAACAAGTGCTAAAGCGACTCTTTCGAGTTTAGGGTACCTTGTTTCTGCTGGTAGGAGCATCCAACTCAAGAAATAGACAAGTTTTTCAACCTTCTTTTCATCCACGAGTATTAGTACATAATTGATTCCATAGTTAGATGAACAGAGATAATGACCCAGGACTTCTCCCTCAACGGGCTTTGAAAGAATTGGCGGTGCCCCCAGGTATGTTTTGAGTTGATCGAACGCCTTTTGGCATTCTTCCGTCCATGCGAAGGAGGTGTTCTTTTACAGTAATTGAAATAGAGGTTTGCACTTATCTGAACTCTTGGAGATGAACTTGTTAAGAGCTGCTAACCTGCATGTAACTTTTTGAACCTTTTTCATGTTTTTAGGTGAGGGCATTTCTATGAGCGCCCGGATCTGATCTTGGTTTGCCTCAATCCCTCTCTTAGTAACTATGTACCCTAAAAGCTTCCCTGATAATACAGTGAAAGCACATTTTGCAAGGTTGAGTTTCATGCGATACTCTTGGAGAACGTCAAATGCACATTTCAAGTATGAGAGATGATCTCTCCGTTTCAGACTCTTGATCAGGAGATCGTCTACATACACCTCCACAATGTCGCCTATCAATCTCTTGAACATTTTGTTTACCAAACACTGGTATGTGGCTCCTGTATTTTTCAGTCTGAATGGCATGACCTAATAGCAGTACTGGCCATCCTTGGTTGTGAAACTGGCATGCTTGTGGTCCTCCTCATGCAGTGGGATTTGGTTGTAGCTAGATGACCCATCTGTGAAAGATAACAGTTCATGTCCAGCCGTTGCATCCACCAACTTGTCAATTCGTGGCAGAGGGTAGCTGTATTTCGGACATGCACGGTTCAGATCCGTGAAGTCAATACAAATTTTCCATGACCCATTCTTCTTTCTTACTGGGACAATATTAGAAATCCAGGTAGGGAAATTTATTTCCCTGACAAAATTAGCTGCCTTTAGTTTTTCAACTTCAACTTTTACCACTTTGGATCTGTCAGCACCTATTTTTCTCGATTTTTGCTTGACATTACTGCATCACTGCGGACATTGAGCTGGTGGCATGCCACATGGGGGTCAATTCCTGGTATTTCTTCAAATGACCAAGCAAACACATCTCTGTGCTCTCGGAGGAACTATATCAGAGCCTGACACTCTTCAGAACTCAACAAGGTGCTAATGAAAGTGGTTTTTGGTGAGCTACCTCCTACAATTTCCACTTCCTCTAACGGCTCTAGTGAGGGGGGATCCTTCCTTTCTTGTGGAACCATATCCGGGAGAGGTGGATCTGACTATAACTGCTATTTGGCAGGTTGCCCCACCTCTATTAGTTCAAAAGGGAGTGAGGACGACTTCGTCGCTAGTACGTAGCATGCTTTGGAAGCCACCTGATCCCCTCTGATCGTCTCAATTGTCTCGTTATGCGGGAACTTCAGACATTGGTAATAAGTGTTAGGGACAGCTCAGAGTCTGTGCAGCTAGGTCCTGCCAAGATCATATGATAGAGTGTGTTAGCTTTTACCACAACAAAGTTTATGATAAGAGTTACTAGACCAGTAGCTACGGGTAGTTGGATCTCCCCAACTGTCAAAGCTTTGTCCCCACTTAATCCATATAGGTTGGAATTGGTGGCGACCATTTCAGAATCAGGAATCTGCAACTTCTTGAATGCATCATAGTATAGCTCATTTGCTGAGCTGCCTAGATCAACCAATATGCGATGCAAATCATAATCTCCAAAAGGAAGTGTCAGAACAAGCACATCCTCGTGGGGCCTTTGAATGCTACAACAGTCAGCCTCAGTGAAGAGGATGAGCATATCTTTGTGGGGTACCGAGTTAACCTGAGCTCCTGTAGTCAGCTCATTGTTTATGATCCTCATCTGCTTGGCGATATGCATTTGATATCGCACACCCTTTTCAGTGGTCTGTCCACTTCGTTTACTTGCTTTTTCGGAAATCATATTTAGCTGGAGTCGACCATTGAGCGGTCCAGTACCTAGGGGATCTTGAACTGACGTGCTAATCTCCTCAGGTTGTACTGCATTCGCCTATTCGTGTGCCACAAACTGCTTCAAATACCCCCTTTCAATCAAATCTTATAGTTTATTTTTCACAGGCTCTAGTGTTGTGACCCTTACTCTTATAGAATTTGCAGTAGGTCCTTTGGTCTGGTACCCAGGGATCCTGGCTTTAGTAGAGCTGGCCATTTGAGGTAACTTTGATTTTTTATCAAGTCCAGAACCTCATCTAGCATTTTGTTCAGAGGGGTGAAGTTTTTATCCATTGAGGGAAGAGCTTCTTCAGCTCTTTCCACACGTGGCTTCTTCTGTGGTTTTTCATCTGCACTACTGGCTATATTTTGGTATTGTCTTTTGGGCATTCGTCCCTTTGATGGGGATTCGGACCTTTGGCGACCACGATTACGGTCTCTCTTTGATTTTTGAGGGGAAGAATTTCCAATCCTTTCTCAGAACTGTCTGACTAGTCTTCCTCACTTCCTAACGTCTGTTCAGGACATCCTCTTCCCACCCCGTATGAGTTTAAACGCTGTCAAGGAGTTCCTCTAAATCGCAGGGTGGTTTTCTGGAGAGAGATCCGAATAAGGCGTTGTTTTCATCCAACCCTTGTTTGAAAGCTATTATAGTAGTCTATTCATTACAAGACTCTATTTGGATTGAAATTTCCATGAATCGTTGCATGTAGGATCTCAATGCCTCTCCATCTTTTTTCTTAATGTTGAACAATGCATCGATCCATTTTGGTTGATGCTTATTGCAAGAGTACCGGTCTATAAAGGTCCTAAATAGTTCTTCTGAGGATCTGATCTGACACTCAGGTAATCTGTGGTACCACTGGAGCATAGATCCATATAGGGAGGCTTTGAACTCTTGACACATGATATGGTCATATCTCTCATATTGTCCCATAGAGGCACGATACCTGAATACGTGATCCACCAGATATGACTTGCCACTAAAGACACTGAACTTTGGTTGTCTGTAACCACAGGGATATGGCTTCCTCATCACCCGTGATGCAAAAGGAGATATGTCTGCCCCCATTATGGCGAACTGGACAAGGGAGTCTTACATTTTTCTCCCCTTGCCTGTCATCCGATGCATCTAACGGATCAAGTCATTCTTCTCAGCTTCCCATGCACTTTCTTTGGTAGAAAGTTTTCTGTTCTGAGATGTTTTTCGGTGTCGAGGGTGGACATCATGATCCTGGTCAGTGGACTCCGGTTCTGAGGTTGTTCCTGAGTCTTCATCTGAGTTGTTGTATTCTGACTCAGATGGCTCGCGTCGTACTGGATCCCCACGCCTTGGGTTCCTAGCACAACCGACTTCCGGAAGGTCATCATCATCGAGATCGATGAGTGGCACCTTCCCTATGTCAGACTGATATAAGTGCCTTAGCAGCTGTAATTCTCGCTCAAGGTTGCTTCTTTGCTGTTCCAGAGCCTGCACCGCCTGACTCACCTGAACAGACTCTAGATTGGTGAGGACAACATTCTCACCATTTTGACGTTCCTCTTAAGCATTATTCCTGGGACCTGCTCCAGGAACAACTGGTCCATCGGGGTTGGTCACAGGTCATTGGGGGGGATCATTTGCATCTTGGTGACCAACATTCTCACCCCCTTCAGGCATCTTGTGCACTTCTTCTCTGATAGCGACGCTGCTCGTGGTAGCGCCACCCTTTGTTTTCTTTGCTCCTTCCATCACAACAGTAAGAGTTTTTAGACTAAATCAATCATTTCAAATGAATATTTACCTACTTTCGTCCCCACAGACGGCACCAAAAGAAATAGGGGAAATTCCGAGTATCCCCTGATCTTCCTCTGTGCCTTGTGATCTAGAAGCATTTACTGAATAGAGAAGGGATGAGATGATGGTGAGTTCAGGGTTGAACTATCTGACAGCTGCCTACGTATCTCCTTTGTTCTTTAGGAGAATCAAACCTTATTTTGTGTAGTTCCTACGAGTGAATCCCTATGGTAAGTTTCCTTGTTGATCATAATATCCCATCGTGTATGGGAAGATTATATCTAAAAGGTAACTCCTAAGATATGTCATCACGATTCCTTCCTTATCATTAAAGATCGCCATCTTCAGTTTCCTTCTGTTCAGGAACTATCTATATCAGTTCCTAACGACTTGGAAAACTGTCATACTTATAGGCGGTCAACCACGTGCCTAGCACATGTCCACTAAACACTCGTGCTAAGCACGAGATCACTTATTCATGGAAGTGATCCGATGGTCCTTGTCTCATTCTGGACATCTATAGTCTTAGGTTATTTCCCATGCACGTGTCATATGTTCAATGACGGGAAATCCCCCCTACAGTAACAGATTCAATGTCTTCAGCGAAGCTAATTCACTTCTACGAATGGTCAATTGGGCTGATCTAGTTGATGAAGAGGATAGCGAGGACGACGATGAAGAACACGGTCAGACAAAAACAAAGAAAAACTACAAGCCCAATTGGATGTTGCAAGAGCACTCTCCTCCACCTACAAGAACAATTTCAACCTCCTCTCCTACTGAGTGGGAAGTGGTTGCAAATACATCATGCACTACTCAAAGAAATTGTGTTCTCCTTGAATCCCAAAGTTTGTTGGGTTAAGTATAAGGAAAGGGTAGAAGGGCAGGTTTCAAAGAAAGAAAAAACAAGTCCCAGGGAAAAGATGTGTATCCGACCCCTCTTCCACCCAGTACTAGAAATATTCTAGCACGATATAAATGAACTAGATTTATTCACAGGAACCTTCAGTATTTTTGCTGGAAACTAGTTTATTTTGGTTTTGATTTTGTATTCAAAGTGGGAACTTAATCCAGCCCAGGCGGTGCTTAACCCCTATATTGTAATCTTATCTTATTATTATTATTATTATTATTATTATTATTATTATTATATTCACAATTTTCCTACAAAAAAAAAGAGTGCAAATGCTCTACAGATTTATTAAACTGAAATGTGAAGCATTTTCTCCTTCTATTGGGATACGTAAGTGATGGTAGGGAAAACCCAACCGTACTGGCAGGTGCCCAGAAGAATTTTTAATTACGACAAAATAATGAATGTAATATATAATGGGTCCTGTTTTTGACAAACCCCATATTGTGTTGGGCAGACCAAAAAAAAATGGAGTCTGCAATTGTGTTGGGCACAACCACCGCCTAAAGCAGCCCCCACTAAAAAAAAGCCCAAACCAAATGAACCAAAAATTAACCGGTTACCACCAGTTGATTCCTTCTTCTTCTTCGTCACTTTCTTCACCTTCTTCAACTTTTTTTTCTCATTTTCATCTCCCTCGTTAACATTTGATATCTATTTCTTATTGTGTTATTAAGTTTAAACAAGATAATTGACATTTTCAAGTGATCTATTACAATCACTTTGCAATGCTTGTTGAATTAAGATATAAATTGTCACTTAATTGTCTACCATTTTAAGGGTTTGCTTAAGATAAGAAAAGAAAATTGAGCTTGTTGTTAAAAACTTAGGAGTTTTGAGAGAAAGAGAAAAAGGGGGTTAAGGCAATAGGAGGTTGTAGTAGGTTATCATTGATGCAGTTAGGGAGGTGCCCAAGACAAATCATGTTTTTAGGGCAATGACAAATTTGTAATAATTTTTTTTTGGGTCTGCCCAACACAAAATGAAAGGTGCCCGTAGTGGATACCTATATAATTGGCCATAAAAATCGAGGTTACATAGTTACCTCATAGACAACACCTACTATGTAGGTTTATTAATAAAACTGAAATATGAAACAGTTACAGGGAAAATCATAGTAAACAAATAAAATTCAAATTTCATTTAGGTATATTATAATTATATCCTCGCTAGATAAAAAGTTCCATTTGGTATAAGATTACTCACGTGAAGCTCGAGCCTTCGTAAGTAAGGAGATGCCTGGAGCAAAGGGATGAATCCCCATAATGTTAGTTTCTCCACGTGTTTCAACCAGCAAAACCAACTTGTTCAAATTGGAAAACAATAAAAGCTGTTTGGAAATCTTCTTTTCCTGAAAATTACAGCAGAAATTAGTTTTCGTTGGAGACACCTATCCCAAAAGTAAGTAAATTTAGGTACAAGAACCAAATCAAATTAAATATACCTCAATAGGTACAACTGACAGCATCAATCCAAATACTCCAGATGGGGAAAATCACTTGAAAGCTTTCGAAAAGTTTTCAGGCTTAGTTCGGATAATTACGTTGGAAAGTTGAGGAACATTCATATGTGTAGAGGTAGTATTTGTTCGACTGAACTCAATTATGTTGAGCTACCTACGTATCGAGTTCATTAGTGAACTCGAATCAAGTTGAAGGTAGTTCGAGCTTTTGATTGGTTGATTGGAGGGGAGATAGAGATAGATGATCAAGAAGATGGAGAATTGGCCTCCTTTGAGAATGGAGAAGATGCCTTCTTTTATAGGCGTAGATCCTCCTTTTGCGTTGTCTTGATGATTGTTTTTACTCTTTCCGTTATAAAGTAATGATCTCTCATTAATGATGTTGTTAACTAGCTTGCCGCGGTTATATTTCCTAGGTCGTTTGGACGACCTGACCTTAGGTCGTATGCATGACCTGCTTGTAGTCTGGACACGTGGTTTGCCACAAGTGTTTGAGAGTGGAGGGTACTGACACAGCCCCCTTTCTTTATATCACTATTTGTAGAATAGTGGTGTAAAGAAAGATAATAAAGGAGACCACGTGTCTTACTTGGTTGAAAATTGAGATTGTTGCGAATTGAATTTTTTGTGTTTGTAGGCTGGATGTCGTTTGTTGCTTAGAGCTTTGTTGTGAGTTAATGTGGTAGGTCTTACGTCGTAGTGCATAAATCATAGGTCGTAGTGCGTAGATCGTAAATCGTATGTCGTAGTGCATAGATCGTAGTTCGTATATTGGACTTGACTGATAATTAGCCTTTGAGTGGTAATTACAGTTGAATCAAGCTTAACTATATCAGAGGCCTTAAGTTGATTTGTGGTCCTTTTGGGGGTACCATGAATTAGATTTGACTTATAATTAGCCTTTGAGTGGTAATTACAGTTGAATCATGCTAAACCCTGGCGTTGGTGTTAAGTTGATTTGTACACCTTTTGGGGGCGTCACTATGGTTATTAGTCTTGAATTGAATGTATGTTGCTAGGCCCAGTTTTGGACCTTTGAGCGACCAGGTCGGAGATGGTTGTAGCCAGCCCCCAGTTCATAGTAAAAGCAGCACTTTGTGGGTGTTAATGTTGTTTAGCCCCAGTGTTGGAGCTTGATTGACATGTTTAGATGGCAATAACTTGTCCTAGTTTGGAGACTTGTCCTAGTTTGGAGATGGCTATGGATAGCCCCCCAGCTTGATTGGCTTGCAATAAACTGCAAGGGAGTGAACTTTCATTTTGCAATTCGAGTGACTCACTAGTTTGTAGTATATGCAAACTATCGAGGAGGGAACTACGTGCTTTGAATTGTTATATCTGATTCAGGAACACTGATAAGAGCCCAAAACTGTAGTTTTAACCCCTTAACAATAATACTTTTAGACCAATTATGTGAGTAATAAATAAGAGTTAATGCTAATTACGTGCTTTTATGTATTTCAGGCATTGAAGTCAATTATGTACAGAAATGTGCCACTTTGGCGATATAAAGGAGCAAAGAGTTGGTTGCTAAGAAGTTTTGGGATTAAAAGTCAAGACGGGCAGAAACAGCACATAAAAGTCAGTGGAACTTCCGAAGATCGTATCTTTGGACTCGGGCCTCAGAATTGGGCGTACCTTATGTCAAAACGACTGTCTCAGAAAGAGCTTTCCAATGGTCCAAACCTTGAACCAATCAGAGAAGCAGATGTGGACGAAAAGCCTGTTGAAGTCAAAACTAGCTGAAAAGGGGCCTGTGGATTGAAGAAATTGGGCTTTGGGCTTGATTTTCCAGCCCAAAATATAGACCCTCAGCCCATGCATGAAAATGTTGATCTGGTCTCCTCCATTTCCACACATAAGACTTAGCTCTTAAGTATCAATTAGCTTAGGTTAGAAAGGAGCCATTAGAGTAGTTCTAGATCTAGTTTTGAGAATTTTAATTAGTTTATTAATTAGTTTCATTCCTTGTTTTAGATTAAGTATTTGAATCATTGTTTATCATTGATTAGATAAATAAAATAGTAGTTCTTGTTAAATTCGATTTTGTTATTTAAAATTGTTTAGATCTAATTTCAATTCTTGTTATTCAATGAATTCTTAGTTGTTAATTTAGATTTTAATTATTGTTTAGTTGAATTTAGTAAAGTTAGAATCTTTATATGATGTCTAGTTTTAATTCAATTGGAAATGATAGTTTGATGAATCAAGGCTAAACCTCCATTAGAGGGGTTTGATGAAGCCTTGATGAAAACTTGATTGTGTAGTGTAGAATCGTTGTAAGAGTCCATTCCACTCTAGAAAGGAGTTGATTCACCATGAGAATGGGTAGACTTCCTCACATGCTAGTTATGAATTGGTAGAGATGCCATGTATAATTAGGGATTAAAACAACCAATTCTTACCGTAAGAACATAAGAATTGGATTACAACAATCTATGCTAATTCTTAAGTTGGATTCAAGGTGAATTCAATTCCCCCTAATTCTTATTCTAGATTCAAACCTTAGTATTCCATAGCATTTCGTAGTATAATTCGTAATTCTCTCATTGACTTTGGTAGGATTGATAGTCGTAGAAAACTTGAGTGTTAAAGAACTAGGAGTGTAACGAATCTTCTATTCCATCTCTACTTCAATAGTATCGAGAGTAGAAATCTTTGATAAGTCTAGTATAAGTTCAGTTTGTAGTTTTACTTTCGTTAAGAGTTTCATCACTTTATTCATTAGTAAAACTATCTTTTTACAATTATCGGACACTTAGATACATCTCGGTTTGGAATTGTTGATTCCTTGATTCGACAAAATATTGCTTTCTCTTGATTAGTTATTTCAATTGATGATGGATATGCTAGCAACCTTTTGTGTATGGTATAACTCCATGGCGAGCGAGCTTTTTAGATTGATTGACATCATCGACGTGAGCTTTGCGGTGTGGTTAATCTAGGACAACCTGAAATATTGATGTTCGTTCAAGCTCCAGTGAACTGATGACAACCTCGCGGTACAACCGAACCAATGTTGATTGTGTTCGAGCCGAAGTGATAGTTGGAATATTGGTTGCTTCTTCCAGGTTGTAGACCTGCTTTGACTTGACTTGAGGATGACTTGATCTAAGGATGACCTGACCTGACCTGACCTGAGGACGACCTGATCAGAGGATGAGCTGATCTGAGGATGACCTTATCTGAGGACAACATGACTGATGATGACTTGGCTAATGGAAGGCTGATAGACGACCTGGCGGAGGTTTTTGCGTGAGATCTGGCTGAGGTTTTGATATAGCTCTGTGATGAGTTATGCTGGTGTGCGCTTCTCCTCATTGGTATAGGTCCATAGATTAACATGCTCTAAAATTTCTGTTTGAGATTGGTTAAACCAACACCTTAGTTGACCTAGTAAGGAGCGACCTGTAAGCTGGATTCCTAGATCTGTATTGTCACCAATTCGTCGTAAAGGAACGTGTGACATGGTGGTAGTTGCAGCCCTCGAGTCAGTACTGGATCGACTGCAAGTGATCTGTAAGTAAGAAGTATATCTTGCAACATAAAAGTGTGCACAGATTATCCGAACTGATCCAAAGATTAAATATTAGTATAAATGAAGGATAGTTGAATGTAGACTTATATCTTAGAATGCTGACTTTTCGCTTGCCGATATTGATAATCCATACCAGCGTCATGGAAACTTCAATGATGTGCATGCCGTAAAAGAATCTTGGAGAGTTTTCATTTGATCGACTAAAGCTTTGAGTTGTCCTTCCATGGTGGTTTTACCAAGTTTCGTGGGCTTGAGAAAATGGTTTGAATGTTTTTTCTCAAGAAGACGAACCAGCAGACGGCACCAATGTAGAGGTAGTATTTGTTCGACTGAACTCGGTTATGTCGAGCTGCCTACGTATCGAGTTCTTTAGTGAACTCAAATCAAGTCGGACTTAGTTCGAGCTTTTGATTGGTTTATTGGAGGGGAGATGGAGATAGATAATCGAGAAGATGGAGAATTGCCCTCCCTTGAGAATGAAGAAGACGCCTCCTTTTATAAGCGTAGATCCCCCTTTTGTGATGTCTTGATGATTGATTTTACTCCTTCCGTTATGAATTAGTAATGATCTCTCATTACTGTTGTTGTTGACTAGTTTGCAGTGGTTATGCTTCCTAGGTCATTTGGACGACCTGACCTTAGGTCGTATGCACGACCTGCTTGTAGTCTGCACGACCTTAGGTCATTGGTGCGTTGACTAAGCTTTAGGATTGCGGTAGATCATTTGTTTCCATGTATCACTGTATTTGATATTTGGGATGACCTGAGTTTAGGTCGTGATTACATCTTTGTGGCGCAGTACGATCTGGTGGTATACGAGCTGTGAGGATACGACTTGATGGATTTGACAGGTGTGATGTAATGAATGTCTGAGAATGGAGGGTACTTACATTTACTATAAGTTAAATTCATTAAAAGGTGCAATATTTGCAAGTAGAGCTAGAGAAACATGGCATATTCTTAACCATTATCCAAAAACTCGAAATTCCATATAATTTGAAATTTCATTGGTGAGTAGTTAGACCGAAAACTTAGGAGTTGACGGGACAAGTTGGATTATCCGTACATCTATCTATACTCATTTTAACAGGAATTCTTCTCCTATTGAAAACGGAAAATATAGCACTCCTAAATTGAATCATCCATTAAAATGGAAATTCATACCCTAGGGAAATCACACTTCTAAATTAAATCAATGAGATCCATCCCCCTATTAACGGGGTTATTAAAGCTACAATAGTTATAGTTAATGGGTTTTTATCAAGATAAATTTTAGAATAGCCAGAAAATCAAACTAGTATGAATAAAGTTAAATATAAAGTTATAGTATTAATAGTTTATTCATAAATAAATAGAAAAGATTAACAACTGAGAGTTGCCCAAGTGGTAGCAACCATTTATGATAGAGTTATTTTTTGCAAAAAGTTTAACCATCATATCAATCCGCATCTCCACTATTTTTTCATTCAATCAAAAGTAGGGTTGTTCTCGGTCCGGTTCTTATAGAAATCATAGATCGAACCGATATACTCACGATATACTCGGTTTTCTAAACGTCTACACCGAACCGAATTTGAATAAAAACCAAGATGAAACCGAACCGAATGTTCAGTTTGATTCGGTTCGGTTATCAGTTTGGGTTTTGCCATTTAGGCCTTCTGCTTCAAATCGAAGCCTATATGGACCTACATATCAAAATCTATTGAATAGTATTGATGCTAATTTAGGCTTGTTGACAAGTTATAACGCCAATCACAAGAAGCAAGTATTCAAGTATTGTAACATGAACCATTTAGCCCCCAAAAAAATAGTAATAAAAAAAAACTCTAAAATTTCTATATATATCTAGCACCAAATTTGGTTTGGTTTATATTAGTTAACCAAATCCCCAAACTGAAAACCAGACTTAGGTAGTCAATTTTGCCTTTTGAGAATTGGAAATCAGATTGAAAAAGTTAAAAACTGTTAATTTCACTTGGTTTGGTTCGGTTTTTTCGTTCCTCGGTTTTTTTTTAATAGCCCTAACCAAAACCTTTAACCATTCCACGTCATTGATCCGTGTCTGACTCCATAGGTGAATGAGCAAACATAACCCACTCTCACACGGATCGTACCCAAAATTTATCAAGTTTTCCTTTATAAATAAGGGTGGAATTCAAGCTAATCAAGTCGAGCTTCACCATTCTCAAGCTCAGCTCGTTTATTAAGTGAGCTTTGAAAAAAGCTCAAGCTTGGCTCATATAATATATGAACGAGCCCGAGCCAAGCCGAGCCCAAGTAATTCGCTTATTGAGCCGAGCTTCATCAAGCTCGTTTGTTATACGAGCTATAATATAAGCTCAAGCTTGGCTGATTTATTAAATGAACGAGTTTGAGCTGAGCTAAACGAGCTGAGCCTGAGCCGCTCGGCTCAAATTCCACCCTTATCTATAAATAGGGTGCTTTCATTTCCAAAAAATTGATTAAACTGGTTTCTCAAAAAAAAAAAAAAAACTATTAGAGAATAACTAACAATGAGTGATAACAAATGTAAACCTTGACGGATGAGGTGCTTCGCGAGATAATTGAATATCAATCTAATGAAGAAGTTACGAGAAAGATATGGGTCAAGAAGGGGAAATAGGTGTCAACAGATGAGGAGTACGATTGTCCATTGATAAACACCTAAAACTGTAGTTTAAACCCTTTAATAACATTTTATTTAGGCCAATTATGTTTATAATAATGTAAATTTATAACTATTTATTTGTTTTTATGTATTTCAGGTTTTAGAGTTGAATAAGTGTTGAAATGATGTCAATTGTGCGTGAAAATAAGCTAAATTGATTGCTAGATGAAAACTATGGAGAAAGGCCAATATTTATGAAGAAAAATGCAAGTCAAAGAAGTCAAGTGAAAGTCAACCCGGATAGAAAATTGTTGAAAAGTCAACATAACTTCAAATAGTCATATCTTTGGACTCGAAGCTCTGATTGAGATTCATTTTATATCAACATAACTGGATCGAAAATTTCTTTCTAACCGTCCAGGCCTCAACCCATTTGGAGTAGTACAAGACTATAAGTTAACGAAAATAGTGCAACAGTAAAACGCTATAAATTTGGACATTAATTATTGACCTAGTGAAATATTTTAGCCCATGAGCTTAAGCTATGATGGAATTTCAACCAAGCCATGTAAAACCCTACTTGTTCCATATAAAAGTAGTGGTTAACTTCATCTCTAAGTATCCTATTATCTAACTTTAGTTTAATTTTTAAGGTTAGAAAACTAGGGCTTGGTAGCCACCGTTATTCGACCATCAATAAAGCTCCCACCTTTCTTCTTCCAAATAGCACAATGTATTCTTTTAATCATGTTCTTGTAGTTATTTCAATGACATTAGGTTAATACTTTCAGTAGAGGGAGTGATTATGAAGCCTAATAAGGAATAGATTGTTAAAGTGGAATTATTCATTATGTATGTTTTAATAAGTTGTCAACCGGATGACTGAATATTCAGCGGTAGTGGTCCTATTCAATTCACAGTTCATGGTGAGTTACGCCATCAAATTGGATCGTTACTACTAGAACCTGGGAAAACGGGATAACCCTCAGTTTTGACTATCCGTGAGTTACTCGAGCACTGAATGTTTATCAGGCTTGTGCATGGTTGAGCTGCACGATTCATATACACTGCACGGACTCTATCAGCACATGCTTCGGGTCATGATCCAGGATTGCCACTAAGGGGGGTTGCTACTACTAACACACACTACTACTACTTTTTTTTTTTTGGGTGGGTGAATTATATACTATTATAACTACTATTTTTTTTTTTTTTACGGAAAAATTAGGCCTGGATCCGCCCCTTATACTATCGGCGAGCTCTTTCAACGATATATATTTCAGTTAATTTACTATGATTATGCTAAATCTCCAAAAAGTTGTGATATTTCAGCTAATTTACCAATAGATTGTGACATTTCAGTTAATTTAGTTTTTGTTGATTATTGCCCCTATTTGCCAGTTGTGATTCCAAGAATCTAGGTGTGTCAAAATTCCAAACTAAACAATTAACTCCAGCTGATGATCCACTACATCAAACTTTTTTCAGTACAGGGTTCTTTCAGTGGTATAGGAAAGAACCCTGTACCACTTAAGCGCCACCAACTACGAAGGTATCAAAGACTGCAAAAACTACCACCACTATTACACCTGTCTTTGTGCCCTCGAAATCTTCAGCTATTCCAGCCACCATTCAACCTACTACTCCATCCACTGTTCCTGGTTGATCTTCTTCTTCATCTAAAGTTTTTGTGGTTGATTTTACCCTTCGTAACCAAAAAAGAGTTCTGAAATATGCTTCTCTATTTTCTGATCCTCCGACCCCTGGCCTCGAAGAAGCTCTTGTTATGAACACAATTCTTCCTTGAGATCGATCAGCCATGGCTGAAATTCCCACTACTGAACGATTTCACATTTTGTGTTCTTCCCTTTAAAAAGTAACTATATATCTTTGGCCTTACTCTTATGTCGATTTGCCTATTATTTATAATGTCTTTATCTGTTGTATTCTTGATTTCAGGCTAAAGTTGCTGCGGTCAGTCAGTTTGAACACGATATGGCTTTCTCCCGCCTTCTTAGGGATGATATTGAAAAATTGAAAAAAGAAAAAGAACAACTTCAAAAAACTCTTTAAGAAGAGAAGAAAAACCATACTCTCACCACCACCAAACTCCATGCTTCTGAAAACAAAACACTTGTCAAACTGCGAAGGCTAATCTGAAGATCTTTATTGACGAGAATATCTTATTGACTGAGAAATTGAAAAGCTCTTATGCGGATATGGAAGCAAAACTCAAAGATGAAAGAACAAATTTTGAGAAAGAAAAAGCTGAACTGGTGGCTGAACTAAGAAAAGCCGATCTCGAGTTGATTGATGCTGAGGACAATATGAAATATTGTGTTTCCACTATGAAGAGCTTCAGACAATACCTTCCTGTGGCTGTTATTACTCAGTATAATCTCGAATCTAATGATGAAAGCGATATTCCGTCTGAGGTTGTTACCTTCGATGTTGAGAAAGAAATTGTATCTGACGCCTGTCACACCCCGAATTTTGACAAAATTTGAAAAACAATATTTGTTTCCGACTCTTCGATTTTCGAGGTGTGATGCACTCTCAACTTCGATTTACAAAAGCATTAACAAATATGACTTATCCTTTGGTCATGGGGACGGTTCTAGGGGAGACTGGGAGTGAGATAACTTAAGTTGGGTTTCTGATCCTGTGCTCTAATTTATTACCTAGAATAGGAAACTAACAACCTCACCCATCTTTCTTATCCCAAATCTATTTCCTTTATTTCTTCTTTAGGTAAAATCCTCTACTGGTTACAGTAAGAGTTCTTTGGAGAAAGCAATCCTCATCTCCTCTTTGCATAATCTTCTCCTCCTCTTTACATATCCTTTTCCTTTTATTTCATGTTTCTTTTCACTTCAGGTAAAATCCTCCTTTGGTTACAGAGTGAGTTCTGAAGTGGAACTATGGTAAGTGATAAGAGCCCAAAACTGTAGTTTTAACCCCTTAATAATCATACTGTTAGACCAATTATGTGAATAATAAGTAAGAGTTAATACTGATTACGTGTTTTTATGCATTTCGGGCTTCAAAGTCCATTATGTGCGTAAATGTGCCACTTTTAGCGAGATAAAGGAGCAAAAGTCGTGAGAACTTCCGAATGGCATATCTTTGGACTCAGACCTCGGATTAAGGCCTACCTTATGTCAAAACGACCGGCTCGGAAAGAGCTTTCCAATGGTCTAAGCCTTGACCCAATCAGAGGAGCATAAGTGGACGAAAAGTCTGTTGAAGCGAACTGCAGCTGAAGAGGCCTTTTTGGACTGAAAGAATTGGGTTTTGGGCCTGATTTTCCAGCCCAAAACATGGCTCCAAGCCCATGCACGATTTTTGGATCTGGAAGTATAAAAACAAAAGCTTGACTCTTTGTTAATGGAGTTAGGTTAGGAAGCTAATGTTAATGGAGTTTAGGGTTAGAAAAAGATAGATCTAGATTAGTTTTTAGATCTAGATCTAGTTTTGAATCTCCATTTTTATTAGTTTTCATTTCCCTTGTTTTAATTTAAAGTATTAAAATATTGTTATTGCTTCATTAGATAAATCAAGTAGTTTATTATTGATCAAATTCGATTTTGTCATTTATCTATTGCTTAGATCTAATTTCATTTATTGGTTGTTAGTCATTTTCAGTAGTTATTGATGTTAGATTTTAATTATTGTTTGTTAAATTCCATAAAGTTAGAATCTTTAGATTTAGTTGTCTTAAATTTATAATTAGTTTTAGTTTAAACACCAAACACATCACTCTCACTGTTCCTTGTGTTTGAATAATTGAATTCTATTTAAGTCTTGAGGGTTTAAGAGTGGAACGAAATCCTTACTCATTATATTGCATGATTAAGTTTTGAGAGTAAGAAGAATTGATTTAAACGTAAGAACGGTAGGATTACGTATTAGTGTTCTTGTAGCATTAATATTTAGGATTTTATTGTTTTTACGGATTATCAAATGGCGCCGCTGCCATCTTAATCTCGTTCAAGACAAGAATTCAATTGCTTGAATCCAAGGGGCAATCCCCCATTCTCTACCCACCCACCCTTTTAATTTTTCATTCTTATTTCTTGAATTTTCGGAACTGTTTCTTTGTTTCAGGCATAGGGCTCATGGATTCACAGAGAAAAACACTGCGGTGAAGGTATTTCTAAATTTTCGAAAATTCTGAAAATATTCATACATAATATTTAATGTGTTTTTGATTTACTAGAATATTTTCAGATTTTTCAGAGTTGGTTTACCTTGTAAAACAAATACGATCTTTACAGTACTACATTTCAGTTTTCACACCGTATGTTCTTGAAAAACAGACAAGTAAGGTTACTTAAGGAGTTCTAAAAATTCTATAATTTTTACAAGAGTATCTATCCTAATCCTGGAGTTTGTAGTAAAAATTTGATGAGTTTTTGATTTGTTTTGACCTCCTAAATAGTAGAGTGTTTCCAGTGTGTTTCTGCAGTGTTGCAAACACTTAATATCTGGAACACCATCCAATAAGGAGAGGTTGTAGAACTCCAATTGCTCTAAACTTTTTACAGGAACAACTAGAATCTCTCAGGAGTCGCAAGTAAAAATTTGGAAATTTTTGGATTTGTTTTGATGGGTTAACCATTCGGTTGTTTGTATTGTGTCCGAAAACCGTTACGCAAACTTTGAAGGGCTGTAGAGGGACTTTCACAACTCCGATCGATCTGAAATTTTACAGGCTACTTGATAGACGTCTTAGAAAATTACTGTAAAAATTTCAGATTTTTTGGAGTACGATAAAAGGCCTAAAACTTGAAAACCCTGGAGCGCGACCCGCGCCCAAAACACTGGACATTCGACAAAACAAAGGGCACTCGCGCCCTCAAGGGAAAATTCAGTGTGAACAGCCCAATTTTCACAGAAAAATGCAAATTTTTATTCCTTAAAGTTATTTAGTGTTTCTAACTTGTTAAATACACTGAAATCGCGTATACAAGACGCTATTCAAACGCGTAGCAAGGAGGCATTCAGGTACTCCTTCTTCCACTCCTCGCCTCTTCTGTCAGAGGAGTTTTAATTCTAGTATAATCAGGCTTGTTTTTCAGAGAAATAAATACAACATGCCTATCTAGAATTTCACACACTACACTTGCATCAATGGCTAAAGAACAAGAGACTCCTCTCTCGATTTTTATAAAGCCCTAAACGATGGCCCCCTAAGTCGCATCGTTCTTGTAGACCTAGTGGGGATTTTCGAATCCCCCTAATATATTTAACTTGTTACCGGGTTTTCATGGTTTTTAGACCAGAAGCCTTACCAAACATACGCGTGGGATAGACCAAGTTCTCACTACATTCCATCATCCTAGCGTAAGTCCGGATCAAGTTAAACTTAGGGTGTTTCCTTTCACCCTAGCCGACAAAGGCGTCTTCTTGGTTAATCGCCCAAACGCCAAACTCGTGGACTCATGGGCTCAACTTGTTCAATTGTTCATGGAACAATTTTACCCACCACTAAAGACAGATGAAATGCTTCAAAAGATTCATTTCTTCCGCCAGTAATCCTCATGAATCCTTTTCAGAGCCGGAATCGTTTCATCGATCTTTCTCATTGAATGCCCACATCATAATCTTGCGAAAAGACACGCTTTGTTCGTGCCTTCTTCAAGCGGGCTTTTACATCGTCATAAGGAGGTTCTAGATATCATGACTGGGGGTAGTTTTCTTAGTAAAGGAGCCTTAGAGGCTTATACATTCTTAGAAGATCAATCTAAGAGGAACAACAATTGGGGAGGTAACGATTCCTCCCGCTCCCTCTCCTTCTTCTCGTGAGGTTAAACATGATCCCGAAGCTTAAAACTCTTATCGATGCCCTCACTAAAAAGGTAGATGCCATCTCGTTCAACAACAACCCACTCCGGTCATGAACATTAACTCTACTTCGTTGTAATGTCATTTGTAGTCTTGAGCATTCCGACTTCTATTGTCCTCTTGTCTATGCACAAACACCACCACAACCATCACACTTCAACCAGTTAACTCAACATCAAGGACAAGGGAACTTAGGTGACCAGAATAGAGGTTTAGTACCCATAACCCATAACTATCAACATCAAGACATGAACGCTCAACAAGCTTTAATTCCAATACAACCATCTACAGACAAAGTAGTAGTGACCTTGTTGGAGAAACAAAATCAAATTATGCAACAAAACTCCAACTTGATGAAAGATCAGCATGATCAAAACTCTAATATGATGAAACAAACGATGCAAATGATGCAGTCTTTGTGCCAAAAGGTTATTGACATGTCTTCTAACCAAAATAATAACCAAACCGGCGTGTTTCCAAGTCAAGCAGTGCCTAATCCTAAGTCAACAAACACCGCCTTTGAAATAAACAGTATTTACGGTAATGGTAATATAAACAAGGGGACCTACTGGTGAGTCCACTACCCTTCGCTCAGTATGCAGTAGTTGATAACCAAGTGACTATGCCTAAAGATTACCCCAAACTAAAAATGATACCATACCAAATACTATAATAGAAACTGAAGACCCTACAACTATAGAAGTACCAGTTAAACCACAACCAAAAGGGAAAACATTACAAGACCCAATAATAGAAAGTGAAGACCCTACACCTGTAGAGGTTCCAATATGGACACCTAGTTGGAAAACGGCTAGAGATAAAGCAAAGACTAATAAAACTTTTATCCCTTCTGCTAAAAATAGCGATAAAGCACCATATCCCCAAAGACTAGTTGTGTTTAAAAAGGACGAGAATTTTGATGAGATTAGGGAAGTGTTTAAAAATTTGACTATAAACCTACCTTTTCTAGAAGCTATAAAAAGTCTACGGACACGCTTAAGTTTCTAAAAGAGTTGTGCACCAAGAAGAGGAAAACCAACATACCCCACGAAGCATTCTTAAATCTGAACAATATCCCTCTTTATCCGAACATAACGGAATTGTTAAGTACAAGGACCCCGGTCGCCCCTATCAGATAATGCACCTTAGGTGATACCTTCATAACAACCGCTTTATTAGACACGGGGCGAGTGTTAACTTACTCCCTTTTTATTTATATAAACAACTAGGTCTAACAAAACTTCAACCAACCAAAATGACTTTGCAGTTAGCCGATCGTTCTATTAAGTATCCCAAGGGTGTAGTTGAAAATATTCTTGTTAAAGTTCAGAATTTTTACTATCCTGCCAACTTTGTTATTCTCGACACAGAAGTTGCTCATGATTCCATTCCCATCATCTTAGGGCGTCCTTTCTTGGCAACCGCCAATGCCCAAATTAATTGTCGGGATGGCTCAATGACTCTTACTTTTGGAAATCTTTCTGTAGAAGTTAACATGTTTAGACAAAAACAGGGACAACTAGGTTTGCCTATAGAAGGAGAAGTGAAGTCCATTGAGAGTTTTGTACCTCACATTAGTGCGGCTAACACTTTAGTCCCCACACTAGTAGATACCCCTCTTATGGAAGAAGACAAGGATCACAATTTCTACTCCCTAGACGTAGATAACATCGAGGAAGATTTCCTTCGACTCCTTGAGTTCTCTCCTATTGACATCCATTCATCTCTTGACACCATGACGGAAGAAGAATTTTTTAAGCCTCTATCCCAGTGATTCTTCTTACCCACCTATTGAGGAATGTCTTGCATATCTCAAAGCCTCGATGATATAAACCTAAGAACACTAGTTGAACACCATTCACCCACCTCACATCCTCATGTCACTCATTCACCTTCCATCACTTAATGTTCCTCGCCCTCTACCTTTTCAAAGAACCATTGAGTTTGTACTTGACCTTGGTGTTTCTCCTATGCTTCATAACTATCTAAAACCAACTAGTGAAGAAGTAACACCCAAGGACAAGCCACCGGACACTTTTTTCATTTTTTCCATTTTTCCCTTCTCAAAATTATCCACATCCCACGATCTTCCACAACCATCAATTTTCTCATGTTCATTTACTTGGCATTCCCTTCGTAGAGGGAGGACAAAGAAGAAACTCAGATGCTCGATTAGGTTTTAGATCTATAAGGCTTTACTCTCATTCCACTAAGCTACATCATAGGAAATTTTGGTGCTTAATTCGTTTGATGGTGCATTCCATGTTAATTATTTGTGGAAAGACCCACAACTTTTAGATTATTGATATATGGGAAACCGCATGTAAATACATATATATCACTTTAAGTCTAGGGAATCGACTTTAAAAGACCGACGTTTTAAAACAAATTTTTACAAACCTGTTTTCAAAAATTTGTTTGGGGTGGGGTGTTTGGTTTTTCCATGCTTGATCACTAAACTTCCTATTCTACCCCCCCACCTCGCCCCTCAAAAAAAAAAAAAAAAAAAAAAAACGTTTTCCACTCCAAGTTTTACCTTCTTTTTGCTCTAAACTCCGGTTTCGGTTTTATTACGGCGCTTTTGGCTTTGTCGGGCGCTGCGCCGCGCCTTTACTTTTTTTTTGAAGAATTTTGTCGAAAGGCGATCGCTTTCATAATCTTGGCCGACCACCACCATCTTGGACTCTAGAGCGACCGCCCTCATACCAAGCGCGACTCGCGCTCAAACACTGGAATTCTAAATACACAGAGCGCGACTCGCGCCCTAGTTGAGCGCGCTCGCGCCCTGACTTCCGTCGACCAGAAAAATTCCAGTTTTCCGCGGGTTGTTCCCGGTTCATTCGCAGCTGTTCTAGAGCGTAGTTCGAGATGACATCTCCTATAATAATACCGAACAGTCTTTCAAAGATTTGTTTCAAAGCACTACTTATGGTGCTTGGTTTGTGAGGTGATCACACACACGAGGGTGGGAACCGCTTATGGTTCTTGCTAGCATTTGTTCTTGGACTTGCCATGCCCGCTGAAATACAAGACCCATGGTGCTATTGGGTAGATAATATGTATGTCTACACTTATGAGTTTTGCATGAGTCGTATGGGGCGGGCATTTTTCGATATCGAGGACCAAGGGAATATAACGCCGCCCTTGGTAGCCCTGGGTCCATGAACATAGGAACTGTTATGTTTTGGATCATGCTAAACATTTTGGGGAATGACATTTTTCTTACGTGAATGATGCCACTTGCGGCGTCTTCCTTGCTTTAGCCACGGGACGTATGTGCCATGACCTTCCCAGAACTTTGATGTCTAGTTTAGCACGACCCCCATAGCATGAGGCATAAGTATCTTCTTTATGCCTATATTAGGTTGCCGTATTATACTATGTTTCTTCCCTATTTTTTGTGCCGTTTCACCTGATTTGGGTTGGGGTCGACATTGTGAGATCCACCAATTCTATTATTCAATCTTTCCCGCAATGACTTGGCAAGGGTGGAGGATACAACTCATCAGGTTGCACCTTACACCCCATCCGACCAAGTGCTTTTAACAAAGTTAGGATCCGTAGATGATAAATGGCGGCAAGCTTGGCAAATTATAATGGCATGGCGGGGATCGAAGGAACCTCACTTCTTTTATAGAAGAGGAGGATGACGAGTAAACGCTGGAGTGGAGGTAAGTTTTTAGTTCGGTTAGTTAGTGTCCGCTTATGTCCCAAGCAATTTAATTCTGTTAACCCCATAATGGGTGGAACTCTTATAGAGTTGCGTCAGTTTTTTTATTTCCTATATTAGTATGTTCTAACCTTGTTTTGCAGATGTTCCAGAGTTTCACGCATTTCCATGGTATTTTTCTACCCTCTTTATTTAAATGCTTTGAGGACAAAGCATGCTTCTTGTTTGGGGGGGGGCATAGAAACACGTGTAATTAAGACATCTGTTAGGATATAGATAGGTATAATATGCATTTGTTTTCTAGTTAAAATTTCAAAATTTTAAAAATATAAATAAATAAGTTATGCTATACACTTAGGAATATTGGTATTGTTTCTTTCTCCATCCTTTTAACAATCTAGAAGTCTCACATAGCTTTTGCATCAGAATAATTGTTAGAAACTTAGGTTAATATGTAGGTAATAATCTTTGCATCTATCTATAAATATATTACATGAGTATCTATGATTGTTAGCAGTAAGTTTCTGAAATCTAGGCTAGAGTACTTATTCTACAAATCCTGTGAGAATATAGCCTAAAAGCCTTATATGAAATTAAACATTTGAGAAATTACACAAGGGAGAAGTAAAATCCGGATAGAGAAATCACACGCCCACTTGCTTGATCACTAAACCATATCCTAAGCGAGAATTTAGGCCCTTTTGGATCGATATAGCCAGTAAATTCAAACCTATGAATTATTTTTTCGCTAGTCGCCTAATCGAGCCTTTCATTAGCCCTTCCATAAACCACAATTCCTTTACCCCATTTACAAAAAACAAAACAAAAAAATAAAAAAAAAAAAAAAAAAAAAAATAAATCAACCTACCCAATTTAGAATAAGTCCGAGAATAGAATGAATTAAGAAAAGAAGAAGAGAAAACCTATGTAAACAAAAATTAGTTAGTGGCTTCGTAAAATAAAGAAAAGAAGTTTCCATCCAAAGAAAAAGAAAAATAGAAATAAAATAAAAACTCCAAAAATAGAATAAAAGGGAGTCAAAAGCCAAAGAAAAAGAAAAAGAAAAATATGGCTAAGGATGGAAACAAAGTGTAGAAGTAAAAAAAGTAAATAACAAGGTTTTCTCTAGTTACATAATATGAAGACTCTATTATCTCGGACTTGTCCTTTAGAATATCCATTTCCTTCCTTCTTAAACCATCTCCTAATCCCCGCAACACCTAATAAAGACCTTTTAGCCGAGTTAGGAATAGGTTAGTGTGATAGTAAGTGGCGGATGTGTTTGATCGACTCGAACTTCTGTGTGTCATTGAGATTGTAAGGTAAAGTGTGCCCACTGCATTAATCGGAGTAGCTTAAACTTGAGTGGAAAAATCAGAGTGTTGTTTCTTGACTATTATTGTGGGAACCTACTTAAGGACACTATTCCGAAGTTCTCTAAACAAACCTGCTAAACATTTTATAGTACTACTCATTGTGTATATGTTTATTGTAGATGATAGATTATTATGCATATATTAGCTTAGGTTTCTGACTTGGTTATTCTTATTCAATTGCTATAGAGATGTATAGATAGTTGAGCATGAATAAGGAAACAATAGTTTTATTTTCTTAGTTGTTGTACGTAGTATAGATGAAGTTTGTGAGTACCTTCACTGGAAAACTCTCACGAGGCTATAACTCGTCCACTAGGAAATTCCTAGTGGTTTAAGGCCTTGTTGCATATGGTCAATGCAATCGCACTCAGCGAAACGAGAGTAGTTAGAACTCCATTTTTGGTCACTTATTCTAATTTCTCATCTTTGCTTGAGGACAAGCAAAATCTTTGTTTTGGGGTGGTTTGATAAGAGCCCAAAACTGTAGTTTTAACCCCTTAATAATCATAATTTGTTAGACCAATTATGTGAATAATAAGTAAGAGTTAATATCGATTACGTGTTTTATGCATTTCGGGCTTCAAAGTTCATTATGTGCAGAAATGTGCCACTTTAGCGAGATAAAGGAGCAAAAGTCAGCAGAACTTCCGAATGGCATATCTTTGGACTCAGACCTCGGATTAAGGCCGACCTTATGTCAAAACGACCGGCTCGGAAAGAGCTTTCCAATGGTCTAAGCCTTGACCCAATCAGAGGAGCAGAAGTGGACGAAAAGTGTGTTGAAGCGAACTGCAGCTGAAGAGGCCTTTTTGGACTGAAAGAATTGGGTTTTGGGCCTGATTTTCCGGCCCAAAACATGGCTCCAAGCCCATGCACGAATTTTTTGGACCTGGAAGTATAAAACAAAAGCTTGACTCTTTGTTAATGGAGTTAGGTTAGGAAGCTAATGTTAATGGAGTTTAGGGTTAGAAAAAGATAGATCTAGATTAGTTTTAGATCTAGATCTAGTTTTGAATCTCCATTTTATTAGTTTTCATTTCCCTTGTTTTAATTTAAAGTATTAAAATATTGTTATTGCTTCATTAGATAAATCAAGTAGTTTATTATTGATCAAATTCGATTTTGTCATTTATCTATTGCTTAGATCTAATTTCATTTCTTGGTTGTTAGTCATTTCAGAGTTATTGATGTTAGATTTTAATTATTGTTTGTTAAATTCCATAAAGTTAGAATCTTTAGATTTAGTTGTCTTAAATTTATAATTAGTTTTAGTTTAAACACCAAACACATCACTCTTTCGTTCCTTGTGTTTGAATAATTGAATTCTATTTAAGTCTTGAGGGTTTAAGAGTGGAACGAAATCCTTACTCATTATATTGCATGATTAAGTTTTGAGAGTAAGAAGAATTGATTTAAACGTAAGAACGGTAGGATTACGTATTAGTGTTCTTGTAGCATTAATATTTAGGATTTTATTGTTTTTACGGCTATCAGTAAGCCCTGTTGTTGCAGCTCCATTGGGTTCTGGAGATGTTGTTGATGATCATTCTATGTCGAGTGGAGCTTCCTCTTCTATAGCTCCCTTGATGCCTGGCATTCCAACATCACAACCTTTCCCTTGGAGTTCGTTGTTCTCCAACTCTAGGGTTGCTTCTCTGGGAACAAGATTGGAACAGTTCGATATAACTGAAGTTGATGGTATTTCTGATGTTCCCTTGGATCTCATTATGAGGGGTGAAATAGTGTGGAGGGAGTATCTAGTTGGTTTCTTTCTAGAACAAAGATTCGGCTTTCCTTATGTAAAATATGTTCTGCAGCAGAAATGGAAAATGAGGGGTTCATTTGAGATGTCAGCTGACCAAGATTTGTTGTATTTCAAATTTGCAAGTGAGGAAGATAGGCAAGATGTGTTGGATGAAGGTCCAGTGTTTATGGGAGGAAGATGCCTTGTTATTGGACCCTGGACTCAAAATGTTGAGCTCCAAATGAAATCGCTGAATACCATTCCCATTTGGGTTAAGATGCACGGAGTACCCAAAGTGATGTGGACTGATGAAGGTTTAGGATTTATTGCTAGTAAGGTGGGGAAACCTCATTGTCAGGATCGACCAACAAAGGAACGAAGGCGACTGGATTATGCGAGAGTTTGTGTTGAGTACAAGGTAAATGAGACTTTGCCTGTCTCATTCGATATCCGACTGAGCCCAAATGATGTAAGGAAAATTTCTTATGAGTACCCTTGGATCCCTAAACGTTGTGAGTGTTGCCACATTTTTGTACACACAATAGAGAAATGCTTGAGAACAACACAGCAAAACCAAGGCCAGAGAGCAGCCAGCATGAATAGAGCTGATGGTAATGGAAGGAACAAGAATAGGAGAATTGTGATGGGATTGGAATGAGGAAATAATACAGTAATCTATGATGGCAATGGCCCAGGGGAAGATGTGACTAGAAGGATCTAGATTCTGAGGCAACTCAATCCCAAAAACATTCAGTCCTCGACAAGTGCTGGGACTAGTGGTGTAAGGGCTGAGCAAGGAACGTCACAAGTGAGTGACAAGGATAATGAACCAGTAGTTGCAAAAAATCTAGTCGGGGGTCCAGAAATAGTAGGAGCATAGCAAGGAACAGTTACAGTGGTTTTAATCTGGATGAGTATAAACCCCTTCCTATCGGCCCATACCACATAACCTCCCTATTTATCAGCCCATTTCACATAACCTCCCTGTTTTCCAATAACAGGGAAAATCCAGTCCGATTTCTATTTCCTATTTTATTTTATTACCCGTTTTACCCTTTTTACATATTCATCGTAATTTCGACCAAGAAGAACACCGATTCATCTGTTTGGATAACACGATTTGACCTCTTTTGTTTCTCAATTGAGAAAAACACCGATTCATCTGCTTAGATAACACAATTTGACTTCCTTTGTTTCTCAATTGACAAAAGAAGGTTAGACGCTGAAGAGATTCACCTCTTTTCCATCTTCTTTGCGATGAATATCTGAGTTAAATTGCTTGGATAACACGATTTGAAAATTTAAAAGTTAGATTGCTAAAAATATTGTTTCATTGGTGATATTGACTATGTAAAAATACATTTACATATGTTCATCAATTTGACTTTGTTTTTTTTTTGCAAATTCAGCCATGGATGGGACTTCTCTTTTTGCTATTATGTACAAGACGCAAATTATGAGTGTCCGTGTCGGGACTAACGGTATGATTTCTGATTTGAAGCATACGATTTCTGAAAAGTGGCCAGACCTTACTCCATTATCTATAGAACTGTCTTTTGTAAGGGATTCAAAGCGTATTGTGATAGAGAATCGACTTCGAGCTTCAATCCCTTGTTTGCTTCAATTTGGTTAAAAGTTTTGATACATTTTTATAACAAAGATCGTCAAGGATTTTTTTTGCTTTGTGTGACGCTGGTTCTAGTTCCAAAGTCTCTCTTCAGGCTTCTTCTTGTACTTCTAGTTCTTCTATGTCTTCTGCTATATATGATAAAAATATGTTAATGTCGCTTCTTTGCCTATTTTGACTGGTGTGGGACAGAGATTTCCTGGTGGTGCTGCCAATTTTTGTGTTGAGCTTTTACACCATTATCTTGTTAATAATTATAGAGTTCTTATTAAGAAGAATGATCCTGATATAGTCACGGCTGAGTGTTATTTGAAGACTGAAACCGGGTGTCTATGGAGAGTTCACGCATTCAAGAAGTATAAGATGCCGAAGTTCTTTGAAATAAAGACAATGGAAGCAAAACACACATGTGGAGCTGAATTCGCTGACGTTAACAATCCCCCAGTGAATAGTAAACTTGTAAAGAGTATTGTTTTAGATATGGTGAGAGACAAACCTTAGCTTTGATTAAGCCAGGTGAAATCATTGACCATTTTCTAAGGGTATAAGGTGTGAACTTGAATTATTATTTTGCGCATACCGGCATAGATCTTGCATTGAAGGAGATACATGGGGATTATGCTTTATCTTATCATCAGTTACATTGGTATGTTGGAAAGCTGAAAGAACCAATCCAGGGAGTCATGTTGTTTTGGAAAAGGAATCAACAACAGGAAAGTTCAAGAGATTATTTGTTGCATTTGGTGCTTGTATTCACGCTTTTTAACTGTAGATCCCTATGCTTTGTTTGGATGGAACTTTCGTGAAAATAAGATACAAGGGGTGTGTCTTGTCAGCTACTACCAAAAATGCAAATGGGGGTATGTCTTTTTGAGTTTGTGACTTTTTACATAGTAGTTCATAATAGTTTGTAAAACTGAACAAGAATAAACTATGAAAATTTACGTTCACATCAGATGTTAAGCCTATGCATTTTAATATTTACATAATAATTTAGCCTATGAAAATTATTTTTATATATATGAGTTAAGTTTTCATAATTAGTATGGTACGCAAAACCAAATCAGTAATTGATGTTTATTTGTGTTCCAAGTATTTTTCCAGTAGCTATGGCGGTTGTACTTTCTGAGACTGATGATAATTGGGATTGGTTCTTGGAGCAACTTAGGTTGGTGGTCTCCAAAGATCATAGGCTAACTTTTATATATGACAGAAACCATGGTCTACTCGTGGGTGTCCCTCGCGTTTTTCCTGATTCCCATCATGGTTATTGTTTGTGGTACCTTAAAAATAATCTTAATTCAGCTATGCCCAGAAACCATTACTTCCGCTTGCATACCCTGGATCTTTTTTTAGACCTTGCCTATGCTGAGACGCACCATGAGTTTGAGAAAGTGATGGCTGATTTTCGAGATGTTTGCGACAATCAAGTGAAAACATTTTTGTCCACCATCGGTTATGAGCATTGGTGTAATGCTTATTTTCAAGGAAATAGATATGGTGATATGTGTTCCAATATTGCGGAAAGCTTCAACTCTTAGATCCTACTAGAACGGCACTTGCCTATCACTGCAATGGTGGACAAGATCCGTGGAAAAATTATGAAAATGATGTCTGATCGGTGGGAGTTAGCTAGGAGCTGAACTACTATCTTATGTCCATCTATGGAAACTTTATTGGCTGAGAGGATCGAGGTGGGGAGAAGTTGGGTGGTTCTCAAGTCAAGGGAGGGTATTTTTGAGGTGTGTGCTATTCATACTCACTTGGTTGACTTGAATAGAAGTCACTGCTCTTGTAATTGGTGGAGAATCGAAGGATTCCCTTGTGCACACGCACTGCGCTCCATTTTGGCTGATGGATTGAATGTGTATACCTATTGTGATAAATTCTTCTATTCTCAGACATTCTGTGATAGTTATTCAAGAGCTATAGTACCTGTGGAGAACAGTAAAATGCCTGCTAAGATACCAAGTGTGCCTGATTTACTACCTCCGGATCTAAAAAAGAAGATGGGGAGACCAGACAAGAAACGGAAGCACAGCACGGGTGCTACAAGAGGTAGGAAGAAGAACAAGGGCCCTTGCTATGGCCACCGCAACCCAAGAGTGGGCTCCACTCCTACAACATGCTCTACACCGGTTCAATGAATTTGCATTTTTTCATCTATTCTTTGATGTTGCTCGTATATGAAAAATAAGATGTCGATGAACTTGTTGGATTTTATAGTTTGATGTTGGATTTTAAAGTTTGATGTTGGATTTTATATGTTACGTTTTTTAGTTGGAGAATGAAAAGATAGTTTTACATAGTAACTTTTGGGGAAGAAATTAACCTGACACCTGACAAATTTTATGTAAATGTATTTTTACATAGTCATTATATATGTAAATATATATTTACATAATAACTTTTGAGATTGAAAAGTTCCATACATACCAAATATATGTAAATGTATTTTTACATAGTCATATATATGTAAAACTATATTTATATAGTCACTAAAGCTATGCAAACTTAAATTTACATAATACCTTTTGGGAATGAAATTGGCCTGACACCTGACAGAATATATGTAAATCTATATTTACATAGTCATTATATATGTAAATCTATATTTACATAGACACTAAAGCTTTGCTTTGCAATTTAGTAGATGTTTGAGCTAGCTTTGCTATCCAATTTAGTAGATGTTTGAGATGAAATGGTGATCAGTTGGATTCATATATACTAAATCTGCCCACTCCATGAGTTTAGGTTTGTCGTCTTCCCAATTTGCACAACCTTGGACGACAACAAAAGAGCAAAACTTGTGCATGCATGATAACTCTTGGCTTTAACATAAAATGGACATATAGGCCATGGACTTGTACAAAGGTAATAAATAATGAAATGAACAAGAGGGTGGCCGTCACGTGCTTGGCTCTTACATCTAAGGGAGGTTATGAACAAGAGCGAAGAGTGATTGAAGCTATACTACTCATTTTATCGAACCCAAGAGTGAGTGAAGCTATTCCTTTAGGGTCTACCCGATGTCTATGCAAAACTCCTCCGGTATGCAAATGTCAAGCATATAACAGGAGAGAAATTACTGCTAATTAGATTTTCTTTGTTGGGTCAAAAATTGAAAAATGTTACATTGTAACAGTTGCCTGAGCTGGATGAGTTTCATACAAGAACAAGCTTCCTACAAAAAACATCATTAACCCAAAGGCTCACCTCTCACCTACAATCCAAAATCACCTAACCAGTAATTTATAGCAAGCATGGTTCCAGAAACTTACTTTGTTGTTTTTAATGCTTTGTGCAGATTGCTAAATCATAACCTACTTTCAGTTGTTACGTAACCAAGGATTTACAATAGGACTCTATTGTAATGCATTTAGCAATCTGCAGAAGCCTCGTCTGGGACCATGGTCCCTTTATTTTGCACATTAAAAGATCAAGAAGCACATATTACATTTAAAAGAGCATAACGACCTAAAGAGTTGAAAAACAAATTAAACAGAATTGACAGTAAATATAAATGCAGAAAGAACCACATTATATATAAACGCAATCTGAAGCTAGTTGCAGAATATGCAGAACAATACTAAACAACTCCAACACATTAACAGTAACAGTACATCATAATCGAACACTCCAGAATTAGAATGGTTCCAATGCTTTAACACAAATAAACACAACGTAATCAACTAGAAATATGGAAAATCAGTTCTTCATTTCTTGCATTCTTCTTTTGGATCCCATTTTTCTTGTTGGCTTGATACGATCTCATATGTCAAGTTAACCCTCAATTGTTTCGCGGCTTCTAGCGTTATATCTTGGATAGCTTTTCCACATATTATAGCCTTCACAAACAAAATGACGAAGAAACCACAATCTGAACTGAAAATGCAAAAAAAGAAGTTTAAGATAAAAGATAAGGGATTAAAAAGACATTTAAGTTTGGGAAGTTAAGTTTTTACGATTCTCCTTGTTGTGGGCATGCTCCAACTTTGATATCTTTCATCAAATCCACATCTGGCAACCTTAGCTCCTGACGCCTATATCTAATAGCTTCCACCACCCTCTCTTGCTACATTAAATTGAACAAAAAATTACCAAAACTATGTAAATATATATATATATGCAAATCTATATTTACATAGTAACTGACCTATGTAAACTTAAAATAAAATTATCCATTGAACATTTGACGTAAAGCTAGACCAATATTTTCTCTCAAACTTAGATTTTCTAAAATGAGTATCTACAGTTAAGGTACGAAATATGCCAGACAAGTAAAGTGTCTTTTCTGACATTTTTGTATTATTTCAGATAAATTTCAGTACTATAGAAAAATTGACATTGTGATTTGTGAGGGGTCGATTTCCCCTTTGTCGTGTTAAATCTATAAACAGCTGCTTCTTCAGTCCGTGCCCTCCGGTGATTAGAAGCTCTTAAACTCAATCTTAATACTAGAAACTAGAAAGAGTCAACAACAACAACTTGCGGCATGCACCTAAGTCAAATATCATGCATGTATGCAGTGACTATATATATGGAACCTTTGAAATTTCAGTTCTCCATGTCTAGATGCCAAGAATGTACAGAGCACTCTGTCTGAAACAAACAAGACCACTACTAAAATTTCTAACAAAATTCCTAGGCCAGATAATCTCAAAACTACTCATTTTATCGAACCCAAGAGTGAGTGAAGCTATTCCTTTGGGGTCTGCCCGATGTCTATGCAAAACTCCTTCGATATGCAAATGCTAAGCATATAACAGGAGAGAAATTACTGCTAATTAGATTTTCTTTGTTGGGTTAAAAACTGAAAAATGTTACATTGTAACAGTTACCTAAGCTAGATGAGTTTCATACAAGAACAAGCTTCCTACAAAAAACATCATTAAACCAAAGGCTCACCTCTCACCTACAATCCAAAATCACCTAACCAGTAATTTATATCAAGCATGGTTCCAGAAACTTTCTTTGCTATTGTTAATGCTTCTGCAGATTGCTAAATGCATTAGAATAGTCCCATTGTAAATATATATGCAAATCTATATTTACATAGTAACTAACCTATGTAAATATAGATTTACATAGTAACTTAAAATAAAATTTCACTTACCAACATTTCAGCATCTTCTAACGGAATGTATTTCTTCTTCTCATAGTTCCTTGGCCTTAAAGAGTCATAGTGCGTCCATTCCCAATTCAAAGTATCAACATGAAGCAAAGTCCAGTGATAACCATTTTTGAATTTTCTTAACTTGGGACTATTTATGATGAAAAATAGATAAGCGACCTTGTTGTCCAACTGTTTCAGGACATATGTGACATAGACTTTCATGTCTTGTTTCTGGTTATCTCTTAAAGCCAGCTACAACAAATAAGAACAACAACATCCTCATGCCTTGTATGCATATTCAGTTGAATTTACATATTCAACTTCAGTAATTAAATTACATGGAAGATGCTTACCCATGCAAATGATGAGAAATGGAGACACTTTGGTGGAGAAGATCCAATTAGCTTTTCCACTTCCTTGGAGAGTTGGAAGTGCACGTACCAATCAATGATCTACCATAAACAGTACGAAAAATTACTAAATTGCAAGTTTTTTCATTTCAAAAGATTTGAGTAATCAAAAGATTTACCTTGTCACTGACGAAGAAGTTCAACATCAGGTGGTTCACGTGTTCCCCCTGTATTTTCAAGTGCATTTGAATGTCCATCCACGCAATTGTAATGCAATATGCATACACGATCAAACAATTTGTGCAATTACATAGACGATAAGAAAAACTTACAAATATTTATGAAAAGTAAATTTTACTTCTGGTTTGCTTTTCTAAAAAAACTTTCCACCAACGGCAACTTCTCTTTATCAAGTAGACTCCACATCTTGGTTGAATGTGGTTTTGACATAGGCTTTCCTATGGGCGGTGGTGGAGTCTCGAAATCATCTGTATCAATCACTAGTTCATCATCCAATTCATCAACTTTAGTATTCCTTGTTTGCTTCTTAATATTTCCGAACTCATATATTGTTGATGTTTTCTTCATCCGCTCCCTTTCCTTCACTTTCTTAAACATCGAGTTAGGTTTTCCCTCACCTTTTTCCTCCTCCTATTCATCTGACTTTGTCTCGCTGCTTTCCTCTTCTCCATCCAACTCGGATTCTTCCTTTTCAGCCAACTTTCCACATGTCTCTTTCTCAGACAACTCTTCCTTTTCAGCCAACTTTTTCTCGAATAACTCGGACTCTCTTTTGCCCTCCTCTTCAACCAAATCCACATCTCTGTTCTCTACCCCTTCAACCATATCTATATCTCTATGTTCATGATTTTCAAACATATCTTCTAGACTCTCTTCACAAACTATTCTCGCCAGTCTACCAAGTTCACCCCTTAAATCTTTACTAAGTTTCCTCAACTCCTCATTCTCCCTCTTCAACTCGGCATTTTCCCTCCTCAAACTTTCAGCTTCACTTTGGTGGTGTTCAGGGTATAATGCTTCTTTCTCTTCCTCAGTCAGTTCCAATTTTACTTTGATGTGGCAATTGGGAACATTTTCTAGCTTGAAAGTTTTTGGTACTTCATCCACTAGTCGTTCCATCGACCACTTTGCAATCCGTGGGAAGCAAGTCTCGCGGACTGGCTCACAAAGTTTCACATGCTCACACAAAAAGTAATGCACATAACATGTGAATTTGTATTAGCAACATTTTCATAGAATTCTTTTTCCAACATATGACATATGACATCTGCATTGGATATGTAAATTTCAATTTTCATATGCAAATATAGATTTTCATAAGTAAATTTCTATTGTCATATGTAAAATTCTATTTTCATATATATTTTCATACACCTGACATATGTAAATATATTTTCATATTTTTATATGTAAATATATATATTTTCATATATATTTCTAAGGTCATCCCTAATTGTAACTAGTAATGTGGTCGGTCATCCCTAACTAACTCTCTAATTACCCGACTAACATGAATTCTATCAATCAGATTTTCAGTCCAAACTCAAAAATAATGTTATGCTAAAAAGTACAACTAGATCTCCACCAAAAACACTGATTGACTGATCAACTTTTGCTTTGTTTGAAAGGATGTACAATCTACAATCAATCAATGATAAGTTTATAACTGGCACTGTACAAACCAGATTTTCAGGAATACAGACCCAGTATGGGTGACAAAATTTTCAGATTTAGACTGTACACTTCCTGTAAGCACCATGTGCCAATTACAGCACTTCTTGCAATGCATATGTGAAAACAAAATTACATACAAAAATACTAAAATGCAGACAATATAATGTTAGTATATTACCAACATATGACATCTGACATATGCATATGCAAATGTATATTCTCTTTTATCATGTGAGGCGATATATGCTATGAAAATATAACTACGTATATGTCAGAAAACAAACTAAACTTACCAAAAGCTGAATAATGCATCCTGAAATTTTGAACGGACTACTGCTATCCCACTTCTTAATTTTTTCAATGGGTTGAAAGTGAACCGAGAGGCAGCCCATGACACACTCCACATAGCTTCCAAAGTCTCAACATGCTTTGGGAAGGACCAAGCTATTCCACTCGCACCACTACTTACAAATACTGTCATCACCAGAAAAATGACGAGTAGTCTCACCACATCTTTAATGTCCGTAAGGTTTGTTGAATCTATAATTTGGTTCAAGATTTCTTTTACAACCGTTGTTGTTATCTTGTTAACTCTGGAGAAACGTCTCAATAGGAATGGTGATCTAGAAATAGCTTCGTCTATTCTCGTTCCTGACTGGAAAACAACAACTTTCCCCATCACCGGAAGCCCAAAGGTTACAACCACATCAGATGGACATAAAGACACAAACTTACTTCCTATCTTAAACTTATGTCTCTCCTTGCACCAACTCGCTAACAACTTTATAATGATGTGGCTTGGTTTCTCTAACATTCTACTATCGACCTTTCCATCGACAAAACCATAAAAAGATTACCAAAAGGAGTTTCTTTCATCTTGGTGATATGAATATCCTTAATTCTTCCCTTCAAATCTTGTACAAGCTTTAGCATTATCAATGCAGAAGAACGGAATACCTTGTTAGAACCAGTAAATTTTACATCCTATTGCAATACAAATTTCGAATATGTAAATACAAATTCAAATATGTAAATACAAATTTCAAAAGATGACCAAAAGATGACCAAATACAAATTTCGAATATGCAAATACAAATTCACTTGTGAAAATACGAATTCACATTTAGAATATGCTTAAACACAAATTTACATATGAAGCTAATTTACTAATTCATACACATATATATATGTAATTGTACTTTTATATGAAAATGCATATTTATATCATAAATTAAGCATTTTCACCTTAGATTTCGTTTATTTACAAACAAAATTAAAAAAAAATGATTTTTACCTTCGATTTCGTCTTTTTATCGGTAGTTGCTTTCCTTTTTGTTTGTGACATGGAAACTTTCGATTTTTTTGTTTTGTTGGGTGTTTCTCTCTTATTTTTCGGTTGTTTTGTCATCTTAATTTGGTTTTGCAGGATATCTAGGGTTTACAAGAATAGAGGATGCGGCAAGAAGAAAGAGAGAAGATAAATTTGAGATCTAGGGTTTTATGTGTGGGGGGTATTTTAGTCAGTTTGGGTATTTTAGAAAAATAGGGGGTTTTTATGGGCTAGTACGTAATGAGGGGGTTTTTATGCTGGTTATTTATCAACCAGGGAGATTAAACCCAAAATCTGGTTACATACGGCCATGTTGATTCTCATATGGTAGTCTATAGGGAAGGTAATGATGATCTTATGGGATCTTGGTTTGCAATTTTAAATATATTAAATGGACGTGACTCTGGGAATGTATTAGAAGATTTACAAGAGGTGTCCGACACTGGGGATGAATCAGTGTATTGTCAGGAGGTGGCTAACTTTGGGAATGACTTAGTGCAATTTCAGGAGGTGGCTGACACTGGAAATGAGTTGGTGTGTTTTCAAGAGGTGGCTGACTTCGAGGAACCTTTTCAAATGGCTCTTCAGGTACCCGATTTGGATGAATTTAACAGACAAGAGCATGGCAATGAAAGTGTGGATTCAGAGGGAGAGGATTCAATCCATGAAACTGAACACTTTAACGACCACATTCTAGATATGGAAACAGTGGATAAACTTGACTCCTTGCTAGTAACGGAAGAACCAACTACCCCAGCAATGCAGAAAGGCAAAAATACACAGGGCAGTAACTCAAGACGCAATGGGGAGAAACAAACAGCAAAGGAAGACGGGCAGTCGAGTAGGAAAAAGAGAGGAAGGGTCAAAAAACAAAAACATATATTAAACATGATAGCTCCAATCTGTGTTTGGAATGTTCAGGGTACAAATGACATCCTTCGACCTAAGGAGATCAATAAATTGAGAATGGAAAAGAAACTTTGTATCATCGGTCTTTTAGAAACAAAGGTGAGACAACACAAATTCCAGGACATTCTTAGTTTGTGTTACCCGAATTGGGAGTGGTTTATCACTATAACCAGGATCCTTCCGGTAGAATTTAGGTTAGTTGGGACCCAAACTTCATCAGTATGCAGCTCCTTAAACTCTCCAATCAACTGATTCACTGTAAGGTCTCCTTTTTGCCTAGTAGTGAACAATTTCTTTTGACTACGGTCTATGCGAGGAATGCCAAAAGGGACCGTACAAGTTTATGGAGAGAAATAGTAGCCATTGCCTCATCCATACAGCTGCCTTGGTGTGTAGCAGGAGACTTCAATAATATCATATTTGCTCATGAAAGGTTAGGAGGAAGTTCAATGCATCCGAATGAAGCGAGTGATTTTGTTGATTGCTTGCAACAAGCTGGACTAGATGATCTTAAATACTTGGGATTCTAATTCACATGCATGGAGTAATAAAGCAGGGGGAAGGAACAGAGTGATGACTAAAATTGATAGATGTCTTGTCAATAATGCGTGGCTTGGAGAATTTTCTACTTTCCAAGTGGAATTTCTGCCACAAGGAGTGTCCGACCATTCTACTATGCTGCTGTTTTGGACTGACTACGTCAAGAAAGCTTCGCCTTTTAGATTCAAGAACTTTTGGGAAGCTAAAACTAAGTTTCAGGACATGTTACAACAGTCTTAGAACACAAATATCTACTCGAATCCAATGTATGTTTTGATGGAAAAACTGAAGCTGCTCAAGAAAAGAATAAAGTCGTGGGCTAAGAATAAATTTACTGATTTACATGGTCAAGTTGAAAGTTCTTTGCAAAGTTCAAGTGCTTCTACAAGATTTCCCGCATGATCCTTTCTTGTGGGAAAAGGAGAGAGTGGCACTAGACAAGTATACAGAATTGGTCAAAGATGAGGAAGCAGAGATCCAGCAGAAATGCAACGAGGAATGGATGATGGGTGGAGACAAATGCACAGCTTTATTTTTCAATCTCATTAAAGAAAGGAAAGCGAGAGGAGGGATATGGAGTATTTTTTATGATTATGGAAATGCAGTATCTGGCCAGAGTCATGTTACAGAGATGTTTCTACAGTACTACAAGAGGCTCATTGGCACTCCGTCTGAGCCCATTAGTGACGATGAATTTTTCAATTCCTTGCAAGTCAAAGGGGTGATACAAAGTACTCAGGTGTTTCTAGAGGTGGACATTTCTGAGAACGAGATCAAAGATGCCCTTTTTTCTATGAAGGACAGTTCTGCTCCTGGTCATAATGGATTCAATCCATTCTTTTTCAAAAGTTGTTGGGGGATTGTAGGTATGGATTTTATGAACGCTATTACAAATGTTTCCCATACTTGCAAGATGCCTAGAGGAGTTAATTCTACCTTTCTTTGTCTTATTCCAAAGATACAGAATCCGTCTAAAGTAGAAAACTTTCGACCCATTGCTCTATGTAACACTGTTTATAAGTGTATCTCTAAAGTCATTACTAATAGACTCAAGATAGTGATTGGTGATCTTGTTTTTTCTAACCAATCGACTTTCATCCTTGGTAGAATGATTCAAGATAATATTTTACTCTCACATGAATTACTTCGAGGCTATGACAGGAAACATGGGACTCCGAGATGCTCCATTAAGCTTGACATCAAAAAAGCTTATGATATGGTGAGTTGGGAAGCAGTTAAAGCCATGCTTATCACTTTCAAATTTCTAGAGCAGTTGAGAAAATGGATAGAGATGTGCATAACTTCACCATTATATTCCATCCTTGTCAATGGTTCCCCTGAAGGATTCTTTCCTGGTGCCAGAGGGTTGAGACAAGAAGATCTGCTTTCTCCTTACTTATTTGTTCTGGTGATGGAGATTCTGGCATGTTTACTGAAGGATAGAATGGCCTCCAAGAGGATCAAATACCACTCTAAATGCAAAAAAAAGCCAGCTGTCACACCTAGCATTTGCAGATGATGTTTTGATATTGTGTAAGGGAGACACAAATTCTATTGCAGCTCTCAAGGAAGTTTTAGAAGAGTTTGGCCAGGCCACAGGGTTACAAATGAACTTTCTTAAAACTTCGTTGTTGACAGGGGCCTTAAATCAACTAGATGGCAGTTCTCTAGCTCAGATTCTTGGAGTGTAACTTGTGATTCCACCAGTGAGATACCTGGGTCTACCACTCATTTTGGCTAGACTGGGCATTCGGGAATGTCAACCTCTCATTGAGAAAGTCACGTCCAGAATCACCAATTGGAAGTCAATATTTTTGTCACATGCCGGTAGACTGCAACTTATTGACTCAGTGCTTATGTCTTTTCACTCTTACTGGTCCAGAACCTTCATTCTGCCCAAAACTTGCTTGGAGAATATAGAAAAGATTTGTGCTAGATTTCTGTGGAGTGGAGCGGATATGAAAATAGCAGTCCATCATGCTAGTTTTTAGCACCATCAGCAAAATCAAAGAAGAAGTCGGACTTGGTATCATAAACTTGCAAGTTTGGAATCGATGAGCATATTGTGGTCTGGTACACAAAATTGCATCGAAGGAAAATAATGTGTGGTGCAGTGGACCTGGAAGAATCATATTAAAGACAAGTTCTTTTGGACTATGCCAATCCCGAGAGATTGCTCCTGGTCATGGAGACATGTGCTTCAAGCAAGGACAGAGGCCAGGAAGTTTATAAGGTATAGTATAGCAAATGGAGAAAGCACATTATTCTGGCATGACATTTGGTATGGTTCGGCTCCTCTCATTGAAAATCCTCTAGCAATAGCAAAATGGCAATTCCCCATCGATTCCAAAGTTAGCTACATCATCAATAATGGAGAATGGTCGGCTTGATTCACAACACTCATAACCCAAGCTTGAAAAAGCTTATTCGAGATCGGCATTAATAGAAATTTGGAAAGTGACCTAGTCATTTGGCTGCCACATCGGTCGGGACAATTTACATCCAAAAGTGCCTACATGGCATTGAGATCGTCGGGAACCAAAGTAAGATGGAGCAGGGTAGTGTAGGGCAAATGGGTGATACCCAAGCACTCATTTTCGTGTTGGCAGCTATGGTCTAACAGCCTGCCTACACATGATAGATTGGTCCAAAAAAAGATTCTCAACCACTCGTCTTGTTGTCTTTGCAGCAGTAGCAGGGAATTCTCCAAGCATCTTTTTTTCGAGTGCGCATACTCCAAGGAGCTGCTGCTACACATCAAGCAACTGCTTCATATATCGACTGACGCTCGTAATGCAAACTGAGAATGGTTGTCAATCATCAGGCTATGCAGAAAAACATGACCGATCTACGAAGTGTACAAAGTCTATATTTGTGTTGTGGTCGATGCAATTTGGAAGGAGCGAAATGCAAGGAGATTCCGAAATCAATCCAAATCAGTGGCAGTGGTTTTTCGCAGATTGTGTAGGGAACTTAAGACATATATGCAGTCGATTCTACCAAAGATGACTAATTTTGGGGACATGAGGATGCTGCTCACATCCATTGGAGTGCAGACTCGGCTGAACATGCCAGTTCAAAAACAAGCTTCTTAGAACAAGCCTAAGGTAAGAAATGTTAAATTGAACACAGATGGTTCAGTGGCACCTAAAGGGGTCGGGCATGGAGGTATTATCCAAGATGAACAAGGTGGAGTGATAGCAGGATTTAATGGAAGTGGAGGAATGGAGTCAGTCATATTCCAAGAGCTGAAGGCCATAGAAGTATGTCGGACTGAGACTTTGTGAAAACAATTTGTTTAAGCAAGTTCAAGTCGATTCAGACTCTATGAGAGCTATCTAAGCTATTAACAAACTTGAAAAACCTCCCTGGTTTTGTGGAGGATCTCGTCCAGGCCATTCATAAGATTAAGGAGGCGTTTGATTTTGTGTCTATCTCCCATGTATTCAGGGAATGCAATAGGGCAACTGACTACCTGGCGGGCCTTTGTGAGACAAAATGTAATTTTTGTAATTTCTTAACTCCTCCATTAGATTATCAATTAACTGTAATAGTGGAGGAAGACGCTTCTGGGAAGATGTATGTTAGATTATAGTTTTTTATTGGTAATACGTGGGGGGGGTCATTTAACCCTAGCTTATTTTCGAGAAAAAAAAACTTCCAAAAACCTATCTTAAAACCAACATCTAATACATATATTGTAATCATCCGAAAATCTTTAATTTATTCATGTCACCATTCAAACTAAAACAACCAACAAAATTGTCCGTTATAACTCCTAATATATATACAGCTTAAAAATAACGGCTAATCACTAGGCATGCATTTTTTTTTCTTTATATCTCTTTTTCATTATACAACGTTAATAAGTACTATGCACTAATTAAATTCATGCAAATAAATATAAAATAATATTGATATATATCATTTCATAACTACTATACATACACTAATATTTAGCATTTTCAAGTACAAATTCATTTCATAAATGTTTCGGCAGTAAACTGCTTCAACACAACGAGAGCAATAATGGTAAAGAACACACTAAGAAACAGAGGAATTTGATGTTGGGGGAGATGAAACTGAACCAAATAATGGCTGCCTACGTACCCAAGATATATTCTCTAGGGATCAAGTTTCCACGTAGTTCCTTATGAAAAATAGTTTGGTATTTATAGAGGTAGAGTAGAGAGTCCTTGTAGCTCAAGTAATCTTGTATCTTGAGTAATTGTGATAGAGTATAACTGTCAACTGATAACTATCTCTTTGATAAGAAATGAATCTGGACATAAATCAACGTACATTAGTGGCAAGCCATGTGGCTAAGGTTCAGCCTTAGACACATGAGTTAATGGGCCTGTACATTGATCCATGGTATTGCGAATTGGGCTTTAGCCCTGTCGATTAAACGAATAAAATGGAGACTCCTACTAATGGACATTTGCCACGTATGTTGGGGTCGAAACACCGCCCCCTCTTTGTCATGCGAACAAAGTTCACATGGCAAAGAAGAGAAGAAAAAGCAAAAAAAATGGAATAATGAAAATAGTAAGCTAAACATATAACAAAGTGTCGCGGTGAACGTAAACGATAGGAAAATGGATCGGGCGGAAAAATTTCGTGCGGAATTATCGGAAACGAAATAATGTCAAATAAATGTAGGCGGACGCAATGACATAGTTAAAGAAAAGATGGCGAAAATGTACGAAAAAAAATAAAAGATGCACATAAATAAAATTGCAAAAGAAATTGATTGGCTAAAATGTAATTTAATTTAGCGCCACGTGATACTTATGAAATTTGAATGCGATGAAGCGTGCCAACGGAATAGCGATACTCGGATTATACCGTTGAAAATTAAATGTAGGGGCAGTTTAGTAAGAATATGAAGAAAAAGGAATAAAAATACAAGTTGGAGTCGAAAGTGAATACTTGGGCGACTAAAACTGTATTTAACCCCGAACTAGATAAGAATCCAGGTTAGATAATAATCCACCCCGTAAAACTTATCGACGAAATAGTATAAAATCGTATCTGTAGACCAAACTAGATCTAGGAGTAAAACAGTACTAGCAGACGAAACAAAGGTTGCTGTTTTCATAGGAGCAAACTAGTAGAGAAACAAGGTGTGGGTTACGAAGTCTTGAGAGGGCTTCAAGCTCGCTAGTAAAAAAATCAAAAGCGCGTTATCTTTCCGAATATATCGTATCTTCGTCTTTCATGATGTCTGCTGTCTTGAGTATGTGTGGCAAGTGAAATTGAGTGCCGAACACTGTACCGAACGCATTACGTAACAATGCGAAAGTGATGTCGACGACGATGCGTGCCAGCGGAATATCGATACTATTGGACCGTTGAAATTAAACATAGGGGCAATATAGTAACAATAGTAATAAAAGGAAGTTAAACAGGAATCGGACTCAAAGTGTTCGGATTGTGATAAGAATATGGAAGAGATAAGAATTAAGATGACGGATGAAGTTTGATTAAATCCCATCAGAACTGAAAAACAGCTCGACCCTATATAAGTGCTGGCGCAGTAGGGGCGCTTATCAAACAGACGAGGTCAAGACTCCCTGAAGTCGCAGAAAGCTTGTCGTAGTACTGCCGCTCTAGAACGCGGTGTTTCGTCTTCGCGTAGACTAGTAGGTACGTTCTATCTCCAGCAAACTCTGTTTATATACAAACTAGCGGCGGTCTCCGGTTAGACTCAGGGCTGGCCGGCAAAGCAACAGGGCCTTTGGTGGCAGAGCGCTGTGCTTGCCTCATAACGACGTGCTCTCGCCATGAAGCTTTGCGTGAACGAGGTACTCACGTGATCCAAATTTGAGATCTCTGAACAATAAAAAACGATCAAATATGGCATGGCGGTGCTGATTTTCGTGGGTTGGATCACAAGTCTTGAACTCGGTGAGTTTGGTTGCAAAGTGGTGTCCCTCTTTAGATCAAGACCCGTATAAAAAAAATCAGCCGCTTCCATCAAACCGCCACTTTTCAGCTCATCTTGGATTTCGATGGTTGTGGGAAACAAACTTGGCGCAAAGATATCACCGCCGCTTTTTCTTTATTTATTATTATTTTTTACTTGTTACGCGATGCCCTTTGAACTGTTGAATTTTGTCCTTAGGAATGTCAACATATGGTGGCAACCAAAAAAGACTTAACGCCGGTTTTCTTCATGAGTCTGTGGAAGACATGCCGAGATGGCGATACTCCACGCCTTTAATTCAAAAACGGAAATAAGAAAACATGATACGATTGCATCGCCCAGTAAAAGGAAGGGCACCGCACTGTTTTTCTTTAATATGGCCCCAATGCACCCTTTTGGATAAAGCTTAACCCGGTTTTTACCAATCATTTTTTTTTTTTTTTTTTAAATTTGAGGAGATGAACGATACGGGCTTAATCGTGATTATACGGGCTTAAAGATAATCGAGAAGAAAAACGGATGACGATCGTGAGATACGGTGAGGTGGAAAGAAGGTGACGATATAACGACTACACGAGGTCACGGCATAATCTAGCTCAGGATCGAGAAGCTTCAAATTGGATCGGCTAGGATATTAAGCTTAAATTATTGAGTTTCGATAAAACTTAAATTTGGTCTGTCGAAGAAGACGAAGAAAACAGAGAAAAGTGTGGAGAATATGTCAAAGCGGTGGCAAAAAATTTGACAAAGATGAAACAGTATGTCGATAAGATTTTATTTTTTCCAGGTTAGCTTCAAATTTTGGTTAAGTCCGAAAGACTAACTAAAAAAATTTGTATTTGCGTCACAGGTTGAAACGGCGGAATTACGAGTAAAAGATATTGACGAAAAGTTTCGAACGGAAAGATCACAATGCCGTAGAAAAAATAATAATAAAGAAGCTGAATAAAGTTTTCGCTTAGAAAGTTAACGTAATGCGAATTTTTGCCGCACGGAGAAACAACAGTTGTACGAGCCTCGGAAAGTTTTGCTCAGAAAGTTCGGCTTAATGCCTTAGAAAAAATAATGAAGCTATCAAAAAAATTCAGTTGGTAAATTTCTCGTAGAAAGATCGGCAAAATACCTTAGAAAAAATAATGATAATGACGAAAATTTTCGCTCGGCAAATTTTTAGGAGAAAGATCGGCACAATGCCATAAAAAAAAATAATGACATTGACGAAAATTTTCACTCGGAAAATTTTTCGTAGAAAGATCGGCACAGTGCCTTAGAAAAAATAATGAAGCTGACGAAAATTTTCGCTTGAAAAATTTTTCGTAGAAAGATCGGCACAATGCCTTAGAAAAAATAATGAAGCTGACGAAAATTTTTGCTCGGAAAATTTTTCAGAGAAAGATCGGCACAATGCCATAGAAAAAAAAATAATGACATTGACGAAAATTTTCGCTCGGAAAATTTTTCGTAGAAAGATCGGCACAATGCCATAGAAAAAAAAATAATGACATTAATTTTAAAATTTTCGCTTTGGAAAATTTTAATTAGAAAGATCGCACGCGGCCTTTAGAAAAATTAATGAAGCCACGAAAAAAATTTTCGCCGGAAAATTTTTCGAGAAATATCGCACAATGCCATAGAAAAAATAATTAGCAAAAAATTTTCAGAGAAAGATCGACACAATGCCATAGAAAAAAAAATAAAAAAAATAATGATACTGAATTTAAAAAAATTTTCGCCGGAAAATTTTAATTAGAAAGACCGCACGGCCGCGCCTTTAGAAAAATTAATGAAGCCGACGAAAAATTTTCGCCGAAAATTTTTCATAGAAAGATCGACAATGCCTTAGAAAAAAAATAATGAATGCGGAAGATAGTTAACCGAAAGTGCTAAGCGGGTTTAATGCAGATTTCAAGAAGAAAACGAAGATTTACTCGGCTTAATCGTAAGATAATTGACTGAGACAATGGATTAGGTAATTGTGTGAATGTAATACCATAGAGCTAAAACTTCTTGTGATGAAAAATAAAAGTATGTGTTTGCTATTGAATGTTGTTTTTGTGACAGATAACATACATGTGGAAAACTGACAATGTTGTTGATTTATGTAGTTGAAATGAAATAGAAAGAGACGCCCCCATGTAGAGAAAAACGCCCCCTTAACTTTGCAAAATTAGGCTAAACGAGCATAAAAGCGTTCAAACTTAGGCTGACGAATCTAAACGTGGTAACCTCGTCAGATTTTGTCGGAACGATAGTAATGGACTAAGCGAGCGTAAAAACGTTCAAACTTAGACTAGCCGGTTAAACGTAGTAACTTCGCCGATTTTGTCGTGAGCGATAGTAATGAATAAGTTTAACGTAAAAGTGTTCAAACTTAGACCGACAAAGCTAAATGTGGTAACTTCACGATTTTGTCGAGCGATAGTAATGGCTAAGCGTGGCGTAAAAAGCGTTCAAACTTAGACCGACAAAGCTAAATGTGGTAACTTTGGCCGATTTTTTCAGTAATGATAGTAATGAACTAAGCGGCGAAAACGCGTTCAAACTTAAACCGACGGTTAAACGTGGTAACTTCGCCAGATTTTTTTGTAATGATAGTAATGAACTAAGCGAGCGTAAAAACGTTCAAACTTAGACTGACGAAAAGATGACTACAAAAAGTGATGTGTCTTGACCCTTCGCTTCTAACGGCGGTGGAGAGATAAGTCAATGAATCTGCATGACGTAAGTCATTTCGGGGTCTTTGAGTGATAGAGATGCTATCAAATTGTCGAGCAGACTATGTATCAAACTAAGATAAGCCGCCATACACTCATCTCTTGCTTCAAAAGACCTACCAAACTGATTTGCAACAAGATGAGAATCCGTGTATAACTGGAGCTTTCGCGCCCCCAGTGTCAAAGCTGTTCTCAAGGAACAAATGGCATCCTCATACTCGGCTTCGTTATTTGAAGCGGCGAAGCCAAGTGAAGCGGCGAAGCCAAGTCGCACAGATTTCCCAATCTTTTCTCCGCCGGGTTTAACAAAAACACATCCAATTCCCGACCCAGATTTACTATGGGAGCCATCTGAGTAAACAATATATAGGTCAATGGGTTTAGGAATTGCGTTTTCAAGTTGGTCTTCGTCACCCCCAGTTATTGGCGGCAGAATGTCTTCCATAGATTCTTCCTGGCGCAAAAAATCGTCAATAGGAGAATAATCAATCGGAAAACCAGCTACCAAAGAAGCCATAGCATGTCCTTTTTCAGTAGTACGACTTTCAAAGACAATGCTATATGCAATAAGATAACTTTTCCATTCGGCTAATCTACTTGATTCTGATAAAAAAAAGACGAGTCTACCATCATCAATGAAAAGAACAAAGACTAACAAATTGAGTTGTAGCTGCCTATATGCCACTAGGTTGACCCGTTGAAGGACTTGTCAATATAGGAGGATCGCCAAGTATTTCTTCAGCTTGTTGCAATGCCATCTCACAATCAATGTTCCAAGTTGCCACCCTTTTTTAAAGTCTCAGTATCCTTTGATTTAACGACTATATAATTGATATAAGCCTCCATTATTTTTCCCAGCAGATCGGAAAAAATTATATTGAAGAGTGAAATCCATTTCACCCAAAAGATTTAAACAGACAGATCCCCCCAGTCGAGCCTATGTGGAAGATGACACCTGCCATTACCTCTTACAAGAGTTAGAGATTTTAGGCGGTACACACTTTCGGGTCCAAACCGGAGATTGTCTTTTTTTTATGCGGTAACCAACCTATCTAGGTCGGTAGTTTGTCCGGGATTGTGGTCTTCCCTCTAGTTGCTTCAGGACACCTTCATCCCCGCCGGTCGGACTCGGACCGGTGCGGGATGGCGCTTTTTCTCAAATCTGCGAGGTCGGCCTTCCCCGCCGTCGGTCCGGTCTAGGATGAAGGTTTTCCTTATACTTTCTTCCGCGGACTTTTTTTCCCCGCCCGACAGACTGTCTAGGATGGCTATTTTCCGCGAAATCTGCGAGGTCGGCCTTCCCCGTCAGTCGGTCCAACTGGGATGAAGTTTTTCCTTATACTTTCTTTTCCGCGCCTTCTTTCGGAGGCGTTTGTACCGCCGTTTGCGATAGCGGCGGCGGCGGTGCTGCTGCTTTCCGGAACCTAGTAACAAAAGTACGTAACTTTTGTTGCTTGATGTTCAAAAGTGAGTCGACATCCTTTGGCATCTTGCAATTGTGGCAGAAACGATTAACAAACTGATTTTCTAGTTCATTGTATTGGTGAATTGATTTTGAAGGCAACTCACTAAACCAGCGTAATGCTTCTCCCTTTAGAGTTGATGGAAAAAGCTTACACATGAGCGGATCATCTCCACCCCATAACACCAACTTATTTTTGAACGATAGAACATGCAAGCCAGGATCTCCTTCCGACTCATCATAAAGTTCATAATCGGGTTGTTTGAAGTCGGGATGGTGGTAAGTTTCTTGAATGTCGAGCGAAAACTTATCAAGTACGCCATCATTGACTGTCAAGTTTTTCATTCTTTTTATAGGAAGTTTTTCATTCTTACATCCCTTGACTCTCTATCGTTAAGTTTTTTTGCAATCAACTCTTTCAACTGTTGTTCTGTTAGAGTTAAAGTATCTTGGCTCGAATAACCGGGCCCCGGTCGTGCCCATGTGGGAGAAGGATACCTTCCATTATCTCTTATTGGAGTTAGAGATCTTTGGCGACGCGACGATCAGCTCCGACCGGTGATTGTCTTTGTCTATCCCTGTAACCAGCCTGTCTAGGCCGGTAGTCACCCTTGGCCGGGTGGTCGGTATAATTATACCACTTCTCCATGTTTTGTTGCTCTTGTCTGGGATGCCCGCCTTCCCAGTCATGTCAGACATATCTTGGATGGCGGTCTTCCCTGAAATTGCTTCTCAGAGGTAAATCTTCCATTTGAGATCGGACATGTCTAGGGTAGTAGTTATCCCTGCCAATCCGATTCTCCCCATAAGTACGGGTAATAGGGTCATTACTCTTAGAGTGTGCACTGGTTGATTATGTTTGAGAAATAACACGTTGTTGAGGACGATGAAGTGGATCTTCAAGACGGTCCCATACACTGGAATGGCCTGGTCCCTTCGTGGTCGCCTGATGTTGTTGAATTTGCAGCCTCGTCCACCGGCCTTTGCCTCTTTGCCAGCTTCCTTCTCAAGTTCCTCTTTTAAATTTTTGACTCGTCGTAACTCACGCTCAACTATATTATGAGGGGTGGTAGCGGAGGTGGTGGTGGCGGTGGCGGTGGCGCTGCTACGGTTGGATGTTGAGAATTGATCCTACCACTAGGAGCAACTTGATTGTTCAACGGTTCTTGCATTGGCCGATTTGAATTTCGAGGGTTGCGATTCCTATTAGCAGGAGGAATATGTTGACTATTTGGTCTGCTTCTTGTGCTTACCATCTTGATTGTTTCACGTGATAATGAATTCTAAATTCCCCACAGACGGCGCCAATTATGTTTCGGCAGTAAACTGCTTCAACACAACGAGAGCAATAATGGTAAAGAACACACTAAGAAACAGAGGAATTTGATGTTGGGGGAGATGAAACTGAACCAAATAATGGCTGCCTACGTACCCAAGATATATTCTCTAGGGATCAAGTTTCTACGTAGTTCCTTATGAAAAATAGTTTTGTATTTATAGAGGTAGAGTAGAGAGTCCTTGTAGCTCAAGTAATCTTGTATCTTGAGTAATTGTGATAGAGTATAACTGTCAACTGATAACTATCTCTTTGATAAGAAATGAATCGGACATAAATCAACGCATTATTAGTGGCAATCCATGTGGCTAAGGTTCATCCTTAGACACATGAGTTAATGGGCCCGTACATTGATCCATGGTATCTGAATTGGGCTTTAGCCCCGCCGACAAACGAATAAAATGGATACCCCTACTAATGGACGTTTGCCACGTATGTGGGGGTCGAAACAATAAATATCAATCCACTATATTCATATTTTATTTTAATTAATTGAGTACTATAGAAAAACAACAATCAAAATGAAGCTCGAGCCTTCGTAAGTAAGGAGATGCCTAGAGCAAAGGGATGAATCCCCACCATAATGTTAGTTTCTCCACGCGTTTCAACCAGCAAAACCAACTTGAAGCTGTTTGGAAATCTTCTTTTCCCCGGTAATTACAAAAGAAAATTAGTTTCCCTTAGAGACACCTATCCCAAGAGTAAGTAAATTTAGGTACAAGAACCAAATCAAATTAAATATACCTCAATAGGTACATCTGACAGCATCAATCCAAAGACTCCAGATGGGGAAAATCACTTGAAAGCTTTCCAAGAGTTTTCGGGCTCAGTTCGGATAATTACGTTGGAAAGTTGAGGAACATTTACCCAGTTTCCAAAGTACTGGAATCTGGTAAGATTTTCGGCATTAATCTTTATTTTCTTTAAATTAAGGCAATCTAATATAGTTAGGTGCTCCACGGCCCATAATTTTTTAAAACACGCAGTTCCTTGCATTGGGATAGATGAAGTTTTTCTAGACCAGGACAATCGGACAAGATACTAACAATAGTGTCCCCGACTATGAGAAATCGATTTTGGGGTTTTGGCTATTGCCATCTCTATCACTAGTTTTCGAACCCGTCCTATGAACGGGTGCCGTTATATATTATATATTATTTTAGAAAATATTTGCAACTATGCCGAGTTATGAGATATAAATATTATATTGATCTTGCAACATGAAAACCCCACTCACCATAAAAATAAAGAATCCCTTATACTTTTTTTTGTTTTTTTTAATAATAGGCGTTTGATCGAAGTTTGTTTGAGAATGCCAAATTAGACGAAGATCATATTGCACCTAGTTGAATAGCTAGGCATTCCCAATCATACGAATATAATTTTAAATGGTAATCAACCGAATCAATGTTAAAAGTTCCACTTATGTGGCCGGGAGCGTTAAATTGCCCCTTGTAACCTATTAAGCTCCAAAATATGTATATTCTCTATTCTTTGTTAAGAATATCAATTCCCCTGAGACTGTGTGGGAATTACTACAAAATTATGGTCGTTGCAATGGAAACAATCTTTTCTAACATCATACTAACCCATGAAGTACTTTTGTTTATGTTTAGGACCCTCAACCTCAGATTCAATTATTTAAAGTTTTAAACTCTTCCATCTCAGAATGGTATTCTTAACACCTGCCGGAGAGCATCTTTAATGGTAAGATTTGAAAAACACCAAATTTTTTTACCAAACAAACACCAAACAACTTTAGCCCAGACATCAAAAATTCAACACCAAACTACGCTGTTTTGGATAAACCGCGCCAAAAATAGCTAAAAATGCAAATTTAATTAACTTATTGTTATGGTGTATATATCAAGCATTTAGTCTCACATGGGCTTACTGATATTCTTCTTTATTAAGCATGCATGTTAGCTGAAATTCATTTCTAATTCTAGCAGCAGACATATAGACGTATAGTTGGTTTCATGATTCCAAATGTATGTCTTTTTGGCCATGGGTTAACCTGGATTACGCATGCATTGAACTATAATTGCTTAAAATATAGTATTCATAATCAGTCTAAACTTTTACAACATATATTGTACTACAAAAAGTCATACACGTAATTATCATTCCATTTCTGATAGAGTAGTATATTTGGTTATGGCAATAAGTTTATCTCTCTAGTTATGCTTGATTAATATAAATGCATATGTATAGAATGAAGAGTAAGTTGATTTTATGTATTTTTTTTTATTGTTTTATAGGTATTCTTGGAATATTTTTCTCAATGGAAGAGTAATTTTTATTTTATTTTTTTTATCTGTTTATTTTTATCAAAGTTTATACTGAAGTAAATTTTTATTTTTTAGTAATGTATTTGTCTCAATTTTTTTGTTTTGTAGGGATTGTGCTTGTAAATTTATGATGTTTTTTAACTATCCAAAAGATATCTGGCTGGCAAATAAGTATGCTTTTGATAACAGAGAAATGATTTATGTGTTTGATTATTTTGAATATCTGATTAAAACGTGGTGACAGTAATCGATATATAAATAGTGGAACTCAAAAGTTGGTTCTAAATATGAGAAGCCAATTGAAAGAGTATGTTTTTTTTTTTAAATCTAATTTTATAATTTGAATAATTTTAGTTATAATGTTACTATTTTTTTTTTCTTAAAGCGATTGTGTTGGCTTTCCTGCTATAATGTTGTTTTCCAAAAAAGTTCGAGTGGAGAACAATCAAAATTATTATGATAAGGATTTTGATTGAATCAGTTTTCTGTAGTGTGTGAATTTTTTGGTTGAAGTTATTAGAAAGGATGAACTTCATCATTTTAAAACAAAAAGCATTGAAGAACTTTATGATGAAGGAAGCTGTAGTGGTCGGAATGTGAAGACTAAAAAAAGATGAAGAAGAAGTTGTTAATAGGTAATTTTGTTTTATCACATATATTGTTTGCTTTGTTTATAGTTTAATTAATATATGATCCTGTTTTTATTTTTTATGTTGCTCTTTCCCTTCATTCTGACATGAACTCTATGTGCCAAAGCAACCCATCATCATCGTCATGTTGCCTCATGCATGTACTGAAGTACGCTATAGTGACACCACCCCATGTGCCCATGAAGCCTCCCGTGGTGAAGCCACAATATATGTGCCAAAACATCCTTTATTGAAGTTGTGTCCACTACCTCTAGTATTTTTACATCACTTTAAATAGTGAAGCCGTCGAACGTGGGCAAGCTTTAGGTGTATCCTCCAGTGTACCCAATCTTCTGACAATACTCATCCTATTGTATCTGACATTCATTTATGAAATTTTCATCCTTGCTTCTTAGTTCGCTAGCCTTATCAACCTACAACATATGTTGTGTATGTTTAGGCTTATTACTGAACCAATATAGATAGTTCTAAAAAGAGATGGCTAGTCTACCTATATTCATAATTTCTAGAGATGCCCAGGACCAAGTTACATACTTCATATGTTGTGTTGTCTTCTGGAATAATCTAAAATCTTGGACCGGACTATGTTAGTTTAAGGGATCCCTAGAGTAATCATAGTGCAACACTGCCTCTAGTATCTAAGACACCTCCGATAGTGAAGCCGTTGAACGTGGGCAAAAGTTCCTATTTTGGGCCACCACCTACACCGACTGTGGTGACTAAGTCTCTTTTATTGGTAAAGCTACCTTAGAAGTATCTTAGTTTATTAGGTCTTAGCTTTCCTAGATATTGTAGGTAATAACTAAAAAGTTGTTGCATTAATCATTTTTCTGGCTTCAACTTTAAAATTTGCTCGTATGTTAGTTTGGGTTTTTAGGTTTCTAATTAGTGTACACATTAATGTCTTATGTTTAATAGGGTAGTATTCCCTTATTGATATCCAATCATAGTGCAACACTGCCACTTTTCCACTCTTCCGGAGGTTATGGTGGTGGGAGGGTTGTCCTTATGGTCATTGTTATACTGTGGTTGATGGTCTGTAAGGTGTTCAAATACTGACCTGACCCTGTGTTCTTGGAAAATAGTGCTAAATAGAGAGATGGAATGTGATAGCCTAGTCATATGTTTTTCCCTGTTTAACTATATATATCACTTGCACTGAGCATAAAGTGAATTGTAGTAACTAAAGTTATTTCATTAAAATATGACAGTTGTGTAGATATGTACTGGCTACCTCCGGTTGTCCGAAATTATATGAATGGTTGCTTCTATATATGATTTATAGTTTTGGTTGATATCATCTTCTGCATGTTTATTTCGCGATGGTATAGTTTACCTTCACTGAATGCTTCCCCTATAAAGTCGGATGTTTTTTCTTTGTATTTGAAGTTGTAACTTCGTAGTGTACACCAATTAGTGACGAACTGTTTTCTTTCAATTGCTAATATTTTCACCTTAAACCAATATTTGTGCTTGACGTCGAATTTTGGCTTCAACTTTCAAATTTGCTGGTCTGTTAGTTTGGGTTAGTTTTTAGGTTTCTAATTAGTGTACACATTTATGTCTTCTGTTTAATAGGCTAGTATTCCCTTATCAATATCCAATCAAGCGTTGTAGAACAATTGAATTGACAGTATATAAGGTAGGAGAAAGAGATGCTAAAGTAATATTAAGTTGAAATAGCTCTCACGTAGTGTTGCTTCAATCTAGTTATGAGAGAATGATACTGGGCTACACTATGAATAAATTATGATCAAGCCTTCAGTAATGGTTTCTTGCTGTATAGCAACTACTGATTAAATTTACATTATGATCCCAAGCTTTCGAGCCACACACATCCAAGTGCCTTACACAAATTTGGTAAGGCCTTGGTCTTGTGTCGCTGTACCGAAAGTCAGAAATCCATACAGATGTCATCATTTATTTGGAGAAACCAAGTTGGCATCACCAAATGATCACTTTATTTTCAAGGGAACTGAGAACAAATCTACTGGCATGTAACACTTGGACTGGGTATGCAGTTACATTTGCAACAAACAAAAATGTTGGAAGTCAATAAATTTAGCATTATGATCATCTGTATGCAATGCACAAAATACACATCCTGAATAATCCTTGTATGCTTTTCCAAGGCAATAAATTAGTCCTTATTTGATGATGTATGATAATTGAATTAAAAGATATAGTTTCTTATAACAAAGGACTTGTAATCAACTGCCAAAAAGAGGAGGGGCTACAAACTTGGTACATTTATATAAATTATGAAGGCTAAAAGTAAAGGAGGCAGAGGGTTGGGAGCCTAATCATTTGTATTACTTATGGTACAAAAACCATTTGGGACTTCTGCAGATGCACATCGTCCCCTGTTCGATCAGCAGCCTCAGAATTGCGGTTCATGAGATCGTTGCTACTGATATTGTATAGAGACAACATGTACTCCTCAATCCTAACGGTGTCAATGATCAACCTCCCATTATTTATTGACTCATCTTAGACGACCGGACTGACACGGACCTTGAAATAGCTTATTCGGTTATTCTAGTCAAAACCAATCAGGTTTACCTTAAAACTTTCCAGGCCAATATAAATAAGGTGTGTTTAAGTTAGAACTGCTCGTGTTCATAGAAGGATAGACGGGAGTCTGATAGAGCAGAGAATAGTTGTGTGTCCACTAATAACTGCAGAAGCAACAAAAAGAAAATTAGAGAATATGTCAACTTAATCTACTACATATTTATGAAAAGTACAATTTTTTATTTTATATATGAAAACCTAAATCATGAAGTTTACGTGTCTTCAGAATCTACTTTGAAGCATTTTGGAGGTGACTTGGAAAAAAGTCAAGGGAAAGGAAAAAAAAGAAAAAGAATCTGGGAGTGTGTAAAGGTCCTTTATTTTCCTATATATTTTGGTTGGTTCAGTAAACTTTCACATTTCAAAGCAGAGTTTGATATGGTTTAATAAATATCCCAAAGTTTCCAGTCAAAAAATCTTGGACCTCATAAGCAAATGTAAATGAATCCTTAGCTTTTTCAATATATTAGCTGATAAATTGATTATCGGAGAGTGAGAGCGATTGAGGCTTTAATGGAGACAACGAAGGGTTTACAAATAGGGGCCGGCCTTGTTTTTGGTTGAGAAAATATATAGGAAACATTCCGATTTCTGCTGACGTGTGTAGTATAAACCATGACCACTGACCAACAGTCAAAAACAATCATTCCACATGATTTCCGACATCAGTGCATATAATTAGTTTCAAGTAATGAAAAATAGCATTTGAAATAATTCGGGTCAGATAAATGCATTTTAAGATTTTAATTCAATATAACAAAATACAGATATATAAACCGTGAGAGTCAAATATAGTCATAGGGAAAGTACCTTCTAACACTGCAAGGTAGAGATTCCATTTAGTTAGACTGTCTTTCAATATAGCCCACTGATGAAACCAAAAACCAAACGCTAAAAACTATCCCTGCGTGACCTAAAAAAAATTTGAGCATAAAATTCACAAAAGCTGTAAATATAGTCATTACTCACATTTTTACAAATCCATCATGGGATGACGTAAGGTCATGCTCTCCTGCGAGCATTCTCACACATCAAGCAAAACTAAAAGAGATACAAAAAAAAATTGTATTATAAAGCAAACCCACAGTTTATTCAAAGCATCTGAATTCAGTATCCCATTCTTAAAAGTGTGGTGACCGTCTATATTGATTGTTGGAAGGTTTCAAACCTTTACAATAACTTGCACAATAAATAACCACACCACTTAGTGCCATTCTTGGTAGCAAGACTTTGATCAAAGTAGGATATTATGAGACAGAGCATTACATACTCTACTTGTTCCAAATTTTAATTCAAGTGATTACAACAATATCAAATAAATATAACATAATTAATTGAAAGACAAAAAAAAATGATCCTCTTGGTGACATAAGCACCAAACTTCTCTTCAAACCTTCGGTATCGATATGCTGTTTCTCGGTGAAGATGGGTTTTACTTTATTTTCTTGATCGATCAAAAAATATTTGTAGAAGTATTTCTAATTGCATTTGGTAAAATTGGTGCAATTCTAAGTTAAAAGGATTCATGCAAATTTTTCCGTGTCCTATTGCCCATAGAGAAACGCCACTTCTAGAATCGATGAGTGTTCACTGTTATTGACACTATTGGTATACATACATACTAATCAACTTGAGCTTTATCAATGAATCCAGTGTATGTAGTTCAACGTTTACATCCTCGCACCTTTTGAAAGCATACTTCAAAATGGGTATCAAAGAAGACAAAATTTGAAATAAGTAGTAGGTAGACGTCAAAGTAAATTGAATGAATAATTTGAACTTTAACTTGAAGAATATGAAGCCTTAGATGAAAACAAAAAAAAAAAATCAATAGAAGAGAAAGATTGTTCATTCATTTGTACACAGAGTGTGAATTAGATGGAATGAACTCTCTATTTTAGTGATAGGATGATATTGCTCTCTATTAAGATGTAATTATTGTATAATGCATGGCAAGTCCTTCCTTTGATCAAATCAAACGTCAAAATCTAAAAAATTCAAAGATACCCCAAGATCAAAATCTAGATTATAATTCACAATACAATAGCAAAATAACAGATTTGCTTCAAAGGAGTTTATAACAAACATAATTCAAAAAATAAGGAAACCAATAATAGAATAATAGAATAATTTACCTTATTGAATAAATCCGAATGATTAGAACCTTAAAATTTGCTCCCTAAGCTGTTGATAAAGTTTAATAAGGATAGATGATATGTTACCTTGAGCACAATACTATAAGAAATTGAATTGGTTGAGATAAGCGTTTACATATTGCTCATCAGAAGCTATGTTCTTATTGTTAAAATAAGGTGGTGCTGCAGCAGACCCACCCAAGGTAGCATTGAAAGGCAAAGGAAGGAGCCCCCTGAACTCATCATCTAGCCATCAAACTTCACCCACATACTCCGGAACGAAAAAAGATGATGGAAAGCGATGCCACACACTTCCAACACATACCACGGAAGCTGCAAAACATATATTTGGTCGGAAACAGTTAATATTGGTACTTCCAAATTTTATCTGGTAGCAAAAGCTTTAACTTTCATAGCTAATAGGGTACTAACCAACTCCAACATCTTCATGGTGCTCTAAATGCATGTAAGCCTCCAAAGGTGCAGAGTAACCATGGATCAATGAGAAAGTCTGGCAATGGGAGGCAGCTAGTATGAGACCAAGAACAACATGTTCCGACGACCTTAGAAACTGTTTCCACAAAGAGTGAAACAATAAGCAACTATATATTGGGTTCAAAAGAAATATCTTAAAAATCTAGGAAAACCTCACCGTCATAGTGAGGATGTCAAATTTGGAGCATACTTATCCCGAGAGAAATCGGGAAAAAAGACTCAATGCACCGCAGCCACACACAAATGAGCGGTATATGGGATAGAGAAACCCCGCAATATGAATGAATGCAAAAATAGTAAACTATAAATCAATTTTGTTTCTCACATCTTGCCTATCAAATGTCACGAGCACGCGGTTCAAGGATCACTTAAACATTGCGGTCATCGGATGCGGTCGCACCACTATTCTCACTTTGATATAACGATTGAAAGCCCCACCGTTAATTAACAAATGGTCGGGCTGTCGGAAAGCTACCTGAGCTTTTACTTTTGAGACACTATATAAATCCCTCTTCATCGAAGTCGGGCTGAAAAGGCCTCGTTCTTCCTTCTGGAAAAAGGAGTGCACTATCCTATTCTCCGTTTGGATGCCTCACCGCTTTGTATGATTCATATGAAGCAATCGGATAGATCCAGATTCCTCTGCTTCTACGGGGATTCAGGATGTGGATTCTGAAGAGATAAGTCTGCATCATCGAAGGTTAGTTTTGCTCAGTGTTAGATCTTCTGAAAACCATCTTTCTATAGAGCCTTTGCGGCTACCTCGCAGCCTTGGCTCTTGAAGAAGTCGGCCGATTCAGTTGGTGACTCTTTTATAGTAACACTATTGAATGATTTACTGTAAAAGGTCCTATGCCATGAAGAGGGTAAGGGAGATTGTATATTCAGGCTATACCAAGAGCTCTTATGCCACAATAATTTCCCACAGAATTGGAATTAAGCCGCACCTTCTTAAATCCAAAGTACTTGCAAACCCACACATTGTTACTGCAATTGCTTAAGCTCTTGAAAGAGTACACCCTTTCTAGTTCAGCCACATGTAAAATGAACTTTTATCAGTCCTTCATGGCCATTTCCTGCATTTGGCTGTGGCCCGTCTGCGTTCAATATGTAGTTGCCTTGTTACATTGGACAGAAATAGTAAGAGCATTTGTCAGACCCTCTAATAACGTTAACCAATCACGCTCATAATGCAAAATATGTAATCCTAAAAGTTTGAACACAATACCACATAATCCCATTCATGATTGTTAGCAAATGCCTTGGCAGATTCTTCACTGTCAAAATCAAGTGCTGAATCACCAACATTGGCATATGGGTCCCCTGTGGATGTCCAGCCCATCAATGGATTTTGCCATCTACAAAGATAAAAGCAGATAGAATGAGAAGAATAAATCTTGATAAAATCGACTAATTCTAGATGAAGGAAAACAATAGAACATACTTCTGGGTTGACAAAAAATTGATTTTCCACTTGCCAAGTTTTCGAGAACCTTGTTGTGACGCTTGATTCGGGCTAGCGAGAAAATGACAACCCGATAGATATATAATTTGTAAACCAAACTTGAGTGAGCATCGAAATATCAATTGGTGGATGAAAGGAGATCTTGGGATACCTTTCTACGAAGATGTTCATCAGGGATTCCAGAAACGCAGCCGATATCGCCGCGGCTATACTCGGGGACTAAAGCATCGGCTAAGAATGATTTGGAAGACGGAGAAAGCAAAGCCGAGCGAAGAAGAAGAGTAGCTGATTTGAAGCTCCGTTGCAGAGATAGAGAGTGAGCTATCCTCGAATTTAGAAAAGTTGATCGAACTTCCGGTACGAATGAATTTTACTGCACGGTGAAAAATAAACAAAACAAAACAAAAACAAAAACTCTTTTAGAGTTTCTCTTACCAGGTTCGAAGAGCGGTTGAGGTTAGAGTTAACCTTCCATTCTGAGTGGGAGACCTCTACAGCAGTTTTGTTATTTCCCTTTTTTTTTTTTCTGCCGATTCATTGTTTCCTTCTTCTTCTTTTTTTCTCGATTTCTGGTGACTATATTTGAGTTGATGCTAATTTACTCCGATTCGGTCGCTGGTGGTAATCATAGATTTGGTAAAATATCAAGTAGAAATTAGTAGAACACTCAACTTTGGAGAACTCACGACACTGAATTTAGATAGTATGATGACTTAAAGAAAACACACATGATTGAAATAAGAGCAAACTCACCAATATGGTTCTCGGATCATAAGGCAGAAAAGGGAGGAGGAACCCCTATTAGCAAGAAACCCGATTCCAAGTCAAGCCTTTTGCATCGTAACACTCGTGAGTTCTACAAAAACTTTAGGCTGCTTTATAAGAGAATTGTACAAAAACTTCAGGCTGCTTTATAAGAGAATCGTAGGTGGTTGAGTTAGGCATGATGCAATCCAGCTTATTAGTAGTACGTCTCTCGCCATCTTCTGGCATCCCCGTACGAAACCCATTCATCCCCAACAATAAACGTCACAATTGTTGGTTGAAGACCTTTATCATCAAGTTTCCTATCCAAAAAAAAAAAAAAAAAAAAATTAGATCATCAAGCCCTCCAAGAAAAGTGGACGATAGAAAAGTTGGGGTGGGTTTTTTTGTGAAGAATAGAGGAATTTGTTTTGTTAGGGTTTAGTATTTTGTTCACTGTGAAAGTTTTATTTCCTATATTTAGTCTCCAGATTTGGAATCATGCATTACGGTGGGTTTTGCAGACTTTTTAAGTGGTTCGGCCAGTTTTTTCTCCACTTTTTTCTTAATCCATCCTGATTTCTCGTGAGTAAAAAGGGTACTTAAAATTAGCCTACGTGGACACCCTCAGAGAGCAGGAAAAGGGACTGCTATTATATATATATAAAGATTGATCAATATGATGAACGAAATCTTTAATATGCGAATTTGCCATATCCATCTTCCAAATAAAAGTGAATTCTAAAAGAATCTTTAACGGAATTGTGGTCCAGATGCAAAACCTGAAGAACGAATCCTACCAATACTTTATTAAAACGGCACATTTTTATTTATTTACTATAAGTTAAATTCATTAAAGGGTGCAATATTTGCAAGTAGAGCTAGAGAAACATGGGCGTATTCTTAACCATTATCCAAAAACTCGAAATTCCATATAATTTGAAATTTCATTGGTGAGTAGTTAGGCCGAAAACTTAGGAGTTGACGGGGCAAATTGGATTATCCATACATCTATCTATACTCATTTAAACGAGAATTCTTCTCCTATTGAAAACGGAAAATATAACATTCCTAAATTAAATCATCCATTAAAATGGAAATTCATACTCTAGGGAAATCACACTTCTAAATTAAATCAATGAGATCCCTCCCCCTATTAACGGGGTTATTAAAGCTACCACAGTTATAGTTAATGGGTTTTTATCAAGATAAATTTTAGAATAACCAGAAAATCAAACTAGTATGTATAAAGTTAAATATAAAGTTATGGTATTAATAGTTTATTCATAAATAAATAGAAAAGATTAACAACTGAGAGTTAAGTGGTAGCAACCATTTATGATAGAGTTATTTTTTGCAAAAACTTTAACCATCATATCAATCCGCATCTCCACTATTTTTTCATTCAATCAAAAGTAGGGATGTTTTCGGTCCGGTTCTTACAGAAATCGTAGATCGAACCGATATACTCGGTTTTCTAAACGTCTAAACTGAATTGAATTTAACCAAGATGAAATCGAACCGAATGTTCAGTTCGATTCGGTTCGGTTATCAGTTTGGATTTTGCCATTTGGGCCTTCTGCTTCAAATCGAAGCCTATATGGACCTACGGATCAAAATATGTTGAATAGTATTGATGTCAATTTAGGCTTGCTGACAAGTTATAACGTCAATCACAAGAAACAAGTATTCAAGTATTGTAACATGAACTATTTAGCCCCCAAAAAAATAGTAATAAAAAAAACTCTAAAATTTTTATATATATCTAGCACCCAATTTGGTTCGGTTTATATTAGTTAACCGAATCCCCAAACTGAAAATCAGGCCTAACTAGTCGATTTTGCCTTTTGAGAACTGGAAACCGAATCGAAAAAGTCAAAAACCGCTAATTTCACCTGGTTCGGTTCATTTTTTTGGTTCCTCGGTTTTTTTTTAATAGCCCTAATCAAAACCTTTAACCATTCCACGTCATTGATCCGTGTCTCACTCCATAGGTGAATGTTCAAACGTAACCCACTCTCACACGGATCGCACCCAAAATTTATTCAAGTTTTCCTCTATAAATAAGGGTGGGATTCGAGCTAATCAAGCCGAGCTTCACCATTCTCAAGCTCAGCTCGTTTATTAAGTGAGCTTTGAAAAAAGCTCAAGCTTGGCTCATATAAAATATAAACGAGCCCGAGCCAAGCCGAGCCCGAGTAATTCGCTTATCGAGTCGAGCTTCATCAAGCTCGTTTGTTATACGAGCTATAATATAAGCTCAAGTTTGGCTCATTTATTAAATGAATTGAATTAGTTCGAGCCGGGCTAGATGAATCGAGCTTCGAGCCACTCGGCTCAAATTCCACACTTACCTATAAATAGGGTGCTTATTTCATTTCCAAAATTGATTAAATTGGTTTCTCAAAAAAAAAAAAAAAACACACACACACACACACACACACAATTAGAGAATAACTAACAATGAGTGATAACAAATGTAAACCTCGAGCATGTGACGGATAAGGTGCTTTGTAAGATAATTGAATATCAATCTAATTGAAGAAGTTGCAAGAAAGAGATGGGTCAAGAAGGGGAAAGAGGTGTCAACAGATGAGGAGTACGATTGTTAATTGATAAACACCTAAAATTGTAGTTTAAACCCTTTAATAATATTTTATTTTGGCCAATTATGTTTATAATAATGTGAATTTATAACTATTTACTTATTTTTGTGTATTTCAGGTTTCAGAATTGATGAATAAGTGTTGAAATGATGTCAATTGTGCATGAAAATAAGCTAAATTGATTGCTAGATGAAAACTATGGAGAAAGGCTAATATTTATGAAGAAAAACCCAAGTCAAAGAAGTCAAGTGAAAGTCAACCCGGATAGAAAATTGTTGAAAAGTCAACATAACTTCAAACAGTCATATCTTTAGACTCAAAGCTCTGATTGAGACTCATTTTATATCAACATAACCGGCTCGAAAATAGCTTTCTAACCGTCTAGGCCTCAACCCATTTGGAGTAGTACAAGACTACAAGTTAATGAAAAATAGTGCAAAAGTAAAACGCTATAAATTTGGACCTTAATTATTGGACCTAGTGAAATATTTTAGGCCATGAGCTCAAGCTATGATGGAATTTCAACCAAGCCATATAAAACCCTACTTGTTCCATATAAAAGTAGTGGTTAACTTCATCTCTAAGTATCGATTGTATTATCCAACTTTAGTTTAATTTTTAGGGTTAGAAAATTAGGGTTTGGTAGCCACCATTATTCCACCATCAATAAAGCTCCCACCTTTTTTCATCCAAATAGCATAATATATTCTTTTAATCATGTTCTTGTAGTTATTTCAATGACATTAGGCTAATACTTTAAGTAGAGAGAGTGATTATGAAACCTAATGAGGAATAGATTGTTAAAGTAGAATTATTCATTATGTATGTTTTAATAGGTTGTCAACCGGATGACCGAATATTCAACGGTAGTGGTCTTATTCCATTCACCGTTCATGGTGAGTTACGCCATCAAATAGGATTGTTACTACTAGAACCTGGGAAAATGGGATAACCCTCAATTTTGACTATCCGTGAGTTACTCGAGCACCGAATGTTTATCAGGCTTGTGCATGGTCGAGCTGCACGATCATATACGCCGCACGGACTCTGTCAGCACATGCTTCGAGTCATGTCCGTGACACAGGGACAGATCCAAGATTGCCACTCAAGGGGGGTTGCTACTACTAACACACACTACTAACATTTTTTTTTGGGGTGGGTGAATCTACTATCTATATACTAAAGCAAAAACCTCTAAAATAGATTTTTCTCTCTCCTATATGGCACTCTAATATGAGAGATAATATTTTCTCTCTCCTATGTGGCACTCTAATATGAAATATAGTCTTTTCTAATAGCCTACAATTCTACGTACATGGAACCTCTTTGGAGAGTTTGAATGTATTTCTAATTCTTATATTTGGAGAGTTTGAGTGTATTTCCAATTCTTATATATTTGATGGAATAAAAAAAATTGCTAAAAAATAGGTGATTTGTAGAAGGTAATTTTCTATTACAAATCAAACACTTTTAGTGTTCCAATTCTTATATATTTGATCAAATAAAAAAAATTGCTAAAAAATAGGTGATTTGTATAAGCTAATTCCCTATTACAAATCATATCATACACTTTTAGTGTCTATGATAAAACACCGATTTATTTCGAATATATCCTTAACGCGACCTCAAAAACACAACATATTAATTCTTCAGTTAATAACTTATTATAGGGTGTAAAATTAGCTTCCGACGGTTCCCCACATTCTCTAAGGATTATGTGAGATATCATCATGGAGTAGGATCTTGCCAAGTTGTATAATAATATGATGTCCTATATGAGCCACTCTTGGTATTGAATAAGAAATCTATTATTGAATTTGCATTGTGATAAGCATTTCAAAGCGATGGAACTACAGTTGAAGTTGCAATATAATAGCTCAACAACCTTTATTCGATACGCAACAAATTTTGATTCTAAAGAGAGCCACCTAAATATTTTTTGGCTGTAGGAATTTTAATAATTTTGGAGTAAAATATATCGAAGTTTAAAAATTCTTACGAGTGTTCTACTGATAATTGATGGATGATAATTATTTGGTCCAAAAGAGTGAAAAGTGTTTGTGTGGATTATTGTTATACTTATTTTTGTGGCACTTTATTGATACCATCAAACTTAACCCTTTCAACATTAGTGCAATATTGGAAGAACTTTGTGGTACTATTTCTTCATCCGAACTTTGTTTTGCAATGTGTTTGCAAAAACATTGAGAATAAATAAATCTACTATAAGAAATTAGGAAAAATGTGAAATAAGATAGAATATTTGAGTATTTTATTGTAAGTTCAAGGTATGTGTTAGAAGCTTCAAGTTTGGAAAGGGAATGTTATTTGAAAGGCACACTCTTCTTCCATCCATTTGATTATTAGATTGCTCAAATCGGAAAACTAATGGTCATTACTCATTTTACCCACTCAATCTTACGTTAACACTTTGACATGTTCTCATTGACGAAAGATATAGAACGACATGATATTCTTTGTTATTCATGTTAGAATTGAATAAGTATATTTTGCATGTATACAAATAATCACCTAGAAAAAAAGAAAATACTTAGGGGAGTATTCTAAGTAGGTGAACGCATTTTCTTGAAAGAGAATTTTTTTTGCATTCATCAATTCATCGTAGAACATGTTTATGTGATAAATCTTTTCAAGTAGGAGTAGTGTATTTTTTGAGGATATGGAAACAATCAATCCGTTTTAGTGATTTGATAGATATTTTAGTGATTTGTACACATTAGTACATAAGCGGTGATGATTTACTGCTAAATCACCATAAATCTAAGAAAACTATTATACAAGCTAGATCAAGTTTAAGATAATTCCATTTAAAAATTACGGATTAATATCATAAACAACAAAGTGAAGAGGCTATCTCAATTTGATCCCTTAGTTTCCAAGTACTTGTGCACTATAATCGTTATTCATTAACGTATTTCAGTTTATTTTCAATAAAAATATATTCTGATTCGAAAATTTGTCGCTAAATCACCATAAATCTAAAAAAACTATTATACAAGCTAAATCGAGTTTAAGGTAATTTCATTTGAAAATTATGGATTAATCTCCTAAACCACAAAGTGAAGAGGCTATCTCAATTTGATCTATTAGTTTCCAAGTACTTATGCACCATAATCGCTACTCATTAACGTATTTCGGTTAATTTTTAATAAAAATATTTTTTGATTCAAAAATTTGTGTGAGACATTTTGTAAAGTCTTTTCAGTGCACAAAATATTTAATATATTCCAGGCGTATGCCCAGATCCAAAATATAGTTATTTATTATTACTAGATTTTTGGACCCGTTCAACGAACGGGGACCGTTTATATATATATTTTGGATCAAAAATCTTATTTCCAAACTATATTAAAACTCGGAAAGTAAATTAATTGATCGAAGTTTCCAGCGCCAATAATTTGTAAGACTAAATTTTTTTTTTTTTTTTTTTTTTTTTTATCAATAGGCCTTATAGTGTATTAAGATATCCAAATTTTGGGCTGTCTTTTAATTTTCATTTTTTTTAATGGATTTTATGATAAATGTTGGCTTACTTCTTAGCCCATTAGTATACTTAATTAGCACGTGGTCTCACTTTCACTACTTGTATGTCTAATTTCCACACGTGTATTCTCACTCTCATTTTTTTAAGAAAGGAAATGGGTTAACCTATCTCTCGAGTATCTATCTTCAGTTGACTTTAGCGATGAAGTAAATTCAGTCGCTCTTAAATGTACTTTTATTTTTCCCAATATCCTTTGAACTCGCTCTCGTTTTTTATAGTGTCATAATTTTCTATCGTTAGTTTGTTGCCAAGTTCATGATAAGCTTACTGATGTACACGTAATGTGTAAAGTAAGGTTTTTCATCTGTCACGGAAAAGAAATCCAATGCTAAAATTTATAAGTTGTTGGTGGGTAAATTTATAAGTTTTTTTTATCTCTTGATTGATTTCTAAAGCATTTGCGCTGGGAATGGCTATGCGAAGAGTTAAATCTGTCAAAGTATTGACGTATTATGAGGGGTTTATGGCTGGTTTATCTGCTGGTGTCCTTAAGTAGTTGTTTATTTTTCTACTATTAATTAATGTTGTGTTCTCATACTTGGTAACAAAATTTGCTCATTTCTGTCAATTGAAAATTCCATGTCTTTTGTGCTCAAGGCTTGATCATGTTTTTGGAAATGAAAACCCTGGATTTTATAGACATTTGTGGTGCTCATAAAACGAAGATCTTATCATTAGTTATTCGTTGCCAAGTTCATGATAAACTTGCTGCTGTACATAGAATGTGTATGTGAAGCTTTCTTTTTTTCATCTGTCACGAAAAAGAAATCCAATGCTGAAACTTATAGGTTGTTGGTGGGTAAATTGGGAATTGATCATGAAGGTTTTGTAGATAAGAAACGGCTACTTAAACATCCTATGCTTTCTTCATTGAGTGAAAGTTTGTATACCATATAGCTGTAGTGTACTTGGATATTTAAATCATATCATATTCTTAGTGTTTTTGATATACTAATTGTTTCTAGTTATTAGAGATATCTTTACATTTGAAGAATGTTTTGTTTGAAGGTCTTTTTGTCAAATTTTAGTAAAGTTTTTTCCCATGTCTTATATGTATTTTTATTTATTTATTGTTTTATAGGTTCTCTTGGAATTTACTGAACGGGTGCCATTAAATGAAATAATTTTTTGCAAGTATTTGTTAAAAGACTTGCAAGTATTTGTAGTTAAGCTATAAACATGATACATTAGCCATTAATCAGTAGATTATATACTTTTCCTTTAATAAAAATTTCATTTATTCACGAAATCATAAACAATTTACAGTCTATACATGACTTGCATGAACTCTAAAAATCTTGAGTCAATATCTACTTACTCAACATAAGTTTCATTATGAAGTCAGTGCACGAAGCTTAGGCCACGCTCAATGAAATGATCCGAGAGAGTTAAAAATTTGATATACTTTCACATATTTGTGAAAAGTAAGAGATGATTTACAGGTGCAAACTTCTCTAACTACAACAGAATGCCATACACTTTCAATAAAAGTAGGAAATGAAAACCTAAACCAACAATTAAGATTAATAACACTAAAAGCAATTTTTTGCAAGTACATTGAAGTCCAATGACTTCAAATATAGTCATCTACCTTGATCAAGTTGTCATCTATGTTGATTATTATATAGCCCTTTCGGCTTTCTCCAATTGGATATGTGCTAATCAATTATATACATCTCATTTTGTATTATCCAATTTTATACCAACTAACTAAAACAGGAAGAAAAAAAAAACAAAGATAATAGGCTTAGGCAAACCCTCGTCTGCATTAAAACCTTATGTAAATCATTCGATAAACTTGTTTGTTACAATATCAATTAGACTTTTATCTAGTGGAAGAGTAGTACATACATGAGAACCTTTATGGAATGAGATAAGCTAGCCATTACATCGGGTGCACTATTTACTTCTTGGCACACATAGTTGCAGTTGAGAGTTTGATCCCTGTAGATATTTTTATGGCTGCAAGCAAGTTTCTGCAATGCCATGGTGCGTCCTTTAAGCCCTTTGAGATTTTGAATTTTCTTAAAAGTGTTTGAACAGACAGAGACTTTATTGATGCTTTGCTACCCACATAGATATTAAGTCCTATCTCCATTGTTTTGAGTTCCTGGTACAATACTCATCTCTTTGACCCTCCTGTGTGTAAAAAATATCTTTCGCTCATGATTTATTGACATGTTGACTGTGCACAGTGTCATTAGCGAAAAATCTCAAGTTCAACTGTAGATTGAAAAGTTGAGATGATCAAATCACTTAAAACATAAGCAATTTACTACAAAAGGAAAATATTTCCTCCGATCAATAGATATACAAAAAGGAATACCATACCTATGGAATCATAAAATAAAAATATGAGAAAGTCATATATAATCACTAATTATTGGGGGAAAAAATGTATATATAATCACTTAAATTGGTATCAAAGACGTATAGTTCTCCAATCTCATTGACCTACGGACATGCAAATTAATATTTAAAGAAAGTCACATTTAGCCTATTAAAAATGAATTACTCACCTGAAGGTTTCAAGTATATGTAAAGACCAACTCTTCTTTTATGTTTGAACTTTGCAGACAACCAAAGAACTTGCCCGATGGCATGGGCACTTGTCGAACGTTGCACTGCATTGCTTCAACTGAAAGGTGCACGTAGTTTTGTGCAATGAGCTATGTTGTGATAGTAGTTATTGTAGTTCAGAAAGAAAAACAAACATACTAAACGCCAACATAGTATAAAACAAATATCTAAAGGCCGCCCTATATATCACTCTTATGCTATGGTTGTTGAATTCATTGCTCTAAAAATCAATATGCAACCTTGCTCCACACTTCTCAATGTTCCCCCTGAAGTGAATTGAATCTTCCCGCATCACCAAAGAATTTAATTAGTGAATGGTATGAATTGACACACAATAGGTCCAGAAAGGACTTGGCACGCCATGAGAACATTGAGAAAAGGGTAGACAGTGTAGAGCCTTTAACAGTTAACAATGATGATGCAAGTGATACTGAAGCATGATTAGTTCATATAAAAAATTTTAAGATCATAATGACATTCAATATGAATAGTACCTTAATAAATCAAGATTGTTCAAAGATCCATTTTCCCAAAGAATTCAAGAACTCCACTAATGGACTTATATTTGAAGTCCGTCAAAGACAAATATGAGGAATGTGGCCTAAACCAAAAAGAAAAAGTGAAGGAAAGAATACTAATGCCATTTTTATGTACCTTAATCAAACAATGTTTGGATGGCCATTTTGCTGAGATGCTATAGTGATCTATATACGATAGCCTTTACAATGTTATGCATGTGTTAATTCTCCACAGAGCCTGACATACCACGCGACATTCCTATAAATATTTTGATAATAAATATGTTCACGTCAGTAAGCAATTTACTAACCCATAACCATATCTAGCTTATCAATAAGCTTCAATTAAGAGTTCGGTTTAAACTCCACATGTATTCCTTAACTACCTCAGGTCCTTCACAACTTAAATAGTTTATTCCGATGATATTTGAGAATATCCGGTATGTATATAGTATTCTTTATCCCAAGAACTTTATAAATGGATCTTGCTTGAGATTATCCACAAAGTGAATTAAGAGGCTTATTTGAAGTCACGTAGTACAAAGTTTAAAATCCTCATGGAGATGAAGTGTGAGAATCCAATATTCCATTATGTGCTCTCTTTTTGGAAGCATAACATCTATCTCCCATTCAATCCTGCTAGTGGACGTTCTTCATCTCACTTACATGATGTGCATGATTAAGGAAGGGTAAGCAGTAATTAAACTAACATTAAAATTGATTTTTTTAATTAAACAATTAAATCAATTCAATTGACACATAGATCAAAACCATGAGAAACAATAAATTCATAAGAACAAAACTTGCCTGAAAATGAAGCTTATATCGAAGAGACTCTTTTTACATTTTTTTATTTGATAAGACTGGTCATGATTATCACAATTTTATCAAATTGTGTAACATACTATAAAAGCACCCTATATAAGGATCCCCTTCTTACAACTACAACACCTTTGGCTAAGTGGGTTAACTAAAACATTGTGAATTTGAGTTACAACGGTCATAAGTTAATTTCACTCTCAAGAAGTAAAACCATTAAACCTAACAAATGACTTCGGTTGTGTTTTATCTTTAATTTACTTGGGTAATTAAGTCAAGTAGCATCCAAAATATTGAACCACTTCAAAATATGGTTTTGTCAATACTCACTTCGGATATAGAAGGTGAAACCATTTGTAAGAAGGTTCATAAAAACCATATACCGATATTTCATTTATTATACACGATAAATGTAGAATGCTTACATTTGTAATGGCCTGGTAGGATTGCAAATATGATTTCCATCAGTTTGAACCGCTCCAAAAAATTCTGCAACCACGATAACGAACAATAGGAATCAACACTTACAATTTGAGTTACAAATATATTCATCAGATAACAAAATTCTTATTTCATGCAGAAGCATCCCATTATAGTGTTACATTATATTGTAAAAAAAAAAGGGAGTGTTAGTAACAATTAGATGCATATGCATGGACACACTTAATAATTAACATTATATTCATATAATATATCAAAGCAAATAGATGATCATCATCTACATATTAGATAATCAGATTCGTGACACAATGTTTCCATACACACGTGGTTAAGAAAAAGATTATATGAGTAGAGAATCCTCATATTCGACCTTTCGTCGATTTATATTTTTTATTTTAAAAAAAAATCTAGAGATTAGTCAACATTTTATACACTTAACACTGCAACTTAAGTGTATATAAAGAGAAACACAAACAATGACAAAATGGAGATTACCCATGCCACCGATTGCATATGCCGTGTGATCTCGATCTATGGCGATGAAGAAGATAACTGCAGTGACTCCAAATCATATTCAACCAAAAATTCCAACAATCAAATATAATCAACAACTTATTTCAAAAAAAAAAAAAGCGGTCATAATCAACATCGAAAGTTGAACAATAAAATTGTTATTGATCTTATAAACACAGGTTTTAGTCCCTTAGAAACCTTGTCCAATGCAATTTGAATTTCAGGCCACTTGGGGTTGCAAGTAAATGTGGTGAAAATATCAGGAGTTCCAGCCCATCTGGAAATGGCTATGGCATCCTAATAATTTTGAACCATATATCTTGGACCACCTATAGATGATGGTAAAACTAATCATTTGTCATTATATATTCATTTTCAAAGGTTGCAAGTGAGTATTTGGGATTTAATTTAACTTACTTGTAAAAGACGATGGTAAAACTAATCGCCTACCAACAGATGCAGGTTTAGTGTCCCCATAAACAACAGCATCAACCAACCCTTGGTTGGTATAGTTCAACACGAATCGTATGTTGGTTATTTCTAACCCACGAAAGCCTCATTTCCTCAGCAGCAGTGTATGCATCAACCCAAAATTGTTGCTTCAATCGACCACCTATAAATATTGTTAGTCCTTCATTTGCTCTCATTTGCATTCTAAAAGCATAATACTCTCTCATGGTAACATGTTGTCTATTACCAACTTTACTACCATTTCTGTATTTGATTTCAAGCCTATACCCATCAGCTCCATCAGGAAATAAGAGAGGGTATTACATTGACATAAAACTTGGAAAAGTATCATCGATTCTCTTCAAGTTGTATCCTTTCTTGTCAACAACAACGTCACGGTGACCTTGAGATTCATCTCCATTACCAACAATGAGACCAGCTACCTCATTAGAAGTTGGCAAGTTGTATACTCTTCCGTCAGTCTGTCTTGTACTAATGGGGTCTTATACTAACATCAGCGATTTCAGATTTTGTAAATCTATCTCCGCCATTCTCAGAACTCTTAGCTATTTCATTTGTTTTCATTTAACATTTCAATGAGTCCCGCTATAATGTTTGGATCCAACGGTTTTTTTTTCTTTTCAATCTTTTTACTAAAAGAGTTCAATCTGTTTTGCATTTCATTGGCTGTATCATATACGTATAATTGGCCAAATTTAGGAATCTGACCTGGCATAAAGAAGAAAAACAAAATAAACACGTAAAGTACATGTAATGACAAAATTATTAAGAAAAATCAAATGTCAAATTATTTTCTCCATTGTTCATTAAAGAAAATTATACATACTAAAACAATATAATATTTTGCACTTTATTTGTTGTATACATGTATAACTGACCAAATTTAAAAGGCTAACCTGGAATTGGTAGCAAGGTTCCAATTTTGTGATGATTCTGCCCACTAATCTTATAAACATATGGCCTCTTTCCGTTGTTTATTTTTTTATCAACCACTCCTCCAGTTGATGTGAAAGCAAACATCGAGTTATACGCCCATATATTTTCTCTATAATTTGCTGATCTTGTACCATTTTCATAATCTAGTAGTTGGTTTAGGAATGGAGGTGCATCAGCCAGAACAGGAAGTTGAACTTTTCCATGTAGGCAACATATTCCAAACTTTGGTTTTTTGGTTTGTCTTGTTCGCCCAACCCTTTCTTCATACCATAATATTGCTCCACAAAACGAACACACACAGTTTGGTTCTCCAAAATTCCATGCTTCTTGAAAATTTTCTGTGTGAAAAAATAACAAAATAACACAGTTAAAATTTTTACATTCTAAGTATCAAAATAACATATATTTAGATTCTTACTTGTATGTTCACTTTCTCTAAGCATCATGTCTTCATATGAATTGCTATCTTCATCACCATCTGATTCACATCCATTGATTTGTGAATAGTAATCATCATCTCTGAGCGAATCAAAACAGTTTCTTTTTCTCTTGAGGTCTGTTTTTTTTTTAAATTGGAATTTCTTTCATTAAATCCTTCTTTAGCTAATTTTGCAAATCACCAACACCTAGAGGTCTATTCCTCTTTTTTGCTAAAGAAGACATCCGATTAGATCGATTAAATTTACATTCTTCTTTACTTAGTACTGGAGTACTAAGAATTGGTTTTTTTGCCGAACAATTTTCAGGGTCAAATACATTTGGTGTGTGTTTGTTAAATTTTAACTCATGGAAAGGAAAGGAAATAAAATGGGTGGTCCACTATGGAATGGAATGGAATGGAATGGAAAGGAAATAATTTTAAATGGTATGTGTTTGGTAAACTGGGGAAAGGAAAGTAAAAACTAGGGAAAGGAATAATCATGTTTGTTTGCAAAAGCTATGGAAAGGAATAATTGTATTGTTGAGTGGAGTGTATTAGTAGTAAGTTCTTATTTATCTATTTCCTTTCCTTTCCTTTCCACAAAAATTTCAGGGGTTAGCTAAAGACACAAAACCTTTTCCATTTGTTTCCATATGGAAAAGCCCATTTCCTTTCCATGGGTAAACAAACGCCTTAAAAACTATGGAAAAGGTGGACCACTTTTATTTTCCTTTCCTTTCCATAGTATTTCCTTTCCTTTCCATCATAACAAACACACCCTTGTTCTTGATCTTCTTGCAGCTCTAGGTTTAGTTGTATTATGTGCTGCTTTGACACTATTTGTAGTACGCTTTGTTGTCCCTCTTGCAACCATATTAGAACTGTAAGTTGCATAAGACATAAAATTATTATAAGAACTACTAAAATTTACTAAAACAAATATAATAGCTATCAATAAAAGCATTATCTATTAGTTTTGTATGTTTGTACATGTTGAACAGGCTATGTTATATCTGACCCAAAGCAACAAAATAATGGCAAAGAGGCTTTAGTCCTACTATCTACCCTTGATGGCATATCACAATCAGTAATGGGATACATTCAAAGAACAAAGAGTGTCTCTTGTTTCTCTCTGAAAACTAAAATCTTCCTGTTAGAAAATGTTTGAGTTGTTCGATTGTGGTTCACTTTTAATCCGATTATCAATATTGTAACAATCTTGGTACCAATTAGAATCAAAATTCAAGTACAAACTATTGGATTGCGATTTGATAATGATGAACGCAGTTTGGAAAATAGTAGAGCGATTTCTAATTTAGCAGAGCATGCTTTGTGTTTAATCTCCTTCAAAATTGTGAAACTACGGTTTTGATTTTGGAGCGATGGTAGTAGGACGGTATTGTGGCATTTCTAAGTCCCCATCTCCAAGCAAAAAAAAAAATCAAATCAAACATAATATAAACAGTAAGAAGAGTACCTGATTTGGTGAACAATGTACAGGTTTTGGTTGAGTATAGAGACGGTAAGGAGGTGTTTTGGTTGAATATGTATAAATGAATAGTAGATTAGGGAGATTAAGCAAATCTAGGGAGGTATTTATAATTATTTAGCATTTTTTTTTTTTTTAGGAGTCGTTCAATTACTACATGATTTGTATATAGATAGGAGATAAGGCATGATTTCGTAGGAGGCTCAATTATTAAGTGATTTGTATATATCTTAAATTAGATTTTTTTTTTTTTCAATTAGCTAGAAGTTATTGTATTCCAAAAGGAGGCTACTTCTTGGTCTATATATAATTTTCATTGGGTATAGAGCAACTATAGTAAGTTAGTAACTATATACACTTGTAAAAATAAATTTTAAATGAGCAATGGACGTAAACCATACATTCTTTTATAGATTTTAGAATTGATATATTGACTATAAGAGAAGGTAATCTTGATCAAGTTTTTCATGGGCACAGATATATCATACACTTTAATTTTCTCGATGCCCATAGAAAATAACATATGTTTTGACGAACATTGAGATGAGCAAACTGAACCTTTGTTATCTCGGCAATAACAGGTTTTGTCCGAGCAACCCATATCTACCTATGTTTGCCTTCATGAGGGGGTGAAAGCATATACATGATTAACTACTCAATGGTATGCATATTAATTTTTGGTCTGGTCTCGTGGTGATAGGAAGTTACTGAAATCTTAATTGAACATTTTGTAGCAACTCTGTGCCTCTGCGGTATACATTCTAGGCCCTGGCATATCTCTAACAGGGGAGCTCACGATGTATGGGCCCATAGATTAGCTGCACTGGATGCGGAACAATGAGCCTGTTTAATTTTGTTGTGTAGGCAATGGTTCTTCAGAATTGAAGTCTGCTGCTATGCGTATGTGAATGAAATTAGTGATCTTCTTGGACGTATTCTCATCTATTTAAAGAGACCTACTTAGCCAGGACTGCTGCTTCAGCAGCATCACTTTCCTTGGTGGAATTTGCAAATGTTCTCCCAATTTGACTATTTAGACAACGCCTTACAACCTGGCAAGCCATCTCATTTTACATAGCATCCCATAAACCGTCGCTTGCTAATATGACAAACTCGTCTTTCTCCGTATGCTCTGTTATGCTGATCTCTGGTACAGAAATCACATACAATTTAAGGTACTGATCGCCTACATTCATCATATTTAGATCTTAGTTACGTTCAGAAGATAGCATAAACAGCAGGAAGTAAGACTAATTCCATTTCTTAAAGGATAAATCATTGGACATACCTATGGATCGAGAAGTAGCAAGCACTCCTAGTACTCTATAACCATTCCAATTTATGACTCTTCCACCAGCGGCTTCTACTCCTTCCATTTCATCTAGTCTATCAGGCTGCAGAAAGATGTTTCCCACGCTTGGAGTTAAGAACTTGTAAATAGTTCACAAAATAAACACACATTTTATTTTCAAAGTGAAAAGTTTTACATGATGCATCAAAATCTAATAGTCCACAATGGAGTCATGATGCCTTATCATAAGCTAGCATCGGATGCATCGATCGTGAAGGAGATAGAATCTGATTTTACTGTGGGTGGTTGTAATTAGAACATCGGATTAAAATCATACTTGCAAGTATGTGCAACTGTTGCAGATGTTGATAATGAGGAATATGACATCCTGGTGAATGCTCTACGACAGATTGACCAGAATAGTGTATCTGCATCCGAAATAACCACCCCACAGGTTGGTGCTCAACAAACTAAACATCGGTCGACATCGACGCGACTTTCACGTCAGTTTGTTGCTGAACATAGGAACAACAGTGGGGTAATACTTTCATGAAAAATCATATAAAAACAGTTGAGCGATTGGAAAAAAAAAAACTATTGCAAGAAAAGCATACCTTGCAATAGAGCGATTGAAGAAGGAGAGAAGTGGAAGCAAGTCACTGCATCCGATATTGGTGCAAGAGATTGAGCAAACGTTAGGAATTCCAGCACAAAAAAAATAGAATCTCTAACACTGAAATCAAACAAAAAAACACCAATTTCAACCAAACAAACAGAAACCAAAGCTAAACCTACTTCAATATACCAATTTTTGTTATTAAGGTTCAGTTTGTGTTCCGCGAACTCAATAACCACTAAATGAAACTATAGCGGATAGGTTTTCGATTTGGTATTATCTGTGGATGAATTCAGGGGTGTGAGCCTGTGAGGTACCTAACACAGTATTAACAATTGATAAAGGTTTTATCCCTTGTTGTTTCTGTTTATCATCACCACATATTGAAGCATCATTACCAAAACAAAAACAACTATAACATTTATAAAGAGATCAAAAAAATAATAAGAGTTAGATCATCTTAAGTATATACATTGCTTCTCTAGTAGCTTGTTCAACCTATTTTTCATCAAATCATGTACTGAGATTATATATACTGCAAACACCTGGGAAAATAAAATAAAGATAAACATCTGGCAGGGCCTCGGTTTGTATATTTTTTCATTTATTTAGCAGGCGACTAACTTAAAACACAATGTATTACCTTGGAAAATTATCCAACTATGTGGCATCCTCGCTCATCACATTCACATAAAACATTAAGGAGAAACAAATCAACATCATAATAAAGAGTCTTGTGATCAAGAAACAATTTTGCCAAACAACACATATTCTGGCCATACACCTTGTTCTTCATGTAACGAACCTGCTTTAAGTTTTAGAGATCCACACACTATATCATTTCAAGCAAACCGTGGTTGAAAATCACAAAACCTACCAAACTTTAAAGGGCGCTTCATGAAATTGAGAAAAAATTCACAGAAATACAACTTTAGAGAGTCGATCATTGTTTTCTGGCGGGAAAGGGGAGAAATACCATGTCTCGATCTCATTTAGCTTTTAAATGGTGATTTGGACTTGAAAAACTGTTTCGTTAACATAATACACAACTTTTGAAATTAGTGACTTTTCGTCACTCATATACCTAGATATGCCACCAGAATTTTCAAATGGTTCTCAAAAACTCATTTGCAAACGAATACTTAGGCTTTTCAGGAAAAATTTAGTGGAGGGGCTAAATCCCATTTTCTTTATCTCTAACAACAATTCATGAAAACGGGCAGATTTATTACACAAAGCTCGAGGGCTTGTCATCAAGGACATTGAGATATTGGACTTAGGGACACCATGGTATCGCAGGATGGCGATGTTCGGTCCCAATACCCTTTCTATATTATAGAGCACCCGAGCAACCCGACTAAGAATGATGGTGAATCTATCATCTGTGGGTGCGAGGCTCTTAAGGAAATCGACAGATGGGACAATTCTCTTCTGTAAGCTTGATGTCAACAAATTTGAGTCCGTGGATAGGAGTTTACCCAGATTGGGTCTGAAATGCCAATGTTCTTGTAACATTCAAGCTTGGGTTTCGTTTTTTTTTTCGGGGAGAGGCTAGAAGGAGTCGAGGGTGGTAGGCAATGAGTTTTGAGATGTGGGCATCAATGAAACCATAGGATTTGAAGAGAGACGAACAAAGTTAGGTTTAGTAATTGTGGATTTCTTGATAACAACTTTTTGGAAGCTTTGAGAGTGATTCTAAGATTAACCCACACTTATTTATGAGGTAATCTACTGTGAAACTTGCTTTCTCCTCCTCATCATTGGGTTTTGGGAATCTGAATGGTGATGGTTTTTGGAACAAATACAAACAATGGCTAACTTTCGGTCTTGAATCTCTAACAATATTTCTGCATACATAATGAAATTGATGGAACATTGTATAAAAGTAAGTTTAGTTGACACTTACAGAATACGTTTCCATTCATGCCTGTTCTTCATAATCCTCTCTCAAAATGTGAAACTGAGCCTTAAACAAACCCAACAGACAGGCAGAGGGACACATTTGATTGATGGGTTTTAAAGGGTTGCACCGGTGCTACCCTTCCAACTGAAGTAAACCGTCCGCAGCACATTCTCTGTTGTTTAAAATCCAAAATACATAAATTTAATTACCACTTTGTATCTTCCACACTTATGCACTAACATTTTACAGAAGTGCAAACATGTTAAGTATGATAAGGACAACCTTCAAACTTAAATTGTAACATACAACCACTGAAATTGAAGATTATAAAAATGTGTAATTGATTGAACTGCCTGGAACGGCATTGGTGTCTTTTTCTTCGTTGTAATTGGGTGGTTTTAAAGCTTTAGTTTTTTATTTTTATTTTTATTTGGATAGAACTCTGGCTTGGTAGGGAAGAAGATAAAAGTGAGATGTAGGATGCGTAGGGTTTTTTGTTTTTTCCAAAAATTTCGGTGCTTTTAATATTATTGTTTTGAAATTGGGCAAAATTTCTATGAGATAGGGAGGTGAATATAATTTGAGAATAAACAAAGGAGATTTAAACAAATCTAGGGAGGTGTGACTAATTATTATTCCATCCAATTTTTTATGAACCAATCATATTGATCAAAGTGCAAAATACACTGATATGGTGAGGAGAGAGAATGTGCACGAGCTTTTCTATATATATATATAGATTTTTTTGACGGAAAAGTTGGGCCTGGATCCGCCCCTTATACTATCGGCGGGCTCTTTCAACGATATATATTTCAGTTAATTTACTGTGATTATGCCAAATCTCCAAAAAGTTGTGATATTTCAGCTAATTTACCAGAGATTGTGACATTTCAGTTAATTTAGTTTTTGCTGAATTATCACCCCCATTTGCCAGTTGTGATTCCAAGAATCTAGGTGTGTCAAAATTCCGAACTAAACAGTTGACTCCAGCTGATGATCCGCTACATCAAACTTTTTTCACCATCCTTCTTCCTTAAAAAAATTAACATGAAGAAAACCTTAAAATTCCCAAAACCATGACAAACAAAACATTAAATTCCAGACATACCCTTGAATCATGTACATACCAACTTCACACTTGGAAACCATTTCAACAACAACTCCAAACCTTAACAAAAACCCTCGACTCCTCAGATCACACCTCAAAACCTTATTACAACTCTTCCACTTCAACACCCACACCCAATGGTGCTCACAATACCAAAAGACCGTGTCTTTTCGATAGAAGTTTTTCTATTGATACAATTGACATGTCCAGATTGAACTTAATTGAAGATGGGGAGAAAAATTTAGTTAATAACAAGGACAAGTTTAAGTGGGTAGCTAGGAAAAGGAGACGGAGAGGGTCTAGGTCGGTTTCGGGTAGAAGTAGTGATAAGAGTGGGACTAGAAGGTGTTCTATTGGCGCCTCAGGGGCGTATGCCACGTGTTCGGATTTTCCTATTGCCGCTGGGACGGATTCTAGTGGGGAATTGTTTGTTAATGGGGATGTGAGTTGGTCGTCAGATGTGAGTGAGGCAAAGAATTCGAGGAAAGAGGGGAGGGAGAGTGGTGAGAAGGAGAGTTTGGGGTCTGGGCTTTGGCAAATTGGAGGTGTGGATGTTGGAGGGAATGAGTCTGGGTATGGGAGTGAGCCGGGGTATAGAGGGGATGCGGAGTTTGGATACGGGGATGAGTTTGATGAGGAGGAAGATGATGTTTGGGGAGAAAGAATTGGAGGTAACTAATTTTTATTTAGATTTAATTTACTGGGAAATGTAGTTGTCTCATTTGTGTATAGTTATTCTTCATGACTTGGATTCAGATGCATAGGAAACATAAAAATGTGATGTACTGATGTACATTTGTTATGGAATATGGAGTTTTCAAATTTAATTAGTTTTAGACAACAGCCTGATGGTAGTTCTCAAGGTACACCTTGTGAAGGATGCTTCAAATAGTAAAAGAAGAGACTTTTATTTGGTTTTTGTGCACATTGTTATTCCTGATTTTTGTCATGCCTTGTGGGTTATTTACTTCCGAAAGTTTTCATTTGTTGCATTGACATTCCCTCTTAGTAAAGAATTGTTATTTGTGGGATTCAAAAATGATTTAGAATGTTGGGTCGAAGACCGATCCTGGTGTTAAACCTTTTTGGACATGTCCATTAAACACATGAATTAATCTGTTCTCAGTGTAGATAAGTAGAATATTATCTTGGTTGATGGAGCTATGAAATTATTTTCCTTTTGTTTCCTTGGACCTGGGAAGCTCCTGATTAGCATGTCATTTTACGTTCTCAAACATGATTTTATCTCATCATGTTTGTGTACATTTACCCTTACTTTTGAGTGCCTTCAATTGGTTACTTAGTATATGCTTTGAGGGTCTGAAAATAAATTACGATAGATTCGAAGGATAGCAAAAGTTTAGGTGAAAGATACCTTACAATTGAGGTTGAGTGATAAAGGTGAATGCACAAGAAATGGGGACAATTTCTCCACAGTGATGTGCAGGCACTCAACATTGGGAAGGAAAAGCAAAGTAGGAGGCTAATTTGCATTTGTAGTGAAGAGTGCTGAGAGATAAGCATTTATACTTTTATAGCTTTTTAAATTTTAAAACGGCACATATCTTGATCCCAAATTGTTTTCTTCGTTATAATGAAATTATCAATTCTTGATGAGTTCAGTTTTGACTAGTGAATACCAAATTCTAAAAACAAAACTTAGCTTTCTGTGTTTAAGAGGCCTGTTGTACTTTATGTCAAGAGGAAAGCCCTTGTGTTTAAGAACTAGCCTGGAGAGTTGGTTACATGGTCTAAGAGCACATTAACATGTCACTAAGGCGTGCTAACGTGTCTTGAACATTAATTTTGATGGGGAGTGGTGTAGGCACATAGAACGGCTTGATATGTTCAACGTATCTGCATTGTGTTGTATCATGACAGATATTTTGAGAAGGAAACCAATAACCGGCCACTCCATTCTTCCCTCTCAAGAAGAGTAAAGCACAGATCTAGGAAAAAGGAGTTACCAAGTATGTGGTATAGAGCTGGTGCTTGTCACCAGAAGATTTAATTTTGGTTTTTATATCCATTAGAATTGGTTATTGTGTATCTGTCAGTGTATTGCATGTTGACGTAGGGAAGTGATGGGTTGATTTCTTCTAGTGTAAATGACTATGAGGTTACCTAAGGTATAGTTGATAAAATTTTGGTATTAAATTCTTTAGGTACTAAATAAATATGTGTATTAAACTCATAAGTACTAAACAGTTTGACAGTTTGAGTTATATTGAAAAAGTGTTTTTATGGTGGTCATGATATCAATGGTTTAAGGGTATCCCCTAAGATTGGATTACGTAGCTATGCAGTATTTGTAAAACATGTACATAGATGTATGTTTGTTCATATGAGGTAGCCCTTTGTCCCTTGCGATGACTGTCAGTATAGGTGGAACTTCAGTGTTAGGACCTGATGGAATATTATATCCTACACATTGTTAATTGTTAAACAACAATAGATGGTGATCTTCTCTTTTCATAGATTAATTTTAACTTCTGAAAATTATTATAATTTGACGATGGTGGTGTAGATCTTGTATCTTTCACCAATTTATGCTTTTTCAGCCGCAAACATGACTGATTGTGACTCACGTTTTCCTCTTTTCAGATACAGATTGTAACATGGAGATCGTTGGAGATGGCACTTTCTCAGAGCAAAAAGTTCATCACAGATGCAGGCGTAAGAAGCATGACTGGAGAATGGTTGGTATATCAAGGTAGCCACATATAGTGCTAGAAGTTCTAGCCTCCCCTGTAAGATCATGCAGTTTTAGCTCTTTTTCAGCAGTACTGTTGGTCTTGTCAATGCGCAGACTTATAGAGCTGTCGATCTCATGTACATTGATCATAATTATATGTACCATTTTCCTGTTTGACCATACGATTCCTTTTGGATTGTGCAAACCCTTTTACTAAACTTCGTTCATTCATGGAAAAATTGATTTCGCTGGTTTGATTGCTTGCAGTTTTGATGATTTGTATAACACAAATAAGAGTGTTTGTTTGATCTCAACAGATTAGCCCAGCTGCATGTATATTGCCCCTTGTGGTTTCACTGCATTCATATTGCCCCTTGTGGTTTCACTGCATTCATATTGCCCCTTGTGGTTTCACTGAGGGTAACCTAATCTTGGTACAAGTTGAGGTCTGAGGCAAAATTTTGAATGTTTCCTTTTCCTTTGGTTTGGAATTTGATAATCTAGGATTTCGGTTTAAAATATCTAGGTAGCAACTTGTCTGCAAGCAGGTCCTAACTAAAGCAACAGTCCCACCCAGAGCATCCTGAGGTAAACATTATAGAAGTCAGGGTTTGGAGGGTACTGGGTACACATCAACAGTGCTGCATGTATGGGTGATATAGTCATATATTGGATGTTTCTCTGGAAAAAAGATTGTGTTGGGTAGCCGAGAGTTAGCTCTACCATACTTATTGACACGTACATTGAAGTAGGCTATTAGTGGGTCCAGAAGTGTTTTAAAGCCTGCAAGCAGAAAGGTTTCTTCATTTTTGTGTGATTAGTCCTCCAAAATCCTGATGGTCCCGAATCATGTGCGTGTTAGAACAACAGTGAGATAATATACTGAGAATGAGATTGAATCCACAAAATCTATGCCCTTTTTTATCGCCTTGCGGCTCCCTCATTCTGTGAAAGCTGACTTTTAAAGATTTAATTTACAAATTTGAGGTCGGGTAAATGATCTTTCTGACCGATCTAATTCAAGTATAGTTAGAAGACTTAGAACGCATATCGCCCCTATCGCTATTGCATATTTGGGAAAATCTTTAGTAGTGAGGCAGATCACCAGTAGTGTGGTACTTGTAGCAGCGATTCCAACCGTTGCATGCCCCAGATAATATCGTCATCCGCTTCCCAACTCCAACTGACCTTCCAACCATCGATATTGTTGCTCGCTAATAGTAAAATATGTTATAGAAGGAAATGTTTGCATTTGGGTAATTACACTATGGCAAATATTTATTTATAGATTATAAGGCTATACCACTACTATTTCAACAACTAGTGACACTCTGGTACGTAGCATTTCGGTAATCATGCATGTGGCAATAATTTAGATTAGGAAGTTGGCATATCAACTCCAGATTCATTATTTCAACTAATGACCACTATCAGAATAAGCAGGGACTAGTACACTTGCTAATATTAATTGACAAAAAAAAGATTCATCATAAACAATAGATTTTTGTGATGGACGGATCCTTATGTTTTTATTAAATTTTGTTTGGATTTTCCTAGGTTAGTAGTGGATATGGGTTTTGTTATTGGGCTTTGGAAAAGTGAATGGGTATTAGAACTAAACATTAGTTATTACGAGTGACAGTTAGAGCCCAACAATGAGTACAAGTACAACAGTGTTACGAAAAGTCGAAAACAAATGTTGTTTGCTGATCGAACTCCAACTGGACAACCGAAGGTTATTTCAAGAGATGCTCCCAAGATTCATCACTAAACTCAATTGCACTGCTGGAAATTACGGTAAAGCCCCTTCTTTTTTTTAATCTTAGATCCAATATTGCTATATATATGTGAGTTATTCGATTCCAAGATGGATGTTTAATATATAATAATCATGATAATACAATGGCCTTTTCTCTTTTTGTAATATATTGTTGTTGTTGTGTTTATTTAAAAAAAATTGCAGCATGCATTGGATTTCGACACTCTTGTTTCTAAGATGGATGTTATCAATTTTTCACTTAGGACTCTGCTGCTCAATGGGCTGAATACCACGAACCCTGATTAATTAATGAACAACTGGTGAGAACTTCACTTTGATGGCGTTCAATAGAGTATCTGACATTCTTTCAGCAGCAACTAGTCGTATGACTTCCCCTCATGCTCAAACTGGACCATCTGTATCGTCTGGATCATTTTCGACTGAAGGTCCCAATGATATCCATGGTCTAGCCTATCCTGGAAAGAAAAAGTACATGCGCTTCTCCTCCTCTCTCCAAGATTTCTCATCCTATCGTGGGTTTGATCCAGAAAAGGATGATTTTGAGCTTGGAACTGACCAGAGTGCAAGCCAGCCAATACATCGTTCCCTTGAGAGAGAAAATGGCGGTTCAAGTTTCTCAAAGGAGAAAATGAGTCCAATATTACGGAAGAAATGGATTAGAGGAACTCTTTGTGCTCTGTTTCTTGTCTTATTATTTTTGTTGACATTTTTATGTTTTAGATATTTAAGCAATCATTTGAGTCAAGAAGCATTCCAATACTATGTAGTGCTTGATTGTGGAAGCACAGGCACTCGGGTTTATGTATACGAGTCATCGATCGATCACAAGAAAGTTGGAACACTACCCATTGTATTGACATCATTGCCCAAGGGAATTGAAGGACCATCTAGCTCACAGACTGGCCGTGCTTACCATCGGATGGAAATGGAACCTGGGTTTGATAAACTGGTGCACAATGTATCTGGATTGAGGACAGTTATTAGACCACTTCTTCAGTGGGCAGAGGAGAAAATTCCTAAGAAAGCTCATAAGAAGACTTCTCTCTTCCTTTATGCCACCGCTGGAGTTCGCCGGCTTCAACCTTCTCATTCAGAATGGCTTCTAGACAATGCATGGTCTGTGTTGAAGAATTCATCATTTGTGTGCAGGCGAGAATGGGTTAAAATCATCACTGGGATGGAGGAAGCTTATTATGGATGGGTAGCGCTTAATTATCAACTGAGGATGCTTGGGTCTACACCAGAAAAAGCAACATTTGGTGCACTTGACTTGGGTGGTTCATCATTGCAAGTTACTTTTGAAACCAAGGAACTCTTGCAGGATGAAACAAGTTTAAATTTGAGTATTGGATCCGTAAATCATCATCTCAGTGCCTATTCATTGTCAGGCTATGGTTTGAATGATGCATTTGACAAGTCTGTGGTTCATCTTCTTAAGAGGCTTCCGAGAATAACTAGTGCAGATCTAATTAATGGCAAAGTAAAGCTTAAGCATCCTTGCTTGCAGTCAGGATACAGAGAAAAATACAGTTGTTCTCATTGTGCCTCCCTGAAACAAGAAGTAGGGAGCCCTTTGGTAAATATGGGTAAAAGCGCAAAACCTGGAATAACCATCGAGTTACTTGGGACTCCACACTGGGAAGAATGTAGTGCACTTGCAAAAGTAACTGTAAACTTGTCTGAATGGTCAAACTCGAGTGCAGGAATCGACTGTGAGGTTCAACCTTGTGCTCTTAGTGCTACTTTGCCACGCCCTCGTGGACAATTCTATGCTATGTCTGGTTTCTTTGTGGTGTTCCAGTTCTTCAATTTGAGCTCTGAAGCCACACTTGAAGATGTGTTGCAAAAGGGTCAGGAATTCTGTGAAAAACAATGGGAGAGTGCGAAGAACAGCGTTTCCCCCCAGCCTTATATCGAACAGTATTGCTTTAGGGCTCCATATATTGTGTCATTATTGAGAGAGGGCTTGCACGTTACAGATGGTCAGGTGGTTATAGGTTCTGGTAGTATTACTTGGACACTTGGGGTTGCACTATTGGAAGCTGGGGGTGCATTGTCAATTGGGATGGATATCCACAGCTATAGAATATTCCAACTGAAGATGAATCCAACAGTTCTCTTTATTACTGTGTTCATGTCACTGACCTTTCTATTTTGTGCCTTATCATGGGTTGGCAAATGGATGCCAAGATTTTTCCGTAGACCTTATCTTCCCGTTTTTAGGAGTAACAGTGCTACCGCTACTTCGGTTCTTAACATTCCATCTCCTTTTAATTTAAGACGTTGGAGCCCTATCAATTCCGGTATGTTATGTGATTGGTGACATTCAATAATTCTTTTTTTCTTCTTGATTTGTATATAAAATAATTTGGACTACTCTCAAGTTTATCTGACTGTACTTGGTATATAAGTGTCATAAACCGCTCTTGTTACATAGACTTGTAAATATAAGTGAGCCCAAGAATCTGTCCTAAAGCTCGACGAGGTGGGCCCCTTGAAGAAACAGGTTTACTGTTTCCTTTCTCCATGGCATATAGACGTTGACTGAGAGTGTGAGACTATTTATGCTGCTTAATGAATCTATGGTTCTGGTTTTGTGGAAAGCTGTAATCCAGCAGAAAAGGCAAAGAAGGGAACAAAGGTTCCCTATAGCCGGGGGAGTTTACGTAGTAGTTTCTATAGATATTGTTAGATCAAATCCCAGGTTGGGAACTTAAGTGCAGGTCAGCTAATCCAGAATGCAGGTCTGCTTTTTGTCAAATATCTGTTTTCCCTTTTTCTTTTTGATAAGCTAATCCAGAATGTTGCGTATACTTTCCATTGTTTTTGTCAAATATTTGTTCTTGGTCATGCCCTTAAGGTTCTCTTGTTTAAAGCATAGTTAATTTGTTGTACAATTTGTTGTACTAACACTACTCTTTATCTCTCTCATTTTAGGAGAGAAGATGCCACTGAGTCCTACAATTGGTGCCTCCCAGCACAGATCATTCATGGGACATGAGTTCGGAGGCAGCAGCATCCAGCTCATGGAGTCTTCCTTACACCTGCCGTTTGGAAGTGTTTCACATAGTTCTTCCTCAGATAGCTTAGGACAGATGCATATTGAAAACAATGGTAAGGGTTCCTTCTGGGCTCCCAATAGAGGTCAGATGACACTTCAAAGCAGGAGATCACAATCCAGAGAAGACCTTAATTCTTCGCTAGCAGAGTCACACATGGCAAAAGTCTAGCATGTGCACCCAGGAGAAACCCCGGTACGATATGCAGTTTTAATGGGGAGATTTCTGTCAGAATTTCTGCCTTGCATGTCCAACTGAAGCAATTTTTGTGCCATAACAGCCATAGTCTAGTTTTGAAATAGATTATTGCTGCAGTGTGATCTTTTGAAATTTGCTTCAATCTTAATTTCACAGCACAAGCTTTCAGTAGATAATGTATGTCTTGCTATTGAAGATCTGAATGCTTTTGCACAATGCAGGGAAGCAACCTAGGATAACACATTCCAGAAAATTATCCTCACCAAGGCTTGGCTCCTGCAAGTCTTTCAATTTTGTTCAGCATCAGAGCTGGTGTACAAATTTTGTTCTCCGACCTAATGTGGATGCAGAGCATCTTCTTGATTTGTGTTTATGCTGTCGATTGACTACTTGTGGTACGTGTATCTCTCGTGCTGCTACCATTGTATATTCTCCATCTGTTCCACCGCACATTGTAATGTGAAGGAGAGAAGTGCAAGACCAATGAAGTTGTCGTCCAATCCTAAAATTCATCACATGGATCTATTTCCTGACCAGCGAATCTGCAGCCGAGGTTACTTATTGCCTTTAATCCTTCTGCAACAGCTCTATAGTATTAACCTTTTCTCATTTCTTACAACATCATCTTTGGATCACTAAGCCATTATACCTCATTGCAAGCAATCAATCTGGATGGATATGTGTAATCATTATTCTACTGCTGAGCATTAGAAACTATGCCTTGCCACCTTCTAGTATTTTTGGTTGGTGCATTGTGATTCAAACTGCATTGGACTTTCTGTAACCACTTAGCAATCATTTGAAGGTTGGGTAATTGTCTTCATCTTCAGGGAGAAATCATTGAATATGTTAAGAGAGAACAGTGTCTAGGCTTTTTTTACGAGTTACTGTGTTTTATTATATTCTTCATTCATTTAGCTTCGAGTATTTAATTGTAGCGTATGAGCGCTGTACTTGCTTATTTTTACTCGTCTTGATCCTGGGATGCTGGCATAGTACACTGATGATTATTAAACTGTCGTAAGATGTCTTACTTACTTATTTTCTTTTCTTTTCCTGCAAACATATGATATATTAGATCAACTAGGAGCAGGTACAAGGTTCATATTTACAACACAAGTAGGTAGAGAGCCCATGTTTTGGTTATGGAGAGCCCATTGTGCCAATTCATGGGTTTCCACATTGTTCACCCTACTTACCCAGTTAAAATTACAAGAAATCGGACTTCTACCTATCCTCAAAATGTTATCAATGATAGGTTTCAGACTCCAATTTACACAAAATTCCTCGTCTGGGGATTGTAATGTCTTGATCACATTCCTGGCAGTCACCTTCTACCAAAATGTGGTCATAGGCCTTGCTCTGTGCCAGCCCAACTGCCACTTCAACTGCAACTAGTTCTGGTTCTTCATAATCCCTTGCCTTGAATCTTCAATAGGCAGCTTCTACTGGATTTCTATTATTGTCCCAAACAATCACTACAGCTCTAGGTGACCTTTCCTCCCTGTGAAAAGCAGCATCACATCTCATTATTATACAATCATTATAAATGACAGGAAACTGGGAGAGAAAAGATACCTAGTGGGGGGAGAGGAATTGGGTTGCAACTCCCTTTCCCCCACCCCTGAATTGTATGCTTGGAGACATCTCTCTGCCAAATCATGTTAGTTCCCCTTAGCAGACTTCCTCTGTCAGCTCTTTTCCCATCAAATTTGATGTTATTCCTTAGATCCCACTCCCTGTAAAGAAGAATGCATGCATAGAGGCACTTCTCTGCTAGCCCCTGGTCAGGGCTTTTGTTGTCCATCATAAATTCATCAAGCCAATTTCTTACATCATACATATGATTATGATCTGTTCTGATGCCCAGAGAGGAGATCAGCCAAGTCATTCTCATCCAATGGCATTTGAAAAAAAGGTGTAGAGGATTCTCTTACCTCATAGCACAGAGGACAAAGATAATCTCTCCCACCTATTATTTGCCTAATCAAGTCCCATGTAGGTAGGATTCCCATATAAAGTTTCCACAGAAACAGCTGAGTTCTGGCACTAACATGAGCTTGCCAGATGCTTTTCACAGTTTTAGCATTGTAAGAGGAAGCATGGACTTGCCACTCATCAATATGCAGCATGTTGTAGGTTGATCTGACAGTGAACTTTCCAGTCTTATTTGGGCTCCAAGTGATAAGGTCATGGCTAACCCCATCAGGTCTAATAGGTAGCTGTTTAATAGTTCTGCTAATAATGGTAGAGAACAAACTATCAATCTTATTGTTATTCCACCCAGATTTGTCCTCTAAAAAGAGATCAGACACCCTCAAGGTATCTAGTTCCATAGAGAAATGAACATAATCTAGAAGAGTAGCAAGCTTGTTATTAAGCATAATCCATGGGTGATATAAAACAGATGTGTTCTCTCCATTCCCAACAATCTAGATAAGCCACTTGGACATGGTTGAGTAAGCCTTATGTACTCCTTTCCAAAAGAAAGAAGCCCAATTTGGGGGGGGGAGGGGGTCCATAAAGAGAGTTTGTATCAACAATAGCTTTCCATGCCAACTTAGCCAACATAGCTACATTTATATCCTCAGCCTACCTGAATCCAAGGCCTCCAATAGATTTAGGTTTGCATATGTTTTCCCACCCAATGGTGTGGAAGCTTTTGCTTTCAGTTGTACCATGCCACTAAAAGTACCTACAAACTTTGTCCATCTTCTCACAAGTTGAGATGGGCAACTTGTAATATGACATAGCATAAATGGGGGTGGCTTGTAATACTGACTTCACCAAAGTAGTTCTCCCAGCTTGGGATAGGAGCTTAGCTCTCCAGCCCTTAATTTTCTCATGCACACTGTTCATCAAGTAATCAAAGTTCTCAGATTTCCTTTTGGATATCATAATAGGGACACCTAGGTATTTCTCATTAGACTTAAAAAGTTTCATCTTCCAGAATCTTTTGAGGATCATCTTATGTCTGTGATTGACATTTTTGCTGCAGAACAAGCTAGACTTGTCAAAGTTAATCTTTTGACCAGAGATATTGCAATAGTCTTCCAAGATGTGTTTCAGCTTACTACTCTCTATCAAGCTAGCCTTGGCAAAGATGATGAGATTATCAGCATACAAGAGATGAGAGATAGATGGTGAGTTCCTCCTCAGCTTCATTCCATATACCTCTCCCCCCCTATTCTGCTTTGCCTATCATTCTAGAAAGGCATTCAGAGGCAAGAATGAACAGGTAGGGGGGAGAGGGTCTTTTTGTCTGAGACCTCTCTGAGGAGTGATACTTTCCAAGGGGGATCCATTCAACAACACTCTAAAAGTAACAGTGGATAGACATTGTAAGATTAGCCCTCTCCACTTGTTACTAAAACCCAACCTTTCAAAACTATGGTCCACTAAGGACCATTCCACCCTGTCATAAGCCTTAGCCATGTCCATTTTAAGAGCAATGAACCCATATTTGGTTTTCATATGCTTCATATGATGGAAAATCTCAGCAGTAAGACCAATATTATCCCCAATGCTTCTGCCTTTGATAAAGGCTCCTTGAAAAGGAGACACTATCTTGTTTATGTGTTGCTTGAGTATGTTGGCTAAGATTTTAGATATTATCTTGTAACTGAAGTTGCATAAGCTAATAGGCCTGAACTTAGACATGTGATCAGGATTGGATATTTTGGGAATCAGGGCTATGAAAGTTTCATTCATACTAGAGTGCAAGGAACCATCTCTGAAGAAAGCTTCCACAAAGTGTGAGATATTAGGACCTACCACATCCCAGCAGTCATGATAAAAACATCCCTGGAACCCATCAGGCCCAGGGCTTTTAAAGCAGCCATCTTCCTAACCACCTTCCATATGTCAGTTCTTGATGGAATGGTTGTAAGGAGATCATTTTCTCTGTCAGTGATACAAGGTTCAAAGAGGTTTAGTATCTCCAAGTTCTCCTCAGGATCCTCAGAAGTGAAAATCTCTCCAAAATATTCATTTATGGCTAGCCCCACATCTTTCCTACCAGATTTCCAACCTCCATGGTTATCCTTAATCTTATCAATAGTATTCTTCCTTCTCTTATATAAGGTAGACATATGAAAGAACTTGGTATTTCTACTATCTTCTTTAATGTAGTGGATACTGGACTTCTGTTTCCAAAGATCATGTTCCTTTTCATACCAGCCCAACAGTTCAGCTTTCAAGGCAGTAGCCTTGATCAAATTATTGGGGGTAAGATGTTTAAGCATCTTGTCCAGAGCTTTTTGGGTGCTCTTAATCTTATAAAAAAAACATTGGCAAATACATTTTATTCCATTTTTTCAAAGCAGCCACAATATTATGTTGTTTATTGATGACATTCTGGTCAGGAAGATCATGACAAACAACATTCCAAGCATCATCTATAATAGGCTTACAAGAGGGGTCCTTGAGCCACATATTAAAGAACCGGAAAGGTCTGACAACATGCTCATGATTAACTTTGAAATTAATGAATAAAGAAAGGTGATCAGAAGTAGCATTAACTAAGTTATTTACATAGATGTTAGGAAACATAGTTAACCAGTCTGGAGAAGCTAAGGCTCTATCTAGTCTCTCCAAGATATTATCATGCAGCTTCCTATTATTGTTCGATGTGAATTTGGGACCTTTGTAACCAAGGTCCACAAGCGCAAGATCATTGATCAAAGTATTAAACTCTATCATGCTCTTACTAAAAAGAGATCTTCCCCCAATTTTCTCATCTAAAGAGGTAATAGCATTGAAATCCCCCAGCAACAACCAGGGGCCATGAATAAAGGGGGTAGTCTCACGCACTTCAGTCCAAACTCTATGCCTAAGATGGGCACAAGGTTCCTCATACACAAAAGAGAAAAACCAAGGCGTTTCTGAATGAAAATTATTTAATTTACCTATGATTTGATTTGATGTTGCTCCAATTATTTATAGGTAAACTCCTTCCTTCCAGAGTATAGCCAAGCTTCCACAAAGACCCACTGCAGGGACTAAAAAACAGCCATCAAACTTTAGTCTCTTACTAATAGTCCTAATACTACTCTCCTGTACTTAAGTTTCAGAAATGCAAATCACATCTGCTTCATGTTGCCGGATGAGGTCCGTTAGATTCCGAATTGTCACGGTGGTTCCTAATCCACGACAATTCCATGACATCATTGATGAGGAGGTGGTTGTATTGGGACAGCCACCAGAACCCTGTCTTGCTCTTCTTGTTTGGTCCAACCTCTTCATCCACAAGCTCCATCCTACCCTTGTCTTGTCCAATCACAGAGACCTTTCTTTTTTTTCCACTGTCATTCCATGCATCTTCTTCTGCTTCTGAAATATGCATAATGAAGCTCGACTGTGTAACATGTCGCTCATCCTTTTGCCCACTACTGGGGGAGTCCATGTCATCCTCCCAGTCATATATAGCCATCTTGAAGCTTCCTTTTTGTCTGCCTTGACTTGTACCTTCACCAGTCTATATCTCCACTACTTTTGTTGTTTGGACCGCTTCACACATAAAGTTATCTAATGCACAATCTTCACATATCTCCAGGTCCTCTTCTTCCTCCTCCTGATGCAAAAGAGAACTATGTGCTTCCCTAGTATTATCCTCTTCCCATGCTTTACTGTCCCCAAGATCTTTATCTGGTTCACTCTCTTCATCACTAGTAAGCAAGTTGTACACTATAAAATTTTGGACTCTGGTTTCATTTATAGTACTTATCTTCCCTGTAAAGGCCAGACTTTTGAAATCCTTATCAGATTTTCCATAATCTATCACCGTCACTTTTTCCTATTCAGTTTGGTTTTTCTTTCTTACCCAACCTTCAAGCAAAGTTTTTCGTACAAGTGGTTCATTCCTAATCTTATTGTTCCTTCTCTTCCACCTCTTATTCTCCTCAACTGGTACACCATCTCCTAGCGGGTATGGACATTGGAGGTCTTTCGATCACCTCATTTCTTTTAACCATGATGCTCAGAATTTCGTTATCTAGATTGAAAAACGTTACAAACTTCCTTTTTTCTATCGATGGTATTGAAGCCTCAGTTGGAACAACCAACGTAGGGAAATGACTTGAGGGAGTAAAGTTTTGAAAACAGAGTTGTTGCCTCGGGACAGAGGAGCCGTTCACATCCACCAATGCCATATTTTGCACTCCAAAAAGACTATTCTGCCCATAGCTAGTTTGATTATTAATCCAGGAGTTGAACATGCTTCGGAAAGAGGTATGCGTCGTATGACTCTTATATTTCTGTGATGGGCCCTGGTGGATTGCCATGTTAAAAAATAGGTTCGTGATGCTAGGTCTCAAAAGCCCAAGATCCACATAACTTGGTCTGGCCTGGGATGTAATAACTAGCTCATTTCATGGATTAGTTTCCTTACTAGCCTGTCCCAAATCCAACATCATGTGATCTGCATCCGTTGGACATATCGTGGGCTGGATCCCTATTGGCTGTTGTGGAGAATTTTCACACCCACTAACCCCACCCAGCTAGGGGTGATAAAAGGGTCGGGTCGGGCTAGCCTGACCCTTAAACTATAAAAGTCTTCATGATTGAGGGTCGGGTCAGCCCGCCCCTATTTTGTATTGAGGGCCGAGTCGAATAGGGTCAAGCATGAAAACTCAAGCCCTTAACCTGCCCCTCGACCCTCATTTTTTAGGCCAAATGAGAGCAGGGTCAGGCCTGATCTAATTATACTTTACTAGTTGACTTTTTTTTTGGTGATTTTTTATTTATTTTTATCATACTTTGATTATGTATATCAATTTTAACTAAATATATAAAAAATAATAAAAAGATATAGAGATGGTGGAAGAGATAATATTCTTAAAACCTTTACATTTTATAGAGATGGTGGAAGAGATAATATTCTTAAAACCTTTACATTTTGGGATTTGCTTTTATGTATGACTTATATTCTTATCACTCAATCAATTACAAAAAACGCATATGTTATGTTATGTTATGTTCTAATCTATCCTATAATGCAAACTAATTTACCGATTTTTTTTTTTATACAACTTAGATAATTAGAATATAATACATAAATATATAATGTAAAATAACAAGAAAACGTATGAGAAATAATAGGTGAGGGCTTAATGAAAGCCAGGCTCATGCTTCACAACCTAGGCCGCCTCTCAAATCCACCTAGGCCGCCTCTCAAATCTGTGAGGGTCAACTTTTGAGCGTTTGTTCCAACATGCAATTTTGGGCCAGGTCGGGGCGGGTTGAGGGCATTAGGACCAAATTATAACCACTACACCCAGCCAAGATATCTGTTGGAGCCTGATGCTTGACCCCACCATCAATGTACACCAGGTTCAAATTTTTGTACTCATCCATTTTAGACTGTTGGTTCTTACTTGTGTTCCCATATTCAGAGAATTCCGACGCCGATGACCATCCGTTATGGATTCATGCCTGAATCCCCCAGAAAACTGCTTAATAGGACTAGCGTATGATTCGTCCACCACATTTTCCCTAAGTCCATTGGTGAACTTGAACAAAGGTTTTGACCCCTTACCACTGCCTTGGAATTTCAGACCCAGTTGTTGATTTAGAGCTTTGCAAACTTTTGAATCATGGCCGATGAATCCGCAGAAATAGCAGAAAAGAGGGAGGTGCTCATACTTAAAGAGAATACAGCACCTACCTCCTTCCTCAAACTCCAAATCTGCTTTGTCTAATAGAGCACAGTGCAGCTTGAGATCTACTTGAATCCTAGCGAAAGATATTCAGTCCTCCAAAGGCCTCAACTTTTTTTGCACCACCAAAATTTTTACCAATAGCATGTATATCTTCTAAGGTGCATCTTTCCGGTGGTAAGCCATGGATCTGGATCCACATATTTACTGACGAAAAATCGTAACCTTCGATAGGCGTATTTGGTTTCCAGGCCATGATGGCTAAAATAAACCCCTCAACTGCCCAAGGACCATGTTCAAGTACAAACTGTAGATCTGCCTCATTCTCGAAAGCAATTTTCAGTATCCCTTTAGCCAAATCTTGTTTCATACCCCAAACCCCATTGACGTCGCATAATCTCTTCTCGGTCTATCCAGTTGGGGGTAAACACCTTCCCAAAAGCTACAAGATTCCCAATGGTTATTTTAACCGCCGGGAGAAGAGATAGAAAGAGTTAGATCATGTTCCATGATAGTAAGTAAGAAAGGATTGTTTCTCCTGCCATTCACTTGTAAAAACTAGACTAGAACCGGGAGAAAGGTCAGAACTTTAAACCGAGCATCCCCGAAAAGAGAGGGAGAGAGAGCGAGGTTTAGAGCTTTCCTTTTTCTTTATTCTCTGTACATATTCAAGAGGGCACTATGATAAATTATCCGACTTCCGAGTGATGCCTCTACACCATGGAACTCTTCCCCTAATAATAGTGTTCGATTGCAAATGAAAACTTCTCCAATGAGAAACCAACTTTCTAGTACCAAATCTCATGATAGTATGATACTTGAAGTCTTCAAACGAAACTCAACTTTCTCCACCTTCAAAAGCTTTCACAAGAACGTTCACTCGCCCCAAAATAACACATGATAACTCCTGACGACTGAGGATACAGAACATCTTCTTCAAGGCTGGCAATCTTCAAAAAGTTTCCCCAGGCGAAATCTCACTGCTGTGCTGAGGACCCATTTTAAAAAAAATGATTCATACACATTCTCTTCGATTATTATTTGGTCTTTCTCAGTTATTATGGCGTCTTCAACAGAAAGGAAGTATAGACTAGAGGAGTGACAAACATACAACTGAAATAGGTGATCCACGGAAGAAATGTAGAGTTTACTTGGGAACATTTGGTACACCTGAACAAGCTGCTCTAACTTATGATAGAGCCGCGAGATCATTTAGAGTTCCAATATCGAAACTTAATTTTCCACTCCCACTCCTACCACCACCACCAACTAATCTCCCTTTAGATCATAATCCTCTTATTCCAAGATAGATGGAATGGTTCTTCTTTAAACGGTTTAGTTTTTTACATAAAAGATGCGAGGGCGTGAAGAAGCCTAATGATCCAGAGGTACCTGCAGGCGAGTTTGTTTTTGGAAATGTGAAACGTGGTTTAACCATTGATTTGAATGAACCACCTCCTCAAACTACTTCGCCTGCTTTTGTGATCCAGTTGAAATAAACAAGTTATCAAGAAATTGCATGTTGCTTAGAGGTAGATTAAGCAGGCTATTGTTTTCCTAGTTTAAGCCCTTAAGATTGCTTACAAATTGAGTTATCTTTAGACGGATGTGGTCAATTCTCTGGTTACCTAATGTCCATATATACCTGTTTGTGGATACATTTCGAACCAACACTTTATCCACAACAGCAGCAGAATATATCACAACGAACTTGCAGAGCAAAAGTTAAAATTGAAAACAAACGCCCATTCAAAATATGGTTATGTAGGCACTTCAAGAGGATGCAGAGGTCCACTCTACCAGCTATGGTGAATCTCCAAAACCTTCTTTCTCCAGGCAACGTGGACTTTATGTTAACTCCATTATTCCTGTGTACTGCTCCCTCTTCCACTGCCTTGTCGATGGCCAAGTATGCCTCAGCAATCAATTTTGCAATTCAAAGGACTTCTTCAGTTTGTGCATCATTAGTCTACATCTAGTGCCTCCAGCACCTGAAATAAGTAACCAGAGTTACACAGACCATTAGTCACTTCATAACTATCAATACCAATTTAGGCAGGCAAATGAAACAGAAGCAAGACTACTGGACCACATCATACAATCCTAGTTGGAGGACCTGTGGAAATGCTGTAATATCTTAAGGAGCTAGGGCATCCTTACTCCAATCAGCATCACCTCCTTTCATCAACTAATATACATTTGAACAAGTTATGTTGGTGTCAGAGTGAGTCAAACTGTTAGAATATTTTGAAGAAGTAATAGCTATTATTGTTCTTATAATGAAGCCAAACTAAAAGAGAGATTAATGAAGTAAACATATATAAAACAAACGGATAGAAAGGAACTTTCCATGCACCAAATACTTTTCTGCAGGGGTGGGGTGGGGGGAGCAAGGGAATTGGAAAGAAATAAGGTACTACCCTAAAGCCTGATTTTTCCTTTTTGTGTTTAACTGCCTTGATTCAGTCCTGCACTCCTGCCAACTCACAAAAACTTGGTTAACCTCCACCCTAACACACATATCAGGAGATCGATCCATTGATCTCTTATTATTCTTATAAGAAATTGTTTTTCTGATGTTTCATAGGTAAGTAGATTTATGTCCAAGCCGTGGTCTTTGTGAGGATACTCAGACATTGTTCTGAAGGCATGGACGCATGATATTTGATGGCGCCTCAAAGGTGCACTGAGGCATTCTATAGGCCGGGTGCCTGAGCACCTACTATGCCACTGGTCATCAACAAAACGTATACTAGGAAATAGAAAATTCCAAACGCTAACCTCAAACTGGAATTATTTTGTTCATAGTAATAGAAAAACACTAAATTTTTACATGAGGCTCTACGGATAAGTAACACAAGAAAGCCAATATTCTTAATGTTTACTTCAACGTAGTCTCATATATAAATATTTTTTCTCCTAGCCTAACACCTCAATCTTTTGTTTATGATAGAAACACCTCGTTAATTAATGGAATGAAGATTGGAACAACCTCTAATGGGATGGCAGTGGATCTGTTGCCCATGCTCGTTCTTAACTTCAACCTGATATAGAAAGATGTTGCAGCATCAATACTAGCTTTTTTTATCAGTTCATCACTGAAATTTTATGCTAGCCAATTCTTTTGTCTTACTTTCATTTGATTATCCATATCAACACCAAGAACTTCGGTTTGGTTGACAAGTTTTTCAAATTGTATGTCTCGTGCGTACTTGACTCCAACTTCAATGCAGCTATAAAGAGGACTACTGATAGGAGTTGACTAAGGCAATAGACCTTCGGATTATGGCTGCATTGAAGTTGGAGTCAAGTACGTACGAGACATAACTTTTTAAAAAAACTGTCAGAGAAGTTATTGGTGCTGATTTTTAAGACAGAAGAATTGGCATGCATACAAGTGAACGATAACAGAGTAAATATGCTTCAAACAATGTTGCAGCATATCAGTCGTCTAGTTGCAGCATCTTTCCAATCAAGTTGAAGTTAAGAGCGAGCATGGACACCATATCAGTCGTCATCCCGCTCAAAGTTGTTCCAAATCTTCATTTCGATCATGGGGAAGGTGTTTTTGAGGTCTTAGGCCAGGAAACAACATTTGATATGTGGGACCACATTGATGTAAACATAAAGAATATTGGTTTTTTTTTTGGGTGTGTAACTTACATCAGTTAAAGAACAATAACTTGGTCCAAGACCCATTATCGAATGTTACATTCAAACAATTGAGAGTTTTAACCCAAATAAAGCAACTCAGATCAATCTGATGGATGTAAAATTTTCTAAGGTCGCTTTCTTACTAATAATAACGTGATTTAGCTAGGCAGGAAGAAAAGAGCCAATGTCAAATTAAAACCATGAATATGAATTCAAGGGGTACCCGGTACCTTCTTCACTCTGGTTTTCAGCTCGGATTTTTTTGTTTTGTCGTGAAGTTGCGTCTTCCCAGCTTGTCTAGCTCTCCTAGCAGCTGCATCAGTATTTTCGTTTGGAGTGACTTCACAAACAACAGACCTACTAATTCTGAACCACTTCATTGATAAACCACCTAAAAAAACCAAAAAAAATCATTTAATTTTACCTTTTCTTCAACATATAGAACATTAAAACAACAACAACAACAACAACAAAAACGATGTACAGACGGAAAGAAAGTGAACTGACTTAAAGAAGAGAAAATACATAACTAAGAAATAAGGAATAAGGTGTTGTGAATTTAGGTTGCTTACAATTTGAGAAACTAGTTTCTGATGAGAGATTTCTTGAGAAACTGAGAGCATTCAAAGTAGTGGTGCCAATAACATTTACTAGGAAACAAGAAGAATTGCTACAGTTGATTGCAGGAAACTGCTTTTGAGGTGAATGGCTACCACCTTTGCTCTTTCTCTCTTTCTTCATCCTTATGTTGTGTGATTCTGGTGTTACTTAAATATTACAAGTTAATATTACTGCATTGATCCATCTCTGACATGAAGCAACCCAATTGATAGCTCTTGTAAATAGCCCTTACAAAAGCTTTCTATAATGATATCAACAGGGTACTGTAGTGGCTGAGGTTTGAAGCATCCAAGAAATGAAATCATCCTCCAGATATATTACCAATAATCCCCACAAGAACACGCCCCATCTCTGAAATGATGGAACCGGTTGATGTCTCTGACAATGATTTCCCTTGAAACAATCTTACAAACAAATTTGAAAAATGTATGGCAATCCACACATACTCGAAGATTCTTTTTCACCCTAATGGGAGTCCCTGCTGGTGTAGCAATCAACCCAAAGGCCACTGCAAGCTTCTCACTATGCTGGTACAGAAGCATCTGCTTTTCACTTTCTTCCACATCATGGAGGTCAGTCTCTACCATTGGCACATATCCAGCCTTATCCAATGGATCACTCAGCTCATCGAGCTTTGCATATATCTCCTCTGTTCTAGAATGGTTCTTATCCCCTACTATAAAGGTGTGTACTTTGTCTTTAACCTCGACCCAACTCATTCCAGGCTCCTTCTTCACTTTACTGCTTCTCATTAGCTTTCTCACCTCAGCAACATCTCCCCACTGCCCCACAGCTGCATATGTGTTTGCAAGAAGAACATGAGTTCCTGATTTCTCTGGTTCGAGAACAAAAAGCATCTCTGCAGCACGTCTACCAAGCTCGACATTCTTATGGATTTTAGAGGCACCAAGAAGGGCTCCCCAGACTGCAGCATTTGCTTTAAATGGCATCTCGTCTAATAGCTTCACTGCCTCCTCCAGTCTCCCTGAACGCCCAAGGATATCGATCATGCAGGCATAATGTTCTTCAGTTGGTTTGATACCGTAAAGTTCTTCCATTGATTCAAAATATTCTTTGGCCTCGGTTACCATACCAGCATGATTACATGCACAAAGAACACTAACTAATGTAATATGGTTTGGAGGCACACCATCTTTTACCATCTGACTGAACAAACGTAGGGCTTCCTTCCCATATCCATGCTGAGCAAATCCTCCAATCATTGCAGACCATGACACAATTCCTTTCTCTGGTATCTTAGAGAAGGCACGGTCTGCATCCTCTATACTTCCGCATTTCGCATACATGTTTACAAGTGCATTCCCGGCAAATACGTCAAACATAAAACCTAACTTTAAGACATGAACGTGAATTTGCTTCCCTTGTTCGTAGGCAGATATATTAGCACAAGCATTCACAAGGCTACTACAAGCAAACTGATCTAGCTTGAGGCCGGCACTCAAAAAAAGCGGAAATAGCTTCAGGGCTTCATCGCCCTTCCCACACTGAACATAAGCTGTAACCAAAGATGTGAAAGACACAACATCCCCATAGGGGCATTCTTTGAAAATCCTTGTCGCGTCCTCTACAAGGCTACATTTCCCATAGGCATCAATGAGGCTGTTTACAACATAACTATCGAATTCAAAACCCGACTTCACGGATAGGGCATGAATTTGTTTACCCATGTCCTTGATCTGTAAGCAAGCAATGGATTTAAGAACTGTCGATAAAGTGGTTTGGTTGAAACCAGGTCCTTCCTTATGCATCTCAAAAAAGAGGGATACAGTTTCTTTATCATCCCCTTTTTGGCAATATCCTGAGATCATAGCATTCCACGCAATTAAATCCGGCTTTGGAATTGAATTGAAAACAAGTTTGGCATCTTCTATGAGATTGCATTTGGCATACATATCAATGAGCCCAACGCTCACAAACAAGTCAAACTTATTGTTCATTTTGAGCAAACTGGAGTGTATCTGTCTACCCAAGTCTTTCACCTCCAGAGCAGCGCAAGCTTTAAGAATGCTTGATAAAGTGAACATATTTGGAATGAGTCCCGACCCTCTCATGTCAACCAACAGTTCCAATGCCAAGTCGTGGTACTCATGAGAGACACATCCAGCAATTATGGCATTCCAAGAAACGTTATCAGGGTGAGCAATCTTCTCAAAAACTGAAATTGCCGATTCAAGATCACCTAATTTAGCATACATGTCAACAAGTGCATTGGCCGAGAACGGATCCGAATCATACCCAAGTCTTATCAAAAATGCATGTACTCTTCTCCCTTGTCCATAATCCTTAGCACCCGTACAGGCATTCAATATACTCGATAAACTAAACTCATTAGGCTTAATTCCACTCAAAACCATTTCACCAAACAAACACACAGCTTCTCCACAACACTCATTCTGCACATAACTAGAAAACAATGCATTCCACGAAACAACATTCCTCTCAACAATCTCATCAAAAAATCTCCGCGAATCCAATAACTCACCACATTTGGCATACATAACAACCAAAGTATTCGCAACAAACACATCTGAAATATACCCACTATTCACCACAACCCCATGAATCTGTCTCCCTGTCCTCAAATCCTTAACAATAGAACACGCTTTAAGAACACTAGAAAACGCAAACTGATTACACTCAACACCCAACCTATGCATTTCAACAAACTCCAAAACCCCTTCTTCACCATACCCATTCGAAACATACCCAGATATAATAGAAGACCAAGAAACAGAATCTAGTTCAGTAATATCATCAAACAAGTAATGAGCATAAGAAAAAGCCTGACACTTCCCATAAAAAGTTATCAAATGATTACGCAAACTAGTGTCGTTTAAGTAACCTGATTTTATAACGTGGGCATGGACTTGCATGCCTTGGTTTAGTGACTTAGTGGCAGTGCATTGTGTTAAGAGTTTTGAATATGTGTGAAACGTGGGTGTGAAGTTTCCCTTTTCTATTAAGTTTAAGATTGCTTGGGTTGGTTCTGTTTTGTTGATTGTTGAGAGTGTTTTTTGTATGTTTTTGGAGAAAATAGGACGTAGCTGATGAGAAGATGGTTTTTGCATGAAGAATAAGACGTTGATTTTTCCAACCATTTGGGGCGGTAAATAAAATGTTCCAGTCCCGAAATTTGGATGGGACTGTTTATTATTAACACAAAGAGTGGTCACTGCAACACAGGAAATTACTGTCAAGGAAAGCCCTTTTTCCAAATCAGTCACAAAGACAATTTTTGAGTGAAAATAACATGTAAGGACAAATGCTCAAGATTTAAATAAATGTTTTCCAATTTTAGTACTATTTATATCGTTTTGGTATTAACAGTTATTGTTCATACTCTAAATAGATTAACATACCCCATACACTATGTTGATGTATGAATAGTGATTATTCATACCCCAATATGTGTTCTCACTAATCGTACATTATGTTGAAGTATGAACAATATTTGTTCATAGCTCATGTTGAGATACAAATTATTCATACTCCAATAAATTTTCTTACTGATCATATATTATATTGATAATTGTTCATAGCTCATATTGAGATATGAGCAAATACTCCAATATGCGTTTTCACTAGGAGAAGGGGCACTATCGTACAAAGGACTGAGAGTGCACTTTGCAAAACTTCTTTTAGATTAAAAAAAAAAAAAAAAAATTTGTGGAGCTGTGAAGCGGCAAAGCCGACTATAGATACACCCCATTTGCCTTTTAGTCAGAATTTGTCCTATACTGGCCAGGAGATACAAGTGGAAGCTAGCTTGGTGCCCTGTATGGTTAAAGGTTTCATACTATCAAACATATCCGACTTTCTATCAAATAGATTTTTGCTCTATCTTTCTAAATACTGAGAATGCTCGTGGTTGCTCTGTGTTTCTAATTGCTATGTGGTAGGGAATCTGCAACCTCATGGAGGTGTTTTTCCTAATAAGCTAAACCTGTTTTATAAGGTATGAATAGTGATTGTTCACACTACATAAGCTGAGTCGTTTTGGTAGGGTCAGGCTATATTTTTAATTAGTGTCACGTCGTAAACATGTAAACATGCATGACTTTTTACCACCCTTTTTATTCCGCATAAGGGTATACCTGTCCTAAAATCTACCTAGTCCTATAAAAACAGTGATCTTGAAAGTTATTTTTTCGTCTGCTTTGTCTAGATTGGACACGTGGAGTCGTGGAGTTATATTTTTTTAATCTTTTTGGACATAACTCCACCTTAAAAATAACTAAAACACCCTCTCCACCAAAAAATGATGGTACACGTGGTTGAGAGTGTGGAAACAAAGAACCTTGTGGCTTGAGTTTATTTTTGCTGCAATTTTGGTAATGCTTAGTTGGCTTCCAGCCCAATAGAGGCATGACACATGTCCATCCAACAAAACCAAAAATAGTTAAAAGATTGGTACTGTCCTCAATTATTTCTCTTCCTATTATGTCCTCATCTTCCACCTCAACCCACCAGTCTGCCACCACTTCTTCTTCTTCTTTGTCACTCAATCAATTGAACTATCGAGCGTAATAAAGGGAGCTAAAAAACTTACTGTAATATAGGACCATTTACCGAAGAAAAAATAAGAACATTTCTAGCAAATTTGTGGTAAAAGAATACCTACTCCACCACCCCCATTTCTACAATTCTCATTTCACTAATAAAAAAAATCACTTAATAACCAATTCAAATGACCAATTGAAGAATAAGAAGGTTAAAACTAGTAATATGGCAAGTTAATGTAACGATGCAAAGAGTTAATCAAGTTCAAGATTCTTGGAGGCTTGATCAAGTTCAAGAATAAGAAGGCTTATTTTGTTTTTTATAAAAAGTCTTCACTACGTCAAAATGGTGGGTTTAAGACAGACATGACGACCTAGAATAGGACAGCTTTTAACTGTATATAAAAAAAACCACGGCTAATTCCTATTACTAGACAAGAATCAGTCGATAAAACTTCGTCAGTCTTCATCAGTCTATTTCGCGCCGTCGAGGCCAACTGCTTTCAACACCTAGAAACAATTTCGCACAAAAAAAAAACCAATTTTGAGTTTCCCCCTCAAATTTTTAGCTTTACCCAAATACGGTTCCTTCTTTCTCTCACTAATTTGTTTCTGCCAAAAAAAAGGTACCCTCTCTTATTTCTCTTTCTCGTAGGTTTTTTATTTTTTTCAATGAAATTAAGTTTCTATCACTGAGATTGTTACTTAAAATTTGTTTTGTCAGGAATTTATGCTGTGGGGTTTTGTATTCGAAGAGTTCTACGAAATTTAAGCTACACTCTCAGTTAAACTGAGGTGATCGATTTTGTTATGGGGTTTGCTTGTTTTTCTTATTTGAGTTTTCAAAGCTTGAAACTTTTATTTTTAGTTTTCAGTTTAACAAGTTTGTGTTGTTTTGATTTAATAGGTTTTTCTTCCGTTAGAATTTTCTTCAAGGAAAGGCTGAATCTTTCTCACTGCTTCTCCAAGACAAGGTATAAAATGGTTTAACTTTACTTATCCTTTGTTTGTCATTTGTTGTGTTTCTCTTGTTATTTTATGTTATTATGTCGTTGGTATTATTGTTTTTATCAGATGGTATAAGTATAAGTATGACGAAAGACACTTGCAAGTCTCAAGCATGCACTTTTACACCTACTGAAACCCCATTTTTCTCGCTACTAACACTAGTTGAAGCCCCTTAGCTTCTTTAGAGCAAAACTTTTTTCATGCTTCATTTTTCTTATTAAATGAAGCTCTAATTTTCTTTAGCTGATGTCTGACCAGCCATTCAATTGTGTTACATGGTATCGTTTGCAAATTGATAGAAATGAAATCATCTTATCTTGTATGCCACCTACACACACATGGACAGTTAGATGCAGATTTATTGTTATTAGTTCTAAATGTTATAAGAAGTTTTAAGTGCAATTGCGTTAGGAGAGATAACGTAAGATGGACAAAATTATGTAGAAGCTGGGAAATTGTAGGATAAAGCACCCTTGAGAGAATCCCGCTTCGATGTTTATTGTCATTGTGGAAAGCAAAGTTAAACCTGTGAATTTCTAGTTTTCTTAAGTAATATTGTATCTATATTTATATTTTATTTACTTTGGTTGTTACTCTTTTTTGTGGTATTTGAAAATATATTATTAATTAAGTGATTAGGTGATGATAGTGTATGGGCATGGTTTCATTGTGAAATATAATTAAATATTTGTATGTTTTCTACGGTTTTCATGTTTCCATCATCACTCACATACTAATGCATGCTGGTAAAACTTTTGTGCTTCTTTCAATATATGTTTAGATGGAGGTATGTTACATATGGCCACATGGGTGTTTGGCATTGATGATTGGTGAATAAGAGAGGTAAAATGGGTGGTAGTATAAAGTATGAACAAATGAATTGTTGATTGTAGTGGCAAAAAGAGAAGGAGAAGGCATAATAGGAAGGAAAAAAAAAAGTTTTTTAGATTTTAGTACCACTTTTTAGACAGATATTAGAAAATAGTACTAAATTTCAAAAAAATTAGGAAATAATACCACTTCTATTAGTTGACCGTTAATTAACCGAGTTGACCAATGTCAAATTGTTTCAATCTGTTTGGATTTTCATATTATCCATAATCCGTGAGCGTAGCGAATTCTTGAGGTCGCTTTTCTAAAATCATCCAAAAAACAACTTGCTACGTGTCACTCTCTCCTGTGTCTGACCGTACCCCCAAATAACACTTCATTTTTGTCTTACCCCCCCCCCCCCCCCCCTATTTTCTCATCTTCCTCTATCTTCGCCTCCAATCTCTCCTCCGGCCAATCTCTCCTCTATCTTCCCCAAATAACACCCCCTCTTTTCTCATCTTCCTCTATCTTCGCCTCCAATCTCTCCAAAGAATCTCTCCTCTATCTTCCCCAAATAAAAACTTTTTAACCAACCATCCAGTGAAAGTGAGAGGCGTAAACTTCAAAAAGACAAACCTACTGAAGTATCATGCTGATTTTAACATAGTTCGCGAACCCATGCCATCGCCGCTGCAGGTTTCATTTGCACTTGGCTCTGCTCTCACTCATCCACTCGACACTCTCAAAACTCTTGTCCAAGTCCGGTATTCTCAGATATCTTGCTACAAAAGTTCCTGAAAATTTGTTGAAGCCAAACTTGGGGCGAAAAATATATAGTGTATGGGTTTCCGTAAGAGCTTGGCAGAGGTGATTCAGATTACAAAGTCGCATTGTGACATGTCCGATCGCGGTATATTTTTCTTACTCAAAAACTTTTCTTGTGCTTAATGATTTCGTGTGTTGTATACTTTCTCTTGTTTTCTGTATCATAGTGCTTGACATATTTTTCTCCTGGGCTATCTGAAACACTTATTTGCTTACAAATGGGGTGTCCTTTTTCATAATATCTGGCTTCATGTAATTTGAGATTATGCAATGCTTTTCTTCATTCTTCTATCTTTGGAAGACGTGCCAAGCTTTCTGCTACTGTCTTATAATATAAATACATGGTCGGAGATCTTGCAGATGATTTACTTCAAAGTCGAAAAACTAGTTTAACTTGATTTGTCGGGTTGTTTTTAACTTTTAAGGATGACTAGTACACAAAAAGTGACTTAAGATGAGTTGATTTTCTATAAAAAGAATTGGAGCAGGTTTCTTGAATCAAGGTCGAAAATCAATTATCCCTAAACCTAAACAAAGTGAGACGGAGGAGGTGGCAAAACAATTATCTCGCAACTCTAGTGGACTAGTGGAGAGCATTTGAATCCGTGTCGCACATAAATGCTCAACTTATAACTACCATTCTTTGTTTTTTAGAATTCAACCATTTGTTTAATTAATCTTTCACTTAATCATTGTGATGCCTTCCGAAATATAAAATTGCATGCTCTTGAAAAGCAAAATAACACAAAACATCGACGATTAGATATATAAGACATAGCTAGTATAAAAAAAATCCACTCTTTACTACTAATCGATTATCATTTACGTTTCACCGGTATGAGGAAAATAAAAAACAAATGTCCGCTTCATGATAACCGAAAAGCTTGACGAGGGAGAGAGTTCACCAATGCCTACAATACTACGGTAGATTAGTACAAGAATGTCAATGCCTATCCACTAGCAAGTAAGCTTCTCCTTTGGGCTAGATCACCGAAACATCAAAACCGGGAGGGATGAAAACAACATCGCCCCACTTTGATGTGGAACTCCCGCAATTACGTTTAGTCAGGTTCTTCACTTGTATATTCAATTCGAACAAGATAAACATATTATTTACTTCAACAGGGCACCCACAATACACAACCAAATCATGCCATCTGATATGTTTATTAACTCCATTGCTTGAATGGATGAGTGGTTCTCCACTTAGACCCGTACAGAACTTATGACGATTTGCAGCCATTTGACGTGTACTTTGTAAAAACTTAAAAGAAAAACACTCTGATATATACACTTGTTGCGTTATATTTAATTTGCCTGTGGTTTCATCAAGGGGAGGCCATGAAAATGTATGACAAGTAAGCTCAATGAAAAAAAGAAAAGTCACATGACATGGCTTAGTTGGCGTTCGAGGGTGCCCTACTCTAACTCATTAAAAAGATCAAGACACGCCAGATTTGTTTTACCTTCATCCCTCGTAATTATCTCCTCGAGAACGAAACCTACATCAAGCATAATATATCGATTAAAGTAGCTCTTAACCTCTTCTCAAAGTTGATGGGGTATCAAGCATCGTACCTGAATATCTCCCTGTCTGAAAGCAGGATTTAATTTCCTTTGCTCGAGAGAGGCTACTTTCAATGAATTCTCTCATGCACTGTTATATAACTTTCAGTGAATTCTCTCATGGGAGCACATCTGTCTTATATAACCGTGGAAATTGTTATTATTGTCTTTGTGTTGCTTATTTTGTTTTGGTTCAGTCCTATTTATACCAAAGCTTTAAACATCACCCTTGGCAATCATAGTGCGTCCTCATTTCGGGAGGTATATACCGAAAGTTCCAAAGAAGAACGGTGCTAACGTGACTCTCACATGCACCGATAATGCGTGCAAGGCCAAAGTCGACACTTGGGCTCAAGCTGCCATCCAACAAGATATTGTTAGACTTGATGTCCCCGTGAATGATGTGTGGTACAAATCCATGATGCAGAAAAGCAAGCCCCGGGCTGATCCTAGACATATCTTGAAGCGACCGCCGGTCTAGAGCTTCAATCAGATCTGCCCGGCTCCTCAACCACATGTCAAGGCTCCCATTCTCCTTGTATTCGTATACCAAAAATCTCTCATCCCCATAGACACAATAACCAAGCAATTGAACAAGGTTCAAATGCTTGACCTTTCCAATAGTCTCCATTTCGGCCAAAAAATCCCGGTCCCCCTGGAAGTGCCCACTGTTAAGTCGTTTTACAGCAATCATCCGGCCCTCAGGCAACAACCCCTTGTAGAAAGTGCCGAATCCACCTTCGCCAATAATGTGAGTCTTGCTGAAATTTTCAGTTGCCACAAACACATCAGCAGGGCACAATCGTAGCAGAGAGTGCTCAAATGTTGCAATATTGATGCTCAGTGGCTCCTTTGGCTTCTTAATCAGCATTTCATCATCTTTGGAAGATAATTCAACTGTGGTTGCAGGTTTAGACTTGCATAGAGCAAGAGCTTTAGCTTCTTTTAGTACTATTCTCCACTTGAGGATACCAAAGAGTAAAAACAGAAAGCTGAATGTTGCACCAAATGCAATGCCCCAGATATAGGCTCGATCAACTGGAGATCGAGAGATATTTTGCACAACAGGGGAAGAGTCGTTCACTGAACATGGATTGCCAGGAAAGGTAACAAAGGTTAGGCCGAGCATGCTACTGATTTCGCAAGGCACATATAGGAACTTATTGTTCGACACATCAAGATATGTTAAAGAGGATTGACTGATCAAGAATGACACGGGCAGGGTCCCTCCGAGACTGTTGTTGTGAACTCATGTGACTTGCCCAAACAATTTAATCTAGATTCAAATGGAGTTTCATGAAAGATAACAGCTAGAGGGTAAGCGTTTGATGGAAAAACCACGCTAGTTAGCTATGAGCCTATGATTATAAAGGAATAACCGACTATTATGCTGTGCTTGATCATGAGGCACATTAGACTCTGCGTGACGTGGTGGCTAGGAAATTAGATTGTGCAATAAATTTAAAGAATTGGAATTTGGAAAAGGTTGGTATGATTCTGCAAATATGGGGAAAAAAGCTTAGGTAGCCATGCCCTTTAAATTTTGTTCTTTGGTGGTGTTGTCATTTGTGTTAAGACAAGGGTCTTAGGAAAACAATTTATTGGATTTTAACTGCAACAACATCCTAAGTATAAACCGTTGGATAGTTTAGTGATTTTGTGTTCTAAAATTTTCACTCATTATTATTTTTGTAGGATTATATAGTGGTTTTATGTCGTCAACATTTGGAAGGATTTCTGGTGTCGGTGCTCGTTTTGGAATCTTTGAACTTTTAACAACTTTCTACAAAGGTAAGTCTTTTTTTAGACATATCCAGGAGCTTTACTTTCGATTTCTTTTTATTTTGTTCTTTGATTTCTTTTTTAAGATTAAAGTTATTTATGTACTTTATTTAGTGAAAATCTGTTGAAGTTCATCTATGATTTATGCCCATCTAATTTTCGACCCAAGTAGCATGTACTTGTAACATTAACACTTCGAGCACCATCCTTTTTAAAATCAAATTCTCTTTTATATAAGCTATCACGTTTTATGTTCTACTCAAGCATGCTTCTCTTGGGATTCATCTTTGTTATGTTCTCATTCTCCTTAGAATATGCTATCGAGAATATGTGAAATCTGAAAAGAGAATATCAGAGGGTTCATTGATCAATAGCAACCGTGTCATTAGGATTTACGGGTACACTCATAGCACTGCTTCGAGTTAAAAATATGGTCTGCTGGGACTTACTTACTTGATTATGGTAGCTTGACACAAACAGAATTACAGTTATGACATTCATAATCTTATAAGACATCTACCCTCATAATTGTTGGGTATTGCACTTCTTTTAAGACTGGGAGCTGAGGCTAATAGAACTTTTTTCCACCTTTTTTAATCATATGCTTAGTTTTTTTACTTAAAGTAGATGATTAGTTCAAAGAAACATCTTTTGCTTGATCAATATTGTTTTTTTTGCATGTTCTACCATGTCATGTCCCAATAACCCAATAGAAGGGATGTAAGTAGACTTACGGCTAGTGGGTTACACCACTACTGTCGGTGTCGAAAGCCCCAACCACATCACCAACTAGAGATCCATTAGCGTTTACACTTACGGGGAGGTTTGAAGATGTGGAACCAAGCCTTACTAGATGCATTCAGTATAATCTACATAGACAAATAAATTTTTCTCGTATTCTAATTGAACTATTTTATTTCTATAGGAGGGATTGGAGAACTTGATAATGAATACCAAAGTGCCTAATAAAAGCCTATTGAAAATCATTAACAATGATTGGAATAGTGGTGATTGGATCAATTGGAGGCAAAATAGTGGTATGGGAAACACACTAACTTTAGCTAAACTCGAAATCAATTGGGCTTTCATAGAAGCACTTGTTAGATGTTGGGAGCCAAATGACATGGTTTTCAAATTTGGCCCTCATCAACTTTGTCCTACACTAGAAGAATGTTCTCATCTTCTTGGCATGTCTCTTGAAGGAAGCCCTGCTTTTCCCCACCTAAAAGATAGCTATATAAAGGAACTTGTCGATTTCCTGCAGATCTCAAAAAAAAAAGCTCTTGAAAAAGACACAAATGGACAAGTGAAAACTTGCTCTCTTGATTTTCTTATCGCTAGACACTTGAATGTTGGTGATCCAAACGATAAAAAAAATTCATTAGGGCGTGCAAATTCAATAGACTTAGCAATTGTGGGACATGTTCTTCTTCCGAATAACACAAACAAAATTGATGCCTCTTTATGCAAAATTATTCAAGAAGTTAGAGCTAGGGCGTTACTATCGCATACCAATGATATTAGCGAGAACTTCTTATAGGTTTGACCAATTGTGTCATAAATAGACATACCAAGCTTTCAGGATGCATTCCACTTCTTCAAGTTTGGGCATATGAGCACTTATCAAATTCCTTGGTGAAAATGAAAAGTGTTGGAGATAGTAGATATAATCTTGTCAAAACAAGCATTAGCAAGCGCCCTTGTACAATTCCTAAGGATGCTAACGATGGTACACCCAGCTTAAATTCTTTGAAGACGGAGGACATCAAGTGGAAATGTGATTGGCTCTTGTGTCATAGAGATATTTATCTACATATTCCAGGTCGACAAAGTATTGTACTTGTCGGCCTTCATGGTTCCACTCCATATGTGCCACTTCGAGTACTATGCCAGTTTGGTTGTGTTCCATTCAATCCAACCACCGCTGATCTTGAAAATGACCGTGTTGATTTTACTTCTTACTCCATCAAAAAAGAAATTATATATGTCAAGACATGGGACCAGAGTCGTCAATCTGTTTTTTCGTTTCTTCAAAACAATACCTCTACCATAAGTGAAGTAAATCACCTTGCTCCAAAACGTAGCAGAGAATTTGATGGAGATCAAGAAAACCCAAATAACAAGATGTCCACTTGTAATAATGCAAGAAGAGAGGGGATTTAATCTCTGTCATGATCGCAATATACATCAACCTCCACCAATGCATGTAAGTCCAATATTTTAAATTATATTGTTTTATTTATTTGGCAATGTATTTTATTTATTTGGCAATGTATTTTAACTTTAAATTAATGAACAAATTTATCCAAAACGAATAACAATAAATTAGATACAACTTTACTCTATCATTTTCAAACAATTCCAAGAAAAATAACAATATTTATTACCCTTAACTCACTGTGCAATATTTGACGTATTCGGTGTTACCCTTATCTCTTGCCAAATATGATTAGTTGTATGCTTTACGTCCTAGAACAACACATTTATTAATTGTACTTCCTTTTGCTTATTTTCCATGTGTATTTCTTTATATATATCATTCATGCATATTCTACCATGTCATGTACCAATAACCCAATAGAAGGGATGCAAGTAGGCTTACGGCTAGTGGGTTACACCACTGGTGTCGGTGTCGAAAGCCCCAACCACATCACCAACTAAAGATCCATTAGCGTTTACACTTTTGGGGAGGTTTGAAGATGTGGAACCAAGCCTTATTAAATGAATAACCCAATTATCTATATGTTTAAATCATGATTGAGAATTTTTGTTTGTTTATGTCAACTGCATGTAAGTTCAATTTTAAATTTGAAAGTGTATTTATGATTTAATTTTGTTATAAATATTATCCAAAAGGAATAACAAGAAATAAGATACAACTTTACATTTGCATTTTCAAACAATTCAACATATAAAAGCAACCAAATCGTTATGTAGATTTACTTTATTGAATATCTATATTCCCATGTACCTAACCATTTTCTTCTGTTTTTACAGCTGCACTTTTTTGGTTCTAGGTATTTCTGTTTTTGTAGAAAATATTGAAATAAGTCAGCGGTATATTTTCATTCAGATTTGTGGTATTCGTATTCCTACAACTAATATTTTCTTTGCCTCTAACTATCCGTTTTCATTACAATATATTTCCAAAGCTAACCACTATTTGTTTTGTCCTTCCAGGCCCAGTTCTTTTGGTTTTGTTTTCGTTCCGAGTATTTATGTTTCTTGGAGATATTTTTGACAAACAAATTGGTATGTATTCATTCACATTTGCTTTACTCCTTGTTTTAATTTTTTTTCACCTTGAAATTACGATTTACATGGTAATGCAATTGGTGGAGACGGTCTCATATAAGTCGTGCAATCCTCGTTAATATTCATGCATTTCTCTTGCTCTTAATATTCTTAATATCTCCTAATACATTAGTTACTTTGGGTGCATTTAATAGGTGAGTATTGAGTAATAATGGCTCAAATTTCATTATTTCATTTATATATAACAAAGTTAGTGGTCATATTTATCTTTCATATATATTACAAGTTTTTCACATTTATGACAACCACGGTTGAAATAATAAGTTTGAAGTAGTTGGACTTTTTAGTTTTTATCCGTTTATTAAACTTTTCTTGGCTTAACTTCCTGTTAGAGAAAAGAAACAACTTTCCTAAGCAAAACTTTCAACTATTTAATGCTCGAGTTTGCCCACCATGTAGGAATTTCAATTGACACGACATAAGAAGACTTCCCTCTCGTCCCTACTTTTCCACTCTCAGTGTTTTAATGCACAATGGATGCAGCTTTGGAAGGTTTTCCAGTAGCACTACACCAAATTGATAGGTTTTTTGGTAGATTTTATAGTCGTCGGAATCGACATACTAACCTACCAACTACTACTCGGCCGCGTCTTCATAATCGCCGTCCCCGTAACTCTTTCGCCCACATTTCAGCATACATCAGGAGATTAGTCTACCTACCAGAAATTGCATATCCACCTACTCGAAGACGTACAATTATTTCCAGACGTACTTCTTCTCGGATTATGACGGCGGTGGCATCTCAACCTGAGTGTTCAATGCATATTCATAGGAGACCTGATCACCCAGAATCCTCTATTAGTAATCACATGGTTAGAAATTATGCAGAAATATCTTCAGCAAGGGAGAGGGTCGATGATCTAGATGAAAATTGCCCGCTCATTGATTGGGTTCGTATGGTTGGAATTCCTGCACCAACTTCTATGGTAAGGGAGACTATATCTGATTTACCAGAAAATGTACCCGGTATTCAAAGGGTTGACAATCTACCATATCCAACAGAGACTTCAAGAGGTTATGACAGGGTTGGAAGTCAAGTAGATAAATCTTTGCAACTAGATAATGTATCTGATTTTGATTTAGCAGACAATTGCCTACTCATTCATTGGCTACGTAATCTAAAGGTTGCATGCCCAGTTGATAATAACAACATTTCCCACAAAATGCAACGGGTGGAGCAGAAAAGGGCAAAAAATACTATAAAAAAGAAGATAGCCCGTGCAAAACAGACAAGTGAGCAGCATACATCGACGCAGTCAATTAATAGTGCTAGAAGAAAAGCTGCACGCATTTGCCAAAACTCCGAGCAAAGAGAAGCTCATCGTCGCCTAGACACTGCTCGTAGAGGTTTGGCTCGTGGATTGCAAATGGATGCAGTACGACATTCCCTCAGAATGCAAAGTGTAGAGCATGGTAGGTCTACAAATACTGCAAAAAAGAAGAGAACTCGTGCAAAACAGACAAGTTCACAACATGCATCAACACAGTCAATTAATAGTGCTATAAGAAAATATGCACGCATTGGTAAAAAACCTCAAAGCACCGAGATGCTCATCGTCGCCTAGACTTTGCTTTCGTAAAGGTTTGGCTCGTAGATTGCACATGGATGGAGTACAAAATTCAAGACAAGCTCGTAGAAGATTATCATTTGTAAGGCAAAACCCTGTTGAAAGGGTTTTTCAAAAGCGCCTTAATGCATTTCAGTAGCGAGTTCTTTGGGCAAAGACTTGCACGTCAAACAATTGCCCGTCAAAGAGTTGTTATTGCTCGTCAAAGAGTTATTTCACAGAACGTTGTTCATCAAAGACTTCCTGGTGTTCAACTTATGGGGTGTGAAGACAATTTTTGTGAAAACCTTGATCTGCCACCTACTACAGACGACTACATACCACTCTCCAACGCACAAGTATTTAGAAAATCCTACAATGATATTTCATGGGTCAGTTGTCCTCTATGCAAAAGAAAATTTCCCGATCTAAAGATTTCTGCAGGTATTTGCTTTTCTTTGTATATTTTGTTGGAATATGTTTGTACTAATTGAGAACCTCGCTTATAACAAGAATTGATGCAGGTATTTGTACCTCTTGCAAATTGGATAACCGGGACAACACTAACGCTGGCATATTCAGTGTTAACAATTCAATGGATCCGGGCATTGTACCTCTAGAACTGTCTCGTTTGTCCGATCTAGAAAGAATTCTCATTGCCAGGGTGCACCCCATGATGTCTGTGTATCGTGTTAGGGGTCAACAATACAAGTACAGTGGTAATGTGATAAATTTTTCCCAAGATGTCAATCTGATTGCCACTGTTCTTCCATTCAAGCCCGCTGATTTGTCTGCAATTCTTGTCATTAATAGAGGGGGGCCACATGCAAGCAAGGAATTCCGTGTTCGGCGAGAATTTGTACGCACAGCCTTGGTTTGGTTGAAAACTTATCATCGGTACTATAATGATATAATTATTGATGATGGAACTATCGAAGGACTACCTGTAGATGGACAACTTGATGACCTACCACATATGCCCCGACCTATAGAAGATATCGACAACGAAGTTTCTGCCATACCTAGGGAAGTCGATGACGATGACGTGCCACCTGACTTGTATAACTAGGATTTGCACATTGATGAATTTCATGCTGTTGGAACTATTTCTATTGCGGCACAACCCAATCAACAAGCACGTCTCCAGAGGGCATTTATGGTACCAAATGTAGATCAAACTAATGTTCATATGCCTTTAACAACTCACATCATTGATGAGTTTTCAACCCCTAGATATATTGTTATGGCATTTCCAACTTTGTTTCCTTACGGTGATGCTGATCTACGACAAGCTCGCCAGCGGAAACTCAATCCATTGCCATACTTCCAGTTTTTGATGAAATATCATGATGGCCGATTTGCTAGAGATACGAGATTCCGCTACTTTGCTTGGAACTCTCTTTCAAGGTGGCAGACACTTTCTTTAGGTGATGTTTTTGTGAGGAAAAATCCAGGGGATCTTTGAGTTGTCAATTGAGGGAAATTGAAATATGATTTCGATCCGTGACAAGCAATTAGCTAATCGTGTCTCTTACTTTGCTAACAACATTCGTGGTTTTCGGTCTTATTGGTATACAAGATTGAAAGAGTCGACCGCCATGGTTAAACAGTTAGGTGCACCAACCATCTTCTTCACACTCAGCGTCGCTGGCGACATGCAATGGCCAGAACTGTTTCGTATTTTAGATCCTTCTAATGATCTTGAAAGGATGTCTCCTTTAGATAAAAGAAGGGGACGCGCAAAGTTAATTAATGATAACCCAAATGTTGTCGCTTGGTTCTTTCAGGCAAGAGTGGAATTCTTCTTTCGGGATTACTTACGATATGAGTTCTCTGTGGTTGATCATTGGTACCGGTTTGAGTGGCAAAATCGTGGTAGTGGTCATGTTCATGGATTTCTTTGGCTAGCAGATGCTCCAGATGTTACTAACATTGCTACAAGTGCTATCGATAGATCTAATGTTATTGATTATTTTGATAGACTTGTTTGCACTGTTAACCCAGACCCAAGCATGTCTAGAAATCTCCAAGAACATCCTTGTGCACGCATTTTGCCACTTGATTTACAACTTGATACAAACGAAGATGACTATGTTTCGTTGGTCAATTGGGTCATGCGACACTCTATATGTGGGAGTCATTGTTTGCGCTTACACAAAGCAACAAAACAAATGGTATGTCGCTTTAGATACCCATTTGATGTAATTGGTCAGTCGAAGATTGTAGAAGAGCCTCCCAACAGTAGCATGTATCGTTTCCTCGGCCACCGAAATGATGAACTAGTCTGTTCCCACAATCGAAAGATTTTGCAGACCTGGCGTGCAAACATTGATTGGTCGCCTATCCTTTCAGTGCAATATGTTGTCAATTACATTGCTAAATACGCCGCTAAATCTGAACCAGCTTCAAAAAGTTTCAGAGATACTTTTCAAGATATTGTTGAAGATTTTCATCGACCATGTCAAAATGCAAGATCTGCTTTCAAGCGGCTACTTATGAAAAGTGTCTCTGAAAGAGATATTTCTGCCCAGGAAGTATGTCACTTGCTAATGGGGTACCCATTGACCCGATCATCCAGAAAGTTTGTACTCTTAAATGTTAGCGAAAAGAGCATGCTAGCATCAATTGTACTCCGTCGAAGAGTGGCCGACGAGGATGAAATTGTTGGAATAGATCCAACCTTTGTAGGAAGATATCTGCAACGACCTATTTGTTATGAAAATATTTCCCTCCTGAATATGGCAAAAAGACATTATTTCAAGCAACATGTTTGGCACACTTCTCGAGTTGACGTTGTTGTGCGTTTGGTTCCGGAGCTAGACGGTGACATCCTACCAAACACTGAAAAATGGGAATCATTTTGTTGTCAACAAGTCTTAATTCATCACCATTATCGAACTCTCGAAGAAGCTCGGGGAGATTTTCCCTTGTGGTCTGAAAGATACTATGACTTGGGTTTCGAAATCACTCATGGGATTATTCTTCCAGAACCGATAGATGAAGAGCTTGAAGATGGTATTGAGGTAGAGCTTGGTACTGAAGACTTACTTCGGGATGAGTGGATGATGGCAAAGCAATGGGGCCCATGTTTGTCCCCTCGGGAAACTGTGGAATTAGGAAGAAGAGACTTGACATTTCACACAATTCATTTGAAGGTTTACATCGATATCCAAATATAGAAATTGATAGAAAATTTGTCCATGCTCTTCGTGGTGGCAATGAACTAAATCATGAACCTCAAAAACGGTTGTACCGGATCATGATTTATCTAATGAACAAAGACCGGCTCATGATATGGTAGTTAGAGCCCTACAAGCCGGAGCATGTATTCGGTTAATTGTTTGTGGGGAGCAGCGAGGCAAGTCCACACTCATAAATGCAATTGTGTATTCGCCATTCGCAATTTTCAAAACAAACAAAGCAGTGCGTATCATGGCTCCTACTGGAGTTGCCGCTTTTAATATTGGAGGTGCAACCATCCATCATGAACTATCTTTCACTGTGGAACAAAAAGGTGTGAAACAAACTTCCAAAAAGATTGAAGGTGATCAATGTCGACGTATGCAAGAAGACTTTAAAGACACCAAACTTATCATTATCGATGAGTACAACATGGTTGGAAAAAGTATGCTTGCAAATATTGACCAGCGTTGTCGAGATATTTTTGCAAAGAACGAGCCATTTGGTGATGTATCTTTTATCCTCGTTGGTGATATGCGTCAATTACCTCCTGTATGTGACAGTGCATTATATGTCCAAGGTGGGTCTATTCAAAAACAACATGGTAGAATTGTGTATTCTAGTTTCGATAAATGTGTTCGGTTATCACATATATTTCGACAAGCAGGGGATGACCAAGCATCATTTCGAGAAACACTGTTCAGACTAAGTAATGGAACTTCAACCGTCAGTGATTGGCAATTATTTCTAACTCGGGATATTTCATCGCTCAATATGGATGAGGTTAACACCTTCAAAGATGTTTTGCGTCTTTTTCCTACCAAACAGCCTGCACATGATTATAATCTCACCCGACTTATTGAGCTTGGTAAACCAGTTGCTCGAATTGTATCACTAAATAATTGTGAGACCGCTAACAAGGCTTCGTCAGATGATGCAAAAGGCTTGGAGAAAGTTCTGTGTCTATCACTTGGTGCACGTGTTATGCGTTCAAACATTGCCACCACAAATGGGCTGGTTAATGGTGCAATGGGCACTGTTGTAGATATTGTTTACGGAAATGGCTGCAAATCACCAGAAGATATACCTCTTGCTGTTATGGTTGACTTCGACCACTATCGTGGTGCTAGGTTCCGTCCAGATTCTAATACAATACCTATTACTCCACAGACATCAAATTGGAAGTCAGGTAATGCTTCATGCCAGCGCATTCAGGTTCCCCTAGTACTATGTTGGGCGATAACAATTCACAAGAGTCAAGGCCTCACTCTTGATCGGGCTGTGGTAGATATTGGTGAAAGGGAAAGCCTCGGTTTGACTTTTGTTGCTTTGTCTCGCACAAGAAAGTTGTGTGATATGGCATTTTGCCCTATGTTCTCTTTGGAAAGACTTCAAAAGATTGGAAAATGTGTTGGTCTTAGAGGCCGATTGCAAGAGGAGAATCGTTTGTTGCACTTGTCTGCTTCAACCATTTGATGTTCTAGGAAAATCTTATAGTTGAAATGTTATTTTCTTGTTTTTATCGCGGTATGTAGTATTCATCTTTCTACCTTTATTTCTATTTATATTGTTTGTAAATTCACTTCATCAAGATATTATATATTTCTCATAAATGAATATCTACTGTCGTTATCATGCTTAATTTTTTTGTTTGGATTTATGCAGGTTCTTCCACAAGTAATGTATAGGAGGACATTTTTTAATGGTTGCTGCAGATGGATTTTGTCACTTCAACTACTGCCTTTTATATTATAGTTGTTTGGACTTTTGCTAGCCCCCCTCTCTGTGTCTTTTGAGTTGAGTTGAGCAGTTTGTAAAGTCAATAACTGTGCAACTTGTTATATGTATAGTAGTTTAGAACCTTTGGGATGTTGTTATTTTGGTTATTCTGGTAATATGATAGGTTTAATGATTTTTAGACATGACAGGTTTTTTATGATTTAATATTAAAAATACAAAGGAGGTTATGTCGAAATTTTCATTGAAGAGTTTGTTTTCCTTAAGTTGTAATGTCAAACTTAGTTAGCGTCGGCATCGTTTCGGCCTCTTTTATGATCAATTTTGTATGACATTTATATTTGTAGTTCAATGTTGAGTGTTTTAATTGTCTTTGATGTATTATTGGATCTTCAGAAATTGTTGATCATAGATTTCTTTGACAAAGCTTTATCTATCAATAAAATTGTCTCAATATTGTGTTCGGTTTTTGGCCTTGATATTGATTATGATCCATAAACATTCATGCGTATGTGCACTCTGAAGTAAACCTTTGATTGAACTTTCTTCTTCAATTTGTAGAAATGGTTGTACTTGCAACATGTCTTTTTTCCTTTGCAACTATGTACTAGCTAGAGGTGCTTGATATGTCTTTGTGGGCATATACTGCAGACCCAATTACTTAGCTGGAATAGTACATTAGTCATTCTATGGTTTTAAAAGTTGTTATTACCTAGGAGCATCTTCAGTTATAACATTTTCTTACTATTTCCTGGAAGTCGTAGGAAACTATATTAATCTTGCGCAAGTAAAAATGCAGTCAGACAGCCCACAATGCTGTTTCACAAATTAAATTGTTTGGGGAAAAAACACATTTTTTTTCTTGGGATTAAAATATCAATAAATTGTTAGTGAGGTTAACGTGGGAATGTATACAAGTATACAACTCCTCTTATTAGTGCGAGATATATAGAAATCGATAGGCAAATCGAGAGACAAGCCGTGGAAATAATTAAATAAATATTTATATATATATATAAAAGGAGAGCCAAATAAATGATATACTACGCTCACGCCCCACTGCAATGCAGTATACTAGTACTTTTAACGTGCTTTTCAGGCATAATGGCATATAACCGTTAGAAACTAACGTAAGTCACTAATACACATGTCAAAATCAGGGATTCAATCCAATGGCCCAAAAAAAAAGTCGTTCGGGGGGTTGTTTTATAAGAGTTGGGTCCTCTTCTTCCACCTCTGCAAAAGCTAACAAAGAATCCAGAGATACAAGACGAACTAATTATCACGCACAAGAGGGGGGGGGGGATCGAGAAGAATCCTAAACGTACCGTACATAACATTCAAACCCACGGGCTCCACCGCCAAAGGTTGCTTCATTGATTGTAATTCAAAAAAATGTGAAGCCATTTGGAGAAGTAAGTGAGATTACAATTGATAGATTGATACTGATATAAAGTGTACACTTGTACTTCATGTATTTTGCTTCATAAAATAAAATATGTATATTTTTTTGATAGTAATCAAACATCTATCAAATTCGTAGCTAGCTAGTATTATGAGTCTAACTAATTTTTTTATGTTTTTTTTCCTTTCACAGAATGCACGCCTAAGTGTGATGGAATTGGGTCAGCCTGCTACGATCCAAGGTTTGCGGGTGGCGATGGAGTGCATGTTTTATTTCCATGGAAAAAAGAATGAGCATTTCAGCTTAGTTTATGACTTCAACTTACAAGTCAATGCTTGATTCATTAGACGTCGGCCCGAGGGAAGATCACGCGATAACACGTGAATCCAGGCAATTGGCATCATGTTCGGTTCCCACTCCTTCACTCTAGCAGCAAACAAGGTGGCCCGATGGAATGATCAAGTCGACCAAGTTCTCTTTACCTATGATACACGCCATTCCTAATGGAAGAAGGCTACCTCTCTACTTGGTCTGCCCCAGACAGTAGCCTCGCAGTTGAACGAACTGCAAAGCACAACAGTGTTATATTACTATGATATTGTCAGGTGTTGTTGAGATCTTTGTGAATGTTGTTTCTGTTACGGAAGAAGATCATCGAATTCACCATTACCAGATACCTTTGGACAACTGCTTTGCTCACTTGTTGATCTGTCTGAAAGTGTATGTAGAAGGTGTCCCTCCTTATTTCACCAATTTCATCAAGATCAACGAAATAAAAGATTAAGGAACAAGATTAGATTAGATCTTACGGACCAAGAAGAATATAGCACGTGGTGACTGTGAGAGGCACGTTGAGGGGTAATACCGCCATATTGAAAATACTGTCAGATTGACCGTGATCAATTTGGTCAGCTGATGGTCAATGCAAAAAAGTGTTACTATTTTCTAATTTTTTTTGAAATGTGATACCTTTCCGGTATAAAAATTGGTACCAAATTCTCCGAAAAAAACTCAAAACAGTACCAATTTTGTAATTACATTTTGTTTAGTTGGCTTGACACGTGTCATGCCTCTATTGGGCTCCTTGTGGCGTGGCTTGGCAATAGTGCCGAATGTGACAGGTCAGGAGTCACCACGCCACATTCGTTCTTTATAGTTTGTGAGTCGTTCTTGATTTGCAGTTGAGCTGAAGGTTAGTTGAGCATGGACAAAGGAGATCACTCGAAGAACATCCTCAAAAGCGAAGCTCTACTGCAGGTATATATCTCTCCTCTCCTAAGATAGAATTAATGATGTGATGCCGTGGAATATTATCAAGTTGATCATACTGAAAAAGAACAATTTATCAAACACTTATAAGTCTTTGCCTTCGGGGCATTATTGGGCTTAGTTACAACCTTAAAAGCAGATTTTACAAATACATCCTTCTTAATTAGTGTTACTTTATATCTGTGTTATTTAGGATATTCCTTTGTTGATTTGCAGTACATCTTAGAAACGAGTGTGTACCCTAGAGAACACAAGCAGCTCAAGGAAATCAGAGATATCACCGTTGAGAGATATGGAGAGGTGTAAGTGTTTCACATTTACACACAATTATTTTATTAGAGGAGTCTGATACTGGGTACAAAATGATTGATTCTGGTTCGATTTTTTGTTCCTCATTCAGCATCATATATTACAAACTTGGAATAATTATTCGCATACTCAAAAATGTTGAGGAATAAAAATGGTAACTTTGAAGATTGATTCTTGTTGCAGGGCCGTAATGGAAGTACCTGGTGATGAGGGCCAGTTGCTGTCAATGCTATTAAAGCTGATGAATGCTAAGAGGACCATTGAAATTGGAGTCTTTACTGGTTATTCACTCCTAGCCACTGCTCTTGCATTGCCTGAAGACGGCAAGGTTGGTGACCGCAAATCTTCCATGTTAAAATATAAAAACGAGTAGCAGGAAAGATATGCCCTTTTACAAGTATGTCAGGCATCGAAAGAGTTGAGTTACCCTTTGATATTCACCTTAAGAATACCACTTAGATTGTAGAAATTTTGTTTCTAAGGGAAATATTGGTACACACAAAAACCAAAATTTTAATCAAATTTTGCATGAAATTTGGCTCAATGCAATGGGCCCATATAATAAAAGCTCAGCCAGAGTGTTTTAGGATTTCTCGGGTTTAAGGAGGTAATATTATTATATATAGGTTGGGAGCCTCCTTGTAAGTCACTTGGGTTATTTTGGATTATGAGTTTATAAATAAAAGGGTTATCTTTATGTGTTTACCGTTTGGAGATTTGGGTTATGTTAATGGTGTGCGTAAATTGATTGAAGCTTCCACCAATCAAATCACATCAAATGTTCATGTGTATGAAACATTGAAAGGCATGTCTTCAGCAGGTAAAGAGCAAGTGTGCAACTTTCCAAACACCAAAGTACATGAAAATCATAATATTATGTGTAGGCCAGAAAAAGGTCTACATTTCAGGGAAGTACACTTACTAAGATGAAATTAAAAACTATCCATGATCATGAGCTGTAAGCAGTTTTGGACTAAACAAACACATAGCAAATCTAATACTCAAAGTGAATCTACAAAGATGGTCTGTAAGAGGGGGTAATATATTAAAATGAGCAACATCGTCGCCTGGCAAATGATTTATAGAACCAAAATTTCAACTTTCACACTTACTGGGAAGATTGTGATCAACATGTGATTTCTCCGTATGAGTAGTATTTATCTGCTTCATTTTATTGTGAAGCAAAACAATAGAGCCAATTTTGTTTATTCTAACAACCCTTTTCTGTTGGCAGATAATAGCAATAGACATGAACAGAGAAGCTTATGAAATTGGTTTGCCTTCTATTAAAAAGGCTGGTGTAGAACACAAGATCAAGTTTATCCAATCTGATGCCATAACTGCTCTAGACCAAATGTTGATAAATGTAAGCTAATGGTTATGTGATCGTCATTTTTTTTTTTATATAATTTTTTTTATTTATTTATCGTGTTTCTTATTGTCTGTATTTAATATGACTGCACACATAGGCAAAAAATATTTGTGATCGGTTGTTTGTTTGACAAAGTTTTAATATTCTTTTGTGGAAGGGTGAGAATGAAGCAAACTTCGATTTTGCCTTTGTAGACGCGGACAAGATAAATTATTTGAACTATCACGAAAAATTATTGAAACTGGTTAAGGTGGGAGGAGTCATTGGGTATGATAACACTTTGTGGAGTGGATCAGTTGCACTCAAAGAAGGTGATGAGATTCCAGAATTTCTCAAGGCATCGATAGAACCTACAAAGAAGCTTAACAACTACTTGGCATCTGATCCGCGTATTGAATTATCACACGTTTCTATTGGAGATGGTCTCGCCCTCTGCAGGCGTCTCTATTAATATGTGTAAACGCCGAAGATATCTCTGTAAGTACTTCTGCACCAAATTCACTATGGTTACAACATTCTAAATGTTTCAAAAGATATAATGACTGGAATTCAAGTTAAATTATGTAGCTGATTTGAAGCGACTTCCTTATCTTAAATGTTAATACGGGTCAGCCCGCCACTGCCCCTGCCTTCAGATCTATGAGGGTGAAGGACTGTGTTGAAGCCTTGAAGGGTTGCCTTTTCACCAAATTTATACAATTTTTATACACTCGTAATTGAGTTTGTGACTATAATTATATTGTTGATTGTGGTCTGGGTCTGATGAATTTTACTGACATCAATATTCCCTGTTTATCTAAGGCAGCTTGGAGACTCTTGACCAATAACAACTTTCTTCTTTTTCAGCTTCTTAGAGCTAAGTACTTGAAAGATGGCATCTGAGATTCCTTGCTTGGTGAATAGCACATAATGGACTGCCTATTCGAGGAATCCTGTATGCTAGAAACATTATCTTGATCTACCCCTCTTTGTACCTTGTGTGGTCTTGAGCCTGAGTCTATTGAACATCTCTCATATCTTTTTTTTATTTTTTATTGGCAAGTCTGTTTTAAATGAGATCAGTAACTCTTTTATGCTGGCGGAATCGAGCCCCAAACCTCTGATATCATCACCCAAAGATTTTACCGACTTTGCTAGTCGGCACCTGCAACATCTCTCATATCTTGCAATATCATCAAGCCTATTTGGACTGATTTTAAGAAAACTGGTGGTAGTCTCTGCTCCTTTAACCACAAGATCAAATGGATCTCATCTAGCCATTCTCACCTCAAAAACTCTGATAAAATTCATTTCATGTACATTCTCAAGTCTATATAGAAGCTTAGAAACAACCATTGTTCCCTATTACTCTAAATTCTACACGCAGGTATGCCTTTAATTTAGAGAAAGAGTTTGAAGCAGCCAATCCACTTACCTTGGTCAACTGGCTTTATAAAAAATAACTGTATGGAGCTATGTCCCCTAATCACCTTTTTGCAGGTACGGGAGCTATTTATAGAGATCAAGAAGGGCGGCTTTGCTAAAAGTACTAAGTGCAGGACCATGGTCGTGGTGGAGCTGTGTGCATACTTAATGGAATTTGTGCAACAGTGTTGGTCGGCTTTAACAACATCATGGTACCGCAGTTACATAAATTGGATACTTGAATAAATGAAGTGGCTCCTCGCTGACGGCCTTAAGAATCTGGTTAATCTAAAATACTTTAAAGATTACGCCTCTTATATACAGTGGGGCAATAGTATTTTATTATTTTTTTAATGTATCTCTTGGTTACTTGGTCATTTGTTATTTGCCCATCTATTTTTTGATATTTACCTCATTTATCCTATTTAAAAGAGAGAGAGAACAGTTGTTAGGCATAAAAGAGAGAAAGATATGGTTGGATGAAGAGAGGAAAATCTGGTTAATGTTATTATAAGTTATAAGAAACTTTTGGGTGAATGTATTACTGTGTTTGAATATTGTGAAGCTAGAAGTGCTACTTGCAACTTTGTAAACAGGTGATTTGATGTGCCACCGGAGTGCTTATCTAATATTTCTTGTTTTGTGATTTTGTTGCTCAAACTTGTTCCTGATAACAAGATATGCTTCTTTAGGGCGAAAAAAAACTATTGGAACAATAATTCATGGTGTTAATGGACTTGTGGAGGTTATCCCACATTCCCACCTAAAAGAAAATCTCGACGAGGCAGTAAGAGTTGCCATATGATAAAGGAAGGGTAATCTTAAATACACTCCATTTCTAAGAGCACTCACTATAAAAAATAGTGGTAATTTCCTATTGTCTTTAACTAACCAATTTGCATTATCCAACTCTATACACTATCAAAATACACTATCCTTTTCTAATTATCTACATTCAACTCAATTTTCTTTGACTTAACTTAATTCAATTCAATTTTTCTCTACTTCTCAACTCTCAATACCTCTACATTTTAACTTTCAAATGGAGTATGTATAATTATCCAACTCTAAAATGAGCGATTTATCGCAATACAACTACCCACATCTCAATGTCGAATAAATTGAAGATTATATGATGCTAGAAGAACCAATTGAACATGAAAAGGAAGAAATTGGAGATTAATGTAATTGAAATTGTCTAATGTCATTGAAACTAAATGGATTACGATAGTTTGAATCTTAGATTTCAAAATAAATTTTGTGTAATCTTGATGTATATGCTATTTTGAGGAACGGTAACACATTGTCGTAAAATACCATAAACCACAGTAACGGGTTACTGAAACATAACTATAAATTACAACGTTGGATTACCATTTACCAAGTAAATATACAACAAATAGACACCGAAAATTCTTAAACCATTCGGTATCTTGTTGTTGTGTTGTCAAATTCCAATATTTAAATGTTTCATCATCTATTTGATAATAATTTGATTAATAATTAGCATATTTTAATTTATTTGTAGTTGTTTTAGGTGATAACTTAGTTCCAACAAGTAGAAAACATTTAGGTTATAGTTTTTTATTTTCGAATTGGTAGTAATTGTACATGTCTCTAGAGTTTAGGGTTTGAATAAATACAATTCTAACTAGACTTTGAATCTAACATCTAAATTTTTACCAACAAATTAAAATTGGATTATATGATATAATTTAAACCCATTCTCCAATCTATAATAAAACGTTTAGGTTATAATTTTTTATTTCGGAATTGGTAGCAACTATACTTATGTCTAGGGTTTAGAGTTTGAATTAATACAGTTCTAACTACACTTTGAATCTAATATCTAAATTTTTACCAATATATTAAAATTGGATTAGACGATATAATTATTTAAATTAACCCGTTCTCCAATCTATAATAAAACGTTTGGACTGTAATTTTTTATTTCAGAATTAGTAGCAACTTTACTTATGTTTAGGGTTTAGGGTTTATGGTTTGAAACAGTACATTTCTAACTAGACTTTATTTGAATCGATTTAACATCTAAATTTTTACCAACAAATTAAAGTTTGATTAAATGATATAATTTAAACCCATTTTCCATTCCATAATAAAACATTTTGGTTATTATTTATATTTTTAGAGTTGGTATGTAGCAACTGTACATATGTTTAGGGTTTAGCCAATACAGTTCTAACTATATTTTGAATTTAGTATCTAACATCTAGTACATTTAGAAGTTAATATTCATTATTTAATCTAACACCTATTTTATTATTATTATTATTATTTTTAATTTATAATAGTATCAAAATTTGAGATTCCTCAATATTCCCAATTTAGGGTTTATGGTTTAGGGTTGAGAGTTAGACATCTCGATATTTCAATATTTCACCCAATTATTTCAATATAAATTCAATATTTCACTCAATTATTTCAATAAAAATTCAATATTTCACCCTATTGTCCTTAACTAATATACACTATCAAAATCCACAACCTTAAAATACAACTACACTCTTCTCATTCTCCAATCATCTACATCTATACTCTTAACTCAACTCAACTTTTCTCTACTTCTCAACTCTCAATATATTCACCTCTTACCTCATCTCAAATGGAAGATCCATCATTACCCAACTCTTATATTGGTAAAGAAATAACATCCTAGAATGCGCTTGAAGAAATAACAATTTGTACACATTGATAACTACATGGCCCTCTAATAGTCACTAGGAAATCCCAGAAAACATACCAATTCTCACTATTTTAGATTGAATGATACCACAGCAAAAATAATAGGCACACATTTGAAATAACTGTCCATCTTAATCTCTAGAACTGTATATTAGAGAATGTTGCATTAACATCTTTATAAATTAGAAGCAACATAATCAAAGATCTCCCGCAAAAGAGAAACCAACCATTATAAAGCTTACATCAAATCCTATGCAATTGTTTTCTTGCTTACAACACGAACTAGGACAAACCCAAGCCAAAGGAGCAATCCCATGAATAATCTGTTAATCCCAAAGTGAAAATGGCAAGATCCCTCTACGTTTCTTACTCTAAGTTGGAAAATTCCCCCAAGATTTTTGTTTTTTTTACAGGTAAAGACATATTATGATAAAAATGTTTTTGTGGTATTATAATGAGAGGGGTAACTCCCCAAGGCTTTATATGCAAATTGGAAGTGAGAGGTGCTAATACTATCTATTCTTACTTTTAAACCATATATAATTCACTCATCCTTATGTGTAAACCTACTAAGAGAAATGTGGATGCATACCTGAGACTCAAATCACCACTACCAAAATCCAATTTTTCCAAAAAACAAAATGAAAACTCCAAACACTTGTCCACAACCGCAACAACTAGTTTATCCGTTTGCTCGATTGTTTCACCAAAAACAAAATCACAAAACTTCAATTCCACATATACAATCACACTAAAAAAAATTATCATGAAAATGAAATAAAAAAAGAGTTACGTACATGTAAGAGATCAAGAAACAAATAGAAAAGAGTTGATGATGAAAAGCAAAGTATGAATCTGTGAAGAATTCCACCTCTCAAAACCGAACTTTTTATTATTATTATTAATTCCACTCAACCATTTCACCAAACAAACACACAGCTTCTCCACAACGCTCATTCTGCACATAACTAGAAAACAACACATTCCACGAAACAACATTCCTCTCAACAATCTCATCAAAAAATCTCCACAAATCCAATAACTCACCACATTTCGCATACATAACAACCAAAGTATTGGCAACAAACACATCCGAAATATACCCACTATTCACCACAACCCCATGAATCTGTCTTTCTATCCTTAAGTCCTTAACAATAGAACACACGCTTTAAGAACACTAGAAAACGCAAACTGATTACACTCAACACCCAACCTATACATTTCAACAAACCCCAAAACCCCTTCTTCACAAATTGTACCAATTTGGTTTTAAACTTTGAAGTGGTTGTTAGTCCATTAGTTTGCAAACTCAATTGGAAATTTATGTCAACAAACGACACAATTTGTACAGTCCATCGAAATTTAGCACACGACCTGCAGAAAATTCACCCGCCAACTTATTTTTAGCAGCTGCTAAATGCTAGATAAGGCCACAAATTTGGCTGGATATACGTATCACATCAAGCTTTAAAAAAGAAAACAAACTCCATACCCTAAAAATGATTGTAGCAACCCAATTTATGATGGCCGGTGGTTCGGCGGATGATGGATCCAGAAAGAGGACATACGGTGGGGTGGGAGGCATTCTAGAAGGGCCGCGGACATAGGAGTCGAGCATGAAGGCTGAGAACCGATAGTGGAAAGCCGCGACTTGAATGGATAGCTGACCTGGAGTTGTACCATCGGGACACGTGCCCAGCAGGAGCAAGGGGAAAACCCTAGGGTCGTACGGGAACCCTCCACTCGACAATCGATGGACCGAGAGATGGAGGGACAGGTGGAAGGCCTAAGAGAGAGGTGAGGGATTATAAATAGAACATGAGAGGAAGAGAGAAAGATAGGTCACAACATTTGGCGCCGTTTGTGGGGAACGAGAGTGAAAAATAGTGAGATGGCGACAAAAAGAAGAGTGGGTCGACCGAAAAAGGCGACGGTCACTGAGATGGATGTGGAGTCAGTAAGGAGTGAAGGGGAAGAGCAAGATAGGGAAGAGACAGTAATGTCAGAGGCGGAGGAAACAAGGTTGTTGCATGAGGAGATAGCAAGGTTGAAGGAAGAAAATGAGGGGTTAAGGAGAGAGAAAGACAATAGAGGAGTCGGAAAGGGAGGTGTCGGGAGCAGATAAAGAGGAGGAAGGGGGGACAGATGCGGAAGAGCAGACGGTGGTGGGGCTCACCAAGGAGCAAGTCAGAGAAATGATTGCCAGCGATCTGAAAGCTAGTCTGGAACAGGCCAAGGGCATGGGAGGCGCGGCAAGTCAAGTGGTGGCAGGGTTGAACCGCAACCCACTGGCGGACGCGATCTGGAAGTCAGAGGTGCTGAAGAGATTCAACCAGCCAAGGTTTGAGAGGTATGATGGGACTGGAGACCCCGCGGACCATATTCATCACTTCCGGCAGCAGATGCCACTGTGGCAGAGCCACAGTATGATGGGCTGAGATGTATGATGTTCCCGGCAAGCTTAAAAGGGGGAGCATCTGACTGGTATTACAGATTACCTTATAAGAGTATTAATAGCTTTCAGGAGTTGGAGCAGGCATTCATTGACCATTTTATACACCAGAAGAAGCGTGTTGTGGACATCGCAACCTTGTTCAATGTAAGACAAAGGTCCGCTGAATCGGTGAGGGACTTCTTGTGTAGGTTCAAGGCAGAGACCTTGAAAGTGGAGAATCTGGACGAAAGGACGGCAGTGATAGCTTTCGAGAGAGGATTGCTCCCGGGAACGAGGGTACATGAGTCAGTAGCCAAGAATGAAATTGCAACATTACAGGATTTATACCCGAGGGTGGAGAAGTACATCAGGTACGAAGACACCATGTAGAAGGAGGTGAGAAGGCCGGGAAGGCGATATATCATTTGGAAAAGGCGAGGGCGTCCACCGATATGAGTCCTCGGACAAAAGAGGCAGCGGATACCGAGGATATTCGTCGCGACCCGAGAGGAGCAGAGAAGAGGCTAGGAGGGAGAGTCGAGACAAAAATCCCTATCGCGAGGTAGAACAAGTGCCGCTGAACAAGTCGTTGAGCGAGATACTACCGTTGATTCAGAATTTGCAGGGGTATGAGGGTCCGCGAACTAAACCAGTGGAGGCACAAGGCAGACCCTATTGCGCCTATCATCAAATACATAACCATGAGACGGACGGCTGCTACGCGTTGAGATGGTTGACTCAGAGGATGATAGGAAAGGGGTTGTTGAAGGAGTTTATAACGGAAGAGGAAAAAGTAGAGCAAGCACCGACCCAGGGGAGGATATTGGGGACGATCAACGTAATCTTCAGTGGAGAGATATTGAGCCACAATGCACACCGAGATAGGATACGGCGGGCGGCGAGCATACAGCAGGTCCACAAATCAGCAGGACATTCGCAGGCGACCTCCTGGTCCGCGAATGGAAGGAGAAGCATAATGTTCACCGACGCGGACGGTCAGGCAATCGATTCCCCGCATGAGGATGCGTTGGTGATCACAGTGGCGATGGGAAATTACATGGTAAAGAGGGTGTTAGTGGACTACGGCAGTGCGGTAGATTTACTATTTAGAGGGACAATGGAGGAAATGAAGATAGAAAGGAAGCAGTTGAGGCCCTCACTGACAAATTTGTATGGGTTCAATGGAAGCATGACGGAACCTTTAGGGGAGCTTCTGCTCCCAGTGACCACGGGACCAGTTACAGTGTTCTCGAGGTTCAAAGTGGTGGATGCCGACTCGCAATACAACGCCATCTTGGGAAGGAGGTGGATTCACGAGATGAAAGCGGTCCCTTCTACATACTACCAAGTGATCCGATTCCCTACTCCTACCGGGGTATATGAGGTCCATGGGGAATCGGTGATGACCCAAAAACAAATACCGAGTACAGTGAAGAGATTGATCCGCGGATCAGAGGAAGAGACTTCGCGTTCCAGGAAGAGGCAAGCATAGCAATTACAGTGCACCGTCGGGGAGGGGTCGGCGGAGTCAATAGAGGGACCGAAGACCTTGGATGAGATAGAAGTAGTGAATTTAGGGGAAGGCGACGAGGAGAAGTTCACATTAGTAGGTTCCAGTTTGTCTGAGGAATGGAAGGTTAAGTTAGTACAGTTTTTGTCTGCTAATAAAGATGTGTTTGCGTGGACGATTGAGGAGGTCACCCGATTAGACCAAAGTACGCCGAAGGAATTCGCGAGGTTGAAGGGGGCAGGTATAATACGAGAGGTGTCGTTTACGAACTGGTTGTCAAATGTGGTTGTGGTGCCTAAGAAGAATGGCAAGGTACATATGTGTGTTGACTTCACTGACGTGAATTTAGAATGTCCTAAAGACAGCTACCCCATGCCGAGAGTAGACGAGCTGGTGGATAGAACCGCAGGGTTTAAAATATTTTCTTTCATGGACGCATCAATGGGATATAACCAGGTCGCCATGTACGGGCCGATCGGGGAGAAGACTGACGCCGTGGGGTAAGCGTCGTACATATTGCTATACGAGAATGCCGTTTGGATTGAAGAACGCCGGGACTACATTTCAGCGGCTAGAGGAGAAAATGTTTGAAAACAAGATTTGAAAGGGGATTGAGATTTACATAGACGACATGGTGGAGAAGATTATGTCAGAGGAAGAACATTTAGAGGGTTTGAAATAGACGTTCAATATACTGCGGTCGTACAATTTAAAGCTTAATCCAGAGAAGTGTACGTTCGGCGTTACTACGGGAAAGTTTCTAGGGTACATAGTTACTTACCGGGGAATAGAGGCCAATCCCGAGCAGATAAGAGCCTTAGTGGAGATGCCGTCACCTCAGGACGTCAAAGAGGTGCAGAGACTTGCGGGAAGGGTCGCGGCTTTGAATAGGTTCATCTCAAAGTTGTCGGACAAGTGTAGGCCGTTGTATCGGTTGCTGAGAAACACTCCGGATTTTGAATGGACCGCGGAATGCGAGGAGGCGTTCCAGGAGTTGAAGAGTTATCTAGGTAAGGCCCCTATGCTGTCGCGGCCAGAACATGGAGAAAAACTATACATGCAATTAGCTCAGTGCTAGTAAGAATTGTGGGTAAGTTAGAAAAGCCGGTGTACTTTCAAAGTAAAACATTGCTGGATGCCGAGACCCAATATAGCAGAGTTGAAAAGTATGCCTTGGCATTGGTGTTCTCTGCCTTGAAGTTGAAACCATACTTTGAAGCACACTCAGTAGTGGTGGTGACAAATCTGCCTTTAAAACAAGCATTGAAAGCAGAAAAATCTGGGAGGATGCTGAAATGGGCAGTAATGTTGAGTTCTTACGAGATACAATATCAGATCAGGACAGCGGAGAAGGCGCAGGTGGTGGTAGAATTCTTAGCAGAGTTTCTAGCGGAGGATCCCACCTAGGGAGAAGAGATGATCATGGAGTCGGAGAAAATCATTAAGCAGGACTGGTTGGACCCCTGGGATCGGAGAAATGGGTGGAGAGTATTCGCTGACGGGTCAGCCACAGACGCTTGCAGTGGGATAGGAGTGGTATTGGCCACACCGGAGAACAACAAAATAGAGTTAACCATGAAGTTAGGGTTCGCGGCATCTAATAATGAGGCAGAGTATGAGGCGGTAATAGCAGGTATGAGAATGGCAGAGGATGTGGGGATAAAAGAGCTGACAGTGTATTCGGACTCGAATTTGGTAGTGTGCTAGGCAAATGGAGGGTTTGCCGTGCGATGAATTGGTAGCGATCCAATTTATGATGGCCGGTGGTGCGGCGGATGATGGATCCAGAAAGAGGACATACGGTGGGGTGGGAGGCATTCTAGAAGGGCCGCGAACATAGGAGTCGAGCATAAAGGCTGAGAACTGACAGTGGAAAGTCGCGACTTGAAGGGATAGCTGACCTGGAGTTGTACCATCGGGACACGTGCCTAGCAGGAGCAAGGGGAAAACCCTAGGGTCGTACGGGAACCCTCCACGCAGCAATCGATGGACCGAGAGATGGAAGGACAGGTGGAGGGCCTAAGAGAAAGGTGAGGGATTATAAATAGAACCGGAGAGGAGAAAAGAAAGATAGGTCACAACAATGATGCTACACCCTAGAAATGAGAGTGTGGAACCACAAAAGCCTTGTGGGCATGGCATTAGTGCCGAATGTGACAGGTCACGAGTCGCAACTACTAGAAATTAGACGTTAGTTCTTATTTTTTTAGACGTTCTTGATCTGCAGTTGAGCTGAAGACCATGGACAAAGGAGATCACTCGAAGAACATCCTCAAAAGCGAAGCTCTACTGCAGGAATATATATATCTCTCCTAAGATAGAATTAATGATGTGATGCCCTGGAATATTATCAAGTTGATCATTCTGAAAAAGAACAATTTATCAAACACTTATAAGTCTTTGCCTTTGGGGCATTATTGGGCTTAGTTACAACCTTAAAAGCAGATTTTACAAATACATCCTTCTTAATTAGTGTTACTTTATATTTCCATAGTCCAAAGTACGGATTGTTGGATCAATTAATTGGCAATGGCGCTAACGAGTAATAAGTATGTGCTGTGTGCTTGACTGCTTGTCATTTTTGAGTTGGGAATTTCGGAGAAAAATGTCAAGCGATTGAAAAACACTATGAAAGATAGGGCTTGGCTGATTGAAATGAAGGGGATAGTTTTTATTGACTGATAGTATGAGTGCCACAATGGGTGGAAGGACACTTGAGTCTTGACAACGCTTAGATCAGTGGCCTAATACTCTCAATCCTAAAACAAGAAATTGGTCCCAAAGCCTATTTTCGGGTGAAAATCACTCTCAAAACCAGTATTGTTTTGTAATCACTCTCAAAGACAATTTTTGGGTGAAAATAACCCAAAAAATCAATTTTCGAGTGAAATATCCCAAATATGTATGAATAATGATTGTTCATACTCTAATATGTGTTATTACTGATCATACATTATGTTGAGATATGAACTTATGAACAGTGATTGTTCATACCCCAAATAGATATGAACAATAATTGTTTATATGAACAGTGACATGATTGTTCATACTCCAATAGGCCAGTGTTTCTACTATACTAATATATTATGTTTAAGGTATAAACAATGATTGTTCATATCCCAAATAAGGCATGAACAGTGACTTTGATATTATAGCATGTAAAATTAGATTGTAACTTTTAGATTGTAATAGGTAAGATTATTGTAACTTTAGATTATAGTAGGTGAGAAATAATGTAGACCACCTATTTCATCACATTTCAACTATAAAAATGGAGGGTGGTGCTCTTATTTGAAAAATGGAATTTGCAATTCATTAATTGTTAGTTTTAGAAATTAGTTAGAGTAGTTTTAGTTAGGAGTAGGAAATTAAGTTTAGAAAATGGAGGCGTAACCTCCATTTTTCTTGTTCTTCATGTTCTTGACTAAAAATCATTTTTAGTTCTTTCAATCTTCAATCTTTCTTGCTTTTTTAATTTAAGTCTTCAATCTTGTTTTAAGTTTAAGTTTAAATCTTCAATCTTTATATATATATTATAGCTCTACCCTCTTCAATTGAGGAAGCGTTTCTAAAGTGTCTACGTGTCATGGCTAATTAAGAAAAAAATAGGAGATAAAATAGAAAACAAATATTTATCTTTATCCTTAGATATATATTATAGTTATACCCTCACCAATCTATTTTTTTGAACACTCGTAGGGAATCCAGTTTTTTCTAAACTCTATTACTACTTATAAAAAAGTAGAATATAAATAAGAAAACAATCCCATCTAAAGTTTCAGAAAGTCTCTAACTTTTCCTAAACACTATAACTAATTACGAAAAAAATAATCTCATCTAAAGTTTCACAGAGTCTCTAACTTTTCCTAAACAATATAGCTAATTACGAAAAAAAATATGAGACAAAAAACTAAATTGCTAAAAACAATAGTTTCCACCGAAAACGATTTTCCTAAAACCATTTCGATTTGATGCGCCATCCACAATGAGATTTAAACATTTATTCATAGTTAAGAATTCCAAAAATCACAATAATTATGACATATTCCAATTAAATTTATAAATTTATATATATATATATATATAAAGCACTCACTATAACCAAACCAAAACAAATTACATGTGGAAAATTAAATTATACAAAAAATAACATCACAAAATATATAATAGAAAATGAAAAATAAAATAACGGCAAAGCAATAATGACAAATATTTTAAAACATATATAATACTGAATGAAAGTAACGTCAAAGAACAATTAATAGGGAACCGAAAACTGGATGCAAATGCATCGAACTAACCTCAGATAATATTTAACGAGAAATCGGAAACTGGATGTAAATGCAAGCATTAAACTAATCTTAAAAAATAATTAATAGAAAATCGGAATATGGATATAACTGCATTAAACTAACCTCAAAGAATAATTAACGGGAAATCAAAACTTGGAAGCAAATACATCAAACTAATATAAAAAAATAATTGTTGGGAAATCAGAAACTGGATGCAAATGCATTGAACTAACCCTCAAATATTAAATTAACGGAAAATCGAAAAATGGATGCAGCTGCATTGAACTAACCTAAAAAAAAAAATTATAAATTGAAAACATGATACAAATGCGTGGAACTAATCTTAAGAATAATTAATGGGAAATCAGAAATCGAATGCAATTGCACTGAACTAATCTTAAAAAATAAACTTGATGCAAATGCATTGAACTAACCTCAAGAAATACTTAACGGGAAATTGGAAATTGGATGCAAATTCATTGAATTAATCTCAAACAATAATTAACAGAAAATCGGAAACTAGATGCAAATGCAACCTTATCAAATAATAAACGAGAAATCGAAAACTGTATGCAAATGCATTAAACTAATCTCACAGAATAATTAATTGGAAATCAGAAACTGGATGCAAATGCGTTGAACTTATCTCAAAGAACAAATAACATGAAATTGAAAATTGGATGCAAATGTATTGAACTAACCACAAATAATAATTAATGAAAATCGGAAACTAGATGCAACCGCATTGAACGTACTAACCTAAAAAAAATAGCGGGAATCGAAAATTGGATTCAACTGCATTGAACTAACCTCAAAATATAAATAACGAAAAATCAGAAACTTGATGCAAATGCATTGAACTAACCTCAAAATATAGTTGGATTATATGTTGTGTTTTGCATTTAAAATTGTGTTTATCTTATCTCTTTCTGTATGATTGGTAAGTCCTTGCTATTCAAGTAGCTTCAATATATACGAACTTTGCCTTATTAGGCAATCTCACAAAACTTAAATCAAACTTCTATTATTAAACAACCAAATGAAGTTGAAGGGTTTTATCAAATGTGAGTTGTTTTTTTAATAGAGAGTGAGGTTTTCACATTATAAGAAATTTGGATGAGTGATCAATATAATATTAATATATAATAGTTCTGCATATTTGCAAATATTTTTTAGATTAATTAATATAACAACACCCGTTTGTAGATAATCTTTGCAGATTTCACATAGTAAGTCATGCATAATTTAAAGAATAATTAACGAAAAATTGAGAACTGGATAATCTTTGATGATCCAATATAGTAAATCAAACATAATTTATTTTTTATGTCATGTTTGTAAAGACACTACATAACTACATATGGATCAATAGAAGTTTGTATTACACACCACAATGGATACTTAAAAGGAATCGAAAACTAGATTCAAATACATAACTAAGCTAAAAGAGTAATTAACGGGAAATCGAAAATTTTATGCAAATGCAATAAACTAAACTCAAAAAGTAATTAACTAGAAATCGAAAACTGGATGCAATTGCATTAAACTAACGTCAGAGAATAACTAACGGAAAATTAGAAATTGGATGCAAATCCTTGAAAAATATTTACTGGGAAATCTTAAACGGTATGCAAATATATTAAACAAACTTCAAATAATAATTAATGGGAAACAAAAAACTGGATGCAAATGTATTGAATTAAACTCAAAAAATAATTAACATAAAATAAAAAACTGAATGTAACTGCATTGAACTAACCTCATAGAATAATTGGTGGGAAATCAAAAACTAAATGCAAATATGCATTGAAATAACCTCAAATAATAGTTAACGGGAAATCAGAAACCGGATGTAATTGCATCGAACTAACCTCAAAGCATAAATAATAAATTGGATGCAAATGCATTGAACTAACTTCAAGAAATAATTAACGGAAAATCGGAAACTGGATGCAAATTCATTGAACTAATCTCAAATAATAATTAACTGAAAATCGGGAACTAGATACAAATGCAATCTTATCAAATAATAAACGAGAAATCGAAAACTGGAAACTGGATGCAAATGCATTAAACTGATCTCACAGAATAATTAATCGGAAATAAAAAACTGAATGCAAATGCATTGAACTTATCTCAAAGAACAATTAACATGAAATTGAAATTTGAATGCAAATGTATTGAACTAACCACAAATAATAATTAACGAGAAATCGGAAGCTGGATGCAACTGCATTGAACTAACCTCAAAAATTAAATAACAGGAATTGGAAATTGGATACAACTGCATTCAACTAACCTCAAAATATAAATAATGGAAAATCAGAAACTGGATGCAGATGTATTGAACTAATCTCAAAGAGTAATTAACGGGAGATTGGAACCTGGATGCAAATGCATTGAACTAATCTCAAAAACTAATTAACGAAACATCAAAAACTGGATGCAACTGTACTGAATTAATCTTAATGGATAACTAACGGAAAATTATAAAGTGGATGCAATTGCACTGAACTAACCTCAAATAATAATTAACGGGAAATCGGAAACTTGATGCAACTGCATTGAACTAACCTCAAAGAATAATTAATGAGAAATTGAAACCGAATGCAATGTACTACATTGAACTAACCTCAAAGAATAATTAATGGAAAATCATAAACTTGATGCAAATGCATTGAACTAATAACCCTAAAACATGTTTGTATTATATGTAAGGGGAATAAATGTCTCGACAATTATAGTTTTGCATTTTAAATAGTGTTTATCATAATTTTGTTATTATGATTATTGATTAAGAATGTCATGCTATTCAAGTAGCTTCAATATTATCTTCGTCACATTGAGAATTCTCACAAAACTTCAATCAAACTTCTATTATTAAATCTAACAACAAAAAGAAGTCGATGAGTTTTATCAAGGTTTGATACTTCTTTTTTTTTTTTTTATAGAGAGTGGTGCAAGAAATTTGAATGACTGATTAGTATAATTTTCATATCTTATAGCTATGCATAGTTACTAATATTTTTTACAATAATTTAATATAACGACACCCGTTCGTAAAATGGGTTCGAAAGCTAGTCATGTTTTAAAGTTTAAGAAAAAAAACCAAATCCTTTTTCTCATCAATCCAATTCAAACTCCAAAGTTTTAATTTTATGTTTGCTTTTGATTCCACAAGAGTCTAGAGGTGGGAAAGACATCTTTGCTCCAAGCTACACAACAATCAAAGAGAGAGTAAGGTAAAAAAATAGGTTGTGTATTTGTACGTGTCAAAATCATATGGTTCGTGCGTTAAATGTCGTATGAATTAATACGAACGTGCAAATAACGATTTATCATGTGTTATTGTCTAATAATTACACAAGAGTTTCTACCTCAATTGGTTGTGTACCCCTTTCCTCTTGGGAGAAGTTGCAAGTTCGAATCCCACCAAGTGTTGGTTTTCCTTCGGGGTTGATGAGCATTCGGGTAATGTAAGTCATCAAATTAGAGTCCTTCAATGTAACCAGTGTGGCCTTCGGGTAATGTAAGTCATCAGACTAGGGTCCTTCAATGTAACCGGTGTGGATTTGCATTAACCCTCTAAATATTTCGAAAAAACACTTTCTGCAAACAAATTATGAGCATGCGCTACTCTCAACAGCTACTCCAATATTGTGACAACAAATGCTACTTTTAGCTAACCTCCAGTTTTCTCTTAAAGATGTGCGACTTGCACTAATTGGGATAAGAAGGAAACTCTAGATCAACCTACAACCCTCCTGAGATGTAGTTGTAATCCCAGAAATAGAGGCGCTTAATGCTGTCAAAAAAACAAATAAGTGACTGTCAGAGACTTCTTACAAACAATAAGAAACCTTGTTTCTCTTAACGGCAGTATGCTTCTAGCAAAAGTTAATCTTTTAACTATTCTTATTTCGGTGGTTTGTAATCTTCCCAATCACATGAACTCTTGGATAACAAATACTCGTTCTTAACGTTCAACTAAAGCTACATTTTGTTCCCTCTACTATTACAATTTGCAACGTCACTAGCCTTCTCTCTCTTTCAAAACCGTCAAACTGCATATCCTCAGCTAAACTTATAGTTCAAAAAATTGGAATAGTGATACTGTGCTTCTTTACCCTGTAAATTTGCAGAAGTTAGTTACACAACTAAAATCCTAGCGGAGGCGATAAATCCAGTTAAGACTTTGCTTCCATTTCAAAAGGCAAAGTTTTTGAGAATACCTACCAAGTCCTTGAATTCCCCTGCTAGTTCAGAATGTCTCAGAGTAACGTTTACAAATTCGCATGATAAACAACTACACCAAATGATTTTCTCTACTCAAGGAATGAAGCTCAATTAATCTTCAAAGTTTCTATTGCCGAAGCATTCCAAACTTTCATACAACAAATTGAAGAATTCGACAGAGTTCCTTGCCCTTTCTTTGTCCTTTAAAATCTTCAAAGAGAAAATCCACAGCTAGATGCTTTTCTTTCAAATTTGAGAAAGGGCAAAAATGATTTCATCAACTATAGGAAATGAAATCCTGCTGATGATCTTTACATTTCATATTATTCTTAAATTACTTCATATTTGCAAACAGAAATATTAGGAACTCAACATAGCTCCTTACAGAGAAACCTGAACCCAACCTCTTAGTTAGTAAGCACTGCTAAATTCCAAGGAATAAAACATCAAACCCATCTACAGACACTAGACACTGTGTCACTGATACACAATGGGAACCTTATGACACCGCAAAAAAAAAATTATCAACCAATTGCTCCTCAAGATTGAATATAAAGTTTGGACCCGTAAACAGAAACAATAAACCTAAGCCTCCTATGTCTCCCTACTACACAATTGATCCATCTCCTTAGCTTTATTATGGACACAGAAGTTTTCTCTTTTCTCTTCCATTAGGGAGTCTATCAAAAGTTTTTAGACTCGTTGAATAAATTGTAAGAGTTTCCTTTTACGAACTTTAACTTTGATGAGAATGTTTTTTTGCAGGTGCTGACTGGCAAAGTCGGTAAAACCTTTGGGTGATGATATCAGAGGTCTGGGGCTCGAACCCCGCCAGTATCAAAGAGTTACTGATCTCATTTAAAAACAGGCTTACTAATAAAAAATAAAAAAGTAAATGTAATATGGGTTTAATAAATTTAATTGATCAGCAGTGGGGGGAAACAAAGTAAAAGTTGGGTACTCTGGACTGAATTTAGCTCAACTACATGAAGAATTCATGGTCATACCTTTTACTGCCTCACACCTTATATAAACTTCTACGATAGTACAAGAAAAGATTCAACAAAGTAATCAATTTCTTTTACAATTTTCTGAAAACCATCTATTCCCCAAACAACCACATGAGAGGATGTAAGAGCTCATCGAACCGGGAAACAGTTACTTCAACCACTTATGAAACTTACAAATTAGCTCAGGTGACCTTCTCCTATCAAAATAAAAAGAATAAAAGAGAATCATTATAAACAGTTGGCACGATTTATGGCCTCAAATACAAATTCACACTATGGGCGACATTGTATGTGGAATCACACTAGCTAGCATGTCCAATGAGCTGTCTTATTATGGGCTCCAAAATAGAAAATCATATTTTTCCACCAATGCTTTGTCCTGGAAGTATTAACTCGGATTCTATGTAGCCGAGGCTGTGATCGACCATTTAATTCTAAATGAGTAAAAGGGCTGTGTTATTTATTCATCTATTTTTTTCTCGGAATGCATTCATATAAAACAGAAGTAGCAGTATAAGTGGCGCAAAAGTGACATACCTAGCAAAACAAAGCTTCCATGAAATTGGATCCAAGTTCAGAATACTAGAACCATAAACCTCACCAAGTATTTCATCAGAGGCGCCAGGCAATACATAACACTGGTTACTAAGGCTTGTATCAACCTTCAGGACTGATGTCACGACCAGTCTCTGGCATCCACACTCTAAGAAGCCGGTCATAAAATGAGCAAGTAGCCACTACAGACCTTTCTCTTTCACCTCTTTGCCAATCTGCTCCATACGCCAAAGAGTTGTGCTTACCATAAGTCTCCATCAATAGAACATTATCATTTTTAGTGCTCACAACTGCAAATCCATTGTGCATACAGGCTGCCAATATCAGGCCTGGAATTGAAGGGTGGTGCTTGATTCTCCACACTCCTCCTCCTAAGCATATTGAACTCTCATTTATGGGCTTAGAGATAGATCTAACATCCCAAACCCTTAGGTACTCATCATAGCTTCCAGTAAGTAGCGTATTATGATCTGCAGGACTCTTTGCAATGCAGCAAATACCCATCTTATGAGTCTTTTTGTTTTGAAAGGCCAAACTTGAAAGACTCTCCCGCAAATCCCAACAACTGAATCTACAATCATCTGATCCAGTGTACACCAGATGGGGTTGGTGGGTATCAAAGGAAGTCGCCCAGACCTCAAAGTCATGTGCTACCCAGGTTTGCTGTACTTTCAGCTGGGCCTCTCTAACAGTAATTATAGAGGCGGAGCCATCCGAAAGCCCTACTGATATGGATGTAGCTGATGGGTTCCAGTCCAGGCACAGACACATGGAAGAGCTGACTTTTTCTCCAGCAATTTCTGTCAACAGGTCCCCTGCGCATCATACAAAATGCAAAATGTGAGTACAAAGAATCAGAGCTCTCTGAATTAAAAATGTATTGACTTCATGAAATATAAAAGCTGGAGTTTTTCTTGCTAACATGTGTTATCTGGAAGGATTTGGTTAGACAAGGATTTGTGAACTCCATTTATTTTTCCAGATAAAGATAATGTCAAAGCACAAACACTAAATTCTTAAATTTTAATATATTTGAAAATATAAGCATCACTATTCCATTTGTTGGTGCAGGATATAATTCTTATTGTATCAGCTAACACTTAAGAAAAATATGGAGCGGAATCAATTGCTTTTAAGGTGATTAAAGATGGCCTCGATAGATTATAGTTTTCGCAACCTTCAGGTTACAACTATAAGGAGGAATATCAAACCATTTTACGGGTTTATGTTTGTCACATGCGTACTTCTACTATAGTACTAATGTCTAAATCAAAATACTTAATATCAAAATTATACTTGACAGTAAATGCATATGCATACGCCAACAAGGGAGGAACGGGTTACAATGGAGGAGATGAACATGTTGCAGAAGTAGGCGTGTGTGCACAGCTAAGCTCCGCACCCACCTTTTGCACGTACTCTGTGACTAGATGATGAAATACATGATTAGAGTACTAGTTTATTTTTGTTAATTGCTATTTTTAGCAGTTATTTAACAGTTTTGCTTCCCAAATTGGAATCCTTGTGTCCCAAGGAATTTCTTGCGTAAAATTAGGCATATTGCCCAACGCATTGAGAATATTTTTATAAGAACAGATTCTGTTCTGATTTAAAGTGTGTTGATTTTAGAGTTTATCCCAAATCCCCTTCCCCCCCTAGAAAATCAGGGCTTAAATCAGCCCTAATTTCATCATTGTGGTGATTCAAAAGTTGCTTCCACCTTCAAAACCCATCACCATATGAAACAGAAGTAAACTAACAGAAACTCTACATATAACTGAGGCAAAAAAAAATAATAGAAATAAAAAAATCAAACCGTATATTCTGTTGATATAGCTCTCAGTATCACAACAATAAAGAAAATAGAAAAGAGCTTGTGGAAATTTCGTTGGCCTTTCGCATCTAATTTACCTTTAACTAAAGTTCAATCCAAGGTAAGCATTCTGGAGTAAAGAAATTATGTGATAAGGGATGCTGAATCTATATATTACCTCCATTTTGTTGTTTATCCAAAGTACATCCTAAACTGTTTACTCTCAGGTAGCCATCAGCATCAGCTTGAGCGAGTAGTGGAACAACATTAGCTCCAATAGGATTCCATTTTATATCAAAAATACCAACAGTCTCCACATGATGAAACAAGTCGAGTTTGCCCTGATCAGCATCAACAGCAAAAAGTGATATGCTTCCAGAACGATTAGGATGATCACCTTCTTGTAATGTGTATGTAGAAGCAGCTAGAACATGGTGGAATGAGTCATGTGGGCAAAACTCTACTGCATCAACATTGCCATACAGATAGCAATTTGCAACATCCATACCTATATAACACCAAGCAACGATTACAAATCAGGAACCTTATTAAATACATTCTCATTTGCCTCTTTATGAGTCTAAGCAAGCATTTGCTGTTTCTGTTCAAATTCCCTTGATTTTTTTTAAAAAAAAAAAATTCAAAAACTAATTACTCCTGGAAAGAAGATGTGCCACGTCGATTTATAAGGGTGCTGCTTGGTAAATTTTGAGTTTGTACGTAAGGATAAGTTTACATAACCCCCATGGTTAGAAATGAATACACTTCATTTTTATATGTGGTGTGTCTATACTATATGCCCACGCAGCCTAACTTCAGCCGCAACATGACTGCAACCAGTTCTTACTAGAATAACTGCATAGCAATGGGCATGAGCGGAGCAGGTAAAGAAAAAAATATATGAAGTTAAAGGGTATGGGAAAATACAAAACTATTCAAGTTAATACAAAACAGGAACATGTACAGCGAGGATATGGGAAAATTTTAGCACCTTCAAGAACCTAATGAGAAATTGTTTTTTTACATAGGCAGGGCATTGCCATAACTATTATGGAAAAAACTTTCCATCGAAGTCGTTGAGGGTAGATTTATGCAAATATTCATCTACGATTCCAATAATTTACTGATGTTGTTATAGGGTACTATTCAAGTATATGGAGGTGCAGCTCATCCTATTCGTCAAATGCAATCACATAACTAAGTAAGCATTAAATTCAAAAGCTCAGAATATCAAGTCTGCATATCATAAAGAGCAAAGAGAATCACATCCAGTTGACTTTCGAGAAGAACATTGGTGCGGTGAGAACAAGCCTTATACTGGGATAGAGTAGAGTTGAGGATCATATACAGACATGGTATCCAGAAGGACAAAAAAAAATGTAGTATGGTATCACATTTAGCATCCCTGATTACAATTTTCTGAAAAGGATGGTATAGAGCCTCTATAAAATAGAGGACACTAAAGTGCATCTATCATTTGACATATGTGTGCATTTTCGTTTAATTCGAAAATTCTTACACACTTTTAAGCACTTATTTTCCTTGGCTAAACGTATAAGTTGCAGTATTCACTGAGATTTCCCATCATCTTCTTCAAATTTAATAGTCACTTACCCATACAGAATTATCCATGCTCTCTAAGGCATTAGTGTAACCTGAACCCTTTATCATTCTCACCTATATATAATACTATTCTACAGCTTTCATGAGTTACTCCATTATAGAACTGAAATTTCTGACCATGACATGAAGTACATTAGTGAGAACTGAACCTCAAAGAGGGGAGCAAACAGAAACAATCAATCCATGATATTCATGAATGTCCATGCATCACTAGTATAGGTATAGATCTCAAAGTATAAACCCTGTATGCCATATATCATTCTTTCAAGTGTCAGTGTAGTTTAAAAAAAAAACAAAAAAAAATTACAAAACCCAACACAAAAAACCATTTCAAAAAGTGGAGAGCAGACTCGGCGAAGGAGCCACCTCATAAACTCCTGCACCAAAGGATCCCCATGCTGAGCATGATGATGAATTGCACCACCTTTCAAAACTCTACAACTATCAACCAAAACAAGCATCAATCTCATCTTAACCGTCGGCTCGGCAAACCAAACCGACAACCTCCTCAACGAAAGATAATTCCCTGAACTCACCACCTCCAAAACCATCGGAATAGGATTCATCAACTGAGCTTCAAGTACTGCCAACAACTTATAATACTCCAAAAGCTCATCTTGCAACGCAGCACAAAACGCTTGTCCAACTGTCCCAGCATCTGCAGCTGGAAAATTATCCATACTCTCAGAAACATACCCTTTCACTTTCTTAAACAACCAACCTAAGTCACATAACTTCCAAACCATAACCCTAGTTGCGCTAGGCACTTTAATCGAATCCAACACAACATAACCATCTACTCTTATCAAATTAACACATTTCCCATCAATCCCTTGACAAGCATATTAAACATCTCTAACTAAAACCCCTTCACTCACCTCACTCTCTTCCTTCAACAACCCCCAAACTATTTTCCTAGGCTTTCGAAACTAACAAAACCCCATTAGTCCCTTTACTCTTCTCCACGTTTTCTGATACCCATTACTCAAATCGTCATATATAACAGGTAACAATTAATACCGTTTTCCATTTTATATACTTAATACAACAAATGAGTAATGAGTATATAAACTAGTACCATTTTTCAATGAAAATTTTATGTATAAATCTAAAAATTCAATAAAATCCAATAAAATCCAATCCACAAATAAGTATATACTATGATCAAATTCATCAAAGAAAATGTGAGTTTAACCATATCAAGCAAAACAATATCTTAAAAAAAAAAAGGCAGGAAAGGAATGGAAAAATAACTAAAAGCTCAGTAAAAGTGGTTACCGTTATTTCAGTTAGAAGTTGTTTTTCTTGCACGAGTGAAGAAGTCTAAAACCATTGGTTTTATACTTTTCAGTCAAACTGGGAGTGCTCAAATTGGGCTTGAGATTGAAACCCAAGCCCAAACTAGGTACCATCTCTAATTAGTCACTGGTTTTAGTTCAGTGTCAACTGTCAGGTTTTGTCTATGCATGTGTGTGGTGAATACAATGCCTTTTTAAAGAGCATAAATTCTGCATGTTTTTATGTCTCCCTTCTTTTTGTTCTCTTGGAAAGAGATGATAGTGGTTGTTTTCCAAGTAGTGTTTTTAGGGAGCAATCGAGCTCCTCCCAAGTCTCAATCCAACCGAGCCCCATGCCATATCAAGATCAGCAAAACATGTCCCATTTGATAAATGTGTGATCCTTTTTTCATCATCTTTCAGTCATTCATATATGCATTTATCTCCAAGTTGGTCAGCAACATGAACCACAATATTTGTCCTATTCAACTTTATAGGAAAAGCCATTATCTTAGATTTGTTAATAGACGTTCCTTCTTGTATGATTGCCAGGTTCATTCATAAGTCATAACCTTTTTTCATTGGCTTTAATTTATGGATGTTATTTGATTACTGGTTGTCAAAGTTATGGCCCTTGTTTTATGACAAAAACTTGGGCTTTTGAAACAAAACCAATTAACCAATGCCAATTAAGTTCCAAGTTATAACACTTGAAATGAGGCCCAAATAGCGATTGTTGTGGACATAACGATATATGATATTGGGCTGAAATGTTTGCCTTTTGTTCGGTAGAGTGAACCGAAGTTAAAATTCAGCAATTCAGACGGGGATTAACTAGTAGCCGAAGGCCCAAAATATCGAATTCGGTGAATATTTCAGTGTATCCAAAAACCAATATATATAAGAAATATTGGATATATCCATTTTTTTTTGCAGATTTTAGCTCCATCTGACGTAGCTGTAACATACCAAAGAAAGAAGATCATGAAATGATATGTTGCGTTTTATTGGTGGATCACTTTGGGATACTAATTTTGTTTGAATTATGGACATAAATCTTTGATCTTTCATGTAATGTCAGTTTGTCTTTGAATTCTGGATGTAATGCAAGAAATGAGCCTGATTAGTTTGTCAAATTTTCATAGCTATGCCAGAAAACAGTTTATTATAATTCATATTTGCATATGTAAATTTACATTTCATAACTTGTGTCACCAGTCAGATGACAGGAAAAAAACGTATGTGAAAATCAACGTGTACATGTAAATTCATATTTACATAACCTGTGTCACTTGTTAGATGTTAGAAAAAACATCTATGAAATTTCATATTTGCATATGTAAATTTGTATTCACATATGTAACTTCATATTTGCATATGCCAATTCATATTTTCATATGTAAATTCATATTTCCATAACCCGCGTCACCTGGTTAGAACTCAAATGTCAAAAAAACGTCTATAAAAATTCAGCGACTGTAAATATAGTTTTACAAAATGTGTCTATATAACATCAAAATGTAAAATCCAAACAAGAAAAAAAATGAAAGTTCATCGACATCCAACATAAGAAGAAAAAAGAAAAAAGAAAACTATTCAATAACTTGAATCGTTGAATCAATGAATCGGTGCAGAGCATGTCGTAGGAGTGGAGCCCACTCTTGGATTGCGGTGGTCATAGCAAAGACGCTTGTTCTTCTTCCTACCTCTTGCAACATCCGTGGTGTGCTTCTATTTCTTGTCTGGTCACACACTAGCATATTTTATATATTCAGTTCCACAAGTATTAGTATGTTGACACTCAAAGTTTACAACAATTTAGAAGTTATAACATACGAATTATGGATATTTCAACAAACTAGCTAGTAAAACTCTTCATTTTCTCTGATAGCGATTTTTACCCGAAGATCAACATAATGTATACCTTATGAATTTGGCATTGTGAATTTGTGACACATCAATCATCATTGAAAACAAAATATTATAGAGATATTACTCAACTAAACTTTACAATTTAGTTTGTTTCTTACTCAAGAACATGTCAAAACTCAACCATCAATGACAAATGGGGCCAGACTAGCCCATTTTCGTCTAATCGAGCACATTGTTCCTTCTTATCCACGATCAACACCTTACAACTTCGTCCACATTCCAAACATGGAACAAACCTAGATCCTCCACAGCCTTCACAGACACCACTCCCAGGTTCCCTACTCTTGCCAACCACGTTGAGTAGTTTATTGAGTCTACCCAATTCATTAAGCTCAATCGCCTCATCCACACCTCCTATGTACCTCCCTTTAAGAAACAGCTTAGGGACACTTACCCTTTCACCCAACATCTCCCTCAACTCATTCAAGAATTGACCATGCAGTTGAAATTTGAATGATGGGGGAGAGAGAAAGAGGAGGAGGGAAAGTGTTAACACTAATTGAGAAGGCAACAAATTCAATACCACCATAAGTTGACCCACGTCTTTTGAAAGCAATCAAATCTATGGTTTGTTATTCTCATGACTCAGAAACTCAATTCGCCTTTGATTCGTTAATGCAACAAATGGACAGGAGCATCAAAAAATTTAAGGTTGAAATCGGTGTGTTCTTCGCCATTGTTGCCAGTAAAAAATATTGAGAACAAACCCAAAAACAAACGAGTGGTCTGGCTGAAAAGATAAAGGGTAAAAAAGGAAATAAATTTTGTTTCGAAATAAAAAATAGACCGAGATTCATTAGTTTCACAAAAACAGGGAGTTTATTTAATGGGGGGGGGGGGGGGGTTTAAAAATAGGGGGTTAGGTAGGTTGGGCCGCCATGAGGGAGGTTTAGCATAACAGGCTAGGAAGCAGGGGTGTGAGCCCCATTTCTTGATTTTTTTTGTGACCAGTCCAAACTATCTAAAATATCAGAAATATAGGAAATATCAGTAAAAAAATATTGTAAAATATTGGAAATATCGGAAATATAAGATATTTATATTAAAAAATGGTCAAAAAGTCAAATGATATATATCGTAAATATCACATATATCGGTTATATTGGTGATATAAAGTTTTATATCGGAAATTCTGATATATATCGGGAAAAAAAGGATTCAATATTCGGTGGATATATATCGGATATATCGATGTCAGTGTACCAAAAAAAGATATATATTGGCGATATATCAGATATATCGGTGATATTTTGGGCCTTGGTTGACAGTACGTATTACGTAGTCTACTACCCAGTAGGTGCTACTTGTTGTGTTTATACTAGTATTAGCTCGTGCCTGCACAAAAAAGCCCCAGCAGAAGCGCAACGAAAAAAGGCTAACTGCCCACCCAAAAAGTCCAGTCGGCATTTGTTGACTTCAAACAATGATCCAATACTCCTGTTGCTACTCATTATATTGTCCATGCCCCATAAGCCCTAAGATCCACCACGTCATAAATATTATAAGTAGATCCAAAAGTAAGGTTGGTTTCTAGGGCCCCACACCACCCTAATTTGTTATATAGACTAGTTAATGCCCGTGCCTTTGGCACGGATTTCATGAAGTTATCATATATTATAGCTCCCTAACAATCATTGATCTCAAAGTACAATAATTAGGCAAAGGAAGATTTTTTTTTTCTTGGCTTTTACACTTATTTGCATATGGATAGACTTCAACTTTGCAACAACATCCAAGAGCTACGCCTCTTCCTCCGAACACGATAGTAATTAACTATCAGGAGTAATTAAAAAAATTGAATCAGCAAATACTTGAACATCATTGAGAGCTGTGTACTCTTCACAAAGTACTATGTTTTATAGCAGTATGTGAAAGACCATTATCTTCTTTAGTTTCATTACTTTTTGCATCTTAATCAGTAACTCTTGGTGATTTTCCAAGTAATTCTTTGATGCTATGTACTTGTAAGTTATGTTCATTTATGTCTAAATGGTAAAATTCAGCTAAATATTGTATAGTGATGAATTTTTGCAGAAGGCCCCAACACCTACAGTGAATATCATTAGTGGTTGCTAGTTGCTGGTACTGGAGAAGTGTAGATACTCTCCATTGTTCCAACAGTTGGTCTGTGTGATGGTAAAATACAGTAGCATGTAACAATTCAATTGCTCGACAACTTTTCACAGACCACAGATACATTCAAATCTTACAAAAGCAAAAAAAAAAAAAAAGAGATAAAATGATAATGGTGTGATACTTCATCTTCAAAAAAAAAAACACACACACACACACACACACATTTGCAGAAAGGCAGCTCTGCATCCATTTTCAGAGAGGCAGCTTAGACTTTTGATCGGTGTCTCCGCAGTGTTCTCCAGGGTATTATGGTTTCTGATGGTCCTGGCTTTGGTGTATTGCAGTGCTGTTTATCGACACTCCCATTACGTCTGGGTGGTTTAGGTATTTATTGTGCCACTGATGCCTCTACATTTGCTTTTGTGGCATCTCGTTTTCAGACTTCTGAGCTTCAGAACCACATTCTTAGGAGTTGTGGTCCAGTGCCTTTGGATGAGATTCTTGATGTTGCTAGTAGTGCATTGAGTCTCTGTCTATCTGATTTTGACCTCAATTCTCTGGCTATGAATGCTACCGTCCCCTCAAAACCACAAAATATTTTGGCAGAAGCATTATACGGTAAGATTGTTGTTGGTCTTGAGAGGGAGTTTGATTTATCTGCTCGTCAAAAGGCAGTCATGGGATGCTTGCAGTCGGAACACGCAAAAGATTTTCTATTTGCTATTTCGATGGAGGGACTTGGACAGCATATGTCGCCGGTGGAGTATCATTCTATTCTCCGATATCGTCTCATGATTCCTTTGTACTATGACGGTGGTTTATGCCCTGTTTGCAAAAAGTGTAGATTGGATGCTTTCGGGGACCATGCAGCACATTGTCAACATTTTTCAGGTTTCAAATACCGACATGATCATGTCAGAGACATTTTATGCGATGCGTTTTGGAGGATTGGGGTACAAGTGAAGAAGGAGGCTCCTATCAATTTTCTCACTGATCTGAATGAGGGGAGTTCGACACTTCGGCCTGTGGATGTATTGATTTATAGTTGGTCTGAAGGGAAGCATGCATGTGTTGATGTAACTGGAGCCTTTTCGTTAGTAGGGCTTGGGAATGGAGTCTTTGAAGTGGGAGGAGTGGCTAATAGAGCAGCGGCAGGAAAGATTGAGAAACACGAGGATGCTTGTAAGGCTAACCAGCATTGTTTCATTCCGTTCAGTTTCGACACTTTTGGTTTTTTGATACAACATTCAGTTGAGCTCCTTAAGAGGTTGCAGAAAGTTATGGACAGTAACATAATGACAGCTAGTTCTAACGAGTTTGTATTTAGGAGGATAGGATTTTCCATTCAGAAAGGACTTGTAGCGCAGCTTGTTGCACGCTTGTCATAATCATTTGTAAAAGTCATTATCATTATCAATAAAATTTCCACTTTAAAAAAAAAAAATCACATAATAGAGATTGCACTGAGCACAAATTACACTGGATCTCACTCACTAACTCACAATTTTACTATTAAGATTGTGCTAGCAGTATCTGTATAGATTACAATTTTTCTCACATTGTCAATCGTACGTTTACTCTATAAATCAATTTCAAAGAGGAAGCAGATTTTCAGGTAGCAACGCCAGTACCAGCCCCAACACTAACACTACTTCCAATGCTGATTCCAATACCTCCATTGCCAACGGCAATGTGAGAGGTGTAACAGTCCAGTGAATATATTTGATAATAGTATGCCAAAGTACCGAAGTCAGAACCAATGACCACCAAAATCAAAACAGACGACTCCTAAACATACGCAATAAATGCATCATTTTAGACTGTTAGATGAAAACAATATATGCACTAGCAATCAAAGGTGTAACATATATCAATTTATTAACTGTGCCTATATTGCTAGCAGCATAGCTATCAAGAATCGGGAACAAATGCAACAAAATATAAGTTACTTGGTCAAGCGGTTTGATCTACAAATCGTGTAAAGTTTCACAGCAGTGCAAGAATTTTTAAGCAATACACTATGCCCCAAAGAACAACCTATAGTATGCCTCATTTCCATGAATAATTAAAATGGAAAAAATGGGAAATAAAAATATTTTCCATGCAATACAATGTGTCTAAACCTTAGCAAGAAGCAAGAATAACAAAAACCGAACAATATGCAAAACAAAATCCTATTAAAGACCATATATGATTCTTACTATGCAAAAATGGAATAAACTTCCCTGTTAACCTACATAACTTTCATCTGATCGTTGCATGTGTAATGCTCTTAGCTAAGATAGTCTTCACTAAAAGAGCAATGAAATGCTTATAAATAGTCATGCCAAGTATACATAGATTGGTGTCTTGACATCAATAATGTTAATTTGATGAACATAAAATCAGTGCACATTTGCAATATTGTCGAGTGGCTTAGCCATACCGCTATAAGTGTACGTTTTTCTTAGGCATTACAACCTTTTTATGTATTTGCACCTCCATTTTAAAACACAACATGAAAATAAAATAAAATACCTGAATAAGGTGTACCTTTGTAGCACCTCCTTATTGCTTATAGAGCCAGCAATACAAACTCCATTCGCCGGTGAAAGAATTATAAAATACCATACAAATGGAAAAGAATAGTAATAGAAACAACAAACACAGCAAGTGCACAACTTAAAACGAAAACAAAAATAGTGAAAACACACAAATACAAACAAACAACGGTTCCTCAGTTGGGAGGACAAAGAACTAAAATCAAGTACATATAACTTAGATTACTTTTAGAATTAGTGTGGAATGATTGTTGGGTCTATTTGGGATTGACTAAAGAAGTTATACAATCGGATGTAACTAAATGAAAGAAACAAAAACAGATAATAAACCTACAATGTAAAACTATTACAGTCTAAAAACAGAGATGAAGAAACAAAGTGCAAGGTTAAGATAAACAAAGTGCAAAGTTAAAAGAAAGGCATTGGAACGTTAATAGCGTGAAAAGGATATTACCTTGGCGCAGTTGACCCAAATGAAAGAGATGTGACTTCAAAGTTCTGCAATTGGCAATGAAATCATATTCATCTAAGTGGCCTAAAATGAGGGTACAATCTGTTAAGCGCGTATAAATTTTAAAGGGATTACAGAAAGGTATAATACCCCAAGTGTAATCAATGTCTACCTCAATGACATAACTGAAAGCCAAACAAAAATATTGACCAAATTGGTATAAATCTTAACACACACGATTATGCAATAAGAAATTAAGTTTATTACAGAGTCCAGGGAACAACATGGATTTACGAATTTATTTTTTAGGAGGGGAAGATATCAAAAGCTAAAAGAGAACAAAGTGATCGACATAGGTAGTTGGAGAATATTTCAATTCAACAGGAATGTATATGCATTATTAGTATAATGATACCACTTTGTAACGCCCCAAATCTCATGCAATTACATACCCAAGATATGTGACTTTTCTAGTAAAATTTCGACAGAGTCTCCTTTGTATATTCAACATTTCATAAATATAAACCTGTCATAACCTGAAAATTTAATAAGAATGTATCCAAACCAAATATAAAACCTCATATCTTAGTCGTAAATTCAACTACTAAAATATATACTGATTAGTAGAACCAGCTACTTAACCATCTCGACCAATGCCAGTTAAGTCAAGTAACCAATCCTCGAATGAGAAGAAAACTATAAATATACAAACATCCTAGAAACCCTAATACACGACTTATACAGTGCAACTAACATACATACTTCTCCACGTTACAGATACATTCAAATCTCACCGAAGCAAAAAAAAAAAAAAAAACATCACAGGTTACAGATTGCGCTGAGCACAAATTACACTTGATCTCACTCACTAACTCACAGTTTTACTATTAAGATTGTGCTAGCAGTATCTGTATAGATTACTCTATAAATCAATTTCAAAGAGGAAGCAAATTTTCAGGTAGCAACGGTAGTACTAGCCCTAACACCAACACTACTTCCAATGGCAATTCCAATACCTCCATTGCCAACGCAATGTGAGAGGTGTAACAGTTCAGTGAATATATTTGATAATAGTAGGCCAAAGTACCGAAGTCAGAACTAGCGATCACCAAAATCAAAATAGACGACTCCTAAACATACACAATAAATGCATAATTTTAGACTGTTAGATGAAAACAATATATGCACTAAGTAGTAGTCAAAGGTGTAACATATATCAATTTATTAACTGTGCCTATATTGCTAGCAGCATAGCTAACAAAGATCGGGAACAAATGCAACAAAATATAAGTTACTTGGTCAAGCGGTTTGATCTACAAATCGTGTAAAACATAATAACTGTTTGTATGTATTTGTGGATCATAGAAAGAGTTTTTAGTTTTATTAAATTGTGTGCAAATTTGAAGAATATAAATGGAATCTTAAGTCAGTTTGGCCTTCTCAAAATACATACACAGTTCGAATGAACAACTAAGGCGGCATCACAACAAAGAAAAGATGGAGTTTAAGGAAACTACATTCTTAGAAAGTCAGAATGTATACTATATGGAGCTTGGATCTTTAATTAGCTAGGCTTATAGATGGATGCCATTAAGCTTAGGAGAAGGTGGGCGAAGGAGAAACCAAACTAACAGAATTTTCTATGAATGACTTTATATACCACCTATTCAACCAAATCCCTCCATTCAAATTCAGCGACTCTATATATATAAGCATAAAGCCAGCATAACTCAATTTGAAAATCACTACAAAAAAAGAATTAAGAAAGATTGGGAAACATATATATTTTTTATATAATTCCATACAATGCAGATCAAAATTAAAATTTTCAACACAACAGCTTAAAGATAACGTTGTCTTATTCTAATATAGATAAAGTGATAAACATGGTTACAAATTGCAAACCTATTTCAAAAAATGTAAATAAACCCCAAATTATGTATGAAAAAGAAAATAATAAAATAGAGGAAATAAAATGAAAAAGCTTACCAGCTTCGAGTACAATAGGCTGTGCTATACCAAAAAAATGGTCAACCTGATACAACATATTAGAAGAGATAGGGCAATGGTATTCCAAACCATCAGAAGCTTTCTAGACATCTGATATTCCCCAATGAATTATTTTGTGGGTTTTGCTTGAGCAAAAGGGTTTTTAACCCCTTACATCAAGCTGAATAAGTTGTTTTAAATCTACAATCTAAACGAAACAAAACTAATAAGAAAGCAATCACAAACATTAACAAAATTGAGAGATGGTTACCGGACAGGCATGAAATGGGAGAGAGAGAGAGTGAAAAACATGTGTACAGGAACGCAAGTGCGAGGATGTTAAAAGTACGAAAAAGCATCGAGTGTTTTACAACAAAGAAAAAATATAACAATAATGGAACATGCATATTATACACTGTTTGTTTACTTACCGGAACAAACACTGTTCGTTTACTTACAGATGATATTCATCAAATTGCATGTGCAAACATTGATTTAGAGAATTACCAATAAGACAATCTGATATTCAAGAGAAATTCATTTAGCCATGAGAAACACACAATTGAAAAGAATTAGAAGTTTAAAGAGAAATACTAACCTGTTATGTGAAACCTGATTAGAGACGCAGCAAGAAGCACTATATTAAAAAAAAAAAAAAAAAAACTATGAAGCCAATAGCCAATCCAATGAAAGCTGATCAACCGTAGGAATCTCAAAAGTTGATTTATAGAATCCAAACAAATAAAAAACATGCACAATTTCAACTCAACAATTTCGCAGTTTTAGCCAAATAAAAAAGGAAATAATTTGGGAAAAAATAACAACTGAACAAAAGAAGTAAGGAAGATAAAATTTTTACCTTGATATGTGTGTGTTGGCTTGGCATGATAGAGAGTGTATATACACAAAGATCAGAAGTGGGATTGATCAGGAGTAGTTTGGAGAAGACGAACATAGAGAATGCTGGAAGCATATCGAATTCGAGGAAGAAGAAGAAGTGGGAGGCGAAAGGAGAACATATTTATTATTTGTTGTTGTGAGGGTAGAGTGAAAATGACGGGAAGAACTTTGGAGAACGAATGGTTTTGAGGTTTCTGTTTTTTTTTCTCCTTTAATTTTAGTTTAAAACCTTTGAGAGTGAGAACGAAGGGTTTGCCGATTCTTTTCCCTTTTCACAATTAATACCACTAATTAATTAATTTCTAACCTCTCTCATACTGTGGTGCATTGGGGACCCTTGATTTATACTCCCTGAAAACGAATCCCAGCCGCGAGTTAGGAAACCGAGTTGTTTTGTTAAGTTGATGGGGATGCTACTATCTGTGTTGACTATGGCAAACCCGGTCATATTAATGCTAGACGTTTCAAGCTCTACTCACATTTTATCTGTTCTAACACTTCTAGATGATTGATCCTCCTTTACTTCTGCAATTGTTGAGTCTCCAGATTCTAAGTATACTTTTGCTCTTTCGCCTGATAGATTTCAAATAACTCAAAAACTGTATTAATGTGATACTCAGAGATCATCTTTGCCCCCAGGCTACTACCTCACCATAAGATGTATATGCTATTACTTCATCAAGCATCTCATCTTCCTTCCATATCAACTCAGGCTAGTAGTGTCTCCTACATTAATCAATAAAATACATCACACCATATGAGGCGAGACTTGGTACTTCCCATCTACAGTAGTGTCTTCTATACCGTGCCAAGTGTGCTTTATTGATGGCTCACTTACACCTATCACCAACAAGGGTAATGTCTGCTTGTCCCTTGATGTATCATTATATTTCGTTAATCATGATGCTCGGCTTGCCTTAGCCCTTAAGCCTTCTCTCTGATAGTTAAGTGATTTTTCCCAGACCACTGTTCTGTTCTAAGTCCAACTTAGTCTATGTTTGATGTCATTGCAAATTTTGCAAAATATTCCTACATAGAATTTGAAGAATAGAGGTGATTTGAGGACATAATAGCCAAAGGTGACATTTGGAAGTTATCACTCAGAAGCAAAGCTTGGACTGAATTTGCATCTTCTTTGGTATGTAATTAATGGTGGAACAACCTACCATACCCTTGAATAAGTCCACTCTAATTCTAAAAGATTTATGTTCTCTATCCAATTTAAAATTCTTTGACAGAAAAATTCCAAAACACCTTCATTCTCAAATGATTCTAATTACCATGAATCTTTAGATTCATTTCACCCATATACTCTATCTATAGGAACACCTTTTGCATCACAATGCAGAGGAAAACGACTTGGTGTGGTACTCTTACCCACATTTTCGACATTACCATATTTAATGAATGAGGATTTAAAAAATTTTAACTAGTTTAATGCAAAACATACCTTGCGAATGAGAACCACATGAAACATAAAGAGTTGTCCCAATAAAACTTGAAAATACATAACACAATCAATGAGAATAAGAAAAAGGATGAGACAATGCAGAATACCTTCTCACTTTTAGATGGAGAACAGAACATGTGTAAGTGAAACATAATCACGAAAAGGTTACCGATATTGTTGCAAGGACTCCTCTTGGAAACTCTACATTGAGTTTCCTAAACAGCTCCCGCTCTACCCCTTTCTTATCAGCAAAACACCTTATAAATATGGCAACTGACGCTCCTCCTTCTATAATAAACTTCATGACATTAAAGGAGCACAATTAGAAAGTTGGGGGCCCTATTAATCTTTTCAAGGACATTGCAAGTGAAAGAAATGAAAAGGAAAGCACCAAATCACTGACCATTAACAATACAAAAACTAATAGGAGGATAAAGCTGATGTAGTTCTTCTTCTCAATACAGTTGTTTAACCACTACATCATCAAAAAACCCATTTCAAGAAACTCCCAATCCCTTCTACAAAAAATATATTACAATTTCCAGAAATAAAGAAAACTAAACACAGCCTCTGACCTTGCAAGGATGATCAAACCCGTCAACACAACGGTTGCAAGTCCTACAATGCTTGTTGTTCTTTTTCACCTGCAAAAAAATTGCATGGTATCAATCAAGAAGAAGAAGAAGCGAAACTGGTTCGTACCACTTTAAAAAAAACAAAAAATGAAAAATTGAGAAACTTACATGTGAGTTGCGAGAGTACCGAGCACGCAAGGAGAATTTTTTGTTAGATGAAGTTGTAGAGGGAGAGAGAACGAAGAGAACCAAAAGGTTTTCAATGGTTTTCTAATCCTACAAAACAAGGTCTCCAAGTCTCCCAGTTGTGGTTTAAGTCTGGAGAAACGAAGGGTTTTTTTGTTTAATTTCAGAATTAATGATCTAATTAATTTACGCCACTGCCATCGTGGCACTTGTCCCGACCGTCAATTTATACCCCTGAAAACGAATCCCAGCCGCGAGTCAGGAAGCCGAGCTGTTTTGTTAAGTTGATATAGATATGTAAGATTGTCACAAACGTTCTTTGAAATGAAGTGCCCGACCATCATCGTACCAATTTATTGAGTCTGACCTTCAAGCAAGAAACCACAAAGCCACGTGCACATCTTCTTTACAGAGCCATGATTAATCAATTGATTATAATTATCAACATTTATAGTCCAACTAAGACATACATGTTGTTTCTTTGATAAATTAGGACATGTTTTTTTTATCAAGCATTTTTTTTTGTAGGAAAAACGAGCATTTTATAAAAAATTAATAAGGAAATATACAAGGAAGTAAAAGAAGGAAAACATAAACATAAAGGGTGGAGACCTCTTGAATACCCAACACCAAATTCTTGAAAATTTGGTAAAAACCATCTTTAGTGGTGAGACCTCTTGAATACCAAGCTAAAAAAACATCAAACCAAACATCAAATCGGCTCCAATTTGGTGTTTGCTTGGGTGTTGTATCAAATATACATTTGGTGCTCACTCTTTGATATTTCCACTGATTTGGTTTGGTATTGGTTTGGTCAAAAAAATTTGGTGTTTTTCAGGTCTCACCATTAAAGATGCTCTTACATCTCATATTCGACTCACATTGTAATGTTCTAGTCAAATCTATAATAGGTTCTATATGACCATTCCATACATGTCCTAATTAACTTATCAAACACTAAGTTAATTAAGGCATGTGTTAAACAAGCATAGTTCACAACTAATCTTGATCTCTATCTATATCAATTCCTTTTCCCTTTCCTTTTGACTTCTGTAACAAGACAAGGAAAACTTATCACAATGTTGAAATTAATTCTTTGTATTATTCATCATTTACTTTAGTGCCGTAATAGAATCGTGAGTCCTATATATGGTTAAGAATCAACACTCTAATGCATCTCAAGTGTAATTGGGTGAGAAGATAATGGGAATATTATGGCTTAGCAACAAGATTAAAGCAACTTTTCTTCATACTCTATGTTGATCACCATTCCATTTTTGTCTCATAATGCAGCATAAACTAAAATACTTTCCCCAAAAACTGCTAAGAGAATATGGTTGTTCTTTTGACCCAATGATAGACGGGACACAAGTCTTACTTGTTATACTTAATTAGGGATCGCCAATGCATAGTACAAAATATCAAGATATGGCAAAATATCGACCCCCTGATTTATGGATATGTATCGGGGATATATTACATTGGGGCATCTGCAAATATCGTAGATATATCGAGATATATCAACAAAGATTGCAAAATATCGCCAGACTCTGCGTGGGTATTGCTAACTGCAAATATCGTAGATATATCGATAAATATCGCAAAAAAATGTCCACAAATCATCTATATTTTCTTTGAATGTGGTCATACTTTTAATATGAACTACTCTCTAATGCTAAAAAATACTAACTTATTTGTACATGTTTAGAATGGTTATATGTCGTTATAAAATCATATTCGAAATTTCAAATATTTAAAAAGTCACACAAATTACTACACTGGTTGTAACGCCTCAGGATTAAAGAAAGATTACAAGGCATTAATAGGACTACATTCAATTTTTTCCAATTAAAATCAATGATAAATCATCATTTTTTTTTATAAAATCCGGCAAAGTCTTCTTTGTATTTTCGACATTTAAAACACGTAAATCCTGTCATAACCTGAAAATCAAAATAATTCAATTCTCATTGATTCAATATTTTCACGATATGTATATATTTCCAGTGTTAAAAATCCCAAAACAATATCAACTTTGGCCAAAAAAAGGGTAAGCAACAGTAAATTTCTATACTATACACTTCTCATATGCTCCTACACACTTCTCAAGCCTTGGAAAACCAGAAAACTTCTTACTAACCCCAAAAATGTTTCTAATGCATTAACCAATTCTCAGTAAATAGCAGTTGAGATTCCAAGCGCACTAATAGAACTTCATCATATACAAACGCCCACAATTTCAGTTGTTGCAAAAAACAACAAGCAACAAATAAAACTAGTATACGAAATGGGTAGAAGTTTTACCTCAAGAGAATCAGAAGCCAACTCCACTACTACAAATCAAACTCCACTACTGCACCAACAATGAACAGGTTATTTCAGCTATTCTTACTAATAAAGGCTAGACTTTCTTACTCAAAATACTAGAAAACTTGATATTTGCTGGGAAAAAAAAACACGATGTACCTAGTGCGCAACAACCAAAAGTGGGAGAAGAACAAACCACTGAGACAACACGACGTACCTAGAGCGCAACAACTAAGTTTTTCATTGTGCTTTATCTTTGCAAAATAGAAAAACAAACAACCACTGAGAACATACTTGTATTCCTAAAGTTTTTTAAATTGTTGTCTGACAATTGCTTTAAGGCTTCAGTAAAATTTTCATCTCAATTACTATAATATGTTCACATCTACCCCTTTGGATGTAGCTTGGTACATATCAGTTCATGGAAGAGTTTGGTCTACCCTCAAAGATAAGGACCAAAGATGGATACAATCCTCTTCTCGATGACTTCAAGAATACAAAATATCCTATGATATACATAACTCAAATATAAAACCACTACTGAACATCACATTCTAAAAAAAAAAATATTTAGCAGAGTTTCCTTTGTATTTTCAACATTTCATAAATTTAAAACCTGTCATAACATGAAAATCAAACAATATACTTCAATAACATATATTAAAACCTCAGACCTTGGTCGTAAACCCAAGTACCCAACTACTCAAATATATATTGATTTGTAGAACCAACTACTTAACCATCTCGACTAATGCCAATTAAGTCAAGTAACCAATCCTCGAATCAAAAGAATACTATAAATTATATACATGAATTAAAATGAAAACAACATATACATCATTTCTACTTATATCATTGTTATACACCTCTATTAGTTCCAACCAGAGATACCACACTTCGCATATATATACACCACACCTTCATACTACTCACATGTAGAACTCAAAGTCTGAACCTCAGCCCATCTAGAAGTTCTCGAGAAATTATTCATTTCCTCATGGAAAATTTTCTTATGAAAATTTACCCAAGAAAGCGTATTGTTTTTGGGTTCAATTGCCCGGAAAGAAATTTGATTCATAGAAAATAAAAAGAATCTTACTCATTAAAATCACGTTGAGCATATTGTTGGCTCATTCAATTATATTTAAGTCGATCTTAGATTTTCTCTATATAATTTACTTTGAACGTTTTACCTATGTTGCACTTTCTTTCATGAAGACATAAGACTAGCAACTAGCTATGTGTTCTTTGTTTGCAAATATATAACCCTCCCGGGATTTAGGATTCGCATAGCTGTACATATCTGAAAGAGGAAGTGCTCGACCCAGGAAAGATATGCTAACCAAATTTACTAAGCAGGTGCCAGAGAAGTACGCCACAATGCTATAACACATGTTCCTAGAAGAAACTGATGTAAAATATCCGCAACAAGAATTACAGTTTAGCATGCAAAATAAGTGCATACCCCCAAATATGAATTCCCATGAAAATGGTGATGGCTTATTTATTGTAGCAAACAATATTCATGTGCCATCAAAATTTACTTTATTATTACAGTAGCCGTGCTTTACCCCTAGATGTCCAGTCAATTGTTGCGCCTTAACGCATTTCGGAGAGAACCGGCTAGCTCTGGGTTCGAGTGACATTTCACCCCTAACCACAACTCATCCTCGGTTGATGCAGCCTCAGACGCTTCAATTTTAGATTTTAGTCTTAAGAGAAAGGTTACACCTATGGGTTTTGTATTACAGGTTAACACCACTCCACTAGTACTAATAGGCGGCATAGGGGAAGAAGCACTACACCTAGGAATCAACAACACGAAAACTTTGTTATTGTTATAAAGTATACCCTTTCCTTATCGAGATCGGGATTACTAAGAATGGTTGGGACAACAAGCATCCATCTCATTTGTACTTTGGATACCCGTACAACCATCGAAGACCATTGAAGTGACTAATTCTTGGAAATAGGGGGCGTTGAGGACAAAGAAATTGCTCGAGTTACCCATTTTTCTATCTAGCACCAAAGAGCTTGGTGTTAAGAAAAAACCTCTTGCAGGAGGGTTGGCTAGATATTTATTGTAAAAATGCTAGCCCCTCTCAGTTTATAATGAGAATATTTCATTTTAATTCCATGGATTATTATCATTATGCATAGAAAGGAGGAGCCGTATGAGGTGAAAATCTTATGTACGGTTCTGAATGAACGACCGTAACGGATCTCAGCTCAATCTGAAGGCAATTATGCAGTAGCTTTACATAATTATTATGAAGCTACGAGATTAGAAATTGATCCCTATGATCAAAGTTATATACTCTATAACATAAGTCTTATCCACACAAACAACAGAGAACATACGAAAACTTTGGAATATTATTTCCGGTATGCCAAACTATGCATTAGATCTATGGAGTTATCTTAGTTAGAGTTCATGAGCTCCATCATTCGAAAGTACAGACTATCCGCAAGACCCCTGGTAGGCTCCCTCAACTTACTATACTTTGATTTACTACACCTGGGAATGATTAAGCTACTCATAATATTACTTGGTTTCCAGTAGTTCACTAAAGCCTTACGCACAGAGCAAGTTCAATTCTTTTATATGAGCCCCCTTAGCTCAGAGGTTAGAGCATCGCATTTGTAATGCGATGGTCATCGGTTCGATTCCCATAGCCGGCTTTTATCTCTTTGGTTTTTCTTTTACATAATCGGGCGAATTAACGGTTGAATGTGGGGAGGAGGGGGTTTATGTCAATTCCAATGATTGGGCCGTGGAGGCTATAGCATCATTTTGATCCCTACCGCTTCCATTTCTTTCTCAATCTCATTCAATCTTCTTCTGATTCCATGTTGTCTATCTGGCACGGTGCACCTACTTCAATACTCTAACTAAACGTTTAGATCGGAATCAAGGGAATGATGGATCCCAGCTGCCTCGCTCCCTCCCCCTGGGAAGTGAGATTGAGTACCATAGCTAATAGAGCGGCTACATACTAGGATCACCTAATTCAGACGTTGAGGTTAATTGAAGTGTGAGATCGAGGACATGACCTCCCCCACACACACACACACACACACACACACACACACACACACACACACACAATCTTCCTTGAGTATATAAGTACATAACAATACTCCTAGTACAACTTACTTAATTATTACAGTCTATCCACATTTTAATCTGATCATGATCTCTACCATTTTTTTTTTTCCGATAACCACCACCCTTATAAAGATCTCTACCATTTTCATAATCATTGTATGTAATGGTGCTGTTTCAAATAGTATTTGTTACAACCACTTTACCGCGAATCTCGCCAATCTCTAACTTTACTCACATTCACTCTATATTTTGGATCGGCTGCACCAATTAGGTTGCCTACATACCCATTTCGGGATCAAGCCGCCGTAGTTCACCTCTCTCCTCACCCCTCTATGCCTCTCTTGTTCCCCCCCCTTTACTCTCCTCTCTCTTCCTTTTTATATCCCTTTCTTAGGTTTACCTCATGGGGCCTAGTCTAGTCTTGGGCCTTTCTCTTGGCTCAACACATACTGTGGTCTGGGCCTTATCTCTTGGCCCAGTACCTATGTGATACATCCCTGAATATGGCTACTACATTTGCCCCCTCTCGGGTCGGGTTGGGCGATGACGACGGTGGACTCGAGAAGTCCTCAAACTTTCTTGTCTCTCTCTTTGAACTCTAGATATCCCGCGATATCTCTTGATCAGACGTAGTCTTCTCCTCCTTAGGACATTTTCGTATCCATGTACTCACTCTCTCTTCTTGGACCGTACGTCTGTGAAGTACTCAATCCATCAGTTCTTGTTCATATACCCCATTAACGTATCCCCAAAGGATCTCATCCCCTTCGCTCTCTCCCATTAACTCAATACAATGCCCACGATGTGTCTCAACCCAACCATCATCTCTCACATAGAACTCCCTACCATATCAGCGGTATGCCTCCCCCAGCCACCTGCTCTCTTTCTCGGAACTCATCTGCCTGCTCCTCATGCGGGTGTATCACCCTAGCCACCATCTCTCCGAGAGAAACTCATCGCCTGCTTGTTTGTGGAGTGTATCACCTCAGCCGCCATCTCTCCTTCAGAGAACTCACCACTATGTCCGCGGAGTGTCTCAGCCCTGCCACAAGCTCTCTTTCACATAACTCACTACTATATCTGCAGAGTGTCTCACCATTTCATTTCCCTTTCGTAGAACTCCACTGTCTCATCCCCTTCGCTCTCTCTCTTCAACTCAATACCATGCCCACAATGTGTCTCAACCCAGCCAACACCTCTCACATAGAACTCACTACCACCATATCGGGTATGCCTCCCCCCCACCGCGCTCTCCTTCCGGAACTCATCGCCTGCCTCATGCGGAGTGTATCACCTCAGCCACCATCTCTCCTTCAGAGAACTCACCACTATGTCCGCAGAGGGATCATCCCCCCCGTTGTTCAGATCTCATGTCCGCATATCTCTTGCATCTCCGACCTGCGGCTCAACCAGGCTCTGGGGCTACTCTCTTTGACCGCCTGTGTCTCTTTACCTTTTCTCGTCCGCTGGGTGGCTCATCCCACTCCGCGGGCTCGCTCGAGCTCTCGCCTATTGGGGCTCTCTCATTGCCTCATGTATCTCTAGCATCTTTGGTCTGCGGAGGGCTCATCCCACTCCGCGGGCTTGACCGGGTGGTCGCCGGTTGAGGCTCTCTCATTGCCCCATGTATCTCTAGCATCTCTGATCCGCGGAGGGCTCATCACACTCCAGCGGGCTCGCTTCGGGCTCGCTATTGGGGCTCTCTCATTGCCCCATGTATCTCTAGCATCTCTGATCTGCGGAGGACTCATCCCACTCCGCGGGCTCGCTCGGGCCTCGCCGGTTGGGGCTCTCTCATTGCCCCATGTATCTCTAGCATCTCTGATCCGTAGAGGGCTCATCCCACTCCGCGGGCTTGCTCGGGCTCTCGCCAGTTAGGGCTCTCTCATTGCCCCCAGTATCTCTAGCATCTCTGATCCGTGGAGGGCTCATCCCACTCCGCGGGCTCGCTCAAACTATCGCCTGTTGGGGCTCTCTCATTGCCCCATGTATCTCTAGCATCTCTGATCCGTGGAGGGCTCATCCCACTCCGCGGGCTCGACCGGGTTGTCGCCGGTTCGGGACAGCTCTGCCTGCCCCACACGCGCTGTTTGGACACAAGGGTCCGCGGAAGGCTCATCCCCCCCGCACTCCTTCAGATAGTCCCACGACATATCCACGAAGGGTCTTCTCGAACCCCTCCGCTCTCTTTCGGAATGCACATCCGGGAATAGCTCAGCCTCCCAACTTAACTCAAACTCTTTTGGCGTCCAAGTGTTATAAATGCACATTTTATATTCTGCATGGAAATTGTTATGCGTATCAAAGACATGGGACAAGTTTTCTAACTCATCTTTCTCTATGTTCCTCATGCAAAACCGGTGCCTCGATTCTGGAAAGACCTTCTCTATAGCGACCTTCATTGATTTGTCTTGATTTGTTATTATGGAAGAAGGACTTCGATCTGACATAGCTCTAAGCCAGGTTTGGAAGAACCAAACAAATGATTCAACGGTCTCATCTGCCAAGAATCCACATCCAAACAGAACAGCCTGCCAATGGCGATTCAATCCAATGAAAGAAGCAAATGGGAACAAATATTTATTTGTTCGACAAACCGTATCAAATACCAGCACATCACCAAACTGCTTGTACGCCTCTCTTGCCTTATTATCAGCCCAAAGTATACTCCTCATACTTCGATTTTCACCGAATTCTACTGCATAAAAGAATCCAGGATCTGTTGCTTGTGTTCTCTGGAAATAATCCAGTAAACGGTAGCACTCAACTCTAATGTTATTCTTCCGCCCCTTTTTCATATTATGTTCACAATGTTTTTCATTTCCGAGAATGCTATTTTCCCCATTGTTCCCAAGGGTATCCTTAGCTCCATCTGCTACTCCTGTAAGTATATCCACTATCTTTGATGGTCCAACTCCACATTTATAGAGTGCTTCAATCATTGACTTAGTAGCCATTGTCATTTTGCGATGTGAACGAAGTTTCTCAGCTTTGGATGGATCAACAAGATCGTGATTATGTTCCTTCTGAAAGCGCTCAACAACCCATTTTCCTGATCTTCTTTTAATGAACACTGCTGCTCGACAATCTAACCTTGTTTCTTGGCGAGGTCGGACCACCTTACCCTCATACCTTTTATCTTTTGTAGAACGCAACCCTTGATTTGCACACACGTAAAGTCGAGATATCATACTGTGATCAATCCTCGAGCGCTCTATACGACTTTTGCGTATACTGAATCCCTTCTCCTTTGCATACGCATTATAGAACTCATATGCCTCATCCTGTGAACCAAATTTCAGACCGAGATATGGTTCAGAGCCGAGTTTGATCAAAGATGCGTCATTGTCTCCCCCTTCAATATTCTCATTAAAAGAAGATGTGGAAGCCAAGGTTCAATCTCCAATACATACAAATAACTACACCATCGTCCTACAGTTGATCGAGAGCAGTTACGAGAATATAGACACAATGGTTGGCCATGTTACCCATCCGGGTCCGCGGACACCTAGAATATCACGAGGTTTGGGGATAACCCAAATCTATTCCCATCTTCTTGACCTTTCTCTCTCCACACTACTAGCAGTAGCCACGACCTTTTCAACACTGTGGCCGACCATTCCAGTGGAATAAACTATTGGCGCCCAATTAAGGCTTCGAAACTTCTCCTTGACATCCTCTTCATAATAGCTCGCTGTCTGCAACTTTTTATTTGGTATGGTATCCCATTTGTTAACAATGGTCACGCAACCTTTCCCTTCTCTCTCGATACTTTCCGCAATCTTGTAATCCCGCTCTATTCTACAAGCCAGAGCCTCAATAACAAGATCAACGACATCCGTGATTCATTGATAATGCCTCTGTTGTGCTACCAAATGAAACTACCACTGCCCTTCTTCTAATCCCAATTGTGTCAATAAGCTTGAACTTCTAACCATCTGGCCCAGTAAGTTCTGTTTCAATTGCATCTCGAGTAGTACCATTGATAAGGCTAACAATTGTCATGTCCTCTCCAACTAATGCATTCAACATGCTACTTTTACCAACATTTAGCCGGCCAACTATAGCACTTGTAGGAATATAATTTTCCTGTTCAGTCTGATCCCCTTAATCATCTGACAATAAAGCCTTAGAGCCAGGCCCCATTCCCGAGCTGGTACACATGAAGAGATCGTTGTCGTCTAAGAAATTATATCACCGCAATTCGTAGCCTTGAATATTTCAAAAGCTTCTGAAAAGCACCCATATTTAGAATAAAAATCAACCAAAGCACTCCCCAAGACTGGATTCAACTCAAACCCAAGTTTCATCTTCTGACTCCGAATACAAATCCCCAACACAAAATCCTCCAAAGAAGAACAAGACCGCCGGACACATCTTTTAGAAACTTTTAGAAAGTCTCCATTTTTTCTCACCCCCAAAAGTTACTGATCTTGTTGAATCAATAACCTTTGCAGAGGAAGCGACAGCTAGCTCGACCAGCCCATCAACCACCCACAGTCTTAATAATACCAACACCCACCACTACAGCGACAACAAACAAAACCAACATCACCGAAATCACAACCAACAGCCCAGATATCACAACCAACAACACAGATTAGTCAACACGCCCAGGCAACCATCAAACCACCACTACCAAGACCAACAATTAAAACCAACAGCCACTAGTTCCAGGCACCCATCTCTAATCACCGCTAGCACCTTCCATCACTCAATCAATTGTCTGCACCACCATCACCTTCCATCGATCAGCACAACTGTCACCCCCTTCTCAAACCAGAACCACCGATCAGTACCACCAAAACAACACCATTTCATTATTTACCCATCGTCACCACCCACCATTGTCACCATCGTCACAATCGAGTTGCAACAGCAACACCTTTTTACCCCACCGAGGATTGTACTAATGTCAGAGTTGGCAAGGCCTTTGTCAATGAACTGCGAAAACAAAGGATAAAATGACCTGTAAATGCAACTAACATGCTCGTCCACACATCCACGGACTGGGCATGAAGAACAATTGTAGGAATCATCCTCATCAAAACCCCATTCTGATCTTGTTATTCTCCATTCCTTAGCTTTACTCTGTCTTCCCGGCAACCCTCCGTGCCTACTATTATTTGTTATTAAAATTCCTCAACATAACTAAACAATTGGACTACTATAAACTTTCATCAATATCACGGTAGCCAGTAATTCACTTAGGCACCGCAAGAGCCATACTTCTTCCTGATGAACAATCAGCTGTAGCTTGTCAAACCAACAAGAACACCGGCCAAAGAATCGCGCGCGTAGGATGTTAGCACCCGCACCCTTGAACAGAGGCTTAGCACCCCATTTTTCCAGATATGAGAAAATGCATTCAACGGACTCCTTCTACTTCACAGCTTCACCAGATAACTAATAGGCCCAAAACATCCCAATAAGCAACTGAGGTAATTAAAAAAGCAATCTATTGTGAATGCTTACCTCTTAGAACGTTTGTGCATTAGAGTTTCTACTATCTTGGACCGAGTTTGAGTTTGAGAGGTGTGTGAGAGTGGAGAAGAAGGAACTTTTCTAGCCATCAAAATTTGGCAAGCTCGCGTGGGAGAGGGTAGGAGTAGCCTTTTTAGAGTTTGTTCAATTCGTCGGTTTGCAATAACTCTCCGCTTTCTTTCCAATTGCCACCAGCATCACTATACCAATTATATCCGAAAATATCAAGATTAAAACAAAAACTTGTTATATCATCGAAATATCGATATATATATCCACAAATATCATCGATAATACACTGATATTTATCCAAATTAATATCGTGATATTTATATACCCATTTCTAATTTCTCAATATTTATCGCGATATATCACAATATATCGCAATGTTTTATACTATGCGCGGATGAATATAAACAATTGGGCGTCATGGACTATGGACACATGGCTAGATATAAGATTGGAGTTAATAATTGAGCACCTTTAAGTAGCTCACATAGCAGTATGTGTTTGAACTTTAAACTGAACATATATTAGTATTCATTTCTCTAGCATCTCATGTGATTTTGACATTGGTTTTTCCCAATTAATTTGCAGTTCTAATATATCCAGTTACGCTATGTGGTTGACCATTGCTAATAACACTTTTGAGATTTGACTGCTATTAACACCTGGTTACCACTCTGGTCTTAGGATATGCAACTGATGAAAACTTTATATTTTGGGTTAATTAGTATTATTCCCCACTAGATGAGCCAATTAGGATTTCCCCCCTACTAGATAGGAAATTAGAGTCTCTCCCCTAAATACACACAAAAAAAAAGTTAAAGTGGATTGACCAAAAAAAATTTGTGTGTATTTAGGGGGGCGACCCTAATTTCCCATCTAGTAGGGAGGAAATCCTAATTGGCTCATCTAGTGGTGCATCAAAATATCAAATAGGATTTTTTTGAGTCAAATGGAAATATAAAAAAAAAGTATGATAGGGTTTGTTTTGAACTTTTGCTTTACAGGACATTGATGAGAGAAAGGAAAATCAATTGTACATTACTTAATAAAGACGTCATTTCTCAAAAGCATGCATATGCGTATAATTCTCATCCATGCAAACCATTGAAGAGCTTGATCGAATTAACCAAAACTCAAGAATACAAAATTTACAAGTAACTCGTTACGTTATATTCCGATTAAGACTAAGGTTCACATTAAGTGGACATTTGGAAGCCACTGCACGCATGATTTTGACTTCAACGAAATAAAATATATAGGATTAATTGCTATATCTTCTGGCTTATATTTTTCTGGAGAAAGCCGATGATTGGTAAGGATTTGATTTGCAAATTTATTTTGCTCAACTTGTAAATCTAGGAGTTCAATTGTCACAAACTGATTAAGCAGCATGAAATGAAGTTTAGACGTTAGATCATTAGTGATTCACTGGTTTAATAGTTAAATGTTAAGATTCCGTGGACTTGGCCTGTAATTGCTTAAAAAGATTTTCAATTGGATCTACAGACATAATTTCAACTGAATAACACGAATGTATATCAAGTATTCAAGGACGATACCAGATGGTTGTATAGTTTAGCCATGATGTCTTCAGTGCAGTCAGTTTAAAAAAAAAGTTATAACTTCGGCTCTATAAAAAAAGAAGCCCTATGGAGTTATAGTAGATCGTAATAAATTAAATAAAACTAATAAGAGTTAAGCTTGTATAGAGCAGGGCCGGCTCTGAGATTGTCGGGGCCCAAGGCGAATTCTTAAAAAGGGGCCTAAGTAACCTATTGTTTATGCTACAAAAGTATTTTAAATGCCTAATAAGCATCCAAAATTAATTAGTGTAGTTGGTTGCTACTCTAATTTTTCTACAATTACCCCCCAGAATCGACTTTGACTCGGGGGCCCTAGGCGGCCGCCTAGTTGGCCTTGCCCCAGAGCCGGCCCTGGTATAGAGTATGAACCATTGAGTACCTTACTACTAATTGACATTGGCTATTGAGTACTAAAACTTGCAATGGGCCTATTAGCATCATGTTTTCAGTGTTTTCACTTAGTTACTCCTACTTTGCTGTCTAGAAAATTAAAAGTGAAAGAGAAACAAAAAAAGGAGGTTTCTTTTTCTTCAGTTTTCGCGTCAATCAATCATAAGAAAGGTGGGAGTGTGGGACTCAGTTAGCATACCTAAATAATGAGTTCTGCCTAGGCTATATGTATTTTCTTAAGAAATACATTTTCAAATTAATTATCTGAAATCCTGGTGTGTGTGTGAAATCGAACGGAAGAGAGCTAATTAAGCAAACTGACATTTGTTCTCAAGGTGTACGGAGCCTGTTGTATACTTGTATGCATAGTACAAAATATCTCGATATATCGTGATATTTGGGGATATCTATCCATATTTCAGAAAAAGATATTTAAATATCACGATATGTTTAGAGATATATACGATTGCAAATATCAATTATATTTCGATAATATTTGCGATATTTGTAATATTTTGTGATATTTGGCGATATTTTGTATATATAATAATTTTATTTAATATTTATCATTATATTTCAAATAAATATAAATAATGTATCATGATATATCAAGAAATATCCACAATATTCACGATATTTGTCGATATTTTAGATATATCCACGATATTTGCATGTGAAATAATGTCAAATATCCTCAAAGAGAGAGATATATCCACGATACATATCCAGAAATTGAATATCGATAAATACCCATATCATGATATTTTGTACTATGCTTGTATGTGGTACCGACTGGGAAAAGAGTAACATTAGATTAGTGAAAGCAAATGTAATACCTTAATCAATCATAATTCATAAACACAATTTTGGACAAAGAAATCCAGGTGAAGCCAACTATTGCATTTTTATCTAAAGGCCGACAGTGAACTTGATGGCCGGGGTATATGAGAATCAATTGCGTTTTTATTTTCTATAAGATGACAAGAGCGATGTAGTACATCATGGCGATGTAGTACATCATAGACTGCCGTGCTAACCTCTTCCTAGTGAAGGCCATATAGCCTGAGCTTGATATATGTTCTCTGCGTTCATGAATCATGTTGTCCTTAGTTATTCTTTCCCATCCGAGAGGGAAAAGTTTCGAATAATTTGTCTACGACCATGATCCCAATGAATTTACTTCTTGTGGCATACATGTTGTTATACTAATAAATGTATCAGGTGGCTGGAGACGCTGTCAACACTCATCGCGTTTTAGGACATGTGGAGGACATATATTGTCATCAATATATTCGCGACACGTATCATTGTCATTGATCATATCTTGAGACTAACTTATTGGATCATTACAATTAGTCATTTCAAGAATCAAGAGTTACCAAATGGTTACAAAATGAACATGAATATATGCATAGATCAATAATAGCTATCAATGCAATATTAAATATCATCAATGAATAAAACACTAAAAATAGATCTCATTCATGGAACACCAAAGGAGGAGGGAATTCTATATATTTCCTCTCCACTCTCTAAACAGGGAGAGAGGATCCTATTCATCTTCTCCACTCTCGATCTTCTCCGTTCGCCATCAATCATTCGATCACAGAATCCAAACAATGAACTACGTTCGACTTGATTCTAAGTTGTCAGCGAACTTGATACGTAGGCAGTTCGATCCTTCGAACTCAGTCGCAACATCATTCTCTCCAAATTTCCTACACACGTAAGGTTCGCCCAATTAGAACTTTTATATTGGAGCCGTCTGTAAATCGAATTACTTGGGAATTCATCTACTCAATCAAAGTTCTATTGATACAATCAATATTTTTATTACTTTCAATTTCCAAGCCCACAAAACATGGTGATGGTTGTTCAGAATAGATCAATCAAAAAGCTTGTTTGCCTAAGGAGAAAATCAATACAATACCAACTTTCTTATTCATTTGGCTTTGTTTCGATCTGATCAAATATAAATTCCAGTCTAGTCATGAGTCGTTACAATTGTTGCCTATTCAATATTGCTTGAGTCACATGAATAACAGTTTAAGTGTCATCTGCATATTAAATTGAAATAGTCTAAAGATACTCAATTTATTTGTTGTCGACATCTCTTAATCCACACACAATTGGATAAGTACGTAGAGAACAATCAGACTGTTGGGGTTTATACCGATACCAATCGATTCCCCACTACATAGATAACTTGTATTTGAACTCAATTCAACTCCAGACAAATTCTAAATATCAACTACAACCTAGCTAACATGCCCAACTCGCTAAATAACTATTAACAATAGATAATAATGTAAAGTAGTAAAAGCAAACCACAACACAAAGATATACCGTGGTTCGGCCAATGATGTCTACTTCCACAAGAGCTAATCATTTTATAAAGTAGGAAGGAAGATTACAATCACTCCTTGCAGTCTCTCACCTTACTAGATCACTCCTCTCTCTTTACAGGCTTGTATCTCTGTAAAGGTTATCTCTCAATCTTGATAGCTTTCAAGATTGGGTTTTATTTTACTTCTGTGTTGTCTCACATGTGTTAGGTTTTACCAAAAAACCCAAACCTATAATGCAAAACTTGCGGTTCCACAAAAATAGAATCCTACCAAAATTAGGCATAGGGGGGCGACTTGCTTTTGCCTCGACGATGTCCAGCGCTTTGAGCGCGAGATTCAGATTAGGTTGTGGAGGCGTGGGCGGCTGTCTTCTTTCCACACAAGTTGAACTGATTTCTCTCCTCTCGTCATGTGAGGGATAACCCCAACAATCTCCCCCTCCCGAACAGTGAGGGGGGATACCTCCATGCAATTTCCAAATCAACAGGAGGAGTCTACTACCATTCCGGCAGTAGCACAACAAACATCAAACTTACCTTTTGGTAAGACTTTGGTCATCATATCCGACCCGTTCTTGTCGGTATGAATCTTCTCGATACACAAATGCTTGTCTTCGACTACTTCTCTAATCCAATGATAATGCACATGTATGTGCTTGGATCTAGAATGAAAACTCGAATTCTTGCTCAAATGGATGGCGCTCTAACTGTCACATAGAACTACAAACTGTTTCTGCTTTAGCCCTAGTTCGTCGAAGAACCTCTTCATCCATAGCATCTCTTTGCAACACTCAGTGGGTGCAATATTAATGTAATACTAAGTGCGTTAGCTCACAAACAATCAAAGAATCGCTCTTTAACCAAGAAACGATGAAATAATTTTATAAACTCAATGAATAATCCTACCACAATTCTTCTAAGCCTTTAAATAGGCATCCTAACCCTAAACTAAACGAGCGGTGAATCCACCGATCCAATCCTACCAAAAATAAACAAAACAAGCGATAGTTCGCATAAAGCCAAAGAGCGGCGTCTTGTGAGTAAACCGAAGCGGCCGCCACGCTTCATCAGTAGCATACTCTAGCTTTGAGCGTGCCCTGCGCTTGCATCAAGGCAAAACTGAGCGCGTGCACCCTCGTACCATTTAAAGCAACTTCTCATACTTTGACGACCCTATCATATTCATCAAGGTATTCTTCATCAAGCATCTATACTGCATCAATCCCCCCTGGTTGGAAGGAATTCCTCCTCGAATTTAAAGCATCCTCATCGTCAGACGAGTCACCACAGAATGGAATGAGATGTCGAACATTGAAGACATCCGAAGTCCGGATATGACTAGGCAAATGCAGGCGATAGGCATTCACGTTAATCTTTTCAATCACCTCCACAGGACCAATCTTGCGATGTTTCAATTTATTATAGTCACCAACGGAAAAACGGTCTTTAGTAAGGACATCCCAGACAAAATCACCCACCTCAAAATGAACATCACAACGGTGGCGATCAACAGTATCCTTATACTTTGCATTGGACTCTAATAACTTCTGACGAACAGTAGAATGAGTATCCTGAAGGTGCTGAGCAATCTCAGAAGCAGTAGAATGAATAGGTTGTAAACCAGGAATAGGCACCAGATCAGCCGCAACGCGAGGATTAAACCCATAGAGAACCTGGAAGGGACTAAACCCAGAACTCCGATTAACTGAATGGTTAAAGGCAAACTCGGCTTGGGCAAGAAGATGAGAATCCCACTGCTTGATCTTAGTACCCACCAAAGAACGTAACAGATTACCCAAGGACCGGTTAACAACCTCAGTTTGGCCATCCATCTATGGATGATAGGCAGTACTAAATTTCAACTCAGTGTGCATCATCTTCCATAAACAGCACAAAAAATGACTAAGGAAATGAGTATCCCGATTAGAAACAATTGAGATAGGCAAACCATGTAACCGGTAAACATCGTGAAAGAACAATTGTGCAATACTGACAACTTCAGTAGTTTTCTTGCACGCAATGAATGCGCCATCTTAGAGAACCGATCTACCACCACAAAAATAGAATCATGACCCCGTTGAGTACGAGGAAGACCAAGAACAAAGTCCATACTGATATCACACCATGGACGACTCGGAACAGGTAAAGACATATATAACCCTACATATATTAGTAGCATGGCCCTTTGAGACTTGGCAAATATGATAACGAGCAATAAATTTGTGAACATCTGTGCTAAGACCCGACCAAAAATAAGACTCAGAGACGAGCCTTAGTGTCTTGTCACACCCAAAATGGCCCTCATTATGCAATTCAGTGATGAGGCGGAGACGAAGGCTGCAGGCAGGAACACAGAGACGCTTACCTTTAAACAAAAACCCCTCCTGTACAGAAAATTAAGATAACTGGCCCTCCTATATATCAGTCAGAACAAGTGAAAAATAGGGATCACTAGTGTACATCTCAAGAAAATAGTCAAACCCAAAAACCGAAGTACGCAAGGACAACAACAACAAAGAACGCCTGCTAAGAGCATCTGCCACACAATTTTGAACCCCAGATTTGTGGCGCAAGACAATAGTAAAATCCTGCAAATAACTAGACCAGCACAGTTGGCGGGCACTAACGTTATCTTGGTTACCAATATGCTTAAGTGCTTCATGGTCAGTATAAAGGAGAAATTCGGAGTGAATCAAATAATGACGCCAATGTTTAAGGGTCTGAACAATGGCATAAAGTTCTAACTCATAAGCACTGTAGTATAACCATTTAGTACCATGAACTTTAACTTTTTTTCCTAAATGGTACTCGAACTTTGAAACTCGCCTATTCATACCACGAACTTTCAATTTGTTTCAATTTAGTACATCAGTTAATTTTCCGTCCAATTTCACTAACGGCGTTAGTACTATTCACGGTTAGCACTATTTACATAGCACTATTCACGTAAATAATGTTTTCACTATTCACATGAATAGTGTTTTTTCAAAAATTCTAAGTTTAAAAACAAACAAAAATACTATTCGCGTGAACAGTGTTTTTTCAAAAATTCAAATTTAAAAAAAACCAAAAACACTATTCACGTGAATAGTGATTTTAATCAAACTTAAAAACAAATTAATTTTTAAGATTGATTAAAGATTAAAAAAATAAATAATAAAAAAAAAACACTGTTCACGTGAATAGTGAAAAACACTATTCGCATGAACAGTGTTTTTTTAAAAAAAATCTTTAATCAATCTTAAAAATTAATTTATCTTTAAGTTTGATTAAAGATTTTTATTTTTTTTAAAAAATCACTATTCATGTGAATAGTGATTTTTTTTAAAAAAAATCTTTAACCAATCTTAAAAATAATTTTTAAGTTTTAAGATTGAAAAAAAAAAACACTATTCACGTGAATAGTGTTTTTGGTTTTTTTTTTTTTTTTAAATTTGAATGTTTGAAAAAACACTGTTTTTGTGAATACTGTTTTTTTAAAATTTGATTTTTTGAAAAAACATTGTTCATATGAATAGTGAAAAACACTGTTAACGTAAATAGTGCTGTGTGAATAATGAAAATGTGAATATTACTGTGTGAATAGTACTAATGCCGTTAGTGAAATTGGACGGAAAATTAACTGATGTACTAAATTTAAACAAATTGAAAGTTCGTGGTACGAATAGGCGAGTTTCAAAGTTCGGGTACAATTTAGGAAAAAAAATGAAAGTTCGTGGTACTAAATAGTTATAAACTCTTCTGTTTCGCACCTGAGAGTTTCTCACTGAAATAAGCGACAGGGTGAGTATGGTGACTAAGAACAACCGCAATACCAACTTTAGATGCATCCATGGTGACTAAGAACAACCACAATACCAACTTTAGAAGCATTAGTACACACTTCAAAGGGAGATGAAAAATCCGGCAGTTTAAGAATTGGTGCCGAAATAAGCTTAGTCTTGAGAAACTGAAAACTCTCTTCAGTTGCCTGAGACCAAAGAAACTTACTACCATGCAATAGTCAGTAATAGGAGCAGTGATAGTACTAAAATGAGGGACAAAGCGGCGATAAAAAGAAGCAAACCCATGAAAACTATGGGCTTCAGTTAAGGTCGTCGGGCTAGGCCAGGAGCGAACCGCCTCAACCTTAGACATATCCACAGAGATACCTACTTGAAAACCACATAACCCGAAAGGCGAACTCGAAGTCAAGACAGAAAACGATATGGCGGCAAAGCAGCAAAGAGTTGAGCTTGGCATAAGACAGACAACACCGCTTGGAGATCCTAGAGATGAGATGATGTATCCTTGCTGTAAATTAAGATGTCATCGAAGTAAACCACCACACACTTGCCCAAAAATGGCTTCAACACCTGGTTCATGACTCACATGAAAGTACTGGGTGCATTAGAGAGACCGAATGACATGACCAACCACTCATATAGGCCCTCCTTAGTCTTAAAGGCGGTCTTCCACTCATCACCAAATCGGATGCGAATCTGATAATAACCAGATTTTAAGTCAAGCTTGGTAAAGATGACATCACCATGTAACTGATCGAGAAGATTATCTAACCTTGGAATAGGAAATCTGTATTTGGTAGTGATCTTATTAATAGCCCGACTGTCAACAGACATACGCCAGGACCCATCCTTCTTGGGAACTAACAAAGCAGGAACCACACATGGGCTTAAACTTTCCCGAATAAATCCTTTATCAAGAAAATCGGTAACCTGTCACTGTAACTCAGCATGCTCTTTCAGACTCATCCGATAATGCGGATGATTTGGGATTTTAGAACCTGGAACCAAATCGATTTGGTGTTGTATATCCCTTATAGGAGGCAAACCAGCCGGTAACTCATCTGGAAAAAGGTCCGAGAATTCTTGTAACAATCCATGCACACACGCTGGCACTGCAATCTTTGGCGTGTTAGGTTCACACATTAAAATAAACACGTGACTAGCACCAAGCATTTTGGTCTTAAAACTGCGCAAAGCCAAACAAGAACATTTTGGCACGGTTGAGGCTGTGGGCACAGGCTCTCGAGTTGGTACTAACACAATTTTAACACCCTCAAACTGAAAACTATGAGTATTCTTCCAACCATCATGAGCAACCCGCCGATCAAATTGCTAGGGGCAACCCAATAACAAATGGCAAGCATCCATAGTAACAACATAACACCACACCTTATCAACATACTTAGAACTAATATAAAAAGAAACCAAACAATGTTTAGTCACTGTTACCTCTGTGCCTTTCTTCAGCCAAGAGAGAGAATAAGGCGCCAGATGTTTCTTAGTGGCCAAGTTAAGCTTACGAACAACTTTAGAAGAGATGAATTCTCACAGCTACCTTAATCAATAACCAGCTTGCAGACCTTTCCAAGAATGGTACAAGTCGATTGGAAAATATGATTGCAGAGCCAACCATCACCCTCAGTCTCCTTAGGCGTAAAACACGGGCAGCGCACCACCAGAAGTTCACCCCTGTCACCAGTGACTAGTTCTTCTGGAATGTCGTTCGAGCCCACATAAAAAATGGGAGCCCCAATAAACCCACCCACGGGATCCTCATCAATATCCTCATTCTCAGCAAAGAAAGTTTTACTAGGAGCAGGCGGTTTTGGACATTTGTTAGCATAGTGACCAATCTCACCACGACGAAAACACTTAACCGAATTAGTGCCATGACCAAGAGCTTCTGGACCCTGTGGCCTAGTGATAGGAACATTGGGAGTGCGGGGAACATGACCACTAACCCTGCGGTTCTGTTGTTTTTCCAGAATTAAGGCACGTTGATGAGCCTCAGAGACTGAAAAAACATCAAACATGTTCAAGGCATCCTGCAGGTTAGAACGAAACCTCCCAATATAACGGGCCACCAACTGATCATCAGACTCTGTCAGTTCGACACGAGACAATAACTGATAAAAGTCCTAGGTTTAGTTATCCACAGATTTAGCACTTTGACGCAAATTCTGAAAGCATTGATATAATTCACACGTATAATTGAATGGTAAAAAATTAGCACTGAGATATTTTTTAAGTTTACCCGAATCCACGATTTTAGACTTACCTCGTTTGTGACGAGTCGTTTTCAACTGTTGCCACCAAGCCATAGCACGACCACGAAAACGAGTTGCCACAAGCGCCACCTGTTTGTCGTCTGGCACTTCTTTGAACTCCATAACTTTTTCCACAGTCCCAAGCCAATCAATCAGTTCGTCTAGTTGTAAGCTACCATGAAACTCGGGCATATCAATTTTCAAACCAGATTCCTAGCGTCTGTTGTCTCTATGTTGTGGAACACGCGGGAAATTGTCCATCTCTTCCAAATCGGCAAAGGGGTTATTATCCTCTGCCTCCAGATCGTCCTCCACCAGCTGTGGTTCACGGTCTCGTGGTTGGTCAGGTTGCCGATTAAGGGCCTCGACCTGGCGGGTTAGCACTGCTACCTGCCTTGAAAGTTCAGCCATTCTATCACGAGCATACACATCGTCCATATTAGCTTCTCTTTGAGGTCTACCACGTCTTCTTCCTGCTTGACGATGCATAATACAGATCGTAACTGAATCTGATACCAACTAATGTAATATTAAGTACGTTAGCTCACAAACAATCAAAGAATCGCTCTTTAACCAAGAAACGATGAAATAATTTTATAAACTCAATGAATAATCCTATCACAATTCTTCTAAGCCTTTAAATAGGTGTCTTAACCCTAAACTAAACAAGTGGTGAATCCACCGATCCAATCCTACCAAAAATAAACAAAACAAGTGATAGTTCGCATAAAGCCAAGAGCACGTGCGCGCTTGCGCGAAGGCAAAACCGAACGCGTGCCGCACTCACTCTACTGTAACATTCTCTAGCTTTAAGCACGCCCCGCGCTTGCATCAAGGCAAAACTGAGTGCGTGCGCCCTCGTACCATTTAAAGCAACTTCTCATACTTTGACGACCTTATCATATTTATCAAGGTATTCTTCAGCAAGCATCTGTACTGCATCAAATATACTTGACTTCTGTAGTGGAGAGGGCAACACACTTTTACAACTTAGATTGCCAAGAAACTGCTCCTCCTGCAAAAGTAACCAGATAACCGGAGGTGGACTTCATCGAGTCAACATCACCTGCCATGTCTGCATTAGTGTAGCCTTCAAGTAAGGGCTTACTTCCACCAAAACACAAACACAATTTGAAAGTGCCTTTGAGATATCTTAATATCCACTTAACACCTTCCCAATGCTCCTTACCTGGATTTGACAGAAATCGGCTTACAACACCAACGGCGAAAGCAATATCCAGTCTTGTACACACCATTGCATACATTAAGTTGCCCACTGCGGACGCATAAGGAATTTTTTCCATTTGACTCTGCTCATGCTCATGCTTTGGACACATCTCTTTGGTCATGCAGAACTAGCCACCAAGCGGACAACTGACTGGCTTCGCTTGATCCATGTTGAATCTCTTCAACACCTTCTCAATGTAGCTTTCTTGAGAAAGCCAAAACTTTCCACTCTTTCTGTGATCCGCATCCCAAGTATCTGCTTTGCTTGATCCAAATCCTTCATCTCAAAGGACTTACTCAAGTCTTTCTTCAGCTTGGATATCTTATTGATGTTTGGGCCAACTATCAACATATCATCCACATACAGCAAGAGCACTATGAAATCCCCATATAGAAATCTTGCCATAAAGGAATCAAACTTTATGTACCACTATCTCGGTGCCTGCTTCAACCCATACAAGCTCTTTATCAGCTTGCATACTAGGTGCTCCTTGCCTTTGACCTCAAACCTCTCTGGCTGGTCCATGTAGACATCTTCTTTAAGGTCTCCATGAAGAAAGGCTGCTTAACATCTAGCTGCTCAACCTCTAGGTTCGTACTTGTGGTCATACCCAATACCACCCGTATAGAAGTCATCTTCACTATAGGAAAGAAAATCTTATCAAAGTCAACACCTTTCCTTTGATCAAATCCCTTCACAACAAGGCGAGCTTTGTGCCTTGGGTGTGGATTGTTCTCCTCATGCTTGACCTTGTAGATCCACTTATTCTTGATAATTTTTCTTCCTTGCAGTTTCTCAACTAACTCATAAGTGTGATTCTTATGCAAATAATCCATCTCGTCATGTATGGCCTTCAACCACTTCTCTTTGTCTGTACCTTCAAGTGCCTCTTGATAGTACATAGGTTCTCCACCATCCGATAGTAGAACATACGTATGTGGTGGATACCTGGTTGAAGCTAGTCTCTCTCTGTCTGACCTCTTTACCCCATCTGCTGGTGCCTCAGGAGGATGCACTTCTGCTTGCTCTGGTGGTGGTTCATGCATTTCATCTGCATTTTCAATACCAATAGGTTCTATCCCATCATGAGCAATATGATTCTCATCATGAGCTTGAAACTCATGGTTCTCTGCATTCTCAATGCCTTCTACACATTCCACAGTAGGAACTTCTAGATCTGAATCAACAAGATCATTGGTGAAAGCCTGTAGCTTCTCACCCTCCTCAAAGTTTGCTATGGTTTGGTCTTCCAAGAACACAACATCTTGACTTCGGATTACCTTCTTATTAATCGGATCATAGAGTTTGTAACCAAACTTTTCATCTCCATAACCTCAAAAAATGCACTGCTTGGCTTTGTCATCAAGCTTGGATCTCTCATTCTTTGGAATATGCACAAATACCCTACACCCAAATACCCTCAAGTATCTATTATCAACATCTCTGCCTGACCATACTCTCTCTAGATAGTCACTATTCAGAGGCTTTGACGGCGATAGGTTGATCACATGCACAACTGTACGCATTGCTTCTACCCAGTAGGTTCTAGGTAGCTTAGAGTGAGACAACATGTATCTCATCCTCTCTATAATGGTACGGTTCATTCTCTCTGCTATTCTATTTTGTTGCGGTGTCTTGGGAACGGTCTACTTATAACGAATCCCATGACTCTGGCAATACTCTCAAATGGCCTAATGTACTCACCCCCATTATCTGAGCGAATACACTTCAACAACTTTCCTATCTCTCTTTCCACCATGCTATGGAATTTCTTAAACACGACAGTACTTCATCCTTGGTCTTCAGACTATATGCCCATACCTTTCTTGACGCATCATCAATAAAGGTCACGAAGTATAAAGCTCCCTCGTGGGACTTCACTTTTATAGGACCACATAAGTCTGTGTGCACTAGTTCAAGGACATTATCCTTTCTGTAAGATGGAAATCTTTGGAAAGACACCCTGTGTTGCTTTCCTACCAAACAATGAGTACATGTATTTAAATGTGTACCTTTAATGTTTGGCAAGACCTTTTGCTTAGCAAGAACTTCCATCCCTTTTATGCCCATATGACAGAGTCTCTTGTGCCACAGTTCGGAGGAAGCTTCTTCTTCTGCCGCATTCACTTCTGCTTTACACAAACTAGCCTGTCTTTTGTAAAGAGAGCAAGTTTTCTTCCCTCTAGCTGCTACAATGGAACCTCTGCTCAGTTTCCATACCCCGTTACCAAACGAGTTTACAAAGCCATCGTCATCTAACTTCCCAGCCAAAATTAGGCTTAGCCGTATGTCAGGGACATGTCTTATATCCTTAAGTGTCAAGGTGTAGCTGACATTGGTTTCTACATGAACATCTTCAATGCCTATAATCTTTGAGACACCACTGTTACCCATCTTCACTTCACCATATTCACCATAGTTGTAGGTAGTGAATAATTCACTGTGCGGTGTGACGTGATAGGATGCTCCTATATCTATCACCCACTTTGTATCCTGGCATGAGGTACTAAGACAGCACATACCACAATCTGACACAATTCCCAATAGGTTGTCGACTAGTGCGGTAGTATCTCTGCCTGTGTTTCCGTTCCTCTGCACCATGTCTTTATGTACACAGTTATTCTTCTCATCCCTCTTCAGTGTTCTGCACTCATACCTAAAGTGACCCTTGGTGGCACAATAGTAATATTTTGTCACCGCCCGAATTTCTAAACAATTACAAAGTCAATATTTGAAATAAATATCTCAAACATTACTATGTTCAATTGTCTAAAACCCAGGCTATGACGGGGCTACAACACATGCCAAAACCTAAAACCCAAATTTTAAAAGAATAAACCCAAGAATTTCCACCATCACTTTATTAAACTATCTTCTGTCCAAACAAAACATCAAACAAACTCTAAGAATAAAAGTCTTCAATATCTTATTCTCATGTTATGCTAAAAATGTAAACTACATCATTACATCCTTCCAATAAGAATCAGACCTAATAAAAGCACTAACGGATTGCTCCAAGCAAGAATCCAGATCACACGCCGCGGTTCCACTGCTATCCACCTATGTTCCCAAGAACACACCCATGTTGCCAAAAGAAAGCAAACATGGGTCAGCAAAATGGAATTTGTTGGTATGAGTAGACTAACCACATAAAAACATTTCAAATCTTTACTTATCCAACTAACACTTTAAATATATCATAATTTAATCATTCTCAACTTGGAAGACAGGTAGTTCCGTCATTTCAACCGGCATAGTTTCTTCCCAAGCAAGACTTCCATCTTATTAACTCGTTATAATAACTTGTTTTAATAACTAAGTAATTGAACTAAAACTTACCGATATCCACTGCTGTATTAGGATAGGACCACGTCCCTGCACAAAATATTATTAAGTCCTACCCTCCTGTAAAAGAAAGTTAGAAATTTTATATAACATATGTAGATATCCTATAGGTATTCAAATGTAACCCCAAACACACTCGCACACTCAAATCAATTTCTCTTATCAATTAATCAATTACTTTTCTTATACACTCACCCTTTAGTACCTACTCCACGATTTGCACTCCACACATTTGCCAAATCACACATTTCTGTGTGCCTCTCTCCCACCGAATACCACAATATCACAGATATCTCTGGGCTTTCATACACATATTTCACAGCCTCTTCGGGCACAAAAACTCAGTTCATTCATGACACATTCAATGAATACCTTAGGTCATTCCCGCCACATTCAAGGAATACCTATCATATCACTAACGGGCCATTCATGGCACATTCAATGAATGCCCTGGGTCATTCCCACCACATTCAAGGAATACCCAACCTTACATTCCCGTACACTCAAGGAATACAACTAACCCGCAAGGCGAATACCTTAGTTCCTCTCTAGGACAGTCCAAACAATCTGGTCATTCATGGCATATTCAATGAATACCCGAGTCATTCATAGCACATTCAATGAATACCCTTTTATAACGCTAATGGGCCATTTATGGCACATTCAATAAATGCCCACCTAACATATGACATCATCAGTCATAAAACTCATTTCCAAAACTTGAGGCGTGGAGAGTTCTAAAAGGGTGCGGTAAATTTGTTTATGCATTATTGAACTTTATTGCATATTTTATTTCAGAGAACTAAGGAGTATCTTGTTTCTTGTATTTTTGGTTTACGCGTTATTAATTATATGGATGTCTAAGTGTCATCGCGTCGTATATAAAAACTGAAATATCACATAGTAGTTAATACACGTACACAAGTATATATAGAAAGGTCTTAGCCTAAAGCCAAGCATGCTAATAGCCCTAGACCTATCCTAATAGCCCAAATCATAATCCGAGTTAAAAATCAAACTGGGTCAACTGGTCAAAGTCAACCCTGGTCAACAATCAAAGTCAACCTGCCAATGGTCAACAGCAGTCAACTAGACCTACACTCCTCTAACCCAAAAGCCCAAAGACTAAGGCCCAAAGTCTAACACTTAAGCCCAAAATGAAATCTAAAACTTTAAATCACTCAAGCCCACCCATTAATATCGGCCCAAGCCCAACAACCAAAAAAAGAAATGAACAAGACGTTCTTCTTCTTCTTCTTCCTCACAATTCGTCATTTCCACCAACTGGCCATCACAAACCACCAACCTAACTCCAATATAAACCCCACGGTTTCACTCCTCACAAAAAACCCAATCCACCGATACCCTCAAATTTCAATTCCCTTATATTGCGAAAATCGCAATCGACGCCATTAATGCTCTGCAAAAGCTTCACTCGCCCCCTCTCCAGCACCCATTCAAACATCAAATACTACCTCAAATCAACACATCTAAAAACCCAACAGCAAGAGTTCAAATTAAACAAACAAGACAGGCGACGCCATTAATGCTCCCTCAAAGCTTCGACAGCCCACATCTCAGGACACCAATAATCGCCGTCAATTCAAATCACTAAAAACGCATAGATACTTATCTAGTTCCACCAAGACATTTACAGTAATCATAATCAATTTATGTACTCATTTTATTTCAAAGGATTGGGGCAGATTTTCTGTAGACAATTTCGAACCAATGAAAACAGTAGTTAAACCACATAATTTTTAATGTAAAATTTATCATGTGAACACAATAGGTTTTCTCCAATTCCTCCGCATACATACAGAGTGAGTAAACACAGAAACTTAACATGAGCAGTAAAGCAGAAAACTGATAGCATTATAACTTTGTCGGTAAACCCAAAACATGCTGTAAGAGTAATAAGAGTAAGAAATTTCATGTTTAAATGAATTGAGGTATTCTTTACTCACCTGTAACGCGCTCCGACTATTAGCTAACTAACAGAAAAAAACTTCCTTTTCTTTCCTCTCTATAAAACTCTCGCTGTGTTTTTCCCTCGAAAACTCTACGTGAGAAAACTCCTTTTTTATTAGTTTTTAAAAACCTCACCGAAAAACAAGGATAACACTTATCTATTTACTTACGTGACTTTTTTCCCTAAGCTGATAGTTATCATATATCTAGTTTAACCTATTATCATTATTCTTATTCTTATTATTATTATACTAGGAAAATAAAATAAAAAGACGGGGTGTTATACATTGCCTCTCTGCCTTAGGAGTTCTAGCTTCACCCCTAGGTTTACTTCTGTCATCACCTCTAGAACGAGATGGTTTTCTGTTTCTACCTCTCCCCTATTTCTCTGTGACAGGGATCTCTGAGTGAGAAGAGCTGCCTTTTGAACTCCTTCTAGTCTCCTTATTTAACAAAGACACGGTAGCCATCTCCATGGTAACGATTCCATCCTTGCCTACTCCGTGTAGAGAGACTACCAATGTCTCCCAACTTTCGGGTAGAGAGCCTAATAGAAACAAAGCCTCAACTTCATCTCCCAAATTAATCTTCATCAAATGCATCTGATTGATGGTATTCTATACTTTGTTAAAATGCTCAGACATTGAAGAACCTTCTTGGTACTTCGTGTTGGCAAACTTCTTAATGACTAGCACTTTGTTTCCGCCCGACTTCCTCTCATAGAGGTCTTCGAGTTTCTTCCATAAGCCAAAAGTTGTAGTCTCTTGGGATACATGGTGAAAGACGTTGTCGTCAATCCACTGTCGAATGTACCCAATTGCTTTTCTGTCAAGCTTGCTCCACTCAGCCGCAGCAATCGATTCCAGTCTTTCTCCTCCATTCTTAATGGGTTGCCAAGTCTTTGCAATAAAGCAAGTCTTCCATCTTGGCTTTCCAAATGGTGTAGTTCTTCCTATTTAGACTTGTCATGCAAGTGTTCACGGAATTGTCCATCTCTACAAGTTATTTAAACTCAAATCTTCTCCCAGGAGTTTTGTCAAACACCTTCCGACCAAGATTTAGATTACACCCAAGGCTAATTGAAACCTGGCTCTGATACCACTTGTTGGGGTTTATACCGATACCAATCGATTCCCTACTATACAGATAACTTGTATTTGAACTCAATTCAACTCTAGACAAATTCTAAATACCAACTATAACTTAGCTAACATGCCCAACTCGCTAAACAACTATTAACAACAGATAATAATATAAAGTAGTAAAAGCAAACCATAACACAAAGATATACCGTAGTTCGGCCAATGGTGCCTACTTCCACAAGAACTAATCCTTTTATAAAGTGAGAAGGAAGATTACAATCACTCCTTACAGTCTCTCACCTTACTAGATCACTCCTCTCTCTTTACAGGCTTGTATCTCTGTAAAGGTTATCTCTCAATCTTGATAGCTTTCAATATTGGGTTTTATCTTACTTCTGTGTTGTCTCACGTGTGTTAGGTTTTGCCAAAAAATCCCAACCTATAATGCAAAACTCGCGGTTCTGCAAAAATAGAATCCTGCCAAAATTAGGCATGGGCGCGGGCGCGCTCGGAATTGTGCTACAATGGGCGCGGGGCAAGCTTTTGCCTTGGACGATGTCCAGCTTGGCGTTGAGCGTGGGTGGCTTCAGATTAGGGCGGGGGGGGCGTGCTCGGCTCTTTTTTCCACAAGCTGAACTGATTTCTCTCCTCTCCTCATGTGAGGGATAACTCCAACACAGACTTCCTCCAGTTTACATCTTACGTGATTGGTGGTTCAAGCACCCGTAAGAAGGAGAAGTAATTTAATGTCAACAGTTTCATTATTTATTAGTCTTGCTTGGCATGGAATACTACTTCATATGAGATATATTGCTTTTTGACTTACCATGACTTTAGTGTTCTTACACCATGGCAATGAAGCTTGTCCTAAAAAGGATGAAAAACTGTGCTGAACAGTTCTTACAATTTGCAAGATGAAATCAGATCACACAAAGAGTCCGTCTGGGGCTTAAAGTCACTACCCTTGCAAATGGGTGTTAATATTTCAACAGGGGTAGGTTTAGTCATTTTGAAGTTTCTTTCCAGTTCCTCATCTTCCTCATCGCAGGTCGTTAAAGACCCCAATTTAAGAGCATGCATATATATATATATATATATATATATATATATATATATATATTTAAAGGATAGAATAACCTGCAGAGTCCATTGATATAAGCTTTTTACTACGTTAGAGATTTCACTCTCTAATTTGGCGAAAGAGCAAATTCAAAGTTTCCTTACTCACAATTTTCGTGTTCGTAAAGTTGAAATAAGGATTCGAACCAACCTAAAGTCTAGGACAACTACAATTTGGTTTTTACTTTTAGGGAACTAGTGAGTAAGTTAATACAAATACTAAGTTTCTTTCCTGCACAAACATTAAAGAAAAACATTAAGATTAGAAATCATGAAACTAAGACAAAATACAAATTGCTAAAGAAAAGGTGGAGAGCTAATCCTCCTCATGTGAAAATAACTTTTTGTTGTTGAATTGAATAGGTTCATTTGATTCTTCCTAGACTCATAGACAAGCCCTAATGGAAGAAAACTTGATCCCTAACATGTATGACTCATCTCTAAGCTCATACATGTTAGCAAATGGAACCAAGCAATGACTTATCTCTAAGTTCATCACTTTGATTCCTAACTAGACACTACACCAACTATCATTTTGGGATAGGATGTAGGTCTAGTTGTTCTTCCTAAACAACTTACCAACCTAACAACAAATATATTCCCTCACATGAGTTGGATTAACTCCCCAAAAGGGAAGTTAGCTCATGATCCTTGGGATAAAGGATTACTAGTTAGAAATACAAAAAGAGAGAGAGAAAGAAGAAAAAGAAAAGTAACTATCTAAACTCACTTGATTTTTATTTATTTTCTAGAAGAAAACCAAAGTTTCCTCCATTAAAACTATTACAAGCTTTTCTTACAAAACTAAAACTAAATTATAAAAATGGCTAAGGAACTAAAATAATACAAGGTAAGGAAAATAAGTCAAGGGAGTAAATGGAGTGTCCCCCCCCCTTGTTTTGTTTTCTTCTCCATTTGAGAGACATCTCATTTCCTCCAATGTGAAACATCAAACCACATTTACTTCATTTTTATCCACCACATTAAAACAAAGTGACACCTTGCCTTTTTTTTACTATTAACACCTAATCTAATTAATTATATGCAAGGTGTCAACTTTGCACCAATAATTTGTCATTTTTGTCTTGACATGCTCCATGATTGATGACTCATCCAATCTTGTGGGCCCATATAGTGGGTCCTATGTGTAGTCTAGTGGCGGTTCGGTCTTTGGGCAATTTTACAACTTCCCGCCTATGCGTAGAGTTCATCGCCTTGATTGTCTGAGCAGCTCACTTGTCGCATTCGGAGTCCTGGTTCAAGAGGTAGGAGCTTCGGAAGTTTGATGCTTACGTGAATTTGGAAGAATTATATATATGTCGTTCCTCGTGCTTTATCGCAGGTTTAAACCATATTTCCATGTTTATGCGAATACGCAAAAGTATGAAAACATATTTATTTCATGATTATTAAACACATAGTTAACCAAATTTATATGTCTCAACGGGGTTTCATAATACACTTTTGGGTGCTTATCACACACTACCCCCAAACAAAGACTTTGCTTGTCCTCAAGCAAAGAAGAGACATTAAAACAGATAAGTGTCCAAAATGTGTAGTCCTAACTAATTAATTCGTTACAGAGAGAGCGGTTGCATTGACCATATGCAACAAGGCCTTAAACCACTAGGAATTCCCTAGTGGTCGAGTTATAGCCTCGTGAGAGTTTTCCAGAGAAGATACTCACAAACTTCATTTATACTACAACGACTCAATGACAGAAACTCGTTTCCTAAATTAATCTCAGATATCCATACATCTCTTTAGCAGGAAACGAGGATTGTTTTCTTTGAAACTCAAGTTAATATGTATTCAATAATTAAAACATCTACATATGATCATGTATGCAGTGAACTTTTCATTGAAATATACTAGCAGGGTTGTTCTTGAATCCTTTGGAGAGTGTACCTAAATGGGTTCTCACAGGTATGTGTCAAAACATAATTTCACTCAAAATTTTTCCACTCAGGTTTTGTTAACTCCAGTGTGCAGTGGGCACACGTTTCCTCACATCTCAATGACAGTCAGAGGAGCCGATGTCGATCAATCACGTCTACTACTTATTATCACACCACCCTACTCCTAATTGAGTTAGAGGTCTTTATTAGGTATTGTGGGGCTTAGGTGATAGTGTACAAGAAAATGGAAATGGATAATCAAAAGTTACGAGTATGAGAGAATAGGGTCTTCATATATTTACACTAGAGAAATCCTTGTTTTCTTTCCTTCTTCCAACTGAGTTTTTCAACCTTGTTCTTAAGCCTTTCATGGATATATATATATATATATATATATATATATATATATATATATATATATATTTTAGATGGCTTAAGAACATGATTCTATTTTTCTTTCCTGAAACAAGTAACAGACTTTTATTTAGGACAAGTCTTTCTATTTATTCTTTCCACATTTCATCATATTTCTCATACTCATCACTTATTTAGGTTCTTTTATTTGGTTTAATAGATGGGCAAGGATTTTTTTTTTTTTTTTTTGGTGAAAGTGAAAGGTTTGATGAAAGGTTCAGTGGAGTGACTAGCGATAAAATTTGTAATAGGTAAGAATTTTTAGCTATGTCGATCCAAAGATGGCCTAAATTCTCGCCTAGGGTTCGGGTGGTGATCAAGTAAGTATATGCGTGATTTTCTCTAATCGGAAAAACTACTTCTCTATGCCATCACACACAAATCACTCATGTCAAGGTTTTTGGTTAAATTCTCACAGGATTTATAGTTTAAGTAACTAACCGTTGGTTCCAGAACTTATCTTGCTATGTACAATCGATGATACTCGATTACATGAATGTTCATAAAAAGATGTATAAACTATTGCATACGTATTATCTTAAGTTTCTTAAAAACAAATCCTAATTCGGATACTAATGTGAGATTTCTAGACAATTTTCATCATTGAAAAGGAAACAAAACTTTGTCACTAAGTTCAATTATTAACATGAAAATAAAAACTATATACATGTTACAATTTGCCTAATATTTGCTGCAGGGTTAAAACACCCCCAACAGAATGATGCTTAGTCCTCGAAGTATCAATAAGTAAAGAGAGAAAGTACCTGAGAACCGTGAGAAAAATTAGGGCTAGATTGCTGGAACAGAAAGGTTGGAGAACATAATATAATATATTATTCAGAAAGAACAATAAAATGTTCAGTAGCACACTAAACATAGCACACGAAATAATGAAAAACAAGAGCATACGAAACATGAAAAACGATAACACACCAAACATAAGGTTTAGCTAGATATGTACAATAGCAGCTCAAGTTTACCATCCAGCAGGATGTAAAGTTCTGGCGTCCTCTTGAAGGAAATGCATTTCCTTAGCATTGCGCCAAAAGATAATAGTCTGCCAAATTTCTGCCCATTCTTCATTTCCAAATTTCCTCAAATGTGTCTTCATATTTTCATCCTTCGGGTAACAACAAACATGCCTCAGGTACCGAGCGGGACGCTTCCATTGCCGAAACCTCAATGAATGAATGATTCTGTTTGCTGGGCACATAGAATCTACCTTGACCCAGTCATGAAAAGTAGCTGCAAACTGTGGGAAATGTGTCTTAATGATTCGGCAAGCGGTGACCGGTAAAAGTATATACTGATCCTGAAAAGTGCGAGCTCGTTTCAGGTTGGAGATAACACAACCTATGATGTTAAATAATTTATGACCTTGAGCTAGTGCACCGAATACGACGCAAGCGGCCTCATTGGCGGTAGAAAAATGCCAATCTCCCATAATGTTGGGGGAGCACAAATAACATCGCAAATCCCCATGTTCATGATCATGCTTGCTAAGGAATGGTGACGCGTCACACCATGCCACATGGCCATTTCTTTCTCGTTTAATCTCAAGACCATCACCGTAAGTTTCACGAAACGCTTGCCACTGAAAGGAACGGTAAAAATTATGATAGATGTAATACCATGATGCAACAGGTTCGTGATATGGAAGATCCAAAGTTAGTGCAAGTTGTTGTTCAGAAAAGATATGAGGTGTGTCACCAACTAGGATTGTGTACCCGTCTAAGTAGAAACCATGCGCATGGTTGAATGCTGGTGTGTCTTCCATATTAGCATAAAAGTATGCAGCCAAACTCGGAGAATAAGTTTGGTTAGGTTGAAGAATTAGGGAAGACCATCCAATGTTTGTAATGTAGTCACGGAAGAGATGGCCATAGGTATTGGAATCCAACATAGACTGAAAAGATTGCTCAGGAATGAGTTTGGGAGATACCATGTTTGATGAAGATGCAATTGATGAAGATGCCATAGTGGATGAAGTAAAGAAATAGGTAACGACAAAGGCAAACTGGATGGATAAATGAGTATGTAAGAGAATAGACCCTCCTGTAAGCACATGTTAAATTATATTAGTTACAACGCAAATGATGACAATCCTATTAAGCATTTCATACAAAAGAAAACACAAAGATAAGACAAAATTGATAATACGACGAAAAATGTAATAACTGATACGAGTATTTATTTATTGACTTAGTAATATTAGAAAATTATGGATTGTTATGTTGATCTTGGAGACGCATATCGTGCACCAGACTGTTTAGTTCTTCCATTTGTTGGCCGAGCTGCATCTGAATGTCCCCTTGGCTGGCAGAGAGTACAGTTTGATTTTCCATTAGGAGAGCGTGATTTTGCAAGGACTGAGAATGATTTTCCAAGATCTCCTCTTGTTCAACATCATGCATTACTTGACGTTCTTGGAAATCCTTAAGAGTTGTGATGATGATATTCAGACGAGCGTGTAGTTCCCTCAAACCATGATGAAGAAGTTAAATGCCTTCCATGGGATTAATAATGTTCAGCATGGCATTTTCATCAAATAAATGGTCAGAATTTGAGCTTGGGTCGTTTTGTTCATCTATCAGAGTATCCGGAGTCCAAAAACCAACGGAGTAGTCTGTTTGGAGTACTTTTATTTGTGCTCTTTGAAGGGGTGTCTCTGGAGAAATTACTGGATAACCCCAATGCATCATAATCTGCGTGACTAAAGTGGGTAGGGGTGCTGACCTTCTTGTTTTTTTGGTGATTACATTCCAGAGGTGTTGGATTAGACAAAAGTCATCTCTTTGAGTCTGCAAAATCCAAAGTAGGTGAAGTTGAGGCTTTGTGACTTCTGATTGGTGTGATGTACCTACCACATTGTGTCCCAACCGGTGGAGCACAACACGTTTGATTCTGTTTCAAAGAGAAGAACAATGTGATGTGTATTTCCGACTTCGTCATGAGATCTGTAGCTCGTAGTAAAGATTTGGCGGAATCAAATGATGACTCTTGAAAAAGGGACTCACGGTATTTATTGGGATTTGAAGTATGTTGGAGATCATTTCCTTAGTCAATTCCGATAGTCGTCCATAGGCATTGAAGTAGAATTTTCCATTTTCAGATCCGCTAAATTGGTAGAACATTAAAACCAATTCTCGGGAATAACCAGCTGCTGAATGATATAGAAAAGGCGTCCATCCGCGACGTATGATTTCGGTGTCAAAATAAGGAGAAAACCGGCCATCTTCGAAAGTTTTTAGGTAGTCTTTCTCAGCCGTTATTTTTCTTGGTTGATCCATTGGTAGTATTACTGAGGGAAGGATAGTGAAAATTGTTTGAATACGAATGACTGAAAAAGACGAGATTTATAGCCAATCTATGAGTCTGTACCAATCTGGATTCTAAGTGTAGTTAATGACCCATGTGATTATGAATAGCATCAATGGGGATCCATAGTAAGTCTTGTCATGTCAGATTTCCAAAGACAATTAATGAGATGGTTCAATGTTAGAAAATATGGAGGAAAGTTTTACAGGGTAGTTAGACTTACACGTAATTTCAGAAATGATGATCATAACTCAGTAATAGAATATGGATAGGATAATCGAGCTGCATGTGTGACAAGTGTTATGCGTACCTTGTAGTGTGTGCGATCTTCTCTGAACACCATGTGTATCAATTAATTAATTATTTTGGTGAGTTTGGGATGGTGTTTCTTTATTATGGTTTTCATTTTTTTTTTATTTATTATTTTTTTTAGAGAGTAAAAGACAACTAATATACATAAACATTTAATACTAAACTTCTCCATTTAATACGTAACCCATACAAATGTGTGAGAATTATTTAACACACCATACTAATATACAAAACGACAGACGGAAAGAGAGATAGTTACATAAATCTAGATGTTCTGGATCATGTTATGCATGAGTGACAACAGAACAATGATAAACACTGTTATCACGAATATTGTGATAGCCCATTCGCGTTGCTCCATCACTCTATTTGATTCATTATGTTTAAGAAATTGAGAATTTGTGAAGAGGGAGAGAAGGGAATGAGTGAAAGTGGAAAAGGAGAGTTGTATTTATAACTTGATTTCTGACCGTTTGGATCAGTCCGTTTGGTTCTGACCGTTGGGCTTTTAGAGTAGGCCCAATGCATCAAGGGACAAACTAATATAGTAGGAATTACAATAATTGCATAACATAAATAATTTCTCATTCAAACCGTCTAGAGATACAAAATTATGAGAAATCAACCGATATATAATGTTTTTATCACAAGAAAACTAAAAATGCAATGCATAAGGGAAATAAATAGCTACTGGGAATCCTCCGGGTTAGCAGAAGATGAACCCGGGTTTCTACGTCGTCGGCCACGACGAACATCTGGCTGAGCTGCTATTCTCTTCCTCGCAATTTGCCTAATATCAAAATGGCGCCGCTGCTGTTCTAAAGGCATATGACTTGTGCTACATATTGGAAGTTGCATCAAGGGGGAACCCCCACTCTCTTCCTTTCTTCCCTTTCGTTCATTTTACGTTTTTTTTTTTGTTATTTTCGAATTTTCTCTTGTAAACAACCTGTTCGCTCACGGATTTTTTGCTGTACTTCCAGGTACCAAAAGTTATGACTGGGAAAGTACACTTCAGGTGATTATAAGAGGTAGGGATCATCCCAGAAATAAAATTTCACAGTGGATAAGAACTTTTTCCGGTCATTACGAGACCAAGATGAAGGGACTTCTTCGGTAACTAAGTAATTTACTATGTCAGCGTACCAAGGGGACGAAAAAATAGAGTACAAGTGTTCATCCGGAAAGAATCACGATAGGTTCGGTATCGGTATCAACATCAATCGACAAGTCGCGGATAAATGGTCCATGAACCACATTTTTCAAACCTTTTTATCTCTAATTTCTAGAGTAAACTCTTGCAAAAGGAGAATCCATCGGATCAACCTTTGTTTTGCATCTTTTTCACTAATAGATAACGGCGCCGCATGGTCAAGATAGACAATAGTTGGAGAACCCACTAGGTAAGGATGAAACTTATCCAAAGCATATACAACGGCGAGAAACTCTTTCTCAGTGGTGGTATAGTTACGTTGAGCTTTATTAAGGGTTTTACTCGCAATAGTAAATGACAACGGCTTATCTTCTCGGCGTTGCCCTAGTACAGCTCCAATAGCATAGTCGCTCGCGTCACACATTAATTCAAAAGGTTTAGACCAATCAGGTGGTTGAATTATGGGAGCGGTAGTTAGTGTGGTTTTTAAAATCTCAAAGGCTTGTTTGCAATTGAAAATGAAATAAAAAACGACATCTTTAAGCAGGAGATTAGTTAAAGGTCGAGCAATCTTTGAGAAATATTGATGAATAAATCTCCTATAGAAACCTGCGTGTCCTAAGAATGTGCGAATGTCTCTGACTGTTTTTGGTATAGGAAGTGAAGCAATTTTTTCTATCTTAGCTTTGTCGACTTCAATTCCGTCCTTTAAAACGTTATGGCCTAAAACTATTCCTTTTGTAACCATGAAATGACATTTTTCCCAATTAAGAACAAAGTTTTTCTCTTCACAACGTGTAAAGACTTTTTCAAGATTTGATAGACAACTATCGAAAGAATCTCCATATATGGAGAAGTCGTCTATGAATACTTCCATAAAACGTTCAACCATATCACTGAAAATGTGAAGCATGCAGCGTTGGAAAGTACCAGGTGCATTACAAAGGCCGAAAGGCATTCGTCTATTTGCAAATGTACCAAATGGACACGTGAACGTGGTCTTTTCTTGATCAGCAGGGTCTATGACTATCTGAAAATAACCTGAATAACCATCAAGAAAATAGTAATATGCATGACCGGATAAGCGTTCGAGCATTTGATCGATGAATGGAAATGGAAAGTGATCCTTACGAGTGACGGCATTAAGTTTGCGATAAGTCAATGCATATTCGCCATTTCACTGGGATACGAGCGGAAATGCATTCATCTTTATCATTTCGCACAACTGTAATGCCAGATTTCTTGGGAACAACGTGTATTGGACTCACCCAAACACTATCAGAGATAGGGTAAATAATACCCGCATCGAGTAATTTTTAAACTTCATCTCGTACCACATCTTTCATGGTAGGGTTTAGGCAACGCTGCGGTTCATGCGACGTCTTAGCATTTTCTTCAAGGTGTATGCGATGGGTGAACACAGTAGGTTCAATGCCTTTAATGTCATCGAGGGACCATCCAATAGCAGAACGATGTTATTGAATGACATTAATTAAACGAGCTTCCTGATCGTCAGTTAATTGTGAAGAAATGATAACTGGGCGGAGTGGGTATTAAAGATTCTTGAGGAAAGTCATCATCCATGCAGTAAACAGATTGATGTTCATCCAGTTCTTGGACATCGGTCGTAGGGTCAAATAATGGTATTGACTCTAATAACTCATTTACTTCTTGTGTATAATCATCGTCCTCAAACTCGGATTCGCTAAAGGAAAGAAATTGGTACACTTCATCTTCTGGAAACGAGTTTGTTAAATACTCTTGCGGAATGCTGTCAACCCTGTTCACCTCACCATCAATATCAGGCTCTGGAATTTGTTTCATCAACTTGAACACATTCACCTCGACCGATAGATTTCCGAAGGACATGGTCATTGAACCATCCCTACATTTAATAAGAGCATTAGCAGTTGCTAGGAATGGACGTCCTAAGATGATAGGAATGGAATCACATGCAACTTCTGTATCCAAAATAACAAAGTCTACAGTATAGAAAAAGTCTTGGACTTTTACGAGGACGTTTTCCACAATTCCTTTTGGATACTTTATGGAACGATCGGCTAACTGTAGAGTCATGGTGGTAGGTTTGAGCTCATGAAGACCTAGTTGTTTAAATAAGTAATACGGAAGTAAGTTCACACTAGCTCCTAGGTCTAGTAGCGCAGTAGCCGTATATTTGTCACCTAAGGTGCATAGAACCGTTGGTCTACCAGGGTCTTCGTATTTGACTATACCATTGTGTTCTGTGATGGATGGAAACTGTTCGGTGAGGAACACTTGTTGAGGAACATTAGTTCTCCTTTTTGTGGTGCACATATCCTTCAGAAATTTTGCATGTTTTGGTAATAGTTTTAAGGCATCGAGAAAAGGTAAGTTGATCGTCAAATTTTTAAAAGTCTCTCGAATTTCAGCAAAATTCTCATCAGGTTTATTCTTTGCTAAGCGTGTAGGAAACGGTGCCTTAGGGCGGAATTTGGAAAAAGGGTCTTCTTGCTTATTTCCTAAATTCTGAGATGTTGACTTTGTTTGATCTGGTGAATCGTCCGTAGGTTCATTATTGGAAATAGATTCACTTTCGGATTCCTTTGGTTGATCATCTGGCATACGTATTTGATTGTCTACCGTTTTTCCAGATCATAGAGTAGTGATTGCATGCACCTCACCTTGATTGGAGGTGCTTGTACCAGGTGCATTAGTAAGTTCAAAGGCTGTGGTTTCTTTGGTTTAGGGTTTGGAACCGCTTGTCCAGAAACACTTCTTCGACTTTTTCTTGCCAATTGTTGAAGTGATTGTTGGATAGACGTTAAAATTTGAGACTGTTGGTTCATGTAAGCCAAGAAAGTCTCGTTTGTCTTATCCGTAACGGGTGGCCCCAGTTATGCAACAGGTAGTAGTTCTCGACTATTGCTTAGAAGTTGCTGATTATAGTTGGTATCTGGATTAGCTGGAACAAGGCTGCGGTTGGTTTGATAATTAGCATTGGAATTATTTTGAAATTAACCTTGTTGGTATTGTTGATTATTTCCTTGGCGGTATGGAATAAAATTGTTGGTAGGTCGAACATGTGGATTAGCGAAACCTGGAGGAGCCCCCATTTGTTGGTTATTTTGGCTTAAGTTTAAATTCGGATGTTGTCTCCACGGTGCATGGGAATGTTGAATGCACATGCCTCCTCCGATTGTTGAGTAGGGGAAACATATAACAAGGGACAATATGCATCGGGATGGTCGGGGACTAAGACAAAGGACACATGGGCGGTGTCAACGTTCATTTGGTTTTGGTAGTTGATCTTTTACTTGAACCGCAAGGGCATCTACTTTTTAGTTAAGGATTCTATCAAATTTTTATTTCGGGATCGGGTTTTACCTCAAAAATAGATGTGGCCTTTGTAACATTGTCCTTCGATGACCTAGACGACTTCGGTGTTACCCGGTGTGTACCTTTTTGCTTGTTTTTCAAGAAAAGTATAAGCTTCAGTAGCTCCTTTGTCCATGAAGCAACCTCCGTTCATTATATCATGAGTTTCTTTTTGATGATCAGACAGACCATTAAAGAGTGAACGAACAAGGACAGGTTTGTCTAGTTGGTGGTGAGGACATTCTAACGTAAGATCGATTGAAACGACTCCATGCTTCCATAAAGGATTCATGAGGATTTTGACGAAAAGAATTGAATTTTTGAAGCATTTGATCGTTTTCTTTTCGAAAGTGTAAAATTGAAGCATGAAAGCTTGAACTAATTTATTTCATGTGTCTATGGATTGTGGCTGTTGTCCTGCTAGCCAAATTGGCGCTTTCTCCGCTAAAGTGAATGGAAACAACCGAAGCAAGAGTTGTTCCTTAGACTTTGGATGGTGAAATGTTGTGGCCACTTGTTGCAGCCTACGAAGATGATTGTAAGGTTTTTCGTGCTCCAAACCATGATATATAGGTAACAAACTAAAAACGTTTGGTGGGATACGAAAATCACCGACAATGTCCTCAAGTTTGATGCAGGAAGAAGGTCCTTCCTGTAATGCAGTATAGAAGTCCGAGAGGGGCTTCTCAGCTGGTGGAGGATCGTCGGCCATAATGACAGAAGTTGATGGCGACGAAGGATCGTGATGAAGGTAATTAACAGAAGAAGAACAATTTTTAGGTGTGAACTTACGCAATTGCTTATCGTATTTTTTTCGACGATAGGTATGTTCGATTTCTTTAGTGGAACCAGACCTTAATCTCATGCAAGCCTAAAATTAGATCTAATTTACAGAAGGAATTTAGTAGTACTCCAATTTTATTATTATCTTAAGCATTAGAGTTGCATCAACGTAGGCCTAAGCTGCTGCTAACATAGCAGTGAAGCTAGGAATACGTGTGCATAAACCAATAGCCAGGTCACAAGAGAGATATGAGGGAGGCTTTCCGTGCGAGCACGGTTCTAATTAAGTAACCTCAATCTTTCAAGTTTCCTAGACACCGTTGGAATATGATTAAGATTTATGGAATTAAAATTTATGCAAAGGCGGTATTAATTTTAACTTAATTTTTTTTTTTTTTTTCTTAAAGATTTATGCAAGGGTGAAAATACAAACATGAAAATACGATCTACTCATACAATACTAGGTGCAGTAGCATGTGAAGATACTCTACTCATACATATATCTATACGAATAGGCAAGCTTATGTCATCGATAAATACTTCCATACGTACAGGCAAATATACATCAGTAATACGTATATGTACACAAATTTGTAAATCGATATTACGTAAACGTATATCAACAAGTAAATTGAGGCAAATTTGAATCACTCATAATGATCGAAATACATTAGCATGCTTAATACAATATAATGACGCAGATAAATATGACAAAACTAAACATGCAAGGTATTATACATAAACTAAAATACGACTCTTGTATTGCATAATAATTCGATTTCGACAATACTCATTGAGATTGCGAGTGTCATATAGAGAGCAACTTTACCCCGTAGGGTTTAGAAACAACTTACCCAACTCAGATTTTAACCCTTGTTGGAATGTTCTCCTCTTTCTTGACAAAATCGACTTATTAGACAATGCCGGTAACGATATCGTGAGAAATACTAAACATGCAATAATAGACACTTATACATATAAATATAGATAACCATGCAAAATAGTACCATTGGTATGTACATATACATTAATATGCAATTCATACCCACTTAATCGCATATAAATATTTATGGGCATATTAACATGATTCATGCATATTTCTAGCCTAAGACATAAATAATAATCCATAAACTAATTTATAATAACTACGTACATGGCATTCATGCAACAAAATAAAAAATTAAACTTTGGAACCTGTAGCTTCCCGCTAGTCCGCCAAAGAAATGAAACAGACGTTTCAAATCGTCGACGTGATTAATCCCAATAGAATAGTCGAATTTGCAGTTACAGGTCCAGAGATTTAGGCCTGGATATGGATCAAGATAGATCAGGGGATGCTGGAGGTAAATTATTAGCACCAACAGAACAAATACACCCGCGGACGCGGGTTAGACCAGCGGACGCTGGCGTGTCAATACACAAGCGTGTCTTTGATGTCACAATGAGTTCAACTTTTCACGTAACTCTTATAATCGCTGAAGTGTACTTTCCCAGTCCTAACTTTTGGTACACGGAAGTACAAAGCAAAAATCCGCGGAGCTTAAGCGGGTTGTTTACTTAGAGAAAATTGAAAATAACAAAAAAGCGTAAAAAGAGCGAAAGGGAAGAAAGGAAGAGAGTGGGGGTTCCCCTTGATGCAACTTCCAATCTGTAGCACAAGTCCTATGCCTTTAGAAAAACCAAGCGGCGCCATTTTGATTTTAGCTTTTACTACGTTAGAGATTTGACTCTCTAATTTGGCTTAAAGAGTTTAATTCAAAGTTTCCTTACTCACGATCTTCGCGTTCGTAAAGTTGAAATAAGGATTCGAACCAACCTAAAGTCTAGGACAACTACAATTTGGTTTTTACTCTTAGGGAACTAATGAGTAAGTTAATACAAATACTAAGTTTCTTTCCTACACAAACATTAAAGAAAAACATTAAGATTAGAAATCATGAAACTAAGACAAAATACAAATTGCTAAAGAAAAGGTGGAGAGCTAATCCTCCTCATGTGAAAATAACTTTTTGTTGTTGAATTGAATAGGTTCATTTGATTCTTCCTAGACTCATAGACAAAAAGAGAGAGAGAAAGAAGAAAAAGAAAAGTAACTATCTAAACTCACTTGATTTTTATTTATTTTCTAGAAGAAAACCAAAGTTTCCTCCATTAAAACTATTACAAGCTTTTCTTACAAAACTAAAACTAAATAATAAAAATGGCTAAGGAACTAAAATAATACAAGGTAAGGAAAATAAGTCAAGGGAGTAAATGGAATGCCCCCCCCTTGTTTTGTTTTCTTCTCCATTTGAGAGACATCTCATTTCCTCCCATGTGAAACATCAAACCACATTTACTTCATTTTTATCCACCACATTAAAACAAAGTGACACCTTGCCTTTTTTTCACTATTAACACCTAATCTAATTAATTACATACAAGGTGTCAACTTTGCACCAATAATTTGTCATTTTTGTCTTGACATGCTCCATGATTGATGACTCATCCAATCTTGTGGGCCCGCATAGTGGGTCCTATGTGTAGTCCAGTGGCGGTCCGGTCTTTGGACAATTTTACAACTTCCCGCCTATGCGTAGAGTTCATCACCCTAATTGTCTGAGCAGCTCACTTGTCGCATTCGGAGTCCTGGTTCAAGAGGTAGGAGCTTCGGAAGTTTGATGCTTCTGTGTGGATTTGGAAGAATTCATATATATGTCGTTCCTCGTGCTTTATCGCAGGTTTAAACCATATTTCCATGTTTACTGCGAATACCTGCAAAAGTATAAAAACATATTTATTTCATGATTATTAAACACATAGTTAACCAAATTTATATGTCTCAACGGGGTTTCATAATACACTTTTGGGTGCTTATCATCCATCGCTTCACATCTTTTATAAAGTTATTGTTGAGTTTTACCTCAAATTCTTAGTGCCTAGCAATAACATGAGTGAGCTACATCAGTTCGACTCAATTTCATTATGGTTGATCAGTCAATCAAACAAAAATTTAGCTCACTCATGGAATCAACAAGCTCTACACTTTGAGTAGCCATTACATACCAACTCACTATTGGTTCAGGCATACAACATGTTGATTACAAGTAACTCACACTAGCTAGTTGGGAGCCTACCATTTTTGTGTTCAGGAATGAGCATTCTAGTTCGTAATTGCTACCGCTTTACCAACTTAATTCATGTGGCCACTAAGTTTACACTCAATCAAGAAAGGCATTAATCATTTTAATCCTTACACATTGCGAGCTCACAATACTTGACATCTATTGTTACTTTATGGTGTAGCTGAATCTTTCGCAGGTCGTTCCATTCTCTACCCATTGCAGGTCGTTTTCACAGTTGCAAATGATCGACTTGCGTAATTTATTACAATTAAACTAGATTGACCGAAAATTGTTGCCATCAAGTGCGTATACCGGTTACTCCAGTCACAATCCAAGCTGGGGGCTACAACAGTTGTGACAACCATGCTTCCGGGCATAGTCAATACAGCTATGATTTGAGCACAATGCCTCAGATGCTAGAACTATTCTACTAATTCCTTTTTGATAGTAGGCGAATTTATAGCAGATCATCAGTTCACTGGAGCTTGAACGGACACTGTTACTTCAGCTCAACCTACTGCAGGTTGATCAAGGTCTAAATTGGGGGCTAGCCAAAACCATCTACGAGATGGGGCTAGTTATTGTCATCTAATCATGTTCAATGTAGTTATTATTTGAGCCCAATTAATGCTCTATGCATCTCCAGAATTACTATCGTTAGTTCATATTAACTCTTTTGTGCCAGCTCGCATTTTTACGGGTAAATTAAACTTCAAAAATAAGCTAGGGCTAGCTATAGTCACGCCAATTCAAGGCTAGCTATCAATTGCGCTCTCCAAATTAGGAGTGCTCACTAGAGCAGGCAGACTCACTCGGGTCATGACGCCTACTTGGGTATAACTCTCACTCAAGCTCAAATGCTACATAGAGTCACCACTTCACACTAGTTGGGGACCTATACTTCTAGAACCGACTTAGTGCAGAACGCTCCCTAGTCCCTTGACCTATGCTCACTCGAGTAGAACGCTTACATAAGCGCTAAATAATCCTTTGACCTACGCTCACTCGAGCAGAATGCTTACTTAAGCACTAAGGGTCCCTCGACCTACGCTCACTCGAGCAGAATGCTTACATAAGCGCTAAATGGTCCCCTAACCTACGCTCACTCGAGCAGAACGCTTCCATAAGTGCTAAAAGGTCCTTTGACCTATGCTTACTTGAGCAGAATGCTTCCATAAGCGCTAAAAGGTCCCTTGACCTACTGGAGCAGAACGTTTACATAAGCGCTAAAAGGTCCATTGACCTACGCTCACTGGAGTAGAATGCTTACATAAGCGCTAAAGGGTCCTATACCTACGCTCACACGAGCTCCAGCATACTCACTGTTCTACTGGGACACGTGTCAAATTATTTCTCTCGATAGATCATTCTTAAGAAAGCACGACCTAACGAGAGAGGGCTGTGTGGGGGACATATATTGTCATCAATATATTCGCGACACATGTCATTGCCATTGATCATATCTTGAGACTAACTTATTTGATCATTACAATTGGTCATCTCAAGAGTCATGAGTTACCAAATGGTTACAAAATGAACATGAATATATGCATAGAGCAATAATAGCTATCAATGTAATATTAAATATCATCAATGAATAGAGCACCAAAAGTAGATCTCATTCAATTCATGGAGCACCAAAGGGGGGAGGGAATTTTATATATTTCCTCTCCACTCTCTAAACAGGGAGAGAGGATCTTATGCATCTTCTCCACTCTCCATCTTCTCTGTTCGCCATCGATCATTCGATCACAGAATCTAAACAATAAACTACGTTCAACTTGATTCCAGGTCGTCAACGAATTGGATACGTAAGAAGTTCGATCCTTCGAACCCAGTTGCAACATCATTCTCTCCAAATTTCCTATATACGTAAGGTTCGCCCAATTAGAACCTTTACAGGACACATCTATGTTTCTGGTTTCTTTCCCCATCCAATACTATACCCGCTCTGAGATCAAACCCACCCCACCACACCCCACCCAAAAAAAAAGGGGGAGAATTAGTTAGATATATACCTGGACATCCAGGCATCCAGCATTATGTGTGGCCGTGTGGGGGATGGGAAGATGTATAGCCACCTGCCGCCTTGGTTGGATGAGCAATATTTTGATTTGCATAGTTTGGGTTGCGTTGAAAGTTGAAACATCAAATAATTGTCATATTTCCTTAGTACTGTGTGGTGCACACTCAGCTTCTGGAAAGGATCGAAGGTGTTTATTCCTTGAAAAAATACATAGCAAACCCTTTCACCTTGTACATTTACTCGTACTTAGATTGCCTCTTTCTCTAGTAACATATGCAAGATGGAAACTTCGGAGAAAAATGTCAAGCGATTGAAAAACCCTAGGCAAGATAGGGCTTGGCTGATTGAAATGAAGGGGATAGTTTTTATTGACTGATAGTATATATGTGTAATTGGGTAGTGCCACAATGGGTGAAAGGACACTTGAGTCTTGACAACGCTTAGATCAGTGGGCCTAATACTCTCAATCCTAAAACTAAAAATTGGTCCCAAGGCCTATTTTCAGGTGAAAATCACTTTTAGAACCAGCATTGTTTTGCAATCACTCTCAAGGACAATTTTCAGGTAAAATAACATTTATTTTTGCACACAAGTAGGGATATTGTATTAAAATAATAAAGAATGTTACATCGCAAGAGGAGAGCTTACAACTTGACAAATCTAGGTGTAATTAAAATGGAAGTAAGGCATGTTCGGAGTTTCTAATCTTGTGATATAGCTTGGTCTAGTAGAACTACATAGCCTCTCTCCTTGGTTCATAGTTGCTCCCTTCTTCGCTGCTAAGTCTGCACCAAAATTGGCTTCTCGGTATGTGTGGGACAATCTCCAAAAAAGAAGATATCGGGTTGCTCTAAGCCATCTTGCTTTAAGTATCCAAGGATAATTGTCCCTACTAAGAGCCATGACAGCAGCTATTGAGTCGCTTTCGATCCATAGATGTAACCATCCCTTTGATACTATTGATTATGCTGCTATTACAATGGCAAAGCATTCCACAACAAAATTTGTGGTGATTCCAAGCCCATGGGCTATAACTCCCATAACTTGGTTCAAGTGGTCCCTGAAGATGATGCCAGCACCACCGATCCCTAGATTACCATTGGAGGAACCATCGGTATTAGCTTTAACTATTCCCGACTCTGGGGGAAACCACATGACTTCCTGAATACGGTTTGGTCTAGCTCTTCCTTTTAAGTTGAGAGAGTGTAAGATAGCCAGGTCATCAACAGTGTTGTACATGTACCCTATGGCTACTTTACCCAAGTTTTTACTTCCTCTAATCACTTCTTTTTTGATAAATGCACTGTTCCAGCTCTTGTCCTCAAAGTATATTCGATTTCTCGTCTTCCATATCTGAGACATGAGGTGAGCAGCGGCAGAATTCCATAGCTTTCTTCTGATAGGGCTAAGAAGTTTAGGAGCAGAGATGATACTTTGAAAATTGATGAGTGGTTGCACCTTGTGAAGAGAAGATAGCCATTCCCATAGTTCTAAAGTGGCTTCGCAGCCCCAAAGCATGTGCTTTACTGACTCCCCCTCTTTTTTGCAGAGTCTACATCTTGATGCCAGGTGTATGCCTTTCTTTTTGATCCTATCATCTGTGGGTATTGCTTTATGGATGAGTTTCCAGGTGATGCTTGTCGTTCTAGGGTGCAAGTATTTGTTCCAAACCCATTTATGCCAATTCACTGCTTAACCTCTGTGTCTGACAGTGTCATAGGCCGATTTAACTGTGAATCTTCCATCTATTGTGGGTTTCCAGATTCTAGAGTCCGCTTCATCCCCAGAAGGCGGTAGCAAAGTGCTAAGGTCTATGCCAGCTCTAGCGAAGACTTGTTGAACTTGGACTGGAAAATTCCATGTGCCCTCAGTAATAACATCTGAGACCTTGGATTTTAAAAGATTCCAGTTGATGCCTTGGATGGATCAATACCAGCCCAGTTATCTTTCCACAATCTGATGTTCTTCCCTTGGCCCACAGACCAGCCCAAGTGAGGCATCATCTCCTTAATAGCCCATCTTATACCCGGCCAAATAGAAGATTTTTTGTAGTAGGTTAGCCAATCTCCTGACGCCATTATGAATTTTACTTGTATAAAGTGACTCCATTCAGTGGATCCTGTGATAAAAGCCCAGGCAAGCTTCATGAGTAGAGCTAGATTGAGCTCCTTGAATTTTCTGAGGCCTAACCCCCCTTCCACCAAAGGTTTACACACCTTTTCCCATTTAAGGGTGACGCCTTTTCTTACCGTAGGATTGCCCGACCAAACAAAATTTCTAATGGCAGCTTCACAATCCTTGATACACTTTGAGGGCCATTTGTACACTGACATGTTGTACACTGGTAGACTGTTAAGGATTGACTGAGTAATGACTACCCTTCCTTGAAAAGAAAGCATTATGCCCGCCCAGTCGCTCGCTGTTCTTTTAACTTTGTCCACCAATCCCTGAATGTTGGCTCTAGTTACCCTGCCTTTAAAGATCGAGGCACCCAAGTATTTCTCAGGAAGGGATCCTTCAGTGACTTTGAAGAGTTCAGCTACTCTTGCTTTCTTGCCTCTATTCATGGCATCTAAGAACAACTTGCTTTTGGATGCGTTGAAATATTGGCCTGCTAACTTTTCATAGGAGGTGAGAAGATTTTTGAGCTGTCTCAGTCCACGGATATCTCCAATCGCAAAGATGAATACATCGTCCGCAAATAAAATGTGAGTGGGACTAGGGCACTTTCCAGTTGCAGTCACGTGCTTAATCTTGCCATAGTTAAATAGCCAGTTAACACCCCTGCTTAGCACATCTTCCGCTAGATCGAAAAGAATGGGTGATGGAGGATCACCCTGTCTAAGGCCTCTACTAGCCTAAAAAAATCCACAAGGTCCACCATTAATCATAACTGAGATGTTAGCACTTTTGAGAAGAGTATAGATCCAAGAGCACCATTGTTCACAAAACCTGAACCTTTTGAGTACCTCAATTAAGAACTCCCAGCTGAGAGAATCAAATGCTTGAGTAATATCTAGCTTCATGCCTACATTTCCTCATCTGGTCTTCTTGTCCAGTTCGTTGATCATTTTCGAAGCTATAGCAATACCCACTGTGCCTGTTCTGCCTTGTATGAAAGCCATTTGTTCTCCGCTAATGATTTTGCTCACTATAGAGTTAATTCTCAGGGAAATAATCTTAGTGATAATCTTGAACAAAAAGTTTCTCAAGCATATTGGCCTAAACTGATTTACATTAATAGCATTTGTTAGTTTAGGCACTAGGACAAGAAAGCTAGAATTCATACCTTTTGGGAGAACATTATCGCAAAAAAATGATATAACTCCATAACTTACATCCTGTCCAATGATACTCCAGAAGGTATGAAAAAAATGCCTTGAAATCTATCTGGGCCCGAGGCACTGTTTGCATCCATGGAAAAAATTGTTGCTCTCACCTCTTCTCTAGTAGGAATGGCTGAAAGAGTGGCGTTATCTGCCTCTGTTACCAAATTCGAAATCAGGTTCATGAGAGCTTCATCCATTTCCACGCCTTGGAACTTATACTTTTCTTGGTAGGCTTCAACAATGTACTCTTTGATGCGATCTTGGTGCTTTAGTAAAGTGCCTTCCTTATTTTTTTTATTTCTGTAATCTACGCTTTTGCAAGACGCATTTGGATAGTGGCATGAAAGTAGGCAGTATTACGTTCTCCCTCGAATGCATCAGACAATCGGGCTTTCTCTTTGGCCATGGCAGTGGAGACCTTGACAGCTTCTTCCATCTCCATAGCATTATAGAATTCCATTTGTTGTAAATTAGAGTTAGAGGGGTTATTTTCTTAGTCCTTGAGAATCTGGACCATTTCTTCTTCAAGTTGCTTAAGGTGCTGAGCATGGTTGCCAAAGTCCTCAAAGCTCCAGGATTTCAGCTTCTGCTTGAGTCTTTTGAGTTGTTTTACCACTTTTCTAATAGGCACATCATAAAGAGGTTCATTCCAGCTTGCTTCAACCACATCCTTAAGAGATTTGTGAGATATCCAAACCTTTCTAAATCGAAAGGGGATGTTATGTGGTTTTGGGATTCGAGTGTTCCAACCCACAATAGGGTTGTGATCTGAGAGCTTTCTAGTAAGAATTTTACTCCTCCATCCAGCATTCCCCTCCTGCCATCCTTGATTAGCCAACATTCTGTCCAGCTTCTGAAGCAATCTTTTTCTACCCCATCTGTTGTTGCACCATGAGTACTTAAAGCCCAATGAGGTAGAGTTGAGGAGAGCATTCGAGTGGATGAAATTGTTAAAGTCATTCATAGCCGATATACAGGGAGAGCAACCACCTTTTCTTTCTGCTACTGAAGTGACAATATTGAAGTCTCCAATAACTGCCCAAGCTTCTTTATTTAACCCAAACTAAGAGAGATCATGCCATAGTGCTCTACGGATACCATAAGAACTGCTAGCATGCACAAAAGAAACGAGAAATTTATTTACTCTTATTGTAATCTGCTGATGAGATAGGCTGACAAGAGTAATGGCCCATTCATTCTTCCAAAATATCCAAGAAATTGCTGACCCTTTAAGGGGTGTCATTATGCAAGAAATGTGCACAAAAGCCATACCTACTTAATATAGGGGGAAGTATATTAGGTGGCTTTATAAGAGGTTCTGCTATACAGAGAAAATCAGGGTTATGAGTTGAGACTAGCTCCTCAATGTGACACCAAGGTTCTTGTCTTTTAACTCCCCTCACATTCCAGTATAATATTTTCATTGCTTTGAGAAGGAAACAGTCCTAGCCCTTGTATTCGGTATAGGCAAATCCTAGACCTTCCACTTGGGCTTGTATCCCTTCTTTGAGCTGACTTGCCATCCATCATTTTTTACCTGATCAGCCCAGTTGCCTTTCAACAGAGTGTCTGCTTCAACAAGATCTGAGACCGATTTAGAGAGGATGGTAGAGAAGTAGCATGGTCAGCTACGCTATCTTGTTGACTGGTCATAGAGGTGCCATTCTAGAAAGCATCATTTTCATGTGCAGGGTTGAGAACCACTAATGCTGAGGAGGAAACTGTATTAACATACCTCTCCTGGGCCTCAACACATCCAAGCTCATTCTCATCTTCTGCTATTATTTGTTCCTTATCTCTTGCATTCTCCCCATAAATGAAAGTGTCTTGAACCTCTTGGAAGCCCTGATCCTCATCATTTTTTTCTTCTGGTTCAACTCTAGTCTGTATAGCTTCAACCTCTACATCAATCATAGCTATGGCTACAGTTGGGGATGCTTCTGGTGGAGTAGAGATGTAGTTTCCATTTGAATCTTTAGTGCCACTGGTGCCATTGGACTGGTTGTTTTTTGTTTTGTTTCTTTTCTTCTTTTTTTGCTTCCTTGTTTCAGGGGATGTCTCTGGAAAAGCAGGTTCCTTTGTGGTTTCTTCTCTTCTAACAATTTTATGGAGAACCTTGCATTCGGCTACCAGATGGCCCACTGATTTGCAATGTCCACAATACTTAGGCATTTTAATTACTACAATGTCCTGCACAAAGGAGATTCCCTCTTCCTTTTCCACCCAAATTTGATTTGGTATGGGTTTGGAGATATCCACATCAACCATAACACTGGCGAAGAATCCAAAATCTCTCTTTAGAGTGTGCTTGTCCACTCCAATAAGGTAGCCTAAAGTTTTGGCCATAGACATTAGAATCTCATAGTCTCAATATTGCTGGCTCAGTTTCGGAAATTTAATCCATAGAAGGGCATTCGTTTTGGTGTGGACAGTAGGGTCGAAATCCGGAGTCCATTTTGAGAGTCGAAGAGTCTGTTCCCCAAACTTCCATGGACCCCCTCCCCATATTTTCCTCCAGTCAGACTCACTTGTCAATCGAATCATGAAGAATCCTTTCCCCAACGAAATAATTTTCCAGTCTCCTTGAGGGCTCCATTTAGTTGCTGCTATGGAGCGAATTTCATCCAGCTTGATTTTTTGCATATCTAAACGCCCCACTAAGCAATACTTGCAGTAAAGGCGTCCCCTTTCCACAACTTTCTTGGGAAGTTTAATTGATGGCATGTTTCCTTTTATTTCTGGTACAGGTAAGTCCTCAACATCAATGTGTTGAGGTTGCACACCTCGCACTTTGTTAGCAAAGGAGACCATACGTTGTGGTTGAGTCTTAGCACAGATTGGGGCAGAAACAACCGACCTTTTTTCTGTTAGAGTTCTCACTTTAGCTTCTCGCACTCGAGGGTGTGGAGGACACTCAAATTCTGACAGGTCCATCTCCAGAGATAGAGTTTCCAAGCAGTCGGGAAGAAACCCCCCCCCCCCTGAAGGGGAAACTTTTAGCATCGTTTCCTTATTCTATATGTGTGAAAGGATAGAATATAGCTAAAAAAAAATTTACCTGATTATGCTTATGCCCTTGAGAGAAATCACTCATAAAATCGCCTCTCTAGCTTCACTCTTGTCACGCTTCACTGATTCTCGAGTGAAAATAACCTGTAAGGACAAATAGCCTGGATTTGAAATAAATATTTTCTGATTTTATCCTTTCAGTCGTTTTGGTATGTTGTTGTATAAACAATGATTGTTCAGACCCAGATAGGTGAACATACTTCATACACTATGTTGATGTATGAACAATGATTGTTCATAGTTCATGTTGAGAGGTATAAACAATTATTGTTTATACCCCAAATATGTATGAATAATGATTGTTCATACTCCAATATGTGTTCTTACTGATTATACATTATATTGAGGTATGAACTAATGAACAGTGATTGTTCATACCCCAAATAGATATGAATAATGATTGTTTATATGAACAGTGACTTGATTGTTCATAACTCATGTTAAGGTATAAACAATGATTGTTCATTGTTTGTACTCCAATAGGCTGGTGTTTCTATTATACTAATATATTATGTTTAAGGTATGAACAGTGATTGTTCACATCCCAAAAAAGGTATGAACAATGACTTTGATATTATAGCATGTAAAATTAGATCGTAACTTTTAGATTGTAGTAGGTAAGATTATTGTAACTTTAGATTTTAGTAGGTGAGAAATAATCTAGACCACCCATGCCATTTCATCACATTTCAACTATAAAAATGGAGGGTGGTGCTCTCATTTGAAAAATGGAATTTGCAATTCATTAATTGTTAGTTTTATAAATTAGTTAGAGTAGTTTTAGTTAGGAGTAGGAAATCAAGATTAGAAAATGGAGGCTTAACCTCCATTTTTCTTGTTCTTCATGTTCTTGAATAAAAATAATTTTTAGTTCTTCATTCTTCAATCTTTCTTGCTTTTTAATTTAAGTCTTCAATCTTGTTTAAAGTTTAAGTTTAAGTCTTCAATCATGTTTTAAAGTTTAAGTAGAAAAATCAAAAATCAAGGAAAAAAACCAAATCCTTTTTCTCATCAATCCAATTCAAACTCCAAAGTTTTAATTCCATGTTTGCTTTTGATTCCACAAGAGTCTAGAGGTGGGAAAGACACCTTTGCTCCAAGCTACACAACAATCAAAGAGAGAGTAAGGTTAAAAAATAGGTTGTGTATTTGTACGTGTCAAAATCATATGGTTCGTGCGTTAAATGTTGCACGAATTAATACGAACAATTTATCATGTGTTATTGTCTAATAATTACACAAGAGCTTCTAGCTCAATTGTTTGTGTACCCCTCTCCTCTTGGGAGAGGTTGCAAATTTGAATCCCACCAAGTGTTGGTTTCCCTACAGGGTTGATGAGCCTTCGGGTAATGTAAGTCATCAGACTAGGGTGCGCTACTCTCAACAGCTACTTCAATATTGTGACAACAAATGCTACTTTTAGCTAACCTCCAGTTTTCTCTTAAAGATGTGCAACTTGCACTAATTGGGATAAGAAGGAAACTCTAGATCAACCTACAACCCTCCTGAGATGCAGTTGTAATCCCAGAAATATAGGCGCTTAATGCAGTTAGAAAAACAAAGGGTTAGATAGACTTACCCCATTACTAGTTGCCAATTAGTGTTACCCCATTTGTAAGATGCAACGGTCAGATTTCTTCATATGAAAAAAAAAAATCATCTCAGAGCGTTGGATCTTGCAATTGGGGGGGTATCACTAATATTTTTGAAAATGGGGTAACACTAATTGTAACTATTAATGGGGGGGTAAGTCTAACTAATCCAAAAACAAATAAGTGACTGTCAGAGACTTCTTACAAACAATAAGAAACCTTGTTTCTCTTAACTGCATTGTGCTTCCAGCAGAAGTTAATCTTTTAACTTCTCTTATTTCGGTGGTTTGTAATCTTCCCGATCACCTGAACTCTTGGATAACAAATACTTGTTCTTAAAGTTCAACTAAAGCTACGTTTTGTTCTCTCTACTATTGCAATTTGGAACGTCACTAGCCTTCTCCCTCTTTCAAAACCCTTAAACTGCAGATCTTAAGCTAAACTTATAGTTCAAAAAATTGGAATAGTCATAATGTGCTTCTTTACCCTGTAAATTTGCAGAAGTTAGTTACACAACCACACTACAATAAATGGGACTTTTTGCTACAATACGTTTTTCTACGCCCTATATATTTGTAGCAAATGTTAACCTTTTGCTACGCTACATAGCGTTGCTAATCTTGTCTAGAAGTACAAATTATTTGCTAGTTTTGACTACACTTACTGGCGTTGCTAAAGTTATTTTATATTAAAAAAAAAATTGTTTTTATATTCCATTAAATCTCACCAGCTACACCTCTGAGCATAGCAAATACTTATTTTTTCTTGCTACGCTTTCAAGCGTTGCTAATATAGTCATCACCCACGCTTTCTAGTGTGGCAAATACTGGCTTGTTTTTTATATGGCAATAAGCGTTGCTGATACTTTGAGGAAAATGTGATTATGCATTTTATGAGCCACCATTGTCTGCTATAAGTTGGAACCCATTTTCTACCGCGCCCTATTATACTTGGCGCTGATTTTTCAGTGACCCTCCCATATTTTTCATGAAAAATTAGAATCAACCACCCAAAATTTCACGAAAAAAAACAATAAAACAAACAAACCCAGAAAAGAAAAGAAAAGAAAGCCCTTTGTTCTGCGTCTAACACCGGCTCCCTTCTCTCTCTCTCTCTCTTTACCCAAAATCTAAACCCAAATCCTCCCATGCGTACGTCTCTCTTGGTAAATGAAGTATCTCCCTTTCTCTTTGCTCTAAATTTCCCCATTTCTCTCATTGTTGTGTGGGGATTTGTTAGATGAATTTTGTTTTGTTTACATTGTTGGGTTTGGATTCAGGAATAGGATTGATGTTGACTTCTGTTACCAGATTTGGGGATTTGATTGTGGCTCGAGAAGTTACAAGGATGGTTAGTTTTTTTCCTTAACTTTTTTCTTAAATTCAATTACAAGCTAATTTGGGGTTGGATTATTAGTTTTCTTGTGGGGGTTTGCCTGTGGGTTTGTTTGATGATTTGTTTTGTTACAAAAGCTCTGCTTTTGTTTTGTTTTAATAGCATCAAATTGATTTGTTTTGTTTTAAAAGCTCATCTTTTGTATACTTTGTACAAATTAGATGGTGTAGCCATATTCCGTTGTTTGTTTGTATTATTGGACTTTTTACTGCCACCTCACTATTTTGTCTTCTTAAAGTAGGACGCAGGAGCTATTCAGGGCACCTTATAAATTGAGAATGCTTTGAGAAATCTTTGGGATCAAACTAGGAAGGTACTCGACACTAGCAATCCATTTTATTTAGATGCTAATATCTAACTATATTGTTTTTTAGGCTGTTTACACAGACTTGGTATTGTTCGGCAGATGTTAGTAGTTGAACCAGCTAAAGGAAACAACTATTCAATTGTATGTGTTCTCTTGAACTAATTAAACTTTAGGCTGTGTTTGTTTTTTTCGGTTTGGAAATATATTTTTGTTCTACGACTTGCTATTGTTTATGCTTTGCTAAAAAAGGCTTGATGTAATGCAACATTTATGAAGATTGGAATTGGATGCACTATCACTATAACTGCTTTTAATTAATGTGACATAGTTCAATGAAGATTGGATGCACTATCACCGACACTGTGAGTCTGCGACACGAATGTACATATTCTAATTAGTAACATATTCTTCTACTCACGAAGCATAGATGTTAGTGTTTTCTATAGGTCTATCAATTGAAGGATAAATCTTGTAAGCTTTTTGGAGGTGTTAGTTATGTTGTGAGTAGGTTAAATAAGTTGTTAGTTTTATGATCAAGATTCGTGAACTTGCTTGGCAGACCATTTAGAAGCACGTCAAGATTCAAAATATTTTTGCAATTACTTAGTTTTTCGGTCAAGTTGTTTTTGTGGTGCAGTTTCATAGTATATACGATTTAGGTCATGTAATTCTAATAGAAATATGCCATGCCTGGGATCTTGTCCTCTCATATTATAATTCACATTATTCTAGTACTACTTAATGTTACATTATATATCATTGTGTGTCCAAAGAAATTTGATGGTAATGGAAGTAACTAGGTTCAGAATTGGATCAAACTAGAAAGCCAAAGTTGTAATGAAGGTAATTTGCACAGCTTGCACTAATGTAGTATATATCTAATCATATTAAACATTGATGGGGCAATGTAATTACCTTGTGTGGAAATACTTGGACTTGGCAGAAGTTGGAATATGGGGCTATATAAGGATGGATATTGGATCTGTATGTGGGTGCTTTGGTTGATCTTGGGGTGTTCTGTAAAACCCCAAATCTTGGGATTTGTTTGGGTCGGATTGAGTTGGGCCTCTACTTTTAATAATGGGTCAATGGTGGACTAATGCATGGCAAGTGAAACAACCCATGAGATTGTGCTTGAAAAGAAAACATACGTTCTTTCTCGAGAACTCTCTGTTCGGTTCTCTCTACGTATCATGAAAAAGTCCAACACATGAGGTTTGTACTTGAGTTTTAGTTTTGGGTTGTCTTTGGATTCTGTTTCTTAGTTCATTTGTAAACCAGGTGAATAAGGATTGGGCAAATACATTTCTTTTGTTCAAGTTGTAGGTTAGAATGTCATACAAGGGTTGTGTAGATGGTACTTTTTTTTTATAATGATAAATAGACTCTATTGAAAGAGTAGTGCAAACCACACAATTGCAAAAAGAGGTATATAATGATTGAATTCGATCCTATGATTTTGTTTAATATAGGAAAAGGATGGGCTAGTCATGTAGTGGGATGGTTATATGTCTCGGTCATGTAGCTGAAGATAGTTCTATCTCGGTCGTTTACAACGTGCTGAAGAGCTCACCGCTTGTTTACATGATACTAATCTTAAGGTTGAGGAGTTGCAGAGCTGGAAAAGTTCTTCTGAAGCAAAACTGGATTTTCTTATGTTGCAGTGTGCCGGTGTTCATGTGGTATGAATTTACCTATTATATATTTTATCATCCATATTTTCTGAAATTACAAATGGAATACTAAAGCTTAAATTCCTAGTCTTGGAGCCGTTATGGCTTTAGGTGTCCTGGTTACACTAAGGTGTGCCATCAGACTCCTAGAATGATATCACTTGGACCTTTGTTGATTAAGGAAGGGTATGCGCTGATAGGAATTAGTTCGAAGAAGATAATTAGTAGCTAGTGATGAGGTTTGGGGCCTACGAAAGGTGACCAAACATTGCCTTTGAAGGCACCATCGGATGCTAGGAACACAAAAAAAATTAAACAGTTGGTTGTATGTCCCCAGTTTGCCATATTATTTTATGCATTTGTATACAATGGTTTCCAAGCTTGTATAGTTGGTGATAAGGAATGTTACATGGCCACACCTGTTTTCTCCCTTTTGTTCTTCTCTCCGTTCTTGAGTTCGACTTGGTGTTTGGTGACATATTTCAACACAAGGTCGTGACTTAACTATGATAACTTTGTGTGTGTGTGTGTGTGTGTGTGTGTGTGTGTGTTGGGGAGTGCGGGTGGTGGTGGTTGTTGGCGGTCTAGTTCACTGCCGGCCTTCATGCTCTATGATACCTAACTCCTAACTTAACTAAGTGATCATGATACCTTGATGGTCTAGTTCACTGACTTCATACTTTATGACACTTTCATGTTCTCTGGCAATGTGACGCTGCTACTAACCTTTTTGTTTTGGTTTGTTGGTCTTATTTGCCTTTGACAAATTGTTTATGTCAATGTCTTTTTTTATGATTACACTAGCGTCAATTGTCGTAGGCACCCTGTTTTTGACTTGCAGGTGCAATAGCCTTGTAACTTTGCATGGGCAGGGAGATCAAAGGAGTTTCCATTAACATGGCCAACTTTGTTACCTACACCAATACATATATACCTTGGTCTATTCGTTCTAGGTTCTTATATATTTCACATTCATTTATCATACTATTGCCACACTTTCTCAAAAGTCATAAAAAATTTCTTATGTATAATAATATGTCCATGCATGCCTATTACATGATTACCGTGTAAAGGTGTATTGTGCATCTACTCTCTATTTCATATCTACTTATAAGAATCTCACTACATTTTTTCAATTGCAGAATTCAAGTGGGCTATAATGTGTTAAAGATGTGGGGGAAATGTTCTGGGTTTTCTTGAAGTGCAAATGCTACAAGTTGGTCAAAATGTGTGCAAGCAGTACGTTTTGTATGTAGTTGATCTATTTGTATGATATGACGGTGTATTTTGGACAAGTTTTTTTGTACTCAAATTTGGATAAGCTTTTTTGTTGGATTTGATATGTTTTGATGGTTTATTATCTTGTGTTGTTTAGCTATTACCAATTTTGAAGCAGGTCACATTTAAAACAACAGTACAAAATTATAAAAGTTTTTGTTGCGCTAAGAGTGTGGCCAATAACAAAAGCAATAACTAGCAGATCGCTTTTAGCCATGTTTGAAAGCGTTGCCAAAGCTTGAATGCTTGATACTGAATTGAATCTTCTACCATCTTTTGCTATAGCCAAAAGTGTTGCCAAAACTAAACTAAATATGAACCTAAACCAACTTACTGCTATGCCTGCAAGTGTAGCTAAATGTGATACTATCAGCAACGAAAATTGAAGTGTGGCAATTGCTCTCTTTTTGCTACACTTTTGTTGTAGCTAATGCCTTTTTCATAAGTAATTATATATTTTAGAAAAGAGAACTCAAAATATTACTTGCTACACTTTTAGAACTTTTAGCGATGCTTCTTCGAGTGGTAATAAGTCAAAATATTAGCAATGCTTTTAGCGTTGCCTATTCTCTTTTGCTTCGCCATTACCTGCAACGCCATCTCAACGCTTCTAAAAGCGTGGCAAAAAAGATTTTGCCACGATTTTGCTATTTTTAGCTACGCTTTTAAGTGTTGCTAAAAGCCTCATTTCTTGTAGTGAACCAAAATCCTAGCGGAGGGGATAAATCTAGTTAAGACTTTGTTTCCATTTCAAAAGGCAAAGTTTTTGAAAACACCTACCAAGTCCTTGAATTCCCCTGTTGGTTCAAAATGTCTTAGAGTAACGTTTACAAATTGGCATGATAAACAACTACACCAAATGATTTTCTCTACTCAGGGAATGAAGCTCAATTAATCTTCAAAGTTTCTATTGCCGAATCATTCCAAACTTTCATACAGCATATTGGAGAACTCGACAGAGTTCCTTGCCCTTTCTTTCTCCTTTAAAATCTTCAAAGAGAAAAATCCATAGTTAGATGCTTTTCTTTCAAATTTGAGAAAGGGCAAAAATGATTTCATCAACTATAGGAAATGAAATCCTGTTGATGATCTTTACATTTCATATTATTCTTAAATTATTTCATATTTGCAGACAGAAATATTAGGAACTTAAGTTATCAATGCAAACATAAATATGGGAATACAATCAATTGATTCAACCGGTTATCAATGGGGACTAAGTGTTGGGCGAGTAAGCGTGAGATAACTTAAGTTACTCTTATGATCCTGTGCTCAAATTTTTTGCCGCTTTTAGTTAAAACTAGTAAGGAGAAACTCTCTTATCTTCCTAATTCTAATTTTTCTTCCTATTCAGGTAAAATCCCTCACTGGTTAACAGTGTGTGTTCGGGAAAGATTAAGGAATTAGATCTTTCTTCTCAATTCTCTTTTTCCCTCTGTTTTGGGTAAAATCCCTCACTGACTAACAGTGTGTGTTCCGAAAATCTTAGAGAATTTGGCATCTTTCTTAAATTCCTTCCTTTTGGGTAAAATCCCCCACTGCGTTACAGTGGGTGTTATGGAAAGCTTAAGGAATTAGTCTTCTTTTCTCAGAGCTCATGATTACTTCCTATTTCGGGTAAAATCCTTTGCTGATTACAGTAAAAGTTTCGGAGAGGAAGTTCCAATCATGGATCTCTATGAGTTTAAGAATCCATCAAAAAAGACCAATGAGATACAGCTACAACCATCTCAATCCAACATAAACGAGGTTCGAGCTGAAGAATCAACACAAAATGAAACGCAGAGATTTTCTTATGCGGATGCTACAAAGCAACAAATTAGGCCGCCAGTGGAATTCCAAGAGTTGCCTATTCCTGAAAAAATGGGGGAATACTCCGCTATCACCATACCGAAAAAGGCTTATGAGAAAGGGTTGCTTTACTGCAAACATTGTTTGGTAGGACGCATAGATCTGCAAAAAGTCTCACTTGATTGAGTTCGAACTATAGCAAATCAAATATGGCAACCAACAGGTGAGTGGCTCATTACACCTATTGGTAAGGGGTTTCTATTTTTAAGATTCTCGAATGCAGATGACCTGAATAGAGTTTGGGCAAAAGGATCTTGGGACTTTGATAAAAATCCTATGAGAATCAGCTAATGACTCCAAATTTCAACCCCGACAGTCAAAGACAATCTCATGGCTTGGTCTAGATTCGTTTACCGGGACTTGGACATGAATACTAGTAGCCTGAATCCCTTATGTCAATTGCTCATGTAGTGGGTTATCCAATGCAAATAGACGAGAACACACTCAATCGAGATTATGGATACTATGCTAACATTTTGGTGGATGTGGATCTGTTGGAGCCAATTCTGAATCAAATCTACGTCAAGGCTAAGAATTTCAACTTCTGGCAAACAGTGGAGGTTGGGAAATTACCAATAATGTGCACGCATTGCAAAATTGTAGGCCATTTGGTCATGGAGTGCAGGAAGCTTAGAAGGGATATGCAACATAACAAGGATAAGGTAAACAAGGATAAAGAGGTGGTTGTGGATGCCACTTCCCCTCCGGAACCTAGTGGAGAAAACATTTACAGGAGAAAGGGGAGGAAAAGAAACTCAAGTGAGAGCAGCAAGCAAGGAGAGAGACTGTTTGGAGACCAAAAGATTCGGAGAAAAATAGAGGGGTTGATGTCCAGAACAAGTTTGAAGGGTTAGACGAAGTGGAGGAAGTTCACGTTATAGAGGATTAGGAACAAAATGTCTCAGACCATGAAGATCTTCGAGGTATTCCTAATGAGCAAGTAGTTACTTATACCCTCCATAATGGAACTGATCAGCACACTGAAATAGAGCATGAGAACTCTTTCACAGGATAAGTCATGGAGCAAGCAATTATGGAATCTGGAATCGAAATCTTTGGCTCTGGGCAGATTCGAGAGGAGGAAGTGATAACTCAAAAGGAGCTCTTAGCAACAGTTGAATCACCACCTCATACCAGAGAGGAGACTCTGATCATCTCGCGCAATGGAGACAGTCCTATCTCTCGGATTCGTACAACTCCAGTGGGAATCACCATAGCAGACACTGAAGCAGAGAATGTTCTGCACCTTCTGGCTCAAAAGCAACAAGTTAGGGGACTAGAGTCTAAACCACCAGATCCAAACTTTCCGCAATCATCGAACTGGAGTGATATGATTGAAGAGGAAGTTGAAGATCAACTTCAAATTAGCAAAGACAGATACAAATCACAATGGCAACTCCAGCCACACACTTTGCCAGCCACTAGGTTCAGATCAAGATCTCGGACTGGGGGTAAGGAAGAATAAGGTGACTTTCATCATCAAACTGAATAAATATCCAATATTCTCAATGAGGTGCATATATTGGAATATTAGAGGTATAGCAAATGACAAGTCTCAGAACTGTCTGTCCAAGATTATCAATAAATGGGAACCAGACATTGTGGGTATTGTAGAACCAATGATTAATCCCAATAATCTTCCCATTAATTTTCTTCAATCATTGGGAATGAGTAGTGCTCTTTACTCCAATCCCAGCTCAGATCCAAACAGAGTTCCTAATCTTTGGCTCATTTGGAAAGATTCAGTTCTAACTCCCACCATGATCCATTTTTCGAATCAACATATTACAGTGATGGTTGACAGTGCTCTCATTACCATAGTGCACGCTCATTGTCTATATGTTCAAAGAAGACATCTCTGGTTAGAACTATCCACCATCAATTCATTAAATCTACCATGGTTGATTATCGGGGACTTCAATGCATACTTAAGTGTCTCGGAAAAGAGAGGAAGGAACAATCCCACGATAGCTTCCATGACTGACTTCAAAGACTTCATGAGCAACAATCAACTAATGGAAGTTCCTAATAGTGGATTTCAACTTACTTGGTGGAATAAGCAAGTTGGAGAATTCAAAATTCTGGGCAAGCTAGATAGGATGTTATGTAATGCGAACTAGGGATCCACATTCCCGAGGTGGAAATATAAGGTTGCTAGCAGAATTTGCTCTGACCACTCCCCTCTAATGGGTGGCAGTATCAGTATCCCTCGACCCAATAACATGCCTTTCAAGTTCTTCAATATGTGGTGCTGCCATCCGAATTTCAGAGAAGTTGTGATGGACAGCTGGCAGGCGCCAATTATGGGACACTCAATCTACATCCTCACACAGAAACCTAAGAGGCTGAAGGGAATTCTGAAGAAGTGGAATAAAGACACTTTTGGTAATATCATATTCAAAGTAGAGGAAGAAACCAAGAAGTTAAAGCAGATGCATGAGCAATTTGAAAATGGGAATGTGACAGAGGATTTCACGATGAACATGGTGGATCAAGAAAATCAAGTGGAGTTTATGTTATAGCAGGAACAAGTGTTTTGGAAACAGAAATCAAGAACAAAATGGGATAACAACAATGACAGAAATACAAAATTCTTTCATGTTATGGCCAACAGAAACAAAATCAAGTCCTTGATTACAGAAATGAAGAATGAGGAGGGCATCACTCTTCACTCCTAGGAGGAGATTGGAAGACATATTGTCAAACACTACTCTGACAAATTCAGGAAGGTGGATCATATCATGGACTGGGAACTCATTCATAATATGCCTCAGGACCTGCAAATTGAGGATAATGACTTACTCACCTCCATTCCAACACCAGAGGAAGTGAAAGCGACAGTCTTTCATTTGAACCCAGACAGCTCTCCTGGCCCAGATGGCTTCTCCAGTTATTTCTTCCATTACTGTTGGGATATAGTAGGGCATGATCTAATAAGAGCCATCTGCTACTTCTTCATAAAATCTAGATTGCCCTTTGGTATTAATACCAACTTCATTGTTCTGATCCCAAAGGAAAAAAATCCCAACCATTTAGGCAAATTTCGGCCTATATGCCTCTCTAACTTCATATTCAAGGTCATCACAAAGATTCTTGCCACAAGGTTGTGTCCAATAGCAGAAAGAATCATCATCAAGGAACAATATGGCTTCATCCCTAACAGAAATTCTCAACAAGCCATTGGTCTAGCATTGGAGCTGGTGAATGAATTGCAGACTCTCAGACATGGTGGAAGCATTGGAATTAAACTGGACATCTCACAAGCCTTTGACAAGATGGACTGGGATTTTCTGTGGGCAGTTTGCAGACATGTGGGATTCAATGAAAGATGGATCATGTGGATACAAGCACTCTTCCAAAGCAACACAATGTCTATCATGCTAAATGGAGGTCATCAAGGCAATTTTTTTGCAGGAAGAGGTCTAAAACAGGGAGACCCTCTCTCTCCATTGCTCTTTGCTATTGTGGAAGATTGCCTAAGTAGAAGCATCAGTAGATTGGTTATGGATAAAAAGATTCAACATATGGTGGTAAATTCCAAGTATTGTAGTCCCTCACACTTAATGTTTGCAGATGATATCTTTCTTTTATGTAATGCTAACATGAGAAGTGTCAAGCAATTTGTCAAGCTTCTTAACAGGTATCAAAACACCTCTGGCCAGCTCATAAATAAGGAGAAATGCAAGATTTTTCTAAGCCCAATGCAAAATAGAAAGAAGATTTTGATCCAGGAGATAATGGGAGTCAAAGAAGGGAGCTTACTAGAGAAATATCTTGGAGTGCCATTGATCATGGGTAGAGTGACAAAAGCGGCATTTGCACCATTAGTGGACAAGATTAGAAAAAGAGTTGCAGGGTGGGTGGGGAAAATGCTATCATTTCAAGGAAGAGTTGTTTTGGCGAGACATGTTCTAAATAGTATTCCAGTCCACAATATGGCAATCTACAAATGGCCACAATCAGTGATCAAAGAATGTGAGAGCATCATCAGGAATTTCATTTGGAGTGGTAATCCTACGGAAAGAAAATCTTTTATGGTGTCCTGGGAAAAAAACATGCAAACCTTTAGAGGAAGGTGGATTAGGCATACGGAGACTGAAAGATATCAATCTCTCAATGCTCATGAAACAAGCTTGGGGACTTCTCACTGAAGAGAATGACTGGTTGAACTTTATGAGAGGAAAATACACAAATCGGTCAGGCACATGGACTGATTACAAGACCTCGACAGTTTGGGGGGGCATCAGATGGGCCCTAAAGGAAATGACCGAACTTCATGGATGGGTAGTGGGTAATGGCTCTTCAATAAATATTTGGCAAGAGAATTGGCTACACCAGAAACCTATTTGCAATTTCTTTCCAGTAGAAAGTAAAATTATCAGGAAGTTTCAAGGCCGACTCCATGAATTCATTCAAGGTAGGCACTGGGAATTTTCAAGCAACATTACACAAGTGCTACAGGCAATCGGTATTAATCATCTCTCTCTCCAACAACCTAATGACTCCAATTAAGGTGGATGAAAGAATATGGTTATCTGATGGCAAAGGGATATTCTCAGTCGCAGCAGCACAAGAGAACATCAGGACAAAAGCAGCGAAACATATAGGTTGCAGGTTCATCTAGAGCACTAAGATACTCCCCAAAATGCAAGGCATCGCATGGAAATTAATAAGGGGGGCTTCGAGAACAAATGATCAGTTACAAAAGAGGAAGACGCACCTTGCCTCTCGATGTTGTATCTGCAAGCAGGAAGAAGAAACCCTCAACCACATTCTGTATCAATGTCCTCTGGCAAAGAGAGTTTGGAATCATGCCCGACAAATTTTCAGCATTCGACCATCTATCGAATCCTTCAATGATATTATGTAACAAAGCAAGCACCATAGCTCATTGATCCTTGATATGTGGAAAGCTTGTTCGCTGACAAGCCTGGTTAGTTTGTGGAAAAATCAGAACAAGGTGCTCTATGATCAAAAGAAATCCAGTTTTTCTACTATTTGCTTTCTCACCAGGAGAGCCATCATCAGAGCTTATCACAATTCATCAGGTACTATGAACAATTGCATGACCGACATGAAAGCTCTGCACACCTTCAATCTTCCACATAAACACAGAAAAGCCCCTCAAATTATTGAATGTTATTGGCTTCCCCCAACCCCTGGGATCATAAAAGTTAATGCAGATGGAAGCTCAAGGGGCAATCCAGGAATGGCAGGTTGGGGAATAGTTCTAAGGGACTACAAATTAAAGGGAATTTTTTGGGGGCAGCAGCAGGGGGTTTAGGCATAACAACTAACTATATGGAAGAAACTTTTGCTATTATAGGAGGAATTCAGAGAGCATTGGATCTTGACTGGAAATATATATGGGTTGAATCAAACTCTTCCTCGGTGGTTAAAGCCTTTCAAGAGGACACAGTGCATTGGAAAGTTAGAGGAAAATGGAAGCAGCTGAAGGAGAAAGCCACATGGATAAATGTAACAGCAACATGGCGAGAAACTAATTTAGGAGCGGACAGTTGCTTGAGACATGGCGCAACATTACAAAGGGGTGAAAGTAAATGGCGGGACACAAGGCCTCTATTCATGAGAAACTTGGAGAACCATTTTACTACCTACTTTCGTTTCACTACTTAATTTTGGGATGTAATAGGTGGGTACACATATGATGTTACTCACAGTAGACAACTTTTACTCTTTATATTCTTTTTTCCTGAAACTTTTCAATTTATTTTTTAATCAATTACCTTTTAGCAAAAAAATATATATATTAGGAACTCAACATAGCTCCTTACAGAGAAACCTGAACCCAACCTCTTAGTTAGTAAGCACTGCTAAACTCCAAGGAATAAAACATCAAACCCATCTACAGTGACTAGACACTGATACACAATGGGAACCTTTTGACACCACAAAAAAAAAAATTATCAACCAATTGCTTCTCAAGATTGAATATTAAGTTTGGACCCGTAAACAGAAACAATAAACCTAGGCCTCCTATGTCTCCCTACTACACAATTGATCCATCTCCTCAGCTTTATTATGGACACAGAAGTTTTCTCTTTTCTCTTCCATTAGGGAGTCTATCAAAAAAATTTACACTCGTTGAATAAATTGTAAGAGATTCCATTTACGAACTTTAACTTTGATGAGAATGTAATATGGGTTTAATAAATTTAATTGATCAGCAGTGGGGGGGAAACAAAGTAAAAGTTGGGCACTTTGAACTGAATTTAGCTCAACTACATGAAGAATTCATGGTCATACCTTTTACTGCCTCACACCTTATATAAACTTCTACGATAGTACAAGAAAAGATTCAACAAAGTAACCAATTTCTTTTACAATTTTCTGAAAACCATCTATTCCCCAAACAACCACATGAGAGGATGTAAGAGCTCATCGAACCGGGAAACAGTTACTTCAACCACTTATGAAACTTACAAATTAGCTCAGGTGACCTTCTCCTATCAAAATAAAAAGAATAAAAAAGAATCATTATAAACAGTTGGCACGATTTATGGCCTCAAATACAAATTCACACTATAGGTGACATTGTATGTGGAAACACTCTAGCTAGCGTGTCTAATGAGATGTCTTATTATGGGCTCCAAAATAGAAAATCATATTTTTCCCACCAATGCTTTGTCCTGGAAGTATTAACTCGGATTCTATGTAGCCGAGGCTGTGATCGACCATTTAATTCTAAACGAGTAAAAGGGCTGTGTTATTTATTCATCTATTTTTTTCTTGGAATGCATTCATATAAAACAGAAGTAGCAGTATAAGTGGCGCAAAAGTGACATACCTAGCAAAACAAAGCTTCCATGAAAGTGGCAAATCCAAGTTCAGAATACTAGAACCATAAACCTCACCAAGTATTTTATCAGAGGCATCAGGCAATACATAACACGGGTTACTAAGGCTTGTATCAACCTTCAAGACTGATGTCACGACCAGTCTCTGGCATCCATACTCTAAGAAGCCGGTCATAAAATGAGCAAGTAGCCACTACAAACCTTTCTCTTTCACCTCTTTGCCAATCTGCTCCATACGCCAAAGAGTTGTGCTTACCATAAGTCTCCATCAATAGAACATTATCATTTTTAGCGCTCATAACTGCAAATCCATTGTGCATACAGGCTGCCAATATTAGGCCTGGAATTGAAGGGTGGTGCTTGATTCTCCACACTCCTCCCCCTAAGCATATTGAACTTTCATTTATGGGCTTAGAGATAGATCTAACATCCCAAACCCTTAGGTTCTTGTGAGGGAGTAATATTCACATCCAATGAATATCAAGCACGTGTCCAGCACAGACATGAAGGCAGATTGACCCTCGATCCTCGTCCTCTCAGCTCACTTCATAGCGACTCAACTATGGCAATCGATCTGACTAATCAGTAGTCAACCGACCTAAAGTCTTCGTCACACGAGCTCACTTCATAGTGACTCGCTACACATGAACGACCTCACCCCAACAGTGATCTCCCAGATTCTCGCTCGCACCAACGGACAATAACGTAAGTCTTAAATACCATCATCAAGACCGGAGCTTCAGGCACGCTTCACCATAAATGTTCTTAACTCGTCATCATGGCCTGGAGACCTGGATCTGACCGGATGAGAGAGAGCCGGAGGTGCAAACCCCTTGCCTATATAAAGAGGATGAGGAACTACGTCTGACCTGTTTCAAGTCTCCCCCCCCCCAGCAGAGAGAACTTGATACGTAGACAGTTCATCCATACGAACTCGGTCAACCATATCTAATCATCCCAATCCCTTCACTAAACTTGTATTTGTAAGGATTACCAAAAGCATCCTTTACATTGGCGCCATCTGTGGACCGAATTTCTTGAAAATTCATCTACTTAAAATTTACATTTCTTCCAACCATCTTCCTAGAACTGCTAATTTTCAAGCCCACGAAGCATGGATAGCCTCTAAGATCAACTGAAGGCTATGGCTACCCAGATGGAAGCCATGAACGAAAGCATCACCCTATTCTGATAGGAGAACGCCGCTCTCAAAACCCAGGTCGAATCCTAGAACCCAAACAGGGTTACCACTGAGGACGGGATCAATGAGGTCAACCAGCAGATTAACAGCCTCTCCCAGCGAATCGACCATAACACCGGGAGGAAGGGCGCCACTCAAGTCGTCCATAAGATGTTGAAGACGTACCGGGCATCACCATTCAAGCTCGAAGTTCTCAATAAAGCTTCCCCTCAAGATTTCATTCAGCCTCGGTTCTCAATATACGACGACAGCACGTGCCCTGGTCAGCATGTAGCTCGCTACATTCCGAGCCTTACACTCTACAATGCACATGAGTTCGACCACTTGCAATGTCGCTTGTTCCCAGCAAGCTTAAAAGACGGAGCTCTCAACTAGTTCTACTCGCTAGGACCAAACTCAATCGACAGCTTTGAAAAGCTCACTGACTAGTTCGCTAGCCAGTACATCCATAACAGACGTAAAACAGCTGACCTTAATTCACTCTTCCAATTGTCTCAGAAGAGTGATGAACCAATTCACACCTTCCTGGGACGTTTCAAGACAAAGCTACTGTCCATGGAGAGTGGTTTTAAAGAGTTGTTCGCCATAGTAGCCTTCTCAAATGCGATCAGGAAAAACACTGATCTCTCTAGGTCGCTCATGAAAGAGCACCCTGAAACATTGGCCAAACTGTACGCACGTGTGGAGAAGTACATTAAGCTTGCTGAAGGCATTAAAAAAGAAAGGTTAAAGGCGCGAGGCAGGTAGGTCGCGATCTCGGATAATGCCCGATCCTCCAACAAGCGACCGAGGCGATGACCAAAGAACGAAATCAAGCCAAAAGAGAGTTCATTGTGCTTACAAGATCTCCAAGTTACATACTGGAGAAAATAAAAAACACAGCATATTACCGACCTGAGGTAAAACGGCCAGAGGACACACCAGGGAAGCCGTACTGCATTTTCCATAAAGCAAAGTGCCATGAGACCAACGAATGCCGAGGGCTCAAGTACTACCTTTAAGACCTCATCGAGGCAGGGCATTTACACCGATATACCCGTTGGCGACCTGCGTCACAAACTCATGGCTTGCAGAGAGTGAAGCCGAACTCCACCACTCCCAAGCAGCCGAGCTCATTCTCATGTAAGAGGACGTTCAAAGGAGCGATCGTGTCACAAACGTCGCCAGCACTCCTCTGACAGAGACACCAATAGAACCATTAACATGATCACCTTCCAAGACGATTCGGTCACATCCTCCAGAGAGAAAAAGAGACGAGTAGGTGCCCTCCAAAAAGTCTACTAGTTTTCCTCACAAGCGGCCCCCATCCCAAATGGCCACAGCTCAGGAGACATCACCTTCACTGAAGCTGACCTCAACAAGGTGTGCCTCCCACATAATGATGCCTTGGTAGTCCACATCAAAATCAACGATTGGACTGTCAAACGCATCTTGATCGATCCAGGCAGTTCGTGCGATATCTTGTTCTATCGCACTCTGAAGGAGATGAACTTGCCCAAATCAGTCATGGTCGATCCCATAGCCCCCCTTTATGGCTTCAATGGGTCACAATCTGACCCAATAGGTGACATCATTTTACCTGTCTTAGTGGGATCATATGAAGACAAGGTCAGCATAAGCACACGCTTCAGTGTTCTAGATGTCAACTCGTCCTACACTGCTATACTAGGACGTCATTGGATCCACAAGATGCAAGCAGTCCCATCAACACTTCATTAAGTGTTGCGTTTCCCTGGCCCCAGAAGCATGATAGAACTCCACAACAACCAGCTCGATGCTCACAACTGTAATAAGATCCACTCAGTTAGCAAACCCGCTGGGGCTTCACTCAAAAACAAAGGCGAGATCGCCAAAACCAAGCTGGCAGAAAACTTCATCTTTGAGGTCAAGACCTTGACCAACACCAACCACCGTGACCTCACTAAAGAGCACACTGGGGGCTCAGTCAAAAACATCCCTCCCAAAGTCTAGACCCCAGAGGTCGCCCCACCCCTTCAAGTGCAAGAGACGCCGCAAGAAACCAAGACCCCAGAGGTCACTCAGCCCACTGAAGCCGTTACTCCGACCGAGATGAAGGAAAAAGTCAACCTAGGAACTGAGGACGGCCCCAAGTTTGTTTATGTAGGAGCTAACCTTGATCCTACTCTCAAAGCACAACTTGTAAACTTTTTATCATTAAATAAAGATGTTTTTGCTTGGTTGCATATCGATGTGCCTAGAATTGATCCCAATATTGCATGCCATAAGTTAAATGTTAACCCTAATGCAAAGCCAGTTCGCCAACGACCTAGGAAGCTATCTCTTATGTTCGAAAAAGTAATAAACGATGAGATCGACAATCTCAAAAAAGTAGGCTTCATTAGGGAAGTGGAATACCCCGAATGGATTGCTAACATAGTAGCAGTCCCAAAAAAGAATGGCACAGTTCGCCTATGTGTCAACTTCACCAATGTCAACCAAGAAACCTCTATAGATGGCTTCCCCTTACCAAGAATCGACCAACTCGTGGACCAAACAGCTGGCCACGAACTCATGTTGTTCATGGACGCCTACAGTGGCTACAACCATATCCCACTGGCAGACGAAGACCAAGAGAAAACATCATTTGTAACAGAATAGGGCATCTACTATTACAATGTCCTCCCATTCGGCCTAAAGAACGCTGGAGCGACCTACCAACGGTTGGTCACTGAAATGTTCTAGGACATGTTAGGAGACACCAAGGAAGTCTATATAGACGATATGGCCATAAAAAACAAGAAATCTGGAGATCACTTAGATCATCTCGAACAAGCGTTCTCCAGACTCAAGCGAACTCAGATGAAGCTCAACCCAGAGAAATGCCTCTTCGACATCTCCTCTGGGAAATTTCTAGGATATCAAGTATCCCAGTGAGGGATAGAAGTAAACCCAGACCAGATTCGAGTGTTCTTGGATATGCTAGATCCAAAAACAAAGAAATAGATACAAAAACTATCAGGAATGGTGGCAGCTCTAAACTGATTCATATCAAGAGCGTCAGACAAATGCCAACCCTTCCTACAGATTCTCAAGAAGGGCGAACAGTTCTCATGGAACAAGCAATGCCACTAGGTGTTCTCTACCCTCAAAGACTACCTTACAACACCACCTATGATGACCAACTGATTGATGGTGAAACGCTAGGGCTGTACCTAGCTATATCTGACTTCGCTATCAATTCAGTTCTCTTCAAAGAGGAACAGAATGCAGAGAAACCAATCTACTTCACCAGCAAAACGCTATTGCCAGCCGAGAAGAACTACTCACATATTGAAAAAGCAGTACTGGCACTACTTTTTTCAGAAAGAAAGTTCAAGCCTTACTTCCAAGCACACCCAATCAAGACAACTCGCATGGCAATATGGGCAGAAGAACTCGGTGAACACCACATTGAATTCACTCCAAGAACCTCCCAAAAGGGGCTGCCGTTCATGGCTTCCATCTGGGTAGCCATAGCCTTCAGTTGATCTTGGAGGCTGTCCATGCTTTGTGGGCTTGAAAATTAGCAGTTCTAGAAAGATGGTTGGAAAAAATGTAAATTTTGAATAGATGAATTTTCAAGAAATTCGATCCACAGACAGCGCCAATGTAAAGGATGCTTTTGGTAATCCTTACAAATACAAGTTTAGTGAAGGGATTGGGATGATTAGATATGGTTAACCAAGTTCGTATGGATGTACTACCTACGTATCAAGTTCTCTCTGCTGGGAGGAAACTTGAATCAGGTCAGACATAGTTCCTCATCCTATTTATATAGGCAAGGGGTTCGCGCCTCCGATTCTCTCGCATCCGGTCAGATCTAGGTCTTCATGCCATGATGACGAGTTAAGAACATTTATGGTGAAGCATGCTTGAAGCTCTGGTCTTGATGATGGTATTTAAGACTTATGTTATTGTCCGTTGGTGCGAGCGAGAATCTGGGAGATTGCTGTTGGGGTGAGGTCGTTCGTGTGTAGTGAGTCACTATGAAGCGAGATCATGTGATGAAGACTTCAGGTCAGTTTACTACTAGTTAGTCAGATCGATTACCATAGTTGAGTCGCTATGAAACGAGATGAGAGGACGAGGATCGAGGGTCGATCTGCCTTCATGTCTGTGCTGGACACGTGCTTGATATTCATTGGATGTGAATATTACTCCCTCACACAGCCCCATCTCAGTAGGTCGTTAAGCTCGTGTTTATCTGTTGAGAGTATGAAGTTAGCATGTGTGTGGAACATGGTATGTGTGATTTGAAAGGTTGCATGTGAGACGCCTCATTTTGCGGGAATACGTGACACGCTAAGGTTAAATAAAATGATTGTGTTTTTTTTGAAAAAAGAACCGGTGGGTGGCTTGTGATATACACCTGGAGAGGTGAAGAGTCATCATTTGCTTCCTTTGAGAATGAGAGCTAAGGTTAGTTTCCGCCATTTTTGTTTCTTGTACTTTCATTTCTGCTCATTTTACTTTTGCTCGATTTCTAGTTTTTGTCTTGGTTTAGTAGTTGTTGTGGGCTTGAAGAGAGGAAGAATAATGTCTGATTCTGATGATACCCGTTGTAACGCCCGTATTTAAAATACGTATTTATTTATTTATGATAAGAGCCCAAAACTGTAGTTTTAACCCCTTAATAATCATACTGTTAGACCAATTATGTGAATAATAAGTAAGAGTTAATACTGATTACGTGTTTTTATGCATTTCAGGGCTTCAAAGTCCATTATGCGAAATGTGCCACTTTAGCGCGAGATAAATGAGCAAAAGTCAGCAGAACTTCCGAATGCCATATCTTTGGACTCAGACCTCGGAATTGGGCCTACCTTATGTCAAAACGACCGGCTCGAAAAGAGCTTTGCAATGGTCTAAGCCTTGACCCAATTAGAGGAGCAAAAGTGGACGAAAAGTCTGTTGAAGCCGAATCTAGCTGAAGAGGCCTTTTTGGACTGAAAGAATTGGGTTTTGGGCCTGATTCTCCGGCCCAAAACATGGCTCCAAGCCCATGCACGATTTTTGGATCTGGAAGTACAAAAACAAAAGCTTGACTCTTTGTTAATGGCAGTTAGGTTAGGAAGCTCATTGTTAATGGTAGATTTTTTAGTAGAGAATTAGGGTACATAGCTTAGAATAGAAAGTAGCCATTAGAATAGCTTCTAGATCTAGATTTGATTGTTTTAATTAAGTTTAATTTCAAATCCAATTCTTGTTTAGATTAAACTATTAGAATCATTACTCTTAATTAGTTTGATTAATAAAATAGCTAGTTGTTAAATTTAGATTCTTGTCATTTACATTTGTGTTAGATCTGATTTCATTTATTGCTTGTCATTCAATTCTTAGTTAGTAATTAGATTTTAATTATTGTTTAAATTAGATTAGTAAATTTCAATTCTTTATATCATGTTTAGTTTAGATTCAATGGGAAATGTTAGTTTGATGAATCAAGGCTAAAACCTCCATTAGAGGGGTTGATGAAGCCTTGATGAAAACTTAGTGGTTAGTATAGAAGTGGTTGTAGAATCTATTCCACTCTAGAAGGTCGTGTTTCGCCATGAGAATGGGTGGACGACCTCACATGCTAGTTAGTATCCGGTAGGAATGCCATGAACACTAGGGATTAGAACTTCGAAATTCTCGCCCGTAAGAAGCGTGAGAATTGAGATACAACATTCTACGCTAGGTTGTTAAGTTGGATTCGAGGTGGATTCAATTCCCTCTAATTTCTTTATCTAGATTCAAACAATCGTATTTCCGTAGCCAGTAGATTAACTTTAGTTTATATTTTATCTTGTTATTTATTATATCTTGTTATTTAAATTAACGTCTTCTTGTTAGCATAACAGTTAAGTAAAGCTCTCATTGACTTAAGATCGATTTCTTAGACTTAGAAAACAATCCATGCTAGGGAACTAGGAGTGGAGCGAACTTCCTACTCCACTTAGTGCAATTCGCGAGAGTAGAAGCTTTGATAATTGAGATAAAAAGATTAGTTTTAGTTTACTTACGTTTTGAATTCATCGTTCATTTCAGTAGGTAAACTATACATTTTGATTATCAAAATGAAGCGCGCCATCATCTTAGTTGCACTTTAGCATTGTTTTCTTTGTAGAAGTAGTCATTTTTAAGTCCCATTAAACCCACCCACCCTTGTTTGATTCATACTGTGGTTGTCCATTTCAAAGTTGAAAAATTCCGGGTAAAAATTACAGCGGCCTTATCCTCTTTTTGACCTGACCATATAGCACTGGACACGAGCCGACCGCCCCATGTGGAGCGACCAGCGCTAAAAAACTTGTAATTTGAAAATTACTCGAGCCGAAGCTAGCATACGTGTTAAATTTTTCGGATTTCGACAGTTTTGATTCGAACTTTAATCTTTCATATTTTTCGTTGTGTTCTTTTGCTCTATACTTTGAACAAGCGTAAACAAGACGCTATTCATAAGCCGAAGCAAGGGCGCAATCAGGTATTCCTTTCTTCCACACCTCGCATCTCTGTTAGAGGTTTATACTAGTATATCGAGAATTGTTTGGAGTGTTGCATGTTTAGTTAAGCTCGACTTAGTCTTGCATGAGATTAAGGTGCGGTCGAACAAAACACCTAACGTAAATACACAACAACGGCAACAAACAAGTCTATCTAGTATACCACACACTACACCTCTAACTACTATTTCACACACACCACCGATATAATGGGGAAGAAAAAGAGACTCCTTTCTCGGACTTCTACAAAGCCTTGGCGATAGCCCCAAATCTTGCATCGTTCTAGCGGAGACCAGGGGATTTGAGAATCCTCTAAATATTTTTAATTTGTTACCCGTTTTTTCATGGTTTAGACCATGAAAACCTTATCGGCATTATCGTAGGATTAAACAAGTCCTAACAACATTCCACCATCCTACGGTTTGGTGCGGAACAAATTAAATTAAGGGTATTCCCTTTCACCTTAGCCGATAAAGGCGTCTTGGTTAAGCTGCCCAAAGCCTAATTCTGTGGACTCATGGGCTAAACTTGTTCAAATTTGTTTATGGAACATTTTTACCCACCCCTAAAAGACGGATTAGATGCTTTCCAAGATTCATTTCTTTTCGACAAAATCCTCATGAATCATTTTCAGAGGCTTGGAATCGTTTCACCGATCTCCTTATAGAGTGTCCACATCATAACTTAGCGAAAAGACACGTTAGTTCGTGCCTTTTCAAAGGACTTCTACACCACCATAAAGAAGTCCTTGACATAATGAATGGGGGTAGTTTCTTAAGCAAAGGAGCCTCGGAGGCTTATAAATTTTAGAGGACCAAACTAAAGTTTAAATAATAATTGGGGGGTAGTGGCGATTACTCTCGCCTCGCTAGTTCTTCTTCAACAGATTAAGGCTACCGGTATGTTTGAGGTTAAATCAGATCGAGCTTAAAACTCTAATTGAATCCCTCACAAAAAGGTAGAGGCCATTTACGTACAACAAAAGCCAATCCCCCGTCATGAATGTAAATTCAAACCCATGTAGTTTACATTTGGAGTCCCGAAAGCATCCCGACTCCCATCGTCCCTATAGCCTATGAGCGGGCTTGTTCCATTAATAGTGAACCTAACGCCCGCTTGGAGACAAAATCCCAACTCGGTTGGAGAAATAACCAACAAGTCACACCTCGAGGGTACAATAATCAATATGTTAGGCCAACTTACGCGGCTTTAACCAAGCTCCACCACGACAAGGGCGTGGGGGTAATTTTAATAATTATAACAACCAAGTGCAACCTCGACAAGGTCAAGCACAAGGTCAAGGTAATTATAATAATTATAATGCTAATAGAGGTATCATTCGGTCAATAATAATTATCAAAATCCACCCATAAATAATTCCGTGAAATAGTTCCAGTCACACCACCCGTGACTACTACACCCACACAACCGGATCGCCTTGACACCTTCATACAAGTGAGCCAAAAACTTTTCCAAACCATGGCTCAATCTAACCAACAGCTTCTACAATCCGTTAATAATTTAACCCAACAGTTGGCTCAAGATAAAGCCCAAACCAAAGGTGTGTTGCCAGGTCACGCAATACCTAATCCTAAAACAACAAACACAGCCTTTGAGGTAACCGATAATACTAGTAATGAATATGAAAATGTAGGTGAGATAAATGCCATCACCACTCTCCGTTCTGGAAGAGTGGTTGATAACAAGGTAACTATGCCTATAGTTACCCCACCAGTAGCCCCTACACCTACTATTTTACTAGATGCGAAATAGAACTGAAGAGCCTACCACCGTAGAGGTACCGATTACAACACAACCTAAGGAGCAGAAAAGCCACGGTTAAACATCCGGTGATACCATTGCTAAATATAGACGAAACCACCGTTTCCACAAAAATTAGCCATGTTAACTAGGGATACAAATTACGAGGAGATTAGGGACGCGTTTTCAAGAATCTAACTATAAACCTTCCCTTCCTCGAAGCTATTAAAAGCTACCACATCATGCTAAGTTTCTTAAGGAATTGTGTACTACTAGGCGTAAGACAAATATACCAAAAGGCGCCTTTTAAGCAGAACAATTCCCAACCTTATCTGAACATAATGGAATTGTTAAGTACAAGGACCACCGGTCGCCCTATTGACAATGCACCTTAGGAGATTCTATACGACGACGGCGTTATTAGACACGGGGGCTAGTGTTAACTTACTCCCATTTTATTTGTATAGACAAATAGGTCTAGACAAGATGCAACCCACTAAAATGGCGTTGCAATTAGGCGATCGGTCTATTAAGTATCCTAAGGGTGTAGTCGAAAATGTCTTTGGTAAAAGTTCGAGGATTTCTACTATCCGGCTGATTTTGTAGTCCTCGATCTGAGGAAATTAAACGACTCTGTCCGATCATTTTAGGGCGTCCTTTCACGGCAACTGCCAATGCGCTCATTAATTGCCGTGATGGTTCAATGTCCATGTCTTTTTGCCATCTTCTTTGTTGAAGTCAATGTTTTTAAAACAAGGACACAGTTACCCGATTCGTCTATGGATGGAGAGGTTAGCATGATCGAAAGCGTTGCTCGAGATTATTTCAACAACACGTTCCTTGATAATCATATGCCCAAAATTCTTTCCTTTGGAAAGTCAGACTCCAACATCTTCATTCCTACACTAGTCGATACACATATTATTGATGAGGGCGGGATAGATGACTTTCTCAAAGATGTAGAGGACTACCATAGTAATGTGGATATGACAAATCTAGATGAGGAATTGATGAGTTTCTTCGAGTAGGTGACAATTCACCCTATCAAGAACTAACTTGCACAAACATCCACCTCGACTCCCCTCCTTCTACCCTTTCAAGGGAATCTCGAGTTTGCACTTTCGATCCTTTTGTTTCTCCCCATGCTTCATAATTTTTTAAATCCTCCTAGCAAAAGCAGATACTTGAGGAAGGACAAACTATTTGACACCTTCATTTGCAGAGTTGAGGCAGTCCCTACACACACAATGAATGAGTTCGATGCTAAAACCACATCCTCATTTGTATGCAGGCTGTCTTTCTACAACTTATCCATATCCACCATATTCTCCACAACCATTCACTTTTCCACACTTATTTAATAGAACACCCACTCATTCAAAATGAAAAAGAAGTCGCATGCTAGGTTAAGTAAGAGGGTTATCCGACCGTTTTCATTCCACTAGGGCGCGTCGTAGGAAATCTTGGTGCTTGATTGTGTTTGGATATGTTTTCTGTGATATTTATTTATGGAATGATCCACAACTGTTTAGGTTGTTGATATATGATCAAGCTGCATATTCATACATATGTTTTAGATAAAGTCTCGAGTATCGACTATAAAGCGACTCAATTTCTGTGTTTGGTGCACTTCCTTTCACATTAATATATTGGTGAGTGCACCATTAAGGTAACCGGGCCCTCCCTATGGAGTGTGTGGCTGTAAGTACCGGATCCTAAGTCCACGGTTCACATAGTTCACGTTTTCCACTCTTGCATGTTTTTCTCGGATTTTTGAGTCATGTTTCTCTATGGTGTGAATTATGTCTTTATTGCTTATTGTTTTTCCTTCTAAAAATTAAAAATAAATAAAAATAAAAAAAATAAAAAATAAAAATACACATAGTAATCTAGGAAGTCTTGGGAATCTGACTTTAAAAGACCCACTGCTAAAAACAAATTTTCTAAGCTTCGTTGTAAAAAATTTGTTTTGGGATGGGGTGTTCGTGTTTCCGTACTAAAATGTTTTATGTCCCATTAGAGTTGCTTAGGCCGTTTTATTGTATTACGATTCGGATTGACATAATCTATTAATTTAGAGTTCATTCGTTCGCATAACTTACGTCATGCACGCACTTCGAGGCGTTTTCCACTATCTCGTATGTCATCTGAAGTCGGAATAGAGTGTTTTATGGATCATTGGATAGGAAATTCTCTCTGATCATTTTCATATCTCATTCTTAAAAATCGGACCCGATAGCGGCGGCAATTTTGATTTCAAGTTAGCGAAAAAATCGAAAAAAAAAAATAATAATAATAATAATAATCAAAAATTTCGATTTTGGGCTTGGGCCCAACCAGCCATGAGGCGGTAGCGCCGCCTTACCTCCACTTAAGCAGTTCGCGTTTCTTCTTCCTCCATTCCGCCATTAACATAAAAGCTTAAACCAAAACCTAAAACAAAATAAAAATTAAAAAGAAAATACAATAAACCGGCCCAAAATCAAATCCAACCCAAATCGACTCCAAACTCCACCCACCACAAACACCACCAATTCAAACCACCAAAACCACCGAAAAATTCGAAATTCAAAACTGGCGCCACCACTCCACCACCACCACTGTTTTGTTGCTTCAACCGGCCTATTAAATCCCACCACCACATCACATTTCAACCCTCACTCCATTCCAAACACTAGATGGCTCAACAACGCCGAATTTTACCGGACAAGTTTTCTTTGCCGACCACTTCTTACCGTTTTTACGGTGACAAAATGGCTAGTAGAGACTGGAGTAGTTTATGGTACTTTCGACCGAAGCCTTCTACCACGAAGACTTGGTCCGGCGGTTCTACAACACCGGGGAGTTGGAGGGAGTAGGATTTTTGTGTTGGTAAGGAAGAAGAGGAAGGAGTTGACTACGGGATTTGTTGGGTGAGATTCTAGGCATTCGCCTAGAATCCATCTGATGCCACTTTACGGGGAGCCCCGGTTTGGCGGGGGTAGAGCCTTTGATGGGCGTGGATCTGTCATCAATGGGAGCTACAATACAAACTCCCATTGTGTTCTCGGACATCCTCGGGACCAACCGGTGGCTACATTTCGGTGGATTGGGTCGGAATGTCCTAGGGAAGGACAAGGTCGGTGACATCAATCTAACCTGCCTCCACATCTTATAGGTACTCGAGGGAGGAAGAAACGATTTTGTATCTTGGAGTTTTTCTTTGAGCATGATTAGGGGGTCGGAAAGTCTTTGGCACCTCTTCTGTGTTAATTACCAAGATCATCTTTGAAGATGAAAGCGACTCCGACGTCGATAGGATTTACATTACCCGCGCACCGTAACCAGCGTATCTATAGGGAGTGTGTCCAACAATTTGGACATTGCCGCGGATAGGGAAACAGGATGAGATAGAGGAGGAGGATGAGGATGAGGAGGGCGTGACTTGCTTTGATACGGATGCCTTCGAGAGGTGTTGGTGCGATGCGAACGCATGGCTGTGCTTCATAGGGGCATCGTTCACTAAAACACTATCTGTGCGGACCTCCGGACTCGACAGGCGACTATTCATCACAACCGAGATCCGCACCCCAGAGAGAGGATGAGAGATGGGAACGGCAGGGCTGAGATGGAAGCCCGGCCGGTTTAGAGTGGATATGCTGCAGACGCTTCCCACCTCATCAGACTCGACTACGAGGAGGACAGACTACGAGGCATGGCGTCGTCGATGAAGGACGACTCTTTCTTTGGACCCCGGGGAGCCGAGCCACCACCACTAGAAAGTGTGCCCTCCGCCACCGATGGCGAGGTGTTTAGAAGTGTGAGGATTGATAGTGGTTGTTATTTTATTTATTTTTGTTGTTTTATTGTAATGTAACTTTTATTTTTCGTAATTTGAATTTTGTAGTGAAAGGTACTCGAATGAAAATTTTAATATAAGGGGTTATTTTCAGTATGTGTGGTTGTTTCATATTGATCCCACCTTCCCAACTTGTTTGGGGGTGGTTTTATCAATTCAAGCTTTATTTTTATATAACCCTAGTGTTAGAATTTATTCATGAGTAAGGTGAAATTATGGCCGTTTAGGCATATCTATGATTGAGAATCATTGTAGGATGAAATCTAGATTAAATAGGTACATTCAATCATAAAATCAACCTACAAGATCTTTGGGTTTGAATTAGAATCAAGAAAATGAGTTGTTTCCGTTTTGGGTTTGGAAATTTTAGGATTTTCGGAAAGCGCCGTAAATACTTTTTGGCAACTTCGATCCGTTTTAGCAACTTAAAACCTATATAAACTTCATACATTCTACACTCACAACTCACACTACATCTAACTTCCATCACGCACCCTTCACACCCGCGATTCCCGCGTTTCGTCTCCATTTTCGCAAATCACCTTTCGGGCCTTTCGGCGCCCTACTCTTCGGACAGAAAATTTTGCTTTCGAGCGCCAGCAGCAAGTCAAAAGCGCGACTTCGGCTCAAACACTGGAATTCCAAAATACAAAGCGCGACTTCGCGCCTAGTTGGGCTTCGGCGCCTAACTTCCTTGGACAGAAAAATTCCAGTTTTCCGCGAGTTGTGCCCATTTGTTTTGCGGTATTGTTCAGGCGTAGTTTTGAGATGACATCTCCTATAATAATATCGAACAGTCTTTCGAAGATTTTTCCAAAGCACTACTACGGTGCTTGGTTTGTGAGGTGATCACATACGTTGGTGGGAAAATCTTATGGTAAGACCGGTGAACTTTATTCTCCAAAGACTTGCATCTTATTTTTATAATAAGCGCATTTTCTTTGAGAGACCGGATGGAGAACAAGTGTTTTCCATCAACATTGACGATGAACCAATGGAAATTACCGGGTTCTTGCTAGCATTTGTTCTTGGACTTGCTATGCATTTGAGATACAAGACCCATGGTGCTATTGGATTCGATAATATGCATGTCTACACTTATGAGTTTTTGCACGCGAGGCTTATGGGGCGGGCATTTTCCGTATTGAGGACCAAGGGGACTATAACGCGTTGCCCTTGGTAGCTTTGTCCATGAACATAGGAACTGTTATGTTTTGGATTATGCTAAACATTTTAGGGAATGGCGTTTTTCTTACGTGAATGGCGCCACTTGCGCCGTTTTCCTTGCTTTAGCCACGGACGCCGGTTCTATGACCTTCCCGAACTTTGATGTCTAGTTTAGCACGAGCCCATACCATGAGGCATAAGTACCTTCTTATGCCTGTTCTAATTTCACGTATTATGCTATGTTTCTTTCCTATTTTTTTGTACACGTTTCGCGGATTGGATTAGGGTAGACACGGTCGCGACCCACCAATAGTATTATTCGATCTTTCCGTGCAATGACTTGGCAAGGGTGGCGGATACAACCTCACCGGGTTGCACCCTACACCCCATCGGACCAAGTGGCACTTAATAGGTTAGCAACCATAGATGATAAATGGCGTGAAGCCCCGGCAAATTATCATAGCATGGCAGGGGCTTGAAGGAGCCTCACTTCTTTATAGAAGTAGAGGATGATGAAGATGACGAATAACAACGGAGTGGAGGTAAGTTTTAGTTTACTGTTAGTGTAATGCATTTTATGTCCCAAGCAATTTAATTATGTTAACCCCATAATGGGTGGAACTCTTATAGAGTTCGTCGGTTTTATTTCCTATATTAGTACGCGTTCTAACCTTGTTTTGCGGATGTTTACTGAATTTCCGCGCGTTCAATGGTATTTTTCCTACCCTCTTTATTTAAATGCTTTGAGGACAAAGCATGCTTCTTGTTTGGGGGCATAGAAACCGCGTGTAATTAAGACATCTGCTAGGATATAAATATGTATAATATGCATTTGTTTTCTAGTTAAAATTTCAAAAATTCAAAATATAAATAAATAAGTTATGCTATACACTTAGGAATATTGGTATTGTTTCTTTCTCCATGCTCTTAACAATCTAGAAGTCTCACGTAGGCTACATTTGCATCGAATAATTGTTAGAAACTTAGGTTAATATATAGGTAATAATCTTTACATCTATCTATAAATATATTACATGAGTATCTATGATTGTTAGCGATAAGTTTGAAATCTAGGCTAGAGTACTTATTCTACAAATCTGTGAGAATATAGCCTAAAGCCTTATATGAGCGAAAACATTTGAGAAATGACACAAGGGGAAGTAAAATCCGGATAGAGAAATCACACGTCCACTTGTTTGATCACTTAAACCATATCCTAAGCGAGAATTTAGGCCCTTTTGGATCGATATAGCTAGAAATTCTGACCTAAGTATATTTTTAAGCTAGTTAAGCCTAATCGAGCCTTTCATTAGCCCTTCCATAAACCACAATTCCTTTACCTGTTGTTACAAAACAAAACAAAAAAAAAAATAAATCAACCTACCCAATTTAGAATAAGTCCGAGAATAGAATGATGAAGAAAGAAGAAGAGAAAAACACGTGTAAACAAAAATTAGTTAGTTGCTTGGAAAATAAAGAAAAGAAGTTTCCATCCAAAGAAAAGAAAAATAAAAGTAGAAATAAAATAAAAACTCCAAAAATAGAATAAAAGGGAGTCAAAAGCCAAAGAAAAGAAAAAGAAAAATATGGCTAAGGATGGAAACAAAGTGTAGAAGCAAAAAGTAAATAACAAGGTTTTCTCTAGTTACATAATATGAAGACTCTATTATCTCGGACTTGTCCTTTTGAATATCCATTTCCTTCCTTCTTAAACCATCTCCCTAATCCCCCGTAACACCTAATAAAGACCTCTAGCTCAATTAGGAATAGGTTAGTGTGATAGTAAGTGGCGGATGTGTTTGATCGACTCCCCTTTCTGTGTGTCATTGAGATTGTAAGGTAAAGTGTGCCTTGCTTGTACTTTGGAGTAGCTTAAACTTGAGTGGAAAAATCAGAGTGTTGTTTCTTGACTATTATTGTGAGAACCTACTTAAGGACGCTTATTCGAAGTTCTCGAAAACAAACCTGCTAAACATTTTATAGTACTACTCATCATTGTGTATATGTTTATTGTAGATGATGATTATTATGCATTTATTAACTTAGGTTTCTGACTTGGTTATTCTTATTCAATTGCTAGAGAGATGTATAGATAGTTGAGCATGAATAAGGAAACAATAGTTTTATTTTCTTAGTCGTTGTAGTATAGATGAAGTTTGTGAGTACCTTCACTGGAAAACTCTCACGAGGCTATAACTCGTCCACTAGGGAATTCCTAGTGGTTTAAGGCCTTGTTGCATATGGTCAATGCAATCGCACTCAGCGAAACGAGAGTAGTTAGAATTCCATTTTTGGTCACTTATTCTAATTTCTCATCTTTGCTTGAGGACAAGCAAAATGCGGTTTGGGGGTGGTTTGATAAGAGCCCAAAACTGTAGTTTTAACCCCTTAATAATCATACTGTTAGACCAATTATGTGAATAATAAGTAAGAGTTAATACTGATTACGTGTTTTTATGCATTTCAGGCTTCAAAGTCCATTATGTGCAGAAATGTGCCACTTTAGCGAGATAAAGGAGCAAAAGTCAGCAGAACTTCTAAATGCCATATCTTTGGACTCAAACCTCAGAATTAGGCCTACCTTATGTCAAAACGACCGGCTCAAAAAGAGCTTTGCAATGGTCCAAGCCTTGACCCAATCAGAGGAGCAGAAGTGGACGAAAAGTCTGTTGAAGCCAAATCTAGCTGAAGAGGCCTTTTTGGACTGAAAGAATTGGGTTTTGGGCCTGATTCTCCGGCCCAAAACATGGCTCCAAACCCATGCACGATTTTTGGATCTGGAAGTACAAAAACAAAAGCTTGACTCTTTGTTAATGGCAGTTAGGTTAGGAAGCTCATTGTTAATGGTAGATTTTTTAGTAGAGAATTAGGGTACATAGCTTAGAATAGAAAGTAGCCATTAGAATAGCTTCTAGATCTAGATTTGATTGTTTTAATTAAGTTTAATTTCAAATCCAATTCTTGTTTAGATTAAACTATTAGAATCATTACTCTTAATTAGTTTGATTAATAAAATAGCTAGTTGTTAAATTTAGATTCTTGTCATTTACATTTGTGTTAGATCTGATTTCATTTATTGCTTGTCATTCAATTCTTAGTTAGTAATTAGATTTTAATTATTGTTTAAATTAGATTAGTAAATTTCAATTCTTTATATCATGTTTAGTTTAGATTCAATGGGAAATGTTAGTTTGATGAATCAAGGCTAAAACCTCCATTAGAGGGGTTGATGAAGCCTTGATGAAAACTTAGTGGTTAGTATAGAAGTGGTTGTAGAATCTATTCCACTCTAGAAGGTCGTGTTTCGCCATGAGAATGGGTGGACGACCTCACATGCTAGTTAGTATCCGGTAGGAATGCCATGAACACTAGGGATTAGAACTTCGAAATTCTCGCCGTAGAACGTGAGAATTGAGATACAACATTCTACGCTAGGTTGTTAAGTTAGATTCGAGGTGGATTGATTCCCTCTAATTTCTTTATCTAGATTCAAACAATCGTATTTCGTAGCCAGTAGATTAACTTTAGTTTATATTTTATCTTGTTATTTATTATATCTTGTTATTTAAATTAACGTGTCTTGTTAGCATAACAGTTAAGTAAAGCTCTCATTGACTTAAACTGATTTCTTAGACTTAGAAAACAATCCATGCTAGGGAACTAGGTGGTGGAGCGAACTTCCTACTCCACTTAGTGCAATTCGCATCGAGTAGAAGCTTTGATAATTGAGATAAAAAGATTAGTTTTAGTTTACTTACGTTTTGAATTCATCGTTCATTTCGTAGGTAAACTATACATTTTACAGTTATCAATTTATTTATTTATTTATTCAATATCGGCTGGATTGGATTTGGGATATGTGGGCCTGGTTTCTGGGCCGGAGTCTATATTGGGATTGGGTTTCAAACCCAAGTATATAATCACATTGTTCTAGAGAATAGGGTTTTTAGAGAATAAAAAAATAATAAAAATGGAGGCAGAGCTAGAAACTCGTTTGCCAGAGGGTGGAGCGCGACGATTCGGACTAGGAGGATTCGTGGAGCTTGGGATTAAGGTGAGTAGATAGTTTTTTCTATTTTACGGAATCCAGAGTTTTACTGGTATACAGACAAAATTCTACTGTCAAATGTTTCCGTTCATTTTCCTATTTTATTTGATGTCGTGTATGTCGTGTTGTAAAAACTTGTTAAAGTGTAGTAGTATTGAAACTTTGAAATCGACATTTAACTGTCGAAGTTTGATTGGGTTGTTAATGGCGTCGTCGCGAGCCCAAGATAAGGGAATGGTCCTGCCATACTGCCTAATTGTTTTTTTTAACTTTTTATGTTGCGGTGGGTTTGAATTGGTGGTTGGACTGTTGGGATGGGTTGTAGGTGAGGGCGTGCTGGGAATTTGGTTGGATTGTTGAAGCTATGAACAGGCGTTCATGGAGGCCGACCCATGAAATCTTGCCTTTATATTATGTTGTTTTGTTTTGTTGTGTTATTGTTGTTTTGTTTTGGTTGAGGTCGGGAGTTTAGAGAATGGACGTCGGGATTGAGGAGTGGGGCTATTCTAGTTAGTCTGAAGCTCTGTAAAAATCGTTAATGGCGGCCAGAGAAATCGCCCCTTTAGATTTGATTAGGTGAAATGTTGTCGTTTGGGTTGGAATGGATTGTGGATGATGGGTAGCTAGTGTAGGGTGTGAGGGGTGTGAGTGCTGTTGAAAGCTCCAAGAAACTGTTAATGGCGGTCTGAAATTGTTTCCAGATCTAGTTTTGGGTGAGGTTTGGATTGAATGATTTGGGGTTTTTGTTTTCATTAAGGTTGTTTGGGTTTTTATGGGGATCAAAACCGATTTGATGAAGTGAGGAGTGGGTGGGTAGCGATTTGGTGGTGGTGGTGGTGGAGAGAAGCTTGAAGAAGATGACCTTTGTTTAGTCGGTTGGGCCTTGGGCGAAAAAAGTTTGTTTCATTGGCGGGCGAAATGTTTAATTTCAGTTTTTAGGCCTTAGCTTGTTAGTTGGGCCAGTTTATTTTGTTTTGTTTGGGCCCGGTTTTGTTTTAGTTTTTGGGCAGGTTTCAGTTCAATTTTTGGACCGAACCACTTAACTGTTTTGGGGCCAGTTTCTAATATTGTTCGGGGCCAGTCCATAAGACTTAATAGAGATCCAAATGGGTCTTTCACCATTTAGACTTTTGGGTTCTAAGGTTTGGGCTTGGCTAGTTGGGTCCGAACCGTTTCCTTAGTCATGAGCCCATGAGCCATGCACCTTGACCTTAGCCATGAACCATGGTTATGACCATGAACCTGTCGAACATGGAAACGACAGTTTGACTTTGGTCATTGACCGTTGACCATTGACCATTGACCTTTGACTCTGACCGTTGACCGTTGACTATAGAATGTTGACTTTTTCCAGTTTTTCCCATATTTAAGAATATGGACAAATATAGTAATAAAATATTGTCGGAAATTATATAACATTGTTTGTCATTATCTAATTAAGATCTGACGTGAGTAGTGTGTAAAACATATATATATTGGGCTTTGATTGTGGATTGTTGACTGTTTAATTGTGTTACGTTTTTATATATTAAATTGCATGTATGGACAAATCAAATGCTAAAATGCTGTGGAAGATTGTATAACTTTGGTTGTCATTATCTAATTAAGATTTGACATTGATATTGTGACATTATATAATATGTTGGGATATATATATTAAATGCAATAGTTTTGGAGAAATAAATGTATAAACGCTCCATTATTTTATATGTGAGATGCTACTATGAGGTAGTATAGTATGTATTGATATTTTCCCACGGGATTATGGCTTAGTGCAATAATATATTGGCACGTGAAAGAATGAAAGTGGTTATGAGATATAATCGAGATATTTCTAAATATTGTGGCTTAGTGCAATAAGATATTTGACCTGCACGTGATATAGTGGAATTATTATGAGTCATAAATGTATGACACCTGAATAAATTACGTAACGAAAATCCTATAACTTAGCTACCACAACTCATGTGATCTGCCCTGTGTGGGCGTGTGCAATTTGATTAGCTCTTATGGCGTTTCAGTGAATCTGAATGGCCCTTCTGGCGTAAGTAATGTGATTGGCCCTTCCGGGCGTTTCAATAAAATTTGAATGGCCCTTCCGGGCGAGAATAATAGTGGCTTGATTATTCCGTTCGCAAAAATAGAACGAGACGCGCGATATTTTATACCGAATAGTGGCCCAGTACTTACATAATGGCTTTCATGTGAGGGTTACCTGGTGTGCGGCATCCCGCTCAAGGTAGTTACGCATGGAGTGGTTCATTATGTAAGGGGAGGCATGTGGATGTACATGTTCGGCGTTGGGAAGCGATTGTGGTAGCCAGGGAAACTAGGTAAGACATAGATACGACGTGATTTTAGGGACACACAAAGAAAGCCTTAATTAATATAACTATGGTAATATGTTGGTTAATGATATATCTTTAGACAGATGATTGTATATGGTTTGGCATAAGGATGGGTCAAACTAATTACTTGGGCAGAGACGACCCACTCTGTAATTGAGCATGAAATGCGGTACGGATATAATATGCTTGGTTGGTTATTTGTTTAGTTAGAACCTAAGGCGCCTTGATGGAGGAACTACATGCCTTATTTATTATGAGTATAGTTTGTTGTGTGGTTAGTGGGAAGTTAAGGCGCCTCAGTGGAGGAACTACCTGCCTTAGTTATTGAACTTAAGGATGTCGTATTAGTCGTGGAAAGTTAAGGCGCCTCGGTGGAGGAACTAACTGCCTTATGGATTGTGTATGTATATGTATAAATATATGTTGTATTTTAGAGCTACTCACACCAGCATTTTTATAATGCTGACCCGATTTGCATGTTTGCTTATCGGGTGTGTTCATTAAATGAACATAGTTGATAAGTCTTGACAGGTTTAGTGTTGAAGAAGATTGGTTGCTGCTTGTGGTTTGCGTTAGCGTCGCATTTCAAGATAGGCTTTGTTTTCCTTTGAGGTGATATAGATTTTCAATTGAGATAAGGTTATTTGCATTTTCATTTGTAAATTTTTGTAATGAAGAGGACTTTTGTTAATTTGAAATCTTTACTGGTTTTTAAATTATCCGCATATTTAAACTGTTTATGGGTTTTTTTGGGAGTTGAGAGTGCGTCATACCTCGAAGATCGAAGAGTCGGGAACAAATATTGTTTTTCCGAATTCTGTCGAAATTTGGGGTGTGACGCTCTGAGGAGGTTAGGGAGGTTGATTTGAGTGAGGAGATAGAGGAGGTTGGTTCTGAAAGTATGGTCGCAGTGGCGAGCAGTTCTGGTGCATCATCATCTAGTGGGTTACCTCCTAGGGTAGTAGATAAGTGAGCTTTGAAAAGTTTTGGTGATTTGAGGCGTGCTTATGGTATTCATTGTAACGATCTGGAGATTCACGAGCTGGGTGAGGACGCTGATGTTTTTAGTAGCGCATTCGTCCCTCGTGATCATAGTGTGGTTATCTGGGAGGGGCAACTGAGAGCGGGGTTGAAGTTATCATTTTCTCGGTTGACGTGTGAGTTTTTAAACTTTTGTGCCTGCCAGTTTATTGGGAACACATGGCATTTGCTAAGGGTGTTCAATCTTTTAAATGAGAGTGGAGAATACAACATTAGTGTTGTGGATATTGTTAAGCACTTTGTTGTGAAACGATCTAGTGCTAACAACTTCAACTTACAGACTTTGACTAGAAAGTCTAGCGTTCTTGATGGAGTTAGTAACGAGCCTTGGGAGAAGAGGTCGTTTCTGATAGTTGGGAATTTTTGCACCCCTGGGTTTAGTGTGGACACTAGGGTTTGTAATTTTACCAGTACGTGTTAGGTTGTATGGTTTAACCACGCCTTTGTTTTGTATGTTGATGAATTTGTGCAATAATGAACTGACCTTTGACTTTCTTATGTGCAGAGGTCGCTATTGCCAGAAAGAAAGGGCGTAGTGTGATAGAGAAGTTTGCTTGCCTGACTCATGCTGAGAAGCGAGAGAAGTTGCATGAAGTGGCCAACTACTTTGTTGAAAGAGGAGGTCGTGGGATTAGGGTGAAGAGGAGGGAACAAAAGAAGAGGTCTAGGGGTGAAGACATTATGGGGCTTTCTAGTGATCAAAACATGAATCGTGAAGATAGCATGATAGCATGTAGGGAAGAAAGGAAGAAGAATGGCGATAGGTCAGTACGACCTAGTGGAGGGGCTGGTGGTAGCGGGAAGCGACTTGAAGTGGATAGGTCCGCTGCTGGTGGAAGGGGGAAGGGGCAGGAGAGCTTCCCCGTTGATGTGGAGGGCATCTCTTTCGTTCCTCGTGAGCGAAAGAGTTCCCTGAAGAGGAAGGCTGAGGAGCCTGTTTCCAGGGCTGTGAAGGTCGCTAGAGCAAGTGAGGTTGTCCTCGGTAGCAGTTCTGGCGCTGGTAGTGGGGAGCGAACTGGTGGGAAGTCAGCTCGTTCTTCCAGATCTAGGCTAGACTTTAGCGTTCTGGGTCTCGGGGATGCTGGTACTGCTGCTGATAAGGTGAAGGAAAAGCTCCTATTGCGAAGGTTAGGAAAGTTCATCTTAGTACTGGTGGGGATGACCTTAAGCGTAACCTTGTTTATGTAAACGAGCGCACTGGCTGGGAGGTGACTGTGAAGAGGTCGAACTATAGTTATAAGTCCGCATCTATAACGTCGTGCTTGCTAGAAAGGATTACGCTGGACTGTGATCGGCAGGATCTAGATTCGAAGGATCTGGCTGAGAACCTGCGAACGTTAGACCGGGCTCACTGCTTGGTAAGTGCCTAACCGCAACCTAAAGATGAAGCTTTGTTTGTATGAGCTTTGTTTGTGCTTCTAACCGTGTTTACTTGGCTGTAGATTATAGCTGGGTACCATAATATGAAGACTGCTGTTCAGTTTGCTGAAATGGAGAAAATCGAGCTGGAAAAGCTGAGGGACGAGCTTGCCAGTGTTCGGGTGGTGCAGGAAGCTGAACAGGGTGAGTTGAACGACTTCAAGGGGCAAGTCACTAACCTTTCCTTGCAGAGAACAATTGCAGAGAACCGAGTGACCGAGCTAGAAGGGAAGTTGACCACAGTAAATGACTTTGTTGATAAGTGCAAGAGGGTGGCAGTAGAGGCTATGGAGGTGTATGAGCGAAATTTCACTGAACTAGAGGAGCTGGAGGAAATGCATGAGCAGCTAAGGGTACAGCATGAACCGTTTAAGGAGGAGTATGCTCGTGTGGTTGTGGGCCAGAAGGAGGTCGCTCCCCCCGTAAATGTTAGTGCCGCTCTTGCTACGGTACCCGCTGCTACTACTCCTGTTGTTGATTTTCTAGTGGAGGCTGAGGTGGTAAAAAACTCTAAAGTTCTTCCCGATTTGCCCTCGCTCCAGGTCACTGCCAGATCTGTACTGGATGCATTTCAAGTTGGTAAATTTAACCTTCCATTGTAACAATTTTAAGTTTCTTTGATCGGTCGTGGGTCTGATACATTAGAACTGATAACTTGGGGAGACCTGGGCAGTTCGCTTCTGTGATGTGTTTAGAGCAAAAAACTAAATGAACTGGTGTCCCAGATTGTTCTGGGCAGTTCAATTGTGACGAATGCTTGCTAGCCAAGTTGGTGTTCTGGGACGTCCCAGCAGCTCGGCTAGTAGACAAACTGGTTTCCTGAGCCTGTTTAGGCAGTTCGTTTATTTATCTTTATGAAATGCATGCTCTTTCTCGTTGTTATGTTTCTTGATGCCTTGCATGCATATTGCCTGATGTTGTTGCATTTGTATAGCTTCTCTAGTTCGGTGAAATTTTGCTTGTACGCCTCCTTAGCCTCTACAACCATCTTGCAAAAGAGTCACCATACAACATTTTTTTCGGGACGAGAATCACCACGTTGACAGCTTGGCGTACCTCACAACTCAAACACCGAACTGTGACCCTAGGAAACTACTTATTGAAATGGTCGACCGACCTGCTTACCAAAATGAGCACGTCCTAGAAATTACCGACCTATGCCCAATCTCTGACACTCAGATGAGTCAAACATGGATGCAACCGGTCATAGATTACATTCAGCTAGGCAAAGCACCAGAAGATCGCACAAAGGCTAGACAGGTTCAATATCAGTCAGGTCGCTACTGGCTCGTCAACGACAAACTTTAAAGAAAATCAGCTGGAGGACCCCATCTGAGGTGCATAAGCCCAAAACAAGGTCAGACGATTTTTGCAGAAATTCACGAGGGATGCGGAAACCACACAGGAAGTTGCTCTCTAGCTCATAAAGCGATCTCACAAGGATACTTCTGGCCATGAATGCAGATCGATGTCAAGAAGTATGTACTCAAATGCATTAAGTGCCAAACATTTGGCCACAACATCATTCAGCCAGCTCAAGAACTGATCAACATTGCTAGCCCTTGGCCATTCCACATGTGGGGCTTGGACATCATGGGTCCATTCATTCCACAGAAGAGAACAGGCTTTTGGTTCGTCCTAGCTGCAACAAACTACTTCACCAAATGGGTGGAAGCGATTCCCTTGGCACATGTCAAAGAAGCTAATGTCAGAAACTTCATTTGGACCAACATCATTACCAGATTTAGCCTCCCCCACACATTGGTGATGGACAATGGCTCTCAGTTCAAAGGAAAACGGTGAAAGAATTCTTGGCTAAGTGGAAGATCGTTCACGCATTCTCCACTCCCCCAGTACGCCCAGAGCAATGGTCAAGCGGAAGCTAGTAACAAAGCAATCTTGGAAAACTTGAAAAAAAAAGAACGAAAAGAACAAAAGCCAGTGGCCAATGCAACTAGAAAACATTCTATGAGTTTATAGAACGACAGCTCGTTCTAGTACAGGCGAGTCACCATTCTCATTATGCTACGGTACTAAGGCCGTCATCCCTATTGAGCTAACAATTACAATGACTCGATCAGAGATCGTCGAATCTAGTCAGAACGATTCCATTCTTGTTCGTGAGGTCGATTTACTTGAGGAACGATGTGACCTAGCAGCCATTCGAGTGGCATCCTACCAGCAAACCTTGAGGAAGACATGCAACAAGCAGATTAACCCTCGAAGTTTCCAACCTGCAACCTAATCTTGAAAAATACTAAGGATGACTCGAAATTAGCACCAACTTAGGAAGGCCCTTATATAGTGGAACGAGTCATTGGCAATGGAGCATATTAGATCAACACCCAAGATGGACATGCACTTCCACGCCCTTGGAATACTTTCTTGTTAAAAAAAGTTTTATCAATAAAGAATGCCATTCCCATAAGTTCTTACTCTTAGTATATATACACATAGTTTTTATTGTGCATCAATGCTTTACAATCTTTCTATGTTATCAAGTCGGTGCACCACTTGCTCTCTAAGAACAGAACGTTCATGCGAACTCAAACGCACTCCAGAGCTTAAACATTCTCCACATTAAAACGCTCACTCGAGCTCCGGGTTACGTAGCCCATAGGCTGCATAGCCTTAACACTTCTCGCTAGTTGGAGACCTATATTTCTAGGGTCAACTAAGTGTAGAACACTCTCTAAGAGCAAAACATTCAAACGAACTCAAATGTTGTCCAAAGCTCAAACGTTCTGAATGACAAAAAAACGCTCACTCGAGCTCAAGGCTACATAGTCCACATGCTACATAGCCTTAACACTTCTCGCTAGTTGGAGACCTATATTTCTAGGGTCAACTAAGTGTAGAATGCTCTCTAAGAGGAAAACATTCAAACGAACTCAAACGCTGTCCAAAGCTCAAACGTTCTGAATGACAAAAAAATGCTCACTCGAACTCAGGGCTACATAGCCCACAAGCTACATAGTCTTAACACTTCTCGCTAGATGAAGACCTATATTTCTAGGGTCAACTAAGTGTAGAACGCTCTCTAAGAGCAAAACATTCAAACGAACTCAAACGCTATCCAAAGCTCAAACGTTCTGAATGACAAAAAAACGCTCACTAGAGCTTAGGGCTACATAGCCTTAACACTTCTCACTAGTTGGAGACCTATATTTCTAGGGTCAACTAAGTGTAGAATGCTCTCTAAGAGCAAAACATTTAAACGAACTCAAACGATGTCCAAAGTTCAAACGTTCTGAATGACAAAAAATGCTCTCGAGCTCAGGGCTACATATCCCATAGGCTACATAGCCTTAACACTTCTCGCTAATTGGAGACCTACATTTCTAGGGTCAACTAAGTGTAGAATGCTCTCTAAGAGCAAAACATTCAAACGAACTCAAACGCTATCCAAAGCTTAAACGTTCTGAATGACAAAAAATGATCACTCGAGCTCAGGGCTACATAGCCCACAGGCTACATAGCCTTAACACTTCTCGCTAGTTGGAGACCTATATTTCTAGGGTCAACTAAGTGTCGAATGCTCTCTAAGAGCAAAACATTCAAACGAACTCAAACGCTGTCCAAAACGCAAACGTTTTGAATGACAAAAAATGCTCACTCAAGCTCAGGGCTACATAGCCCACAGGCTACATAGCCTAAACATTTCTTGCTAGTTGGAGACCTATATTTCTAGGGTCAACTAAGTGTCGAATGCTCTCTAAGAGCAAAACATTCAAACGAACTCAAACGCTGTCCAAAGCTCAAACGTTCTGAATGACAAAAAACGTTCACTCGAGCTTAGAGCTACATAGCCCACAGGCTACATAGCCTTAACATTTCTCGCTAGTTGGAGACCTATATTTCTAGGGTCAACTAAGTGTAGAACGCTCTCTAAGAGCAAAACATTCAAACGAACTCAAACGTTGTCCAAAGCTCAAACGTTCTGAATGACAAAAAATGCTCACTCGAGGCTACATAGCCTTAACGCTTCTCGCTAGTTAGAGACCTATATTTCTAGGGTCAACTAAGTGTAGAACGCTTTCTAAGAGCAAAATATTAAAACAAACTCAAACATTGTCCAAAGCTCAAACGTTCAAAATGACAAAAACGTTCACTTGAGTTCAAGGTTACATAGCCCACAGGCTGCATAGCCTTAACACTTCTCGCTAGTTGATGACCTATATTTCTAGGGTCAACTAAGTGTAGAACTCCCTCTAACAGCAACACGCTTACTTAAGTTACAACACTCACTTAAGCTCAAAACGCTTTGTAGTATCTTATGTCTTCCTAAGACAACAGGATATGCAGTTCTAGGTCAAATTCGTACGAAATTATATGCAACAAACATTTTAGACAAAAGTAAGATCATACTTCAAAGTACACATGCATTTTATAAGTGCAAATACGAATTGCCTGAACACACTCAGGAAACCAGTTCTTTAAAGCTACCGAACTGCCACTTATGTGGAAACCAGTTCATCCTGACCTCAAAACTAAAGCGATAGATAAGCGAACTACCCATGTTATCAGCTCTTAATGTATCTGGGCCGAGCCCCAACCATTTCAAGAAACGAACTGCCCAGGCAGACCCAGGAAACCAGTTCTATTATTTTACAACCACTTACACACTCTAAAAATTAGATAAACATTTAAAGAAACCTCACCAAGGAAGAAAAAATGCAGAAGCGATGGTCAAGCATCAGGAGTAACATGCTTATCTTCAGCAGGCACGACAGCTCAGTCAGTAGGAGCAGTACTGGTAGACAGAGCGTTACTAGCATCTCTAGGTACAACAAGCACACTCGTACCTAGAGCCCCGCATTCACGCTCTCTTTTCAATTCAAAGTATGTCTCCTCCAGCAACGCGTAATCTTGGCATACTCTGTCATATGCCTTTATAGCATGACGAGCAACCGACTTGCATTGCTTGGCGTACTCAATTACTGCTCCCAGTCTTTCTTGCACGACAACCATCAAACTGACCAGCAACGACCTCTCGGACACAACGTCCTGATGCAACTTCCATAATTCAACCAGTTCCTTCCTCTCAGCCTCTCGAGCAAGCTGCATTCTCAACAGGTCCTGCTTTATCCTACCCACATCATTTTCCACATTTTCCATAACTCAAGCAGAGTGATTCAACTTATGATACCCAGTAAGAAACTACAACAAAAACATACATGTTACTCTTGCCAATAAAATAAAAAGGGACTAGAGAATAGTAAAATAAAGCTTACCAAACAGCAAGCCATATCCATCGTCTCCATAATCATATCCAAATCTTGGTCTTCTAGCATCTCGTTGTCACCCTTCAAGATAATCCCTTCCAAAAACAGTTAGCTATGGGTGCCGACCCGAAGCTGCAGTCAGATCGTTTTACTGCACGCCTCTTCCCCGTCTTCCCAGCGTAGATGAACTGTCTCCCCAGATCGCCATCCTACCCCTTCCAACACACCAGCCCCAGAGCTCTCCCCATCAACAGCTTTTCCCTTACTGGCCACAGCACGATCGCGAGCACCCAGGTCGGCCCCACCCCTTGAATTCGGGTCCCTGAACACCACACCTCCAGTTTGCTTGCGCGAACCAGAGGTAGAGCGACCCACATTTTTAGATCATTTCGTGGCCCTCGTTTCAGAAGAGACTGCCTTCCACTTACCCAGATCGCGTGAACGGCGTGGCACAAATTCAATCTCCTCCATGACGAGCGAAGAGGTCTCCGTCACCCCTCCCATTGGAGGAACCAAATAGTCAAAATCATCACCATCTGCCCTAGACATTCTACACACCATTGAACAACACAACTTTCAGCAAAAGACGCACGTAACGCTTACATATCACAAAAGAAGAGCAATAAGAAGAAATCGGAAACTAACCTGAAGCACGCAACAACTTTCGTAAAAACTTGGACAAGAGCTTTGGCAAGAACTTTGGCAAATGGCTTGAGGAAAGTGATGAACCAGTACCCCTAAACCTCTCACAAAAAGTCTTTTAAGGTAAACCATTTCACTTCTCAAGACATACCATAAATACATTGGAACCCTAACCGACGTGCCGCGTGTACCGCTATCCTTTCAAATTCCAAAAATCAGGGAGATTACCATTTCTGGCTCACTCAAACGGTTCGCATCCTCACGGGTGCCACACACGTGCTAATGCCCACTCTAACCAGAATGCTCTAACATGAATGACACTCACTTGAGTTTAGAGGCTACATAGCCTGGACACTTCCTACTAATTAGAGCATGCAAAGCTATACAAATACAACAACATCAGGCAATATACATGCAAGGCATCAAGAAACAAAACAACAAGAAAGAGCATGCATTTCATAAAGATAAAGAAACGAACTGCCTAAACAGGCTCAGGAAACCAGTTCGTCTACTAGCCGAGCTGCTGGGACCTCCTAGAACACCAACTCGGCTAGCAAGCATTCGTCACAATTGAACTGCCCAGAACAATCAGGGACACCAATTCGTTTAGTTCTTGCTCTAAACACATCACAGAAGCAAACTACCCAGGTTTCCCTAAGTTATCAGTTCTAATGTATCAGACCCACGGCCAATCAAAGAAACTTAAAACTGTTACAACGGAAGGTTAAATTCACCAACTTGAAGCGGAGCCAGTACAGATCTGGCAGCGACCTAGAGCAAGGTCAAATCAGGAAGAACTTCAAAGTTTGTTACCACCTCAGCCTCCACTAGCAAATCAACAATAGGAGCAGTAGCAGTGGGTATCGTAGCAAGAGCAGCACTAACATCTACGGGGGGAGCGACCTCCTTCTGGCCGCAACCACACGAGCATACTCCTCTTTAAGTTGTTCATGCTCTACCACTAGCAGCTCATGCATTTTTTCCAGCTCCTCTAGTTCGGTGAAATTTCGCTCGTACGCCTCCTTAGCCTCTACTTCCACCCTCTTGCACTTATCAGCAAAGTCATTCATTGTGGTCAACTTCCCTTCCAGCTCGGTCACTCGGTTCTCTGAAATTGTTCTTTGCAAGGAAAGGTTAGCAACTTGCCCCATGAGATCATTCAACTTGCCCTGTTCAACTTCCTACACCGCCCGAACACTGGCAAGCTCGTCTATAACACCCCTATTTTTATTCTCCTTTTTAATTAAATATATATATAGTTAAATAATAATAATAATAATAATAATAATAAAAATAATAGATAAAAATAAAAAGGATAAAGATTAGAAAGAGATAAGGTAAAGAGGATAAACTCCATTCCCTATTTTTAAGGGGTTTTTGAAAAAAAAAAAAAAAAAAAACAAGGGGTTTTACACAGGAGTTTATGAGAGTTTTAAAAAGGGAGAGAGAGAGAGAGAGAGAGAGTTTTACACAGAGTAAAAAAAGGAGAGAATGGCAAAGATTATTATGATTTCTTTCTGACGATTGTTACGGGGCGTTATTCGTTCTCAAGTTTTTATTCCTTCACGCCGCTCGTAAACACAACAAAGGTGAGTGGACCTAACTTAGTTAGATTTTCACATTAATTAACTACATTAGTGAGTGGTTTATTTTTATTTATTTCTTATTCAGATACATTCGCACCTAGGTTTTGTTCTTGTGATAGTCACAAAGTAGTGATTGTAACAGATGGTGTGAGTATTTCTTGATATGGTTTTCACAGGTAGAAATTAATGTGGGTATTCCACACTGGTATCCTGTTGGCTAAATTTATGTGTATATGTATTGATATGCTTACCTGGTGGTTAGACTTTGTATTATATTGGTTGATTTTATTTGCATTGCTAAGAATTGGTTATTTGAAATGGTGAAGTTGAACATTCAAAATATAAGAAGTTATGACACATGACGTCTATGGATGGATTATAATGAAACTCTAGAAAGGGTACGGTTTTGATTATACAAGAGGTATGATACACCCTTAACTTGTTGCTCGCTTAATAATTATACAAAACTATTAGTGTCAGATTTAGTGTAACCTTTATATATATCGGTTTTGAATGAACCTACAAGTCAGACTTATACAAGGCTATAAGCCTAACCTCCACATTGGTTTTAAACTTATATCTTGATTTTCTTTTAGTATAAAGGTCTTACCTGAGCAATGAACTCTTCTATTAAATTAGATAAGTACTCATATATAGGTGTATACTTTGTTGCAAAACTGATGTGTTTTGCTCATGTTCATGTCATGAATTTTGTCTGATTTGGAGACGAATTTCAGTGTGTTTAGAGATTGATTTTGGTTTTCTTTAAAGCATGTTAAGTAAGTGTTATCCACCCTCTTTCAAACTCAAAAAGCCCCATAGCATTTCGGTTTATGTAGAAGGAAGTACACCCTTGGGAAGTTGGCACGTCAGAATTTTCTAACTACAGAAATCCGGTCTGTGTCTGGTTTGGAATCGAGTTTTCACATAATTAGGGTCAAATTCAAACTCTTACCAAAACATGAAAAAGTGATTTTTCTGAGTCTTCTTTCCAACCCAATTGGCCTCGTTGCATTCCGAGGACTGTGGTGGTAGATATGATGTCTGGAAGTTTGGTTGACAGAAAACGGTGCGTCAGAAATCAGTTTCTGCGCAATGTGTTCAAGTCCAGTTTTAATTTAGTTAGAGTTTGAACTAGATTTTTATGAAAACTTGAAAAAGTAATATTTGGAAGTCTGTTTTCTATTCCAATTGGCCTCATCGCATTCCAAGTCTTGTGGATTTAACTATGGTGTCTGGAAGTTTGACTGACAGAAAATAGTGCGTCCAAAATCAGTTTCTGCGCACTGTGTTCGAGCTTAGTTTTCAAACATTTAGAATGAGATTGACTAATTTTGTAAAACATAAGAAAGTAAATTCTGTGTGTTAGCTTTTCAATGCAAAAAGCCTTGATGCATTTAGACACTGGTGGAAAGCGTTGTGTCATTCAGAAGATAGTCCATCAGAAATCTAATTTGTTGAAAATTAGGATTTTTACTAAGTTTGAACTATTTTTACTCCGAGATAGAATGACATTGGGACTTTGAGTTCTACATAAAAAAGTAAGTATTTCTATCCTAGTTTTCAAATAATCAAGTGGTGTATCATTTGGATGGCTATAGGAAACGTTATTGTTTTGGCAAGTTACCTAGATAACCTACCATGTTTTCTTTTTAGGGGAGCTCTAATTAACTTTTATTATTGCAATGAGATAAATGATTTTACTTAGACATATGAGTGTCTTGAATCTTGATTGCTTAATTTCACATTTGTATTATATTCCAAGTACAATTGTTGCATATACACTAAATATTAATATAGATTTATATTATCACATATGACATGTTACATTAAAGTTGTGTTTAATATATATATAATTGAGGAATGAAAGGGAAATGAAGTGTGCAACCTTAAAGCATGAATTCTTATTGTTATTTGACTTTGACAATGTGGCTGATAAGAACTACGAAGGCTTGATTCTAATCTTGAAAGATTTGGATACATAGGCAGCTTTGAGCAAAAGTGCAGCCACTATATTATATTATATATTATATATTAGTTTTGTGATAACTATATGTGAACAATGTTAGTACTTAATTGTGTACGTGATTGTGGTTGTTTAAAATGTATTCACGAGATATTTAACTAATGCGTTATTCCTTATTGAACCTTTTGATATTAATAATTTATATAATTGATAATGAGGTGAGTTGATTAGTTATTATGTTTGGAATCTTTAGTAATGAATTATTGTTTGAGACAATGTCTATTTTGTAATGAAAATATTATAATAAATGAGAACTCTTGAGTGTTAAAATCCGGTGTAAAAGTGTCCGATGAAAATTTAATGTGTCGCCCATATTTTTAGATCTCTCCACGCCTCTTTGATGAAAAGAAATGTTTATGACTAATGATGTCATGTGAAAAGCCGGCTTAAAGAGGAACTAAGGCATTCACCTTGCGGGTGGGCTGTATTCCCTGAGTATACGGGAATGTAGGTATGGATATTCTTTGAATGTGGCGGGAATGACCCAAGGTATTCATTGAATTTGCCATGAATGACCTATTAGTGTTATGATGGGTATTCCTTGAATGTGGCAGGAATGACCCAAGATATTCATTGAATGTGTCATGAATGACCTGATATTTTGTTATGACCAAAAGAGGCTTTGTGTATGTGTATGGAAAGCCCAGAGATGGCTATGACTCACAAGTTACGAGTTTACAAGATGAAAATATGTTTCCTAAAGGTGATATCCCCGCTTGGGACATATGTCTTGTAGTGGTACTCAATGTGAGTGAGGCACACGGATATGTGTGATTTGGCAAATGTGTGTAGAGCAAATCATGGAGTAGGAACTAAAGGTTGGGCTATGTCTTTTAATAAATGAGTCATCGAGATAACTAATAAGCAAAGTAAAATATTGATTTTACGTGTGCTGGAGTTATTACATATGATGTATATGATTTCTTATGAGAAATGTCTATGTGATTTGTGTGAGTTGATACTCACGAGGGATGAATGTACTCCCTAGTTGTGACTTTTTTCTCGTTCTCATAAGTAGACGAGTGATATTAAAGTAAAACATTGATTTTACATGTAACTGAGTTATTGCATTTGAATATTTATGTATTATGATGTACATGATTTCTTACAAGGAAATGTATATGTGGTTTGTGTGAGTTGATACTCACGAGGGATGAATGTACTCCCTATTTGTGATATAGTTCCTCATTCTCATCAGTAGACAAGTGGTTTTTAAGAAAAATATTGGCTTTAAGTATGAGCGAGTTGTTGGATACGATTGGTGATATATTATGATATGATGCATATAATTTCTTACGAAGGAATGTGAATATGGTTAGCGTGATATGATGGATATGGTGGTGTGATATGCATATTAGTTAATATTGGTGATATATTATGATATGATGGATATGGTGGTGTGATATGAATGTTAATTAATATTGGTGATATATTATGATATAATGGATATGGTGGTGTGACATGAATGTTAATATTGGCGATATATTATGCCAGATTATATATACCCATGATGGTTGTAGTGAGAGTGAAATAGATGCATACTATAAATGATTACGTTTGGAAAATCTAACTTTGTTTTGCAGGAGGGTACGACTTATTAACTTTTTATGCAGAGACGTTGTCCTACCCTAAGACAACGTGCTGGCTTAAAGGTAAAGTGTATCAAACTCATATTTAAATAAGTTATCATATGTGTATGTAATAAGTTGAATGTAAGTGAAAATTATATTGTGAGTTATTTTGGAAAGTGAGCATGATGAATATAATACTGTTATATGAGATTTCTTGGAAATGTATATTGGGGTTGAAATTTTACTTGGGAAGAAACTGCATGCCGTTTTGAGAATACAGAACTAACTTGTCTTCCAAGTTGAAATGATTGAATAGTATATTTCTTTATTCGAAAGATATGAACGTATTGCTATTTTATATTTAGTCTTACTCATATCAGCAAATTCAATTTGTTGACCCATGTTTGCTTTGTTTTGCAACGTGGGTGTGTTCTTAGAAAGAAAAAATTATTGATTTGGGTACTGAAGTATAGTGGATTTTACAATATGGGTACTGTATTATTGTTTTTTGCAAAATAGGGTACCGTAGATTTCAAATATTGCTAAAATAGGTATCGTCTACGTATACTGTAAAATATGTATACGTATTTGATGATTTGGCTAACAAAGTGCTGATGTGGCAAATAGAATGCCTAACAGAATGTCTACACACTATACACAGTATTCACTCACGCACGTCTCACGCATAGTTCAAGATTTTGGAATTTGTGGAATTTCGATAAGTGGAAAAACCAGACCATGATCACAAGGGATGAACGCGCTACTAAAAACATCAACGTCCTCACCCAGCTCGTGAATCTCCAGATTGTTACAATGAATACCATAAGCACGCCTCAAATCACCAAAACTTTTCAAAGCTCGCTTATCTACTACCCTAGGAGGCAACCCACTAGAAGATGATGCACCAGAATTGCTTGCCACCACGACCACAGATTCAGAACCAACCTCCTTTATCTCCTCACTCAAATCAACCTCCCTAACCTCCTTAGAATGGGTATCATCAGAATCTGACATTATTCTTCCTCTTTTCAAGCCGACAACAACTACTAAACCAAGACTAAAACTAGAAATCGAGCAAAAGTAAAACGAGCAGAAACGAAAGTACAAGAAACAAAAATGGCGGAAACTAACCTTAGCTCTCGTTCTCAAGGGAAGCAAATAAGGACTCTTCACCTCTCCAGGTGTATATCACAAGCCACCTAACGGTTCTTTTTTCAAAAAAAACACAATCATTTTATTTAACCCTAGCGTGCCATGTATTCCCGCAAAACGAGGCATCTCACCTGCAACCTTTCAAATCACACGTACCACGTGCCGCACACGCACTAACTTCATACTCTCAACAGATCGCTAAACACGAGCTTAACAACCTACTGAGATGGGGCTGTGTGAGGGAGTAATATTCACATCCAATGAATATCAAGCACGTGTCCAGCACAGACATGAAGGCAGATCGACCCTCGATCCTCGTCCTCTCATCTCGTTTCATAGCGACTCAACTATGGTAATCGATCTGACTAACCAGTAGTAAACCGACCTGAAGTCTTCATCACACGATCTCGCTTCATAGTGACTCACTACACACGAACGACCTCACCCCAACAGCAATCTCCCAGATTCTCGCTCGCACCAACGGACAATAACGTAAGTCTTAAATACCATCATCAAGATCGGAGTTTCAGGCACGCTTCACCATAAATGTTCTTAACTCGTCATCATGGCCTGAAGACCTAGATCTGACCAGATGCTAGAGAGCCGGAGGCGCGAACCCCTTGCCTATATATAGAAGATGAGGAACTATGTCTGACCTGATTCAAGTCTCCTCCCAACAGAGAGAACTAGATACGTAGGCAATTCGTCCATACGAACTCAGTTAACCCTATCTAATTATCCTAATCCCTTCACTAAACCTGTATTTGTAAGGATTACCAAAAGCATCCTTTACAGTACTCATCATAGCTTCCAGTAAGTAGAGTATTAGGATCTGCAGGACTCTTTGCAATGCAGCAAATACCCATCTTATGAGTCTTTTTGTTTTGAAAGGCCGAACTTGAAGGACTCTCCCAGAAATCCCAACAACTGAATCTACAATCATCTGATCCAGTGTACACCAGATGGGGTGTTGGAGTTATCCCTCACATGAGGAAAGAAACTGAAGTTCTGTTTGCGTGAAGAAGTCGGAGTGCACGCGCGCTCAGATTGGTCTTGCCCAAGGCGCGCACGCGCCCATGCCGTGAACAACTTCTAGTACTTTCAGGGCGCGCGCGCTCGACATTGGCCTTGCCGAGAGCACACCCATGCCCATGTCTATATTTGCATTCTAATTTACTACAGTAATCGCAAATTTGGAAGGGCAGTATATAAACAGAAATAAGGTTTTGGAAAACCTAAGCAATACAATTGAAACCCAATTTTGAGAGCAATCAAGATTGAGAGAGATAACCTTTATAGAGAGACAAGCCTGTAAAGAGAGAGGAGTGATCTAGTAAGGTGAGAGGCTGAAAGGAGTGATTGTAATCTTTCTTCCCACTTTATAAAAGGATTAGCTCTTGTGGAAGTAGGCACCATTGGCCGAACCACGGTATATCTTTGTGTTGTGGTATGCTTGTTCTTCTCTTTACATTTTTATCTGTTGTTAATAGTTGTTTAGAGAGTTGGGCATGTTAGCTAGGTTGTAGTTGATATTTATGGATTGTTGTCTGGTGATTGTTGTTAGTCCTACTACAAGTTATATGTGTAGTGGGGATCGATTGGTATCGGTATTAACCCCAACAAGTAGTATCAGAGCCTTGGTTAGATTAACCTAGGGTGTTATCCAAACCTAGCCCAGAAGGTGTTTGAACAAATTTCTTAGAGGAGGTTTGAGTTGAAAATAACTTGTAGAGATAGACCATTCTGTGAACACTCGCATGACGAGTCTGAATAGGAAGAACTACACCATTTGGAAAGCCAAGATGGAAGACTTGCTCTACTACAAGGACTTGGCACAACCCATTGAAAATGGAGGAGAAAACCCACAATCGGTTGCTGCGGCTGAGTGGAGCAAGCTTGACAGAAAAGCAATTGGGTACATTCAACAGTGGATTGTCGACAGTGTCTTTCACCATGTATCCCAAGAGATTACAACTTTTGGCTTATGGAAGAAACTCGAAGACCTCTATGAGAGGAAGTCGGGTGGAAACAAAGTGCTACTCGTTAAGAAGTTTGCCAACACGAAGTACCAAGAAGGTTCTTCAATGTATGAGCATCTTAATGAAGTACAGAATACCATCAATCAGTTGCATTTGATGAAGATTAATATGGGAGATGAAGTTGAGGCTTTGTTTCTATTAGGATCTCTACCCAAAAGTTGGGAGACGTTAGCAGTTTCTCTACATGGATCAGCTAAGGATGGAATCATTTCCATGGAGATGGCTACCGCGTCTTTGTTGAATGAGGAGACTATAAGGAGTTCAAGAAGCAGCTCCTCTCACACAGAGATCCTTGTCACAGAGAAACGGGGGAGAGGTAGAAGCAGAAAACTATCTCATTCTAGAAGTGATAACAGAAGGAAATCTAGGGGTGAAGCTAGAACTCCTAAGGCAGAGAGGCAATGTTACTATTGTGCCACCAAAGGTCACTTCAGGTATGAGTGTTGAACACTGAAGAGGGATGAGAAGAATAACTGTGTACTAGAAGACATGGCAAAGAGGAACGAAAACTCAGGCAGAGATACTACCGCACTAGTCGATGATGGTCTAGTGGGAAGTATGTCGTCAGGCGTGGTAATCTTGTCTTAGTACCTCATGCCGAGGATCTGAGTGGGTGATAGATACAGGAGCATCCTATCCGCCACAATCAAGACGGGGATTTTTTCACTACTTACAGCTGTGGTGAATATGGTGAAGTGAAGATGGGCAATAGTGGAGTCTCGAAGATTGCAGGCATTATGGATGTTCATATAGAAACCAATGTCGGATACACCTTGACACTCAAGGATGTAAGACATGTCCCTGACATTAGACTAAGCCTAATTTCCGCTAGAAAGTTAGATAATGATGGCTTTGTAAACTCGTTTGGCAACGGGGTATGGAAATTGAGAAGAGGTTCCATATAGTAGCAGCCAAAGAGAAGAAAACTTGCTCTCTTTACAAAACACAGGCTAGTTTGTGTAAAGCAAAAGTAAATGCGGCAGAAGATGAAGCTTCCTCTGAACTATGGCACAAGAGACTATGTCATATGGGCGAAAAAGGCAAGGAAGTTCTTGTCAAGCAAAAGGCCTTGCCAGACATCAAAGGTACACATTTAAATAGATGTACTCATTGTTTGGTAGGAAAGCAACACAAGGTGTCTTTCTAATGATTCCCGTCTCATAGAAAGGACAACGTCCTTAAACTAGTGCACATAGATTTATGTGGTCCTATAAAAGTAAAGTCCCACGGGAAAGCTTTATACTTTGTGACCTTCATTGATGATCCGTCAAGAAAGGTATGGGCATATAGTCTAAAGACCAAGGATGAAGTACTTGGTGTGTTTGAGAAATTCCATAGCATAGTGGAAAGAGAGACAAGGAAGCTTTTGATGTGTATTCGCTCAGATAATGGGGGTGAGTACATTGGGCCGTTTGAAGAGTATTGCCAGAGTCATGGGATTCGTCATGAGCAGACTGTTCCCAAAACTTCGCAACAAAATGGTATAGCCGAGAGGATGAATCGTACCATTGTAGAGAAGATGAGATGCATGATGTCTCACTCTAAGCTACCTAGAAGCTACTGTTAGAAGAAATGCGCACGGCCGTACATGTGATCAACCTATCGCCGTCAAAGCCTCTAAATAGTAACTATCCAAAAAGAGTATGGTCAGGCAGAGATGTTGATTATGGATACTTGAGGGTATTTGGGTGCAGGGCATTTGTGCATATTCCGAAGGATGAGAGATCCAAGCTTGACGACAAAGCCAAGCAGTGCATTTTTCTGGGTTATGGGGATGAGAAGTTTGGCTACAAACTCTATGATCCGACTAATAATAAGGTAATCCGAAGTCGAGATGTTGTATTCTTGGAAGACCAAACCATAGCAGATTTCGAGGAGGGTGAGAAGCTACAAGCTTTCACTAATAATCTTGTTGATTCATAACCAAAAGTTCCTACTGTGGAACGTGCAGAAGGCATTGAGAATGCAGAGAACCATGGGCTTGAAGCTCATGATGATGATCTTATTGCTCATGATGGGATAGAACCTATTGATATAGAAGATGCAGATGACGTGCATGAACCACCACCAGAGCAAGCAGAAGTGCATCCTCCTGAGGCACCAGCAGATGGGGTAAGGAGGTCAGACAAAGAGAGACAAGCTTCAACCAGGTATCCACCACATATGTATGTTTTACTATCTGATGGTGGAGAACCTATGTACTATCAAAAGGCTCTTGAAGGTACAGACAAAGAGAAGTGGTTGGAGGCCATGCATGATGAAATGGATTCTTTGCATAAGAATCACACTTATGAGTTAGTTGAGAAATCGGAAGGAAGAAAAATTTTCAAGAATAAGTGGATCTACAAAGTCAAGCATGGGGGGAATAATCCACACCCAAGGCACAAACCTCACCTTATTATGAAGGGATTTGGTCAAAGGAAAGGTATTGACTTTGATGAGATTTTCTCTCCTGTAATGAAGATGACTTCTATCCAGGTGGTATTGGGTATGACCACAAGTATGAACTTAGAAGTTGAGCAGTTAGATATTAAGACAACTTTTCTTCATGGAGACCTTGAAAAAGATATCTACATAGACCAGCCAGAGTGGTTTGAGGTCAAAGGCAAGGAGCACCTAGTATGCAAGCTGATAAAGAGCTTATATGGGTTGAAGCAGGCACCGAGACAGTGGTACATAAAGTTTGATTCCTTTATGGTGAAGCAAAGATATAAAAAGTCTACTTTCGATCATTATGTGTTTGTTTAAAAGTTTGCATATGGGGATTTCATAGTGCTCTTGTTGTATGTGGATGATATGTTGATAGTTGGCCCGAACATCAACAAAATATCCAAGCTGAAGAAAGACTTGAGTAAGTCTTTTGAGATGAAGGATTTGGGTCAAGCAAAACAGATACTTGGGTTGTGGATCACTCATGACAGAAAGAGTGGGAAGTTGTGGCTTTCTCAATAAAGCAACATTGAGAAGGTGTTGAAAAGATTCAACATGGATCAAGTGAAGCCAGTCAGTTGTCCGCTTGGTGGCCAGTTCCACATGACCAAAGAGATGTGTCCAAAGGGTGAGCATGAATAGAGTCAGATGGAAAAGATTCATTATGCATCCACAGTAGGCAACTTGATGTATGCAATGGTGTGTACAAGACCGGATATTGCTTTTGCCGTTGGTGTTGTAAGCTGATTTCTATCAAATCTGGGTAAGGAGCATTGGGAAGGTGTTAAGTAGATATTGAGATATTTCAAGGACACTTCCAAATCATGCTTGTGTTTTGGTGGAAGTAAGCCCTTACTTGAAGGCTACACTGATGCAGACATGGCAGGTGATGTTGACTAGATGAAGTCCACCTCTGGTTATCTGGTTACTTTTGTAGGGGGAGCAGTTTCTTGGCAATCTAAGTTGCAAAAGTGTGTTGCCCTCTCCACTACAGAAGCTGAGTATATTACAGCCACTAAGTGTTGCAAAGAGATGTTATGGATGAAGAGGTTCTTCGATGAACTAGGGCTAAAGTAGAAACAATTTGTAGTTCTATGTGACAGTCAGAGCGCCATCCATTTAAGCAAGAATCTGAGTTTTCATTCTAGATCCAAGCATATACATGTGCGTTATCATTGGATTAGAGAAGTACTCAAAGACAAGCATTTATGTATCGAGAAGATCCATACCGACAAGAACAGGTCGGATATGATGTATAAAGTCTTACCAAAAGGTAAGTTTGATGTTTGTTGTGCTACTGCCAGAATGGTATCACACTCCTCTTGTTGATTTGGAAATTGTATGGAGGTATCCCCCCTCACTATTCAAGAGGGGGAGATTGTTAGAGTTATCCCTCACATGAGGAGAGAAACTAAAGTTCTGTTTGCATGAAGAAGTCAGAGTGCACGCGTGCTCAAATTGGTCTTGCCCAAGGCGCGCACGCGCCCATGCCGTGAACAACTTCCAGTACTTTTAGGGCGCGCGCGCTCGACATTGGCCTTGCCGAGAGCGCGCCCGCGCCCATGCCTATACTTGCATTCTAATTCGCTACAGTAACTGCAAATTTGGAATGGCGGTATATAAATAGAAATAAGGTTTTGGAAAACCTAAGCAATACAATTGAAACCCAATTTTGAGAGCAATCAAGATTGAGAGAGATAACATTTACAGAGAGACAAACCTGTAAGGAGAGAGGAGTGATCTAGTAAGGTGAGAGACTGAAAGGAGTGATTGTAATCTTCCTTTACACTTTATAAAAGGATTAGCTCTTGTGGAAGTAGGCACCATTGGCCGAACCACGGTATATCTTTGTGTTGTGGTATGCTTGTTCATCTCTTTACATTATTATCTGTTGTTAATAGTTGTTTAGATAGTTGGGCATGTTAGCTAGGTTGTAATTGATATTTAGATTGTTGTCTGGTGATTGTTGTTGGTCCTAGTACAAGTTATCTGTGTAGTGGGGATCGATTGGTATCGGTATTAACCCCAATATGGGGTTGGTGGGTATCAAAGGAAGTCGCCCAGACCTCAAAGTCATGTGCTACCCAGGTTTGTTGTACTTTCAGCTGGGCCTCTCTAACAGTAATTATAGAGACAGAGAGCCATCCGATGCAAGCCCTACTGATATGGATGTAGCTGATGGGTTCCAGTCAGCATCGGACACATAGAAGAGCTGACTTTTTCTCCAACAATTTCTATCAACAGGTCCCCTGCGCATCATACAAAATGCAAATGTGAGTACAAAGAATCATAGCTCTCTGAATTAAAAATGTATTGACTTCATGAAATATAAAAGCAATAGATTATAACAAAGAATCAATTGCTTTTAAGGCGAGTAAAGATGGCTTCGATAGATTATAGTTTTCGCAACCTTCAGGTTACAACTATAAGGAGGAATATCAAACCTTTTTACAGGTTTATGTTTGTCACATGCGTACTACTCTAGTACTAATGTCTAAATCAAAATACTTAATATCAAAATTATACTTGACAGTAAATGCATATGCATACACCAACAAGGGAGGAACGGGTTACAATGGAGGAGATGAACATGTTGCAGAAGTAGGTGTGTGTGCACAACTGAGCTCTGCACCCACCTTTTGCACGTACTTTGTGACTAACAATCTAGAGTGCATAGACTAGATGCCTTACGATGAAATACATGACTAGAGTACTAGTTTATTTTTGTTAATTGCTATTTTAGCAGTTATTTAACAGTTTTGCTTCCCAAATTGGAATCCTTGTGTCCCAAGGAATTTCTTACGTAAAATTAGGCATATTCCCCAATGCATTCAGAATATTTTTATAAGAACATATTATTTTCTTATTTAAAGTGTGTTGAGTTATTTTCAAAAAAACAAGTGATGAAGTTTGGAGTGACTTTGTGGTGGTTTAATCCCTTTACCTCTTTATGGGATAGTTGTTTAAGTAGAGAACTTTAGTTCCACATTGGAGAGGAAACACTAGTGGATAGTGTTTATAAGTGAAAGTTCCATACTAAGGGCGTGCCCTTAGGGTACAAAGATTTTTGGGTTAGGAGGGAGGACTCACACAAATCCACACACGTGCGTGCCGAACTGGGCCAGGCTCTGGCTTGAGGCCTCTTTTCCAATCCTTATCGGGAAACTGAAGCATTCCCCTACAATTCGGATCTAAGTGCTCCACGTTGTTTCTCTATAAATACTCCTATAACAGCAACCTATAGTATCTACTAAACAACTACGTTTTGGGAAATCATAAGATCAGTATCGTGGTTCTTCCTTTTCTTCTTTAGTTTATCTGCAGTAAACAAAGGAGAGCATAACTGGCTGTTGTATCCTGGAGGTTGACGCGCTTTGTCTGCATAAAGAGGAACAAACGTGAAACAACCTTAAAGAAAGCGTTTTGATTCGTGCCTCAACCAGCCTTCTTTATATTCACAGTTTGTTCTTGTTGCAGAAATTATATTCCAATAATTTTAAAGTTGTTTGACAATGGAACATGAATAAGGTAATCAGTCTTGGTCCCATAACAACAATAGCCATAATTGACCGTTCAAGTTTGCTGGTGAGCACTTTAAGCGGTGGAAGGTGAAGATGATGTTCTATCTGACCCTAGTGAAAGTGGAAACCGTTCTAACTGAACTGATTCTTGATGAAGATGTCCTACTAGAACCTATGCTATCTGTTGCTATTAATAATTGGATTGCTGCTGATTTCAAGTGTAAAAATTACATCATGAACTCGCTTGCTGATGATCTATATGACTTATACTCTAAACTTCCATCTTCTTCTGATGTTTGGGGAGCCTTGCAAAAGAAGTATGATACTGAGGAAGCTGGCTCCAAAAAATACGTTGTAAGTCGTTATCTTAAGTTTCAGATGGTAGATGACAAATCTGTTATGTCTCAATGCCATGACCTACATATTATTGTTCATGAGATACTTTCAGAAAGGATGAAAATTGACGGGCAATTTCAGGTTGTTGTCGTCATTGATAAGCTTCCTCCCTCTTAGAAGGATTTCAGGAACATACTAAGGCATAAGTCTAAGGAGTTTTCAATGGAGAGTCTTATTATGAGACTCCATATAGAAGAAGAATCACGGAAACATAACCTTAATGAGGAAGTTTCCATGTCATCTGCTAAGGCTAAGGTTAATGTGGTAAACCAACAAACCAGTAAGACTAAATCTAGTTTGAAACCTAATAAGAAAGCCATAAAGAACAAACTTGTTAACAAGAAAGCTCCACAAAATTAGAACTAGAATCAGGTGCATATGAATCAGAAACCACCCGTTGACATGTCAAAAGTTGTCTGTTATACTTGCAAGAAGAAGGGGCATTATGCTAAGAACTGTAAGTTTCGTAAAGTCAATGAGGCTAATGTTACTGAGGAACCTTTTGTTGTTATGATAACTAAGGTTAATTCTGTTAATGTCTGTGAGGGGTGGTGGGCTGATATTGGTGCTTCTAGGCACGTTTGCTATAATAGGAACTGGTTCAAGAGTTATACCATAACTACAAAGCAGGAAGTTCTACTTGGTGATAATCATGCAACCAAGGTTCTGGGTACTGGTGATGTTGAGCTGCAGTTCACTTCTGGGAAGAAATTGCTGTTAAAGGATATGCTTCATACTCCTGAGATTAGGAAGAATTTGGTTTCTAGTTTTATTTTGAATAAGGCTGGTTTTCAGCAAGTTATAGGTAGTGATCAATATGTGATCACTAAGTCTGTGGTTTTTGTTGGTAAGGGTTATGCATGTAATGGGATGTTTAAGTTGAATGTTGTTGATTTGAATAAAACTTCTACTTCTGCTTACATGATCTCTTGTTCTGTTAATGTTTGGCATAGTAGATTATGTCATATTAATAGGAAGTATGTTAAGAACATGAGCATCCTTGGTTTAATTCCTAACTTGAATGATGATTTTGCACACTGTGAATCTTGCACTAAGGTGAAAATCACAAAGAAGCCTCACAAATCAGTTGAGAGAAGTACAAGTCTGCTAGACTTGGTACATACTGATATCTGTGAGATTGAAGGAGTTCTGACTAGAGGTGGTAAAAGATATTTTATTACTTTTATTGATGATTGCTCGAAGTTTGCATATGTTTATTTGCTGAAGAATAAAAGTGATGCGTTTGATGCTTTTAAAGCGCGCTTATATACTTGAGGTTCAAAATCAGCATGAAATACAAGAACATTAAAGTAATTCAAAGTGATAGAGGTACTAAATATGGTTCTGCTGATTTTGACCTTCTCTTGCAATCACATGATATAATCCATGAGACGACAACTCCTTATTCACCTGAAATGAATGGAGTAGCTAAACGTAAGAACAGAACTCTTGAGGAATTAACTGTTGCTATGTTACTTAGTTCTGGAGCACCCTCAAATTTATGGGGTGAAACTGTTTTGACTGTATGCTGTGTGCTGAATAGAATTGCTAATTCTAAGACAAAGGCTACACCTTATCAGCTATGGAAAAACAGGAAGCCTAATTTGAGTTACTTCAGAACATGGTGATGTCTGGCTTTTGTAAGGAAGCATGATCCCAAGATCTCAAAGCTTGAGAGCAAAGCTTATGAGTGTGTCTTTCTAGGCTATGCTATGAACAGTAAGGCCTACAGGTTTCTAGATATGAAGACTAATGTCTTGTTTGAATCATCTGATGCTGAATTTCTTGAAAACAAGTTTCCATAGCTATCTAGAAAATAGTGGGGGTGCGTCTTCCTCCAAGGCACCTACTTCTGATGTTTCTGACACTTATATACCTGGATTACATGACTGAGACATTGTTACAGAATCTGAACCGAGAAGATGTAAGAGAGCAAGGGTTGTTAAGGAACTGGGACCCGATTTTGTCACTTTTACTTTAGAAGGAGATCCCTCCTCCATTGAAGAAGCTCTCGCATCTTCTGACTCTAAGTTTTGGAGAGAAGCCATACAAAGTTAGCTTGATTCTCTCATGGATAACAAAACTTGAAAGCTTGTTGTTTTGCCTCCTGGTTGCAAGACTATAGGAAATATATGGGTTTTAAGAAGGACGTTTAAAACCGATGGTTCAGTGGACAAGTTTAAAGCAATGCTTGTTATCAAGGGTTTTTAACATAGAGAGAACTTTGATTTTTTTCGACACATATTCACCTGTTACAAGGATAACATCCATTAGAGTATTATTTTATGTTGTTGCTGTTCATAATCTTGTTATTCATCAGATGGATGTTAAGACAGTTTTTCTAAATGGGGATTTAGAAGAGGAGATTTACATGGATCAGCCAACAGGTTACGTGGAACCAGGTAAGGGTAAAAAGGTATGCAAATTACTTAAGTCACTTTATGGGTTGAAATAGGCACCTAAATAGTGGCATGAGAAATTTGATAACTTTATCATTACCAGTGGGTTCAAGATAAATGAAAATGACAAGTGCATTTATTATAAGTACTCTGATGGGATATGTGTTATTATATGCTTATATGTTGATGATCTACTAATCTTTGGTTCCAATTTACATGTTGTGAAAGAAACCAAGAACATGCTATCTTCTAACTTTGATATGAAGGACTTAGGAGAGGCTGATGTAATGTTGGAAATCAAAATTACAAGATCGACTGATGGTATATAGCTGGATCAGTCACACTACATTGAGAAAATGTTGAAGAAGTATAACTACTTCAATTGCGTGGCTGTTAGTACTCCTTTTGATCACTATGTTAAATTATTTGCGAATAATGGTGAACCTGTGAATCAGAATGAATATGCAAGTATCATTGGTAGTTTGAGATATGCTACAGATTGTACTAGACCTAACATTGCCTATGCAGTAGATGTTCTTTGCAGGTATACTAGTAATCCTGATGCTAAGCATTGGCGAGCAATTGATAGGTTAATGAGATACCTAAAGGGAACCATTGATTTGGGTATTCATTATCAGAGATATCATGCTGTTCTTGAAGGGTATACAGATGTTAACTGGAACACTCTCTTAGAAGACTCTAAGGCCACCAGTGGCTATGTGTTTAGCATTAGTAGAGGTGTTGTATCTTGGAAGTCCAAGAAGCAGACCATTATAGCACAGTCTACCATGGAGTCTGAACTGATTGCTTTGGCTGGTGCAAGTGAGGAGGTTGGTTGGTTACGAGATCTTCTCACTCATATTCCGGTTTGGCATAAACCGGTACCAGCCACTTTGATACATTGTGATAGCTTTGCTGCTGCTATCGGCATTGTCCCTGATAAGTTTTATAATGGTAAATCAAGACATATTCATCGTAAACATAGCACTGTCAGGGATTTTATATCTAAAGGTGCAGTGACTATTGATTTTGTGAGATCTGATGATAATCTAGCAGATCCATTTACCAAAGCTTTGGCCAAAGAAAAACTGTGGACTACTGCCAGAAGCATGGGACTGAAGCCAATCAAAAGATGAACATCTATGATGGTAATCCAATCTAGGGACTGGAGATCCCAAGAACTAGGTTCAAATGGAAGAACGTACAAGTCATAGAATGTTAGTTGTGAGACATGCATTGTTACTTATCTATCCCGTAGTTGGATAGCAAAATGTATGAAATCCTGTAGCGATAAATAAAGGTTGAGGTTTTCTGGGAAAAACTTTTAATGAAGTTCTATGGTCCTTATGGGTGGAGTGCATAGCTACAGGAGCACTCTTGATAGACTCACCTAGTGAATGTGAAAGTAGAGGCCGCTTTCTATAAGAATGAGGGCTGATTCTCTAGATCATTCATGAATCCAGGAAGAGAGCACAGGGCCTTTAATGTGCAGAACATGAAAGGAGAACACTGGATATGTTTTGCGTGATTATAACTTATTGTATACTCAAGACCTAAGTTTAAGACTTAGTCACTTATGGCTCTTATACTTTGAGTAATTTTCACTATGTAAAGGTTTAAGTCTTGGACACCTTCATTTATGAATAACATGTTGATACTGATATTGATTACCCTTAAGTATATTTTCTATTTTGTTTTAATAAAAAATAAGTGGGGGATTGTTGAGTTATTTTCAATAAAACAAGTGGTGAAGTTTGGAGTGACTTTGTGGTGGTTTGATCCTTTGACCTCTTTGTGGGATAGTTGTTTAAGTAGAGAACTTTAGTCCCACATTGGAGAGAAAACACTATCGAATAGTGTTTATAAGTGAAAGTCCCATACTAAGGGCGTGCCCTTAGGGTACAAAGGCTTTTGGGTTAGGAGGGAGGACTCACACAAAGCCACACACGCGCTAAACCGAACTGGGATCTGGCTTGAGGCCTCTTTTTTATCATTTATCTTCTTTTTGGTAAACTATTTCCGGATAAGTTTGGAAACATAATTGGATATGGATTGGGAAACAGAAACGTGATGGACTTGTAGAATCCAATCCTTATCGAGAAACTGAAGCAGTTCCCTACAATTCGGATCTACTAAGTGCTCCACGTTTTTTCTCTATAAATACTCCTATAACAGTAGGCTATAGTATCTGCTAAACAACTACTTTCTAAACTACATTTTGGGCAATCATAAGATTAGTATCGTGGTTCTTCCTTTTCTTCTTTGGTTTATCTGCAGTAAACAAAGGAGAGTATAACTGGCTGTTGTATCCTGGAGGTTGACGCGCTTTGTCTGCACAAAGAGGAACAGATGCGAAACAACCTTAAAGAGAGCGTTTCGATTCATGCCTCAACCAGCCTTCTTTATATTCACAGTTTGTTCTTGTTGTAGAAATTATATTCCAATAAAGTGTGTTGATTTTAGAGTTTATCCCAAATCCCATTCCCCACCTAGAAAATCAGGGCTTAAATCAGCCTTAATTTCATCATTGTGGTGATTCAAAAGTTGCTTCCACCTTCAAAACCCATCACCATATGAAACAAAAGTAAACTAATAGAAACTTTACATATAAGTGAGGCAAAAAAAATAATAGAAATAAAAAAATCAAATCGTATATTCTGTTGATATAGCTCTCAGTATCATAACAATAAAGAAAATAGAAAATAGCTTGTGGAAATTTCGTTGGCCTTCCGCATCTAATTTACCTTTAACTAAAGTTCAATCCAAGGTAAGCATTCTGGAGTAAAGAAATTATATGATAAAGGATGTTGAATCTATATATTACCTCCATTTTGTTGTTTATCCAAAGTACATCCTAAATTGTTTACTCCGGGGTAGCCATCAAAGATCGGCTTGAAGCGAGTAGTGGAACAACATTAGCTCCAATAGGATTCCATTTTATATCAGAAATACCAACAGTCTCCACATGATGAAACAAGTCGAGATTGCCCTGATGAGCATCAATAGCAAAAAGTGATATGCTTCCAGAACGATTAGGATGATCACCTTCTTGTAATGTGTATGTAGAAACAGCTAGAACATGGTGGAATGAGTCATGCGGGCAAAACTCTACTGCATCAATTGTAAGATGCAAGAAGAGAATCTAATCAACTAAGCTTCTTCTTTATTCCATTCTTTATTCCATTAATGGTGGTTACACTGTTCATTCTCTCTCTCTCTTTCCGTTTACATGCGAGAAATAGAAAAAGTAAAGTGTGTCAATATGAATCTGTCCTTCTCTCTTTTGTCTCCACTCCTTTTATAGTTGCTCTACATGTGTCCATCCAATAGCTTTTTGACATGTGTCCCTCCTTGTCTTTTTTTCCTTTGTACCTGAAATTTATCATGAATATATCGGTCATCATGCCGATATTGCATTAAAACTTTATTGAAATAATGGCAAATATCGGTATATACGATATTTGGCCACCACATCGCCCCCTCTCGAAATTTTCAAATTTTACAAGTGAAAATTTGAAGATTTCGAGAAGCAATAGAAAATAAACTTCAAATTCGTCATTTTTTTTTATTATTTTTTTATTTTTTATTATTATTTTTTTTTTAAACTGTTCATCGACATTGTTCATCCGATATATTCTTTTATCCGATACTTCGCATCCGCATTTTGCATATACACTATTCATCCAATACTATTCTTTTATCCGATACTGCACATCCGATATCTGATATTGTGCATCTGATATATCCGATGTTGTGCATCCACCGATATATAATTTTGAAATGAAATTTCCTATACCCCAAAAAAGGAGTATCAACTGATACTTAATTATATAACTTTGAAATGAAATTTCCGATACCCAAAAAAGGAGTATCAACTGATACTTAATTATATAACTTTGAAATGAAATTTATGATACCCAAAAAAAAAAGGAGTATCAACTGATACTTAATTATATAACTTTGAAATGAAATTTCTGATACTCCAAAAAAGGAGTATCAACTAATACTTAATTATATAACTTTGAAATGAAATTTCTGATACCCCAAAAAAAAAGGAGTATCAACTGATACTTAAATATATAACTTTGAAATAAAATTTTTGATACCCTAAAAGAGGAGTATCCACTGATACTTAATTATATAACTTTGAAATGAAATTTCTGAGACCCCAAAAAAGGAGTATCAACTGATACTTAATTATATAACTTTGAAATGAAATTTTTGGTATCCCAAAAAAGAAGGAGTGTCAACTGATACTTAATTTTATAACTTTGAAATGAAATTTATGATACCCCCAAAAAGAAGGGAGTATCAGTTGATACTTATATCATATATAAACTTGAAAATTTTGATATCCGATATGACATCTTTATACGTGAAAATTTTGAAATACGATATGACATCTTTGTAAATGAAAATTTTGACATCCTTGTATATGAAAATTCTGAAATCCGATATGACAACTTTGTAAATGAAAATTCTGACATCCGATATGACATCTTTGAATATGAAAATTCTGACATCCGATATGACATCTTTGTATATGAAAATTTTGACATCCTTGTATATGAAAATTCTGTCATCCGATATGACAACTTTGTAAATGAAAATTCTGACATCCGATATAACATCTTTGCCAATAAAAATTTTGACATCCGATATGACATCTTTGTAAATAAAAATTCTGACATCCGACATGACATTTTTGTATATGAAAATTCTAATATTTGATATGACAACTTTGCCAATGAAAATTTTGACATCCGATATGACATCTTTGCCAATGAAAAATCTGACATCCGATATAACATCTTTGCCAATGAAAATTTTGACATCTTATATGACATCTTTGTAAATGAAAATTTTGACATCCGATATGACATCTTTGTATATGAAAATTCTGATATCCGATATGACAACTTTGCCAATGAAAATTTTGACATCCGATATGACATCTTTGCCAATGAAAAATCTGACATCCGATATAACATCTTTGCCAATGAAAATTTTGACATCCGATATGACATCTTTGCCAATGAAAAATCTGACATCCGATATAACATCTTTGCCAATGAATTTTTTTTGACAATGTGCCTAATATCAACATTTCTGCGGATACCATGACTTTATGTGCCTAGTATTTGCCTTGGATTTTGATACTAGGTCTTTTGACGATATGCCTAATATCAACATTTCTGCAGATACTAGGACTTTATGTGCCTAGTATCTGCCTTGGATTTTGATACTAAGGCTTTTGACGATATGTCTGATACCAACATTTCTGCGGATACCAGGACTTTATATGCCTAGTATCTGCCTTTGATTTTGATACTAGGGCTTTTGACGATATGCCTGATACCAACATTTCTGCGGATACCAGGACTTTATGTGCCTAGTGTCTGTCTTGGATTTTGATACTAGGGCTTTTGACAATATGCCTGATACCAACACGTCTGTCGATACCCGGACTTTATTGACAATATGCCTAATACCAACACGTCTCCGGATACCAGGACTTTTTGGCAATATGCCTGATATCAACATTTCTGCGGATACCAGGACTTTTTGTGCCTAGTATCTGCCTTAGATTTTGATACTAGGGCTTTTGACAATATGCCTGATACCAACATTTATGCGGATACCAAGACTTTTTATGCCTAGTATCTGCCTTGGATTTTGATACTAGGGCTTTTGGCGATATGCTTGATACCAACATTTCTGCGGATACCATGATTTTTTGTGCCTAGTATCTGCCTTGGATTTTGGTACTAGGACTTTTGACGATATGCCTGATACCAACATTTCTACGGATACCAGGATTTTTTGATGATATGGCTGATACCAACCTTTCTGCGGATACTAGGACTTTATGGGCCTAATACCCACATTTCTGCGGATACAAAGGCTTTAAATTGAATTTGAAATAGAGTTTGAAATAGGATTTTGATAATTAAATTTTTTGAATTTGAAATAAAATTTGGTTTTCATAAAATGAATTTTTTAATCCGAAATGGTATTTTGACAATATAAATTTTTAAATTTGGAATAAAATTTGATTTTGGTAAAAGAAATTTATGAATCCAAAAAGGGATTTTGACAATTAGAATTTTTGAATTTGAAATAGGATTTGATAAATGAAACTTTGGATAAAAGAAAATTTTGAGCTCTTAATCCAATCTTCAATCTCCAATTGATCGATCCATATTGTCATTAAAAAGTCGCCCCCAAGCGATAATTTCATATCGGTATTTTCTTCACCTTAAAACATTAATGAAATATCAGAGATATAATTTTTGTCCCCAAGACCCCAAGTGATGAATATATGCCGCCCCCAAGTGATTATTCTATACCAGCTCCGAATTATTGACCTATATCGGCCTCGACAATATAAGATTTTGGTTGAGATTGTCTCCAAGTGTTTGGTCGATATGAAAAGTCAGCTCCTGTGAACTATTGTACCTCCAACCCTCCAAGTGATCAATTGGACACCCAGTATTGAAATATCAAATTTATATCAGATTTCCATCATATCGGATTTCCCTTAATACTCCCATATATCCTTAGATATATATTATAGCTATACCCTCTTGCTCTATTTTTCAAGGCTTTACAGAGTCTCCAACTTTTTCTAAACTCTAATACTAATTACGGAAAAAAAAAATCCCAAATCTTTAGATATATATTATAGTTATACCTTCACCAATCTATTTTTTGGAGCACTCTCGAGACTCCAATTTTTTCTAAACTCTATTACTAATTATAAAAAAGTTTCACAGAATGTCCAACTTTTTCTAAAACATATAGCTAATTACGAAAGAAAAAAAACTAAATTGCAAAAAATAATATTTTCAACCAAAAATAATTTTCCTAAAATTCTTACGCTACAAAGAATAGTTTCCACACTAATCTCAGACGAAGTTTAACATAACAAAGTTTCTTTCTAGAAAATGATAATGAAACAATGAAAGAACAAATGAAAAAATGAATTGAGTTGCTTGAACATTTACTTTATGCATTTGTTAACCACACATGTAACTGGAAAAAAGGGGAAAAAATAAACTAATCATAAAATAAGTAATAATGTACACCAAAAACAAATAAAATTGTATTGTATGCAATATATATATGGGCATAACAAATAAAGTTGAATCAATTTGAGGTGTAAAATTTAGTCATAGTTAAGGATTTCAAAAACCACATGCCACAATAATTACGATATATTCTAATTAAATTTATGAATTTTATAATTTCTAATTTTAGCGGAATAACGAGATTCAGTTAAAATGGATGTTGGCTTAAATAAATTATATAACTATTGATTTAGTTAAAATAGACGTTGGGCTTAAATAAATTATATACCAAACCAAAACAAATTACATGTGAAAAATTAAATTATATAAAAAAAATAACATCACAAAATATATAATAGCAATTGGCCAATAATAACAAATATTTTCAAATATATATAATACTGCATGAAACTAACGTCAAAGAACAATTATCGAGAAACAGAAAACTAGATGCAAATGTATTGAAGTAACCTCAAATAATATTTAACAAGAAATCGGAAATTGGATGCACATGCAAACATTAAACTAATAAACTAATCTTAAAAATTAATTAATAGACAATCAGAATATTGATACAACTGCATTAAACTAACTTCAAAAAATAATTAACTGAAAATCAAAACTTGGATGCAAATACATCAAACTAACACCAACAAATAATTGTCGGAAAATCGGAAACTGGATGCAAATGCATTGAACTAACCCTCAGAGATTAAATTACGGGGAAATCGGAAATTGGATGCAACTATATTGAACTAACCTAAAAAAAATAACTAAATTGCAAAAAGCAATATTTTCAACCAAAAACAATTTTCCTAAAACCCTTACGTCACAAAGAATAGTTTCCACACTAATCTCAGACGAAGTTTAACATAACAAAGTTTCTTTCTAGAAAATGATAATGAAACTACGAAAGAACAAATGAAAAAAAATGAATTGAGTTGTTTGAACATTTACTTTATGCATTTGCTAACCACACATATGACTGGGAAAAAAGGGAAAAAAAAGTAAACTAATCATAAAATAAGTAATAGTGTACACCAAAAACAAATAAAATTGTATTGTATGCACTATATATATGGGTCTAACAAATAAAGTTGAATCAATTTGAGGTGTAAAATTTAGTCATAGTTAAGGATTTCAAAAACCACAGGCCACAATAATTACGACATATTCTAATTAAATTTATGAATTTTATAATTTCCAATTTTAGCGGAATAACGAGATTCAGTTAAAACGGACGTTGGCTTAAATAATTTATATAACTATTGATTTAGTTAAAGTAGACGTTGGGCTTAAATAAATTATATACCAAACCAAACCAAAATAAATTACATATGGAAAATTAAATTATACAAAAAATAACATTACAAAATATATAATAGCAAAAAAAAAAAAAAAACCCCCAATAATAACAAATATTTTCAAATATATATAATCTTTGGATGAAACTAACGTCAAAAGAACAATTAATGAGAAACAAAAACTAGATGCAAATACATGAACTAACCTCAAATAATATTTAACGGAAATCGGAAATTGGATGCACATGCAAGCATTAAACTAATCTTAAAAATTAATTAATGGACAATTAGAATATTGATACAACTGCATTAAACTAACCTCAAAGAATAAATAACGGGAAATCAAAACTTGAATGCACATACATCAAACTAACACCAACAAATAATTATCAGAAAATCGGAAACTGGATGCAAATGCATTGAACTAACCCTCAGAGATTAAATTACCGGGAAATCGGAAACTGGATGCAACTGTATTGAACTAACCTAAAAAAAATAACTATAAATTGGAAACAGGATGCAAATGCGTGAAACTAATCTTTACAAATAATTAATGGGAAATCGGAAACTGGATGCAACTACACTAAACTAATTTCAAAAAATAAATTTGATGCAAATGCATTGAACTAACCTCAAGAAATAATTAACGGAAAATCAGAAATTGGATGCAAATTCATTGAACTAACCTCAAACAATAATTAACGGAAAATCAAAAACTAGATGCAAATACAACCTCATCGAATAATAAACAAGAAATCGGAAACTGGCCGGATGCAAATGTATTAAACTAATCTAAAAAAATGATTAACGGAAAATCGGAAACTAGATGCAAATGCATTTAACTGAGCTCGAAGAATAATTAGCAGTAAATTGGAAATTGGATGCAAATGCATTAAACTACAGCAAAGAATAATTAACAAGAAATCGGAAACTGGATGCAACTGCATTGAACTAACCTCAAAAAATAAAAAACATAAAATCAGAAATTGGATGCAAATGAATTGAACTAACCTCAAAATATAGTTGTGTTATATGTTGTGGGAATGTCTCGATAAGTATAGTTTTGCATTTAAAACGGTATTTATCTAATCTTTTTTCGTATAATTGGGAACACCTTGCTATTCAAGTAGCTTCAATATGAACTTTATCTTATTAGACAATTTCATAAAATTTCAATCAAACTTCTATTATTAAACAACAAATGAAGTTGAAGGGTTTTATCAATGGCGAGGCTTTTTTTTTTTTTTAATAGAGAGTACGTGAGGTTTTCATGTTATAAGTAATTTGGATGAGTAAACAATATAATATATGTATATAATAGTTATGCATATATAGTTGAATATATTTTTCAGAATAATTAATATGACAAGACCCGTTCGTAGATAATCTTTGAAGATCCCACATAGTGAGTCAGGTATATAATTTAAAGAATAATTAACGGAAAATCGGAAACTGGATAATGTTTGATGATCCAATATAGTAAATCAAGCATAATTTATTTTTATGTCATGTTTGCAAGGACACTACATATGGATAAGTAGAAAGTTGGTATTACACACCACATTGGATAATTAAAAAGAAATCGAAAACTGGATTCAAATACATTGAACTGAGCTCAAAGAGTAATTAACGGAAAATTAAAAACTTTATGCAAATGCAATAAACTAAACTCAGAAAGTAATTAATTAGAAATCGGAAACTGGATGCAACTGTATTAAACTAACGTCAGATAATAACTAATGGGAAATTAGAAATTGGATGCAAATACTTAAAAAATATTTAACAGCAAATCGGAAACGGTATGCAAAAATGCATCAAACAAACCTCAAATAATAATTAACGATGAATCAGAAACTGGATGCAAATGCATTGAACTAACCTCAAAATATAATTAACAGGAAATCAAAAACTAAATGCAACTGTATTGACCTAACCTTATAGAATAATTGACGGAAAATCAGAAACTACATGCAAATACATTAAAATAACCTCAAAGAATAGTTAACAGAAAATTAGAAATCGGATGAAATTGCATCGAACTAATTAAAATCTCAAAGCATAAATAATCATAAATCATAAACTAGATGCAGATGTATTGAACTAACCTTAAAGAGTTATAAATGAAAAATCGAAAGTTGTATGCAAATATAATGAACTAATCTAAAGACTAATTACTTGAAATATAGAAACAAAAAAAATGGATGTAAATGCAATTTTGAACTAACCTCAATGAATAATTAACGGAAATCATAAATTTGATGCATTTGCATTGAACAAACCTCAAAAAAATAATTAAAGAAAATCGAAAACTTGCTGCAAATGCATTAAACTAACCTCGAAAAATAATTAATGGAAAATCATAAATTGGATGCAACTGTATTGAACTAACCTCAAAAAATAATTAACGGAAAATAGAAAACTGGATGTAACTGCATTAAACTAAAATCATATATTAACTAACAGGCCGAAAAATCAGAAATTGGATGCAATATCCTTGATGAATATTTAACGGAAAATCAGAAACTGGATGTAAATGCATTAAAATAACCTTAAAGAATAGTTAACTAGAAATCAAAAACCGGATGTAACTACATCGAACTACCCTCAAAGCATAAATAACTGGAAATTGATTGGAAACTAGATGCGAACTAACTTCGAAAAGTAATTAACGGGAAATCAGAAACTGGATGCAGATGTATTAAACTAACATCAAAGAGTAATTAACGGAAAATTGGAACCTTAATGCAAATACAATTAACTAATCTCAAAGAGTCATTAACGAAACATTGAAAACTAGATGGAACTGCACTGAATTAATTTTAATGAATAACTAACGGAAAATCGTAAACTTGGTGCAACTGCACTAAACTAACCTCAAATAATAATTAACGGAAATCAAAAACTTGATCTGACTACATTGAATTAACCTCAAAGAATAATTAATGGAAAATCGGAAACTAGATCCAACTACATACATTGAACTAGCCTCAAAGAATAATTAATGTAAAATTAGAAACTTGATGCAAATGCATTGAACTAACCTCGAAATATAATTGTATTATATACAGGGAGAATATAATATCTCGACAAGTATAGTTTTGCATTTTAAGTAGTACTTATTATAATTATTTTATTATGATTGAGAATGTCTTGCTATTTAAGTAGATTCAATATTATCTTCGCCACATTGAGCATTCTCACAAAATTTCAATCAAATTTCTATTATTAAACATAACAACCAAAATAAATCGACGGGTTTTACCAAGATTTGGTGCTTTCGTTTGATAGAGAGTGGTGCAAAAAATTTAAACAAGTGATTAATATAATTTTCATATCTCATAACTATGAATAGTTGCTAATATTTTTTAGAATAATTTAATATAACGACACCCGTTCGTAGGACGGGTTCGAAAGCTAGTTGAACTTTATATCGCTAAGACTTATTGACTTTATATCGGCTATCTTCTTTGTTCCTCAAGAAAAACAGATAAATCAACAAAACCAAATCTCAAATGCTTAACCAAACCTCTGAAAAATTCATTTTATTCATATTGGCCTTCCTCTTCAATTGTTTCTTTCATATCGGCCACTAAAAAATTTCCTTGTATCTGCTAGCAAGTGTCAAATTAATTAAAACTTCAAAAATTCACCAAATCCTTATCCTGTATCTGCTTTTACCCAATTCACCCAATTCACAAAATCCTTATCACAAAGTCCATTCTGCTTGATTTTGGTTTTTCCTCAACTCTCAATGGAAACCAAGCAATTATATCAAGCTTTAATATAACCCCTCTTCTCCAACAACCTCAAAATTTTATTTTCGAAACAGGAGTATCCAAATACTAGAAATTGGGCTCTAGACACTTTCTTTAGTGTCTTTTTTGTCTAGAGAAAGACCAATATTATCTTTTGATTCTACTCCAATTTTAACAACATGTCACTTTTTGGGTGTATTAACTGTTTTTAAAACTTCTTATTTTTCCTTTTTACCCCTTTCATTTGTAGCGCCAATTTCTTCCACAAATAAATAATCTGAAAATCTAATGTGCTGTAAGTGTAGGTGTGTGTGTCAATCGAGGCCACTCATCGAGGGCAAGGGTGCGTGTGTATTGCTCCAAGATGTACTGCAATCAAATAATACAATTGTCTTAAAAAAAAAACCCATTTGTCCTTTCACAATTTCACAATTTGAATTACATCAAACAAAGCTTAAACATGATATTCAAAAATTATCGGAGATGCATTTTAAATTGTTAAAGTTTGTATTGAAATTAGTTGTAATCAACATACATTTTTTTCGTTTTTTGAAGTTGATGTTTTCCACATTGTTTTGGTCTCTAGAAATTCATCTCACTTTTAATTGGAAATTTGTAGATTTTGGATGAATTTTAGTTATTTTGATTAACCCACTACTCTTTTGGTAACCGGATTTAGTTAAGTAGTTTTTTTGTTGGTAGTTGGCTTCTTTAGTTGGGACTAATAAAAGAGGTCAAAATTGTAAAAGTCAGCCTCAAATTTGAGACAGATGTCAAATTTCAGTTTTTATGGAGGAAAAAAAAAAGTTTGTTATTTCCTCTGAACATAAGAAATTTGCGTATGTGTACCTATACCCAATTTTCTGTATCCAAATAAGGAAGTCCAATATCGATATTGCATATGCCCTCAAGAGTTAGGATATTGAAATTTTATCGATACCTACTATCGACTCCAAAAATGTTTTTCTCCATAAATGTTGTCCCATATGATCAACTCTTCTCCGCTCATTGATGTCGAATTAAAGAATGAAAAATCGAGACTTATTCTCATTTTCCATCACCAAATTTCTTGAATGTCTTCTTCCAAACCCAATCATTCACTTCTGAAACACCCACGCCAAATTTCTGAAACTGATACTCATATATCTGTACGAACAAAGCTTGTACTAGTATCGAAAATCAGGGAGTTGGGTATCGAAGTTGGGTTGTTGTCTAACTCGATCTCAATATCGAAATTTTGCTGTATTGAACTTGGTTGTTGAGGTTGGTATCAAACTTTCTAAATTTGGTTTGGTATCAAATTTGTTTGTTGAATTTTGATTTAGTATCGAACTTGAAGTTGGGCATGGGTGTCGAACTTAGTCGCTGGGGTTTCGGTATTGGAATTTCTGTTGATAGGTATCGATATCGGTTATTTTGCTGTGGGTATCAGTATCGGTATCGAACTTTTGTCTGTTTAGAAACGCATGACGCCCCCAAGTATTGGTTCAGTATTATCTTCGAAGTTGGGTATCGGATTTTTTGGTTCAGTATTGTCTTCGAAGTTGGGTATCGGATTTTTTGTTGTGGGTATCAGGCATGGACTTTTGTTGGGTATCCTCCAGTATCGGTTATGAAATTGAACTGCATAAATTCCCAATATCCGCTCCAAGTTAAAAACATATGTTACCCCCCATGTAAACGAGTTATATCAGTCCCCAAATGATTTATCAATATCGGCTTTCACCAAATTCACAAAAAAATTTATCTCTGTCTCATTTCTTCAAATACAGCGAACCCCAATAATTATCTCAACCGACCATCTTCCCAAACAAGATTCATCATCACCACTTCATAACCAAATAACCCATTATTAATTTATATAATAGAAAATAAACTTAGAGAAAACAATTTAAGGTGGTTTTCAAGAAACCAAATTTAAGGAGTTTAAGAAAATTTTAGTTTGGATACCCCATCTTTTCCATCAGAATGCATCAGAGTGTATCATCACTCTCATGAAGCTTTAATAGTGGAAAGTAAGAAACATTTCATTGACCAATCAAACTCTCCTTCATCAGAACGTAGATTCGAAATCGAAGAAGAAGAAAAGCAAAGTTTTCTTGTCTTCGATGCACAGACGGCGCCAATGTAAGATGCAAGTAGAGAATCTAATCAACTAAGCTTCTTCTTTATTCCATTAATGGTGGTTACAATGTTCATTCTCTCTCTCTCTCTCCGTTTACATGCGAGAAATAGAAAAAGTAAAGTGTCTCAATATGAATCTGTTCTTCTCTCTTTTGTCTCCACTCCTTTTATAGTTGCTCTACATGTGTCCATCCAATAGCTTTTTTACATGTGTCCCTCCTTGTCCTTTTTTCCTTTGTACCTGGAATTTATCATGAATATATCGGTCATCATGCCGATATTGCATTAAAATTTTATTGAAATAATGGCGAATATCCATACCAATAACACCAAGCAATGATTACAAATCAGGAACCTTATTAAATACATTCTCATTTGCCTCTTTATGAGTCTAAGCAAGCATTCGTTGTTTGTGTTCAAATTCCCTTACTTGATTTTTTTTTACAAAAATAAAATTTCAAAAACTAATTACTCCTGGAAAGAAGATGTGCCTCGTCGGTTTATAAGGGTGCTGCTTGGTAAATTTTGAGTTTGTACGTAAGGATAAGCTTACATAACCCCCATGGTTAGAAATGAATACACTTCATTTTTATATGTGGCGTGTATATACTATATGCGCACGCAGCCTAACTTCAGCCGCAACATGACTGCAACCAGTTCTTACTAGAATAACTGCATAGCAATGGGCATGAGCGGAGGTATATATATATATATAGATGAAGTTAAAGGGTAACAGTTTTCCTAGAAAACAAACTATCCAAGTTAATACAAAACAGGAACATGTACAGCGAGGATATGGGAAAATTTTAACACCTTCAAGAACCTAATGAATTTTTTTGTTTACATAGGCAGGGCATTGCCATTACTATTATGGAAAAAACTTTCCATGGAAGTCGTTGAGGGTAGATTTATGCAAATATTCATCTACGATTCCTATAGTTTACTGATGTTGTTATAGGGTATTATTCAAGTATATGGAAATGCAGCTCATCCTATTCGTCAAATGCAATCACATAATTAAGTAAGCATTAAATTCAAAAGCTAAGAATATCAAGTCTGCATATCATAAAGAGCAAAGAGAATCACATCCAGTTGACTTCCGAGAAGAACATTGGTGCGGTGAGAACAAGCCTTATACTGGGATAGAGTAGAGTTGAGGATCATATACAGACATGGTATGCAGAAGGACAAAAAAAAATGTAGTATGGTATCACATTTAGCATCCCTGATTACAATTTTCTGAAAAGGATGGTATAGAGCCTCTATAAAATAGAGGACACTAAAGTGCATCTATCATTTGACATATGTGTGCATTTTCATTTAATTCGAAAATTCTTACACACTTTTAAGCAGTTATTTTCCTTGGCTAAACGTATAAGTTGCAGTATTCATTGAGATTTCCCATCATCTTCTTCAAATTTAATAGTCACTTACCCATACAGAATTATCCATGCTCTCTAAGGCAAGGTTATTCACTCCTTAAAGAGGACCATTGAAATTGGAGTCTTTACTGGTTATTCACTCCTAGCCACTGCTCTTGCATTGCCTGAAGACGGCAAGGTTGGTGGCTGCAAATCTTCCGTGTTAAAATATAAAAACGAGTAGCAGGAACGATATACCCTTTTACAAGTAGGTAAGTTACGATTTAAATTAGTCAGGCATCGAAAGAGTTGAGTTACCCTTTGATACTAGCTAATTGGCCCGGCTATTGCCGGGCTTACTACATTAATAGTGGATGATCTTATGATTAAGCTAGTTGAATACGAAACATGTTTACATTGTATTTCAATCATTGTTCTCACTGCAAAATAATCCATATATTGTTCACTTCTCTGTACTTTTAGAGATAAATCACATGACCCAAATACCAATATTAGAACTTAGTAGCCATCATCCACATCCTCATAATATTCCTAATAATATTCTTTGTAAATCGGATCTTCGCCATGAACTGATAATTGCCAACTGTATCCAGTATTTGAGTTAATTTAAGACGATATTTTATTTTGCTTTTCCTAATCCAGTTAGCATTCATTTGAGTGGTACCCCTAATCCATAAATCAGGCAGGAAAACTGTCGATTATTGATCTATATCATTCATGTGGAGTAACAAAAGTACTTTCGGGAAGTGTAGCATGGTTGTACCTTTGTAATATTGGAAGACCATATTCTCAAGCATGTCTTAGACAGATTGTTGGGCAACGGAATAATATTGAAAAGAATTTTTACAATTAGAGAACACTGTAAACACGATTATATTAATAGCGAGTGCTAATAGATTTCAACATCATTCTCACTTGTTACCAAAGATTAATAAAAACGGAAACAAATAAATGATGAATAAGAACTCCTAAATGTAAACTAAAATAAAAATCTCAATATCTCCAGGTGCCCATACCCAGAGTCACCAACATCTTTTTAAGACCTTGATCTTAAATTTTGACACTATCTAGTATCTATCTCAAAATTCGCCTGCACCACATAGTCTTAACTCAAGAAGTAGATATGATACCAAAAATGTCAGAGATAATAATTCAGCAATAATCTTACAATGCAACTTATATCTACCCCGTCGATTATTCCATTAGTCAGATAAAATCATAAATACAATTTTACCACTACCTGTTTCCATCCTTGAGGCTTCAGGCACTCGTAAGGAAGATGGATGCATGTAACAGGTTTCAAAGCACTTACAAATGAAAAGATGAGCCATTCATCATGGATTTTCATTAAGGATTACACCTTATTCTCGGCTTGAAGTGTGAAACACTTTTTGCTTCAGTTTTGGGATGTGGGCAAGAATAATGATCCTGTAAATAAAATAAAGTAGAAAAGGCAAATCAACAGACTTATTTACAAATACTTGTATCATAAAAAGAAATAATGAATAAAATCAATAAGAAAATTTTAAAAAAAAAATCTATATTCAACGTGAACTGTAAATCCCATATATAAATACTATACATCTACAAAGCCGAGATTGGCAACTGCAAAAGTTGTTATGAGCAGCAATGCGATATCAAGGTACAGGAATGTATGGACATCTTTTACTACAAACGGTTAGCCAGAACCAAAACTTTCAAATAATTTCAAAAGCGGGAATTTAGTAGAACTTCCCAATTACTGCCATAAATTGTAACAAAAGCCCAGGCAAGATATATGTCCACTGGACTTCCATGTTGCCACTTCAATCTATTCCATAAATTTCAGGCACTTGGCATTCACCTCTCCACTCCACGAATTTGTTTCATTGATGGCATTCTCTTGGCATTGATGACAACAGTTACTTCATAGCAGAGCGCCCTGTATCTTCAAGCTCACCAATTCCTTCCCATCTCAACATCAAGAAAGATACACAAACCTTTCCATCGACTCAGTAAAATCATACCTTATAAAACGAAAAAAAAAAAAAAAATTGGTAAAATCATATGGATATTAAACAACAAATAAAGGATTGTGAGTAGCTCCATGCGCTTTCTGCAACTGGATATGTGGTTCCAAGTAGTAAGGGATACCATAATGCTTGCCTGTTGTTTAGCAATAAGATGAAAGAATGGTGGAAGACATCCGCAACTCCTGAAATGGTTTAGCCCACTCCTAATCGTTCTCCTATCTGAGGAAGAAGATAGAGCATACCAACATAATTTTCCATGGACGGAATACAAATAGTCCAGTTCAATTCTCCTACACTGCTCACCGTTGAACTGTTAAGAGTAAATACAAATTCCTCTGACAAACTCAAGTTTCCTCTGATGTTGTCGCTCAGCGTAGGCCGGGTCCAACAACCAGTTGTAGCCTTGTAGCACCTGGGATAGCATTATCCCTTTTGACCTTGTTAAACCACATTTTTCAGTAGACTCTCGTATCGAGTCAAAGAGCATGAGATACACGGGAATCATTTGATACAGCCTCTTTGTTCTTTTTGTACCACTCAATGTGCTTACGATACTCTTCTAGCTCTTTTTCTAATTTCTCAATGAACTGACTTGTTTGTTCAAGTGACTGCTCGTATTTAGATTTTTCCAATGCCTGCAACATTTTAGAACAGATAAATATGGGAAACAAATCATATAGGTTTAAGCTAACATATCACGGCATAATCATATTGTGAAGTTTTTGTTCATACATATGCACATATCGCATTACATGTAACCCTATATCCTAGAAAAAAACAGATCTTTACAGTTTGTTAGATGGACAAATATAATCATCACACTTTTCTTATTTAATCATTAATATCATTGTATTATGAAAGTGAAGTGAAGAACCAGAAAATATCGTACAGCATATGGGGAACCATGGGAAGCAGAAGGTACCTTATTCTTCGACAATGTATCTGGAGGTGACATAACCTTTGGTTGTACATAATTCTTCCCACCATAAAATACAATAGTGTTGTTGGATTTTATGTCAATCATAGTGCCTTTACTCAGATGGGTAAGCTCCTCAGCATATTCCTGTATCTGTCTAGGTCTGCAAGGCAAACCAAAAGTCTAATAAATTAGCTAGAGAAGAGTAAGAAATAATGTAATAATTATTCTTAGTAGCATACTTTGGCGGATTGATGCAGAGAAACTCCTAACCCGGTTCAGAAATTGTTCAACACTTCACATAGTAATGTTACATTCAATAGTGACAATAGATTTATAACAAAAAGAAAAGAAAAAATAAACAATAAATCAATTTTAGAAAATTGATTCGATACAATAGAATGATGAGACAGTAGTGGAGAATGTCAATATTATAGAAAAACAAATTTCGGTGTAATAAATCAAATCGGACATAATAGAGGTGTAGAAAGTTTACTCACAAAAGTAGAATCTCGATATTGGAAATCAGACATTGTAAGCGTATGAAAAATTAACATTTACCTAAAACTAGATTCACTTTAGAGCTATAGGAAAGGGAGGGACTCCACGCAACGCTCCACTGCAAAGTGCAAACAAACTTACACATTGCACAAAGGTGCCAACCTAAAGATTGACATAGTACGATACCCGTGGATGTTGTTATCCATCAGACTAAGCAGTATCATTGAGTTTAGTCAAATATTAATATCACAAATAAAGAAACATGATAATAAGGGCAATAGAATAATACTACTTTCTTATTCCTTTAAGCAATAATAGTGATATATTAATGTCTAACTGAAAAGGCATCTTAAGAATGTCTGAGTGAAGTTAAGCTTGACAACAAATAACAATATACGCACTTCAACATGACACCAATACAACAATGTAAAAACTGCTTATGTATAGGACCATAGGACTACATGTGCTTTAAACGATAAAGTAACGGCATTGTTAGATAAGAACTCTTGATCAATTAAGTTCACAATTGTTTCTCCTTCTAATTGATATTCATCATCATAAAACAAAATTGATTGCTTTCTTTTTTCTTTTTTAGTTATAAGGTTTGGTAGGTTTGACGAATGGTACTTGTTTGGGTTTCATACTGGAAGAATGGAGAGCGAACTCGGGAGGTTTTGCTATGGAGATCGAGTTTTGAGTGTTTTTCAGTAATCTTCCAAAAGGGTTTTGTTTTTCTATGTTTTTTTGTGAGGTTAAGAAGCCCCAAAAAACTCAATAATACGGTAAACCCAAGATAACACAATCCATAAAAAAATGGATTCACATAATACATCTCTTAATATGAGAATGACTTATTCAAACCAATAGTAAAACTTTTCTACTTTTCCTATGACCTTTCGACTCAAACTGAAATCGGTGATTAAAAAAAAAGGAGTAACCAATCAACAGCTCTTGGATCGATATATAATGAAGAGAGAAACCCAAAAAATCAATATGGAAATAACTTGGTACTGGTGTACTAATAGAAGGAAACTACCACAAACTTGCAGCTGTTTTTTAACAACTTCAAGAGAGAAGGCGCGAATAATGAAACACGCCATGCATCCATGCTATACTATCATAAATGAATATATCATTTTATCATATATGCATGTGAATGAAAAAAAATAGTCGTATAGACACGCACCTGCCAGAGTCCAAGTTTAGTTGCAACCTTATACTGTTTAAATCTCGTGTCCACGTAGAGCTGACTAAGAACCTACACATTTCATCCGACAAACACAATCAGCTAAATTAGCAATCATTTATTGTACTTCAGCAATCAAATGACAATGTTATGGTTTTTCATTTAATCCCTCTAACATACCATGCATGTATCCATCTCTCCAAAATGATTTTTTTCCAAAAAAATAACAGGAGAGAAAAACTTAATTACTGTGGAAAGGAGAAAGTCGACTCACCATGTATCTTTGCTTGAAAGTACTTTGTCCCTAATCGTCATTCTCAACTGCCGCATTGAATGGTATTGCTCACAGAGGGCCGGAGTATTAAGGGTACTAACCTGTATAGTCCCAACAATTTGAGCAGCCACCTGGGGGAGATACTGTTGCACGCCTGATATTCCAATGGCTGCTAAATTGGATGTAAAATCGTTTTGGCCGATATACAGAGTATATAGCGACTTGCCGAAAATGTTCGATGAAGGAAGTTGCTCTAATACATTTGTTATCAAAACAACTATAGATCATTCAGAAGTGCAATATGATTTAGTAAAGAAAGAGAACCACTAATTTTACTAAGTTATACCTGATGGGCCAAGCTCAAGAACTCTAGCTTTAAATGCCTTCATTTGATTAAGCTGAATGGCCAAAGAAAAAGGGCTAATACCAGTAACAAATAGGGAGGTGTTTGGAAGTAACACCGTTGTAATTTGCACCATTCTTGTAATTGGATCCAATTGATTGTAGATATGGACTTAGAAATGGCAATCCTAGAGCCTGAGCAGTTGCACAGTTAAAAATAGAATTTACTTTAAACAGTTAAAAATGAATTAAAGGACCCATTTAATCTTATTGAATTGACCTAGCTTATTCTACTGTCACTGTGATTCCCCAAGTTATACTGAATTGAATGATTTTCAGCAAGCATTTAGGCTATAGATCTATCCTACTTTGCAGGGTCACTGGACAAAAGATCTATCCTACTTTGCAATTGGTTCCTTGTATTTTAGTTATGCTTGCACCATCCCTATCATCAATGATTTAAAGTGTGGACAAAGATCTTTGTCCTTTCATGGCATGTAGGGTAGATGCTGTCCTCGGGCTGGGTCCTTCTATGAATGCATGATATACAGTATGCTCCTCTGAAGGAAAAAATGAAAAAAAATAATAAAAACAACTTCTATGTGATCATTTCTAGCTAATTAGTATTTGTTTGGTGTTATTTCATATATGGCTAATCCATTTGAATTTTAAACATGCATGTAACGCGTAAACTAATTTCCGAATAATAATTGTTGCTCCACTTGCTTGAGGAAACGTACTACGTAATTCTATCCCAAGCTAGGCGCCAAAAAGTCGTGGAAGCAGCAACGAACTGCTTTGGTTAAGTTGAAGCAGGAAAACATAAAAATGTGAACTGCTTACCTAAGAAATCGATAATGAGTCTCCCATCCGTAGCCCAACCAGACGGTTTTTTAAAGTAAGTCATTCCATAAGAAGCAGACAGCCCAGAATCCACCAATATCAGAATTAGAGTCACCAAAGTTGAAGATAGCTTTGGCCTCACATTTATAACCCAAGAACACCATCGTCACCACCGACGACAGGGCTAAAACTTGCCCGATGACAGAAAACCAACCACTCATTCTCAAAGAATAGATAAATCTCTTCCCATTAGTGAAGAAGCTGATGGCAAATGAACTTCAATCTGATAAACGAAGCTGTTCCGGTAAAGCCGACAATCCAAAATCTGAAATTTTAAGATTCTCATTCTCATCTAATAGTTAATTCTCTTGCTTCAAATCACGGTGGGAAGCACCACGACTGACAGAACTTTAATTTGAAATCAAGGGTTTCCTGAGTTACTACTTTGGAGAGCTCTCACTTTTCAGGTTTTCTTTTGTTCAAGAATGGAGATAAGAGAAAGGGAGAGGTTTTTCTTTGGGTTTTTTAGACTTTTGGTCCTAACAATAGTTTGTTTATTAGGGTTTGGTCCAGAAAAACTTGAATATTAAGGTTTAGTCCTAGTTTTGGTTGTTGACTGTGGTCAATCTGCTTGTATTTTTGAAATGACAATAATACCCCTCGCGTGCAAAATCACGTGAATATATAAGTTAGACTTTAATACAAGAAATAAGGTCATCTTCTAGAACTTGGTCCCTACTGTTATTTGACAAATTAGAGTTTAGTCCTACTTACCAACCATTAAAGAATGGGCCGAAACAGGGGCCTGAACAACCAGAGGTGCTAAGATGACTTGACTACTATGAAGAAAGCAAAGCTCTCTCCATGTTTACCAGGACCAGATGAAATAGTGGTTTTTCTCGACTGTGGTGGCACAAAAAGGGCTCTGTTCTTACTACGCTACAGGATCGAACAAGTTCACCTTCCGCATCGAACAAGTCTTGCCGCAAGCCAATCTAGAAGCGAACAACACACGGAATCAAATCAAAGACCAGAATCATCGAATCGAGGAGAACGACAGGGAGCCCCAGCCGTCGAGGGAGGTTATGCCAGCCCAATTCCCAGGCCTTGGAACAAAATCGGGTAGTTCACTCCTGAAGTGGACTTTAGCGTCCATTCAGGCTCTTATTGAACACTTTACCAATCAGAAATGTCGATTTCAACACTCGACACACACCAAACGCAGTTCGAGGATCGAAATCGTACCTTCGAGTAAGGTCAGCTAAGCTAAGCTCAATCACAATCCACAACTCCATTAGTGACAACTGAAATTGAAATGGCAATAATACCCCTCCTCTATCCGCTAGAGTGAGGGGATTTATTGGAATCTCGTTCAGAGTCAATGAAGGTTTGCTTGTGGTTCTATTGATAGGTGTTTGCAATGGGCTTTCGTCTCAAGCTCAGGTAGTTCAGTCTCCGATGAAGTAGGGTTAGATAGGTCTCAGGGTTCGAAGGAGATAGACTTATGGCATTTCTAGGGTTCGAAGACGTTAAAGAAATGGGCTGGTCTTGCCTCAGCTGTTAAAGGGAAAGGGCTTTAGATCTCCCCTCAATCGATCTTGGTGAGAGAAAGGTTTGTTTACCTAGAATCCATAGAAGAGGAACGAGCATAGGTTATAGTTGTTCCTTTTCCAACATTTGAAACTGAGTTAGGGGCCGGGGCAAATAAGAAGGAAAATGGATCCTCCGTTGTTAAGACTGGTTTTTTTAATGGTTGACAAGTAGGACTAAACTCTAATTTGTCAAATAACAATAGGGACCAAGTCCTAGAAGATGACATTTTTTCTTGTATCAAAGTCTAACTTATATATTCACGTGATGTTGCACGCGAGGGGTATTATTGTCATTTCAAAAATATAAGCAGATTGACCACAGTCAACTTAGTTGACTAACAGTCAACAACCAGAACTAGGACTAAATCCTAATATTCAAGCTTTTCTGGACCAAACCCTAATAAACTCACTATTGTTAGGACCAAAGTTGTTTGGACTTTTTTTTTTTTGGGTTTTTTTTGGGTTTTTTTTTACAAACAATTGAAAAGGGCATGGATTTGTCTTTTTTTCTACGGAGGGTGACATGTTTCCATTAGAGTAAAAAGGAGGCTAACGTGTTTCACTGGAAGCATTCTCAACTACTCAGTATTCATGGTCTTTGATTCGCCTTAAGAATACCACTTAGATTATAGGGATCAATAGTAGAAATTTTGTTTCTAAGGGAAATATTGGTACCCACAAAAACCAAAATTTTCATCAAATTTTGCATGAAATTTGGCTCAATGCAATGGGCCCATATAATAAAAGCTCAGCCAGAGTGTTTTAGGATTTCTCGGGTTTAAGGAGGTAATATTATTATATATAGGTTGGGAGCCTCCTTGTAAGTCACTTAGGTTATTTTGGATTATGAGTTAATAAATAAAAGGGTTATCATTATGTGTTTACCGTTTGGAGATTTGGGTTATGTTAATGGTGTGCGTAAATTGATTGATGCTTCCACCAATCAAATCACATCAAATGTTCATATGTATGAAACATTGAAAGGCATGTCTTCAGCAGGTAAAGAGCAAGTGTGCAACTTTCCAAACACCGAAGTACGTGAAAATCATAATATTATGTGTAGGCCAGAAAAAGGTCTACATTTCAGGGATGTACACTTACTAAGATGAAATTAAAAACTATCCAGGATCATGAGCTTTAAGCAGTTTTGGACTAAACAAACGCATAGCAAATCTAATACTCAAAGTGAATCTACAAAGATGGTCTGTAAGAGGGGGTAATATATTAAAATGAGCAACATCGTCGCCTGGCAAATGATTTAAAGAACCAAAATTTACTAAGATGAAATTAAAAACTATCCAGGATCATGAGCTTTAAGCAGTTTTGGACTAAACAAACGCATAGCAAATCTAATACTCAAAGTGAATCTACAAAGATGGTCTGTAAGAGGGGGTAATATATTAAAATGAGCAACATCGTCGCCTGGCAAATGATTTAAAGAACCAAAATTTCAACTTTCACACTTACTCGGAAGATTGTGATCAACATGTGAAATCTCCGTATGAGTAGTATTTATCTGCTTCATTTTATTGTGGAGCAAAACAATAGAGCCAATTTTGTTTATTCTAACTACCCTTTTTTGTTGGCAGATAATAGCAATAGACATGAACAGAGAAGCTTATGAAATTGGGTTGCCTTCTATCAAAAATGCTGGTGTAGAACACAAGATCAACTTTATCCAATCTGATGCCATAACTGCTCTAGACCAAATGTTGATAAATGTAAGCTAATGGTTATGTGATCGTCATTTTTTTATATATATATTTTTATTTATTTATTTATTTATAGTGTTTCTTATTGTCTGTATTTAATATGACTGCGCACAGAGGCAAAAGTCTCCCTACACTAGCGATTTGTTACCTAATATTTGTGATCGGTTGTTTGTTTGACAAAGTTTTAATATTCTTTTGTGGAAGGGTGAGAATGAAACAAACTTCGATTTTGCCTTTGTAGACGCGGACAAGATAAATTATTTGAACTATCACGAAAAATTATTGAAATTGGTTAAGGTGGGAGGAGTCATTGGGTATGATAACACTTTGTGGAGTGGATCAGTTGCACTCAAAGAAGGTGATGAGATTCCAGAATTTCTCAAGGCATCGATAGAACCTACAAAGAAGCTTAACAACTACTTGACATCTGATCCGCATATTGAATTATCACACATTTCTATTGGAGATGGTTGTTAAACTTCAGAGTATAAATTTCTGTTTTTCTAAAAATTGAAACACAGACAGCAAATTACAATTTAGAGCAAGAACATATAACACATTTTCTAGAATGAGGTGTTCACTTAATTTAATACGACCTTCTTTAGTTGGAGCAGTATGTTTACCATTAGGAAGACGAACAGGTTCCGAAGACATATCGTGTACATCAAAAAATAAATCGAGATTACCGGACATATGGTTTGTTACACCGGAATCAATAATCCAGTGGTCTAGATTTTTCTTACCATGCAACTGTGGAGTCGAAGTCGAGACTTTAGAATAAGTTAAAGCAGCTACCAATTGTTGTAGTTGGACATCAGATAGGGTAGGCACACTTGCACGATCTACCCCACTAGCACCATACGACAAAGTCTAACGAGTGTTGTCCATAGCAGCAGCAAAACCACCTTGCCCACGGCCTCCTCCACGGCCATTATTTCCTCGACCACTCGACCTACCACCACTACAACCACCATTACCAGCCCACTCGGGCCACCCAATCAACTAAAAACACTTATCTTTCTCATGACCTTTGTGGCCACAATGAGAGCATAGACGAACATCAACACTACCATGCGCCCTACTTTGCGCCACACCATCAATCGCAAACCCTACCACATCATTGCGAGAATCTTGAGCAGCAGTGACAGATTGGTGTCTCTCTGCAGAGAGCACCTTACCATGCGCATAGGAGAGCGAAGGCAAAGGATCAAGCATCAATAGACCAGAAGCAACTTCATGATATTTTTTAGAATCAAGACCCATTAGAAACTGATGCAATTTTTCGTTTTCTAGAAGAATATGGTACTCACCAGCAGCAGAACACGTACGAGAAGGTAACTTCATGGCACTCGCCAATTCTTCCCACAAAGTATGCGATTCACCATAATACTCAGCAATAGATATACCCCGTTGTTTGCAATCAGCAATTAGATTTTTGAGTTCCTGAATACGAGGACCATTATGAAGAGAGTATCTATCACGTAGATCATCCCACAATACTTTAACTTGATCAGGAAAAGGAACAGTTTTCCTAATTGAAGCATCAAGAGTGTTAAAAATCCAAGCCACAAGCATAGAATTAATGATTCCCTATTGACCATAATCCGGAGAATTAGCATCCGGTGTAGGAATAGTTCCATCGACAAACCCTAATTTATTTTTAGCACGCAAATTATTACGAAGGGAACGTACCCACTCATCATAATTATTCCCTTGCAATGAAATAGGACTAATCACAGACCCCGTACCTTCCGATGGATGAAGATAATAAGGAGTAAAAGGTTCATATCGAGAGACAAGCGTTGGAGATTTATCAGCACCAAACATGATAGCGGCACACAACAAAAAAAGGAAAAACAAATTCCAAGAACACGTCTTAGATTACAGGTTTGAAAACCCACCCTCATAGGATTGAAAATGGCTCTGATACCATGTTAAACTTCAGAGAATATTGGGAGAAAACAGCTTCCCTTACTTTTTGCTATTCACCTCAATATATAGATACAAAGACCTAGCTAATTTAGGAAAACTCCCAAACCAACTCCTAAACTTATGCTTAGAATATTTCCACAATATACATAAATCTCCTAAGAATCTTTCCACAATATACATAAATATCCTATTAATGGTCTCGCCCTCTGCAGGCGTCTCTATTAATATGTGTAAACGCCAAAGATATCTTTGTAAATACTTCTGCACCAAATTCACTATGGTTACAACGTTCTAAATGTTTCAAAATATATAATGACTGTGGAATTCAAGTTAAATTATGTAGCTGATTTGAAGCGACTTCCTTATCTTAAATGTTAATACGGGTCATCCCGCCACTGCCCCTGCCTTCAGATTTGTGAGGGTGAAGGTCTGTGTTGAAGCCTTGAAGGGTTGCCTTTTCACCAAATTTATTATACAATTTTTATACACTCGTAATTGAGCTTGTGACTATAATTCTATTGTTGATTGTGGTCTGGGTCTGACGAATTTTACTGACATCAATATTGCCTATTTATCTAAGGTAGCTTGGGGACTCTTGACCAATAACAACTTTCTTCTTTTTCAGCTTCTTAGAGCTAAGTACTTGAAAGATGGCATCTGAGATTCCTTTCTTGGTGAATAGCACATAATGGACTGCCTATTCGAGGAATCCTGTATGCTAGAAACATTATCTTGATCTACCCCTCTTTGTGCCTTGTGTGGTCTTGAGCCTGAGTTTATTGAACATCTCTCATATCTTTTTTTTTTTATTGGCAAGTCTATTTTAAATGAGATCAATAACTCTTTGATACTAGCGGAATCGAGCCCCAGACCTCTGGTATCATCACCCAAAGATTTTACCGACTTTGCTAGTCGGTAAAGAAGAAAATGAGTAATATTCTGAAAACTAAAGATTGAATTGAAAAACTTATGATTATTACATCAGTTCTTGTATTTATACTACTTTTACATGCAATCACTATATAAATTGGTGACTAGACATTCTGTTACACCTAACTGATTCTGATATCGACATTCTGTTATTGCTAACTAACTCTGATTCTGTTGTAACTGCCTTGAGCTGACGTGGCTAGCATCATTTGTTACATGTTCTCCATTACCCTCCTTCAAGTTGAAGGGAAATGTTCTCACTGAAAGCTTGGTAATCAACTCCTGAAATCTTGTGGTAGCCAAACCTTTTGTGAACACATCTGCAGTCTGATCCTGTGTACACACATATTTGATGTCCAGAAGTTTGTTAGTGACTAATTCTCTGACATAGTGATAATCCACTTCTACATGCTTGGTTCTAGCATGGAAAATTGGATTATTTGATAAAGAGATAGCAGAAATATTATCACACCAGAGTAATGTAGGTTTCAATAATGGAATTTTGAGATCATTTAAGAGGATACATGTCCAGTAGATTTCTGCAGCAGTATAGGCCAAACTTCTATACTCTGATTCTGTACTTGAATGTGACACAGTTGTCTGCTTCTTTGCACACCAAGAGATCAAATTAGAACTGTAATATATACAAAAACCAGTTGTAGATCTTCTATATGGTTGGTCAGCCAGCCCAGTCTGCATCAGAAAAAGCTGTCAGGAGTGAAGATCCTCTTGTGAAATGAAGTCCTTTGTCAACTGAACCTTTCAAGTATCTCAATATTCTTTTAACTGCAGTGAAATGATTAGTAGTAGGCTTGTGCATATATTGGCAGACTTGATTCACAGAGAAAGAAATATCTGGCCTAATCCAAGTTAAATATTGCAGAGCACCCACAATTGATCTATACTCAGTTGGATCTTCAAGATACTCTCCACTGTATGGATCCAATTTGAGTGAAGTAGAGCAAGGTGTTGAACAAGGTTTAGCCTCTGTCATTTTGGCTCTTTCTAACAAGTCATAAGTATACTTTGTTTGAGATAAAAACAGACCTCTTGAATATCTTTTTGCTTCCATTCCTAGAAAAAAATATAATGAACCTAGATCTTTCATAGAGAATGTAACACTAAGTTGTTTAATCAAAGATTCACAATATGACTTTGAGCTGCTTGTAACCAGAATATCATCAACATACACTAAGATGTAAGTTGTAGTTGAGTTGAGAAATCTTACAAATAGAGATAGATCTGCATTAGTGGTGGTAAAGCCATGAGAGAGAAGTGCTTGAAGTAACTCTTGGTACTAAGCACGAGGTACTTGTTTCAAACCATAAATTGACTTTTGAAGCTTGCAGACATAATGAGGTTTTTCTTCATCAATAAAACCTTTTGGTTGTGACATGTAAACCTCCTCTTGTAAATGACCATGCAAGAAGGCATTTGTAACATCCAATTGCCTTATATCCCAATCTCTCTGCACTGCTACAAATATGAGCATTCTTATAGTGGTTGGCTTAGCTATAGGACTGTAGGTTTCAGTATAATCAATGCCTGATTGCTGATGAAAACCCTTAGCAACCATTCTTGCTTTAAACTTGTCAATACTACCATTTGGCTTCTGCTTAAGCCTAATGACCCACTTGTGATCAATGACATTTTGAGTAGGATGAGGTGGTACTAAGATCCAAGTCTTAGTTCTTTGTAAAACATCAAATTCTGCATCCATTGTTGCTCTCCAATTAGGATCCTTGACTGCTTGATTATAAGTGGTTGGAGTGACTGGTAGTTTTTGAAGTGTAGTAGACAGTGCAAGTTTCAGAGGATGTTTGATGGTTAGACCAGATTTAGACCTTGTTCTCATGGCATGATAATTTAAGTCATCGATTGGAGAGTTAATAGGGGGAGAAGTGGTGGAAGTGTTTGAATTGGAAGTTTGGGAATTTGAAAAGGATGAAAGAGTTGACGTTTTAGTTGGAATAGAATGAGTATGAGGAGATTTAAAGAAGAAATCAGAACAAGTAGAACTAGTTAAATTAGAACTAGTAGAGGATAAATTATGGGATTTAAATGGAAAATTAGCTTCATTGAATATGACATGTCTGGACACAAAAATCTTTTTACTGATGAGATCTAAACACTTATAGCCCTTATGCTGAGAACTATAACCTATAAAAGCACAGTGTTTATTTCTCATTGTAAACTTGTTCTCAGTATATGGTCTCATCCAAGGAAAACAACTACATCCAAAGGATTTAAGAAAGGAATAATCAGGAACATGATTGAAAAGTTTTTGCCAGGGACATAGATTCTTGAGGGATGGTGAAGGTAGTCTATTAATAAGATATGCAGAAGTTTGAACTACATTAAACCAAAATATGAGTGAGGAAGATTGGATTGAGCTAATAGAGTTCGTGTTATTTCCAATAAATGTCAATGTTTTCTTTCTACTGTGCCATTTTGTTCAGGGGTGTATGCACATGAAAACTGATGTTGAATGCCATATTGTGTAAGAAAAGATAAGAATTTGTGACTAGTGAACTCACCACCACAGTCAGTTCTAACACATTTGATAGGAGAGTTAAGTTGTTTTTCGACAAACAATTTGAATGAAACAAAAATATCATAGAACTCAAATTTATAAATAAGAGGATAAATCCAACAGAATCTAGTATGATCATCAACAATAGTAGCAAAATATCTGAAACCATTGACTGAAATGATAGGAGAAGGTCCCCACAAGTCGATATGAAGCATTTGTAAACAACAACTTGTTTTACAAACAGCAGACTGAAAAGGAATTTTATGACTTTTCCCTAATTGACAATCATTACAAAAAGAACTTGATTTCTCATAATGTTGTATCATCAACTTATTTTGATTAAGAACTTGATGAAGAACAGCAGATGATGGATGTCCAAGCCTTTGATGCCATGTAGAGAAGGTGGCTTTAGTGCTCAAAAATTAAGGTTGAAGGTGAAGTAGATTGTAAAGCAAATGTGTTGAAGGTGAAAGGATAAAGGCCATTTTCAGTTTTGCCTCCTCGGAACATTGTCCTCTGAGTGGCAATGTCCTTCACAGTAAAGCCAGAAGAATCAAACGTAAGAGAACAATTGTTGTCTTTGACAAATTTATGAACTGAAAGTAAATTATGAGTCATTTGAGGAACATGAAGAATGTTATGCATTTTAAAACATGCATTTGTATGGGTAGGAGTAAGTAAAGAGGATCCAGTGTGTAAAATGTGCAAACCTTGGCCATTTCCCACCATGACTTTTTCCTTGCCTTTATAATCGGATGCTAATTGAATATTATAAAGATCTGAAGTGATATGATGAGATGCTCCAGTATCAACAATCCAATTTGGAGAAGAGGAACTGGGATGATGAGCAGCATAGTTGGTGTTCTGATTAGTTCCTTGAAATGATGCATAGTTGACAGTAGTATGACTTCCTTCATAACCAACATTGTTATCTTCATATGGATTGAAACTATTACCTCCATAGTCATTATAGTCATTATAGTTTGAAAGTCATGCATCATAATTCCCTGAAAAGCCTAATCCTGAATCATAAAATCCTGGTCCTGAATCATAAGAAGATCCAGCATGCAAGTTTCCAGCTGTTTCTTCAAAACTAGCGATCATAGCTAATTTAGCTGGTGGTATTTTTCCAGCATATGCATGACTCATCTTATGGTGACAATCAATTGCTAAATGACCTATCTTTCCACACACTTGACAAATAGGCATGTTGCCCTGATTGTTATAACTGCCTTTGTTTCCTTGATTGTTATAACTGCCTCTATTTCCCTTATTGTTGTAATTGCCTCTGTTTCCTTGAGTATTATAACCTCGAAAATTATTGTTCCCTCTGAAATTACTTGGATTTCCTTTATAGTTGCCTCTGTTATACTAAAAAGAACCTCTGTTGTTATTGTAACCTCCCCTGTTGTAAGTATTGAAACTCTAATTCTGAGTTGTTGAGGAGAAGGCATGAGACACTGAGGATTGAGTGTTAGAATGCATATCCTCAATAGACAGTTCTTCACTAAGCAATAAACCATGTAACTCGTCAAAATTAACCTCTTGCTGGCGAACTCTTATAGATGTAGTAAGAGGCTTATATTCACTTGGCTACCCTTTCAATATATGAAACACTAGATCATCATCAGGAAGAGGTGATCCAGCTGCTACTAAGGAATCAACAATCTGCTTAATGTTTTGCAGATACATTGCAATGGATAAACCTCCTTTCTTCATATCTTGTAATCTTCCTTTCAACTGATTAACATGAGCCTTTGATAAGGCAGCAAATTTTTTCTCTAAATTGATCCATAGTGCACGTGAAGTTGGCATTCCAACTACGTAAGACAACAACTCTGGAGATAGTGTTGCATTGATCCAAATAAGTAGAATCTGGTCTCTTTTAACCCAATCAGCATAAGCAGGATTCATTTGTGATGTAACATTACCATTTCGATCATTCAAAAACTCACTTGGACATGGTTCATTTCCATTGACAATTCCAAGAAGATTAAAAGTACGTAAAATAGGCATAAACACAGAACACCATTGCATATAATTTTCTCTAGTAAGTTTGATAGCAACAAAGTTGGATATATTCTGAATCATAGGTGAAGAACTCACTGTGTTGAATGGATTTGATGAAAAACCATGATTTGAAGCAACCCCATGATTAAAAGCATCACCTTGAATTTGATTTGAAGCATCACCTTGAATTTGATTTAAAGCATCACCTTGAATATGATTGTTGTTGTTGATATTCTGACCTTGAATCTGGTTGTTTGCAGAGACTTGATTCGTTCTCATCATTCTGATGAAATATTTCTTGAGAATTTACCCGAAATTGATGAATTTCTTGAGAATTTACCCGAAAATAATGAATTTGATTGATAATTCAATGAATTTGATTGATGATTTGATTGAATTGATTAACAAACAAACAAACAAAAAATAAAATAAAATAAAATTTGACTAGAGTTTTGAGGATCGATCTAAGCTGTTGAGCAAATGCTCTGATACCATAAAGAAGAAAATGAGTAATATTCTGAAAACTAAAGATTGAATTGAAAAACTTATGATTATTACATCAGTTCTTGTATTTATACTACTTTTACAATCACTACATAAACTGATGACTAGACATTCTGTTACACCTAACTGATTCTGATTCTGATATTCTGTTATTCCTAACTAATTATGATTCTGTTGTAACTGCCTTGAGCTGACGTGGCTAGCATCATTTGTTACATGTTCTCCATTAGTCGGCACCTGCAACATCTCTCATATCTTGCAATATCATCAAGCCTATTTGGATTGATTTTAAGAAAACTGGTGGTAGTCTCTGCTCCATTAACCACAAGATCAAATGGATCTCATCTAGCCATTCTCACCTCAAAAACTCCGATAAAATTCATTTCTTGTACATTCTCAAGTCTATATAGAAGCTTAGAAACAACCATTGTTCCCTATTACTCTAAATTCTATACGCAGGTATGCCTTTAATTTAGAGAAAGAGTTTGAAGCAGCCAATCCACTTACCTTGGTCACCCCCATCAACTGGCTTTATAAAAAATAACTGTATGGAGCTATGTCCCCTAATCACCTTTTGCGTGTGCGGGGAGCTATTTATAGAGATCAAGAAGGGCGGCTTTGCTAAAAGTACTAAGTGCAGGACCATGGTCGTGGTGGAGCTGTGTGCATACTTAATGGAATTTGTGCAGCAGTGTTGGTCGGCTTTAACAACATCATGGTACCGCAGTTACATAAACTAGCAAAATGCACGTGCTCTGCACATGAACAATACACAAAACTTATTGAAGAGAATGTTAACATAGTTATTAAGAAGAGAGTTAAGATGCTCCATATTTAACCATAGTGTTTTCTGCGAAATTTTCATAGCTTGTGTCCTTTTGCGCCTCACAGTCACTTATATAATCGACCTTAAGTTATTGGGCTTGTATAAGTGCGCCTCAACAAAGAATTTAACCATAGCAGTTTAGTACTTTATAACAGACTAAATTTTCATATTTAACCAATGTCTTGGGCTAGTTTTTCAGTTGGCCTTGCTTGAAGCTCTTTCTTGATCTCTTGAATAGAAGTTTCCGCAAATTAACAAATAAATAGCATCCAAAACCGCATGTGAATTAACATAAGTAATTCGACTTCGTCCTTTCCTCATTCAAATTGCTAAATTCTTTGTTGAATCATGTCTCATTGAAATAAAATAAATACCTTTTGACTGATTAATGCATTCAACTTCTTCATCTCATTCATGTGTTCCTCCCGTTCATTTGACAAAGTGGTTTCCATATTGTGAAGTTCCATATTCAAGTCGGAGATTATTTTCTCTTTTCGCGACTCAATGAATTCTCGGGATAGTAGTTAAATCCATATTATCGATGCAAAAAGAGTAACATCAAGCTGAGGAACATTATACTGAAGAAGAAAAGCATGATAACACTCAAAACCGCCTTTTATTAGCTACCGTCAATGTTAATCTTACATTCAATGCAATTTATCACCACCGGGGTCTACCAAACTAAAATGTAAGGATGATTGAATTCATATGTAGAATTTGACTTATGAAACCTCACCTTTTGTTTCCATTTTCTTCATTTGTCGTCTCTAATTGAGAGCGCAAAAGTCCCTGCAGGGAAGTCCAAAGCAAAATAAGGTGTTTTCACAAGATCATGTAATAATTTAATAAGGTGTTTCTTTTTTTCCATTAATGTTGATCCCAAAAAGGACATCATGTGGATTCCTTTTCTTCAAGTGAAATGAAGAGACGATTATCAATAGATGCAATAGACTGTTTACAATGAACAATCTACAGTCTTGAAGAATAGCAGAAAACGGATGGAAGATGCACATATATGTCTAAACTAAAGGTTCATGATCACGGACATTTGAAATGATACCATTTATCATAATTTTCACCTTCTCCCTTTCAAGACTAAGTAGTCGTGACTGAGCCCGTTCAACTTCATCCATAAGAAGATTAACTTCTGATTGCTTTCTTCATGGCCAGATCCTCATCCGAAAGAGACAAATGAGAATGTGTTACATAACCGCATTTTCATAAGTACCTTTTTAAATAATTAAGCAAGCTTCTCTGAGAGAATAAAAAATATAAAATGCTTAGAGAGTAGACATCAGCATTGCATGTGACATAAATAAAATGCCAAAACCTATTCTTAAAACAATGGCAATATACATACCCGATTGAGCACGAAAGTCAAATAAGCGGCTCACGGGCAAATTCATGCGCTTACGTGATATTTGAAACACTATCTTTAGCTTGCCGTGAATCGATCCCAATTGTCTCCTCCTGCCTCCATAAGAACACAAAACATGTTACACATTCCATGAGCATACAAAAACAACTGAAAAAATGAAAGAGAGAGAGAGAGAGAGAGAGAGAGAGAGCTTCACATAGCCATGTTTACCAAAACAAAGTAACAAAAGTCAAGAACATGAGTCAAATTTTCTTTAACAACAATGTGTATACCTTTCTTTAAGGGCGTCCGGTGTTTTTCGATTCTCTTACGCCAAGCCCGTTGCTTGATTTCTACAATTTCTTTCACTTTTTTCCTCCATCTAAATTCATCTCAAAAAAAAAAAATCAGAAAAACAACAATAATCATTAGCATAATAACAATTACTATTGTAATCTATAAATTTCGGACCGACGGATGCCAAAGCATGAGAAGTTGGACCATGATCTGGTAGCAACCTATATAAAGGAGCAGTACATGCGACAACGCCCTTCTACTATCTGCTACGGTCTCCATAATTAACCCCCATAAGAGGTGTGCGAAAATCAAAAGACCTCGTTGCTTGGTTCGATCAATCACACTTCAACAAAGTCTATTTGCCACAAAACACCTAGGTTCTAAGGATTTGCAAAATGATCTCCATCAGAACCCCATGTCTAGGAGTGAACCTAAAGGCGTAGAACTACAAACCTAGCTTCAACTCTCACCTCCTTAACCCAGGCACTTCCCAAGCATAACCTCAGAATATCAAAGTCCCACACCTTTAGATGAACCCGTCCTTGGGGCTATGATACCACATTGCAAAAGCCAGCTCCCTCGTCACTATTGTCCCCACTTGCCCCTATGAGAGTTTTATGTCAAATGGCCAGGGTGCCAACCCAAATTCAGCACGTCACTTGGGAATGACGGATATCGAAGGAACCTAAAGCAACATCCACCCGAGTCTGTAATGGTAACAAAATAGGGGGTTGCCAAAACAAATTTTACTTCAAGGAAGCATGTGGGAAACTCATCTTTTGCAAGACTATAATAAATAAACCAAGTTGTATTATAATTTTTCATGAAAACATGAATAGGACATATAAACTATGCTAACCTGTTGTTCTAGTTGGCGATTGCGGTCTTCAAGTCTCCGTATAGTCGCTTGTTGATTCTTCAAATGAGTAGCTTCAATCCTAAACTCCTCTAGTTCAACCTTCATCTTTCTATTCTCATACTCTAGTTCAGAAACTTTCACATCTTGCTCCTACATTAAAAAAAAACACAATCAAATTCTCTGCAACAACATAAATCGAACGCATAAAACGCAAGTGCTAAAAACTTACAAAGAATTGAAGCAATAGCCGGATAAGGATCCGAGCCTCATATAACCCGAAAGTGAAGGTGAAGGTCGAAACATGATTGGATCGAATCATGATTGGATCAGATGGTGAAGGTCGGATGATGAAGGTCGATTACTTGTTGAGGCCGAAGATCGGATGGTGAAGGTCGAAACATGATTGGATCGAATCCATGCACTTGCAAGACTTCTCCTCGCGGTAATTGTCCCCGGATAATCCGTAATGCAAGATTCAATTTCATCCTATGTAAAATCTCCCACAATACTCACCGAAGAAGACATTGATGGGGATCAAGGCAACAAAGGGGATATATAGTTTTGAGATGATTCTGAGATACCTCCATATTATCGCCGAAAAATTGATTTCAGGAAAGATTCTTCGTATGTCTTGAGTTCTTATGTACTAACCTCATGGTATTTGCTTGTTGAATCGCGTCTAATGGGCCTTTTTATTTTCCTCCAAATCAACTCTTTGTAGAGTTCTTATGTACGAGTTAATTTTCTTAATTGTGGTGGAAGACCGATCGGCGTCGAGAAAAAAGATCAAACAGGAAGTTACCATTGTGATGTGCCATCTCAAATAGCCTTGGGCTGATCTACAGCAGATACTCCGACTTGCTAACTTTGGCAGCTTAAGATTATAGATTGTACCTTCGAGAGACTTAAGAACATTCCGGTTTTGTGTGGTTTCATCGCGAGAGATCATTAACCAAGGAAGTCGATTGAGTCCATGAAGGTAGTGTATGTGCTTTCTTCGCAATGGACCTCCATGCATGACTGCGCAACAAAGCGGATATAATCTGTCAGACATAGTCTACGCAAAATCATCTTCTTCGTTGGTCACCTTATTGCAACTTCCCTTTTTTTTTGTTATAACTCAATTCCCATATCACCTCTAAAAAAAATGCCATCACTACTACAGAATGACACTTATACCACTGTTTTTAAGTGTGGTATAAATATATTTACCACTGTTATACAACCGTGACAATAGGTGGTGTGGTATATAATAATAGCAAAACTGTGGTATATATGTTTAACGGATACCACGGTTTTTCAAAGAATCATGGTTTGTATGCCCATTATATACCACGGTTGTCAACAGAACCGTGGCATATAAGCTATTGAAACCGTGGTTTATATTAGTGTATGTGTTATAATACCGTGGTATATAGTTATACTAAACACTACGGTTTATGCCAAACTGTGGTATATATTTTAATAATAATGCTAGTAACAGTCTTCCACTTAAAAACCGAACCTACATAACAAAATTTACACAGCCTGCCTACATACAACATTTTCATCTTCCCAACAAATTCCAAAATGTACAATAAACTATCAAACATTGCAAAAAAAGATAATAATAATAAAAAAAAACTTCCATTAATTTTTTGAGTGCACTAAGAAAACAAACTTCAAATTCCTTTTCATAAATTAAAAGGTAAGACTCATAAATTAAATTGGAGGGGTCCGAACATAGCTAAAACTCATCCTCATTCATTAAACCGAGCTAAAACACCCCATTTTCTGGATGAACTGAATAATATCGAAGTCGAACACCGTCAAGTTCATCTTTGCGTGTATGTCTCCTTCAGTTCTAAATTTGTTATCTGGATGAGTCAAAGCACAACATGTGGAGTTACTATATAAGAATAAGGCGAAGTCGTTGAGCCAAATAAAGTGTTTGTCGAAACTTTCGAATACCTTATTTTCAAATGATCCAGTTGAACAAACTTCTACTATTTCCCTCATAAACTTCATTGTATAATACCCACACTCTGTGCCACCTGGTTGATATGGGCCTTAACATATAGACTCACAACATATGTAAACATATACTTTTCAAAGAAAAAGACAATAATGTGTAGGATTTGTTTACCTTGATCTTGTCCCACTTCAGCGGAACTCATTTCCCATCAACCCTTTGCAATGTGAGGACCGCACTTCACAATAAGATAAATGCAAAACATTTAATTCACATATATGGTATCAATGTTGGCATGAGGATAAACTCCAAACCTACATGAAACAGTCACATGCTCCAAGGATGGTGCTTAGATGACATACAAAGAACCAGAACTTAGGTACATGCATAAACAAGCTAGGCCAACCCATCCACAAAAAATGCCATGTATGTTATAAAAAGTGCATTAAAGAGCCTCTCTACTGCCTCAAACAAATCTTTTGATGGATTGGAGCTATTTACATCACCTTGGGCAAGACGATGCCAAAATGCAAATTTCAAGAAATTAATCCTTTTTCCGAATCCTAGAGCGCACAATTCAAGTGTATATGAACATTTTCTTTCGCACCATCTACATGACAATATAGTCTTGAAAATACAATTTCCTCATAGCATAAATCAAATGGCCAATATTATCAGACACACCCATTTTCAAATATGTATGCTCAGTAGCCTACTAAAAATCACTACAATAGATGCAAATAAATAAAACCACGTAACATAATTTCACTCTGAATCATTAGTGGAAGCTGAAACATATAAATCAGCAGACTTTACCTAAAATGGAAAAAGGATTAAAAAAAAATCACCTGGTAATTGTCCCATCAACATCGAAACAACTATCACGAGTGTCCCATTTCCATAAATAAATTCTAGCATCCACGAAAAAGAAATAAATAAATAAACATAAACATATATTTTATTTTGAGTAATCATTAATAAGTCAAGTCTACAAAAGAACTGAAAAGTCCAAGCTAAGATGCGATAGAGACCATGATGATAATAAAACAAGTAACTACAAACCCGCCGCTTGCCCAACATAGCGAGTTGAAAATGTGAAGGTTATAACATTCCGACCTTCCTTGATTCAAGGTTGCCGGTTGCTTTCGGATGTTGGAACAAGTGATTTCACCTTCTTTTTAGCAAATTTCACTATCGCACACTTTTTTGCCTGTAGCATCACTAGTTCTAACTGAAGCATTCATACAATCGAGTTAGTGGTGCCGCCGGAGGTGGTAGAATAGGACTCACGAGATCTTGATCTTACGAAGTTGAAAGGCCGAGACTCCGGCTTCCACCGGATGGGACATTGGTTCTTGTTAGTTGCCCTTCCGATCTTCTCAATTTGGTCCACATCTATCATTCCTTCCGCACAATGCTTTGGTCATGGCCTAGTGAGAGCATCTTTGATATAATAGATGCAAAGAAACATCCCATGGGAAATAGCGCCCCCAATTCTAACAATAATATCATTATTCTTCATGAGTTGGGGATCAGAGAAGTAAAATTTTCCAAATCTACTTTCCCGGCATCAAATACTTGAGAAGTCGCATCGGCTCCCATACCTTCATAAAGCAAAGCGTTTGCATAGAGATATCTCGAACAAAGCGGACAAAATAAATAAGATTCCCATTCTTATCTTTTCAGTTCTTTTAGTGATTAAAGGAGTATAAAGAAGTGAGAACCAAAGCCCTCTTACCAACTAAACTGCTTTGTTTGACATGTTTTTATTTCCTCCCAAATCCGTGTGTCCTCGGCTCTCACGATGTTAGCCGCAAGCTTACACTCGGTGTCTAAATTAGATAATGAAGAGCACGAAACATCTTTCCTCGAAACTCCGCCTCAAACTTTCAGAATGTAAATCTAGAGACGGCTCTCGTGGATGAATTACATCGGACATCTCCAAATTGTCTATGTGAGACCGAAAATTGGGTAAAGATTCTATCATCCACTCAACCTCTTCTTACGCACATTTTCGATTTCTAGGGATTTTCATCGGGCTGGATTTCTTCATTAAGTCTTCAAGTAGAGGTTCAATATCATCCGGGAACACTCCTCGATGAGCTTAATTGAAGACAATTGTGACCCGATGTTCCCTATTTGTTTTATCATTCCGGTCTTCAACGTCATTCCTCATCAAGGGATTTTCATCTATTTCCTCGGAATCGGGGAAAAACTGAATCCTTGCATTGAATCCATTTGGTTTCGTGATTATCGATGTCACCGAAAAATAAATTGAGCTTCCCCTAAATTCTCTAACATAGATTGCTTTCGAGTCGCGTTGCCCTTATATATTGAGTGTTTGATCCCGAGGGTCACCAACAAAGTCTAATGTGTCATATAAGCTACTCACCTCATCATCTTCTTCCCCAAATGTACCTCTTCTTTGACTAGACTAAGCGAAGTTGCTACCACAAGAAGAAAACGACACCCCTTGTGACTCTGCTTCTACATCAAAATGAGCTACATTATTAGCACCCAATATTAGATCGGAGGATCGGATAATGTAGAAGGCTCTCCAAGGCTGTATGTGGCTCACAATTAACACTCTTTACTAATTATCTTCAACACAATTAACACTCTTCACCAATTACCTTCAAAGATCTGTCATAGGTGTTTTAGATTTGAGTGCTACTGAAAATTTATGTTCTCGGATAGAAATTAACTAAGTATACAAAAGATTGTAGAAATATAAAATGAAACAAACCTGATTGAGGATCCCTTGATTGGCCTTTTAACTGAAACAAAAGAATATAACGAGAAACAACAAATAATAGATTCAATTTTAGCACTTTTAATAAGCAACGAAACTCTTGTTCCATCTCTATCACTTACAATCTCTATTGAACAATGCAATGCAATCGGATGAAGACATCTATACAACAACAATTCTCAAGCAACAACACATTAATTCAGTTAAGCAAATTAGGGAGTCAGGAACAAGACACGCTACCTATAGAGAGTGCAATCCAAGTTTCAGACTAGAACAACTAGAAAATATTTTCCCAAACCAACAAGGAAGAAAAGAATGAGGGTCATTCAAAGTGTCTGACCCTCTCAAATTTAACACAAATAGTTTACAAGCATCAAACCCTTAGTATTTCAATACTCTTCCTTATGTGCCCTATAAAGGTTATAATGCCAACAAAGAGGAAACACAAAGAAAATGAAAATATATTGCATAATCAATGTGACATCTACGTGTACAACATAATTCACCATCAATTGAAGTAAAAAGATATTGAGTACAAAATTAGGTTTGAATAGCCCACTTTCGTAGAGCATAACTTCGTGACTCGATATCCAAACGCTTAACAAAACAAGATTCATTAGAAAATAGGCGTAGGGCAATCGACTATTTTGTAAAGGTCATTGAAGCTAAATGTGACTCTAGCCTTGTCAAAACACATTTGGAAAGCAGTCGATCTTTGCCCTAAAGTGAGGCACTGCAGCCCAATGTTCTCAAATTCTCACTAATAGAATTTATGAGGCTCTCTCCATGTGTTTAGCCTACTCAAGAATTGTGCTTGCATTGCTCACTCCCTTTTGCCTGGGTTCTATTACCCTAAAACAGAAAAAGTGCTAATTTCAATGCTTACAAAGGCAAACCATAAGCTAAAGGAAAACTAAAAGAAAGCGAAAAAAGAAAAGAAAAGAAAGACAACTTAAAATGCTACATCAAAGAGGGGACATAACAAAAATGGATAAGAAAACCATTAGTTTGTTCCACATTAGTGTGAGTTGTTGTAAAACACTCTATCGATGTAAGCATTTTATAAAAAAATAACTGAAACGAGTTGGCCTATTCTTTCCCTGTTTGTTGAAAAACCCTTTATTATATTAAAGGGCTCATGATCAGCCGGTGGTTTCAGTAGCACCGCCGATTAAAATGGGGGTAAAAAAATGAACAAAATCCAAGATTTGATCGATGTCGGTTGAAGAATCTGTTGATCTACCGGCATCGAAGGAGGAGGAGCTAAGTCGGGGAGCAGGAGGTTTTTTCACTTTTGGATGGACAGGAAAGACGGGAGCAAGAAATGCTATAACCAAGTCAGACTTTAACCGCAAATTGACCCTTTCTAAGAAGAAACCAAAACATTAGAAGAGCCCAGTCGTTCTAGCAGTGGCAAGAGATCAATAAAAGCCAGCGGCGGGGAATGACCCGGAGAAACAAGATTAGCCGACTGACTATTCAAGATTCAATTTACTTAGTGAGACAATTGAGGAGCTCAATGATATCTATTATCGACCGACTTTAGTTTCTTTCTTTTTGGAGAGCTAATGCTTGAAAGGAGAGTTCATTCTATCACTCAAAAGTGAAAGACTGCTTTGAAATCACGCTAGTGGAATTTGAGAAAGGAAGGAAACTTCGTACTTGTGGGGAGAAGGTCCTGCCGCCGGTGTCCCTCGTTTCATTTCATTTGAGGCACGCCTCCGGTTCGGCTTGACGGTTATCCTCCCCAGGTCCCTATTTGTTCAGTATGGCGGCGTGAACTCCTCTCGAAAGGGAGGGACAGAGGGACACCATGCAAAGAGAGACAGAGGGCTGGATCCATTCCAAAGATAAGTGAAACCAATTCACACTGTCTCACTTTGCCACCATTCTATTCCAAATACGGGGAGCTTGAAGCCCGAATTGAATTCCAAAGAAGAGGCATTTGTGTTGTACTTATAGTTAAACCAAGCCCGTCCGGTGGTAAATGGTTAATGAGAGAGACTAGAAAGCTTCACGAAGCTTAGGGAAGAAGAATGGTTCTCTTCCGGTGACCAGATTAGATCGGTATCACCGACCACTTCTTCGGGCGTAGTTCTTCTTGATACTTCCAAGACGGCGTAGAGATATGCGTATCCAAGAACCTCCAAGTCCACGAACCTAGAGGGTGCTACTTGGTCATTGTTTCCTACTTCAAGACCACCTGACCAACCCATACATTCATTCCATCGAAAGCATTAAGAGCAAGACAAGCGGCTATTTAGAGAATAACCAACCAACTACAGTGAATCATCACAAAGAAACAACACAGAGAGAACCTAAATTGCCAAATATCCAACCCTCTAAAAAAAAAACCCTCTTGAATTTAATTAAGTAAAAGTTTTTAATGCCAAGTAAGACTACTAATTGTTAGTATCGTGCTCGGCTACATGAAATTTACCCACAAAACTTAAAAAGAAAAGTTTGGCTTACCTCTTCCTTGAAAATGGTTAGTGGGTAATTAGGCGACATGGATATCTAGTCAGTCGGAATTACTGGCTGTGACAAACAGACCATTGATATCCACTGACCTCTGTTAAGTGAATCCCCCACAAACATCCGACTCTTGCCTCTCAATTTCTCCTAACATCTCAGTTGCATTCCACCTAAATGACACAAGAAATACTGAACTTCAATCTCATTTTATAGCACCTATTAGGTATCCAGGTAGGCAATATTACATGCGGCCAAAGAACACAAGCTAGAAGCGAGAAAGCAATTTTCTGGTATTTAGCATAAGACCGCTAAACAAATGTAACTAATACCTCTTGAGATTGTAGTCATGAGGTTCCCATCTCCAATTCCAGTACTCTAAATTTGTCCTCCCATGCTTCCAGCATGCTAACTGAACAAAAATGTACGGGCAATCCGATTCATTGTAGAGTGGATATGAAGCATTGTCAAATATCCATTTCACACTTCTCTGAAATAAGAAAACCAAACTTCCCAAAATCAAATAAAACACCATTGTCAAATATCCATTACTGGAAAAGTTTGAAGAAACGATTAAATTGACGACAAAAGCGAGCTTAAATAATTGGAAATTTTAAAGTGGAAATTATAAATTCTAACTAATAGATTTTACATACGTAATTAAAGGAAACACACTTTCAATTTCGAAGTCTAATCGAGAAATTCTTACCAAATGAGAATGAAGAATTTAAAAAAAAAAAAAAAAAAAAAAAAAAGCAGCACGATCTTGTGAAGTTCGGGTTTGAGAATTATGCCCTAGAGTTAACGAAAGCTACAGAAGTAAATCGCAGGAAGAGAATTGCAGCTTGAGCACCGACGGTTTAGAGCAAGTGGAACTTTTTTTTTTTTTTTTTTTTTTGGTTTGATATAACTTCTATCCCCACGTAATTATAATTTGCCGAAATATAAACCCTCGTTAGCGTAAAAGCGATTGGGATACTCCTTAACTGATTAGTGGAAAATGAATGTGCCGTGGTATAAACTATCAATATGCCACGATTTTTGTAAATTAGTGGTATAAACTAAGATCTCAAAAATCGGATCAATTTCTACCGTGGTATACAAATATTAACCACTGTTATTACAAAAACAGTGGTATATAAATTCATACATACCGTGGTATATGTGTCTTTCTGTAGTAGTGCATATAGCACTTGGTCACATGAACCAAGAACAAATAGAAAAGATGAACAAAATAATGCAGAATAACATCAGAACGTGTACAAAGTTTAGAGATGCTTAATCTGAAAAAGTTTATTAAATCTAATCCACGCGCTTAATCTGAAAAAGTACCTGCAGTATTCTACTCAAGAAGATCAGATTACGATTTGAGGCTTTCCGAGAAATCTGAAAATAAACAATTAAAATCTTCAGAGATTAACCCATTTAGGAACTCATTACCTACAAATCATTTAAACATATAGGCCCCAGATCCCAAACTAAGGAGGTAGCATACGTATTTAGAGGCCTGATAGTTTATAGGCTTCAGATAATCTTGACTTGCGGCTACGATCTTCCGGTCGATCGATTGTAAACCGATGCCCTGAAATGACTATTGGTGCCACACACTCTGGATCTGAACGCATCATTATATTAAAAAACTTAGAGAATGATTTTTCAAGTCACTCTTCAACTTAACTCAGTAATAGTAGTTCCAGGCACTAATACATTTGGGATTCCTCTGAACATTGGCCTCTGCCTCTGGATGCACATCAGTTGCATCAGTGGCAATAGATGCTATTTGAGTTTCAAGTATCTCAAGCTCCTCTTTCTTCTCAGTTGATGGTGTATTAGATGCCACTTTTCGTGTATCTTTAATAACTTTGAATGCTTCTAAGTACCGCCCCAAGGATGCCCTTCTCAGATTACACGCAAAAGCAAAAGAGAAATATGTCTTAGGAAAACGCAATTTATATTCAAGGCTTCAAATACATAAATATGCACACACGCAAAATAATGAGATCAAATAAAAGGAATGAAGAGATAAAGCAATTAAAACCTACTCTTGGCATAAAAAATTGGATAAGTCTGGGGCAGATATCGTGTAAATTATTGGCGTACATAACATAGACACTTTAGTAGTTGTTTCACAGTCTGAACCCTATTTTGTACCTTTCATATCGGCCTCGAATTATCTATTTTTCCTCTTGGTAGCATGAAGTTGAAATGAAAGAATGATTGCAAACATCAGGCAACCACATACCAGGTTTAAGAGTTAATTACAAAGAGATAAATAACCATGACACCGTGATGTGTTGGTTAGCATCCTAACCTGGCACTTCCATTGTATTCTCTTCCGAGGTGTTCCTAAAGAAAGCTTGTTGTTGCATGATCATAAACCATTTCGTTCACGCTCTTTTCATCTCTATATATAAGCTCCATGTCCATGCTGACTGCTACATTCTTATCAATTGTCTTGAAGTGCTAAGCAAGTTATCAATAGCAGCTTCTTCTTCACTGAATATAAGTATGGCTGCAAGTAAAATCACATACAAAAAGAAGAGAGCTATGAATCGGGATGTTTTGCAATATTAATAGAACATCCACCTACAACAAAAAACAAAACTAAAAATGCAACAGACGGAGTACCTCAACAATTCGAGAAAAGATAACATAAAAACTTTGTAATTGTTAAGATGAACATGGCAAAGAACGATATTAGGATATTCAACCAAGCAAGAGTAGTATTGAAAGGCAAATCCTTCATTTATGCAAGTAAGTTTTGAGTGAATATTGTGTGAGCACAATAGGTTAAAAAATCATCCAACTAAAATACCTTTGTTAAAGCTAATTGCACACAAAGATTTGACCATTTTCCTTAAATGAGTTGTACACGAAGATCGCCCATTCGTAGCTTTTAGTACTTTAGTATGTTATAATTAAAGGATGTATATCAAATGTCAATACCTTGTAGACATATAGAAAGGGAATACAAACCAATAGATTGTCTAAGATAATAAGCCAAAAAGAAAGTTATCCATGCAAACAATATAAAAGAAATGCATAAGTTACCTACTTAAACTGAAATTCTAAGTTCACAAACACGTCAAGAATCACAGTACCTTGGTACTCCTTCACTGGAAATGAAATATTGTTCTTCCACGGCCGGGAATCTAAAATTTGTTCCTAATAGTGTCATTAAGATAGAACACTGTAGCGACTTGCCGTAAACTGGTGAGATTAGTATTGCACCATCACCTACTTGTCTTCATTTTGTGACGGTCATGTCGATTTCAGTTGATTTCAGCCGTGTCATAGACCACCATCGTTGGTTATAGTTACAACTACACTACATGAAGTATTTTTTGGGCTTTATATTTCCAACTACATATAGGTCTGAAACACTGAATTTAGACTCCAAAAGCAACTAATAACTCAGTAAATTACGTACCTATCAAAAATAATATTCTTTACTTCATATCGACTCAAGTAGAACTGTTTTCCGTTCAACAAAAATAATTGAAAATGTAAGGGCAATGAAACTCTAAAAAAATCAGATATATACATGCCTCTACTAAATCATGCATTTGCATCCCTTCGTGAATGACCAAGGGATGAGACAATCTAATCATTAGCTATTGAAACAACTTGTGATATCCAAATACACCATTGTAGACTTGAAATGAGTTTCAAATTACATGAACAAAAAAAAATAAAGTATACACGCTTTTATGGAATATAATCCTGCACAAACAATTAACCAAGCCTGCCTATTGCTTTGTAATCCATTTTACTACATATTTTTTTATGAGAAATATGCATTATAAGGCATACCTCAGATAACCACAGGGTGGGTCGACAAACAGCATTGAGAGTTTCAAAGAGAGACAACCAAAGTTACCGAGTTAGTACTTGTTGAGAGTGTGAAGTTCATCACGACAATGTCAATGAGCAAAGTAAGGAGATGAGTGAAACAACCACACTCAAAATACAGAAATTGTTCAAACTTCCTTGGCAAAACCGAAATCCACTTGAGTGGGGGTAGATGGAGGGGCAGAAAGTGGGAGATTGAAAGCGAAGAGTTTAGAGTGGTTAAATTGGTGGCTAGTTAAGCAGGGCATTTTAATAGCTGGCGTTTTTAATTCTAAATGGTCGAGGTGTCTATCCGGTGTCTTAAGCCTTGACCCTCGATTTATAGAGATTTAAACAACAAAGATTTGAATCCGCCCTCTCATAAATTTATAGTAATTTGAGTTCATTCTGCTTTTTCTGGGTATGTTATCAGTACTACATCACCTTAAAGAATACCATTGAAACCTTTTAACAAATCAATTGCAATGGTTTGGATTAGATGAATATCCTAAGGTCAGAATGAAATTCTAATTCCTATGCATTCATAAATAAAAGTTAGCATTCCCACTCTTCCATCTCAATACCATGAAATACTTAATGGGTGAATTAAGCTAAAGACAAATCTATATCTAGAAAAATGGATTAAGGATTGAATACCAACACACATCAGGATCCTCAGCCATCCGTGTGCAAATCTACTCTAGCATCCTTGGCAAATGCATTTTTGTTGCTTACCGTTGTACCCTGGTGATTGTACATTCAAAATAGGAAAATGTATATTAGACTGGGATAAAGAGTTCTAAACCTGTAGCAAGTAGCAGCAAACTCAGAAGCTAATACAAAGCTAAACATATACAACCAGTTGCCTCTGCAAAATTATGTGACACATTTGTGATATTGAATACAATTGTTCCTAGAACTTGTTCCCAGAAGTTTCTTACATGTGGTCCTTCTGATTTTAAGTATCGTCGATGCAAATAAGGAAAAATGAAAAGTGAGAACGATAGCATACACAAAAAGGAAATACATTCATAGGATCCTTCTCCTCAATGACTGCAAGTTTACTTGCAATTAAAGAAGAAAGGGAAAATGGAAAGAAAAGAAAAGTAAACTATGAGTTTGGAAGTTTCTCCCAACCTTATTTGTTCAATACTTGATGTCATTAGACCGTTAGTAACATATTATAACCAGTGTAAAGTCCATAGGTTACTTACATCTTCAAGCTCCTTTGTATACGCTTAGGCCTTTTTTAACATTTTTTATCATTTTCCATCAATCAAGGAACTTCGAGCTCTTTAAAAACATTCGTCTCAATGAACAGCAAAAGTTGGGGAGGAGTTGTAGCCACCTAGCAGATTCTCAGAGCTGCGGACCTAAGCATAGGAGACAAAGATGGTTAAAGTCCAATTGGATAAAAGGCTTCAGACTGATAAAGCCTAAATTATAACAGCAGTATTTTGAAGAAGAATGCACATTTCTAATTTAAGTGTTACCCGCTTTGTAGCAACTCTTTCTAAACTTGCCCGAGTATCCCTGTAGATTTCAAAATTGAGAAAATTTATCAATTAAAAGACATAATTTATTAATTACACGATAAATGATATCGACCAACCTGCATTCAGTGGGTGATGATGTAATTATTTTCGACGGAAATGGGGTCACTGGATCTTCTTTTGAGTCCTGTAAAATTGCTAATCAGCTTTAAGCGAAAAAAGGATCATACCAATATTTTTTAGGAACTGGAAAATCATATCAAAAGTAGCATGGACTAATGGATGATTTCAGTTTCCTGGTCACTTTATTTTAGCAGACAATATTTGCATCGTACTGATTTATTTTTGTTTCTTAAACATTACATGATTTGAAAAATCAACTCAAGATTTCGAAAGAAACAATTTGATCAAGTCAATGAGTCAACTACTAAGTTGATGTTGATGATGCATGAGCATTAAATTAATCAATTGGGTGACAACTACTTGGATGTAATGTCTCATGGAGTGACACCAAAGCATAAGTACTGTAACATTCATGAGACAAAGCATTTATGTGTATGGTCTCTATTTCTGTAATACCAAATGTCAGTATAAATCATCCATTGTTGAGGAAGTTCTGTAACGCGCTTATGTTGCATCACAAGGTAAAAAAAGAAAAAAAAAATGAAAAAGGGGGGGAGCAGCAGTCTTCCCATCCATTGTTGCAATTGAATAAAAGCTTGAAAGAAAATGAACCCCTTGGCTTCTAGGAGTTATCGTACTTCCTTATGCATAATCTTAAGTGTTTGCCCTTGTTTGAGCTGCATTACTGCACCAATATAATACACCAAGAAAATAGAAATTTGAGCCAATGGATCAATCATTTTAAGGTGTGTTTGATTGTAAACCACAATTCAATCGAACATGTAACAGGGTAAAGGTATCGTTGCAAGAATATTACTGGAAACCTTGTGTTTAGAAATGATGTAACCACTTTAAAACATGTATTTCCATAATACTCCAGCTAGATCAAAAATGTAAAAATGATGGTCATACATAAATAACCAACACAAACATCAAACATTTCATTACTTACTTTTTGATTGATTACTATCTTCCCTAAACAGGTGCCTCCTTTGGCCATTTTGGACTAACATAAATCCATGAGTCACTACTGTAACTTCAACATCAGGGCCAAGTTCAACTCTCAAACTATCTTAGAAATTTATTAGCGTCATTTTGCGTGCATTATAGATGGTGTTTCCTGGAAATGGCAACCATCTGGCAGTTGAAGTCAAAAGCGTAGAAGTATCTCGTAAAGTTTCCCATGCAAGTACTTGAAAAATCAGCACGATAGTGCAGCACAAATTTCAGTTGGATGAAGTCATAAAAGTAAATTGAAATCATGAGAAAGTACCACTTAACGGATCGATAGGAAAAACACATGCAGGTCATAACGGCAATGCCACATATAGACGACTCAAGCCGTAGTAGCATAATTAGGATCCTTTAAGTTATTTCCATGCTTAGCCAAATCAAAATGTAATACATCAATAACAACCTAAATTGAAGCTTAGACTCTCAGACCGACAAAGAACAAAAACAACATAAGCCAATACGCCATGCTTGCCAAATTTGATACACCCATGTGGGCAATTCAAATTTGAATATGAATTGAGCTGAAATATAGCATAGTTTGTAATCAGACGTCAATTGGGATACTTTGTCGATTGAAACTCGATAGCACGCTAATTGTTTACTCAAAAGTATTATAATCATTATGACATGTTACACAAATTCTATTAGAACTTAGCAATGGAACTTTTAGATGGAATACAACCTATTACCATAAAAAAAAATACAACCTATGGTGGTCAAACTCTTATCTAACCTTACAAATAAAATACACTAACTATAGCGAGAAATATCGGCGTCAAACTCCTTTTACAGGATGACTCTCTGAAGACTTTATTATCACCCATCTGTACAGCTATTTGAATCACAAAACACGCAACTCTTTAATAATGAACTTTCGTACAGTGTAAGTGGTTCAAAAAATTAATTATCAAAGTTAAAGACACTTACCTATTGCATTTTTATCTACTGTTTAGCCAGCGTATAATGTCAAAACAGTGACCAAAAGTAGCTGCCAGTAGTCTGCCACGGGTTACATCCTACTCCCAATTTCATCTACGTTTTGAACTTGCATCTAATATCTCCAGCTTGCACAATAAGCCGATGAGCAGCCTTTTAAAAATAATCGGTGAAATGAATATTTGATATTGGACTATGTTGCACGGGTATGGCTGAGACACAGCAAAGACACTCCAGAGACATGGCATTTCCAGTTAAAATATGGAGTGTCCGACACGGGTACGACTTCCATTTTGAAGTACCCACACAACACATATATTGGATAACTGCTATATATTAGTTAGAACTCATGACTCAATTACAGCACAAATATAGCCAATAGTGAAAGTACACAAACGATCTTACCCATTGAATGATGTCTATCGCCAAATATTGTGCTGCTACTTGAATTCAGTAGGGGCTTCTTCATAGGAGAGCTAGGATCGCCTTAGTTGTATTCTTTATCTACACGTATGGATCGGGTGCTTTCCCATCCTTTCCCCTAAGCCCGGTGAACTTAGTGTCGGTGGTTATCTTATGCACAAAAATATATAAGAGTCAACAATCTTGAGAGAAGACAATACACATTAATGTAACTTATAGGAAACAACTTGTATACACCTGTAGCTTCTACGGAGTTTCAGAGAAATTTACCAAAGGCGGTGGCGGTGATTACAAATATGTCAATCAACTGTTTCATACAATGGAAGCAAAATTTGATACGGTATCCTTCAATTACATATCGGAGACCGACCAAAGATACGCTTCTCTTTCAGTAGCTTGTTTTTCGTTTGTTCTTTTGAAGTATTCCTTTTCATATCCTGCACCAAGACAGAAGAACATATTACTTCATTATTGCAACTCTAAATGTAAAAACTCCATCTGAGAGCCATATTTCATAGAATTGCATCATACTCATCGTAATCTTGAATTCAGCGGGCTTTAAGATGTGATTTTACTAAAAAAGTCGAAAGGAAACGCAAAAGGTATGATTCATTATATTAAGGCTACTGAGAATTTATATCCTTGTCTTTTATTTATTTTCAAAACACTATTTTAGTCTTCCTTTCGGCGGTCGATATTTTTTCTCCGGAATAATATCACACCCGACAACTATAGGTTAAGGTCCTAAGTATCCCCTTAAACTCAAACTTAGTGGGGGTACGGCTTTTTGGTATTGCTTTCTCTTCCGGTCATTTGTCGATGGACCAAAATAAAAGTACAATTTTAAGAGAAGGATTAGAGATACTTAGATATCTTTGCACAACAATACATACGCACAACAACACATGTCCACATGTATTCATTTCTTGAAATTACTTAAATGAATAGGGGTAGTGACCTATAGACAAAAACTCAAAGACATTATCACCAGAAAATACTTATGATTCAAAGATTTCAAACTACAACCTAAAGCAGATAATAGACAACTGGAATCTTTTGAACCCCTTTAAAAAGATCTATCGGGATTATTTAATGATTCTTCTGATTTACAGTTCACAGATCATAACCATGGCAACTTTATGTGCACATTACCATGACAAATCTTTCCCTAGAAAGAAGAAAATATATCACATGAAAAAGACAGCAACTTCAGATATGACGATCATATTCTTACTTGTAAGAGAAAGAATATGCAAACATAATCAAGCTCCCACTCCTTTATATGTACCACAACAATGATTAACAGGAAAGTGTATATACTCATCACTAAAATAAAGCAGACTCTAAACTGAAGGTAGATGGGAACACACCATTGCTACGATCAACCCCATCCCAATGCCTCCCAGGTTTTATGCCATGACGGTTTGGTGCAGCATCTATTCTTCTTACTATCCAGCTATGATTAGGAACCTTTTGAGGAATAATAAATCCAGATTCTTTAATCTTTTCATTGTCGCCCAAATCTTCCAAAATCAGGTCAGAATGCTTCCTCTGCAAAAAGATAAAAAGAACATGAACATTGGTAACCATGTTAAATCATCAATAGAAAAAAACCAAAGTGAACTTTACAAAGCTGTCTAACAGTATCCTACATGGTGAAATACCAAAACTTCAGGTATATAACCTTTCAATATGCCAGTATCTTGTATACATGGATGACACAGTTTTTTTTTAAACTACCGTGTGTTGCTAACTTGTTATTACTTAAAAGAAAAACTTATTTTATTACCTTTACCAAGTGAGCCATTGGATCTCCCCATCTAACCCTTTCCTTCAACATTTTGTCAAGTTCCGGATCATCTCTGCAATAAAGATCATTTATGTGGTCAATGTCTACATACAATTAGGATAGTATTTATGCCCGTGATAGGTACAGACTTAAGGAACCATCCCAGCAATTTACTGTGTATATTTAAGTAACGCTCTAAAGCCTACTAAAAAATGACGATGAGGTGCATGTTAACTCAAAAACCATAAGCTGATAAGCATATACTAAAAATATCATTAATTTCTCCCAACTGATTTATGCGTGTAAGCTACCTACATAAGATAAGGTGAAGGACTGCAAATTGACCATGATTAAGATGGTGTAAGCTTACTTGGTCCTGGCAAATGGTCTCTCCCTCTCAAGTTCTAATTAGGTGCTCTCGGCTTCGACTTCTTCCCGCTTTTGAGCCAAACCTTTGCCCCATTCCAACTTCTTCTCCTTGAAAAATAAACATGGCAAAGGATTACCAACCATCGGTTAAAATTTTGTTTTCATGAAATATCCATCCACCTTTACTACAAATTTCCTTGACATTCATATGGAGAAACATCCCGCTTCTTAACAAACAATTACCGATTTCAAGAAGATATTAAGCCCGATGTATCTTGTTTTGGTGAGGATGAGCAAAAGCAGGGAACATAAATATGTCAGCTATACAATATAGAATCATAAAATTTCAGAACTCAATGAAAATTTGATAACCTTCACTGCCAGATCTAGTTACAATAACCGGAATTGGAAGCATAAAGCAAAAACCAGTACTGGAAAGAGTTCATGAAGAAAGGAGGGGAAGTTGAAAGAACTCAGTATTAATGGTAGTTAAGTGGATATTAATGGTATTTAAGTGGGTATTAATGGCAAGGTAACACCGCGTACATGTCAATATAGGCGTGGATTTGGGTTTTTGTCCTGAATTTACATAAAACTCCTTTGTCTGTATGTTGTAATTGAAGGGTATAAATAGAAATCAAAAATTAAATGACGAAATAGTCCTTTTTTAAGACATTGAATAATATTTTTTTGTATTTAATCAGGGGTATTAGGTGGTAGAAAAAAGGCTGGTCTAATTTAAAAGGCCAGATTAATTATGGTGTATTTTACTAATAGAGATTGGATACTTGAATAAATGAAGTGGCTCCTCCCTGACGGCCTTAAGAATCTGGTTAATGTTATTCTAAGTTATAAGAAACTTTTGGGTGAATGTATTACTGTGTTTGAATATTGTGAAGCTAGAAGTGCTAGTTGCAACTTTGTAAACAGGTGATTTGATGTGCCACCGGAGTGCTTATCTAATATTTCTTGTTTTGTGATTTTGTTGCTCAAACTTGTTCCTGATAACAAGATATGCTTCTTTAGCGAAAAAAACTATTGAAACAATAATTCATTTGCATTTGTTGATGCATGAAACCACATTCATAACAGTGAATATGGGCCGGGCTTGAGTTATATTGGGTTGGATTTACATATGGGCTAGACACTTGATTGGGCTAAGGCCCACGGTTTAATAAATTAGTAAACAAGAAAAACAGAAGAGGAAAAGAGGAAGAGAAGAGAAATGGGAGGAGCAGTGAGAGCATATCGGACACTGTTACGAGCGACACGTAATTCATTTCGGGGCGATACATTAATGCTTAAAGAATCGGCTGTGGAAGTGAGGAGTAAATTTGAGGAGAATCGAAACGTTACATGTGATAAGGAGATAGAGAAACTACTTGAAGATGCACGTGAAGCTTCTCATTTCATTACTAATATGATTGTTCAAGCTAAACTCAATTCTTCTGGTGGTTATGGTAATTTTTTGTTTTTGTTTATATATATTAGATTCAAAGTTTGCATTTTTATTTGTTTTTGAATAGTTGTTTGTTATTTAGCTTAGAATGAGGGTTTATTTGGGTGTGGCTAAATTTTTTGGGTTATTGAAAATGGGGTAGAATTAGTATGACCTCAAATGCTGACCCAACAGAATACTTTGAAAATCAGATTATAAGCAGCTTCATGTAGTGGTTTGTCATATTGATTGGATTATTTCTATATGGTAACTGTGTGGAGCTTCTTAAGTATGACCTACTTGAGTGCCGTGGGGTTAGTGAAAAATTGAATAGTTGTTCAAGTGTGGAGCTTTTGATTGAGGTTGAGAGGTTATGGAAATGAGTTAGAACGTTAATACATGATAAATGTTGGTTTGGATGATTAGTACCTAGGTAGTTTAGGGCTGGATGCCTTAGGCAGTTAGCCTCGAGGCGCTAGAGCCTAGAGGTGAGTCTAGAGCCTATGCGTGCTTTTTGAAAAGAAACTTAGTGATCTTTATAGTTATGTTTGTTTGGGGAGCATGGTGCAAGTTTTTGGAAGATTTAGTAAGGATTTTGAATTTGAAGTGGTTATGGAGAACATGCTAAAGTTTGAGTAGATAGTTATGGGTGGTCTGGTGAGAATACTTAGTGCTTCTTCGCATCCTTGCATGCTGTCTGTGAATGAAACACAGCCAAATTCATATTTATGAACAGTGGACAAAAAATGTCAGACTTACGCTTCTGCAGGGTGCCCGCATGGGCTGGTGGGGGTGGGATGGAGGTTTAATGATTGGGAAGTGGAACCCTTAGCTCTGCTTTAGGTAATAATGGATACTCCATTTATATTACTTCTTCCTTTGTGATCATGGTGACAGCATGACAGTCCTTTACCTTGACCTCTCTTGCACCAGTGCAAGAATCTCGATTGTGGGTAAGGAAAAGTTGGCCTCTCCACTAGGTCACGTGATCTTTATTAAATTTCTCTATTTTATTCTTCCTCTTTCTCTCTTACCTACAAGTTGCATCTCTAAGTAGTTAGTTTTCTTTGTGGCATGCCTCATTTGCATCCTTACCATTTATGAGTCTCAGTCTAGGATGTGTATGACCATCTTGTAATTTGTCAATTTTTTTGTCTCATGTTTGGAACTCCTTTTTTCTTCCGTGAATCTGCCCTAGGTTAGGTGATGATACACCCTTAGGCAGTCTTATTAACCATCAAAATGTGTTAATTTAATCATTTAAAGGGAGGGGGACTTCCATACCATTCACATGCAAGGGTATCTGCATTTGGCTTGCAGGAAACAAGTAATAGTTGGTTTTTTAGTGAAGTTTGCATATCACTGAGTAAAAAGTTTAGTTTTTAAGCAACTTTGTTAGAATCACTAGATGAAGCCCCAGTTGAAACCATTCAAAATCAGATTAGAAGCAGCTATTCCCCATTCTGGAATGCATCCCTTTTCTAAGTTTTACTTATTTATAAGCTTCAAATAGTGATTTGTCATAGTAATTAGATTACTGCTTTGTGAGAAATGTGAGGATCTAGGTAGAGAATGACCTAGTTGACGACAGTAAGGTGAGGATAGAATGAAACAATGGTGGGATCAGAGAATTCAATACTTAATATGTAGAGATTTTGGTTGAGGCTGACGGATTTTGGGGAGGAATTAGAATTTAAAGTGATGATAGATTTTAGTTTGGTGTTGTTCGTAAAAAATTTACCTATGCTGTTACAGGCACTGACGCCGGTTGGTAAGTGTATGCAGCCTTAGGCAGGTGAGCTCTAAGCGCTAGGGGTTAGCCTAGATAGGCATGCTTTTGGCATAGCACCTTAGTAATCATTATAGTTATTTTGTTTGGCAGTGTATGTGCAAGTTTTTGGAAGATTTAACGATATTTTGGCATTCAAAGTGGTCAGGAATAACATGCTAAACCTTAGTGGATATATGAGAAGATACTTGCTGGTAGTCTGTTGGAGAACCTTAGTGGATCTTCCCATCCTTGAGAGCTGTCCGTGAAATGAAGCACACCAAATTTCATAGTCCTGACTCCTGAACAATGAACAAAAAGTCGAAGCCTTTTGCTAAGAGCGCCTACATGGACTGATGGGGGGTGGGATGTAAGTTTAAGAGGGCGCCTGCTATTGGTAGGAATGGAGAGTCCATTTTATGTTAACTTTTTCTTTTGTCAGCATGGTAACAGTCCTTACCTTTACCTCTCTTGCACCAGTGCAAGAATCAAGATTTTGGATAAGAAAATGCGACCTATTTATCAGGTTACTCTATCTTCCTTTGATCTACCCACAAGTCGCATCTTTCCATAGTTGATTTTTTGTGTAGTGTGTCGTATGCGGTAATGCCACGCCCTTAGCAGGTCCTATTAACCATCAAAATGCCTTAATTATGTCATCTAGATGGAGGGGGATTCCATATCAATTTATCAATCCCAAGAAACAATATCTACCATTTGGCTTGGAGGAAACAAGAATAATTTGGTATTCTGTGGTAGTTTGCATATCACTGAATCAAAAACATTTTTGAAATGTTTCTTTTATCAATATGTGGAAGGATTGTTGTTTGCTTCATCTGGAGTAATAAGAGTATTTGAGGAGTCATTTTTTTTACTTTTTCAGGTGTTTATTTTTTTTTAATCACGAGGAGTATTGTTATTTGTTAGCATTGTCTTGGTTAAGTAGGTGTCTTCAACTCAATAAATTCTGTACCTTATTATTTTCAGTTGAAGTTGATGATTTTATCAGTTATTAAAATCCAAAACATACATGAGGGTTGAGTTCAACTTTCTAAATTTGGTTGAATGCTCTGATCAAATTCTTGTGATGTTAGGGTAAAATAGGTAAAAACTAAAAAGTGTTGGTTTAAGAGGGAGAAAATGAACAGCACATAGAGCCATAGAGAGGGATGAAGCAGGTGCCGATTAGCAAAGTCGGTAAAACCTTTGGGTGATGATACCAGAGGTCTGGGGCTCGAACCCCGCCAGCATCAAAGAGTTACTGATCTCATTTAAAACAGGCTTGCCAATAAAAAAAAATAAAAATAGAGAGGGATGAAATTCTATGGCGGTTTGAGTTTATCCATAAAGAGACAGTTAAGCTACTGAAGATGTGCCTGATTGTGTCTGCGATGGCTATAGCTAAAGACACACTTCCTTATTGTAAATGGAATAATAAGACCCAGAAGAGTGAGTCACTGGAGATGAGGGTTTTGAAGTGGATGACCCTTTTTGGCGGTGAAGGAGGGCATTGAACCCAAGACCTTGGGGCCCAACCTCCAAGGCTTGACCAGTAGGCCACTAGGCCTTTACATAGTTACAGTCTTGTCGAGGGGAATGATGTGAGTTTTTGGAAGATTTAGTAAGGATTTCGCATTGAATAGAGGAAAACTAAAGCTTGAAAAGATCGTTGTGGACTTGTGGGTGGAAACCCATAAAAACGCTGTTCAGTGAATGAAGCATCTACTTAATTATGGTAAGCAATCACATGATATAAAAGCTGAAAAGAGCATGTCCTTGAGTTGCATATCCTACTGAAACCTGTCTCGCATCAACTCTATTAGCAAATATTTTCATTATTGACAAGAAGAAAGTTGCATTCCACACAGAGGGTGAAGTTTAAGGAAGCCCAACAATGAAGTATAGGGATTTTACCCTTATTATAAGTCTCTGCATGTATTTTTCTGTCTGACGTGTAAAGATATGTGTCTTCTGGTGATTTACCACCCTAATAGATAACAAACACACACTTTTACACTATTGGCGCTGTTGTGTTGTAATAATCTTTATAGTTTATACCAGTCAAATGCATGTAATTATTGATATTTAATTTGTCTTCATAGTTTGGTTGCACTAACCACCATAGTTCTGTGCTGCAGCTGTGAAACCCAGTCAAGAGCACGCAGGAGCAACACTTGAGGTACCTTCTGAAGAGATTCTTCCAAAGTCTACTTAGGAATGGACTCAGAACCTCAATGGCGTCAAGTTTTTGACATTGGATGGCTCAGTAGTGTACAATGTAACAGTTTTCTATTGTTTTAAAAGTTTGCAGAGGTCTTTAACCATTTTCTGTTTATTTTCAAATTTTGACAGCAATAATGACCAAAGAATGAAGTATTCAAACAAGTGACATATTGCTGATATGGCAGGGTTAGACTGTGGTTGCCTTGGAATTTAATATGGTTGTGGTTTTTTATCTCCAGAATGCAGCAACACATCTTTCAAAGCTTATATAAAACATACCTTGAATGTCGAGTCTATATAAATTGAAGAGGAATGTAATTAGTTGGAGAGAAAATTTTCAATATTATCAGTTTGACCTTAGTATGCTACTATGCTATAGAAATAATTCTGGCGTCTTGATTTGTGCACGGTAATTAACCACAACTACTGTTGCCTCACCTTAATCTTTGTTTATCACTGAATTGCTGCTGCCATTTCAAGCAGTCCCTTCTGTCGTGAGTAGATGGGAGGAATGGCTTGGAAGAGCAATTTTATTGCCCCCAACGAAAATGTAGCGGATACTTTTGATAATGTCTCAGAATGCAAGAATGTGAATATCTCTCAGAGAAATGTACGATCGATTAAAAATTTAGTACGTATAGCCAAACCATTTCATTTCAGTATGTCCATCGAGCTATGACCTGCATTGCCTGTCAGTTTGGGAAAAAGAGCTGAATTTGGTATTTAGTGCCCCTCAGTGTTAACTAATTAATCTATGTGCCGCCTTATTAGCACACTCTAACTTTACGCGCCCTTTTTATCTTGCCATAATGCTCCCACTGTCAACGTAGAACAGAACCAATGGGGTAAACAAAACTGAGGAGAAGCGTCAGTCTATTTGCTGCTAACATGCGGCAAACAAAACGCTGACTTGATTATGCTCAGACAAGCGGTCAGTTTGTTTGCTGACATTGTATGAAATCGCATTTCTGCAAATCTACTGTCTAAATATCATAAAAGAGTCAGCTGGTAGGAATGTGAATTTGTTGCACAGGCCCTCCACTAGAAAGTATAAGCTGCCCGTGTGCAACAAATTCGCACTCCTCTAGCTGGTGCGGGTTCATTTCTGTGGATTACTTGGGATTTTGGAGAATAGAAATGCCATATAGGATAAAGTCAAAGTGATAAGCCTTAGATACCAATCACTTTTGCTTTTTACTTATCCTAATAATCAAATTTCCCTGTTCATTTATCCTAAGAATCAAATTACAGCTCACTTGCGGACGGCTGGACATGTTTACCCATGTAATTTTGCAGCTTGTTTTGATTTAAATCAATCTGTTTCAGTAGTTGGTAGATGTTTCCACCATAAAGCATGCAAATTCAGTGGAAATTTTGTTGACATTTTAAAACCGCAAAATTCTACCAGTATTTGCAATTTTGCATCTTCTTTGGAAGGAATTAAAGGTAGAAACACCTATATACAGCATCACTAACCTATCCCTTGTTCACATCAAAATTACATGGAACGTTTACAGGTAAACAAGCACAGCCCACACTGCAAAATGATGAGAATTCAGATTATTTCTCAAACAAATAGCTCACAAGAAATCGATTACTTATCGACTTCGTAGAGAACAACAGATTAGCACTGAAAAAACATGCCCATCTGCCCATCCTCTCCCATACAATTCAAACTTAAATAAAGAAACGACTGTGAGATTAAGGCTATATAGTAAATGCAAAGTCAGATTAGCGAAAAAAAGCTAGCTATCCATCATCAAACATTATGATTCAGACAACAAACGAGTTCACATTATAGTCTAAAGACTGCTCAAAATTGTTCACACCCAGACAGAAAAGAAGAGTGACTAGAACTTTCGTTGACATAACAAATGCCTTGTAGTCTTGTGCATCTCTAAGTCCACACGTGACAACGCTATCAAGCCTGCAATTTGCATGAAAATATATATGGTGAATCAAATGTCAAACAAACTAACGGATAAAGATCCCCAGACAACAACTTCCACACTGACACTGAACATCAAAACAATAACTAATAGAGGATCCAGCAAGGCAAATAACTGATGAGCAAAGCATGTTGCTGCATGGTCTTCAGGTGCATTTTGTGGCTTGAAAAAAGTACCTTACTGAAAAATGCAGTTGTTTTTAAGAATTTGGCAGCAGCTGAATCCGCTAGGATTAATTTATTTATATCAGACAAGAAAAATAAAAGAAAAAATCAACAAGAAAAACATTACTTGCATTTTCATTCATACAGTTAAAAGACTGCACACACCTACATTCTTTGCATCCCTCTTCCCTTTAATGGCACTATTGTGTATGTATAAAAGTTATCTTGTATTTCCATTCCATACTATTCACGTGCTAGGCTTCTAGCAACCCACTTCAAAATTATAATCCAACTAACCTATCATCTCTTTATTAGAACTAGTTACTGTTGCCTTCATACTACAGAACTCATTTAGAAAAAAAAAATGCAAATAGATTATTTTACCAGCCAGATCGGTCTACGCATTGTACAAAAGTGCTTTTCAAGCTGCGAACTTATATCTTTGCCTCAATCACGACGAGACGTCATTCAAGAAAATCATGAGCTAAAGAGGACTGCGGAGAAACCCTAACTTAGGCTGGTCCATGAAGTGTTTTATTACCAAAAGGACACTTATTTTTGTTGTTCTTGCCTAGCCTCCTCCTGGTTATGGTATCAAACCTAGAACCATCTAAAGACACAGGAAGACATAACAAGATAGTAAATTTCCAGTTGCTTAACCAATATTCAACAAGAATCAGAAGACTTTTTTTTTTTTTTTTTTATTGGTAAAAAATGCAATTAAACAAACAAATTGTTATTCCCCAACGTCCAAATACAACACGGAAAATACTGCAGTGGATAGCAAGGGGAACATTAATCTGGCTTCCCTTTCACACATTGCCAATTAAGATCAACTCCTCAATCAGCCAATCTTGTATAAAGATTCAAGAAAAATAAAGCCAACAATGTTTTCTCTTAAAACAAATTAATAATCAATAAAAAGAAACAAAATTAATTAACAAAGTCTCAGCCCCTTAGATGTTATATTTTGCGGTCATGTCCGCATTCATTACAGGTCTATGGAGTCATCATCGACACTAATTCATCAATAAAAAGAATTATTAATTTGTTATACTTAAAAAAAAAATGTATTTGTTCTAGTCTTCTTCAAAGGGTAAAAACTGCAAAGAAGAGACACAACTGAAAAACAAAACATGAGTATCGCTTCCAGGGAACGAGTCAATGGGAGATTAAATAAGTCCCAGAAACCAGTAAAGGAAGCTTTTGTAACAAAATAAACAACTAAACGAATGCTTTGGCATTTACTCTACTGTTCCAAATCAGTAATGAATTAGAAACAATAATTCACTGCTGAAAACTGGAAAGAACAAGTTGAGCTTTGTATCTTGCTTCAAGGGAACGAGTCGAGTAGGAACAAGAATTATATCCATCAACCAGATTAAGAAGTCTAGTACAAAAACTAATAAATCCAAACACAAACGAAATGAGAATGTCTTTCAAAAAAAAAAACTTAAAAAATGAGAATCCTACTACCAACTTCATGTTAGCTCAAAACTTCAAACAACGTCTTGTACGACAATTACATCACCCCTTAAACTCAGAATATCATAGGCTAGCATTCACACAAACCCTGAACCCATCCCCCAAATAATAAATGATAATGTTAATAAAATTATTAATAATAACAAGAAAACCGCAATACAGTGTAGACCGACGTTAGATTCGAGTAAAGTAAGGAGGAGGAGGAGGAGGAGGAGAAGATGATGGTGGTGGTGGTAGCGATAGGAGAGAAAGAGTAAGATAGAGTTTGTGGGATTTTGGGGAGAGTAGGAGAGGAAGAAAATGAAGAATCGGTCAATAATGTAAAATAAATTCATAAAAGTCCTCTATGGTTTCCCATGCCTTAATGTATATGCTTCCTATCTCATGAAGATTTATACAGTAAAAGGAGATTTCCTGGTGAAAACAACATTATGCAATCAATATTATAGAGTTTGTTTCAAGTATCGATCATACTTCCATTGATAGCTGATTTTTTTGCTTTTCCAATTGATAGATGGTCAATCTCTAAAAAGCTAATATACCAATAGATCAATTGTTAACCAAACAAAACAAATAACCGAAACATCAAATAATCGTAAAACAATATATTATTATTATTATTATTATTACCTAACCAGATCCGACAATAATATTATTAATCGGAATGAAAATGAGTTTAACAAAAAACCCAACAAACCCCATCACGACAAATCCAATCGCAGTCCTAAACGCAACCTTTTGAAACTCTGCATCATAAGAAAATCCAAACAATTAATAAAAACAAACATATATAATAACAGATCACAGTTAAAAAACTAACAAATTTATTTTACCTTTCCGATCTGGCTTGTGACATCTCTTGACGAGACGAACACTGTCCTTTGCGAATTCTCTTAAGGGATCGAAAACTGAATCAATCGCGTCCATTGCAGACAAATAAAGTAAAACACGGTAATGAGGAAGGAGCTAGAAATAAGAGAAAATGAGATGTGTGGAAACGTTAAAAGCAATGGTTTTTAATTGGGCCGGGTTTGGTTTTTTGACCCGTCTTTTATACTCTAGTACAGGCCCACAGTTGACAATGTTGAAACTTGAAAGTGGAACACAGAATTGGAGTTTATATGGCGAAGACGCGATGTTGAAAGTTGAATACGAAATTGGAGTTTGTTGATGATATATCCCGACCGAGATATATGATCTTCACTTATATCACTTATATCAACTCCAAAAAAACTTTTAGTGGAGATGTTCTCCCCACAATATAGATTATCCTTAGAAAAAAAATCAACATATTAGAAGATGTCTAGGCGCATCAAAATTTACTTACAATGTTATAAAATTATCTAACGGTCCAAAATTTTCAAATTTCAAAACAACTTTTGATAATGTTAAACATTTTTGTTTGAACTGATTTTTTGTAAGAAAATTCTCTATTATGAGAAAACTATCTTCACCAAAAATCAACCCTCAATTCATCTTATAAATCTACTTTAGGTGGTAGGCTAAAAGATATGCAAAGCAAATTATGGGCCTTTGTTTTCACCGATAATATTTTTCTATAAATATTGATGATATTTTGGATAAATAACAAATGGGAGGGTTTTAGGGACATATTTTATAAAAACACGTAAACAAACTCAAAACCGTTAGGGCATTTATAAGTTTTAGATTTGGCTAATTTTTTTATAGATATGATCTCCTAACTATTCTAAACATTGTCACAAATTATCCAAAAAATCAAAAATTTCTAAACTTGCCAAATATAGTCAACAAATTACAAAATTTGGCTAATTGTGGACCGTTAATTTTCACCATTTTTTATACTATATTTGACAAGTTTATAAATTTTTTATTTTTTATTATTATTTGTGACAATGTTTAGAATAGTTAGGAGATCATATATATATATATATATATATATATATATAAACCTAATCTAAAACTTATAAATGTCCTAACGATTTTGAGTTTGTTTACATGTTTTTATAAGATATGTCCCTAGAACCCCTCCCATAACAAATTAACAATATATTCTGATATATATCCAAGCATATCCTGAACTTTTATAAACATATAATTATTTGCGACTTTTAAATTTTCTTATAATATAATATTAAACAACTTTTGCGAGATGTTCAATAAAATAATTATATGAAACTCTCGGCAAAAACAATTTATGTTCATCATATTGTTTTTATTTCCAATCAATCCCAAACTTAGTCCAGTCCCCAAATCAAATTTCTATTCAAGGAGAGTGAGACATCAAAAGTTTGCGAACAAAAAAAGTTACGTAAGTTTGAAAGAGAAATTAGATAATTTAAGAAATAAAGTAGCATTGGTATTTTATTATTTCCTCCTTCTGCTGGATTTTAATTATTGCCTGCGGCTGGCATAACTAGTCACAGAAAATGTAGAAATAAGTTTATAAATGAATATATATATATATATATATAACTAAAATGTATACAATAAATCAAAATATTCGTTTTATATATAGAAGACGGAGACATCTGCAAGATTGTTCATTTCTCTTGTATTGTGATTAGAATTTTGAAGTCTAATTGTGACAGCTTTATAATATGTTTGGATAATGTTGTTGGTCGGACAAATAGATTACTTTCTCAAAGTTTGAATTAGTGAATGATATGATTATTACCCAAACCAATATAAAACTTTTTAAAACAAAACTTACCAGTGCCTTGTTGATTGGATGGGATGGAAATTGCACCTCTTGGCGTAGTTGACGTACGCAGGGAATCCATTCTGATTCAAATACCTTAAGTAGGAATTATGAGCAAGTGAAATGTCAATACTAATAGTAAATAAAATTAATATGCAAACTAAATGAAATTAAGATGAAATGAAACAAAACGAAATAAAACAAACTGAAATCAAAGTTGGTGATAGAAACTATTATAACATATAACATACTCTGAGATTGGGTGATTATTTCATAATCATCATAAATAAATAAATAATAAAATGAATGAAAACTTCATTACTTTGAGTGATCTTTTGAGTGTCTTTCCCAAAGCAGGTAAAGATGCATTCTGGATATGATTCCCCAATGCTCGAGATGCATACATAACCAACTTTCAGAATGACCATAAGGTAAATAAAAACAACAACAATGGATAGTTGTATTGTTCATGCCCTTTATGGTTAAATCGTAAGACTAGGTAGTGTTGACCGAGAAATAATCATGTAAGGTCCTACTTCATTTTTCGCTAATATCTCGTACTTGAACAAATGTTGTTTGAGATTTTTTTTTTACTCGAAGGAGAGATTAAATGATGTTTCTCAACAAAGAATTTATAATTGAATTGAAAATTTATCTTACAAGTTTTAAAAATGTATCTCAGTTATATATTTTTTGAATAATTTCTACATCAAATAAATATTGTATTTCTTATAGGTTTGCCCTATCCCAAATGAAGACCAATAGACCATACATCTTTCTTCGCAACTTTAAATATATTTATATTTATCAATCAAACTTTTGTAGTTTATTTTATTTTATATATTTATTATCTTAAAAAATATTTATCACCAATTGATCCATCATTCTTTCAAATAAGTAAAAATATTTTATCAACTTTACTGGATAATGTTTGTTATTTTGTCAAGTAAATAAATATATGTATACAGCTAGAAAATTTGAATCACTTTGTGATGCAATTGCAATTGCAATTAAACGAATTCTACGAATTCTCAATAAAACCAATTCAATTTGATCTCAAAAACTAACTTGGCCAAAGGCCTACACGAGTATTTATATCTTTCAGAGACTAACAATTTAGAAACCAATGGAAAAAGAAACTAACAATAATACCTAAATGCATAATTATAAATATCCCAAAGAGAAAGTATCAGCTCTCTCTATATTAAAGCAGAGTACATCCGACGTGGACAATCTCTATCCTGGCTGTGGTACTCTCACATGAGAGAGTGAAGCCACATGGATGTATGTTTCTTAACCCTTCGCCACTTCTCAAGCCCTTTGGAGTTCCACGCAAGCACACTTCTCCCATTGTTCTCGTTGAAAAAGAAACTCTTCCCACGGAAAAGAAACTCGTCTGCAACCCCTAGAAAGGCAAAATTGCATCCCACGTGGAGAAGTAAGTCTCTTGATCTCTATTGCTTAAGTAAGTTTCTGATTCAATTCTTAACCTTCTCTCTGTCTACCTGATTGCAGTTGCTTTTATAACCCATTGAAAATACTAACCACAATTGATATTTCTAGGAAGTCTACCGTAATATGTTGAGTTTGTTTTGTGATTGGTTTGATTATATGGTTTCTATAACTTACAATTTACAACGTTGGATAGCCAACGATTCCTGCTAATTAATAGAAAAGCTATTTATGATTTCTTGGTGCTAGTGGTTGTATACTTTGTCACAACACAAAAATTCACATTAATCACTTATTTATTATATTGTAATATGTGAACGATATGGTCTGGGAAGATCCATCTAAATAAGTGATGAGATTGAAGATTGGAATCACTCTCCGTTGCAAAATATTTCTTCCCCGAATCTCACTCGAGTCATTCAATTCTCTCCGGTAATTTCTTTAATAATATTTTGTTCTTTGTGTTAATATATTGATGGAATCCAATTGTTTTATTAATATTTGATTTATAAATCTAGAAATAGGCATATAAGCGGTGTTGGTGACAATTTGGGGCTTGGAGACCCATTTGTTTGCTTAAGAAAGACCATTAAACCAAAATTGATAATATAATAAAGAATAAAAAAAAATTAATTTTATTTAAAGGAGTAGCTTGCAAATTCAGAGTTAAGCATGATGTTGGTAATGTCATAATTTTCACCTTGTGTTTCTAAAGATAATAGCTTCATGATAGAAATTCAACTTAAGTGTATGTACTTTGTCAGAGGTCAGCATAAATAGGTTCACACTAACTTGGAAATGTTTACTAGATTGTACTAAGTTATTATCGGTAAATTAAATTTTATATTTTTTTTTCATGTGCTACATATTGTTTGATTGCACCAATTGGAAACCATGCATCTAATGTGTCTTGAGAAGTAATGTATTCCAGTTATTAAAATATCTTCTCTACTCTTGCCTTATAATTCCAATCAACATATGTGTTGATTTGAATTACTTGGTGATAAATAAACTTCAATTGAATAACCTCATGCAGGGTTGAACTAAGAGATGACAGTAGCCAAGATTTTTTGCAGTTTTAGTCCCATTTTCCATAAAGAATGTTCTTAGTTGTCTTCCCCACTCAATGTAAGTTCTAGACATGCCCCTGTTATAAGGTTTGCTTTATAAACTTGGTCCATATATTGGTATGTACCAGGTTGTTGTATGGACTCGATTATCTGCAATCTTTGTTTGGTTGATAAGGCAAAGTAGTTTGAGCAAACTTGCTATCCGTTATTGATGTTAAAGAGATGGTTCACATTCCATATTTTTAAGATGTGTACTGAACATGCTCACATGACAATATAGTATTGAAGTGTCATTATCCGGATTACATTGTGGACATTAGGCACCAAATTTTGTGAGTAAACTTTCTACACCTCTATTACGTCCGATTTGATTTGTTACACCGAAATTTGTTTTTCTACAATTAATATTGACGTTATCCACTACTATTGTATCTAATCAATTATTTATTGTTTCTTTTTTCTTTTTCTTTTTTTATAAATATATTGTCAATATTGAATGAGTTTGTTTGTGATTGGTTTGATTGTATGGTTTTTGTAACGAACTTATTGTTTACAACGTTGGAAAAACAACAATTCCTGCTAATAAAAAAGTTATTTATGATTTCTTGGTGTTGGTGGTTGTATACTTTGTCACATAGGCGTATGAATTGTGTAGTGGTTAGTATATCGGTTTGCATCACTGACTGAAGTCCTCTACATTCTCTCTCACAATACCAAAGATTGATGCAACACAACACAGAGTTGAGCGCTACCCATTTGTGATCATTGTGTGGAAGGTTCGTTGAATCATTTCGAGAAAACTTATACACGGCGTGGAAGGTTCGTTCTAGGAAACTCCATATACGTCAGACGGCAAGTGATTTTTCTCCAATTCAAGTAAGTGATTTTGTCCAAATGACATGACCAGATCGATCAAGTAGATTGTTGGCAAGGTGTTCATAATCAACTCGACATAATATTTTTAGCGCCCGAATATTTTTAGAGTGATTAGAAGCGAACCATGATTAGAAGTGAACCATTAACCGAATATTTTTGCCAAATATAGGAGATACCAATACTTTACATTTAAAAATTAATACTTTTAACTTGGTTAGTTATTGGAGAGAGACATATTGTTTGCATTGTTGCCTAAATTAGTTGGAAATGTCAAACGTACACTCCGTAGAGCCGATTCTGTTTTGCTTTTTAAACTTACACTACTTCATCTTTTGTTTAATTAAAATGTCGTGTTAAGGACTCACTCTATAATGTTCTTGAAAACCTGACTGGACTATACACATCAACCATGAGCTTTTACATACCATGCTTTGAATGTACACTTTTTTTTTGCAACTCCAGTATATATGCAAGTGTTTTCTTTAAGCTCTCTGATATGATGATAGGTTTTGGAAATCAATAGTAACTCGTGATGGCTGCTTCCCCTTGAGGAGTTGTTTGGTCATTGTTTTTTCAGCTATATCATCTATTTAACTAAGAGAGATGATGTTAGTGCTCATAGGGTGTAGTATTGAAGTTGTTTGGAGATTTTATTTCTTTTGTCTAAGACAGATGGTTTTACTGCTTACTGGATTCAGCGTTAAAAGACATATTTTCTAAATATGTTTTGTTATGATTTGCTAATTATATGTTGTATTATGTATAGTAGTATTTTCCAAGGGCAGGATAGCATCAAGTGTATGTTGTGGTGCAATTAGAGGCAATCTTATGTGTATGAGAAGACGTGGGCAGTTACTAGCACTAACGCTAGACATCATCAGTCATGACACTTATGTTGAATCTCCCAAAAGCTATTATAAAGACAACTACCAATTTCAGTGTGATTGGGCAAGTTATACACATGGTACATTTAGAAGGGCAATGATGCTATCAAAGAAGTTACCGAAAAAATCTAATCCCCTTATTGCAACATAGTGTGATAAATATGTGATACTGATTTACCATGTAATGGAGGAGTCCTGCTTTTTTTATTAGTGTGTTATTTACATATTAATGATCTTTTCAATAGTTGTAAGTGTGTGTAGAATATTAACCCTTAAAAGTATCTATGGGTCCTGTTTGGCAGCATGGACTATAGAAACAATAAGGCCCTTGATAGCATGTGTTGGTGTTTGGTCCGGTCAATTTTATGAATAGGGGCCACAACTAATGAGTAAGCTGTGAACCGGCTAAATTGCCAAACCACAAAAGTGAACAAAACTGTACAGTAGTATCTCTTGGTTTAGGAGAGATAACGATATACAATAGATAAATACAGGAGAGAGAAAAAATTGAAAAAGACTTTATTTGCATTGTAATCTGCTCGTCTCTTTCTAGTTTCAAACATCCCACCATCATTTGACTTGTGCTTAAACTCCATGGAAACTTCCTACTCACTCTCTCTTCTCTCCCACACCCTATCTTACCTATTTTCTTCCATTTATTTCTCTCCTTAGAATCTTTTTGAGAGATGCACAAGTTATTTTGTTGGATTTCTCTAAATGCATCAAAATTTTCAAATGAGCGGTTCTTCCTTAATAAAATTTTGTATTATTTGCAAATTGCAATCCTTTTTCTTTGCCTTTTGAATTCTTTATACTCTTTTTTTTTGGCCTATTGTAATATCAAATTCTGAAGATGACATTTTTTTTTAGTTAATGGGTATTATTTCTCTGTAAAAATTTCCTTGAATTTCTTTTGCAATAATTGAGATTTGTGTTTAAATATTTTGTATTGTATTGACCTTATTGGTAAATGAATTGTTTGAGATTTTTTATTTTATTTTATTTTGTGTACAGTCTAACCAAAAAATGAAAAAAAAGTTACAACCGAACATCCTTAAGCACCATTCATATTTCGGTTATTAACATACATGCTTGTGTCGCCCTAGATTGTGTTGGATCACCTAAACTAGGTTTGCCTATCTTTGTTATCAAGTATTCATTCTTCTTATACTGAACAGACTGGCCTTAGTTACCATGTGAAAAAGATGTGAAACAGTGATTTGATATATATTAAATTAGTTACGTTCAATACAAGGAGCGTGAAGCTTATGAGAATTTTCAATTTTGACAGTAGATCAACATTGAAGAAAGACAAATTGGAATGATGATAGCAAACTGCTTTTTAGTTCTTAGGCAGCGAATTTTTTATCAAGCCAACTCAGAGGTGTTACTATAAGTCTGATGATTTACGTACTTTTAATGAAATTGACCCATGTTTTGGGGCTACATTATTAGTTTTCAACCACCGGTCGAAGAGTAACGCTGCTGCTCAGCGTAATAGAGAAATGATATGAAGTAGTAATATAACAACTTTTATATCAAAGTATTTTTTGTAATAGAAATGGTTGAAGACATTTTCATAACGTTAAAAATCTAAAAGATCCCGGGCATATGCCCGGGTCCAAAAACTAGTCCTAAATAATAATAATGAACCCTAAATCACATCACTTTGTAACACTTCTTACTCGTCAAAAATGTCACTTACTTTTCAATTACACTTTGCTCTAATTTACATTCTCCAACATTCTTGTATTTGCAGTTTTTTAAAGACTAGGGTATGCTTGTGTCGTACGACACTGATGAACTTGACACGCCTTCGGCGCTACCTAGAATGCCAAATCGGCAGTGTCTTCTTTCAATAGAAAAAAGTGTCAAAAGAAAACACAAATTAGCATAGAATTAATTAATTAGTGATCAGTGAGAGCACAAACATATATCAAAGAAGGAAACAAAATTATGTGAAACATCAGTCGACCCATTTCCCCCATTCACCTATTTGCTTATCCATCATTAGGAAAAATTGAATTGAGAATACTTTCACAATAAATTCAAGTACAATTCTAATGGCATCAAGTCTAAGCACCTTTCATAAATATAGATATTTAACAAACTGAAACTGAAGCAAAAAAGTTACTATACACTTGAAACGACATTTTCCTATATAATAAGAACTTTATTATTTGATAAAACTTACTAATACTTGAACTTCACATGCAGAAATAACCTCTGAGCACCATGAAGACCAAGCCTTACAAAAACAGACTTTTTAGACATTTCACTATTGTTGAACCTAACATAAACCTGATAAGATTAAAGCATGGAAGAAAATCAAAACTCTGCGTAAGAGAAATCAACCCCTCTCGATCCCAATATGTAGTACTATAAAATGCTCTAAAGCACGGACGCACTAACCCATGGGTTGTGTCCGCATCGGACATGCGTCGGACGCGGACACGGACACGGTATGGATGCGCGTCGGACGCGGTCAACACGGTCAAGACGCGGTCAACTAAACTGGATGCGGGTCAAGACGCAGTCAAGACGCGGGTCAACATGGTCACGACGCAGATTTTGACCCAAAAAAATAAAAAATAAATCAAAATAATATTAAAAAACTCAATTTTTTCATTTTTTGTTTTATTAAGACTTATGACATGTTTTTAAAATTTGATTAGGAAATATTAAACTTAATTTTGTGGCTATTTATCTTTAATAGTTTTGAATTTATAAATGTTGATACATTTAATTTAGTTTTTAATGTTCAATTTATATAAAATAAAATTATAAATATTAATTAATTTCTGCGTCCTTTGCTGCGTCCGCGTCCTACATTTTTGAGATATAACCGAGTCGCCGCGTCTGTGTCCGCATCCGCGTCGGTGCAACATAGATCAAATGTAAAGGTAATAACTTCTTCATTTGAGAGATATGCCATCTTTTAGGTTGAGCAAAAAGCAACACCAAAAAAGCGAAATTCTATCTATAAGACACCACTATCCAGCAGGCACTCATGTTGTAGAAACTATTAAGGGACATATAAGGGAGATATACCGAAGCGAAGCAGAAGTTCTGAAGTTAAGAAAGTTGGAGTTCTGTAATCATGTACTGCAACCATATGAATATTTTACAATGCCATACTAAGAAAAGGGAAGGAACATACCTGATAATCATATATATGAGAATTGAAGTTTTTTCGTTCAGCATAGATCTTTAAGTTTGAAAGAGCATAAACAAACATCACCAGTAAGTAGGAACTGAAAATAGATTTGTATAGAGCAAATAATTCAGCTGATGTAAGGTTAAAAAAACAAATTAGTGAAAAATTCACTGACCAAGGTGCGTAACTAAGTCTCCACTGCAAAAACGGACAAAATGGTAATACACTCCAACTCGCAAAACCTACATAAATAGAATGAAGCACATTAACCAAGTCAGAGCCAATACACATTGCATGTATAAATTTGATGACTATGAAGTCAATGAAAAACTACTCAAAGTAAAAACTTATGAATTATATTAAGACTTATGGGTATACAAAATTTGGGGTATGATTTCCCGATTTTGGAGGGAGGAGAATACTGATTCTATCTGAAGAAGTGCACCTTGATAGAGCTACATATAACTGACCATGACTGAAAACTTCAGTGCGAAGGTCAATTCCCACATACTTCACTCATTGTCCTTGTGACTTATTTATAGTCATTGAATAAGCAACAAGTACAAAAAATTGTCTTCTCGTCATATGAAAAGGAAAATCAGAAGACGACGTCGACAAAGATATCCTTGGAATAATTGCATGATTACCTACCTTTTCACCAGTTAAAAATCTTGCAAAAAGAACATGTGGCTGACATTGGACCACCATCAAGCGGGTTCCATTGCATAATCCATCTTTGGGCCGGGAGCAATATTTTGCAACAACATTATAGGGCAGCCAACGTTTAGGTTGAGAGGAAACGGTGGCAGGCCGGCTGGATCAAGTGAGTTTAGGTACTCATTTGGGTATTGATTAATATTTGCTCGATTGGTTGCATCCTCGTTTGCCATCTTGTCTACAACTAGAAAGATAGTATTTTCCCCTGGGAATATATATATTTAAAGTTGATGCATTAATGTCATTGACATCATCATTGTGTGCTGATAAAATTGTGCGCTCAGTTAAATATTCGGGTGTAACAGTGGTAGCTTGATTCAGCTGAGGATATGTAGTAGAAATAAGATCCAGAAGATTTGCACACCGTCGAATTGTTGATGGTAGTTCAACTGTCTCGCTTGGGTCACTTCCTATCTAAGCGTGGCAAGGAGAAAATAGTAATGATATTAGTACGAATAAAAATAGTGCAAAGAAGGATGCAAATGAATATTATAATGAAGGACAACAGTAGAAGGGAAAATGCAAAGTTTGGTACCTCCATTAAGAAATTTGCAAACGTAATATTTGCAGAGTTTCCATTTTCCAATCGCATGTTTTGGGCAAGAGTTAGAATAGGAATGTGATTCAAGAGGAAGGAAGACTGCATGGAAGCACGCACAATCTGTTCCCGAACCCCTTTGGGTATAACTGGAAGGCATTAATGGAAATCACTACCAAGCACCACTGTTATTCCACCGAAAGGTTTATTATTGTCGCGAGTATCCTGGAGTGTCGGATCAACTGCTTCCACACAAAACTTGTTTTGCATTAGGACTTCGTCCCAAATAATAAGTTTAGCTTCCCTGAATAATTTGGCATGCATTGAATTCTTATTAAACAAACAGAGATATCAAGAATATCTATTGGGATGCGAAAAGTTAAGTGAGCAGTACGATCGCCTGCCAATAGTAATGAAACTACCATAATAACAATATGCCCCTCAGCACGACACGTAGCAGCGATTGTGTTGTAGACAAAAGTTTTGCCTGTTCCTGCTACTCCATTCAAAAAGAATAGCTTCCCTTCATTTCGGGAAATCGAATCTATCACTGCTATATATGAAAAGTCTTGCTCTGCATTAAGGAGTACCCTGTTGGGGCATCGACGTCGGAGGGAAATTAGCTAGTGATTTACCTGACTCTATAAGAATCTCATTTAAGAGAAATAAATCGTAATCTTGCACTTCAACAGGGGTAGGTTCTTGAATGTTGAACATTGTGCGAAGCTTATGTGAAAGGTCATCACATATAGTTTGCAATAAATCATTCCATAGTGTATGGGGTTGCAAAGGATTCCACTCTGCGATAATAAACACAAAATAGTCGGCGAAGATGATATCTAGTTTGCATGACTGCAGCTAGGGCAGGTAATGGGTCGGATATGGCTATATCCAAATCCAAACCCGAACCCGAATAGTTTGACAATATCCAAACTCGAACCCAAATCCGAATCAAACCGAAATCTTTGACCTGAATTCGACCCGAACCTGAACCGATCGGATAACACTAAAAATTCAAAAAAAACCCAAAGATTATATCCGAACCCAAACCCGAATCCGACATACCTAAATTCGAACTCGACGCGAATGCATAAACGAATATAAAAATCAACCCGAACTATTCGAATTTGGGTCGGGTTGGATTCGGGTCAAACCCGACCTAATTCCCTGCCCTAACTGCAGCCTCCTGTAGACATTGCATCCATTCATTGTCATCCTCCAGAAGTTCGCCTGCAACACAGGCATCTTTGAAAGTTGGAAGTGGGGGACCATTTCCAATCCTCTTCAGATCATCAAATGATTAAAGTCCTTTTACAACCATTAGAAGTAAGCGCAAGTAAAATTGCTCACCGGAATTCGGACTGGCAAAATACATTCTACCAATAGCTAATCTTCCGGCCTTATTGTCTCATGTATGTCCAAGTCTGTAATTGTTTGTTCCAAACATAGTATTCCGGGAACTCTTGATAAGTGAGGTTGCTTGCTCTTACATCTGATGCACAACACTCAAAGAAGGCAGTCAAAGTTGACTTCTGACGCTCAGCTCTTGATAGTATATCATCCATTGGTTTGTCTGCTTTATAAACGACGCGGTGCATTCCGGGGAGATGAAGTGCCAAGCGCACAACTATGGGAATCTCCTTGTGTAGATGGAAACTTAACATCCTCCAAACAACTTCAGGTTGTCCAATGTATCTCGTATCCAAATATTGTTGGATCTCATCCAAGTCATTGTACACCATTGTTGTCATGTCATGCCCTTTCAATATATACTTGTGAATGTATTTAACACAATGGATCCCAGCACAAACTTCGACATTAATGTGGCAGTTGAATATTTTAGAAAGATAAGGATTGTAAGGAACAACATCCCTATTATCAACAGTATGCCCTCTCACAATATATGATCTACCATTGTCACGATGACGGTAGATAGGATATCCATCTTTGTCCATGGTGGTAACATCTACAAAAGTTCGGGGATAGCTAGTGATGCTTGCATTTACCATTTACCATGCACGGAGAGTTAGGATTTTTTAGTCCACATGGACCATGAACCATACATGTGAGGATGGTCCGAAACAAATCAGGTTCGGTTTCTGGATTAGGTTTAAACTCTGCACATACAATGCGATTAACCTGAGTAGGTACACAGATCTTGTCGGGATGTTGAAGATATATAAGTGCATGCATATGTGGCAACACACATTTCTAAAACTCAATGGTGTAGACATGTGCAACTGCATTACCAAGCACACCTTCCCCCCCCCCCCCCCTTCATCCAGGCCCTTCGCTTTAGTTCAAAGGCACGAGCCACCACCTCAAGTCGATGAGTTACGGTTTGGTGTCTAGACAATGCATCAACAAATTTCTCCCAATGTGGGTTTGCAGTCATAGTGAGAAATATATCATGATACTTATTGTAACGCGTGATGGCCATTTAATCTTGAATTTTTTTGAACATAAGATGTTGGTAAGACCACTTGCCTTCCTATTTGGTTTGGGTTAAAAGCTTCAGCTATGACATTAGTGATACCTTGATAAACTTCTGCCCGAAGCTTGTCTTGTTATTGTCTGTAATATCTCATTTTGTTCTATTCAGTCATTGCCCACCCATCGACCACAAACTCTTGGAACAGTTTGTGCCCTCGCAAGATTGCAGAATATTCTCCAGGGCGTTCAAACAACCAATAAGAATAGAAATTCATCTGTGTCAATCGGTCATCAGTGGCTACCCTAGTTAAACTGTTTGAACGTCTCATGTCAGGTGGCCACCCAAGATCTCTAGAAGGAAACATTATCACATAATGCAAAGGCAAGTAAGCTGGATGACATTCACTGATTTGCATGAATTTAATTCTTGCCCTCCTTTAAGATGTATCACAATATCTCTCATACTTCCCTGTTCACTGACATCCCCAGGTAAAATGATAGCAATCTCATCTGTGGTTGGCAAATTATAACGGCATATGTCTCTAGTAGCATTGTAATGCAAATACGCAAGGACGTTGAAGTTCTCACCATGGCCAAGAGAGGCAGATCTAAGAACATCGTATGTGTGGTGGAAAATAGCAGAGAAATGGTTATACTGGAGCATAGTTGCATGAATGATTTTCATAACATCTATGTTCAAACCAAGATTACGAAGTTGACGTAACTCCAATGCAGCACTGGGATCATATATGTAAAGTTGTGAGTAAGTTGGCTGCCGCCCAGAGTTAGGGATTAGAGCTCCAATCCTATGGCGCAGCTAACCATGGACAATAAAAGGCCGTGTACCTCGTCCAGTAAACACGCGTTCATTTCCTCCAAGGCTCGTAAATGCGAAAGCTTGATTGTATCGTCTCATGTACTTGTGAAATGACTTTGACTTGCAATAATTTCCATCATATAGAGCTTTAAGGGCTTGCAGTAATGCTCATAGTGGAGGCAATGTGACTTTCCCCTGCAAACAACAAGTCCCAAATCGAGGACGTGATAACGATGAATTTGTTAGTCGCTCATCCATCCAATGGAGTGCATTATAGAATGGGCATTGAACATCCATTTTCCCTAAGGAGTGTCTTCCTTGTTCAATCGGACGGTTAGCAGCAATATTGTCAACTTCGTCTTCATCATCATTGATGTCAGCATTATTAGCAGAAATCGGACGGTCAAAACCATTATTGTGAACATCCTCACAGTATTGTGCAGGATCTCCAAATGGTTGTGGTCTGTAGGAGAGAAGAATTACATTATTTAGACAAAGGACCCAATATTTTTGCATTCTTGTTTTAATAAATGTGAATAAGTATACCATGAATTTCAGTTAGTTGATGATGATGTAGAAATTGAAGCTACATTTGTTGAAGGTGGTATTGGATGAACTAATGATGAGGTAGTAGACATGCAGTTACGCGCACTGCGAAGAATGTAGAAGAAAATATTATAGATTTTTTTGAAATGTAAACCAGGAAGAACCAAGAGAAAGGTGCATTGAACCCCGTACTAACCTTGCATTTTGGTGAGACCGTGTTAGCACGAAGATCTCATTGTCATGGGTACTTGATGCGACGTGTTCTTCGGTGAGTGTAAACAGCCTGACAGGATTAAGGAATGATAGAGATTTCTAAATAGACTCAAAAGACGATAGACGACGCCTGTATGGTGTCGTACGAGGTATAATTGTAGTACCCTGTGCTCGTCGCTTGTTAGTTGTAGATGGAGTTCGTGGAAGTGAAGGAGAGGCATTTAATGTTGAACCTATCAGCTGGTGGCCAATGACATGATGCACTTGGTTGGCGAAGTCTGAGCTGCCTTTCTCTTTAGTGCTCCTTTCTCTTGCCCTTCGAGCACGTTGTCCTAGTATTCCTTTTGTTAGTTCTATCTCTTTGTCAAAGGAAGGGGTTGTTCTCTACACATAGAAAGAGGAATAAATTATATATGAATAAATTAGTAAATGGTAGTTATAATTAAATAAAAAAAAATGTGGACCAGAAGGATATGAATAAAGCAGTAAATGGTAATAAACCAATAGCAAAAATGGGTCAACAGTAACGATAACGTAAGCGGGGAAATATATATAGATGAGATAGAGATAGAGAAATAGAAGCAATAAATACCTAGAAGCCAGGAGGCGGTTGAAGATTGAGCATATTTTGGGGAGGCAACAAATGCATATTTGTTCTGCTTGGAAGGTTCCTTAGAAGGGTCCAAAGGGCGTTTCCCTTTGTCGAGAATTAGTCGCATTGGAAGCTATATAAACCAATTCAAATAAGCAGTTCAAAAATGTAATGTGAAACCAAGAAATTATAACGAACAGACAACATAAGAAATTTTTGGCCAAGCATAACTGAGCAGAACATTTATTGGAGCCAGGTGATAGTAATACCCGGGAGTGAGCAAGTTGTTAAGGAGTAGGTGGTTGGAGGAAGAGTTTATCTTCGACCGGAACAAAAATTCGGTTTTTCTTGTTCGATTGATCCTTAAAAGGGTCCATTGGACGTTTACCCTTATCTATGCGATCATGTAGAACATAAAAAGATAAACAACGAAAACGAAAGTTTGGAGTTTGCAATAGGTAGTGGCAGTAATACTAAATTATGTACCATGGAACCATAGAAAGTCGAAGTTGTATTGTTGTTTTGATAACAAAAAGAGCGCCTAAAAAATTACAAAGTAGCAGTGATTATTTGACATGCAAAAGACAGAAGTAAAGATAGTCGGGATGAAAAAGACTGTCATTTTTAACAGTTAACAGTAAATACACCGAAGACATTGACCCCGAGGACGAAAAAAAGGACGGAAAAGGTTGTTCCTTTAAGGGTTTTTAAAACCCATAAAAAAGAAAAGAACTGAGAGAATCAAAAGGGCAGCAAACTTACCTTAAAACAGCTAGACTGAGGAAGGTAAGAGCGACTGAGCGAGTGAGGCGGCAGTAAGAAAGAGTGATGTGGGAGAGATGAGAAAATAAGATCCGGTCTCATGGATCCAGATGTTGCGGATAGAAGAAGCATACCAGGTGGGATTCAGTCTTTTTGACATGTCATACTTTGCTGAAAAAGATTTTGAGCCGTTGGATGGGTTCTTTTGGGCCCTACACCATTCTTTTTTATTAGATAGACTAGGTATAACCCGTGCCTACGGCACAATTTGTTGTTAGGTGCTTATCATGTTATTTGTGGGATTAATCGTGGTACACCCTATTATTTTCTTTTGTGTAACCTATGTGGTTATTTGTAGAGATGTTATTTTGAATTGGAACTACATGTTTGGATGTCACACTTTTCTTTTGTTGTTTATTTTGTAAATGCCAGTATGTTGTAACCCATGCAAAAACCGAGAAACATCAAGCCAAGAAATTGTCGACGACACATTTTATTATTGTCTTACTAATATTCTTAATTTCAATAATCGATGCTCTCCATGTATTGTGAATTGTTAAAAGACTCAAGTTTGCCAAAACCACAAAGGCATTGTGGTTCTATTGAGAAATTTTCTTAAGTGTTTTTTCCGATCGCATTATTATTTTCTATGCACTTGTAATAATTGGTATGCATATCATATTATCATTATGCTATGCGGAAATGAGAAGCAAACAACTTAATTAACACAACCATGAGTAAACCCTTTGAGCAGGGTCGGCTCTGGGGGCAGGCCAACTAGGCAGCCGCCTAAGGCCCCAAAGTTTTGGTCAAAATTTAGGCCCCCGACTAGAACTTAATAGGCTAATACCCAATGGGATACTGTTTCGACCCCCACATACGTGGCAAACGTCCATTAGTAGGGGTCTCCATTTTATTCATTTAATCGACAAGGCTAAAGCCCAATTTGCAATACCATGGATGTACAGGCTCATTAACTCATATGTCTAAGGCTGAACCTTAGCCACATGACTTGCCACTAATGTACATTGATTTATGTCCAGATTCATTTCTTATCAAAGAGATAATTATCAGTTGAGAGTTATAGTCTATCACAATTACTCAAGCTACAAGATTACTTGAGCTACAAGATTACTTGAGCTACAAGGACTCTCTACTCTACCTCTATAAATACCAAACTATTTTTCATAAGGAACTCCATGGAAACTTGATCCCTAGAGAATAGATCTTGGGTACGTAGGCAGCCATTATTTGGTTCAGTTTCATCTCCCCTAACATCAAATTCCTTTGTTTCTTAGTGCGTTATTTACCATTGCTCTCGTTGTGTTGAAGCAGTTTACTGCCGAAACATATACAACCAAAGGTAATCTGGTCCAGTCCAGTCCGATAATTACAGTAGATCACTTAAACATTGGACACAGGACCTCTTGTGTAAAATATCTATTTTTTAGAATAATATAGGCGTCTTTAAGGAGGCTTGCCTAAATCCCCCTAAAGTTCAGAGCCGGCCTTACCTTTGAGCCCAACTTTATAAAATTTATAAAGGGCATATCACATTTAAACAATGAAACTCAATTAAGAGGTCATAAAATGAAATATAGAAGAGATTAAACACATTACATGCACAAAGCCTCACAACGGTCAAGCTAATTAAGCTAGATCAATTTGTTACAACAAACCTCAAGAACCTCTCATTTGGTCTTAAAATGAGGTTTTCCTTTGTACAAAAGTTTCCATTTTATACCCAGAGAAAGTCTCTCTTGCAGGTTGAGCTGGTTGAAATGTTAGCTCGCTAGCCTCCGAGTTAAAGATCCAATATGGTTTGCATAACCCAAGCAAAGTTAATAGTGTTGTGCCAAACACCATCACAATAGGTCGTCAATCACACTCCAACCATTATGCAAACAATCATGCTCAATTGCATATCTAACACACCATCCAATATATGTGAGCACTCTGCCATATTATTTGTAGCGCCTTGCAGCTACAGGGGTACGTACTATTCCATTACATACCGGTTCTAGCTAACCTTGGCCAATATAATGGAAACAAAACACTCCATCTGTAGTACAATGCAACCTACAGAGGAAACCATGTATTAATTATTAAATAATATTAAAAGTAATTTTGAAAGTTTTTCTCTAGATCATTTCAGAACCTGTGCAGTAAAAGTGGTAATTTTGATGTTATTCAAATCAATATGCAAACATAGAACAACTTACACCTAGACTAATTTGTATTTTCTGCCAACACTTCTTCAACAATCCATCTAGAACAACCCTTCATTGTTATTATTTGCACTACGAACTGAATTTTTAGAATTGTGAGGCCCCAGAAAAAAACACTTGTACTCAACAGATAATCTATATAACAAATTAGGATAGTGTAGAGCCCCAGAAACCAACCCTAACATTTGGATCTACTTATAATGCTTATGACGTGGCAGATCTTAAGGCCTATGGGGTGTGGACAGTATAATAAGTGGCAACAGGAGTATTAGATCATTGTTTGAAGTCAACAAATGCGGCTGGATTTTTTGGGTGGCAGTTGGGCTTTTTTCATTGGGCTTCTGCTGGGGCTTTTTAGTGTCGTACGGCACGGGCCAAATCTAGTGTATAGCAAAGATGAAAAGGGGGCGAAAAAAAGAGATTAAAAAACATAAAAGATACCCATGTTAAAAAGAGAATGGAGGGAAACATTATTAAAAACGATCGATCATGATGAAGCTTAAACTTAATCTTCATTGGTCCAATTTATGAGGTGCTCTTTTATACTAACCTTCAAGATATTAGAGCGAGTAGAGTAACCAGTATAATTAAAAGCAAAGAAACCCTTTTGTAAAGCAAGTTATGCAAGACTCACTGCACATTCCTAAGTTGTCATCAATTCATGTTTCATGTGATGGTGGAGTCGCTTTGGTATACTGACCTTAAATTGTGGTGTTGTGCCTAATCGTCTTGGTGTCCTCGCTATCAAAGTATCAGGTACTCATATTACAGGCAATTACATTTTCTATGAAGCTCTCTTGGCTAAATCTAACACCGTAATGATGAGCTATAGTCCTGAACCTTTGTCAACTGGTTTGAATATGTACAGTCCTCTCGGTTGTGGGCATTGCAGTTCATGATACTTGCATAGTGTTGTGTTGTATGATCTGTGTGCTCAAAGTCATCATGCCGTTGATATTGAAGAATTATCATTTATTACTTAGATTGTTTATTACCAATTTTTTGAGAAAAAAAGAGGCAACAACACATACCTAGACTTGACTCCCAAAGCATCGTAAAAGTTATGTGGTATATTGAAGCATGTAAACTAAAGTAGCTAACGGTCCACACCATGTCGTGTGGAATTAATAATTAAGGCATAAACAAAAAACATGTTTACCTAGTTCCGAAAGAGGGCTTGTTGTGAAGTTGATGTTCAGCTCGTGCTTATCAACCAACCAACCAAAAATCAAATTCACATCCAGGAAGACAAAATCTGAAAATGGGCAAAGGCAATATAAGGCTTATAAGCTATCTTTAGCAAAGCTTGAACATATCTACTTTACTAACTATCTTTAGCAAAGTTGGAACATATCTATATTACTAACTAAAACCACGTATATAGGAAGATAATTACCCCAAGGGTATATTACCTACACCTTGTGCCACAATTATTGATAAAAAAATAATTAAAATGAAAATTTAAAAACATACACACACACACCTTAGACTCTAATGAGATTTCAAACGACAACTTAGTGCAAATACTAAAGATGAGCTCCGTGGTAGATAAACTAAACCCAACTATTCACATACCTGATACATGAATAATACAAAGTGAAATTAATCTATTGACTAAAATAGTAAAGGAACCAATAGATGAATAAATAGAAACTAAAACTCAAAGGGCCATCTTAAATAAAATATTTTTTGTTATGCAATTGAGAATCAAACACATGTAGTACTAGTATGGAAGAATGCCCTTTGCATAAAGATACTTTACAGAGATAAATTGTTGTTGATACCTTTAAGTTGCATGCTTTGCAGGTCACACTTCAATCGGTGACGTGTTTCGCACGTCAGGCTTCGATCTTATTTTCCTTCCATTTTATTGGTTGTAACTAAGAAGCTTGAACAAATAAAAATAAAGATTAGTTAGTTAAATTATATGCTTATGCATCACATCTTCAATGTGTTTTTCTAACATGGAAAGATACCAACTACACCAAATCTGCAATGGAGATGACCCTGTTTTTTGTAACGCAAGAAAAAATGTAGCAAGACAAATAGTTCCTTCTTCATAATAAAAATATATTAGAAAGTAACCTTATATAGATTACAATATTTGCAATCCACAATCCACATTATTAGTGAAAAAACCTAAAGCAACTAAAACAGTAGAGAGCTTTATCCATAAGAGGCTGAAAACATAACAAAGTCACACTATTATAAATTGCAAGCAAGAGACAACACATAAAAAAAATGCAACCAGTCAAAAGTGTCAATCTAATTAATTATTTTGATTGAATATTATTGTTACCTAAAGTCTGAAGATAAGGGGCTGGAAACTGTGATTACTAAAATTTACCTCATATGTAACTCATCACAACCTGTAATAATGCAGTTTTACATGAATGTGGCAGTAGCAAAGTTGGTAAAATATTTTGGTGATGATACCAAAGGTTTGGGGTTTGAACCCCACCACATTAATGAGTTACTGATCTCGTTTAAAAACATGCTTATTGCCAATAATAAAAAAATGTGGCAGTGTCGATGGTGGCCTTTAACAATCGAATGAGCATACAATTCCGTAGTGTACAAACCACAAATTGATGGCTCAAAGCAACAACGTTACGAACAAATTAAAACAGAGAAATAAAAGAGAACAATGCTTGTTTAAGCAACATTACGAACCTTAATGGATCAGCGGTTATATGTGCAAACTGATTTTTAAGAGTTAAATTTGTCGTGGTGTCCTCTTAAAGACAATTTTTATTAGGCATAAAGCATGTTCTAATTACAAACATAAAATATATAAAAAAAAACAATTAAATCATATCGAGAAGCGAATTTTTACTTTGTTTGTCTACAAAATTCCCAAAAAGAGTAATTTGAGGTCACCTGGGACACTACAAAACATGTGTAATAAACTGATTAGATGATATGGAACTGTAAGAAAACAACTACATTACATGTTTGGCGTAAATCAATCTTGGATTTAAGTTTTCTCAATATATGTGCGAAAAATCTAAATAGTTTAAGATAACACACAAGTTGTAATCCCCTAAACGAATTGAGCCCAATAAGATCGTTTTATACACAAAAATAACTGAGTGAAAAATAATAATAATACTGAATTGTAAAAAATAATCACCTGACAAATGAAGCCTTAACTAACCTTTACAAAATCCCTTCGCCGAAGAATCACTAAAATTTATTTTCCAAATCCCTATTGAGGAGATTTATTAGTAGAGAACGGTAACATGTTGAGTAAAAAAAAAATTCCCCGTCAGTAATTGAACTTAAACTAAGGGGTTACCATAAAAGTTGGAAAGATGATTGATACCTGGTGCTTGGAGGGAATATCATGGCTCTCTCTCTATCTCTGATGAAATGAATGAAGCAGTCTTCTCAGCTTCGTAGCCATGGTTATGCATTGGTGTTAGTGGAGGTCGTGTGAAACCCGAAAAAATAAGAAAAACAATAAAGGAGCCGATGGTTTTCTCTTAATTTCTTATTTTTCCTTTTTTTCATTAAGACCCAATATTTAAAACGACACATAGATAAATTTAAATTGTATTGAATACATCACCTAATTCTCTTTATGAGAGGGCACTTATTCTCCGGAGAAGAAGTAAATTGAAGGGTTGAGAACGACGGGGTTTAATAATGTACGTAACTGAAAAAAATTATTTAAAACATTAGTTAACGGTCTGAAACGTTTCTGTAGAGGCCCAAACCCACAAAACCTTTAATAATGTTTACATATGCTACTTTGTGTTTTGACCCTTTATCACAACCTTTATATTTCACAAAGTAAACTGAATAGTTATGAATTATTTTGTGCTTTTATTCCACTTTTAATTGGCATTTATACACATTAATGTGCTTTAAAAGTTTACTAAAAATGTTTCAAAACGATTCAGAGCGAACATCTGTTCCGATCGAACACAAATCCCTGTGAAATCTCAACCACCCTTTGTCTTCCCATTTTGTTTTATTATAATAGACTAGTTAATGCCCATGCCTTCGGCACAGATTTTATAATGAGGCATCCTCGATAATGTGATATAAAATTACACATTCATTTATTGAAAAATAAATGACATTTTTTGAATTCCTAATGAAATAATGTATTCTTGATTCCTAAAAAGTCAACCATGTTATACATTTCTATTGTAGTCTCAACCAAACGAACATTTCAAATGATAGCAGATTGACGCATTGAATTCCTGCTCAAGTTAGTTATCGTGCAAACCAATGTTAGATATATAACATCTATTGACGCATGATTCGTTACTCTTTAAAACTCAGTTTCAAAATTAGTGATATCACAAAGTGGTTCAACCAATTTTAATATATTCCTTTGACAGTGGATGTCCATTTGGCCCTTTCAATCTTTAAGAGTGAGTGGATTCATGCAAATATCAAGTGAATCTTCGCAGGACCATCACAAAGAACCTGAGATTGATGTATCGTTTTCATATATAATAGGTGTCTATGCATTATTGTCATAAGAACAACCACCCAATGCATCTCACTTTTTGTACACGCTTTGAAATAATAGAAAAGAATATTTTTTGCTTAAAATTTACATATGGCTTCCTTAATAATACATTACATAGATACATCTTCCATCTTTGAAAAATAAAGTGGTTGTGTCCGAATAACAACCACCCAATGACATCTCACATATTGTACACTCATTGAAATTAACATAAAAGAATTACAAATGTTTTTTCAGCTTGAAATTTACGGGTTGCTTCCTTATTAATACATTACATAGATACATCTTCCATCTTTGAAAAATAAAGTAGTTGTACACTTCACTTAATTGTTGATTATGCTTTCGATCAACTGGGGATAACCATGCTTTTCTCCCGTCCGGTTCCAATCTTAAAGATATGCATTCAAAACTTGTACCTTAATTGCTCGCGGCTTCAGCACTCCCACCCGAACTCTTTTATGCGCCAGCACCAGCCACCAAGTATGTCTATAAGGAACATAATCCGACATGATATGGCATATCCTAATTAACTTGAGACTCATCCATTTATCAACTTGTGTGTATTACATTATTAGGTATTAACATTATAACAATAACAACGACTAAGCGAAGTACAACTTGTTTCTTAAAAACCCCTTGGCCATTGAACCTACCATAAGAGTCAAATAGCCAATCAATAAGCCACACTCATTTTAATTCTACTGTCACTGTTACCTCCATCGCAAACAACATACTGACTCTTATTATCATGTTTTTTCAAGCTGCTTAAGACCGACATCAACAAAGTGATGATTAAAGTAAATTAGCACCGGCTTGAAGATCATAAAATACCACAACATATAATTAAAAACATTGAAATCATATGTTAATTTACTTTGATCTTTGTTGCTTGGATATATTATAAACCCATATCAAATTCATCTATGCATCTAATTCCTACACCTTCCCTTCAAGTTTACATCTAATTAACAAAAGAAAAAAAAATAGTTCAGAACCTAGTTTCAAGCACAACTATAATTTAATTCTAATGCACATTAAGTTGAAACTACATTACTTTATATATTAATATTGCCACCTTAAAGCAACGACTTCAAGCAACTAAAAAAATTCAATACCTAAGGCCCTAAGTGAATATACAGTTCAGATCCATTTGTTAACTTAGGGTGGTGAGAGTCAAAACTACTGAACTAATAGAAAGCACTTAAGAAGAACTAATTAAGTTGATGCCTTACTAACTTGATCAGAGTCACCGACACCAACGAAGGGATGATCAAAGTATATTAGCACCAACTTGAAGATCATAAAATACCACATCATATAATTAAAAGCATTGAAATTATATGCTAATTTACATTGATCTTTGTTGCTCGGATATATTATAAGCCCATATATCAAATTCATCTATGCATCTAATTCCTACACCCTTCCCTCCAAGTTTACATCTAATTAACAAAAGAAAAAAAAATAGTTCAGAACCTAATTTCAAACACAACTATAATTTAATTCTAATGTACCTTAAGTTGAAACTACATTACTGCATATCTTAATATTGCCACCTTAAAGCAAAGACTTAAGCAACTAAAAAAATCCAATACCAAAGGTCCTAATTGAATATACAGTTGGGATCCATTTGTTAACTTAGGGTGGTGAGAGTCATAACTACTAAACTAATAGAAAACACTTAAAAAGAACTAATTAAGTTGATGCCTTACTAACTTTATTAGAGTCGAAACACATATGCACAATCACAAACCATCAAATATCAATCAATTTAGCCATTACTTGGATAATGATAACAACTCATCGTAAGAAACAACACAAAATTTGTGAGGGCATAAGCATTTCACACATGCCCTATACAAAACACAACATAAAAAGTGCTTGCAAATCATTTATTTCATTTAGTGTGGATTTCATTTCATTTTCACCAATCCAAATACCTAAAATCCATAGGGTAACACATATGATGATGTTGATAGAATACTCATAGGAATTTAAAAACAAAGAAAATCACAAAGCCAAAGAAAAGGTTCAAGTCCTAGCACGAAGCAATCTATATATGCTAAATATAGTAGCCATTGGAATCACTATCTACTTAAAACCAATTACAGCTATAGGTACATTTCACCTAAATAATTTTATGGCCGGGGCAACAACACCAATGATATAAAGAAGAATATAAATCAACTTATACCAGTGCTTGGGATAAAACACAATATATTTAACACTAATGATCAGAAATACTATAAATCAATATGATACCCTACCAATATATTATCTTAAGGGTCACCAAATCATTAGCTGACAAATTATGACACCCTACCAAAAGAAATAAAGTTTTTGGATCAACCCCAAGAAAATAGAATACCATAAAAAGAGCTCCTTGAGGATTGCCAAGGAAGTTTTGGAGCAATCTAATCATACTAATGCAGTGGTGTTCAAACGACTACTGAAGTAACGTGTAAAAAAAAATGTGATCAAGGACAAACATCTCCAATAAGTAGTATGACTGAAGTAGCTGATGCAATGTGAAGTTTAAGGAATTCAAGGGATGCGTTTAAGCCATCCCAAATTAAACCTAAAACACAACTTTCTTAACACCACTTTCAATATATATTGAATGCAACTCAATATATATACCATAAAAAACAAATTGTTCAACTCATCAACGAAAGACTCTCAAAATTTGACATTTTACATAACTGTATATACCATCTCTACCATGAATTTACCAGTGGTAAACTTACCTCTACCAATAATGGCGAAGTAATGCGCTTTTCGACAGCAAGCACTGATAAGCACCCAAAAGTGTATTATGAAACCCCATTGAGACATATAAATTTGGTTAATTATGTGTTTAATAATCATGAAATAAATATATTTTCATACTTTTGCAGGTATTTGCAGTAAACATGGAAATATTGGTTAAACCTGTGATAAAAAAACGAGGAACGGCGTATATATGAATTCTTCCAAATCCGCACAGAAGCATCAAACTTCCAAAGTTCCTACCTCTCGAACCAGGACTCCGAATGCGACAAGAGAGCTGCTCAGACAATCAGAACGATGAACTCTACGCATAGAGGGGAAGTTGTAAAACTGCCCAAAATACCGGACCGCCATGGACTGCACATGGATGGACTATCTTGGGGCCACAAGATTGGATGAGTCATCAATCATGGAGCATGTCAAGACAAAAATAACAAATTATTGGTGCAAAGTTGACACCTTGCATGTAATAAATTAGATTAGGTGTTAATAGTGAAAAAAAGGCAAGGTGTCACTTTGTTTTAATGTGGTGGATAAAAATGAATTAATGTGGTTTGATGATTCACGTAGGAGGAAATGAGATTTCTCTCAAATGGAGAAGAAATTAGACAAGGGTGGGGGACACTCCATTTACTCCCTTGACTTATTTTCCTTACATGACATTATTTTAGTTCCTTAGTGAAAAAAAATCATAAGTTAGTTTTTAGTTTTTATTAGAAAGCTTGTAATAGTTTTAATGGAGGAAACACTTGTTTTTTTCTAGAAAACAAATAGAAGTGAGTTGGATTGTTTATCTTCTTCCTTTTTCTCTCTTTCTTTGTTTCTCTAGTTTAAATTCCTTGTCTCAAGGATCATGAGCTAACTTCCCTTTTGGGGAGTTAATCCAACTCATGTGAGGGAAAAACAATTGTTGTTGGTTTGGTAGGTTTTTAGGAAGAACAACTAACTCTACATCCTATCCCAAAATGATAGTTGGTGTAGAGTCTAGTTAGGAATCAAAGCAATGAGCTTAGAGATAAGTCATTGCTTAGTTCCACTTGCTAGCATGTATGAGTTCTTAAGTGAGCCATACATGCTAGGGATCAAGTTTTCTTCCATTAGGGGCTTGTCTATGAGTCTAGGAAGAATAAATAAACTTTTCAAATCAACAACTAAATGTTAGTATCACATGAGGAATATTAGCTCTCCACTTTTCTTTCTTTAGTAAATTGTCTTTTGTATTAAGTGCATGATTCAAACTTTAATGTTTTTCTTAATGTTGTATAGGAAAGAAAACCTAACATTAGTATTATAACCTTACTCTTTAGTTCCCTTTATTGTAACAACCAATTTGTAGTTGTCCTAGACTTTAGGTTGGTTCGAATCCTTATTCAAACTCTACGAAATCGAAGATCGTGAGTAAGGACCTTGAGTTGCTTTTGCATCAATTTAGAGAGTTCAAACCTCTAAGTAGTAGTAAAGAAGCATATATCAAGCACAACACCTTCTTTCGTCTTCAAACCAACTACACAAAAGACACATAAAAATCAAAGTTTGACACAACCCCATTTCTTAAACAATGAAAATAAAGTATGTTACCTTGATTGCGCTCCATCCATTAATTAGTAAAATATAAGAAATCTTTTAATCTTTTTTCAATATTTTGAATGTTAGTAATCTATTAAGGTTAGTAATAATAAATAGGTGGATTAAACAAAATCGAAGTAGAAGAAGATGGGTGTAAAACCTAGAGAGGAGTGGAAGTAGCGGTGGGGAAAAAAAAAATAGACTCTTGCTATTTAGAATAAGAAGAAGACGTAGGATTTAATACCTATAAAATTAGATCGAACCCAAAGCTGGATAAATAAGAAATTCACGCTAATTGCTTGCTGCTTCGTTATTGATAAATGAGAACTGAGGGGTGGGGGAGATCGGGAGAGAGAACGAATGGTTCTTCACAATTATGACTCCCAATTAAACTAAGAGGTGGAGGGAGAGAGAACCCAAGAGGCTTTCACCATTAAGTCCCAATTAATTTTTTAATTTCCGAAAGGTCGGGGGAGAGAGAACGAAGGTTTCTTCAGTTTTCCCGATTAATATGGACACGAAGGGTTTCCACATTTAATAATTTTATTTATTGCCCTAATCTCATGTGGAGGCAATTGTGACCCTTGATTTATACCCTCAAATTGAATCCCAGTCGCGAGTTAGGAAACTGAGCTGTTTTGTGAAGTTGATGTGGCTAAAAAAGGTTTAATAAAATTCGTCCATAATGAGTTCGATTGCAACATCATCCAACAAAGTTAAATCTCTATCAAAAGTACTTTGAGGCAAAAATAACTTTGATTAATTGCTAATACAATTCTCCATTTAGAAGATTCTTATCGTTTATTATGTTGCGTTCATTATGTTGAGTTTAACACACCTCGAAGTATGTAGCTAGGACAAAAGATGAATGTCGATACTTCATAACTGTAAAGGAGCGTTTTAGTATTCCTTCACATACAAGATTATGAGGAGAAAGGGGATTAATTATTAGACAGATCGAGTTCGTTCAAAGAGCAAACTGCCTACGTATCTATCTCTCAATTCTAGGGGGAGAGAAGAATCAGGTCTGACGTAGTTCATGTAGGTGGTATTTATAGCCATAGGGCGTGAAGGTTTGCGAGACATGTGTACTGACATGCACAGATGTGTGGTTGAGATCAAGAATGAGTGTTAGGTTGGTTTTGGTAGGAATTCTGTGATGATGGGGAGTTGTTGTAGTGGTTCGTACATTATGGTGATTGGTAGTACAGGTATGGCCCTGGTAATGATTACATCTGGATAAGGGATGGTGTCATCAGGTGAAGCATTTTGCTTGAAGTCGTATGTTCAACCTACGTTACTCTGGAGCGAGCTGAAGGAGACCACCTACATGAGGCGAGCTGCTTATGAAGCGAGCTCGGAGGACGAGGACATGAGGTCGGTAGGATATTTCTATTTATGTTGAACACGTGTATAATATACATTGGTTGTGTATATTAGTCCCTCACACAACCCCCTCTCATTAGGTCGTTCCAATTCTTTGGGGGCGACCTGATGAGAGTAATTGCACACGTAGGAAGCACGTGGAGTAGGAATGGAAGATGTAGCTCGAGGGAGCCTTGGAGCTCGATTGAGTCGACTTCTTTAGTGAGCGTTCTACATTGAGTTGACCTTAGAAGCATAAGTCCTCGACTAGTGACAAGTTATGGGCTATGTAGCTTTTGAGCTCGAGTGAGCGATGTGGCCCCTGGAAGCCTGGTGCTCTTAGAGAGCGTTCTGCACTGAATTGATCCTAGAAGTGTAGGTCATCAATTAGCGAGAAATGGTGGGCTATGTAGCCTCTGAGCTCGAGTGAGCGTGTCAGCTTCAGAAAATGTGTTGCTCGCAGAGAGCGTTCTTGCTGAGATGATCCTAGAGGTGTAGGTCATCAACTAGCAAGAACTGGAAAGGCTATGGAGTCTGATAGCTCGAGAGAGCGTGTCAGCTTCGGAAAGCGTGTTGCTCACGGAGAGCATTCTTGTTAAGTTGATCCTAGAGGTGTAGGGTATCAACTAGCAAGAACTGGAGAGGCTATGAAGCCTGGTAGCTTGAGAGAGTATGTCAGCTTCGGAAAGCGTGTTGCTCGCGGAGAGCGTTCTTGTTGAGTTGATCCTAGAGGTGTGGGGTATCAACTAGCAAGAACTGGAGAGGCTATGGAGCTTGGTAGCTTGAGAGAGCGTGTTAGCTTCGGAAAGCGTGTTACTCATAGAGAGTGTTTTTGCTGAGTTGATCCTAGAGGTGTAGGATATCAACTAGCAAGAACTAGAGAGGCTATGGAGCCTGGTAGCTTGAGAGTGTTCTGCTCACGGAGAGCGTACTAGCTTAAGAAAGCGTGTGGTTCACTGAGAGAGTTCTCACTGAGTTGATCCTAGAGTTATAGGTCCTCAACTAGTGAGAATTGGAGAGGCTAAGGAGCCTATGAGCTCAAGAGAGTGTTCTGTTCACATAGAGCGTGTTAGCTTATGAAAGCATATTGCTCACTGAGAGCGTTCTCACTGAGTTGATCCTAGAGTTATAGGTCCTCTACTAGTGAGAATTTGAGAGGCTAAGGAGCCTATGAGCTTAAGAGAGCGTGTTACTCAAGTGGGCGTCAGGACCCAAGTGAGTCTGCCTGCGCTACTGAGTTGGCGGCTCTATAGAGTGTCTTGATTTGGAGATCGCAGTTGATAGCTAGCCTGGACAATAGGAGCTGAGGCGACCTCTGGGGTCTTGATAACAGGAGCGGAGGCGACCTCTGGGGTCTTGACAACAGGAGCGGAGGCGACCTCTAGAGTCTTGTCAACAGGAGCGGAGGCGACCTCTAGAGTCTTGTCAACAGGAGCGGAGGTGACCTCTGGGGTCTTGATAACAGGAGCTAAGGCGACCTTCGGGGTCTTGACAATAGGAGAGAAGTGGTGACGCTATGTAGCGTTTGAGCTCGAGTGAGCGTTATACTCAGCTGGGTGTCGTGACCCGAGTGAGTTTGTGGGCATCCTGATTTGGAGATAGTCGTCAATAGCTAGCCCCAATTTATTTTTGAAGTTTTAATTGCCTTGTAAAAATGTGAGTCAGTTCGGAGATTGGCCTGTAATAAATCGAGTGGATTGAACATTCCCCTGTGGTTGTAGCCAGCCTCCAGTTCGGAGATTGTTATGGTAGACTAGCCCCTAATCCGGAGATGGCTGTGGCTAGCCCGCACTTAGGAGCTTGATTGACCGGTTCTAGATTTGCGCTTATCGTTATAGCTAGCCCCAGCTCTGAGTGTAATCGACCTGCAGTAAGTCAAGTTGTAGATATAGAAATTAGTAGTAGAATGCAAGGTTGATATTTTAGTCGAACCCGTGCCCATTGGGCGTAGAGGTCTTGCAAGGTGGCACTCAAAAATGTCAAATATCAAATGCCAGACGGCAATATGAGTCATTGAAAATGTAAGCAATTATATGATCGAGTCAGTTTAGAATGAATCTGTCGGCAGATGGTTGTAGCCAATCCCAGTTAGAAATTATTGCAGCTTAGAGAACATAGTGAGAAATTCTTGGTTTGCTACAGCTCTACAAGCAAGAGCAATACACTCTCTGTCCAGGAGACCAACTAAGTATCCCTTCATGCCTTTAACGTGTTCCAAAACAACTGGAAGCTGCTCCTAACTCTGCCTATTTATGCGAGTTTGTGCAGATAGGAGACTCATATCTGGTGTTGATGTCCACCACATTCGACCTTTTTCACTGATACATCAACGTTGTGAGCATATTGACCTCTTATAAACAGGTTAACATTTATACAAAAGAGATCCTAATAAAAGAGGCAGGGGAGTCCTCAAAATTAACAATATTTTTGGTTGCCAGACGTTATAGTCTCAAGCACCCTGATATGTGAAATAAGTAGGTTGAAATGATCATATAAATGTCACAGGTAAGGCGAGATGCAAATCACATTGTGATGCGCAAAGATCATGCTAATAATTATATGTCTGATGCAAAGGTTGAGATCAAATATCAAAGGATTTCAAGATCAGTGATGCAAGATGTAAAGCCAGATGCAAGATGTAATTAGTGATGCAAGATATAGGATGCGATCAAAGCAAGATGCAAGATGTTGATATCAAAGATCAAAGATTCCAAGATCAGTGATTCCATCTTGAAACAACAAGATTTCAAGATCAAAGAAAACTAAGATGTTGATCAGAGATAGCTAGAAGATCAAAATGAAGATCTTGAGTAAGAAGCTAGGTCGCTAAAATCTTTTGGCGGGGCCAGCTCGATCATAAATATGTAGTGATAATAGAATAACTTATCTTTCATGTACCGATTCCATGAACGAGTGTTTCTTTGATTGACTGATCATATTTGATTTCTTCAGCACGACAATTTGCACCCTTCCTGGGCCTGGAAATAGAACCTGAATTGAAAGTGGCGACTTCTTTGCTCGATTCAGTGTGGCCGGCCTTTTAATTTTGGTAGCTTGTCGCTTTTTTGAAGCTGGGGGCTCATCGGAGATGGCTGCCACCTCTTGTTGTTCTGTTAGGCCTTGACGCTTCATGCTTTCTTATAACTTAATGTATTTGTCTACTCAAGCGTATAACTCGAATAACATCTCGGGGCGTTCCTTCATCAGCGATATGGAGAGTGCTGTGTTGCGCACGCGACAGGCGTTGGAGAATGCCAAGGTGGCTAATGACTATTTGAGACCAGTTTCCATGCATAGTAGTTTGGCTTTGAACCAACCTAGAAATTCATGAATGGTTTCATCGTCGCCTAGTGAGAGCTGGAATAGCGAATCCAGGTCAGCTTTTTTACGCCTGTTGTGGACGTGCTGACTAGCAAACAAGTCGGTGAGCTGCTCGAAGGTCTTTATCGAGTATGGCTCGAGTGAAAAGAACCAATTGAGCGCGCCATCTTTGAGACTGGCTGGAAACAAACAACAATGAAGATAATCAAACTCTGGTGCACTATAGAGTGCAAGGCTTTGAATATAGAGAGCCACGTGTTGACTAGAACACGTGCTGCCATCATACATTGGAAAACGTGGTTGAATGAAATCTGGAGGAGAAGCTTTGCTAAGTACCTCAGCGGTGAACGGGGACTCACGGTATGTCTTCAACATCTTTTCAACGATCTGGGAAGCGTATTTCTTGACTGCACTTTGGTCGATCCTTTGTGACAGTTCGTTAATATGTTGATTAACCTCATTGATGACGTCCTCTGCTAAGGTACCAGGTGGATTCTATGTGTCTACGTGCGCGCGTAATGTGACATTCTCCTGCCTGAGCAGGGTGATTTACTCATTCATCGTTCCTAACTGACCTGCCAAACTCTGGATTTGAGCTTCGAGGCTTGCCATGCTTCATGGGCTTGAGTATTTTTCTTTTTGGTTTTAGGATTTGTGAAGTGGTTTCTCAAGAAATCGAGACCACAGACGGCGCCAATATAAAGGATCGTTTTAGTATTCCTTCACATACAAGATTAGGAGGAGAAAGGGGAATAATTATTGGACAGACCGAGTTCGTTCAAAGAGCGAACTGCCTTTGTATCTATCTCTCGATTCTGGGGGGAGAGAAGAATCAGGTCTGTCGTAGTTCATGTAGGTGGTATTTATAGCCATGGGGCGTGAAGGTTTGCGAGACACGTGTACTGACATGCACAGATGTGTGGTTGAGATCAAGGATGAGTGTTAGGTTGGTTTTGGTAGGAATTCTGTGATGATGGGGTGTGGTTGTAGTGGTTCGTACATTACGGTGATTAGTAGTATAGGTATGGCCATGGTAATGATTACATCTGGATAAGGGATGGTGTCATCAGGTGAATCGTTCTGCTTGAAGTCGTCTGTTCGACCTGCATTACTCTGGAGCAAGCTGAAGGAGACCACCTACATGAGGCGAGCTGCTTATGAAGCGAGCTCGGAGGACGAGGACATGAGGTTGGTAGGATATTTCTGTTTATGCTGGACACGTGTATAATATATATTGGTTGTGTATATTAGTCCCTCACAATAGCTTTCGTAGCTCAATCGACTCAAATATTCATCAAAATTTATGAAATATTTCATATAAAACTCATCTAATAAACAAATAAAAAAACTCCTATACTTCCCATTAGACTGGTATGAGGTAGTAATAGTTTATAATTTTGTATTGTATACGGATATTGATTTTGTCGAATGAAATGGAAGACCTATCAAACCCAAAACCAAATTGATTTGACTTTAGAGATGGATGAAACGAAAAACTTATCATGTTTGTTACAATTCCATTCTGCCATAACTAACACCGGTGAGCAAAGTAAACTTTTGTATGTGAAAAGAAGCGATAATTAAGAAAAACCCGAACCGATGGTTATGGATTTGGGGCTTGTATGGATTTACGCGGTAACGTTCCACAGTCTATCTTGTTCACCATATTTAAGCAAATTTTGGGTTTAATCTCCCTGGTTGATACATACCCGGCATAAAAACCCCCTCATTACGTACTAACCCATAAAAACCCCATATTTTTTCTAAAATACATAAACTAACTAAAATACCCCCCACACATAAAACCCTATATCTCAAATTTATCTTCTCTATTTCTTCTTGCGGCATCCTCTCTTCTTGTAAACCCTAGGTATCCTGCAAAACCAAATTAACATAGAAGATAAGATGACAAAACAAACGAAATTATTCCTTTCTCACTTTCTCTCATTATTTCATTTTTTTGAAATACGAAATTATTATTTTCTTTATCTCAATCAATTTCTCTTGAAATTTGTTGTTCTCCAACCAAACAATTAGATTTGAGAAACAATATCACTATTTGGAAATTTTGTTTCTTCCACTCAAAACCGGATCTGAGAATTGTGTACTTTTTCAATTCAAAGATGAAATCTCCTTGAATATTTTGAATATGAAAGTCAAATTTTTTTCAATTCAAAAATGAAATCTTTTTGGGCTGTTGTTCATTTCAAATAATTTTGCATAAGTTATGATCGACCTGTTTTCTCTATAAAAATTTAATTTTTCATAGGTCAAATTACTGTGTAAATTTAAATTTACACAGATCAAGTTACTATGTAAATATCAGTTTTCATAGCTCTAGTGACTATGTAAATATAGTTTAACATATATATGACTATGTAAAAATACATTTACATATATTTTGTCAGGTGTCGGAAAATTTTCAATTCAAAAAATTACTATGTAAATTTAAGTTTTTATAGCTCTAATGACTATATAAATATAGTTTTACATATATATGACTATGCAAAAATACATTTACATATATTATGTCAGGTGTCGGGAGAAATTTTCAATCCCAAAAGTTACTATATAAATTTAAGTTTTTATCGCTCAAATGACTATGCAAATATAGTTTTACATGTAAAATACATGTAAAAATACATTTACATATAGTCGGGAAATTTTCAATCCCAAAATGGTAAAAAAAGAAATAAAATAAAATGGGAAATAAAAACAGACTATATTTTATCTCTTTTTTGGAAAACAGGAATGTTATTTAACAAGACCTAAATAATATGGAGGTTATGTGATATGGGTGGATGGAGCGAGTTTATACTCAACCAAGGGGCCGAGTCTCATTTCTTGCATATTTAAGTCGGGTTTGGGTATTTTATTCGGGCCCGAGTTGGTCCAATATTAGACGTAGAAAAATATTTGGTAAACAAAGTAACAACGACGAGAGAGCGAGAGAGATAGAGAGAAAGATAGGGTGATGCCAGGAGCAGCAATGGAATCAGCAGCGGTAGAACCACAGTCATTGAAAAAACTTAGTTTCAAATCCCTAAAAAGAGCTCTAGATATCTTCTCTCCCACTCATGGCCAACCCACTCCTCCCGATCCCCAAAGGTAAGTTCATTTGAAATAATTAAACAAACCCTAATAATAAATCTATAATTTCTTTGTTTTTTCTTTGCAGTAAAAAGATGCGGACTAGTTACAAGGTCAGTCATGTTACATTATAACTTATTATATATATATATATATATTAGAATACCTGCATTTTAAATTTTTTATTTTTTTATTTTTTAAAGATGCATACGGAGTATGGTGCAATAAAGAAGTCGTTGAGTCAAGGTGGAACTAATAGTTCAGCTCCACAAGATCAAAACCCTGTTCCTTCTGGTGTATTGGCTCTACCAGGTATTTTTAATATTTTATTTACTTTGTTTTTGCACTGTAAGTATGTGTATTTGGGATTGGCCTTTCAGTGGTTGAGTGTTTTAGGCTGAAAATAATGGAGGGGGAAAGAAACAAAGGGCTGATAGGGTGAGATGGAGAGATTGCTTATACAGTTACACCGATTCTGTGGCCGTAAACATTCAGTGAGAATGGATATAATTCCAATGCAAGGGGAACCTATGAGAAGATGAGGGAGTAAGGCATGGAAGACATTATTTGAAGGCTTGGGGGAGCGGATTGTGGGGTAGTAGAGTACATAGTACCAGAAGCGTTGTTGGGGAGGGGGAGGATACTGTGGGTAGGATTGGTAGTTTGACTTATGCAAGGAGGAGGAAGATGGGGCTGAATAACAATTAAAGAGGACAACAGAGGATTTGGTGTCCTTTCCTTGGTACTTGCCTTGTGGTGATACCTTGCTTTCTTTTTGTACTTTTTCTTTCACATTCTGTTTAGTTTGTTAATGTTTATTTTTTAGTTTTCATATCTTTAATTGTTAATGTTGTGGGTTAGTAGATATGGTATGATTATATCAGTGTATTTGGGCTTTTGGGTTAATGGTCCTTGGATATTAGCTCTTACTGGCTACCATCCATGGACTTCATGTAAGTTCGGTGATTAAATCAATATATTATCTTTATTTAAAGGTTGAGAGGACTTAAACTAGAGGAACTCAATATATTAGCTGGTGACAATGACTTTATACTTGGAGATATATATCTATGATACCCGAGTAGCTCGCCTTGGCTGTCATACTTGTGTTAACGCGACATGACAGCGGTACTGGTCTTTAATTAGGGAAAAATGAGAGGTAGAAGAAGAATATCATCGGGTTAGTCTTGACACCTCATAGATGTGTGTGTGTGGGTGTTTTCATTCTCTCTCTCTCTCTCCCTCCCCCCCCCTCCTTTTTGTGACGATTCTGTTATTAGACTGGCTTGTAACTAGGTATGAAACATGTCCATGTCTATAGTTAATTAGTTATTCTATCTTCATTTTAGAAAATCAGGATTATGCCATTGTTATCTTATCATTGAAGCTGACCTAAATGTTTTGTCTGACATTGCAATCTGTATATGAATTTACATTTTATGATTTATTAATATTGTTCTTTGCAGGCACCGAAAGCTCTCAGAATCAGGATAAAGGAGGGGCTCATAATGCTTTAGTTGTTGGCACTTCTGTGCAACCAAATAGACTGTACGTTTGCTTCTCGGTCAATTAGTTTGTGTTTCCTTTTTCATTTAGCTGTTAGTTTGTGCTGAGAACAGTGACTATGTTACTTACAAGTCTTATCTTACAGAAATGACGCAGGTCTTCCTCTTAAGAGTACCATGGTTATTCCTGCCCCTGCAACATCTGAAAGGTGCTTCTTTTTCCTCTTACTTTCTATTGTTCATTTTGTCATTATCATGCATAGGCTGCGTGCGTTCTGTTCATATAGCCAGGTTTCTTTTCTAGGTTAGCAATAATCTCCAGCCTAAATGCATCTAGTATGAAATTAACACAGTGATGCTGTTATTATTATGATTGTCTGAAGTATACTTTCCGCAACACAGAAGAACCCAAAAATGTGATGCGGTTGAATACTCCAATAGTCTCTAAGTACAATTATATGCCGTTGATTTAGCTTGTGTCTAGTTACTATCCCTTATTCCATTGAAATATGATAAAGAAAGTTAGCCAACTTTTAACAATACAGGTACTTGTCATTGCTACTACCTGTGTCATCCTTATGGGGACATTTTACGGGAACTTACAAAATAAAATTTTATTTTGAATATCCCAATTACAAAAAAAGAAATTAAATCTGTTGCTAGAATTTAATTCTTATAATTTTGCTTTTCTAGTTTGTGTGTTCTTTATTTTAGTATGGTTCTTGTGCCTCAGGTGGTAGGGTGCTCTGTAGATAAGTTGAAACTTTTTCAATTTTATAATACAGCAAATAGAAAAATCATTCCCATGCAAGATTTTGATATTCGACGAATGCCAGGCAGACCTTTAACATCTGAGATACGACTCTTCAGTTGAGAGGACTGAATCTCCTATTATCTTTCATCAGCACAAAGATTCACATATTTGGGTCCATGATATCAATGGGCGGCTGGGCGCCTAATTGTTTGATTGCAGTCAGTGTTGTAGGAACCGTAAAAAACCGCGGTTTAACTCGCGATTCAACTCGAACCATAAGGAAATCGAGATAACTCGTTAGAAAAACCGGATATTCACAAAACCGTACAGAATCAGAAGCGGTTTGAGTAGAAACCGTAAATTGAGGTTTAGAACTAGAATCTTACGTTTTTTTTTTTCGAGAATCAGAATCTTACTGTTTGTTGTTTGTAATGTGTGTGTGAGAGAGAGAGAGAGAGAGAGAGAGAGAGAGAGAGAGAGAGAGAGAGAGAGCTACTTTCAAGTCTGTTTACTTTCATTGCATGTGTTCCCAGGTTGTCTTGAATTCCAGTGTTTGGAGGTTGTGTTGAGCCGCCACAAATGTGAAAAACCAGATCTAGGGTTTCTGGTTAAAGAAGAAGACCAAGTTTTAACTTGTGACGCATGTGTCTATTGACTACTTTAGGGTTAGTCAAGAAACATAGTTTACTGGGCTTCTTCGAAATGGGCCCTGTATTTAAACATACATATTGTGAATGGGTTTTATTTTCATGATACTATTGGCTACTTTAGGGCCATTCATGAAACATATTTTATTGGGCTTTTTCCCAATGGGCCCTTTATTGAACATACATGTTGTGAATGGGTTTTATTAAACATGAGCCAATCTTATTACAACAAGTTGTCCACGACAATATGTAGGCCTTCAAAGTTACTATAAATTAATTAATTAATTAATTACTATATATATTAATTAATTATAAATCTTATGATTTACGAGTCAATACGATTTGCAATTCACTGAAAATGTAGTTGAATTTAAATTGGATTTGGAAGTCATTCTATGTTATTTACTACAGAAAACTTGGAAATCATTGAAAAATTCACATAAACTTCATACTTGTATAGGTTTTTAATCATACATATATTTTTTGAAGTCGAAAATACTTCGTTAAAAAATCTTACGATTTACGATACGGTTTAAGATTTAATCTGACTCTTAACCTCTACGGTTTAAGATACGATTTACGATTCTACAACATTGATTGCAGTATACTTCATTATTACTACCATTATCATCTTAGCCTCCCAGTGCCCCTTCCCCCAGTATCCTTTAAAGTTTTGATGGGAAGCTAATGTTCCTTCCAGGTCCCCTCCGTTACCCTCCCTTCTGCTTGGTGCTTAATGCATTATGGATGTTCAGCATTTTAACCTTTATGAAATGAACACAACATTGTAGATTTCATTCTTTTGCGCCATGACTCTTGGATTTTGGGGAATCTGTTCATCACATCTTAGTCTATTGTGATTAGACCTATATATTTGTGCCTTGTGGTGATTTCCTAGATTCAACATCTCTAGCTTTGGTGTGCAATGTCAGCGCAGGATCATTTATCTGTTTGGCTTCTCCCTTTGGGCTCTTATTCATGCTAAATGGTGGTGTGGAACATTGTATTGTTCACAATAAATGTGGAATTTTGTTAGGACGAATTGCAGACCCTTTGAGTGTCAGGCAAAAGACACTCCTTGCGTGTTTTATGTTTTTTAAATGTGTTGACATTTCTAGTTTTGGGCTAAGAAGTGCCGGATTTTGGAGAGCAGTCCCTTTGAGCTGTTATGTACTTTAGAGATTTTGTTTTATATAGTGAGTGATGATTTGTTTATGTGCTTCTTTTTGCTTTTGATCGATAATGCATGTCTTTTCTTTAGTGCTCCTTTTGTAAGTTGCCTTGGCTAACATAGGAAACTCTCTTCTATCTTCTTAGTCTAGTGGCTAGTGTACAAACCTTAATTGTGCATTGTTATGGTGCAAATATTGTTTGGGGTTATACCTCTGTTATACTTAACTTCATCCATATGATTTAATCAACAATATTGTGATTGTCGAGGGATTTCTGTAGGTTTTTAGGCGTTAGTAGGATTATCCAGTGTTCATTTTTATTTCATAAATCTTGCTTTTGCTGTAAAATCATGTCAGTGCACTTTCATACTGTAATCACATTATAAGGTTTTCTTTTTTCCTTTTCTTCTAGGAATACCTCAACTTCTGCTCTCATGGAAAGGATTCCAAGCAAATGGCCACGTCCCGTGTGGCATGCTCCATGGAAGAATTATAGGGTATATTTCTAACTTGCTTGTATGATCATGCACGTAATAAGAATACTTGATATTTTTCAACTGTTTTATGATTATTATCACGACATGTATTTGGTGAAGATATTTTCTTTATTTATCTCTATTTCCCCGTTCTATGTACACCTGGTGACAATCTATTACATGAAGTATTTGCACTTCTTATTCCTATTTTCTTTGATATTTAAACTTAAAGCTGGATCTTAACTTAATGTGTGGTTAGTTGGCGTCAGGTTCTGATATCTGTTATGTAAGAAGGTTCTGATATCTGTTATGTAAGAAAAAAGTTTTTGATAATTCATAATTGTGTTCTTGTATGGATCTCGGGAAGTTAAAAGTCCTCATCTTCTGTTAGCAAGTAACTAAGGAAAGCAGACAGCTAAGACCATGTCACGGTACATCAAGTTTCCAATACAATGGCTACGATTTAAATCTTGGAAATTCCGTCTAAAGAATTGATATCCCCTGGCCCAACCAAACAAATCCTCTTTGACATCAATAATAATCCTTTGAAATTCCCTCTCTTCATGCTCAAGTATCATTCTATTCCTTTACTGCCATAGGTCCAATTGATTGCTTTATGATCCGCTAGCCACCTGGCTTTAGAAGACAATAAATTGAGTGCTGCTCATCGTCTTAAACATATGCGGTAGCCGGTATGGTGCCTCTATAGTTTCCATCTGTTTCTAGATCTATGTGATTAAACCTAAGTCCTAATTCAACATGCCCAAGAAGCACTGAAGTAAGCAATTGTCTCCTTTCAATTTCTTTGTTAGCATGCAGCAACCATTTCCAAGATGATATCATATAGGTGGCCTTTGGGAACTACAGTTGGAAGTGGACTTGGGATTGGAATTGTTGAGAATTGGACTCGGAATTTCAATTCATGTGGATGTTCTGATTGTCACTTTGAATTGTTTTATATCGTTTTTTTTTTTGGAGTAAACAAAGTTGTAACCTTGGCAATAGAATAAAGCCAAAACTGTTTATTATTATAAAGCCGATGGTGCTCAGTGGCCTAACTGGTCTAGCCTTTAGGAGGTCTGGCCCAAGGTTTTGGGTTTGATTCCCACCTTTGTCAGGAAAAAAGGAGACTTAAGGGGTTAGGGAATGAAGTTCTATGTTCTATCTGTCCAATTATTAATAAATACATAAATAAATTTCTAAATGAACGGTGGACCTTTACTGGACGCTATTGTTTGGTTAATTGGGAAAGAATGAAACTTGATTGAGCAAGTGCTTGTCCCGCATTTCAATTTTGAGATTTTATGTGTAGGATACACTTGCATGTTGAGAGTATCTTTTATGTTTCTGGGAGCTTGGGAGGGGGTCAAATATCTCCACAGCTACATTGACCATTGAACTTTGTAATTACAACTATCAATTATACTGAATTTCATTGATTTTAAAAGAAAAAAAAAAAAAAAAAACTTGGTTGCATGATCAGCTTATTAGACATCATCTTCCTTCTTCATCCAAACACAAAAATGAAAGACCAGATCTGATTTTATTAGGCCTGAAATTTTATCCGTCTTCTACAAGAGGAAACATTTATCTTGATTTTCTATGGAGAGAATGGGAATAAAGTTTGGGTTTTATTTGGAAAACCCTGAGAAGGACAAAACTGATGGTTTTAGACTTTTAGTCCTTCAAGGCTCCAAATTGCCAGGAAATGGGTCAGATTTCGGCGGAGAGGATTGCCTTTGCATGCACCATACTTTACTGGGCGTTTAGTTATTTTTTATTTTTGTATCATGCCATTCCAAAGTCCAACACATTTTTTTTGGAAATAAAATGCAATCAGTTGTTTACAATTGGAATGTCTTAGGAACATTTCGTTGAGAACGTGGCCTGGTGGCACCCAAACAGGCATCAGACCTGGTAACCGCCCTGTTTACATTCCAAGGGGATGGGATTCCATCGTTTAAATGCATATTAGGATGACATTCTCACTGCTCATAAGAGATATTGATGATAAAAAATATAATGAGACCGTGGGGAGTTGTGCAAGGAGGACTGCCACTAAAGCATATGTCCATGTTAACTAGAGTATCATATCGTAGAGTACCTCATTGTTTAGTTTGGATTTTGGGATATAGGTTGAAAGGATGGATAAAAATGCATGACAGTTGCCTTGTTTTTGGGTTTGGAGCCCAGTTCAGTGGATCTCTTCCCAATGTCTGTAGTTGCTCTTGTGCGCTCAAAACAAGACAAGATTCTATCCCATTTTTGTTCATGTTGTTTGTGAAGTGCCAAGTACACTTATTTCATGACAATGATATCATCAAGTTGCTTGTGTACCATGGTCTTTTGAGTTGCTTGTTTTATTCATGAAGATATCTAAGAGGTTTGGTGGGTTGTTTTTGATCTAGGATCAAAATTGTGCTTCCTTTGTTTCTGATGAGTTTGCATATGAATGAAAGCTTGACAACTCATTTTATGTTGTGCACCATGGGTCTGATAATTTGTTTGTTATCAAACATTCAATTTTCGTATTTTAGTCTAATATTATTGTTATTGTTATCATAATTGTTATGGCTATTATTACTATTGTTACTGTTAGTACTATTCTTAATTTCTTATTAATATTATTTTTATTGTTTTTAATAGTTTATCGTTTGTTGTTGTTTTGCTGATTCATTCGATTGATCTGTTTTATCTCTCTCCTTTTCCCCCCTTTATTTACTTTTCTAGCCATTGCCTGGGTCCTGTTCTTAATTTGCTCGTTTTAATTGTAGGTCATTAGTGGCCATTTGGGATGGGTGAGATCGATTGCTTTTGATCCTAGCAATACATGGTTTTGTACCGGCTCTGCTGATCGCACGATAAAGGTCTTTCACTATGGGCCTTATTTCTGTTGAGAAATGCTAAAACCTCATGTCTAGTGCATCTTATTTTGTAGCTACAGATATATAGGGTTCCTTCTCTTCATTTAAATTCTAGTTGTTCATTTGAGCTTTCTTTCAAGTGCTAGTATCCACTTCAGTATTCTTAAAATCAATCAAGTTTGAAATGATTGCATTTACTAGTGGAGATATAGAATGACAGATTCAAGTATTGTAAAGTTAAACATATACAAGAAATCACATTTTGTCATATTTAGTAGAAAATTTAATCATCCTTAAGAAAGTAATAAAAATACTGCTACAATACGCAACAGCCCACAAGAAACACATGTTCATCGGGATCAACATATATGGATGATTTTGGTGAATATGATCTCTACAGTTTGGTGATCATGTCACAAAGATCAGCTCATATTGACATTTAAGATATATTGGTTTGTCTTTGTTTGCCCCAGAGAGATGGTTTGTCAAATACTCAAATGATGTTGAATCTTTGTTATATGCAAATTCTTGAAGAAGCTTCTAAACATTTTTATTTGATTTTGGCTGACCAGATATGGGATGTAGGAACTGGAAGACTGAAGCTAACATTAACAGGGCATATTGAACAGATACGTGGTTAGTTCCTTTGTAGTTAATGCTGTCACATTCATTGGCAGTATAGAAATAACAAGTTCTTGTAAACTTAGCATCTGTGTTCCATTTCTAGGCCTTGCTGTTAGCACCCAACACACCTACATGTTCTCTGCTGGAGACGACAAACAAGTTAAATGTTGGGACTTGGAACAAAACAAGGTAATTATCACACTATAAAGTGCTATCTGCAAGCTTTAGTTCAAAATGCATAATGCTGATTATTGTTGCTTAGAATCTTTATTTGTTTGTTTTCATGTAGGTTATTCGATCATATCATGGGCATCTAAGTGGTGTTTACTGCTTAGCTCTTCATCCTACGCTCAATGTTTTACTTACAGGTGGACGCGATTCTGTCTGTCGGGTATAGAACATAAAAATGGCTTGACTCAATTTTATTTCCAAAGCAACATTACGGCATTTATAAGCTACTAAGCATAAGCTATTAAAAGCTAATTTTTATGTTTCTCTCCAACGTGCAATTTTCAGGTCTGGGATATTCGTAGCAAAATGCAAATTTTTGCTCTTTCTGGACATGACAATACAGTTTGCTCTGTTTTTACACGACCTACGGTATGCATATCTTTTTCTAATCAGAAATATCAGAAAATGACATGATTAGAGTAGATTACCATACACTTATGGTCCACTTGTATGCGGACTTCCTCACTGGTGTCTTTTTCTTCTGGTCACGCAGTGATGTATTTGCACCATGTTTGCTATGCAGCAATTCTCTGGTTTCTTATCCTTTTGTTGGTTGCTCTGTGCCTTCTTACAATCTTACTTTCAGATGGAATTCTAAATTCTGGTTCTGCGTACATCATAATTGATTTTTTAGCTGAAGCTTATATTTATTGTGACCTTTGAGGAAGTGAAAGTGAATTAGTTTAGATTCATTCTTCTTAGAACTATGTATCACCCCTTCTCTTATCCCCTCTGTACATCTCCACTGTTGCGAGAGAGAGAGAGAGAGAGAGAGAGAGAGATGTTACGGTACTATTCATCCGGTTACTGTTCACTGCGATTTATTTCGTTGAAAAAAAAAAAAAAATATTGTTATTATGGTGAATCACAAAGGAATCACAAAGCAACTCGAAATCGTCCTCCATCTATTAATACTTGCATGTCTCGTTTAGAAGAAAACATGAAAAACATAACACAGATGTTCTAGAACTTGATCGAAGCAAAGTTTCCAGTCCAAAGAGAGGTGTAACAACCACTTCCACCACCACAGAATAATGGTTCGGTGGCTAGTACTGATGATGCATCTCAGGTTGACGGTTTAATCCCTCTTTTGACGGCTACAAATCCAGAAAACGATAGAGAGAATAGAGTTGGTAGAAAAGATAACACCAATAGGGATCCTCCCCTCAATGGGGAACGTGAGGGTGTACCCCTCAATGATGGCACCGCTCGGCTACCGGCAGGTGTTGAAGCTCTCCTATTGGGTGCTCTACCAATCTTTGATAAGTATGAAGATGAGTCTAGTTTTGTTGAGTATGTTGATCCGGTTTGGGAGGGTTTTGGTATTATTATATTTTTTATTGCCAAGCCTGTTTTAAATGATATCAGTAACTCTTTGATGCTGGCGGGGTTCGAGCCCAAAGGTTTTACCAATACAAAACTCTTTAGTTCTATGCATCTAAAGTTACAATTGGAGGTATGCATATTTTCTGTTTTGGGATGTGGTAGTATTCCCATAGAGCAGAGAAATCATGTTGGTGGCTTTACATCTTTCTTCATTGCTTTGCATATGGTGATTTTGCAAACTTGCAGACATTATGGTACATTCTTCTTCTTGTGAGTAATTATCTGGGCAAAATTTGAGGTCGAATTCGTTTGAACAGTGGGAGAGTGATGGGCATCAGCTACAGTGAATTTCATCAGTCAATTGCGTATACAAACTCGAGACGAGTTCTTTTCAAATTGGGGAGAATGATGTAGAACATGAGTTCATTTCTTTCAAAGTTCGGTGGTCAAGCCCATGGGCCGTGAGCCCACTAGTTTAGCTGCCGCTTTATGTTATTAGTATAAATAAGGGCTTATGGTTAGGATTTCAGGGAGTTGTTTTAGTTGTGTTTATGTGTGTTATGAATTATTGAGTGATTATCAATAAATGTGAGACTTTTAAGGTTTTATATAGTGTAGATTTAATAAACTGAAGCTTCTGCCAGTTTAATCTACATCAGAAACGAAGTTACAAGTAGCAAGGCTTTTGAGAGTCAACCCAAGAGTTCTCTACCGCTCACAGAGTACACGCTCCTACCCAAACGTCAAATCCTTAAAATGTAGAATTCTCATATGATAGCAGCGTGGCCTACACACAATTTTATTTTGTAAACATTGTTACCAAAAGTGGATAAATCTTTGCTAAAAGGATACCTTTTTTATTCCGTTAATTTGATATTGTTGAAGACCTTCAAGCTAGGACATTAGAGATTATTTTATGCATGGTCTAATGATGTAGTGGAGGCATATTGTTGAAGACCTTCAAGCTATGACATTAGAGATTATTTTATGCATGGTCTAATGATGTAGTGGAGGCGAAAATCACAAGTTTTTTTATGCTTCATCACCATTGTTATGAGGAATTGGGAATGGTGAATTTAGAAACGAAGTTATTGTCGTGGTTATGGGAGAATGTTTGGATTGGCAAGAGACCTCTATTCAGGGCTTTCCTCAGATTATATGCCCTATACGATCATATGAATCACCCAATATTCTTCTTCATGCGGGAAGAGAATGGAATAATTTCTTGGGATCTCGGTATTCATTCCGCTCTCTTTGACAGGGACATAGGGAAGTTGGCCGCCCTCATAAAACTACTGGACTCTATTCCTCCAGTGAGACTGGATAGTGATAAACGACTTTGGCTTTGTGACAAGAAAGGGAGATTCTCTGCTAAATCCTTTTAATTTTGGCTTTGGTCTGTCATTTCCCCTCCTTGTCCAAGACCAATTCCATTTTTCCCTGCCATAATCATTTGGGTTTCCAAAGTCCCTTCCATTTTTATCTTTCCGTTCAGTGTGTTTCTTTAGACCGCATCTTTACTTCAGATAGCCTTAGGAGGAGACGTGTCTAGGGGATCCTTATCAACTTTGATGGTGAGTCCGTGAACCATGTCCTTGTGTGCTGTCCTTTCTCTTGAAATATCTGGAGTGTTTTTATTTTTTTGTTAGGTGTTCAATGGGTGTGCCCGGTTAGGGTAATATAGTTACTTGCCTCTTGGAACTTGATAGTTCAGTCGCACAATGGTGGACACATTTGGAGCATGATACTGATTGTGGCTATGTGGGGAGTGTGTTTGGAAAGGAATAGAAGACACTTCGACGGTGAGGTGAAGACTATGGAGAGGTCATAATGTCCATAAAAAGCCTCTTAGATGGGAGTCTTTTATGTTTTGAGAGGATGTTCTTGTTTTGTATCTGTGTCCTTTGTGTTCTTTGGTGGTTTTTTTTTCTCTTTCTAGTTTTAGATCCTTGTACTAGTAGGACATCTCATCCTACTTCCTTTTGATTGGTTTTATATTAATAATAAACTTTATTTACCAATCACAACAACAAAAAAATGTTGTTGATTTGTTTCTAATAAAGTGCCAAGTTATTCTACTTATCTGCATGTCCTCAAAGCTCGTCTTCAGTAATGCTAGATATAATTTCTCACTTCGTCAGTCCAGAATATCATCTTTGTCATCTATAGTTTGTCTTGATCAACTTGCAAGCCATTGGTAGTAAAGAGATATTCTAGGAAGAGACCTCTAGAAGCTAACGACGCGGTCGGACATCAAATCTTTGTCTTACACTACTGGATACCACATAATTTTGCAACTGCTCATGAAATAGTAATTAAGAAGAAAATTTATATTTATTGATGTTAGCCCCCACTAGATTTTAAGGTTCTCAGTTTTTCTTCCACTTGACAAGATCTAGAACTTAGGAAACTGGTTGACTAACTTTTGTATTCTAAAGATCCGGTATCTTGTTGGTTGCAATTTGCTATGTGATATACATATATTTTCAATGTGCATGCTTCCTCTTTTGTACAATCCAAACAATGACAGAAGTTTCTTTTTTCAGGATCCACAGGTTGTAACGGGTTCCCATGACTCAACCATTAAGTTCTGGGACCTTAGATACGGTAACTATCTACTCTTTGAGGCTGAATCTTCTTCCCTATATTGTTTTTTTGTGTTTCTCAATCAATTATACTTTGGTTTAGGGAAAACAATGGGGACTCTGACTCACCATAAGAAATCTGTTCGGGCACTGACGCAGCATCCTAAAGAGTATTTACCTTACCATGTTTATTGTCCTTCCATGGATATGTAACAATTCTTTATTGTTGTGTGAAGATTGACAGTATGACATTTCTATTTCTAGGAATTGCTTTGCATCTGCATCAGCTGACAACATAAAGAAGTTCAACCTCCCGAAAGGAGAGTTCTTGCATAACATGCTGTAAGTGTCTAAAATCGTCAGCCTCTTAGTATTACGTTTACATAGAAATGTCAGATGTGCATTCTGTATTGAAGGTGTGAAATTCCATAGATGTTTGCTGTTTTCTGGATCAAATGAAGAGTTAGACCAAACTTATGCTCATACACTTCTGATTCATGAATGAAGATGGGTTTAGCTCTATTGTATTATTATGTCCAAATGTTCTTATGATACATTCTAACAACCTGGTCTTTTCTTGGTCAGCTCTCAACAAAAAACAATCATTAACGCAATGGCTGTCAATGAAGATGGTGTAATGGCTACAGCAGGTACATCACTAGTTTCAGTGTCAATCAATCATAAATATACTAGTTAATAACTGTTATCATGTTATGAAATGGTTCAACTTAATTTGCAATCTCAATTATCTTGGTCTATTTTGCATGTCAAGATGGTTTCATCAGTACCACACTAGAAAGTTCTGTGCTTAAAATTTTTCCACCACATAATCAGAGCTAGCTGACCAATCAATGATAAAACAAATTCTCTATTTATAACCTTCAGTGAAAATGATAGATAAGGAACCGGGAATGCATTTATCTATTACTAAGATGTTTTTTCTTTTGGGTAAACCAATACTGTTTTTTTTGGGTAGATATAGTGATATGCTTTTTACATTATACAGGTTTTGATACCCTTTTTCGCATATTTATAATTTTCAAAACTTATACCTACTTGACAAACCTTTTGGAATTAAACGAACATATGGCCAATTTGCGAGTGTTGTTAAGATTTTGTCTTTGTTGAAGGTTAAATTTTTCCACCACATAATCAGAGCTAGCTGACCAATCAATGATAAAACAATTTCTGTATTTATAACCTTCAGTTAAAATGATAGATAAGGAACCGGGAATGCATTGATCTATTACTAAGATGTTTTTTCTTTTGGGTAAACCAATACTGTTTTTTTTGGTAGATATAGTGATATGCTTTTTACATTATACAGGTTTTGATACCCTTTTTCGTATATTTATAATTTTCAAAACTTATACCTACTTGACAAACCTTTTGGAATTAAACGAACATATGGCCAATTTGCGAGTGTTAAGATTTTGTCTTTGTTGAAGGTGACAATGGAAGCATGTGGTTTTGGGACTGGAAGAGTGGCCATAATTTTCAGCAAACGCAAACTATAGTGCAACCTGGTATGCCTTGCAAGCTTATGTAGATGTTTCTTTGAACAATTTTCACTGTACATGGTGAATGTGAGCACTGATGGATTTTGTTTGTCATCAGGATCATTGGATAGTGAAGCTGGCATTTATGCTCTCTCATACGACATAACCGGTTCTCGGCTGGTCACGTGTGAGGCCGATAAGACCATTAAAATGTGGAAAGAAGATGAGAATGCCACTCCAGAAACACATCCTCTCAACTATAGGCCACCGAAAGAGCTGCGGAGATTCTGAACGTGTTTTACAAAACTTTAAGCAGTTCGGATCTTATCTGTGTATCGATAACTCCTGTTGTAAGCAAGCTTCCATTTGCCTAATTGAGTTTTGATCGGTGAGAACTCCTTCGAAATTACTTTTTGGGGTTGTTCATATGGTTATATTAGTAGCAATTCCAAATTACATGTAAATTTTCCATTTTCAATTCTATATTAAGTTATAAACTGTAATATTACTTTCATTAGTTTCTTATTATCCCAATTCACATAATGTTATCCTCTTGTGAAATGACTTCGTTTGATTTGTTGCCAATAACTTACCAAGTGGAAGACTCTTTCAAACAGTCTTTTTACTAGTTCTTCACAAATGAGCTGAACTGCTATAGAGTTTACAGAGTTTTGACTTGGTAACAAGTATAGTTCTGACAAATAAGTTTGTGAACTGTTAAACATTATGTGAATTCAGAATTTTATCTATCTATATATTCATTTTTGTCTGGTTAAAAAGAAAAAATTCAAAATTTTAAATTGAACCTTAGTCCAAAAATTTGGACAGATCTTCATCGTTGAACAGATAAAATAAACGAAAAAGCTTTTCCCCATGGACGGCAACAGCTTATAAATTTATAAATTTATTCTTTTTTTCTTTTCTTTTTATGGTTGTCTGATTTTTAACTGTCGACCTATGAAGGATTAAACGTTTTAGTAGTTTTCTGTTGGTGCAAAACTAAGGAAAGGCTCGACAAATTGAGAGAAAAAGACAGTGAACTTAAAGCATTTGAATGAGGCCTTACGACTAAGCTAGTATTTTTAATGTTCGTTTTGTGCTTTGCATTGGAGTTTTGAAATCTCATATTGTCAAAAAAGAGTAACTTGCTAGTGCATCTACTATCCAAGGCCTAATATTTTGAAATTGGGCTATATTTCGGACTTTTCAAAAAACGAAATATATTGTAAATATCGATATATCGGACGATATATCTCTTTTTGTTGATTGTTGATTGGTAAAAAAAAATCAATATATCGGGAAATATTGTCGATATATAGCGATATATATCAGAAATATCTGAAAAATAATAAAAAATCAGTCAAACATCGGTCAAAGTCAACAACGTCGGCAGTCAAAATTGGATATATCGGACGATATATATTGATATATAAAAAAACCCGATATATATCGGTTTGAAATTATATCAATATATCCATTTGAAATATCTTAATATCTCTATATCGGAGGACCAAAAACTGAAATATATCACCGATATATTGATTTATCGACCGAGCTACTATCTAGTCCACCATGTTTTAAATTTCTAGATTTTGATTGTTGTTGCTATCTTAAGTTTAAGTACATAAGTGAGTCAACTGTTCAATTAAAGCACCTCAACCACAAAAATGTCATTCTAATGGGACTGCTAAAAGGGTCTTAAATTTGGAAGTTATTATAAACTCAACCAAAATTAAGACTTTCGTTAGCAGCTGTCATAATAAGTTGTCAGGAAACGGACGACATAGTTTATGCTGTCTGTTGGTAATTTGTAGACAGACGGCATAAACGTCTACCATTTTAATTAAATGGATGGACGACAGAAAATTTGTCGTCTGTACCTGACAGACGCAAAAACTGAGAAATCTTATTCTTCTTTTCATATACAAATATCTTGAAAATCGTTATTTTAATGTTACATTTGAGTGAGGAGACCGAATAAGTCTAATTGAAAATTCTAATTGTCATTTTAATGTTATATTGGTTTTTTTGTTTTGGGCCGCAAAATATAGCCCCTTTAACAGCCCTATATTGGACTTGCTCTAAAGCAGTGAAGTCACTGTGACCTTTTAATTTTGGCTAAAGCTAGCATAGGCACCTGTGTGCAGTTAGATGGGATGTTTAGAAATATTAGTTTTGTTGTAACACGGGGGTGAATTGCACTTTTTAGGTGTAACCTCTACATCTTAAAAGAATGAGTGATATACACTCACTTGTCATGTTAGTTTTAACTTAAGCTTGAAGACACCTCATATGTCTTCTTAGTCGACTTTTCAATTTGTTGTTACACCTAATTTTAGTTGACGCGTTTCATCATTATGTGGAACATCACACCTTGTGTTATTAGTCTATATTTAGGAACATGAACATTGTATTAGGTTTACTAAATTTAATAGTAGTTAAGACTAGTTGGTTTACCAACATGCCTAGAGAGAATCTTGTGAAAGTAACAAGAAGTAACATTGTTCAAAATTCAGCTGGCGAAATGCCGACAATCCACTATTTACACATGCAAAATATTTCAAAATCTTAAAACTAAAATTTCAAAAATTCAAATTCGATCCGCCTCGTGTCTATCATTTGAACAAGGGGACGACGAAGATGTTCAGCATCAGTGGCTACTCGAGTTTTGAAATTCAAGAAGATCTTATTTTAATTATTTACAATGCACTTTTGTAAAGTTTTGATAATCGTCATTTCGTCATTCTTCAGCACTAGTGACTTTAAGTTTGAGGGCTTTAGACTGCACAGTGCACACCACCACACACTGTCTGGGCTGGAGAGGCATCTGCGTACCAGTACATGATGAAGAGTTTAAGAGATCTAAAAAGAAATGTCCACTCCACTTTGATTGCATGACCAAGTAGCCTATTTTAATAGATTTTTAGCGCATTTTTTGTTAGAAAATGAGATTAAAAATTTGAACGTGCTTACGACTTATCTTGTCATCTGCATTGGCCATTAACTACGTAAAGGTAGTGTTCCTGTGATATGAAGTTCAATTTTTAACTAATATAAACTAATCTGTGCCTAAGTTAGATTGATCCATAATTCATGTGAACGGAGCTCAAAGCAGTGGTCTAGTTGTACGTATTAGAGTCAAAGAGTATCGGTCTCAACACAATCCTTCCTAGTCTTATTATTATCACCAAAAGCGTTGATGCTTGATAGTGGGTTGAAAATTCACAAAAATCTAGGTCGCTGTATGGATGCAACTCCCAAAATAATATCAAATATGGAAATCCAGTAAAAGTCAAAGTAAACTCCTCCCTATTTATTTATATTTAATAGAGATTAAAGCTTTGGCTGAAACTTGTTAAATCAGTCGCGCGGGGAAGACTCCATTTTCTTCTTCTTACAATCTTTCGAGTTTTGAGTTATTTAGATAGATCTGAAAAATGGGATCATCAGAACTAATATACAGAGGGCATGAAACAGCACCTTCAAATCCGACTTACTCACCCAAAAGGCCCATCACCTTAACTCGGCCTATTCACTACCTCCTCCGTGAAAACCGCCTTGTTTTTATCCTCGTAGGTGTAGCTATAGCCACTATCTTCTTCACTCTTCTCCCTTCTTCTTCTTCTTCTTCTTCTTCTTCTTTACGTTACGAATCTTCAATACCAAGCAACTCATATTTTCCATCTGAAAAGTTTAATAATAGAGATACGGTTAACCTGGGTGGGAAGATTCCTTTGGGGTTGAAGAGAAAAGGTTTGAGAATAGTAGTGACAGGTGGAGCTGGATTTGTTGGGAGCCATTTAGTTGATAGGTTGATTGGTAGAGGGGACAGTGTGATTGTTGTTGATAATTTCTTTACTGGGAGGAAAGAAAATGTCATGCATCATTTTGGGAATCCTAGATTTGAACTTATTAGACATGATGTTGTTGAGCCTTTGTTATTGGAAGTTGATCAGATCTATCATCTTGCTTGTCCTGCTTCCCCTGTTCATTATAAGTTCAATCCTGTCAAGACTATTATATCCTTTTGTCACTTTTTTTTTCGGTTTTTGTTATTATTATTGTGTTGTTGTTGTTCCTTGATTTTGGTATGATATTTTACAAGACCAATGTGGTTGGGACATTGAATATGCTTGGATTGGCAAAGAGAGTAGGTGCAAGGTTCTTGCTGACTAGTACTAGTGAGGTGTATGGTGATCCTCTACAACACCCTCAGGTTGAGACTTATTGGGGAAATGTTAATCCAATTGGTAAGTAATCATTTGGATCCCTGGATCCGACTTTTCTAGTGTGCACATTTCATGGTGCATGGTTAGTGGGATTAACTGTGTTTTAGGTAGTAATATTCTGTTTCAGTAAAATGATATATTGTCTTTTTTCTTTTCTTTTTTACTTTCTTGGTCATGCAATATGTGTTTTGAAGATAATAGGCCTTCCTTTGGTGTGATACAAATAAAAACTGTTAAACTTTCCGATGTTTGGTTGGGCCAAAGAGACTTTGTTGAGTTAATTTGGTAAATTGGTGTCTGGTTGTTGGATGAGTAATTTATACATGATTTATAATGGTCTGACACAAACACATTCACATGGTGGACGTGGGGCTTACAGGTGTGCGAAGTTGTTACGATGAGGGGAAACGTACAGCGGAGACGTTAACAATGGATTACCACAGAGGAGCTGATGTTGAGGTCAGGATTGCCAGGATCTTTAACACCTACGGACCCCGCATGTGCATTGATGATGGTCGCGTCGTTAGTAATTTTGTTGCTCAGGTTTGTTCTGGTTTTCTTTTGGGATTTTAAGGTTTTGGTTCTCTTAAATAGTGCAAAGTTAGGCTTTGGGTCGTTTTTAATTGTTAATCAAACCTTTTTTTTTTCTCTCATTATTATTGCTATTAAAGTTGAGATGGAACATAAGGTGCATTATTTGAACAGCTTTGCCACACCATGCGAGAAATAAGAAAGGTTTTCCCTCTTTTGTGCAGTTGTAGTTGACCCTCCAAATTAAAGGATATTTACCTGCATAAGAGAAATTTGCATTTGGCATAAGGTTTTTAGTATGTTTAGTTAATGAGAGGTTAGAAACCTCAACACTAAAATCCATCAAATACATGACTGAGTAATTTACTGGGACAAGTTAAATTGCCTATGGAACTTTCTCAGCTACCATCACCAGTATAGTACTATCCCATGAAATATACAGTGGACTATGCATTTACTTTTGGCGTTGTGGTAGTAGCTTTTTATGTGCAGCAAATGTTCAGGGCACCCAGAAGCAGCATTGGATTTTATAGATAATTTTGCTTAGATACTTATATATCGTTGTTAATGGTTGTCATTTGCAGGCATTAAGAAAAGAACCACTTACAGTTTATGGTGATGGAAAGCAGACTAGGAGTTTCCAATACGTTTCTGATCTGGTAAAGAAATAAAACCTTTAGTTTGTTTGTATGCTGTCTTCTTTTTGTTTCCATTGTTTTGCTGGGGTTTCAGGCTGTATTAAGGGTGATGTGGTTTCTTTTGGTCTTGAGATATTAGTATCTGGCTAATTACTCAAGTGTTGATGTAATCTTCTTGGTTATATTAATATATTAACTTTTATCGATAAAAAATAAAAATAAATAAATAAATAAAACCTTTGTTTCAACTTTAGTTTTAATCAGGTTTTGTGGACCAGATCATTAGGTTGTTACTTCGTTTGGATGTAATATGTTTCCTCAGTCATAGTCAATGTATTTGAGTACTTTTCATGATATTACTCCTCAATTCCTCTTTTAAAAATCGTCTTCGCCGTAAAATGGTTGAAGTTTAGCCTCTAAAGAAATCATGGAGCTGGGGGAGGGGGGTGACTTGACTAGAGTAGTATATCCATGATAGAAACGAAAACTTAAAAAACGGAACTAAATCTCTAGTAATGGATTGTTAACCCTTTTTATTATTGTGCAGGTGGAAGGTCTTATGCGGTTGATGGAAGGAGAGCATGTGGGACCTTTTAATCTTGGTAATCCTGGGGAATTCACTATGCTGGAACTTGCTCAGGTATTCCTTTCATTGAGTCCATTTCCATTCTGAATTCATGCCCTTCATCTTGATTCAAAAGATTGAAACTGTTGTGGATAGACTTTTTCCTGCCACAACCATTAGAAATAAACCAATGTTGTCATTTTAACTTTGTTAATTAGCTTGCCAAGAATGAGACATTTAATGGTCAGGACCTTCAAATTCCACCGGATTTCTTGCGTGAAACAGTTTTTGACATGTTGTAAGGCCCATTTAGATTGTGAAAAAGCTGCTAATAAGCTGATATTTACGCATTTTATTTAGTGAAAAGCAAAAACAGAGAAGCGAGAAAAAGCTAGGGTCTAATGATCCCAAGTAGAAACTTACAGAATGACAATACTACTCACATGCAAAAGTTACTGGTATGTGGAGATTTGAACTTGTCTCATCTTGTCTAAGGAAAGCTCCTAATACTAGTTCTACTTGAGACATCACAAGACATTGGTATATAAAGTGAGACGTTGTCTGACACTTCCACGTCCAAGGACGAGATCTTTAAGTTCTGATCTCAAGGAATATAGTTGTAAATTCTGGTCCTAGGACTGGTAATCTCAAAGAATTTGTTTAGTGATTGAGGGAAGAAAGCAGTTCACTTTCAGTTGTGGGTTTAACCTGCAACCTTATAACTTTAGTTGACTAGCACAGTCTACCGTGAATCCGTGATCTCTGCTTTTGCTTTTGTTGCACACCATTACGTAGAAGCATCTCACTTATAAAATTTGTTTTCTCCCAGGGTCTCCCTTTTAATAAGGGTGATACCATTTTCTTTTGTAAAAGGTTACCCTAGAAAAGATACATATATTGACCCTTTTTTGTCTTACAACCCTCCCAACTTGAATTTTTTAGCTCAGTTTCAGTTGCTGTAATCTGTGTTAGTTACCTCTCCCTAGTGATCTAGCGATCAGTTAAGGGTACAAGAGTCTCCATTCAATAGTTGGGAAGGACTACTTGTCCTTTGGGCTAAATGTGATTGTATGGTAGCTTCTAATGGAGCATTAATATTAGTACTTCAACTTTGTGGTCCTTCAGCGAGTTTACTTTCGGAACGAAAGGCAATACCTTAAAAACCATATGGTGGGCATAAATAAAAAAAATTAAATATGATACATTATTTTGAAATACATTACTTCAAAGTGTCACGACACGGCGACACCCCCTTTGGCAGTTTGGCCTAATTATATTTTGTTGCTAGATATGATCTGAAGTCTAATTATCTAATGAATTGTGTACTTATTACGCAATGATTGGACTGATTAATTTGATAATGGTCTTTTTATGCACAGGTTGTTCAAGAGACAATAGACCCAAATGCAAAAATAGAGTTCAGAGCAAACACTGAAGATGACCCTCACAAGAGGAAGCCAGACATCACCAAGGCTAAGGAATTGCTTGGATGGAAACCTACTGTTCCGCTCCGTAAGGGTCTTCCACTCATGGTGTCTGATTTCCGACAGCGCATCTTTGGTGACCGCCAGGAGGGTGGTTCTGCCTCGTAAAAGTAATGTCTACAATTTTAATATTCGTATACAATCACTCATTCTTCATATTAGAAGAGCTGCAGTATCATCAATAGGTGCTCACAATCAATAGATATTGTATTTTTTGGTTTTTATAATGTTAATGTCACCATAGACGGCGGGCATTGCAGTGCCATTACATCTTTATTTGTTAGATATTTCTCTTATTCTTTCTTACTAGATTTATTTCCTTCAGCATGTGAACGTTAGTTGCATCTCTGACGGTGAGATTATTAGGACTGCTTCTACCTGCCTAATACTTTGGATAAATTGGTAAATGGACACGGCTAATAATTTATGGGGCGGAATAATATCTTGTGATTCACTAGTACAAAATTTTTGTTTGTGATTCAACTCCTAGTTCTAAGAAATTTGGGAGGGATGGGATCAGATCTTATTATTTGTTTGCTTCTTTATTTGTGTTATTATCACGGCTTATTTATATTAAGCAAAAGAGCATATGGAATATCTTCCTCCACTGCTTCCATGGGCCACACTGTCCGGATAAGAGGTCATTCAGAGGATGGAGGATCCTAGACTTCATACACATTTTACCTTGGGGAAAACTGAGGCGGTGGTTCTAATGGTCTGTGGTGATAGTATTCTTGAGAGTAATAGAACTGATCAATGAGTTTGTTTATACCTGCCTGTTATATGAACTCCACTTATACGAACTCATAAAAACACTCCACCATGAAAACAATGAATTAAAAGCTGATTTTTGGTGGAGATGTTCTCCCCACAATATATATCATCCATTATATACACCGTGTTTGGGATGTACTTGTTACGAAAAATGTTGCATCTATTAGACCAGATCATCCTATAGAGCAGCAGACTACTTTTATTGATTCTATGAACCAATTTGGAGCCGCCTTTGAGGGGATTTAAACCAGATGTCAATCCAATCATTGACCTGCAGGCGTTCCAAGGGACGTTAAACCGCAGTGCTCTTGTGAAGGGTGCTAAACCAGATGTCAATTGAACATGGCGAACACTTTCAACTCCAGTATGTAGCACATTAGAGGCTTATGCGGAATGTAGAAGGGAGAGGGCTAGAGGCCAGGTGGCCTCTTGTGGCATTGTGGGTATTATCTTGTGGTTACATTTCTAATCTAAACAAACAAAGTTTGTCTAGACTCTAGATTGGGTTTTGGGGCTTTTGGCAGAATTGTAGGTCCTTCCTGCATTAGTTTATGATGCACGGATTTGATCGTATGGACATTATGGAAAATCTCCTAAAATAAAGTTGTTGAAATCTAGGATTTCTCAATGAGAAAGTATGTCAATTTTGAGTGACTTATAGGAAAATTAACTAATAATGAACTAGGTGAGCTGCTAGCAAAAATTAAGTTCAGCAACAATTCAAGACTTATAAGTGTGAAACAGTTTATTGTTGAAATTGAAGTAGGGTCGCAACCATGGAAACTTAAAGTTGAGACTCTTATAAATTCTTCTCTCTTCTTCTTCTTAATACCTAAACTAAATTCCTAAACAGCAACAAAGTGTACCATCTTCACATAAAGACCCTCACCCGTTCCCTTCAATTCCTTACAACCTCAGGACCATCCGATCCCCATGCACACAAAGTACCATGAAAGTATTATTCTCCGTGTCCTCATCGTCCATTTCAGAAGTTTTCAGTTTTCACATCATTAACACACTTTGCTGGTGACTGACTATTTACCTAACTCCAGAGAAGAACAACCCTGAAGAGGCGCTGATATCCTGGTAGAGTCATGGAAGGCGTTACCCGGGTCAACTCTTACCCAGGAGGAGGTTCATGTGAAATCCATAAAGCTCTTACACAATCCAAACTTTTGCGTAACATCGCCCCAGGACTTGAAATAGGCCGCATCTATGCGGCCGAGGGTTATGCTCGTGTGTTGAGCATGACCGGTGTCTACATTGTCTCCTCTAGTCCTAGCGCTCCAACCTCTTTAGTGGTCTTGCTCAGGCGGAGCCAGGAAATTGGGTGAGGGTGAGCCACAACTAGTCACTATATAAAAACTAAAATAAAATAACACTCAATTTGTCGAATTTTTGTTTTCCCTTGCATATTTTTTAAAAGTAAAAAAGAAAAAAACACAATTCGAATCCCATCCCAAAAGACATGTAAATTTTGGAATTACAAAAAACTAGATTGCTTAATAGATCGATTGAGGAGGAAAATATAAATAAAAATACACAGACATTTAGCTTTAGAAAATTAGGAACTTAAGAAGAAAGTGCCTACAAATATATGCTTATGGAAACCACTTTAAAATTCCACAAATGAAAAAAACAATGAATTCTTTGGAACTGTAAGAAAAATAGTCCAAAAGGCATTGGAAAAAAAAAAAAGCACTTAGACGCAATAAAGAATATTATAGAATGTTTAGACATTTTTTTTTGGCTAAAGGGTAATTAATAGCAAAAAATGGTGTTACAGACTTACAAAGCGTTTACAAATTCTAGATTGGGAATATAATTTCCATGTTTACGCTTTCTCAAAAATCTATAGTGGGTAATCAAAATTTGGATTTTCAAACTAGCTTGTTGCTCCAACATGGTTTATGATCCCACAATTGTTTTAAACTATACATGTTTAGACACCACTACATTTTTGTTGTGTCACTTTAGCATTTATTTTAATTGTTTTCGTTTTCATTCAATCCCAAAATTCCAATCAATGCCTTAAGTAGATTCAAAAGTAAATTTACTACAGTTTTATGCAACAAATTAAAATTGTAATGGACTCAAGTAACCGATGGATTGAATTCATTACATACAAAATTGAATTATAACTAATAAAATTCATTATAAAAATACTAAAAAAATAAGAGATTGGGGAATTAAGGTTTAGAAAATATACTAATAAACATACATATGAATTATTGGGACTGAGACTTGAGAATGTTATTACTCTTTTTTTCTCTTTCATCTTTTTTGTTTTTCCAAATAAGAAAAAACACTTGCCAAAGTGTTGTTTCTCAAAATACATAAAATTAGAGATGGAAATCTTTCTCATGTTAGTTAAGGGAAAGGGGTTTTTATTTTTGGTCGGTTACGGTGAGGGTTTAGTAACAAAATCATTTTCATATACTAGTCACTTTTGAGGAAGAAATTGAGGGTGAACCAGGGCGTACACTGGCCCCTGGCTCCGCCACTATGCATTGCTTGATAGTATCCCCATTGGTGCCATTACTGCCCACGTTCCAAGGAGGAGTGCTACCGACCGCATTCCAAGAAACTGATATTATTGTGGTAACTAGATCAATTGCCAAGGATACTTGTCTTACTTATGATGTAGAAGATCTTCCAAGGGTTGTTAGTGTGGCGTTTTTCCTCGCGTCTTCAGGTCATCGTGGTCCTGTTTTGATTTATGTTCGAACATATATTTAACAACGCCTAGGTGTGCAGAAATGAACCGAAACCTTTGGGGTTACCTGAGTATCTAGCTAGATTGAATTATGCTCCTGAAGGAAAATATTTAGAAGAAATAATAAGCATTTTATATCAATCAAACAAGTATGTTGGGGGTGGATGTTTGAATGCTTGCGACGAGTTGAGACGTTTTGTTGAGCTTATCTAGTTCAGATGAATTGTCCATTTCTAGAATCAGTGGCGGAGCCAGGAATCACCGGCACATGGGGCACTTGGATACCTTACCGGGAAAAAAACTCATCTTGATTTGGTTAACCATATATTAGCAAATAAAGTTTATTATTAAGCCACTAAATATCTAAGTAAGGATTTTTTTTTAATGGCCTAACCATCAAGTATTACATTTTCATTGAAAAATGTGGTAAACTTAGATTGGGGATAATATATACCAAGAACCTTTGAGTCTGTACACATGTTTCACTTGATATCCTAGCTTGTCAATCGACAGTAGTGCAAAGTTGCTTATATATAGCAGAATGGTTAAAATGCGTTTTGGGTAATTGTAGTAGATAATTCACCTGGATCCTTCAGTAATTGAGTTATTGTGCTTTGACTTAAAGGGTGGAGGTAGTCCATGGCGTCACTAACACACATTGGCAGTAACTACAAACTGATTTCTGCCCTCAAGTTCATCTGGGGTACGTGCCCCATGTAACCACCATGTGGCTCCGTAGAATGGACTGTTTATGGGGATTGAGTTACTGGTAACTTTATTGAAGCTTTTGCTAGCGGAGCTAAGATTGTTCACGTTGATAATGACTACATACTCGGCTGAGATTAGGAAGATTAAGCAACCTGATGTCTCGGTCGCTGGTTTTGAAAACAATGAACAGAATGTTAAAGAAGAGATCAGAGCTTAAGATTGACGTTTATGCTTGGAGGGAAGAGCTCAAAAAGCTGAAACAGAAAGATATTTGAGACCTTTGGAGAACCAATTCCACCTCAGTATGCTATTCAGAGGAGTTAAACTGATGCTGTGGCGCCAACATCAGGCGTGGACTGTTGAATGGTACAAATTCAGAGGTCCACGCCAGTGGCTATCATGTGGTGGAGGTGCTACGAGTTCTGGTTTACTGCAGAACCTGCTGTAGCTAAACGGCTAAACCTGATGGAAGAATTCTCATACACATTAAAAAACTGGCTACAGTAAGTGCTGAGAACCTTCCGTTTAAATCATGATCTTGAACAACCAACAAATAGGCATGGTTGCCCAGAGCGAGGATTGGGTTTATGAAGCAAATAGCGCTCACACTTAGAAACCCGTTAAAGGAATCGGATATATTCCCAGAAGTGTTGAAGTGTTAAATCCACCAAAAAAATCTGTTGGCAATACCTGCTGCCCGAGTGATGGAAAAGGGTTAACTAAGGGAGAACCCTGGGTTAACCCTGGTCCATATTAGTTGGATATCGTTGTGCCTCGTCAAGAAAATTCATTACCCCCGGTGGCTCTGCTTTCAAAGATTTCATCACTGAGTGTGGTGAGGATCTAAATACTGCTTTTCTTCAGTGACTGACGCTGTTATGCTTTATTATCCAAATCAAGCCTGACAAAATAGGTGGGACTATAATTTGTGTATCAGGTAAAATGGTTCGTTATATTCCAGTTTTGCTATGCACTACCAGAGTGTGTTTGGCAACTGAGACTAGAAACTAATTAGGAATAGAATGGAGTAGGAAACCATTGGAATGGAATCTATTAGAATAGAATTTGATTCCAACTTACAAAATGTGTATTTGGCAAACGTTTAGAAATCATCGGAATTCAATTCCTACTTCAATTAATGTGTTTGGTTGCCGTATAGAATCCTCTAACAGACTCCAATTTTTAGTTTATTTCCCCATTTTCGGATTAGAAATAAAAAACCGATTCCCATAGTCTAGGATTCCTTTGGATTAACAGGATCTGTCAAAGACTTAATAAAAGGAATTGGAGTCCGTTTAGAATCCAATTCTATGTCTCCAAATAGGCCAAAAGTGAGTGGTCCACCAAGTATTCCAGTTAATTCCACTCCTCAAGTCTGATTCCTGGTAAACAAACGCACCCCCAGGGTATGCCGGTTAAACTCTAGGTTTAGGGGTTAAAATAACTAAAAGATGATGCTCATATTTTAGCCTCTTCATGATAATGAAAAAGTTGTTTCGAGTACATATATTCACGCTTAGAAGTCATTTAATCAAAGTGTTGTTTGCAATCTTATCAGCTTTTCTTCTGAGCTTATACCTAGAGTTAATGTTTGAAGACCTGAATTTTGATGATTGTGTCTTAAAACCAAAGCTTCTAGTTTACAGTACAATAAACGACTAGATATCATTCTCACACAAATCGGTATAATAACTAGTTAAGAAAAGTGAACTCATCTTCAGTGCTGGCGATGAGGTCTTCACAGCATCGTGTTACGGTTTCGTTTAATATTTCTGTGAACATTGATCACTTAAAAACTCTAGTCCTCCTCTATTTTCCTTCCCCTTCCCATCCATTCACTGAAGCATAGGGCCTATAAGGTGATGCAGACGCTCTTCGGGATATCACATTGTTGCGTCTTTGATGAGCACACAGAAAACGTAGAAGTGGAAACTTTAAATCAACTCCCAAACATGCCTTCAACGAGTGATGTAGTTGGAGACAGGCTTCAGTCGTAATATTGGCAAAACATAACATTCAGTTGCCTGACTATGGGCTATAACACATCTTCAGCAGACCAGAGCCGGACTAATTTTGCTACATCCATTTCACAAGTAAAATGCAGGGTGAATTGGGCTTTTCAAGACCGTTGCTTGCTAATGAATGAATGTCCAACTACGTTAAATGGTAAGACTGTAAGAGAGTCTATCTCTGTTGCAAATTGTTTGTCTAAACTAACTCGTATGCAAATACATTGAAGGATCCGAAGTACTCTGGATCACAAAGAGAATGCTCAAAGAATATAAAACCCACAAGGATAGAAAACTACAGAAGGGTACATATCATTCAACTCAGATCTCATAAACCACCGCTGAGTAATAGCACCACCTCTCATTAAATTTCACACAGGATTAGTAATGGTGGTTCTTAGTTAACTCAACTTACGTCTTAAAGGAGTTCAAAATACACCAGTATCAAGTCAGATCTGATGAACAAAGAAACCACCTAGTAATAGGTATCTCCTCTCATTAAATTTTACAAAAGACTAGTGATGGTCCTCACTTAACTTTCAGCCCGTCCAAAATACACCAGTAACCTGCACCTGTATCAAAGAATTTCCCAATTATAAACATGAAACCACAATTTAACAAATGAACCTATAATGCACAATGGAGAAAAGATTTCTACTAGACAGGCAACATTTCTTCCATTATTTGTAAGAAATTTCTTCATCAACTGTATACCTGTGTTGCATGGGAACGAGTACAAGTATTGAATTTTGATGCCGTGACACAAGTAGAAAGTGTCGGACACGGCAAACTTCAAAAGATCAGATTAGAGAACTAATTTTATAAATTATTTTTATTCATATATCAGTACAAGATTATGAGTTGTTAAAGAGCATTGCCCCATGTTTTTTAACAATTGAAAAAACTATTCATACTAGTTGTTTATGAATATGAACTTATATTAGGACATGGTCCATTATACTGGAAAGGCCTCAAGGCTGAAGTGCTTAAGAATATGAACTCTGATGTACTCAAGTCTAGCTAAATTTTGTTGTAAGTATGAATCTGGTAATAACGTAATTTAATACAGATGTAATTTTCTAATAGAAAGAGTGAAGTCCTTGAGTCCTGCACTCCAGAAAGATCACAAAATGGGGCCCTCCCAAAACTAACTTCCAATGAGATGACAAGTCTGCTGAAGATCTCTCAGAATCTACCTCGCACATTCTTCTCACTAAGTATCTCTCAACTTCTCAAGTCTCTCCCACTATCTCCCTATCACTGTTCTCAATTTCGCTTTATGAAACCACAAACACATATTGTGTCCAGGTGCAAATCTGTGTCGAAACATTTCAACAGCAGACACTCCAAAAGTATTACCGTACTGATGCAACACAGCAGTATACAAATACCAATGGAGCTAAACATGTAATTCTCTAATTATAAGTGGTGGACCTCATGTGTTACGTGTAGGTCCACTAGTGATGCTTACATACTATGCAACAAGAGTCAATATGTTTAAAGCAACTCAAGCTGTCTACTTACTCGAAGATTGTGTTTAAAAGTATAAACCTAATCTAGTGGCAACTCCAACTGTCTCCTATGCTAGAAGATAGCTTGGAGATTTTGGGAAATTGAGGAATACAGTGTACAGTATGAACTATGGAAACTAGGTGTGCCGGCTGCATTTGTAATGTCACGAGGTTTTACAGTATACAAGATCTGAGTATAATGTTTCTTCTTGGAGTTAGCATGACTAAGCTTATACTGAAAAAAATTACAATATCCAAAACATGTGTTTTTAATGTTGATGACAGAATATCCAGTCTGAAATCTAGAAAAAATGGAAACACCACTTTTAGAAAGGTCAACTAATTTGGGATTTGGGCAACAAAGAGGTTACGACCAACACGTAAGAAAACCATTCACATGATGCTTGATTGTATATTGGTACCAAACAAAAAATTTTCATAACAAAAAAAATTATAATTTTAAACAAAATGTAACTCATAGCATGCCCACATGGACATCACAACTCCCAAGCAATCTAAAATAGAAAGTTTAACCATCTTTTTTTTCTGAAATAAATCAATTTGAACTCAGATTGAAAGACAACACAACTAAAAATGCATTAGAAACCCAGTCCGCAAAAGGAAACATGATCATGGTCTTTAACAGAAAATGAAATATCGCCAAGCGGATCCCCAATACACTTTAACAGTCACTACATTGATCGGATTAAAGTCGAATAACCTTACCTCTCACTTTGGGTTCCTAAGAACAATGATAACAGAATCTCCTCGAAGGAACATTTTACTGATGAACCTATCCTTGTTGACTGGCTGAGCCTTTTTCTTGCCTTTTCCGGTCTTTGGTACCTATGGAAAGTGAAAAGTCAGAAACATCTTTACTACAAGGAATACAGAAGAATGACTGTTATTTTTTTCTGACAAAAGCTGACCTCAGTCCACATCTCCCTGACATTTTCGAGAACCATGTTACAGTGTCGGTCAAATGCTCTCACACGGCCTAGAAGCTTCCTATTGTTTCGAACATTGATGAGAACCTACACAATATAAAAAAGTTAGAAACACCCTTCAATCAGGGCAGATCGATACTCATCCATGAAAAAAAAAAATCTGTGAACGGGACAATACCATCCTAAAATAGAACACCCCGGGCCCCAATGGACCCCAACCAAAGAGTGGACGACATACACATGATATGAAAGGCTGACTTTTATATTTTGTCGAAATCATCCCCCACCATGGAGATCAACCATACAATGAATGAGCTCGATCATTCGAATATTTTTAGCAATATCAAAAGATGGGTTCAAGTTTTAGGATTTATCTAACATCTATTATAACAAAACAAAATGGCAAGACAAAGGGTGGTGGGGATCGCATAGGGATCTACGTTAGAAGAAAGACACATGTACGGCAGATATCGTTTTGCCACTTTAAAATGTTTACTTAATAAATTAAATGAATTATTATGTCATAAATGTGGCCATGTGGGTTTGGGCTTCTAAATAACGCATATATAATATAACAGGAGGTTTTGGGAGAGAAGAGTACACGGTTGAAATCGGTTTAAAGCAAGAAGTTGCCATTTCAAAAAAAAAAATCCGTTTAAAGCAAGGTCCAATCAAATTTAATATCAATCTAATGGGGATTTAACGGAACATTTCCATAGAATTTCCAAAATTGGGTTTGGCACCTTCCTAAAATTGTGTTTAATTTCCCCTTAATAGCCTATGTTAACTCACTTTAGCTTCAGTTACCAAAATTAATTAATGGAAACCATTTAGCATCCACTAAAACGGTAGAGTTTTAAAAGACCAATTAGTAGTTGAAGAAATAAGAAATTAGTTAATGCGTTCTCAACTAGGAGTTTTTTTTTGCCCAGCCCAGCAGACATTTATGATAGGTGCTCATAAAAGAAAAACACAACGGTCTCTCCCCAATTTGAATTGAATACTCCTCTCTGGCTCTCTCCCCATTTCACCATTAAGCTACCTTCCTCGCTCTCAAGCAAAATGATTCTTTAATTTTCCCTTCGACTCTTCAATCTCAAAATATGTAGTTCTTGCTGGTAAGAGTACGCAACAACTCAGTAAGAACAAATATCTTTCGAAAAATTTCTATTTACCTCTTTGTAGCTTTATAATTTTGTTTGTTTGCTCTTAAATTAATCCTTGATTCTTCTGATTTAATAGGAATTGTTGCAGCAGTTGGCATTCTTTCCTGGTGGGGTGTCATTGAAAAAGGTTATTGAATCCATAACTCTTTTCCAGTTTTGCAATCATCTATATATTATCTAATTGCATTCTTGTGTCGAAAATGGTAGTTATTGTTTTCAATATATATTTGTGAATTAGTAAGTATCATTGCCGTTAGTTTTCATTTTTTGTCTCTCAATTCTTTCCTACAAATTGATTGGGGCTTTACTCTTTTTACTTAAATTCCGAAGGCTTTGCAAGTTTTTTATGCTTACTGGAATTGTGTTAAATTGTATGTCACAATTCTCACTAACATACCGGCAGATCTCTATAATATATAGGTTTCTTTGTCACAAAATTTTTAATGCATTTTAATATATTGCAATTTAAAATATAAAATTTTCAACAGAGATTGGAGATTTCTAATATGCGTTCCTATTTAATTTGCAGTTTTGCGCTTCTTCTATTTGGGGATTTTCACATTAATAAGTGAAAGTTGGATATCTGTAGCAACATAAACTCAATGGTAAACAAGTTTGGGTTTATTATATATAGTTTTTATTTTTGTGTACTTTGCACATCTCTTGGTAATTTCCTTTTTGTGTTAGATTTTGAGGTTGTTACCTTATCGATTTGGGGTTCTGTGCATCAATTTAACTTATTGAAGGGTGTCATTTCTACATTTGTATTAGACAATGGAAACTTAAGAATGGAATTTCAATATGTAAATTGATCTTTGATGTGTTTTCAATTTTGATGTTACCAAAAACAAATAAACAAATTGATGTTGATCTCTTTTTCAGGAATTCAAATAAAATATAATCTATTTGCTTAGAGCCTCTGGGTGCATCTTAGGGTGACGCAACCTTTAATATAGGTGCCTTTAGAGCTATTGCAATGCAGCAAGGAAGCTTGACTGGTATGAAGTTCGTCTTAATGTTTTAGGTTCACATCTTTCCTTTCTGATTTTTTCCTCTTTCTTCATTGTTATATTTTTCAATTGTAAATCCCTCCGCTATCAGGTAATTTCCCTGTCTCATCTCTCATGCTCTCTAATTTTCCTTCTACTTTCATTGGTTTAATGGCAGAAAATAGGAAGAGTCGATGATTACTCTTAAATGAGTCATTTTGTCAATTGGCGGTACTCTTTTATAATCTATTTAAGAATGGGAATGGGGTAACAGTAGATGATTTGGTGGAACAAAGTTTTTAGCATTGTTGCTGAATAACATTTAATATGGTGTGTTGATTTTATTTATTGCTTTGTGTTTAGAAAGGAAGGAAGAAAATAAAGAAAAGACTTATTGGACCTCTTCTGGCTAATCTTGGAGAGTCAGGTATGTGTTACAGTCATATATATTGATCTTTGTTTCCCATTTTAAGACAACAACAATTGAAAAACCCACCAATAGGAAATGGTTAGACAATCTGACCTTCTGTATTTTCTCCAATTGAAATAGTTATATTCGAATACTCTTCCATGTTTTTGAATACTCGATCTATAAGTTACTGAAGCTTGCATGCAAGGCTAAGATAGCATCAGACGAAGTCTTACAAAAGTCCTACAAGGCTAGAACAAATTTGAACTAAGGTTACACTGGGTTTACCATGACGAAGTCCTACAAAAGTGAAGTAGCAGAATGATAGTTGCTCATTAATAGGCCTCATTCAGTGTGTTCAATGTATATTCCGATACCTTTCGAATAATGTTAAATTAGGAGAATTACATTGCTTCTCTCTAGCCACTCAAAATTTGGCTTGACTACAACTTCTTTGTTGCTTTAAGTGGTGTAGTCATGTAGCCTTTTTACTTGATTTTCTATATGAATTCCGAACCTACTGTTATGAAGTTAACAATTTCGGTATTTTCATTTTGCGCTCAACTTATTCTTTTGATTTTATATGCTTAACATGATAATCTTAATATCCTATGTTTTTATGCTTATTTAACTTTGAACTTTGTTGATAGCAAAATTTTCATTTTGAGGAATCGAGATTTGTGGATAACTGATTTGGGTAATGGTCGCCATTTTATTTCTTGCAATCATTAGTACTCCATTCGGGGGCATTTCCAGGGAGGGTGACGTGTGAAAATTTTATCATATTTTCTTGGTTGCTTAATTTTGTGTTTAAATGGTTGTTGCATAGTCGCGCTTCTTAACCATGTATATGTTTGTATACCTTTTTTAGTAAGTGTCCAGTAACCCACTACTAACACCCACTAAATACTAATTTACTGTTCAATATACATTTTCATACATTTACATCTCATAACTATCTAAGATTGATGTATTGGCTACCATTTGGTGATACTCGCTCGGATGCTTTGTTGTGATTTTAAACTTTAGTCATTGAATGTGTAGGTTCTTTGGTTACATAAATAATAACACAATGATGTGTGGTACCCCTGAATGATGCAATAATATCATTGCTTGGACTTACTTTTGCTTAATGAGACTTAAATATACATCCAACCCTCAAAGTTCTTTCTATAGTTGAATTTTCTGGTGGTAGAAAACAAGCAAAGGGAGATAGTTAATCCACGATATGAAGGAGAGCAAGCAGTAGAGCCTAGATGCCTTGCTCTACTTGCTCTCATTTCATTGGATTCTCTTTACTTTACTTTACAGATTTGGATGGTATATGTCCCAGATTTACTCCAACTAAGCAGTCCTTATTAGAAGCAACAATATTTGCATGGTTAAACCATGTCTAAGCTAACATCATTATATGTTTTTACTGCAGGTTTGAAAAGGGAGTGTAAGTTATTGTTCGAGCTGTTGAAATCATGAAATGTAGGCATAGTCGCTCATGGACTTCATGGAATAATAATAATTTGGTTATGCGAGCTGGTGGTACTAAAGGGAAACCAGTGATTTTCTTATAGCTAGCGCTGTAATTGAAAGTTTGAAGATTCTTTGTAATTCTTTTATCGAGTATTAAAGGAAGGACGTTGTACCTATAATAATTTATTGTGATAATTGGTTTTTGAGAGTTGTAAATGTCTCTTTTATCATATGCATTGTTGTCGTGATCAGCTTGGTTGTGGCAGTTTAGGCAACATTTTTTCTATGGGTTCTCTTACAGTAAAGATCATTTCCCATTCCCAATGGTAAATCATTCTTTCTTTGGTATTACATTATTATTACGAGAGACTATTGTTAAAATTTGATTGGGATTAAAGGTTATTTCTTCTTTTCAATACTGAAGGTTGGGTTGGAATGCGATCTATTGTGCATGGGGTAGATAAGTACCTCCCAGTTCATCATGGATGCGTAGAGACAAACAGCACAACTGATTACTATTAGTGCATCTGTTAATTGTACTTCATTTTTTTCACACATACACAGAGTGAATGCTTATAATGTATATTAGAGAAGGATTTGATTGGTAGAGCTATTTAAAATTTCTGTTACGATCCAAGTTCAAACTAACTGCAAGTTTTTTCTCATTATGGGTTAAGTATTTTACTAATTTAAAATTTCTCAGTGTTAAATTTTGAGATAATAGACCTCCTAAATTCTACTCACTAGCAGGCAGCTCTTAATTGTAAAGTAGCATGCTACATTTGACAATCAAAGCATAAAACGTACCTGGGTGTTATTCTTGACACTCATCATCAACACAGAAAGTGGGCCAGTGTTGAACTCTTCTTCTTCATTCTTTCCAGCCTGTCACAGTTAAATAATTCAACATATCTATCTGGGTAAGTTATTAATAAAGGAGCGATGAGAGAGAGAGAGAGAAATTACAGGTGTGTCCTCTTCCATGCGGCTGGGAAAAACCAAAAAAAAAATTAAACATGAGAATAATAATAGTTAAAAGACAGTCTCTAAATAAGATCTAAAACATTTCATACCTCATCTTCTTCGAGTTAAAGAATTAATAAAAACGAGAGTTAGGGTTTAGGGTCTTCTCTTCTGAGACTTGGACTTATATATTTATAGATTTTAAAGTGGGCTTTTCGTAGCAAGGCCCACGTAGTGTAATTTCAGATCGATAGACCTGCTCAAAAAAACTTTTGCTGATGACAGTCCAACGGTTCTAAATCAATATTTCTAATGAGTTTCGATGTCAGCCCCCAGAATAACTTTAGAGAGTATTATTCTAGGATATAATGCATTTGAGTTTCGTGATCTGAAGTCTCAGTGCCAAACTGGGGAGGCTAAAGCAATTGAATACGATTTTCCTATATAAAAACAACTTTGAAGGCGATATCCCACAAGAAATCGGAAACTGTTCATCATTAGTGCTATTGGATTTGTCTGAGAATCAGTTATTCCTACTGAACTTGGTGAACTAACCAAGATAGAGGTGCTTGAGCTATGGAACAATTCCCTATCAGGTCTCTTGCCAGCCAATCTTGGACGGACACGCCTTTACAGTGGTTAGATGTATCATCAAATTCATTGTCTCATGTTCCCGTGCTTAGAAGGTAGTTCAGTATTAAAAAATCATGAATTTATTACTTATTACAAAACTATGCATGCTTTGTAAACATGTAGTCCCTACTTTTCGTACGCTTCTTTGAGTAATAGGAAAAACTTTGCAGAATTTTATCCCTTTGATTTACTAATGATTCAGCTTATAAAGAGAGAAGTGATGCAGTCTAATTGGATAGGTACAAATATTCTTCCTATAAGAGCTTTATTTCTGCATGCCTCAATGTCATTCATTTTATTTTTTTAGTACATTCGGTTGTATTTTTGGGTTTTCTAGCTTTCCATACTTCGCATTGCGTGGTGTTTGAGAAAATTATATGGGCTGGCAGTGTTTATATTTATGGATTTGAGCAAATGGTTGTTATGATATTGTACTATTAAGTTATATAATTTATTTTAGGGTCTTGAGGGAATCAAAATTTTGGATTAATGATTGTTAAATCTGTGTCCTTGAATATGGTTCCATTAATCATATCTTCTCTACTTTTAACATCAACAATCAATACGCTAGACGGGTGCACATTGATAGCCAAGGAAATCGGATATGGGTTGTGGATTATGAAAATGGGTGATGTATTAACAACTCTGGCCAATGGTAGCACTTGAAGAGTGATTAACTTTTGTTATCCATAATTTTCCAAAAGAAAATATGCAAGTTTTTCTGCTGAAAATCTCTTTATCAGCTTTTTTTTTTTTTTTTTCTTCTTCCTTTTTTTTACCCCTTGTGATTAGCATTTCTTTACAAATTATTTTATGATTGTTCTTATGGACAGCCATGTATAAGATATAGTTTGCTTAGCCAAAATCGTAAATATATATAGTTTATGTACATAGAGAACTGTTTCCTGCTAGCCAGTTTTAGAACCAAAAAGTATAATTCCCACAATGAAGTAGCATCTGCCTAAACTTATGTGTTGATAAAAAAGCTTAAACCCTACAAAACCTTATTTAGCCCTTATTTCCAATCGCTTAATCCAATTTTTCTTTAAGCCAACAGGTTCATCTCTTCTCCAATTTAAAGTTCTTCTTCAGGTATTCTTCTTCAGTAACCTTCTTCAAACGGTATGTGGAGATAACAGGTACCCTCCTCATTCCCATTCCCATAAGAATGAATACTGTGATTTGCATTTCGAACAGGCATGAATACAATATCTATAGGATAACTTCCGTTTTGAGCGTTTTTTGGTGTTTTCATACGAATCCATTTTTGTTCTTTCATTCCAGGTAACCCCCTAGAATTATCAACTAATGGGGGATAGAGGAAGTGAAAACAACCGAAGATTTCACATAGTACTTTTGATTGACAAATAAATCTGATTTATTTCGTACCCCTCTCTCGATGAGAAAATGGGTCACATATATAATTCCTCCACGATTGCATGCCTAAAAGAACAGTAATCAATGTAAATATTACAATCTTATAGTTGTTAAATATTCATCAGAATTCATAGTCAAATGTAACTGAGAGATCGACCCAATTACTTTCGTTACTCCTGTAACAAGAGTTGTCATTCCCTTGAGAGACCACCTTCTTTCTTTGCTAATACTATTTGCATTTGCCATGTTTTAGCCAGGCCTGCAACTTTTTAACTGATATACAAAACATATCAAGTTCACTACTTCCCTTTTGTTAGTGAGTTGTTAATTACTTATTAAAGTTGCTATCCTACATATAGAAATTAAGTAGTGTATGAAGAAAAAAGTTCTATATAATCAGTATTGTTTACTTAATCCATGTTGACAGGTTAATTGATTGTGACCAAAATTAATTGATGGTCTGATTTTCTAATTGTCCAAAATGTCTCCAAAACAATGAGTCCAAAGAATGAGAAAGGTGTCTTATCGTTATTCAAGTAAGGAAATAGTTTGTGTTGTTTTCTCTGTTGGTAAGTAAAGATTTCATTTGTATACTAGCATTTTGATATTTGATGTTAAGAAGCCACAAAATGCTTTGTGTTTGACAAAGACATTCACCTTACCCGTGAGCAATGCATGTTCTTCTTTTGTTTCCCCTATAATTCTTTAGCATATATCAGATTCCAACAATCAATTTTTCTAATAGGTTATAGGTATAACCTAAAAGCAAAAATCTGGAATAATTAGGAAGATTGGTGGCATGCTCGGCTAACCTTTTCAATCATTAACTCTTTGAGCAAAGGCGCCAGGGTGAGCTTGAACCTCTTTGAAACGAGAACAAATGCTCCGAGTTGGTGGTTGATGAACTTTCTCAGCATGTCAGAAGCTCATCTTAATTAATACAATGAGCAGAAATATCACTCGAACCTGACTCCTAGGTCATCCATTGACACCTAAACTCCAAAAATACTTCCTGAGTTCCAGTGAACCTGATGAAGTCGATCGAATTTTCAAGCCACTCGCAATCATAGAGAAATGCTTGAAGTTTGAAGTGGTTCTCTCCATGCAAGAAACTTGGGATCAGTGCAGAACATGGCTACTTCTTGAGGTATTCCTGTTCTTTTTTCTATGTTGAATTAATTTGATGTATTTGTATTGAGGTTTTTCATCTTTCGTGCTATGTTGAAATTTATTCACCTGTATCTTTTGCCGTAATACTTCACGAGGTCAGGCAATGAAGAATGGGAAATGTGTGGTCATGGTAGTGATTTTGGGTGGATACAAATGGCTGAGCCTGTGATGGAATTGGAATTGTATACAAAAGCTACTCATGGTTCTTTGGTATGGCACCATCAGGATGCCGACCCAGGTTTTGGATCAATCAACTCAAGTAAAGGAGATGTTGGACCATCTAGAAAGTGTACTGGCAAATGAACCTGTTACAGTGAAAAGAGGTCAATTCATTGTAGAAGTTAAACCTCAGGTATGCCTTGCATATATTAATTTCAGGTTCATGCGTCCTAGATATTTTTTGATAACCTATTTACACCTTGATAATCTAACACACCCATCAGGCCGTCACATGATTTAAGAAGAAGGATCTGAAATATGGAAATTTACCCCTCGCTCTCAATCGTCGCTCAAAACCTTCTCTTACAAAAGCCTTATGGTTTTAGATATTCAATGACTTATACTGGATGAGCACCAATTGCTAAGTTGAAAGTTACTCCTATAGAGATCTTGATTATCCTTGCATGTGTGAGTTACCGTGTTTTCTTCGTTTTTAGCCATTTTGTTGGTAAGCTAATGTACACTGAGTATTAGGATAATGCAAAAAAAATCTTTTTCATGTAGCAATGTACACTGAGTATTAGTATTATTAAGCATAGGGATCTATTTAAAAACAATCATGTAGCAAGCCTGTCCACAGGAAATTAGAAACATACCCAATACTTATTAGTAGCTGCAAATTGTTTTTGAACAAGGAAGTTTGCGAATCATTGTTTTTTCATTTTGCTTGCGCATTATCGATTTGTCGATATAATCATATGAATTGATGGATGTCTGATATAATCCCACAAATCTTTAAAATAATCTTTGTAGTACAAGTTGTGAGTTGCCTTTTGATTTTTCATTAGGCTTGGAAAACTTAAACATGGAAAAATATGTTGGTAACTATATCATGACAATATCATAATGCTTACTTTTATAAAAAGAAAGGACTCTTAGGTTGTCATTTATGTAGATTATTGCTGGATGGCTAAGAAGGTGATATTTAAGAAATGACTTCCCGAGGAATTTTTCCATGCGAAGGATAGTCAAAAGGCCGCAAGATGTGCAACACCGAAAGAAAGCATAATATTGTGAAAGATATGAGATTGTTCTCCACAGTACTGCGAAGACTCATCTAATCAGGGAAACTATAGTGTGTTCTCCATAAAATGCTTAGAGAAGAGGAGCATGTTAGCAGAATACTATCTCATAGGTAAGCAAGATGTGCAACACCAAAAGAAAGCATAATATTGTGAAAGATATGAGATTGTTCTCCACAGTACTGCGAAGACTCATCTAATCAGGGAAACTACAGTGTGTTCTCCATAAAATGCTTAGAGAAGAGGAGCATGTTAGTAGAATACTATCTCATAGGTAAGCAAGCTATGGTTTTTTCTAAATAATGTTGTGCAAGTAATTTCATAGAGTCAACATAAGCGAATTTTGTGACGTTGATTTAAGCGAGAGATAGAGACCTTGAGGAACTGGAAAACGATTTTGATGTATCTTTGTCGCGGAAGCAAGAACACTAGATACACAATGTATAAAGATACCTAAAACTAGGGTCTAATGAATAAAAACGAATTCTTTTAATTCAATAATAATAATCAAATCTGAAAATCTTAAGGTTTACATCTGCTTATATAGAGAACTAGTTAACAAATCCTAATCATAATAGAACTTGGGAAACTAAAATAGAAGCTAGTCTAATTCTAATTAACTAAGGATTTAAAATAGAAGTAGAATAAAAGATAAACTCTAGTCAGAAGATTATGCATGTCTGTGTGCATGATAATCTATAGATCCTCGCGATCAATCCCCCAACTTGAGAAGAGCTCGCCCCTCGAGATTAAGTCCTTGTATTACGGTAGAAAGTAGGATCCATGAGTTGAAATGTAGCATCGAAATCCAAGAATTTTTACGAGAATGGACGGTCACACTACTTCACCAAATAACGATCATAAGTACCTGGGCCGGCGTCGTAGTAGTAGAAACATCAATGACGGTTTCAATCCGACCAGTAGATGGATGGGAACAACACTATGATCTGGTAGGGAATAGGTGGAATATTATTGCCAACAAAAGGAGTGAGATCCATTTACATTATGAGTCGCGAGAGATGCGATCGGGAGGAGGTCCAATTCATAAGCATTTTCTCCATGACGGGGCGATAATGGGAAATGGGCCAAATCGTTGCATCATTAACTTGTGAGATGAAGGCCGACGTTCTTTTCTCAAATAAACCATCACCAAATCACCAACCTCGAAAGTCACTAAGTGCTTGTGTTTGTCTGCATTAGTCTTGTACATGGCATAAGATTTCTCCAAACGCTTCTTGACATCCTCATGAATAAGGTGAATCAGGGAAGCAAATTCCTCTCTGCAGATGCACAAACGGGAACAAATCGATGGAATAAGAGCAAAATCAAGAACGATAAGAGGAGTTATTCCGGTTACAATCATGAAAGGAGAAAGGCACGTAGAGCGGTTGTGAGTTATTATAAGCAAACTCGCTTGTGTTAGAACAAACTCCCAAGATTTGGGATTATCATCAATCAAACACCTCAATAGGTCACCCAAACTACGATTTACAACCTCGGTCGCCCATCACACGTGGGTGGAAAGTCAGAGAAAATTGGAGCTTACTCTTAAAAAGCTTCCATAATGTTTTCCAAAAATAGCTAGTAAATTTGACATCTCCGCCGAAGTGATAGTCGCGAGGTAAACCATACAAACGAACAATCTCACGGAAGTATAAATGAGCAAACGTGCGGCAAAGATCAGAAGACGAGTCGCGGGGAATGAAATGAGCCATCTTTGAGAAACGATCCACAACCACAAAAATAGAATCCTTTCGGTGTGTAGAAGCGTGGTAAAACCCAACACAAAATCCATGGAGACATCAACAACCCAAGGTTTGTCGGGGAATCGGAAGTGGAGTATACAAACCGGCATTAGTGTGCTTACCTTTCATTTGTCGCGGCACACATAACATCATTTCAATAAATCGGTTAATATCTCTACGCGTAGTAGGCCAAAAGTACTTCTCCCGATAGAGGCAATGGTCTTTATGATCCCAAAGTGACCACTTAACCCCCAAAGATGCATTTCAATCATAATCGATCACGGAGGGAAGAAACGGGAATACAAAGTCTGTGAACCCGAAATATGAAACCATCATGGAGAAAAAATTCACCGGATACACCATGATGTACCAAGCAATTCGGCATGAATAGGACCAAAATAGGCATCCCGAGCATATAAGTCGCGTAACTCATCAAAACCAAACAAAGAGGTGCGAGAGTAACCAAGAGATGCGAACGGCGACTCAAAGCATCAACAACTTCGATTATCCTTTCCAAATTAAACGTAAGTGGAAAGTATATTTCGCAAGAAAGAGTTCCACTTGATATGTCGAAAATAATGCGACATCCTTACGAGTATTAAGATAACGAAGAGCTTCATGGTCGACTTTATGAGGAATTCACGATGAATAAGATAATGATGCCAATGTCGTGCGACTTGGACAACCGCGATAGTACTCCAAGTCATATGTAGAATAATTCAATTTAGCACCAGTAAGTTTCTCACTATAGAAAGCAACCGGCTTGCCATTTTGGCTCAAAACAGCACCAATGCCGTACTTACAAGCATCACATGTTACCTCAAAGAGTTGAGTGAAATCTGGCAAAACTAGAACAGGAGTAGAAGTCATCTTCTTCTTAATCAAGTCAAATGCCTCATTAGCTTCAGGAGTCCATTTGAAGGCTTTATCACACGTCAAAGCAGTTAAAGGAGCCATAATACTGCTGAAATTATGAATGAACCTTCTATAGAAAGAAGCTAAACCATGAAAACTACGAACCTGAGTCACTGTAGAAGGAACAGGCCACTCAATAATAGCCTGGACTTTGGAATCATCAACACGAATACCATCGGCAGAAACCACGAAACCCAAAAATACCACAGAGTCAACCATGAAAGAACATTTCTTGAGTTGTAAATAAAGCTTCTCAAAGACGAAAACACCCAAAAGAATCTCAATATGCTTGATATGTTCGGACTCGGAAAGAAGCGTAAATCAAAATATCATCAAAGTAGACAACACAAAATTTATTCGGATAAGGCTTCAAAACCCGAGTCATAAGGCATGAAGGTAGAAGGAGCATTAGAAAGACCAAAGGGCATGACCAACCACTCATATAAACCGTCTTTTTTGTTTTAAAGGCGGTTTTCCATTCATCTCCAAAGCGCGGATAACGAATGTGATGAAATCCAGATCGCAAATCAAGCTTGGAAAACACCTTAGCACCATGCAATGAATCAAGCATATCCTCAAGGCGTGGAATGGGAAAACGATATTTCACAGTGATTTTGTTAATAGCCCTGCTATCAACACACATCCTCCAACTCCCACCTTTCTTAGGAGTAAGTAAAAGTTGGCGCGACAAAGGGACATACTCTCTAACAAATCCCTTAGCTAATAACTCAGTAACTTGCCTCTGTAACTCGGCGTGTTCAGAAGGAGCCATGCGATAATGTGGTAAGTTAGGGAGGGGAGCTCCAGGAATAAGATCAATAGCATGTTGGATATCTCGTAAAGGGGGCAATCCTCCATTAGTAGGCTCAGTACAAACATCAGAATATGAATCTAGCATTGGTTGTAACACAGGTGGTATAGTAGTAGGGTTTGCAAGAAATGACGCAGTAAGAGCAAGAAACATACCGCAATGATGTCCGTCTGCTAGAAAACCTGGTTTCAGCGGTGGTATCGGAGAAAAGCGGCGAAATGGAGTCGGTGGTGCCAAAACAATTTTTCGCCACTAGAAGTGAAAGTATAAGTGTTCTCCGCCCATTATGAATAACAAGGAGATCATCTTGCCGGGGGCGACCAAGTAACAAGTGGCATCGTCCATGGGTGCAATGAACACCAAACATCATCCTTGTATTTAGGACCAATGGAGAACGAAATTAGACAACGACGAAAGTAACCTTGACGTGGCACCATCCCGTAACCAAGAAATAGTGTAAGGTTCGGGATGTGGCTCATCCTCGAGTTTCAACTTGTCCACCATATCTTTAGAAACAATATTATCACCTGGAACCGTATCAATGATAACATTACATAACATGCCATTCGGAAGTGCGGTGAGTACGGAAGATATTATGACGAAGCCATGACGTAGGATCATGCTTAACAACCGGAGTAATTAAAGAGCGACGAACAATCAATTCGGGGACAAAACGAATCTGCATAAGTTAAAAAGTCATCAATCTCGGTGGCGTCTTCTTCGGATGGTTGAGATTTTCTTCATCCTGTGTTAAACCCACGCGCTTGCGTTTAGGACAGTCACTACGAACATGTCCAATTTCCTTACACTCATAGCATGTGATTGGACCCACTCTGGTAGGAGGAGGTTTGGATGACGAAGGAACATGGGTAGAAGTGGCACTAGCGATGAAATTTGAGCGGGATGGCGAAGCGAGATCTTGACTTTGAGAGCATATTTAATAGCATCGGACATATCATAAACATCTTTGAAAGCTAATGCCTCTCGAAGTGGTTTTCGCAACCCATTCAAATAACGCCCAATTTTTTGATCGACGGATTCAGACAAATCAGCCCGTGTGCACAACAAAAGAAACTCCTCAGTATACCCAGCCACACTTTGAAGCCGTTGTTTCAAGTTTTGGAGGCGCATGAATAAATCCCTTTCATAGTCATGAGGAATAAATTCTTTTTTCAACTCTCGGCGCATCTTATCCCATGTAGTAATCTTATTGTAACCCAATTTAGCACGAGTCAATTGAAGTTCATCCCACCAAACAAGTGCATAGCCCGTTAATTTAGTCGCAACTAATTTAACACACTTAGGATCCTCAAAATTTTTATAATCAAAAACTTTTTCAATCTTATTTAACCAGTCGACAAAAGCATCAGGCTGTAATTTTCCATTAAATTCAGGCACGTCTAATTTAATATCACCCATTTGATTCTTCTCTAAAATGCGCAATAAACGATTAATATCAAAATTACCTGTATTATGGTGCACATTTTGTTGATGCCCACGCCTTTGATTGCGCCTTGGTGGAGAAGGACTAGATGGAGAATCTGAAGGGTCCGGAGGATCAAAAGCTGGTGCTAACCGACGTGGCTGTCGGCGGGGCGAAGGGGGTGGCAAATCAACTGGGTCAGGGGAATGGGGTGCACCCTGGTCAGCAGTAACAACATTCTTGCGGGCAGGCCTAGGATTATGTTGGACTGGAATATAATTTGTAGCCCTGAAAGTATCATGAGGTCTTCCATGGGCCTACACATTAGAAGCCCAAGGAGCATTAGTTTGCCCAGCCCGTGAATTAGGCAAATAGGATCGTCTCTTTGGCCGATCGAAATTCTGCTGGAGAAGATGACCAGGAGTAACAAAAGCATCAATATGCCTTTGACCACGGCCAAGGCCTGACAGATTTCGACGATAGCTTGTGCGATTTGCATCGAGATCTGCATCATAATAAATTTCGGGAGCAAAATCTTTATGCTGAAAAGTTTGATCAACATGGGGAACTCGAATTGTGTGATGGCGTCTGCGATCTTGACTCGGGAAGGCCAAATCAGAACGAGGAAATCGACCCCGATCAGTGGGATTCAAAATCGGACCACTTCCATCAACAATAGGTCGTCCCAATCGCAATTTAATCGAGAAGATGGTGATTTAGTGCTTGAAGCTACAAGCGATTCTTTATCGCTTTCAATGGAAGATGGATGTGGAGAAGTTCTGCGCGAGGGTGCATGACTGCGGCGTCGATTCGATTGAGTATTTTGGGCTGCAACAACTAACTCAACTTCAGAACCAGAGTGGTGGGAATCTTGGGGGTCATCGTCCACCCAAGCTGTCTGTCCACAACGTCAATGGTGTGTTTGGGTTGAAAGTCAGGTACGAGCTTCATCAAAATCTCTTTTATGTCGCGCAAATCAGTCGAATTTGCTTGCAATTCTTTCTCAACACGAACCAATCTTGAATTCACTGCTGGTGGTCGTCCGCGTCCTCTTCGTTGAGTGGCCATGACGAGCAAACCAGGAAAAAACCTAAAAATCTGATACCAATTTGATGTATCTTTGTCGCGGAAGCAAGAACAATAGATACACAATGTATAAAGATACCTAAAACTAGGGTCTAATGAATAAAAACGAATTCTTTTAATTCAATAATAATAATCAAATCTGAAAATCTTAAGGTTTACATCTGCTTATATAGAGAACTAGTTAACAAATCCTAATCATAATAGAACTTGGGAAACTAAAATAGAAGCTAGTCTAATTCTAATTAACTAAAGATTTAAAATAGAAGTAGAATAAAAGATAAACTCTAGCTGTAGCATTATGCATGTGTTGTGCACATGATAATCTATTGCGTCCTCGCATCAGATTTACATTATATTTTCTCAGACTTAGTATTGTGCACAAGTAGAAACCAATTTACCCATCTAATCAAAGTAGAGGACCTACTATTTTGGGTTTTTATAACATTTGTTGGTTTGCATAGTTTTATCTAATCAATGTTATTTAGATGGTGCAGAATTAAATGGGTCCAAATAAACTACCTGCAATAAAATAGAATTTTTGGGTTGTTCTTGATGGTAAGCATATCAGAAACTTCAAAAGCTTGAATGATAAAAAATCTTTATTAAACTAGAAGCCTTGGGCGCTTCAAGATATTTATGGAACAAATTTCTTTATTTGTGTCAATCTACTTCACATTGTTTTATGAGTGCAGGACTTTCTTCTTTTATTAGAAAACGATACGAAAATTGATTTATTCATCCCTAAGTAAACTTATTGCAATTTAAAGGAGTATATTGAGATAGAGCGTCTAATTAGTTCTCCAATCAGGCCTAAATTCAAATTTTATTGGGAGTCCTCGATTGTATGATACAATCCCATAATCCTCATTTATTTGTTATGGGACTTTTTAATGCAGGGCTTTCTTATGGTTTAGTTGATTTGCAACAAGAGAACGTGATTTTTAGTAAGGTCTTTTCCTCTCTAAATCACTCTTTTTTTAGAAACTATGTTTGTTGAGTGTTTGTTGATTTGTTTTTTTTTCCTCTTTAAGCTAATATCATATATTATGAAGTTCCTCTTTGCTTTTGATAAGCACCTGATTGGCTTTTGCACTACTAAAAAAAAGACTTTTTATGGCGGCTACTCTTTTTTTTTCTTGACGGCTTTGGTAGAAGCCGTCAAAGCCGTCATTATTTGTATCTTACCATTCACTTTATGACGCTTAATGTCAAATGTTGACGGTGTAGGTTAGCCGTCATAAATTTCTTGACTCTTTTATAGAAGTGTCAAGGTTTGCCTCTAACAATTGTATACTTACCATTCACTTTATGACGCCTTGTTGTCAACTGTTGACGGTTACGGGTTACCTGTCATAAATTTCTTGACTCTTTTTACATGAGTGTATATAGGCTCTGAAATTTGCGAAGGCGAGTTCTTCTACTTCCAGTAAACCTGCTGATATCCACCTTGTTGTCCAGTACGCCCTAAGATCCCACATACCAATGGTACAAACTAGAAAGAAGATCATGGTATCCTCATGAAACATTGAGAAGGCCTTCTTCGTAAATCATCTACCTGCCTAAACCATCTCCTCCTTCACGCATCCGAGAAAAAAGGTGCCTTTTTTCCTTCATATTTGTTTTTTCCTAATCTCTTATATATTTTTATCTCTTTTGTGTGTTAAATTCCATCGTTTATAATCTTCTGACCAACTAATATATGATAACACCTTCAACGAGAACAAATAAAAATTCAAAGTTCCTTATTTTAAATTCATCGGTTTGTTTTCCAGAAGAAAGAGTGAGCGATCTTAGGAAAGTTTCTTAACATATAGAAGTTTTATAGCCTTATCAATCAGTATCACCATTGCTTCTCCCTTCTCATGCCCCAGTTTAAAACATATCTAGTTACTTCAATTTGCACCGAACATTGTGGTGAAACCTACTCGCGGAAGCGGGAAGTAAGATGAACACCAATTAAAATTAACATAAGACTAAACTCGAAGTTAAAGAATAACACTCAACAAACATAATTAAACAACTCAATTGAAATAAATCAACCCTAGAATCATATCAATAGGGGATAAATGGGAATTCAACCCTCGAACACTCAAGTTTGTACTCACATCAACACTAATGAATTCTATGGCTTAAGGCCCTATTTATACCAATGGTTTCCAAATCCAAATAAGAATATAACTCTAACTGGCAACTAGAAGAACCTCCTAAAACTAATAGAACTTCTAAAAACAATTGAACAAACCAAAACCTAGAATTACTAAAAATAGTAAACACGAATTACTACAAATAGCATGTCCGTGAGTTACTATAAATAGCCAATAAGGAAACTAGGAAGAACCTCCTAAAACTAATAGAACTTCTAAAAACAATTGAACAAACCAAAACCTAGAATTACTAAAAATAGTAAACACGAATTACTACAAATAGCATGTCCGTGAGTTACTATAAATAGCAACTGCTATTTACATCACATTGATTTTCAGTTTATACTATGTAGATGTGAGGAGCTGTAAAAAGATCTTAAAAATGGTATTCTTAAACTTCTATTATTGTTAAACCTCAACCTTGATTGTAATCCTTAAAACGTTTGACATATAAGATGTCTGTTAGAGTTCTAAGAGGACATCTCCTGAGGGGATTTAAGAACTGTGGGTGGTCCATTGGGGGTTCGGGGGCAGCGGCCCCGTCCCAAATATTTTAGGAATATAGTGATCTTCTTGTGCCATTCTGACTTTTGACTAGGTTTCATTAGGATAAACATAACATATTTTCATGTTTGAATTGTAGCGAGTAGCAGTGAACAATCCAGTCATGCTGCTTGATGAGATTGACAAGACTGCTTCTGATGTGCGTGGAGATCCTGCTTCAGCACTTTTGGAAGTCCTTGATCCTGAGCAGAACAAACATTTAATGATCAGTATCCATTCCCCCCCACAGTTTATTCCAGATCCCATGGTTGTGTTTTTCAAAATTGTGTATATGGACAGAAATTTAGAAAATGAACACACAAAGACACACACACACACAAACAAACAAACATAGATGACCAACAAACAAAGATGCATGTACACTTATACACACAGGTATTACCTTAAAATTTTCTGCTATTTGTTTGGTTTTCTCTGTTTGGTTAGTGCAATTATCTAACACAAGAACTTCCACATAAAATGGAGTTCTGGTGGTTGGTAATTGACTTAATTAAAATCTCAATGTTTTGGGAGCAATGCAGGGAACTTATTCCTTGACTGAAACTGTCCAATATGATTATCCAAGATTTATGTTACCATTAAGCAATTCACACAACCTTTACACACATCGTTTTTGGTGGCCCCATCCTCCTAAACTGTTCATCCGTGTCTCCTATTGGACATTGCTTACATGATTAAACCATTTTGATGTATTAATATTATTGGCATCTCAATCAACTCACTTTTAGTTTCTCACCAATTTAGTTAAAGATCCATGTGTTCATTCATATTATATCCTTCAGTCCTATGGTCCTACCACCCATCCTACCATCTTTATCTCGGCCATAATATATTGATGTTTTTCTGAGTTGTTGGGTATTCTAGCAATAGTATAGTATTACACTTCAGTTTTGTGTAACTTATTTAGTTTGATTAGACAATCTCAGTTAAATAGTATTCTACCAAAACACCTTCACTTCAATTATTGCCGCCCAGCACTAATATATTGGCCTATTGATAACATCCTCTTCAATTCATGACCATTCTTACGTCTAGTACAACCAAAAGTGGTTTTGCACTGAATATCAAATCTAAATCCCAGTTTTTCTGGTTGCAACTTAAATAAATGATATAATGCTCAGTCGTGTCCTATGATGTGCAAATTTGTTGTTCTTGCAAGCTTGATTGTGTTGGAACTTGGAAGGCTAAACTATCCAATTTCATTTTTGTTTAGCACAGTGTTAGATCATTTGATCACAACCTTTTTGGAAAAATATTATTATTTGGATGAGGTATTACACTCACATTAATGCGGTGTTAGATTATTTTTCTTTGGGCTCACATGAATATGAGGTTACAAATCGTACATATGAGATTATACTTAGTTATGTCTTATGATGTGAAAGTATGTTGCTCTTGCGAACTTGATTGTTTTAGATGGCTATACTATGAAATTCATTTATCTAACGTGGTGTTAGATAATTTGATCATAACCTTTAGTGTAATATTTGAATGAGTTGTATTAACATTTGGATGAGGTATTAAACTGACAGAAACATTTACATAAAGGTCTAGTTCTTCTTATAGATTTTGGTGGATGTTCTGATGTTAATGTGGCGTGCATTCTTTTACTAGGCTAATTTGGTTGATTCTCTGCTTTTAGTAATATGAGAAACCTGTTGGTGAGCATGCATTAGACTACTCTAATTGAGCATATGCAACATAAACTGGATGCCTTGACTAAAGACCACCAGCTATTTGAATGTTCCATTCGACCTTTCAAAGGTGATTTTTGTTGCGACTGCAAACAGGATCCAGCCTATTCCTCCACCACTTTTAGATCGTATGGAGGTCATTGAGCTACTTGGATATACACCCGAAGAAAAGTTAAAAATAGCCATGAAGCATCTTATTCCAAGAGTTCTAGATCAACATGGACTGAGCTCTAATAATCTTGAGATTCCTGAGGTATATTACTAAATTTTTGACATTTTCAACTGATAGATTGGTTCTTTGAGTCTTGCAATACATTAATGTCAAGAAGCAATAATACAAGAGCACATTGTTTTCATCTTTGTGCCAAAGCCAATCATACTTGATAGATTGGTTATGGAGGCAGAGGAGGTGATCGGGGAAAATGATCTACGGTTGTTGATTATAATTCGAAATTGTATGCTGAACCAAACCTCATCAGACCGCTAGACTTCTTGGTGATAACTTGATGTGGTTCGTATTTTGGATGAGGAAAGAGGTCCTTTGGAGGATGGCAGGAGGTTTGGGAAGCCATAATTTTTTTTTGGAAAGTGATAGATGCTTGTGTCCTGATGGTTTTCTTTTACGCGTGGTGTTACTTGATCCTAACACTTGGACAAACATACTTGGGTGACATGGTAAATGGCTCCTTTGGGCTAAAATACAATAGCCTGCTATGATACCACATTGAACTTTTGGGGCACCCAACTCAAACCAATTGGCTATGAATGGAGAGGCCTGGGAACTTCCATACTATTCTGCAATGCTTTAAGCATCCCATATGGGACTATACTAAACATCTCAGCATGCATCTTTGTTGAATTATTACTCAAACTTTGCACCTTCACGTCATGCGAATGTCAGTTATTTGTACTATGTTTTTTTCTTGTGGCGTAATTTGGTTTAGAAAAACATATTCTGTGACTAAGAGACAATGTATATCACTTGATCTTACAGTATGTGATGGCTTTGGTTGTTGTAGGGCACAGTGAAACTTCTAATTCAAAGATATACTAGAGAAGCTGGTGTGAGAAACTTGGAGAGGAACTTAGCGGCCTTGGCTTGTGCAGCAGCGGTTAGAGTTGCTGAACAAGAAAGTACAATTTCGGTCAGCAAGGATGTGCAAGAAAGTACAATTTTGGTCAGCAAGGTGGCAAGAAAGTACAATCTCGGGCAGGAACTTACCGCTGCTGGACACCAGACTTGCCAAAGGGGATGAAGTAGAAATGGAAGTTCTTCCAATGGGCGTAAACAATCATGAGATATCAAATGCTTTCAGGAGTACCTCGGCTTTGGTTGTGGATGAGGCTATGCTTGAGAAAGTATTGGGGGTAATTTATTTCTTCTTGTTTACAGCAATCTGTACTTTTCTATACTTTTGCTTGAAGCATTGTTCTTGGAGGGAATATGAGTATTTAGTTGTGGCTTAGCTGTACATGTAGGTGGCTAATTTGTGAAAAATACAATCTCAACAATTAAGCTTGTCCAAGTGTTGGTATGTTACTGTTAAGGCCCCTGCCCTAATTATACCCCAATGCACCTAATCTCACTCCAAATTACACCCCATTAATTGCTCCTTGTCTGTCTTGCCACCTTTCCGTGCCCATTTCTGATTTTATCTTTTATTTACTCGGTTAAGCGTTCTCATTTGTTATACTGGAATGCAGCCTCCCAAGTATGATGACAAAGAGACTGCAGAACGAGTTACGACTCCAGGAGTATCAGTTGGGCTTGTGTGGACTACCTTCAGAGGAGAGGTTCAGTTTGTTGAGGCCACGTCAACAATCGGAAAGGGTGATTTGCATCTCACTGGTCAACTTGGCGATGTTATCAAAGAATCAGCCCAAATAGCACTAACTTGGGTATTCTTTTATCGCTCCACTGATAATGTTTTGATTCGGCTCATGTGCTCACAACATTGACAATCTATTTTTGCATCTGCTTGTTGTGAAAAATAGTACCTACTAGTTCTGCAGCTTTCTTGTTTATTAAATCTTTCTTTGTGTACCAATAACACGCAAAATGTACAACGCTTTCTTGAATCCTTCTTAGCATCTTCCAAGGGGGTTTTGTCTTGTGTCTTGAGGGCTTCACACCTATGTGATAGGCTTTTGCCTGCTTCACAGCTAAATCTTTCTCGTGCAAAACTTGGCACGCGTGCACAACTACAGAGGGTGATAGATGTATCTCTCTCTGGGGTTAGTATCTCATTTTACTTTCCATTTGTATAAATAAGAACATCTAGCTTTTAGAAGTTATGGTTGTTCAACTTTTAACTTATTGAAGGAAATCGAAGAGTTTTAACGACATACCTTCACCACCCTATTTTTCTGGAGTTCAACTTTTAATTAAAAAGATGAGAGGATTCAACTTTTTAATTCATGGAGTTGAGACTTGAGAGACATTTGATTTCTTACTTCTCATTCAAATCTAAATAAAAACTAAAGTAAAACTTTCTGTTCTTTAAGAAGACCCAAACTCGACCTTAACAAAAATTTGATTGATGAAAGGTGGAAATGTTTTATTGTTTATTTGCACATGATGGACCAATTCCATGAATGCCATTTGTCAACACCTAGCAGACTAGCACCAGTTTTCGAAAGTCTGTAATACTACCAAGATAGTTTCCAGCTGCCCAAGTATACGTGTATATTTTGTGGTTTTACTCTTTCAGAAGCCTTTAATGAAGTCATGCATCATTGTATCAAATTTTATTACCTCAGAATGTCATGTTTTACCATATATCATACTCTTTTATATCCTCAAACTTGCATGAAATGCTCCTTATGGGTATGGCTGTGTCTTGTCTGTGCAAGAACATGTCCATATGCGCATGTAGACGTGTATGCCTATGACACAACTGTGCCTACTCTTTGCATACAAACATACAAAATTCTGGTGAAGAATGAATATACTACACGTAATTGGACCCAAAAGTAGATATTTTGAGTAATTGATATAGAAGCATACACCACAAGTTTTGTGGCTTTACAGTATGACTATACTCGAACTTCCTTTGTTTGTTCTTTAATTTTTGAAGCAACTGGTATGCACTTTCATTTTCATGTATAGCCTGAGATAACTTATTTTAAGTAAAAGGTTTCTCTAATTTTGTTAGGTAAGAGCTAGGGCAGCAGATCTTCAATTAGCAGCTGCTGGACAACTAAACCTGATGGAGGGCCGTGATGTTCACATACATTTTCCTGCAGGGGCTGTACCAAAAGATGGACCCTCAGCATGTGTGACCTTGGTAACATCTTTGGTTTCACTATTCAGTCAGAGAAAAGTAAGAGCAGACACAGCAATGACTGGAGAAATGACTCTAAGGGGTCTCGTATTACCTGTTAGAGGTATCAAGGATAAGGTGTGTTCTGTTCGCATGTTTCTATTTACCTAAGCAACACAATACTTCTTTGGGATTCTGATATGAATGATTCACGTTCATCAATAAAAATGTTGTTTCGTGAATCCTTCAGTTGTGTGTAAGTTTGAAATCTCTCCTATCAAAGTATGCTGAACAAGCTGAGCGACCTTTCCAATTTCTGTATTCTGCGAAATTCCTTTTTAGTGGTGATCCAATGAGGTACCCCTTGTATAGTATTTGATAGGCGGAGTATGCAGCACAGTTCTGATTTCTCTGAGTTTGTTTGGGAATTTGACAGTCCTTGGAAAAAAACTATTCAGAAAGTCATTCATTATCATTAAAAAATGCTTCGTACTTCTCTTAATGAGTATTCAATTAGGACAAAGAGCACCTTATTGGATCAATAAGCTACCATACATAGGATGGTGAAAAAGAGAAAATGTTGTAAAGAAATTGCACTCTGTGACAGTAGTGCTGGACTACAACTTCAAGATACATCGTTGAGTCTCGATTTCAAAAACTTCGCGCTATAAACATTTGTTATTTTGCCTTATACCTGTGGAACATTTAGTTTGTCGCCATTTCCACCCTCTAGTTGAATATGCTGTTAAAGGAGCAAACTAAGCTTCTTTTATATAGCTTTTTGAATTCAGCGATTTATAAAGAATATGGGAAGTAATTAGTATCAATAATGTCAAAAAACTGTCTCGCAGGCCTTAATGGTAAGAGATAGGAACTGTATAAAATGGACTTGGATGCATATGGTATTTATGCGCACTTTGACTCTTATTGGAGAAAATGTTTACTATTTGTATGAATATGCAGATATTGGCTGCTCATCGTTATGGTATCAAAAGAGTTATCCTGCTCGAGAGGAATGTGAAAGACTTAGTTGAAGTACCATCACACGTTCTTGCCAGCCTGGAGGTATTTTCCTTTTTGTTTAGTGTTTTTTGACATTTTCTAATACTTATATCCATGAAATCTTGCAAACGACAGGGAGATATAGATGTTAGTTAGGGTGCATGTGTGCATCCATCATTGGGTTTTCTCATAAGTCATATCCTTTTCCTAACAGATACTGCTTGCAAAAAGGATGGAAGATGTGTTGGAGGAGGCATTTGAAGGTGGATGCCCTTGGAGATTGCATGCAAAGTTATGACATAAAACCTATGTTGTACTAGACTAACATACTTCAGAAGGCAATGAAACCGGTACTCTCATTCCAGGCGGCATCATCTTATAGAGCTTAAATCATTCAAAGTGCTCTCTATTGATCACCTCTAAAGCACGGACGCACATAGTAAAGGGCTGTGTCCGCGTCGCGTCGGACACGCGTCGGACGCGGACGCGGGGACGGACGCGGCTCGGACGCGTGTCCGACGCGGTCAATACGGTCAAGACGCAGTCAATGACATTGGACGCAAGTCAAGACGCGTTTGGGACGCAGTCAAACCAAGGTCAAGACGCGGGTCAAACTCAAAATTCAAAACATTTTGAAAACAAATAAAAAAAAAAAAAAAAAGGAAAAAGCCCAGTAGCCACAAAGGAAAAGTTGTTAGTAACAACTTTACCAGACTGATTTGTACTGTAGCTACTAGGAATAGTGAGAGGTGCACGGTTTGATAGTAGTACCTTGTAGGTTCGGGACCAATACTTCTTCCCCTTCTTTATAACATCCACTGAGAACAAGAGGACCACACAACTTTGCAGTGCCCCTTCCATTGGGCAGAGGGATTTGCATGGAGCAAGTTGAAGTTAATAGCTGACACTGCAAGATCTCTATTAAATTCGTGCTTCTTTTTGCTCATTAGCAAGAGCATCAACTGTCCTTCATGATTGCCTCCTAATTAACACATTAATATGTTTGTTTAACTTTGTGGATGTTTATTTTGACTTTTGAGTAATCATGAATTTTATAATACATATAAATTAGTTTATAAATTGTAATGTTCAATTATTAAAATAAAAATAAAAATTACATATATTATTTAATTCCTGCGTCCAGTTTGCGTCCGCGTCCTATTTTTTTGAGTTACAGCCGAGTCGCCGTGTCCGCGTCCGTGTCCATGCAACATTGTTGATCACAATGTGGGAAATAATTTATTAATTGGATCCAGATAGTCAGAAACAACCCGGTGATCCAGTCTTGAATGAGTATAGATGGTATGTGTATTTTTTTCCATTGTATTATTTGTAAGGTTGGGTGGCACTGGCTTCCTTATAATCCCAGCCATAATGTAATTATGTATATCCAGTGTATCTATTCCATCAATTAAATTCTTATGTTGTGCCATAATAGATACTGATGCCCTAATGGTATTTTCAGTCATACCAATGAAGGGATTACAAGATTTTCAGAAACTAATAAAAAACTCTTCCAAATATTTTTGCTTGCAATTCAGACAAACTGCAACAATTTGAAACTTTTGTAACTTGTTTCTGCTCTCTTGCCCGCAACTCATTCAGTTTTGCATTTGTTTCCGACAGTTTTTGCATTGTATATATTCTGTGGTACCTGTTTGTTATACGTGTTTTGTACGAGTCATTTTTCAGTTTTGGTCATCTCAGTTTTAAAGCAGAAAAGAAAGTGGAGTACTATGAATAATGGATCTACCAAGGACTTCAAAAATGAAAGATTAAGATATACAGCCTGTGGATAAATTTTTGGAGGCGTAACCCTTTTTTTTGGAGACGTATGCCTTAGTGCCATACACTTGTACTAAATTGAGGAGATCATGGTACAAAGATTCACACCAGCTTTTGAGTTAGTATCCAATTCATGAGAATTAGGCAACATTAAAGGCGTTGCACCCGCAATGCAATATTCTGTGTGCAATGAGCTTAAAATGACTTAAGGTCAAGTCATGTTTGGTTGTATTGCCTACTCTTGATGTAGTTTGTCTGTTACGTGAGGACTTTTGGTTTTGTTCCAACTTTGAACACTTTTAGCTCAGTTGCATGTTCTGAAAGGGTCCGTTGTTCTGAAAAGCTTCATAAGAAAAATTGGAACATGTAGCTTTCTGCTTAGAGATGAGACATTTATAAGTGAAAACTCAATTAGAGAATCACTTGAAAATTGAAATACCAACACAACTTGAACCAAAAGCCCTTGAAAAATACAGAAATTGAACTACAAATGTTCAGTGTTGGAATTTTAAAAAGTTGAGAGCTGTGTTATGTCCTATGTTGTTAACCAAGTAAAATTGGTTTCCAACTAATGCTGTTAACTGATACCAAGAGGGTGAAATAACTCATGTATGGGGTGTAACTGATAAAGACATAAATGTTGCAATCAATAAGCATCTTATTTACCATAGTTGAGAGTCAAACAAAAGAATTTGGTCTTGGCGCCTTTTACTTAATATGGTACGGTTTTCTTCATTTTCTTGTTTCGTCATTCTTGCTCTCCATTTCTTTCTTCTGCAACTTCACATACATGGAAACCATACTTTTACTTCTCTCTTTTAACCCACTCATTCATTTACTCTTCCGATCCCTTTACTCAACAACCACCTTTCATTCCATTTATTTTTCACCCTCCTCCAACACAACACAAAAAACTCAGTTTCACTTCATTTTCTCTTATTCTTTCAGTTTTTCATTTTCAAAACAAAAAAAGAGAGCAAACAATGGTCGAGTTTCCGAAGTATGTAGCAGAGAGAACAAGACCTGGGTTGGATCACTATTATAGTGAGCTGTCAAAAGCAAATAAGAAGAAACAAGGTGGTACTCCTGCTGTATCAGTTATTGAGTTGTTGGATGATGATGAGGAAGTTTGGAAGAGAAGAAAGGTGATGGGGTAGAAGAAAGAGAGGGTTTTACAATGGGAAGATATTTGGAAGGTTGAATGGGAAAGGGAAGGCTTCTGTGCTTCCTTCTTCTTCTTCTGAAGATGTGTACGTGATTAAGGATGTCGAGTTTCCTTACGTTGTTGGTGGAGACAGTAATGATGAGAGTGAAGAAGTGGAGGTAAAGAAATGGTCAACTCCGGCAGCTGGTTTGCAGACAAAGAATATGGACAAGGGTAAAGATGTTGCTGTAAATGTTTCTGACTATGAATCTGGTGGTGATGATTCTGATGAGGAGGATAATGATGACAGCAACGATGAAGAGTATCGGGCTTGTAGTGATGATCCTGATGATGATGAAGAGGATGTGAAGAGGTATGTGGTCGATAGCGATGAAGGTACTATTTGGAGTAGAATTGGTAGGAAAAATGTCCAGGGTAGAAAGAAAGGGTTTAGGGAAGCATACAAAGAGAGAAAGGCTTTTAAGAACAATGATCAAAGTAGAAGGAAAGGGTTTTTGGGGAAGGATACGAAGAAATAAAGGGTTGGTTCTTCAAGTGATACTGTCGATGATGCCGATGACGATAATGATTTGGGTGATAGGAGGGGTAAAACTATTAAGAAAACTGACCAGAGTGGAAAGATTGGGGTTTTGGGGAAATTTGCAAAGAGAAAGGATCAGTACTCCAAGTGATACTGATGATGATACCAACGACGATAATGATTTCAGTAGTAGGAGGGGTAAAGCTGTTTGGAAAAATGACCCGAGTGGAAAGAAAGGGGTTTTGGGGAAATTTGCAAAGAGAAAAAGGTTTGATGATGGTGCCACCCATACTGATAAAGGTCGTAGGAAGGCTGAAACAGTTAAGAAACCTGTTACGAGTGCAAAGAAAATGATTTTGGGAAAGTCTACAGACAGAAAATGTGTTGTTTCCAATACTGATGAAGGTAGTAGGACTAAAACGGTTCATACACATGTTCTGAGTGGAAAGAAAGGGATTCTGGGTACATCTACAAACAGAAAATAGGCTATTTCTAATACTGATGATGATGACAGTGACGAGGAGGAAGATGTCAACAACAACGGTTATGATGAATAAGATGAAGCTCAGAATGGTGTGAGTATAAAGCAAGGGCCTTTGGGCAATTTTGCAAATACAAAAACTGTCGGTTCTCCAAGTCATGATACAGGTTGTAGTTTAAGAAGGAAACTTCATTTCGCAGGTGGAGAAAATAACAGAGAGAAGGATTATGATGATGTTGCTGGTTTCCGAAGGAGATGCTTTAGAAGAGGTAAAAATTTGGTTGTTGAAATTGAATATACTGACTTGTCTTACGCTGGTGATAATGTAGATATTGAGGAGGGTAGTAGTGGTGATAATGTCGATATTGGTGAGGATCGTGATGAGGATGTTGTTGATATGAACGGGATTGATGGTGTTAACAAATCTGTCTCCACAAGTGATTTGTCTGACGCTGATGATATTGGCGATGTTGGTGGTTCTGATGATGTTGTTGATATTGATGATGGTAATGGTGTTAACAAATCTGTCTCCACAAGCGACTTGTCTGATGTTGGTGAGGATATGGATATTATCGAGGATTGTGGTGCTGAAGATGCTGTTGGTGATAAACTTGATAGTGACAAGGTTGGCGGTTGTGACAATGCTGATATAGGTGAGGGTATTCATAGCGATCATGTTGCTGTTGATAACGTTGGTGATATTGATATTGACGAGGGTAATGATCATGGTGAAATGGGCGTAACAAAGGAAGTGCATTTGGGTATGTCCAGAAAGAGAAGAAATTTGGGGACGTCAAGTGATAAAGTTACTTTGAGAAGGAGTAGCTCAAAGTCTTGTTTTCGGAATGGTGGAGAGCAGGGGAAGAGGCACGAAAGGGGTCCAGAACTGAAAAAGAGATATCTGGAGAAAGTAAAATCTGCAGTTAGTGATTGGAAAGAGAGGGATGACAGAAGTAATGCTGAGTTGGAAAAGGGCTTTTCTGAAAGAGGAAAGAATGTACTCAATGATGCTAATGATAAGGATGTTGATGGTATTGATGATTATGTCGAACCTGACAATGAAGAGGATTATGAGGACAGTGATGAAGGGAATAATAAAGGTGAAGATGGTGCTGATGAAGTAGGGGGAAAGGAAGAAGTACAGTCTGTAGGTGTTCCGCCAGTCAAATCCCTCTTCGGTTTCTTTTTGAATACTATTTGGGAGAAGGATGGAAACCATTAGAATGAAGAATCAGTTTTACCAAATGGCGGCAAGAAACAAATTAATTATAAGTTCAACTTTGGAGTTGAAACGCCCAAGCCTGTGGAGAAAACAGAAGAAGAAAAATAACTTGAAATGCTCTGGTCTGAATATGATTTTGTTGTTGCCGTTGCATCTGGTGACGTTGGCTCCTCTGAAACTCCTGCTGTAAGTTTCTGACTTATTTCAAGTTTTCTTGATCTTTATAATTTACACTTCGTTATTAAAATTGAATCTTAATCTTTAGCATTGATTCACCTGCATACCTTTTGTCATGAATCCTATACTATGAGAACAATAGTATAAATGTTTAACATGAAGGATGTAAATGTCCACCTCTGTTCTTCTATTTCCTACGAGTGCCATTTTGGAAGGAAATAAATGTTCAGCATAAGGACCAAGCTAAACCAAATAAAGACAAGGAACTTCCTCTGCATTTGGTAAACTATGGCATTGAGAAACCCAAGCCTGTGAAAAAATGATGAGAACTAGTTCATATCTTATGGCTGATTATTGTTTTGCTCTTACATCCTGTGCGATTTGTTCCTTAATTGATTTTTCTGCATTAAGTTTGGTATTCATGTAGAAGTACAAGCAAAAGAAACAATGTTATGTTGATCCTAGTGTGTTTGTTATTAGCTCTGTTATGTGTTTTTGTTAAGCTTTGTAATCACATTGTTTTTGCTAGTATAAGTCAAGTACATGTGAATAAGTCAGATTTTTCCCATGAAGCTTACAAGCTTTCATGATCTTCTGCAGGTTGACACTGAAGATGCTAATGAATCAAGTGTGGAACTGGATCCATCTACAACTTCTTGTTATGGGAAGCAAGGGAAGCATGACTTTGTCATTGATGATGAAGTCGGAATCAAATGCAGATTTTGTTCTTTTGTGCATTTGGAGATGAAATATGTATTACCACCTCTTGTGAGTTTTTCCTCTTCTCTTACTTCACATTGACTTTTTGGAAGTTCGCAAACTTAGCAACAAATCTAAACAAGAGATTAGAACACTTACATTCAAGAGGGAATTCATCCTCGTCAAGATTTTGTGTATTAAGTATATCCCGAACTTCATTAAATGACTAACCGTTTGTACCTTTTTATTGGAATTTTGTTATTGATAGAGAAAAGTTACATTTGAACATGAGAACTATTACATCAGCCAGTGCCACATTATGATCAGAAATCTGATTATGATAGCTCCCCAGCCAATACAAGATAAAAGAAGACCCGAAACAACCAGACCTAGATCAATCTAAAGGCCTACAAATCGTTAATGCAGCCGGGGACATGCCCTTGTTACACTCTCTTTGTTCTTACTTAACGGCTTCTACTATCGATCAAAAGATCACTTAACAGAGTATGCACCTCTATCTGTTTTGTAGATGAAAGGAATGGACAAAGTGATGCAGATATACTTTTTTTTATTAAAACATAATTTTTAGTCTTCTTTTGGCTTCTATTTCATTAATGTTTTTATATCAACATACTCTGCCTAATGTAGATGTTGTTGAATAAAGTTGCATTCTCTTAGTGATTATCCATCTGGGTTCTGGATTTTATAGGAGACACAGCGTTATGAAAGATTGTTGAAGAAGAACTCTTCCGATGAAAGAGAATTGTCAATGTGGGAAGATCTTCATTTTGGTGATGCTAGTGGGGATTCTCAGGTTTCCTCTGATCCTGGTAACGGCACAGTGTGGAACATATTTCCACGAATCAGAGAGAGCATGTACCATCACCAGCAAGAAGGTTTTGAATTTTTATGGAAAAACATAGCTGGAGGACTTAATATTGAAAATTTGAGGAACTCCCCTCCTCCTGATCACATCGGTGGGTGTGTGATATCCCATGCCCCTGGAACTGGGAAGACCTTTCTCACCATTGCTTTCCTCCGGTCCTACATGGAAATATTCAAGGAGAGCAGAGCAGTAATCATGGCTCCAACCAGTATGCTACTTACTTGGGAAGAAGAATTCAAGAAATGGAAGATTGATATTCCATTCCACAATCTAAACTCTTGGGACTTTACAGGCAGGGAAGATAGGATGGCTCATAAACTAATACAGGGGAAAAACCGGAATAATAAATGGACCCGTTTGGTGAAGCTTCTCTCATGGAGTAAGCAGAAGAGCGTCCTAGGAGTTAGCTATAATTTGTTTGAGAAGCATGCCGGGGACAGATTTGTCATGGGTAGAAACAAAGAAAAAGTGGAGATGAGGCGAATACTACTTGAGAAACCTGGTTTGTTGTTCTTTGATGAAGGTCATATACCATGTAACAAGCATAGTCTTATCTGGAAGGCTTTGGGGAATGTTAAAACCGATAAACGTATAATTCTGTCTGGAACTCCTTTTCAGAATAACTTCGTCGAGCTTTACAATACTCTTTGTCTTGTAAGGCCAAAGTTTGCAGAGAAGTTCTTTCCCAGAACCCCAAATATCCGGCAGGCAAAATCTGATCTACGTAGTCAAGATGCAAGAAGGCTATGGGATTCACTTACCAACTCTATTGGTAAAGATGATGATCAAAGTTTATTGGATCCGTTAAGATCACTGATTGATCCATTTGTTCATGTTCATAGAGGAAGTAGAATCTCCCGGGATTGAGAGACCGTATTATTGTTTTGGTTCCTACTCCTTTGCAAAGAGAGCTCCTTGAAGAACTTGGGAAGATACAAAACCCACTTGAGCTAGAACATTCTGTTTCTTTGGCTTCTGTCCACCCATCATTGTTTTTAGATTGCCGATGTTCTAAAAGTGAGAATCCTTTCATGGACAAGGTTTCATCAGCTGAATTAAGGTTGGACCCTGCGCAAGGAGCTAAAACAAGATTTCTTATGGAGCTCATCTGGCTATGTGAAGTACTAAAGGAGAAGGTTTTGGTTTTCAGTCAATTCAAAGCTCCGTTTTGCATCATAAAAGACCAATTAAATCACCATTTCAATTGGACTGAGGGCGAGGAAGTTCTAAAGATGGATGGAAACCTTGATATGAAGAGTCGTCAATCACTGATCAATCTTTTCAACGATCCGTGTAGCAAAGCTAAAGTATTACTTGCTTCAACTAAGACTTGTCGCGAGGGAATAAGTCTCATTGGGGCTTCACGGGTCGTTCTTCTTGATGTTGTTTGGAATCCATCAGTCGAAAGGCAAGCCATTAGCCGAGCGTATAGGCTTGGACAGAATAAAGTTGTGTACACTTACCGTCTACTAACATCGGGAACAATGGAGGAAAGCAAGTATGACAGACAGGTTGAAAAGGATCATTTATCAGAGTTGGTTTTTTCATCTGCTGAAGGTTTTTATTTTTTTATCAGTAAAACTCTACTTTGTTTTTTGATCAGTAAAATTCACTTTGTATATATAATAATGATATTAAAGACTACAATCATTTCGGCCCTTCTCTTTTTGTTCTCCTCATGTTCCTTCCTTTCTTTCAAATCTGCTGAAGGTAATGGAAATAAAGAAAAAGATACATTGAGCATCCAAGACGACAGAATTTTGGAAGAGATGGTTGGTAACAGAAAACTCAGAGATGTGTTCAACAGAATTTATGTACCTGCGGGAAAAGACATGACTGAACCTTTTTGATCAGTTCCCAGAAACACCCAGTAGAAATGCTCCCATAAAGTTCTGCAGTCAACAGAATTGTTGGCAAGTTCATAAAGCAATATGCAAACAAGTGATTTAAGGGTTGATGCAAATGAGTAAGTTCTTCAAAGAACTATTGTGTCTTTGTTAGTTCTATTATATATAACTGGGAAATTGGTATTTGTTTACGTAGTCTGAACTCTATTAGAAAACCTGTTTATTGTGTATTAAGTGATTATATATGTCTTTACTTAATCAGTTGGTGTGGTGAACATCAACATTATTAGTAATTAGGCATTTCCAGTTCTCTCAAGTTGGAATATCTACTATGTAGTGTATGCAGTAGTTTTTAGTTTGCGAGGTTACGTTTTTATTTGTTCGTGTTTATCCTATTCCTAGAAATGTCTACATGTGGCAGAAGGCGTTTGCTGCTTGATCTTGAATGTTTAGTTGCTGGTCTATCTTTATGTCTTTATGGACGTGAAAACTGATCTTTAGTTAGTAGAAATTAGTTTAGTAATCTGTTTAAGATTTGCATTTTTAATATTGATTTGGATTTCAAAGCCATAACCTTAGGTTGGCATTTGGAAGGCATATCTCCATTTTTCATTTACTAGGAAATATTGTTTTACGAAGCAATGATATGGGATGATGCTCATATGCAGTCAGTTTGAGTTGTTTAGGATGGTAGGAGCTACTAAGATGGTTACATAACATTTCCTAGCTATTTCCCTGAAATTAAGGTTGATGCTACCAAGTCGATGCTAGAAGAGCTAATTAACAACAATCTACTCCACCTGTTAGTAAAGTTGCTTCAGTTGAAATATTTAATACCACCCAGTATAGAGTATTCATTCTGGATACAACGGCATATCCAGAGCTTGCAGAGGTCGTGTTCTCCACTTCTCTGTCACTTTGTACTTATATGTTGCTAAATTTTGAACTCAACACCATTTGACCATTTCTATCTCCTCGAACCGAAAAAGCGGATAAGACAAAATTTGGAGAAATGCAAGCAACAACAACACTAACATGCGCACTTTTTCCGTTCCAACGAACTCTTGATTCTTCTTCATCAACGCGTTTCTTACAATGGGCAAAACCCAAGGTGTGTGACTCATTTTTTTTTTCTTCCCGTTGCTTGTGTCATGGGGCTTCTTTTTATTTAGATAGTTACATATAATATTACTCTAACCCGTGAAACACTGTGTTGTCTCAATGTGTTGTTCATTGTGGTTGTGTTTTTATGATGCAGAGAAAATGTTCACAGAAGACATTGAACTGAGGCCTCGCTCCGTACCCACTTGGTAATTGGAATTCTCTTTGCATTCCCCTAATGGTCCAAATGTGATTTGGATAAATGATAATAATGTGCTATTTTTTCTTGTTGAATAAATTGAAGTAAGGAATAAATATTTTCGAATGGTTTGAAAATATATAAGGTTGAAATTACTGTGGATGTTCTAATTTTATAGTTGTTTTATTGGTGAAATAAGTTTACATGTTAGGAATTGAATTACAAATTATACAGTATTTTTTATAGGAAAAATATAAAAATAATATAATTAAAAAAAAAAAAAAAACTTAGATAACGGTTTTAGAAAAACTGTCATAGTGTAAACAATTTGTTAACGTATTTTTTCTTCGAACGTTCCAAGCATTTCTTAACTATAATTTATGACGGTTATATATGAGGTGTCATAATAAAATTTACCTACTATGACGTTTTAAAAACTAATATATGTCATAATGGGAGGAACTTTTAAGACGTATTTCTATAAACCATCATAAATTTAATGAGGGGTTTTGGTTGACTTTTTATGACACTCCCAGTCTTACGGCTATTTTTTTAATCAGAAAGTGTCATAATATGTATTTCATGACAGCTAAAAATTGTCATAAGAAACCTTTTTTTTAGTAGTGTTGGTGGTTAAAAAATATATACGAGTAGTTTATTGCTATCAAATGTCGAGTAGGACATTTGATATCATATACGCTTATTGCTTTTGGTACCAAATGTCCTTTGCCATTTGAAGAGATCCAATGCCTTGAAATGTGGTGAACTTCTTGAAACGAATTCGTTGTTGGAGAGGTATGCCATATTGGAAATTCAATTGAATAAACAAAAGCTGGAGGGTAGAGAAAGCTCTTCCCGATGCTTTTGTGACATTTGTGGTAAGTTGTTACCTCTGAATTTTGATATGGAATTGGAACAGAAACAATAGAATATAATAGGATAAAAGAATTCAACTGTGGAAAAAATGGAATATTTCAGTCCACATTGTCAGATGAAGAATGGTCCTGACAGTAGTGTTGACATTTTGAAAAAAAGTTATCTGTGAGCGAATTGAGATGTAACTATAGGGGAGAGGAAGATGTGTAGTGAAATATTGTGCTACTTGGATTGGATGAATGTTGATTTTGAAGCCTGTATTTTAAACATTTGAGGTGAGTGTGTTTGCACTCTTGCTATGGTTTTTGGTCTTGATGCAGAGTGTGAATCGTTATCTAACTAGGAAACATTCAATCAAGATCAGTGTTCTAAAAAACGGCCTAGGCGGCCGTCTAGGCGGTGCCTAGCCGTACTGTATTTCATCTAATCGGTTGATAAAACGGTGGGCCGTTTAATCGGGCCTAGGCGGCGGATTAATCGGCCTAGGTGGGGCTGGAAGGTTTAGAAGGTCCAGTTTGTTTTTTTGGCCTTGTTACAAGCCCAATTAAATTTTAAAAGCCCGATTAAATTTAAAAGCCCAATTAAATTTAAACAAACAATCGGGCCTCACCTTCACCAAACCTCTCGTTCTCTCCATCAACAAACCTCTCTCTCTGACTCTCTCACTCATCAGCTGCTCTCTCTCTCTCTTGATCACCAGCAAGGACAAGGTCAAGATCGGTATGTATTTCTTTTCTTAATCTTCTTTTCTCTTTTTTTTTCTTCTCTTGAATCTTCACCCTAGCATGTCTCAATTTGTTTCTTCTAAACCGATGTCGATAGGAGTGACCAATGTGCAATCTTCACTTTTTATAAACCCAAAACACGATTTGTTCTTCTCCTTTTTGATGGCTCATAACCGGAGTTACCTTTGGATTCTTGGAGATTCCAAAACACGATTTAAAGCTACCGATGCATACCCATTCTCACTAAACTTTCTTTGTATCGCTTTGTAATCACAAATCATGCATTAATTATACATATAATCATATATATTTAAATATATATTTAAATATATATATATATATATATATATATATATATATATATATATATATATATATCGGTTTGTCTAGAGTGCCACTCTTATAGTGACACTCTTATCTCACTCTTCTCTTGAGCCGTCGGATCTCGCCCTCAAGATCTGAAGATCTCATTTACTGATAAAACCGATATTTCAAAATTTCGGTGTATTTCAAAATAAAATAAAATAAACGAAAATAACAAAATAAACCGAAATTTGGGTTCTCTCTCTCTACGACTCTCTCGGCTTCTTCTTCTCATCATTTGGCAATTTGGTTTCTTCATTCGGCTTCTTCTTCTCTGACAGGTATCATTTGGCAATTCAACTATAGTGCACTTTTGGTTATGGTGCTTGCCTATTGGAACGTTTTAATTGACACTTGGATTGTCATTATACCATAAAAACTTGAATTTTGATTTAATTTAGGCTGCTATGATTATAGTTATGATTGATACCCTCATTTAAAGACGGCGACAATTTCGGTGAACTCTGTTAGAGTTTTGAACTCTTTCAGAGTTCGGTGAACTCTGTCGTATTCTTCATGCCGTATTCTGTCAGAGTTTTGAACTCTGTCAGAGTTCGGTGAACTCTATCAGAGTTTCGAACTCTTTCAGAGTTTTGAACTCTGTCAGAGTTCGGTGAAGTAGCATATTCGGTGAACTCTGTCAGAGTTTTGAACTCTGTCGTATTCTTCATGCCGTGATTCGCCGAGTTTTGAACTCGTCGAGTTCGATGAACTCTGTCGTATTCTTCATGCGTGATTACGCCGAGTTTTGAACTCTGTCGAGTTGGTGAACTAGCATATTTGGTGAACTCGTCAGATTATTCTTCATGCCGTGATTCTCGTCGAGTTTTGAACTCTGTCGAGTTCGCGACTACTACTGAGAATAACACTTATACCACTGTTTTTTAAGTGTGGTATAAATATATTTACCAATCGTTATACAACCGTGACAATAGGTGGTGTGGTATATATATAATAGCAAAATTGTGGTATATATATTTAACAGATACCACGGTTTTTCAGAGAACCGTGGTTTGTATGCCCATTATATACCATGGTTGTCAACAGAACCGTGGCATATAAGCTATTGAAACCGTGGTTTATATTAGTGTATGTGTTATAATACCGTGGTATATAGTTATACTAAACACTACGGTTTAGTCCAAACTGTGGTATATATATATATATATATATATTAATAATAATGCTAGTAACAGTCTTCCACTTAAAAACCGAACCTGTATAACAAAATTTACACAGCCTGCCTATATACAACATTTCCATCTTCCCAACAAATTCCAAAATGTACAATAAACTATCAAACATTGCAAAAAAAGATAATAATAATAAAAAAAAAACTTCCATTAATTTTTTGAGTGCACTAAGAAAACAAACTTCAAATTCCTTTTCATAAATTAAAAATGGAAGACTCATAAATTAAACTGGAGGGGTCCGAACATAGCTAAAACTCATCCTCATTCGCTTCCGACTGAAATACCCCATTTTCCTGGATGAACTGAATAATATCGAGTCGAACACCGTCAAGTTCATCTTGCGTGTATGTCTCCTTCAGTTCTAGTTAAGTTACATGGTTGACATATCCCTTATCTTGAATCACCTGCAAGAGAGAAATCGATAAGAACTTCCACATTCTTGACTGATGAATATCAACTATCAACCTTAATAGAACATAAAATAAAGAACATGTACTCGCACAACATAGACCAAAAAGCTAGTTTAGGAATATAAGTGATTGAATGCCGCCTTCTTTTAAAATCTTCAGTAGATTACCAACAACATTTAAGATTATTGGCTTGAGACCTAATGTGATGTATACATGTTTAAAGATAACACATGTCAAATGGTAGTGTAAAGTGCTACAAGCTTACAATGAGGTAGAGCAATCGAACTTGAGTAATTCTCAATGAATGACAGCAAAACTTAACTACAACTACACCACCTATTGGAAAAAATTAAAAAAAAATAAAAATAAAAAATAAAAAATAACTACACCAGCCATGAGTCAATACTTGACGAAGTGAAAGAAAAAAAATATGAAAACACTTACTTTGGCCATGACTTAATGCCGAAATTCAGCAAACCTACAATACTATTGGCCGGTTTCATTCAGATAGATCCCTTACCACCACAAAGATATTAGGAGCATGCATGCATGCACCATTTAGGTAGGAGGAAAACTCCTATATCTAATGAGTCCAATTAGTGGATCACTTTTATGGTAATCTTAAAAGCTATGTAACCATCCCATCAAATAATAATTTCTATATTTCTGATTTTCTGTGATCATCGTAATTTAATCAAACTTATTTTAGCTTTGACCAAATATACCAAGGTGGGAACATTTGAATTCTATGACCTTATTCCCTTCCAATTTCTAACATGTGCAAACTGGCTACTAAAAGTGGAATATATGTTCAAAAGTATAACCGGGGCCTTCTTTGTTTTAATAAAATGACTAGAAGCAATGTTTTCAGTATATATAGATTACAACATTTAAGTGTCAGGAAGCTAACATAAACCCTACAAGGTAAGTACCAACTCTACCCACTTCGTAGTCATTGAAAGCATTGAATTCACACAGGTAAAAAAATGAATATACCTTGACTGCATGCGTTCGAGCAGAGATTTTCTGGAAGCCAGTCTCAATGTACTTTATGAAACCTCACATCCCTTATGTCCTCGATCAGAGATCTTACCTTTAAGAAAATCGAACATTAAAGAGAACAGTCAGAAAAATCCAAATGGATAAAGAAAATGGGCATAAACAGTCATGTGACTCACCATATATATATACATCTGGGATGTCATCAAAAGCACTGTTGTCCAAAAAGAAAAGAAGGATAAATGCATCAGAGAAGCAATACTGCAAACATATGAGGTTCAGCTTGAACTACATACTGATCAAATAGAAGCTTTCATATTGGAATGTAATAAAACGGTAGTGGCTGAAATTCTCTAGGGGAGTCACGTTTAGCTTCCAAGACTCGTGTCAACTTTTCTGAATATAGAAATGGAAGTGTATATTCAATTTGAGATATACTATATATACATATGGTCAATATATTTATCTGGTATAGAACTCTTATGCATTATCTAGAACCATCCAGCTTGTAAGTGATAGGAGTGGAGCTTGTTTATACTATATACCGACATCAACAATAGCTTTAGTGTAGCAAGGTCGTAACGCGCTGTATCTTCCCATATCTTGGTCCATAGCCCCTCCCTACTAATACTTCCTACTTCAGCACTAAACACCAACACCAACACTGGTATAGTTGCAAGATATATCGCATGGTTGATAAGATAATGGTATCCTAGTTTCAGATACTTAAGGTTCATCGATTGACCAAAATCAGGTAAGCGATGACATACCCTTACCGAGAAAGTTAGTGAACCTGCATCGGGACACGATGATTCAATTCCACGGTTAACAATCTCGGTAGAAAGAAGAGCTTGTTCTCCAACCATTGTGGATGTGAGAAAGAGACCAAAAAAAAATGTGAAATGTGATTGACTAAAGAAGATAATGAAGGCAACAAATACAACAAAAATTCAATTCTCAGTCATTACTCGTGGTCCTTGCTATAATAGTATAATGCACCGAATGACACTTGTCTTTGAAAGATATCTGAGACACTCATAAATCATAATCATAAAACAGCGCCAAAGTGCATGTTTAGTGTCGAGACTCATTATGTATCAATGCTACTTGATTTGTGGACTGGACTCTGAGGTGCACGTTAGCTTGGACTACACAAAATTCTATATTGCACATTTGAAGTAAATCAACAGTTCAACGGCGATCATGAAAAAAGAGTCGAATTGTAGATTATTACCTCGAAGGCGATCATGGAAAAAAGATGAATCGTTCTTTGGTGCGAAACCGGTGCTTCTTTGAATTGTTGAGATGCCACCGATCCTACCGGTTGAATTGTTGATGAACACCATGGTTGGGTTTTGGATCCGCTCTTTCTTCGCACTGAAGAAGAGAATGAGAGTGAGAGCCACATTACTACTTAAGTATAAGTAGTAACCTACATTTGTTTAAATCAACTAAAAACTACTTACGATTGAAAAGATGCTTAGCTAGCGTTTTCGTTCGGCATAAACTTCGACAACTAACAACCTCTCATTTCCTTCACAACAACACCCAATCAAATTAGCCAACCTCTCATTTCTCAATAGCCCAACTAACTTCGCCTCTTCCTAAAAAACACAAAAAAATAAATTAAAATTAAAAATAAAAATAAAAAAATAAACTAAACGAAAAATTTGAGGTTAGAGATCGAACGAGAAATTGGAGCTATTAAAATCCCCCCACCCCCCTCATAGTGCCTGGGGAACGCAAGTTTGATCGAGGATTTATAATGAAATAGGATTGGAGCTGACCGAATGGACACTCAATAGCAGAGCTCGGTGTAGTGTAAGTTACATTGACAAGGATACATGCGTCCTTATGTGACATTGATACGATGTGTCTTACACAACGATATATTTCAAATTGAGGTATATCAGATGCAATATGTGTTTGTGTTCTATCCGACATGATTTTTTTTTTAATATGGCGTGTTCATGTAACATGGAGTCTAACAAGTATAATTTTATTCTTTGCCTTTCTAAATAATATTTTCCTTCCTCCAATCTAAATTTGTCCCCATTAAACTTGATCCTTCCTTGTGCAAATTGACTACTTCTGTGAAAACCAACCTATGCCTCTACATATAACTCTCATCTTTCTAAACGCCTCAAGAGCATTAGCATGGCTATGAAACCAACAAATAAATTGGATCTATTGCACCCGGGGAGAAAAATAAGATGTTGTGTTCGATTTTAGATAACAGCTTATGATAGATTGGATACAACACATTGTTTCTTATCTATCACTTTATTTTGCTTGATGGATTCTACTCATCACAGTTCTAACAGAATGTTAATAAACTAAGACGCAAGGAAATCTTACATAAAAGGAGAAATAAACAATACAAATAAGAACTCATTATTCATTGTAATGCTCAACGCTAAAAAAGAAATATTCATATAAACCTTGTGAGTCATGATCAGACACTAAGTTCAAAAAGGTTACCTGGCATAACTTCAGAAGGTGGTGCAGAATATGAAACAAAAAATAAGGTCATTTGAATAAGACAAATCAACACACACTTTCCAACAAGATATGGATTGCAAAGAATATAAAAATCACTCACAAAATATACTTACTTATCATATACACTAGACTGTTGCAAGGAAGTTTGTGAACCACAAATTAGTGCAATGGACTTGAACACAGGAAAGCACCAATTACACGAGTAAAACCACAATTATAACTTCGCTTTCTGTAATTAACTTCCCTTACGGGCCATATGAACTAGAACACTTGTCAAGTGCTTTGATTAGGATTCTAACAGCACCACCTCTTAACATTTATGTCCGGTGAGGAAAAGAAGCGTCGCAAGAGAACACATGAATAAGTGATGTTGACTTATAAATCAAACTAAACAAGACATTGATATACACCTTGGCACATGGATGTTCCAATAAGTCGGCAAGAAAATCAAGCGACCTATAAACCGGAAGACGGTGAAAGAATGTTAAGAACAAGAAATATAACATACATTCTCGTAAAATACAAATATTCTTGTCCTACAACAATAGTAGCATATATCACCTTGAAAACATCTCAGATCGGACAAAAAATGTGCTTCGAAACATGATCATGTATCCACGAGATGATAAATCACGAGGAAGAATGATAGCACTATCCGGTTTTGAGACGCAATCTGAACTATAAGAACTCGAAGCATATCTTGTATGACCCCCAAAGGCTGGTTAACATGAAAGTCGACCACAATTGAGTAAGAATATTAGGGAAAACAACATTCTTAAATAAATGTCAGAGAAGAAAATAATAATGAAAACCTTAGTCCTAAACAACATGAGAGAGAATGCGAAATGCGAGAACAATTTGGGCAAATTTTTGAGCAATGGCCGTTAATCGCTCAAAGAAGATGTTGCAACATGTCCAGCTGTAAAGTACCAATCAACGTGTCTTTCTTCGGAGGACCCAAAACTGTTTGCGATGGCCAATGATTTAAATTGAAACTCAAAACTCGAATGTTGATTTGTCTTTCTTCAAAAACACATGCTTTTCATTAATAAAAGGAAATTATAAAAGATTTTAATGATAATAAATAATATACACCACTTTAAAGCAGAGAATGTTACGTTGATAAACCGATAATGTATACCGTGAGAGCGAAGTGGATGGCTTCAACAAATGCAACTCCTCGGATGAGTCACTCATTCGAAATTTGCTTTGTTAACCAATCAAAAAGATCTTTCCGATCTTCAAAGACCAATCTTGGTATCGGCTAAAGCGGTATGAGCGTATGGAACTTGAAAATCACATACATTTCTGTCATCTTGAATGAAAAAGATAGGAGATACATTTCAAATCAATAAATATTGACAGCAGTTACCATCTTATCAAGATGAGCGGCAGCTACCCAGAATCTAAGGTATTTATAGTGCATTTTTCGGGTGCTTTTTTATTGTCACTAAGGCATTTCAAGACATCCGATAATATTCCCTGCAAGAAACCAATCCTCAAATTACTCACTCCTCCAAGTCACAAATAGAGAAATGAGTAGACACATTTAAATTGAAAGCAAACTTCTAAACCTTGCTAAACTTTTCAACCATCGGTCCCATTGCAGATGCAACTCCACCAACAACAACCAAAGTTGCCATAACCAAATTTTTGTTCTTGTCATAAAGACAACCTCTAAGAGCACCAAATAACTCATTTGGGAGGCAAGTGAAAAGATAAGCTATTAATAAGCAATCAAAATTAGATAATAGCAGTCAAATGCATGAATAAAGTTAAATATGTGCATAATTGATATACTAAGGAAATAAATGAAAATCATACCAGGTTCGGTCGGTTGAATCGCTAGTTAGCTTCTTCTAAAATTTTATTCACTGAATTGATAGACTCCAAACGGATTTTGAACATCGAGAAAAACAAGCAAGCTTAGTACTACAAAGCGGTGAAACGTTGATTGAACACCACCACCGCACCGGTCATTGGGTGCTTAACAATATCCAAATAATTAAGTTAATGCGGAATGAACAAAACCCCAACACACCTTTCAATCGAGGGGCTAGACGGGTTCTTGAGAAAAGTAGGTGTTATCTTCCCACTAATATCTTCATGTGGAAGGCCATTGAATCCACCAACGGACATAGACAAGGTGGATTTCGATGCTTTTTACAATTTTCCTTGGTGCTGCGGATGTACCCTATTGCAAATGATATTAAATACTAGAAGCAATTGCTCTTGAAAAAATGTGTGGATAGAATGGCATACCTCAAAAGGATTTTTCTCATACTTTCAAGATCAAGTGCACCGAGAAGTGCGGGGCTTAACATCGAGAAGAAATCCTTTAAAATCTGCAGAAAATATATTGGAAGCCGTCACTACTTTAGATCATCAAACTCCACACAAAACAAACTAAAACAATTAATAAAACTAAAAACCGACCGGACCAATAAATTTGTGTATGCGCCCCAATAAGCTTGATAATTGCATTTCGATGGTAGCATTATTGGATTGCAATCCGGTGTCTCTTTGAGAACTCAATTAAATCCCCGCAGAGAAAATCCAGAAAAGCTTGATTAACATGACAACATAAAGATACCGTACCAAAAATGAATGTCACTAAAATGTGGTAGGAAAGAAATTACAACCACCTTAAGCTTTATAAGTGAAATACCAAGTCTTCAAACTGCGAAACCATCCAAGGTAATCCCCTCACTAAGAACCTTCGGATTCTTGTGCTCTTTTGCCTCTTTCATGATTTTATACAGCTATAACGGGTGTATATAAAACATGTTAGAATTATTTAGGAGAAAAAAACAGTGAAGGACAATGAAAAGCGCACATGAGGATGATGTACATATCTTGTTGAGGAAAACATAACATAAGACAACTTCCACAAATGACCATTAATATAAAAAAAAAATAGGTAAAAACACGACGAGTCAAATATACGACTCTCTCAAAAATGAAGCTTTGGGCCGATGGCCTCGAGAAAGAGGCAAGACACTTCATCGCATGAATCGCGGCGTTTTAATATCTGCTACTCGTTCACTTATACCGCAAATGAAGCACGATACACGCTTTACATTATTACGCCGGAAGCAAGTTGGACCAAGTAGTGCGGACAAAAAAATACAATGCATACAGTTAATCTTGGCATAAGGGTGAAACAGAGCTATGGAAAACATTCATTCTAATAGGGTTGCTACTTGTAACTAAAATTTGGCGGATATTAGTTGCACACTTGTACTTGTAACTATGAAAGATATATATTGATTTCCTAGACTAGTTAGTTTCTAAATATGCTACTGCTCAAATATAAATTAAAAGGTATAAATAAAAATACACGAAGTCTGCTGAATTGGTGTTTGAGATGATGACAATTTAAAGGGATTCATAGGTTTTAAAAAGAAACACTACAAATGGCAAGAGCTATAGAAATGAGAAGGAGAGGAGAGGATGGGGTTAGATGATCTGTTTTGATCGAGATGGTTCTCGTTTCTAAATCGATCGAACGAGTGGGTGGAGAAACTTCTGAAATGGTTCTCGTTCCCGATGGCTTTCGAGTTTGGCGCCCCGCATATATGCGAACACGCATACCGGTTTTAATTTTTATTATCTAAAATCTTTATAACTTCAACGCTTTTATATGCGTCACTAATTTTTCCAGAATTTTCTTTAAAAAAAAAATTACCTTTTGATTTATTGTGGACGCTTAAAACCGAATCGATCGCCTAATTGCCGTCCACAAAGCCTCGAAGCCTATGCCACAAAATTGCAGTTATGGTGTAGTGCCATATAAAAATTTCATAACTTGAACAAGATGGATGGGTTTCTAAATCCAAGTTATCGAAATCAATAAAGTTGAAATTGAAGACATACAATACAAAATGTTTGGAATACAAAGTTTCTTTTAAGAATCATAGAAAAACAGAAAAGAAGCATCATCAATCTCACCTTTTCGACATTAGGATCATAACCAATAACATAGTAAGTCATGCCCACCCGGAGGAGAACTTCACTCAATGAAATGGGTATCTTAAGGAGCCATGTAGGAAATGAATAGGCCCAAGAAGGATAAAAGAGCGGGATGGCTCTTCTTCTTATCAAATGGGGTCTTGAGTTCTTCCCTACCTTGCGGCCCACATGGAACGATTGAAATGCATCCGCAAATTTCACGGACAAAAATGTAGTAATATCGCTTCATCTTTTCGGGACCAAGATCGCATCTTGGTCTTTTTTCTTGATGTAACCTAGTACAAGAAGAACTTCCGATAAGTTTACCAAGAACATCAATCCCTAAGTGAAAAACATTGAAACAGATATTTAAGACCATTTTAAAAAGGGAGAAAATATATGATTTTTCGAAGTCTTACTTCCCGCAAGAAATCTGCAACCCCTTTCCTCTCGAGACATTTGAAACCTATTTATTCAAAGAACTCGAACATTCTCACGAGGACCTTGATACACGATATGTCCATCGAGTAGCAATATATCATCAAAGAGATCATATGTTTTCAGTCTTTGGTGAAGAAGAGCAATTAACGCAATCCGCCAAGAATGTGGACTATTTGTCTAAGTGAGTTCACAATTTGGAAAGTAGTTGAGTTGTCCATGCCCGTAGATATCTCATCCATGAACAATGCCTTATTTGGTCCAACAAGCATTTAAGCCTACAAGTGACAACCATAACATAGAACATTGAACTAAATCCGGGATTTTCTCAAGCTTATAGTTCAATTCAAATAGTTTGATTTTTTTATTTTACCCGGTTGTAACACGCTTCCTTTGTCCACCGAGATACCCCTTATCATTTAGTCCCCACCATGGTATCAACACATATATCTAGTCCCAAAATCTGAATATTTAAATTGAGATTTTCAGTTTATTCGAGAACTCTTCTTGGTTTTAAACAACCAACTCTAAATATCTATAATCATTGGATAAGGAAATTTCTTCAACATATACCTTGAGAATGTATTCGGTAACAACATTTTCCTTTTGACCTTCTAGTCTTTGATGCCGCCCATGCAGAAACAGAGTACTTTCACTTAGAAGATTCAAACCAACAAAGTTACAATGAAATTTGATGCAAGGACCGAACAGAGTCTTATATTCATATTCTTCATTGAAAGGAAAGATAAGACTATATCTTCTTATCTTGTAACTACACTTCAACCACAAGATCCCAAACAGATTTGGACCAATAAGAAGCTCGATGTATTTAGAAGGTAAAGTTGCAACCTCACGTAGCAAAAACAAAATCAATGCTATCTCCTAAAAAGACAATAGTATCATCAGCAACCTTAAAGCCCTTAATAACACCACTCCTGTTAGCCCTCGAGATCATCCTCCCCAAGACTTCTGCCACTAAAATGAACAAAGGAGGATAATAATTGTCTCATATAGTTATTGTCACGCCCCGAGACCCAACACACATCCCGAGGACGTGGAATGAATCTCGAGGCAGACACCTATCCCGATTCTACCGAAATTTCGGCAGAGTTTCCTTTGTTTGATCGACGTTCGTAAACCCTAAAAACCTGTCATAACCTGTCATAAACCTGTCATAACCCTGAACACTTCATAATACCCTTCCAACCACTATATATATACAAAATCTCCACCCTATACACCACTGTGATACCCATATACATATCCAAAAGGTTTAAGATTAACTACACTCCAATACATCAAATAAATACATCAAAATGAGCTAGCTCTCAATATATACAGCAAAAGAAGGAACTAGACTATCTCTATACAACCAAAAGTATGAACTTGACTCTGTCCTCGTCAAGCATACGGAAATCCTCCCAAATCCCCATAACCCTCCTCGCTAGGGTTAGGAAAAGCCTCCTCCGCAACTGGCTCGTCTGAAATGTTAGGTAGGATGAGCAAACAACTATGCCCAGTAGAAACGCACATAACCAATAATAGTTTACTTATAGAAAACATTTAAAACATGCAGGGTTTCTATAATAGTATTCAAATATTGTGACTATGTATATATACATCACTAACTAGCATAAATCATATCGGCATGCTTCATTGATATACAAAATATAGTTTTCACAATCAGCATACAACTATCGCGGGTCATTTGCATCCTATTAGAATGGTGAGGGTGCGACGGTTTTCGGCCCGATCCGCGGAGCAATCTCGGTTCAAGACTTCCCGGTGTGAACCATGCACCGTTGTTTTCTCGATTTTTACCCAAGAGGAGCTGAAATGCCGTTGTTGTGTTCGTTACACAAAATCCCCAAAGCTTTTAGGGCTCGGGTGGGCCCTGTGACCCACGACCCCCATACGGGCTGTCACCTAACTACGGTGGTCAACCGTTCGGATTTAATCGCAGACCGCCGGGATCGACACACATCCGAGAGTGGACTAAACTCTCACTCCTCGGCGTCTAAACCTCATCGAGGTAACATGTAACCCCACTCAAGCTAATCACCATACAAGTGACACTACAAGCATGGTTATCTAGAAAAGTAGAAAAGGAATTCCCGGACTACATCCGGTGATGCATCCCTTTAAAGGTGGCCCACCACCTCGAAGGTGTACACCACCGGTTGGAATCTAGAGCTTAACCGCCGTCTCTCGAAATCGACAACAGGTTCCTTCTTTATAGGAATTCACGGTTCCTTTTCTAAATCTCCTCGTGATAAACATAGTAATATCTATATATATATACTCGTTATACCGATTATTTTCAAATACTCTAGTTACATATCTAGTTTTTCTTTTAAAACTGTTGATTATATAGGTGTGAGTTCCGGATTTCCCATCCTCGAGTAGAACACCCTATGACTCCCAAACGGGCGATCATAGTAAATAACAACCGATGATTCCCAAACGGCTTAATCATCGTGAATAACAACACCCATTCGGAAAATCCGGAACCTCGCCTAATTACAAAACAACCGGGTAATTCTTACCCGCATTTCAAAATCCATCTCTCTGTCTCCTTCGAGACAAGAGACGCTTAACCTTTCCCAAAACCAGTTTTTTCACTTTTAACAAAGAAACAATCCCTCGCTACCCGATTTTACAGAAAACCCATTTCACACCTAAAGCTATCTATATATATAGTTTATAGCGAGGAAATACAATGCAAAACATGAATATCATATATACATGCATGGTTGATACCCAAACTATCTATTTCCAATTTAAGCAATTCAAATTATGCATGAAAATAAGCAGACTATATATTGGGATGTAGGTTCCTACCTTAGCAAGCTCCGTTCTCCTCAAGCCCACTTAACCGAATCGAGGCCCGCTTAACGAGAATCCCTCAGTATTCACTCCTACACATCATATATATATCGTCGACCATTAGAAGTTATCAAACGAACGAGAATTCTTATATAACGTAAGTCGGAGAAGAATCTCGACACTACTTAATTTGGTTTTCGGATAAATTTTTATCTAACTACGGATTATCAGAGCTACAGGCCATTTCTCGGTAATCGTTACTCGACGGTCTCTACGGGCTATTTCGAGCCACTGCAGGCCCACACGACAACGCCAATTATATCGCGTTCAATAACGATTAAGATTTTTCTCGACTCCGACAACAACAACAAATTCCACTATTCCATTCACATTAAATTCTCGCAATATTTCTTTGTTGTCTTCCTTATCAATCGTTCATTACTTAACCTACTCTTAAACAATTATAAACTGGCATGAACTGCTCAAAACCGAGTGAATAGCCGAAGATTCTTACCGAATCAGCAACCAAAATCGCTCCTAGCTTGCTGCTCCACCAAAATCGCTCCACTCTAGCTTCTCCTCCACCAATTTCGCAAGCTCTCCCTCTCCAAACAAGCTACTGCCGCCATTAAACTTCCCCCCTACCATTAATTTCAGTAATACATCACAAACTATCGAAATAAGTTTTAAAAATTTGTTTGAAACGAAGTTAAACTCACTTCGGCAAAATGGGTATATGACGAATTCAATCAATTTGACTCTTCACACTTGATTGAGTGTTGTTAGTGATTGGGTGTTTGAATTTTTGGGTGAAATCGATTAGATTTGGGCGATTTTAGATTTCTCTCTCCTAGGTTTTGTAATAGCTTAATTGGGGAAGAAGAGAATTGAGTCAGCGATTTTTCGGTTTAGCGATTTTTTTTTTTTTTTTTTTTTTTTTTCTAGTTGGGCCGATATATTTAGGCCCAAGCCCAATACATTAAGCTTAAGGTCCTAATCAACGCTAACCCCCACTAATTCGACTTAGCGTCTTGATTATTTTTCGGCCTATCACGCTAAATTTAATCTGCTATATTCTATCTCACCGCAGGCTATGACAATAACCCACTCATGCGTGTAAGCTGTTAACTCGTGCCAGCTTCGACGCGGAAAAGCCGCTAACCGACATTTTTGTCAAATTTTTCGCCTATGGTTCACTTACCTAACGTGACTTATGAGTCGGAGTTAAATTTCATTAAGTTACGTACGTTTGAAAAATAAACCCGACAACCAATTTACATAACCGACCCTAGAGTTGATATGAAATTTACAAAATTACCCTTAATAATATTTCAGGCCTTTACATCCTACCCTCCTTAAAAGAAAATTTCGTCCTCGAAATTAAATCATACCTTAGTCCTCGAACAATTCTGGATATTGTTGCCTCATATCGGCTTCTTTCTCCCATGTTGCTTCCTCCACGTTGTGATTTCTCCATAAGACCTTTACCAATGGAATGACCTTGGACCTCAATCTCTTCTCTCTCGCATCTAGGATCTGAACTGGCCCTTCCGGATAGGTAATGTCTTCTTCCAACTCCAACGATTCCAAATCGACAACATGTAGTGGATCCGGCTCATACTTGCGTAGCATCGAGATATGGAACACGTTATGGACACGTGATAACCTTTCCGGTAACTCCAGCCTATAGGCCAACTCCGAGATCTTCTGAATAATCGGAAAAGGTCCCACATATCTCGGTGCAAGTTTCCCTTTCATCCCGAACCTCTGAATGCCCTTCTTCGGAGATACTTTCAGAAATACCCTGTCGCCTTCATAAAATTCCAAGGGACGTCTACGCCTATCCGCATAGCTTTTCTGACGACTCTGGGCTGTGAGCAACCGATTCCGTATCACTCTAATCTTCTCGGTGGTGTCACTAACCATCTCTGGCCCCAACATAATACTATCTCCGGTTTCAGTCCAACAGAGAGGTGTTCTGCAAGGTCTGCCATACAACGCTTCAAACGGTGCCATACCAATACTAGATTGGTAATCGTTATTGTAGGCAAACTCAGCTAATGCCAAATGAGTCTTCCAACTACCCCAAAATCAAGCACGCAAGCCGAAGCATATCCTCTATGATTTGGATGACTCTTTTCCGATTGCCCATCGGTTCATGCGGATGAAATGTCAGTCTTGATTTCAGTTTGGTCCCCAATTCCCTTTGAAGACTTCTCCAAAATGAACCGGTAAATTGAGTACCTCTATCTGAAATTATAGATAATGGTGCCCCATGCAACCTCAGTACATCTGACATGTAGATCCTACTTAGCTTTTCAGCAGAGTAAGTAGTCTTAACAGGTATAAAATGGGCAGACTTGGTTAGTCTATCAACAATGACCCATATAGAATCCATTCCCTCACTGGTCCTCGGTAACCCGGATACAAAATCCATAGTTATATTCTCCCACTTCCATTCCGGAATCTCCAGAGGTTTAAGAAGACCAGGTGGTCTATGGTGTTCCGCTTTCACCTGTTGGCATGTGGCACACTTCTTCACATATTCGCGAGAATGTGTCGCTTCATTCCCGCCACCAAAACCGACGGCGCCAGATCTCGTACATTTTGGTACCGCCGGGATGAATGGTATACTTCGATCTATGGGCTTCACTCAAGATATTATTCCGCAAAGAGTGATCAAAAGGCACCCAAATTCTTCCTTTGAATCTGATGCTTCCATCTCCGGATTTTTCCCAATCAACATCCTCAGCATTATCCACATATCCTCGGTACCTAGGTCCATCCCTCGATGTAGTCTGAGCATCCACAATCTCCTGAACCAAGGTGTTTTCTGCCGTCACTGTCATCTGTGCTAAATAACAGCATTTCTGAGGATCTCCACTTCCATTTCCCGTGATTTCAAAACCACAAGAAGCAGCAGACTCCAGCAATTGCCACTCCTTCATCATCATCTGAGCACAGACATGTTCTCGCTTCCTACTCAATGCATCGGCAACTACATTTGCTTTACCCGGATGGTATTGCAATGTGAAGGTATAGTCCTCCATGTACTCAACCCATCTCCTCGCCTCATATTCAAATCTTTTCAAGAGAACAAGTACTTGAGACTCTTGTGATCCGAGAATATCTCAAACTTCTCACCATACACATAATGCCTCCATATCTTTAGAGCATGGATAATCGCCGCTAACTCCAAGTCATGAGTAGGATAATTCTTCTCATGGGCATTCAATTGCCTAGAAGCATACGCTATCACTTGGCCTTCTTGCATTAAGACACATCCTAATCCGGTGTTAGAGGCATCAGTATAAATCACATAGCTCTTCTCCGGATCTGGAATAGTCAAGACTGGCGCTGTTATCAATCGCGTCTTTAGCTCTTGGAAAGCTATCTCGCATGCCTCCGTCCATTCAAACTTCACATCCTTCTGTGTCAATCTAGTTAAGGACGACGCTATGCTAGAGAATCCTTCTACAAAACGACGGTAATAACCTGCCAATCCCAAGAAACTCCGATTTCCGCCGACGTCGGTCTCGCCAATTATTCATTTGCCTCTATCTTTGAACGATCAACTTTGATTCCATTCTCCCGATACAACATGCCCTAAGAACCTCATTTCATTCAACCGGAACTCACACTTGCTGAACTTGGCATAAAGGCGATGATCAACTAATGTTTGGAAGACAATCCTCAAGTGTTCCTTGTGTTCCGCCCTAGTCTTGGAATAAATCAAGATGTCATCTATGAATACGATAACAAATTGATCTAGGTATTTCCACATCACTCGGTGCATGAGATCCATAAATGCAGCCGGAGCATTGGTCAATCCAAATGGTAACACCAAAAACTCAAAATGCCCTAGCGGCAGCGGAAAGTCGTCTTTCTCAGATATCTTCTTCCGAATTCTCATCTGATGGTAGCCTGTTCTGAGATCTATCTTCGAGAAATACTTAGCACCCCTTAACTGATCAAATAGGTCATTGATCCTAGGCAACGGATATTTGTTCTTGATAGTCACATTATTCAGCTTCCGATAATCCACACATAGCCGAAAAGACCCATCTTTCTTCTTCACAAACAACACCGGTGCTCCCCAAGGTGACTGGCTTTCCCTTATAAACCCCAATCTTTTCAATTCATCTAATTGGGACTTGAGTTCTCTCATTTCGAGAGGAGCCATTCGATAAGGAATCATCGAAATGGGCGACGTTCCCGGCATTAGATCTATTACAAAATCTATCTCACGCCAGGGAGGCAATCCCGGCAATGCATCTGGGAACACTGCCGCAAACTCACTAACTACAGGAACAAGCTCAGAAGATTCAAACTTCGGCCCTTGGAGACTAAGACCAGCTAGCAATCCGTATCTATCATACTTGAAGTCAGACTTGGCCTTCACCACTCGAGATACCGTATTTCTAATTCCCTCAAACACAACCTCAGGCTGTCCCGGTACTCTAAGCGTCACTGTCTTGGCAAAACAATCTACATGGGCATGATACTTCCCTAACAAATCCATCCCTACGATGATATCGAAATCTTTTAGGTCCATCACCGTTAGATCGACTATCATCTCCCTATCACCTATCTTTATCACACAATGGTGACAAACTTCAAAGAACATAGTTCTCTTTCCTAGAGGAGTAGATAGAATAAGCTTCCTCCCAGTATTAATTACATCCAACCCAAGAATCTTCACCATATTTCTAGCAATGAAAGAATGAGTAGCACCCGTATCAAACAGGACATGCACATTATGTGTAAACAGACATATCATACCTTCAACCACTTGATCGGTAAATACTGATATCTGCCCCATAGCATTATATACCGTGGCTTCCTCTTGACCGACGTAGGATCCACAACTTCTTCCTCCGGCACTAGATAATACACCTTGGCACGTGGTCTCGTTCCACCCCCGAAGTGGACTTGGGACAAAACCGCTTGATATGCCCAAATTTCTTCACGCAACCATAGCAAACCACACTCTCTCTCTCGACTGTGTGTACTCGGGGGTATTACAGATTGCAATCTAGCTCTCGACCGGAGGCCTCAAATTCTGCACCGGTGCTCGTGCGAGAAGGAGCGGGTACCCTCGGTGGCCTCTCGTGATCCACTCATCGGTCTCATGGAATCGGTAGACTCGTGGCCGGCTAACCACATTCAAACCCCTATATACGGTGGTGCCTCCCACTGTTGTGCCTCTTTGAATAACGGCCTATACATCCATTTGCGACCACGAACCACGCTTTGGTAGACTGTCTCTTTCCGTTATCCCGCCTACCCTGGAATGCCGGGTTTTGTCTTACCCTTCCTACCTCTTGCCTGTAGCAATAAGCGATCATCAACTCTTTCAATGCCTTGAGCTCTTTCTCACGACCTCGGCATAAGTATCGATCTCAAGGACCGACATCTTGCTCTGCATATACGGTTTCAAACCGTCAATGAATTTCCGAGCCTTAGCTTTTTCCGTGGAAATCATCTCCTTCCCGTATCGTGAAAGAACAGTGAATCTCTCTTCATACTGTCCCACGGTCATGTTTCCTTGTTCTAACTTGAGGAATTCCATTCGCTTCTTATCTCTCGCCGCCTCGGTGACATACCTCAAAAGGAAGAGTTCCTCAAACTTAGCCCAACTCATAGGAAACGTCTCCACATCCTTAACACTGATCCACCAGTGTTTGGCTTCACCTCTAAGCATGAAGGCAGCCAAAGTGACCCGTTCCACATCAGTACACATCATAGAGTCTAGCATACTCGACATATCTAGCAACCAGTCTTCGGCTACTTTAACCTCAGAAGACCCCACAAATTCAGGTGGACGTAGCCTGATGAAATTTGCAAGCAGAAACCCCGATTGACTTTGCACTGGTGGTCTGAACTCCTCAACTCTCACTGTGGTTGGGGATGCTACCTCTGGTGTTACACCAGGTGGAATAACAGTGGATGTCAGAAGAGGTTGGGGCTCGTTCCGACTAGCCCTCAAACTTTCGATCTCAGCTCTCATCTCATTTTGTGCTTGAGCCATTTGATTCATCATAGAGAGGAGCCTATCCATTCGGTCCTCCCGACCACGATCCGTAGCATCATCACCACTAGTACTTTCCGGATCCATGGTGACTATTCTGCACATACACAAAGAGCCAACTCAGTGTATGATACATTAGAGAGAATTTCTCAAAATTATGCAAGAGCATATAGGCGCCCTATTGAATTCACATGCATAGAATGGCGTGAGTAGAATTTTCAAGAGATGAGCGTCGCATTTCGCTTAAGAATAAGGCAAGGCGCAGCGGCTACCGCACCTCGAAATGAAAATTCACTCCGACACGTGTCCACACTCGACATTGCTAACTAGTATTAACGCTTTAACGTCTTAACTAGGGGTAGTGTATCTAGGGTTTATCGGGTTCGATGAAACTTTAGAAACGCAGCGTCGCGACCGAAGTCCCCCACTACTGACTCCGGACGGATCTAATAGTGGACGCCTCGATACCACGTTTTTCATCGTCGAGAGACCAACACACATCCCGAGGGCGTGGAATGAATCTCGAGGCGGACACCTATCCCGATTCTACCGAAATTTGCAGAGTTTCCTTTGTTTGATCGGACGTTCAGTAAACCCTAAAACCTGTCATAACTTGTCATAAACCTGTCATAACTCGAACACTTCATAATACCCTTCCAACCACTATATATATACAAAATCTCCACCCTATACACCAGCTGTGATACCCATATACATATCCAAAAGGTTTAAGATTAACTACACTCCAATACATCAAATAAATACATCAAAATGAGCTAGCTCTCAATATATCTGAAAAAGAAGGAACTAGACTATCTCTATACAACCAAAAGTATGAACTTGACTCGCCTCGCGTCAAGCATCACGGAAATCCTCCCAAATCCCCATAACCCCCTCCTCGCTAGGGTTAGGAAAAGCCTCCTCCCAAGAACCGCTCGTCGAAATGTTAGGTAGGATGAGCAAACAACTATGCCCAGTAGAAACGCACATAACCAATAATAGTTTACTTATAGAAAACATTTAAAACATGCAGGGTTTCTATAATAGTATTCAAATATTGTGACTATGTATATATACATCACTAACTAGCATAAATCATATCGGCATGCTTCATTGATATACAAAATATAGTTTTCACAATCAGCATACAACTACTGTGGCCGCTGCATCCTATTAGAATGGTGAGGGTACGACTGGTACTCAGCCCCAGTCACAGGCAATCTCGGTTCAGTACTTCCCAGTGTGAACCATGCACCGTTGTTTTCCGATTTTTACCGGAGGTGGAGCTGAAATGCCGTTGTTGTGTTCATTACACACAAAATCCCCAAAGCTTTTAGGGCTCGGGTGGGCCTCGTGGACCACGACCCCATACGGGCTGTCACCTAACTTACGGTGGTCAACCGTTCGACGACCGGCAGACTTTCAGGGATCGACACACATCCAGAGTGGACTAAACTCTCACTCCTCGCGTCTAAACCTCATCGAGGTAACATGTAACCCCACTCAAGCTAATCACCATACTGGTGATGATAATTACAAGCATGGTTATCTAGAAAAGTAGAAAAGGAATTCGGACTACATCCGGTGATGCATCCCTTTAAAGGTGGCCCACCACCTCGAAAGGTGTACACCACATTGGAATCCTAGAAATTAATCCGCCGTCTCGAAATGCGACAACAGTTCCTTCTTTATAGGAATTCACAGTTCCTTTTCTAAATCTCCTCGTGATAAACATAGTAATATCTATATATATATACTCGTATTACCGATTATTTTCAAATACTCTAGTTACATATCTAGTTTTTCTTTTAAAACTGTTGATTATATAGGTGTGAGTTCCTGGATTTCCCATCCTCGAGTAGAACACCCTATGACTCCCAAACGGGCCAGTCATAGTAAATAACAACCGATGATTCCCAAACGGCGAATCATCGTAAATAACAACACCCATTCCGGGAAAATCTAGAACCTCGCGCCTAATTACAAACAACCGGGTAATTCTTACCCGCATTTCAAAATCCATCTCTCTGTCTCCTTACTGAGACAAGAGACGCGAACCTTTCCCAAAACCAGTTTTTTTCACTTTTAACAAAGAAACAATCCCTCGCTACCCCGATTTTACAGAAAACCCATTTCACACGAAAGCTATCTATATATATAGTTTATAGCGAGGAAATACAATGCAAAACATGAATATCATATATACATGCATGGTTGATACCCAAACTATCTATTTCCAATTTAAGCAATTCAAATCATGCATGAAAATAAGCAGACTATATATTGGGATGTAGGTTCCTACCTTAGCAAGCTCCGTTCTCCTCAAGCCCACTTAACCGAATCGAGCCCGCTTTAACCAATCCCTCGTATTCCTCCTACACATCATATATATATCGTCGACCATTAGAAGTTATCAAGCGAGCGAGAATTCTTATATAGCGTAAGTCGAGAAGAATCTCGACACTTAAGAATTTGGTTTTGGATAAATTTTTATCTAACTACCGTTAGCACAGAGCTACTACGGGCCATTTCGCATTTGTTACTCGACGGACGGTCTCTGGGCTATTTCGAGCCACTGCAGCCCCTACGACAACGCCAATTATATCGCGTTCAATAACGATTAAGATTTTTTCGACTCCGACAACAACAACAAATTCCACTATTCCATTCACATTAAATTCTCGCAATATTTACTGTTGTCTTCTTTATCAATCGTTCATTACTTAACCTACTCTTAAACAATTATAAACTGGCATGAACTGCTCAAAACCGAGTGAATAGCCGAAGATTCTTACCGAATCAGCAACCAAAATCGCTCCTAGCTTGCTGCTCCACCAAAATCGCTCCACTCTAGCTTCTCCTCCACCAATTTCGCAAGCTCTCCCTCTCCAAACAAGCTACTGCCGCCATTAAACTTTCCCCCTACCATTAATTTCAGTAATACATCACAAACTATCGAAATAAGTTTTAAAAATTTGTTTGAAACGGTTAAACTCACTTTCGGGGCGGTATGATCTGGAATTCAATCAATTTGACTCTTCACACTTGATTGAGTGTTGTTAGTGATTGGGTGTTTGAATTTTTGGGTGAAATCGATTAGATTTGGGCGATTTTAGATTTCTCTCCTAGGTTTTGTAATAGCGAATTGGGGAAGAAGAGAATTGAGTCGGTTTAGCGATTTTCGGGTTTTTTTTTTTTTTTTTTTTTTCGCGATTTCGGTTTTTTTTTTTTCTAGTTGGGCGATATATTTAGGCCCAAGCCCAATACATTAAGCTTAAGGTCCTAATCAACGCTAACCCCCCTAATTCGACTTAGCGTCTTGATTATTTTTTCGCCTATCACGCTAAATTTAATCTGCTATATTCTATCTCACCGCAGGGCTATGACAATAACCCACTCATGCGTGTAAAGCCGTTAACTTCGTGTTAAACCCGGCGGAAAAGCCGCTAACCGACATTTTTGTCAAATTTTTCGCCTATGGTTCACTTACCTAACGTGACTTATGAGTCGGAGTTAAATTTCATTAAGTTACGTACGTTTGAAAAATAAACCCGACAACCAATTTACATAACCGACCCTAGAGTTGATATGAAATTTACAAAATTACCCTTAATAATATTTCAGGCCTTTACAGTTATATCTTTTAATGAAGGAGTTTTTTTTTTTTTTTTTTTGCTAAAGTTTTAATGGAGGTTTAACCACTTAAAGTCACCATAATTGAAGGCTCCCACCCCTCAAATTGGGACATACACTTATTTTCAGTTTGCTATTTAATGGTTGACACATCATTTACACTTTCTAGGCACATAGCTCACCAAGTAACTAAAGGTACTAAAATCCAAGTGAAAGTTGTCATAGAGATTGGGTTTAAATCAGGGGAAAGAACTACCATAGAGTTCACACATGTTGATAAGTTCTAAATACATACAAATTCAGAGAGAAAGATAACAAACTTCAAACAAATTTAGCAATTAATTTTAAAGAGGCCACATGTAGCCATCGAAATTTTGAAAATGTGTGTGAATACCAAAATGTATATAGGAAGTCTTCAACACACTTTCCTGATTATCATGTTCAAATTAGTGACCTCAAAAGGTGGGCCTAATTTACTGTCAACAAAGTGATACACGAATATTATGAGCAGTATAAAAATCACTTGCCTTCTATAACATCAAGAAGAGTTAAGCATCCAACTTGATGCATTGCTTGAAGAGTCTGTGTAAGAGCCTCCATAAGAGCTGGTTTCTTTTTCTTTCAGTTTTTCCTACATGAGAAGAGACAAAACGGTTAGGCTTGTTAGGATCGGCCCAATTGGTCAAAGTGTAATTGGGGCGGTTGGCACACGGGAACTAAGTATACATGTTAATTTTATTTAGTTTATTAACACTTATTTACCAATTCAATATAATATAATATTGATATATGATGTAGATTCCAAGTTTCCAACAAATGAGTAGATATAGGGGTGATGCTTTATAATGCTTACAATGTAAACGTCGACCAAAGGGAACCAAAAAGGATCAATTATCGACCATTTGCAGTGCCTTTGAAGTCAAATGTACAACTATGGTTACTAAACCAAAGATAAATAAATAACTTCGATAAGATAATACAAGAAGAGGAAGTAGTCAAGAACCAATTACATCAAAATTCACTACCACATATTAATAAAACCATAAATCTAATAAGCTCAATATAGTAGAAGGGGATTGTGTGATCAAAAGAAAGGAAACAACCAATTATTTCATATCAAAGTATAGAGCATATAGCAAGACACTCACAAGCAAAACTGGCAATATAAAATGTGATCCCCCAGAGAAATGGCTTCTCAGTCCCCTTGCAAGATTCCCAATAGATAATATAGCTTCAACCGCAACAGCCTATGTTCACGCCCACAATAAGTTTGCAAGTACATAAATTAGTAAACCAGGGGACCAAAGAACCGGTTCACATAACTAAATTAGAACATGATCAAGTAACATTCTTCAAACTAAGTGGTATCACATAATATAGAGTTAAAAGACAAGCTAAATACCTTCTTGAGGGTCCGGCCGGACTTGGTGAAATCACGGGGAGCTATTTGTTTTGTTGAGGCAAGGTCTTTAAGTTAAGCTAACAGCCGCCTTTCTTTCTTGCCATTTAGTAGCTTTCTAAAACAAATGTAAAGAATAAACATATAACAAATCAACAAAGACAAAGCACCCATTCGGACTATTAGGAATATGGTTTCATCAAACTGCATATGAAAAAAATGAAAACAAAAGGTAGTCTCTATGAAACACACAAAAATGGGAACTAACCACTCCATTCCAAAACTATGACTTCTCCAAAGGCGTAAGAATATCAACTGGATCAACAAGTTAATATTCATCCATTTCTGTGGACGATAACGGAATTTTATCGGGTTCAACACGCTTTGCAAGACAAAATGTAAAGCCAATAAATGAGCATAGTATAGATTTTTGCACATCCGGACACTCAACAAATAAATTCCTTACCATCGGTAGTAGATTCTCGGATGGGCCAGTCCCCCACAACTTCAGTAATCGATTCTCGCCTGGCTCCTTGTCTTGCTTTCGGATCTAACAAGAATCAACAGATTACCATAATATAGCAAACTTCGGTCTCATTTTTATAATAAAATGGATCACGAAGATTCAAATGTATGTATATCAAAGTATCAAACTCCATCTTTAATTTTGGGTATCTAATCTAGAACCAACAACTCGGACTTGATGACAAAAGAACTAAAAGAGATATCTTTGCCATGATAAGACAACCACATGTACAAACCTAAAGGAGGGGTACCGCAGTGTAGTATTAACCCAAGTGAGCGAGAGAGAGAGAGAGGAAAAGGGTATCGGCAGTGAGTGAGAGGGAGGAGACCTAAGAGTGTAGTGGGGGTGATGAGAGAGAGAGAGGAGAGACTAAAGTTAAGGTTAGATCGAAATAATAGAGAGCCATTGTTTTGTTTCCCTCTTTTTAAATTTTTGAATTTTTGATTTATAACCCATCTCAAACAATTTTTAACCGTTAGAAATTAATTCCTTAAATTCAACTAAATTAAAGTAACACTTAACAATATTACCAACGTTTACGTTGGTAACTTGCTAACGGTAAATAACCGTTGCAAAACAAAAAAGGTTTGTGTTGCAAATATCCTGTTATGGTGTAGTGGAAAGTAAGAACTAACAAAAGAAGAAAGAAAAAAAAACTTACCTTCGTTTTAGATGAAGAAGTATTGGTTTGAGCCAACCACTTCCCTCCTTTGAAAGTGAGAGAGAGGAGTGCGGGATTGGTTTTATACTGTTTCTTATTTTTCAGTTTTTTTTAATTTTTATTTTATTTCTGACGGTATTCATGTGTTAGTCAACCGTGACAAATTAATTCCGATAATTATCTAAAATTTAAGTAACATATAAAGTACATGCTAACGCTTTATAAACGTTAATAATTGTGTCACGGTTAAAAAAATGTTACAAGTGAAAAATGAGAGCGTTACAAAATTACCCTTTTTGTGTAGTGGGGAATCCAATTTGAATGAGTTTCAGATCTTTGTGTATTTTTTTCGCGCGATTTGACTATTTGGCATAAAGTCATAAACCACGGTAGAAAGTGGAAAATTTATATACCACTGTTTATGTTTAAGGTAGTGGGGATGTGAAGTACTCTCATGCTGGAAAAAAAACTAACCATGGTATATGGCCCAACTTATCCCACGGTTTTCATGTAACTGTGGCATATACTAGTAAACCAATGACCAAAGAAATTTCCGCCGTGGTATATAAGTATTTCCCACGGTTTTTGGAAGAACCGTGATATAAACGTTCTTATTGACCGTGGTATATGTGTCATTCTGTAGTAGTGTCGGTGAACTCTATTAGAGTTTTGAACTCTTTTAGAGTTTTGAACTCTGTCAGAGTTCGGTGAACTCTGTCAGAGTGCAAAACTCTACTCTGTCAGAGTTCAAAACTCTGTCAGAGTTCGGTGAAGTAGCATATTCGGTGAACTCTATCAGAGTTTTGAACTCTGTCAGAGTTCGGTGAACTAGCATATTCGGTGAACTCTGACAGAGTTCGGTTAACTAGCATATTCGGTGAACTCTGTCAGAGTTTTGAACTCTTTCAGAGTTTTGAACTCTGACAGAGTTCGGTGAAGTAGCATATTCGGTTAACTCTGTCAGAGTTTTGAACTCTGTCAGAGTTCGGTGAACTCTATCAGAGTTTTGAACTCTGTCAGAGTTTTGATGTTTAAGTTATTTACACTGTTTATGTACATTGGGATTTTTGACTGTTTAAGTTATTTATATTTTTAATTTTTTCGATTTATAGAAATGGAGACAGAGACATCAATCAATATCGAAGAAGACGTAGTTGGGTCTTCGTCTACTAAAGCCCCTGTTCAAGGCACGCAAACATTAGCTGCTCCTTATATAGGAATGACTTTTATAAGTGTTGACGAGGCAAAGACTTATTACAAAGAGTATGGTCAACAAGAGGGATTTGAGACTCATGTTCGGACGACTTCCAAGCAACAAAATCAGGTGGATTTGGTTAATGGTTGTTTGGTTTGCTCACGCGTGAAGGGGTTAACAAAGAGATGAAGTCCGATCAAGAAATACATCAACTATCGGTATGGTTGCCAAGCTAGAATTCAGATTAAGAAAAGAATGCATGAAGAGATATATGAGGTCACGTTGCTCATAATGACCATAGTCACGGTCCGGTGACCCCATCAAGAGAATTTGCATGAAAACTAACAAACATATGCCCGAAGCAACGGCGCTTGACCGAGATATTTAGTGATAACGGTTTATCCGTTGGGAAAGTGGCATCCGTTTTCCATGGAGAGGAAGTTGGGTTTACACGGAAAGATTGTTGGAACCATTATTATGGTTTGACGTAAAGATGCCTAAAGAAGGTGATGCAACTCGCCGCGGCCGCAATATTTTATGCGTAAGAGAGCCGAGGATCCCCGGTTCTACTACGCTATTGATTTAGATGAAAATGGGACTGCGGTGAACTTTTTCTGGGTTCATGGGAGGTCTCGATGCCAGTATGACTATTTCGGGGATGTTGTGTCTTTTGATACCACATATCGTACCAATGCATATTCCATGCCTTTTGCCCCTTTTACTGGAGTCAACCATCATTATCAGTTGATTCAGTTTGGTTGCGCATTGTTGCTTGATGAGACAGAAGATACATTCATATGGCTATTTAAGGCCTGGCTTGCAGCCATGGGTGGTCGTGCGCCAACTGCAATCATCACTGACCAGGATAGAGCGATGACTGTAGCCATTGCCAAAGTGTTTCCTAATACTCGCCATCGCATCGTCTTTGGCATATTATGCAGAAATTCCAAGAGAAGATGTCATTTACCAAATTTGAGACATTGGTAACCGAGTTGAAGAACACTATTTCTTTTCAGATAGGATTGTTGATTTTGAGAGAAGATGGTGTACAATCATTGAGAAGTATGAGTTGTCCGAAAATCCTTGGTTGACAGAGATATATTCAATGCGGAGAAATGGGTTCCTTGTTATCTCGCTGGCACCTTTTTGCTGGTATGCACACGATCGGGTCGAAGTGAATCGATGAATGCTCATTATGACCGGTTTGTCAATTCGACGACCACGCTTTATGCAGTTTGTACATGGTAATGAGAAGTCTTTGGCTTTGCTTGCTAGGAAAGAAAGAGATTTCGATTACCGCGACCGAAAGCATAGTTCACGGATTGTGCCTAACGATGCTTTCCTCCTTATGCATGCCGCCGAAGGTCTATAATGATCTCAATATTCAATAAATTTAAAGAGCAACTAGAAAAGGCAAAGATGGAGTACAAAATTAATGGGGAACAGATTGATAGGTATGGAACCGAAGCTACATGGTGAAATGGAGAGACCACCAAGAATTCGGTTTGGAGAGTGAGTTTCGATAGAGGAACCTTAGAGGGAGATCGAATGCAAGTACTTTCAGTTTATGGGTTTGCTTTGTGGTCATATCTTAAAGGTTTTTATGCGCTACGAGATTGAAGAGATTCCAAACCATTTTAGATTGACGCAGTGGATGCAAAAGGCTAACACTTATAGAGCGGAGTTTGATACTGGATTTGTGGTCGAGAATGTCTCAAATGAACCTTTGAGAGTGGCTCATTCTATCAAGGTTGCTTCTCAAGTGGCTTACGATGCGTCGCATACTTTTGAGGGTTATTCATATTTTATTGAAAAGATTGGTGAAATGGCTATTGAAATTTCAAAGTTTAATGAGACTTCCTACAAAGGAGACGAAAAGTTGCGAGCCTCCATTAAGCAGAGCCTTCGATACCTTCGTTAATACATCACGTTTTTTTATTTGAATGTTTAATTTGATATAAATTTAGTGTTTAATTCGGTGTTTAATTTGATATAAATATTTATTTTAATTCGGTCTTTATTTCAGCTATTGATTTTGAATCCCAACATTTCTCAAACAAAAGGGAGGGGGAAGAAGAAAGCGGATAGATGGAAATCCCCCAAAGAGATAGCCCTAAACAATTCAGGAAGAAAGTGTCACGGATGTGACAGATTGCTAACCATGACTCGAGAAATTGTCAGGAGAAAAATAATATGTAATCCGGGTCGATTGTAAGTATAGCTTTATTCAAAACTCTTTGATTCTAAATGTTCACTAGTTCTAATGATATTTTATCTGCGCGTCATGGACTTCATTGATGTCCGGACTTGTTAAGAGTGGTTTAGATATGGCAGCCTTGTTAGAGTTTTATCAAGTGTTGTTAAGTTGAACTGGTCGAGGGTTGTGTTCTATTGCATCATTATGTCCATTAGATAGTATCTAATGTTGTGCGCTAGGCTCTAGATAGGAAACATCATAATGATAGACCGGTGCTTTTTTGATAACTTCTTTCTCCCTTTTTTTATTTTCAAAGTTCAATATTGCTGGTTTAGGTTACATTTGGGGAGTTTAATTAGACCGAAGTTCTAATCTCATTGATGTTGTAGAAAAAAAGAAGTATGGCTCAAGGAGAAATGGAGAATCTGGAGGCAAAGCTTTGCTTTAGGTAAAAATATCGCCTACTCATCTTTTCGTTTTGCAGCCCCTCGACTTTGCATCGGTCGATCTTGATCTTTTCATCATTCTCTCAGGGTTATGTTTTCGATCGCTACAGTTCCAATAAGATGCCACAGATATCACTACCACCTTGACTATGCACCATTCAAGAAAGGCCAAAATTGAGTTATTAGCTACAACGGAGAAATTGTCGTGGAAAGAGCGAGAGAAGAAGCGAAGTGTTGAAAGAAGGTGGAGAAGTTGAAGAGAGCTGAAACTTGGAGTGAAAGGCTTGAACAAGCCAAAGCTAGGTCTTGGCAGGCTATACTTGTTGCTAATTCATTTCGATGTGCTTAAATGTTGTAATACGTAACAATAATATTTGGGATTGCATAAAGCATTTTGATGTGCTTATTATAAATGTTACTGTTGTTACACAAGCGCGCCCACTTGCAATTTTGTTCCGTAAGTTGATATAATGTATTGATGCAGATACTATACCACCAGTATAATGCCAACGTTTGTCAACAACAAATTTACCTCAACTCATATGATCATCAATCAACATCAACACAAACAAACCAAACTGATAAATTGCCAAAACATCAACATCAACGATATGGACTTTAGTATGGCCATATCGTTTGATTTGAACTTGGATAAAAAAAATGGCGGTCCTGTTTGGACTTAGTCCCAACGGTGTGGGCCACACCGTTTGGTACTAAGGCCAAACGGTATGGCCATGCCGTTTGGGGACTAAGTCCAAACAGACACACCATTTTTTTTCAAGTTCAAAGTCCAAACGATATGGCCACACCGTTGGGCTTAGTCCCAAACGGTGGCTATGCCGTTTGGAACTAAGTCCAAACGGTGTGGCCATATCCTTTGGATTTGAACTTGGATAAAAAAATGGTGTGTCTGTTTGGACTTTGTCCCAAACGGCATGGCCACACCGTTTGGCCTTAGTACCAAACGGTGTGGCCATGCCGTTGGGGACTAAAACAAACGGTGGGCATGCCGTTTGGGGACAAAGTCCAAACAGACACACCATTTTTTTTTCAAGTTCAAATCCAAAGGATATGGCCACACCGCTTGACTTAGTTCCAAACGGCATGGCCACACCGTTTGAGACTAAGTCAAACGGTATGTATGGCCATATCGTTTGGACTTTGAACTTGCAAAAATGGCGCGGTCTGTTTGGACTTTGTCCCAAACGGCATGGCCACACCGTTGGACTTAGTCCCCAATGACATGGCCACACCGTTTGGTACTAAGGCCAAACGGTGTGGCCATGCCATTTTGGGACAAAGTCCAAACAGACATTACGCCATTTTTATTCAAGTTCAAATCCAAAGGATACGGCCACACCGTTTGGACTTAGTCCAACGGTGTGGCCATGCCGTTGGAACTAAGTCCAAACGGTGTGGCCATATCCTTTGGATTTGAACTTGGATAAAAACGGGTGTGTCTGTTTGGACTTTGTCCCAAACGGCATGGCCACACCGTTTGGCCTTAGTACCAAACGGGTGGCCATGCCGCTTTGGGACTAAGTCCAAACGGTGTGGTGGCATGCCGTTTGGGACAAAGTCCAAACAGACACGCCATTTTTTTGCAAGTTCAAATCCAAAGGATATGGCCACACCGTTTGGACTTAGTTCCAAACGACATGGCTGCACCGTTTGGGACTAAGTCCAAACGGTATGGCCATATCGTTTGGACTTTGAACTTGCAAAAAAATGGCGTGTCTGTTTGGACTTTGTCCCAAACGGCATGGCCACACCATTGGACTTAGTCCCAAACGGCATGGCCACACCGTTTGGTACTAATACCAAACGGTGTGGCCATGCCGTTTGGGACTAAGTCCAAACAGACACGCCATGCCGTTTGGGACAAAGTCCAAACAGACACGCCATTTTTTTTGCAAGTTCAAATCCAAACGATATGGCCACACCGTTTAAGAGGCAAAAAAACAGATCTTTTGTGTTTTGGCAAAAACATTGCGTACTGCATTAGATTTTTGTGTTTTGGTAAATAACATTGGGATTTTTGTGTTCTGCATTAGATTATTAATAGAGATACTTCGCTGTGACAAATTAAAATGCGCAAATTGTCGGAGAGCACAAGAAGAGCCATTGAATGGATATAAAATGAGATCTAAGCAAAGCACATACGCAAGAGCCCCGGTAAGTAGTATAACTGATTTTACTCCAATCGACAGCCAGACGTCCTATTAAAATCAATGCCTGCTAATAGCATAAACATAACCAAAGGCAATGTGACATGAAATACATGAAACCCTAGGATCTTAGGTGAACATGAAAAGAATGACAAGTCCAAAGCAAGATCACTATCATTTCATATTTCAACAATGTGACACCATGTGAAATACATTGTGCAATATTTTGAACATAAAGCTAAGTTGCTACATATCAAAAACTTGCACTTACAAAAGAGTCCTAACATAACATTTTTTGACTACAAAGAGATTTCCAATCTAACTTTCTCGACTTTAGTTGTATATCTAACTCTTTGTTCTTTATCTCCTTCCCCGCAAAAAAAAAAAATTGAATAAACAGATCACCAAGCAAAGTTAAATCAAACCGCTTTATTAAGGTCCCATGAAAAAAACTAACCTCTCCACTTGCTTCCTCATGTTCACCATCTTCCGCCACCACCATTTGCCTAATTACCCCAATAAAAACACATGAATCAAGATAAATACTACCACATATGTCAAATCCAACACCAAATCTAGAAACCTCATTGATTGGAAAACTCTTGAACTTAAGTCATGATCAACTCTCAAAAGAACAAAGAAAGACAAATGCCAATAAACACTCCCCCGCATCATCTCAACTAACACAAACTGAAAAAAAAGCAAAACCCGTGATCATCTCAAATGCCAATAAACACTCCCCTCGATCATCTCAACTAACACAAACTGAAAAGTAAAGCAAAACCAAAGATCATCTCAAATGCCAATAAACACACTCCCCGCATCATCTCAACTAACACAAACAAACCATTTCCATTTCCAACACTCGTCCCAACACAAGATAAAAGGAGATAAACTAACCAAACTAACCACTAAACCCTAAACTAACCAAACTCAACATACCTAAATCCTATGCTCCTTCACGATATCGTCCGCCAATGAACTTGCACGGGTCAAATTGTATGCCTCCATGAACTCGTTTCAGGTATCGTCACGGAATCGCAGTCCCACCCAATTGCGGGCCTTGATTGAGCAAGCGAGAAATTTCATCGACGACGGGTCTTTGTCAAAATTAAAACAAAAACTACATTAGTATATACATTTATATTTATAAAATACCAAAAAAACAAAAAAAAAATTAACGTTGTAAGATATTAACTCACCAGATTATGATATGGAAGACTCGTAGGGAGTAGTGACTAAGATGATCAGGCGGTTTATCATTCGAATATGACTATTATTTTCGTATTCAACTCATGTATCTCGCTAACACACTCCCATGGATAAGACGGAATGGGTCCTCGTTGTTCAAGTTGAATCAAGTGATTCTCGCCAATTACTCCAAAGAGGGAAGACGCAATATTAAATTTCACATCATACCCCGCGTCCGAAGTAGTTCGGCCGAGGTCTTTGGTTTTGGGGATATGAGGGTACAAACCGCATATGACCCTAACTCGACGACACAACCCTCGAACATTGTAATCGCTTTCGACATTATCAAGAAAGCATATAAATCCCTCGAAAAATGCTATTTCATCCACCGCCGTGTAGCTCGGACTTCAACATAGGGATACCATTCAACTGTCAAATAGCATATGATCGAGGAAATTAATCATTAATCACATACTAATAATATCAATTAATAAATAAAACTATTTACATACAAAAATGCTTACATCGGTACAAGTCATATTATCAATGGTGGCTCGGGTATACTTCAATGCAACTTGTTTGTTGTGCTAGCATAAAAGATCGAAAGTAATCGAAGTACCTATGAGCATCGGACATGCTCAAATGATAGTCCTCATTTGGGTATGGCTCGAACACGGGAAATACTCATAAATCCATGCCTACATTAATATAGACACCGAAGTTAATATTGTAATAGATAGATAAAATTGACATTGAAAAAAAAAACAAAAAACTAATAATTGTAGGAGAGTGAAATAGCTGAAACACCCTTCACCTTGGCACTTGTGGCAGTCCAAGACCCCTGTACAAGTAAGCCAGTAAGGCTGCACCCCATGTGTAGTCTCTGATCTCGGCAAATTTCGAAAGCAGTCTCAGATAACAAACGAGAACTGCAGTTCCAGACGTGTCGGTGAAGGCGGTACATCCAAAGAAAAATAACATATAAGCTCTCACAAAGAAACCGCACTCTTTTTGGGTTGACGCTTCTTCACAACAACCCCATTTTCATCACGTAAATCTTCTTCATCCGTTACCTTCCCAAAGAACCGCTTCATCAAGAAATCCATCCTAACTTTGGAAGTGAACTTATTGGATTTCATCTCTCCGTGATCTATCTTATCCATGGGTATGCCAAGATTTTGTGGAGGAGTCTTTTGTTCTGTTCCAAAGGTCAAATCGGTGTCCCTACCACCGCTTTGCCTCGATCGGAACTCCTAAGAGTTGGGAAACATCGCCCAACGTGATTGTCATCTCTCCCCACGACATATGAAACGTGTTGGTCTCGGATGCCACCTCTCCACAAATGCAGAGACCAACACGGGATCCCCGATGCTGTATACACCTAAGACCCGAGCACATAAGCCGGTCCTTTGAAGCTCCACGTGAAAAGTAGAAGCGGTCCAACACTCTCCGATGATATCCCATTGTACCAACTTGTTTAGGTGCCCATGGCACTTCAACACCCCCGCCCGCCTAAAACAACAAAAACTTAGTATTAATGTATGCACAAATTTCAGAATACAAAATTTAAATACTAATAGACACTATATGATAATATTACCTGCCCCTCCCAAACACATCAGCGAGCCACATGCACCGTGATAGTCATACAACAGATGTGACACACAAGGGCCACCTCCATAAACACCTCTCTTGAACTCCAAGTCATTGTTAGACTTTCCCACAATATTCACTTGGAGGTGCAGTACATGGACTTCCTCGCCATCCCATCCTCCTCCTCCTCCAGCGTCCTCTTCCTCGTCTCCTCCTCCGCATCATCATCAACACCCTCTTCTTCACTATCAACATGACTTAGAACTACACTCTTCCCACGATCTATATTTACGCCATCGCCATCTACATCTACATCTACATCTAAATAAATCTAAATCTACATCTACATCTACATCTACATCACTCGAACTGCCCCATTTCTTCTCTTTTGATTTCCTAACTCTACACCACTTACAACATTATTGGGATCATCCGCTTTCCGATCCCCTACTTAACCGATGCCGAAGTGGTTGTTCTCCTTCCTCTTTTTCTCGGGCTCCTCATCGCGAACCGAACTACTACTCCCCCACCTAACAACTTCTTAGCACCCGCGGAAAACACTTTTTTGCTGCATTCTTCACATTCACATTCTTTGTTCGAGGCATTGCTACAAAATAAATAGGAGTTAAAAACAAGACATTCAACTAATTCAAATTGTTGCAATACCAACGTGAAAAACAAAGAACTAAATAAGGCGGTGTGCATGCCAATCTATATCTAAGGTGTGCATGTATCTAGGCAAACTATACTCCTCTATTAAATCCCCCTCCACACACTAAAAAAACCCAATCTAATTCAAGCATAAATCGACTAGGAAAACTTTTTGAGAACGACTCATGTAAAACTTTAAAGCCGCCATGGAGATAATGAACATCGAAAAAAGAAGCACATTTGTAAAACGAAAATAGTCGACGCGGCATAAGAGAAAGACAATATAAGAGCTGAAGCTCGATGGGGAAAATGAAAGGGCCATAATCTCACGAGTGGAGGAACGAAGAAAGACCAACATCAAAGGTAGGGCTGGTCATGAGACTCGGTGCTCGGCTCGTTTTGAGATCGGCTCGTGCTTGCTCATGAAAAAATATGAGTCAAATATGAGCTTAGTTTTAGGGTCGTTTCGAGTTTCGAAGTTCGAAGCTCATCGAAGCTACTCGCTATTTTATTAATTTTTTTCTATATATCATTATATATCATATGTGATCCAGAAAAATACCCCAGCCCATAAACATATTAACCTACAATGTAAAACCAAAAAAAATAGCCGCGATTATCTCAAAAGTTAAAAACACATTCCAAAGCACCAAAATTTAATGGCGGTTCTCAAAAACCTTATAATTCAAACACCACCAACACCGCCTCAAAGCTAATCATTAATCAACTCATATCAAAACTAATGAACTTCAATTTCATCATTCTCATAGTTGTTTTATCCGGTAAATTTCACTTCTTTTCATATTCTTTTTGTAATTAAACTTTGTTACCATCACCACTTACAACTTCATTATGGTTTTTGTTATGTTAGGGTTTCTTAGATTGTGATTCGAACTAGAAATTCTGAATTGTATGTTTAATATTTGATATTTAGTTTAGTTCCATGTGTTTTTCTTGGTTTTATTTTCTCAAAATCTTATAATTTCAATGTTGGTTTTAACTAGATATGCTCGAGCAAATGGCTTCAAATACGATTTCCTCCTTCAACGGCTAGTAGCGTCATTGATGCCGAAAATGTTATTAACGTAAGTGGTGATGATGGAACTGATCATGTTGAATCTGCAAAGACTACAAACAAGAGGAAGACGTCGACAGCATGGGAAGATTTTTCAGAAGTAAATGAGGATGGACGAAAGATGGCTAAGTGTAACCATTGTTTTAAAAAGCTTGTTGTTGTTACAGGATCCACCACTAGCCTTCTTAGGCACCAAAAGACATGCGTGATTCAGAAAACTAGCAAGTCAGGTAACCTCTTTTAGTTTGTAAGCGTGTGAGTTGAAGTTTTACAACATCTAAACTTAAAAGAATTTCTTAGGCCATAAGCTCTTATTAAGGGGTGGGACTTTTTCACAGCCTTTAAAACTTTGTGGAATACTGCTGCTAGCAATCAAGGTATGTCATCAAGCATCAATAAACCAACTTTGAAAGCCCCGGGCGGCGAAGTTCAGTTATTTCGTGGAAGGCTTTACATGAACATGGCACCCACTAAGGCCACTATTGCTTTGAGAATGCATAAATGAAACCCAATGTGCCCCTTTATGCAAGAAGGAAGTGAAACTATTTCACATATCCTTTCTACTTGTTCATTCTCTAGCAGATTGTGGTATGCATCTCGATCATGCATCAAACCGCCTACTTGGACTTGAAGAGAATGGGTGGACTGGTGGTACTCGGTTCTAGGCCTTAAAAGCATGAAAAAGAGAGCTTTATCAAATATAAAGCTATTCGATCCGGGAAATAATGAGGCATAGAAATGATGTTGTCTTTGATCGATCTAAACTAAACCCTTTTGTGATCCTCGAGAACACTCGAATTATGTGGACGGATATTTAGAACTTTGGTGCAGGCAACGTATATAAACCTATTAAGAAATCTAATGGAGGTGTTGTAGGTTGGTGTCCTCTCATAATTCATTGGGTCAAAGTGCATTTTGATGCAGCAGCACTTCGGTTATCAATGGCAAGGGTAGTCTTGTTTGCTTTGTAGGCAGAGCGGAGGATGGCAGTTTGATAGCGGCTAGAGCTAAGCCTTTCTTAGTCAGATCTAGTGAGGAGCTTGAGTTGAAGGCTGCAGAATGGGTCTATAACAAGCAGATCCTTTTCATTATTTATTGTTGCCTTTCAACAATTTGTTTTCATGTCTAACCTCTTTTAGTTTGTACGCATGTGAGTTGAAGTTTTACAACATCTAAACTTAAAAGAATTTCTTAGGTAACGTTTATTTGATTTTGTAGCATATCAATTTTAGTAACTAGACATGTGATTAGCGTATTATTATTATTGTAGGTTTTCTTTTTGGGTGTGCCATAGTTGATACTCATGGTGGCAAAGGAGAAGTTAAAGTGTCATGGACTTGCAAAGAAAATGTAGAAGACAATTGAACCAAACAAGAGTGTTGCAGCCAATAAAGTTAGAAAATAGAGATATGGCAAAAGTGATTTTGTCATAATTTTGGCTATCTATTTTATAAGTGTTGGTATGTAATAGCTTTTTGTAATGTTTTTGGATGTTGATGGTAGTTTGGATGCGCTTCCTACATTGTGAAAACTGAAATGTAATACATTTTTTGGAATTTTTGTACTTAAATCATACAAAAATGGGGTTTATTCAACAATTTTGAGTATATATGCCACTGTTTCCAGATGCAAGCTCATGACCTACGAGTCTCAAGCTCGAGCAGTCGAGCTTCACTCGAGCTCGTTTTGTAAAACGAGTCGAGTCGAGTCGAGCTCGAGCTAATTATAATTCAAATCGAGTCGAGTTTGAGCACAAAGTGGAGCTCGACATTGAGTTTGACCTCGGCTCGAACTCGATCTCGAAAACTCACGAATCTGAGCATGCCAATACTCGGCTCGCTCGACTCGATGACCACCCCTAATAAAAGGGGAACAACTGTCGATACTCGATCTTAAGTCTCTAACTCAAAAACTAAATTGATTTATCAGTATACATTATTTTTATTTTTATTATTTTTGGGTAAATTTTATCAGTAATTCAGTATACATGAGTATGTACTGTTTTGCTATTGATGTTGTTCCAAAGGATGTGTAAGCTAATAAATCAAAGGAACACTTATATGAAGCTCAACAGCATAGAGTTACTCATGACTTTTGGCAAGGATGATCTACACATCGTGGTCTCGTGGAGATCGTCGTAGCAAAAACTTATTACTTACCTTGTTTTGACTCGAAGGTGTCAATTACTATTAACATGAATTCTATAAGAATTATCTGTACTTATATTATATATTTTTCTTGTAATAAAAGAACAGATTGGATGACATGGATTCTATAATAAAAGATACCATCTTGGCATCTTCCATATTCCAATCATTAACGACTTTTATAGAGTTCAACCACCAGTAACATAACTAGTTCAACTTTAGGATAAGTGAGAGCAAAAGTAAGAGTCAATTGAAGCTCCGCGATATCATTGTTTATTATATTTTTCTTAATAATCAGAAATTAGATGTTACTTGGGTTGTGACAAACCGCCTCCCGTCCACATTACATCCTTTCTTGTGAAGTGTGATGGAACACTACTAACAAAGTTCCCGGGGAAAGTGCAACATGAAAGCCCTATAACTTAATGGAGACTATGGGCACCTGTAAAGGGATTATGGGGATGGATGTGGATCTTACGGGCGTATCTATATATATCCGCTATACTTGCGAAAAATATAAATTTTGTTATACTCGAAATCTTGTGAAACTTGTGTTAGATGGATGACCACTAGCTAGGTTCAGCTTTATTTTGGTTTTCATGCATTCTTAACTTCATTTTAAGAATGGGTGATATCAACAGAATGGGTGATATCAACAGGGAAAGTACAAAATGGGTGTCTAGAATTCAAAAGAATTGAATCAAACATAACATTATATATAAAAAAAAAAAAAAAAAAAAAAAAAAAAGATAGAAAGATAGAACAGTTACCTGAAACAGAGCTATATTTTTATTTTGAATCAAGCAAGCAGTACTCCAGTCGATATGGCCTCGAATAAAAATCTAGTGATATCAACAGGAGAGACAATAAGTTCATAACTTCATTGTTTGATTTAATGATTTATTTATTTTGAACTTGGATAAACATAACATTGATGTCTCTGTCTCCATTTCTATAAATCAAAAAAATTAAAAATATAAATAACTTAAACAGTCAAAAATCCCAATGTACATAAACAGTGTAAATAACTTAAACATCAAAACTCTGACAGAGTTCACCGAATATGCTAGTTCACCGAACTCTGACAGAGTTCACCGAATATGCTAGTTCACCGAACTCTGACAGAGTTCAAAACTCTGATAGAATTCAAAACTCTGACAGAGTTCACCGAATATGCTAGTTCACCGAAGTCTGAAAGAGTTCAAAACTCTGATAGAGTTCACCGAACTCACTCGACAGAGTTCAAAACTCTGATAGAATTCAAAACTCTGACAGAGTTCACCGAATATGCTAGTTCACCGAACTCTAACAGAGTTCAAAACTCTGATAGAGTTTACCGAACTCTGACAGAGTTCAAAACTCTGATAGAGTTCACCGAACTCTGACAGAGTTCAAAACTCTGAAAGAGTTCACCGAACTCTGACAGAGTTCAAAACTCTGACAGAATTCAAAACTCTGACAGAGTTCACCGAATATGCTAGTTCACCGAACTCTGACAGAGTTCAAAACTCTGAAAGAGTTCAAAACTCTGATAGAGTTCACCGAACTCTGACAGAGTTCAAAACTCTGACAGAGTTCACCGAATATGCTAGTTCACCGAACTCTAACAGAGTTCAAAACTCTGATAGAGTTCACCGAATATGCTAGTTCACCGAACTCTGACAGAGTTCAAAACTCTGATAGAATTCAAAACTCTGACAGAGTTCACCGAATATGCTAGTTCACCGAACTCTGAAAGAGTTTAAAACTCTGATAGAGTTCACCGAACTCTAACAGAATTCAAAACTCTGACAGAGTTCAAAACTCTGATAGAGTTCACCGAACTCTGACAGAGTTCAAAACTTTTACAGAGTTCACCGAATATGCTAGTTCACCAAACTCTGATAGAGTTCACCGAACTCTGACAGAGTTCAAAACTCTGATAGAGTTCACCGAATATGCTACTTCACCGAACTCTGACAGAGTTCAAAACTCTTACAGAATACGGCATGAAGAATATTTTTTTCGGCAATTTAGGATTTTGATTGCATAGCAGAAAAGGTTTTCCCATCATAGATATATGATGAACGAAAGTTATCATGCTTATGTTGGTTGTCGTTCTATTAACTTTGGTGGTTGCCCAAAGCAAGCGTATGTCTCTCTTGAACATAGTGGATCCAATGGTCCGACACTCCGACTCTGAATTGTATATATGGTTCTACTTCTTTAGAACCCCAGTTTGCATACACGAGAACTGTCTAGAAGAGGAATCAACTCCAAGGGTACCTCTACCATGTTGTATGCTTACTGCTTAGGCACCAATCAAATGTGCCACATTTGCTACCATATAAGCATATAGGTAGATTGGCTGCAGTTTCTTTTCCTCATCGGCTGCTAATGTTCCTCAAAATCTTAGTTATTACTTACTACTACGGATTTTCACTATTGCAGTTTGATGGACAAATACTCGTCAAAATCATCTATCCGCTTAGTATACTCAACAGGAAAAAAAATGGTTACTCCAGCTCCTCAAAACAGACAAGTCTGAGTCGTACTTACAAGTTTACAAGGACTAAAATACTACAAGATACAACGCACTTTTTTCTGAACCAATTTATACAATGTACATCAAGTAACTAACCAATTTATACAAATACGATTTCAGGCCAAAGTAGAGAATAAAATGTGTTAATGGAAGCATACCTTAATTGGAACTCGAGAGAGAGTGAAGTTTAGAGAGCTCAAGTGGTCGTTAATGGCGATGGAAATATGTAATTACTATAGTCGATCCCTCTTTTTTTTTGCTAGATCTGTTTTTTTAGGTGGTCGTTAATGGCGATGGAATTGGGTTCTGATAAAGTCGATCCCTCTTTTTTTTTTGTTAGATCGGTTTTTTTTTTTCTTTTTTTGAGAAGATGATGAGGAAAATACGTTTTTACCTTCATTGAGATCTTCAGATCTTGAGGGCGAGATCCGATGGCTCAAGAGAAGAGTGAGATAAGAGTGTCACTATAAGAGTGGCACTCTAGACAAAACCATATATATATATATATATATATATATATATATATATATATATATATATATATATATATATATATAATAATTAATTAATTAATTAAATAAAACCGCCTAGTGCCTAGAAGGCCTAGGCGCTAGGCGCTCCCCTACCATACGACTACCGCCTAGCATTTTTGAGAACATTGATCAAGATAGTGTTATCTTCTCTAATGCCAATTTGGCCGAGATTTGTGTCAAAGGAACAAATTGATGCGGAATAAACGAGATTTAGAAGAAGAGATGTAGAGATCTTCAAAAGGGAGAATTGATTTAAGGAGGAAGAAGATTGAATAGAAGAATTGCAGAAGTTGAGGGAGAAAAGTATGTTAGGTTTTGGAGATTTGATAATTGATAATTCAATTCCTCAAACTAAACTACAATGGCCTCCTTATATAGATAAGCCTTACTTGGTAACCAAGAAACCTAAACTTCTATATCTAATCTACACTTCTAAAGCTAATTAAACTCTAAATAGAAAATACTAAATATTCTAAATTTCTAATAAATAATAATTCTAATCTGAAAATAATAATCTTAGCACAAAAGAAGGAATTATGGTAAGAAAGAGGAGCTAGTAATCTTACATCACAAATGGTCTCTTAACATCTACTTCAGCGGATAAAGAAGTTGATGGCCCAGAATCGAAGAAGTCAGGCGGAGATATGAAAGACTCAGTCCAAAGTGATGATACTTTGTCATTTGGAATATTTTTCAGAGGCAGGATGTACCAATATTAGTTGAGTTTATGCAAAAGTATTGGAAAAAAAATTCGTCATATCAATATCGATAATCTTCCAATCAAGCCTGTGAGTATCATCGATATTAATCATAGTACCATTGTATTTTCAACTTTTGGTTAAATAATACAAGATAAACTTGTTAATTTTTCCAGGTTATCCACCCTATTACCAAAAAAAATTCTTCTTGGACGAAAAGCATATGAAACAATTGAGCAATAACACTATTCTGTTTAATGATTTATTTGTTTGTTTAAAAGTTAAGTGTTAAGATCCTAACAAAATGAAATTAAAAGTTAACATTATTCTATTATTCTTTATAGTTGATTACTCTATTTAGTTGTTTATGAAATAATGTATGTAGGTCTCATATGAGGTGGTCATTAGGGTTTTTACGACTAATTTGGACAAGTTTTCCTCTTATTCATTAGCATCTTGAAGTGGACACGTCATTGTTCGACTAGAAAAATGGAAATCCACGCCCTATTTCTCTCTTTTCAATTGTTCGCCACATCTTTACCAAAAAAAAAAAAAAAAAAAAAAACTCCTCCGAGTTCTCCTCCATTCTACAATCGTCTCTCTCAAATAACCTTCGTCTAACAAAATAGGGTTCGACTAGATTCTCCTAAAACATTTTTGGAAGCAACAATCGAATAATAATGTTGAATTTTGCATTAGGTACGGGTTTTTCTTCTTCTTCTTTTCTTTTGTGGTCCTTGAGATAAATTTGATCGGCAAAGCCATTGTTAAATTCAAAATAACTGTTCGATCTAGAAGATGGCCCACTAAAACTAATCCTCCCATAGATGATTAAATTCAATCAATCACCACAGAATAATTGCAGCTCAAGTTTGCCCTTAAATCCAGCATAGTGTGTTTTGTTTGCTTTTTCTTTTTTCTTCTTTTGAAGATACCAATAGTTAAGATCTTTTGTTGTCATATAGGAAAAGGTCGAGTCAGGAACTCATGATACTGTCTTTGTTATTGTTTACATTGGGAAGTTAATTATGAAGTCTTGATCATGGTAAATGTTGATTAAGCAATTCACCATTCAACTCATTTCTCAGCCATGATTGAGGAAATCAAGTCACTTGATGAACTTGGCAATTATATAATGTCCACCCACAGTTTGTTGTTATTCAAATTTACTATGTTTTGGTCCTGAAACTACTCTTTCCATCCAAGGTATACATTCCTTAAACAAAGTTGATTCAATGGCCGCATTGGTCTTTTGCCTAAGTTATTATTATTATTTTTTTTGTATTACAAATTTAATGAGTTTAGTTGATGAGCAATAAGATACTTACCCTTTGATAAGTTTATAAAGTGATTATTCATACATTCAATTTGTTTGTCATTTGATTGAGGGATTTATATGATTCATGCACATTTGATTAATAAGTAGGGTGGCTTTTTGTTCATAGCTCGAGTTTGATTGAATAGCTTCAGATGAACTAAGTGATTGGCAAACGTTTAAATGCCTTATGAAAGCTTATATTGAACTCCAAATCTGAGGTGCATTGAAAGTTTGTATATGGTGAATTAGACGTGAGTGATGAACTGAAAAAGAATGCGACTAGAGTATTGTATGTCATAGTCATTCGCTTGAATTAGAGTCATTCTACGGCAGTGTGATTTTACAAAATAAAACTCCACTTTTGCAAAATATTTACCTTTGAACTGTGTTTTTTCTATGTTTTATGATATTTTCAAATTGAATAAGGAAACCAACAACAAACGTAGATTTCCTTTTAAGTTTCCCATTGCTCACAAGCGATAGTGGATGGTACATGATGCAATGCTAGAGAACTTGCAGAAGTTTTGAGTGGGATCGAAGGCAAGCTGAGAAAGGTAATTATACAGATTGGCACTGGAAGTTAGAGATCAAGGATCCATGCCTAAACACATACTTTGAGGATTTGGTAATAAGTGATAAAAGGAAACAGGGGAAGAACTGTATAAAAGAGAAAGCTATGTTCAAGTGTGAATGAATTGACTATAAAAGTGATTGAGGTAAAATTATTATATAAAGTTGTTTTTTTATCCAGATAATACTGAATTTTGTAATGGGTTTGTGTTGCAATTTCAAGGGTACCAAGGCAGTTACCAAGTTTACTAGCTCTTGATCATGTTGATGTTGTCAAAAAGTTTTGTAATTATTTTCTTAATCGTTTTGGTTTTCTCCCATCAAATCAAATATACACTTTGTTTCATTTCTGGGTTTTGTTATGTTTTGGGAATTTGTACCAAGAATGTTGTTTTGGTTTTTGTAAGCTTCCTTAGTTTGTTATTGCCCACCTATGCCTTATTTTTGTTGTTGTTTGTTGGCAGTGGCAGAGCCACATACAGGCTAGGTAGGGCGCAGGCCCCCCCCCTGAACTCGTAAAAAAAAAAAGTTTTAGTACTACACTCTACACAATAGGCCCTCAATGAAACAGTCCACACAATTGGACAAAGAAAAAACTAATTGTTTAGGCAAATTTGGTCCACACAATGTTTCTAGTTTCTTCACTCGACCAAAAATCAAAACAACGCAACGTCTTACACTCACCTTCTCAACTTTAACTTAGCAACTCTCTAAAACTACCCATTGGCCATTGATACAGGCGTACTACGTACATGATACATCACCTAATTAGTTAAACCCATGAATAATCTAAGGTTAGACATTTTAATACATTCAAACCCTCAATTTCTCTATGTAAAATTAAATTAAATTTAATTCCTAATTTATCATTTTTCGAAACTCAACTAGAGAATATGTTATTGCTTTATTTGTTTTTATTATTGATACAGGCGTACTACGTACATGATACATCACCTAATTAGTTAAACCCATGAATAATCTAAGGTTAGACATTTTAATACATTCAAACCCTCAATTTCTCTATGTAAAATTAAATTAAATTTAATTCCTAATTTATCATTTTTCGAAACTCAACTAGAGAATATGTTATTGCTTTATTTGTTTTTATTATTGATTATGTTTTGATAATGGGTTGTAACTTAATTTGTTTTGTAATTCAAATTTTTAGGGTTCTAAATTTTTAGTATAGTATTATAAAAAAAAATTTGGATAGTCTTTAAAATGGAAGAAAAGTTCATAGCAAGGGGACGATCACGACGTAATGCTGAAGATATGACAAATCTTCATTATTATCGTGTGGACTTATTCTACAAATGTATAAACTGGCAGCTTCGTGAGTTAAATGGTCGGTTTGACAAAGTGAATACAGAATTGCTTCTTATTTGTGTTGCTTGCTTGAATCCAAGTGATTTCTTCATTGCTTTTGATAAGAAGAGTTTAATACGTCTTGCTGAATTTTATCCTAGTGATTTTTCACCTATTGATCTCATGACCCTTCAAGATCAGCTAGATAATTATGTTGTCGATGTGTGCTCCAACTATCTATATTCACAGTTGAAAAGGATTAGTGAACTTGCTAAGAAGATGGTAGAGACGAAGAAAAATATTGTCTATCCACTAGTGTTCTTACTGATGACATTGTCACTAATTCTGTCTTTTGCTACCACCACTATAGAGAGAGCATTTTCTGCTATGCACATGATAAAAAATCGGTTACGCAACCGAATGAGAGATGAATGGTTGAACGATTGTTTGGTTACATACATAGAACGAGACATATTTGATAGCATTGATGATGAAGCAATCGTTCAACGCTTTCAAAAGATGGGTCATTCACATCGCCGAGGGCAGTTGTGAATTGTTAGGTTAGTAGAGGTGAAAAACGTTTTTATTTATTTATTTATTTTGCGTTTATACTATTTATATACAATCAATACTCATTTTCACGATCGTTTGTTGGGTGATCATTTCTAATACAAAGTATTGATTGTATAAGTTGTTACTGTTGTTACAGTTGTTCTTTTTTTACTTATTTGTCAACTTGTCTTTACTAGTGGTCGCACTAGGCCCCCCCTGGAAGAAATTCCTGGCTCTACCACTGTTTGTTGGGGTTAAGTTGTTCTTATATGGTGCTTTTGTTCATAGGGCTGGAGACATCCTTGGAAGGGTCATGGTGATCACGCACATGGGCATGGACATGGACTTGAGAAAGAGGTATGACATGACCATTGGTGCTTTGTCTAAGGTCATAATATGTGACCTCTAATGGGTTCAATTTCAAATGAGCATCTGTTGGTTCCATTATCAGAAAAATAAAACATGTCTATAGGGAGATTATATAGAAGAACTTCCATATACTAAGGCCAGGTTTGGTTTTTAGCTAAAATTTATCTTTTAGGGTATGCTTGATAAAAATTCCCGCTTGAAGGGCAAATATGTAAAAGGAAAACAATTTCCCACTTAAAAATTTGCCACAAACTACCTAGCAGGAAAATAGACTTTTGCCGCTGCTTGTTTCATCAACACAGGCAAATGTGGCAAATGTCATTTGGCGGTGCTTGATAACACAATTTTTGCCATCGGCAAATTCAGCAAATAAAATTTCTGATCAATTTCAACCCTAGTTTTGATCATTCGCTTCTCTCTGTCAATGTTAGCCCGCCTCAACTCTCTCTCCCTCTCTCAATTCTGGTAGAGTCTCTCTCTCTCAATCAAAATCATTGTTAACAATTTTCTTGAACCAGAAATTTAAGAAATTACCTAGCGAAATTCTTCTAAGAAGGTCAATTTTTTTGTGTGTTTAGTTAATCTTATTATTTTTTCTAGGTTGTAGTATTTGCTTCATTTCAGTGGAAATGAACTTGAGGCTTGAACTAGAGTGAAAGTTCGAACTTGAGGCTTTTAGTGGAAAATGAAACTTAAAATTTGTGAATTTTAGTTAAACTGCCAATGTCAAATTTTTGTTTTTGAATAAAGAAAAAATTGAGCTCTCTGTACTTACCTTTGTTCTAGAACTGCACGTTAGTATTACTCATTCAATTTGAATGAAAGTGAACAAATTGAGGCAAAAAGGTGCAAAATATGTTAATGTCCTTTATATTTAGCAAAGAGATCAACATGACAGATGGGTGGAGCTATTTTAGTACCTTTGTTCAAAATTTATGTTATAAAGAGATCAATATAGATCATTAGAGTTGTGGTGGGTTGGATTCACCATGACAGATTAGTGCTAAAGTTGGTTTTGTGTGCTTTTGCTTTCCAGGCATTGGGATTTGTTGTCAGTGTCTTAAGACATTACTTGGGAGGGAATAGATAATCAAATACCTAGCTTCGACGGTGTTGTTTCCTATTTGTTGGTGATTGGTTGTGCTGATTTAGAAAAAAAAAGAGCTGGTGCTTGGTGAGGACCTCCCTCACTTTGCATAGACTTCTACCCCAATCCTTATATAGGTTGTCCTGACCCAGACCGCCTGTGCGATGTATGTTCCGACTGATACACAGCCTAGGGAGGGTGAGTCTAACCAATTGTTATCCATTTATGTCTCTTGATTGATCTATGTATATGTAAGTATTGAGTTGATAGTAGTGAAGCATCTTTACTTTCATAAAGAAAAAAATATATAAAATGTATGTTAGCCATGGTAAGCGTATTTTTAGGGGAAGAAAAGATTTTGTCTTTGTTCTATTTTGTTCTTATGGGTTTGGCATGAACTTGAATAATATTTATATTTGTGGATCCACTAGGCTCAATATGTAAGAATTGTTTAGCTTTCGTATATTTTCTGCACTTTTGCATTGTTATATATGCAATATTCTACAACCAGTATCTCCTCTATGAGTAATAAAACTAATTGTAGAGTGGTATTTATTATAAATAAACCAATAAGCTTTGCTTTGACTGGACGTAGGCTAGCTGTAGCCTGACCTATCTTTGACTGAAATTTCTTGACTCTACGTTTAACTAAATTTTCTTGCTCTAATTCAATAAAATACTCGTGTTCTTTTTTTCCAATAATTACTCGAAAGTGTTGCTAAGGGTTCAGACATATGCTTGGAAATTCATGTTGTTACAACTTACAAGTGAATGCGTGACTAATTTGGATATAAGTTGGAATGTGTACGTAACTACTTTCTTAGGGAATGTCCACATGAGGCTTTCTACAAGTAAATTGTGTTCATGCAGTTAGAGCAATTACTGCGCTTTGCTGTGTAGATCGGTATGCATGTCTTCCATTTTTATTTTGTTTTCTATTTTTTTCTCATGACCTTTGTACAGTTTGTATCATGAAGACCTTGCTTAGCTTTGCTGCTATATGCACTAAACTCTACTTTATTGCTTTGTGAAAACCAGGTTAACATTGACTAATCAGAAGGTTCAACCAGGTTCTCATTGGTGCTACTTATGAGTTTAGTTGAAGAAGCTTAGAAAGTTGGTCATTAACAGGTTTCTTATGGGCCTTTTGGTTGCCAATATTAGACACCTGTTGAAGCTAGAAATAAAGAACAAGGGGGGTCGGCCCTTGCTTATATTTTTTGGAGAAAGAACCTGAGAGGGAAAAGGGAGAGAGAGAGAGACCCGAGTAACAAGAGAGAAAAATAGTAAGAGAGAGAGTAAGGGATTAGAGATTAGGACAGATTAGAGAGAAGATGGAAAGCGACCAAACTGTTTTCGACTTTGAAAGTTCGAAGCTTAGGAACGCGGGATTTGAATTCACTTGTAGGAATTGGTTTGCTTTTCGATTCAAGGTGCATAATCGTTTACTTTCCTTATTAAATCTTGGTGTATGGTAAATGTTTGGTGAATCATATGATATGGAGCTGTTAAAATTGTAGTTAAATAGACTTCTTTTAGAAAATCCTATTCAATTTGCATGCAATCTCTTATTGAAATTGGTGATTAAGTTGGAAGTTCAATAGTTTATAATGTAAAAGCCTATCAATTTCGTGTGGGTCATTTAATTGGAGCTTTTGATTGAATTGGACATTGTCATTCCCTATTTTTTGTCTTTTTCTTGTTGTAAATATATTGTGGATTAATGTGAGAAGACTTCAAAACAGTTTCGTATGATAAATTTGGATTTCCTTGTTTGGGGTCTCATGATGGATTTTAATATAAGAGGTTTCATCTTGGTACTGATTTGTTCATGTCTTGAGGAATTGAAGTTGATGGATATTTCAAATACCTTTGTTCTGATGTAGAGGTAAGATAGCTACTACCTCCTGTTTGTTATGGCCTATGTCCTACACATAAATAGATAGGTTCAATGAGACTTAAGTCCAATGCAGCAAGTCCTACACTATTTGAAGGTGTATGTGAAAGGTTAGGCACTCGATAAAATACACCGTCAGAAATCTGTCGTTTGAAAATCAGGATCTGCGTCAGTTTTGGAGCCACGTTTTCGCATAGTTTGGCTAAGATTCAAACCCATGCTAAAACATTGAAAAAGTAAGACCCGTGTGTCTGTTTTCCAACCCTTTTGGCCTCGACACATTCAGAATCATGTGGAGATAGATATGGTCTCTAAAAGTTTGGTTGGCAGAATACAGTGCGTCAGAAATTAGTTTCTGTGTACTGTGTTCGAGCCTAGTTTTAGCATATTTAGAACAAGATTGAGAATTTTTGTAAAACATAAAGAAGTAAGGTTTGTGTGCTATCTTTACAACGCAAAAAGCCTAGTTGCTTTTGGATATCTGTAGAAAGAGTTGTGCTATCCCGAAGATAGCCGTCAGAAATCTAGTTTGCTGAAAATCAGGATTATTACCGTTTTCAACATAAGTTTTCTTATAGAGTTGTGGTGGTGTGTAGTGTTGGTGGTGTAGATGTATGTTGCAGGTGGTGGTGCAGGTGTGGAATAAACGTACACACTTGCAATTAGGTCGAACACATACTTTCTATGAGGGAGTATCTGAAAAGGCAAGCAGGTGTGGAATAAACGTACATCCTTGCAATTAGGGAGATCTAAAAAGGCAAGCAGGGATGCAAGTGCTACTCAGTTGTCAACGGAGCATAATGCAAGTAATGAATCTGTCAAAGAGGAGCTGCGGATGCTGCATCCTGATGATTCACAGATTGTGGTTTTAAAACACAAAGTTTGGTGTGTAAAGGGTCTTATACAGGTGATGTTCTTTTATGATTACTCCTGATTTCTCTTTGATAATTCGCTCTAGCTTATGCCCATACTTAGGCCTCCTGAAAGATCCATTGGTGATGCTCATCTGAAGAAGGCAGAGTTCAACAGAGAGCCTTTGTTAGCGAAGTTTAGATTGCCTGAACCCTTCCATAAACCAATCCTTATTAGTTCTGAACCATCAACAGAGCACTGGGATTCTTGAGAAGTAATCCAAGTGACATCTGTAGTAAATTTCTGGTGGCTTGGGGACTCATTATGCTAATTGTTAATGTAATGTTTACAATATCATTTTACAGGTTTACATGGCAGATCTACTCTGAGAGATTGATGACACTGGCTGGGGTGTATGGCTTCTGGAAGTATGTCTCAAATCTCTAGCGTCGTGAGACTAGGCGTTATCTTGAGATTTTTTATGCACTGAAGTATTGCAAGCAGGTGCCTCCTTCATTTTAAATTTCCAAATTTCTAAAATTTGTTGGAACCTCCTACCCTATTATACTTTACCTAAGAGTTGCAGTTTATGATTTTAACTTGTTATAAATAACGCATTTCTCTCTTTCCTTCATCAGTTCCCTTGGCTATTGATGGGTAGGCTAAATCTTGATCTCACATGGTCAAGCAAAGCATGCTGTTTTTAGCAATAAATTTTTTGTTTGAGATTGAAAAGATGTCTCTTGTTTGTTTGCGGCTTTGATTCCAGTTTGCATAAAGAATTGGTGAATGCACTTAATTTCATTGTTTGGCTGAAGCTTTACTCTTTTTTTTTCGATAATGGCTGAAGCTTTACAATGCAAGTAATAAAAGGAAATTTCTTGTCATTTTTGTACTTGTTCGCTAGTCCAACAAATGAGCTCGTACAAAAATTGTTCAGCCACGTGCACTGACGGTGCCACCAAGGCACCAACAGTCAGGATCAATCTTTAGCCTATCATGGTTAATGATGCGTAAACTATATATGATATGTTTCTCTTGAGATTTTTCCCCTTACCTTGTTCTTATTCTCCAAAATGAAATTTGGAACTTTTCTTCAAAGATGCTCAGATGGCATATTATGTAGTACATTATACCATGAAATTTGCATTGAGTGATCCAGAGGTAATATGCAAGTGTCATGCCATGTTCGTAGAGAATGCAGTCCACTATGACTGCCCACTTCAATAGTTTACTTCATCCAATATCTACTATCAATTTTCTCTATATTAAAGCAGAATACATCTGATATGGACAGTCTCTATCCTAGGTGGCACTCTCCTAAGAGAGAGTGAAGCCACGTGGACACTTAATAATTATATCTTTGGGTATTTAGTTTTCTAATTAAACTAGAACTTATACTAAAAAAAATAGTAAACAAATATAAGTACAATTAGAAATCAATTCTAATTTTAATCAATTTAGACACATGCACGATCACCCCAAAAAATAGATTGATATTTACCCAAACCAATATATTGATTAATGTGAAGAAACCACAAAGTTAATGGATTTCTTCTTCGGCAAGTTTAGCGTACGTCATAGGAAGAGTTCAATTAATTGCATTAAGTGAAGGCATATCTTAAGTGAATATATCTTCAATTCAAAACTATCATGAAGTCCTCTTTGTTGAACACAAAAAATTACAAAATTTGAGGCAGACAACATATTTGATTTTTTGTTATAGTTACGTATTAATTATTCGGCCGTCTCTATACACTTTCTCCTTAAAATCTGGATTACTCTGACAGTTTTTGTTGTTGCAATCAATACCAAAAGAGCTCCAATCATAACAGATGATACAGCTAAACGCTGATTGCAAGTCAATGTTTGCTTATGGGCGGCGTTGTAGTGTTATAGAATTAATATTGTAATCAATAATATGAAAATGCCTTACCTTGATTTGCTATTTCAGATTATTTAGCTTGAATAAAGCAATAGACATTTACACTCTTTGGATTCATATTAAATTATTTTTGAGAACATGTGGCGTGTATGTAATAAATATTTCTTTTCAGAATTATAAGAAAAAATTGTGAGATGTAGCAAATTAAAAGTTGTGTTTCTTTTCAGTTTTTACTGAAAGAGAGCTTCGTTCCTACTAATGTAATTTGAAAATTCTATGGGATTCTATGTAATTAATAGAACAATTTATACGAGTTATTTCTTTGAGTTATTTCTTTGGCACTGTTTCTCAATTGTCGTCTGACATATTCATTACATGCATAAATTATTACTCATGGATGAATATCTTTATAATATCAAGCAATTACTCTTTAATTATTGGTTTAAGATTACGTTGTGATTATCCAAGACGACATTGGCTAATAATTTGTATAACCATCGCTTTGACTATGGAATGTAAGAAAAACAAAATTCATGTAGGTATAATCCCCACATTTTGAAATGTAATATGACTCAAGTCAGATATAATGGATAAACATTAGTAATTATGGATCAAGAAGTATTTTTGAATGTTTGATTCTTGATAGAGTAACTAAAGAAGACCCTTCTACTCAAATATCCATTACTCGAGGAAATAGGTCAGTTTGGCTTGCTCAAAAAGGATCTTCTTATTATGCATTATTATGCATAATTATGCTCAAAAAGGATCTTCTTATTATGCTCAAAAAGTAACTAAAGAAGACCCTTCTTATTATGCATTATTATGCATAAAATCTATAAAGATTCAAAATATATGTTTGCAAAATTTGTATAACAGGAATGAAGACATGAGTTATCAAAAATTTGTCTAACACACAAATTATCAAAAAGAGTCCGGCCGGGTCAAAAATCTTGTCTATATACTAAAGCAGAGACCTCTAATGGAGGATTTTCTCTCTCTTATATATGTGGCACTATAATATGAGAGTTAGTTTTCTCTCTCTCCTATGTGGCACTCTAATATGAAATATAGTATTTTCTAATAGCCTACAATCCCACGTATATGGAACATCTTTGGAAAGTTTGAGTGTATTTCTAATTCTTATATTTGGAGAGTTGAGTGTATTTCCAATTCTTATATATTTGATTAAATAAAAAAAATTGCTAAAAAATAAGTGATTTGTAAAAGGTAATTTCCTATTACGAATCAAACACTTTTAGTGTTCCAATTCTTATATATTTGATCAAATAAATAAAATTGCTAAAAAATATGTGATTTGTAGAAACTAATTATCTATTACAAATCATACAATTTAGTGTCTATGATAAAGCACCGACTTATTTAGAATATATCCTTAATACGGCCTCAAAACATAGTTAAAAACAAGGCTAAATCTATGGTGCGCGAGATGTATGGTGCGCCATTACATACCAAGGGGTGCGTGTGTATTTAATGGCAAAGTACTGATCCAAAGGCCCAATATTACCTGCGCACCATACGACCTGCGCATTGAAGACATGCTCTAAAAACAATTATACAAAAAATAACATTACAAAATATATAATAGAAAATGAAAAAAAAATAAAATAACGACAAAGCAATAATTAATGACAAATAATTTTAAAAAATATATAATACTGAATGAAACTAACGTCAAAAAACAATTAATGGGGAACCGAAAACTGGATGCAAATACATTGAACTAACCTCAAATAATATTTAACGGGAAATCGGAAACTGGATGCAAATGCAAGCATTAAACTAATCTTAAAAAGTAATTAATAGAAAATTAGAATATGGATACAACTGCATTAGACTAACCTCAAAGTATAATTAACGGAAAATCAAAACTTCAAACTAACATAAAAAAATAATTGTTTGAAAATAAAAAACTGGATGCAAATGTATTGAGCTAACCCTCAAAGATTAAATTAACGGAAAATCAGAAACTAGATGCAACTGCATTGAACTAACCACAAAGAAAAATTAATTATAAATTGGAAACATGATGCAAATGCGTGGAACTAATCTTAAAAAATAATTAACGGGAAATCGGAAACCGGATGCAACTGCACTGAACTAATCTCAAAAAATAAACTGGATGCAAATGCATTAAACTAACCTCAAGAAATAATTAATGGAAAATCGGAAACTGGATGCAAATTCATTAAACTAACCTCAAACAATAATTAACGGGAAATCGGAAACTAGATACACATGCAACTTTATCAAATAATAAACGAGAAATCGAAAACTGTATGCAAATGCATTAAACTAATCTCATAGAATAATTAACAGGAAATCAGAAACTGGATGCAAATGTATTGAGCTGACCTCAAAGAACAATTAATAGGAAATTGGAAATTGGAAATTGGATGCAAATGTATTGAATTAACCGAAAAGAATAATTAACGAGAAATTAGAAACTGGATGCAACTGCATTGAACTGATCTCAAAAAATAAATAATGGGAATTGGAAATTGGATGCAACTGTATTGAACTAACCTCAAACTATAAATAACGGAAAATCAGAAACTGGATACAAATGCATTGAACTAACCTCAAAACATAGTTGGGTTATATGTTGTGGGAATGTCTTGATAAGTATAGTTTTGCATTTAAAATAGTGTTTATCTTATCTCTTTCCATATGATTGGGAGCTCCTTGCTATTCAAGTAGCTTCAATATATATGAACTTCACCTTATTAGGCAATTTCACAAAACTTCAATCAAACTTCTTTTAATAAGCAACAAAATGAAGTTGAAGGGTTTTGTCAAAAGTGAGTTCTTTTTTTTTAATGGAGAGTGAGGTTTTCAAGTTATAAGAAATTTGGTTGAGTGATCAATATAATATTAATATATAATAGTTCTGCATATTTGCAAATATTTTTCAGAATAATTAATATAACAACACCTGTTCGTAGATAATCTTTGAAGATTCAACGTAGTGAGTCATGCATAATTTAAAGAATAATTAATGGAAAATCGGGAACTGGATAATCTTCGATGATGCCACATAGTAAATCAACACTACCAAAAAAGTGACTTTTAGCCTCGGACATATTGCCGCGGCTAGGGGTTTGGTGGCTATATCTTACTTGTTGCCACGACAAACTAAATATGTGGCAAGAAGTACCTTTTTGCCTCGTGATTATCCTTTTGTTGCAAAAGGTGCATTTTTTGCAACCGTTTCAATGTGGTCGTGGCTTTAAGTCAGACCTTTTCAGAGTTTAACAAATTTTTGGCGTGGTTTTAATTAAGTGTTTGGCGTCGATGGCTGCAAAAAGGCTATTTAAAACATTAAATAATTATTTTTATTAAAAAAAAATCAGAAAATAGAAAATAGATAGCGTTCCCGCGGTTATTTCGCTCGTTTATTTTGGTGAAAGTTTGAATCTCAAATAACAAAAAGAGAAACCGAAAACCCAAATACTTTTTGCCGCACCATTCCCTTCTTCTTCACCGCCAGTTGCTGTCTTCTTCTTCACCGCCAGTTGCTGCCTTCTTTTTGCCACCGCCAGTTGCTGCCTTCTTCTTCACCGGTTGCCTTCTTCTTCTTCTTCACTGCTTCTGCCTCCTCCATTGCTTACTTTACCTTCAGGTAATCCATTATCTTCTTCCCCACGTTTTATTTTAGAGATTTGTTTAAGAAATCGTATATTTTTTTTTGTGATTTGAAGCAGTTCATTATTTTATTTAAATCTAAATATCGTAAGAATATTTGATCAATTGATTCGACTTTTCTATTGTTAGAATATTGTATATATATATGAGGTTTTAATCCAATTTACGTTATTTTTGGATAAAAAGTTCGACTTTTCAAATTTAAAGCTTTAGCTTTCCTCGTATTGAGTTCTAGTTATGTTTTCATGGCTATTGTTTTCTTCCATTATGTGAGACCAATATTTGGTGGTAAATCCCACATTTGGACAGTTAATATGGCCTTGTCACAGTCTTTTTTTTTATTGGTTCTCCTATGTTATGTTAGGATATGTTAGTGAATATATTAATTTTTGAACTTGATGTAGGATATGATATTCTTGCTGAACAAGATTGTCTTATTTTTTTTTATGTAGTTGTAGTTCAGTTTTTAAATGGATAAAAGTTGGATGGATCCGACTCTAGGAAGATGCAGTCGTAAGTATATACTTGGTTGTGAGAAATTTATCGAGTTTGCTTGGAATAATCGAATTAAGGAACTTGGTGGTGAGATTTACTGCCCATGTGTAGGATGCCTTAATCTAATGTTATTGCCTAAACATATAGTGGAACATCATATAAAGAATCGTGGTATACTACGGAGTTATGTCCGTTGGACAAAGCATGGGGAGAGTGTGGAGGTAAATACCGAGTCTAATCAGGGTGATGATATGCATACAATGTTGCAAGATGCATTAGGATTTCAAAACATGGTTGGTATAGACAATGACATACCACCTAGTTCGAATACAAATGAGTCTAGTTCCAGTGACACTCGAACGGATGAGCCAAATGAAGAAGCACATAAGTTTTACAAGTTGTTGAAGGAAGCAGACACACCCTTGTACCCTGGCTGTACTAAGAGTTCAAAATTGTCTTTTCTAGTACGATTGCTTCATGTAAAGTGTCTTAACGGCTAGAGTAATCATTCGTTTGACATGTTGCTTGAGGTATTAAATGATTCACTTCCAAATGACATCAATATGCCCAAGAATCATTATGAATAAAAAAAACAACTTCGGGATCTTAGGATGGAGTGCATTAAGATAGACGCATGTCCTAATGATTGTATGTTGTATTGGAAGGATAATAAACCAGTCATGGACAAGGATAACTGTGATGTATGTGGTGAGTCAAGATGGATCACGACTTCGAGTGTCTGAGAAAATAGAGTTAGTTCATCTACAAAACCTAAGAAAAAAAGGTGCTAAGGTTTTGCGATTCTTTCCTATAAAGCCAAGACTCCAAAGATTATTTATGTGCTCAAAAACTTCTAAAGATATGAGATGGCATCTTTGATGATCGCATTTAAAGATGGTGCTTTGAGGCATCCCGGTGACTCAAGGAATGGAAAAGCTTAGACCAAAGATATCCTTCATTTGGTTTAGAATCTCATGAATGTCGGACTTCGGAATGGCTAGTGATGGCTTCAATCCTTTTGGTAGTCTTAGTTCTATTCATAGCACTTGGCTCGTTATTCTAGTTCTGTATAATCTACCGCCTTGGATGTGTATGAAACAACCTTTTCTCATCATGTCATTGCTAATTCCTGGCCCTAGCAGTCCTGGAAATAACATTAACGTGTACTTGCAGCCATTGATTGATGAGTTAAAGGAGTTGTGGGAGAAGGGAGTTGAGACGTATGATGCCTCTTCAAAACAGAATTTTAAAATGCATGCAGCTGTTTTGTGGACTATTAATGACTTCCCAGCATTTGCTAATTTGTCCGGATGGAGCACTAAAGGACAACTTGCCTGTCCCTCTTGCCATGAGAAAACTTGCTCAAAATGGTTGCAAAATGGGAAAAAGTTCTGTTATATGGGAAGTCGTAAATTCCTGCCACTTGATCATAGATATCGAAAGAATAAGAGTTCTTTTGATAACAAGACAGAAATGGGAGTTGCCCCAAGCCCCTTTACTGGAAGTGATGTACTTGCTCAATTAGATGGATTCGACCAAATCACATTTGGTAAGGTGAATAGTGATAAGGTTATTGGACAAAAGAGAAGTCGAGAGGATAATTCTTTGCCACACAATTGGAAGAAGATTAGTGTATTTTTTGAGCTCCCATATTGGAAATACCTTTGTTTACTCCATAATCTAGATGTCATGCACATTGAAAAGAACAACGGTGAAAGTTGGCTTGGGACATCGCTGAATTTAGAGAAGAAATCAAAGGATAACCTGAAGTCAAGACAAGATTTGGTGTTAATGGGTATCGAAAAGTCACTTCATCCGATAGCTAAAGAGGGTAACAAATACTATATCCCCCCGCTCCCTTTACCTTGTCCTTGACGAGAAGAGGAAGCTTTGTCAATTCTTGAAAGGTATTAAAGTTCGGATAATTTTTCATCAAATATATCGGCGTCATGTTCAAAGGGTGAAAGAATGCAAAATACCGGCCTAAAAAGCCATGATTGGCATGTTCTAGTGCAAAGAAGCGCTTCCGGTTGCAATACGTGGAATCTTACCTAAGGAAGTTACATTAGTTCTTGTTGAACTCTCTAATTTCTACAAGCGGTTGTGTTCAAAAAGTATTATGGGTTTGCGAGTTGGAACGTCTTGAGTACCAGATTGTCACACTATGCAAAATGGAAATGATATTTCCTCCATCATTTTTGATGTTATGGTGCACTTGCCTATTCATTTAGCTGGTCAAGCTAAGCTCGGTGGACAGTGTACTATCGATGGATGTACCCAATCGAAAGGTCGTAAGTAAAGTAAAGATAATAGTAATGGTTACTTTTGTTTTATATTTTGTTAAAATTTGAACTTAAATTTTGTCATCTTTTATATTTATTCGGTACTTGTACACTTTGAAGAAGTATGTTAAGTAATAAGAGTAGACCGAGGGATCCATTGCCGAAGGGTATCTTGCTGATGAATGCTTGACTTTCTGCTCAAGATACTTAGATGATGGGATGGAGACTAAGTTCAACCAGACAGGGAGGAATGAAGAGTTTCGAGTTGTTGGATTGGATGGACAATTTTCTATTTTTTCAGGATACAGTCGTGCTTTAGGGAAAGGAACGTTTAGGACTTTAACAGACGATGAGTGGGAACAAGCTCGTTTGTATGTGCTAATCAATTGTGAGGAAGTGGTACCATTTATTGAGTAAGTCCACTTTATTGAAATTGTGCCTTAGTTAAAAGAAATATTATTTATAAACCTATGTCGTAAATGCAATAATGTTTTGTACAGGAAACACAAACAAGTAATTAGGGATGAGCTCGGGCGGCGGGCAAGTGCTAGGAATGTGGACCGTATTCATAATGAACGGTTTGGTAAATGGTTTGAAAACCAAGTAAGTGTTAATTGTATGCAGTTAGATTATGTATATCAGTTTATGTACTCTATTTACTTTTTTCCAAAGTAGTTTTGTAGATAGCAATATGATTTCACAGTTTAGTAACATGCCTCAAGAAGGATTCTACTTGTTTTATTTATATTTATGTTTAGCTGATTTAGGGATATTTAGAGGATGTTTAGTACAGTTTAGATTTAGTTTCTTATTTAGGGATGTTTGTTCTACTTGGAATTTAGCTGCAGGTTCCTAGAGCATTGGTAATTAGTCTATCCAACACAAAGAACAAGGAAAAAATAGGAAGATGTTAGTAAATCTCTCTCCCCCTCCCTCCTGCATTAGTTGTTTCCTTTTCTTTTGGGTCCTGGAGAGTGGAAGACAGAGAATGTCTCTCTGCATTACCGAGTAATTAGTTGTAATAGCTCTTTTTCTTTTTGCTTGAGTATATCTTGATCTAATGTCGATCTACTATAATGGCTTTACTTGATCTAGTTGTGTTATCAATAGTGGTAAAGTTATTAGGGCTATTCAAAATTTCAAACCTTATAATAATTACTCATGTACAACAATTTATATTCTGCTTCAGATAGAGTGTTCTGAGGTCTGAGCCTCAAACCTTGTAATAAAAGTCCAATATTCTGCCATATTGTTTGTTGCAAAAGAAGCCATTTTTTTGTCTTCTTTCTTTTTGATTGGAGCTACTTGCTACTGATTGCTTATGTTTACTGAAGTTTAACATTATTTTTTTTCTCCTTATCTGAATAGGTCCAGCAAATGAAAAAGGATGGGGAGTTGGTCAGCGAGCAACTTCAGAGTTTAGCATATGGTCCTAGTCGATTTGCTTCTTGTTTCAAGGGCTGTATTGCAAATGGATACAGATTTCACACAAAAGCTCGTGAGTCACGAAGGAAAACTCAGAATAGTGGAGTTTTTGTATCGGCAGAAACGTTAAGCTTTATGCGAAAAGACATGAACCCAGTGACCGGTAGTGTGGGTTATTATGGTGTGTTGAATGACATAGTTGAGTTGCGTTATTGCAAGGAGAATAGAGTGTTTCTGTTCAAGTGTGATTGGTGGGATGTTATGACTTGCGCAGGAATGAAAATAGATGAATATGGGTTCACTACTGTGAACTTTACACGAACCTTAGCTACGAGTGAACCGTTTATTTTAGCATCTCAAGCTGAACAAGTTTTTATCTCCAAGATAATTTGGATGATAATTGGCGAGTTGTGTTAAAGACGCTTCCAAGGGACTTGTATGATATGGGTTCAGTAGTTGAGTCGACTGAAGATAACACGTCTTGCATGCAGCAAGATGTGGATAACATAGTTGACAGCACACACGACATTAACGGTTGGACTAGGAGTGAGATTGATGGAGTAGAAGTTGTTGCGGATACTATTGATGAAGATATCATTGACGGTGTCGAATGTGATGAAGACTTCATCAATGATAGTGATTGTGATGAAGACATTGATAGTGATTGTGATGATGACAATGACAGTGACAATGATTATATGTAGTTTTTTGTGCTATTTTTTTTTGTGGGAACAAACTCATTTTTTGTGCTGTTTTTTTTTTGTGGGAACAAACTCATTTTTGTGCTATTTTTTTTTTTTTTATGTTTTGGGAGTGGTTATTATCTAGTGTCTTCCTTGATGGATTTACTTGATGAATTGCTTTATGTGACGATTTAGACAGGTGCAATGGTCAAACGATTTCGAGAGGATCCTAATGGTGACGAGAGCGGTAAGTTTAACTAAACATTCTAGTTCATTATTGTCTTATGTTTAATTAATGAAGCTTTGGGCTTGTGTACAGCTGGAAAGTGGGTAAGGGGCACTTCTACCCTTCCTAAGGTATTTGACCAACCAAATGGCTCAAAGTTGGAATTGGTATGGAAAGGCGGACAACCCGTGGGACCGGAAACATCCAAGCTTGTTCTCTGAATCTCTTGGAGTATTAATGGCAACGTCACGTCGATTTGATTGGACAAAAAATTGGGAGCTCCAAGATGTAGGCGACAAAGAGTGGTTATGGGATAACATTAAGGTATGGACATTTGGATCTGCACACACTTGCACTAATTTAAAAAAATTGTCTATTTCATTTCTTAGTAGATTTTTTTGTCTCTCGTTTTAGGATAAATGGGAACTTGATGAGACCCGGAAGGAGCCCACTTTGGCTCTGATTTCCGGGGACGAATTCAGAAACAAAAAGAGTAAATGGAAAAGGAACTTTTATACCCGCTATGCCACATATGAAGAACGTATAAGCCATAGGCCAGAGCAACTATCGCAACAGGAGTGGGTTCAACTTATGGAGTTTTGGGATACTCCGTAGCATCAAGTAAGAAAAAGTGTAATGTTTAGCTTAAGTATTTTTATAGGGTACAATACTAACTAGGAGATCTTTTTGTATAGGCAATTTCTAAACGTAACAGGGCTAACCGTGCTAAGCAAATAGCGAAGCATGCTGCTGGAAGAATAAGTTTTCCCCAGTTTGAAGAGATAATGGTACATATGCTTATTATTTTTATTTTCCTACTGCGGCATTGAATTTGACTAGTGATTAACAATTAATAAATTTCTTTATATTTGGTTAGAGTCAGGAGGCTGGAGCACTCCATTCCCTAGGAGATCTTTTTGTGAGGACTCACACAAGTTCACAAACGCATGACGCTCTTGATGATCAATCAAGAGAATACATTGTATGTAACAATTTCATCTTAGTAATAGCTTCAGTTTAAATATCATACTCGGCTGTATTTAATATCCTGTGTGTAATTTTTTTTTTGGAATACGAAGCACAAAATGAAAGACCTAGCAGGTATAGATGAACATGGGACACAACTACCTCTCTCAGATGAGATCTATAGGGAAGTGATGCCTCCAGAGCGGCATGGACGTGTGAGGTTGAAGGGACGAGGTGTAACCCCAACCAGCTACTTTGGCTCCCGACTATCTTCAGACAATCGTGTGAATGACCTGGAAAGCCAGTTGGCTGAAATGCAAAGAGTAGCACAAGAGAAGGAGGAGGAAAGACGACTTGAGATTGAAGAGATTAAGAGGCAAGCACAAGAGAAAGATGAGCAAAGGCGACATGAAATAGATGAGATGAAGAGGCAGTTGGATGCACGAGATGCGGACATGGAAACACGACTTATGCAAAAGGTGGCTAATTTTGCCCAAATGGTATCACGTACGTACGTAAACATGCTTAGTTTCTTGTCTATGAATGTTCTTTTTCTTTATAATCTGAGCTGGTCTCTTAGAGTCTGTAGTTATCTTCACCCTGTTAAAAAACCTTCCTGGATGCATATCAAGTACTTGCAACTTTGAGTCAATACCCTGCAACCTGGTTTGGTTTGCATTCAAGTCCAATATACACACAAAAAGACAATTGTAGTATATGGATTTTAAAGTTGTTTTGTTGATGATTTGAACCGATTGCTCTAAATAGAATTGAGCACCCAAGTTAAAGAGAACTGCTGGTGAAGGTGAGAACCAAATGGAGAAATAAATAAGTGAAAAAATAGGGAAAGCAAGACAACCACAAATGAGTAAACAAGCAAAAGAAAAGCAAGTAAGTTGGTTGAAAAAATAAAGAGAAACTTGGGAAGAGAAAATAAAAAAAATAAAGTTGTGCACCTCTAGTAGTTTAAAAAAAAACTGATACTAGATCCTTGAACATCAGTCTTGATGTACTAGCATGGAGGAGCACTGGTTGGAGATTCTGAGGGAGACCTGTCTTTGGAATAATTGAGGGTAGGTTTTCAAAACAGGCTATGTTGGGACTGTAAGTCCAGAACCCAGTAACTTGAATTGAGTTTTATTTCACAACCCCCTTCTGACAACTTGGATAGTGTTTTAGCCAGGAGACACAAGGATGATCATAGATTTGATTGTGGGTAGTTGATAGTGTAAGATAGCAGGTATTGCTCTGCTTATACTTACCTTATATTACTTATGCAAAAAGGAAAGTTGCTTCACACATTATTAATGTGGTTTAAAATCAATTACAATAATGATAAGTATGTATGCGATGATCTAGACTAGTAAAGACTATGTATACCTATTCACATAAGTAACTTATATCAGTTTTACTATTAACCATGTGCCGTGGTGTCCATGTCTAGAGCAAGCTAGAGTTCCTATTTTATCGTTACAAGGGTTGGTTAAGCATTTCCTTTGGGTACTCTATTGGAAAACATAATTGTGCCCTACGGACCTTGACCTAATTAGTGTTAGTTTAGTTTAGTTTGTTGTTGTTGTTGTTGTTGTGTGTGTGTGTGTGTGTGTGTGTGTGTTTTTTTTCCTTAAGTATAATTAATACATACAAATACACGAAATATTACTGGTTTGAAATACTATGATGGCCTAATAGTTTCTTATAGGAAACAAACCTATTATTGTTGGCTTTTGTTGTTTGTTTTTCTTTCTACATACATTGTGGTTATTATGTTATAATAGTGTAACTACTTAAGCATTCTATAATAGCTTGAGCTCAGGTTCTTACCGTCCCACGAGTGTTGTTACAGGACATAGATCTTCTTAGAGCAAGAGTGGGTATACACTAAAAAAAGGATTAATTATTGGGGATGACGGATACATGTCTTGTGTGTGTGTGTGTGTGTGTGTGTGTGTGTGTGTGTGTGTGTGTGTGTGTGTGTGTGTGTGGGAGGGATGAGACAACAAGAAGAAATTTGAAGAAAGTGGTACAGGGGAACATGTTTCATCAATTTAACATAAATTTTGTCAACAAGAGAGTAGCTGATACACTCTCGGAAATCATTCATGGCCGCTGATGAGGGTCTGTGGTTACAATGAGAAGTCTCTTGGTTCGCATCCATGAAGGTATCTCCATCCAGTTCTGGGTCATCATTCTTGTCATCATCTCCTAAGTCAGCCCACCTGAGTGGTGTAGTAGTATTAGGATCCGGAGGTCTCTCTTCTAAATTGGAATCCTTGTTTATTCCTTTTAACATATTGAAGACCTTATCTGCCTCAGAATCCGCTAGTCTTTTTCTGGGGGAGATTTCTGAGCTATTGGAACAAGGACTGCCACCACCTACTGAAGTGCTCAGAGTTGTAGTCAGCCAAATGTTACTTTCGGTGTTCCTCTCTACTGGATTTATCTGTTGCTCATTCATTTCAGAGTTGGTCACCGCCAGTTGCTGCCTCTAACTGTGCATTGCCCTCCGTAGGATTCTTATCGACAACCTCATGTTGCTGTTGAGGTCCACTGGCTCTCTCCCCTGCTGTTTCCCCAGCTTGCATTGGTAAAGCCTCATGTCCATCCTCATATACCCCATTCTCCACAGGTGGTGTTATGACATTATTGTCGACAATGTTAAGTATCTTTTCGACCTCCAAACCCTCGAATCTGTTCTGTACCGTGAGCTCTTTTGGTATCTCTGAAGGCTTAGCCCTCCATTCTCCTTGTTTGTTCATATCTGCCTGATAAGGAGATTTCCCCTTATTCTTCCTAGTTCTATGGCCAGCCTTATCACCTCGGCCTGCTTGATCCCTCACAACCTCTTTATCTCGTTTCTCATTTCCAATATTACTTTGCAAATCTCCCTTTAGCTTTCTACATTCTGTGACAAGATGTCTGACAATTTTGCAATGATTGCAGAATTTTGGCAGTTTCCCAACCTCAACCGTTTGCCAGAACTGAAAATAGGATGTAGGATGTAGAAGATAAGAAAGCTTTGTCTAAGAACTTTTTAACTAAAAGCGGCAAAGTTTTTGAGCCAGGATCATAACCATGACTTATGTTATATCGCACCCACTTGCCCAACCCTTGGTCCCCATTATCGCACTTTCTCAATAGGTTAGTTGGTTTTAACTGTCTTGGATGGCTAGTGAGATCTTTCTTTGAGCCTCAATAAACCCATTTTTCTGGATTGAAGTTTGATTACTCCTACTCAATTGGGAAGAGGTGCTAGAGCAGGGTTGTGCTTGAAGCGCTATCGCAGATCTCGTTTAAGCTACTACTTGGCTTTCTTCTTGAAGAAAATGATGACCCAATTTCAATAACATCGAGAAGCCAGGATCTTAACCGGGCATATCGGGAACAAAACTGGTCTTGTAAAACTCTCGTCGTAGAGTCTTTGACTTCTAGATATTCCCTGTGCCACACATATATCTGTTGCCATGATGCCTTTAAAATATAGTAAGCTATTGTTACGTTCTTGATTGAGACTAGTTGACTATGATATTTGTCTTGGTGCTTTTATAGAAGTATTTTTTATATTCTCGTGGTGTAGTCGGGGAATTGTGGGGAACGGATCAACACCGGGATCTTAGATTAAATTGATATGGAGTAATGAATGCATTTGGAGGGCATCTTGCTATGTAATTATTATTATGGTATTTTAGCTCTGAGGATAGTTATCGATTTCAAAAGCTCATCTGCTCGCCGCTGTGATAAGATAATAATCTCAGATTTAGAGGCAGGTTGTTCCTTGTATATAGACTCACTTATGCCCCTTCTCTGCGATGGGCATTACAACACTTGCACTTAGGATCCGGGAAGGTAAGAGAAGTAGAAGATGAAAGGGAACTTCTGTTTAGTATGTTATTTTTGTTGGACTCAAGCATCGGTGCATTTGTTCTTGAAGTCGAAGCTCAATCTTGCAATCCGGTGTTGTTCAAAACAATATTGTGTTATGCTTGGGCAGTTTTATTGTGTTATGTCTTCTTGTTTTGGTTACAGTAGTTTCATTACATTTGGCGCCTAGGAAAGAAATGCAGAACTTCGGAAGGTCTAGTGAGTTTGCGGATGCGTCGGTGTAATCTTCAATATGTCCATGCTAAGTTTTTACCTGCGGTAGAGCAATACTAAGTTACTAACCCTTGCAAATACGCAAATGCATCCACCGTTCGTGCTAGTCGCCAAGTATTAGAAACTAGACTTAAGGGTGCATTGGATGGTGGGCTTGACATTCCTCACAGTGACAAGAGATTTGCTGGATTTAAGAAAGAGAATAAGCAGTTGGATGCGGGGTTCACCGAAATTATGTCTATGGTGGCCATGTTGCCGCTTATATGATGACGCTTAATAGAGGATGAGCGAGAAGTACGGACCCATTTTCTCGAAAGTACATCAAGAAAGGCATTGAAGCTGATGGGATAGAAGAACTGTACAGAAAGGTACATGCTGGTATTCGTGCTAATCTAACAACATAGAAATCGGAGAAAGAGGCTCCGAAGGCATACAAGAGGTTCAACTTGAAGAAGCTGACATATGATGAGAGGAGACCTTCGGATCGAAGCCACTGACTGATTGTCAAGCCCGCTCTTCTTCTTCACGGGGAGGGAAGTGTTTAATACTGGGCTGCGTGCATTACCTTCTTGTGAGATCGTAGGATCGAAGAAGCAAGAAGTTTATTCAACCCGAGACATCTACTTTCTTTGCTGAATGGACATTTGTTTTGAAAGCACCTATGTTTATCAAACCCCGTCTTTTTTGGGTAGAAAGCGATTTGACTTATTAGCGGCTGGCATGAAACAAATCTCGGTGATCGATGTCTCAATGCCCAATTCGCTGTACACGGAGCATCAATTTGTCAAAACAGATCTTAGAGAAAAAGCATTCAACGGGATCCATACTTGAAGTGGAATCAAGATAGATCGAGTACATCCCAGAAAGAAAGGGATTGAATGCGTTGAACTCTCTGCGAGGGAGCAGATGATGATGAGAATGATGATTAGAGATAGTTCACGATCCATTATGCATTTTTGTCGTTTTTGTTTCTTGTCAAGAGTTTCCGTGGGACCTTTTTCTCTTATGCTCTCTAGATTTGCTATGTTTTCAGTTATCTACTATTTTATAGTTTTGGATATTTACAACTTGAAAAGGTAAACTTTGAGGGATTTACTTTGAAGTGCGGTTATCAATTGATTAACAGAGAGAATAATAGGACAATGGGGACTAATGATGTGGTAATAAGAGTCAAGCTAAGGTTGATAAATAAGTTAAAATAACTCCTGTGCTGAAAATGTTTTCCCAAGAGAATATGAAAGTCGTTGATGCTACCCCTTGCCCCGCCACCCGAAGTCTCTCTAAAAGAATCTCGAAGGCCAAAATTGTTTGATGCCACTAGTGCCCTTGGGCTGTAAGTGTCTCCTATTAGTTTATTACATTCTAACTAGATGGCCAATAGCAACAGAGTTCAGTGATCGAAGGGCCAACACATGTGAATTCCTTGCTTACTTTAGGAATCTTTTTAGTTTTTTGCAGAATTCCAGTGCTCCTTTAAGTTACGTGATTTCAGCAACCTCCCCTTCGATGTATCATATTTAAGCATCAATTCGGACATTGATTTGTATCTCTCTCTTGGTGTATCGAATAAATCTTGAAGTCATAAAGTTCATGATCTGCTTCTGCGGGGGTATATCTTTGCATGCTTGTCCCTACTCAAAGTTTTGTTCATCAATTGACCTATCTTATTGAAAAAAACTTCGTAATTTGAGAAGTTATTGGGTAGATCGATTAATAAGTAGGCATTGTTTGCAATGTCCGGGTTGATCTTGGTTTTAAGAAAGGGGATGGAGCAATACTTTTATTATAGTTTACAATAATACAAAGAAGCAAAGTAATATATATTCTTTTACTGAAATGATCACCTTTATAACTGATACAGAGACTGATAATGAGATTGGGTAGCCTCCTAAGTTTTGTTTCGATTTGAAAGTGTTTTGGCTAAAGAAGAAGTTTGATCTTTTTTTGTATAAATTACCTTTTTGTTTTTCATTTACGGAAGTCGCATGCAAAAAGAGTATCTTGTTTCATTTGCGGTGATTATTTGTGTAGTATCTTGTTTTCAACTACTTAAAGTAGAATAACTGATGGGGTTTAAGGCCGATTATTGGGTATTGTCAACTACGTCATAATCCATGTGTTTGCTACATTATAATATTATCTATCTGTATTATTCAGTTTCTAATAATGGAATTGCATCTACATCTATTCTGTTTTGTCTAGAATCTAGAATTCTAGATATGTTACAAGTAGTGATCGGTCTTGACTTGTTCTTTTTTCCTTTGGGCAGGTGAGAAAAAAAGGGCAGGGAGTGGCTATCATCCTTGGTCTTTCGGGTCTTAGGTATGAAATAGCTACAAAACTTATAGTGAACATTTTGGTTTATAGAGTCGACACTAATGAAGCATATGCTAAGCTTGGTAGATGACTAAACACTGTTAGAGTGATAAACCTTTAATTATTGTCTTCGGTTTATGTCTTTCTTGTTATTTCTAAACTTTTTTTGTTGTTTGTTTACGCAGAAAATAAATGCACAACGATGGCTTATTGTACATGCATGATTGATTCCGAAACTTCATAGTTTTTGCGATTTTGGCGCTAATAGGCGGAATATGGTACTATTAAGCATTATCGTCTTGTTGAATTTTGAACTTTCATCACAAGAATTTTTGTGTAGATAGTTTGATACTTTTGTTTGTGTGATACGAAATACTTCGAAAGATGGATAGTTATTTCTCTTATTTTTTGGTAGTGATTGGAATTGGTTTATGTAGCTTCCATGTGAAATGAAATTTCACTTTAGATTCTCATTCATAGCTCTATGTGGTTTTAGTACACAAATTATTATTATTATTATTATTATTATTATATATACAACACTTTTTGCCACGGCCATTTGCTATAAAAAAAAAACCCAAAAGTAATGTTTTGCCGCGGCCATTTGCTGCAAAAAAAAAAACAAAAAATAATGTCTTGCCGCGGCCATTTGTTGCAAAAAAAAAAAATACCAAAAGAATGTCTTGCCACGGCAATTTGCTGCAAAAAAAAACAAAAAATAATGTCTTGCCACGGCCATTTGTTGCAAAAAAAAAAAAACCAAAAGAATGTCTTGCCACGGCCATTTGCTGCAAAAAAGAACAAAAAATAATGGCGGGAGAAACATTTATTGCCACGACTTGTGGCAATAAATACTTTTTGCAGCGATCGTGTCTGTGACAAAAAGAAATTAATTTATTTTGACAATTAAATTAATTCAAATAAAAAACAATGTTTTGCCACGACATGGTCGCGGCTAAATGTTCACTCTCTTGTAGCGGTGGCAAAAGTCGTGGCAACAAACTTCTTTCCACACCCTTTTTTGCCTCGAGCGAGGCTAAAAGTTTTTTCGTGGCAAAACACATGTTGCCACGAATTTTGGGCTTTTTGCCACCACAACTGACCGTGGCAAAAAACCATATTTTGCAAGCATAATTTACTTTTTATGTCATGTTTGCAAGGACACTATAGATGGATCAGTAGAAGTTGGTATTACACACCACATTGGATAATTAAAAGGAAATCGGAAACTAGATTCAAATACATAACTGAGCTCAAAGAGTAATTAACGGGAAATCGGAAACTTTATGCAAATGCAATAAACTAAACTAAAAAAGTAATTAACTAGAAATTGAAAACTGGATGCAATTGCATTAAACTAACGTCAGATAATAACTAACGGGAAATTAGAAATTTGATGCAAATTCTTAAAAAATATTTAATGGGAATCGAAAACAGTATGCAAATACATAAAACAAACTTCAAATAATAATTAATGGGAAACTGGAAATTAGATGCAAATGCATTGAACTAAACTCAAAAAATAATTAATAGAAAATCAAAAACCGAATGCAACTGCATTGAACTAACCTTATGGAATAATTGGTTGGAAATCGGAAACTAAATACAAATACACTAAAATAATCTCAAAGAATAATTAACGGGAAATCAGAAACTGAATATAATTGCATCGAACTAACCTCAAAGTATAAATAATAAGAATCTAGATGCAGATGTATTGAACTAACCTTAAAGAGTTATTAACGGGAAATCGGAAACTGGATCCAAATGCAATGAACTAATAATCTCAAAGACTAATTAACGAAACATTGAAAAATGGATGAAACTGTACTAAACTAACCTAAATGAATAATTAACGGGAAATTATAAATTTGATGTAACTGCATTGAACTAACTTAAAAAAATAATTAACGGAAAATCGGAAACTTGATGTAAATACATTGAACTAACCTCAAAGAACAATTAACATAAATTTGGAAATTGGATGCAACTGCATTGAATTAACCTCAAAGAATAATTAACGAAAAACCAAAAACTGGATGCAACTGTATTAAACTAAAATCAGATATTAACTAACGGGAAATCAGAAATTGGATGCAAATGCATTGAAATAACCTCAAAAAATAGTTAACTGGAAATTGGAAGTCGGATGTAACTGCATCGCATTGACCTCAAAGTATAAATGTCTATTTTTTTAGCCTTCTCACATGAGTAATTACGAGTAATTAGGAACCCAAAACGAAAGTGAGTTTATAAAAACAGACTCTTATATATATGTATGCAAATTGTATAGAAATTGTAAACTATCGAACTAACCTAGAAAAACAATTAATGGGAAATCAGAAATCAGAAACTAGATGCAGATGTATTGAACTAACCTCAAAAAGTAATTAATGGGAGATTGGAACATGGATGCAAATGCAATGAACTAATCTCAAATACAAATTAACGAAACATCGAAAACTTGATGCAACTGTACTAAATTAAAGTGGATGCAATTGCACTGAACTAACCTCAAATAATAATTAACGAAAAATCAGAAACTTGATGCAACTGCATTGAACTAACCTCAAAGAATAATTAATGAAAAATTAGAAACTGGATGCAACGTACTACATTAAACTAACTTCAAAGAATAATTAATGGAAAATCAGAAACTTGATGCAAATGCATTGAACTAATAACCCTAAAACATATTTGTATTATATGTATGGGGAATAAATGTCTCGACAAATATAATTTTGCATTTTAAGTAGTGTTTATCATAGTTCTTATATTGTGATTGGGAATGCATTGCTATTCAAATAGCTTCAATATTATTTTCGCCACATTGGGTATTCTTACAAAACTTCAATCAAACTTCTATTGTTAAACCTAACAATAAAAAGAAGTCGATAAGTTTTACCAAGGTTTGATGCTTCATTTTTATAGAGAGTGGTGCAAAAAATTTAAATGAGTAATTAATATAATTTTCATATCTCATAGCTATGCATAGTTGCTAATATTTTTTAGAATAATTTAATATAACGACACCCGTTCGCAGGACACGTTCATGTGATAAATCTTTTCAAGTGGGAGTAGTGTATTTTTTGAGGATATGGAAACAATCAATCTATTTTAGTGATTTGTACACATTAGTATGTAAGCCGAGCGGTGATGATTTACCGCTAAATCACCATAAATCTAATAAAACTATTATACAAGCTAGATCGAGTTTAAGATAATTTCATTTGAAAATTACGGATTAATATCCTAAACCACAAAGTGAAGATGCTATCTCAATTTGATCCCTTAGTTTCCAAGTACTTATGCACCATAATCGCTGCTCATTAACGTATTTCAGTTTATTTTCAATAAAAAAAATATTCTTATTTGAAAATTTGCCGCTAAATCACCATAAATCTAATAAAACTATTATATATGCTAGATCGAGTTTAAGATAATTCTATTTGAAAGTTACGGATTAATATCCTAAACGACAAAGTGAATAGGCCATCTCAATTTGATCCCTTAGTTTCCAAGTACTTATGCACCATAATCGCTGCTCATTAACGTATTTTAGTTTATTTTCAATAAAAATACATTCTGATTCGAAAATTTGTCGCTAAATCACCATAAATCTAAGAAAAATATTAAACAAGCTAGATCGAGTTTAAGATAATTCTATTTGAAAATTATGGATTAATATCCTAAACCACAAAGTGAAGAGACTATCTCAATTTGATCCCTTAGTTCCCAAGTACTTATGCATCATAATCGCTGCTCATTAACGTATTTCGGTTTATTTTCAATAAAAATATATTCTGATTCAAAAATTTGTGTGAGACATTTTATAAAGCATTTTTAGCACACAAAATATTTAATAGATCCCAGGCGTATGCCCGGGTCCAAAATATAGTTCTATACTATGGCCAGGTATAACAGTTGCCATACAAACCTGTTGAGCATTTTAGGTTCCTAAAAAATCTAGCAGTTTGCATACATGTTTGTTAAGGATGCATGATAAGGAATGACTTCCGCTTAGTAGTGACCTAGTGTACGTCAAGTTAAACATTCAACAAACTAGACAGAGAGACAAGTTCCTAAGAATTCTCGGTTCTTGACAATGCGTATATGAAATATACTTTCTGACTTATCTTCAACTTCAAAGTCACACCGGTCTCCTTCTTGAATACATGCTGCATTCTCCTCTCTCAATCATGTGAGCCTACCTATTTTTCTTTCCATTTTGTGTTTTCTCTTCTAAAAATATTATGACAGGTTTCCTGGAAACTCTTGTTCAAGTGAAAGGATGAAAGTTCAATCCCAACTTTGCTGTCATTTGTTAACTGCAACACTTTAGCAATATGTGGATAATCATTGGTAAGATCTTACTAGTCGAAGCACCTATCAAGCCATTGACTCTTCCCCTGTTCAAGATAAAATCTTGGTGAAATATGCTTCCTTACCTGCAAAACTGATGCAAAATATTCGAATACTCAAGTAACCACAAAAAACTTGTCTATAAGTTGTTTTTTGAGCTAGCAAAATTTCCTAGACAGTGTAGGACTTCCATAATTCACACTAACATTGAGCTGAAAAAGCTATTATCGTCTTCGACTCTGGGGTTTCAAAACTAAACAAACATAGTATTTAAATCATCTTACGTACTTTTCTAATTAATTTCCTTTTCCTTTGTGTGTGTTAACTAATAAAAAACTACTCAACACCTTGACCATCTCAATCGGCATTAATTCTAAGAATAACAAAAAAGTTAACAACATATAATCAAACAAAGTAAATGCAAAGAAAAGTTACTACCATAGTCGCATTCTGATACTCCTTAAACAAAGACACAGAAGGAAACCTCCCCGACAAATTATGCCTCACTCTCCGAACAACCATCTTATTATTAATAATATTCTCGCTCGTTCTTGCAATCTTCATAGAACGTTGATTAATTGAAGATGATTTTTGTACAATGGAATATTAGTCCTAACTTGTTTTTCTTTATTACGTTTATTGAGTTTTGTGGTTTGGAATAATGGTCTGGTGATTTTAATGTGGCGAGTGGTTTACGTGATTTTGAGGATGACGTGGAATCAAATTTTCAATTTTAGGTTCAAGTGCTCACTTGCTGGAGAGGGAGAGATAGAGATCACACTTGAGTGAGAGAGGGGAAGAGAATAGAGAAGGTAGGGATCAATTTGGGTTGAAGCTAGTGGGAAAATCTTGATCGATTTTCCTCAGGCAAAATATATCCACCCCCAACTTGGATATATTTTTCCTGCATCAAGTGGGAAAACTTGGTCACGTGATGAGTTTGCGAAATTCTAAAATGGTACCCTGTTAAATGGGAAAATGTGGGTTTGACAGCGGAAAAATTAGTTATCAAGCATACCCTTATTTTTTGTTTTTTCAGACTTCCGACTGAATTTTGGATTTTCTAAAAACTGCAAGTAGTGGTTGTATCTAAAGCTGCAGCAGTGCGTGTTTCTTCTTTGTATTAATAATTAATGTGATCTTGGACCTATGGTTTCTTTTTATCATAATAAACTTGGTTACAAACCTGAAGCTTTATTTGATTTTCATGAACCACGTCCAACTTTGTGATTTAGTATACAATATCTGTCTTGCATTATGATATAGACACACATTGAATGAATTAAAGCATTTATTCTTTTATATGCATGGGGGTATGCACTGTTCATTCTATGTGCTACTAGAATATGATCTAGAGTGAGACTACATTATGATATTTAAGGTTGTAAATAATAATTGAACAACACGGCCTACGAATTAGTTTTCCTAAGCTATATAATGGGAGTGTTGGACCAAAACAAATGTTTTTCTATAAATTTGCTTTGGCAGGTCTTCAATTGCTTTGGCCAATATTCCGGTCTGCCTTTTGAAGCCTTCCAACTCTACATGGCCTATGTGGAAAATGCATTCATGAGATTCATGGTGATCATGTTGGGGAATAACGATTCCAATCGATCCCCACTACACAGATAACTTGTAATATGAACACACTATTACTCCAGACAAATTCTAAATATCCACTACAACCAACCTAGCATGCCCAACTCTCTAAACAACTATTAACAACAAATAATAATGCAAATAAAATATAAAGCATATATACCACAATACAAAGATGTACCGTGGTTTGGCCAATGATGCCTACTTCTACAATAGCTAATCCTTTTATAACGTGGGAAAGAATATTATAATCACTCCTCTCAAGTCTCTTCACCTTACTGGATCACTCATCTCTCTTTACAGACTTTTTTCTCTGCAAAGGTTTTCTCTCAATCTTGATTGCTCTCAAAATTGGGTTTCAATTTCGTGACTTCTTGTGTTGGTTTTTTTTCCCAAAGCCTTGTTTTTGGGATCCTTATTTGCGGTTACTGTAGATAGAAACTGTGAAAAATAGACATGGGCGCGGGCGTGCTCTCGGCAAGGCCAATTTCGAGCGCACGCCCTCAAATGCCTGTTTCGTTTTCCAGTAACAAGGGCGCGGGCACGCCTTGGGCTTAGACCAATCTTCACGCGCACGCTTAGACCTCTTCACGCGAATAGAACTGATTTCTCTCCTCTTCCTCATTCTCATGTGAGGGATAACTCCAACAGATCAGTCCGTGACTCGGAACTCCAACTATGGTACAACGGTGAGGGATAAAATTATTTAGGAAGGAACTCTTAGAAGCGTCTGTGATAAAAGAGGTAGGGATAGACATGATGAGCTTACCATCCAGTGTAATATAGAACTTCTTTTCTCTAGCAGTGATAGAAAGGAGTTGAAGCTATGGGTTACAGAGGATATGATCGTGAAAAGGAGCAACATAACCTATGGGGTGCATGTGTATTCCCAACCTTTGTAGCAGAATATAAAATTGGAATACAGGTCATATGTTTGTAGTTTTCTTTACATTGTCATTCAGGTTGTTGCATGTAACTTTCCTATGATAGGGATGCTTCAGTGTTGGTCAGAGTAACTTCAAATCTAGCTAAATAGTTGTGATATTGAGTAATTAAGATTTGAGATCAAGCATATATCTTCGCATTGTGGTTTTCGAAGTACAAGTTTTTTTTTTGGCAAAGATATTCAGACTTGAATTTTTAGATTTAATAAAAAACTTACCAATTTAATTTTGCACTTGTGAAAAACATGTTCAACAGATTACTGAGTTCCGTATATCCAACTTCAAGAAACTTTGTTCCCACGCACTTGATTATCATTAAACAATTGAGCTCAAATGATCACATTTCATCTAAACTAACAGAAAAAAATGATCAATTAATCTAAACTATAAATTGCTAACAAAATAAATGATATGCAACTTTTGGGCCACTTAATCATAAGATCATCCACTATTAATGTAGCAAGCCCGGCAATAGCAGGGCCAATTAGTTAGTTTTTATATCAACTCTCTCTCTCTCTCTCTCTACTTTCATATTACACCTCTTTATTTTGATTTTACTCATTAAATTTTAACTATTGATCATTTCAAACTCACATTCTCACAAATCCCACAAATTGGTATCCAATGTTTGTGTATTTGGAAGATAATCAATCTACTCCTGCATGTGAAATTGATAATTTTCATTTTTAATATGGATTTTTTTCGTCAACCTGTCAATGAGTTTAGAAGAAAAAAATATAAAGGGCCTCACTTGGATTGTCGCATAAGGCCACATCTAACCGTGCCTTACTAAACCCTTAAGTTGAAGTATTAGAGCATCTCTAATTATTAATTCATAGCTTTATTTGACTCAATGCATCCAAGGGACGTTCTGTCCATCCGCCTAAAAAAATAAAATGATTTTATATTCTCCACAAGTCTTTATATATATATATATATTATAGCTCTACCCTCCTTAATTGAGGAAGCGTTTATAGAATGTCCACGTGTCATGGCTAATTACTATAAAATAGGAGAGAAAATAGGAAAGATGCAAATTAAGGAAAAAAGGTCTATAGAGTCCGGGTTGAGCTGCTCATTCCCCTTACCATTCACAAGCTTTAAGCGTAGGGCATATGAATTGGTAAGGCGGGTGTGTTGGGTTGAGGGTCGATGCCTAATTTCATAGCTTCCCAATGTTGGTAGTGGCAGTTAAATGTCATGATGAATCTCAAATTCTAAAGGAGGAACAACTAACTGATGAAAAGTTGTAGCGGTCAAATTGGTCAAATTCTAAACGCATGCATTAAAATATATTTATGGGCACAAGCAAGTAATATTAATACTAATAATACATTCTTTTGTCTTGGATCAAATTCCACTCAAAATACATTTATACATCTTAACTGATTGATATAACTACACTGCAGAATCCATTCTACGGATTTGTCCAGATCATTGATTAGTAGTGCATTCATGTAAAATCTAGCAATTTGTCGCTATATTCTCCCATAGCGCATAGAACCTATGGAAGTTAGAGCATTCCCAATGCAAGCAGCAACTTGCTACCTCCATATAAGGCACCACATAGGACTATTTCCCCTCATAGCTATCTTACTGGTGAAAAACTATCAGGGGTTGCCCAATGCAGAGGTGACTTTAAACTTCAGACGGAATGTTTAATTCCATCTTAATATATATATATATAAACACACACACACACACACACACACACACACACACACACGAGATGGAATAAAAGGTTCTGTCCGAAACTCACAACTCAGTGGCAATCTTGGTAGCAAGTGCTACTCTCATTGTTACTTAGTGAAAAACTACCCTCATTGTCACCCTTGCATTGGGGCATTGTTTTTTGTTCAACAAGGGTGACAAGTTGCTATTTTCCCTCAAAGTTGCTTGCATTGGGAATGTTCTTAGTTTTAGGTGATATGTTCTTTTATTTTCCATTTGAATTTCTATACTAGAAATCGAAAACTGAATGCAACTGCATCGAATTAACCTAAAAAATAATTAATGGTAAATCGGAAACTAGATGCAAATACATCGAGCTAAACTCAAAGAACAATTAACGGGAAATAAAAAACTGGATGCAACTGCGTTGAACTAACCTCACATAATTATTAACGGAAAATAGGAAACGGGATGTAACTGCATTAAACTAATCTCAAATAATAATTAACGCATATAACTAATTAACCTCAAAGAATAATTAATGGGAAACCGGATGCAAATGCATTGAACTAAGCTCAAACAATAATTAACAGGAAATTGGAAACTGGTAGCAATTACATTGAACTAATCTCAAAGAATAATTAACGGAAAATAGAAAAATAGATGCAACTGCATTGAACTAACCTCACAATATAATTAATGAGAAATTAGAAATTAGATGCAAATGTAGTGAACTAAACTCAACGAATAACGAATGGTAAATCGAAAACTTGATACAACTAATTTGAACCAACCATAAGAAAAACTAACAGGAAATTAGAAACTGGATGCAAATGCATTTAACTAACCTCAAAGAAGAATAATAAACGGGAAATTGGCCATAAAATGGAAGCAAATGCATTGAACTAACCTTAAAGAATAATTAACGGAAAATCGAAAACCTGATGCAAATGCATTGAACTAACCTCAAAGAATAATTAACTATAAAATCGGGAAATTGGAAACTGGATGCAACTGCATTGAACTAACCTCAAAGAATAATTAATGAGAATCAGAAACTAGATGCAAATGCATCGAACTAACCTAAAAAATAATTAACAATTTTGATACAAATACATCGAACTAACCTCAAATAATAATTAACGGAAAATCACAAACTGGATGCAACTGAATTGAACTAATCACAAAGAATTATTAATGAGAAATCGGTCGGAAACTGGATGCAAATGCATTGAACTAACCTCAAAAAATAACAAACATGAAATCGGCCTAAGACTAGATGCAAAGGCATTGAACTAATCTCAAAGAATAATTAAAGAAAAATCAGAAACATGATACAAATGCAATGTACTAACATCAAAGAATAATTAACGGGAAATTGGAAACTGGATGCAAATGCATGGAATTAACCTATTAATGGGAAATCGGAAACTGGATGCAACTGCATCGAGCTAACCTCAAAGAATAATTAACGGAAAATCGGAAACTGGATGCAAATGCATCGAACTAAACTCTAAGAATAATTAACGGAAAATCAAAAACTGAATATAAATGCATCGAACTAACCTCAAAGAATAATTAACGGAAAATCGGAAGCTAGATACATTCAAAAAATAATTAACAGGAAATTGGAAACTAGATGCAAATGTATTAAACTAACCTCAAAATATATTTGTATTATATATAGTGGGAATGTCTCAACAAATATAGTTTTGCATTTAAAATGGTGTTTATTATATCTCTTTTCATATATATGATTGATAATGTTTTTCTATTCAAGTAGTTTCAATATGATATTCGCTTCATTGGGCATTCTTACAAAACTTTTATCAAACTTCTATTCTTAAACAGTAGCAAAAAGTTGAAGAATTTAATCAAAAGTGTGTTATTTATTTTCATGGAGAGTAGGGTTTTCACGTTATAAGAAATTTGGATGTGTAATCAACACAATATTCACATCTCATAGCTCTAGTTGCATAAATAGTTGCAATTATTTCTCAGAGTAATTTACATAATGACACCCGTTTGTAGGACGGGTTCGAAAGCTAGTCTAGTCTATAATAGCAATAACAAATTCTCCGCTATGCCAATACTTTGTTATTGTCGTCAAGTTCACATTTCTCATCTATTATACTTTTTGATAGTTTGTAAGTTTGTTTCTTACAAACCAATTCCAACAAACAAAATAAATGGTGGATGCCACCTCAAATAGCTTGACTACCATGATATTGTTTTGGACAAGCTAATACAATGCCTCCCTTGAACTTCTAGGCCACAATAATTTTGTCAATAGTCTCACAAATTTACATAAAAAAAAGACTGTCACAATTTAGAGAAAATATGAGTAATAATCAATAAAATAAATAGTGATTGGAATAATACCACACAAATATACCTCATTTTAAATTTACAAATCCCCAAATAGACAAACTTAATCACTATGCCCGCCCCATTGAGTTTAACAAAACCAGGAGTTGGTGATTCATTGACACAGATGACATCACATACCTGATTTCATACAAAACATAATAGAACTAAGTTTACCAAAAATTATATCAATACTCAAAACATAAGAAAATTAAAATCTACAATATAAGCAAAAAAATATGCATATAAATACCAGAGCGAGCAAAGTCCAGCATATATAAGCATTATTGCATAAGTATATATGGCAAAGTGAATAAGTTTTGTGTAGATTTAACGCGTCTGATATGTAGAAAAAAAAATGGATCTACATTATGAAGATTAGTTTTATATTTTTCTTTGACTATAAATCAAAATCGATTTGTGAACCACATTTAACAATTAACAAACAACAAATAGGGGAAAACATTACTAAAAGAGTAAAATATAAGTATTGTTATTTAACAAAGAAGTATAAACAAGCAAAACAAGTATAAAACTAACATAGGCAAGAGAAACACTCCTAAGGTCAACAAACCACCTGCAAAGAAAACAATAAGCACCTCACAACTATTAATAGAGGAGGAACTCGACGAGTTGAAACGTTACCTAAGACGTCAAAAGGTGTGGTCAAGTATTTGATGTTCATTACTAGGGTTTGGGTTTGGTTGTGTTTGATGGCTTCAAAAGGTATTTGAAAACTCCACTCCCCAATCAAAGCAAGTTCTTGCACATTTTTCTAAGGTACACTTATTAGTACATGCCTGTTGCATTGTTGCTGATAGCATCTTAGCAATTACCTCCAAAGTTACAACAATTAGTCTCTACCACCAACATTATGAAGATAACTCAAAATTCTAAGTGTACTGTGTACTCCAAAAAAAAAGAAAAAAAAAGAACTTAAAGAAAAACAAACACTACTATATGAAGGGCTTTTTGTGCCCTTTTTTAAGTGACACAAGAAGTCACTTGTCTCACTTTTGAAATTAATTCTGAAGTGACCTAACAACTCCCGACACATAAAGTTCAAACAAAAGTGATACACAAGTCTTACTAAATGTATCACTTTCTGTTAATAAAATAACACTTAAGAATAGCTTTTTGTGTCATTTTTAAGAAAGAGCATCACATGGTTTGTCAAAAACGACACATTAAGTGTACTAGTTGTGTCACTTAGACCAGAGCATGACATAAGTATGTGAAAAACGTCACAAAAGCCCCCCACTTCTTGTGTCACTTTTGGATAGGGGTGTGCAAAAATCCACCATACCCGATAGAACCGACCCAACTCGAACCAAGTCATACGGGTCGGTTATCCATTAATATCAGTTCAGTTCGGTTTTATAATTTGCAAAACCGATTATGTCGGTTCAGTTGTCAGTTGAATTTGTAAAATTCAAAAATAACTGACCCGACCACCCGCACATGTGTACATATACTATCTATATACTAAAGCAGAGACCTTTAAAGGAGGATTTTCTCTCTCCTATGTGGCACTATAATATGAGAGTTAGTATTTTCTCTATCCTATGTGGCACTCTAATATGAAAGATATTATTTTCTAATTAATAGCCTACAATCCCACGTACATGGAATCTCTCTGGAGAGTTTGAGTGTATTTCTAATTCTTATATTTAGAGAGTTTGAATGTATTTTCAATTCTTATATATTTTATCAAATAAAAAAATTTGCTAAAAAATAGAATCAAACACTTTTAATGTTCAAATTCTTATATATTTGATCAAATAAAAAAAATTGCTAAAAAAAATAGGTGATTTGTAGAAACTAATTCCCTATTACAAATCATACAATTTTAGTGTCTATGATAAAACACCGACTTATTTAGAAATTATCCTTAACACGGCCTCAAAACATAGTTAAAAACAATTTTACAAAAAATAACATCACAAAATATATAATAGAAAATAAAAAAAAAATAACGACAAAGCAATAATGACAAATATTTTAAAATATATATAATACTGAATGAAACTAACGTCAAAAAACAATTAATGGGGAACCAAAAACTGGATGCAAATGCATTGAACTAATCTCAAATAATATTTAACAGAAAATCAGAAACTGGATGTAAATGCAAGCATTAAACTAATCTTAAAAAATAATTAATAGAAAATCAAAATATGAATACAACTGCATTAAACTAACCCCAAAGAATAATTAACAGAAAATCAAAACTTGGGTGCAAATACATCAAACTAACATCAAAAAATAATTGTCGAAAAATCATAAACTGGAGGCAAATGCACTGAGCTAGCCCTCAAAGATTAAATTAACGGGAAATCGAAAACTAGATGTAACGTGCTGCATTGAACTAACCTCAAAGAAAAATTAATTATAAATTGGAAACATAATGCAAATGCGTGGAACTAATCTCAAAAATAATTAACGGGAAATCGGAAACCGGATGCAACTGCACTGAACTAATCTCAAAAAATAAACCAGATGCAAAACCTCAAGAAATAATTAACGGGAAATCAGAAATTGAATGCAAACTCATTGAACTAACCTCAAACAATAATTAACGAGAAATCGGAAACTTAATGCAACTGCATTGAACTGATCTCAAAAAATAAATAACGGGAATTGGAAATTGGATGCAACTACATTGAACTAACCTCAAAATATAAATAATGGAAAATCAGAAACTGAATGCAAATGCATTGAACTAACCTCAAAACATAGTTGGGTTATATGTTGTGGGAATGTCTCGATAAGTACAGTTTTGCATTTAAAATGGTGTTTATCTTATCTCTTTCCGTATGATTGGGAACTCCTTGTTATTCAAGTAGCTTCAATATATATGAACTTCACCTTATTAGGCAATCTCATACAACTTCAATCAAACTTCTATTATTAAATAGCAAAATGAAGTTGGCTTTGTATTCATTTCTATTATTGTTAATGGAGGACTACACCTTCTAGTTCTTGAATAAAAACTTCTGTTTTCCTTAGGTAATTAGTTGGTTTTGTATTCATTTCTTCTTTCTATCTCTTTTTATTTATCTTACTTGTAGTTTTAATCAAATCCTAGGATCATGAGCTAAAACTCTCCCAAGGGGAGGGTTAATGATGCTCATGTGAGAATCAGGCTACAAATTTAGGATTCCAAAATCACTACTTAAAAAACTTAGGTTCTATTTTTTATCCTGTCCCAAAATGACAGAGATTGACAAATATCTGATCAACTATTGTAAAGTAGAACTAGGAGTTGGAATGATATTTCAGAGATGAAATATCATTTCAATTGCACATGCTAGCATGATATGTTTAGAGATATGTATATTATGTTAGGGATTTGAGATGGCAGTGACCTGTTTCTAAAAGACTTGTAGCTAGGCCTTGCATGAGTAGGATTAATCCTTCCCTATCTTTCTCTCTCTTTCATTTAACTACAAAACAAACTTACAAATTTTAGATAACTTGTGTTAAAAAAAAAATCTATCTATCAAATCCTTCTCACTTAGTTCTCCAAGGTGTAGATTTCAGTTGTGATCGTTTAGATTCTTGTCTTAGAAGTTGGAACGAAATCCCTACTCGAACTAGATTGACATTCTAAAAGAAAAACAGTGAGTAAGGAATTATTGAGTTTTAGCACGTAGTAAGTAAATTTCTAAAAACACTGAAAAGTGCTAAGATCATATACAAGCTAGATCAAGTTTAAGATAATTTCATTTGAAAATTACGGATTAATATTCTAAACAACAAAGTAAAGAGGCTATCTCAATTTAATCCCTTAGTTTCTAAGTACTTATGCACCATAATCGTTCCTCATTAATGTATTTTGGTTTATTTTCAATAAAAATATATTCTGATTCGAAAATTTGCCGCTAAATCACCATAAATCTAAGAAAACTATTATACAAACTAAATCGAGTTTAAGATAATTTTATTTGAAAATTACGGATTAATATTCTAAACCACAAAGTGAATATGCTATATCAATTTGATCCCTTAGTTTCCAAGTACTTATGCACCATAATCGTTGCTCATTAATGTAGTTTGGTTTATTTTCAGTAAAAATATATTCTGATTCAAAAATTTACCGCTAAATCACCATAAATCTAATAAAACTATTATACAAGCTAGATCGAGTTTAAGATAATTCTATTTGAAAATTACATATTAATATCCTAAACCACAAAGAGAAGGGACTATCTCAATTTGATCCATTAGTTTTCAAGTACTTATGCACCATAATCGCTAGTCATTAAACGTATTTCGGTTTATTTTTAATAAAAATATATTCTGATTCGAAAATTTGTGTAAGACATTTTGTAAAGCCTTTTCAGCACACAAAATATTTAATAGATCTCGGGCGTATGCCCGGGTCCAAAATCTAGTATACCATGAAATATGAATAAAAGAAACTAACGTCAATGTCAACTTTTTGCACTCGTGTGTTTGTCACCACATGTCCACTCTTTTCAATTCACTTTTTGACCACAATCCAACCCAAATTTAAAATAAAACATAATTCCCCTTATGCCCCCGTATATAACCCTTATAACCTTCATCACTTTCACTTCTAATCTAGCCGCCACCAGTTCATCACCATTAACAAATCTCTACTTTCCTTTATCTCTCTCTTTTCTAGTTCATCTATTTCATCTTTTTTTTTTCTCTTTATCTCATTTATTTTTATTTTTCTCTATCTAATTTTAACTGTGTTCGGTCTACAAGTTGAGAGAATTTAATTTAATTTTCGAAATTCATCAAGAGAATTGGCAGCACATATTTGTCGAGTCCGTTCAGTTGATATCGGTTAAAACCGTCAAACAATCGGTTCGGATCGGATATCGGTTAGATTAGAAATTGGTCGGTTCGGTTTCAGGTCGGTTAAATCTAAAACATCGGTTCGGTTCTTGTAGCACAGAAACAGACAAGATCGGTTTGGTGGTCGGATATACTCCAAAACCGACCCGTGCACACCCCTACTTTTGGGAATCAACTCAATGTAACTCGTATGAAAAAGAAAAAAAAAAGGTGACAGTGTCACTTTTAATAGATATTATGTCACTTTTTCTAAAAGTGAGATAAATGAGCATAATTTTTTTTTAAAACCTTTTCTCATTTTTGTATTCGATCATATTAATTTCTCAATCTGCATCATATACGTCATAACCAAAATCCAATTAACCTGCTTTATGACAGAAATAACATCCACATACATTTATCAAAACATCACAACCAAAATCGCTTTAACCTGCTTTATGATATGGAAACAACATCCACTCGGAAAAAAAGAAACAACATTCAAAACAATTAATTTCTATTGATTTCATGGATCAGACCTAGTATCTATCATCCAGTTTGACTCCCAACAAAATAAGTCATTCCAATACCAAAATAAGCACAATAAAACAAAACAAACAAAAAACTATATGACGCCAACTAACGCTATCCTAGCCATATCTTAGCTTGTTGTGCGCACTTCCAATTCAACACCAAACAACCTAGCTGCCATATATTTATCTGTTAATCGATCCATGCATCTGCATCATGAAGTCCTCATTCCACTATGACTAATATATAAAATAAAAAAACAAGTGAATCAAGAAGGGTATATTGCACAAGTAAGAAAAAAAAATCAATAAGAAAAGTATATATACATGCATAAAGAAAGGGAAAATATGGAAGCCCACTTATCCAAATTAACTACTTAGATAAATTGTTGGATAAAGTCGATAAATTCAAGACGAGGTTCATCTATTTCAGTGGTGTAACTCTTCTTGCTAGAGAACATACTCCAAATACCTTTTCAACGAAAAATATATTATAAATATCATGAAAATGAATAATGTAGGCAATGCATTGCCTACCATATTTACACATGCACCAATTTATAAGCTATCTAAGACTATATGAAAAATAATGCTAATTTACAGTCATATTCTTTTTGAGTGGTGGACCAGGATCCTCCACTAAATCTCGCATAAAGCGCTATACATAATATATTCGCATACAATCCCCTCTTGTTGTTGTGGGCACTACACATAATTAATTAACACTTGCATTAACACATGTATATACACAAATTGGAAGATACTTTGTATTTTATTCCAAAGAAACTAAGCTTATTGTCACATATATAGTTTCAATTTGGATTTGGATTCATCTTTCTCTTTTTTTTGGACATATTTGATGTATTGATCACACTGAAAATGTATTTGTTTCATTCTCATTATTTTCAAGATAGAATCAAATATATAATGAAAAATACAATAAATAAAGACTACAACATCAAGAGGATCCATGCCCAAACAGACTCTACAAATGTGCTATCTTTAATAAAAAATGAGAAGCAACCAACTGCATGCATGATTCTTACAATCTTTTGAACTACATCCCTTGTGGCATCATCAACATATTCACCACTTTTGTCTTGTCGAGCTAAATGCCACAAAAGCGATCTATCATCTTCATCAATAGGTATTCCAGCTGCTCTCTATTATCAATTACAAATAACCAAACCAACCAAGCAATATTAGATTACCTACGTTGGTTTTATCTTACAAACTTAAATATAACATCTACTTACCATCTTATCGACAAAGCCATCATAACCTAATTTGCTTAGTCGATAGTTATACTTGTTCATGTTTCTTCTTTCCAATTGAATATAACTTGCTTAGTTCCTAACAACCCAAATGAAAATACTATATATATTAGTTTATCACACCTTAATAAAATTATAAAGTTATTAGAAATGAAAATTCAAAGGAAATGACAAATATATACCTGGAACTCTTTCGATAACCTTATTTTTACAAATTTCTCCCAATCTTGCTTCTTAACATTCGGATAGATTTTTGGTCATTAGATCAGGGTCATCTATGTAAGGTACAACAAAATATTTTGTGCAATAATTCTTAAATTTCCGCCACATCTTACTACATTGCTGCAATCTTTTTTTATTAAACTTAATTAGGATCTATCTCAAAATTTTCCTACAAATAACCAAGGCAGAGATGAGTCTGCATGAATGAGAAAAGTATATATATATATATACAGGTTGGCTCTAAAGCGGACTGATAAAATGCGGACGTGAACGGACTCAAACACAAAAAAGAAATCTCACGTGCCTCCTTCTTTATTACACTTTCTCTTACCAAATTATAAATAAGAACTGGGTCCCACGGACCAAAAATGAAACTATTTCAATTTCTCTTTCCGCCTCCCTCTTCTCTTTCACTCCACTTTCTTTTATTTTATGTATTTCTTTCCTCCTCTCCCCATTGTCTTTTTCTTCTTCTCCATGCTCTCGACGCCTTGTGAGAAGTTCAATACACCACAATTTTATCTCTCTATATATTTGAATATTCAAGACCTTTATTTTATTTTTTTTCATTTGGGTTGAATCTGAATCCAATTTCGTTTGGAAAACAACTTCAATTCTAAATACCAAATTGTGGGGAGGAGGGATGTTTATTTCTCTGATAGCACATTGCATCTTCTAATAAATTAATATATTCTATTAAAGCAATGACATATCTTATCAACAGTTCAACACAAATAAGACATGAAATATTGATGACATAGTGTTGCTTTAATATCAATCAACTTGTAGAGACGAACTTGTGTGGACATATATTTCGAAGTATTAATCGCTGGTGTATCACTCTAATAACTTGTGGAATTGTGTTGTGGAGTAATTCACAAATTTACTACATGATTCCAGGGTGGGAATGAATTGTTAACCAGTTGTAGAGTAAATTCACTGGTTAACTTGTGGAATTGTGTTGTGGAGTAATTCACAAATTTACTACATGATTCCAGGGTGGGAATGAATTGTTAACCAGTTGTAGAGTAAATTCACTGGTAGCACAAAAAAGAGTATAATGGTTTAGGAATCAATTATTTATGTGTTGTTCTCTCTTTCTTCCTAGCGGCGTCATCAATCCTATCTTATCCAGTACGTGTTAATTTTTATTTTATATATACACTATGCACGAAATTGGTAATTGAAATTCAAAAGTTCGAGTGATCAATGCAACTTCAAGTCTGGGTTGCTCTTATTAACTGGTTTTTATTTATTTATCTGGGTATGGTGTTTGTCAAATCAAAGAAATGACACCTACAGGACTTGATTATTCAAGAATTTTCAAGCTTGTATAAATCAATGGGTAGTTGGTAGTGTTGTTACTTGCTAAGAATAAGAAAGCAAATAACGACTTTGCATTTTGCAGCATAAGATTTCTTATTTCAAGAGAAGACAGAACACGTGAAAAGAGTGAGAGCAGGAGGTAGAAGTGTTTTTCACTTGTTTCCTTTAGCTACACTTGCTAGTTTAATACGAGAGGGGGAGAGAGGGAGAGTTATATAAATTCAACATAAAATTCAAAATTGTAGTCGTAAAATAAGTAGTAATTGTTTCATTCTAACATAAACTTTTATAAAAATAAATAATAACATTTGTAAAAATATAGCCCACAAGAATTAAACAAAACTCATAAATTTTTGGGTTAACTAATATTACCCCCTCTCACTAGATGAGTCAATTAAAAAAGTCAACTTGGGTTGACCGTGTTGGTCATCTAGTGGGGGATAATACTCGTTGACCCTAAATTTTTTTGTAAGGTTAGCTATATACCATATATTTTTATGTTTTAATGATTGTTATGAGTTTATGACTCTCTGTATCAGACTTAGGTAGAGAACCATTAGAAAAAAAGATAATCTCAATTTAATTATGCGAACAAAAAAAGAAACACACGTGATTCCAACTGACCATTAACATTGTTGAAACATCAGTTGAACCAATGGCATGTGAATTTTTACAAATTGGTATATCATGAACTGGAGAATTCCCCCCCATGCTTTACAAATTTGTAACTGTTACCTAGGCCAGTAGAAAAACTTTTGTAAAGATTTGGGGTGCCCCATTGGAGATGTGGGGTGCCTTGAAAAAACAAAAACCCTAGTAGTAGTAATAAAACAAAGTATTATAAACCCCAAAAGGCGTTTCTTTCTTTCTCGCGGCGCTTGAAAAACTGTGTAGTGAAGATGACGAGTGGAGGTGGAGTGGGAGGCAACAAGAGTGGAAAGAAGAAAACAGCAACGTTCGTTATTGACTGTGGGAAACCGGTGGAAGATAAGATAATGGACATTGCATCACTGGAAAAGTTTCTACAAGAGAGGATTAAAGTTGGTGCACTTGGTGACGTTGTTAGTATTGCACGTCACAGGAACAAAATCTCTGTTACTTCTGACACCAACTTCTCCAAGCGGTACGTACGTACGTCTGTGTTTTAACTGCCTTCAATACGACTGTTAAAAAAATTTACAATAACTACCTATGTTTATATTCCATGATGCCCCTAGAATACTGTGCAGATGGGACTTGGGAGTCTTTAGTCACTGTTTTTCCAAATTGGAGATCCCAGGTTGATCGCTTTATATAAATGGTGGAGAGCGTGGTAGGTGTTTAGCATAGCCATTGTTCTTAGGTAGAAGGTCAGAGTTTACTTCAGGATGTCCACTGGAGGCAGCTATAGTCTACAGAATCTCTGGTCCTCTGATGAGTTCGGATGGGGTGCACTTTGAGAGGGAGAAATGCATTTTAAGACTTGGTTATGCGAAGCAGGAGACAGCGTGGATGCGGGTCCAAGGAAGCAATAGCTTTCACTACGGGGAAACATGTCTTTCAGTATTGTTGAAGGGAGGGTATAGTGGTTTAAGCTAAGTGATATACTCCAGGGGCATTATTACATCTGCTACTAGCTTTTGTAGGTACTACTGATCATATTCTTTAACAATAAGAGGAGTGTCCGCTGTGAAGAATGAAGAATGACTGCCCGGTCCATGTTTAGTATTTGCATATATTTACACGGCCTATTATATTGCAGACAATATGAGATAGTTATTCGTTACCCTGATTAATTTATGACTTTCTGGGGCTTGTCTGTGCATGTGTCTCCCTGCCCCTTATCTGTTTTCTTGCTTAGACGGCAGGATCGACCATTTGCTTATCAAATTTAGTATATATTTTTCTGAGCATTTACCCGGGCACATATTTGTTTTCATTCGCAATCTTTATATTGTCAAGATGAAGTTCAGTTTCCGATCAGTAAGCATGGGATTTTTTCTTTGCTTTACTGATGTGTTGGAGACCTTTGTTGGCAATATATGCTACTGTGCAGGCATCGGAATTTTGACATGGTTTGTTTTGCAAAGTTTTCAAATCTTCTGTAGACTTTTGAGAGTGTTCGTCTATACTACTTTTTGTTCCGTTCTGTCTGGCTTTCAAGTGCTGCTGAATTAGCTTCTAAGTATACATTGTCATTGGAAACTGGGAATTAATTACTATTTCTTTTGTTGTTCAGGTATCTGAAGTACCTAACAAAGAAGTACTTGAAGAAACACAATGTAAGAGACTGGCTTCGTGTGATTGCTTCCAACAAAGAACGTAATGTTTATGAGCTGCGGTACTTCAACATTGCTGAGAATGAGGGGGAAGAGGAAGATTGAGATGGATAGGACTTGTTTAAAATTTTCTCTGGTTTAGGTTCATCTTTGTACTTACTTTGGAACTTGATTCTTTTCACAGCTGTGGTTTTATTTTAACTAATAGTTGATAGTGCGGATTCTTGTATCAAGTAATTTATGCACGACTTTTAAATTTTGCAATTTGTTACATTTTTTATTTCAAGATACATCGACTGCTATACATTTTCCCTTGGATTGTAGACACAGTCAAACTTATTCCCTTGCAACAAAGTAGGAGTTTGATTTTATTACCAGCAAGAAGATTGTAGCAATCAATCAGAAGATGGATATTTTCATTTCCAATTAATGCAACAATGAAGTTCTGTTTTGTGGAACTTGTTGACGAGAAACAATCTATATCCGTCTTCCTACAATCCTACTATCTCCATTAAAGGGTTCCCACTTAAATCTCCATAAGATCCCGCAGTTTCTGGAAGTACTACATGCTTTTGGAGGTATTAGAACTTGGTGCATAATGATTGTAGAAGCTTGAATGTCCTGATCACAAACAACTGCAGAGCAAATCATATTACCAGTGTGGGGTGTGTGGGGGGGGTGTAAAGAAAGGGAGAAACCATTTTGAAATGATCGTCATTTTCTCAAAATTTAAAAGTAAAAACAATTTCTGACACATGAGTGACCAGTTTTATTTAGGATATTACAACATACAACTTACAAGTGAGCAATTCTAAGCATGGACCAAAATATCACCGATATATCCGATATATCACCGATATATATCGGTATTTTAGTACACCGATATCGATATTTTCGATATATATCTATCGAATATAGAACTTTTTTTTCCCGATATATATCAGAATTTCCAATATAACGATATATATCAACCGATATATACAATATAAATTATTGACTTTGACCGATATTGTTGACTTTGACCAAATATTGTTGACTTTGACTTATATATTATCGATATTTCCGATATAATAGACGATATTTCCGATATATCGACATACAAAACAAAATTTTGACTAGTCACAAAAAAAATGGATATATCCGATATATATCGGTTTTTGGGTACACCGATATATTCATCGATATCAATATTTTGGGCCTTGATTCTAAGCACAGTTGGCCTTGTAAAAGTACACCAGAAGGCATATATTACAAAGTTGAGAACTACCGATTCATTTTGCATTCCATGCATCGGTTTATTCAACCAAAAACACAAAGAGAATCCCATGCATAGGAGAAACTTTTCCTATGAACTGAAAACTAGAGGCCAATACTCAACAGCTGGATCTTCCCAAAAACGGGTCTTTCACCCTCTACATTCTAGGTACATCTAGAACATCAAAAGAGAAAGAAATCACCTCTTAAATGAAAATCAAAAAAAGAAACTATGCAAAGAAAAAGAAACTTGCATAGTAGCCATTAATTTCATTTCACTTCCATAGAAAAACCTAACAGGCAAGGGCAAGGGAGCCTGTTGAAGCTGTTGCTGGAGCACTCTCAAGCATTTTCTTCGGTGAGCTGCATTTCTTGGTGATGAATCTGAAACAAGCACGATGTGAAACCGAAGCGGCAGTCATTAGTATGGGAAGAAAAGTCAACACGCGGCAGTCATTAGTATATGTCCTTTGAAAAACATAACAAAAGATGAGATGAAATGGATGTCTAGCTATTTTGAACTGACCACCACGTATCCCCTTAACATTCATGGTTTGGACACAGAAGAACAATATATGACTCAGAAGAGCTTATAACATAATATTGATGGATATGATATGATAATTAGATTGGAATAAATCAGCAATGGGAAATCTCCAAGGCAGATATCCATATTTATGTTTTACCATCTGAAAGTAAATTACTTGATCTTACTGCTGTTGGTAAACTATGATAAGCACAGGAGAGTTCATTAAGAAAATGATAACTAGAACACTGCTCAATAGAAGTGCTCGTGGCTGTTCTTAGAGGAGAGAGCTTTTAGTCTACTCACAGATGGGAAGGGTAAAACAGCCTCTAGCTAGTTTAAGTGGCATAACTGAATTATACATACCTGAAGAAATCCCTCCATAACAACTCAAACATCAACCAGTTCATTCCACCAGCTGATGGGCCATTACCATCTACTTTCCTGCTTCAGGTAGCAAATTGTTCAAGAAATGTGTTAGAATGTAGGATATATGTAAAGGGTATTTATGTAATGTCCATACTGATTATTATTTAGGTGTATGGTACTTATAGAAGAATGTAATAGTTAGGGTGTACTGAATTCAAAAAGGCTTTCAGACTTAAGAAAATGATAACTCAAATCTAATTCAAAAATATATGAGAGAGCTCTTGAAACAGGAGCATCTTTTAGATCAAAGATGTATAATGAGCCATACCTGGCGGCAGATTTCTTTATTTCATCAAACATGAAACGAGGAGATAGGCATCCTGTGGCTAGCCATGGAGAGATTTTGCAGGAGAAATTCGCCCCAAACATGCTGCCTTGGCCGCCGTCCTTATTTAAATTGGTTGGTTGCGCCAAACATTCAGCAGCAAACTTTTTGAGCCTCTGCAGTGCTTCAGTTTCCCCTCCCACAAGAGAAGCATTGGTAGTAAGTTCTCCATCCTGTGTGAAAAAAATAGCTTTAACATCAAGGATACTATATCAACTATTAGCTACGTAACATGGACACTTCCTATTCTGAAAATAGTCCATGTTGGACACATAGACACACGGACACTCATGCTTGAGACACAGACACATTATGGATACGATTTCAAACTCGGGTTTCTTCTATACTATAAAAGACTAACAAAATAATCTATTAATATATTTACAACTCGATATAATATGCCACTTAATTTCATAGTTATTTGTTTGTAAGGAGGTGTTTTTTAAGCTCTAGAGCTCCATAATCAGTTGTGTAACTAAAGAATAGTAAAAGTTTTCTTTTTAATTAGCTGTGTCTCCGTGTCCTATTCATACAGGTCCCCGTGTCAGATACTGAAAAGCGAATCTGTGTCAATGTGACTTAGACTATTAGCAGACAAATTGAGAGAGAAATTCTTAGCATGAAATGTACTTGAAAATCTTCTTTGGCAGGCATGAACTAATCAAATTAGTATGAGAAACCAATAGAGCATTCGACGTGGCTGAAATTGCTCCTATAACAGTTTGGAATGAGAAACCAATCTAAATTATTAAAAAAATCACTAGCGAACATCTCAACAAGATACATTGGTTTATCTTTTTCATACAGGCTTCTGGTAAGTGGTAACTGAAAGTAAGGAGGAAATAAATAACAATATATAGACACAACAATTGATGCTTTGAAGTCAAACCAATGCAGAATCTCTTCACTAAATGAGGCAAGCGATAACCTACATAAAATGAATAGTCGCTTCTATCTTTGAAATCTTAAGTGAAGTTTTATTATTTATTTTTTTCAATCACTGGCGTATATTTAATCATATGACAAACATCGATGTACTATCTATAAAAAATGGCGGAGTATCAATTCGCTGTTACAAAGATTTGAGTATACATATACGCTCCAATACCAATTCAGGAAACAGAAATGGTTAAAGACATGGCTTCTTATGCTCGTGTTTGCCTCAAGGGTTAAAACTTACTCTATTCTACTAAAATCTATGCTTCCAGCAGCAAAATTCAACACAAACACATCATATCCAGAACAAAATTAAGTAAGATTTTCTTAACGGACATGTGAAATTGCTCGGGTCGATATGAATGGCGCTCTTATTTTGAAATGTCAACTAAAGTTTTATTTCCAAAGGCTGATATGTATATACTGTTTTTCATCCACACAAGTAGATGCGAAGAAACATTAATGTACTAACAATAAAAAAGGGTGGATTATCACTTGGCAATTTACAGTTTTACACTGATTTGTGTATATAGCATATCTCTGAATAAAATTTACTAACATAATTTGCACTTCTTAAGGCCTAAAACTAATTAATTTCTAGTAAAATCTAGGCTTTCATCAACAAAATTCAACTAAACCACATATATCCAGAACAATTTTAAGCAATTTGGTTTTAAAAACACACAAGAAGCAATAAGCTTGCAGTATTTCTAAGAAAGAGGAAATCCAATTAAAAATAGAATGGAACATAAATACATTAATTCTCATCGAACCTGAGCAGCCGTTGCAACTGGCCTGAGACCCAAATCCAACAATGTCGGTATCTCTCCAAGTTCAACATCCCCTCTTGTCGGCAACCCTTTCAACTGATCCAACCCATCAATAGTCTTCCTAATCTCTGACTTCTTCGCCTTCTCCTTAAACATATTATAATTCGTCGGCATATCGTCCAACTTAAATGGTAAATCATCAACATGATGCAATGTACTACCCCAAAAATACTTAACTTCCACCCCTTCTTCTTTCACCGCCTTTTCAACCTTCTCCTCTTCTCTCACCTCATCTTTGGAAACTTCCCTATGTACAAACACTCCATCAGCTCCAACTTCCTTAACTAACTCAACCAACACATTTTCAGGCTTCCCAATTCTAACAACAAGATTAGAGCCTCTACTTTTAAGACTATTCCTAAGATCAAAAACCGAGTTTATCAAAAATGTAGCTCTATGAGACCCAATCTTATTAAACCCGGAGGACGACTTACCATAATCCTGAGGATTGAAACAATAAACAGGAAGTACAGACATGGAGTCATTGTTAGCTGAGTTAAGACACTCATTGTCATGAACACGAAGATCGTTACGAAACCATACAATGGAACAACGACGAATAGCAGGTATGTTTTTGGGGTGTGGGGAATGATGTGGGGTGTTAAAAAGTGGTATTTGAAGTGGGGAAGAAGAGATAGTGTGTTTTAAGGATGGTTTATTGTGTGGAGTGAAGGTGGAAGTGAGTGAAAGTGTGGAGAGTGAGGAAATTTGTGAAGGGATTTTGAGTTTGTTGGGGAAAGGAGAAAATGAGGATGGGTTTGAGTGGAGATGAGGTGGAGGAGAGAGAGTGGTGGATAGGGAGAGAGAGATGAAGAGTGGGAATGGTAAGGGTGAGGGTACAACTGGAATTTCATCTTTGGGGTTTGGGTTTTCTTGTTCTGCATCAGTTGGATTGAGAGTGGAGATTTTGAGGTTTTGTTCCATTTTTTTTGGGTTTCAGAAGAGTTGTGATGCTTGAATGTAGATTATATTATATATGGACAGTCTTAAATAGTGGATGTTCTGTTGTTCACCAAAGCCTCAGCAGAAGCGTCCAAACTGCACACTTCAAATTCACCACTGCTATACTATTCCATGCAAACTTTATAGGCTTAAAAATGAAATGGTATACTACTATACTTCAGCAGTTTAGCATTAGTGTAATTTTTGTGAATGACTCGAGGGACATACTTATGTCCATTAATCTCTTCTTCTTTTTTTTTGGGTTTTTTTTAGACATACCCCTTATTTATTATTGTATTGGTACTCGCTATGGCACTTTCTATTTTGGGTTGGGAAGACTCCAAAAAAAAATAATAATAAAAAAAAAAAAATTATTACAAGTTTGTCATTGTCTAAAAAACATGTTTTGTGTTGAGCCCCCCTACATCAAGAGTAAGGGCCTGTTTGTTAAATTTTAACTAATGGGAAAAAAAGGAAAGGAAATGAGTGGTCCATTATGGAATGGAAACAGTTTTAAAATTGTGTTTGTTTGGTAAACTGTGGAAAGGAAAGTAAAACTGGAAAAAAAAATAATTCTGTTTGTTATATAAAAAAAAACTGTGGAAAGGAAAAGAGAGTTGGAAACGGACATGAACACTGAATGTTCATACTCTTGTTGGACTATGAATATTTAGTGTTCATACCATTGAATTATGAATAGTAAATGTTCATACCTGACCTTACAATGTCGTGCACAACTTATACATTGTCGTATATAAACTTTCTTTGTTATATAGTGTCGTGCACAGCTTATACATTGTCGTATATAAGTTTTACGAATAGATATGATACTATAATTGTCATACTTATATATTATGTCACTTTTTACAACATACATCTGCAGACTACTCAAACCTTCTGTTCGGAAACATAGAGCCGAACAGAACCATTTCTGCATATAACAACTTAAGTTACATATCTCTAACTACCATACTACAGTATATAATATATTTTTATGTTAGAATCCCCCCTGTAATATGTAAAACTATTTGAGATACCCCCCTGTAAAACTCTATAACAGTTAAATTATCACATCCGTTGGTTAGATCAATAGTGCTGCTTAAATGATTACGTGGACAATTAATCCACGTTGCCAAACTCCTCAAATGACACAAGGGGGTATCTTAAAAAAAAGTTCTCAAATAGGGGGGTATCTCAAATTGACCCTGTTACCTAACAATTTTCTTTAAACTCATAGTTTCTGCGAAAAAAAATTTGGCATGACCGATATTTTGGGCACATATATCATACATGACACCTGTAAAAAGAAATTTAGCATATAGAATAAAAAAAAAAGAAGACATAAACTACCTTATTTTATCAACACTCGTAAAGTATAAACAAGCTTTCCTACACCTGCAAACAACACACATGCATAATATCATAAAACTACCACAACCATGTACCCCATAGTGCATTTAGAAAACAACAACAAAAGACTAGGTTTAAATTCTCAAAACATCCACAACACTTCAAATAAACATAAAAAAATGCATCTAAAACCCCAAGAGAAGACTTAAGAACCCATCAAGTTAATTTTCAGCAAGCTTCTTCAATAACCAAATAGCACGCATGTCGGTATCCATCTTGAGAAAAAATATCTTCAGGTTTTCAGCACCATCCTTTGAAAATAACTCCTTAGCCGCAATCTTTTGGGGAACATCCAACCCATCAATTTCATAAATGGTTGTGCCCCCCAGTGGCGGAGTCAGAAATTTGTTCCAGGGTGAGCCAGTGAGCACTAAACGTTTTCAACTCAAGTCAACTTGTGTGTACACAACTACAGGAGCTTAGTTTGTTTTATTTTAGTTAAACATTATTCATCAATGTATATAAATATTTTTTGTAAACAAACACTTTTTAATTTATTTTGTCAATATTTGAAAATAAAAAAATTATGTTAATATATTTAGGTAAGGGGAGGGATAGACTCACTCCGATCCCATTAGAGCCACCAGCTCCCGAGCCACTCCCAAAATGTACAAGGCCATATCCCATCCTACCAGTTAAATTAAGAGCTCATATTTTGTAGATATGATCTTCCCACCATGAATAACATGCCCACTAAATTTTGGCTCATTCAAATATATCTAACTTATCAAATGTTATTATGAAATCGGAAAATTCTAGACTATTAGATAAACGTTTAAAATTGAACACTAGTTTTCGTAAGGTTAGACATATCCAAATAGGATGAAATTTTGTGGGCATGCTATCCATTGTGAGAATATCATATCCACAAAAAATAAAGTCTTAATTCAATTTGTAAGCCGATAGAGTGGCTCGGGAGTGGTTCTAATGGGAGTGGGTCTATCTCTCCTTTTTAGGTAATGGAGATTTCCTAATTCATAAATAGTGTTGAATTGGGTTACAACCCACAACTAATAGCAACTAGTTAATCTAGTTTAGCCTTAGTAAATTGGACTAAATAAGATTTTTAGTATTTATATTTATTAATAAGTCATATGTCTTTTGTTTTCCATCAATCATGACTTGTCACTTGTTGTAAATTCTACATGACTTCTAACAATTAAACTTAAAGGACCATGGAATCAGATATGAGAGGCTTCTATATCATTAACCATCTTTTCAGGTACAGTATTTCTAATGTGAGTACTTTGCTGAGTCCGATGAATCCATCAGCCTAACAAAAGAAATATTACCTTTACCAAATAACCCCTCATAGTTTACTTTTTTACAACTAATTAAAGCTCTTATTCAATTCAATGGCACAAAATGAAAATTCAAAGTATAATAGGAGCAAATAATGTTATCAGTTTTGCTGACTACCTACTCAAAGTTTTTTTGCCAAATTTCAGGGTGAGCCAGGGCGTATCCTGGGCCCCCTGGCTCCGCCACTGGTGCCCCTTCTCTAATGTCTTACAAGTATTACCATTTAGAGGGTGTAGAACTGTATAAATTTGTGCTAAAAGTCTCCATTTGTTTTATGTAGTGATCCTACCATGAATCATATCTCCAAGGACGACGAAGAATGGCTTAGAAATACATGTTCTGACAGTTTTAGGTGTGAAGAAATGGATGAATCAAATGTTTTTATGGTGGATAGTGAAAATGATGAAGTTACAGACACCAAGGATACATCCGTGAGTAGGCCAGAGGTTGATAAACTTTATGAAGAAGACAAAACAACTTTTTATTCTTTGCAGTTCAAAACTTTGGAGGAGGCATACAAACTTTATAATGATTATGCCAAGGTAGTGGGCTTTAGTGTTCGTAAGGATACTTTGAGAGTTCGTAAAAATGGTGATCGTGTTAAGTAGAGATTTTTGTGCTCAGCTGCAAGTGAACAAGATCCAAAGCATCTCATACCGAGGTAACACAAAAGAGCACCCAAAGCAATCACTCAATTTAAATGTGAAGCTCGTTTTGAGGCTGGTTATGATTTCCAAGCAAAGTTGTGGATTGTGAAAGATTTTGTTGGGGATCACACACATTCACTTGTGCCGTATCCAAGCTCGATGTTCGGTTGATCATATAGAAAAGTGCCTTAACATGATTTGGAATATACTAGGACTCTGAATGGTGTGGGTATTCGTCATTGCAAAATAATGGATATCTTTGTTCATAGAGCTAGAGATTTCTCAAATGTTGGCTTTCTGAAGAAAGACTTGTATAATAAATTGGGGTATGATAGGAGAATTTGTTGTATTGATGGCGATGCCAACACTCTGCTGGGTTACATGGATAGCAAGACAAAGGCAGATCTTTTCTTTCACCATAATTACCAATTAAATGAGAGCGGGTAGCTAGTTCGGCTGTTTTGGGTAGATTCCACCTCACATGTAGATTATAATTGCTTTGGTGATTTGTTATTATTTGATTCAACATACAGGAGCAATCAATACAAGATTCCGATTGTAGTGTTTGCTGGGATCAACAACCATCGACAGACATTAATTTTTGGTTTTACATTGATGACAAGTGAGACGGTGGAGTCTTATAAATGGGTATTACAATCATTTATTGATGCAATGTATAGAGAACACCCAAAATCTGTGATTATTGATGGTGACCCAGCGATTAGCGAGGCTTTGACATCGACTCTCCCAAATTCGAAACATCGTTTGTGTTGTTGGCACATCATGAATAATTGCCTCAAGAATGTCCCCAAGCAAGGATTTTCAAAAGCCTTCAACTCGATGATGCATTTGAAGTGCTCCCACAATGAATTTGATAAAAGATGGGAAAAGTTTGTGGAAAATTACAAGGTTGATAAGCACAATTGGGTGGGAATGATATACTAAAAAAGGGATAAGTGGTCAGAAGCTTATCTCCATGGTTATTTCTTTGTTGGTTGTAAAAGCAACCAGCGGTGTGAGGGTATAAATTTTGTTATACGATATCATGTGAGGCCTGGCATGCGGTTGTTTGATGTTTTTGGGAAATTGGAAATTGCAGTTTTGAATATCCGCCAGAGAGAGCATGAGGAAGAGGTGAAGACTATAATGAGCATGCCTGTTATCGAAACCCACTTAGATGAATATGCAAAATAGGCTGGATCTATCTACACTCGAGCTTCTTTTGATGTTTTCATGAAGGAGTTAAAGCAGGAAGTGATGCACACTGTAGATGGTAGAGAAGATGCGAGTGAGAATGTTCGTGTATACACTGTAAGTCGTCATTTAAACAGACATAAAAAGTCAATTGTGAAATACAACGTCCTAGAAAGGGAAGCTAATTGTTCATGTACTTGTGGAGTATTTGAGTCATCTGGATTTTCTTGTAGACATATAATTTCAATTTACAAACATGAAGACGTTCAACAAATTCCGCAGAGCTGCTTTTCTAGGAGATGGACCCAAGTCGCTAAATCAGTTGTTAGAGTACCCGGTCCAAATGATTCTAATCGGTCTACCACAGCCATTCATTATGGTGAACTTACAAGCAATTGCAAAGATATATGTTTGTGGGCTTCCAAAACTCTGGGAGACAGTGAATCCTTAAAAGCCGTGTTAGCTTCTTTCCAAATAAATTATGAGACTCGATCTACTTCGTATGGTAGGCCCCAGGTCCACTCTGACATACCTTCTACTCATGATCGAACTTATAAAATGGATGAGACTCCATCAACTTTTGATCGCAGCCCACCAATTCCTTTTGAGTTTCCTTTTACTCCTCCTAAAACCACACATCGTCAATCAGTTAATGATCCACCATATGTAAAATGCAAGGGTTGGCCCAAAAATCCTAGTAGACTAAAAGGTCATAACGAGATGAAAAGAAATAAGTGTGGCAATTGTGGTATCATAGGACACATGAAACCCAAATGCCCACGCTTGTATCCAAAAGGTAGGGGTAAGTTTATATAAGTTGGTGACAGCCTTGTTTAATATTATAATGATCTATTTTCTTAGTATTTTGTTAACACTTTGTTTGATTATTTTTGATGAGGCAATTGCTTGTGATTTTTATTTGGCCGCATTTTTGTTGTGGTGCGCTCTGTTGTAGGTGTAAATAGGGAGAATGTTTAGTGCAATGCTCAAGCTGCAGATGGAGTTGAATGGAGATGTTGGATGTAAGTTCCTATACGAGTATTTTTTTCTAAATAAATTTACTTATGTAAGTTAATGCACTTAATCACTTTTGATAAGTTGTCCGAGTACACGTTTTAAGAAAAATAACACGTATCTATGTAGATCTCACTTTTGGATTATGAAATTTCCTTTGTGAAGAGATGAAGTTTTATTTTGGGTTGCTTGTTATGTAGTCGTAGTGGAAGCTGCTGAGCAAAAATGGGAGAGCTGGAAAGAACAAGTGTAGCAACTGTCAATCTACAGAGCATACAAAGTGTAAGTGTCCACATGTGCCCAAACCTAATTTGCAAGGTGTTTCAACCCCCACCTACGTGGCAAACGTCCATTGGTAGGAGTCTCCAATTTATTCGCTTAATCAACAGGGATAAAACCCAATTTGCAATATCATAGATCAATGTACATGCCCATTAACTCATGTGTCTAGGGCTGAACCCTAGCCGCATGGCTTGCAATTTACGTACATTAATTTATGTCTAGATTCGTTTTCTTATCAAAGAGATAATCATCAACTAAGAGTCATACTCCATTACAATTACTTCTACAAGAAATATCTACTCTACAGATATAAATTCCAAACTATTTTTCATACAGAACTACGTTTTTGAGACTTGATCCCATCGATAATTTGGGTACGTAGGCAACAGAAAGTTACAGTCTCATCATTCTCTCGATCACCATCACTTTTCTAACTACTTTTCTACGTTCTTCATCTCTTTCATTATCACTTAGTGTTTTGATCATATTTGATCGAAACATAATTGGCGCCGTCTGTGGTTCTAATTCAATACCCTCGATCACGTTCTACAAAAATTATGACGAATACTAGAAGATCTCAAGTTCTCGATACAATTACTGTCGATCAACCCAACCATGATGTTCAAGGTCAACCTGGCGACAATGGACAAAAAAAAAAAAAAAAAGAACCCCATCTTACTCCTCTTCAGCGCTGCGCGACATTACTACTTTTCCACGAAGATATGGTCTCCGCAATCTGATACTGATAATATAAGTCAAGTACCTCGAGAAGCACTTCTTCGAAAGTTCAAATGTGTACGGATTGAAAATAGAACAGTTACTACAAGCGTCGTCTGAAATGAACTATTCCTCTCAAAGATGATGTGCAATCTATCGCACCACAATATAACACACGCCAACGACATTGTAGCGTGTGAGATCGTTTACGTGGTGAGGATGAGATTGCCGTTGTTCGCAACGTACATCATCCACGAGTTCTTGAAAATGGTGTTGTATCTGTCACACCATAACGTAACACACGCCAATAAATATGGGATCATTTAAGTGGTGATGATTAGATTCTCGTTGTTCGCAATGGTTACCCACAAGTTCAAGACAATAAATATGGACTTCGCAATGGTTACTTTTCACAAATCTCAGCAAAACGTATCTAATTCATATTTGTCAATTGTCGTTTGATAGTGACGATGGTCGTCTCATATTATTTGTTAGTACGGCTCTTATATCAGCTGAATGGAGGCATTCTTGCTTTGAGAAAATTACATTGGCCTTGTTTCATGCTGTTAGACGTCTTAAGCTTATTTCAAAGAAGGAATAGTCAAAATTTATACTTATCGAATATCTGCTGCACAAGTTTTTTCGCAATGTCTACGGATTGAGTCGCAGAATGGAAAAATTACCTTAGCGCTTACAACATTGTCTCTGACACTCATACAGTTAAAAAGAGATAAACTTTGGTTTTGCTAATGGTTGATTTTTTTATCGATAATATTTCTCGATCTGTTGAACGCATTACTCGATGAGAAACACGTCGATCCCTAATTGTCATTACCTCCCGGGGGCGCTAACCTGAAATACTTATCGGATATATTAGTTGATTGTTATATTTACACCGATAGTTTGCATAATAAGTCTGGCTCCAGTCTTGGTTTTTGTCATATTGAAATTGAATAAAGACATAATTGGGAGGTCTCTCTACGTTTGGTTTTTTGATGTTTCACATTATATGGCCGAGTACGAAACTGTCATTTGCGGTATACACACAACTCTTCAGCTAAGGGTAACTAAATTACGATTAATTATTCTAAGTTAGTCGCTAGCCACTTTGAATGATAATATGCGGCTCGCGATGATAGAATGGACATTTATTTGAACTTAATTCAACGAATTGCATGAAATTTTATATCTATCAGTATTGTGCAGTGTTCACGTTATGATATACGACATCCTGATTCTATCACAACTTATTTGTGGAAATCAAGTCATCGCTGCCAAAACAACACTGGATTAACCACTTATGTTGTCAGATGATTCCAACGAGCTTGACACTGATAATATCTCAGTATCTACCGACGACGATCATGTAGATGTCGATGCTTCAGAATTCCTGAAAACCAAAAACTCTATTACAGTGGCATAAGTTTCAATCCTATCCTTCGTTGTTTAGGCAGAATGAACGATTTACTAGGCCTCGAAGAAATTCATTTAGGACTATGTGAACACCACTCCCGGAGGCGAAGTCTCGCTCACATAGCAATGACCCAATGATATTGGTGGTCATACATACCAAAGGATGTTAAGCATTTGTCTGAGAAGTGTATGCCTTGTCAAAAACATGATATGTGATATGGGTCAAACTTCTCGCGATGAAGCGTCATCCAATCCATAAACCTTGGTCATTTGCAAAATGGGGCCTTGACATTGTTGGTTTATTTTCGATAGCCCTGGCAGTGTTTGTTTCTTGCTTGTCATAACAAATTATTTTACTAAGTGAGTGGACAAAATAGACAAGTTGAAACGAAATACCGGACAACAATTTGTTAGTATGTTTCCAGTTCAATAGTTTCTTTTCCGATATTTTCTTTGCACTTTTCAAGATTTGGTGATCAATAAAGCCTTTCTTTTACTTCAGTTCTAATAATATCATTTTTTTTCCATCACAACATTATTAATTATTGCTACGAAAACATCTGATGAGATTACCACGTTTAGCTTCGTCAGTCTAAGTTTGAACGCTTTTACGCTCGCTTAGTTTGTTATTATCGCTATGACAAAATCTGACGAAGTTACCACATTTAGCTTCGTCAGTCTAATTTTGAACGTTTTTACACTCGCTTAGTTCGTTATTATCGCTACAACAAAATATGACGAAGTTACCACAATTAGCTTCGTCAGTCTAAGTTTGAACGCTTTTAAGCTCACTTAGTTCGTTATTATCGCTACAACAAAATCTGACGAAGTTACCACGATTAGCTTCGTCAGTTTAAGTTTGAACGTTTTTACGCTCGTTTAGTTCGTTACTATCGCTACGACAAAATCTGACGAAATTACCATGTTTAGCTTCTTCAGTCTAAGTTTGAACGTTTTTACTCTCGCTTAGTACGTTACTATCGCTACAACAAAATCTGACGAAGTTACCACGCTTAGTTTTTCGGTCTAAGTTGGCTTATTTATTCGCATTTCGCTTCGATTCGTTATTATCGCTACGACAAAATCTGACGAAGTTACCACGATTAGCTTCGTCAGTTTAAGTTTGAACGTTTTTACGCTCGTTTAGTTCGTTACTATCGTTACGACAAAATCTGACGAAATTACCACATTTAGCTTCATCAGCCTAAGTTTGAACGCTTTTACACTCGCTTAGTTCGTTATTACCGCTACGACAAAATTTGACGAAGTTACCATATTTAGCTTCGTCAGTCTAACTTTGAACGCTTTTACGCTCGCTTAGTACATTACTATCGCTACGACAAAATCTGACGAAGTTACCACGTTTAGCTTCGTCAGTCTAACTTGGAACACTTTTACGCTCGCTTAGTACGGTCCTATCGCTACGACAAAATGTGACGAAGTTACCACGATTAGCTTCGTCAGTCTAAGTTTGAACGCTTTTACGCTCGCTTAGTTCGTTACTATCGCTACAACAAATCTGACAAAGTTACCACGTTTAGTTTCGTCAGTCTAAGTTTGAACGCTTTTACGCTCGTTTAGTACGTTACTATCTCTACGACAAATTCCTCCCAAGTTACTACGTTTAACTTCGTCAGTCTATGTTTGAACGTTTTTATGCTCGCTTAGTATAATTTTGCTAAGTTAAGTTAGCATTGGGGGCGTTTGTCTCTATATGAGGGTGTCTCGTTCTATTTCATTTCAACTACGTCAATCAACAACACTGTCAGTAGCGCTTTCGGTTAACTATCTTCCGAATTTATTATTTTTTCTAAGGCATTGAGCCGATCTTTCTACGAGAAATTTTCCAAGCGAATTTTTTTTAACAACTTCATTAGTTTTTCTAAGGCATTGTGCCGAACTTTCTACGAGAAACTTTTCGAGTTAAACTTTCTGACAACTTCATTATTTTTTCTAAGGCATTGTGCCGATCTTTCTATGAGAAACTTTCCGACAGCTTCATTATTTTTTCTAAGGCATTGAGTCGATTTTTCTGAGCAGATCTTTCCGAGCGAATTGAACCTTTCCAACAGTTTCATTATTTTTTTCTAAGGCATTGAGCCCCGCTTTTTCTAAGCAAATTTTTTCGAGCGAATTAAAACTTTCCGACAACTTCATTATTTTTTCTAAGGCATTGTGCCGATCTTTCTACGAGAAATTTTTCGAGCGTAAATTTTCGTCAGCTTCATTATTTTTTCTAAAACATTGTGTCAATCTTTCTACGAGAAATTTTTTGACAGCTTCATTATTTTTTCTAAACCATTCAGCCGATCTTTATGAGCGAACTCTGAGTGAAACTTTCCGTCAGCTTCATTGTTTCCGCTCGAAACTTTTCTTCGTAGACTTTTCATCGATATCTTTTGATCAACGGAATTGCACTCACGCAACTTAATTTTCCCATCGCCGCGGCCTCGTGTATTCGCTATATCTGTCACCTTCTTTCCACCTCACTAGGTCTACGATCGTCATCGATTAGTACTATTCTCAATTATCTTTTGCCCGTATAATACAGTCGTTTCTATCTGCGGCACAAAGCACAAACAACAAAAAAAACTTTTCGTCCAATCAGTTCTTCTTGCCAAAGTCAACAACTCAACAATCATATTAATTAAAATCAAGCAAACCCAAACAATTCCATGCCACAGGTTCAGTATACCAATCTTGGCGTATATATTCTTTACGAGAATTCAAAAAAAAAAAAAAAAAAAAAACTCTACAGGGTGGCAAGAGGGAGCGAAGTGCAGTTTAAACAACTACAGCAGCAAGAAACTGAAAGCCGATATGTCGTTGCTGCTAAATCTCCCTCACGATATCATACTAGGAATTTTACTAAGAGTTCCTTCTTAGAACTTTTCTCTTTAAGGTGTATCTACATAGATCATACACATTACACAATTGTTAATTGTCGAACGACGTCCGAGTGACATTGAGAATACTCACTAAACCGTGATCTTAAAGTAATATGACCGAGTCATTTACATGTCTCAAATCACACGTGAAGTCATGACACGTGTATAAAGTGAGTATGTGCTTAACGATATGTGTAGATACTTTTTTGGGCTTAAGCGTATTTCTATTATCATGATGAGCTATAATAGAAATACACCCATCTATCTAACAAAAAAGGGAGGAGTGGGAGGACAGATTCCACGTCATAAGGTGAGACGTGGTCGACACACCTCCTAACCATAGCCACTCAAAACTCATGGAGGCCGGGTGAATTAAAAAGCTTTTATGGGGTGAGTTAAACAATTTTTCTCACCTCACCCACCCCCACACAAAAAAGTCAACATTGGACAAAAATTTTATGGGTTGAATATTTTATGGGCTTGGAACCATGAGCATGAGCTCAATTAAAAAAAAATTGTAATAGTGGAGGTAGGCATCCAAAAATCAGCCAAAAGGCTGGGCTTATAAACCTGTTGGGCTCCAAATTTGACACAGATCGCGATTAATTGGGACAATCTAATTGATGTTATTGGGCTTATGGATAATGGGCAATCACCGGCCTTACGCGATGAGTTGTTTCACCGAAGACGACATATACCTTGCTACCGGTAGGCGACGCGGTTATTTTCGCGTCGAAGACACGCGATTTCATCGCGACATCGCGCTTCTTTACCCGAAGGCACAACGAGTTGTCAGGGTAGCGCGACAGGCACGTTGAGGTTTCACGGGTTGTAGGCACGGGCATACCCTAGTAATATATAAGTTGAGGTCCCCACCCCAAACCCTATTCTGATTCTCATAAGTTTTCCATCCACTGTGAGATAACACAAGAAGGGTTTTGGAGTGGAAGACAACAACGTTCCGCTGCTGCTTATAAGACTTGCTTGATCAACGCTATGACTTCAGGTATGTCCTATTATAATTTGGTTTTATTTATTGATTGACATGTGATTCTAGATACGGGAGAAATCCTCACAATTGGTATCAGTCACCTGGATGTTAGTCACTAAGAAAACATACGGTTTATTTTCTTATACAGTTAAAATTAAAATTGAGAAAAATCAGTTTTTTTTCGGTTTCAACGTTATTGAACCGTCGGATTCCGGCGACCGGATTTTTTTGGGGTCGGGATTTGTGAGGTCAGTACTTCATCATCTAAGGATCATATCTAACGGTGGATGATGGGTTTTGATCGCCAGTTATGGTGGGTATCGCCGTCAAAGGTTGAAATCGAAAATTCCCGAAACTGTTTTTCCTGTCAAGTTTGGACTCTCGGATCTCCTTCGGGTTTGGATGTATTGTGCTGAGATTTTCCAGAATTGATCTCTTCATACCATGTTTTAAATTGTACGGTGGCTTGTAGTTTTCGATCTCAGATTCATGTAGTTAACTGATGTTAAAAGTGGTTAAAAACTCGTTTTTATATGAATCTGGCGATTTTAAAAGCTATGTATCTCGGAGATGCAGGGTCCAATGGGGCTGAAATTTGGTGTGGTGGGTTGTGTGATGGTAGAGATGATATTTGACAGTCGAAACTTGTTTTGTATCGTTCAGTCAACGGGCTTAATGGCGGCAGTTTGGTCGGAAAAACCATCAAGTCTGTTTTTTAAGCTTCTGTCTTTTGTGGGTGAAAGTGACGATGAGTTTTCAATGTCAACTCACTTGAGTCAGAGTTCAAAATTCTGAGTTTTAAACCGATCCCAAACACAAAACCTTTTTGGGCCTTTTGTTTTCTTCTAAAGCCCGCTAAAACAAGTATTTGTGCTTTCTTAAAGTCTGCCCCATAACCCAAAGTCCATCTCGACCCATACACTAGATTGGGCTTGGGTCTGACCCATGTATGCCAGGTCTGACTTTGCAAACAAAGTCTGACTACCTTGACTGGGTCTGACTTAAGTTGATTGGACCTAGTTTGATTCGTTTTTGGGCCTATTTGGTATTTTTTTTGGGCCCAATTAACTTATTTCAGTTGTATATACCTTGTTTTAAGTCCGTTTTGGGCATATGAATAGTCAAATTGAAGTGTTTTTCGGGCCCAATAAAGTAGATGGACTTAAATTTCAGTTTGATCATGTTTGGATTTATGAACTTTGATATTGGAATTTTCTTTTCTACTATTATCATCATGTTAATTAATAGAATTGAATAATAGCATGTTCCAAACATTTGAAAAATTAGCAATCTAAACCATGAAACTTGGATAAGTTCAAAGTGATATGCTGCCTAAGTGGCCTCTTTCATGGAAAATTTATTTGGGTTTAATGGCAAAGTATATTGGATTGTATATAGTTGCGTCTTAATCCATACAAGTAATAATCGGCCCAAAGGAAGTTTAATATTTTGGCCAGATTAAAGACGGTATAAGGTAATTAATATACGGAAAATAATTTTAGGAGTTACTTATGCATTCAATAGTCGGCCCTAAGGAAGACTTATTGTTTGGCCAAGCCTAACTTTGTTTTACATATGTGGATTAGCCTTCTGTATTTAGAGAGAACCACTTACACGTTAAATGCTTGTCCAAAGACTTGAATTATAATGGTGTGTTAGGTTTCTCATTAAGGCCCACTACTAAAGTTTTATAAATGTTTTCTATTTTGTCATTTGTCTACTTGATTATTAATTTTCATTTAGACTAATGAATGCATGATAATATTCCAGTTTATTATTGTCAATGCATTATAGTAGATGACACATATATAGTAATGTGATATATCTTTTGTGTTATGCATCTTATAATCGTTTTTTGGATGTATGGTTTTGGGATTATGCCATGCATGTTGATGTGCCTCCGAAGCTTTACTGGTACTAGTTTTGCTGATGAAAGACTACCTAGGAAAAGTGGGAGCGCTATAATAGTCTTAGTCTTATGATAATAAAGTACTATGTTTCTGAATTCTTTGTGCAATGCCTAAGATAGAAAATGTCAAGAAATTCTTAAGCCAAGTTGCATACCGATGTTGCATCGGAAAAGATGGAGGCAAGTATGCATTTTAGTAAACTTGTCACCTTGCGATATACTGGAATATGAATTTTTAGAGAGCATATTATGGAAATGTCTAATCTTGTTGCTAAATTGAGGACACTAAAGTTGGAGTTTCTGATAATCTTTATGTGCACCTCATTCTAGTTTCTCTTTTAGCACAATTTGGTCCCATTGAGATGAAGTATAATACTCAAAGGAATTTAGTGAGTTCATTGCTCAATATGTGCAATAAGAGAAATATTGAAACAAGATAAGACTAATAGTGCTCACTTGGCAACTTTCTGAAATGGCAACTCAGGCACTAAGAAAAGAAAATGGAATAATAAGGGTAAAAATATTGCAGATAATGTGACTTCTTAAGTAAATGTACGTGAAAGATAAACATGATAAGGTTATCTTCTGTTGCTTTTGCAAGAAACATGCAAGTCACATTTTATAAAGAATGTCCAAAATATCATAAGTGACTCGCAAAGAAAGGTAATGAATTTAAGTTTTGTTTGTTCTAAATTTAATCTAGTGAAGTACCATCTAAGTCATAGTGGATAGATACTGGTTGCAACTATTCACATTAGTGTTTTCATGCAAAGTTGCTCAAGGAGCGGAAAGCGCATTGATACCCAAAGGTTTCATTTTCATAGGAAATGACAATAAAGATTGTGTTGAGGACATCATGGTCTTTAGATTAAAAAGTATGGCTTTTGTTTGGATTTTAATGAGACTATTAAGTAACTTCAATTTCCTCTTAGAACAAATCCAGTTATACTTGTTCTTTTGGAAAAAAGAATCTCTAGTCTCAGCAAAAATTCAAATTTTTTATAGTCCATGCTATACGGATAATCTATGTAAGTTAGACTTGGATGCCTCTCACTTAAGGTCAAAAGAAACTTTGCATGTTATTAACTATGGTATTAAGTGTAGATTAATAAATAAGAACTCCTTTACATTATGACACGAGCATTTGGATCATATCTCTAAGTTGAGAATTGAAAAATATGTGTCAAAATGGAGTTCTTGGTCCCCTTGTTTTTTCCGGACTTTTTAAAGTTTGTATTGAATGAGTAAAAGGGGAAAACAAACAAACATATGGAAGTTTGGTGCCAACAAGAGAATTTTAGGCTTCTTAGATTTGATACATATCTACCATTATTTGTGGTTCATTCCCTACGGTTTCATGGAATGGTCAATGGTATTGTATCACTTTTATAGATGAATTTTTCTATGGGTATCCATGCTTAATTCGTGAAAAATCAGTCATTGGATGTGTTTAAGGCTTATAAAGTTAAACCATCAAACTGACCGAAGTGGTAAATATTATGGTGGGTATGATGAATCAGGCCAACATCCAAGACTATTTGTAAGATACTTGATGGAATGTGACATCGTTCTTTAGTACACCATGTCAGGGACGCCATGTCAAAATGGTGTATTTGAGATGAAATTAGACCTTAAAAGACATGGTTGTTAGAATGACAAATCATATTTCTAACCAGAGTCTCTACAGGTGAAACCTTAAAGACTGCAATAGACAACCTTAGTCGTGTACTTAGTAAAGCAGTAACTAAAACCCCATATGATGAACTATGGACTGGAGAGAAACCTAGTATAAAGCATTTACATATTTGGGGTTGTCCAGCTAAGGCTAGGCCTTACAGGCCTAATAAAAGGAAAATGGACTCAAGAACTATTAGTTACTACTTTATTAGCTATTCGAAAAGGTACAGGGGTTTCATGTTTTATTTCCCCTATTCAAATACCCTATTTATTTGTGACGGATAATGCCATATTTATTGAGAATGTTGAGAATAGTAGGAGTACACAACCTAGGAATAATGATTTGAAGAAAGAACATGATGTTCCTTTAATGGATTGATCATACCTGTCTTTGGATAGTATGCGGTTGAAAATCAACCAAGTATTCCTAAGTTGCCTCCTACTTTTACAGAAAAATCTCGACAAACTCAATTAGAAGTGTCATTAAAGAATTCACATAAAGGGGAGGAGACTAGCTATTTAAGGAAATTATATAGTGTATCTCCAAGAGCATAAATTTGATATAGGAACTGAAAATAATCCAATTATTTTCGTTCAAGCCAAACAACGTGCTCACTCCTTAGATTGGATGAATGCCATGTTAAATGAGTTTAAGTATATGTAAAAGACAATGACGTTTAGGATCTTATCGAATTGCGTAAAGGAGTCAAACCAATTGGTTTGCTAATGGGATTGCAAAACCAATCATGACTCAAAAAGGCAACATCGAAAGATATAAAAGATATCTTTTCTCGAAAGACTTTACTCATAATGAAGGCATTTATTATAAAGAGAAGGCTTATTATGGCACTTGTAGCTCATTATGATTTAGAGTTACACCAGATGGATATTAAGATTGGTTTTCTGAATGGCAACATTCAGGATACTTTCTATACGTAGCAACCTCAGGGTTTTGAGTCCAAAGACACATAACATTTGGTTTGCAAGTGAAGAATCCATCTATGGCTTAAAGCAGACATCTCGTCAGTGGTACTTAAAGTTTGATCACGTTATTGCCTCTTTTGGTTTTAAGTTAAATTAACGTGGATCAATGTTTATATTATAAGATCAGTGGGAGCAAATTTATTTATTATGGTAATATATGTTGATGATATTCTACTAGCAAGAAGTGACATACGATGTAGTAATTTTGTTATATGCATAAAGATCACTGTGATATATCACGTGATATTTTTTGGCTTTCACAAAATGCTTACGTCAATAAAGGTGCTAAGTAGTTCCGGCATGCACAACAATTTACCAGGTAATGCACATTTTGGTAATGGTGATAAGTTAAATTTGCTTACCTATTAAAAGAACGATTTATAAGAAAATATCCCATATGTGCTAGCAGTAGGGAGTCTCATATATGCTCAATTTTGTACGCCTCCAGTTACTGCGTACGTAGTTGGAATGCTTGGCAAATACTTAATCCAGGAATAGATATGAAAGCGGATAAAAGATTTATGCGGTATTTGCAAAGAACAAAAGATTTCACACTCACATGCCAAAAAACCAATCATTTGGTAACCGATTGGATATTCGGATTCTGGTATTATGTTGTAAGTTTCATTTAGAAACTGTTAAAGATTTATTGTGATACTAAAGCCGCTAAAATTTTCCTTTGAGAATGACAAGAGTTCATTAGCGTCCTGTATGACACTGATATAAAGTTTCTTGACATGAAGAAAGGGATCAAAATTATTATTTATCTTTTGACAGTTGAGTATGTTAGTACTGATCTCCAAAATATGGATTCACTTACTAAAGGCTTACCACTTAAGGCACTTAAAAAAGCTTATAGCTTGTAAAGGAGTGGTTAATTAGTCCTTGTGATATTTCATTTCAGTGGGAGTCTGTATTACTAAGTAACTCTTGTTTGTCACTTTAGTAATTGATGATTATTTTGAAATAAAGTTATCTACTTATTCATTTATGGTTGTGTATATAAAGTTTGATTAAGTAGAATAAAGAAATCAATATAAATCATAAGGTTGGACCAGTTGAAAATGAACATGTTCAGGGATCACATTACATGTTATTTTCATTCTACACATCCATACTTAATCTATGTCGTTGGAGATATTAGTATTGTGACCACAGATGGGTCTAGTCATGCTAAATGTGGCAAAGGCCGCTGTGATCACTACTAAAAAAATGACTTGTGATGACGGCTTTTAGCTGTCATGAAATAGGTTTAATGACGTTTTTTCATTAAAAAAACTACCGTCATTATAGAGCCTGTCATAAAAGTTAACCAAAAGCGTCATAATTTTGATGACGGTTCTGAAGAAGCTGACATAAATGCTCAAACTTAATATGACAAAAATTCATTTATAAATGTCATAATTGGATCCTTTTGCGTGACATGTTTTACTTAACCGTCATAGTTTTACTAGAAAAAGTGTCAAGAAATAAACCTTCTTTATGACTGTTTTTATTTAAGCGTCACCATGAGAAACAAAAGCGTCAATAAATTAACATTAAAAAATGTCAAGAATTGGTATGTAACACGACAGTTGTTTGGAAGCCGTCATAACTTATTTGTTTTTTTTCCCTGTAAATCTGAAAATTCCTGTAAATTTGAAATTCCTGTAAACCCAATGCATTCATACACCTTGACAACTCAAGTCCATTACAGAAACAAGAATCATACTTTTATTACCAACATAAATCATTCCAAGAACTTATTCATATTACATGATTTATTCACAAAGAAAAAAATTAAATAGCTCAAACACTTGATTCAAAATCAAGTCATAATCCAACAATAATACAATTTACATAACCCATCCAACAAATTGCCAATCAACCGATCCATTTCAAACAAACTTAATCGAGCTACCCTGCTATCTCACTTGTAATAACCTAAAAAACAATATGAAGAAGAATGTGTTAGTTTGTTTAATTAAGTAAACTAAAAATATAATCATATAACTACTAAATGAAAGAGATACGATCATCGCTACTATGATAGATAATCATGTTGGTTAAGCCCCAAACGTACACCACTGTAGGATATCTGATTTGTATACACAAATAACCCTTTACCTAATATGCAAAGGAAAGAACGTAAGAAATTACCAAGCAAAAAAAAAAAATGTAAGAAATTAGACCTATGGAGAGATGCATTAATGGTGTTGAATCTGTGTTCTACATAATTCGAAATGTCTAGTGGAAAAACTTCAGGCTAATATGAATGAACTGATTAGCATTGGTAACTAGAACAAACCATGCATGCACAGACAATCGATAAAATTTTCGACAATTTGGGGTTAGAGGATGTGCGTCAAACTAAATTTAATCCCACTAGAAGATAAAATTTAAAGTCGAATCCTAGCTGCAAATTTTTTAGAAGTATTAAATATCGTATGATATTTAAAACTTGAGGCTGCCTTCTGATCCAATACCTTCTTATGAGTGAGCTGTTTCTAATTTCAGCTCTCTATGCAGTAGGCACAAAGGAGTTTGGTTTTATGTGTATGATCCGACCCTTAACAATATGACGAGTTTAAGTATTTCAATCCCTTGATCTCATCCGCAGGTAAACTTGTTATGGCTTAGATCTTCATACGTTGTACACCATCAATATATATATTCATTCCAAGAAACAATAAACATATAACGAGACCACTTACAAAGAGATAACAACACCTTCAGCAGAGCATCCAACCATTTTCCAAGTACAAGGATAAACCGAGTTAATACCCCCACACATCTAGAACATGCAATTGACCAATAACACTCATAAGACATAATATCATCCATAGTAGTGGTGGATGACAGTAGAATGGATCATTAATTCCATGTGCATATCCACAATTGTTGCCCTTGCTACAGTTTCCCTGATCGAAATATTTGCAGAGTCGAGTCTCGTAAGGTTGGCCTTGCAAATTCAAGTAATGAGACAACCAAAAATACATTCAACATGCCTGGCCTACTCACATCAACAAATACCATCAGGCATACGTTTTTTGGCCGATATAGCAATATTTTTATTGTAAAGTGATTTAAAGTAATAAAGAAAGTCACTCTAAACCTACAACACACAAAAGCCATTAAAAGTATTCACTCCACAATGTTATGCCATCCTAACTTAAAACATGCCTTGACACAGCTAACTAAACTTCTTGAGTGTGAAGAACTTCAGTATTAGGGCTTTAAGATCCCCAGGACTTGATGGCTTCCCAATGATTTTCTTCCAAATCTCTTGGGACTTGGTTCAAGTCTTCAAGAAGATGTATTAAACCTAGTCTCAAACTTCTTTCTCATGGAAGCTCACTTGAAAATATTAATCACGCTAATATCACCTTAATCCCAAAACACATCACCCAGAAAACTCTAAAGATTTTAGACAAATTAGCTTGTGCAATATTGTATCTGAAATCATCTCAAAAGCACTTGCTATATAGGGTTAAATACTTAATGTTTCCTCTTACCTCCCCATACCAATACTTTCTATCATAATAAAAAACCATCACTGGCTAAACTTCATGAAGTCATGCAAAATTCCTTTACTAACAATGTCAATGTGCCTAATCAAAAGAGAGCAAAGAAAAACAAGAACATAACATGCGCCGACCCAAAACAAGGTTCTATGCAAAACTTAATGTTGATCAAGCTTCAATATCTTTTGTTCATGTATTGACTCTTAACGTGCCCTACCAGGACACTACCACTGTTGAAACTCTATTGCTATTGTCGCTTAACCAATTAACCTAACGTGCATAGCACCAACCCCCACATTTAACTTTTGCTGTCAGTTAAATCAACACTTGAAGGATGATTTGACAAGAAATCTGGAATGAAAAACAACTAGCCTTGTAAGATAATGCAGGTGATGAGGCAACTGATGTTGTATCCACATTCTAGTTTGCCCTCTCTGTTGTTTTTATATGGAACTCCTGAACAAAGTTCATTTAACTTATGAGCAACCATAAAATTCCTTACTTATCCTAAAAGTCAATAAGATTTAATTTGCCTGAAATTCTTGCAGTGTAGGGGTACTTCTGGGCAATGTAGGCAATGTTGGATCTTCCGGAAGAATCTGCAATCAACAGATATCAGATTTACTGAAACTAATAAAGTTTACCACAAAAGATACAGTTGTATCTTAAAATTCTCAATGGAAAAATTCAAATATAAAATTATTCTGATATAGGCAAACAAAAAATACTAGTCTATCAAAACATCAATATAAAAATATTTGTCGTTTACCATTTTCTTTTAAAAGTTACAAAATTTTGTTGTTTAGATTTTGCACAAGGTCATTAAAGTCAAAGAAGTGAAGGCACGACTTAATTGGTATGCAGAACTCTGCTAGTAACGTAGTGTCCTACATCTTTTAAGTACTGGTTGCAGACCGAGAAGACCTTGTGGGCTAAAGAGTTTATTGAATGCCACCCAACTGAATTGATCCTTCTAATGTATAAACCTGCAGTTCACCCCAACAGTTGAGTGCTTTCAAGTAAACTTAAAAGAAAAGGGGTAACCATAAAATATGATTAACCTGATCAAAACCACCACTAACAATCAAAGTACTTAATAAAGAACACACAAGAAGACCAAGCCTTTGATAGATATACATTGCTATCAAAAATATAATCAAACAGTTAATATTCACTTTCATAAACACCTTTGAGATAACAAAGTTGTCGATTGAAAGAAAAATTTAAGTGTTAAATTCATACCTGGTGATAGATTGAGAGAGAGAGAGTGAAGCTACTATAAGTGTGGCCAGCGCAGACCAAATCAGACAAGCAAATCACAAGCTATATGATAAGACAAAGGCCTGCACGGATAAAAAGGACGAATTGCACTAGATTAACAAACACCAATGCAACAAGCTTTACTTGCATCATTCAAGAGCCTGAAGCTTTTAACCATCAAATCCCACCCTTGTTTCATAACACTTAAGTACTTGAGCATTGAGATATATAGTCTGAACCAATCACTGATTATACACAGATGAATACAATGCACGAAATCAGGGAAATCAAATCCAAAACACAAAAAACTCACACCTATTAGCAGGAAACGAAATGAAAAAGGAAATAGGGTTACGTTGGAGAAATTAAGACATGGAGCCATACCTTGATCGACCCAATGCCTTCCACTACTTTCCGTTTCAATCTGTCAAAAACCATAACAAAAACTCAGTGAGATAACCAAGTAAAACCGGAATCTGAGAGAAAAGGAGGTGCCTTTTTCTCCATGGCCAGATAAGAGGCAAATAAAGATTCAGCGAGATGTCCTAGATTTCAGAGAAGGAAATGGAGAGGTGCAAGTGCTAATGTGTGTTCCAATTGGAGAGGACGAAGAAGATGACCTAGGTTTCCAGGAAGAAACGCACTTTCGTGTTTTTTCTTTTTTCCATAATAAAAATTAAAAGACTGAAAAATTAACAAGATGGGTGAGGAGGAGTGTATTGACGGTTCAATTTTTTTTAGTGAGTTACTTGATTTTGTTATACTTTTTTTTTTGTTAAGTTGTTGACGGTTTAATGGAAAGCCAAAATGGTCCAACATAGTGCCCAAAAAATGGTGAGAAGGTTGACGGTTTATTCTATTGCTAATTTGACTGTTTTAGGAAACACCATCATATTTTCTTGACGCTTGTGGTCATACATGACATAATGTTATAACAGCCATCATAAAATTATTATATTTTTTTGATGCTTGTGTCATATACGACATAATATTGTAATAGCCGTCATGAAATTATTATATTTTTTTGGCGCTTGTGTCATACACGACATAATATTGCAATAGCCGTCATAAAATTATTATATTTTTTTGACGCTTGTGTCTTACACGACATAATATTGCAATAGCCGTCATAAAATTATTATATTTTCTTGACGATTGTGTCATACACGACATAATGTTGTAATAGCCGTCATAAAAATACTACTAAAACACCTATCTTGATGGATTTTAACAAAGCCGTCAAGATAGATAAAAAACAAGCGTCATAATATGTCATTTTTTTAGTAGTGGATCCTATATTTTTATTTTAAATGGACCAGATTGTTTTTTTGAGACGTCACTCATTATTTCGACAGTTTAATTTTAGAGCTCTTAAGGTCAACATTGTTTAATATCAGGTTATGACCTGTGGTACAAGTGGGAGATTGTTAGAACTTTTCTCTTTAAGGTGTACCTACATAGATCATACACATTACACAATTGTTAATTGTCGAACTACGTCCGAGTGACATTGAGAAGACTCACTAAACTGTGATCTTAAAGTAACATGACCGAGTCATTTACATGTCTCAAATCACACGTGTCAAGTTATGACACGTGTATAAAGTGAGTATAGGCTTAACGATATGTGAAGATACTTTTTTGGGCTTAAGTGTATTTCTATTATCATGATGGGCTATAATAGAAATACACCCATAATATATAAGTTGAGGTCCCCACCCCAAACCCTATTCTGATTCTCATAAGTTTTCCATCCACTGTGAGAGAACACAAGAAGGGTTTTGGAGTGGAAGACAACAACGTTCCGCTGCTGCTTATAGGACTTGCTTGATCAACGCTATGGCTTCAAGTATGTCCTATTATAATTTGGTTTTCTTTATTGATTGACATGCGATTCTGGGTATTGGAGAAATCCTCACATTCCTGTGGCGTATCTTCTTACATTGAAGAGGGTATGCAAGTTCTTGTTCAAATTGATCTCTGACCGCTATTTTGCCTCTACACATCTTGATAGTCATCATGAAGAAGAGATTTTCATTAAGATTATGTATGTAATGCCTCATATCCATGACTATTCAAGTAACAAATTACAAGAACTCAAAGATATGGAGCTGAAGGAAGTCTAGGTGTATAGCAAACTTACGAAATTGGTCAAGGGTGGGGTGGGGTATCCTTACGAGCATCTTGTGATGGGTTAATGTTAGTAGCAAACGTGATGGTAAACATTCTATTTATCAGTTTATGGCATCCATGACCTCCTTCAAAATTAATTGTGGGGTATAGTAGTCCATGGTGGCAAGCGTTTTCCACCTCAGGGTCATCAAGAATGGCAGTTCTGACAAACCTACCAACAACTGTATCCTCTCTGAATTTCATGTTTGGCGAGCCTTGCACATCATGACAATTGCTGCCATCAATTCCATCACTACATTCGCTATATTCATCATCAACAAAAATTTTATAAGTGTCTTGCAACCCCATCATTTGCAATTGTACAACACTTCCTCGTCTGGAAACGAACGATGAAGTACGGGCTGTTGTTATATAAAGCATATATTCAGTAAAAATAACTCACCTGACTCTTTTACCAGAGAACTTGAAGCCCTATCAAGAATTCGTCACCCACACCTTGTTTCTCTACTGGGCTGCTGCTCTGAAAACAACGATCTTTATTGGTCTACGAGCATTGTTGTATTCTTAGATCTAGTCTGGTCTACGAGTACGGTTGTATAATATTTCGTAGATCTAGTTTTGCATTGATGGTTGAACTCTTATCTAATCCGAATTCTTATCTACTCCACACTCTTATCTAATCCAAATTCTTATCTAATCCGAAGTTTGCATCTAGTTTTAGTTGCTAAAGTCTTTACCTTCGAATCCAATTCATATTTAACTTCATTTTATTCCTATTATTACTGAACTGCCCCTACATTTAATTTTAACTGTCTAATCCTAATATCGCTATTCCGCTAGCATGCGTCGTCGAAATTAATTTTAGTATTATTACGTAATGCTTTCGGTACAGTTTCGGCCATCAATTTCTTTTGCAATTTTTTCTGTGCCCCATTTCATTTCTCCCTTCCGCCATCTTTTATTTAACTACATGCGTCTCGTATACGTTAGTTTGACATTATTTCGTTCCCGATAATTCACGAATTTTTCCCGACAGTCTATTTTCCTATCGTTTACATTCACACGACACTTTGTTATACATTCCACTCGCTCTTTTCTTATTCCATTTTTTCCTCGATTTTTCTTCTCTTCTTTGCCATATGAACTTTGTTCGTATGCCAAAGAGGGGGCGGTGTTTCGACCCCCACCTACGTGGAAAATGTCCATTGGTAGGAGTCTCCACTTTATTCGTTTAATCAACAGGGCTAATTAAAGCCCAATTTGCAATATCATAAATCAATGTACATGCCCATTAACTCATGTGTCTAGAGCTGAACCCTAGCCACATGGCTTGCCACTTACGTACATTAATTTATGTCTATATTCATTTTCTTATCAAAAAGATAATCATCAACTAAGAGTCATACTCCATTACAATTACTTGAGCTACAAGAAATCTCTACTCTACATATATAAATACCAAACTATTTTGCATACAGAACTACGTTCTTAAGACTTGATCCCATCGATAATTTGGGTACGTAGGCAACCGAAAGGTACAATCTCATCATTCTCCCGATCATCATCACTTTTTGATACTCGCTCCTTTTTGTGTGTAGATGGTGTATGGATGATGTAGATAGATGATGGTCGTTGAACAAATAGAAGCGTATCAAAACCTAATTATCCCTCAATAAGTAAAGGATGAGTAGGGTATCGTTCCATTTTTAAGTGTATGTTATGTGAAGGACAGGACTGGAAAGGGGGTTTGAGGGATTAAAAACTATGATTATAGATATAGTAGATTCTAATGCTAAACTAAACTAAACTAACTAAACTTATACTAAAGCTAAGAATTGGAAATATGGAGAGAATATGAGAGAGATAGATTCAAGAGATTCAAATCCACCAATGCTTTTGATTCAATGACCTTTTGCTTCATGTTATTCTCCAAGTAGACTACAATCGGGCAATCGAGCGAGTGCCGATGCCCTCTTGGATGAAACATCGTTAACAATTAACTCTACTCAAGGTTGTTCCTATGTTCATGTTACTAGTATCTTCTTTCCTTTTATGTGAGCTTGGGCAGCTATTCAATGAATCACCATCTAAAACAAACACAAGGAATACTTCCCTTACTCTAAAATAGTACGCAACTAGAAGAAAAGTAGAGAATAATAGTATAATATTCAATTACAATAAATAAAACCCTATTCTAGCATTATATTAAATTGCAATAAATAAAAGCATGTCACTATCAAATATTCAATTGTAATAAATAAAAACCTTAATCTATACTTCCATCCCCTGGTGTGGGCAATGGAACTAATAACTAAAAACATAAAGAACTAACCTGATTGAAGAACACCATAAACCAGAAGAATCATTAAACCTTAAGCACCGGTTTCATCTCCTCCCTTGAAGGAGAAGATTAGTCTTCCATATAGAAGGAAGAACACGAAGAACGAGAAGAAGAAGAGTCGAAGAACATAAGACTAGAAAGACTAATTTATTAAGACTCAGCTAGTTAAAATCGATATTTTATTATTAATCTCTCTCTGCCTCAAGTTCTGGAGACAAGAATATAAGTGAATTGGCAAATTACATGAGGCACTTAGGTCCTCTATTTATAGGGGTTACAATGAGCTCTAGAAGCATTTCAAACCGTCATTTGTTTCCTAATACAAATAGACTTCTTCCAGAGTCCAACTTCATCTCCAAAACTGAGAAGGAATTGCCTACAGTGTTGATTCATGCATCTGGACACACTATTCATACGTCCCAGACTTGATCAATGCGTCTGGACGCTGGATCTATGCGTCCTAGACGCGTAAGCCTATTTTGTCTCTTCTGCTCTATCATTTTATCCTCTTTTGCGGGCTTTGGTCCAAGCAACAAATCATTTAGCCGTGGGCTTCCAAATAGGCTTTAAAATAGGTCCAAGTCGCATCTTTAATAGCTTCAATTCCTTGGCCTTTTCCATGATTGTCCACGGGCTTCCCATGTGATCCTTAATGCTCCGTATTGCTCTGTTTTACCCCTTTTTCTCTAATATTCTACAAAACTCTCTTTTTCACCTGTAGAATCTTAAAACATAACTTACAAACACTATTAGTCCACTAAGATGGCTAAACAAGAGGCATAATTGAGGGTTAAATTGCACTTTTTGAGCACTTATCACTTTTCTAACTACTTTTCTATGTTCTTCATCTCTTTCGTCACCACTTAGTGTTTTGATCATATTTGGTCGAAACACAAGGTATGTGAATGTTTCCATTTTTGCTCATTTTCAGTGTTACCTGCTAATGATTATGACTTTAGAAGGTAAATTTGCAATATATATATTGAACTTATAGGCCTACCGGTTGAAATGTCCTGGCCTGATGATGATGATGTCCCAGATGACGATGTTGGGTGCGAGCCTCAAGACGGATATAGACTCCAAAAGTTTTGTAGTGATGATGGACATGTCTTTTTCCGAATGATAAATATTTGATGTAAGGGAAAAAGAATATTTGGCTTCGAACAATATAGAAGTTTGCAAGTAATTTTAAGCATTCGTTGCGAAATCTTCTGACATGATTTTTGTAATAGATTTTGGAATTTTATTCACTGCGGCATTCTTAGTTGCTCAACAGGATGCTATATAATCTGTATCATCCCAAAAAATGGATGCTACATAGTATGTACCATCCATACTTTGGCAGATCAAAACTTCCAGTAAAAATGGTGAGAACCAAGTGATAATGGTGCTCAAAAAGATGGTATATAGTATGTAGCATTCCAAATAATGGATGCTACGCTACATTGTATGTATCATCCTTACTTTGGCAGACCAAAACTTCTAGTAAGAATGGTGAGAACCAAGTGATAATGGTGCTCAAAAGGATGGTATATGGTATGTAGCATTCCAAATAATGGATACTACATAGTATGTACCATCCTTACTTGGCAGATCAAAACTTCCAGTAAGAATGGTGAGAACCAAGTGATAATGGTGCTAAAAAGGATGGTATATGATATGTAGCATTCCAAATAATGGATGCTACATAGTATGTACCATCCTTACTTTGGCAGATCAAAACTCCAGTAAGAATGGTGAGAACCAAGTGATAATGGTGTTGAACAGGATGTTATATAGTCTGTATCATCCCAAAAAATGGATGCTACATAGTCTGTATCATCCTTACTTTGGCAGATCAAAACTTCCAGTAAGAATGGTGAGAACCAAGTGATAACGGTACTCAACAGGATGGTACATAGTGTGTATCATCTAGACAACTGTATGCTACATAGTATGTATCATCCCAATAACAATATAACACAACACAAAGGTAGCATAAAATTAACCAAAATCTAGACATCTTATTTTATTCGAAATAAATAAATAGACCAATTTGTTTTTTTTTTATTGGCAAGCCTGTTTTAAATGAGTTCAGTAACGCTTTGATGCTGTCCGGGTTTGAACTCCAGACCTCTAGTATCATCACCCAAAGGTTTTACCGACTTTGCTAGTCGGCACCTATATAAAATGGTGTGGGCAAGCCTATTCTTAAAGAGATCATGAACTCAATTGTGTGTAGCAGGGTTCGAACCCCAGACCTATGGTGTCATCACCCAAAGGTTTTATCAATGTAACTAAGCTAGAAGGCACTTACAATAGACCAATTTGTTGCTCTTTATTACATTCAAAAGCTGCACGGAATGTATATTGGTAAAAAGAAACATTATGAGCTCATAGATTTTGGATAGATTGAATATATGGTTGAAATGAGTTGTTTACCGATCTGGACAAATTGTTTGAATATTTAATTATGTTGTATAGAACTTGTCAATTAACAAAAATCTCAAAAATTTCAAAACAATTGTTTTCATGAGGTGAAAATGGTAAGAAAATATGGAGGTAGTTGCAATTATCCTTAATTTGTAGATTTCCATCCATTCTTGATAGCACAATTTATTCTATGAGCTCTCACTTATTGATTCTTTAAATACCCATCTTCAGCTCATGGGCTCGGGCATTGATTGGGCTCTGACCAAGATCTTTATTTCCTACAAAAATAAAAACTTTCTAATTCTAATTCTGCAAGTAATAATATCTTTCCAATTCACAACATATAGAAAAAAAAAATGGAATCAATCAATGAAAAATAAACAAAACTAAAAAAATTGAACTTGAACCCCAAGCCATATCTTAAATTTTGAATTTTCTTTCTCATGATTTACCATTTGTAAATTGATTATTTTCCACAGTATGATAAAATGAAGATGGGAGCGAAAATCTATGGTACAAAACAATAAAATATTAACTAAAAGAATTCGAAATTAATACAAGGATGAATGATTCATCTTTTTCAAAATTCGAAAGTTGAATTTGAACTCTTGATATTTGCCCAATGTTTAAACTTGAATATTTAAATTGATGTTAAACTCATAAGTTTTTTATCTCCCAAATTCCTACAAAAGTTAAAAGAAAATATAAACAAAATTCAAAAATATTAGAGTTTGAGTCTTGAAATTGTGTGGATCAACGGGGTTGGGTCAATGACTTTTGATACAGTGTGGGTCGGGCGACTAGGAAGGAACTATAGACACATGATCACGTGCAATTACCGAAAAAATTGGAAATCCCGATATATATTTTTCCATAATCCAATATATTAAATAAATCATCACTATAAACATGAATGAAATCACAATCCAAATATTTATCTATCTAATTCTTTTATATGAGATTAGTAGTATGCAATTGAAACTGGATTTGGGGTTTGGTTTTAGTTCGGTTTCGGGGTTTTTAGCCATTTTAATGGGCTTAGGGCTAAATTATCGGGTCTGGCTCGGGTCGGTTTGGGTTTAGAGACTGTGATCAAACCCTACCCAATGTATTTCAGTCTAGGTTTGGGTTCTGGTTTTGTCGGGTTCAATGCCAGTTTTTTGTTCGGGTTTTGGGTGGGTTTCGGGCAAGATGGACATCAGGACATCCCTAGATGAAAGTGTCAATTTCCTGTTGATTTGTTTAGTTAAATTTCAATTTGATATTTCATTTCAAATTCTAGTGAGATTCCAAATTGTTAACTGGCGGAATATTTCGAGAGCGCGGGAAACAATTGTAAGCTAATGAAAAAGAAGAAGTCGTTCCAAAACCCTAGCCCTCCACCCTCCATCACCTGATCGATTTATCTCCTCATCACACCTAATCATTTCATAAGTCCATCAGCCATCACTTAATCACACTACATTAGTTCATGACTCCATAATCCCAACTAACCCCATCTCCTCATATTTTAATTAGTTATTGTATCAAGTCAATTTGGGTACTTTTAGTTGGTGAAGTTGGATCTATTCAAAAGATTGGTTAGAACGCGGGTGTGTGTACCATACATTTTCAGTCTAAAATGTACTCGAACCATGGACCGGATATGGGCCCAGCAGTGGACCAGTCTAGTGGCTGTCCAAATAAACACTTTCGGATCGTTTGGTATTCGAATCCATCAAAGTTAAGAACAGGTCCAGGGCCCATCCGAGTGGCCCAGATCCATGGATCCAATCCGTTCGGATGATTCTGATCCAATAATCCGATCCGCGGAAGCTGAAAATCCTAGTGCAATCCGATAAGATCTTGCGCAAGGATAGAATGAAATCTTGGGGAATGATCCTATTTTAGATAGGATCATACTAGGATTCATCATCTCTGAGAATCCCTTTCTTGGCCGCCAAGGCAGGGGATTGCTATATATACGGAGGCTTCTGCATCCTCCAAAACTACATTTTAAGAGACTTGATCCCGGATTCTTCACTGGGTACGTAGGCAACCAGACTGTTGGTGCAGTCTCTCTTCCTCAAAAATCCCAATCCACAGCTCTTCCTAGCTTGCGGAAGCACCATCACATCGGGAGTGTCGGGTTAACGTTTTGCCCCGACATTCTTTGGCGCCGTCTATGGGGACCGAACCCACGACTACGTGGTTTTCCGAGCGTGATATCCTCGACCTTATTCTTTTGGTCGTCCTTGTTACCATGGTTGTACAAACTGCGATGAATGATGCAGAAGTTGCCAATCGGCATGTAGCAACTCTGCAAAACATGGAGATTATTCCAGGCACCACTACGGAGGTGGGGCAGTCGAGCCGTCATAGATCTTTCTCTCAGAACGGAGGAAACAAACTGTCTGAAGTAGTTCCACACACTCTAGAGCCATTAGGGACTCGGGAATCTAATCCCCGTGTCCCTCGCCCAATCTTTGTCTGGAGCACGAGAGTACCGAGAATCCATGTCGGGGGATGGTCTGCTTTGAACCCACCCGTGATGCTACTGCGCGACATCCAATAAGGGGCCGGGGAGGCCGACATGCTAACCCACGTGCCTCCATCCGGAACTTGCAATACCAATCGGATCCAGCTCTAATCTCTCTTTTGACAAGAGTAGTTGCCGAAAACGAAAATTTGAGAAATCAACTAGGCAAACGGCCGAGAGACCCTGCAGAGCACCAATCGGTCGAGTCCCCTTTGTCTGCACGTAGGCAAAGGCAACGGGCCGAACCGGGACAGCGCGAAGATCCTAATAATGGCCAAAACCTTATTCACAATAATGGTCAAGCTAGAAATCCAAGCCAAAGCCGGACTATCCACCCTATCGTGTTTGCCCCCACTCATTCACAGTCAAACAATATCTAGGATCGGTTGGGCACAAATCCCCAGATACACCAGTCACAACAATCTGGAACGCCAGCAAATGCATTGAGTTCCAGTTTGGAAACGCCAGCATTCGTGGATGTGTCCGGATCAAGATATGAATCCCAACACACAAATCGGAATGAGAGTCCGCTACACGCTAACAGTGGCGGGCAAGGCGGGTAGAATCGAGCGTCGACAACGACCGAATCCCCATCGAATCTTAGCCCGTGATGAGCGGATGGAGAGAAGAGAATCAAGATGAGGACAGCTGTGAGAATATGAATGAACAAAGGGTTAAGGAATTGATTTAACCAAGCCGTGACGGGCAAACCATCCGAGGCGATCCACTCTTGGAAAGGGCTATGCGAGGTCGAAATTTTCACCCTTTGTAAATGACATTCGGATCGTGCGGTTCATCACGAGGGCATTCAAACAGCCCCCTCTTCCGACTTACGATGGCGTGGATGGCTGTCGAACGAGCACGCGTCATGAGCTACCAAGCGGCTATGACCTTATGGGAATTTCATGAGTCGTTAATGTGTCGTATTTTTCCAGCGATGTTGAAAAGTGCACGCTATCATCCTGGTTCAACAAGTTGCCTCCGTGTTCAATTGATTCATTTACCAAGCTCGGTGATATGTTCGTTGAGCGTTTTCGATTACAACATGAAGGCGAAGAAGAGTCCGAGCACCTTCGTTCAATCTCGCTATGGAGAAAGGTGAAACAATTAAGAGTTTGATGCGATGGTTCGGGAAGCTTCACCGAAGTTCAGGATGTGAGTGATGCTTTTCGCAATACAAGCATTCCATCAAAGCGTTGCATTTCGAGAGATGAACTTTACAACTCTCTCCTTTCGAAAAGCCTACCACCCTTTCTCGATTTATTAAGCCCGAGTGGAAAGGTGCGTTCGAGTGGAAGATGATCAAAAGTCTCGACAGAGAAAGGATGGCGCAGATCCCGCTTCCAAGGACTCCACAAAGGATAAGATTGCCAGTCAAGGTAACAAGAGGAGTACTTAGAATAATACAAAGGCCCCAAATATAGAGGAAAAGGTATTCACCCCTTTAACTCTTGGCCTTGCAGACCTGTACGAAAAAATCAGAACTAAAAAATGTTCCGCTAGCTTCGGCCGCTACTAGAAGATCTGGTGAGGTAGGCGGGATAAAAATCGAAAATGCAAATATCACGATGATATTGGGCATGAAACAGATCACTGCAGAGCTTTGAAGAAAGAAGTTCAACGCCTCGTTGACGAGGGACAGCTTACTGAGTTTGTTCAAAACAAACCTCGGTCAGCCCATATCAACTTAATTTGAACACAGCGTTATCGATGTATGCCACTTGTGGCGTGTCGATAGCGTCTCCGTCGTCGGTATAAAGATAGAAACATGCTTGAAACCGTCATATACAAGATCATTACCAGGTCAGCGGTTTCAATTTTGACCAAGGTATCAATACGAAAACCTATGAAGGTTCGAGTTGAAGTTCGAGAATGACGAAAAGGGGTGTATTACCCTCACAATGACGTATTTGTTGTCATTTCTTGTATGGATAGGAATCTTTAGGGTGCAGAAGATTCTTATCGACGTGAGGAAGCTTCGGCTAGCGTGTTATTCACGGGGCTTACTCGAATGAAACTTTCGGAGGACTTGATCATAGAAGACCGTAACCCAATCATTGGATTCAACGCTAACCGAACCGGCCCATGCCATTGGAAAGGTTCATCTCCCATCCGCGATTGGGCATCAATCTGTCGGGATAAATTTCCTTTTGATAGATTGTGGTTCTTGTTATAATGCAATTTTTGGTAGGGATTGGATTCATGCAAATCGGTACTGTTGTATCCACCTTCCACCAAAGCGTTGAAATTCCCCGCCTACTGAGGAGTATGTAAGATCCACGGTGACGGATGATGTCACATCAATGTCATGATTTGGCACTAGAAGATACAAGGAAATCCGAAGTCGGGGCAAACACGATTCTCGGGTTGATCATGCCAAATAGCAATTCTGAAACGTTGGGCTTATCAGTGCGAAGCCGATGCTCGAAAAGGGTCCCTCGATCGATCGGTTGGAGGAAGTTCAGATAGGGGGCGAGAGCCACGAAACTACTTTCATCGCTGCCGGCTTACCCCCAACCGAAAAAAAAAAGCTCTAATTCACCTGTTATGGGATTATCAAATTGGTCATTTAGTTTTAAATTTATTAAACCCGGGTGGCGAAGGCAATCCTGCACTTCAGTTTCGGCTAGCGTGGTGCAGTGTGCCTACGCCTGGTATCATGGTTCGACAATGAAAACCCAAGAATGATAATGTATCGCTTTTGGTCTGGGTGCGATTGTTTAGAGTACATCAAGCATATACCCTTGGTGGCGGAGTCTAAGCTACACTCTGATTCAAACCCAACTACTGAGACACTTCTGGGTTGTCTGTTGGTCTCCTCAAGGATCGTCTATGGGAGAATCTTTGCAGTGTAACTACGCTTGTTTGTCAAGTGACTTAGTGGCATTGTTATAGTCGCGACAACGGTAGACCACCGTCTAATCTTTTATAAGGATGGTTACACATTTAACATATCCAACTTATTGCCTAAGTGTTTATCTCTGCCGAGTTAACACAAGCTACGTCATACATGTATTCCATATCTAAACTATGATCGGAATAGGTCAAGTACTGGTACGGTATCGGGATAACTCCCCCTTCAGCGCATCAAGCTCCGCGTCTCGCGCGGCAATTTCTCTGGCTAAGCGAGCAGTCTCCTCCTGATGGCTCTCATAGCGTCGAGTGGTTAACACCCGTACCTGCAGTCCATATATAAATTCACGTGTTAATTCGCTTCTTTACTAATAAAGTTACAAGTTCCAGTGTTGTTGTTTACCTTGTCTAAATCCCGTTGTAACGCGTCAATCGCTTCCATAATATCTTCCGATGGCAATACCGTGATGACTCTCGGGGAGCAGGATCGAGGATTTGGACATTGCCTATAAGCGGTCGGTGACCGCCGAGATCGGATGACGCGGAATTAAGTACTTAAGGTTCTGTATCGGATACATTAGGGGTTTGCTCTCTATGTGGCGCCCGAGCGCCCATCCGATCCATAGCGACCTATCTGCTCCAAAGGTCGGTATCATACTACTGATAGGCACGATATCGAAAAGAACTCTCGAGGCCTACCACTCCTAACACGGAACCCAGAATCACTGGAACTAGTTGCAGCTGACCCAAAAGCCGGAACAGTATGGGGTGGGGTTTCTCCCAACTGCACACCCTTCCCTCGATCATTTCTGGGGGCATCTGGTTCCTCGTCGTCCTCTAAGCTACTGGGGGCATCTGGTTCCTCCTCATCCTCTGAACTACTGACTATAAGATTCCTCCTTTGCGGTGGACCAGGCATTGTTCCTAGCAAGCAGAATTATAGTCAGTTTTTATTTCTAAGTCGCAAAGTAAGCTGTTCAATGTATGAGTTACCTGTGGTAAAATTATTTCCACGCGTAGATCCAGCATTATTCTCCGAGTTCAAATGGGCACTGGATGCAACCCGAGAACTCACACTTTCGGTGTGCTCCCATGAGTAAACCGGTGGCACATATGATACGTGACGGGTAGCCAGTCTCCGGCGAGGCCTTCCATGCATCTCTGGCGTTACCTCCCTTGCCACATTTGGTACTCGAGCGCCACGAGGAGGGTCACTGCTAAAGGTTGCTCTGCTTCCTGGCGCTCTCGGCACCCCACTAACAACATGACCGGTATCTATCGGCGTTGGCATTACATCACGTATCCACCAAACCACCTCATCGGGATATGACAAGTCATACGCCATTGGAGGTAAGCTACATGAAATGCGTTGATTACTCCACATTTCCTCAGTCAATTCCCGCCGGGGAACACGAATCTTATCTACACCTGATACGAAATGATTAATTTGATTAGTTGGCAAATATGAATAATTAAGTTGAACTCCTTTAGAATAAATGTACATGGGATGAATTCTTCGTATTCTGGCCGCCTCCAGTTACTGAGTATGTAACACGGTGTGTCCCATCCTTTATGGCTACGAAGAAATCCGATGGCTTCGAACCCCCACTTGTGATGTCACCCGAAGGCAAATACGGCCTCTGGAAGGAACAGGTTCCGGAACTAAGAGATAGTAGATGGACTCTCAGTTCAGATGCAAGTTGTACGCTTGGCGAATCGCTTCCAGCCGAGAGATGATCATATAAAATGTTACTTACATTTGACCTGGTGAAGTCTCCCACATGGATAGCAAGTAGACCAATAGCTCGTTTAATGGAAACCGTAAACCGAAGAGAAGTTGATAGTAGCTCACAATAACTTCACCCGGTCTTACTGCATCTGTTAACGACGTTCCCCTCATCTGTGGTTTTAGAATCCCAATGTAATCCGGTATGTCGAATCTCCTTCGGACGTCTTCAGCTGTTAATTTCGTCACCGTCCGATCCATTATCAAATTATCTCCTGGCACCCATCGTTGAACTGGTGGTGCGTGGGTCGTCCTGCAGTCATGAGGCAGTTCAGTACACAAGCTATAATGCATATGGACGTGCAATGCGTATTCATTCAGTAATTAAAGATGGAGATAATGCGTATGGAAATGCAATGTATGTTACGCTTACTATCACAGGAAATATTCATGCGGGGTTCGTAGGCATTATATTCAACGACTAGTGGGGCTTCTGACTCCTCAGTCATTATCTTTAGATTGGAAGGCAGAGTCTCTACCAGGCTATTAGACCGAATGGCAGAACTTTTTCACACGGGATGAACCAAATGGCCGAGTCTTCACAGCCGTCCACTTTCCTTACAGCGTGGACCACGCTTGATATGTCATTCTGATGTGGGTTATAAGGTCTGGACCCAACAACTTATACTCATTATTCATGGCCCACAAGACAAAACAAAAAAACAAAACAAAAGCCCACAACCCAAACTTCACAAGCCCAAAACCAATATACAAAACACCTTTTATTCAATGGCCCAAAAACCAAAACCCATAAAGCCCAAAAACTCAAAATCCACAAAGCCCAAACTCAAAACCCATTTGCTGATCCTATACCACCGGCACCGGCGACCGACCGGTTCAGGCGTTTCACCACCGGTTCAGCAGTTTCCCATCCGGTTCGGGCATATTCCAACCGGTTCAGGCGTTCTTTCCACCGGTTCTACAATTTTTCAACTGGTTCCTCCCGATATGATGGTGCTTCCGAAGGCTCGAAAGATATGGGGGATTGGGATTTTTGAGGAAGTGAGACTGCACCAACGTTACGGTTGCCCCTCGTTACTTGATGAAGAATCAGGGATCAAGTCTCTTAAAACGTAGTTCTGGAGGATGCAGAAGCCTCCATACATATAGCAATCTCCTGCCTTGGCGGCCAAGAAAGTGATTCTCGGAGATTGCATTCTTTCATGAATCCTATCATGACTCTATCTAAAATAGGATCATTCTCTAAGATTCCATTCTATCCTTGTGCAAGATCTTATCGGATTGCATTAAGATTTTATCGAGTGACTGGATCAGAATGATCCGGACGGATTGGGTCCACGAACTCGGGCCACCCGGATGGGCCCTAAACCCGTTGTGAAGTCTAACGGATTAGAGGACCGGATTATCTAAAGTGTTTGCCCCCAAACTGGTCCGCCGCTAGTCTTATACCCGGTTCATAGTCCGAGTATACTTTGGACCGAAAATATGACGTAGGGTACACACATTGCCCCCTCTTCAACAAATGATCAAAACGAAGATGAAGATGATGTGTTGAATAATTAAAGTACCGAAAAAACCAAAATGAAGTAAGAAGGAACGTGTAATGGAGATAGGCCAGAAAGTTTGAAAAGCTTAAACACTTGAGTGGGTAAAACGAGTGGCCAATTAAATGATATGACCATGGAAGAGGCTAACACCGGTCGAAAAAGACTAAAATTGGCTAGAAAACTGGTTGATCCAAGCAAACACCGATGAACGGGGAAGAAAAACGATGACCCGACCCGGCAATTTGTTGGAATCGGCCACGTATACCCGATGAATCGGCTGGAAAGTCTTTGGACCGGGAGGAAAACCGCTGGACAAAGCTGGAAAACGCGCTGAACTTTTGGAAAAATGTCAAAACCGGATGGAAACCAACTGGACCGGTTGGAAAAATGCTTGAACCGGCTGGAAAAATGTCGAAACCGGACGTAAACCACCTGAACCGGTTGGAAAAATACCTAAACCGGCTGGTGCCGGTGCCGGTGCCGGTCGCCGGTGGTAGAGGGTCAAGAGTTTAAGTGCACTGAACCGGTTCAAGAGTTGAACCGGTTCAAGAGTTTTAGGGTTTAGGGTTTAGGGTTTTTTTTTTTTTTTTTTTGGAATGGGCCTTTGTTGAATACACGGGAGGCTATTCGAAAAATGAATTTCAGATGTCTTGAATGATTGGGCTTGTGGCTGATCTATTATTTGATAGTCAAGCCTTAAACTATATATGCTCTATGTGGCAAATCTAGCCGACATGGCTGACTTCGTAAATGCGTCAACTAAGATGCCCCCACTTGTGTTACACGGCCCGGTATAGAAATATGGAAGCCAAATCAGGAGAAATAGAATCTGAATCTTTGGAATTGAGACAACATTTCCAATCGAATCGACACTAATCCGTAAGATTCTTTTCATAGAACCTGCGAAAGTGGACGTAACGTGGATAGAATATGTGTAATATCTAACCATATTTATAAAATATTATACGGTGGTCTACCGTTGCCGCGACGATAACAATGCCACTAAGTCACTTGACGAACAAGCGTAGTTACACTGCAAAGATTCTCCCATAGACGATCCTTGAGGAGACCAACAGACAACCCAGAAGTGCCTCAGTAGTTGGGTTTAAATCAGAGTGTAGCTTAGACTCCGCCACCAAGGGTATACGCTTGATGTACTCTAAACAATCGCACCCAGACCAAAAGCGTTACATTATCGTTCTTGGATTTTCATTGTCGAACCATGATACCAGGCGTAGGCACACTACACCACGCAAGCCGAAACTGAAGTGTAGGATTGCCTTCGCCACCCGGGTTTAATAAATTTCAAACTAAATGACCCGTTTGAAATTAAAAACATAACATAAATGGAAAAAAAATTTATTGATGAAAAATGGAAGGAAAGTACAACGTATGTGAAATTTATTGGTGGAACTAATGATAAGTAAATTACTTGTGAAATAAACGCAAATGGTACGCGTTCTATGGTTTGGTTAGGACATCGCCAGCCAAGTTCTTGAGAAAATAAGAACCTTTGGATGCGAGCCTTTCAATGATAAAAGGCCCCTCGCAATTCTCACCGAGTTTCCTGCTGTTGGGTTCTTCGTTGCTCCTTTGCCTTGTACGTAAAACCCAATCGCCTGGTTTGAATGCTTTCGTCTTGGCGTAACTTCTTGTCATAAGCTGCGCTTCATAGAATCTGGTAAGTCATGAGATTCTGCGAGGGCTTCATATCTAAGGTCCGCCACCATGGCTCATTTGCGAGCCAAGATGTGCGCATTGACCCTCGTGGAGATGGCTTGTGAGCGCATTTGTTAGGCGATTATTTCAGTTGGGAGTACTGCTTCCATTCCATATGCTAATGAAAAGGGAGACATTCTGTTGAGCGGCGGGGTTGTCTTATAAGCCCAAAGCACCCCGGTAACTGTTTAACCCGGTTTCTTTTAGCCGATTCGGGCCTTTTCTTCAGCGTGTCGAATAACCGGTTTGTTGCTTCGCTGTCCATTTCCCTAGGGATAATAGGGTGCGGAGAAGTTATGCCGTATCTTGAGGATTTTGCGGAAGATGTGGATCTCGTGAGAATCAAACCTGGCGGCCGTTGTCGATACCATTTCATTTTGGGACACCGAATCGACACCACAATATCGCGCCCGGATGAACCGTTTGACGTCCAAGGCGAATCGACTCAAGGATACGACTTCAACCCACTTAGTGAAATAATCGATTCGCGACCAAGAAACCTCACATTACCTGGGGCCTTAGGTAAAGGACCCACAATGTCGAGTCCCCACTTAGCAAATGGCCAAGGGCTAAGTATAGGATGAAGCTCATGCGCAGGAAGCTTAACGATCCGAGCATGTTTCTGGCATGGTACACATATTTGGACAAACCGTTTGGCATCTTTTTGCATATATGGCCACCAATATCCTTGGGTGAGAGCTTTGTGAGCGAGGCTCCGACCACCAGAATGATTACCACAAATGCCTTCATGAATTTCTTTTAAAATCTGTTGTCCCTGTTCAAGAGTAAGGCACCGGAGGAGTGGGCCTGAACCCATGGGTTTTTTGTAAAGGCAGGGATCCGAGGTAGGTAACAACACAAACTGCCATGCATCCCGTTTGACTTTGTCAGATAAAGTCCTGTCTAAGGGGAGTTCTCCAGTTCGTAAGAATTTAACCATATTCTGACGCCAATCGGTTAATTTCAAATTGGTCATTGAGTTTTACATTTGTTAAACCCAGGTGGCGAAGGCAATCCTGCACTTCAGTTTCGGCTTGCGTGGTGCAGTGTGCCTACACCTAGCATCATGATTCGACAATGAAAACCCAAGAACGATAATATCTCGCTTTTGGTCTGGGTGCGATTGTTTAGAGTACATCAAGCATATACCCTTGGTGGCGGAGTCTAAGCTACACTCTGATTTAAACCCAACTACAAAGGCACTTCTGGGTTGTCTGTTGGTCTCCTCAAGGATCGTCTGTGGGAGAATCTTGGTAGTGTAACTACGCTTGTTCGTCAAGTGACTTAGTGGCATTGTTATTGTCGCGGCAACGGTAGACCACCGTATAATATTTTATAAAGATGGGTAGATATTGCACATATTCTATCCGGTGTTCGCCCACTAGCGAGGTTCTATGAAGAGAATCTTACGGATTAGTGTCGATTCGATTGGAGATGTTGTCCCAATTCCAAAGATTCCACGTCTATTTCTCCTGATCTGGCTTCCATACTTTCATCTGATACTGACTTTGTTCTTCACACGACACGGATGCAGCGTTTGGATCTTTGGATACTATGTTATTTTGGTGTTACTCCGCATCACAAACCCCACCATGTTATTTCTACTGATGAGCTATACACCGGGCCGTGTACCACAAGCGGGGCATCTTACTTGATGACCTTTACGAAGTCAGCCATGTTGGGTAGATTTGCCGCATGGAGCATATATATAGTTTAAGGCTTGACTATCAAATAATTGATCAACCCACAAGCCCAGTCGTTCAAGACATCCGAAATTCAACAAAGGCCCATCCAAAGGACGGTTACACATTCCAAATATTCAACTTATTGCACGAGTGTTTATCTCGCGAAGTTAACACAACCTACGTCATACATGAACTCCATACCTAAACTATGATATATGAGCAGTTCAACCACTGGTGCGGTATCGGGCTAGCTCCCCCTTCAGTGCATCAAGCTCCGCGTCTCGTCGCGGCAACTTCTCTGGCTAAGCGAGCAGTCTCTTTCGATGGCTCTCATAGCGTCGTGTGGCTAACACCCGTACCTGCAGTTCATATATAAATTCACGTGTTAATTCGCTTCTTTACTAATAAAGTTACAAATTCCAGTGTTGTTGTTTACCTTGTCTAAATCCGTTTTGTAAGCGTCAATCGCTTCCATAATATCTTCGATGGCGATTACCCGATGATGACTCTCGGGGGAGCGGGGATCAGGATTTGGACATTGTCTAAAGGCAGATCGGCGACCCACGAGATCGGATGATGATGGAATTAAGTACTTCCGTTCCTGTCTCAGATACATTAGGGGTTTGCTCTCTATGTGACGCCGAACGCCCATCCGATCCACGCAACATATCTGCTACAAAGGTCGGTATCATACTACTGATAGGCACTATCTCTAAGGGTACTCTTGAAGGCCTACCACTCCTAACACGGAACCCAGAATCACTGGAACTAGTTGCAGCTGACCCAAAAGCCAGAATTGTATGGGGTGGGGTTTCTCCCAACTGCACACCCTTCCCTCGATCATTTCTGGGGGCATCTGGTTCCTCGTCATCCTCTGAGCTACTGGGGGCATCTGGTTCCTCCTCATCCTCTGAACTACTAACTATAAGATTCCTCCTTCGCGATGGACCAGGCACTGTTCCTAGCAAGCAGAATTATAGTCAATTTTTATTTCTGAGTCGCAAAGTAAGCTGTTCAATGTATGAGTTACCTGTGGTAAAATTATTTCCACGCGTAGATCCAGCATTATTCTCCGAGTTCAAATGGGCACTGGATGCAACCTGAGAACTTACACTTTCGGTGTGCTCCCATGAGTAAACCGGTGGCACATATGATACATGACGGGTAGCCAGTCTCCGGCGAGGCCTTCCATGCATCTTTGGCGTTACCTCCTTTGCCACATTTGGTACTCGAGCGCCACGAGGAGGGTAACTGCTAAAGGTTGCTCGCTTTGGCGGCTCGGCGGCCCCACTAACAAACATGGCGGTATCTACCGCGTTGGCATTACATCACGTATCCACCAAACCACCTCATCGGGATATGACAAGTTAAGATGCGCCATTGGAGGTAAGCTACATGAATGCGTTCAGATTACTCCACATTTCCTTAGTCAATTCCCGCCGAGAACACGAATATCATCTACACCTGATACGAAATGATTAATTTGATTAGTTGGCAAATATGAATAATTAAGTCGAACTCCTTCAGAGGGTCAATTTACCTTTAAATGTACATGGGATGAATTCTTCGTATTCTGGCCGCCTCCAGTTACTGAGTATGTAACACGGTGTGTCCCATCCTTTATGGCTACGAAGAAATCCGATGGCTTCGAACCCCCACTGTGATGTCACCCGAAGGCAAATACGGCCTCTGGAAGGAACAGGTTCCGGAACTAAGAGATAGTAGATGGATTCCCAGTTCAGATGCAAGTTGTACGCTTGGCGAATCGCTTCCAGCCGAGAGATGATCATATAAAATGTTACGTACATTTGACCTGGTGAAGTCTCCCACATGGATAGCAAGTAGACCAATAGCTCGTTTAATGGAAACCGTAAACCGAAGAGAAGTTGATAGTAGCTCACAATAACTTCACCCGGTCTTACTGCATCTGTTAACGACGTTCCCCTCATCTGTGGTTTTCGAATCCCAATGTAATCCGGTATGTCGAATCTCCTTCGGACGTCTTCAGCTGTTAATTTCATCACCGTCCGATCCATTATCAAATTATCTCATGGCACCCATCGTTGAACTGGTGGTGCGTGGGTCGTCCTGCAGTCACGAGGCAGTTCAGTACACAAGCTATAATGCATATGGACGTGCAATGCATTATTGATCTGATAATTAAAGATGGAGATAATGCGTATGGAAATGCAATGCATGTTACGCTTACTGTCACAGGAAATATTCATGCGGGGTTCGTAGGCATTATATTCAACGACTAGTGGGGCTTCTGACTCCTCAGTCATTATCTTTAGATTGGAAGGCAGAGTCTCTACCAGGCTATTAGACCGAATGGCAGAACTTTTTCACACGGGATGAACCAAATGGCCGAGTCTTCACAGCTGTCCACTTTCCTTACAGCATGAGCCACGCTTGATATGTCATTCTTATGTGGGTTATAAGGTCTGGACCCAACAACTTATACTTCCACAAGACAAAACAAAAAAACAAAACAAAAGCCCACAACCCAAACTTCACAAGCCCAAAACCAATATACAAAACACCCTTTATTCAATAGCCCAAAATCCAAAATCCATAAAGCCCAAAAACTCAAAATCCACAAAGCCCAAACTCAAAACCCATTTGCTGATCCTATACCACCGGCACCGGCGACCAGCACCGGCGACCGGCACCGGCACCGGCTGGTTCAGGCGTTTCACCACCGGTTCAGCAGTTTCCCATCCGGTTTGGGCATATTCCAACCGGTTCAGGCGTTCTTTCTGCCGGTTCTACAATTTTTCAACCGGTTCCAGCATTTTTACCACCGGTTCCTGTATTTTTAGCCGGTTTCAGCCGGTTTTCAGCCGGTTTTAGCTTGTCCAAGCGTTTTCCTTGCTGATTCTGGCTTTTCCCTGCTGGGTCACTGGTATACAAGCTGGTTCCGACGGTCTACAGGCCGGTTCAGGCCTACTTACATATAGATCCGGCGAATTTGATCTATTTTCTTTTCGGGTCAGACTATTTCCTTTCCGGGTCACTAATTATCAGGCCGGGTCAATTAGTTTTTAAGCCGGGTCAGTAAGTTTCCTTGCCAGGTCAGCTCTATTTCAACTCATTTGGTTTATTTTTAGGCCAAGTTAGCATCTCCCATAACCATATCACTAATTTGGTCACTCAATTTGCTCAATAAAGTATTATAGCTATGGGTTATATGATTCTTTAATCCTCATAAGCTAAACATGCAAAGTTTTACCTATTTAACATCTAGTGACAATTACACAACTGAATTAAGTGAAAAAATTGAAGCACACTTACATGGTAAGGCTTAGTTCTTCACCTCTCTCCTTATTCTTCTTTATCTTCTTATCTCTTTCTTTTGATCCCCACCCACACAATTGTTATCTCATTCTTTTAACTTATCCAACCACCCATTTATTACAAACATTTTTTATTTATCCCTCAACCCCCTTTTACTTTTCTCACCTTTTGATTTTAGCCCTTCTTATGCTTCTTGTCATTTATTGAGTTACACCCACTTCTCTATTTTTAGATTACATCTCATTGTCATTTTTCTTTCTTTACTATTTACCTAAAACGGTCATTTCCGTTTATACCCTTCACTTTTTCTACTCTTGTTTCTTTTGATTATCTCACATTTTTTCGTCCATCTCTATAACATACATTATATTTTCCCGTTACACGTTCCCCTTTCCCTATTATATCATTATATTTTTTTCTTTCTTCAATACACCACCTTCATCTTCGTTTGCTCCTCTGTTGAAGAGGGGGCAATGTGTGTACCATACATTTTCAGTCTAAAATGTACTCGAACCATGGACCGGATATGAGCCCAAAGAACGGACCGATCCGATTTGGTTTGTCCAAATAAACACTTTCGGATCGTTTGGTATTGAATCCATCAAAGTTAAGAACAGTCCGGGGCCCATCCGAAAGTGGCCCGGATCCATGGATCAATCCGTTTGGATGATTACGATCCAATAATCCGATCCGCGGAAGCTAAAAATCCTAGTGCAATCCAATAAGATCTTGCGCAAGGATAGAATGAAATCTTGGGGAATGATCCTATTTTAGATAGGATCATACTAGGATTCATCATCTCTGAGAATCCCTTTCTTGGCCGCCAAGGCAGGGGATTGCTATATATACGGAGGCTTCGTGATCCTCCGTAACTACGCTTTTAAGAGACTTGATCCCGGATTCTTCACTGGGTACGTAGGCAACCAGAACGTTGGTGCAGTCTCACTTCCTCAAAAATCCCAATCCCCCATATCTTTCGAGCCTTCGGAAGCACCATCACATCGGGAGTGCCGGGTTAACATTTTGCCCCGACATCCTAGCTTGCGGAAGCACCATCACATCGGGAGTGTCCGGTTAACGTTTTGCCCCGACAGCGGGAAAACAACCGTGTTTAGTATCACTTGTCGAAAGCTATGGCTTTTAAGGATTGTTGAGACCAAACCCTAATTACATGTAAAAAATATAATTATGCTTTACTTTTACTGATAAAAAATATTATGGTTTACTTTTCAATTTAAACAGTAATTAACCGTACTTACTAGTATAAATTGGGGATTGTTTTTTCCAATTATGATTTATTATTTCAATTGAACACAAGTTAAGTATAATTGCTTGTAAGAAAGTGAGGGTTTGGTTGAATTAGTGTTTGTTATTGCAACTGAACACAAAATTAGCTTTAATTACATGTAAGAAATTGACGGTTTTGTTGAATTAGAGATTATTATTTTATTTGATTACCAATTAACCTTATTTACTTGTAACAAATTGTCACCGTAATTAAGTGGATTGGCTCTGTGTGAGCATAATTGATCCTTTCGACATACGTTGACTCATAGTAGCATTGGACTAATTATGAGCATGTTAAATTTGGAGATTTTACTGAAGGAAAACCCTTAAAGTAAAGTTGTCACGGTTTCTATCTTGAAGATTATTGAAGTAGTTAAGTATATACATTCTCATACACTTTGAGAACCTATGCATTGGGTAAGTCTTATAACATGGATGCTCCTTAACAGGATAGTTAATACGGGTACACTTTGATGTGTTATATCTCTTTTATTTGGGTACATGTATGTATGGTATTAATTGCATTTTTTGTTGTTTCTCTTGCTACATTCTCTCTTCGCTAACTTGATGAATTATTGGGTAGCTATACTTGCTATGCGTGTTTGATGCCTTATTTGTTTGTTTTTTTTTTTTCCAGGTGATTGAAAGCTTAGTGGTGATGTTATGACGCAAGTGTCGAACTTCTAGGAACCTCTCTTTTGTTTGCTGTCATGTAGCTCTTGGTACTTTACAAACCCAACTTCTTAGTTTTGTGATTTCCCCCCCTTTTATAATCTCTCCATCTGTCCCTCAAGAGAATAATTAAGCGATTAGATAGAGTGGAAAAGGAACTAAAACACACAATCCCTGAAGACATTATTTTCAACGAAATACTCTCAAAAGTAGAAGGCAATACACTTAATAAAATTCTACTGTGTTTGCAAACAATGACTTAACTTATTCAAATTCGATTTGAGGTTTATCAATTTACATCTCAACCGTTCAATCCAAGTCCACAGTTCCAGCATCATCTTCGTCACTGGACCCAACCACATAAAATCCCAATTCTACCACTTAGAGGTTACTTCCAATTCCAATCCCATAAAAATAGAAATTCCGGTTTCCGCTTCAATGGTTGTTGGCGTTTGCAATGGTTTAATATGTTTAAGTCATTGCTTAGGTAACCATTCGTTCAACTTATACGTGTTAAATCCTCTTACAAAAGATTACATTACTATTAAAAGTAAGTTTCCTAAAAAAACACTATATTCTCCTGAGGACGTTAATTTCGCATTTGGTTATTGTGAAAGTAGTAATGAGTACAGGATTATAAGATTGATCCGTCTTGAAGCTTGTGTTATAAGCGTGTTCACTTTTAAAGTCGGTATTTGGGCGCAAGAAAATGTTAACCTCAAAAGAATAGAAGGGACATGGAGAAACGTAGAAAAACGTTTGGTGTCGGGTTTTGAAGAAACATATTATGTACTTGTTAATGGAGTGACACATTGGTTAGGTTCTGAATCGAAGGGTGTTACTGTTTGTTTTGATCTCAAGGACGAGCGTTTTTATGAGATGCAAATGTCGGATTTGGATGTTAATTATGTGTGTCATCCGGGTGAGGTCAGAGTGAGTCTTGGAGATTTGGGTGGATTACTTTCTTTGTTCTTTATGTTACAGGCAAAGGAAGTTGATATTTGGGTTATGGGAGAATATGGTATTGCCGGTTCTTGGACGAAGCTGTTTATAAAGTTGGACAAAACGAGATGTGTGTGCCGTTTGAATTCTTGCATCCAATAGGTTTGGCAAAGAGTGGAGAGATTATAATTAGGAAAGATTATGGCCAACTATTGTTGTATGACCTGAAACAAAACTTCGATTCTGAGAATGTAAACTAAAATCTGAGTTTATGTTTCACGATATATTTAGTTATGTTGGAAGCCTACTCTCACCATGGTTCATGCAGTAGCATACCAAAAGACTTGATTGGTACATTTTTTGTTTGTTTGTTGCGGTTGAATTCTCTTTGTGATTAATGATTCTTTCTTTAGTCCTCAAACTCTTTTATCTTTTCTTCCGTTAATTTTGTAGGCTGTGTTTGAAGCTACCCTGATTGTGAAAATCAAGTTAGTAAAGCAACCCTCTTCTGGAAATTTTAATATATATATGTGTTTCATCGATTTCCTTAGAATAAGCTATTGCTTTAAAGATAAAATAAGCAAGTGATGCCTTTTTTAATATACAATGAAACTATATAAGAGTTCGTATTATTTAAAAAACCAAAAATTACATTGTTGATGCGAATATTATTATCTATATGCGTGCAAAACAAAAAATTAGACTAGAGCAAGTCACTTAACAACTTTTTTTGCGATTTAATACCATACTTAGGCTGTGTTTGATAGCCCTATTTGCCATGCCAAATCGTGGCGAATGCAAAAAAAATCAATTTGCCACTGTTTGATACGTTCTCCACCCGGTGGCAAATTTTCTTATGATTTGCCACATTCTTTGATTTGCCACCAAAATCCCGGCAAAATTTACATTGGGGGGAGCTAAGAAAATTTTGCCACCCAAAATAACAAAGGAATTTGCCACCAAAGAAAAAGAGATTTGCCACCAACAGAAAGAAAAAACCCGATACCAGCTCTCTTCTCCCACCCCTATCTTCGTCATAAACCAATGTTCATCGAGAATACTTGAAGGCGATTGGAGCTTTTAAATTCCAAGTTCGCTGGCTCTCGTCTCAAATCCACCATCTCTCCTTCAATTCTTTCATGCTTTTAGGGTTAGGGTTTGGGAATCTAGTTTTCATCATCTTTTTTTGTGGATACCCCAGTTATACTCTAGGAGTTGTTTTCTGTTTGATGTTGCGACAAAATTGCTTTTCCTTACCATTAGTCACAGACTTATAGTCTATACTTCACACGATTAGATTTTAAAATTGTGTTATTGTTGAATGCAGTAAATTATTTTATTTATTTTTTAGCTCATTGTATGTTTTTGAATTTTGTGCATGTCCGTATTAAGTTATTTTAAGTTTTCGCCTCCTCCTTTTCAGCGCCTTCTAGGTGCCAATTTAACTTCACAACTTTTAGAGAAGGTATTTCACATTTATCAATTACTTTTGATGCTCTTATAAGTTTCACACTTTAGTCATTTAAGTATGCTATATTATTAGAAAACCACATTGTTTAGTTACTAATCAATTCCATATTGAGTGGATGGGAATTTGTTATTGCTGTTGTTGGGTTTTATTTTTTTTTTTGTTTTTTTAATAACAATCTTTTAGTGTGTATTAAACACTGGTTATTCTCTCTTTAAGGGTGTAGGTGTGTGTGTGTACATGCTTGTGTGTAGGCGTGTACTTGTCTATCTGTGTATCACAGAAACAGGTATACGTAAATGGTGCATATTTTCTTGGTAAAAGGTAATCCTAGATTTTGGGGGATTACATACTATTCTCCCAGTGCGCATATGCAAACTATGTTGTTATGGCAAAATAAGGCCAAAAGCAACACCCATTTGTGGAGGAGAGAAGGGAGTGTACATGTGGGAAGAGAGAAATTTGTGTACTTTTTTATGTTGTAAGATTCCAAACTATCCTTGATTTTGGTCCACTGCATTGTTTGTCGAAATTGGTTCTTAGAGAAACTCAGTGTTTCTGATGTAGGACATTATAATTCATACTTATGATAGTCTTGAGCGACACGGTATGAAGAGGTCCAAAAAGAAAGTAGTTTCCTATCAAGTAAGACTAGTGTGGACATTGTAAGGCTGAGTCCAATGACTCTATATCCCTTTAAAAGTAGTGTTAAAGTCAATAAAGTAGAGCTAAAGTCAACAAAATAGAGCTAAAGTCAACATATTTTACTCTCTATTATTATTTTTCTATGTATATATACAAAGGATTTTACTTTAATGATAGAGAGTAAAATCTGTTGACTTTAGCTCTACTTTTAAAGGGATAGGGAGCCATTGGACTCAGCCTGAGAGAAACAAAATAAATTTTTAGTCACTACACCATAATAGGATATTTGCAACACGGACTTTTTTTTCATGTTAACAAGTTATGTTATAAAGCGTTACTTTATTTCGGTGAATTTCAGGAATTAATCGCTACCGCTTAAAAATCGTGCGAGAAGCGTTGCAAATTAAAATCTTGAAATATAAAACATAACTTTACTCTCTCTCATCGCCGCTACACTCTCACGAACCCTAACTCTATTTGCTCAGTTACAAGACACTTTGGCTGTCTTTGGTTCAATCTTTGTTTAATTCTTTTCAGACTAGATTTTTGGGTTTCCTCCACCACATTAAAACTTCGACTTTTGCATAATCCACCACCACTGCCGTTAAACTTCTTGTTTCTCAATTCAAAGGTTAATTGATCTTCTCAGTTGAAAGCTAATTGATTTTCTCTCTCTGGTCAATGGTTAACTGATTTTTTTTCTCTATGTCCACATTGACGACTTCGACAGGTAGTGGCGCCATTAACGCTGAAACAAAAGGTCTTCTCTTCTTATCATACAGGTAATTTTAATTATAGTTAAATAGAAATGGGTCATGTTCAGAACAATGCAAAATGTTGTTGAAATATTGGATTTTTATGTCAATACAGTACTTGTGGGTGTGTTGGCTGGATTCAAATTGCATTTTGAGACTCTTTATTTATAAGGTCCCATGTTGTGAATTAATCAATGGATCTGTAAGTTCATGTTTAGTTTTGAATTTTGTGAGTGTTTTTAATTACAACTGTTTTGGAACCAAAATCTTGGCTTTTTGCAATCTTGTTAAGTTTCCATTTAAATGGTAGGTAGGTTTAGGATATCATGCATGTTTGAGTCGCTAGTTCTCTTTTCTCGACTTTGGGTTGAAGGTCTTGGGTTGTATTGTTGGATTATTTCCATTCTCGACCAACCAAGTGTCATTTTTTTCCAACATGACATTTTAGTCTCCGCAAGTAACTCTTGATAGGAATGCTTATTAGCATTTGCCCAGAAAGACAATTAAAACTCAAGAGTCAAGACTGTAATGCACTTGTACTGTTTGATGTGATGAGGAGCTTGACACTTTTTCTTTCTAAATGAATTGTTGAGCTGCTACAATTGTCACTCGCCTATTACTTTCATGAAAATTCCATCAACAAGAGTTCGAATCAGTATTATTACATTGAAGGATTTTAATTCACTGGTCGCGTCTTTTTAACTTTGTGCTGAAATTTTAGGTTCATTTCGCGCTCGCAAAGAGGCTATTGAGATTGTGAAACCAACAGAGGTTTCTATGTAAAAGCCGGATGGGTTTGTTGCTTTGCTATGTGATAGGTTCCACCAAAATACTCAACTACTCTGTCATCCTTGCGGGACAAGGTGAGAGCACACTTTTAGAGTCTCCATGTTTCTCTTTAATTATCATTAGCTGTAATTTAGGAATGCTTTCGATATTTGTTTTACTGCTAATCTCTTTTCCAATGCCATAGGCGGTTCCTTGTGATTTCAAAGCTATTAAAGAAGTAATAGTACGCAATCTGGGCCAGGAATTATCAGACATGTGAGTTTTTTTCTTGTCTAACGAGAATGTAGCATACATTGTTTATTTTAATTTCAAAGTCTTATGCAGAAATGTAACATCATTGAGGACTTATAGATTAGTGTGGCTTGTCTCTATGAAAACCCTGCTTTGTAGTTTGTTGAATGTCTCATTCCTAAACATTAAGTCATTCGTTGGTTAGCACCACAAAACGTTTTGTCGGCATCTGCTTTGACTTTTGTTTTGTTTTCTATTTTCTATTTCATATTTCTTATCATTAACTACTCAAGGGTTTTGCATCAATATATCAGATTTTTGTCATTTGATGAGAAGCCAATTGTTCTTTACATCGATAGCTCAAGTACATCGTGCGGTCTTGAAGGATGATCAGGAAGTAGCAATTAAGGTTATATTGTTTGATGAGCAAATGTTTATATGCATGTTTGCTTAAGTGTATACATATGCATGTGTTGTTCATAAGTGTGGTATCAATATCTTATTATGTTGCTGAACATTTTCCACATGAACCGATATTGAGATACGTCTTCATGCCATGGTCTCTTTTTTGGTACTTTTGAGTCAAACTTCCACTGAGATTTTGTCAAACGTCCTACAAAGTGTGATACCTATATTGTGTTTTAAAGGGAATTATTAATATCTTGTTCCCTTCTAGGGATTTCATTGCGACACATATGCGAAATTTTCATTGCAAGTAATATCGTTTCCCGAGATTAAAATTGTGTCCAAGTGATGGCTTATGATAAATCTTGTTGGTAAATCTTGTTTGTACTTCGTAAATATTTGTTGGCTAGTTGGTAAATCTTGTTGGAGTTGAAACCACTGACCTGGATAACCCTTTAGCACCATAGGTTTCTTACTTACAAGTTCTAAAATTTAATGCTCGTAGCAATTATATGTAGAGTTGTAAACAATATAATGATATTTCCCTTGTTGATTGGAGTATTGATAAAATTGCATAGTGGTACTTGATTCATTTATCGCCCACAAACTCAAGGTAATGGTTTCTTTGTTTTATTGGGATTCACATTTTAAGACTACTGTAAGGGATTTTAGAGGATCATCATGTTGGATCTAAGTATTCTTATTAGGTTATTAAGTATATTGCGCGTGTGGAAAATAGGTATAATATCATGGCTTTTCATTTTGTTTCATTTTGTACCAAATTGTTTCATTTTGTTTTTCTTACTCTCAAATAAGTATTTTGTATTTAGTCAATCATTTTTACGCTATAATAATAATACATCGTTGGAAAAATATGTGGAAAATGCCAAAATGGTAATGGGTATTTAATGATATTTGAATGTAAAACTTTCTGATCAATTGGTCCATTTCTTTAGTTTTATCAAGAGTGGGTGACCCATGTGTTTTTGAAGAAGGCCCAAAAGAGCAGGCCTTGAAGGCTGCCAAGGCAGTGAAATCAGGTGTGTCAACTCTAAAGAAGAAAGCTAAGAAGATCCGTACCTCGGTTACCTTTCATCGCCTAAAGACTTTGAAAAAGGCGAGACCCTAAGTACCTTTGTATCGATTGCAACCCCGAGGAACAAGCTCGACCACTATTAGATTTTGAAGTATCCGCCTCCGACTGAATCCAAGAATGAAGAAGATTGAGGACAATAACACATTGGTGTTCATTGTTGATATTCGTGTTGACAAGAAGAAGATCAAGGATGTAGTCAAGAAGATGTACGACATTCGGACAAAGAAAGTCAACACATTGATCGGTGAATGTTCATATTTTGCTTCTAACTGTTTAATTTTTTCTTGTGCACACCTTTATGTCTAATATGAACCCATGTGTTTGGTAATGAATTTGATTCCACCTAAAATGAAATCGTGCAAAAAGTACTGATAGTTGCATTAATATTTACTTGCTTGGCATATGGTAGTTGCATTAATGTACTATGACTTAACATTCCTATAGGAACTCACTTTTGACCAAAGACCTTGTGCTAGTTTTTAAAAAGCTGATGTAAGTAGTTTTCTAGTGAAGAAATCAGCCAAATGGTTGGTAGCACAAATTTGGTGATTATCATTACTGATTTCCCTTGGAGCTCATGTTTTGAGAACAAAAATGGATAAACATGATTTGGTGTTCACCTTGATATATCTAACTTTGAACGATGGTCTTAGTTTTGTTCTACTTTTGCTTGGTAGTACTTTGATCTTAGTTACTTTGTTAGCTACCCAAAGATTGATTTTACATGTCTAATTAATCTTTTCACGTTGGGCAAGTTCTTTCTTAGCTTGATAGATCATTTTGTTGTCGTCGATTGTATTGTGTAGGGTATTGATTTTATGAAGGGAAAAACAAGAAGGCCAAAAGAATTGCTTCCTAATATGATGAGTCATGCTTACCTCAAGCTCCTCGTCAAGGTAAAACTTAAACCCCACTCTCCATTTTCTCAATTTTCAACTCATCAAGTTACTACAAGGTTTTTTTTCTTTTTATGCACCGATTTTATGTAATCATTGTTTATGTCGTCGAGATATGGGAGTAGACAACAAATGCTCTATCTTTGGGGTGGGGGGGGGGGGGGGGGGGGTCAAGTATTTAATTAATTGCATAAATTTAATTAGTATGATTGTTTTCCGAGTTTTTTGGAATTAGACGGGCTTTGTGGAGTTGCACTAGGATTTATATTGAGTGAAGCCATCGTTACTAATGCTTGTTATTGTATTTTGAAGATCGGAATTGCTTGGAAAATCGTATAGAAATTTGTAACCCTTAGTAAATCTGAATTTGTAACCTTCAAAACTCTTTTGAAGTTATATATATGGTTCAATGAATATAATATTTTTTTCAGGCGTTTGCTTGTGTTTATTTTACTTGTCAAATGGTATGAAAAAGCATTGGTAATTTCATTTGCTTCTATATGAAACCGGGAGGTGCATGTTCAGGGCAGAAAAAAATTAAAATAATTTTTTTATCATATCAACACATTAGTAATGGTTGTAAACGTTTGCAAAACAAAAATAAATATTAAAACATCCATCAATAATCGGTTACAAATCAAACTACACAACATTTTTAACCGTTAGTAGTTGTCACTCAAGAACGGTTAATAACCGTTGGAAAATTTGGTTTTGCAACACTTTTTAACCGTTAGTAATTGTCACTCTGCAACGGTTAATAACCATTGAAATTTTGGTTTGCAACGCTTTTAACCATTGCAAACATTTCCAACACTTTACCCATGCCTATTTGCAACGCTTAAAAAGCATTGCGAAAATTATTCACAATGGTTTTTTGCCGTTAGTAATAGACTGTTATGGTGTAGTGTGCCTTTCTGGTTTCAGCCTCCTGTTGAGATGAGAATGTTGTTCATTTAGTAATGGTGAATATGTCAAGGCAGGATTGGCTGAACTAGAGCATTGGTGCTATAAGGCCACGGATGAGGTGACTATATATTAACGTTTTGACTCAAAAATTACTCAAATGTTTTCCCCGTTTTACCTTGAACGCCAAAACAATTAATGCAAGATGCGGGCTCGGCTTGGGATGAACTCAAGCATATAATACAAAGCTATTGGGTTCCCTGTTATTTGTTTTCTCTGCTCATTATAATGTTTTTCTTCAATTCCTTGTTAAAATATTCGCATGAGAATGTGGTAGACTCATGGTGTTGGAAAAGTGTTGGGTAATTTGCCTCTAAGTATGTACACAAGTTGAACAAAGCAAACCCCTTATATATTTCATTCCTTTTTCAAGTCATACATTAAAACCAAAAGAGACTTTGGATGAAATTAGCCATGACTTGTGCCTAGTGAGTGATATTCATTAAAACTTATAGTTTCTACCATGTCATCTCTGCTTGTATATCATTAGTTTCACTTTTTGTCAGCGTGTACTTAGCATACAAATGTGCAGGACCAGACGATGTCTTTGGGATGACAAGTATGGCACACACAGTTTGTCATCAGATGTAAGTTATTTAGTTGCAAATTATCAAACTAGGTTTGTAACTAACTTGTTTCGATGAGATTTATTTGTTAGTCCTCACCAACTTTGTGTAGCAATGCTATATATTGTCTTTGACTAGGTCATTTCCAACATGAGAGTGTTGATGACTGAAGATTCAAACAATGTTGTAGCAGTTCTTTCTTGTTAGATGATGATTCAAGGTACATAGATCAAACTATTCAATTTTGTTATCCATTCATTTCCTTGACTCCATACATGCAAATCGATAACGTAGTGATCATTTTTCTTCCTTCCATTTACCTTGCGGCATACCCTTTTCAGTTGATGACATATCGAAGTCAATGGAACAGATTGACATATCCGACATTGAACCACCTCCACTCATCCGAGAGACTTCAGGCTTCATGTTTCTGCTTCCACGTGTGGAATAATCAGTTTACTTCCCATGGGGTTTTGCTCTCTAGATGTATTTATTTTCATATTGAATCATGATAGCCTTTCAACCGTTCCATTACCTCCTAGGATCACCTTTTTGCATCGAAGAAATGCCCTTCCAACATCCCCAGCCAAGTATAGAATTAAATCCATGCTTCACTAGCATTGCTCTCTCCGACTGACGAGGCAGGTCTTCCACCATTTTGTTGTAGTGTTCTTTTTTGAAGTGTAAAATTTAGGTGTTCTCATTCCTTGCAATGGAGTAGCATCTGGTGACTTTGTATACTAGTTGATGTAGCTAATTTGTAATGTACATGTTCAATAGCTTATTTGAGCTTAACATTTTCATTCTTCACAAATCAAATTGGAAAGAGTTGGTCACTGGTATAGCCTGGTATATATTGTTGAAATGATGCAATCAATGGTAGTCAAGAGTTGAACTTGAGCAATTTTTTTATGAATTGTAAGCGGATTGCTTTCTGCTTTCACGCCAAAATCAGTACAAGTTCCCACGAAGGCTTCTAATCTAAACAAATTCTTCTCACCTTAAAGTTTCAAGCCTCTCTCATACACAAAAAAAGATGGCGGCAACATCTCACAAATCTCTCAAGAAGAAGTTGGTTGTGTTGGTAAAATAAAGATGATTGCAAAGTGCAATCAAAATTTTGATTATTCTACTGAAATGCAATGCTTTGTAGTGGCAAATGGTGTCATTTATGTGTTTTGATGTGCACACGCTTAAACTATGGATTTAAGAACTCTTTAGAAGGAGAAATCAAACTAAGCCCTAAGTCCAAGTATTTTCAAGGTTGAAGCTTCTCTCTTTTTTTTAATCACAAATCATCTAATTACCAAAACATTCTATTCATTCTTTAGGGTTTCTAAATTAAACAATCATTCAATTGTTACTTCCAATAAAAATACACATTGGGTCGCGAAACCTTGCAATCCAATTACTGGTGTTGTTCTGATTGGTTACTTTTCTTTTCTGGAATGGAGCTAAAAAAAACTAGTCGACAATAATGATGGCATGGGGAGGAATAAAGAATAGAAACTCAACAAGGAACAATGTTGATTGACAAGTTCTATACGACATAATTCAATATTCAAAGACTAGACAGTACAGAAATGAAAAGAAGCCTTTATTGCATACAACCATTTAGGGACTCGAGCGATCATCTGCACATTTTCGTTTAACTATGTACAAGGGATTACAAGCTTGCCTAATACATCAGACCTAGTCAATTAGGAGAACACCCTCCCAGCCACCACTACCATCACATCAAAGCTATACAATTCACTTTAATCTTCTTAGCATACATGAACCCATACTTCCACCAAATCTTAGTCTCATGTCTATCAAAGACTCATTTTAACACCACAATGATTCATTAAATTTCAAAATTTTCACAGCCATCTTTGCACGATGTTTCAACATTTTATGTGGAGTGAAGCTACTCTTATTGATCTCTTTACAATTGCCAATTTTTCGCATAATCCCACGCACAAATACACCACACTCCACCCCGTTACATGGAAAATATTATTAGTATATCCGAACTTTATTTCTTTGATGAAATGAACTAGTTCTTAAATATCTCTAACAACGACAAGATAATCCATATAAAGCTAAGATGACTATCACCATCCGTATGGCGGTGAGCATGTGTGGCAGGAGTGCGACCTTACAGGCCCCAAATCTTGAGGGCCCCAAAATTACCTATAACGTGTTGATTCCAAAATAAATCAAATTAATCCAAAATTTAACGTGAAATTATTCTCTTTATTTAAAAAAAAAAAAAAATCTCATATTCTCTCCATTAAAAGAAGAATTGAAATAATTGTATTACTAATTAAATTATGTTTCCAAAATAAAGTTTTATTTCTCCATTCAATTAAGTTAGACAGCCAGTTAAAACAAGGAAATGAAAAACAGAGGTAAAAAAAATAAAGAAGACTAATCGTTTTCAATTCTTTTTCCACACAATTTCACACTCTCCAATTTTCAATTTTCACATTCTCTTGTTCCATCAAAATTTCTACTTCTATACTCTCAAGAGATGATGGTCTGGCTCTTGCACGGTTACTAGGCATTCAACTAGTTACTCCTCTCATAAAATATTTGGGTCTACCTCTATCTGCTGCTAGACTCAGTATCAAGGACTGCCTTCCTCTACTTGAGAGAATCACTATTCAAATGTCTAATTGGAACCTCGCCCTAACTAGGTTACAAAATAGGTTCAATAACTTGCATGATATAACTTCGTTATTGAATATATTCAATTATTTACCTTTTCATTTACATAGTAATAAGTTAATGAATTCAAACTGATAACAAACCAAATACTTCTATATGGTTGTGACAAATGGATAACATACTTCTATATGGTTTGAACCTCGGTGTTCACATGTACTACTCATTGTCATTCTGCAGGCTAGAAATGGGATTAACTTACCACCTGATGCAACAGTGAGTGAGCTAATGACTGGAGGAAAGTGGAATCAGATTGTTCATGACCTTCCTCAAGGTAGCTATCTTCAATACTGAGATACACTACAACTGGGATCGAGATAGGGTGGTCTGTACCCCTTCACAAAAGGGCAAATTCACTTCAAAGAGTTCATATCAAGCCTTATCAGTGCCGAAGCCCAAGGTTAAATGGAGGCATCTAGTTTGGGGTAAGCTAGTAATACCAAGGCATTTTTTCACTACCTGGCAAGCATTTTCTGACAGCCTTCCGACACAAGATAAACTAATGCAGAGAAAGGTTATACAAAACTCTTCTTGCGTCTTCTGCAAGGTTAAATGATCAAGTCTTGTTCTCACAATATCATAATTGTCGACAAGGTTATCGCGACGGTGGATGAGTATACTCATCGAGCTTTATAGATTGGCTTCATGCAATGACCTTTAGTGAGTTAGATGCCCAACAAGCAGGAAGGTTCATTAGATTTTGAAGTACACTATTCAAGATCGGATCCTTACAGCACTGCACATACCTTGAGTGATGTTGTTATACTAGCTTTAGGGGTTGAAACCATAATGGAGAGACCAACAAACCGAAATCCTGGCCTTAGCAGACCATATACACCTCCCATTCAATCTAACCTTGACCAAAATCATGGCCCTAGTAGGTCATACATACCACTAAATCAACCTCACATTGACCCTAACATTAACAACACCTCCACTTTCCAGCAATGACCAGGAAAAACACCCACCCATGCAGTAATCCTCTACTCCACCAACCCAACCTAGCCCAAATTTCCAACCAAAAATTTACACCGGGGCTAGTACTTGAGCAAACCACCTAACCACTCTACCAATTCATATTCTCAACCATACAATGATAAATGTTATAGGTGTGGACGAGACCGAGGACACCGGTCAAACCGTTGTCCCCAAGAGCCTAAGTGACTTTAACCATGCATGGCGAAGAACATGAGATTGGATGATCTTTAATTGAAGAAGAAGTAGTACATGCTAATGATGGAGTTTCCTTTGTAGTTCGAAATTCTCCTACCCCCCATCATGGACTGCACCCACAACGCCATAACATTTTTCCAAACCAGGTGTACAGGTTAATGGGTGTGTTTGTAACTTGATCATTGACGGAGGAAATAGTGAGAATATTGTCTCCAGGGAGATGGTTGATAAGCTGCAATTAGCTACTTGAAAACACCCTTCGCCATATTCAATTGGTTGAATTGGATCAAGGATGTTGGCGAAAACAAGGGTAGATTCTCGTGTCGAATTTCCTTTTCAATCGGGCGGTCGTTATAAGGATGAAGTCCTTTGTGATGTAGTGGACATGAATGCATGTCATATGTTGTTTGGGATGAAAATGGATCTTTATCTCAAGAAAAGTCATAGTTATGGTACTTGAAACCACCTAACCACTTCACCAATCCATATTCTCAACCATACAATGATAAATGCTATTGGTGTGGATAGCCGGGACACCGGGTCAAACCGAACACACAAGATCAAGAAGCTTATCGACAAAACTAGGGATTTTCTCCACAATTCAAAAGAGAGCGACCAAAAAGATGCAAATGGTTGAAACAAGATCACCATTTAGAAGCTCAATGCCGATGGATCTTTATCTCAAAAAGGCATAGTTATGGTGGTGTAGCTAGAGATGAAAATGGAGAAGTCCCGCCTATCAGTTCAAGAGGGAGAGATTCTACATATGTACCAAGAACTAAAGGCTATTGAGCAGGGTTACATAGTGCAACGATTTTCTAGTGAAAAATTGGTGGTGGTCTCTCGATTCTCTTAGGGCCATCAATGCTCTAAATAGTAAGGAAAATGCTATGGTATTGTGAAAATTTGGTCTTGAGATACAAAAGTTGGCACTAGAATTTGACATCATAACAATTGATCATGTTTACCGAAACAAACCGAAAAGCATCGAATTACTTAGCTAACTACCGATGTAAATGATGAATGCATCTTTCATTCCACCTCTAGATTTAAAGTTATGTAATATTATAGAGGAGGATAAGAGTGGCATGATAAATGTAAGACTTTGTTTAGTTAAGATAGGGGTGCACGAGCCCTTTACTTTATTAAAAAAAAAAAAAAAAAAACAAATACTAGTAGTATTCAACATAAAACTTTTTATCTCGGGATGAAAAATGAAATAGTTCTTAGTACTTACTTAATCCGAAAGGTTGTTGTGGGCAATCAACAATCGATGGGGCTTTTAGTGGATTTCGATCATGATGTTGAGGTTCCAACTGAGCGCTTGCAAGTTCTTCCTAACCTTTGTCTTTTTGTTGAATGAGAAAATACAAGTCTAAATATTAGATTAAAGGAGCTAACTAATGAATTTGGTTATGGAAGACATATTACACGTGTTATTCTATTTTATAAGAGAGTTGTTTACCATTTGCAAGCAAAATTTTGTAGTGTGGGCAATTATTTGGATTTCCTCTTGCTTTGATGGAGTTGTAGAATTTCCAATTCATTGTTTGACTCAAATTAAGAGGTCTAATAGAGTGAAGTGGTTGTCCACAACGATAGGGAAGAGCAAATTTTGCACCTGGTTATGGTCTTTGGCCATCATTTTAACCTTCACAAGACGCGCTTCAAACCTTTTTCTTTTAAGTTCTGATTTTTTGGTCTCCGGTGATATGTATCTCTATGAAAAAACAAACAAAAAACAAAAAAAAAAAAACAAAACAAAAAAAAAAACAAAAAAAAAAAAAAAAAAAAAAAAAAAAACTGGTAATATTAGATGTCAGGTGTTATAAACTATTGCCCTCATAAACTATAAGTCTGGTGGAATTGAGTTTGATGTTCTTAATTATGCCCAAGAATTAAACACGCATTGATTTGATTTCAGTTCTAAGGTTATTTTCAACATATCTTCCGTACCGTCGATAGCCGTAAAAAAAAAAAAAAAAAGGTTATGTGTAGTTGGTAAAATGTTGAATTACAAGATGTATGATTGAGAATTTAGGGTAATAACTTACGTCGGTTGAGAGCATATCATTTTGCAGTAGCCGTTGAAGCTCCCTCCTCCATCGACTTTCTCCTTTCTTTGTCTTCCCATAATATTGTGCACTTGAACATGTTTTATAGGATTGCTCTAATCTTTCTCGGTCATCGCCATTGATATATCTCAAGCATTTTGATCAAGTTTGAGCTCTTTCAACCTCATTTGGGTTGACTAACATAAGTGAAATCATTGAGATCAATAACATTGACCTCTTTCTTATTCTTAGTAGAAATCTTTTCTTCTTGTTTTCTCTCACGGCCGTTAGGTCTGTTTAATTTCAAATTGGTCATTGAGTTTTACATTTGTTAAACCCGGTGTGAAGAGCAATCGCCGGTTTACTGCGTAGTGCGGTGTGCCTACACCTAGCATCATGATTCGACAATGAAAACCCAAGAACGATAATATCTCGCTTTTGGTGCAGGTGCGATTGTTTTAGAGTACATCAAGCATATACCCTTGGTGGCGGAGTCTAAGCTACACTCGATTTAAACCCAACTACAAAGGCACTTACGGGTTGTCTGTTGGTCTCCTCAAGGATCGCGTCTGTGGGAGAATCTTGGTAGTGTAACTACGCTTGTTCGTCAAGTGACTTAGTGGCATTGTTATTGTCGCGGCAACGGTAGACCACCGTATAATATTTTATAAAGATGGGTAGATATTGCACATATTCTATCCGTGTTAGATCACTTAGCGCTGGTTCTATGAAGAGAATCTTACGGATTAGTGTCGATTCGATTGGAGATGTTGTCCCAATTCAAAGATTCCCCGTCTATTTCTCCCTGATCGGCTTCCATACTTTCATCGATCTTGCGACTTTGTTCTTCACTGCGACCGCGGATGCAGCGTTTGGATCTTTGGATACTATGTTATTTTGGTGTTACTCGCATCACAAACCCCACCATGTTATTTCTCTTGATGGAGCTATACACGGGCCGTGTACCACTGGCCGGGGGCATCTTACTTGATGACCTTTACGAAGTCAGCCATGTTGGGTAGATTTGCGCATGGAGCATATATATAGTTTAAGGCTTGACTATCAAATAATTGATCAACCCATATTGATCGTTCAAGACATCGAAATTCAACAAAGGCCCATCAAGGGGCGGTTACACATTCCAAATATTCAACTTATTGCTGAAGTGTTTATCTCTGCCGAGTTAACACAACCTCACGTCATACATGAACTCCATACCTAAACTATGATATGAACAGTTCAACCAGCTGTACGGTATCGGGCTAGCTCCCCGCCCGGTGCATCAAGCTCCGGCGTCTCGTCGCGGCAACTTCTGGCTAAAAGCGGCGATCTCTTTCGATGGCTCTCATAGCGTCGTGTGGCTAACACCCGTGTGCCTTCGGTTCATATATAAATTCACGTGTTAATTTCGCTTCTTTACTAATAAAGTTACAAATTCCAGTGTTGTTGTTTTACCTTGTCTAAATCCCGTTGTAACGCGTCAATCGCTTCCATAATATCTTAGATGGCGCATTACCGATGATGACTCTCGGGGGCGAGGATCGGGATTTGGACATTGTCTAAAAAGCGGTCGGCCACGAGATCCAGATGATCGCGAATTAAGTACTTCCGTTCTTTGTCCTCGAGATACATTAGGGGTTTGCTCTCTATGTGGCCTTGACGCCCATCCGATCCCACGCAACATATCTGCTACAAAGGTCGGTATCATACTCACCGATAGGCACTATCTCTAAAGGGTACTCTTGAAGGCCTACCACTCTAACACGGAACCGGAATCATTTGGAACTAGTTCGCGGTGACCCAAAAGCCGAATTGTATGGGGTGGGGTTTCTCCCACACCCCTTCCCTCGATCATTTACGGGGCATCGGTTCCTCGTCATCCTCTGACTCACGGGGGCATCTGGTTCCTCCTCATCCTCCGAACTACTAACTATAAGATTCCTCCTTCGCGATGGACCGAGCCTTTATTCCTAGCAAAGCGAATTATAGTCAATTTTTATTTCGAAGCCAAAGTAATTCGCATTCAATGTATGAGTTACGTGGTAAAATTATTTCCACGCGTAGATCCGGCATTATTCTCCGAAGTTCAAATGGGCAGCGGATGCAACCCGAGAACTTACACTTCGGTGTGCTCCCATGAGTAAACCGGTGGCACATATGATACATGGCGGTATGATCTCGGGCGAGGCCTTCCATGCATCTTTGGCGTTACCTCCTTTGCCACATTTGGTACTCGAAGCCCGCGAGGGAGGGTGCTGCTAAAGGTTGCTCTGCTCTGGCGCTCGGCACCCCACTAACAACATGCGGTATCTATCGGCGTTGGCATTACATCGCGTATCCACCAAAACCACCTCATCGGGATATGACAAATTAAATGCGCCATTGGAGGTAAGCTACATGAATGCGTTCAGGATTACTCCACATTTCCTTAGTCAATTCCGCCTTCAGAAACACGAATATCATCTACACGATACGAAATGATTAATTTGATTAGTTGGCAAATATGAATAATTAAAAGTCGAACTCTCGGAGGGTCAATTTACCTTTAAATGTACATGGGATGAATTCTTAGAAGTATTACGGGCGCCTCCGATTCTCGAGTATGTAACACGGTGTGTCCCATCCTTTATGGCTCTGAAGAAATCCGATGGCTTCGAACCCCCACTGTGATGTCACCCGAAGGCAAATGACCTCTGGAAGGAGCAGGTTCGGAACTAAGAGATAGTAGATGGATTCCGTTCGGATGCAAGTTATGCGCTTGCTTAATCGCTTCCGGCCGAGAGATGATCATATAAAATGTTACGTACATTTGACTTTGGTGAAGTCTCCTCACATGGATAGCAAGTAGACCAATAGCTCGTTTAATGGAAACCGTAAACCGAAGAGAAGTTGATAGTAGCTCACAATAACTTCACCCGGTCTTACCGCATCTGTTAACGACGTTCCCCTCATCTGTGGTTTTGAATCCCAATGTAATCCGGTATGTCGAATCTCCCGGGCGTCTCAATTTATTAATTTCATCACCGTCCGATCCATTATCAAATTATCTCATGGCACCCATCGTTGAACCGGTGGTGCGTGGGGTAGATCCGCCGATCGCGAGGCGATTCATTACACAAGCTATAATGCATATGGACGTGCAATGCGTATTCAGTACAGTAATTAAAGATGGAGATAATGCGTATGGAAATGCAATGCATGTTACGCTTTACTTATCCACGGGGAAATATTCATGCGGGGTTAAGTAGGCATTATATTCAGCGACTAGTGGGGCTTCGACTCCTCGGTCATTATCTTTAGATTGGAAGGCGAGTCTCTACCGGGCTATTGGACCGAATGGCGAGAACTTTTTCACGCGGGATGAACCAAATGGCGAGTCTTCACGGCTGTCCACTTTCCTTACAAAGCATGAGCCACGCTTGATATGTCATTCTTATGTGGGTTATAAAGGTCTGGACCCAACAACTTATACTTCCACAAGACAAAACAAAAACAAAACAAAGCCCACAACCCAAACTTCACAAGCCCAAAACCAATATACAAAACACTTTATTCAATAGCCCAAAATCCAAAATCCATAAAGCCCAAAAACTCAAAATCCACAAAGCCCAAACTCAAAACCCATTTTGCTGATCCTATACCACCGGCACCGGCGACCAGCACCGGCGACCGGCACCGGCTTTTCGGCTGGTTCAGGCGTTTCACCACCGGTTCAGCAGTTTCCCATCCGGTTTGGGCATATTCCAACCAGTTCAGGCGTTCTTTCTGCGGTTCTACAATTTTCAACCGGTTCCAGCATTTTTACCACCGGTTCCTGTATTTTTTTAGCCGGTTTCAGCCGGTTTTCAGCCGGTTTTAGCTTGTCCAAAGCGTTTTCCTTGCTGATTCTGGCTTTTCCCCTGCTGGGTCACTGGTATACAAAAGCTGGTTCCGACGGTCTACCGGGCGGTTGAGGCCTACTTACATATAGATCCGGCGAATTTGATCTATTTTCTTTTCGGGTCAGACTATTTCCTTTCCGGGTCACTAATTATCAGGCGGGTCAATTAGTTTTAAGCCGGGTCGATAAGTTTCCTTGCCGGTCATTCTATTTCAACTCATTTGGTTTATTTTTTAGGCCAAGTTAGCATCTCCCATAACCATATCACTAATTTGGTCACTCAATTTGCTCATATAAAGTATTATAGCTATGGGTTATATGATTCTTTAATCCTCATAAGCTAAACATGCAAAGTTTTACCTATTTAACATCTAGTGACAATTACCTGGTGAATTAAGTGAAAAATTGAAGCACACTTACATGGTAAGGCTTAGTTCTTCACCTCTCTCCTTATTCTTCTTTATCTTTCTTATCTCTTTCTTTTGATCCCCACCACACAATTGTTATCTCATTCTTTTAACTTATCCAACCACCCATTTATTACAAACATTTTTTTATTTATCCCTCAACCCCCTTTTTACTTTTCTCACCTTTTGATTTTAGCCCTTCTTATGCTTCTTGTCATTTATTGAGTTACACCCACTTCTCTATTTTTTAGATTACATCTCATTGTCATTTTTCTTTCTTTACTATTTACCTAAAGCGGTCATTTCGTTTATACCCTTCACTTTTTTCTACTCTTGTTTCTTTTGATTATCTCACATTTTTCGTCCATCTCTATAACATACATTATATTTTCCGTTACACGTTCTTCCTTTCCCTATTATATCATTATATTTTTTCTTTCTTCAATACACCACCTTCATCTTCGTTTGCTCCTCCACGTTGAAGAGGGGCAATGTGTATATACCATACATTTTCGATCCTAAAATGTTACTTTCGAACCATGGACGGATATGAGCCAAAGATAGCGGACCGATCCGGTGGCTGTCCAAATAAACACTTTCGGATCGTTTGGTATTCGAATCCATCAAAGTTAAGAACAGGTCCAGGGCCCATCCGAGTGGCCCAGATCCATGGATCCAATCCGTTCGGATGATTCTGATCCAATAATCCGATCCGCGGAAGCTAAAATCCTAGTGCAATCCAATAAGATTTGCAAAGGATAGAATGAAATCTTGAGGGGAATGATCTATTTTTAGATAGGATCATACTAGGATTCATCATCTCTGAGAATCCCTTTCTTGGCCGCCAAGGCAGGGGATTGCTATATATAACGGAGGCTTCTGCATCCTCCGAACTACGTTTTAAGAGACTTGATCCCGGATTCTTCACTGGGTACGTAGGCAACCAGAACGTTGGTGCAGTCTCACTTCCTCAAAAATCCCAATCCCCCATATCTTTCGAGCCTTCGGAAGCACCATCACATCGGGAGTGCCGGGTTAACATTTTGCCCCGACATCCTAGCTTGCGGAAGCACCATCACATCGGGAGTGTCCGGTTAACGTTTTGCCCCGACAGCGGGAAAACAACCGTGTTTAGTATCACTTGTCGAAAGCTATGGCTTTTAAGGATTGTTGAGACCAAACCCTAATTACATGTAAAAAATATAATTATGCTTTACTTTTACTGATAAAAAATATTATGGTTTACTTTTCAATTTAAACAGAGTAATTAACCGTACTTACTAGTATAAATTGGGGATTGTTTTTTCCAATTATGATTTATTATTTCAATTGAACACAAGTTAAGTATAATTGCTTGTAAGAAAGTGAGGGTTTGGTTGAATTAGTGTTTGTTATTGCAACTGAACACAAAATTAGCTTTAATTACATGTAAGAAATTGACGGTTTTGTTGAATTAGAGATTATTATTTTATTTGATTACCAATTAACCTTATTTACTTGTAACAAATTGTCACCGTAATTAAGTGGATTGGCTCTGTGTGAGCATAATTGATCCTTTCGACATACGTTGACTCATAGTAGCATTGGACTAATTATGAGCATGTTAAATTTGGAGATTTTACTGAAGGAAAACCCTTAAAGTAAAGTTGTCACGGTTTCTATCTTGAAGATTATTGAAGTAGTTAAGTATATACATTCTCATACACTTTGAGAACCTATGCATTGGGTAAGTCTTATAACATGGATGCTCCTTAACAGGATAGTTAATACGGGTACACTTTGATGTGTTATATCTCTTTTATTTGGGTACATGTATGTATGGTATTAATTGCATTTTTTGTTGTTTCTCTTGCTACATTCTCTCTTCGCTAACTTGATGAATTATTGGGTAGCTATACTTGCTATGCGTGTTTGATGCCTTATTTGTTTTTTTTTTTTCCGGTGATTGAAAGCTTAGTGGTGATGTTATGGCCTTTAAGTGTCGAACTTCTAGGAACCTCTCTTTTGTTTCTTTGTCATGTAGCTCTTGGTACTTTACAAACCCAACTTCTTAGTTTTGTGATTTCCCCCTTTTTATAATCTCTCCATCTGTCCCTCAAGAGAATAATTAAGCGATTAGATAGAGTGGAAAAGGAACTAAAACACACAATCCACGAAGACATTATTTTCAGCGAAATACTCTCAAAAGTAGAAGGCAATACACTTAATAAAATTCTCTTGTGTTTGCAAACAATGACTTAACTTATTCAAATTGATTTGAGGTTTATCAATTTACATCTCAACCGTTCAATCCAAGTCCACAGTTCCAGCATCATCTTAATCCTTTGGACCCAACCACATAAAATCCCAATTCTACCACTTAGAGGTTACTTCCAATTCCAATCCCATAAAAATAGAAATTCCGGTTTCCGCTTCAATGGTTGTTGGCGTTTGCAATGGTTTAATATGTTTAAGTCATTGCTTAGGTAACCATTCGTTCAACTTATACGTGTTAAATCCTCTTACAAAAGATTACATTACTATTAAAAGTAAGTTTCCTAAAAACACTATATTCTCGAGGGGCGTTAATTTTAGCATTTGGTTATTGTGAAAGTAGTAATGAGTACAGGGGATTATAAGATTGATCCGTCTTGAAGCTTGTGTTATAAAGCGTGTTCACTTTTAAAGTCGGTATTTGGGGCAAGAAAATGTTAACCTCAAAAGAATAGAAGGGACATGGAGAAAGCGTAGAAAAAGCGTTTGGTGTGGGTTTTGAAGAAACATATTATGTACTTGTTAATGGAGTGACACATTGGTTAGGTTCTGAATCGAAGGGTATTCTTGTTTGTTTTGATCTCAGGGACGGCGTTTTTATGAGATGCAAATGTCGGATTTGGATGTTAATTATGTGTGTCATCGGGTGAGGTCGAGTGAGTCTTGGAGATTTGGGTGGATTACTTTCTTTGTTCTTTATGTTCTGAGGCAAAGGAAGTTGATATTTGGGTTATGGGAGAATATGGTATTGCCGGTTCTTGGACGAAGCTGTTTATAAAGTTGGACAAAACGAGATGTGTGTGCCGTTTGAATTCTTGCATCCAATAGGTTTGGCAAAGAGTGGAGAGATTATAATTAGGAAAGATTATGGCCAACTATTGTTGTATGACCTGAAACAAAACTCAGTTACAGAATGTAAACTAAAATCTGAGTTTATGTTTCACGATATATTTAGTTATGTTGGAAGCCTACTCTCACCATGGTTCATGCAGTAGCATACCAAAAGACTTGATTGGTACATTTTTTGTTTGTTTGTTGCGGTTGAATTCTCTTTGTGATTAATGATTCTTTCTTTAGTCCTCAAACTCTTTTATCTTTTCTTCCGTTAATTTTGTAGGCTGTGTTTGAAGCTACCCTGACTGTGAAAATCAAGTTAGTAAAGCAACCCTCTTCTGGAAATTTTAATATATATATGTGTTTCATCGATTTCCTTAGAATAAGCTATTGCTTTAAAGATAAAATAAGCAAGTGATGCCTTTTTTAATATACAATGAAACTATATAAGAGTTCGTATTATTTAAAAAACAAAAAATTACATTGTTGATGCGAATATTATTATCTATATGCGTGCAAAACAAAAAATTAGACTAGAGCAAGTCACTTAACAACTTTTTTTGCGATTTAATACCATACTTAGGCTGTGTTTGATAGCCCTATTTGCCATGCCAAATCGTGGCGAATGCAAAAAAAATCAATTTGCCACTGTTTGATACGTTCTCCACCCGGTGGCAAATTTTCTTATGATTTGCCACATTCTTTGATTTGCCACCAAAATCCCGGCAAAATTTACATTGGGGGGAGCTAAGAAAATTTTGCCACCCAAAATAACAAAGGAATTTGCCACCAAAGAAAAAGAGATTTGCCAATTAAACCGAAAAGAAAAACCCGATACCGACTCTCTTCTCCCACCCTATCTTCGTCATAAACCAATGTTCATCGAGAATACTTGAAGGCGATTGGAGCTTTTAAATTCAAGTTCGGCTGGCTCTCGTCTCAAATCCACCATCTCTCCTTCAATTCTTTCATGCTTTTAGGGTTAGGGTTTGGGAATCTAGTTTTCATCATCATCTTTTTTGTGGATACCCGGTTATACTCTAGGAGTTGTTTTACGTTTGATGTTGCGACAAAATTGCTTTTCCTTACCATTAGTCACGGACTTATAGTCTATACTTCACACGATTAGATTTTAAAATTGTGTTATTGTTGAATGCAGTAAATTATTTTATTTATTTTTAGCTCATTGTATGTTTTGAATTTTGTGCATGTCCAGTATTAAGTTATTTTTAAGTTTTAAGCCTCCCGCCTTCTAGGTGCCAATTTAACTTCACAACTTTTAGAGAAGGTATTTCACATTTATCAATTACTTTTGATGCTCTTATAAGTTTCACACTTTAGTCATTTAAGTATGCTATATTATTAGAAAACCACATTGTTTAGTTACTAATCAATTCCATATTGAGTGGATGGGAATTTGTTATTCTTTGTTTGTTGGGTTTTATTTTTTTTTTGTTTTTTAATAACAATCTTTTAGTGTGTATTAAACACTGGTTATTCTCTCTTTAAGGGTGTAGGTGTGTGTGTGTACATGCTTGTGTGTAGGCGTGTACTTGTCTATCTGTGTATCACAGAAACAGGTATACGTAAATGGTGCATATTTTCTTGGTAAAAGGTAATCCTAGATTTTGGGGGATTACATACTATTCTCCCAGTGCGCATATGCAAACTATGTTGTTATGGCAAAATAAGGCCAAAAGCAACACCCATTTGTGGAGGAGAGAAGGGAGTGTACATGTGGGAAGAGAAATTTGTGTACTTTTTATGTTGTAAGATTCCAAACTATCCTTGATTTTGGTCCTTTGCATTGTTTGTCGAAATTGGTTCTTAGAGAAACTTCGGTGTGTTTACGATGTAGGACATTATAATTCATACTTATGATAGTCTTGGCGACCACGGTATGAAGAGGTCCAAAAAGAAAGTAGTTTCCTATCAAGTAAGACTAGTGTGGACATTGTAAGGCTGAGTCCAATGACTCTATATCCCTTTAAAAGTAGTGTTAAAGTCAATAAAGTAGAGCTAAAGTCAACAAAATAGAGCTAAAGTCAACATATTTTACTCTCTATTATTATTTTTCTATGTATATATACAAAGGATTTTACTTTAATGATAGAGAGTAAAATCTGTTGACTTTAGCTCTACTTTTAAAGGGATAGGGAGCCATTGGACTCAGACTGAGAGAAACAAAATAAATTTTTAGTCACTACACCATAATAGGATATTTGCAACACGGACTTTTTTTTCATGTTAACAAGTTATGTTATAAAGCGTTACTTTATTTCGGTGAATTTCAGGAATTAATCGCTACCGCTTAAAAATCGTGCGAGAAGCGTTGCAAATTAAAATCTTGAAATATAAAACATAACTTTACTCTCTCTCATCGCCGCTACACTCTCACGAACCCTAACTCTATTTGCTCAGTTACAAGACACTTTGGCTGTCTTTGGTTCAATCTTTGTTTAATTCTTTTCGGACTAGATTTTTGGGTTTCCTCCACCACATTAAAACCCGACTTTTGCATAATCCACCACCACTGCCCGTTAAACTTCTTGTTTCTCAATTCAAAGGTTAATTGATCTTCTCGGTTGAAAGCTAATTGATTTTTCTCTCTCGGTCAATGGTTAACGATTTTTTTTTCTCTATGTCCACATTGGCGACTTCGACAGGTAGTGGCGCCATTAACGCTGAAACAAAAGGTCTTCTCTTCTTATCATACAGGTAATTTTAATTATAGTTAAATAGAAATGGGTCATGTTCAGAACAATGCAAAATGTTGTTGAAATATTGGATTTTTATGTCAATACAGTACTTGTGGGTGTGTTGGCTGGATTCAAATTGCATTTTGAGACTCTTTATTTATAAGGTCCCATGTTGTGAATTAATCAATGGATCTGTAAGTTCATGTTTAGTTTTGAATTTTGTGAGTGTTTTTAATTACAACTGTTTTGGAACCAAAATCTTGGCTTTTGCAATCTTGTTAAGTTTCCAGCATTTAAATGGTAGGTAGGTTTAGGATATCATGCATGTTTGAGCTGCTAGTTCTCTTTCTCTGACTTTGGGTTGAAGGTCTTGGGTTGTATTGTTGGATTATTTCCATTCTCTGACCAAGTGTCATTTTTTTTCCAACATGACATTTTAGTCTGCAGTAACTCTTGATAGGAATGCTTATTAGCATTTGCCCAGAAAGACAATTAAAACTCAAGAGTCAAGACTGTAATGCACTTGTACTGTTTGATGTGATGAGGAGCTTGACACTTTTTCTTTCTAAATGAATTGTTGAGCTGCTACAATTGTCACTCGCCTATTACTTTCATGAAAATTCCATCAACAAGAGTTCGAATCAGTATTATTACATTGAAGGATTTTAATTCACTGGTCGCGTCTTTTTAACTTTGTGCTGAAATTTTAGGTTCATTTACGCTCTGCAAAGAGGCTATTGAGATTGTGAAACCAACAGAGGTTTCTATGTAAAAGCGGGTCAGTTTGTTGCTGCTATGTGATAGGTTCCACCAAAATACTCAACTACTCTGTCATCCTTGCAGGACAAGGTGAGAGCACACTTAGAGTCTCCATGTTTCTCTTAATTATACTGTTAGCTGTAATTTAGGAATGCTTTCGATATTTGTTTTACTGCTAATCTCTTTTCCAATGCCATAGGCGGTTCCTTGTGATTTCAAAGCTATTAAAGAAGTAATAGTACGCAATCTGGGCCAGGAATTATCAGACATGTGAGTTTTTTTCTTGTCTAACGAGAATGTAGCATACATTGTTTATTTTAATTTCAAAGTCTTATGCAGAAATGTAACATCATTGAGGACTTATAGATTAGTGTGGCTTGTCTCTATGAAAACCCTGCTTTGTAGTTTGTTGAATGTCTCATTCCTAAACATTAAGTCATTCGTTGGTTAGCACCACAAAACGTTTTGTCGGCATCTGCTTTGACTTTTGTTTCTGTTTTCTATTTTCTATTTCATATTTCTTATCATTAACTACTCAAGGGTTTTGCATCAATATATCAGATTTTTGTCATTTGATGAGAAGCCAATTGTTGCTGCATCGATAGCTCAAGTACATCGTGCGGTCTTGAAGGATGATCAGGAAGTAGCAATTAAGGTTATATTGTTTGATGAGCAAATGTTTATATGCATGTTTGCTTAAGTGTATACATATGCATGTGTTGTTCATAAGTGTGGTATCAATATCTTATTATGTTGCTGAACATTTTCCACATGAACCGATATTGAGATACGTCTTCATGCCATGGTCTCTTTTTTGGTACTTTTGAGTCAAACTTCCACTGAGATTTTGTCAAACGTCCTACAAAGTGTGATACCTATATTGTGTTTTAAAGGGAATTATTAATATCTTGTTCCCTTCTAGGGATTTCATTGCGACACATATCACGAAATTTTCATTGCAAGTAATATCGTTTCGAGATTAAAATTGTGTCCAAGTGATGGCTTATGATAAATCTTGTTGGTAAATCTTGTTTGTACCGTAAATATTTGTTGGCTAGTTGGTAAATCTTGTTGGAGTTGAAACCACGACTGGATAACCCTTTAGCACCATAGGTTTCTTACTTACAAGTTCTAAAATTTAATGCTCGTAGCAATTATATGTAGAGTTGTAAACAATATAATGATATTTCCCTTGTTGATTGGAGTATTGATAAAATTGCATAGTGGTACTTGATTCATTTATAAGCCCACAAACTCAAGGTAATGGTTTCTTTTGTTTTATTGGGATTCACATTTTAAGACTACTGTAAAGGGATTTTAGAGGATCATCATGTTGGATCTAAGTATTCTTATTAGGTTATTAAGTATATTGCGCGTGTGGAAAATAGGTATAATATCATGGCTTTTCATTTTGTTTCATTTTGTACCAAATTGTTTCATTTTGTTTTTCTTACTCTCAAATAAGTATTTTGTATTTAGTCAATCATTTTTACGCTATAATAATAATACATCGTTGGAAAAATATGTGGAAAATGCCAAAATGGTAATGGGTATTTAATGATCGACTGAATGTAAAACTTTCTGATCAATTGGTCCATTTCTTTAGTTTTATCAAGAGTGGGTGACCCATGTGTTTTTGAAGAAGGCCCAAAAGCGCAGGCCTTGAAGGCTGCCAAGGCAGTGAAATCAGGTGTGTCAACTCTAAAGAAGAAAGCTAAGAAGATCCGTACCTCAGTTACCTTTCATCGTCTAAAGACTTTGAAAAAGGCGAGAGACCCTAAGTACCCTTGTATCAGTGCAACCCCGAGGAACAAGCTCGACCACTATTAGATTTTGAAGTATCCGCTCACGACTGAATCCGCAATGAAGAAGATTGAGGACAATAACACATTGGTGTTCATTGTTGATATTCGTGTTGACAAGAAGAAGATCAAGGATGTAGTCAAGAAGATGTACGACATTCAGACAAAGAAAGTCAACACATTGATCAGGTGAATGTTCATATTTTGCTTCTAACTGTTTAATTTTTTCTTGTGCACACCTTTATGTCTAATATGAACCCATGTGTTTGGTAATGAATTTGATTCCACCTAAAATGAAATCGTGCAAAAAGTACTGATAGTTGCATTAATATTTACTTGCTTGGCATATGGTAGTTGCATTAATGTACTATGACTTAACATTCCTATAGGAACTCACTTTTGACCAAAGACCTTGTGCTAGTTTTTAAAAAGCTGATGTAAGTAGTTTTCTAGTGAAGAAATCAGCCAAATGGTTGGTAGCACAAATTTGGTGATTATCATTACTGATTTCCCTTGGAGCTCATGTTTTGAGAACAAAAATGGATAAACATGATTTGGTGTTCACCTTGATATATCTAACTTTGAACGATGGTCTTAGTTTTGTTCTACTTTTGCTTGGTAGTACTTTGATCTTAGTTACTTTGTTAGCTACCCAAAGATTGATTTTACATGTCTAATTAATCTTTTCACGTTGGGCAAGTTCTTTCTTAGCTTGATAGATCATTTTGTTGTCGTTCGGTGTATTGTGTAGGGTATTGATTTTATGAAGGGAAAAACAAGAAGGCCAAAAGAATTGCTTCCTAATATGATGAGTCATGCTTACCTCAAGCTCCTCGTCAAGGTAAAACTTAAACCCCACTCTCCATTTTCTCAATTTTCAACTCATCAAGTTACTACAAGGTTTTTTTTCTTTTTATGCACCGATTTTATGTAATCATTGTTTATGTCGTCGAGAGATATGGGAGTAGACAACAAATGCTCTATCTTTGGGGTGGGGTCAAGTATTTAATTAATTGCATAAATTTAATTAGTATGATTGTTTTCCGAGTTTTTTGGAATTAGACGGGCTTTGTGGAGTTGCACTAGGATTTATATTGAGTGAAGCCATCGTTACTAATGCTTGTTATTGTATTTTGAAGATCGGAATTGCTTGGAAAATCGTATAGAAATTTGTAACCCTTAGTAAATCTGAATTTGTAACCTTCAAAACTCTTTTGAAGTTATATATATGGTTCAATGAATATAATATTTTTTTCAGGCGTTTGCTTGTGTTTATTTTACTTGTCAAATGGTATGAAAAAGCATTGGTAATTTCATTTGCTTCTATATGAAACCAGGAGGTGCATGTTCAGGGCAGAAAAAAAATTAAAATAATTTTTTTTATCATATCAACACATTAGTAATGGTTGTAAACCGTTGCAAAACAAAAAATAAATATTAAAACATCCATCAATAATCGTTACAAATCAAACTACACAACATTTTTTAACCGTTAGTAGTTGTCACTCTGCAACGGTTAATAACCGTTGGAAAATTTGGTTTGCAACACTTTTTAACCGTTAGTAATTGTCACTCTGCAACGGTTAATAACCATTGGAAATTTTGGTTTGCAACGCTTTTTAACCATTGCAAACATTTCCAACACTTTACCCATGCCTATTTGCAACGCTTAAAAAGCATTGCGAAAATTATTCACAATGGTTTTTTGCCGTTAGTAATAGACTGTTATGGTGTAGTGTGCCTTTCTGGTTTCAGCCTCCTGTTGAGATGAGAATGTTGTTCATTTAGTAATGGTGAATATGTCAAGGCAGGATTGGCTGAACTAGAGCATTGGTGCTATAAGGCCACGGATGAGGTGACTATATATTAACGTTTGACTGTAAATTACTCAAATGTTTTCCTGTTTCACTTACTGAACGCCAAAACAATTAATGCAGTATGCAGGCTCAGCTTGGGATGAACTCAAGCATATAATACAGGCTATTGGGTTCCTGTTATTTGTTTTCTCTGCTCATTATAATGTTTTTCTTCAATTCCTTGTTAAAATATTCGCATGAGAATGTGGTAGACTCATGGTGTTGGAAAAGTGTTGGGTAATTTGCCTCTAAGTATGTACACAAGTTGAACAAAGCAAACCCCTTATATATTTCATTCCTTTTTCAAGTCATACATTAAAAACCAAAAGAGACACTGGATGAAATTAGCCATGACTTGTGCCTAGTGAGTGATATTCATTAAAACTTATAGTTTCTACCATGTCATCTCTGCTTGTATATCATTAGTTTCACTTTTTGTCAACAGGTACTTAGCATACAACAGCTGTACCGGATCTGTACGATGTACTGGGATGACAAGTATGGCACACACAGTTTGTCATCAGATGTAAGTTATTTAGTTGCAAATTATCAAACTAGGTTTGTAACTAACTTGTTTCGATGAGATTTATTTGTTAGTCCTCACCAACTTTGTGTAGCAATGCTATATATTGTCTTTGACTAGGTCATTTCCAACATGAGAGTGTTGATGACTGAAGATTCAAACAATGTTGTAGCAGTTCTTTCTTGTTAGATGATGATTCAAGGTACATAGATCAAACTATTCAATTTTGTTATCCATTCATTTCCTTGACTCCATACATGCAAATCTGATAACGTAGTGATCATTTTCTTCCTTCCATTTACCTTGCAGCATACCCTTTTCAGTTGATGACATATCGAAGTCAATGGAACAGATTGACATATCCGACATTGAACCACCTCCACTCATCCGAGAGACTTCAGGCTTCATGTTTCTGCTTCCACGTGTGGAATAATCAGTTTACTTCCCATGGGGTTTTGCTCTCTAGATGTATTTATTTTCATATTGAATCATGATAGCCTTTCAACCGTTCCATTACCTCCTAGGATCACCTTTTTGCATCGAAGAAATGCCCTTCCAACATCCCCAGCCAAGTATAGAATTAAATCCATGCTTCACTAGCATTGCTCTCTCCGACCTGACGAGACAGTCTTCCACCATTTTGTTGTAGTGTTCTTTTTGAAGTGTAAAATTTAGGTGTTCTCATTCCTTGCAATGGAGTAGCATACAGACTGACTTTGTATACTAGTTGATGTAGCTAATTTGTAATGTACATGTTCAATAGCTTATTTGAGCTTAACATTTTCATTCTTCACAAATCAAATTGGAAAGAGTTGGTCACTGGTATAGCCTGGTATATATTGTTGAAATGATGCAATCAATGGTAGTCAAGAGTTGAACTTGAGCAATTTTTTTTATGAATTGTAAGCGGATTGCTTTCTGCTTTCTACGTCAAAATCAGTACAAGTTCCCTGAAGGCTTCTAATCTAAACAAATTCTTCTCACCTTAAAGTTTCAAGCCTCTCTCATACACAAAAAAAGATGGCGGCAACATCTCACAAATCTCTCAAGAAGAAGTTGGTTGTGTTGGTAAAATAAAGATGATTGCAAAGTGCAATCAAAATTTTGATTATTCTACTGAAATGCAATGCTTTGTAGTGGCAAATGGTGTCATTTATGTGTTTTTGATGTGCACACGCTAAACTATGGATTTAAGAACTCTTTAGAAGGAGAAACGTCAAACTCGCCCTAAGTCCAAGTATTTTCAAGGTTGAAGCTTCTCTCTTTTTTTTAATCACAAATCATCTAATTACCAAAACATTCTATTCATTCTTTAGGGTTTCTAAATTAAACAATCATTCAATTGTTACTTCCAATAAAAATACACATTGGGTCGCGAAACCTTGCAATCCAATTACTGGTGTTGTTCTGATTGGTTACTTTTCTTTTCTGGAATGGAGCTAAAAAAAACTAGTCGACAATAATGATGGCATGGGGAGGAATAAAGAATAGAAACTCAACAAGGAACAATGTTGATTGACAAGTTCTATACGACATAATTCAATATTCAAAGACTAGACAAGATCTGAAATGAAAAGAAGCCTTTATTGCATACAACCATTTAGGGACTCGAGCGATCATCTGCACATTTTCGTTTAACTATGTACAAGGGATTACAAGCTTGCCTAATACATCAGACCTAGTCAATTAGGAGAACACCCTCCCAGCCACCACTACCATCACATCAAAGCTATACAATTCACTTTAATCTTCTTAGCATACATGAACCCATACTTCCACCAAATCTTAGTCTCATGTCTATCAAAGACTCATTTTAACACCACAATGATTCATTAAATTTCAAAATTTTCACAGCCATCTTTGCACGATGTTTCAACATTTTATGTGGAGTGAAGCTACTCTTATTGATCTCTTTACAATTGCCAATTTTTCGCATAATCCTGCACACAAATACACCACACTCCACCCTGTTACATGGAAAATATTATTAGTATATCCGAACTTTATTTCTTGCGATGAAATGAACTAGTTCTTAAATATCTCTAACAACGACAGTATAATCCATATAAAGCTAAGATGACTATCACCATCCAGGGCGGCGCTGAGCATGTGCAGGGAGTGCGACCGCACAGGGCCCCAAATCTTGAGGGCCCCAAAATTACCTATAACGTGTTGATTCCAAAATAAATCAAATTAATCCAAAATTCTAACGTAAATTATTCTCTTTATTAAAAAAAAAAATCTCATATTCTCTCCATTAAAAGAAGAATTGAAATAATTGTATTACTAATTAAATTATGTTTCCAAAATAAAGTTTTATTTCTCCATTCAATTAAGTTAGACAGCCAGTTAAAACAAGGAAATGAAAAACAGAGGTAAAAAAAATAAAGAAGACTAATCGTTTTCAATTCTTTTTCCACACAATTTCACACTCTCCAATTTTCAATTTTCACATTCTCTTGTTCCATCAAAATTTCTACTTCTATACTCTCAAGAGATGATGGTCTGGCTCTTGCACGGTTACTAGGCATTCAACTAGTTACTCCTCTCATAAAATATTTGGGTCTACCTCTATCTGCTGCTAGACTCAGTATCAAGGACTGCCTTCCTCTACTTGAGAGAATCACTATTCAAATGTCTAATTGGAACCTCGCTCCTAACTAGGTTACAAAATAGGTTCAATAACTTGCATGATATAACTCGTTATTGAATATATTCAATTATTTACCTTTTTCATTTACATAGTAATAAGTTAATGAATTCAAACTGATAACAAACCAAATACTTCTATATGGTTGTGACAAATGGATAACATACTTCTATATGGTTTGAACCTCGGTGTTCACATGTACTACTCATTGTCATTCTGCAGGCTAGAAATGGGATTAACTTACCACCTGATGCAACAGTGAGTGAGCTAATGACTGGAGGAAAGTGGAATCAGATTGTTCATGACCTTCCTCAAGGTAGCTATCTTCAATACTGAGATACACTACAACTGGGATCGAGATAGGGTGGTCTGTACCCCTTCACAAAAGGGCAAATTCACTTCAAAGAGTTCATATCAAGCCTTATCAGTGCCGAAGCCCAAGGTTAAATGGAGGCATCTAGTTTGGGGTAAGCTAGTAATACCAAGGCATTTTTTCACTACCTGGCAAGCATTTTCTGACAGCCTTCCGACACAAGATAAACTAATGCAGAGAAAGGTTATACAAAACTCTTCTTGCGTCTTCTGCAAGGTTAAATGATCAAGTCTTGTTCTCACAATATCATAATTGTCGACAAGGTTATCGCACGGTGGATGAGTATACTACTGAGCTTTATAGATTGGCTTCATGCAATGACCTTAGTGAGTTAGATGCCCAACAAGCAGGAAGGTTCATTAGCGGACTGAAGTACACTATTCAAGATCGGATCGCCTTGCAGACTGCACATACCTTGAGTGATGTTGTTATACTAGCTTTAAGGGTTGAAACCATAATGGAGAGACCAACAAACCGAAATCCTGGCCTTAGCAGACCATATACACCTCCCATTCAATCTAACCTTGACCAAAATCATGGCCCTAGTAGGTCATACATACCACTAAATCAACCTCACATTGACCCTAACATTAACAACACCTCCACTTTCCAGCAATGACCAGGAAAAACACCCACCCATGCAGTAATCCTCTACTCCACCAACCCAACCTAGCCCAAATTTCCAACCAAAATTTACACCGGGGGCTAGTACTTCGAAACCACCTAACCACTCTACCAATTCATATTCTCAACCATACAATGATAAATGTTATAGGTGTGGACAGCCCAGGACACCGGTCAAACCGTTGTCCCCAAAGAGCCCAAGTGACTTTAACCATGCATGACGAAGAACATGAATTGGATGATGCTGAATTGGAAGAAGAAGTAGTACATGCTAATGATGGAGTTTCCTTTGTAGTTCGGAAATTACTCCTTACCCCCCATCATGGACTGCACCCACAACGCCATAACATTTTCCAAACCAGGTGTACAGTTAATGGGTGTGTTTGTAACTTGATCATTGACGGAGGAAATAGTGAGAATATTGTCTCCAAGGAGATGGTTGATAAGCTGCAATTAGCTACTGAAAAACACCCTTCGCCATATTCAATTGGTTGAATTGGATCAAGGATGTTGGCGAAACAAGGGTAGATTCTACGTGTCAGATTTCCTTTTCAATCGGCGGTCGTTATAAGGATGAAGTCCTTTGTGATGTAGTGGACATGAATGCATGTCATATGTTGTTGGGATGAAAATGGATCTTTATCTCAGAAAAGTCATAGTTATGGTACTTCGAAACCACCTAACCACTTCACCAATCCATATTCTCAACCATACAATGATAAATGCTATTGGTGTGGATAGCCAGGACACCGGTCAAACCGAAGACACACCCGCATCAAGAAGCTTACTGACAAAACTAGGGATTTCTCCACAATTCAAAGAGAGAGCGACCAAAAGATGCAAATGGTTGAAACAAGATCACCAATTTGTGAAGCTCAATGCTGATGGATCTTTATCTCAAAAAAGGCATAGTTATGGTGGTGTAGCTAGAGATGAAAATGGAGAAGTCCTTTTTGCCTATACAGGTTCAAGAGGAGCGAGATTCTACATATGTACCAAGAACTAAAGGCTATTGAGCAGGGGTTACATAAGTGCAACGATTTTCTAGTGAGAAAATTGGTGGTGGTCTCTGATTCTCTTAGGGCCATCAATGCTCTAAATAGTAAGGAAAATGCGCTATGGTATTGTGAAAATTTGGTCTTGGAGATACAAAAGTTGGCACTAGAATTTGACATCATAACAATTGATCATGTTTACCGGGAAACAAACCGAGCAGCAGACTACTTAGCTAACTACTGATGTAAATGATGAATGCACTTTCATTCCACCTCTAGATTTAAAGTTATGTAATATTATAGAGGAGGATAAGAGTGGCATGATAAATGTAAGACTTTGTTTAGTTAAGATTAGGGTCTGCCGAGCCCTTTTTTTTAAAAAAAAAAAAAAAAAAACAAATACTAGTAGTATTCAACATAAAACTTTTTATCTCAGGATGAAATGAAATAGTTCTTAGTACTTACGAATCCGAAGGTTGTTGTGGGCAATCAACAATCGATAGGGCTTTTAGTGGATTCTGATCATGATGTTGAGGTTCCAACTGAGCGTTTGCAAGTTCTTCCGGAACCTTTGTCTTTTGTTGAATGAGAAAATACAAGTCTAAATATTAGATTAAAGGAGCTAACTAATGAATTTGGTTATGGAAGACATATTACACGTGTTATTCTATTTTATAAGAGAGTTGTTTACCATTTGCAGTGCAGCTTTGTAGTGTGGGCAATTATTTGGATTTCCTCTTGCTTTGATGGAGTTGTAGAATTTCCAATTCATTGTTTGACTCAAATTGAGGTCTAATAGAGTGAAGTGGTTGTCCACAACGATAGGGAAGAGCAAATTTTGCACCTGGTTATGGTCTTTGGCCATCATTTCCAACCTTCTCGTCAGCACACGCTTCAAACCTTTTTCTTTTAAGTTCTGATTTTTGGTCTCAGGTGATATGTATCTCTATGAAAAACAAACAAAAAAAAACAAAAAAAACAAAAAAAAAAAACAAAAAAAAAAAAAAAAAAAAAAAAAAACTGTAATATTAGATGTCAGGTGTTATAAACTATTGCCCTCATAAACTATAAGTCTGTGGAATTGAGTTTGATGTTCTTACGTATGCCCAAGAATTAAACACGATTGATTTGATTTCAGTTCTAAGGTTATTTTCAACATATCTTCCGTACCAGTCGACTAACTTTAAAAAAAAAAAAAAAAAAAAAAAAAGGTTATGTGTAGTTGGTAAAATGTTGAATTACAGTAGTGTATGATTGAGAATTTAGGTAATAACTTACGTCGGTTGAGAGCATATCATTTTGCAGTAGCCGTTGAAGCTCCACTCCTCCCATACGACTTTCTCCTTCTTTGTCTTCCCATAATATTGTGCACTTGAACATGTTTTTATAGGATTGCTCTAATCTTTCTCGGTCATCGTCATTGATATATCTCAAGCATTTTGATCGTTTGAGCTCTTTCAACCTCATTTGGGTTGACTAACATAAGTGAAATCATTGAGATCAATAACATTGACCTCTTTCTTATTCTTCTTAGTAGAAATCTTTTTCTTCTTGTTTTTCTCCTCTCCCACTTCGTTGGGTCCTGTTTGACCCACATACATCACGAAACCGCCCTTTTCACCAGGAGACATCAAGAAACCCTTCTTTGATGCTTGTGAGGATCCTATAATAGATGGACTTCCGTGAGAAAGACTAATAAAATAAGCCATGAAACCACATACTAAAAAAAACCCACAATGACACAATTCCTTATGAGGGAGAGTTATAAGAAATTTAACTAACTACATTCTTACTTCATTCAAAGTAAAATATAGTTCGTCATTCGCTCAATGAGCGGGGGGTTCAACAATTTCGACTTAAGCAATATGGGTTTAACTTGAAGTCATCACACACAACCAACAATAACAAACAAGAGTATGACAACCTCAGGAGTCAAAACAAAATTGTTGCTTCAAAACGATCTTTTAAGACATTATCTATATATGTGATAAGACAATATATATATGACGATCACTCCTTATGAGGGACATAATCTTTGAATATTGTAGAAATGAATACCATATGAAAATCACAAATGAAAAGGGATACCGACCATATTTACCTTCATCTGAGTCTAGTTCACCCTCACCCACCCTCACCCTCTGGGTTATCATCTGTGGGGTGAATTCTTGGTTGGTTCGTCGCAGTCAAATCTTGCACAAAATCCGCATAAATATGAACGTGGCCATTTTCACCAGGAGATAAATCTGTAAAGAACTCTTTCACTATTGAATCAGTATCTAAAGGAATCTTCATGCCCCTTACCAACCAATATACTTTAACAGTTTCATTGGGAGGACATTCAATAGCTCGACGTATCCAACCCAACAACTGCCCTCTAGTCACTAGTTTCATCTGGAACTTGAGTTGAGCTTCAACAATGGTCCCCCCTTCGTACTCAAACAGTTTTATCTTGTTGATCTTATTAACAATCCAAAGCCCTCCATAATGCAGCTTGATGAACTTACTATCAAGATGAGTGCCATCGGTGGCATCATCTCCATCTCCATCTCCATCTCCATCGCCATCGCCATCAACATCTCCATCTCCATCTCTATCTCCATCTTCATCGCCATCGCCATCAACATCAACATCAACATCAACATCAATATCAACATCAACATCAACATCAACATCTTCCTTTTCATCTTCATCTTCATCTTCATCTTCACCCAAAATTGCCCTAAGTTGTGCATTCTCATACTTGAGGTCAGCATATTCTCTCCTCAATCTCTCACACTCAGTCTCAGCCTCTTTAGGTTCATAGCATCGGTCTAGAAGAATTTGTTCTTCCTTGTTGATATCTTTGAGCACTTGACATACTTTTAAGGAAATTTGATCCTGAAATGAAAAACTTAAATTTAATTGAGAAATCAAAATCATATAATCCACGAATACATCCCACCATTCTTCATTGCTAACATTGATCCATAATTTTAGTGATATATGTCATATATCATTTCAAAGCTAAATGATATATTATGATACAGAGAAACTAAAAGGAACACAGCACGCCACATCGATAGAATATAGATGGACTTTTACTTCTAAAAAATCAATGATTTACTAGATGAACAAGATAGAAGGTTACAAAGAGGAGCTCTCACTTCACTCACTTAGAATGATCTCTCTCACTCACAAATTTCCGGTATGCCCTCTCTACTATTTTTATTGCATATTAGTCCCTACAAATTTAGCAATTTGCCTTTCAGTTAAATATTCCACTGTGTACTTTTTATATATTTTTACTCAAACTTGTCCTTCTCAATAACATCCTTTAAAATCTCAATTCTAAATGTGGTTTCATATACGCGCAATCTAACACTAGATGAAAACTATATTAACATGTCGCAATTTCTCTAAACACAACAAAAGGTCGTACAAACAAAACCCTGATAACTTAGGAGAGTTCTAAAAAATGTGGTGTTACACTTATCAAATACAAAACTTACCTTTGCATTACTCGTTTTGTCCAGCCCCTCACCTACTACTTGTGGGAACTTGTCATTGAGCACACTCAAATCCCACTTTGCACACCTAGGGTATTGTGTTTCATAATACTTGACCGGTGAGATGAAATCCACCGTATGCTCGCAGAACCAGTACTATCATTGAAAAAAATGAAATAAAAAAACACATTTATTATTCACACTCAATAATAAAACATATAGTACCACTAAAGCGGGTTAAATACTTACAAGTAGTTGTACCACACATGTAGCAGTGCCCATTGGGCTATCAACACTGTGTTTTTTAGTCTGCTTCATCATGTGGGAGGAGATTGTTGCTGCCCATGACACCTTATTCATTTCTTCGAAACTGTAGACGTAGTACATATATGCTGAAGCCAGACTATAATTTGATTTTGTGAAGAAGATGGAGTTGAGCAAAAACAACACCATCAGCTTGGCAAAGTTGGCTATTGACTCCTTATCTTCTTTCTTCACAACTCCTTCTAGTGCACTCCGAATTTCAGAAGTGGTGATGATGCTAGCGGTGAAGTATTTCACTTTAAAATCAAGTGCATCCCCTCTCAACAGCTTCTTGTCTGGTTTACTTACTGCTTCAACAACATCTACGCCTTGCTTTGGTAGCCCAATAGTAAAGCTCACATCCTCTGGGGTTAGTCGCACACTAAGTCCGTGTATTATGAAACACCCCTCCTCTGTGTTGTATGCTTCAATGATAATCTTGATGACATCAATAAACTTTGAAACCATCTTCTCGGTCAGTTTCGAATAATAGAAACATTTGAACAGTGGGAAGAAAAGGGTTTTCTTCATCTCTTCCAAGTGACACTCTTTGATTGCACTTTTAAAAGAGTGTTCACCCATAAGTTTCACCAAAGACGGTATTCCACTCTGGAATGGAGTTACCTTTCTCTTTTTGTTCCTCACTACCTCTTCCTCTTGCTCATTTGCTTTGTCTTTCCCTCTAGATTTGTCCATTCTCATTTCCTGATATAAGATATTTATTGTGAGCAATGTAATGGAAGACATAAGACATGGGATAGTTTTGTAAAAACACTGTATACTACATAAGATAATATATACACATGACATAATATATATAGTGCAACATCCGTCATACATCGTATAACAAATCAATGACTAAAAAAACAAATAAAATCTTACAAGCGGGTTGCATTTAACACAACTCATGCATGCTCTGTGACATGCACAACATATAAAGATGCAACATAAAGTAATCAAATGCCGATAAGAATGCATGAAACCAATAATTAAATCAAACGGATGCAAAGACAAAAGACAATCGGGAATAAAATTCTAATATAAACAAACTAAGTATAATAAAAGCTTACCATCGCGAAATAATTATAATAGGATATCGGTGTTGAATGTTGGGACACACAGTAAATGAACCGTATAACGCAAGGAGTCAACTGTATGACATTTAAGGGCCAAGGAAGATGCTCTTTAGGTAGCACTCGAAAGAAAAATCTTCATGGCTGCTAAGTCCATTAATAGAAGGCCAGACGTATAATTGTTACTGGTTTGTGAGAAGTGATCGACTGCCGCGTGACAGTTAGTTTGCCCCAGAATTGCAAATTGTATTTTCCGCTTGCCAATTAAGTTTGGGTGCCTATGAACCTTCCTTTCAAAAGGAAGACAAGCACAAAAAGGGAGAGTGATCAAAATCATGCACACCCAGTTGTTGGATGCCCTTCAAGGGAGTTCAATGTACTTCTACATTCTACATTGAGTGTGTCAAATAAGTGGCCTAAATTCTCTGTATATTCAAAAGGAAGCCCATAACCCCATTGGAATCTCAGAAGGTCAACTAAGTACCATAGTGGAGCAGTCCAATCAAAATTTCTTATCTAGAACCACCTTTTGGATGTGCTGTGAAATGCTAGGGAAATAACGCAAGGGTTTAACACTCTAACATATGCTATTTGATTCCTTTGCGCTGACCAAACACACATATATATCTTTCCAGAACATGACATTTCAAGTTAGATTTTGTGAAATTTATAGAAAATTTCAATCCATATATGCAACAAAATCTTCAAAGTTTTAGAAAAACAAGTTTATAAGAGATTTTACCTGTGACCGATTAGATGATTTTGGAGATTTATAAGTGGGTGCTTTGGTAGATTTAGAAGTGGATGGTCTCTATAATTTATCTACTTTAGGACACACCTTCATCCTCACGTTTGGATTTCTCTCCAGGACACCCTTTCCCATCTCCAAGCTCTTTTGTTTTTACCCATTTCTGTTCAAGAACTTAATTTGATTGAATGGAAGTTTTGTTTTTAAATAACCAATTTTATTTTGAATACTGCAACCTTCTAACTGGTTTCAGAAGATGGAACGCGGGCAAATATGAAGCTATTTGGAAAACATGAACGTGGAATATATAGTGTGAGTTTTGTAGTGGGGTTGGACTAAATAGAAGCATGTCCCGTAAGATTTTGGTTTAAACCAAGGAGGTAAAATACACGTGCAATGCACATGCCATGGTAGTTTTCAATTTGTTACATTTCGTAAGGAAACTCTTGAAATTTTCTATTTTCGCTTTCTTTTGTGCTCCTTTTTTTCGGTGACAACCTTTCCATATTTTCGAAATATAAACCAAGGCCCAAAATACTGTCGAGATTCCAGAAATATTGTCGATATATATCTATTTTTGGGTACACGAGATGGAAATATTCGATATATCTCTACTGAATATAGAATTTTTTTAGCCGATATATATCACAATTTCTGATATATATTGATATATATCGACCGATATATACTATATATCCGATATAAATTGTTGAGTTTGACCAATTTTTATTAATATATCAACGATATTTCTGATATAATCGATGATATTTCAAATTTATCGACATAAAAAACAAAATTTTGGCCGGTCAACAGAAGGATATATATCCACTAATATATCAATATATCCGATATATCTTGGTTTTTGGAGTACACAATATATTGCTCGAATTTGATATTTTGTTCCCTATATTTAACTGCTCTTAAAGGATTTACAACTTCATAGGTCCACACAGGTGGAGGACCAATACCAGCATGCTTTATAGCCTATTTACATAATCCAAAATTTGTACACAACTGATGAGCTCAGAAATTACCACATTTCCTAATCCAACAGAAACAAAAAATAGAGTTACTAGAGTTTACTGAAGCAGTCTTAAACAATTTAAAGCTCCTAATGATCATTTCTTTAAACTGCCATCCCGTTCCAGCTCCTTCCTCTCTTAGCTTCTGCATCAAGTATTTTTTGTCTCCCAAAATCAGCATGTGTTGAAGCTTTAGGTCCTTGTATAGTCCAGCTGCAATCTTTGCATCAATGCACTCTACCTCAAGAGCACTTCCAGCCTTGAATCTCTTATATACGATTCCCAGCAATTGACCATCTTGCCTCTTACCCACACAAGGTTGAATAAAAGAATTGTAGAATTCGAGGGAGAAAAGTATATAGTTATAATAGGTTTTGAAGATTTGATAATTTGATTTGAATTTAGTCTCAATCACTGACTTTGAGTTGGAATATGGTTTGATGTATATGAATATAATTTGATTTTAAATGTGAATTTGAGTTTAAATTTGAATATGATTGCATGTATATGAATATGAAGTTGAAATTATGTGTGTATGTAAATTTGGTTTGGATATGAAATGAACTAAATCAAATAGTAAATTTGCTTTGATTTTGGTCCTAACGACCCATCCAGGTCGTACATAACTATAGAAAATGATCCCTATATATCGTTCATAGACAAAACTGGCCTTAACAACCTCCTCATATTGCTTGTCTATAGAGCCAAACGATCTCACATGGTCGCTTAGATCACCTTGAAATGGTCTCAAAAGGTCATTTAGAGTGACTTCGAGCGGTCTTCCCAGATCGTTTAGAGTGATTCTGAGTGGTCTGCCATTATCGTTTAGAGTGAAATTTGAATTCAACCTCCACGTCAAATTCAAATTCAAATTCAACGATGTTTGCAATGTTGTAACATTAAAGGACTCTAAGCTCAAGGGCTTACATTGCCCGAAGACTCATCAACCTCGAACGGAACCTAGCTCGAAGGCTCTCGCCAATACGCTATTTTGAGTAGACTCAACCGCCTCCACTTTGTCCATGAAGACTTGCTTTCACTTCTCGGTCCACCCATCGTAGAAGCACCCAATCTCTAGCCTGAAGGCTCACCTAGCCCAAAGGCCCATCACATAATTACACAAGAAAGAAATCCCAACCAACATTTGGTGGGATTAAAACTTGCAACCTCTCGATCTCCCATGAGGAGAGAGGTACATAACCAATTGAGCTAGAAGCTTTTGTGTTGAATGAAATAAACTGCAATGACCTCTTTATCTCAATTAGTAGAGTACACCATAATTAACATGGACATTTAAATTTGACCAACTTTTTTTCTACCACTAAATACCCTTGATAAAATATTCAAACAAATTATTCAATGTCTTTAAGAAGGACTACTTCGTCATTTCAAAATTTACTATCATTTATACCCTTAAGATTACATAGTACTTTAATGACGTGTGTGTAAATTTAAGTGGGAAATCAACTACACGCCACTATTCCCACTATTCAATTGTACGCCATATATTTATTACTCTTAAATAAATATATAAATAACGGCTTTAATTATCATAAATACAAATCCTTTCTCTTTCCATCTTCCTCTCCGTCTCTCTCTCCCACTCTTTTGCCTACTAAAAAAGAATTAAAAGGATAAAAAGAAAAAAAAATCAAAATTTCTCCTCTTCAAAAACTCAGGTTCCAATTTTCCGTACTCATCAAATTTTGATTTGTTAGTTCTCAAATGTTCAAGAATTCCTTTCTCTTCATAATTCATGGTCAATCATCAATTTCTACTCTTAATTTCTTGGTAGGAACTGTCCATCTTCTTCCAATCCGTGACTGATTTCACTTCATGGTTCTAAAAATTCCCTAAAAAACTCATCAATCTTCATAAAAGGTTTCTTTCTTAGGTTGCTTCATACTGACAATTGATGCGGGATTTGCACCATTGTGAGACTGTTACAAATTCTCTTTCATTTCCATTTCAGTGAAAATCCTATTCGATTGTTAATGATTGTACGGCCAAAACTAATTTGTTTTGAAACCCTCCAGATTCCTTCTGAATCAAACGTTCATGTTCACTCTCTCTTAAATTACTGCAACTGCGCAGCCTCTCTATTCTCATCCCATTTTTTTTTTACTGAAAGCGAAGATTGCAAACAGGAGTTCTGTTCCAAGCATGCAAGCAACTGATGAGTTTTCCATATTCATTTGATATGGATCTTATTTGGTTTTTGGCATCTAATATACTTTTTTATTTTCTCTATTTCATGTATGATTCCAGTTTTTTCAATGGCGTTGCTTTATTGGCGTCTTGCCTTCGAGTACCAGAGTGGTGTGAAGCTTATAAAAAACACAGAAGAAAAAGATTAAGGTAACAATAGGATTATTACCGATTAAATAATTAAGTTTAAGTTGTTATGCTGTTAATCTATGAAAATCTGGTCTATAACAATTATTTAATCGTGCACGTGCGAAATATTCTGATAAAGTTTCCTCTAAATTATGAACACAATGTAGAATCGGTTTGGTTGTCGACTGAATAATTCTCTTTGTATGCATACATTATTGCTATTGTAATCTTAAATTCATGCACACTGAATGTTTGAAAAGTTCAAGGGTGAAATGAAATGGTTGGAAAGGAAATCATGGTTTATCTTTGATCTTTACAAGCTGTCTACATGCTCTCTCATTGTAATGCTGTTGAAAGTGGTCTGCTGGAAGTGCTTTTTGTTCTTTTAGATGTCGAAGTGTATGCAAGACTTGATTTGTGTGTGTGCTAATGGGACACTTTAGTGTTTGCATAATTCAATTTTTAATGTTGCGAATTATGATTGTTTGGGAATTTTTTGCATCTGCTACATGTTCAATGGCACTCATAATTAAAAGAATAACATTATGAGATGTACCAGTATTGTACTCATATCTTGAGAGTGTGTTCTAAGTTGTTGGTAAGGATGAAAAAGTCTCTGCTTCTTTGACTGAAAAAGTTAATCTTTATTAAAGTTTTTGTCATATATTTCTCCATTATGAGTATGACCTCAGAAGAACATTGCTTTGTGATGTTCTTGCAATTTTTGCAAATATTTCAAGTGGTTGGCTCATAATAGACCAAACGTATATCTAAGAAATTTTTAAAAAGAGATGTTACTAAGCATTTAAGAGGTTGGGTCAAGATTGTACATCCCTATATTGCTTAAGGTTAAAAGGGGGGTGTATTCCTTGGAAGTCTTTTCAGTGATTAGTACTTCCAAGAAAACATTACCTACAAATTAAATTTAGTTTGAAGTTTGTTCAATTGAGAAGTTTGAGTAGCATGTTTAGTTTTGTGTTTGGAAATGAAAAGGCTGGCAAAGTGTTGTATGTGATGTCCAAATATTGTTTAAGAAACATCTTGATGTTTATATACATTCGTTAACTTTGATTTTTTAGGCATATGATGTGCTTGGTATAGGGTCTGTAATGTGGAAAACCTACTTTGATCATGTAAGAGAGAGGTTTTGTGAGATGGAAACTCTACAGATATTTACGCTTGAGTATTGAGGTTAATGGAACCTAAGAATCATTTGAATTGTTAATGACAAAAGAATGATTTTATATTCATCTTAATTAATACTTTTTGTTTGAATCGTTAATGACAAAAGAATGATTTTATATTCATCTTAATACTTTTTTTTTTATGTACTTATTTAGCCTCTACCCTTCTCCCTAAGTGATGGTGGGAATTGATCCCAAGAGTTTGGCACCCAACCGCCGAGGCTTGAACAGGGGGATAGGTTCATCTGTTATTTTATAAATATGCTTTATTTTGTGTGTTCAGGTCTTGAATCTGGAGATACTATTCGTGTAGCAAAAGACGGCAACAGTGGGGGCCGAGGAGATTTATAAGTCACATTTTTTGAAAGCAACTATCTCCCTTTCATTATATTGTCTCCTTCGAAATATTTCTGTCACCATGGTATTAGCAAACTATGGCGAAATCTTACTTTCTACAAACAAAAGGATGAATACTGAGGGTGAGATCACTGGAGTCCTTTGCTTTTTGCATGTGGCTAGCCCTGAACTTCAGCATGCTCTACAGGTGCAAAGAATGTCGGAACAGGACATATTTTATCTTCAGGTATGTCCAGTGATCTCATTTCTGAGTTACATCCCATGTCTGAGTTAAACTCTTTCCTTAATGCAAAAAGGTAAACCACTCTTGAGTCAACTTTCTGGAGATTGCCCTCCCTATGATCCTCGTGCAAAAAACATTTTTATAAACTACTCTTAAGGCCTACTAAATGACTCATTTTTATTTTCCCCAGAATCATACAAAAGACCCATACAAAAGGCTTAGAATCAGCGGTGAAGCTTCTGAGGATGAAATACAAGCAGCAAGGAACTTTCCATTAGCACTTCGTCGAGTTTGTGCTGCTGGTGAAGGTGGATATTGGAAGATAATGGGAAGTAGTTCAAAAATTTACGGCAAAGATGGGAATGTCGAGTACAAGAAGCCGTTCAGCTTTTATAGAGGGAAGCTTGGTCGTGATGAAAAGACAGATTGGATTATGCTTGAATATATAGTACAGCGTGGATCAGGAATGGTGCTAAGAAAATTTACATTCAGTACAACAATTTTTCATAGCATATGAAATTGAAATGACATTGTTTGTTTTGCAGTGAAATAGAGGATACTATATTGTTGGCGCTACATAGTCGTAAAGTATATGATGATATTGCTCGTGGCACTCGGCGAAAGTTTGAGTCTAACAGACCTCGTGCTGTACTTTTTGAAGCCCCCCACCAGGTTTGCCATCTTCTGCAATCTTGAAAATTTAATACATTTCACTTATTACTCCCACCTCTTGGTTTTGCTCTACGGTTGAGGATTGCCTTGGGTTCAACAAAAGGTATTCTTTACCTCCATAATGAAGTTGATCCTCCAATATTCCATCGAGACATCAAAGCCAGCAACATAATGTTGGACTCCAGATTTAATGCCAAGGTTGCTGACTAGACTTTCAAGACTAACACCAGTTCCAGATATTGAAGGGACCATACCCCGGTCATGTATCCACAATTGTAAAGGGCACGCCGGTAAGCATGAGTATACGCTGAGATTCCCCTTCTTCAAGCTCCACCTCTTTGACCTCCTTCTGCCATAATAGAGGATATACAGATCAAGAGTGAAGGAATTCTACTAATTCAAGTAATGACCTAAGGTAACTCTGTATCTCTGTACACTTACTGCTATAAATTTAAGTTGGAAACTTGTAACGCAATACAGAATATTGTAGACTAGGGTATTACATAAGTACCTCAAAATTAATTGACAGGGATAATGGGATATTTATATATGAGTAATTGAATTATGTTATGCTTACTTTGTCTTAAATGTGAAATGTAATCAAATGCAGCTTCAACTCTGTTGACTCCATAATTTAGAGTGATGCTTGCAGTTTCATATATGGATGCTTGATTTTCTGTTGTTTAATATGCCTTAGTTTCTGAAATGTTCTATAATTGTTGAAGTTTCAATCTAAGTATGTGTGTTGAGCTGTTGATTTTAGACATTATTAAAATTGACCAAATGATTTAAACTGGTAGATTAATCTTGGATAAAATGCATTTGAACTCTGATTGACAATAATATATAGTGATTATAGAAAAAGTGCACTATAATGGATTGAATAATTGAATCACACTTTACCATAGTAGAAGGTGCCCTAGATACTATAAACGAAAGAAGTGAGTTTCTTTTGGATAATGAGTGAGAACCATTAAGGAAACTGGGAAGAAGGTACTAACTTCGAACTACTTTTTTTTATTTGTGTTCATATAAGGTGTTGACCTGTGTTTTCCCATTAAAGGTTTGCGATCCACGTCCCTCTCAAAGGCTGGTTTGTCCATGACTTAGGATTAATACTATGCAATGCTTTGCATGTGTTATACATTTTAGACTCTAAGTTGTTGGGTTATCTTAGCTGTTCAGTAATTCCCGAACCAAGGTGATATGACAGTCTGGCCTCCCTCTTGAGGTTTTATCTTGCATCTTTTTTTTGTTTTTTGTTTTTTTTGGATGATTTGAGTTGTGCCCTTACCATTGATAATATGCAGGCTACTTTTGTTATAAAAAAATGTGATATGTCAAATGACTGAAATGAGACTATTTTCATTGAAAGAGTTCAAGCTCAGGTCAGTGTAAAAGTATGCTATTATGACTGTTAGATAAGATCAAAATCTAGAATCTCTACCTTTAGGGTTCTAATTTTATTGCTTTCCATTCTAAAGTCTAGCATCTAAATTATATGTTGTTTCTACCTTGGTAGTTTGAAGGTTTTTTCGGTGGATCTTGATCTTCATAATAATAAATTTCTGATACTGATAATTCTAATAATCATCCAACGTTAGTGAATTTTTAAAAGATGATTTATCATTGTTGGAGTGGTAATTTGGCTGCTGCCTTCCATTTCAGTATCACTGTCTCCACTATGGCCCTGACAGCTTAGTCTCTTCGCTGGACTAGGTTCACGACTTCACACTATAAGAGCTGCTATTAGCTCACATCCAGTGTTCTTCTGAAGTTATTTGGTCTTTAGTCTATTAGGCTTCTCTTGAATTTGACAAATGTGTTAGTCAGATGCAATTCCCGTCCTGTCCAGTTCTGGTCCAAGACATGATATAGACTAATCCTGGTCGGTCAAATGTGATGTGTATATATATATAATCATAAAGTCAAAGTTCGTAGGATGAGATATCCCACTCAAATATACAACAAAGGAAAAGACAGATACAAAATCAATACTAGAAAAAAGAAACTACGACTATTAGAGAAAACTAAAACAAAGGGATGCAATCATGCATGGCCGAGCAACGACTCCCATCTTGAGCACTTTAATTATGTGCCCTCAGGATGAATTTTTGAAGGAAGCAATTATTATTGCTCTTTCAAGTTATATAGCCTCTAGAAGTTCGTTTAATAGTGCATGTCCTCACAAGTTAGGTATTCTTTCAAGGTGTATGGCCGGTATTAGATAGGAGTCATAGGACATTTTTTTTCTTTTTCTTTCATGGAATCCTGGTCTTAGCTCGAGTGTTCTTTTATTTTTTATTTAGTTTTTAATAATTGAATTTTATTGATAAAAAAGGAGATATTACTCACTCATGACATTACTAAAAGTAATGGTGTACTGTGGTGAGAGAGAGGGTCACCAGCATCATAGTGATGACACAAACAAAGAGCAAGGCAACTTAACTAATATCACGCAAGAGATGCAAGCAACACCTAAAAAAACCCAAATCACTGGTTTTGTCTATTTGCTAAAGAAAGGTAGAGTTACCAATAGATATATTAGGAGACGGATGAGTGAGGTAAAGTTTGACAATAATGAAGATATATAAATTTTGTTTTCTTTATTATGGACAAGTTGTAAGTATATTGTTAGTAGTGATTTCACCAACATACATGTGGGCTATGTCAGAGGTGGGCGGGGATATTCTTGACGTACTGGGAGCTGGTTGTAGCAACAATGATTTTGATGTTCCCTTGAAACTCCAGTTGGATGATAGTTGAATTCAACAAAACTTCTTAAAGTTTATTGTTCTTTGGAGTTGTTGCATCCCCGCATTATTTGAAGAAAGATTTTTAGTAGGGTCTTCTTTTAAGCCCACCCAAGAACTGTGTTTAAGTTAACTTCAGGTATCCAGGATGCCAAGTTGAGTTTTGGAGGTTCCTTACTACCTCTGAAGAAACAGGGATAACTTAACTGTAGTACATATTTCAAGGTATCTAACTCCCAAGTGTGCTCAAAATGTTTGAAGAAGACGTTTTTACTCTCTCTGATTGGCAGGAAGGTGTATAATTATTCGTCTTCGAATTTGCTATATGGGTTAAAGTTGAATGTTACGGCATGTGTACAATTACAGGAGTGTATAGCTATAATGATTAAAGAACCATGGGAAAAAGAGAGAATTCCGCTGCTCGATCTTCATTTGCAGATAATACTTCTGTTTTGTTGTATTGGCCCCATTTGAACTCTGACAGCAATTATGCAAGGATTATAGGGAGTTATTGGAGGTGCTACACATGGGCACGCCAATAAAGATAGGGTTTGCTTAGAGATGCTTACATTGTGCAAAACAATGGATAGGAGGGTTACATTATAGATGCTTAGAAAGGCCAGGATTCTCTTGGGGAAGGGTTTTGGTTGTGGTTGGGGTGTCACACAAGTACTCTAACAAGATCCAGTTGATCCCCTATTTTCATTCTGAACATCTACTAATGTTCAAGAACAGACTTCCATAATTTAAGTGAACAAGAAACTCTGAAAGTAACGTTTAAGTACAACAACAAATGTCAATTTAATTTGTTATGTTTATAGAAACAAAGATATAGGCAAAAGTATACATCCCTTTAGCGGCCCAACTTGCAAATCAGTACTTTGAGAAAAACACCTGGAAAAAAGAGGATATTGAGCTTCTCATAAGCGAGACATAAGCGAGTTGTCTCGCTTATGAAAAGCTCAATATTAGTATTGTCTTTTTTCTTAAAAAAAATTACAATTAATAGACCCCTTCGTTGTCAATACAAGATGTCAAACAAGGATTCCAGGATCTTGGTGCACCCTCCGTTGGATCAACTCACAAGTTTTTACAGTCAAGTGTACTACGGCTGGAGGTATGTTCCATTAATTGTTTATTATTTTCTTACCTTTTTTTTTTTGTGGTGTCGAAATTGGTTTTATACTTTTATTTCCCATCCTACAATCTCATCGACATGGTATACTTCATATTCCAAAGTGGTTTTAAAGCCATCAGTTTACTCTAATGGCTCATTTTAAGGTGTACTAATGCCTGTGTGGTATCCGTGTTTTGTGGAGATACGTTGGAATAAGGGCTTTTTAAGGACCCTATTCTTCTGTATTTTTTACATTTCGTTATTTCACACCAATAGGCACTCGCTATCTTTTTAACATGTACAGAAGGTATAGTGTAAAACATTGGTGGGCTCTTTCAGAAGGTTTAATTTGAATAAAGCGTATAACGTGTTGGACTATACATCATATCTTTCAACTCCCAACTATAGCATCTCTGTTACCACTAAAGGATCTATTTTTGGATATGATACTCCTCTATCCTTCTTCACATGTAGTCTAGAAATTTTGAGTGGTGCATCGTAGCTTAAGTGATCCTAATTCTTGTAGGCATGCTTGCTGAATGGCCAAATGATTGTAAACTTGGAATAAAAACTACAATTTGTATATCAGTTGCAAGGCTTTTAATGCTTTTTCTATTTGGGATTGGTTTCATTGCTTTGGCAAGTAAAATAGTTAACATGTTTGGATTGTGGTGATCAAATATATAAATTTGTGCTTCTACTGCATAACACAACTCCAAGTGCCATATTACTTCCTGGGAGCAATTGCCAACTTGAAGCGGTATGCAGTTCATGCGATTTCTTCGCGGCTTCTTCTCTTCTCTTCTGGCCAGCATATCTTTGTCATTTTTTCTCTTACCATGTATATAGCCATTTTATGTAATTTGTTTCCATGTATTTGAGATACACAAGGAAGATTTTCTTTAAATATTCAAATTTTTGGTTATCTCTATGTTCTCTAGCACGTCATCATGTCAACTAAAGTTGCAAAATACCAAAGGCAACGTCCTTAGTCAAATAGAAACAATTACTCAAAACCACCTCACCAGTTCACGCTCAACGAGCGTGCCCAAAAGGCTTTCAATCTATTGTCCAACATGCAGTAAAGTGAAGAAGAGACTATGTGAGTAACTCCTTATTAAATACTATGCCATTGTAACTCCATTTTGGATTATTGATTAACAAACCAAATTACTCATCTTTTGGAGGGTATGTCCCATTCTTTCAATTCAATACCTATGGTTGCATATTATCTATTTACCTAAGGTTTGGATATTGGTTTCAATGCATAACATTACATAAATGCTTTTGATGCACTAACCTTTTATCTTTGTCGTTTGCAACGTGCACTTGCTAGGATGAGAGGCTCAAAATACATGTGATTTTGAGATATACTTAGAAGTTTGGAAATCAAATAGGCATGGAGTTCCATTCAATTCAAATTTTAAACAGCTGCTCGTGTGTCTGTTCAGGCATAATGTCAATTGTAAGTGTGCTCACCCAAATTTTATTTACACTCTTCCTTAAGTTTTGTTTGACATCGCATGCATATCACGTGCATCTTGCTAGTATATACAGATATCCAAGCCATACTTGATTAATAAGGAATGAAACTAGACTTCTAAATCTAACCTAGACTTCTAAATCTAATTAAACTCTAAATAGTGTCAAATTGGTCTATTTTATTTTTTGAATAAAATAAGATGTTGTACTATACTGAATATTAAATTTAGTTTATGCTGCCTTTGTATTGTGTTATATTGTTTTTTTAAATAAGTTTGGAGTTTGGGGCAAGGACCAAAATATCAAATTCGAGCAATATATCGTGTACCCCAAAAACCGAGATATATCAGATATATCGATATATCAGTGGATATATATCCTTTTGTTGACCGGTGGCAATTTTGTTTTGTGTGTCGATTTATCAGAAATATTGTTGATTATATCAGAAGTATCATCCTCCACGTCACTGTGTCAGTGTAGAATTAGTGGAGGCACCCAAGAGCATGGATAGAGATATGCAACTAGGGGTGGAACTTGGGTCAGGTTAGCCCAAGCCCGGTGGGTTAAAACCCGACTTTTGTTGGTCCGGGCTTGGCCTTGTAAACTCAAATCCCAACTCAGTTTCAGGTTGAGCTCGGGTTTGAATATAAAATTACTGAAAAACCCGAGCCCGTGTGCATATATGTACATATATATTTCATTCCTTCTATTTTGTTATATTGTTTCCTTATAATGATTTATTCTTGTAAAAAATAAGGTTAATAATATCAATTTAAGAGAGAATAATTGAATCAATTGGGTTAGTTTCCTTTTCAAATAATCAAATACGTTTGATTTAGTTAGAATATTGCAATTTCGGTGTTATTTACCTCTTAATTTATTTATTTAACAGTGAAAAGACGTTGAGTTATTCATTGTTTAACATTGAAACCCGAGAAACTTGACCAACCCGACCCAACCCGAGTTGGGCTTGGGCTGAAAATTTAAGGACCGATTAGGGCTTGGTCCCGAGCTCAGGTTGAAACTTTTGAAACCCGAGTTGGGCTCGGGTTAGGCCTCAACCCGACCCAACTCGCCCTAGTTCCACCCCTATATGCAACTAAGGATGCCTGAGTAGAAATATGTCAGGATGATACATAATATATAGCATTATGTTGAGCACCGTTATCAGTTGGTTTTGTTATTGGAAGTTTTGGTCTGCCGAAGTAAGGATGATACAGACAACGTATCATATAGACCTGTCATTCGTTGTCTGCAAGATCAATGTATCTACTTGGGTAGTCGCCTCTAAACTAGGTTTCTTGTCATACAAATCCAGAGACATGGTAATTCAAAGACATAATTCCAACAAGTCATGGCATTCCAAAGACAAATAATTCCAGCAATTCAGTAATCCGAATACACACAATTCCAACTAGTCATTGTCATCCAATAACAAACATTTCACCAAATACGTATAGTTAATTACATTAAGCAACAAATAGTTAATTACTTGTCCAATTTTAAATCACGAAGTTGCAGTAACAGTTCGCGGCATGCACTAGCATTTTCCTGTGCAACACAAAGTTCAGCAGCCAAGGTGTTCTATACCGTACAATCAATCGTTTCACGAATACGCAGACGCCTTTCAAATGTAGAACTGGACCCTTGTTCACGTCTTTCAGAAGTAGAACTAGAACCTTGTTATGAGATTGGTGTTCTACTATCAACCCAATAGACAAACCCACAACCTTTTGATTAATTGATCTTGGTGTAGTTAAATGTTGGAAGTTTACAACCCAATTAGATAAACATGTTTAATAAGAAATAAAAATAAAATGATACACAATTTATTCCTTACAATTCTGTCATGCACAACTGATCTCAGGCAAATACAATATCGCTGTTTTTTGTTTTTTCCATTCCCAGTCACACCAAATACCTTACAAAGACCACCTCCACATGGACATAACACGGCTTCGTCAGCCCATAAGAAAAAATCACAACTTGATTTTTGGGATTTATTTGAAGATTTAAGCATCCCAGGCTTCTAAAATAACCCAAATTACATGTTAAAATCACCAGTTAGAATCCCATATATAATTCTTCAATAACTCAAATTAGTAACAATAAACAAAAATGGCTCACCCAATTGGGGTAGTTGTAGTACTGCTGACCTGGATTGTCGTTGCTTCTTGATACGTGTAAACATGACGCGTCAAGACGACAATAACATCTTAAAAATTGGGGAATAAATAAATCTAACTCACTAATATCAAAATCAATTATTGAAATTAACACCTGAGAGCGGAAGAGCAAACAACCAAAAGTGGTACGTTGGTGTTGTGGGTAGAGGAAAGTAGTAGTGGAAAAACTGAAGGAAAAAAAAAACAGACTTTATTAAACAAATGGCACAAAGAGGTCGTGACCAACCTTATCCAGGAAGTTTATGCTAGCTGATATAGAAACAGATTAATAATGACAAACAACCTTCATATGTATTTACAAGACCAAACCAACCACTGTACACGTAATCAACTAATATGACAACAATCATGAATAAAATTATGAACTGAGACAAAACGAACAAAATTATTTAAGGATAAGTAAAATCAGCTAATATGACTAGAAGGATGCATAAAAGTATGAACCAAGAAAGAACGAACAAAAATTATTACTAAACATGCATATATTATTAGTTTGCTAATAATTTAAAAGTAATTGAAAAAACAAGGCGTAACAACTCAACCTTTAGTACAAAGTTAGTTTGCTAATTCAAACATTGCTGAGACAATTTCAATTACTAACACGCATTACATTCCTAATTTCAATTACAAATCATCTGAGAACACTGTTTCTCTGTCAGAAATGTCATCCAACGACTCCATCCCCCTTCGTCTACCATTGGCCAAGAGGAGAGCACAAATGTAGCATGCACACAGGTTTCCAATTGACATCCCTTAAACCTAAACATTTCTTTCTATATCCACTCATAGTTAGTGCCTTAATCTATGCATACAAGCAATCTAATAACCCATGTACCTTGATTGATACTGCTTTCTTCTCAATGTGTGTCCAAATCCATTTATACTATAACTTGTGTTTATACCGAGATTATGGCATTAATTTGCATATAAACATCAAATACACAGATCTCCAAAAGAAATCCAGAAGAAACCCAAATAAATACTATATACTATATTGAAATACTGAAACAAATGAAATAAAAAAGAAAAATAAAAAATTAGGTCTGTCGATTTAAAACAAACTAACTTGAAACCAATAAGAAATAAGAAAAATCTAATACCTGTCGTGCTAAACCCCTCTTAAAACTCGATGATTGGAATTAGGGATTTGAGACAAGAGAGTGTACGTAAAGAAAAGAAAGAAAGAGATGATGATATTTTTATAGAACTTCTACTATGCGCAGGGTGAAATTGATCAGAGAATGCCGTCGAAATTAAAGTGAACAGTTGGATTTTCTGTTTGACCGGAGGGAGAACGAAAGTAGCGCTAAAGTGGAAAACCTTTTTTTTCATGTTTTATTTGTTAACTTGTTCACTCATTCTTCTGATTTTTCTAGTAGATAATGCTAAGCTATCACTACTTGTTTAAATCGTTGTTCTGTCCTGCTGAAGACCAAAACAAGGAGATAACTAGATAAGACTATGAATTGGTCTAGATCATGACTGCTTCTAAGTAAATACACAACATAACTTGACATACTCATTTGAGGAACTAGAAGAAGTAATGTTTGAGTTATATTCACTAATACTCAATAGTGATTTGGTGATGAACTGATGATAGAACTGGAAGAAGAAGAAGAAAAAAAAAAAAAAAAAAATCTATACATAACTTTTAATCCTTTATACTTTTCTCGATGAAAACAATATAGATCAATAGAGCTTCTAGATTTTGGAAAAACAATAAGCTATGATGAGTAATATTAACCAAAAAATAAATAAACAACAATTATTAAAATGCAAAATCTAGAGTACGCAGGCTGTACCTGTACTCTCGAATTTGGGCCCTCCTATTAGCAAAAGATGCATGTGTACTGCACTACAAAGTCTTGAATCAAGAGTCCTGAATCCAGCGCACTCTAGAATCGCTATTATTAAAACCAAAGGCCAACAATCAATCAAATATATAGGGCTTCTATATCAATATGGCTTCTATATCAACGCGCAACCCAACATCTACCACAAAATATCCACTGGAAACTGATATAATCTAGAAGTGATTGTATCAAAAACACATAACATTAAGGCTTATTGAGGAGCCTTTGACCTCCTAATTCACACATAAGTGCAAACTACAATAATATTCTTCTCTCCTCCCAATAGATGAGATACACTACAATTTATAGCACCGGCTACTTAATAACTAACTACTAACCTACTTACGAGATAATGCCTAAAATGAAGGAAACTAACCAACTAACTAAATAGGACTATAGACATTAGACCTATGATTCTAGATTATGCACATATAACAGAAATAAACCCCCAATCCCAACAACCAACTAATGTTTAAACCAAAATGAAATCTTAAATCAAACAATCCCCAATCAAACTCATATATAGTTTCTAAAAGAAATTGACTGAAATAGTAAGTTTAACTAATTGCCACAAAACAAAAAAAAAACCAACTGATTCATGAAGAATTTGGGCTAAAAAGAGATAGAGGGAGAGTGAGAGTACCTTTTACGAGCAAACAATGGGTTGATGTGGCAATAACACTCGATGATTGGAATTAGGGATTTGAAAATGCAAGAACACTAAATGAAACTAGCACTAAAGTGGACATTTTCGTGTTTTTTCTTTCTATTTTATTTTTTGAATTTTTCATTTCTTTAACCTGTTTGGGACAACTTGTTTGCTAATGTTCCGGTTTTACCCTCTACATGTGGTTAAGAAGGCTGCCTAGAAGCCCTATTTGCTGTCAAAAATGTGGCCATCACACATGTAGGGATATAATAGTAATTTCACATCTATAAATTATATAAAAATTTGGGAATGCTAACGTGGCTAGTATATATATATAAATAAATGAAGGTTAGGACCGGAAGCAAGGAATCCATCTTACTACCAGTACAGAATACGACGGATATTATGATTTTCGAGACACACTTGAATCTGTTTGATATGAGGACAAATTTGGAATTAAATGGAAAGTGGATTCATTTATTAGTTTCTCACTTCAACTGCTTCTTCTGTTGGAAATTTGGTATGCAGAAAAATGCATCAAGTTGACTCGACTGCTGCCACGCCCCAAGACCAGGTACCTCATATTTTTTTTTTTTTGTTTTTCTAGTATGGTTATGTTAGAATTCAACACTCATGTCGTTAATTGCAAACCTAAAGGTAATTTGGACGGAATCATCACCCCGATCGTTAGATGTTTTGGAGTTAAGGCCGTGCAATTATCGTAATGCCTGTTGTCTATTGCTATTCTGAAGTATTATATACCGTGTGCCCTCAAAGTGTTGGAGATGTGGATACATTTGTTTCACAATTTATGAAAATCCAGCTCATGGGATAGCTACAATTGCATGTTTAATTCTTTATAGCAAACGGCGGAGCCAAGGTTTATCACAGGAACACCAGTAGAAAGTCAACTTTTGTGGTATACATTGTCCTGGTTCTTGTTTCCTGACAGAAGTACTTATGGAAAATATGATCGACCCCTTCTCAGTTGACTACTATTGCTTGAGATCTTGCATGCTTTTTATAGTATATCAGGAATTCTCTCCATTTCCAAATTTCCAACTGGAGGAAAAAGAATTTGATGTTTCTGAAGAAGTGGATTCGTTTTTATGTTTTAAATTTTGGTGGAGTGGTTTAGTTTCCGAACTTCTTCCTAGTAACTGGTACATGGTTCGCTGTATGCCTCAGAAAAGGAGAGAGGTCAATCAATTGGAACTACGGAGGGCAAAAGTCGTTCTCATTTGTGGTAGTTGTGGAACTAGCGGTTGCTGATAATAATGATCTGATGGGATGAATTGAATCGTTTATGAACTTACATTCTAGAAACAGATTGTATGCCTGAGATGAACATATAGTTCATCCTTTAAAACTGATATCTCAGATTGTAAGGCTGAGATGTCACCTTTTTTTTATTTTCAACTGTGATTCATCCAGTGCAAATTTACTGTAAAATCAAGTTTTACTCATTTAGATTTGGTTTTAAATTGTTTGTGCTGTATATCATTGGTGCTAAACTGCTAATAGATAATTTGTTTATTTTCATTCCGAGATCTACAATTTGTAGCATACATACTTTGTACATCCCAATACTCACATATATTTTAAATTGCTTGATGGTTAGCCTAATCCCTGGCCTTTTGTTCCAGGATATAGCTGCTGAACATAATCTAGTTGATGTCAGAAGAACTGATCAGGCACAGTTGTCACATGCATGCACCACTGCAGATATTGCTAATGAATCAAGTACAGAAAAACAGAAGATAGAACAACCAACTCCTAAAAGAACTACTGAAATTTCACCACCTTGCAAGAATTTAAAGAATGGAGAAGTGACAAAGGGTTCATTGTTATTAATAGCACATCCTGAAAAGGACATAGATCGAAATTTGACTACTGAACTGTTCTCATGTCCATCAGAAGGGTTGACTGAGCATCCTGTATGTGCTTCTGATTGTGACAGTTCTTGTCATGGCCCAACAATTGTTGACTTTAGCTTGTCACCTCTTTCCAATATCGAAGCACAACAAGTTGATTTTTCCAAAACTCAAGTGCAGTCCTCAGAAAAGAATCTTGCTGTTCAGTCGCCACCAGATGTCATTGAAACACCAGGTATTTTCTCCCCTTAATCATCTTTGTTAAATTTCCCCACAACCTGGGTACTGTTTGTACCCCTTAGCTTCTGTAATACGGTTTATACTCATTTTAAGCTTTTATCAATTCGGATTTTTGCTCGTATTTGTTCCCACAGTGAGGGTACTGCTTTCTCCTTTAATGTTGGATTGGAGGTCAAAAACTAGATTATTATGGTTACATTTTCTTTAAGTTACCTATTCTTCGAAGGCTTCACCTGAAAAGAATTTATTGATAATCCACTTAAAACGCATGGTATAAACAACCAAAACTTCTTCCCGAACCGAAACATTCACTGAAAGTCTTTCTGAAACTTAAAACGTAGCTGACTCCATATATTTGATGGTTAGCTTGTCTGCAATCCTTTTTATTTGTTAAGTAGCTTTTATTAGCATTGATAATCTTCTGCTTTCAGATCACCAAAGGTGTAGACGTAACGGAAACAAATGGCATTGCTCAAATATGCCTTCACCTGGAAAACGATACTGTGAGAAGCATCTCTTGGAGCAGAGCATTTATAATGCAAAGAGAAGGAAGGGCCTGCCAAGAGGACAAAGTTATTTGATCTCCAGTGGAAGTGGTGAGATTAGCAGCTTTAATAGTGAATCGATTGTGAGGGAAGAAGATGACCTGCGATGCAGGCGTAACGGAAACAGATGGCGTTGCCATGAGATGGCTTCACCTGGGAAACGATACTGTATGAATCATTACTTAAAGCAGAGCATTTATAACAAAAAGAGAAGGACGGGACCGCCAAGAGGACAAAATTTTCTGGTCTCCATTGGGAGTGATGAGAGGAGAAACTTTGAAGGTGATCATTCAAAAGGAGAAGGGTTGAGTGATAATCCTACACCAAGTTTCTCCCACGAGATGGTTATTAGCTTTCCTGATAGTCACCTGTCTGGTACAAGCCTAAAAATTACTGACTCTAGTATGTCACCTCATTCCGATATAAAAAAAGGAGTGCAGTCTGGCTCATCGAAAACTGAAGCACACTGGAAGCAAAAGAATCTTTCTTTTCAGTGCACATCGCAGAACATAAGAAGCTTGGGTGGTGATGTAAGAATGTCATATTGATTATTTCCCCTTAACTGAATCAACATGTCATTATGTCTGTCTTTAATGGCGCAGGTGATCAATCAACAGGAAGAAGGGGTAGGAAAACATACAACTACCGCTTTGGAAGGGACAGGCATGGTTTCTGGAACTTTAGCAGAAAGTATGTAGTTGTTCAACTTGTTTAACTTGCATGATTTGTTTTATTAGGAAGAAGCATCAGTAGGACGATCCAAGGTCCTTAACACTTGCATTGACTCTCATATCAAAGGTGGGTAAATACTAAGTGTTAGAATTGCCACTGTTGTTAGTATCTGTCCTCATCATGGCTGAATATTCCTCTCAAAATCTTTTTCACTCTTTCCATACACAAGTCGAAACCCAAAGGATGATCTAATAATGGTATGCTCTATGGAACTTTGTAGATCCTAAACACATAGCTTCCAACACCGAAAGTGCAGATGTTCCTCAAACAGAATGTACAGCAAAAGAAACTGAGATACTATTGCAAGAAACATGCAGCACTATTGAAGATGTTCAACCTTCATTGGTATTGCTTGAAGTGTCTTCTCCCGGATTGATCCTTGCTGAAAAACGTGAAGGGTCACTGGACGCAGTAATCAATGAAATCAGTCAGAAACTTGGAGAGCTTCAAGAATCCACTGTCCAATGAACCAGAAGTGGCAAATGGTTAAAACGGAAAGGCAGACCAAGTCTCCCGAGTTGCCCGATTAGAAAGGAAGCTTAATGGGATCGAGAAAGAAATGAAGGGAACCGAACTTCATTTATATCATATAGCCACGGCTCCTTTGTGAATTAATTTGGTTTCAAGTAAACGTGGTATTAACATACTAGGGGTACCAACTCCCAACATACTATAACTAACTTATAACGAAGTTGTCCTTTCATAAGGAAGTTTCTAGTTTTTGCTGTGTTTGATTTCACTTGCAACTTTGAAGTTTCTAGTTTTTGCTGTGTTTGATTTCACTTGTAAATTTGAATGTGGATCTCCTGTGACAAACTGATAACACTCTCTTATCATTTGGCCGTTAATAAGCTGCACTACTAAAAACTTTTAGTACGTTGGCCAATGCATTATTATCTCTGTACTATAAAAAATGCACCAACTGGGCCTAATACAAATAACTGACCTGGCCTTGGATTTCAGTCACATGAGGCAGCTAATACCATGTGATGGCCTTTAGATTAGTCTTGACCTAGAGATCTAAGTCATCTGTATTTCCTAAATCAGAATTTGAAGACATAAGTGTTTTTAAATTCTCACTTCTTCCAGGAAGAAATGTCTGAAGTTCTGGACTCAGGAGAACAGAAGGCATGCAGGTCTATATTTCTCGTTTAGCAGATAAACTAATTGTTTCCTTTTTCTGTGAAAGTCAGACAGAAACCAAGAGCTCTACCCAATCAGTTGACATTTAGTCCTCTTCAGTTGGTACATCTATCTGGAAAATCGAATAGTGTCTTCTCCAACTGCTTTATTGATAACAGCAGGAGATCTCAGTGACAAAGGATCCTCCCCACGGTTGAGGCTATCCTTCAACTCCTGATTTTATTTGTAACCAGCAAATGTTTCTGATATTAAATAAGATGGTCAAGGCTATCTCCATCCTAGTCTGCTAGTTCATTTCAGTAACTTCCGACAAAAAATAGGAAGGATAAGCATAACCCTTGTGTCGACAAGGAATCTTACAAATGTTAGGAATATACAACTTAATTGTACTTACTCTTTACCAATTACCAAACTATACAAACCTTTTGTCTTGTAAGTGTCTTGTACTTCTTAATTAAATCCGAGCCTAGTGTAGATACACTATGTCCTTAAGACAGATTTTCCCCCTCACGGTGCTTGAAGGTTGATGGGAAACTATCTCCCAAGATAGAACGGATTTCCTTCTATAGAAAGCTAGCACTTCAATTCTATAGACTCAAATAACACAACATAGTATTTGACTAAGAACGAGAGGAGAAGAGAAAGATCGAACTCGTGTGATCTGGTGTATTTTTCTCTCCAAATTCATCCACTATTTATAGGTGAGTGGTGCCTTTTCGAAACAATACTGGTGACTCTTGGGAAAAAGTAAGCAACTCTTTGAAAAGTCACATGTTTCGAAAAGGACACACCATTTTAAGATATAGCGCTTTTTTGAACCGGTGCCTATTTGAAAGGTTGCACCTTTTCGGCATGATGCATTGTTTCAAAACCGGTGCACATTTGAAAAGGTCGCACCTTTTCGGCATGATCTTATTTGTTTCAAACCAAGTGCACATTTCGAAAAGGTCGCACCTTTTCGGCATAATGCAATTTATTTCAAACAAATGCATCATTTTGAAAAGGTTTTTCACATTACGCATCTTGTTTCAAGAAAAACCCATTTCATCTTAAGTGGGGTAACTTGGGAGACAAACTACTCATTCATATTTAAATGGATTTGAGCAAATCATTTTTCTAACAATCCCCACATGAATGAAAATTTGGCTTCTTCTATCATAAACATTGGATTTACGTTCTTTTACAAATGAAAAGATACCCGCATCAGTCAAGTAGCATGGGAGGCCTTGAACTTGCCTTAGTGAAAGACGATCGGATTTAATTGGACGATCAGTAGACTTCAATTAATGTCCTTGAACTGTCAGCCGTTTGTATAAACCTAGACAATCATCTTCACGCAGTACCGTCTCGAATACTGTTGGTTCTCACGTTTGTGTTCATTTTGGCCTTGAACACTTCTTGGTTTCAGATAGTGCTTTTGAGATATTTGTCTTTAAAATTCTCATAGAAGCGGCCCCACTTCGCACTAACATAGGTGATTTCTATAAAGAATATCCTGCAATACTCCACTTGGATAACATAACTTTCCAAGATATAGTAAATCATTAAAAGCTTGACTTATCCTGGTTCTCTCGGCAGATATGCACTGTCTTATATAGGAATGGGTTAGAGTATAATATTACTCCCCAGTGCTAACTGAGTCACAAACATAATTCAGTTGGCCCATTGAACCTAGATCTTGGGATCTCCAGTCAACTAGGTTGGTTTTTCCATTATGATGACTCTTGGTTGATTATCTCAAAAGCTTTAAGCCCATTCCCTTGATAATATTTCTACTTGCTCTCTTGTTAAACCTTTTGTAAAGCGGATCCGCAATGTTATCTTTTGACCTTACATAGTCGATTGAGATAACTCCATTTGAGAACAATTGTCTAATCCGGTATTATGTCTACGACGTATATGTCGAGACTTCCGTTATACATGCTACTGTGCTCTACCAATAGCAAATTGGTCATCACAGCAGTATACACACCGCTAGCACGAGTTTAGCCCAGGTTTGGAATATCCTCTAAGAAATTTCAAGTCAGTCACTTTCGGCCGTCTACCGACCCAATCGCAACGCTATGAATTTCGATTCCATATATAGCGGACCTTGCTATGCTGACGTTTGCTTTGAGGATTTCCAAGAAATTTATGCATCTCTCTTAGAGTAAAACACCACATTTGATGTCTTTTTGAGTAATGCTTCAACAAATTTCCAATTTTGAATTGATTAATTCAAGAAGATACATAATCCCCCACATTTTTCCAATTTCTCATGACAAAGTCAATAAATTGGAAAACCATGTAGATATATGTTTTTCAAGTGAGGCTTCTTCTTAAAGAATGTCACATATCATTCATATAGTGTCGAAAACACTTCTAAGACCTCAATTTTGCTTACAAGTATGTTTATAAAACAATATCTTAAGCAATCTTCTTTATTGACACTCTTTGGCGCAATAGTAAAACACATACATCTTACAAATAATACAATATTTTTAGAACCCTTTTAGCACCCTCCATTCCTAACATCTGGAATGAAGCAAGGATTCTCAGAATCTTGGATCATAATTCCCCCCAAGTGTGGCATTATCACCACCTTGTTTGCTTTCAAGAAGTCCATTCCAAGAATGACTTGAAAATGGTCTAAGCGAGCTACCATCAGGTCTACCTTTCCTCGCCGGTTATTGCATCTTAATGTCAACTTCCAAAGCGAAGTCCTTTCACCCGGTTCGGCTTCTTGGTTCAAGCCTCTCATAGAGCCCCGTACATTCGCTAGTTTCAATCCAATAGCCTCAGATACATATTCAGAGATTAACGCATTATGAGTTGAACCAAGTATCTACCATTGCTAGTATACACCCCGTAGTTATTGAGTTCCACTTCTACTTAACATAAGGTCGTCATCGGGGACCAAAATGTTCATACCATTCAACTAACTAGTAGGTCTAACAAATGAAATAGGAACAAAGATGAATAGGAGAACACGGTGGTGTTGTCATTTCTATTCTAAAATAGAAACACACCTTCGTTATTTCCTTAAACCAAAAAAGAAAAGAAAACAAAAACAAATTATGTTCGGTAAAGAAGAAGAACTCTTTATAGAAATCTGTCTTAAGTTGTTAGGAATATACAACTTAATTGTACTTACTCTTTACCAATTACCAAACTATACAAACCTTTTGTCTTGTAAGTGTCTTGTACTTCTTAATTAAATCCGAGCCTAGTGTAGATACACTATGTCCTTAAGACAGATTTTCCCCTCACGGTGCTTGAAGGTTGATGGGAAACTATCTCCCAAGATAGAACGGATTTTTCTATAGAAAGCTAGCACTTCAATTCTATAGACTCGTGAACACAACATAGTATTTGACTAAGAACGAGGGAGAAGAGAAAGATCGAACTCTCAGGTGATCTCGGTGTATTTTTTCTCCAAATTCATCCACTATTTATAGGTGAGTGGTGCCTTTTTCAAACAATATGGTGACTCTTGGGAAAAAGTAAGCAACTCTTTGAAAAGTCACATGTTTGAAAGGACACACCATTTCAAGATATATATAGAGTTTTGTTTGAACCGATTTTGCCTATTTCGAAAGGTTGCACCTTTTCGGCATGATGCAATGTTGTTTTCAAACCGGTGCACATTTCGAAAGGTCGCACCTTTTCGGCATAATGCACTGTTTCAAACAAATGCATCATTTTGAAAAGGTTTTCTCACATTACGTACTGTTTCAAGAAAAAACCCATTTCATCTTAAGTGGGGTAACTTGGGAGACAAACTACTCATTCATATTTAAATGGATTTGAGCAAATCATTTTTCTAACAACAAAAGGATCCATAAGAGCTTAAACATGGCTCATTGGCACTACAACGCATATTTCTTAATTAGAAGAAGCTTCAGTCAATAACTAGTTCTTTCAAAATTCTCTAGCTCTGCAAGCTTCAAGATAGCACCTCCTGAGTAACCTGGAGGAATAGAAACTATTTGAATAACAATGCCACTATGCCAGTTAGAACAGCTTCCCTTATACTGCAAGCCCCAGACGTGGATGCAATATTCCTATGTAAAAAGCTGGTGAATTGAAGAGAGGTGTTTTGAGAGCATGATAGAGAGCAAAATGGATTGGCTTTTGTTTCTTGCCTCATCGTTTCCCTCTTTATGGTGTTGTTTAAGTGGTCGTGTGGTTGAGCACTTCCTCTCTTCTTTGTATCAATTTCACTTGTTGAGCTCTTCTGCAACAGGATTGCCAATGTCTTATTGTTGGTTTGTCCCCTCTGCTCAAAATAAAATATTTCTAAGCCTGATTACCTGAACAATAGCACAAAAAGCTTGTGTTCTTCTACTGCTTACTAAGCAGCCAACTTAAATTCTGATCATCATTTACTTTATTGTAAAAAGTTTCAGATGCTAGGAGTAAGGAGAATTATGCAATATATAAGATTATCTTTTTAAATTAGTGAATGCATAACCACATACTGGTATTCGACACCAACACCAAGCAGGAGAAACATCAAATATTTGACACCAAACCACGCACGGCTTTCTCAAAACCGCACAATAGACCAAGCCCAAGCCCAAGCCCAAGCCCAAGCCCAAGCCCAAGCAGTGTTCTCAAAACCGCGCGGTTTATCCAACCCGGCAAGAGAGATTTGATACAGCACCAAAACAAACACCAAATTTTCGCCGATTTGGTGTTTGTTTTGGTGTTTTCATCAATATGTGTTTCTCCTGAAAATGAAAAAACACCAAACAATACTATCCTAAATATGCTTGAATAACTTTTCTTTCAATATAGCAAAGGTAGACGTTTACAGAAAAATGTTTGTGCTCAATGCTCACCACAGTAATTTTAAAAGAAAAAAGTCCTGGCCGTAAATAAAAAGAAAATATAAATATAAAAACTCCTAATAATAAAAATTACAAAAAAATGACAATTTTACCAATCCTTCTAGGCTATCTATTCAAGAATTTTTATGGAAACCAATAATGTGGCAGATAGTTTTGGAAGGGGCATTGATTTACTTGTGAAGAGTGATGCTTATTGGGAAAACATTTTAGGATTAAATTTTGGTAAGAGTCTTGCTTAACAGAAAAAGAAACGAGATACGGACACTAGTATAGACAAATAATTATAAATTTGTAATAACTGATACTAAGAAGCATAATTGGTGAAAGAACTAAGAGTCAGACAGTGTGTTGGTATTCCTATTCACCAAGGATCTGCAACAACTTCATTAAACTCATGTTCAGTTCCTAATATTTGCCCCTTAATCTCACCAAGTCTCTTTTCTAATGCAGAAATCCAGGCGCTTCTATTCTGCTTTTCCATCTCAACCATTTTCTGCTTCTTGTTAATTTCGATAATTTATTCAAGAAGGACCATAAGTTGATCTATAACACCCCGTGTTTTATTTCTTATATTTTCCTAATAATAATAATAATAATAGATAATAGATAAAATAATATAGGATAACTATCAGTTTACGGATAAAAGCCCGTAAGTAATAGATAAGGGTTGTCCTTGTTTTTCGGAAAGTTTTCTCACGTAGAGTTTTTGGGAAAAAAAACACAGCGAGGGTTTTAAAAAAAAAAAAAAAAAAATGGGAGTTTTACTGAAGGAAGAAAATGAAGGTTTTTTCCTGGTAGCTGACTAATAATTGGAGCGCGCTACAGGTGAGTAGCTATTTTTGCTATTTCACCAAAGTTATAGTTTTCGTGTATCGGTGAATACTGTCTAAGATTTCTACCTATTGATACTACTTATTATCTTGGTTTACTCGACGTCGTGCCTGTTGTATTATTAAGCTTCATTAAATATCGTAAATTTGTATTTGAACAAACTGTGTTGTGTGTGAGTTGATTTCTGTTTGGTGGTCCCGATTTGGGGAGCTTATCGCTTGTTCATGGCTGGCTAAAGCCCCACCGATAGTATTGCCCTGTAGATTTTATAGAATGTTGAAGCTCGCGTTCAAGTTTTGAACAGCGCTAATGGCGAGCCCGAGAGAGAAGAAAAGAACGAAATCCTTTGGATTTGATTGGACTCTTTTAGTTGTGATCTTTGGATTGGATGGGGTCGTCGAAGCTTTGTATCCCAAGATAATGGTGTCGGCCCCAAACCAACGTTAATGACGCGTTTGATTTGTTTGAACTTCGTTTTTTGTTGTTGTGGGTTTGTGTTTTTGGTTGTTTGAATTCGTTTTTAAATTGTGGTGGGTTTGTATTGTTGGAGAGTTGATTTCAGTAGTGGGGTAGGAGGAGTCGCCGAAGCTCCAAAGGTTGTTAATGGCGTCAAATTTGGATTTTACAAAGATAAGGGAATCGCGAATTGTTGGTATAGATACATGGGGTTTTTCTCCAAGAGTCAAACCGTGGCTTTCATTTTGTTTATAGGTGACCGGTGGTGGCTGTTGTGGTGGTCGGTGGTGGCTGGAGATTTGGAGAGTGAAGAAGATGAACTATTGGTCGGCCCTGGGGTTTGGGCTTGAGGCTTGGGCCCAGTTTTGTTTTAGATTGGTTGGGCCAAAACTCTATTGTTATGTTGGGCCGGTTCTATTTCTTGTTGGCCCGATTTTAAGTTGTTTGTTTGGGACCAGTTCAATTAAGCTTGGGCCATTTTGGTTTAGTTTGGTTGGGCCGGACCATATCAGTTTTTGGGTTGGACTAGATTCATTTCTATTTTTCCGTTTTGGACCAGTTTAATTAAGTTTTGTTTGGGCCTTCTCCAATTAGTTTTTGGGCCGGTTTTTAATTTATGTAGGCTAGTCCTTATGTCCCCAATTGGGTCAGGTAGAATAAATAGATTAGTTTTAGACTTTCGGGTTCTAAGGTTTGGGCTTGGCCAGTTGGGTCCGAACCATGGCTTTAACCATGAGCCCATGAGCCATGCACCTTTGACCTTAGCCATGAACCATGGCTATGACCCTGAACCTGTTGAACTTGGAAACAACAGTTTGACTTTGACAATGATGTGTTGACTTTAACCAGAGTTGACAGTTGACCAGAGTTGATTGTTGACTTTGACCAGGGTTGACTTTGACCAATTGACCCAAATTTGACTTTTTCATAAAAATATGATTCGGTCTATTAGGATAAGTCTAGGACTATTAGCATGTTTGACTTAGGCTAAGACCTTTCTATATATACGTGTGTATGTGTATTAACTGCTATGTGATATTTCAGTTTTTGTGATATACAACGTTATGACACTTAGACATTTATGAAACTAATAACGCGTAAACCAAAAATACATGAATCAAGATACTCTTTCGTTCTCTGAAATAATACATGCGATACGGTTCAATAATGAGTAAATAAAGTTACCGCAATCTTTTTAGATCTCTCAACGCCTCAAGTTTTGGAATTGAGTTTTATGACTGTTGATGTCATATGTTAGGTGGGCATTTATTGAATGTGTCATAAATGGCCTGTTAGCGTTATATATGGGTATTCATTGAATGTGTCATGAATGACCCGGGTATTCATTGAATGTGCCATGAATAACCAGATTGTTTGGACTGCCCTAGAGAGGAACTAATGTATTCGCCTTACGGGTTAGTTGTATTCTTTGATTATGCGAGTGTTTGGGTTACTTTTGAATACATAGGATATCTACATATGTTATATGCAAGTTCTAACTTTCTTTTGCAGGAGGGTAGGACTTAATAACATTTTGTGCAGGGACGCAGTCCTACCCTTATACAGCAGTGGATATCGGTAAGTTTTAATTCAATGGTTTAGATATTAAAACGAGTTATTATAATGAGTTATATAATGGAAGTCTTGCTTAGGAAGAAATTATGCCGGTTAAAATGACGGAACTACCTGTCTTCCAAGCTGTGAATGATTAAGTTATGGGATAATATAAAAAGATTGTTTGAATAATTAAAGTATGATAATGGTTTTATGTGGTTAGTCTACTCATACCAAAGAAATTCCATTTTGTCAACCCATGTTTGTTTTGTTTTTTAACGTGGGTGTGTTCTTGGGAACACAGTGTGAAAGGTAAAATAAACCGCATGGCGTGTGATTTGGATTCTCGCCTGGAGCAGTTTGGGAGTTTAGTTTATTAGGTCTGATCTTTTGGAATGATGTAATAACGTAGGTTATATTTTTATATGACATGAGAATACGATGTTGGAAATTGTTATTCTTAAAGTTTGTTTATATTTGTATTGGGATGGAAGAAATTTTTTAATAAAGTGATAGTTGAGGAATTTGGAGATTTTTGTTGTTAAGTTGATCCTGTTGTGATGTGGGTTTTAGGTTTTGACATGTGTTGTATCCACCCCGTCATAGCCTGGTTTTTAGACAATTGAACATAGTGATGTTTGAGATATTTATATTTCAAATATTCATTATTTTTAATTGTTTAGAAAATCGGGCTGTGACATGATCGTTATTTCATCTCCGATGTCCTTGCTACATTGGTCTGCCATATCTCTATGTGATTCCAAACTTGTGGTGCATTTGGCCACATAAAAAGGATTTTGAACTTCATGGCAATCCGTTGATGCTTCTCTTGAGGTGATGTCCATGTTGGACTGGGATGTAAGGAGGTTATCCCGTGAAATTCCTGTACAAAGAAATAATTGATCAAACAAAAAGGCTTTAATTGAGAAGAGTTGGACGAGTGATTTTAACTTACTGATATTCATCCTTGTGGGAGATGAGTCGTCAAGCAACATAGACAAAGGTTGCATATATTCACTTTTATTGCATGTTTCTTTCACCCGTATCTCAGTTTCTTCAACAATACATTCTATTTGCATAGCGTCAGTAATTTCTATGCATGTAGCTTCATGTTCAAGACCTATAAAGTGCCACAGATGTCAGTATTAGATCGTAATGTGTTCAGGCGTAACAAGACACGGAATGCAAAAGACATTTAGAAATAGCCCAAAGAATTCTTTTTCTCTAACCAAAAAGAGCAGCCGGTTTTCCGTTGCGCCAATTTAGCATAACAGAGACAGAATGGTACCTTTTGAACAAGTAGCATATACCCATCTATGGTGTGAGAGGATATGCATTATATCTTAGTACTATTCAAGAAAAATCACGCTGACCGGCTGACGAAACCATCTGATTCTGAACTAGTGCATACCTTCTGCAGATTTCCCAGAAACCAATTCTTCGGATTGTCCAACTGTCCTTTCCAAAGTCGTAGTTTTATGTTTTCCTACCTCTTCTTTCTGTCGGATGATCTCCTGTGTGATTAAAGAGCAGACATCATGATGTAAATCAGTAAATGAGAAACACTTCATAGAACGCATAGACTTACATCAGCACTCGGGCCACTTATGCTAAGTGGTGGGCAGCGAAAAGCAACAGTCTTTTGTGAGCACTGCAACTGATTGTTGGAAGAGCAACATTTCTCTCATTCTCTGACACTAGACAGAGGGGACATGCTAGAGTCAGTAGCTATTAGGCTATAACCATACTCCTTACAATCAAAAAGACTTCTATTTTTCTCCTGACCGAAACTTGGGGTAGGAGGATCACTCAATCCTTCTGATGGACTCGAATACACATTAGTGGATATTTGATTTTTGTCTTTCTTCTTTTGAAGAGGAGCTTTTTCTCCCTTTGTGGACACATAAGAAAATATTTCTGACCCGGTCATGGTTCTAGTATGCACTGTTATATCAGGAGAAAGGCAGCCCTCTATCACTTGTCCAGTTTGTAACTTCTTGCAGGGTGATGAAGTCATGGTGCTCCTTCTTGTGGTTAACTTTTTAGTCTCCCTCTTTTTTGTACTCGATTCGATAGCAATACTGCTGACTTGTGATAGCTGTTCCTGGTAAGTTTCCATACCCTGAAACAAAAGCTCATGATTAGATTCTCCATCAAACAGTATCAAATCTATGTATACTAAATCCAAAATAAGAAATAAACATATTGAAAAACAAGAAAAAGGGGAAAAAATTCCTACCTTATTGTTTACTTTCTTTTTCTTCAAACCTGTTGAATGATCACCAGCAACCAAAGGACTTTCTTCTCTTTGGCTTGTCCTACTCCTTTCATTATTAATGCTCTGCTCCAACTGATGCTTCACACAATAAATATTTCCTTGTAAACGCATCTGAGAGCAACGGTGACTTTCCTCCGTATGCCCGCATTGTGGACCATCAACCCAAAAGTGTTGTCCTCTTGGAGCCCCCTTCCGTCTCTTTGCATTGCGAATGCTCTGCGCCAATACATGCTTCTCACAGTATATTTTTCCCAGTACAACCATCTCATGGCAACGCCATCCTTTTCCATTACGCCTGCATCGTTGTCCTCTTGAAGGCCCCTTCCTTCTCCTTTCGTTACGAGCGACCATATATAATTGATGTTTCTGACAGTATTGATTTCCAGGTGAAACCATCTGAGAGCAACGCCATTGTTTTCCATCACGCCTGTCTTCTTCCTTTCCATTAGCTACCAAACTTTGTTCACTTGGAAACCCCTTATAAATGCTGTGCTCCAATTCATGCTTGTCACGCCTACATTGCTGCTGATCTGAAGGTAGAAGATGATCATCGACAAATGATAGTAAATGATTGCAAACAAAGCTACAATTCCATCACATTTCACAGAAACTTAAAGAAAATATGATGATTAAGAAAAACAAAATACCTGGTTTTTCAATGCTATGGGATGGGGATTGCACAACAAAAGTCTTTCGCGCTTGAGTATTAGATGAGTCGTAGTCTAAAAACGTTCCCACTTTCTCCTGACTGAAATTTGGTGCAGGATGATCATTCAACTCTTCTGATGGATTTGAGGACTTTTCACTCATATCTTGACCAATGTCTTTTCCCATTTGAAGTGGAGATTCTTCTCCGCTTTTGCTACGAGTGGTCATCAATGAGTTTTCAGGATCTGATATTAGAAACAGTGAGTTTGTCAACTTCTTGCAAGGTGGTGAAATGTTGATCTTTTTCCTAGGCGTTAACTTCTTACTTCTTGTGTTTGATCCATTAACTGGCAAGCTACAGATCTCCCAGATGAAGCGTTCATTCTTCTTACATCAACTTGACTATGTTCTGGGTCTACAACCTGAAATAAAATCCATTGATAATCAGATCAACCAACAAGTAATTCTGTACTTTGATGCCACACCATTTAAAGCACACATGCTCCAGAATATAACATAGAGGGACATAAAATTAGACAAATAATCTATAACCCCACCTCCGCACCATATACAGCACAAACAAATTGCATTTACCATGTCCAAACAACTTGAACTTGATTTCAAAGTGATTCAACATTAGATGCATCCTACAAACACCCAAGTGAAAACTAACATAAAGTGACATCTTACAAATCTAATCTGAGACATCACTATAAAGTGATGACTGATGAGTGATGAAACTCGTCAAGTCAGATAGTGTCCTCACAAAGGTAGAAAGGAAGTCTCCAATTAATGTCCTCTCTCCATTATCAAAAAGCCCATGGTATATAACAAAAACTGCACAGTGAAAATTAAAATTCAATGCAAAAGGACGATAAAATTATAATATAGAGATTTAGAGATGATGCGACTAGCACTAAACACCAAGGTCAATTTTCTGTTTGAGCAGAAAATCAAAGTCAATAACAAAGTTATATTCAAGAAATGTCTGGCACTGCGATCAGCAAGCTGGTAATCGATAGATCAAGTTTCCGCAAAACAACCGGTTCAAACGAACAAATTAAGGAATTGCATGAAGCCGTGATATTGTGCCAAGTTCCCTCTGGACTATTATTCAACTATAGAGCAGGGCTTAACACAAACTTTAGACTGATGAAGAATTCAACCATTCCAAGGTAAAGTAAAAAATACGAAAACAATCCAACCAAAAGCCCCCCCTAAAGCCAAACATTTCTTTAATTATATAATGGGAGAAATTTTCTGTACTCACACTCCTTGGGTAATGTTGTTTACAGTAGAAAATCTGGTTTTCTTAGCATTACAAGTTAGAATGGATGTCAATTTCACTTTACAAAAATGTCAACCCATTGTGTGACACCACTTTCGAGAATTGAAAAAACCAATTTAATTGCCGATGAATCCTATGGAACTAGTGAACAAAGAGGTACAGCCTGGGAAAAAAACAGTAACATTTACTAGTATACCACAATGTTACAATGCTAAGGCACTACTATAAAGAAGTAGCTAGATCAACCCAAGAACCAAAAAACAACAGATGAAAATATATAAAACCAAGGAATCAAGCAAATAAACCAACAAGACTAACCTCTTTGTATGCTTCTCTACTGCCAAGCTACTAAGCTAGCATCCAAGTGCATGCGCATTTTGAACTTTGCACTTTGAAGCATTGTCACCAAGTACTATACGGGTTTAAAACGGTGTATTTGAAAAAAGCTTAGTTCGTGTTTTAAACGGAACGTTCTAGAAAAAAAACAGAAAAAAAAAAAGCGTAAAAAAACGTGGGGCATAAAAAACAGGTTTAAAACGGTAAAACGGGTTTAAAACGTATAATACGTATAATACGTAAAAGAAACGGTAAAAACCGATGATAAAGAATATAATAGATAAAGAATTTGATTTTTTTATAAGAGTGGAAAAAAGAATTGACACATAAAATAAAAATAAAAATAATACAAATGAAAGAAAATTCAAATACATGAAAATATCAAATTATCATTACTCATCCAAATACTAGAAGTTTTAGATTCAGTACCAAAACACGACTCTAAATAAGATACTACTAATTACCAACTATAATGGCATAATCAAGTTCTACAAATAAAGCCACGTGCAGCTCTATCTGGTAGTGGAGTAGCAGGTGAACCTGGTGTTTGACAATAGGATATATATTGATAATCACTAGAAAGCTTTCTACAGAATTAAATCTTCCTCTGGCAGTCTTTAGGCAACTCCGTTTTTAAATTATTTGGACTAGTCTGGTTTGGAACTCTGGATGGATCCCTCGACCGGGGCAACTATAACAGTAACACCCTCAACTGCAGAAGAAGAATTGTGAAAGTTACCTCAGGAACTGAGCCCAACTCCAATCCAATTTCAGTGTGGGAATGTTATATATCAGCTATAATTATGCAGGGACGTCATGGCCACACTTAGGGATATCATTGTGCAGTTCAAATATAATGCTGGTGATGTGTTTGCACTTCGCAATAACTCAGATTTGGCGACCAACGGATTTTGCAAGCCTCGGTAAATCCTGACCTGGGTAACACTTAATTGTCAGGTGGAATAGTAAAAACACCAGGTTTCAGTTAAAAACCCATACATGGCTGATAATAATCACTTGAAAGCTTTCTACAGAGACTTAAATAGTGGAACTTAGTGTGGCATTTTCCTACAGCTGAAGTTAGAACTAAAACACGAGGCCATGATATGGTATTGACTGCCTCTTGTGGCTGGAATCCCTGACCTTTATAATTGATATACTTTTTGTTACTTCAAAATTTTCACAACGATAGTAGTAAGGCATTTGTTTTTTATGGTATTAGTAATGCATTTGCTTATCAGTGACCTAGAAGGATGTAAAACTGATCAAATCATTCACTTCCAGAAAGTATAATCACATAGCACTACGAAGTGCTCTGAATATCTATTATAAGTAGTTACATTATGTTGGTAACGTGTTATGCGAAACCTATTCCAGTTCACCAAGGAGCTGCAGCCACACGATTAAACTCGCGTTCAGCTCCCAAGATTTCTTCCTGAATCTCATGAAGACTCTTTCCTACTGCAGCAATCACAGAGACTTTGTTCTGCCTTTCCATCTCAACCATTTGCCACGTCTTGTTAATTTCTATAACAGATTCTAGAAGGACGTTAACCCTATCACTTATTCCATCTGCAATGGGCTTGTTACTTTGGTCTGCAGGATCAATATGTGCCTCAACACTCTTAGAGCCCTTGGCCACACATAAAGGATTTTGAACTTCGTGGCATTTCATTGATGCTTCTCTCGAGGTGATGTCCATGTTGGACCGGGATGCAAGGAGGTTATCAGGTGATATTCCTGTATAAAGACATAACCGATCAAACAAAATGGCTTTGATTGAAAGGAACTCATTAAAGTGAGTTTAGCTTACTGATATCCATCATTGTGGGAAATGACTCCTCAAGCAACACAGATGAAGTTTGCACATCTTCAATAATGTTGCACGATTGTTTTGAAAGATGTTCTGTTTGAGTAATATCAGTAATTTCTTTGCACGAAGCTTCGAGTATAGGATCTATAAAGCGCCAAAAAATTTCAGCATATGATCATAATATGTTTCAATTAGGGCGTCAGTGCATCACTAAAGATGGGAGTACAAAAGACTTTGTCGAAGGAAGGAAGATTGAGCGGAAGAGAGATGGACACCACAAAGTTAAAAAAAAAATACGGCATCTTTTCAACAATTATTATTAATTCAGCTTTGGTTCAAGAGGTTATGCATAAGTTAAGGACCTTGGGTCTTACTACCGATGCTTGTTATTATTCAATAAGATCATGCCAGTGAAAGAATCTGAACTACTACACACCTTCTGCTGATGCTGGAGAAAGTAATTCTTGTGATTCCCAACCTGTCCTTTCCAAAGTGATAGCTGTGTCTTTTCCAACCTCTTCTTTCTGTTGGTTGATTAAAATACAGACATCATGATAATATCATTCAGTTAATGAGAAACACTTCAAAGGGTGGATCGACTTACATCAACTGAGCTTCTTATAATATGTGGTGGGTAGTGAAAAGCAAGATTCTTTTCCAAGCCCTGCAATTGATTTTTGGATGAGCCCCATCGTTCTCCTTCTTTGATATTCGAAAGAGCTGACACGCCAGAGAAGCTTGGTGTAGGATGATTACTCAATTCTTCTGATGCACTTGAATACTCACCAGTCAAATTCTGACTGTTGTCATTCTTCTTTTTAAGTGCTTCTTCTCCCTCTGGCGAGATATATGTTAATGTTTCTGACTCGGTCACATTTCTAGTGTGCACATTTATATCAGGATATCTTACTGGAGAACAACAGCCCTCTGATGCTTCTCCATTGTGTAACTTCTTGCAAGGTGATAAAATCATGGTGCCTCTTTTAGGGGTTAATTTTTTGGCATTCTTCTTTTGATTACTTGATTCAAGAGCAACATCACGACTTAAAGTGTTGCGGACTTTTACTGGAAGTTCTTGATCAGTTTCCATATCCTGAAACAGTAGCCCATGATTACATTCTCCATCAAATAGTATAAAATCCATTTATCTAAGTAAATTATGATACCAAGGACATATGATATCCATGAAACCACGATGTAGCTAAACATATTGTGATCCCATGCATATAAATATACATGATTAAAACTTTCCATATTCTGAACCCGAAATAAATATATACAGTGAATGTCAAACCAGTACAAGGGTACAACCATATCTGGTACTCGGCACTCCCAAACACCAAAAACCAAAAACTAGAATTTTATATTCTGCAGTTATCTAATACTTTCTACAAAGAAAACCTAACTGAAAATTTGACCAGATTTAAAATCTTACCCTTTCAATCTAAGAAATGATAAACACTTTGTTTATCATATTAATTGTAGAGTGTGCAGCATAAAAAGAAGCCTGAAACTTCCGAAATTCAGTTTGCCAGGTAAATTTGATCACAAGGATGTTTGTGTGTGTTGCAGATAGGCACAAAAGTGCCACTTCTATTTTGTCCCGTTTCAAATATTCCAAATAGAAATAGCCACAAGTGCATAGAAAACATCATAATAAATGCAGAATAAGAAATAAAAATACTAAAATAACCAAGAAAGGCGGGAAACCCCCCTACCTTATCGTTTTCTTTTGTCCTCTTCAAACCAGTCAAATGATCACTAGCAACCAAAGAATCTTCTTCTCTTTGCCTCTTCCTTCTCCTTTCATTATGAGCTGTCCGCTCCAACTGATGGTTCACACAATACAGTTTTCCTGGTAATATTGTCTCAGAGCAACGCCAACCTTTCCCTGTACGCCTGCATTGTGAATCATCAACCGCAAAAGCTTGTCCTCTTGGAGGACCCTTCCTTCTCTTTGCATTGTAAATGCCTCGGTCCAATTCATGCTTATCACAATACCGTTTTCCCAGTGAAGCCATCTCATGGCAACGCCATCCTTTTCCTGTACGCCTGCATCGTGGATCATCAACCGAAAAACTTTGTCCTCTTGGAGGTCCCTTCCTTCTCCTTTCATTACGAGCGACCACATACAATTGATGCTTCTCACAGAATTGATTCCCAGGTGAAACCATCTGAGAGCAACGCCATCGTTTTCCATCACGCCTGCATCGCTGATAATCTTTTTCCTTCCCATTAGCTACCAAACTTTGTTCACTTGAAAAGCCCTTACAAATGCTGTGCTCCAATTCATGCTTCTCTGCAGGTAGAAGATGATGATCGAAAAAAATGATAATGTTGTGTGAAGTAAAATAAGTTGATTAATAATGAAAAGTACCTAGTATTTCAAGGCTATGCGGTGGGGAGTGAACAGCAGGAGTTTCTCCTTGAACATAGGAAAAAATAAAGTCATCAAATGATGGACTCGAGAACATGTTTTGACTCATATCCTGGAAACAAAAGGCATCGATAATTAGATGAACCAAACCAAGAAGAAGCAATTATAACAAATTATCTAACAAATCCTAGTCAAATTATTAAACTAATAATAAGAAATTACTTGTGCATGTCTTTCTTCTACTGATCAGTGTTCAAGATTTGTTCCGGACTCGATTCCTATTACCAAAACTCCAATATGTAGATTATATATCATAAGTAGGAAATGGGTTTTCGGTTCGGGGTTGGTTACGGATGCCAATATTTCGGATTGTAAACCTATTGATCTCAGTTGAGGGACTTACTCATATGGTCTAACTCTATTTACAACTTGAGGGGGAGTGTCGAAGTATATATTGTCCCACGCTTCTATATAAGTGTGGGCTGTTGATTTGCCGCAGGATCGCACAATCCACGGCATCGGGTTGTTGCGAGATCTCATATCCCATGGAAGGTGGCTGCCGTGGGTCTTTTTAATTTTTTTTTTTAATAGCCACCATAAAAAAAAGTTAGTTGCCGCGAGATGATTTTGTTTACTAAAATGGAGTCTTTGCTTGTGTTAATTATCAAAACTCTTCTTCATTAATTTGATCACAAAATTTTCTTATAGCATATGAAAATATTTGCCGCGAGATAACAAAATTATGGCTCGATTGTATTTTTTTTTTGTCATGGTTTTGGTGTTGTTCTTGGAGTGTATAAAGAAACTTTAAAGAAGAAAATGAGGTATCCATGTATCGTGTGTGTTCAATACGCAAAATTTGAAGTGAAAAAAAAACAAAAAACACAAAAAAATATATATGCCGCGGTAACTGCCTGCCGTGGGATATGCGATCTCGCGGCAACCCAATGTCGTGGATTGTGCGATCTCGCAGCAGTTGCCTATCGTGGGATATGAGATCTCGCGGCAACTACCTGCCGTAGAACTATGGGCATATGTGGTGTAAAAGGACATATAAGGAATAACCATTATTGTTTTACTTTTTGTCAAAGGGGTGCTAGTCCCATTTATCGGGGTGCCAATACCGCGCCCCTATTTCAAACCAATTATTTTGTGAAGATCGTGCTACGCAACGAAGGCGTTTGACTCATATAAGACATTATGCTCGAAACTTGGGAAACAAAGAATCAGAATTTATTGATGCAATGACAACTGCATCTGAAAGTGCAAGCAATTACGGTAATGTTAAACCCCATTTTTCTTATTACTCCGCTGAGATTTGTACTCAATTATGTCTTGATAAAACATTGATTCCATGGATATCATAATATTGACAAAATAAAATTGAACTTTGTTAAGTTCTAGGAATTCGTGCTGATGAAATTCCTGATGAATATGATATAAATATTGTAAGTTTAAATGAGAATATCATTCATAACAGCAGTGACAGTGAAGACGAGCCTTTCGGAGGTTATACATCTAAACTTATACTTGCGTTGATAATTAATAAATCATTTTTCCTTTGCTTATCGCATACAACTTTTATTTCATTTATAGACACAGATGCTGACCACGAAGATATCAATATGGGTGCTACTGATCCATTTCAAAGGACTGATACTGTGGTACACGTTGATGGAATTGGAGGAAACAACGAATATTTAAGAGAAGAAGTTGTTTATGTGCAAGGTAAGATTTACTCCTTGAATTAAGAATATCTATCTTATGCATCTCAGTGCATTTAGTGACTAGGTTTATGAAATACGTATATTAACTATCCAAAGTATATTGCCTTAGGTGGCGATCAGAATAGCCGACAAAGAGGCTTTGTGACTAGAAGAAGGCGTAATCATAATTGCGCTCGAGGCTATGATGACTCTTCAAATGCTCAAACACATCGTTTTGCCATGGCCTAGGAATTGTTTTAGATGTCAAGCAAAATTATTCCATCGTGAACCACCCGGTTTATGTTGCTCAAATGGGACAATTAGTTTACCTCCTATGGTAGCACCGACTGATTTGATTAATTTATATACATCTCAATCAACAGTTGGTGTTGATTTTAGGAAAAACATACGTGCATATAACCATATTTTTTCCTTCACTTCTATGGGGGTGGACATTGATGATGAACTCGCTAACGGTAGGGAAGGAATTTACACATATAAAACTCGGGGTGCTATTTATCATCGTATTGGTGGCCTATTACCAAATATCCTTGTCACAGACCTAGATTTCTACAAATGTATATATATAACATAGATCATGAACTTGATTATGATATCGCTGAAAATGGAGTGCTAGACCGACGGGTATTGGCTATCATCCATAACGTTTTAAAGGAGAATCTATATGTCCAAATTTTTGTTAGGTGTCACAACGACAGACAGCCCCAAATGTTCGGCTGGTTATTAAAGATAACCCAACAGGACTTCATCAATATAGCATGCCTACGTCTTCTCAAGTAGCAACGATTTTAGTTGGTGGCGAAGATCCAAGTAACCTTAATGAAAGAGACATCATAGCTCAAAGAATTTCTGGGGAGTTCGAAAATGTTTCAGACACGGCAGGCTATTATGATCCACTTCAGTACCCTCTTCTACTCCCTCGTGGCAGCCAAGGATGGAATTTACATATGTTTCATTCCAATAGAGCACGACTTACATGTCAACAATTTTATTGTTACTTGCTACAAGTAAGCCTCTAACTTCCATTTTCTAATATTTTGTTATATATATATTTTTCACCAATTAAAAAAACACTAATATCTGATCCCCTTATTAGATTCAACCAGATGATCCATTCCTTCTTCTCCGTAGTGGTCGACTTTTATAACAATACATAGTCGACAATTATGTTAAAATATCAACTTTAAGATTGAGGTGGATACGTGATCACCAACATTGCAAGACTCTTTAAGTTCGGGGGAATTTCATTCAGGTATGCATTGAGTTTTCAAACTTATTAAAATTAAGTCATATGGAAAACCTTACATTCAATTTTTATTTAAAATTAAGGTAATGTGGGAAACAAAACAATTTTGCCTGCAACTTTCGTGGGATGTCCCCGTGACATGCATCGTCGATAGCATGATGTTATGACATTAGTTCAAAAGTATGGGAGACCAGATTTGTTTATCACAATGACTTGCAATCCATCATGGCTAGAGATCATAGATGAGTTGTAAGAAGGCCAAGTTCCAAATGACAGACCAGATTTGATAGTAAGGATTTTCCGTGCCAAGCTCGAAGAGTTGAAGAATGATCTATTTACTAAAGGAATTTTTAGAAAAGTAGTAGCACATATTCATGTAGTAGAATTCCAAAAAAGAGAGTTGCCTCTTGCACACATCCTTCTAATTTTTTATGATGATGACAAGTTAACAACTGCAGATGCTTACAACCAGATTGTCAGAGCAGAAATTCCATATCCAAATATTGAACCGGAACTATATGAGATTGTTGTTAAACACTGATCCATGGACCATACGCGCGGTAATGTTAATCCTAAATGTGTCTGCATGAGAGATCAAAAGTGTACTAAAAATTTCCCAGAGCAATTCGCTCCGGTAACTAATCAAGGAAGCGATTCTTATGCTACATATATGAGACAGGACAACAACGCTTTTGCTATTGTTAAGAATCATGGTCGGCATTACCGTGTCGATAATCGTTGGGTTGTTCCTTATAATCCATGGTTATTGAAAAATTACAACTGCCATATCAATGTCAAAATATGCTCGAGCATTAAAAGTGTCAAGTATTTGTACAAGTATATCTAGAAGGGTTTAGATCGAGTGGCAATGGAAGTGACGTCGACAAATAAAGACGAACAAGATGAAATAAAGCAGTATGTAGATTGCCATTGGATTTGCCCACAAGAAGCCATGTGGAGAATTTTTTAATTTCCACTTAGTCAAATATACCCATCAATATATTCTTTGCAAGTCCACATGAAAAATCTGCATGAGGTAACCTATGAAGGCAACCGACTCATTGATGATGTTTTGCCTGATGATAGGAACTCCCGCACGATGTTAACATAAATTTTCAATCTGAATAGCACTGACATTGTTGCTAAACAATATCTTTATCATGAAATCCCTGAAAATTATGTATGTGATAAGTCGACTAAGCATTGGCAACCAAGATCAAGCTGGACAAAATTGGGTCATTGGAAGACTTTTTGTAGTTTCTCCTCTAGAAGGTGAGATATTTTACTTGAGGGTGCTGATGAATCATGTTAGAAGACCAACATCATATTAGTATCTACAAACTGTTAGATCTAATATATACCCTGCATTCAAAGAAGCTGCTGAGGAATTGGGGTTGCTAGAAAGGGACAATGATGTTCGCCAATGTTTTCTTGAAGCATCAAGAATACAGATGTCATATTCTCTACAAGAATTATTTGTTACAATTCTAGTATATTATAATCCTATTGGAGTGCGTGATTTGTGGAATGAATTTCATAGCTGTATGGCTGAAGATTATGCCTCAACGAGTTTGAACACAACATATGTGATAGATCATTTGATAAACGAACTTAAAGTGTTATTGGAACAGCATGGGAAAAAAAATTCAGCTTACGATTTGCCTGAAATGACAACTATGCAAGTTGACCAAGATGATATATCAAGTTTGGTCACAAATGAACTTTCTATTCCTGTTACTTCAGAGGATCTTTCTTCTATAAGTAAACTTAATAATGACCAGAAAATTGCTTTTGAAAAGATTATTCGATCTGTTGAGCAGAGGGATGGTGGTGTATAAATTGTTGATGGGCCTGGCGGGCGGGGAAAACATACTTATATAAGTCCATTTTAGAAAATCTTCAGGTCGACGGACAAATTGCTATTGCAATATATATATCGGGAATTGCTGCTATAATAATGCCTGGAGGTCGTACAACCTACTCTAGATTTAAGATTTCAATTCCAATTACATCCAGTTCCACTTGCAAAATAAGCAAAGATGGCAATTTAGGAAGTTTGTTATGGCAGGCGAGCAACTAATATGGGATGAGGCTACAATGGCACATCGTTATGTGCTTGAGGCATTCAAGAAAACTTTAAGGGACATCACATGCAGTGAATTACCTTTTGGAGAGAAAATTTTTGTTATGGGTAGAGATTTCCGTCAGGTGTTACCTGTTGTTCCTCATGGTACAAGGGTACAAACTAACTACTGATGCATGTATTACAAGCTCACCACTTTGGGAGAAAGTGCACGTTTTACGTCTAAAGGAAAACATGCGAGCTAAAAATGATCCTCTTTTTGCAAATTAACTGATGGACATTGGCGATGGTATTCAGCCAATTATTTATGAGGAAGACATGATTAAACTGCCGAAAGATATTGCCATTCCGTGGGAGAATGAGCATTCATGTATGAAGCTTATAAATGAGATCTTTCCAAAATTAGATAGAAATGCTGGTAACATAGACTACATGATTAGGAGGCCAATAGTAACTCCTAAGAATGATACTGTGCATTTATTAAATGATGAAATAATTGATCGATTTCCAGGTGAAGAAGTCACATATTACTCTTTTGATTCAATGCAGAATGATTCTTGTAGGTTATACCAGCAAGAATACTTGAATTCTATCTGTCCCAGTGGTATACCTCCTCACAAATTGAAACTAAAGTTGGGAGCTCCCGTTATACTAACGAGAAATTTAAATCCTAAAAATGGCCTATGTAATGGAACAAGACTAATATGTAGAGGATTTGACATGCATGTAATTGATACAGAAATTGTAACTGGAAATTCCATTGGTGATCGACTTTTCCTGCCACGCATTCCGCTGTGCCCTTCTCAGGATGCAAGGTTGCCATTCGAAATGACTAGGAAACAATTTCTTGTCAAGCTAAGTTTCGCTCTTACGATAAATAAATCACAGGATTAAACCATTCCAAATGTTGGGGTATATTTGTCCAATCATGTTTTCTCCCACGACCAACTCTATGTTGCTTTATCAAGAGGAGTATCACAATCTACAACTAAAGTTTTAGTGAAAAAAGGAACAACAAAGGGTCTCTCTGGAACTTACACTAGAAATGTTGTCTATAACAACATTCTTGATTCTTGCAATGTATAGTTACAAGTGGTACGTTTTGCTATTGTCCACCTAACTATTACTTTTTAAACACACACACACAGATATATATATATATATATATATATATATATATATATATATATATATATATATATATATATATATATATATATATATATATATATATTATTTTGTATCTTGCTTAATTTATATGGTGCGTGAGTCTCATTGGTATACAATATAAAACTTAAAAAATCCATCCAATTTTAGAATCCCTCAAAATTTTCATGTGTACGTTGAGCAGAGTTTAACCCAACAAACAAGGTTAACGATGTGTACTCATTTGGTGTACAATTTAACAAGTTTTTTGTTGGCATTGATATGACTCAATTTGTTTGCATTTAACTCTGCTCTTTAATCCATCCAGTATGTTAATCCCTCAAAATTTTCATGTGTACGTTGAGCAGAGTTTAACCCAACAAACAAGGTTAACGATGTGTACTCATTTGGTGTACAATTTAACAAGTTTTTTGTTGGCATTGATATGACTCAATTTGTTTGCATTTAACTCTGCTCTTTAATCCATCCAGTATGTTTTGGAGGTGACAACAAATAAGCGAAGAAACTTTTCAGAACTTATCAACAATTGAAGATGTGTTTGAAAGATACTTTGTGTGATGCTTATGATGTGCTAGATGGCTGAGCAGCTGAGCGTAATTAAGCAACTATAATCTAAAAAAAAAAGTGTAGACAACTTAATCTCATAAGGTATGTGGATATTTTTGAACTGTGTAAACTTTGCAACATATCAAGTTTCGCTATCAGAGGAGCGCAATTAACAGAGCAGTACTTAATAAATTAAATTAAGTTGTTTGAGGGGTTTGGTTATGAAAATGATTATCCTTACTTGATAGATTGACTCGATTAGGCTTAAATTAAAGAGATGTAATAATGTGCGCGCATTGGTGATAAGTTTATTCTCAACAAAATATGTCATCTGTTTTATTCAATATAATTTACATGCAGACTAGAGCATGTAATTGTGGGCAATTACATATAATTCCCCTTATATTAAAAAATATAAATCTTACATATTATGAAAATGTCAATTATTGTGATATATGATCATCTTGGCCCAACCCCACTTAACCATTCTAAGAGGCAAAAAGATAATTTTGGGGTAGTAAAAAAAAATTTAAAATATAAAGTAGGTCTGTTGCATAGTGACAGTGGAATTGTACAGTTCTTAGGCACACCTTATTATTGTTTACGGGATTCAAATTTGGATATCTTCCGTACATCTCGAAATCTTATAGTTAGAAAATGGGAATTGTCTAATAGTGAAACGACATAGAGATATACAAAGATCCGTTATACAATAAAATGTTTTTTGTGTCAGATAAAATTGTTAATCAGATATTTCATCTACACTTGATAGGTAGACTAGATTAAACTTAAATTAAAGAGATGCAATAATGTATATTGGCAACACATTTATTCTAAAAATAGTATGTACTCTGTCTTATTCAAGGTAATAATTGACTAGGTTGTCTAGAATGGACATATAGATTAGATTATCTAAGCTTAAAATAGTATATGTTATGTTTTATTCAAGATAATAATTTACTAGGTTGTCTAGAATAGACATATAGACTAGATTATCTTATCTCAAAATAGTATGTACTATGTCTTATTCAAGATAATAATTAGCTAGGTTTTCTAGAATAGACATATATACTAGATAACCTAATCTCATTATAATATGGACTTTGTCTTATTCAAGGTTATAATTAACTAGGTAGTCTAGAATAGGCATATGCTAGATTATGTAGTAGCCATATTCATAGATGGATCATATAGGTATTGGGTCAAAAGATAGGCGCAATAATATACTATAGCCCATGAGATAAACCTAAAGAAAGAGAAAAAGAGTGAAGGAAAAGGGAGGCAGCTCAGAGGAGAGGGGAGAGGGGTGAGGAGGAAATAGTGAACTACGGCGGCTTGATCCCAAAATGGGTACGTAGGCAACCTAAAATATTGGTACAACCGATCAAGAATAGAGCTCTAAAGTTAGTAAGGTTAATGGTCGCGTATTTGGGTGCGACAAATGGCGCCGTTGCTGGGGAACGAACCTAGACTTCTTTCTCATTTTTTCTCTTTCTTCTCTGACTCCACTCTATTCATCTTTTTTCCTATAAATCAAACACAAAATTTTAATCCCAATTAAACAATTCCCAAACCCAAATCTATCAAACCTCTCTCCTCCCAAATCCTCCTCTTTTTCACTTCAAAATCAAACTAATTTAACTTATTTTATACGACAGGTGGTTGATAAAGATGAGACTAATTGTTGTTGTGCCTATACTGCTTATGACGACGGTGCTCTTGCTTAGTGCGTAATGTTTGTTTGATTGGTGCTACAGTATAGTATCGGTGGTGGAGGTTAATTGTTCGTCACTAGTGATGCTTATAGTGAATGCTCAGGTCAGTTTTGATGGTGGATATGAGTGGTGTGACTGATGGTAGTGCTGACTGAAGAAGCGTGGTGCTCTAGACTGGTTCTCTGTGAATTTGGGTGCAGTCCATTGTTATGGTGGTGGTCGACAGGTGATGTTGTCTGTCAGTGGTGGAGGAAGAAATGGTGTGTTGACTGTTGGTTTGGTGTATGTGGTAACTGATGGAGGTGGTGATATTTTTGTTGTCTGTAGATGATGGTGGCACTTAGAAGTGTGGTGGTACTGCCGTCTGTTGAAGTCATGTTGAGTGGTGTTAGTTGATATCCACACTTAACGGAAAGAGAATCCAAATCTTTATACTGCAAAGTATAGACTCAAGCCCTTACTCACGTATCTTCATGCGTTTAGATGGAGTAGGAATTCGAACCAACCTAAAGTCTAGAACAGTTTAAAACCTTGTTATGCTCCTTAGAAAACTAGTGAGTAAGTTTTTATTTTATGATTAGTTATACTAAAATTACTTAGCTATTTTTTTTTTAGATTTTTAAAGTTACAAAAACATGCACACTAAAACAAGGTAAAAATCGATGAATAGAAAGGTGTGGAAAGTTAATTCTCCTCATATGAAGAAACACCTATATTGTTTGACTCTAGTTTATTGTCTCTTAATCTTCTAGAATTCATAGACAAATCCTAATAAAGATTATATTTTTGATCCCTAACAATATAATTCATCTCTAATATCATATTGTTAGCATAAGGAACAAAAACAATGACTTATCTCTAAGTTATTACTTTAATTCCTAACTAGACTCTACGCCAACTACCATTTTGGGGTAGGATGTAAAGTCTAGTTTGTTTTTCCTAAACAACTTACTAGAAAATCTATACAAAAGTGGTTCCTCACATGAGTATCATTAACCCTCCACAAAGGGAGGATCTAGCTCATGATCATAGGATTACAATGATCGTGTGTTATGTATACTAATGAGAGAGAGGAAAAAGAAGAATAATAATAGAAGAACTAACTTGTCTTAAGAAATTCAGATTTTATTTAGAGAAACAAGAGTTGCTACCATTAAAACTATTACAAGCTTTCTTACCTCCAACTAAAACTAAAAACTAAATTACAAGACAAGGAAAATGAAAAATGAGTCAAGTGGAGTTAATGCTCCCAAATGTGACTAAGGACTTTTTCCCAAATTCAACCCACTTAACCTTTCTCTCCTATGTGAAATCACCTCCCCTCATTTATTACATTTATTACAAACCTATCTAAAAAACCAAATCATGCTAAAATTTCACTATTTTGAATAAACATCATTTAACCACATGCAAGGTGTCCATTTGTGCTAATAATTTGGCATTTTTGTCTTGACATACTCCATGATTGATGACTCATCTCTTCTTGTGGGCCCAGAAGGTGAGTCCATTTGCTGTGTCTATTGGTGGGCTAAAACGTCAATTTCTGTAATTTCTGGCCTGAGATAGAGCTAGTCGTGCTGATCATCTGGACAGCTTACTTGTCGAAATCGGAGTCCTGGTTCAAGAGATATGAGCTTCAGAAGTTTGATGCTTCTATGCATGTAATCCTGTTCTGACTTGATTATGTACTATTTGAGTCTTTGGGCTTTAGTCCGGATTTGTTGGGCTTCACATGGGCTTGATCGGAAAGTTTATGTATACTTCCTATTCCGTGCTTAAATGCTGGCTTTATCATTATTTTTACGTTAGTTGCTCCAACCTGCAAAAGCATGAAAATGCGATTATTTCATAATTATTAAGCACAAAATTAACCGAAATGTTATGTCTTTATGAGGTTTTATAGTACAGTTTTGGGTGTTTATCATTAGTACTCGTGTGTAGAAGTGTTAGAATGGTGAATTGTGCTTGCTTCTACATCTCCAGAGTGTGCGGTAAAAGTGATGTGTTGTGTATGCTTGAGGTGAAACAAGTGAGTGAGTAGAGAGTTGTCTTGGTGTTGCTAGTGGTCGATTGGTGAAGATGGAGGTGTCACTTCTATTCAGCAAGATAAGTCTCACTTTTCCCTTGAATATAAGTCACCATGAACTTTTCCTTAATGGGCTTCAATGAGGAACTTAATTCCGTGTTTATGGAACATGATATTTATTTTGATCACTCGTTAAACTGATTGCCACTGTTTGGGGAATTTGACTTGACAACTTGAGTTTTTGCAGAATATTCAAAGGTGTTTTTCTAGTCTATATGTCAACGGTAGACAACCTAGCTAATAATAAATTTTAATAAGACAAAGTATATATTTTTTAGATAATGAATTTGTTGTCAATATACATTATTGTATCTCTCTAATTTAAGTCTAATCTACTCTATCTATCAAGTGTAGATGATAAATCTGATTAACAATTTCGTTTGACACATAAAACAATATTTTAATGTGTCACGGACATTGCTATCTCTTTACGTCGTTTTAACTATTTTACAACTTTCATTTTGCTAACGATAAAATTTAGATATGTACTGAAGATATCTAAATTTAAGTCCCGTCAGTGATAATAATGTGCGTCTCAAAACTGTGCGACCCCACCATCACTATGCAACCTACTAACTTTATATTTTAAAATTTTTTTGCTCCCCTACAATGTTCTTATTGCCTCTTAGAATGGTTGAGCGGGGTTCTCCCTAAATGAATTTTGAATGTGAGGAAGAAGGTAAAATGAATATTTTAAATAGCAATGGTAGTTTGAGGAATAAGTTTTATGTAGTGAATTGAACATGTTTTTTTTTAAGTTAACGTATTTTTGAATGAACAAAGAATTTTAAAGAAAGAGTGAACACATTATATAAGTTAGTGTATTAACAACATTAGGTAATCTAGTCTATATGTCTATTCTAGACTACCTAGTTAATTATAACCTTGAATAATACAGAGTCCATACTATTTTGAGATTAGGTTATCTAGTCCATATGTCTATTCTAGAAAACCTAGTTAATTATTACCTTGAATAAGACAGAGCTATTTTGAGATAAGATAATCTAGTCTATATGTCTATTCTAGATAACCTAGTAAATTATTATCTTGAATAAAACAAAACATATATTATTTTAAGCTTAGGTAATCTATAGTCTATATGTCCATTCTAGACAACCTAGTCAATTATTACCTTGAATAAGACAGAGTACATACTATTTTTAGAATAAATGTGTCGTTAATATACATTATTGCATCTCTTTAATTTAAGTCTAATCTAGTCTACCTATCAAGCGTAGATGAAATATGTGATTAACAATTTTATCTGACACAAAAAATATTTTATTGTATAATCGATCTTTGTATCTCTCTATGTCGTTTTCACTATTAGACAATTCCCATTTTCTAACGATAAGATTTGGAGATGTACGAAAGATATCCAAATTTGAATCCTGTAAACAATAATAAGGTGCGCCTAAGAACTGTACAATTCCATTGTCACTATGCAACCAACCTATTTTATATTTTTAAAATTTTTTACTACCCCACGATTATCTTTTTGCCTCTTAGAATGGTTAAGTGGGGTTGGGCCAAGATGATCATATATCACAATAATTGACATTTTCATAATATGTAAGATTTACATTTTTTAATATAATTCTCATTTTCTAACGATAAGATTTGGAGATATACGGAAGATATCCAAATTTGAATCCCGTAAACAATAATAAGGTGCACCTAAGAACTGTACAATTCCACTGTCACTATGCAATCAACCTACTTTATATTTTTAAAATATTTTACTACTCCACAATTATCTTTTTGCCTCTTAGAATGGTTAAGTGGGGTTGGGCCAAGATGATCATATATCACAATAATTGATATTTTCATAATATATAAGATTTACATTTTTTAATATAAGGGGAAATATATGCAATTGCCCACAAGTACATGCTCTAGTCTCCATGTAAATTACCTTGAATAAGACATATGACATATTTTTTTGAGAATAAACGTATCACCAATGCGCGCACATTATTGCATCCCTTTAATTTAAGCCTAATCGAGTCTATCTATCAAGTATGGATAATCATTTTCACAACCAAACCCCTCAAACAACCTAATTTAATTTATTAAGTACTACTCGATCTGTTAATGAATGACGAGCCTCTGATAGCGAAACTTGATATGTTGCAAAGTTTACACAGTTCAAAAATATCCACATACCTTATGAGATTAAGTTGTCTACACTCTTCTTTTAGATTATAGTTGCTTAATTACGCTCAGCTGCTCAGCCATCTAGCACATCATATGCATCATACAAAGCATCCTTTAAGCACATCTTCAATTGTTGATAAGTTCTGAAAACCCTTTTCACTTATTTGTTGTCACCTCCAAAATAGATTGGATGGATTAAAGAGCAGAGTTAAACGCAAACGAATTGAGTCATATCAATGCTAAAAAAAAAACTTGTTAAATTGTACAACGAATGAGTACACATTGTTAACCTTGTTTGTTGGGTTAAACTCTGCCCAACATACACATGAAAAATTTGAGAGATTCTAAAATTGGATGGATTTTTTAAGTTTTATATTGTATACCAATGAGACTCACACACCATATAAATTAAGCAAGATACAAAATAATATATATATATATATATATATATATATATATATATATATATGTTTAAACTTTAAAGTAATAGTTAGGTGGAAAATAGCAAAATGTACCACTTGTAAGTATACATTGCAAGAATCGATCTAGAATGTCGTTGTAGACAACATTTTATGACCCGATTTTGTCCAGCTCTTGGTTGTCAATGCTTAGCCGATTTATCCCACACATAATGTTTAAGGATTTCATGATAAAGATATTGTTTAGCAGCAACATCAGTGCCATTCAGATTGAAAAATTATGCTAACATCGTGCGAGAGTTCCTATCATCAGCTAAAACATCCTCAATGAGTCGATTGCTTTCATAGGTTACCTCATGAAGATTTTTCATGTGGACTTGCAAAAAATATACTGATGGGTATATTTGACTACATGGAAATTCAAAACTTCTCCACAGGGCTTCTTGCGAGCAAATCCAATGGCCATCTACATACTGCTTTATTTCATATTGGTTGTCTTTATTTGTCGACGTCACTTCCATTGCCACTCGATCTAAACCCTTCTAGATATACTTGTACAAATACTTGACACTTTTAATGCTCAAGCATATTTTGACATTGATATGGCAGTTGTAATTTTTCAATAACCATGGATTATAAGGAACAACCCAATGATTATCGACACGGTAACACCGACCATGATTCTTAACAATAGCAAAAGCGTTGTTGTCCCGCCTCATATATGCAGCATAAGAATTGCTTCCTTGATTAGTTACCAGAGCGAATTGCTTTGGGAAATTTTTAGTACACTTTTGATCTCTCATGCAGACACATTTAGGATTAACATTACCGTGCGCATGGTCCATGGATCATGTGTTTAACAACAATCTCGTATAGTTCCGGTTCAATATTCAGATCTGGAATTTCTGCTCTGACAATCTTGTTGTAAGCATCTGCAGTTGTTAACTTGTCGTCATCATCAAGAATTAGAAGGATGTGTGCATGAGGCAACTTCTTTTTTGGAATTCTACTACATGAACATGTGCTACTATTTTCCCAAGAATTCCTTTAGTGAATAGATCATTCTTCAACTCTTTGAGTTTGGCACGGAAAATCCTTACTATCAAATTTGATATGTCATTTGGAACTTGGACTTCTAACAACTCATCTATGATCTCTAGCCATGATGGATTGAAAGTCATTGTGATAAACAAATCTGGTCTCCCATACTCTTGAACTAATGCCATAATATCATAATATCGACGATGAATGTCATGGGGACATCCCACGAAAGTTGCAGGCAAAATTGTTTTCTGTCCCACATTTCCTTAATTTTAAATAAAAAATGAATGTAAGGTTTTCCATATGACTCAATTTTAATAAGTTTGAAAACTCAATGCATACCTGAATGAAGTTCTCCGAACTTAAAGAGTCTTGCAATCCATGATAAAGTTCGGCCCTTATTTCTTGTTGGTGGTCACATATCCACCTAATTCTTAAAGTTGATATTTTAACATAGTTGTTGACTATGTATTGTCGTAAAAGACGACCACTACGGGGAAGAAGGAATGGATCATCTGGTCGAATCTGATAAGAGGATCAGATACTTGTGTCTTTTTAATTGGTGAAAAATATATATATATAACAAAATATTAGAAAATGGAAGTTAGAGGCTTACTTGTAGCAAGTAACAATAAAATTGTTGACATGTAAGTCGTGCTCTATTGGAACGAAATATATGTAAATTCCATCCTGGGCTGCCGTGAAGGAGTAGAAGATGGTATTGGATTTGATCATAATAGCCTGCCATGTCTGGAACATTTTTGAACTCACTAGAAATTCTTTGAGCTATGATATGATGTCTCTTTCATTAAGGTTACTTGGATATTCACCACCAACTAAAATCACAGCTACTTGAGAAGACGTAGGCATGCTATATTAATGAATTCCTATTGGGTTATCTTTATTAACCAGCCGATCATTTGGTGCTGTCAGTCATTGCGACACCTGACAAAATATTTGGACATATGGATTCTCTTTTAAAATGTTATGGATGATAGCCAATACCCGTCGGTCTAGCACTCCATTTTCAGCCATTCGATAATCAAGTTCATGATCTGTGTCATATATATATATATATATATACATTTGTAGGTCTGTGACATATATATACATTTGTAGAAATCTAGGTCTGTGACATGGATTTGGTAATAGGCCACCAATACGATGATAAACAGTACCCCGAGCTTTATATGTGTAAATTCCTTCCCTACTGTCAACGAGTTCATCATCAATGTCCACCCACATAGAAGTGAAGGAAAAACTATGGTTATACACACGTGAAGTAGACTAGTTTGGAGTATATCAAAGTTTGTTTTTGATGTGGTTCACCATAGATTATTTAGAGGTTGAATGTTGGGAGTTGAAGAAAGGAAGGTAGACTCTTAGTTTAGGACTTGTATTAGTTTACTAGCTATGAAGAACATTGAAAGGAAAGTTTAAGTTGCAAATGATTGAATAACACAAACATTGAAAGAAAATATTGAAATGAAAGATTGAAACAAATAACAACAAAAAGAAGATTGATGGATTGAAAGATAAAAGCAAAAAACAAGATTGAAATGAAGAACAATAAAGTAAATGACTTGAATGAAAAAAACAAGACTAGAAAATAAATCCTACATGACACTAGAATAAGTCTAGGTGCATTCTCTCTCCCTAACTTTTAGTTCTTATACCCCTATTTTATGTAAATGACTAATTTGCCCTTCTCCATTACATTTGAGACACCTCATCATTTACTTTATGCTTTTGCTTTTTCCTTTTCTTCTTAATCTAGATAGGTTTTAGAGAAATCCATCTTTTGAGTTGAGGACATCTATCTCTGGTCTTGTGAGTTAAGGACTTTGACTTCCAGCTTTTTGGTTATGAGTCTTTGACCCTTTGACTTTGACCTTGACTTTGACTTTGACTTTTTCATAGCAGCTTCAGGTCTTCATAATAAGCGTAATTAAGGCTCCTTTTGGTACTAAAACGCAACTTTTATGATAAGTAGTCTGAATTTTTCTATAACCTGAAAAAGACAATAAAAGCTATGAGTTGTCTTTTCATTAAGCGTAAAAATGGTTGTAATATAGTAATGTAAGGGTAATAAAAAGCACATTTGGGAGTTAATCAGTACGTATGTTTTTCCTAAAATCAACACCAACTATTGATTGAGATGTATATAAATTAATCAAATCAGTCGGTGCTACCATAGGAGATAAACTAATCGTCCTATTTGAAAAACATAAACCGGGTGGTTCACGATGGAATAATTTTGCTTGACATCTAGAACAATTCCTAGGCCGTGGTAAATGATGTGTTTGAACATTTAAAGAGTCATCATAGCCTCGAGCACAGTTATGATTACGTCTTCTTCTAGTCACAAAGCCTCTTTGTCGGCTATTCTGATCGCCACCTAAGGCAACATACTTTGGATAGTTAATATACGTATTACATAAACCTAGTCACTAAATGCACTGAAATGCATAAGATGGATATTTTTAATTCAAGGAGTAAATCTAACCTTGCACAGAAATAATTTCTTCTCTTAATATATTCGTTGTTTCCTCCAATTCCATCAGCGTGTACTACAATATCAGTCTTTTGAAATGGATCAGTAGCACCCATGTTGACATCTTCATGGTCAGCATTTGTGTCTATAAATTAAATAAAAGTTGTACACGATAAGCAAAGGAAAAATGATTTATTAATTATCAACGCAAGTATAAGTTTAGATGTATAACCTTCGAAAGGCTCGTTTTCACTATCACTATTATTATGAATGATATCCCATTTAAACTTACGGTATTGATATCATATTCGTCAAGAATTTCATCAGCATGGATTCTTAGAACTTAACAAAGTTCAATTTTATTTTGTCAATATTATGATATCCATGGAATCAATGTTTTATCAAGACATAATTGAGTACAAATCTCAGCAGAGTAATAAGTAGAAGGGAGTTTAACATTACTGTCATTGCTTGCACTTTCTGATGCAGTTGGCATTGCATCAATAAATTCTGATTCTTTGTTTCCGGAGTTTCGAGCATAATGTCTTATATGAGTTAAACGTCTTCGTTGCGTAGCACGATCTTCACAAAGTAATTGGCTTGAAATATTTCTAGCTTGATGTGACACTTGAGTTAGCCTCTAGAGGGATCGAATTGTTGGAGTGTAATGATTCATTACAATCATTGCTTGCACTTTCTGATGCAGTTGATGTTGCATCAATAAATTCCGATTCTTCGTTTCCCAAGTTGTGAGCATTATGCCTTATATGAGTCAAATGTCTTCGTTGCGTATCACGATCTTCACAAAGCAATTGGTTTGAAATATTTCTAGCTTGGTGTGGTACTTGAGTAATCCTCTGAGGCATCAAATTGTTGGAGTGCAATGATTCATTAGTGGGAATCAATTAAGGAGTTTGCCATGCCATACGCATGCGCTCTCTTTGAGCAGTAATTTCTTCATTTCTTTGGCGTCAGATTTGTTGGTAATAATTTCTTTGTAAACGCTCTCTTCTTTAGGCTACTTGTATTGAACTCATATTGGTTCGCCTCTCTCTTTCCCTAATTCGCCGATTTTGTTGTTGTTGTTGCTGAGCATTATTATCACTCGCGGGTCCAAAATTCGGATAGCTTTCGTGCATCTCCGCCATATGTTAACGCTAAAAAATGGGAAATAGAAAGTGGATTGATTCAAACTTGGGTTGTAGTTAATTTTCTAATTTTTAAAATTGCAATATAAAAAAAAATGCTTTAATACCTGAATTTGCATTGGAAAGCAACGACAAAGATTTGTCATCCAAGTCTGCGACTTTAGTTGCTTCTTGCTAAATACAACCCCGTTCTGATTATCCAAAAGACAGGGTATGATACTAACTTCGCCAAAAATAACCCTACACTTAAAGGACATCAACAACACCATTAAATGCCACATCAAATCAAATTCCCCACTTGTTAAAGTAAAATAGGAATATCCGGCCTCCTAATAAAAAAGAGTATAATTGGTTAATGTGTCATGACCCATGTGATTGAAAAAGAAATTCAGCCTATAACAACATGGAGAGTCATTATTCTAAACACATAACCTTCATCTATTCATCAATTATGCGTGCATTTTGTGTCTTATGCAGTAATACAATTTCATAACTTAACATATTTAGTGTGCTACATAGTCAACCAAGCAAAGTTTTTAATCAATATAGTGGACAAACTATTAACGAAGCCTCCTTGTAAGTTATTGACTCAAATACTGTAACTTGGAAGTCAAAAATAAAATTTAATCTTCAAATATGATCCAAGCTTCAAAGCAGTGGAGGGAGATATGCTAGTGTATTATGTTTTCAGTAGCAAGCTACAACTTATCAACAATCTAACTCTAACTCTGATTCAGGTCAAACTAACACTGCGACCATATAACATGTTATATAGTCCATTATAACATACTAAACATTTTATTTCAACTAATGAATGCACGATGATCATATCCAACTATGTTGTATTTTGTGGAATATACCATAACGTGTTTCATGGAACCTTTGTATTACCCCATACCAACAATCCCTATGTTCAATTCCGTCAAAGGAACCTCAAGTTTCCTTTCAAACACAATAGTCAATAGTGATTTAAAAACTCAAAAAAGAGATTTCAAAACAACAAATGCAAGGGATTGAACCTACTAATTTTTCATTTTGGTTTGCCTCTCTAAGTAGGTTTTGAAGTTTATGAATGAAACTTGGAGAGTTCATATCGTCCTCAAGCTGTATCGAAATGGAGGAAGCAAGGGAAGAAAATATAGGCCGAATTGAGTTCATTAAAATTTAAGTGGCAATAGAGGAAAAAAAAGTTTAAAAACAAATTAGTAGATACCTCGAGTGTTTGATGATGATAAATAGATATTGTTTTTCATCAATCCCATTATTTTTTTCTTCATAAAGCAGCTTGACACCTCTCCTACAAAACTCTTGCGATATCTGCTCAGCTGAACCGATCCTGACTCAACCATTTGAAGAGGCAAAAAGATAATGGTAGGGATATCTAAAAAAATTAAAAATGTAAAGTAGGTATGTTGTTCAATGATGGTGGGGTTGAACACATTATTATCACTCACGGGACTCAAATTTGGCAACCTAATGGGAAATATGTTGGCTTTATATGTCTAGCAAGTGCCGAATCATGTGATGAGAAAATATTGTTGTCAGAACAACTCCCCCACAAAGCATTTGTCATACATGTTCGTCTTAACGAGACCCCACTCGATCCACCATTCTAAGAAGCTAGAAGATAATTGTGGGGGCAGAAAAAATAATATAAAAATATAAAGTAGGTAAGTCGCATAATTATGGTCTGGCAACATAGGATGGAGGTGCAAAAACGAAAATGTGCGTACATTTTATAACATCTTTGAATTGACATAAAAGACCTTTGTGTATGCATTTTACTCTTTTTAAAGTAAAGGCTATAAATGGAAAGAAAAAGTCAAATGACTAAGTTGTCCATTTGTTTGGACAATGACTTATTTTTTTCCCAATGCTTGATAAGGGCATTAAGCGGTACTGAAAAGGCTGATTGATTTTAAGATGCCAGGTTATTTATGGAAGTAGTGATTATGGAAACTAACTTTAGGGGTCTAGCCCTAAATAAATGTATGTAAATAGTTTAATGTACGAACGTTTTTATTTCAATAAATATATTTGATCATGTCATTATAATTTGTAGTAAATATATTTTGTTATTGAAATTTTTTCTTATATCATTGTAGTAGATATAAACATTTGTCTAACTAACTCTATCTAGCTTTTGTAAAACCCCTATTTACAATTTACATATAAAATGCATTCATGGGACACGTGTAAAAAATAATTAGAGCTCTCAGGGAATCCAAATCGTTTGTCCCTACAAAACCTCACCTCATTCTTCAATGTAATTCAACTTTCTACTAAGTTATAGTCTACCACATCTCCAAAAAAAATGTTATTAAATTCATAATCCTAAAAACACGGTCTTCTTAAGTTTTTAAAACTGAACTATGATCACATTCTCTTCAATAAGTTTTCTTTTTTAATCCACGTGCAGAGCACGTGCACTTATGCTAGTTTATGTAATCCAAACCAATATGCATAGTTTGCATAATTGCAACTTGACGGGGAGTGTTGAAGTATATATTGTCCCACGTTTCTATATAATTGTGGACTGTTGGTATAGGTGGGAGCCTATCATATATGCCTCATCTATAGGTGCACACTGGCCTATCAGTTTGGAATGCCAAACTTAACCATATCTAGTATTTCTTATTCTCATGTATTATGGTAACTTAACACCCAAGGTAAGTTAAATATATATATATGAAACTCTTGATAGAGTATGAGCATACTCTCTAACCCTATTTTCCAGCCTCCATTTTTCTCCTTCTTGGTTTTCGTCATTATAATAATGTCACGACTAGGGGTGTAACTCGGGCGGGGTTGGGTTGAGTTGAGACATAACCCTAACCCAACCCATCATTCAATTACTTCAACCCAAGCCTACTCGAGTCTACGTTGGGTTTTAGATTACCAACCCAAACCCGAGCCCATGTGAAAATACATCAACCCAAGCCCTACTCAGGTTAGTCGGGTTGGTTGGGCTTTTTTCTTGTGCGAAGAATTGAACGATACACTTTTTCTTTTGTTATCCGATCATTAATATATTGTGACAAATAATTTCTTACTTCTTACTCTACGTAGTAGATAAAAAAAAAATGAAGAATTATCATACCTCATCGTGTTGTAAACCTAATTGATTAGTTTCACCACCGTTTTGAATTTGAAAAATGCAAAAAATTTAATTGAACAAAATCTTATAGATTGGAATCGATAACATATATAATGCTTACTAAATTTGGCTATATTGTTCTCTAAATAAAAAATATTCATGTACTGTATGCATGAAGTCCCATTTATTAACATAGGAAAACCTTTGAAGGAAACAATATAAATGTGGAGATATGAGATTTATCCATGATTTTGATTGGGCTCGGGTTCTTTGGGTTTTTTAACGCCCCAACCTAAGCCTGACCCAATGAAATTTTATTGTAACCAAGCTTGTCAAAATTTGGGTTTTAGCCCGTCGGGCTTAGGTTTGCCCGACCCAAGTTGCACCCCTAGTCACAACTTTCATATCATCACCACTAACATGGTATCAGAGCATCAAGTTCAAATATGAGTTTAATGGTATGTTAGGAGAGTTTTCTACAAAATCAATACACGAAGAAAAAACAAGATCAATTTTTCAGTTTTTAGTTTTCAGTATTCAAGTTTTAATTTTTCTAACAAGAAGAAACGAGTAACAAGTTGTATTAAAGCTAGATTGTTGCTGCATACGAGTTTAAAAACCCAAACAAGAAGGTAATCTAAGGAGACCGACAAAGTTTGAAGTTCTCCCGTCTCGATTCATAGGCGCGCGCCTAAAGTATGAAGGTGGACTTGAGCTTTTATAGTTAGGAGCCTAGAGTGATGAGTTTGGTTTTAATTTGTCCGGTATGTGGATCTATTTAGTATTCTCTGAGTATTAGTTTTGGTTTCATCTTTGCGGGAACGAGTTTGAAGTTTTTTTTTTTTTTTAGGTATACTGCAAAGAGGATCATGTATTCTTTGTCTTTGGATTTCTCTTCAAGTATGTAGTAGTTTTGGTACCCATATAGTATTGCTTGTTGAGTAGTTTCGAGTATTACAGTTTGATGTTGGCATTGTTATGGATGTTTGAGTTTCTAGTTTCCGCAGTTGGTAGTGGTGAACAAAGCATTTGTATAACACCCCGTGTTTTTATTCTTTTATTTTCCTAATAATAATAATAATATATAATAGATAAAATAAAATAGGATAAGTGTAAGTGGAAATAGGAGACGTGGGTTTATAGGATAAACCTTCTTCCCTATTTCGGGGGTTTTGTTTTTAACAGAAAGGAAACATAATAGGGTTGGTAAAAAAAACACAGCGAAGGTTTTAGAAAAAAAAAAAATTGAGTTTTACTGAAAGAAGAAAAGGTTTTGAACGAGGAAGATCGTCCTTTCGTGCAACAATCGACTTCGGTCTTTCGGGATTTTTCCCGCTTTCGGAAAGCTGTTCGGTTTATAAACAGTGAGTAGTCTGAAGATGTTTAATTTGTTTAATTATTTGTTTATGCTAATCATATCAGTAATACTGTTTTCCATATTTGAGATATTGTAAACTCTGTTAATAATGGTGGGGCTGTTAGATACAAAACTTTGAAATATTACGAAGAAATAAACTATGGCCTAATTTTAGCATTGATCCGAAACCGTGGAAACAGTTGTTCATGGCGTCGCCTGTCCTATTGTTGTGAGTTGAACTCGTATTGCTATGGTGAAGATGGGTTTATGCTTGGTTGTTGTTGAGAAGTGTTGGGTAGGTGTTTGGACGTTTGGATGAGGGCTGTTGGGAGCTTGAGATGAGTGTTAATGGCAGCGGGATCGCCCTGACTATGAGGAGAAATATAGATTTGAATCTGGATGTTGTGTATTTTGTTTTGTAGTTGTTGGGTTGATGTTGGTTGTAGCGGAAGGGTTGAATGTTAAATTGGGTGGAGCTATTAAAGCTTGAAGCTTTGAACAAGCTTTAATGGAGGGCGAATCCAGATCTAGTTTGGATGAGGATAATTGATCTAATGATTTGAAGTTTTTGCTTTCATTAAATGTTGTTGGTTTTTGATGGGGAGTATTTTTGGTTAGGTTTGGAGGATGGTGGTGGTCGGAAACTGAACTGGTGTGGTGGAGGGGATGACTACGATTTGGATCCAGTGTTCCCCATCTCACCAGTGCAAATTCTAATTAGATTGGGCCTTGGGCCGAAATCTGTTTGGTTTGGGCCGGTTTCAGTTTTGGGCTTTAGGCCAAGTTTTAGTTTTGAGTGGGTTGGTTTTATAAATCCAAGTGGGTCAGGTTATAATTTATGAACAGTAAATTTTGCTTGGGCTTGGGCCGAAATAGGCTAGTGGGCTTGAGTGTTTTTTTTTTTATATTCACTCATGGGCTTAATTAGATTGGGCTTGGGAAAGGCCAAGGGTTTTGGGCCTTAATCTTTGGGACTTTGGAGGGATTGACTTTAGGACTGGTTGACTGTTGTTGACCCTTGGCAGGTCGACTTTGACTTTGACCAGAGTTGACTTTGACTAGAGTTGACTTTTAATAAGGGTTGACTTTGACCAGTTGACCCACTTTGACTTTTTAACTCGGATTATGATTTGGGTTATTAAGATAGGTCTAGGGCTATTAGCATGCTTGGCTTTAGGCTAAGACCTTTATATATACATGTGTATGTGTATTAACTACTATGTGATGTTTCAGTTTTTATGATATGCAACGTTATGACACTTAGACATCGGTAAATTAATAATGCGTAACCAAAAATACATGAATCAAGATACTCCTACGTTCTCTGAAATAATATATGCAATAAGGTTCAATAATGCGTAAACCAATTTACCACCTCTTTTAGAACTCTCTACGCCTCAAGTTTTGGAATTGAGTTTTATGACTGCTGATGTCATATATTAGGTGGGCATTTATTGAATGTGCCATAAATGGCCCGTTAGCGTTATACAGGGGTACGGTATTCATTGAATGTGCCATGAATGACCCGGGTATTCATTGAATGTGCCATGAATGACCAGATTGTTTGGACTGCCCTAGAGAGGAACTAAGGTATCCGCCTTGCGGGTTAGTGGTATTAATTTGATTATGCGAGTGTTTGGGTTTTCTTTTGAATAACTATAGGATATCTACATATGTTATATAGAAGTTCTAACTTTCTTTTGCAGGAGGGTAGGACTTAATAACATTTTGTGTAGGGACGTGGTCCTACCCTTATACAACAGTGGATATCCGTAAGTTTTAATTTAATGACTTAGTTATTAAAACAAGTTATTATAATGAGTTAATAAAATAGAAGTCTTGCTTGGGAAGAAACTATGCCGGTTGAAATGACGGAACTACCTATCTTCCAAGCTGAGAATGATTAAGTTAGGATATATTTAAAGTGATAGTTTGATAAGTAAAGACTGGAAATGGTTATATGTGGTTAGTCTACTCATACCAGCAAATTTCATTTTGCTGACCCATGTTTGCTTTGTTTTGGCAACGTGGGTGTGTTCTTGGGAACATAGGTGGAAGGCAGTGGAACCGCGGCGTGTGATTTGGATTCTTGCCTGGAGCAGTCCGGGAGGTTATTTTATTAGATCTGATCTTTTGGAAGTATGTAATAACGTAGTTTTCTTTTCATATGACATGAAAATACGATGTTGACGACCTGTTATTCTTAGAGTGGTTTGATGTTTTATTGGGACAGAAGATAGACTTTTTTATAAAGTAATAAAGAGAATTTTGGAGATTATTTTTGTTGTTAAGATTCTTTTATGATGTGGGTTTTCGGTTTTGGCATGTGTAGTATCCACCCCGTCATAGCCTGGGTTTTTAGACAATTGAATATAGTGATGTTTGAGATATTTATATTTCAAATATTCATTTTTTAATTGTTTAGAAATTCGGGCTGTGACAAATTGTCTTCTGTTTTTCGCGCCCAAGTGTTTGTTAAAATGTCCAATTGTGTTTTGTGATAATTTTCCACTTACTCTGAGTATTTCTTGCTTTGCTTCATTGTGAGGGTACATATGCCTTTCGGTGTTTGTTAATTTTTATAAGTTATGAGAATATGGCTATTGAGGAATGCAATGGGGGGCACATTGAGTAGTATTTGATGCAAGTGGAACTCCATGTGATGTATCGTTAACTCTTCAATATTCTCATGAGTTTATATCGCATCCTTCCAAGGGTGTTTTATAGTATTGCAGATATTAGTCAAGTTGGAATATACAAAAGACTTAGTATGTTCCAACTTGAGGGGGAGAATATGGAGACGTATGTGGAAGAGTACGAGATCTATATTCATATGAGAAAATGGTATCCCCACTATTCACAGTATTCAATATTCTATTCAAGTAGCAGTCATGCCTAAACTGCACCCGTTGGTGTTCAGGTAGCAATCATGCCTAAACTGCACTCGCTGGTATTTATGTAGCAATTAATCTTTAATTGCATGTATTCAATATTCAGGAGTATCCAGAATAGTATTTTGTTGACTACAACAGTGATATTGATAGAAGCAGTCAAGAAGTGCACATCAAATCTGTCACACCCCGAATTTCGACAAAATCAGAAAAACAATATTTGTTCCCGACTCTTACTTCGTTTTTCGAGGTGTTACGCACTTTCAACTTCCAAAAACCCATCATCTATTTAATTATTCCAATAACTTGAAACCAATAAATTTTTTGAAATAAACAAAAGTCCTCTGCATTCCAAAAATTCTCAAATATGATTAAGTTACAAACTTCCCCTTAAACATCATTTCAATTATAATTATAACTGAAAATACAAAAGCATTGTCTCAATTGAAAATCTATTGCACCTCAAAGGAAAAACAAAACATATTCTATAATGAGATGCTAACGCAAACCACAAGTAGCAATCAACCTTCTTTAACACTAATCCTGTCAAGACTTATCGACTATGTTCATTTTATGAACACACCCGATAAGCAAAACATGCAAATCGGGTCAGCATTATGAACAATGCTGGTATGAGTAACTCTAAAATACAAATCATATTTATACATATATATACACAATCAATAAAACAGTTAGTTCTTCCATCGAGGTGTCTTAACTTCTAACTAATATTACAACATCAATACGTACAATAATTTAAGGCAAGTAGTTTCTCCACTGAGGCGCCTTAGCTTCCCAATTCAATAATAATAAACCATTTAGTTCCTCCATTGAGGCATCTTAGCTTCAAACTGTACTAGATCAACTGCATCTAATAATAAAATAACAAAACTAAAATTTACTCTATACTTATACTGGTGTAGGCCTGATCACAGAGTGGGTCACACCTGTATAAATAATCAATTCAACCCACCCTTCTGCAAAACCATTGTGAATACAAAATAAATTACAATAAAACAAACATATCATATACATAATTCCAATCATCTCATTAAACCAACAAGAACAACCTCAAAGACTAATTTCACAACCACAATCAATCATTTATTATAGATTTAACGTACACTTTGATATATTATCACAATTATTGTTTTAGAGTTTCTTCAAGTGTCTCTAGAATCACGTCGTCTCTATGTTTTACCTAGTTTCCTGTCTACCATAATTGTTCCCCTCAATCGAGCCGAACATGCACATCTGCATGCCTCTCTCACATAATGGAATCACTCCATGCATAGTTACCCTAAGCGGGATGTCATATACCAGGTAACCCCCACACGAACGCCAAAACTATGTGAGCAAGCCTTTATTAGGCATAAAATATCGCGCGTCTCGTTCTGAATTAGCGATGATATAATCGAAGCCATCATTTGGCTATAAGGGCTCCAAGTTCCCTTAAATTCACATTCTCTTAAAAAAAACATCTTTTATATTTATCACAAGAGTTGTGGTAGCTAGGAGCTAGGATTTTCGTTACATAATTTATTCAAATATCATACATTCGTATCTCATAACCATTTCACTCTATCACGTGCCAAATAAATTATTACACTATACTACAAGATTTAGAATTATTACAATACATCTCATGACCAGAAGAATCCTTTAACTCGTCAATGTAAAGTCCAACAAAACATTTCCATTTAAACATATCTCAAGTTTATCCAAAGACATTGTCATACTATTTCATAGCAACTCAATCATAAATATAACGCTAACTTTATTTACGTAATCATTCCTCAAAAATGTTGCATAGAGGACACACCTTAAAATCACAATCATATGATATCATCTATTATAATAAAACAAAATGGCAAGACAAAGGGTGGGCGGGATTTCGTAGGGATCTGTGTTTGATGAGAGCAGATGTGAGATGGGGATCACTTTATATGTTAGCTTGAATTCCTCAATTAATTTCCCATGAGTTACTCTTCATGTAATTAAAACACTAATTATGCCTAATTACTTTAGTCATGAATTCATTAATAAAAATAACCAGAACTTTCCAAAAAAAAAAATGAATGCCAATTAATTTATTTAATTTCTCTCCTAAAAGTGTTAAAAAGGTGGGCTTCGGGCATGGGCTTTAGTGTAAAGTAAATGATAAATGGCGTAACATTAGGCCTCCTTAAACATTTGTCGTAACCTTCGCTTCTTCAACTTTAATGCCATTAACGCCTACCCCTTTCCCATTCGTTACTCCCTCATTCTCTCCTATATGAAGTTTCACGTTTCCAATTAAAAAGTTTTAATAAAAGAGTCTCCTTTATTTATTAATGAAAACGTCTCTCTCTCTCTCTCTCTCATTAGTTGTATTTCACTTGGTGGAACCATGCAGAATTTTTTTTCACAAGGTACGAACTAACATGCCTCCTCTGGCCATACCTATATTTTTGTAAGGAATAATATGCAAATGCCCGCTATTTTGCTTCTTTATCTTCTAGATATGAAAATTAGTTTGTTTGCTTAGACGTATTTTCTTGGTGTTTGTTCAAGATTTCTGGCAAATTGCGTTGGCCACTTCAATCAGGCATATTTTTTCCGTTTCAAATCCAACAAATCTCAGGTAACTTTCTCAAGGAAATGAAGCTTTGCTATGTTTCTTACTGTTTTTCTTCATGTTGTTAGTCAACACTATATACATTTCTTTTGTTTATTTTAAGCAGTACAGACAGTCTATTGTTTATTAGCTTCCATCAAGAATTTTAACAAATTGAGAAGTGTAAAGAATATCCTGAAGCCTACTTATCACTCAAGTTGTACTGTAGACCATCCATCACAAGCGCCATCAAGAAAGTGAGTCATGTATACCCGCTTTACAAATATTATGGTTGTGAATATTTCAAAAGTGATCGATTGGCTATGTTGCTTTTTACACCTAATTAGGCATAAAGTGATGAAGGTGAAGATGTTTTGTGTGTTACCTTGGATATTTCAAAAGCATTAACCTCTATGTATCTAAAGCAGTTGATTGGGGAGTCCTGAACTTAATTCCCTGAATGTTCTCTCATCAACGATTTATTTTTTAAATATTGAAATATTCTAGACCCTAACTGTTTTTCAATTTTTTAAAAGATTTTGTTCTTGAGGATTTTTCAGTTTATATTTCCCTGCATGACTTGGAACTCAATATTGCATGAGTTCGTGCAATTTTCCAAATGCAACTCCAATACAAAAACATTTGCACGTGATAATATGTGACATGCACAAGGTGTGAACTTATAAAAGATTTGCTAGCAATGTCCTTTGCTAACAGTGGGAAGCGTGGTTTCGAAATGAGGCATGGATGGATGTAAGATCTTAGTGGTTAAGAGAGGAATTTGAAACTTCTACGACCAGACTTATGGATCGACATCCCAATTTTTTTTCCCCTTTGCAAAAGCGTCACTTAAAATTGATTTGTTTATATTATTGAATTGCAAACTCTCATCTCCTAATAATTATCTTGGTCATTGTTTCAGGTTTGATGAATTTGTGGCGGTTTCGCATCTTTAGCTAAAATGACTATGTGAACAAAGGGTTGAACTAGATGGTCTTTGTGGTCTGTTTTGGAGTACCATTGATCTATTTTCAAAACATTAGAACCTAGGAGTGATAGGACCATGTGATTTTTGATATTTTAGTTTTGCTAATTTATATTTGATAGGCTTTATTTCGACCATCAGAACAACTAAATTAATAATTAATTTGACTTGAGGGGAGTACTCTTTATATGGATGAAAAAGTCATACTCGAAGTTATGGAAATCCAAAAAGAGTATATCGATATGGTTGTATTCCTCCAAAGTTGGACTAAACTAATGAATTGAATGCAGTCTGAAATGCATATAGATATTGATCGATAAAGTGATTAGATCATATAATTTGCATTCTTCATGGCTTATGATTGTCTAGGATATTTAGGGTATTAAGATTCAAATTTTGATTCGTGGGCAGCTTTGTGTTTTGATCACTACTCCCTCACCTATTGGTTTCAACCAGCAAGCTTGCGCCTCCTTAATGATGCCCTTCCACTACTTCTTGATTGTACATGTTATAGACGTGTATCAAAACAGTTGCTCCAAACCGTTATGTGCTTAATGGCAATTCCCAGCACATGCATGATGGAACTTGGTTGGTACACTCGCCAATTCTTTTATAAGTTATATTTTGTATTCTTTTTATTCTAATTGGGTGTTCTGCTGTAAAGGGATTTTCTCAATTCTATTATTATTTGTCTTGAGTTATCTGCTTAGGTATTTCTAAATGATTGAGTTCTATGAGATCGAATCTACATTCATTTTGACCATGAAAACAGTTGCAAATAACAATTAAATCAATGACTTGATACAAACTCTTGCATCTTTGTAAATTTGTTATGTTATGAATTATAATGAAGGTGAGCGAGCGGGAGACATCAATTAGATATGTATTGCTCTAGATAATGCAACCATGTGTAGAACTGTGACCATGTAGATATGGTGAATGGAGGGCGTGGGTTTTCTATTCCACAGAATTCATTGCAGAGTCCTTAACAAGAAGAACTTCGCCAAATTTTTGATGATTCAATACCAAAATTTACTATTTTCAGTAGTTCCTGAGCGAGCAAAGCCACTGTCTGTTTATTTTCAGTAGTTCCAAAACGAGCAAAGCCAATGTTTGTATACTATGAGTATGCTCAGCTTAACCAAGTTTTGTCTTTTGATCTTGGCACTTTAACTTGCAGGTTAAGCACAAGATCAATTATGGGTTTTGGGGAATCGAGGGTTCAAATGCGAAATCAATTCCTTAGATATGATCTATCTCATTTAAGGTTGGTAAACTTTCATATTAAAACAATTTCTTCCATTCAATATATCCATTTTGCCTTTTGTGGCGCTCCCTTTAATGTTTTCCCCATTTTTTACTCATGGAGAGTGTCAATGTTGAGCATTATTACAAATATGCAAAATGCATTGGATGACATTCAAAGTAGCTTCGAGGTATAACCAAAGTAGGAAAATTTAAAAACTGTAGTTTATTTATTTCTTCTTCTACATTATTTTCCAACCTCGAAAATTGAAAAGCCAATAAAAAATTTAATTTAATTTTTTGGAAGTGGTTCTTTCATAAGTTTCATTCAAAGTTAGGGCTATTTATATAATATTTTTTTGGTGTGTAGTAACATTTGGATTATTTTTTCATTATTTTTTAGGACACATCGCGTAATTAGGATTAGTGTTTCATAGTTTACTTTTGATAATGAGTGTTGGTCTCACTTTGCATAGTGTATGATTTCGAAGACCAAATATGTTATATATGTAATTGTAAAAGTTATGTTGGCAAGATCCCAACCAATGAGCGAGTTAGAAGCTTTGTTGATGCTGAAATTGCCATTGCCACTATACGTACCTATAGGGGTAGACTGCAACCCTATTGAGCTATACACCTTACCGTAGGTTACCTCCAAGGTTTAGAATACACACTGAGGCCTAAGAGTTATATTAGTTTAGCGCCTTGAGGCTTATATATTTGTATATATTTTCTTACTTTTTATTTAATATTTTTTTTTGTTACTAATTAACCACATATAACTTTTTAAAAAGATTAAAAGCTCCTTATAATGTCATGTTTTGTGCATCAAAACACCTCATTCTCTTAGAAACCAAAATATTCCATCAACAATCCCATTTTTTTCTTTAAGCCTCAAGCACCTTTGAGGTTCGACTCAAGTTTCACAGAGGCAGTTGGCCTTGAGGCTTTCATGCGCTCCTAATGAAATGTTTTGAACATAGGCCTTTGGATATGTATATGGTATTGCTTATTGTATATTCAAGGTACATACCCAACACACCAAAAACCTTATCTTCTTTTACTGATTTTGCGCTATTTTGAGTATTGTTAGTATTGTTAATATATTAATTAATTCTATCTTTAACATTTTTCTTATAGAGATGCAGTATAATAGTGTTATGATATATAGATATCCAGCAGGCCATGTGTCTATTACACCAAAGATTTGATTCCCTCCCTCTCACTTTAGTTTAAATATGTATTTTTCTTTCTTCAAACAAATTGCCCTTGCTCTATTTTGTTGTCTTTCTTTCCTTCGAAAGCTACGGGTAGGACATCTCGGTTGAATTCTTCGATAAGTATTATATTCATTTTAGGATTTGGTATTTGGTTGGAGACGAGTATGCTAGGTGTGACGACACCATATGGCACATGCTAACTTTTTCATTTTGAATGTCAACTGAGGTATGCCTTATAATTAATGCACATTTCCTATCAAAAAGATGTTGGCTAAGTGATGGCATAGCATCTTAGGATTTGGATTGTCATCTATATCTATTTAGGATTCTATTTCAAAATTGTCAATTGGAAGCCCATATCAAGTCTATAATTGAGTATCCAGCTATCACATTAGATAGTGCCATTACTTGATCTTCCACGAAAGGATGTGCATGCCTGATTCAGTGAAAGCATATGTATAAGGGGTGTCAATGTAGCCTAATATATTTTAAAGTTTTATTGTCCTTACATTTTCAGAGAAAGGAAAATAGAAATACAGTTTCACTCAAGTACTTATGATGCAAATTAAAGATTTTTATTTTTAATATGTCCATAATGTACTGAGGTATTATTGGTTTTTGTGGTTTAAATTCATTTTTCAAATCGATATATAGTCGGAGAAATGAAACCGAAAAATACATTAGGCAGTGTAGTTGTAGTTACGACCAAGAAATATGTCTAGGATATGGAGCTAATATTCATATCTCAAATTAGCCAAAATAGACATTACCGTTACAAAAGGAAATGGAGGAGGCAATGGTGGAATCTTAATCTCACAAGTTGATGCCCAACTCATTATGGTGTATTTTTCGTGATGAATGTTAGGAACAAATTTTTGATTCCCATGGAAGAACAATACTTCATTTCCTATGCAGAAGTATGAAGGAGCTGGTATTTGTATACATTTAAATGTGCACAACACTTCTGATATGATCCTTGAGATGTTTCTTAAGCCATCACCATGGTTGGTAAGCTTGGTTTTTGGGTGAACTTAGAATTTCAGTTTATAGGCATGTATTACTGATTGCTTATTCTTTTTATATTTGCATGAATAACTTTCTGTCTGGCTTATTATCTTTAGTAAATTATTGGTTTTTATATCTTTAATATATGTCTACAAGGTATTGACATTTGATATACACTATTTAAGTATAATGTACTTAAGTGCTATAGTACTGGATGAGAGTTCTCCAGATTTGACTTATGAAAGAAAATGGTCAATTCTTTGTGTACAATGAGCAGAACGATGTTTCTTTGTCTGATGGTTTTATAACTTATTGTGTTCACACAATATTCATCGGAAACTTACTTGCAGAAATGGAGGATTTACCTACCAATACTACCCTTCCTTGGTCGAATATCCAAATGTCTTTTCTCTGTCGTGTTCAACCTAACAAGTACACATTTTTTGTTGTATATTATGTTTTATTTTTTGCAGTTGGTAGGGCACTCTGTGTATTCCATTTTTAACTTTAATTTGTTTTTGTTATAGGCAAATGAGTATTAGTATTGCAAAACTTCAAGATTCATGGTTCTCTTTTCATATGTTCACGTGCAACTATACTTATATTTGGTTAATGGAAGCTGCTATTGAAGAGTAGTACTTTAAGACAAATGATAAGGATGTAGTAGACATTATGGACATAAAGCTTAAAGAGAGGAAAAGAACAAGGAAATGGTTAGTCATTGCAACAACAAACTTTCCTTGAGAAAGACATAATGGAGAATACAGTTGAACTGCCAGATTAGGCTGCTAGCCTGCACAACAAGGTGTCTGGTGTTTATTTTCTCTTTCTAATGAGCTGGGAAAGATGGTATGTGGGTGCCTGGTGTTTGCAGTCATTCTTGATTGAAGGCGGATATGAAATGAAAGCATTCAGGTTCAAACACTTATTATTTACACATGTACAAAGGTTTGTACGTACTTATCCAATTGTTTAAGCGAAGAGAGGATTATCATTACTCCTTTTTATTTACTGTCATTATTTTTATTTTAAAAATATTATCTCTTTTTCTTCATTAATTTTTGTTTGAATAAATTCTATAATACAATAATTTTCTTAAGTGGAGAGTTGGAGACAATTAACACAATTTCATAAAATGCATGACGAGACAAAATTGTGAACAGCAACGACTTGCTTACTAGGCACAAATTGGGTTGTAAAAAAATCGGTAAGTACAACCGTGCCTTCGGCACGGGTAATACCTAGTAATACAATATAACACACCATGGCATTGCCAATTAATTGATATATCATCTTTTAAATATACTGAATAATCATAAAAAGTGTTGCAGATCACTATATAGCATTTATTGCCACAACTTTAATATTTACAGCAATGTCATCAAGGTTTAGAAGAGCTACAGTACCCTCATTAATGATTACAATGCTACAGTAACAATATACATCATTAAAAATGCTACAGTACGTATGCGTTACAATTCAATGCTACAATACACAGTATATTTACTATTGTTACAAAGTACGTGCTGCTGAAAGTACAATGCTACAATATGCAGTATATTTACTAGTGCTACAGTACGTGCTACAGTGCATACAAAGTCAAAAATAGTTATAGGACCAATTCAATTACATTTTCATAAAAATAATAATGATTAGAACACCAATTCCATTTTCATAAACCACATGTATTAAAAAGAACAACATGATTGACTTAAAAGCAAAAACCATTGTATTTCATCTAACAAGCACCATGTTACACCAAGATAAATTAAATCGATTTCTTAACCATTAATGAAAGTCTCTCCATATCCTTATATTATAATTAATACCTAATTAAGCTAACCAAATTCAAATGGTTTCGCATACGAAAGTAGAATATATATTCAATTGAAAAAATGGCCGTTTTGTACCATGAACTTTGCTGGTTTTATCAGTTTAGGCCAAGAACTGTTTTTTTTAGCAAATTGGGCCATGACCTTTCTTTTTTGTATCAGTTTGGGCCACCGGTGTATTTCCGTTAGAAAATTTGCCCATGTGTACAAACGGATGCCTATGTGTACAAACGTCTGTTTATGTCTAAGCTGACTAAACAACACCACTCCCGCCAATTTTATATTCTTTCAAATCTACTACTAACGTCCACAATCTTATGGACTATGTCTAAACCGACGGTTTTCAATTCTTTTCTTCTTTTGTTAGCGCAGAGAGTAGCCAACCCGATCAACCAGTCCAGTAGCACGGTCTCGATCCTGTAAGTAAAGAGTTGCCACATTACAAAACAAAATTGAAATCCCATTTCATTTGTTTTTATGATGAAACCATTGCCATAAAACCAACCCACTCTCAACTCAACAACAACAAGAGCAGTTTAGAATCCAAGCTTTGTTCGGCGCCAGTGCCTACGCTTTGCGTTGTACCTAAATTATAAACAATAAAAAAATGCGAAGTCAGCTAAAAGTAGGAGAAAAAAAAAAGAGATTTGAGTGGGGTGAAAATAAATAAATAAAACCCGATGGTGCTATATCGACGATAATGGATCCAATTGAGGAATAGGCCCGTTTCGCCTCATCTTCTTAGCTAGCTTCTTCTTTATCATGAATGATTTGTGTGACGGCTGTAAAAAATATAAGTAAATGAAATATTTCCTTTAATCCAAGAGTAGCCAAAAAATAAGAAATGATTTGATGTTGTTGGAGTCCAGTAGCACGGTTTCGGTTCTTTCAAATAAGATCTGTCCCAGCGGTCAATCTCATCGACTGGCATTATTCTTTCTTTAAACCACCTTCTCTTGATGTAGGAAATCTGGGCTGACCTATCCAGCAAACAAAAGATGAAAAGAGCAATGTGTTTCTGTGTTCCACGAAGGCAAAAGCTCTCGGGTCGATCGGACCTTGCCTTTCGCTTGAATTCCCTTCCCTGCAATTTGATTGTTTGGTTTGATATAGGTTATTCCACTTTCAATGATCCTGCTCATGTATTTATTGATTTGGGTGGGACTGCTGAAGCTCTATTGAAGCTTTGAACATGCATTAATGGAGGTGTTAATGGTGGAGGCGTTGGTGAGGAAGATGAACAGTGAAGTTTTTTTTGTTTTGTTGGGCTTGGGCCGAAATCAATATGTGGGCTTTGAAATTTCGGTGAAATTTATGTGAAACTTATGTGAAATTTCAGGTTTGAAACACTTTGAAATTTCGATGCCACGTCACCGGTGATTAGGTGTGCACTTCAACGGTGACACATAAGCATTTGGTCGGACACATATACATCCGGCATGCCACATAAGCATGTGAAGTAACGGAATGGTAACGGTGGCCCAAACTGATACAAAAATGAAAGGTCATGGCACAATTTGCTCAAAAAAAAAGTTCGTGGCCCAAATTGATAAAACCACCAAAGTTCATGGTACTAAACGGTCATTTTTTCTATTCAATTAAAAGGTCACCCAAATACAATAGCATGCGTTAAATTGAAAAACCAATCCTATAATCATGTTCTCATCCATGCACAACAACAACAAATCATTTCTTCTATAATATCAAGTTAATATATATTACCACACAAAAATAATGGTTACTCACCTCTTGTATCCACAAACGAATATGTATAATAGAAATCACGTTACACCATGCCAAAAAATCCAATCCGAAGCTAAGAGATGCACAAATCGGCCATTTCTCCTCCTTTCTTTTATTTAACTTGTTTAGTTCTAAGCAAAAACTTTTTTTTTTTTTTAATAGATTAAGGGTTGAGGCAGACCCTAACCTGCATTAATTTAAAACTCTTGCATACATAGTTCCCACTACATCATTTTCCACCAGAACAGATAGCTCCTTGGATAAAGGTGGCAAACTAAAATCACAAACACACTCCCCTCTCACAACTGACTTTGCTATAAAGTCGGCCACCTGGTTACATTCTCTGTAAATATTCCTATAATGAAGTACTTCAAAACTTCTCCCAAGGCCCCTAATAGCAGCTACTATATTTAGACAATACCACGGGCTCTCCTCCTGACATAGAAGAACTTGAATAGCTCTCTTAGAGTCAGATTCAATAATAACTTTCTTGAAGTCTATATGTAGTGCCTCTTTAAGGCCTATCTCAATGCCTTTAAGCTCTTGTTACAAAACTGATTTAATCCCCCCTCTACCTTGAAATATGGCAGCAACATGACCTTCCTTGTCTCGTATACAACCTCCAAAGCTTGCATCATTAGCTGTCATAGACCCATCAAAGTTGATCTTCATGATTCCCTCCAGTGGTTTTGTCCATCTGCACATTATCTGTTTCTTCTGCTTGAATCTGACTGAAACTCCTAGATGAGAGAGCATGTCTTTGATTCCTGGACTATCCAATTCCTCCTTCAAGATTCGCTGGAAGTAAAGTTGCATCTTCCTCATGATGTCCCAGCATAAGACTTGAGCTATGTGAGCCAAATTCTTGAATTTCCAACTGTTTCTTTCATTCAAAATCCTATAAATTGCTGCACATGTCATCGCCCTAATAATTTCTGTTTATGTAGAGTTTTTTCTTGTTATCCTCATGATGTAGTTCCATTCCATAGTTGATTCTTTCACCATATCCTTAAGTCCCATTGCTGACTTAATTCTCGACCACACCTCTTTTGTGTAATCACAGTTGAAGAACAAGTGTTTTGAATCCTCACCTTGAGCATTACAGAAAGCACACTTTGACAAAGTGAGAATTTTCCTGTGTCTCAGCCTATCCTGAGTCGCTAAACATCCTGCAAATAGTTGTCAAGCTATGAACGAGTGTTTGGGAATAGAAAGCTTTCCCCAAACTAGTTTACTCCACTCCACTTTGTCTTTTATATTTTTCAGTACTAAGTATGCTGACTTTGTGGAGTACCTACCAATTGAGGAAGTCGTCCATACTACTTTATCCTCCCCCAAATGAGTATTAATCGCATATTGCAAAATCTGCTCCTTAAGATCACCTTCTAGTAGACTTTGCACTATATCATTCCATCTGCCAACATGTATAAGCATTCTACCTGGTGCTTCTTTTGGAACTTGTAACCAGGCCATTGCTTCAGAGTTTTTAAGAAGAAGACCTAATGAAAGCCATGGGTCATGCCATATGCTGGTTTCCCTTCCATTTGCTATAAGATGTTTTGTGAACTTGAGTGATTTCTCTTTATAGTGTATGACATTTCTCTACACCCAAGAGCAGTCAGTAGTTATGTTCATAGTCTAGAAGAATCTTCCTCTTAGATGATAAGCTCTCACCCACTTTGTCCACAGACTCTCCTCTTTGATGGCAACCTTGAAAATAAGGCCACAATAAGCTGCAATGTTCCACACTTTTGTATAAATGATATTCAGCTTCCCTTGTTCTTTACTGTATCTTATTATAGCATGACTTGCTTTGTGCATCTTAGCTTTCATATCAGGACTAGCCCATAAGAACCTGTTATATACCTTTGAAACTTTCTTCAGCACTCCTTCTGGCAAGATGAATGTTTTTGCCCAGTAGGTATGGAAAGAGGATAAAACTGACTGGATAAGTAGCAGTCTCCCTGCATAAGTTAAGCATCTGTTTTTCCAGTTAGAAATTCTACTTGTAATCCTCTCGACTAAAGGAAGACAATCCATTACTCCTATTCTCTTTGTTATAAGGGGAAGACCTAAATAAGAAACTGGAGGAGTAATCAAGCTAATACCAAGTATGTCAGCTAACTCAACACTTCCTAAAGGGCTCATACTTCTAGTAAGGATAGTAGACTTCATGTGATTGAGCTTTAGTCCCGTGATAGAAGAGAAACAGTCCAGAGCACCTTTAATGGCTATGATTGAAGTGTCATCCCCATTACAGAATAACAGAAGATCATCCGCAAAACATAAGTGGGTAAGTTGTACTCTCTTGCACTTAAAGTGGTACTTGAATTCTTTATTTGTTGCACTTTGCTTGAGTAAACCCCCCCAAAATCTCCATGATCAACACAAAAAGAAATGGTGATAATGGATCACCTTGCCTGAGCCCCCTTTTGCCTGGAAAATATCCTTAAGGAGTGCCATTGATGAGAACAGAGAAGGATGGAGTGGATATGCACATGTTTATCTAGTTGATGAAGACTTCTAGAAATCTGAGCCTCCTAAGAACTTTGAGCAAAGTGTCCTAGCCCACTGTGTCATATGCTTTCTGAATATCAATCTTGATAGAACATCTTTGCGCTCCATGTTTCTTGTTGTATCCCCTAAGGAGTTCATGGGCCACTAACAAGTTATCTTGAATCTCTCTTCCCGGAATGAAGGTTGATTGGTTCATTTCCACCATTTGGAAGATACATGGCTTCAACCTATTGCTCAAAATCTTGGATATGCATTTATATATGATATTACAACAAGATATAGGCCTGAATTCATCTATTACAGAGGGGTTAGTCTTTTTTGTCACAAGACAAATAAAAGTAGAATTTACCCCTCTATGCATGTAATTACTATTAAAAACATATTTAATAGCATTGATAAAGTCACCTCGTATAATATCCCATGAAGATTTGAAGAAGCATGCATTATATCCATCAGGCCCCCCGGAGCCTTGTTATCATCCATGCTAAAGATAGCTTCTTTTATCTCCTCCTCTGTTATCTCCTTGACCAGTTTCTCTACTGTGACAAGATCTATCTCTTCCTAAATTAAAAGGGATATTTTCTAAAACTTCCTCTGAACACTCACTGATAAAAGATAAAATGAATAGTCTACCTACGAAATGAACGATGAACTCAAAAACGTAAGTAAACTAAACTAATCTTATGATTCTCATATTTATCAAAGTTTTCTCTACTCTCAATCCTATGAGATATAGTGGAGTAGGAAGTTCGTTCCACTCCTAGTGCTCTAGCATGGAATGTTTTCTAATCTAATTAGTCGGTCTTAAGTCAATGAGAGCTTTACGAAGGTGATATGCTACGATACTTACTGAATTTGATTACTTTACTTTAACTACTTAATGCTATGGAAATATGATTGTGCTTGAATCTAGATAAAGGATTAGAGGGGAATTGAATCCACCTCGAATCCAACTTAATAGCCTAACATAGATTCTTGTATCTCGATTCTTACGTTCTACGGCAAGAAATTCGAAGTTCTAATCCCTAGTGTACATGGCATTTCTACCGAAAGTACTAACTAGCATGTGAGGTCGTCCACCCATTCTCATGGCTTAATCACGACCTTCTAGATTGGAATAGATTCTACAATGTTCTACACTATACCACTAAGTTTTCATCAAGGCTTCATCAACCCCTCTAATGGAGGTTTTAGCCTTGAGTCATCAAACAATCATTTCCCATTTCATTATAACTACACATCATATTAAAATTCTAACTTAACTAAATTAACTAACAATGGTTCAATCTATTTAAACTACGGAATGATAATCAACAAGAATTAAAATCAGATCTATAAATTGAAATAACACAATTCGAAATTGAGAAAACAACTATTTTATTTATCTAATCAATCAAGAACAATGATTCAAAGACTTAATCTAAAACAAGAATTGAAAATGGAACTAAAGCTTAATTTAATTAATGAAAACAGATCTAGAATTATCTATATTATTTTAGGTCTAACTAGCTACCCTTAACAAAGAGCTAAACTTTTGTTTTTATACTTTCAGATCCAAAAATCGTGCATGGGCTTGGAGCCATGTTTTGGGCCAGAGAATCAGGCCCAAAATCCAATTCTTTCAGTCCAAAAAGGCCTCTTCAGTTGCAGTTGGCTTCCATAGACTTTTCGTCCACTTCTGCTCCTCTGATTGGGTCAAGGCTTAGACCATTGGAAAGCTATTTCCGAGACGGTAGTTTTGACATAAGGTAGGCCCAATTCTGAGGTCTGAGTCCAAAGATACGGCTTTCGGAAGTTCTGCTGACTTGTGTGCTGTTTCAACCCGTGTCGACTTTTCAGCTTTTGACCGGGCTTTAGGAAGGCTTTATCTTCTTAAATCTTGGCCTTTAATCACGGAACTCCTTAGTAACCGACCTTTTCTCCTTCATCTCACTAAAGTGGCACATTTCTGCACATAATGGACTTTGAAGCCTGAAATGCATAAAAACACGTAATCAGTGTTAACTCTTAATTATTACTCACATAATTGGTCCAAAAGTATGACTGTTAAAGGGTTAAAACTACAGTTTTGGGCTCTTATCAAACCACCCCAAACAGCATTTTGCTTGTCCTCAAGCAAAGATGAGAAATTAAAATAAGTGACCAAAATGGAGTTCTATCTACTCTCGTTTACTGAAAGTGCGAGGACATTGACCCTATGCTGATAAGGTCTTAAACCACTAGGAATTCCCTAGTGGACGAACTTATAGCCTCGTGGAGAGTTTTCCAGTTGAAGGTACTCACAAACTTCAACTATACTACAACGACTAAGAAATAAAACTATTGTTTCCTCATTGCATGTCCCAACTATCTATACATCTCACTAGCAAATGAATAAGAATAACCAAGTCGAAAACCTAAGCTAATATATGCATAATAATCAATCATCTATGATACAAATATATATACTATGAGTAATACTATGAAATGCCTAGCAGGTTCGTTTTGAAAACTTCGAATAGCTGCCCTTAAGTAGGTCCTCACATAAATGTCAAGACAAAAACCACTGATTTTTCCACTCAAGTTTTCACATCTAATGTGCAGTGGGCACACTTTACCTTACAACTCAATGACAACAAGGAAGCCGGGGTCGATCAAACACATCTGCCACTTACTATCATACTAACCTATTCCTAATTGAGCTAGAGGTCTTTATTAGGTGTTGCGGGGATTAGGAGATGATTTAAGAAGGAAGGAAATGGATATTCAAAAGGACAAGTCTGAGATAATAGAGTCTTCATATTATGTAACTTAGAGAAAACCTTGTTATTTTCTTTTGCTTCTATACTTTGTTTCCATCCTTAGCCATATTTTTCTTTTTCTTTTCTTTGGCTTTTGACTCCCTTTTATTCTATTTTTGGAGTTTTTATTTATTTCTATATATATATATATTTTTTCTTTTTCTTTTTCTTTTTCTTTTCCTTGGATGGAAACTTCTTTTCTGAAGCAACTAACTAATTTTTGTTTACATGTGTTTTTCTCTTCTTCTTTTCTTCACTCATTCTATTCTCGACTTATTCTAAATTGGGTAGGTTGATTTATTTTTTATTTTGTTTTTGTTTTTGTACAGTGGTAAAGGAATTGTGGTTTATGGAAGGCTAAAGAAAGGCTCAGAGGGGCTTAATTAGCGGAAAATAATTCATAGGTTTGAATTTCTGGCTATATCGATCCAAAGAGGGCCTAAATTCTCGCTTTTAGGATATGGCATAGTGATCACGCAAGTGGACGTGTGATATCTCTATCCGATTTTACTTCTTCCTTGTGTCATTTCTCAAATGTTTCGCTTCATATAAGGCTTTTTAGGCTATATTCTCACAGGATTTGTAGAATAAGTACTCTAGCCTAGATTTCAGAAATTTACTGCTAACAATCATAGATACTCATGTAATATATTTATAGATAGATGCAAAGATTATTACCTATATATTAACCTAAGTTTCTAACAATTATTCTGATGCAAAAGCTACGTGAGACTTCTAGATTGTTAAGAGCATGGAGAAAGAAAACAATACCAATATTCCTAAGTGTATAGCATAACTTATTTATTTATATTTTTGAATTTTTTTTTTAAAAAAAAAAAAATTAACTAGAAAACAAATGCATATTATACATATCTATATCCTAACAGATGCCTCAATTACACGTGTTTCTATGCCCCCCCCCCAAACAAGAATCATGCTTTGTCCTCAAAGTATTGTAAATAAAGAGGGTAGGAAAAATACCATTGAAACGCGTGTGAAATTCGTGAACATCCGCAAAATAAAGTTAGAACGCACTACTATAGGAAATAAACCGACGCGAACTCTATAATGAAGTTCCACCCATTATGGGGTTAACAAAAATGAAATTGCTTGGGACATAAGCGCACAAAAAAAACTAAAACTTACCTTATCTCCCGCTTTAAGCATCCTCCTCCTCATTAAAGATATGAGGTTCCTTCAAGATCCCGCTAGTCCATTATAACTTGCCAAGCTTGCCGCCATTTATCATCTACTAATGCTAACCCCGTTAAGTGTTATTATGTCCGATGGGATGTACGGGCGACCAAATGAGGTCGCACCCGCCATCCCAGCCTAAGTCATTATTCGCGAATGAGCTTAACCACACCTATTGGTGGGTCTCATGACTTCAACCCTTTTCCAATCTGTGAATTGTGCACATAATACGTAAACAACTATGCATGATGATGCTTACCAACACAGGCATAAGAAGATACTTATGCCTCATGGTTTGGGCTCTCTTAAGACTAGTGACCAAAACTCGGGGAATGTCATAATGGCGACGCCCCTCGCCTAAAGCGAGGAAAATGTCACCAGCAGCATCGTTTTTGCGTATGAACCGCCATTCCCCAAAATATTCATCGATAAATAACATGGTGGTGCCTACGTTTAAGGAAAGGCTACCAAGGGCAATGCTATATCGCCTCGGTCCATTACTCTCGAAATACCCTCCCCATAATAATCATGGAAATATATATAATCATAAAGATATGCATTATCAGTCATATATGCCCATGTGTGAACAGGATCGTATTGGTATTCCTAAAACTAAGGCAACCAAATTTTTATTGAATTCATGTGTCGTGGTCATCGACTACGACGGAGAATTCTTGATCTCCATCCCGATTACAATAGAATTTAACGTGGTCATAGAAATAAGCAAGTAAGTTGTGGTGAATATGACTCGCCATCACTTACCAAGATGATGCGCCATCCTAATCGCAGGATCCCGTGGTCGGAAACCAATGTCCATAGGTCTCGTGCCCAACACATCTTCGAAAGACTGCTCGTGTATGACTATAGGAGATGTCATCACAATAACTCTTTGAACAGTTCCACAAAAATCCTGGAATGACCGTCTGAAAATTGGAAATTTCGCGCTCACGAAAACTGATGAAGGCGCTGCCAGAAGTAGGTAGGCGCGGTCGCGCTTTGTGTAAATGCGACATAGTGTTATGGCGCTGGTCTCGCTTTGGTATGAGGGCTGGTCGCATTTAGGTCCAAGATGAGTATGGTCGCGCCAAGATGATGGTCGTCGTGCTTCTAAAAAAATTCTCAAAAAAAAAGGGTACAGCGCCAGCCTCGACAAGCAGCGCACTTTCGTGAAGTTACCAAACCGGAGTTTAGATGAAAAGAAAGTAAAACTTGGAGATGGATGGTGCGGGATGATGGTGGAATGTGTTGTGGTTTGTTAGTGTAGAAAGAAGGGAGTTTAAATAGGTTATGAGCTTCCAAAACGAATCGGGAAGTTCCCTATTTGTTTGAAGGCAATTTCCGAAATAGGAAAATTCCCAAAACCGAAAACGGAAACAAGCCATTTTCATGATTTCCTAAAAATCCTGGTATCTTTCATACTGGATTTAGAATAGTAACTTCTAAACTCTCCTAGATTTCATGCTACCACCACACAAGTCATAGATATGCCGATATCGGCCAAATTATCAACCTTTCCTCCAAGACAACGTAACATATATATGATCATATAACGACTTATGCTCGGTCTAAATATTTCCACCCCCAAACAAGTCGGGAAGGTGGGATAAATGATAAAACAAGCAGTACTTGAAAATAACCAATTATATTAAAGACAAAATAAAATATAAATCCAAACAACATTAAATAAACACATTACTATTTAAATTTAACTACCGAATTAAAATCCTTCTAATAAAACGAAATATGAAATAACAAATAACTCCAACCGGGTGAACACCTAGTTTTGTGATGATGATGGACCTTGGAGATGGAGATTGGCTCTGGGATGGAGAATGGCTTGAACCATCGTCTTCGGCGACGACGCCATGCCCGGCCGGACTCGGGCTGAAACAGAGTCCTCCACGGGTGGCATGCGCCAGAAGCATCTCTATTCGAACAAGCGTTGGGCTTCCATCTCAGCATCGAAGTAATCGTGATACCGGGTTTGTTGTTGCCGGTGGATAGTCTCCATGTTATACAAGATATCGTCCGTAACCCCTTCGAAAGTATTTCAAATCTCCTCCTCGGCAAGGTTCCCTTGCTTCTTTTGAACTACTATCCGCCTATTTCGATATCTCCACAAATACCATAAACGCACCGCAAGGCAGTTTGCAACACTTGCACGCGCTCTACATACAGAATTACACTTTCTAATGCATCTTCATCCATCCATGTCATATCTTCCCTTTCATCCTCCCGACTCATCCATTTTTTTTCTTCGCACAACGCCAAGTCTCTGGATGCAATCCAGATAGATACTTGCATTAGAATGCAATTTGATCTTAATAGGAGCAGATCTTGCGATGGCTCTAAAGGAGAGCATGATCTTAGTGATCAATACGGGAAGAGGTGCTAAACTCTTCCCCACCTCTAATCACATTAAACATTAAATCAAGGATGCAGAAATTATACTTCTTTGTTTGCAAAATCCAGAAGAACATGCGCATATTGCAGCCGATATCATCGACTTTGTCTTTCCCGAGGGGCGTTCCTACCAATCCACCGAGCTCTGACCCGGTTGATTGGTTCTCGTGGTGGTCCGGGCGGACGAATGGGATGTCGGATTGTATTCACCCTCCACGACAAGATCCTTCATCAAAGCAGAACTCAAAGATATCGGGTTCCCGAATTGTCGCTACTAGGTTGCTTTCAAGCCGTAATTCCTAACAGTTCAGCCTAACAACCGCCGCTCAAGTTATTTCTCCTCCGCTCCTCCTAACTTTATGAAAATCCTATCCCTTCCAATTCTCGCTTTTTATAAAACTGTTCTACCAAATCATAGTGATAGAACTCCTCGCTTGAGTACCACAGTCCGCTCCAATGTCTCTTGAACATCTCCGCCATAAAATGGCGCAAAACCGTCCGGAAGCAAACGTGTTTTCCGCAAAATTCTACGTCAGAGCCATTGAAATTTCTTAGACTACTAATGGTTTGTAGACTGTGGGGAGGCGAGTTTGAAGAAAACTACTAAAATGGCGTTGGTGGTGGTGGTGGTGGTGGTGGAAACTATAATTGGTGGGTGTTTTTCAAGTTGGGTTGGTGGTGATGATTGTTTAGAGAAGATTTAAGGTGGATTTGATTTCCTTGTTGTCAGGTGTAGTTAGGTTTTCTTCCCTCTCTATAATTATTATTATTTTTTTTTATTTTGGTTTCCAAACTTGTAACCGGGCGGTTTGGGGTTGAAGTGGAAACAGGAACCGCGGTGGGTTGGGAAAAAGAAGGAGACGCCAAACGCGCGCGCGGTTTGGGCCCAAGCCCGCTTTGAATTGCTAAATTTTCCGATTTTTCGCAATTTCAAACTCAATTTGTTGCTTCGTTATCGGGCCCGATTTTGGCTTAATGAGTTATGGAAATGATCAGTAGAGAATTTCCAATCCAATGATCCATAAAACACTCAATTCCAACCATGGGTGACGATAAGAGGGTGGAAGAACGCCTCGGCGCGTGTGTGATGTAAGTTATGCTTAACGAAGGAAATCTAAGTTTAGATTACGCCAACCCAATTGAACTAATGGGCCTAAACAAAACCAATGGAAAGTTTGAGCAATCCCGATGGAAAGATCGATCGCTTGACCCCAAACAAATTTTTAAACACAAAATTTGTTTACAACGGGTCGCTTTAAAGTCGATTCCCAAGACTTGTTGGATTGCTATTTCTATGATTTTAAGAATTTTAATTTTAATTTTATTTGTTTATTATAAGAAACATTTAAAAACAATAAATACATAATTCACTCCATAGAGGAACATGACTCAAAACCGAAAACATGCAAAAGTGGAAAACGGAATTATGTGAACCGCGTGGACTTAGGATCCGTACTTACACCACACACACTCCATAGGGAGGGCCCGTTACCTGAATGGTGTACTTATCAAGATATGGAAATGAAAGTAAGTACACCAAATGACAAGGGTCCCCTCATAGACATGTGGTCCCGTAAAAAGACTTCCTCTACATCGTGGGGACGTAAGTTCGTGAAAATGTTTTAACCGTTGACCATTAACTTGAAAGGTACCGTTGTCATTTGGATTTACCAAGGTGATTGCCCCGTAAGGGGTGACTTCAAGAACTCAGAAAAGGGCCGCACCAACGGGTTTTTAGTTTGCCTCGGGAAAACATGTAGACGGAGTTGTAAAGCAAAAACTTTTGACCGACCACAAACTCTTTTGCGCAAGATATGCTTATCATGAACACGCTTCATGTTAGCTTTATAATCCTTCGCGAGATCGCATTTAATCGCCACGGATTTCTTCAAGCTCATTCAATTGCAACTTGCATTTGACACCGCCTCATCAATATTGAAGTTAAGGTTTTTATAGCCCATAGAGCACGGTGCTCTAATTCAACGGGCAAATGACATGGTTTCCCAAATACAAGTCTAAAGGAGACATACCTATAGGAGTTTTGAAAGCAGTTCTATGCCCATAAGGCATCCGATGGACGCTTTGACCGATCTTTTCCTATCGGGTTTACAATTGTTTCTAAAATCTTTTTGATTTCCTATTAGAAACTTCTACTTGTCCGCTAGTTTGTGGATGATAAGGAGTTGCTACTTTGTGTGTAACTCCATACTTTTTTCACTAGGGATGCAACAACTCAAGGTAAAATGTGTTCCACCATCACTAATGATGGCTTTAGGAATGCCAAACCCACGTAAAATATATTCTTTAATAAAAAATACAACGGTCTTATGGTCATTGCTACGGCAAGCTAGGGCCTCTATCCATTTTGACACGAGTCCACGGCAACTAGAATATAAATGAAACCGTGGGAAACCGGAAAGGACCCATGAAATCAATGCCCCAAACGCAAAAAAATTTCTAACGATCAAGATTGGATTTAATGGCATCATATTACGTTTCAGTAATTCGCCCAAGTTGTTGGTAACTAATACACGCCTTGCAATGCACTTGGGCATCCTTAAAAAGGGTAGGCCAATAAAATCCACATTGAAGAACTTTAGCGGCTGTTTTCATCCCACTAAAATGTCCACCACACTCTTTGTCATGGCAAAACGATAGAACTTCATTATATTCCCACCGGGAATACAACGATGAATAACTGATCCGCACAATACTTAAAAAGGTAGGGCTCATCCCAAGAGTATAACTTAACTCGCCAAAAACTTTTACGCTCATTCCTTGACCAATTATAAGGCATAACATCAGCCGCTAGATAATTTACAATGTCAAAGATACCATGGTGCTTTGAAAAATGGCATACGATGCTCATCGTGAAAAGAGTCCCGGTATGGACTCGTAATCACCGATCGCCATTTGTGAGTCTAGATAAGTGGTCGGCAACCACGTTTGACCTCTTTTGTCCTTTATTTCTAATGTGAACTCTTGCAGGAGAAGGATCCATCGGATTAATCTCTGCTTAGCATCCTTCTTTGAAAGAAGGTACTTAAGGGCTGCATGGTCCGTGTAAACTAAAGTTTTAGAACCAACCAAATAAGGACGAAACTTATCTAAAGCATAAATGACGGCTAAGAATTCTTTTTTTCTCAGTAGTTGAATAATTTCGTTGAGCATCGCTTTAATATTTTACTAGCATAATAAATGACAGTGGACTTATTATCTAGTTTTTGTCCCAAGACTGCACCAACTGCATAATCACTAGCATCACACATGAGTTCGAAAGGTTTAGACCAATCGGGAGGCTATATAATTGGTGCAGAGGTTAGGGCGGCTTTTAAAGTTTCAAAAAGCCCGCTTACGCTTAAAATTAAAATCAAAGATTGCATCTTTCAAAAGCAGATTAGTTAAAGGCCTAGCTATTTTCGAGAAGTCTTTAATAAATCGCCTATAAAAACCTGCATGGCCTAGAAAGGCTCTAATATTATGGATAGTCCGTGGTTTAGGTAGAGTCGCTTATCTTATCTAGTTTGGCCTTATCTACTTCGATGCCATCACTAGATACAATGTGACCTAGTACTATGCCTTTTTCACCATGAAATGACACTTTTCCCAGCTTTAAAACGAGGCTCTTTTCTTCACACCTTGTCAAAACCTTAGACAAAGTTAGACAAACAAAATTGCGGAAGGAGTCTCCATAGATAGAAAAATCATCCATGAAAACTTCCATAAAGCTTCTACCATGTCACTAAATATATGAAGCATACACCACTGGAAGGTTCCGGGAGCATTACAAAGGCCAAAAAGGCATTCGTTTATAGGCATACGCTCCAAAGGGACATGTGAAGGTAGTCTTTTCTTGGTCATCAATACCAATAATAACCTGAAAATAGCCTAAGTAGCCATCCGTAAAACAATAAAAAGCATGACCAGCCTAGGCGCTCGAAAGCATTTGATCTATAAAGGGTAAAGGAAAGTGATCCTTTCGTGTCATAGCATTTAAACGCCTCAGAATCAATACGATCCTCCATTTCATAGGACCTTGTGTGACAACATAGTCACCTTTTCCGCTACTTAACCATGGTAACTCCCCGATTTTTAGGAACTACATGAATGGGGCTTACCCATTCGCTATCGAGATGGGGTATATGATACCCGCATCGAGTAATCGTAAGACTTCTTCCCTAACCACCTCTTTCATGGCAAGGTTCAAGCGACGCTGAAGTTCGCGAGAAGTCTTCGCGTTATCCTCCAAATGGATACGATGAGTGCAAACATTAGGTCAATTCCTTAATGTCAGCTTAGGGACCAACCAATCGCAGATCGATGTTCCCTAATCACCCGGATTAAACGCGGTCTCTTCATCCTTAGATAACAGAGAAGATATAATTACCGGATGATTACCATCCGGATCAAGTTGTATATATTTTAACTCTGGGGGAAGGGGTTTAAGACCGGGTGGGAGGAAAATCAATAGATGTTTCGTCGGGTCCTCATTTTGCATAATGAATACTTGCTTATGTAGCAAGTCTTCATACTCAATATGTGGAGCAACCGGTGTCTACAATTGGTGTGGACTCAAGGATGGTGTTGACTTCCTCTAAGTAGGAGTCATTTACAAAATCTGACTTTCCAAAAGAAAGGAATTTGTACATATTGTTTTCGTGAAACGTGTTGTTAAAATAATCTTGAGCTAAGCTCTCGATCATGCTAACCTCCCCATCTATAGACAAATCTGGTAACTGTTTCATCATTTTAAAACATTTACCTCAACCGCGGAGATGGCCAAAAGATAAGGACATCTTACCATCGCGCAATTAATAAGTGCGTTGGCAGGTTGCTAAAAGGGGCTTCTAAGATGATCGGTATAGAGTCATTAGCGACTTTCAGATCGAGGATAACAAAATCCGCAGGATAGTAGAAATCCTGAACCTTAACAAGCACGTTTTCCACTACACCCTTAGGATACTTAATAGACCGTCCGCTAATTGCAACGCTTTTTTTGTAGGTTGCATTTCTGTAGACCTATTTGTTTATACAAGTAATACGGGAGTAAGTTAACACTCGCCCCGTGTCTAATAAAAGCGGTCGCCGTGTGGAAATCTCTTAAGGTGCATTTTACAAGAGGGATCTAATTGTGGTCCTTGTACTTAACAATTCCATTATTTTCGGATAAAGTTGGGAATTGTTCGTTAAAAAGGCGCCTTTAGGTATGTTGGTCTTACGCCTAGTAGTGCACAACTCTTTAAGAAACTTAGCGTGATTAGGTAGCTTTTTAATAGCTTCGAAAAGGAAGGTTTATCGTTAGATTTTGAAAACGTTCCTAATCTCCTCGGTTGGTATCCCCGGTTAGCATGGCTAATTTTTAGGGAATGGTGGTTTCGCTTCTATATTTAGCGTATGGCTCGAATTTGATGTGTAACCTTGGCTTTCTATTTCTTAGGTTGTGGTTTAACCGGTACCTCTACAAAGTGGTAGGTTATTCAGTTTCTATTTCAAGATCTAGTTCGACATCCGTGTGTAGGAGTATCGATGGGGTAACTATAGCATAGTTACTTTGTTATCAACCACCTTTCCAGAGCGGAGAGTGGTGATGGCATTCAGGTCACCTACTATTGTCGCTTTCCGTACTAGTATTACCGTTTACCTCAAAGGTCGTGGTTTGTTGTTTTAGGGTTTGGTATCGCTTTGTCCCCGAAACACGCCTTTTGGTCTTTTTCTTGGGTTAACTGTTGTATGCCCCGATTTATGGATTGTAATATCCGTTGGTTTGATTGAGTCATTGATTGGAAAAGTTGTTGGGTAACCTTGTATAAAGCGCCGATACGGTCCGGTTGTGTAGGTGTAGTAGTCGTGTGGTGCGACCGAACTATCTCACGTTGATTATTTATGGGTGGGTTTTGATAGTTACTATTGTTAACCGGAACGATACCTCTATTGGTATTATAATTATTATAATTATTCTCGACCTTGTGCTACACCCTTGTCGGTCAAGCGCTTTGGTTGTTATAATTATTATAATTTCCCCGACCTTGTCCCCGCCCTTGCCTAGGTGGAGCTTGATTATAGTTGTTTGTTTGCCTAACATTTTGGTTATTAAACCCTGGAGTTGTAACTTGTTGATTGTTTCGCCAACTAAAGTTGGGATGTTGTCTCCATGGGGCATTAGGAATAGGATAGTTATTAATGGAGCAAACATTATCTTGCTCTAATTGTTGTTGTTCATAGGCGAAAAGAAAAAAGGGAGTCGGGGTCTTAGGACTCAAAAAAAAATTACATGGGTTGGAGTTGACATTCATGACGGGAATAGGCTTTTGTTGAATAGAAATAGCCTCTACTTTTTAGTTAGAGATTCGATTAAATTTTTAAGTTCTGGGTCGGGTTTCATCTCAAACATACCGGCGGCCTTAACTGTTGAAGAAGAACTAGCAGAGCGGGGGATATCATCACTCCCCCCAATTGTTATTGCGTTTAGTTTGTTCTTCTAAAAATTTATAAGCCTCTGAGGCTCCTTTACTTAGGAAACTACCCCCATTCATTATGTCAAGGACTTCTTTATGGTGATGTTGAAGTCCTTTGAAAAAGGCACGAACTAACGCGTCTTTTGCTAGGTTATGGTGTGGACACTCTATTAGCAGATCGGTGAAACGATTCCAAGCCTCGTAAAATGATTCATGAGGGTTCCGGCCGGAAGAAATGAATCTTGGAAAGCATTTCATCCGTCTTTAAAGGGTAAAATGTTCCATAAATAGTGAACAAGTTTAGCCCACGAGTCCACATGAGTTAGCGCTTTGGGCAGTTAACCAAGATTTGCTTTATCGGCTAAGGTGAAGGGAAATACCTTCAGTTTAATTTGTTCCGCACCAACCGTAGGATGATGGAATGTTGTAAAGACTTGTTCAATCCTACGCATGTGTTGGTAAGGTTTTTCATGGCCTAAACCATGGAAAACGGGTAACAAATTAAATATGTTTGGGGGGATTCGAAAATCCCCCACTGGGTCTGCTAGAACGATGCAAGATTTAGGGCTATCGCTTAAAGCTTTGTAGAAGTCGGAGAGAGGAGTCTCTCTTTCTTCACTCATTATGTCAGGTATGGTTGGTGGAATAGTAGTTAGAGGTGTTATGATTGGTATACTCGATATGTTTGTTTGTTGACGGTTAATTACGTTCGGTGTTTTTCTCTGACCAGACCTTAATCTCATGCAAGTCTAAGTCTAAGCACGAAAACAACCCAAACAATCTTGATATATTAGTATGAACCTCTAACTGGAGACGCGAGGTATGGAAGAAAGGAATACCGAAGCGCCTTGCTTCGCTTTATGAATAGCGTCTTGTTCTGGCGTGTTCAGTGTAAATAACAAGTTAGCACACTGAAAAACTTAAAAATCGATGTTCAAACAAACCTCGTAGAAATCATAAAATTTTGCTTAGGCGCGGGTCGCTACCCTAGTCCAAGACGTGAGCTGGTCGCTTTTGGTGATAAGAGCCCAAAAACTGTAGTTTTAACCCCTTAATAATCATACTTTGTTAGACCAATTATGTGAATAATAAGTAAGAGTTAATACCGATTACGTGTTTTATGCATTTCGGGCTTCAAAGTCCATTATGTGCGTAAATGTGCCACTTTAGCGAGATAAAGGAGCAAAAGTCGCCAGAACTTCCGAATGCCATATCTTTGGACTCAGACCTGATTGAGGCCTACCTTATGTCAAAACGACGGCTCGGAAAGAGCTTTGTAATGGTCTAAGCCTTGACCCAATCAGAGGAGCAGAAGTGGACAAAAAGCCTGTGGAAGCCAACTGCAGCTGAAGAGGCCTTTTGGATCGAAGATTGGGTTTGGGCCCGATTCTCGGCCCAAAACATGGCTCCAAGCCCATGCACGATTTTTGGATCTGGATGTATAAAAACAAAAGCTTGCCTCATTGTTAATGGCAGTGAGGTTAGGTAGATAGTTAGACCTAGATTAGTTAGCCTCCATTAATTAGTTTTAGAACTTAGTTTAATTAGTTTCAATTCATCAGATTAGATTAAACCTTTGAATCTTGTTATTCATTTGATTAGATCAATAAAGTAGTATTCTTTATCAATTTCGATTTTGTCATTTCCAATTCTAGATCTAATTTCAATTCCTGTCCTTATTTCATTTTAGTCATTAAATTAGATTTCATTATTGTTTAATTAAGTAAATTTCAATGCTTTATATTATGTTTAGATTTAATTTAAATGGAAATGATTGTGGAATGATTCAAGGCTAAACCTCCATTAGAGGGGGTTGAGAAACCTTGATGAAAGCTTGATTCCAATTATCGGAGATTGTCGTAATTTCCTTTCCACTCTAGAAACGTTTAGTTCACCATGAGAATGAGTTTAATCGTTCACATGCTAATTATTAATTGGTAGAAATGCCATGTGTAATTAGGGATTAGGAAGAACCGATTGTTCGCAGCGAAGAAAGTTCGATTCGATTACGATTTAATCGCCGCTAGTGGATTAAGTTGAGTTAAGGTGGAATCAATCCCCCTCTAACTCCTTAACATCGAATCAACGTAGCATTCCCTTAGTTGTCTGATAGTCGACTAGTTGCATTTCGTGGGTAGTTGCATCGTAGTCTAATTCCCCTTCGTAAAGCTCTCATTGACTTATGACTGATTTCTTAGATTTAGAAAACAATCCATGCTAGGGAACTAGGAGTGGAACGAACTTCCTACTCCACTTAGTGCAATTCGCATTGAGAGTAGAAGCTTTGATAACATAGGATTAAAAGATAGGTTTAGTTTACTTACGGACTGAATTCGTTCATTTCGTAGGTAGACTATTCATTTTATAGTTATCAAATGGCGCCGCTGCCATCTTAGTTATACTTTAGCATTGTTTTCATAGTAGAAGTAGTCATTTTTAAGTCCCATTAAACCCACCCACCCTTGTTTGTTTCATATCGTGGTTTGCCCATTTCAGCGTGACAAATTCGCGAAAAAAAATAGCGCCTTCAGCCAAGGAGACCGTAATTCGCGCTTAAGTTTCTTGGAATTTCGTTTACCACCCGAAGCCGCCGCCATACCAAGCGACGCGCCAAACATCAGAATTGAATTTACACCGAAGCGACCGCCCATTTCGAGCGCGACCGCGCTAAAAACATGTAATTTGACAATTACTTCGGGAGCGAATCGCCCTATGTTAAATTTTTCGGATTTCGACAGTTTTGATTCAAACTTTGATCTTTCATATTTTTCAGTGTTCTAACCTGCTCTATACACTGAACAAGTGTAAACAAGATGCTATTCATAAGCGAAGCAAGGACGCAATCAGGTATTCCTTTCTTCCACACCTCGCATCTCCAGTTAGAGGTTTATACTAGTATATCAGAATTGTTTGGAGTGTTCCATGTTTAGTTAAGCTCGACTTAGTCTTGCATGAGATTAAGGTCTGGTCGAACAAAAACACCTAACGTAAATACACAACAACATCAACAAACAAGTCTATCTAGTATACCACACACTACACCTCTAGCTACTATTTCACACACACCACCTGATATAATGGGGGAAGAAAGAGAGACTCCTCTCTCGGACTTCTACAAAGCCTTGAGCGATAGCCCCAAATCTTGCATCGTTCTAGCAGACCCAGCGGGGGATTTCAGAATCCCTCCAAATATTTTTAATTTGTTACCCGTTTTTCATGGTTTAGACCATGAAAAACCTTATCAGCACATGCGTATGATTGAACAAGTCCTAACAACATTCCACCATCCTACGGTTGGTACGGAACAAATTAAATTAAGGGTATTCCCTTTCACCTTAGCCGATAAGGCGGCGTCTTGGTTAAGCGCCTGGCTAATTCTGCGTGGACTCGTGGGCTAAACTTGTTCAACTCTTTTATGGAACATTTTACCCACCCCTAAAGACGGATGAGATGCTTTCCAAGATTCATTTCTTTTCGACAAAATCCTCATGAATCATTTTCAGAGGCTTGGAATCGCTTTCACCGATCCGCTTATAGAGTGTCCACACCATAACTTAGCTTAAAGACACGTTAGTTCGTGCCTTTTTCAAAGGACTTCTACACCACCATAAAGAAGTCTTGACATAATGAATGGGGGTAGTTTCTTAAGCAAAGGAGCCTCGGAGGCTTATAAATTTTAGAGGACCAAACTAAGCTTAAATAATAATTGGGGGTAGTGACGATTACTCCCGCTCCGCTAGTTCTTCTTCAACAGATTAAGGGCGGTATGTTTGAAATTAAACACGATTCGAGCTTAAAACTCTAATCGAATCACTCACTAAAAAGGTAGAAGCCATTTCGTACAACAAAATCCTATCCCCGTCATGAATGTAAATTCAAACCCATGTAGTTTCATTTGGAGTCCCGAGCATCCCGACTCCCTTTGTCCTATAGCCTATGAACAGGCTTGTTCCATTAATAGTGAACCTAACGCCCTTTGGAGACAAAATCCCAACTCCGGTTGGAGAAATAACCAACAAGTCACACCTCAAGGGTACAATAATCAATATGTTAGGCCAACGACAGCCTTTAACCAAGCTCCACTACGACAAGGATGGTGGGGTAGTTTTAATAATTATAACAACCAAGTGCAACCTCGACAAGGTCAAGCACAAGGTCAAGGTAATTATAATAATTATAATGCTAATAGAGGTATCGTCCTCGGTCAATAATAATTATCAAAATCCACCCATAAATAATTCACGGAAATAGTTCAGTCACACCACCCGTGACTACTACACCCACACAACCGGATCGCCTTTGACACCTTCATACAAGTGAGCCAAAAACTTTTCCAAACCATGGCTCAATCTAACCAACAGCTTTTACAATCCGTTAATAATTTAACCCAACGGGTTGGCTCAAGATAAAGCCCAAACCAAAGGGTGTGTTGCGTGTCACGCAATACCTAATCCTAAAACAACAAACACAGCCTTTGAGGTAACCGATAATACTAGTAATGAATATGAAAATGTAGGTGAGATAAATGCCATCACCACTCTCCGTTCGGCAGAGTGGTTGATAACAAGGTAACTATGCATATAGTTACCCCACCAAGAGCCCTACACCTACTATTTTACTAGATACCCAATAGAAACTCAAGAGCCTACCAATTGTAGGAGGTACCGGTTACAACACAACCTAAGAAACGTAAAGCCACGGTTAAACATCCAGGTGATACCATTGCTAAATATAGACAGAAACCACCGTTTCCACAAAAATTAGCCATGTTAACTAGGGATACAAATTACGAGGAGATTAGGGACGTTTTTAAGAATCTAACTATAAACCTTCCCTTCCTCGAAGCTATTAAAAAGCTACCACATCATGCTAAGTTTCTTAAGGAATTGTGTACTACTAGGTATAAACAAATATACCAAAAGACGCCTTTTTAACAGAACAATTCCCAACCTTATCTGCACATAATGGAATTGTTAAGTACAAGGACCCTGGTCGTCCTACTGTACAATGCACCTTAGGAGATTCCTATACGACGACCGCGTTATTAGACCTGGGGGCTAGTGTTAACTTACTCCCATTTTATTTGTATAGACAAATAGGTCTAGACAAGATGCAACCCACTAAAATGACGTTGCAATTAGTCGATCGGTCTATTAAGTATCCTAAGGGTGTAGTCTAAAAATGTGTTGGTAAAAGTTCAGGATTTCTACTATCCGGCTGATTTGTGTAGTCCTCGATACGTAAGTCGCTAACGACTGGGTGTCCATCATTTTAGGGCCCTTTTTCTCGCAACCGCCAACGCGCTCATTAATTGCCGTGATGGTTCAATGTCCATGTCTTTTGGCCATCTTGTTGTTGAAGTCAATGTTTTAAAACAAGGACACACGATTACCCGATTCGTCTATGGATGGAGAGGTAAGCATGATCGAGAGCTTCGCCGAGATTATTTCAACAACACGCTCCCTCGATAGTCATATGCCCAAAATTCTTTCCTTTGGAAAGTCGGACTCCAACATTTTCATCCCTACACTAGTCGATACACATATTATTGATGAGGGCCGGGATAGATGACTTTCTCAAAGATGTAGAGGACTACCATAGTAATGTGGATATGACCAATCTAGATGAGGAATTCGATGGTTTTTTCGAGTAGGTGACAATTCACCCTATCAAGAACTAACTTGCATAACATCCACCTCGATTCCCCTCCTTCCACCCCTTTCAAAGGAATCTCGAGTTTGCACTTTCGATCCTTTTGTTTTCTCCGCGGCTTCATAATTTTTAAATCCTCCTAAAAAAACAGATACTTCGTAAGGACAAACTATTTGACACCTTCATTTTAGAATTGAGACATCCCCTACACACACAATGAATGAGTTGGTGCTAAAACCACATCCTCATTATTATGCAGGTAGTCTCTTTCTACAACTTATCCATATCCACCATATTCTCCACAACCATTCACTTTTCCACACTTATTTACTAAAACACCCACTCATTCAAAAATTAAAAAGAAGGTGCATGATAGGTTACACAATAGGGTTATCCGACTTCGTTTTTCATTCCACTAGGCTCGCGTCGTAGGACATCTTGGTGCTTGATTGTGTTTGGATTTGTTTTCTGTGATATTTATTTATGGAATGATCCACAACTATTTCGGTTGTTGATATATGATCAACTGCATATTCATACATATGTTTTAGATAAAGTCTCGAAAGTATCCGACTATAAACGACTCAATTTACGTGTTTGGTGCACTTCCTTTCACTTTAATATATTGGTGAGTGCACCATTAAGGTAACCGGGCCCTCCCTATGGAGTGTGTGGCTGTAAGTACCGGATCCTAAGTCCACGGTTCACATAGTTCGCGTTTTCCACTCTTGCATGTTTTTCAGATTTTTTTGAGTCATGTTTTTCTATGGTGTGAATTATGTCTTTATTGCTTATTGTTTTTCCTTCTAAAAAAAAAAAAAAAAAAAAAAAAATAAATAAATAAATAAATAAATAAATAAATAAATAAATAAAAATAAAAATAAACATAGTAATCTAGAAAGTCGGGAATCGATCAGTAAAAGACCCATCGCTAAAACAAATTTTCTAAGCTTCGTTGTAAAAATTTGTTTGGGGTGGGGTGTGTCGTGTTTCCGCATACTAAAATGTTTTATGTCCCATTAGAGTTGCTTAGGCCGTTTAATTGTATTACGATTCGGATTGACATAATCTATTAATTGTATTACGTCATGCACGCACTTCGAGGCGTTTTCCACTATCTCGTATGTCATCCGAAGTCGGAATAGAGTGTTTTATAGATCATTGGATAGGAAATTCTCTCCTGATCATTTCCATATCTCATTCGCAAAAATCGGACCGGTAACGAAGCGGGAATTTTGAATTGAAGTTCGCGAAAAAAAAAAAAAAAAATCAAAATTTCGATTTTGGGCTTGGGGGCCCAACAGCGCCCAACCGCCCCACCTCCACCGGCCTTTTACCTTACCTTCTCACCATCAGTTCATCGTTTTCATCTTCCACCGCCATTAAAAAAGCTTCAAAACCCTAACAAAAATAAAAATTAAAAAGAAAACCACAATAACTCACGCCAACCAGATCCAATTCAAATCTCCTCTAAAACTAAAACCACACCACCTCCACCAATTTAACCCAACAAAAACCACCGAAAAAATCAAAAATTGGTGCTGCCACGCCACCACATCACCACCACCATCGTTTTTTATCAGTAAGGTCTTTCCTCATTACTCCTACACCTTCTACAAACCCCAAACCGTATTCAAACTTCAAATGGCTCAACAACGCCAAATTATATCGGAGCAAGTTTTCACTGCCGACCACTTCGCGCCGTTTTACGGTGACGAAATGGCTAGTAGAGACTGGGGTAGTTTGTGGTACTCGACCGAAGCCTTCTACCATGAAGACTTGGTCCGACGGTTCTACAACACCAGGGAATTGGAGGGGAGTAGGATTTTTGTGATGGTAAGGAAGAAGAGGAGGAGTTGACCATCGATTTGTTGGCTGAGATTCTAGGCATTCCGCCTAGAATCCATCTGGATGCCACTCTACAGGAGCCCCAGTTTGACGGGGTAGAGCCTCTGATGGGCGTGACTGTCATCAATGGGAGCTACAATACAAACTCCCATTGTGTTCGCCAGGCATCCCTCAGGACCAACCAGCTGGCTACAGCCCAGTGGATTGGTCGGAATGTCCTAGGGAAGGACAAGGTCAGCGACATCGGTCTGACCTGCCTCCACGTCTTATGGGTACTCCAGGAGCAGAAGTACGATTTCTGTATCTTGGACTTTTTGCTGAGCATGATTAGGGGGGTCGGAAAGTCTTTGGCACCTCTTCCTGTGTTAATCACCAAGATCATGCTGAAGATGAAAGCAGCTCCGGCGTCTGATAGGATTTACATTACCCTGCACCGTAACACGCGTATCTATAGGGAGTGTGTCCAACAAGTTTGGAGGAGGGCTGAGGATAGAGAAGAAGAAGAAGAGGATGGTGGAGCTGAGAATGAAGAGGAGGCTGGGGGACATCAGGATGCCTCCGAGGATGAGGAAGACTTGACCTGCTTTGATGCAGATGCCTTCCAGAGGTGTTGGTCTGATGCGGAACGCATGGCTGTGCTTCATAGGGGCATGCGTTCACTAAACACTATCTGTACAGACCTCCGGACTCGACAGGCGACTATTCATCACAACTTCAAGATCCCACACCCAGAGAGGATGAGAGATGGGAACGGCGGTATCGGAGATGGAAGCCCAGCCCGGTTTAGAATGGATATGCTTGCACGCTTCCCACCTCCTCATATGACTCGCCCGAGGACACGACTTACGAGGCATGGCGTGCCGTCGACGAAGGACGACTGCTGCTGGACCTTCGGGAGCCCAAGAGCCACCACTAGAGAGTGTGCCCCCCGCCACCAGTGGCGACGTGTTTAGAGAGTCTGAGGATTGATAGTGATTGTTGTTTTACTTATTTTTGTTGTTTTTATTGTAATGTAACTTTTATTTTCGTATTTTGAATTTTGTAGGAAAGGTACTCCGAATGAAATTTTAATATAAGGGGTTATTTTCAGTATGTGTGGTTGTTTCATATTGATCCCACCTTCCCAACTTGTTTGGGGGTGGTTTTATCAATTCAAGCTTTATTTTTATATAACCCTAGTGTTAGAATTTATTGCGGAGTAAGGTGAAAATATGGCCGTTTAGGCATATCTATGAGTGAGAATCATTGTAGGATGAAATCTAGATTAAATAGGTACATTCAATCATAAAATCAACCTAAAAGATACTGGGTGTGAATTAGAATCAAGAAAATGAGTTGTTTCCGTTTTCGGGTTTGGAAATTTTAGGATTTCCGGAAACTGCCGTAATTAGTTTTGGCAACTTTCCGACCCATTTTAGCAACTTAAAACCTATATAAACTTGATACAATCTATCCTCACAACTCACACTACACCTAAACTCCATCACGCACCTTTCACACCCGCGATTCCCACGTTTTCGTCTCCATTTTGCAAATCTACCTTTCGAGGCCAGCGCCCTGAGGAGGCTCGGCTTCCACACTTCGACAGAAAATTTTACTCAGAGCGCGCCCGTTGCAAGGCAAAAGCGCGACTTCGGCTTAAAACACTGGAATTCCAAAAATAAAAGCGCGACTTAGCCCTAGTTGGCCATACTCGGCGCCGACTTCCGTGGACCAGAAAAATTCCATTTTTTCGCACGTAGTACCCGGTTGTTTTGCAGCTGTTCCAGAGCGTAGTTTTGAGATGACATCTCCTATAATAATACCGGAACAGTCTTTCGAAGATTTGTTCCAAAGCACTACTTACGGTGCTTGGTTTCGCGAGGTGATCACATACGTTGGCCGGGAACCTCTTATGGTAAGACCGGCTGAACTTTATTCTCCAGCACTTGCATCTTATTTTTATAATAACTGCATTTTCTTTGAGAGACCGGATAGAGAACAAGTATTCTCCATCAACATTGACGATGAACCAATGGAAATTACCAGGTTCTTGCTAGCATTTGTTCTTGGACTTGCTATGCCCGCTGAGATACAAGACCCATGGTGCTATTGGGTCGATAATATGCATGTCTACACTTATGAGTCTTTGCACGAGGCTTATGGGGCAGGCATTTTCCAGATTGAGGACCAAGGGGACTATAACGCGTTGCTTTGGTAGCCTGTCCATGAACATAGGAACTGTTATGTTTTGGATTATGCTAAACATTTTAGGGAATGGCGTTTTTTTTCCGTGAATGACGCCACTTGCGCGTTTTTCCTTGCTTTAGCGGGGGGACGCCGATTCTATGACCTTCCCTTAACTTTGATGTCTAGTTTAGCACGAGCCCATACCATGAGGTATAAGTACCTTCTTATGCCCGTTCTAATTTCAACGTATTATGCTATGTTTCTTTCCTGTTTTTGTACACGTTTCACGGATTGGATTAGGGTAGACACGGTGCGACCCACCAATAGTATTATTCGATCTTTCCGTGCAATGACTTGGCAAGGGTGGCGGATACAACCTCACCAGGTTGCACCCCTACACCCCATCGGACCAAGTGGCACTTAATAGGTTAGCAACCATAGATGATAAATGGTGTGAAGCTTTGGTAAAATATCATAGCATGGCAGGCTGAAGGAGCCTCACTTCTTTATAGAAGTGGAGGATGACCGAAGATGACGAATAACAAAGCGGGAGTGGAGGTAAGTTTTAGTTTCATTTAGTGTCCGCTTATGTTACAAGCAATTTAATTCTTTAACCCCATAATGGGTGGAACTCTTATAGATTGCGTCAGTTTTTATTTCCTATATTAGTACGTTCTAACCTTGTTTTGCGGATGTTTTCGAATTTCACGCTTCAATGGTATTTTTCCTACCCTCTTTATTTAAATGCTTTGAGGACAAAGCATGCTTCTTGTTTGGGGGGAGCATAGAAACACGTGTAATTAAGACATCTGCTAGGATATAGATATGTATAATATGCACTTGTTTTCTAGTTACAATTTCAAAATTTTAAAAATATAAATAAATAAGTTATGCTATACACTTAGGAATATTGGTATTGTTTCTTTCTCCATGCTCTTAACAATCTAGAAGTCTCACGTAGCTGTTGCGTCAGAATAATTGTTAGGAACTTAGGTTAATATATAGGTAATAATCTTTACATCTATCTATAAATATATTACATGAGTATCTATGATTGTTAGCAGTAAGTTTCTGAAATCTAGGCTAGAGTACTTATTCTACAAATCCTGTGAGAATATAGCCTAAAGCCTTATATGAGTGAAACATTTGAGAAATTACACAAGGGAGAAGTAAAATCCGGATAGAGAAATCACACGTCCACTTGCTTGATCACTAAACCATATCCTAAGCGAAAATTTAGGCCCTTTTTGGATCGATATAGCTAGAAATTCTGACCTAAGTATATTTTTCGCTTGTCGCCCCACTGAGCCTTTCATTAGCCTTTCCATAAACCACAATTCCTTTACCCTGTTACAAAAACAAAACAAAATAAAAAAAAATAAATCAACCTACCCAATTTAGAATAAGTCCGGAGAATAGAATGATGAAGAAAGAAGAAGAAAAACACTGTGTGTAAACAAAAATTAGTTAGTGCTTCAGAAAATAAAGAAAATAAGTTTCCATCCAAAGAAAAGAAAAAAAAAATAAAATAAAAATAGAAATAAAATAAAAACTCCAAAAATAGAATAAAAGGGAGTCAAAAGCCAAAGAAAAGAAAAAGAAAAATATGGCTAAGGATGGAAACAAAGTGTAGAAGCAAAAAGTAAATAACAAGGTTTTCTAGTTACATAATATTAAGACTCTATTATTATCTCAGACTTGTCCTTTTGAATATCCATTTCCTTCCTTCTTAAACCATCTCCTAATCCCCGTAACACCTAATAAAGACCTCTAGCTCAATTAGGAATAGGTTAGTGTGATAGTAAGTGGCGGATGTGTTTGATCGACTCTCGCTTCCCTGTGTGTCATTGAGATTGTAAGGTAAAGTGTGCCCACTGTATTAATCGGAGTAATAAACTTGAGTGGAAAAATCAGAGTGTTGTTTCTTGACTATTATTGTGAGAACCTACTTAAGGACGCTTATTCCGAAGTTCTCTAAAACAAACCCCGCTAAACACTTTTATAGTACTACTATCATTGGTATATGTTTATTGTAGATGAGAGATTATTATGCATATATTAGCTTAGTTTTTGACTTGGTTATTCTTATTCAATTGCTAGAGAGATGTATAGATAGTTGAGCATGAATAAGGAAACAATAGTTTTATTTTCTTAGTCGTTGTAGTATAGATGAAGTTTGTGAGTACCTTCATCGAAAACTCTCACGAGGCTATAACTCGTCCACTAGGGAATTCCTAGTGGTTTAAGGCCTTGTTGCATATGGTCAATGCAATCGCGACTCAGCTTAAACGAGAGTAGTTAGAACTCCATTTTTGGTCACTTATTCTAATTTCTCATCTTTGCTTTGAGGACAAGCAAAATCTTTGTTTGGGGGGTGGTTTGATAAGAGCCCAAAACTGTAGTTTTAACCCCTTAATAATCATCTTTGTTAGACCAATTATGTGAATAATAAGTAAGAGTTAATACTCGATTACGTGTTTTATGCATTTCAGGCTTCAAAGTCCATTATGTGCAGAAATGTGCCACTTTAGCGAGATAAAGGAGCAAAAGTCAGCAAAACTTCCGAATGCCATATCTTTGGACTCAGACCTCGGATTGAGGCCTACCTTATGTCAAAACGACCGACTCGGAAAGAGCTTTGTAATGGTCTAAGCCTTGACCCAATCAGAGGAGCAGAAGTGGACAAAAAGCCTGTGGAAGCCAACTGCAGCTGAAGAGGCCTTTTTGGACTGAAAGAATTGGGTTTTGGGCCTGATTCTCTGGCCCAAAACATGGCTCCAAGCCCATGCACGATTTTTGGATCTGGATGTATAAAAACAAAAGCTTGCCTCATTGTTAATGGCAGTGAGGTTAGGTAGATAGTTAGACCTAGATTAGTTAGCCTCCATTAATTAGTTTTAGAACTTAGTTTAATTAGTTTCAATTCATTGTATTAGATTAAACCTTTGAATCTTGTTCTTCATTTGATTAGATCAATAAAGTAGTATTCTTTATCAATTTCGATTTTGTCATTTCCAATTCTAGATCTAATTTCAATTCCTGTCCTTATTTCATTTTAGTCATTAAATTAGATTTTATTATTGTTTAATTAAGTAAATTTCAATGCTTTATATTATGTTTAGATTTAATTTAAATGGAAATGATTTGGAATGATTCAAGGCTAAACCTCCATTAGAGGGGTTGAGAAACCTTGATGAAAGCTTGATTCCAATTATCGGAGATTGTCGTAATTTCCTTTCCACTCTAGAAACGCGTTTAGTTCACCATGAGAATGGGTTTAATCGCTCACATGCTAATTATTAATTGGTAGAAATGCCATGTGTAATTAGGGATTAGAAAGAACCCGATTGTTCTGCGTGAAGCGATTCGATTCGATACTGACGACTTCGCCGCTAGTGGATTAAGTTAAGTTAAGGTGGAATCAATCCCCCTCTAACTCCTTAACATCGAATCAACGTAGCATTCCCTTAGTTGTCTGATAGTCGACTAGTTGCATTTCGTGGGTAGTTGTATCGTAGTCTAATTCCCCTTCGTAAAGCTCTCATTGACTTAAGACTGATTTCTTAGATTTAGAAAACAATCCATGCTAGGGAACTAGGAGTGGAACGAACTTCCTACTCCACTTAGTGCAATTCGCATTGAGAGTAGAAGCTTTGATAACATAGGATTAAAAGATAGGTTTAGTTTACTTACGGACTGAATTCGTTCATTTCGTAGGTAGACTATTCATTTTATAGTTATCACTTGGTAAGAGGGCAGGTCGCTTCGAAGCCCATAGAAGAAGCTATGGTCGCGCCAGAAGAGGGCTGGTCGGCTCCTTATAAGCGATCGCTCCGTGTAATTTTTTTCGAATTTTTCAACGCTGAAACGAATAACCACAGTATGAATCAAACAAGGGTGGGTGGGTTTAATGGGACTTAAAAATGACTAATTCTACTATGAAAACAATGCTAAAGTGCAACTAAGATGGCAGCGGCGCCATTTGATAAAAGATAAAATGAATAGTCTACCTACGAAATGAACGATGAACTCAAAAACGTAAGTAAACTAAACTAATCTTATGATTCTCATATTTATCAAAGTTTTCTCTACTCTCAATCCTATGAGATATAGTGGAGTAGGAAGTTCATTCCACTCCTAGTGCTCTAGCATGGAATGTTTTCTAATCTAATTAGTCGGTCTTAAGTCAATGAGAGCTTTACGAAGGTGATATGCTACGATACTTACTGAATTTGATTACTTGACTTTAACTACGAATGCTATGGAAATATGATTGTGCTTGAATCTAGATAAAGGATTATAGGGGAATTGAATCCACCTCGAATCCAACTTAATAGCCTAACATAGATTCTTGTATATCGATTCTTACGGTCTTACGGCAAGAAATTCGAGTTCTAATCCCTAGTGTTCATGGCATTTCTACCGAGTACTAACTAGCATGTGAGGTCGCCCACCCATTCTCATGGCTTAATCGACCTTCTAGATTGGAATAGATTCTACAATGTTCTACACTATACCACTAAGTTTTCATCAAGGCTTCATCAACCCCTCTAATGGAGGTTTTAGCCTTGAGTCATCAAACCATCATTTCCCATTTCATTATAACTACACATCATATTAAAATTCTAACTTAACTAAATTAACTAACAATGGTTCAATCTATTTAAACTACGGAATGATAATCAACAAGAATTAAAATCAGATCTCTAAATTGAAATAACACAATTCGAAATTGAGAAAACAACTATTTTATTTATCTAATCAATCAAGAACAATGATTCAAAGACTTAATCTAAAACAAGAATTGAAAATGGAACTAAAACTTAATTTAATTAATGAAAACAGATCTAGAATTATCTATATTATTTTAGGTCTAACTAGCTACCCTTAATAAAGAGCTAAACTTTTGTTTTTATACTTTCAGATCCAAAAATCGTGCATGGGCTTGGAGCCATGTTAAACCCAATTCTTTCAGTCCAAAAAGGCCTCTTCAGCTGCAGTTAGCTTCCACAGACTTTTTGTCCACTTCTGCTCCTCTGATTGGGTCAAGGCTTATACCATTGGAAAGCTCTTTCCGAGCCGGTCGTTTTGACATAAGGTAGGCCCAATTCCGAGGTCTGAGTCCAAAGATACGGCTTTCGGAAGTTCTGCTGACTTGTGTGTTGTTTCAGCCCGTGTCGACTTTTCAGCTTTTGACCGGGCTTTAGGAAGGCTTTATCTTCTTGAATCTTGGCCTTTAATCATGGAACTCCTTAGTAACCAACCTTTTCTCCTTCATCTCACTAAAGTGGCACATTTCTGCACATAATAGACTTTGAAGCCTGAAATGCATAAAAACACGTAATCAGTGTTAACTCTTAATTATTACTCACATAATTGGTCCAAAAGCATGACTGTTAAAGGGTTAAAACTACAGTTTTGGGCTCTTATCACTCACCATCAGAAACTAACCCTAAGAGCTCAGTGTAATATCTAATGAATGATTGAGAAACTTGTTCTTGTCCGTCATGCCTCATACCTTGTTGGTCTTGTATGGCCCATATGCTATTTCTATTCCTTTTCTCTTTCATAGCCTGGTAAAAAATAGAATTTCCTTTATCTCCATATACCATCCAATCACTCTCAGTCCTCTGTCTGAAATCTGCCTCCTCCATTTCCATATAGGTGCACAAATTTAACCTTGCTTCTTTAATTTTCTAGAGTACATAAGTAAAGGTCAAGTAGGTTACTTTGAAGTCTCTTCTGAATCTGATTAAGTTCCTCCCTAGCTACTTCAGTTCGAGCATACAAGTCAGATAAGAATTTTCTTACCCAGAGTTTCATTCTTGGCTTTAAAATCTTAAGTTTCTGACAAAGTACATACATTGGAGAACCATATAATTGTATATCCCAACTTCCTTGTACTATAGCTTTAAAGTCCTTGTGAATCACCCAGTAATTGCAAAACCTGAAGGGAAAAAATCTTTTCTCACTTTCAAAAAATTGAAGCTAGGAGAATAGGAGAGTGGTCTGAGATGCTAGGAGTCAGGAATTCAGCCATAGAGTTGGGAAAATGTATTAGCCATTCATGATTCACTAAAGCCTTATCAATCTTCGACCATTTTCTAGAATTGACAGCACCATAATTCATCCAAGTAAAGAAGCTCCCTATAGATTTCAAATCTATAAGACCAGCAGCATTGAGACAATCTGAGAAGGGGCCCATTTCCTTAGGACTGACTATTCCTCCAATTCTTTCATGTGAGAAAAGTACATTGTTAAAATCACCTTGAACACACCATGCACTTGTAATCGAGGTCTGAAGTTGGACTAACTCCCTCCACAGTCCTAGCCTCTCACTGCTCTTATTACTCGCATAAACCAGAGTAATAAAAAAAAGTACATGACTTCTGTAGAACAGAAACATGTAGGTGAATGAATTGAGTAGTTTCATGTATCTTTGTAACTGCAATTTCTCTATCATCCCAAAGTAACTAGATCCTACCATATGTATGGCTGCTGTAATTACTCATAAAACTCCGTCCTGGAGCACATAACTTGCTTATAAATTCACTTCTTTTCTCTTTTACATTTGTTTCCATAAGACTCAGAAACCAGAACTTATTTTGAATTCTAAATTTATTCACTTCCTTTGCTTTCTTTGGGTCGTTTAGACCTCTTATATTCCACACACAAAACCCATTCATTTCCATTGCTTGTGAGAGGATTTATTTCCCTGGCTTATTTGCCCCCCTTTACCTTTTGTAGTCTGTGTCACAGGAGGTAACCTTTTAGATGCAGCAGCTTCCACTTCAGTAGTCTCAGCAGCCCTCTTTTGGGCTCTAGTTCTTGCTTTACTGATGATCTCTCTTTCCTCTATAGGTTCACTTACTGGTTCATGGTTTGTGAAGTATTCCTTTGGATCTCCCTCAGAGATGTCATCCTCCAATTCTTCTTCTGATTCTGCCAATACATTGAACAACAACCTTTGGTTGCTATACATTAATCTCTTATTACCCGAGTATTCTCCTGTTTTCTTCTTTCCTTTTTCTGCTTCCCTTACCTTCTCTGTACCTTAGACAGAGCTATTTACTACTATCCATTCAGTACCCGAATTCACTGCAGTCACCAGGTTTGCATTTTATGTACCTATAGTAGCTTCAAGATTCTCCCTTACAGCATTGTTATTCCATACCACTATAGCTTGACTATTCTCTGTAGCTGTACCTTGTTCATGAAAAACCACATGTCCCGCTTCAACCTCCAGATCTACTGGTGTTTCCTCCATTGGACTTGGTATTTCCCTAGATGTAGAACCTGCATTCAAACCTCCATTTACTTCTTGCGGTGTACTCTTTCTTACCCAAACTTGGGTGGGTTTCTCCAGACATTTGTTCTCCTTGTGACCATATCTTTTACATAGAGCACATGATTTAGGAACCCACGGATATTCCAGTTTTATAGTTACCTCTTTTCCCAGCATTTTAACTTTAACTTCAGTTCTAAAATCAAAGTCTATGGGAACTACCACGCATACCTTTGCATAGTTAAGTCTTTGTTTCCGTTTAGTTTGCTCATCCATTCTCTTAGGATCACCCACCAAGCTTGCCACAAAACCCATACCATCATCAGTCCACAACTCTTTTGGCAGATCCATTAGTTTTACCCAAATAGGAAGGGATTTGATTTCATTCTTCTGAGCTTCAACTTCCTGGGCCCACTGTGCTATAACAAACAGTTTACCTGCTAGAAATATATAGTTCTTCCACATTGAACTTGAAGTAATATAGTTCTTTATTAGTGGAAATAGAGAAATCCCCTTTAAGCTTCCAAATTTTGCTCAGTGTGTTCTTTACAAATAGAAATGGCAGTCTTTTTTCAATGAAGAAACCCACCACATATATTCGCTCCAAAAGTCGACACCTTGATGCACTATGTTGTTAGGGATCTTAGCAACTCCCTCCAACAGTTCATAAGAAAATATACACAACAACATATCAGGATTAGATGAAGAGCTCTCTTCATTTTGGAAAATAGAACTCCAAGAAGAGTTGTGATGTCTGTGAGAACCAAGAGAGGGTTCTACAGGGGGGAGGGTTGATTGATTGTTGCAGAGAAGAAAGCTACTGAAAAGGGGGGGAAAGCATGGGAGGAACAGATTGGGATATTTTTCCTACCCAGAAACTTGCTACTAAAGGAAAGAAAAAAGAGCACAGGATTGTGAAGTAGAAAGACCTTAAGTGACTCCCGATCGCCTAAGGAGAGTCCCCGTTATTATACTTATCCTAAAAATCTAACTCTAAGCAAAAACTTATTTTCTTAAAATCCTAAATTTATGATAAGTCATTCCATTTTAAAGAATTTTCTGCCATCTTTTACTTTAAGAAACTTTCCATTTTACCAAATATCGACCATAGAATATTATTCTCTATTAAAACTACTCTATTTATTATATACCTTATATTAATATATCTTTTGAAAACTTTTCAAATATTAAAAATCTCTACACAAAATTTAAAATTCAAAATTCAAAACACTAAATTCGTTTAATACAAATTTCAAAAATATTATCTTGTTTTCCCTCCTTTCTTTTTTTATAATAAAAGTCAAACCAAATTTTCTAGTATATTGACCATGCATTAAATATCTAATCCAAAATACTAAATATTGTAAAATAATAATGTAGAAAAATAGGTGTCTTACAAAATTAGTGTTATTGTTTGCAATTTGTATTTTGACAATCATATCAACAAATAGAGTGCCAGCAGCCAAGTAGCACACCATCAAACATGTGTTATGGTTTCAATTTGTGACTATGGTACAACTTCAGTATTTAAGTTAGGCCATTGCCTAAACTGACAGTTTCACTTTCTAGAACGTCTAAACAGTTGTTCGAGATCTTCAACTAAAGACAGTTCTATGCATGCGAAAGGGAGAGCAATATTCTTATTTTTTATTTCTGAAATCCAAACTGTAATATGCATAGTTTGCATAATTACAACTTGAAGGGGAGTGTTGAAGTATGTATTGTCCCACGTTTCTATAAGTGTGGATTGTTGATATGGGCGGGCGCCTATCAGTTTGGAATGCCAAACTGAACCGTATTTAGTATTTCCTATTCTCATGTATTACGGTAACTTAACACCTAAGATAGATTAAGTATATATATATATATATATATATATATATATATATATATATATATATATAACTTTGGATAGAGTATGAGCATACTCTCTCTAACCCTATTTTCCACCCTCCATTCTTCTCCATTCTTCTCCTTTTTGGTTTCCCTTATTACAATAATGTCACAACTCACAACTCTCCTAGCATCACCACTAACAAATGACAGTTTTTAAAGACACAGTTAGCTACTTGTGACGAAAAATAACGTAAATGTGTTACAATACAAAGATTTATGTCCACTATAATAGTACAAAAATGAGTATACTTGTAGAAGTTTAAGAGTATATTACTCAAACTATCTCAAATTCGAAATCACATATTTATATTACATAAACAGTTTTGGGTTGATGTAATTAAATATTAGTATATTTGATTACATGCCATCATACAAGTATGTATATTTGCTTGTGACAAAAATTAACCAGTAAATGTATGGAGTAGAAGTACAGGGTTACTCACAGTCACATGCACATCATAGTAGCACTATAAGAAATTTACAAAACCTATGATAAACATACTTAGGATCGGAACCTCCCATTTGGTTACAAGAAAACTAACTTAATCATTGCCTTGAATATTAGCTGCATACTTTGTCAATTGGTCTGCTGTAAAATTGGATTCTCTCCAAACTGGAGTCAATTTGCAGTAGTCTAGGTGTTCTATGCATCTTTGACATCGTTGCTTCATACGCCAAGGTAGATTTGATGCGCCAAAAACATTAAATGCAGATGTGAAACCTTACTCCACCCAAAGACTCCAATTTCTATGAACGACATACTCCACTGCCTCTAGTATAGCTAAACACCGGCAATGAAATTCGATTGATGGCCAATATTCATGCAAATAAACGCAAGGAACACACATTCATTGTTTCTAAAATATGCCCCACAGCCAGCCGGGCCATGATTACCCAGTGAGACTCCATCTACATTAGCTTTTATGATCACACCGTCATGTGGGTACCGGCCCATTTGCATTCCTTAATCCTAGGTGCCTTCCCTAGCTTGTTTGGCAAACCCCAATTCTTCAAGACTTGAGAATCACTAACCCATCTATTCGTTTGACCTGGTGCAAGGCAGTAAGAAATATTGACGTTAGTTCTCACTTCTCAGATGTGCTTTTAGTTGACATAGACTTAACCGTTCACCTTCAAAGATATATCAGTTTCTATTTCTCCAACTATTGACCTTGCTTGCTAGTACCGTAGACCATAGTACAAAATATCAGGATATGACAAAATATCGATCCCTGATTTATAGATATGTATCGTGGATATTGTTTCAACAAGATTTGCTAAAACACACCAGTTGAGGGTCAGAAGTAATGTTTTTTTTTTTTTTTGAGATGGTGAAGGAGATGGTGGTTGGGAAAAGATGAGACTGGACTTCGGTTTTGAAGTTGCCTACGTACCCAAATGTATTGCTGGAAAAATGACGAATGTTGGATTTTATAGGTAGGATTGGTGATAGTTACTTCATCGTTCTCCAATATTCCAATCGTGGGATGAAGTTGGAGAACTAGCGGGAGAACTGTCAACTCGTGGGATGAAGTTGGAGAATTGTCAACTCGTGGGATGAAGTTGGAGAACTGGCGGGAGAACAGGCAACTCGTGGGATGAAGTTGGAGAACTGGCGGGGGAATTGATATTGATTTTATGTGTATGTATGTAGGCTTTGAGCATGGGCTCTGAGCGTGGGCTTTATGGTTGATAAGCTCTGAGCGTGGGCTTTATGGTTGATAAGCTCTGAGCATGGGCTCTAAGCGTGAGCTTTTTTGTAGATAAGCTCTGAGCGTGAGCTTTTTGTAGATAAGCTCTGAGCATGGATTTGTATTGATTTGGGCTTTTATTGGGCCACATTTGTGGAGGCCGGAATAGATATATCTCCCTCTTTGGGGATATTTGACATTGTTTCATATGCAAATATCGTAGATAGATCCAAAATATCAACAAATATCGTGGATATTGTGGATATTTTTTGATATATAATTTATATTTATTTGAAATATAATCAAAATATCAACAAATATCGTGGATATTGTGGATATTTTTTGATATATAATTTATATTTATTTGAAATATAATGGTAAATATTAAATAAAATTGTTACATACACAAAATATCGCAAAATATCCTAAAATATCGATAATATCGTCGAAATATCGTGAATATTTCCAGTTGTAGATATCTCTAAGCATATCGCAATATTTACTTATCTTTTGTTGAAATATGGATATATATCATGATATATCACGATATATCGCAATATTTTGTACTATGCCGAAGACTCCCACAACTGCTTAATGAGAGAACTCCTCTATGTAACCCAAGATCGAGCCTATGAAGAATTTGCAAAGTTACTGTTGAATCTAAACTGTGGTCCAGCCCATTCCCACAACTTCTTTGCCTAAGGTCCCATGGAATATGCTGAAGAGTTTCAGTGGAGTTACATCCCATGCAACATCTAGAAACTAGTTTAACACCCCGACCCTCATTAGTAACAGCACAATTCCTCAGTAGTTTCCAGGCAGTACCTGAGACCTTTGGTTGCAGCCAATCGTGACACACATTCTTGCACCACCAAGCACCTGCCTCTTTTCTTCTAATAGCATCAAAAGCTGAATGAACCGAAAATTGACCTTGTTGGTCTGGAATCCATATCGTATGGTCTGCACCATTAATGATAGGCAGCTGATTTAAGTTAACCCCTACAATCATAAGAATGAATTGTAGAGCCCGAGGGATAGACCATGCACCATTGGTGATAATACTGCTAACCTTAATTAGCTCTATAACCTTGAGGAACTCAGGTTGTAACTGTAGCCTTTGTTGAATTGATTGATCCCCAACCCCACAATCTCTCCATAGATCTACCTTCTCACCTGAAGCCAAAATCCACTGAGCCCTGCAAGAAACTTCAGGCCAAGCCCACTTAACTCCTGCCCATATGGTAGACTTCGCATAGTAGTTTGGTGAAGTTTATCAACCCCTCGTCTCTCGTAAGGAACTTCTTTCTCATGAATGTTAGTACAATAATTAGTGTTTTTATAGAAACTTAGTCATATAAGAGTACCTCAAATCCATTCCATCACATATTACTTATTACATTGGTTTTTTATTATAGAAAACTAACTTCTATTGTTCTATTAAGGAAAACACTAGTGGGCTTTATATCCTAATCACCAAGGAGCTGCAGCAACATGATTTAAGTCAAGCTCAGTACCTAAGATATCTTTCTTAATCACATGAAGTCTCTTTTCCTTCATCTCCAATGTACTAGTTAGTTACACTGGTCTGCAGGATCTCCATGTGCATCAGAACTCAGGGAGCATTTGGCCACATAAAAAGGATTTTGAACTTCAAGGCACTTCATTGATGCTTCTGTTGAGGTGATGTCCATGTTGGAATGGGATGTATGTCCATGTTGGAATGGGATGTAAGGAGGTTATCAGGTGATATTCCTGCAAAAGAAAAATAATCAATCAAACAACAAAGATGAAGGTTGCACATCTTCAATATTGTTGCGTGTTTCTTTCACCGGTATCTCAGTTTCTTCTGAAATACATTCAATTTTAGCAACATCAGTAATTTCTCTGCACGATGCTTTCTGTTTAGGATCTATAAAGTATCACAGATATCAGCATTAGATCAAAATGCGTCCCATTTAAGGCATAACTAGACATGGGATGCAAAAGAATTATACAAGGAAACATTTAGCATAACAGAGACCGAAACTAAAAAAAATGGTGTCTTTCAACAAGCAGTATTTACCCATCCAGCTTTGTTTTGAAAGAAACCCAAGTCTTCAATAATGCATGTCGTTATTATTCAAAACGATCAAGCCAACAAAACGTACAATCTGAAGTTCTGAACTACATACCTTCTGCTGTTGTTCCAGAAACCATATCTTTTGAATGCCCACCAGTCTTTTCCGAAGTGATAGTAGTATCTTTTCCTACCTCCTCTTTCTCTTGGATTGTGTCCTGCAAAATCAAAATACAGACATCACGATAATATCATAATATCACTCAGTCAACGAGAACCCTTAATAAAATGCAAAGGCTTACGTCACCGCCCAAGCTTCTTATGCTACTTGGTGGGTACTGAAAAGCAAGAGTCTTTTCCGAGGACTGCAATTGATTGTTAGATGAGCCACATTGCTCATCTTTGTTGATATTGTAAGGACGGGACATGCTAGACTCAGCAATCTGTACGCTACTACCAGACTTGTCACTCAATTCTTCTGGTGGACTTGAATATACATCACTCAAAGTTGGATTTTTGTCTTCCTTCTTTTGAAGAGGAATATTTTCTTCCTTTGTGGATATATAAGAAAATGTTTCCAACTCTGGCATAATTCTAGTCTGCAGTGTTATATCAGGATATACCACTACAGAAAGGCATCCCTCAGTCACTTGTCCAGTTTGTAACTTCTTGCAAGGGGCTGAAGTGATGGTGTCTGTTTTAGGAGTTAATTTGTTGGTCTTCTGATTTTTTTTACTTGACTGAATAGCAACATCACTACTCAAAGTATTGCTGACTTGTGATAGCAATTCCAGATCAGTTTCCTTATGCTGCAACGAAACCCCCATGATTAGCTTCTCCATCAAATACTATGAAATATATGTATTTTATTTAGTTGTCTAAATAGCCATAAGCACTAAAAGCAAGAAACAGCGAATATAAGTTCTAACCTTATCTTTCTCTTTTATCTTCTTCAAACCTATGGAACGATCACCAGCTAAAAAACCACTGTTTTTTCTTTGCGTTTTTCTTCTCCTTTCATTATGTTCCATCTGTTGCAATTGATGCTTCTCACAGTACGCTTTTCCAGGTGCAACCATCTCATGGCAACGCCATGTTGTTCCCATATGCCTGCATTGTTTATCATCTTCTCCCCCATTGTTGACTTGTTCCTGTAACAAAATAAGCGCATGATTAGATTCTCCATCAAATATTATGAAACATATGTATCTTTTAATATAATGCACATAAAGTATCCAAGATTAAGACTTCCCATATCAAGGATGTCAAAGAAACATATACATAGTAAATGTCTTAGAGTCCCACCATATCTGACACAAGCAACTCCCAAACACCAAAAACAAAATAATAAAACATTATTTCACAGTGATTTAGTATTAGATACTGCCTACAAGGATAGCCTAAGTTGAATATTTTACCACAATAATTCCTTTTAGCGTAAGAGAATGATTGAAGACCTCACGCTCATCATATTGACATAAAAAAAAAATCGAAAATTCAGTTAGTCAAGTAACTTCATTACAACATGTGTTGCAGTCTTGCAGATACAAGCATACAGCAGAGGCGGCATAAAAAGTGTCTGTTCTATTCTCCATATTACCAAATACTCTAAATGTGAATAGCCATAAGTATGAAGAAAACATGAAAATAATCGGGGGAAAAAAGGCTAGAAAACAAGAAAAGCAAATATAAAATTTAACCTTATCTTTTTGTTTGATCTTCTTCAAAACTACCGAACAATCACCAGCTACAAAAGAGCATTCTATTCTTCGCTTCTTTCTTCTCCTTTCATTACGTTCCATCTGGTACAATTGATGCTTCTCACAGTTTGCTGTTCCAGGTACAACCATCTCATGGCAACGCCATCCTGTTCCCCTACGCCTGCATCGTTGATTATCTTCTCTCCCATTAGTGGGAAAACAACATTGTTCTCTATTAAGCCCCTTCTTTCTCTTTGCATTATGCCTGCTCTGCCCTGATTCATGCTTCTCACAATACAACTTTCCCAGTGAAGCCAACTCAGGGCAAAACCATCCTTCTCCTGTAAGCCTACATTGCTGTTGATCTGAAGGCAAAAGATGATCCATGTAAAAAAACTTAATTTTAGGAAAATTCATTTCACAGAAACTAAAGAAAATATGATTATTAAAGAAAAAATACCTGGTCTTTCAATGCTATGTGGTGGGGAATATACTACCAAAGTCGTTTGCGACTGGACTTGAGTATTAGACGAGTCAGAGTCTAAAACAGTTCCCATTTTCTCCTGACTGATATTTGGTGCACAATGACCGTCCAACCCTTCTAATGGACTTGAGAACTTGTCACTCGTATTTTGAATTATGTCTTTTTCCATCTAAAGAGAAGATTTTTCTCCCTTTTTACTTCGAGTGGTCACCATTGCCTTTTCAGGATCTGATATTAGAAACAGTGAGTATCAGTTTCTTGCAGGGCGGTGAAACCTTGATGTTTTTTGTTCGTTCAAACTTTCTTTTTTCTTGTGTTTGATTATTAACTATGACGCAGACAAGCTATAGCTCTGCCAGATTAAGCATTCATTCTCCTCATATCAACTTGATTATGTTCTAGCTTTAGATCCTGAAACAAAATCCATCGATAATGAGATCAACTGACAAGTTCAATATTCTCATGCCAAACATATATTTATGCATGCTCCAGAACATACATGTAGGGGACATAACAAATACAGAAATAGTCTATAAACCCACATCCGCACCATATACAACACAAACAATTTGCATTCACCATGTCCAGATGACTTAAACTTGATTTCACGCAGATATAACACTAGGTGCATCCTACGAATACCCGAGTGAAAATCAACAAGAAGTGACATCTTAGTAATCCAATCTGAGATATCATTACTAAGTCATGAGCCATATATATTCATTGTTTAGTAGGATTTATCACATATCTACTTAATAGTTGCTACATAAATATATGCAATATACAAGCAAAGAGTTGTTCACTTGTTTCTCTTTTATCTTTAATATCAGAACAAATTAAGAATGGCAGTGCTGATATTATTATAAAGAACTAGATCAAACTTTAGAACAATAACTAATGGACAAAATGGAGTCAAGCAAATACAAACTAAACAAAAAACTAACCTCTGCGCATGGTTCTGTTCTACTCTACTAAGCATTCAGGTATGTGCATTTTTCTTCAGGGGCAAACAGAAGACCTTTGTGGAAAATGGAAACAGAGAGGATGAAAAAAGGGTTTGAACTTTGAAGCAAAGAGAGTTCATTCATCATTTGTGTGAGAGAAAGTGACTTTTGTTTCCTCCAACTTGTAGGAATGTCCAAAGGGCAATAGGAAAATAGGAAGGAGAACTTATGTATGGCAGCTCTGAAATCGATAGCCAAACTATACTACAGTTGATCACAGATTTTGCAACATCTCAATGCAAAATCAACAGTGTCTGATAACCCAAGCATTTCAAAACTTTGTGTGTTGAGTGTTGAGTGTTGACAGACCAGTAGGTACGGTTAATAAAAGCTTTCACTTTGTAACTTGTGTATCTTAACTAGGGAGTACAATGCTAATAAGTTGCTGTGATAAAGTGGGTGCTTACTGGTGCTGCATCAGAATATTTTTAAGGAACGCAGTATATGTAGCAGGCTAGCTATGCCCATTGAGCAACAAAGGGTCCAGCTCAATTAATGACGCCAGCAGCTTGTTCTCAGTTGGTTCTCAACTTCTCATTCAAGTATTCAACCCAATACCTAGCATTCAGCTCCAAGTGACATTTTATAATCCGTCAGGCCTAAGGGCTAATTCGAACATTTTAAAAGCTTTGTTATCTATGGCTTCAGCTCCAAGCAACATTTTATAATCCGTCAGGCCTAAGGGCTAATTCGAACATTTTAAAAGCTTTGTTATCTATGGCGTGAATCCAACACAGGAAGGGAGTTTGCAGGCCCCTATATCAAATACCTAGGCATTCCTCGGCTCTAATTACTTCTAGACTCCCAAAAAACTGACTGACTTCCTCTTATTAAGAAGTCAACCTCTTACGTTCAACTAATTAACTCGCCACTCACATATTGACAAGTAATTCAAAAAACTTTATAGTAATTTTCTGGGCTGACGGAACAAAAACAACAAAAGATACTTTTCTGTGGATAGCGTTCAATGATTTCTTGACTGGGAATTATAATTTTTGAAGCATCAGAAACTTACAAAACATTGGCATTGACTAGAGCACCCTCAGAAACTAAAATAATGTCATGCAAGGCTTTGAAATTCGAATGTCGAATTATGTATCTCAAAGCCTCTCCTAAGGTGTGTTGTAAATTTAGCGAAACACGTTGACTAGCTTGTATTGGATGACACAAAGTAAATGGGACATTGTACCCAAAACACTAAGGCTGGATACCATTTCAATTAGGAGCATCCCACTCAAAACCAATTCGCAATGAGTGGAGCATCCAAGACTATGAATTTTGGATTATTGGCAAACTGAACTTCCTCAGGTGTCAATGATTGGTCTCATCTTGATGTTCTAAGAGAAGTATTCAATAACTAGATCAGGGAAAGACCAAGAGTCTGAAGACTACACATTTAAAGTTGTGTGCCAATTTACTCATCCAAAAAGTATAATGACAATACACTACGGGAAAAAAAAACTGGATATCTATTATAAATGGTTACAGTAAGTTAGTAAGTAACGTGTTTAAATGAAACCAATTTCAGTTCGCCAAGGAGCTGCAACGACACGATTAAACTCTCGTTCAGTTTCCAGAATTTCTTCCTCAAGCTCACGAAGTCTCTTTTGTAATGCAGCAATCACAGAGCCTCTGTTCTTCTTTTCCATCTCAACCATTCGTCGTTTCTTGTTAATTTCACTAACGGATTCTAGAAGGACTGTAAGTCTATCACTAATTTCATCTGCTACAGACTTGTTACAGTGGTCTGCAATATTGCTATGTGATTTGAAGCTCTCAGAGAACTTGGCCAAACAAAATGAATGTTGAACTTCTTGGCGTTTCATTGATGCTTCTGTCAGGGTGATGTCCATGTTGGACTGGGATGTAAGGAGGCTATCAGGTGAAATTCCTGTATACATAATTGATCAAACAAAGTGGCTTTGACTAAAAGGAACTCATAAAAGTTACTTTAACTTACTGATATCCATCCTAGTGTGAGATGTCTCCTCAAGCAACACAGGTGAAGTTTGCACATCTTCAATAAAGTTGCATGTTTTTTTCACCAGTATCTCAGATTCTTTAGCTGTTTGAGTAACATCAGTAATTTCTTCGCACGAAGCTTTGTGTTTAGGATCTATAGAGTGCCAAACATATCAGCTTATAATCATATTTTGCTTCGATTAGGGAGTAACTAAAGATGGAGTGCAAAAGACTGTTAGGAGATAGATTGGGCATAACAGACACGGAAATCACAAAAATGGTGTCCTTTCAACAATTAGAATTTAACTCAGCATTGGTTAGGTCAGGCATAAGTTAAAGACTTTGGATCTTTTTACCGATGCATGTTACATGCCAAATTGCCAATGTAAGACTCTGAACTACTGCATACCTTCTACTGATGTTCCAGAAACCATTTCTTCGGATTGCCCACCTGTTCTTTCCAAAGTGGTAGTTGCATCTTTTCCAACCTCTTGTTTCTGTTGGTTCATCTCCTGTGCGATAAAATTTCCGACATAATGAAAAGGTCATTCTGTTAATGAGAAACTCTTAAAAGGACGGAATGACTTACATCACCAACCAAGCTTGTTATCCAATGTGGTGTGTAGTCCAAATCAGGATTCTTTTGCGAGTTGTTCGGCGAAGCACATTGCTCTCCTCCTTTGATTTTGGAAAGAGATGCAGTGTTAGAGTCAGAAATTTTCAGGACTGTACCACACATGTCACTACCTAAAAAGCTAATAGCCATCTCTCCAGAGCAGCTTGGTGTAGGGTGATCGCTGAATTCTTCAGACGGACTTCAATACGCCTCACTCGGTTTTTGACTTTCATCTTTCTTCTTTTGAAGAGCTTTTTCTCCCTCTGGTGATGTGTTTTCAAATGTTTCCGACCCAGTCACAGTTCTAGTGTGCACCATTATATCAGGATATGGTACCGGAGAAAGGCAGCCCTCTGTAGCTTCTTCATTTTGTAACTTCTTGCAAGGTGATGAAATCACAGTCTCTCTTTTAGGAGTTAATTTTTTGGTCCTCCTCTTTTTCGTATTTGATTCATCAGTAATATCAGTATCTAAAGTGTTGCTGACTTGTGATAGCTGTTCACGTCAGTTTGAAAAAAAGCCCATTATTAGATTCTCCATCAAATTACAAATTACGAATTTTATGATTGCATGATACCATGCCTATAAAGAATGCACAAGTACAAATTTCCATATAATGGATGGGAAGAATCACATATCACAGTCAATGCCTAACCAGTCCCAACATATCCGGTACAATTAACTCCCAAACACCAAAAACAAACAACTGAAGGTTCATCCCATTTAGGTTATTAGATACTTTCCAGAAAGATGGCCTAACCCGAAAATTTGGCCAGAATTAACAACTTAAGCTTCCAATCTAAGAACGACCAACCCATGTTCATCCTATTGGATTATTGGTTAGAGAGCGTGCAACAAAATAAAAGGTTTGAAAATCCAGTTCATCAGGCAAACTTCAGTACAAAGGTCATGACTCATGCTATTTGGTTTTCCTTTTTCGTCTACTTGAGTCATCAGCAATATCAGAACTGTGCTGCTAACTTGTGCAATCAGTCTCCATGTCATTCCATCAAACAGATGGAGAATCTAATAATAATATTTTAAATGTGAATTTAGATGTACAAAAATACATTATAAGAAACGCATACCAAACGACTTTGTTCTCTTGGCCTCTTTCTTCTCATTTCGTTATAAGCGCTCTGCTCCAATTCATGCTTCTCACAATATCGTTTTCCAGGTAAAACCATCTGAGAACAACGCCACCCAGCTTTTGCGGTTGATCATCTTCTTCGGTCCCACTAGCAACCAAACAACTCTGTTCTTTTCGCCTATTCCTTCTGTTACTCTGCTCCAAATGGTGCTTCTCACAATACCGTCGCCATCCTTTTCCTGTACGCCTGCACTGCTGCTGATCTAAAGGAAGGAAGAAAATAAACTATATCATGCCGTGGGAAAAAAGTTCATTTGACAGAAGTTAAATAGACAAAGATGATTAAAAGAAAAAAGAAAAAACTAGTACCTGGTCTTTCAATGCTATGTGATGGGGAGTGATTCACTTGGACATCAATTGCTCGTTGACTCTCAGACAACTCACAATCCGAAACACTTGCCATATTCACTAGGCCAAAATATATGCAAATCAATCAAGAAGAATGTATAAATAAAACTAGTGATACTGTGGTACCCAATGCAAGTTATCTAAAAGACATCCAACTATCCACCGTTGATCTAAAAATTTAACAATTCCCTCTTTCTCGCTGAGTGTGTGAACTGTGAAGAGAAATGGGGAGTAGAGTGTTATCACAAAACGTGGGAATATATGTAGCGGCTGTACCACTGAGAGCAATAAAGGGGCCAGCTCAGTTGATGATGTCAGCAGCTCATTCACTTAATCTTTGGGATTTCCAGCACTTCATGGTTCTCATTCGGCCCACTTCACCACCCCAGTCCCAGGTTCATTTTTCACTTGTTTATACTATTTGTACAAGTGGTACAAGTAATAATAACGTTTGAGTTTTGTAGGTGTTTGTTTACGATTTTCAACCGCAAGATCCTGAGGACTTATATGTAGCACTTGCTGCCTTATCTGGTAAAGGAGTAGCAGGTAATAATACTCACACCATTATGCTTCTAAACACTTTTTATTCCTCTAGCTAGACATACATTAGATACATTTGTCACCCATGTATTTTTTGTTTTTTATCGAGCTTAATATATTTAAGTAAAGTCTAGAAGCCATCCCACCCATTGTTGTTTAGCAGACTATGAGGCTTGGGACTAAGTAGTAGTGTGAAACTTTATTGGATGCTCGATGACTATTTGAACATTTACATGATTGGAAACATGAAAAATTGAATCCACCTTCATGGAGCAGTGATACTTATCTCCAGTGAGAACTTAACTATTAATCCTTCAGAGGATTCAGCTTTTCGCATCTGTTTTCCATCTCTCTGGATGTGCATCCCATCCTTGTGCCCCATTGTACGGTTGTGAGTAGTCCACTCCCCTGCTGCAGATCATCTTCTTTTGATGCAAATTTGTTAGCGGAAGCAAGTCAGTAGATACAACAAAAGATTAAAAAAAAAGCCAATTGATCTCTATTAAGATACTTGAAACTTAACAATTAGCAATGGCATGCTAAGAGTCTTCAATAAGATGATGAAAAGCTCTAGCTCTTAATTCTCAAAAAAAACCCCTCATCTCTGTACAGAACTAGTCTCTTTATATTGACAGCATTTAATAAAGGGATAAGATAATTAATGCATAAAATTAAATATAATAACTAGTAAATGAGTGTTCATGTATCTGAGCCTGCATCAATCCCCCCAACGTGAAAAGGACTCGTCCTCGAGGATGAAGCCATGTAACACTCATAGAAAGAAGGATCCAACCTGTTGAAAGTCTCATCTGTGAGCCAAGAATTTTCAGATTATAGCTGGACGGCCACACCACTTGACAAGATATCGAGTATAAGAACCATGACGAGTAGCAAGGGAAGAGATGTCAACAACACTTTCAATACGATCTGCAGCAGCATGGGGAACAGTAGAAGATGAAGAAGGCAGCGGAATGGGCAGAACAACGTCGCCAACAAAAGGAGATAGGTCAGCAACATTAAATGTCCTGGAAATACGGAACTCGGGGAGGGGGCGAGGGAGGGAAAAGACCAACTTCATAAGCATTTGGTCCATGGCAGGAACCAATGGGAAAAGGACCAATCTTACGCATCTGCAACTTATGAGAGGTGCCAACTGATAGACGATGGCGGCGAAGATAAACCATTACTAAATCACCAATCTGAAAGGTCTGGAGGCATCAGTGTTTATCAGCATGGGCCTTGTAGGTAGCATAAGATTTTTCTAGGCGAGCACGGACATCAGCATGAATAGACTTAATACGAGCGGCAAAATCATAAGCATCAGCACACAAAGGCATAGCAGATGGAATATAAGCCAGATCAAGTACTGTATTAGGGGAAAATCCTGTTACTATCATAAAGGGAGATTGCCCAGTAGATCGGTTGACCGAGTTATTATAAGAGAACTCAGCTTGGGCAAGAAAGATTTTGGGTTATCACCCACCAAACAACGAAGAAGATTGCCCAAACTGCAATTCACAATCTCTGTTTGACCATCAGTTTGAGGGTGGAATGCAGTCGAAAATTGCAACTTACAGTCAAAGCACTTCCATAAGGTATGCCAAAAGTGACTAGTAAATTTCACGTCGTGGTCAGAGGTAATGGAACGCGGAGTACCATGGAGACATACAATTTCCTTGAAATACATATTAGCAACATGAGTGGCATTAGCAGTCTTAGAGCAAGGAATAAAATGAGCCATCTTAGAGAATCTGTCAACAACAACAAAAACAGAATCCATGCCTCTTGATTCTTGAAGTCCGAGGTAATCCAAGCACAAAATCCATCGAGACATCCTCCATGGTAAAGATGATATTGGTAAAGGGGAATATAAACCAGCATTGGAATGACAACCCTTGGCTGCTTGACAAGTGTAACACTTGGCAACAAAATCCATGATAGAACGTCGCATACGAGGCCAGAAGTACTTTTTGCGGATGAGAGCACAAGTTTTGTCAAACCCGAAATGTCCAGCTAACCCACCAGAATGCATCTCACGGATAATTTTATCTCGTAAAGAAGAAGTCGGAATGCATAGAGCAAAACCAAAAAATAAGAAGCCATCGTGAAGTGAAAAATCACCATGAGTATTGTTATGATCACGACATGAGTATTGTTATGATCACGACATGTAGCAAAACTGGTATCGGAGCCAACGTTCTTTCTCGGGTAGATTTTCTTGGAGTACAGGCTATTGTTGCCAAGCAACGATCAACTGATCTAAGATGCCTCGTAGGAGAAACCAAAATCAAAGTCAGAGATTAGAACAGGTCGAACAGTTACTGACCTCCCTGACGGAGAAGGTTGATCAACTCTTTTTATGGAGAAATCAAGGCGAAGAAGTTGTGAACGAAAATAATGGTTTAAACACCCTTGAAGAATCAGACCTGGGCGCAAACCCCTTTGCTGGTTTAGGGGATGATACAGCTGATGAAGAGAGAGGTGATCACCATGTCCTTGATGCTAATTCTGAATCAGATGATCACACTCTTGCTACTTTGCAATGCAATGCACGAATTGCCGCGAGAGTAAATACGAGAGGCCATCATAATGCTCCTGAAAACGGATGCCAGGCACAAGTACCTCGTCGACGTCGTGATGGGGTGGATGTTAATCGTCTTTTGAAAGTATTGGAACGCAGCCAACAAAGTGACATTCGGGTTGACATACCAGAATTTCATGGGCGTTTAAAACCTGATGATTTCCTTGATTGGCTTAACAAGGTTGAGAAAGTTTTTGAATACAAAGAGTTAACAGATCCAAAGAGGGTTCACTTGGTAGCAACAAAGTTCTCTGGGTATGCCTTAATTCGGTGGGATGAACTTCAAGCTGATAGGTTTCGGAAATTGCAACTTACAGTCAAAGCACTTCCATAAGGTACGCCTAAAGTGACTAGTAAATTTCATGTCGCGGTCAGAGGTAATGGAACGTGGAATACCATGGAGACGTACAATTTACTTGAAATACAGATTATCAGTATGAGCGGCATCGGCAATCTTAGAGCAAGGAATAAAATGAGCCATCTTAGAGAATCTGTCAACAACGACAAAAACAGAATCCATGCCTCTTGAAGTCCGAGGTAATCCAAGCTCAAAATCCATCGAGACATCCTGCCATGGTAAAGGGGAATATAAACCAGCATTGGAATGACAACCCCTGGCTGCTTGACAAGTGTAACACTTGGCAACAAAATCCATGATAGAACATCGCATACGAGGCCAGAAGTACTTTTTGCGGATGAGAGCATAAGTCTTGTCAAACCCGAAATGTCCAGCTAACCCACCAGAATGCATCTCACGGATAATTTTATCTCGTAAAGAAGAAGTCGGAATGCATAGAGCAGAACCAAAAAATAAGAAGCCATCGTAAAGTGAAAAATCACCATGAGTAATGTTATGATCACGACATGTAGCAAAAGTGGAACCAAAATCAGGATCTGCTGGATATAAACCTTTTACCTCATCGAACCCAAATAGACGAGTTTTTCATGTCAACAGAACATGAGAGCGCCGACTAAGAGCATCCGCCACCTTATTATCCTTGCCAGCTTGAAAACAGAGGTGAAAAGTGTATTCTTGTAGAAAATTAAACCATTTTGAATGGCGAGCACTAACCTTTTGTTGAGAATTGATATATTTAAGGGCTTCGTGATCTGAACGAAGAATGAATTCCTTATGAATGAGATAATGTCGCCAATGGCGAAGAGCTTGAACAACAGAGTAAAGCTCCAAATCATAAGTGGAGTAGTTCAGCTTAGATGCAGCTAATTTCTCACTGAAAAATGCAGTAGGTCTCTCCTCTTGGGTTAGGACAGCCCCTATATCCTGCTTAGAAGCATCACAAGCAACTTCAAAGAGCTTGGAGAAATTTGGGAGAGCCAGAACAGGCGCTGACGACATTCTCTCTTTGATAATCTGAAATGCAGTAGAAGCTTCAGGTGTCCAGACAAAAGGTCCGTCGCACATACAAGAGGTAATTGGCGCCATTATGGTGCTAAAATTCTGGATAAAGCACCGATAGAATGTTGCAAGACCATGGAAGCTACGGACTTGTGAAATTGTGGTAGGGGTTGGCCAATCCAGAATTGCATGGACCTTGGATTCATCAACATGAATGCCCGAGGGAGAAATAACATAGCCCAAAAATGTCAAAGATGACACCATAAAAGAGCATTTTTTTAAATTGAGATAAAGCTTTGCGTCTTGTAACACCGCCAGAATAATTTCAAGGTGCTGTAAATGATCATTCTCTGAAGTACTATAAACGAGGATATCATCGAAATAAACCCACCACAAACTTACCAAGATAAGGGCGCAAAATGTGGGTCATGTGGCGCATGAAAGTGGAGGGTGCATTAGATAAACCAAATGGCATGACTAGCCATTCATAGAGTCCGTCCTTAGTCTTAAAAGCAGTCTTCCACTCGTCTCCTGGTCTCATTCGGATCTGATGAAATCCACTACGCAGGTCAAGTTTTGTGAAAATATGAGCACCGTGTAAGTTGTCAAGCATGTCTTCCAATCGTGGAATGGGAAAACGGTACTTGATGGTGATCTTGTTAATAGCGCGACTGTTAACACACATGCGCCAAGTTCCATCTTTCTTTTGTAAGAAGCAAGAGATCAACATTGTTAACACACAACACATGGAGACATACTTTCTTGGATTAAGCCATTATGCAAGAGATCCATAACCTGTCTTTGTAATTCAGCATGTTCAAATGGTGACATTCGATAGTGTGGCATATTTGGTAATGATGCTCCGTGTACAAAATCAACATTGTGTTGGATAGAACGCAATGGAGGTAACCCTGTAGGGATCTCTTCAGTGCATATAGCAGAAAACTTGTCTAAAAGTGGCTGCAACACAGAAGGAACAGGGGTGGGAGGCATAGTACCTTTATCAACAATCGCCATAACTATACCTGATTTGTGAGCGGTAGCAAGGAAACTTGGTTTTGCTGCCAAGGTAGAAGTATGTTGAGAGGACAGCTTTGGAACAGATGGCGGGAGTGGTTCCAATGTAAACTTCGTACCATCAAAAGTAAAGGTATAAGTATTGGCTTTACCATCATGAATAACAGCACGATCGAACTGCCAAGGTCGTCCTAGTAAGAGATGGCAAGCATCCATGGGCACCACAAAACACCATACTTGATCATTATATTTTGTCCCAATGGAAAAAGAGACAAGACACATTTTATCAATTCAAACATCACCACCCTTTTGTAACTAACGAATAGTGAAAGGGTCTGGGTGTGGCTCCAATTTCAAGTATAGTTTATCAACCATTTCAGAAGAAACAAGGTTTTCACTGGAAACCCCATCGATAACCAAAGAACACAATTTCCCACCCGATGTACAATGTGAACGAAAAATATTGTGTCGAAGCCAAGAATTCAGGTCTGAAGGTGAGGAAGACGACATTAGGGACCGGCGAACAATGAGTTGGGGAACACCCGTATCAGCTTTCAATGTTACAACCTTATTTTCCATATCAGACTCATCAAATTGAGGCTCACCTTGTAAATCAATTGGTGCATCATTGTCAGCTAAAGCAACACGTTTATGCTTTGGACAAACAGATGACTTATGACCTGGTTCTCCACAATCGAAACAAATAATAGGACTAGGCGCAAGGCGACTAGAACGTCCATTGGAAGAAGATGGTGTTGTAGCAGGGACAGTGACTGAAGATTTAATGTCAGCAATAGGCTTTGTGAACCATGAAGAAGAGGCTGATTTTCTTTGAAGTTCTTTTGATTTTAAGGCATATTGGATAGCTTCTGCTAAGTTGCGGATTTCTTTAAATGCCAAATCAGCTTGAATAGACAACTTTAGACCATTATTGTAGCGCGCACTCTTCTGGTCCTCGGTTTCAATAAGATCAGCACGAGTGGTTAAAGAAAGGAATTCTTCTGTGTAGTCTGTAACACATCGAGAGCGTTGTGTAATAGTTTGGTAGCGCATATAAAGGTCACGTGCATAATGAAGAGGAATGAATTTTGATCTTAGTTCGCGCCGCATCTTAGCCCATGTGACAATTTTGCTCTTACCCCTACGAAACCTATCAGCTTGAAGTTCATCCCACCAAATTAAGGCATACCCAGAGAACTTTGTTGCTACCAAGCAAACCCTCTTTGGATCTGTTAACTCTTTGTATTCAAAAACTTTCCCAACCTTGTTAACCCAATCAAGGAAATCATCAGGTTTTAAACGCCCATGAAATTTTGGTATGTCAACCCGAATGTCACTTTGTTGGCTGCGTTCCAATACTTTCAAAAAACGATTAACATCTACCCCATCACGACGTCGACGAGGTACTTGTGCCTAACGTCTGTTTTCAGGAGTATTACAATGGCCTCTCATATTTACTCTCGCTGAAATTCGTGCATTTCTTTGCAAAGTAGCAAGAGTGTGATCATCTTATTCAGAATCAGCATCAAGGACATGGTGATCACCTCTCTCTTCATCAGCCGTATCATCCCCTAAACCAGCAAAAGGGTTTGCGCCCAGGTCTGATTCTTCAAGGGTGTTTAAACCATTATTTTCGTTCACAACTTCTTCGCCTTGGTTTCTCTGTAAAAAGAGTTGATCAACCTTCTCCGTCAGGGAGGTCAGTAACTGTTCGACCCGTTCTAATCTCTGACTTTGATTTAGGTTTCTCCTACGAGGCATCTTAGATCAGTTGATCGTTGCTTGGCAACAATAGCCTATACTCCAAGAAAATCTACCCGGGAAAGAACATTGGCTCCGATACCAGTTTTGATGCAAATTTGTTAGTGGAAGCAAGTCAGTAGATTTGCTAAGAGTCTTGAAACTTAACAATAAGATTAAAAAGCCAATTGATCTCTATTAAGTACTTGAAACTTAACAATTAGCAATGGCATGCTAAGAGTCTTCAATAAGAAGATGAAAAGCTGTAGCTCTTAATTCTCAAAAAAAAAAACCCCATCTCGGTACAGAACTAGTCTCTTTATGTTGAGAGCATTTAATAAAGGGATAAGATAATTAATGCATAAAATTAAATATAATAACTAGTAAATGAGTGTTCATGTATCTGCGCCTGCATCAATTCGGCATCGTCTGCATCGTAGGCCTATCCCCTTGCTTAGGGGTGTCTCTTTTTGCCGAATTTCCGATTTTTCCGAAATCCGACCCGAAATTGGTCTGGCTTTGGGTGTAGTTTTCATGGGCCGATTTTCTGATTTTCCGATTTCCGAAAATTCCGAAAAAAAATTGGATCGGATTTGGATATAATTCTAAAATCCGATCCGATCCGAAAATTCCGAAAGTTCCGATATTATTGCCAATTTATTCCGAAAATATATACTTCTCTCACTATCCACTTGATTAGATCTCGACCGTTCATTCATTTTCTAGTTTTTTACTTCCAAAAACAAAACAAAACATAACCTAGCCGCTACTTCCCCACTTGAATTGGACCACTCTACTGTCATTACATCGTCTGCCATAACAACAATGATATGAAAAAAAATGTCATTGAGTCATACAATGACTTCCAGACCAATTCAAAAGCCAAATTCCAATAGATAGAATATTATGTAAAACTACTTTGAGTCCAAGACCATAATCTATTATTTATGCAGACACTTCACGCTTCAATTTCCACACACGAAAAAAGATTGAAACATTACAAATACCCAGACCTCAACAGAATGCAATGCTTGCTATTGGTGGCTGCAGGTTCTTTTTCTCATTTTTTCTTGGATCACTTGTTTGAATGAAAATGGGTTTTCTCAATAAACAAGTGCGTATTGTTGTTGGTACATTGGTGTTGTGGACATGGTTTTCTCTCCCTACAATGAACATTAGCGTATGATATTCCAAAAATAATTGAAAGTAAAGAGATCTTTGAAAATTTACCAAGTATTCGAAATTTCCGAAGTTATTCGAAATTTCCGAAAGTTCCGAAATTGGAAATATATTTTGAATCCGAAAAAAAATTGGATCGGATTTGGCTAGCATATTAGGTTCCGAATTTTTTTTGGAAAAATTCCGAAGGAGGTTAATCCGATCCGATCCGATCCGAAGTCACCCCTACCCTTGCTTGTACAGTTGTAACTGCTGAAATGCAGAAAACTTGTGTTGATCTTGCACACATCCTGTACGGCTGTTTAGGAAGGGAGTTATAAATTTCTAATGCAAAGGATGCATCTACATTGATAATGGGGAAAGTTGTTTTGGGGTCCAATGCACTAGATAACATGCCTCAGTAAGTTGAGATCAGTAGTGTTTGAGAATTAACGGATGTACAATGAAGCACTGTTTGTTATTAAGCTTTCTTGCCTTCAAATGTCATCTTGAATCTAACATTCCATGCAATCCAAGTTATTTGACAGAAAATTGAGGACCAAGTATCTTTTTCACTAGCCCATTGCGTTGGTGGATTGAACCAAAATCCAGGGCTTCTTTAAGGAAAGTGATGAGTATTTTCTTGGTATTCTAAGGTGACATGTCACAGGAAGCATAGATATAAGCACATTCATGGAAGATTTGCTCCACAGTTTCTTCCATTTGACCGCACTAGGACACATGCTGTGATTAATTTTGAAATTGTTTTTGAGTTTATGCCTAGTAGAAATCATGTTCTTCACGCAAAAAACGACACTTGTGAGTTTTTGACAACTGATGGTTCTAAATAGTAAGGTTAGTCTTTGTAGCCATTGTAATTAGAATGCAGACCGACTTTGTTGTACAAAATTTTGACATATGACAGCCTCAAGTTAGCACAAGTAATACTTATAGTAAGCTGATATCTCTTTGATTAATAAGGTCGACTTAGTCCAACTTCCATTATCGAGGAAACTCCAGTAATGACTTCTCAAGAAACACAGTTTTGTGTGTGTGTGTGTGTGTCTTTAAATCCTCTGAAGATGCTTTCCTTGTCATTATTTTACTCACTGAAGTAACGATGGGAAAATCTCATATATCTTTTGCCCCTACGACTTTTTAAGGAGCTGTTCGTGTGAGGAAGCTGACGAGGTTGCCAAAAGTTAAATGCTGGCTTGTTGGGTTTTCAAAAGCTGATAGTATTGACAAAGCCAAAGTATTCAATGACGTCTGGAAAACTGATTTGGAAATTGGCAAACATGATTGCCGTGATTACACCAATGGTAATAGTTATTTATTTCTGTTTAAAATTTCAATTTGCTTAGTTTGGGTTTAGTTACATGCTTGACTTATTTGTTTCAATTTGATCATTTTTTCTTTTATTTATTTATTTATTATTATTATTTTTTTTTCACTCGGAAGAGCTGGTTGAGTACCTGACTGGTGAAAAACATGTATTGGACCGTTTAAGAAGAGGCCTGGATAGGTAAATGCTCCTCAATCAGCTTGATTGGCGTTGGAAGAGCATCTGATTGCATCTATATTCCTACAAGTACGCACGCATCTTTCCACCTATCCATAAGTATATTCTTGCGCACCAGTAATCTGCATTGATCTGTCTATGAGCCTGTGATTACATTATTGACTGCGCACTACACTTCAGTAATTTTCTCAGAAACATCTTATACTCGAAAGTTATTGACAACGTACATGCACATGATGTATAGAGCAAATTGTATTGTTTTTCTTATGGCATGATGACATTTTGTTTTTCCAGTTTCACTGTTTATCTCGCAATGCAATATTTTAACAATCATTTTGGAATATTCTGTATGATGTTTGAGGAATTCTGCTGAAAAATAATTTATAATCACTTGAGATACGCTCCCAAATGCTCTCTTGAAGAATTTGTAGTGTTTTGTATGATGTATGAGGAATTCTGCTGGAAAAATATTTAGCTGAGTGTGAGGACTAGATAGAAATCCATATGTGGTGGTCCAGAATTCCAGATGGCGACCATGTCTATCGAAGAGAAACCCATACAAACTTGTACTAAGCCTACACTTACCTACTCAGCTTTCTAGATCGATTTGAAACAAACTGGAAAACAATATTTTCCTGCATAAATAAGGTATTAACGACGAATTGCTATCAGACCTTGTTACTTCATATTTCCAACTACAATCTCCTAATACACATGCCAAAATGACTTCTAACTGATCAAGTAACTCTGAAATTTTTCCATCTGTGAAGTTCCCTTGTCAATATACAATGTTTTTTGTTGTATCAACTCGCACTCTCAGGCAGGCCATCATGGTAGGTGATAGCAGGCTCCCTGTGTTACCGAAGACTTCTGATATGGTACTACCAGGGTCGAATCCTAATAGGTTGTGATATTCCAGCATATCAGCTGTTGGATCATAAGACAAATAGTTGCTGTTATTCAAACTGAAACATATTTTTTTGCCTTGATTCCAAAGGTCAATGACTTTGGCGTGTCCGTCGTCTATCCTCCCATCGAATGCTTTTACGGTGATACTATATTCTCTGACCCATTGCTTCTTTTTGCAATCCTTCAGCATCCATATATCAATATGTGTACTGAAAGAGCAATCAACCAAGCAAAGATTTCCTTGCAACTCAATGACATCTATCATACCATTCTTTTCAGAACCCAGTTGGGGATGGCTTATGGTTTCATATACTTCCTGTGTCATGTCAAACGAAACCATATGGCTGTCCGTCGTAAAGGATGCAGAAAAAGTATGAGATAATGACCAAAAAATACATTGAACTTTGCACTTGGTTTCAAAACAGACACCGTACTATTTTTTTATTCAAATAAACATTGTACTTTCACAAAGTTTCAATTTAGGCATTCCGTCCAATTAATTGGATGTCCAACTTACATGGACCGTTAAAAATTTTCCCAATTCTAATTTGCCTATGTGGCAGTTGTTTAGACCATGAGGTGGCATTCATTCAACATTTCGACACGCCAACTCATCAAATTACAACTGATCCGACATTTTGACATTTTGACACGCCAACATTTTGATATTTTGACATTTCAACACGCCAATTCAAAATATCAACATTTGGACCGATATATCAATTGTAATTTGATGTGTTGGCGTGTCGAAATATTGGCGTGTTGAAATGTCAATCATTTGTAATTTGATGAGTTGGCGTATCTAAACAACTGTCACATAGGCAAATTAGAATTGGAAATTTTTTTAACTGTCCATGTGAGCTGGACATCTAATTAATTGGACGGAATGCCTAAATTAAAACTTTGTGAAAATACAATGTTTATTTGAATAAAAAAATAGTATGTTGTCTGTTTTGAAACAGTGCAAAGTTAAATGTATTTTTAGGTCATTATCTCAAAAAAGTATTAATCTTCCAATGCAGGGCCCCATTTGCGTATACAGCTCTTCCATATATGGGTTAAGGAGGCTGCTCACTGACAATATCTTTCCATGTTTTAGTGCAGAAAGAGTATATCTTCGTCCGAAATTCAAGATCAAGTGAAACCTGAAGTAGCTTATATTCGTTGGCAGAGGACTGTAACCCAATCCATACATTTTTGTAGAAAGCACTGAATGCCGGCTGCTTTCAGTTGGTAAAGTAATAATTTCGTTGTTTTTAAGCGGGTTACATATCATTATATTCTCGCCACTCGTACAACCGTACCTAGCAAAACAAAGCAAGCCGTTACATGAACCGTGGAGAATTAACTTCCGAGTGGCAATCTCAGTTGTCTTGATGAGCTTCATTTCATCTTCTTTAACTGAGTAAAACGTGGTTGAGTCAGACTTGCGAGGATGCACAATATAATTATGGTAAGGCCTGGTTTTTCGACTGAATCATTTAGGTGGATATGAGCAAGTAATGGATTGTCGATCATGTTGTGCCAATGCTTAGATACAGACCTGAATCGAATGAGAGACTTAATGGGTAGTCTTGGAAGAATGTTGAAGAAGATATCATCAGGGAGATCCTCCATGTTTATACTGCTGCTGAAGAGGCGACCACTTCTGGCGGTTATTATAAAAGTTCTTATAAGGCATGCTTTGACGTCGGTTTCTGTCCCTTGTTTGCGTGGTGTTTCATATTCAAAGTAAAACAGAAACATTCATTTCAATGCCAAGTTCAGCTCAGCCTATTCTAGGTAGAAAGCTTTGTTTTTATCTACTCTCCATGTCTTAACAGGTAGAAACTCATAAAATATTTCCTATTCAAGTTGAATTCCCCTCTTGTTTTGTTGTAGTTCACATTCTATTTCAAGCTGTACATTGCTAATATCGCTTGGTTTTAAACAAGAAAACCCTTCTTTTTTGTTATTTTCTCTTGTCAAATAATCAAAGAATTTACAGAATGGAGCTCATTACTGAACCAGTTGCTTGCTTGAATCATATGGGCAGTGAGGATGGAACTTCTTTTCATGTGACAGATCCCCATCACGGAGATTATGTCCAAGTGATTACATATCCCTAAAAAGAAAAATAGTAAATATATATATGTTGGAATTCGATAACAAGGTAAATGGTGCGCGAGGAAGATGAATATGATCGATCAGGAGTAATACTAGCGAGGAGACGCACTAGGAGAGTTGCATAAACTTTCGTCTTATGATTCTAAGGATGCATGTAGTAAAAGTTTGAAACTTTGAATCCCTGAAGGAAGAAGGTGCCCACCTGACTACTGGCCAAGCACCAACATGATGACTACTGACTACTGGTCAGTACACCAACTATAGAAAATAAAGACATGATAAATTTATTAATTTCAAAATGATAAATTTGAAGTACCCTCCTTAGGACCCTTGCTGGGCGTTTATAGATGATTATATGACATCAAAAACAGAAGCAGAATTAATAGAGACAGGAGTAAATCCTTCTCTTCTGGTATATATGGTTGAAGATTTTGCTAGCTGCCCCACAACTAATCACATACTAGCTACACTGTCAACTGGGTATAGATGAATTCTATCTGACCATGCATTTTTAGTATCAGGATCAAGATCAGATACACATTTCCACACCGCACTATTGCACTTGAAACCACTTCCAAATCCAATTTGCCACACCCTATCTCCCCTTTTAACCCTGCCCTTGGCCTCTAAATAGGCAAGTTCATACCATAGCGATGAAGATGATGTATTCCCAAACCTATACAATGTCATCCTTGATGGCTCTCCATCTTCATCACATAAGCTAAGACTATCCTCCATTGCATCAATCACCGCTCGCCCCCCTGCATGTATACAAAAATGTTGGAACGCCTTTTTGAAATCTGGCGCGTAAACATCTTTCCTTTTCTGTGACACCCAAAATTTCCTACAAATTATAGACCATCCATATTGTAGCTGCTCAGTATATGGTAAAACAAGTGGTCCCAATTTAGTGATATTAATCCTTAATGCACTGCTAGCCACTTGTAGGAGTGATGGTGATAACAATATTCCCACAATTCCATCATCGTCGAGTTCTTGGACTACACTATTGTGTGATTGATCATCAGATGCCCTGCTGGTACGGACAAGATGTTGGAGAGCATACTTAGCTTTGTTCTTGTACATGTCCTGTTTCCTGTTGGACAAGAGACACCCAGCTCCACCCATACGGAAGATAACGTTCGACAAAAGCATGGATTTGTTTTGACCTGTATAAGCATTAGGGGTCATGGTTTCCATGCTTAGAATGAGAGCTAATGAGTTCTTATGGACTTTAAGCAGATCATTGGCCAACCCCACGGAAATGAGTCCTGCACTGCATCCCATTCCGGTGAGGCAAAAGCTCATGACATTACTTCGAAGTCCATATTTATTAATTATCATTGAGGTGACTGATGGTGTAGGAGAAAAGGCGCCACAATTTATGATGACAATGTCTATCAATTTGGGACTTACTTTCTGTTTACCAAGGAGTTCTTCTGCTACGGTGAATAGAACAGTCTCAATTTCTTCTATATAGTGTTTCATGGACGCAACTGGTGGAATATGTTGCAGTGAGACTGGAATGCACGCTTCGTTTCCTATTCCTGACCGTGTACTAACCTTCGTTAGGAACTGACGACTATCTTCATTAAAAATGTTACATTGTTCAAAATGTTCGATGTAGGTGGAGATTGGGCAGCGTAATACATCGGGCGGTTGGTAACAAGAAAAGTCAAGTAGGTAAACCTGGTTTGATCTTGAATAAATATACAGAAGTATTACTATGATTATAACTGTAGCTAATAAGAGAGGGGAAGTGAGGAAGGAATATACGATTTGTTTGAGGATGTTGATCTCCATGACCAACATCACCAATCTTATCAAAAGTTTTAGCTATGAGGAATTATCTTTATATATAATGTTTTCAAAACACTTTCAGATCGAGACGGGTATTAATATGTAGTTTGCAGTCTGAAATGTGTCATGCAAGCACAATGTGTATGAGAAAAGTAACTAAAATAAGAAGGTACAAAAAGAACACTGCCTAAATATAGTGTGTATCAAGGAACATAACTTATACATGACTGCAACAAGATTGAAAGAAAAGATACACTACTCTCCAATAAAGTACTATTCCATAGTCTACATGATGAGATTTGTCAGTGAAAAATGTCGAAAGGAGTACAGTAGATTGTAAACTCGGCTCTCAAGTGTACAAGCTCGATTTAGTCTCTTCCAGTGTCTAACCAAAATTGAGCATGTCTAGAGATCGAGTCTACATGTAGTCACAGGATTACGTGTGAAATCACCCCCTTTCTTGCCTTCATTTTTAATAGGATTCCAATATATTTTTAATGATGTAGTACAAAAATATACATTGTTCAGTAAGGTAGTATGTACATGTTAACGCCCCCCACTAGGGTAGGGATCGGGTCGGATATGGCTATATCCGAATCCGAATCCAAATAGTTTCATAATATCCGAATCCAAACTCGAACCCGATTATATCCGAACCCGACCCGAACCCCATTAACCCGATCACAAAAAATAAAAACTGAAAAAGAAAAAAAGAAGGCTACAACATACACAAGCTATTAGTAATAATGTAATATCAATCGGTATTTGTATTACAATTATGGTGTATTGCTTATAAAAAGTGTTATTATTTGGTGATACTGGTTCTTATTCTGAATGGTGCTGTGGAGGCACATAGTGATTGCATTTGTGTATGAGTTAGATTCGATTTTTAGTTTGGAGTTGCAACAAAAGATAGCAACTGAATGGTGTTTAGCGATGGATGCTCCTATGGGTTCAGATACAGATGGATCAAGTATAATAATTAGTTCCTCTGTTAAAAGTTCTTGGGGTGTGACCCTTGAAAGTTCGTGTGTCAATTGTATGATTTGTATCCTATTCAAGTTTGGTATCCGTACTTTCGTTTTCTAAACTGTTACTATACCAAAACAAGACATACCTAACAGTAAAAAACCGTTACTAAAAATATTTGTAACGGTTTTTTTGCGTCACAGTTTGGGCGTTGTTAATTCGTTATTATTATTCGTAACGGTTCAGAACCGTTTTTATTGTAACGTCTTTTCCGTAACTAAAAATATTTGCTAACGGTTTTCTTCGCTCAATTGTATTACTCTTTTGTAACGGTTTTATAGAGTCAGTAACGCTTTTTTGTGTTACTGATTTATAAAATTTGTAATGGTTAATTTTCTTTTGGTAACGGTTTTACTGCTTCATAAGTGTTACTCATTGTAAAGCTTAGTTACGGTTTTCCACCGTTACAAAACTATTCCATATGTAAAAAAAATAATTTCCCCCAAAACCATCCTTTTTGGGAGACTACTGAACCTGCATAAAGATGCCCCCACTTATTGGGTATTATACAATCGTTCATAACATAAACAAGAAACCTCACAAGTACATCCAATCACATAATCTTTTATTAAAATAACTTCACCAAACCGTTTTACATAAATAGGACTTGCCATGAATGAAATACACATTGTTTTCCAAATCAATAGGACTTGTCTTTAAACTCAAGCTCTCACGTCATTTGTACAGAACGAATACAATCAATTGTATAAAAGTCCTGCCTTCAGTAGTTGTAAGCATCAGGGGATGACTTTGGGATGGTATCATAAAAAAAGTCCCTTTCATTGTATACTCCAATAGAAATAAATAAAAGGGAGTCAGACATTAGAAAACAAATATGTAAAGATACTTATATCCTAATCTTAAGTAGTACGTAGCTCCTTATACTCAAACTACGGAATTCAGAAAACAGGGTTGTAGTAGCTAGCAATAGAAGCATAGTATAGACGTGAAAGTTTATTAGCAAGAGTTGTTAAAGCTAGTCTGGATACTACAATTGATCTAAATACAATACAGCCTCTAAGCTGACATATGCAGATTTGTGATTATCTTTCAGGCAAGTAATATGCCATGTATCATAATATTTTCATAACTTACTGCATTGAATGCTTTGGGATGTCCAATCAGGTCCACATTACATGTAATTTCCTATGATTGGTACATATTACAAGCATAACAATGACATTGATAAATTCAAAACCGGTAACACTAACCAGAGGCCGACATAGACGTCCTCATCTTCAGCATCAAGTTTTTCAACTGCTCCAATGCCAAAACCATGACCAATTTTTCCTGCTGATGATTTTCATGCAAAGGTCGAACAAAGACACAATGTAAACGATCAAGTAAACAAAGATAAACCAAAGTCCAATCAACTAAGGGAGTGCTGACCATTAATAGTCAAAGAAAACCAATGATGGTCTGGATGACTCTAGATGGTCAATTTAAACAACATAAACCCCTTATTATACAAGACTACTATACCATAAACATGGGAAAGATGTAAGGAAGGTGCATTTCAACCATGTATCAATACATTCACTTGATCAAAGACCTATCAAACCATGCTTGCTCAGTCAAAACCCACAAAATAATTACACCAAAAGAAATGACACTATCATGCGAAAGTACACAGAATCATCTGCGAGCCAAAAATAAAAGGGAGGAGGGGACTACCTATATAGTTGGAGGGTGAATCATCTTGCTCTGACTACCTTCTCCCCTTACTTATGTAATAGCAGGTCCAGAATAAACTCCACTCCTTGTGATTTCATTTCTTGATCCTGAAACTATACAAACTATTTAAGATGGAAATTGTGGTTGAACAAGGAAATAAAATTAGTGAATCAGATCCACGATGGTACTTGCCAGAATTCTCTGACTGATACTCAAGTAGTTAACAGGAGATTTGCTGCTGGAAAGTACTAGAGCATGAGGAGTAAGGTCAATTCTTTTTCAGGAACAGTAGGCCATAGTTTTCGGTCTTAAGGCACTCTTTTACTACACAAAAGGTTGTGGTAGCCTCTCATTCAAATTCAATGAGAGCTATATAAAATTCTACAGAAGAAAGAGAAACCCCCTTGTAAGGTTAGACTGTTCAATTCAAGAAGCTATAAATGATGTAACCAGGACTAAAACTTATGTTTTGTATAATCATGTGTCTAGGGATAAGTTACAAGGACACGCCTATTTCAAAGAAAATTCTGTCAGACGTGACACACGCCAATATTGCATGTGTATACCACAATTTTTAGTATCTCGCCATGTCGAACAATAGAAAAGGTAAGTGAGTGTAGCTACTATATACCTTCTCTTTATAAGCTATTAAGTTCTATTATACCAAAAACCAATACAGGTAGGGGTCTGCCTAACACTCAAATTGTTTCAAAAGGAAAAAAATAGAATGTCAATTAAGAAAGTATTAATATCAATCTTAAGACTTCATATGGTTCTTTGAACTTCTGTCCACCGCCATTGTAACCAGGGGTCACACAAGTGGAACTTTAACAGCACAACCCTAAAATTAATTCAAACTATCATTGAACATTTTATTAGAAAATGAAACAAAATTTTATGCAAAAACGTAAACTCTTGTTGTTGTAGAGAAAAGAAGGTACCTGGGACGAAATACTTGACGCACTCCCGTGGGGCAGAATGAGTCACATAAGGACTAATCTTCTGAATGAAAAATACGTGAAATAGAAAAAAAAACATCCTTTAATCATTCAGAGATCAAACCACAAAGTAGGGAAAATAGAAATCATAACATAACAAGGAAAAAGCTTGGAAGTACCAAACATCAATTCATATTAAGTAAGAAAATAACATGGAAAGAACTTGGAATTGAAGTACCAAACATTAATTAATTCATACTAATTCTCCTAATGCTCCCTTACCAAGCTTATGAAGAACCACTTTGTGGCTGATTTGTGCCTACCAATTCCAGCCCTTCACCTTTCTCCTTTACTTCGGAAATTCCCCCCTAAAATCATGAACTCCAACACCCACATATAGAACACGCAACATATGAAAATCAAAATCAAAATTTTCCATTGAAGAATACAAGATATCAAAATAAAAATCATACCTTTGGCTATAAATGAAGCAACTATAGCACTGAAACTAATTTTAGATGTGGATTAAACACCTAGCAGTGTGAAAAAAAAAGCAAAAGAGTAGAAATTAGATGGTAATAATTATGAAACCATAGAAGAGGAAGGCGAAGGAAGGGAAAACTACCTGATGGAGGCGGCGCGGCAATGACAGAATTGTTGATTAGGTTGTGCGAGAGAGAGGTGATGGAAAAATAAGAGGAGATGAAAAATATAATTTTGGTTTTAAGTTTTAGAGAGGAGAAGAGAAGAGCCCTTTTCATTTTTTTCCCTCTCGCCCAAAATTCTTATTTTGGTTTTTACTTTTTTATTTCTATTATCTTACACTTAACCTTTTATAGTCCTTTATGGTTCCTAGTCAAAACAAAACATTTAAAATAGGTTACAAATTAATTCTCAAATCCGGGAAAATTAACGTAACATTTTATTTACAATTTTAATGCCTAAAAAATGTTAGGAATGTAGTTACACCTAAAAAACGTTAGGAACCAAAAAAAAGTGTGCGTTACTAATATCCTGTTTTGGTGTAGTGCGTTATAAGGAAATATTATGCATTTTAAATTATGTTTGCTCCTTCCTACATCAGTCTTCATTACAGCATTTGGAGAAATGCATCAGGATTAAGTAACAACAAATGAACAAAGTCTTGCTTTGGAAACACGTTTAATTGGGTCCCCATTTAATTGTCCTTCCATTTAATCATTTGGTCATCCTTTAATCTGACCACTTCTTCAAAAAACTAGTTAAGGGCGCGTTTATAAACATTGATTTATTCAAGAAGTTATTAGAAACTTCCGATCTGTTGTGTTCTTGTCCTAAACCAGTTTACTGTGCTGGTTGCTTGGTCATTTCATAGTTTTCTTTGTTAACATAACCCTGCTATCACCATGTCTTACCAAGCCTTATAGAGTTAGAATACCCCAACAACAGAAGGCCCTAAGGGATCCATGTATAAAGTAGGTGGCTTAAAGAATTTAAAATTCAATCATTCAAACATTACTTGTTAGGCACCATTTCAGTCAATCTTGTCATCATGCTATATGTACTTTCCATTTTTATTTGGGAACTGCCCTACGGTTCTAGCAGCAGTTCCGATATAAACTAGTATACAACATAGCAGTGGGGGCGTGAGCAGAGCCCCTCGTATGCTATGGTTATTCGACAAAGTTACTCGTTGAACAATGGCTCAACCATTGGATTGGATGCTATGACAAACCCCCCTCAATATCCAGAAGCAATAATTCTATTACCTACCCATCAATTCCAATCTAGTTCATCGATTTGTTTAAATGTTCAATTCAACAAGTTGCATACCAAAAGCAAAGATAAAAGGTGTAGTCAATTAACCGACAAATAACTATAACACACTACTTTATCAAGAATCAAAGTAAATTGCTACACCATGGTTATTCGATCTTATACCCCCTCAGCTCACAATTGTTTTCTTAATTCAAGTTGTACTAATTAAAAAAATTGGCTATTAATATTGCAAAAAAGAGTCAAGCTTTAAGGTTGATCCTTAACATGAGCAGCCTTTGAACACACTCCAAGAACCAATTCCCTAGAAAGCAATATGCCACTGTCAACTAAAAAATTAACATAAACCTAGAACATGCAGTTTATAAATAGAACATCAAAGTGACAAACAATATAATTGTAGTAAATAGAATACAAGTTCAGAACAACCTAAATATAAGTTTATTATGCAATTATTAACACATTCTACAAAATCCCCAATTGTTGGAAAGAGATGAACCAAACAATAATAGAATGCAAGCAAACAATGAAAACACTTCTCATAATTTCAATTACTTCTCATGCTTTTTCATTACCGCAGAAATCTGACTGAAAATGAAATTCGATAACCACAATAATAAAATCATTTCTTCTGCCGTAAAAATCATTCAATAGAATCAACACTTCTCAATCACTTGAAACACCTCTCAATCACCATAAAAAAATTGACAATACAAAAGAAAAAGTAACAATATAACTTGGTCATAATCTTATAGAGTTTATGACTATTTAGTACCATGTACTTTTATTTTTTTTTCCTAAATGGTACATGTACTTTGTTTCTCGCCTATTAGTACCACGAACTCTTAATTTGGTGCAATTTAGTACCTCCGTCTATTTTCCATCTCATTCCATCCAATTTCTCTAACAGGGACCTCACGTGTTTAACCACGTGACATGGGTTTCTCTAATTAGCGCCTAAATAACTCAATTATTGAAAAAACTCAATTAGTGAAAAACAGACTTAAAAAAAATCAGAGTACCCAAAAAATTTGAAAAAACACAGAGAGTAAAGAGAGTAAAGTGTTTTTAGAATCCCTCTTTTGTCTTAGTAAGTGTTTTTAGAATCAAAGTTATTCCCTTCTCTTTTGTTTAGTTTATTTAGGTCGAAAATTGATTGTATATTGAAATTGAAATTGAAATTGTATATTTGGGTGTAAAGTTATTGAAATTTGGATTGAAATTGTATATTGATTCTCATATACTTTTATTATAATGTAATAATTTATTGACTATATATATATATATAGTGGACAAGTTCAACTTAGTATTACACCATGGTGATTTGTTCTATTGGGAGCCAATATTGCATTATGAAGCTGGGTATAAGCAAGTGTACTATGGTCTTGATCCTGCTGCTATGAACTTGGATGATCTTCATGCTAAGGTTGCTCAATTGGGTTATATACTCAACTACAATTATTGGAAGCTATGTTATCATTATCATGGGTTGTCTCTAGTAGAAGGTCTTAAATTAATCGGCAATGAAATATCTATTTCTAAAATGTTAAACCAAGCTGCTGTGTATGGAAGCATTGATGTGTGTGTTATCCATAAAGAAGAAGATTATGAGTTTGAGGTTGAAGATGAGTTTGAAGAGGAAAGGGGTGTTGATGACATCAACGAAGCTGGAAGTTTAGACTTTGCCACTGATGATGAAGAATTGATAGAGGTTAGGGTATCAAATGCACAGAGGAAGGCTGAGAAGTTGGCTTCAAAAAAATGTCAACAAACAGCTACTGAACCAGCCACTGAACCAACAAGAAATGATAAACCACCTTCTGAACCACCTACTAATTCACCTCCACCTACCGAACCAATGACCGAACCACCTACTGGACTAATGACTAGCCCACATAATGAAGCTATGGATGTACCTATTTATCATGTTAATGATGGTTATGATACTGAGTATGCTGATAGTGATGATTATGACACTCCTGAGTCAGAATCAGATTATGAGTGTGACACTCATGTTGTCAATAGGGGGAACCCAAGAACTAATTACCCTGTTTACAATCCTCAACAGGACATGTTTACATTTGTGCCTGAAGTTAGGCTGAAGTTTACCTCTCCTCAACAATTGAAGGAGTGTTTGAGCAACTACTCAGTTGCAAATGGTTTATCCATTTGGTAACTTCTAGCTCTTTGTGCTCCAAAGTGTCCATGGAGGCTGCATGCAAGCTATATGCAAGATTCATCAACTTTTCAGATCAAGACATTGAGAAAGGTACACAAGTGTGGTAGAAACTACAGTGTTAAAATGGGGAATTCTAAGTGTCTTGCGAAGAGAGGTATTACAATAAGATACTTGCTAATCCAACCTGGAAGCTTGCAAACTTTAAAGCTGAAATCTTGAATGAATTTGCATTAGAAGTAACTACAACACAATGTTTGAGAGCTAAGAGGAAAGTTTTAGGTGGTGTTGACAAGGGTTTAGAGCTTCATTATGACAAGGTGTCTGACTATGCACATGAAATCTTAAGGTCTAATCCAGGTAGTACAGTGCAAATAGAGGTTGATAAACCTAACCCAATATAGATGGAAGTGGATGCACCACTACCAGTAGGTCATTTCTAGAGGATGTATGTTTGTTTTCATAGTTTGAAGAAGGGTTGGTTGGAAGGATCTAGATGGTTGTTTTTTGAAGGGATTTGTCAAGGGTGAGCTTCTGACTGCAGTAGAAAGGGATGGGAACAACCAAATGTTCCCTATTGCATGGGCACAAGTGGAGAGTGAGAACAAAGACTCTTGGTGTTGGTTCCTTGACAGATTTCTTAATGATTTTAATATTTTAGATGGACAAGGGTGGACAATTATCACAGATCAACAGAAAGGACTTGTTGAGGCTCTACATTTGTGCCTACCATTGGCTGAGCATAGGGCATGTGCGAGGCACATATATGCAAATTTTAAGAAAAAATATTGTGGGTTGCAACTCAAACTTGCTTTCTGGAAGTCATGTAAAGCTAGTACACCTCAAGAATTTGATACTTCTATGGAGGAGTTAAAGAAAGTGAACCAGGCAGCACATACATACTTGATGGATAAGAATCCAGTTGCATGGTCAAAGGCCTTTTTTGCAACTCACTCTAGCTGTGAAGCTGTTGAGAACAACATGTGTGAAGTGTTTAATGGGACAATTGTTGAAGCTAGGAGTAAACCAATAATCTCTATGTTTGAGGATATTAGAATGAAGTTGATGGAAAGAATGGTCAAGATAGTAGATATGATGCGAGGATGAGAGTACACGATATGCCCTAGAGCTAGAGAAAGGTTAAAGGCAAACAAGCTGGAATATAGGCACTGGAGGGTATTTTATTTTAGGAACCAACAGTTTGAAATCAAAAGGGATACGATAGCTTATATAGTGGACATAAAATAGAATACATGTACTTGTAGACTGTGGGAACTCATTGGAATTCCTTGTTGTCATTCCATTGCTGCAATGTTTAACAGTGGAGATAGATGAACCTGAGAAATATGTTGCACACTGGTATTCTGTTGAAAACAATAAGAAGGCATACTCACACTTTCTCAGACCCATGAATGGTGAGAATCTCTGGATAAAGACTAATGTTGCAAAGTTTTTGCCACCCAAGAATAGGAGAATGCCAGGCAGGCCAAAGAAGCTGCAGAGGACGAACTTCCATGAATCACCAAGTAAGAAAGCAGATGTTGTTAGTAGAAAAAGGTAGAAAAATGACTTGTCAAAGATGTAAGAAGGTTGACCACAACAGGAAAGGATGTAAAGAGATACTAAATGCACCTGTAAGTCTCTTACTTAATTGTTTCAAATTTTAGTTACTTAATTACTTTGAGTACTCACTAACTTTTATTATAGGAAAACCAAGTGAATGATGACACTCCTATGAATGAAGAAATGACTGGTAGTTACATGAATGTGGAAATGAATGATGTCATACATGAGACTGTAAGTATCCCCTAAAGTCAAAGCCAAAGCCAAATCCAAAGATAATGTTGTTAAAGAAATACTCCCATAACATGTAACTATTCCTTTTTAAAATTTATTTTATGTTGTTAGAAGGTCTATTTAACTTCTTCATTTTAACAGGTGAGAAAGTACAAGAATCCAATTGTACCAAGAGTGTTTTAAACTTAGTTTGTCGAAATGGTGCCATATTCACAAAGGTAATTGTTTGTGTATGTTCTTTTGTGTCCATTTATATTCATAGCTAAGTTAACTTCTTCTTTATTTATGTTCATAGCTTCCTGGTAAGAAAAGAGGTAGATGGAGTGCTCCACTTGATCCAGCTGCTTCAACATATGTTAAGCACTTAGCTCCTAGTAACACTGCATTCACAGTTGATCCAATACCTGAAGTTGATCCAATGCCAGCAGCAGCATCCATCCATACCAAAGAAGAAGCATGCCGCCAGCTAGATTGATAAAATGCCGCCGTGGAAGCATCCATACCAGCCAGAAGAAAGATCCATGCCCGCCAGCAGTTGATCCAATGGATACCCGAACCAATGCATCATCAACAAGTTCTGCCAGACCAGAAATGACTCAGCCTGCAACTCAGACCAGAAATACTAGATAGACCAGAAATACCACTCCAAAGAAGATGGCTGGTGGACCTGCAACTCAGACAAGGTCAATGGCTAGAGGAGAGGCTAGAGGACCTGCAACTCAAACAAGGTTAATGGCTAAAGGGAATGCCAAAAGATGGCGTATTAAGTTGAGTACTCAACTGTGTTTTGAGTACTTCAGTAGATCGAGTCATTGCAACTCTATGTTTTGTGTTCAGCAACTCGACTATTTTTTGTGTATGGACTATTTTTAGTTTTGTTTAATAGTTTTTATGTTGGATTATGCTATGAAACAAGGGCTGTGAGTTCTTTAGCAGAGTGAGTTTTTATGTCGTAAGTGAAATTCTGGGTTTCACAGAGTGAGTTTATATGTCGTAATTGAAATTCGGGGTTTCACAGAGTGAGTTCAAGAGTAGGGCGTTAGTTCTATGCAAAAAGGGGGTTCAGTCTGTGGAAGCCAACTGCAGCTGAAGAGGCCTTTTTGGACTTAAAGAATTGGGTTTTGGGCCTGATTCTCTGGCCCAAAACATGGCTCCAAGCCCATGCACGATTTTTGGATCTGAAAGTATAAAAACAAAAGTTTAGCTCTTTGTTAAGGGTAGCTAGTTAGACCTAAAATAATATAGATAATTCTAGATCTGTTTTCATTAATTAAATTAAGCGGTAGCTAGTTAGACCTAAAATAATATAGATAATTCTAGATCTAGTTTTTCATGTAGATTAATTAAGTTTAGTTCCATTTCAATTATTGTATTAGATTACACCTTTGAATCTTGTTCTTCATTTTGATTAGATCAATAAAGTAGTATTTTTTATAAATTTCGATTTTGTCATTTCAATTTATAGATCTGATTTTAATTCTTGTTGATTATCATTCCGTAGTTTAAATAGATTGAACCATTGTTAGTTAATTTAGTTAAGTTAGAATTTTAATATGATGTGTAGTTATAATGAAATAGGAAATGATGGTTTGATGACTCAAGGCTAAAACCTCCATTAGAGGGGTTGATGAAGCCTTGATGAAAACTTAGTAGTATAGTGTAGAACATTGTAGAATCTATTCCAATCTAGAAGGTCGTGATTCGCCATGAGAATGGGTGGACGACCTCACATGCTAGTTAGTACTCGGTAGAAATGCCATGAACACTAGGGATTAGAACTCGAATTTCTTTGCCGAAGAAGAACGTAAGAATCGAGATACAAGAATCTATGTTAGGCTATTAAGTTGGATTCGAGGTGGATTCAATTCCCCTCTAATCCTTTATCTAGATTCAAGCACAATCATATTTCCATAGCATTAAGAAGTTAAAGTCAAGTAATCAAATTCAGTAAGTATCGTAGCATATCACCTTCGTAAAGCTCTCATTGACTTAAGACCGACTAATTAGATTAGAAAACATTCCATGCTAGAGCACTAGGAGTGGAACGAACTTCCTACTCCACTATATCTCATAGGATTGAGAGTAGAGAAAACTTTGATAAATATGAGAATCATAAGATTAGTTTAGTTTACTTACGTTTTTGAGTTCATCGTTCATTTCGTAGGTAGACTATTCATTTCGTAAGATGAAAACAATCTTGTCCCTTAATGTGATACGGTAATGTTCTTTATCATGCTAAACCATTTGATAACCAGAAAAAACTCAATTAGATTACTCTAACCTTATTCTTACAGTATCAATAATTTATTTCCTACTCTCACATATATATTCATGCAATATATAGAGTACGGAATCGTTCCACTCTTAACTCTCAAGACTTAAACAAATTCAATTGAACAAACACAAAGAACAATTGTGAGAGTAATGTGTTATGTGAAATTTCTATTCTACGATTATACTACGGATTCAATATATACTAACAAGACGCGATAATTCAAATAACAAGGTATGAACTAAAATGATTCAATGATAAGGAATTAGAGGGGATTTGAATCCACCTTAACTCGACTTAATTTACTAACGACGAATCGTCATAATCCGAATTGAACTGCTACGCAAAATAATTGGTTCTTCCTAGCTAATCCCTAGTGTTCATGGTAATCTCTACCAACTAACATCTAGCATGTGAAGTATTCAACCCCATTCTCATGGTGGACTAATTACTTCTATAGTTGAATGGGAAATTACTTACTATTCTAACGCTTAATCGAAATCAAGCTTCATCAAGGGTTTTCAACCCCCTCTAATGGAGGTTTAGCCGAGAATCATAAGACTATCATTTCTCATGGAATCTAAACAAGACACAATATAAAGATTTGAACTTTACTTGTTTAAACTCAATTCGAAACTACTCATGCAATAATTGAATTAAACTAATAATGACAAATAAGTAAATTTAAGGATTTAAGCTAATAAATAAATGAAAATGAAACTAGATTATGGAGAACTAATTAACTTTATTTATCTAATGAATATCAATAACAATAATTTAATACTGAATTTAAGGCAAAAATAAAAACTAATTAATTAATTTAAAACTAGATCTAGAACTAAGGTTTAATGGCTACTTTTCTTATCCTAACCTAATTTATTTTCTAACCTAACTATCTACCATTAACAAAGAGTCAAGCTCTTGTTTTTATACTTTCAGATCCAAAAATCGTGCATGGGCTTGGAGCCATATTTTGGGCCAGAGAATCAGGCCCAAAACCCAATTCTTTCAGTCCAAAAAGGCCTCTTCAGCTGCAGTTGACTTCGACAGACTTTTTGTCCACTTCTGCTCCTCTGATTGGGCCAAGGATTAGACCATTGGAAAGCTCTTTCCGAGCCGGTCGTTTTGACGTAAGGTAGGCCCAATTCCGAGGTCTGAGTCCAAAGATATGGTATTCGGAAGTTCTGTTGACTTTTGTGTAATTTTTTACGCCCCGCGTGGACTTTGACTTTTCATCTTTTGACCGGGCTTTACAGAGGCTTTGTCTTCTTGGAAATTGGCCTTTAATCACAGAACTTCTTAGCAACCGACCTTTGCTCCTTTATCTCGCTAAAGTGGCACATTTCTGCACATAATGGACTCTGAAGCCTGAAATGCATAAAAACACGAATCAAGATTAACTCTTACTTATTATTATTCACATAATTGGTCTAAAAGTAACGATTGTTAAGGGGTTAAAACTACAGTTTTGGGCTCTTATCAAACCACCCCCAAACAACATTTTGCTTGTCCTCAAGCAAATATGAGAAATTAGAATAAGTGACCAAAAATGGAGTTCTAACTACTCTCGTTTCACTGAGTGCGATTGCATTGACCATATGCAATAAGGCCTTAAACCACTAGGAATTCCCTAGTGGATGAGTTATAGCCTCGTAAGAGTTTTTCAGTGAAGGTACTCACAAACTTCATCTATACTACAACGACTAAGAAATAAAACTATTGTTTCCTCATTCATGTCTCAACTATCTATACATCTCACTAGCAATTGAATAAGAATAACCAAGTCAAAAACCTAAACTAATATATGCATAATAATCAATCATCTATGATACAAATATATATACTATGAGTAATACTATGAAATGCCTAGCAGGTTCGTTTATGAAAACTCGGAATAGCGTCCTTAAGTAGGTCCTCACATAAATGTCAAGACAAAAACCACTCTAATTTTTCCGCTCAAGTTTCGCTACTCTAGTGTGCAGTGGGCACACTTTACCTTACAATCTCAATGACAAACAAGAAAGCCGGAGTCGATCAAACACATCTGCCACTTACTATTACACTAACCTATTCCTAATTGAGCTAGAGGTCTTTATTAGGTGTTGCGGGGATTATGAGATGGTTTAAGAAGGAAGGAAATGGATATTCAAAAGGACAAGTCTGAGATAATAGAGTCTTCATATTATGTAACTTAGAGAAAACCTTGTTATTTTCTTTTGCTTCTATACTTTGTTTTCATCCTTAGCCATATTTTTCTTTTTCTTTTCTTTGGCTTTTGACTCCCTTTTATTCTATTTTTTGAGTTTATATTTATATATATATATATATATATATATATATATATATATATATATATATATATATATATTTTTTTTTTTTTTCTTTTCCTTGGATGAAAACTTCTTTTCTTTTCTGAAGCAACTAACTAATTTTTTGTTTACACGAGGTTTTCTCTTCTTCTTTCTTCACTCATTCTATTCCGGACTTATTCTAGATTGGGTAAGTCGAATTTTTTATTTTGTTTTGTTTTTGTTGTAAGGGGTAAAGGAATTGTGGTTTATGGAAGGCTAAAGAAAGGCTCGAGGGGCGACTAGTGGAAAATAATTCATAGGTTTGAATTTCTGGCTATATCGATCCAAAGAGGGCCTAAATTCTCGCTTTAGGATATGGCATAGTGATCAAGCAAGTGGACGTGTGATTTCTCTATCCGATTTTACTTCTCCCTTGTGTCATTTCTCAAATGTTTCGGCTTCATATAAGGCTTTTAGGCTATATTCTCATAGGATTTGTAGAATAAGTACTCTAGCCTAGATTTGAAACTTATCGCTAACAATCATAGATACTCATGTAATATATTTATAGATAGATGCAAAGATTATTACCTACATATTAACCTAAGTTTCTAACAATTATTTCGATGCAAAAGTTACATGGAGACTTCTAGATTGTTAAGAGCATAGAAAGAAAACAATACCAATATTCCTAAGTGTATAGCATAAACTTATTTATTTATATTTTTGAAAATTTTAACTTGAAAACAATATGCATATTATACATATCTATATCCTAACAGATGCCTTAATTACACGTGTTTCTATGCCCCCCAAACAAGAAGCATGCTTTGTCCTCAAAGCATTTAAATAAAGAGGGTAGAAAAATACCATGGAAACGCGTGAAATTCTGGAACATCTGCAAAACAAGGTTAGAACATACTAATATAGGAAATAAAAAACTGACGCAACTCTATAAGAGTTCCACCCATTATGGGGTTAACAGAATTAAATTGCTTGGGACATAAGCAGACACTAACTGAAACTAAAAACTTACCTCCACTCTAGCGTTTACTCGTCATCCTTCCTTCTATAAAGAAGTGAGGTTCCTTCGCATCCTGCCATGCCATTATAATTTTCCAAGCTTGCCGCCATTTATCATCTACGGATGCTAACCTGTTAAGCGCCACTTGGTCGGATGGGGTGTAAGGTGCAACCTAATGAGGTTGTATCCTCCACCCTTGCCAAGTCATTGCACGGAAAGATCGGATAATACAATTGGTGGGTCTCACAATTTCGACCCCAACCCAATCCGCGGAAACGGGCACAAAAATAAGGAAGAAACATAGCATAATACGGCAAACTAAAACAGGCATAAGAAGTTACTTATGCCTCATGCTATGGGCTCGTGCTAAACTAGACATCAAGGTTCTGGGAAGGTCATGGCACATACGTCCCGTGGCTAAAGCAAGGAAGACACTGCAAGTGGCATCATTCACAGAAGAAAAAACGCCATTCCCCTAAAATGTTTAGCATGATCCAAAACATAACAGTTCTTATGTTCATGGACAAGCTACCAAGGGCGACGTTATATTCGGGTTGGTCCTCGATACGGAAAATGCCTGCCCCATAAGCCTCATGCAAAAAGTCATAAGTGTAGACATGCATATTATCTACCCAATAGCATCATGGGTCTTGTATTTCAGCGGGCATGGCAAGTCCAAGAACAAATACTAGCAAGAACCATAAGCGGTTCCCGGCTACGTGTGTGTGATCATCACCTGAAACCAAGCACCATAAGTAGTGCTTTGAAACAAATCTTGAAAGACTGTTCGGTATTATTGTAGGAGATGTCATCTCAAAACTACGCTCTAGAACACCGCAAATCACCCGAACAACCCGCTGAAAAAACTGGAATTTTCCGTGTTCACGTATAAGCGGTGGCGCGCTTCCTTCCACTCGGGCTGGTCGCCTCGAGGTTTTTGAGTTACAGTGTTTTGCGAAGTCGCGCTCACCTGAAGCCGAAAAGCGCTGTACAAAAAATTCGACAAATGTGTAAGCGCTGAGTGCATTCCTCGGGAAAAGGCCCGAGGTGTCTTGATTTGTGAAAATGGTGAAGAACAACGGGAAACATGGGAGTGAAAGGTGAGAGATGGAAGTTAGGTGTAGTGTGGGTTGTGAGTGTAGAATGAATGAAGTTTTTATAGGTTTTTGAATTCTTAAAACGAATCGGTAGGTTGCCAAAAAGCTTTAAGGCAATTTCCGGAAACAATAAAATTTCCGAACCCGAAAACGGAAACAACTCATATTCTTGATTCTATAACGACCTTAATATCTTTTATACTGGATTTAGAATAGTAACTTCTAAACTCTCTTAGATTTCATCCTACCACCACATCTAATCATAGGTATGTCAATTACGACAATATTCTCAACCTTCACTCCAAAACAAACTCTAAAATAGAGGATCTTCTACAAATCATGATAGAATAAATAATACCACCCCCAAACAATTTGGGAAGGTGGGATTAACAATAAAATCCATGCACAATTTGAAAAGAACAACATTATATTAAAATTGAAATTCAAACAACATTTAACTACCAAATTCAAAGTTAACTGCGGAATTTAACAACGTAACATCATATCTACTAAAAATAATAAAAAACAACATCAAAACAACAAACAAGAAGAAATCTAGCTACCCTTCAAGGGAGGGGGGTTGGAGGTAAGAATAGGAATTTGAGCGATCAAGAATGGAAAAACCAACACCCCACTCATTCTCCAAACAAATTTTTGAAAACAGGTTTGTAAAAATTTGTTTTAAAACGCGGGTCTTTTAAAGTCGATTCCCAAGACTTAATGTGGGGTCATTTTACGCCGATTCCTAGATCGCAGGCACACCCCCAAACAAGCATGAAACTGGGGTGGCACAAAGTGGATGATATGTGGTCAACTATAAACAAATAGTCGGAAGAGTTGGGGGTCTAGCCATAAAACATGATACTAAATGCACCCCCAAACGAGTAATAATGTTGTATAATTGGAAGCAAACATGTAAGCGAAGGAATGAAAAGTTATGCATCCTATCAAAGAACATATGCAAACCATCATGTTGTAATTGTTTTAAATAGTTGGAATGACCAAAAAGATGAATTAGCGATACTTTAGGTGAGAAGGGAATGAAGTGTGGATCCTGATGTCTTTCATGAAGCTCAGATAAGGAAAAATAAGACAAACTAGGTTTCTCACTACACTCGGTCAGAGCTTGTCTCTCAATTACCGGAATGGTGTACTCATGGGATTGTGTGCTAAGCAAACACTCTTCATTGTGAGGGTTGAAAAAATTATAGATGGTCTCTGAGGCAATTGGCTCAAGGGCAAAATCGAGGTTCCTTTTAAATGGTGGGTGAATGGATGGCTTAGTTATGGTAGATGGTTGGATTATAAGAGGTGGTAACTCAGGTGGATGGTGGTTGGTTGGTGGTTCATCGGGTGGTGGATCCTCACATGCTCTTAAGAACTCTACATCTGGCTTAGCTGAATCTACAAGGTTGTGGTTCGTGGCTTTATCTTTAAGATTTTCCTCTATTTCTTTCCTTGTTATTTCCTCAGCTGCCAAATTGAATTGAGATTCACATTGCTCTAAAGATGTAACTTCCTCGTTTTTCTTGCACATTAACTTGTTCATGCCTTAGATTTGAATTGTTAATCTCCATGTCCTCACCCTCTTCCCTCTAAAACACTACAAGTATCATCTATGGCCTCTCATTCGAATGTGTGAAACATCATCCAAAACCGAGTGCAGGTTAGCAAACTCAAAGGCCCGGACATGCTCAACAGGAGGGTCCATATTACGAGAATGCCAATAGTTATCAAATTCTTCCTTCCACACCTTTATAAATATCTTCTAAAGTGTAATCATTATATTCATCGTCAAAGTGGATCGATTGGGAAGTTCCTGAGCCATCGCCAAGTTTGAGTGGTCATCTGAAACTAGTCCTAAAGAGTTGTCTACAAGAATTTCCTCATCCGGGTGGGGTGTGGAGTTAATATCATGGTTAATGGGAGGGTCTTCTGGAAGGTAATGGTTCATGAAATGTATGGTAGGTGTGAACTAGGTTGATTTGGGTTAGTTATGGGAATAGTGTCGATCTCCGCATGGTAGAAATGTCCGGGCGAGGTGAACTTAGTATCTTTAGGTTCGGTTTATTTCAAGTATTATTTTGTTTTGGGCGTTATTTCATCGAATGTTGTTAGTGAGGGAAGCTTGGTGGTGTGGTCCGGTTGGTATGGTGTTTGATAGTCATAGTTATTGGCGTTTGAGTGACTCTGGTTGATGTCGTCTTGTGATGGGTTAGGTTGAGGCTGAATGGTTTGGTTGATTGTTATTGGTGGAATTACATGAATAGTTTGGATGACTAGAAAACTCTTGATTGTATGAGTCACTATAAAAATTTGAAAATCGAGGCTCATTATTATTATTATATCCTATAGTAGGCTCGGACTCTTGATATGATGGGCATTGAGAAGCCCAATGGTCGACTACCACAACATGAACATGGTGAAGGGTTCCCGATAAGCACCCAAAACCGTATTATAAAACACGTAGAGACATAACATTTCGGTCAATTTTGTGCTTAATAATCATGAAATAATCGTGATCTTCGGTGCTTTTGCAGGTTGGAGCAACTAATGTAAAAATGATGATAAAGCCAAAGCATTTAAGCACGGAATAGGAGTATACACATGCCTTCCGATCAAGCCCATGTGAAGCCCAACAAATTCGGACTAAAGCCCAAAGACTCAAATAGTACGTAATCCAAATCGTAAACGGGATTATGTGCAATGTAACATCAAACTTCCGAAGCTCATATCTCTTGAACCGGGACTCGAATGCGACGAGTGAGCTGCTCTCCGACGATCAGTCGCGATGAACTCTACAAATAGGCGGAAGTTGTAAAATGCCAAAAGACCGGACTGCCATTTGGACCTTGACGCGGACCCACTAGGCGGGCCCATAAGATTTGATGAGTCATCATGCAAGTCAAGACAAAGGTGCAAATAATTGGTGCAAATTTGACACCTTGCATGAAGTTAATGAGTTAGTTGGATTAGGTGATGATTATCTAAAAAATGAAAGGTGTCAAATGGGGGTTAGTTGTGGATAAGTGAAAAATAAATGAGAGGAGAGTGTTTCACGTGGGAGAAGAGAAAAAGGCTCTCTTATGTAAAGGGGGGCTGATTTTGGGAGTTGGAAGCTTTTACTTCCTTGACTTTTACTTTTCATTTACATCCATGTCTTTAATTTTGTTTTTTAGTTCTTAGTTTTAGAGAAAAGCTTGTAACTTGTTAATGGGGAACTCTCTCTAGTTTTAAAAACTCTTCTTCATTTAGGTAAACAGGTGGTAGTTTTCTTGTTTCATTCTCTTTCTTTTTCATTTCACATATCTTCTTGTAGTTTAATTCAATCCTAGGATCATGAGCTAAAACTCTCCCAATGGGAGGGTTAATGATGCTCATGTGAGGATCATGCTACAAATTTAGGATTCCAAAATCACTACTTAAAAGACTTAGGTTCTATTTTTCATCCTGTCCCAAAATGACAGAGATTGACAATTATCTGATCAATTGTTGTAAAGTAGAACTAGGAGTTGGAATGATATTTCAGAGATGAAATATCATTTCAATTCTACATGCTAGCATGATATGTTTAGAGATAGGTATATTATGTTAGGAATTTGAGATGGTAGTGACCTGTTTCTAAAAGACTTGTAGCTAGGCCTTGCATGAGTAGGATTAATCCTTCCCTATCTATCTCTCTCTTTCATTTAACTATAAACAAACTTACAAATTTTAGATAACTTGTGTAAAAAAAAATCTATCTATAAAATCCTTCTCACTTAGTTCTCCAAAGTGTAGATTCCAGTTGTGATCATTTAAATTCTTGTCTTAGAAGTTGGAAGGAAATCCCTACTCGAACTAGATTGACATTCTCAAAGAAAAAAAATAGTGAGTAAGGAATTATTGAGTTTTAGCACGTAGTAAGTCAACTTCTAAAAACACTGAAAAGTGCTAAGATCAGTTCCCATAATAATTACATGATTGCTCTTGATATGATGGGCATTGAGAAGCCCAATGGTCAGGACTACCACAGCATGAACATGGTGAAGGGTTTGCATAATTATCATATGATTGTTGGTCTACATATTGATATGCCATATTGGTTTTTCAAATATACTATAGGGCAATTAATATGCAACCACAACTCTAAGCATACATTTCTAGATAGGCGTGTGGTATTTCGTTTTAAGAAAACAAGTCTGATTATACTAGAATTAAAACTCCTCCTCGACGTAAGAGGAAGAGAGGAAGAAGGAGTACCGAATGCCTTCTTGCTACGCAGCGTTTGAATAAGCGTCTTGTATCGCTGATCTCAGTGTATTTAACAAGTTAGAAACACTGAGTAACTTGAAGACATAAAAATTTGCATTTACCTATGAAAATTGGGCTGTTCACACTGAATTTTCCCTTGAGAGCGCGAGTGCCCTCTGTTTTGTCGAATGTCCAGTGTTTTGGGCGCGGTCGCGCTCGGTTTGGGCACGGGTCGCGCTCCAGGGTTTTCAAGTTTTAGGCCTTTTATCGTACTCCAAAAAATCTGAAATTTTTACAATAATTTTCTAAGACGTCTATCAAGTAGCCTGTAAAATTTCAGATCAATCGGAGCTGTGAAAGTCCCTCTACAGCCCTTCAACGTTTGCGAAACGGTTTTCGGACACAATACAAACAACCGAATGGTTAACCCATCAAAACAAATCCAAAAATTGCCAAATTTTTACTGGAGACTCCTGACAGATCCTACTTGTTCCTGTAAACAATTTTGAGCAATTGGAGTTCTACAACCTCTCCTTATTGGCTGGTGTTTCAGATATTAAGTGTTTGCAACACTGCAGAAACACACTGGAAACACTCTACTATTTAGGAGGTCAAAACAAATAAAAAACTCATCAAATTTTTACTACAAACTCCTTAGTTAGGATAGATACTCTTGTAAAAATTATAGAATTTTAAGAACTCCCTAAGTAACCTTACTCGTCTGTTTTTCAAGAACATACGGTGTGAAAACTGAAATGCAGCACTGTAAAGATCGTATTTTTTTCACAAGGTAAAACAACTTTGAAAAATCTGAAAATATTCCAATAAATCAACAACACATTAAATAATATGTATGAAAATTTTCAGAATTTTCGAAAATTTAGAAATACCTTCACCGCAGTGTTTTTCTCTGTGAAATCCAGCCCTATGCCTGAAACAAAGGAACAGTTCGAAAATTCAAGAAACAAGAATGAAAAATTAAAAGGGTGGGTGGGTAGAGAATGGGGGATTGCCCCTTGGATTCAAGCAATTGAATTCTTGTCTTGAACGAGATTAAGATGGCAGCGACGCCATTTGATAAATGTAAAAATAGTAGAATCCTAATATCATGTTAACAACACTAATACGTAATCCTACCGTTCTTATGTTTAAATCAATTCTTCTTACTCTCAAGTCATAATCATGCAATATAATGAGTAAGGATTCGTTCCACTCTTAAACCCTCAAGACTTAAATTGAATTCAACTAATCAAACCCAAAAGGAACAATGGTGAGAGTAATGTGTTATGTGAAATTTCTATTCTACGATTATACTATGGATTCAATTTATACTAACAAGACGCGATAATTCAAATAACAAGGTATGAACTAAAATGATTCAATGATAAGGAATTAGAGGGGATTTGAATCCACCTTAACTCGACTTAATTTACTAACGATTTAATCGTCAGTAATCTGAATTGAATCGCTACGCGAACAATTGGTTCTTCCTAGCTAATCCCTAGTGTTCATGGTAATCTCTACCAACTAACATCTAGCATGTGAAGTATTCAACCCCATTCTCATGGTGGACTAATTACTTCTAGAGTTGAATGGGAAATTACGACTATTCTAATGCTTAATCGAAATCAAGCTTCATCAAGGGTTTTCAACCCTCTAATGGAGGTTTAGCCGAGAATCATAAGACTATCATTTCTCATGGAATCTAAACAAGACATAATATAAAGATTTGAACTTTACTTGTTTAAACTCAATTCAAAACTACTCATGCAATAATTGAATTAAACTAATAATGACAAATAAGTAAATCTAAGGATTTAAGCTAATAAATAAATGAAAATGAAACTAGATTATGGAGAACTAATTAACTTTATTTATCTAATGAATAGCAATAACAATAATTTAATACTGAATTTAAGGCAAAAATAAAAACTAATTAATTAATTTAAAACTAGATCTAGAACTAAGGTTTAATGGTTACTTTTCTTATCCTAACCTAATTTATTTTCTAACCTAACTATCTACCATTAACAAAGAGTCAAGCTATTGTTTTTATACTTTTAGATCAAAAAATCGTGTATGGGCTTAGAGCCATGTTTTGGGCCAGAGAATCAGGCCCAAAACCCAATTCTTTCAGTCCAAAAAGGCCTCTTCAGCTGCAGTTGACTTCGACAGACTTTTTGTCCACTTCTGCTCCTCTGATTGGGCCAAGGATTAGACCATTGGAAAGCTCTTTCCGAGCCGGTCGTTTTGACGTAAGGTAGGCCCAATTCCGAGGTCTGAGTCCAAAGATATGGTATTCGGAAGTTCTATTGACTTTTGTAATTGTTTACGCCCGCGTGGACTTTGACTTTTCATCTTTTGACCGGGCTTTACAGAGGCTTTGTCTTCTTGGAAATTGGCCTTTAATCACGTAACTCCTTAGCAACCGACCTTTGCTCCTTTATCTCGCTAAAGTGGCACATTTCTCGCACATAATGGACTCAAGCCCGAAATGCATAAAAACACGAATCAAGATTAACTCTTACTTATTATTCACATAATTGGTCTAAAAGTACGATTGTTAAGGGGTTAAAACTACAGTTTTGGGCTCTTATCAGCTGTCAGAAGCACAAACTGAAAAAAAGTTTTGCTGAAAAAAAGGGGTTCATTCTCTTGAAGTTTTGGTGAGAACAAGGGCAGTCAGAACAAGTTTTGGTGAGAACTTTGGCCTACCAGAAGATAAAACTCTGACAACCCCCCCAAAAAAACACTCTGACATCCAAAAAAAAAAAAACACTCTGAGGCATCATTCCACCACCAGTCTACAAGAAGTCACTTCTACTAGCATGGATTCAGTTTTTCAGTTTTTGGTTTTGGTTTTGGTTTTGGATTCAGTTTTTGGTTTTTGGTTTTGGAATCAGTTTTTGGTTTTTGATGAGGTTTTTTTTCTTTTCAATTTTTGGTTTTGGATTCAGTTTTTGGTTTTGTATTCAGTTTTGGTTTTGGATTCAGTTTTTGGTTTTGGCAAGTTAAACTTTCTGCAAGTTAAACTCTGACAGCCATTCATGCACCAAAAAACTCTGATAGCCAAATGCAAAAGCTATGAACTCTGCAAGTTAAACTCTCTGTGAATGTTAAAGCTATGAACTCGCAATATTTATGTTCTCTGATAGCCATTCACATCTATGAACTCTGACAGTCAAATACTCACCATAACCAAATACTCTGACAGCCATAATCAAATACTCACCAACTTGAACTCTGACAGCCATTCACAACTTGAACTAAATACTTTAACTAAAACTGGAAGCTAAAACTTACCATAACCAAATACTTGAACTAAAACTAAAAGCTAAAACCTACCATAACCAAATACTTGAACTAAAACTAGAAGCTAAAACTTAACAGCCAAATACTGGAAGCTAATACTCTGATAGCTAAAACTGGAAGCCAAATACTCAGAACGGGAAGCCAAATACTTGCAGTACTAAAAGCTATGAACTCTGACAGAACCAAATACTAAAACTCTAACAGCCAAATACTTGAATTCAATTCATTGTCTCGCAGCACTAAAAGACTTGCAGCTAAAACTAAGACTCGCAGTACTAAAAGACTTGAATTCACACCTTAGAAACAACAAACTTCCCCTACAAATTACATGCCTTATAAACCACAAAGTTATGTCAGCTTACATGCCTACCAAACAACAAAGTTCTGTCAGATTACATGCCTAACAAACAACAAAACTCTAACAGATTACATGTCCATTACAAAGCTAAAACTCCGGATGTGGTTACAGATTAAGTTGACTGAGTTTTGCATTCCAAATTACATGTTCATCCATTGATATTTAGTTTAGAAAATTCTGACAGGGTCATTTTTAGGGTAACAATGGGTTCTGCATCCAAAGTGGTTGTCTTCTTTCTTGCCTCCGCCAATATTGCATCATGAAGCCATTCAAATCCCCCACAGCTTTTGCATTTCAAGTATTTTTTTCCAATATTTAATCCATACTTCGTAATCTTAACAGTCCTCCTTCCCTTACAGTCATTTCTATTGCATTCGCAGTCTACCCAAGGGCAATCAGGCATCCAATGGCCTGCCTGACCACACTTAAAGCATTCATTTGTTGATGTGCTTGATCCAATCCCAGAAAGCTTTCATAAATAACTTCATCTAAACATTGCAAATAACTTCGACATGTAGTATGCTGACACTTCAAGTATTTCCTTTCTGGATTGTGAACTGTTTGCGATATGCCCAACAATCGGATACCATCACAGGTAGCTTCTTTACATGGAGAGTATAGAAATTGGCACTCAGTAGCTAGTTGATTATTACACCAACTAAAGTTGGGATTTTGTCTCCAAGGTGCGTTAGCAATGCTATTAAAGGAACAAACATTTTCCGGCTGTGCGGGTGGTTGTTCATAGACAAAAGAACAGTAGGAGTCGGTATGCTCAAGACTAAAATAGAAATTACATGGAAGAGAGTCGATGTTCATGATAGGATTAGGATTATGGTGAACAGAAATGGCTGCTACCTTTTTTTATGAGGGATTCGATTAGAGTTCTAAGTTCGGGATCAGGTTTAACCTCAAACATATTGGCAGCCTTTGTTGTTGAAGAAGAAGGAGCTGAACGGGGGATTTCATTACCCTCCCAGTTATTATTACACTTTAATTGATCTTCTAAAAACCTATAAGCCTCTGAGGCTCTTTTACTAAGAAAACTACCCCCATTCATTATATTAAGAATCTCCTTATGGTGATGTGAAAGTCCCTTGAAAAAGGCACGAGCAAATATGCCTTTCGCAAGGTTATGATGTGAACATTATAAGAAGATCAGTGTACCGGTTCCAGGCCTCCGAAAATGATTCATGAGGGTTCTAGCAGAAAAAATGAATCTTTTTAATCATTTCATCTGTCTTCAGTGGTGGATAAAACTGTTCCATAAACAATTGAACAAGTTTGGCCCATGAGTCCACGGAATTAGGCGTCACTACACCATTTGGGTGATTTTGCAACCATTGAGATTTCTTATTAGTGACACATATACATCTGTTAGGTAATTTTTCACATTCGTTATCCGTTAGCAATTTTTATAACCATTAGTAAGCATCTATGCAAATTAGGGGTGAGAATTTGGCCCTAACGACCATAACCCGGCCCTGACCGATCCGACCCTAAGCCCTATAAAGCCCTCACAACTAAAGCCCTCACAGAGTTTAGGGCCGGCCCGGCCCGGCCCTAATGCCTTCTAGGGCAGGGCTAGGGCTAAGATTCTAAAACATAGGCCCGACCCTAATTCAGCCCTCATTAGCCCGACCCTAACCAAGCCCTAACCGGCCCTGTTTCACAATTTCACTATAAATACACATACCATAATTGTCCAACTCTTTGTTAAATATTTTCAATTAAAATAACATTGTCCTTTGTAATTCATCACTTACACCCAAGGGTACTTCCAATAACTTGTCTTATATAACAAAAACTTGTCAACTTAACAGCCATGAAGAACAATGAGCACTTGCTTAATAAAAAATAAGACTTTATTCCTTTGATCATCAAGTCAAAGTCCATAACTTATTATTCTCAATTTCTTTTCTCACTTATTTCTTATAAATTATATTTTTATTCACATCCAAGCCAAGTCTAAAACTAAAGATTTCCTTCCACACCATTAAAGCAAAATACAGAGCAGACATTTGTAACATAGAAACCAAAAAACAACCTTTGTCAGAAAAATGACATTTGTAATCTCAAACCTTTCTCCATCACTTGTTCAAAAGCCAATATTTTCATTTCCATATACAAAGCTTGAATCACTTTTAAATTAGAAGAAAGGTAATATTATATTTGTTTGAATCTATTATAGAAATAATTTATGATATTACAAATAGTTTAACAACTTTCATGACCCTTAACCAAAACTATTTTGTTTCTTCTTTATATCTATTACTTCTTCCTTTAAAATGATAATATAATTATTTGTCTATGTATTTCAATTTAAAATGTAATTTTAGTGAGGTTTGAGTACAAGGAAGAACAAATTCCGAACTCTCGATGTACTTCAGTTCATTAGATTGTGGATTAGGGGTGGGCAATGGGTCGGGTCGGGCTAGCCCGGCCCTAAACATTTAAAGCCCTTCAAATATTAGGGTCGGGTCGGCCCGGCTCTAAAGTCAGCATAGGGTCAGGTCGGGCCAGGTCACAAGTCTAAACCTCAAGCCCTTACCCTACCCTAAGCCCTCTTTAAAGGCTTTAGGGCCGGGCCTATATATTTTCTTTTTTTTTACTACATCAGTTTTAAAACTCATTTATATTACAAAAATGTACAATAATCTACAAACTCAAAGTCCAACCAATCTAGTAATAATCTTGTATAAGTCCACAAATTTAAAATGCACATCCACAATCTAATGAACTGAAGTACATCGAGAGTTCAGAATTTGTTATTCCTTGTACTCAAACCTCACTAAAATTACATTTTAAATTGAAATACATAGACAAATAATTATATTATCATTTTAAAGGAAGAAGTAATAGATATAAAGAAGAAACATAATAGTTTTGGTTAAGGGTCATGGAAGTTATTAAACTATTTGTAATATCATAAATTATTTCTATAATAGATTTAAACAAATATAATATTACCTTTCTTCTAATTTAAAAGTGATTCAAGCTTTGTATATGGAAATGAAAATATTGGCTTTTGAACAAGTGATGGAGAAAGGTTTGAGATTACAAATGTCATTTTTCCGACAAAAGGTTGTTTTTGGTTTCTATGTTACAAATGTCCGCCTCAGATTTTTGCTTTAATGGTGTGGAAGGAAATCTTTAGTTTTAGACTTGGCTTGAATGTGAATAAAAATATAATTTATAAGAAATAAGTGAGAAAAGAAATTGAGAATAATAAGTTATGGACTTTGACTTGATGATCAAAGGAATAAAGTCTTATTTTTTATTAGGCTAGTGCTCATTGTTCTTCATGGCAGTTAAGTTGACAAGTTTTTTGTTATATAAGACAAGTTATTGGAAGTACCCTTGGGTGTAAGTGATAAATTACAAAGGACAATGTTATTTTAATTGAAAATATTTAACAAAGAGTTGGACAATTATGGTATGTGTATTTATAGTGAAAGTGTGAAACAGGGCCGGTTAGGGCTTGGTTAGGGTCGGGCTAATGAGGGTTGAATTAGGGTCGGGCCTATGTTTTAGAATCTTAGCCCTAGCCCTGCCCTAGAAGGCATTAGGGCCGGCCCGGCCCGGCCCTAAACTCTGTGAGGGCTTTAGTTGTGAGGGCTTTATAGGGCTTAGGGTCGGGTCGGTAAGGGCCGGGTTAGGGTCGTTAGGGCCAAATTCCCACCCCTATTGTGGATGTGCATTTAAAATTTTTGAACTTATACAGGATTATTACTAGATTGGTTGGACTTTGAGTTTGTAGATTATTGTACATTTTTGTAATATAAATGAGTTTTAAAACTGATGTAGTAAAAAAAAAGAAAATATATAGGCCCGGCCCTAAAGCCTTTAAAGAGGGCTTAGAGTAGGGTAAGGGCTTGGGGTTTAGACTTGTGACCCGGCCCGACCCGATCCTATGCTGACTTTAGGGCATATTTGAAGGGCTCTAAATGTTTAGGGCTAGGGCTAGGGCCCATTGCCCACCCCTAATGCAAATACTAGAATTATTATGTAACGTTTCTTGGATATTTTCTCACGCTTTATATATATATATATATATATATATATATATATATATGTGTGTGTGTGACAAACTTACATACGAAAAACATAATATAATATAAAAAAGAAAATAAAAACTAAACACACAAAAACTGAGTGAATTAGATTTCCACCCTTAGCAACTTTGCCAATTAGACTTCCACCCCCAGTTCTTTCAATATTAGACTTCCACCCCTAACTGGCTAACTTCACACCAAAATACATTCCGTCTGTTTGCTGCATGTGCAAGTACACATCTACCCCTCACCAGGTAAAATGACAAATAAACCCTTTGACTCCCCCAAGACCAAAACTCATCTAATTGCCACGTGGCATCATCACACCCATCTAACTCCATCTAATCCAATGAACCTAAATTTTTTCCCTAAATGACGTCCACTACCCCTGCCCACCTAAAATTCCCAAAATAACCTCACTCAAGTTTTCTCAATGGCCACGTGTCATCATCCTAACGAAATCTATCAACGGTGGAGAACAAAACATGCACAACACGTCTCATCAGAGAACATTTTCAGTGGCACATGTTACTCTTCTTAGCTAAGCTAAGCTCAAGAAAAAAATCGTTGAATCATCCTAAGTAAAGCTCTAACATTTTCATTGTGAACTCCAACATGATGTAAAGCTCCATCTTGACAAACCCAACTTTATCTAGTTTACTAGACAAATCCATATGAACAAGAACTCAAAGCAAGTACACTGAAGCAAGTAAGTAGGTGGTAGCTGGTTTACTTACACGTGATCTTACAAAAACTTCAAGGTAAGTTGCTTAAATTTCGCACCTTTAATCAGTTTTAACATGTTTTTAGGTGGTTTAAAGTGTGTCAAGTGAGAAATGTAAAACTTTTAGTCCAGTGTTTAACTTTCATGATAATGTTATTGTTAAAAACCTATGTTTGAGTACAATCTATTTAAGTTTTTGTCATTGTAACATGAGTTATTGTTTATATAGTTGAAAACGTGTATAATGGTGGAATGTTTTGTTTTATAAATATGTTTGATTCATGCTTGTATTGTAAGCTGGATATTTTGTTTGTTTGGTTGTTATAATAATCAGATGGAAAGGGACTGTTTGGCTAAAAGAAACTTGATCCTTCATTATCATGGGACATTTCAAGAGGCACCTGATGGTTCACTATATTCCCAAGATAATTATCGAGGTGGTGTTATGGAGAAAATGAGGAATGTGGACGGAGATAGGATAAATTTTATGGATTTAGTAGATGATATAAAGGAGAACTATTTGTTTGATATTAGTGTAGGATTTGAAATATTGTACACTTTGAATGGTGAGAAGGTGTATGTTAAGAATGACAATGATTTGATGCAAATGTGGGCTAAAATGGAGGTAGATATAAGGGGGTGGAGTCATGTATTTGTTGAACTTGAAGGGGAACTTATAGAGCTAGTTGAAACTATGATTGTGCCAACTCCACAAGTTAGAACTCCAAAGTGTAGGAAGCCTACCAAAAATGCAAAGAAAATGAGTACAAGGAGAAGAAGTATCACTAAGAATAAGTCTAGCATTAAAGATAATGATGATTTTTACTCAAAGAAGTGTATTGGTGCATTAGATGATTCTAATGGAGAGGATGACTGGAATGAGGATTTACCACCAATAGCACCTCTAAGTTCAGGTCCACAAGTTGATATATTAGCTCCACAAGCTGATATATTACCTCCACCACCACATACAACCAATGCATCTACTCCACATATTTCAGGTCCATCCTTTATATCAGATTCCACAACACCCATTTCACATGCACCAACACCTTTTTCACCTCCACCACCACCACCACCAAGACCCATAGATGAGATTGAGGATGATGAGGGGTATAAGAGTACACATTCTTCTGAGGATGAGGAGGACCATGTCATTGCAAACAAAGTAGACTTTGTTGACTTCATTGCAGGGACTGACAGTATTATTGATATAGATGAGGGAAGTCACTACTATAGAATGACACTTATACCACTGTTTTTAAGTGTGGTATAAATATATTTACCACTGTTATACAACCGTGACAATAGGTGGTGTGGTATATAATAATAGCAAAACTGTGGTATATATGTTTAACGGATACCACGGTTTTTCAAAAAACTGTGGTTTGTATGCCCATTATATACCACGGTTGTCAACAGAACCATGGCATATAAGCTATTGAAACCATGGTTTATATTAGTGTATGTGTTATAATACCGTGGTATATAGTTATACTAAACACTATGGTTTATGCCAAACCGTGGTATATATATATATATATAATAATAATAATAATAATAATGCTAATAACAGTCTTCCACTTAAAAACCGAACCTGCATAACAAAATTTACACAGCCTGCCTACATACAACATTTCCATCCCAACAAATTCCAAAATGTACAATAAACTATCAAACATTGCAAAAAATAATAATAATAATAATAATAATAATAAAACTTCCATTAATTTTTTGAGTGCACTAAGAAAACAAACTTCAAATTCCTTTTCATAAATTAAAAAGGTAAGACTCATAAATTAAACTGGAGGGATCCGAATATAGCTAAAACTCATCCTCATTCGCTTCCAACTGAAACACCCCATTTTCCTAGATGAACTGAATAATATCGAAGTCGAACACCGCCAAGTTCATCTTGTGTATGTCTCCTTCATTAGTAGCAATTCTATACCTCTTTGTAAGATTTTCAAGAGGTAATTAGTGTGCGTGAGATCATATGTTTGAGGATATGTATTAAAAGCCTCGCGACCAGTCATGATATATACCAATCAAACCTCGATAAAAAACAACACACATAGTATCTAGTAGATTGATTGGTACCACACTCATTAACCAAAGGGGCTTATCAATCAGTGTTGCTGCAAATCTGAAAAAGAATGGGAACATGTGTCAAATTCTGTAACTGAATTCACATACAATTATCTCATATTGTGATTATGTTAATAGTGACACTCCTAGAGCTAAGCACAGTGTCCAACAAACAACACACTTCAAACACAACAATAATCATCAATATCATTTATCCCAATGTTATGTTCCAAGACATAATACGTTAGCAAAACCAGAATAAGCCCTGGAACAACCAAAAAAAAACACATTATCAATGAGCACAACAACCAAAATCTTATTATGCCTTGCACACTAACATGTATGCAGGATATCTAATCAAAACCCAAAGCAATCCAATTGTAAAATTGGAGGATAAAAGTCAAATTAAATGTTAAATCCGAGATTTTTATTGACTTTAGCCGGATTCAGTCCACTTTTTGGACCAACAAGACCAGCAATATTTAAGAGTTAAAACCTTTAGATTTGGTCAAGACATTTCTTTAACAGAAATTGATATAATCATCATGCTCACAGCCAAGATGGGGTGATCCATGTCAACCCCCCGTGATGATGCCCACTTCACGAAGACTAATGAGCTATTTTCTAACATCCTACCAAAAGATCAACTCTAGGTAATTTCATAGTCTGTCATTATTGAAAGTGCACCAACATGGAGGCAAGTGTATGAGACAATTAACAAATTGCGTTATTACAAGGTCCGGAGAAAATGGCCATTTATGCTTTCTCATGCAGTTGGCTCACCACTTTAACTAAATATAAGTGCAAGTGCATGTGACAACAACACACAACATTCTCTTTTTCGTCTTCTTTCATCATTCTATCTTCTCTTTCTCCTTCTACATTGAACTCTTCAAGTCAAATAATTCAAACTATTACTTCAACAGTCTTATAAAAATATTTATGGACTTTGTAGCATGAAGTTAAACACAGGCAATACACTTAAATACAAGATTACAATATAAAAGCCACAAGACAAATGAAAATATAAAGGGAAAAAAGGTACAAAATCATATTAAGCGGATACAAATAACAAACCCAAAAACAAGAAAACATAAAAGAAATGTGTGGTTGGTTAATGCTAATGGTATGGTATGCATTCAATACAGGACTACAAGTATTAGTCATCATGTTACTTTAACAAATAAGCAGTAAAGAAGGGTCAAATGAACCTACTTAATCACTGAATTGTAGTTTTCACAACAACAAATAATACACCAAACAAACAAAATGGACAATGAACTAGCACAAGAGGAACAAATTTGGTAGAAGAATCAAAGAGCCCCTGATAACATTTAGAACAGGTAGACATAATAGTACGTAATCGAGGGTTTTCTTTTCTTAATCAATAATACAACGTAATCGATCCTTCAAACTTAAAAGAAGATTTCCTGAGAATATCAAATAAGTTTGTTAACTGTGGAACTGGAAACAATATTATACACTTGAAAATTTAGTATTGGCATGATCGGAGCATAATCAATTAGGTATATGTTAATAAGAAATATGAACTAACTAAATATTTTTCTATCAAATAAATAACGAGAGACAGAACTCATAGAAGAACACAACAATGATAATAGATCCTAACGATGAAGCCAGTTGAATCATTGCCACAACAAAAAAAAACGATAGTAAAAATATGTGAAAGAAGATAAACCAAGAACTGAACACACCCTACGGACTCGAGAGGCTCCCACTTGAAGTTGAAAACGGTGCCGGTAAACCAAATTGTGAGCAAAACAATTGAAAAGAACAAATAGCCAAAAGCCTTCCGAATATAAAAAATTCAAAAAATGCATATTCTAACAAAAAGGATGATTTGAATTAAAAATACGAGCGGACTGTAGTTGTGCTAGGAAGAAGGACCACCTCTAGAGCCCCCAATCATTTCTGCGAGCTTTTTTTTTCCTCACCTCGTCAAGTTTCTCAAGAGACCTTTCTAAAGGTCTCATTCCAAATGAACTATCGAAAAGAACAAAGAACAATAAAAAAACATTCCATGTCAAAAGAGAGCAAATTAGAGACTACAAAAGTAGAATCTAAAACACAGCTTGCTTTCAAAGGTTGGATTTTTCCTTTAGTTACCATCAAAGTAATCTCACTAACAGTAACATACTTTACAACAAACTACCTTAGCTATTGTTGCCATGACAGAAAAATGAGGCATCTCTAACTCGGGGTTCCATCATTTAAGCACTACAAAACACATAAAAGTTTATCAAATGTATAAAAAAAAAAATTTTATACTTATTTTGCCCAACATCATAATGTAAAAAAAGTAAAAAGAATAATAAGTGAGCATTGATGTGCACATATTCACTGACCTCCATACATATGGGCTTCCTTATGCAACTTAAGAACAACAGCCTTGTTGCTAGTCTCGATACAATATGTAACCCAATTCAAGGTTAAAGAGCGGACGAGGGGAACTTTATTTTTCACTGCAGTTCTAACATCTGCAATGGCATAAATTCTCAGGAGCGTGAGCTTATAGGTTTCAAGAAAGCCAACAGTTTATGCAATGTTAAATGTAATATAATCAGCTAACCAAAAAAGTGCATAAATGGATAAACATGTACCACAATTACTTGCAATTACTTATATCTTTGGTAAGTAGTACCATAGATAAGGAAACACATGTCCATGTGTAATACATAAGAAAACATGCAATATGTAATAACTAATAACTCAAGTAGTAGGGTAGAACTTGTCTTTTTTGTTCTTTTTTTTATCAGTAGGGACTTCTTATTTTATGCTTTCATCGGTAAAGTGAAGATTTTCATTCAAATAAAAAAGGAGTAACCTAAAAGCACAAGGAAAAAAGGAAAGAAAAAAAATACAAGAACATCATCAAAGACTAAAACCCTAACAACCCCACATCTAGGAACTCTATAAATAATATCACTCCATCTCACAATAAAAGACTCAAAATTAATGCTTCTAAAATCCACAAACACTTTACTCCACTAGCAAAGAAGGCCTTTTATGGTCAGGATGACATTCTGGATATTCATACATTTACCATCAAACTGTCATCTAATACTTTCCAACCATATCCCACACGATCACAAATGGAACCATTTTCTAAATACATTGACCTCTGGGTTAGGTCTCATTGCGTAGCATTCTGAGCCTATTGTGAGCCCGTCAATTTCTACTTCATTTTGTTATGCTTGCTGCAGTTGAGAGATATCACAATCGCATTCAAACCTATACCCTCCCGGTGGGTTAGAGATTGCCTCCATTCCATTGAAAGCTTACTATTAAAAAGCTAGAACAGTTTAACATACAAATGTTATTACAACCACTTAAAATCAATTGATTGATTCCATTTCAAAACTTTAAAATACCATATAAAGACCGTAAATATATTTATTTGCAGTGTCCATAATTTTATCGCCAAGTCTCAGATCCAATAACGCCGTTCTATAGAGATCAGCTAGTCTCTTTTTTTTAAGAAGCTAGAGGTTAGGCAGACCTCGAACTTGTATTAATAAAATCATGTTCTCAAGTAGACCAGCTAGCCTATGGTCTCTCTCTCTTTAATTAAGCTAGTAAAATAAGGACGGGTTGTAAAGTTGACAAAAAATGAATACTGATGGTTGAAACATTAATAAGATCTTGACAAAATGGGCTTGGAGGACCTATGGCATTAAAACAAAAAGGCCCAAAGTAGAAAAGCAAAGGACATCAAACAAATGCGATCCTAATTCTCGCCTTTAAAGTAGCAAGAGTTACCGTGCAATGGTTTCGAGTGGCACCTAAAGTCCAAAGCGACTATGTAGATCTCCTACTAAATCTGCAAACCCCCACATAAACAGAGCTACATGCCCACACCCTTGCATTCAGTTACTACGTTCGTGACATACCGACATGTAAGTACTAGGTAGAAAACTGACTTACTTGAGATAGCCTTTGAACTTTTATCGCTTGAATAAATAGGCACAATAGAAAACCAGGTTTTGAAACCAAATCCTTCCTCTTTGCAAATTACATTAGACAACTAGTACCAAATCATCACTTTGATGTCCAATGCCACTCTCTCTGCATGATGATTTTTCCCCTCCATATTTTGTCAATGAGGGATACCGATCACACCATAAACCTGAATAAGGTGTTGTAACCTTAGGACCATCAACATAATTTGATAACTTCTAATGGAGTTAAAAAAAAATAACAGGGGGCCGCCACGCACTTGTTGGTTTTACTCAGAACAAAATGGTTGTTTAAACTTAAACACAAAACCAATACTTCCACAAGATATCCTTCCATCCACCCTTGTCGACTTGCAACTTTCCAACCAAACACGAGCAATTTGAGGTTCATAGCTTAAGTGTAACTTGTTTTGAATTAAGTTCCGTGATACGTTGGATCGCTACTTTTCTCTATTATAGAAAAGCTTTCGGTAACCAACCTCGGGCGGCAATTTTGAAAAATAAAACAAAACAAAAGTTGCAGCTATCGATTCAAGATTACACGGTTTCCTGTTGAAACAATATTAAGCAAATTCTACAGGAAAGCCAGATTGATACCTTTGGTGACTAACTATAGAAAAGAATGGAATAGAGATGAAATTAGCAAAGATATTTCTTCTTTGTTAACATACACTCTTTGTTTCTTTTTTTAGGACTCTCCCTCATTTGACCAAATCCACATTTGCCTTAAGCTTTTATCGACAACAAAACATAAGTCGCATCATTTTTAGGAACCAATGAAGTAAATGCTTGGATGCCCATTCACCCAAGTTTATGTTCCCATGAATCCTACACCATTCATTATGGATCTCCAAACAATCGCCAAGGCATGAAGGGCATTACTTCAAGCACATGTTTAGCTTCTTCAAGGAACCCATTTCGTGAAAATAAATCAACTAAGCTACCAAATTCTCTTCGATGGAATCATTTTGTAGAGTGAACTTATTGAATCAAAGAAACCGCAACCTAGCTCAACAAGCCCCGGATGATCGCGATAATGAAATAACAGAAACAAAAGTAACTAGAAAAAAAATGAAAGATTATTACCTCAAACTGCAAACTCCTTGTTTTCTTCTTCTTCTTCTTCTTCTTTCTTTACTAGTAACGATTTTGATTTTGATTTTGAGGAGTGCGAAAATTAGGGATCTTGAAATAATGCGGCAGTGAGAGAGAGAGAGAGGAGAGAAAAAAAAGTTATGTTTTATATTTCGATTTTTTTCGTTTCCTCTATTCGCCAAATTTTTAAGTTTTTAATTTGTAACACTTCTCCAACGCTTAAAAAGCATTAGCAATTAATTCTGGAAATTCACCCAAATAAAACAACGCTTTACAACATTACCAACGCTTATTTAACGTTGGAAAATTACTAACGCTAAATAACCGTTGCAAATTAAAAAATGTGCGTGTTGCAAATATCCTATTATGGTGTAGTGTATTGTGTAGTGACGGTGGATTTTCTCCTTTCACCTGCAGGGAATCCTAAGAGTCGTAGAACTGTAGAAGTTGTGGGGAGAGACCGAGAGAATAGCAGGAATCCAATTTGAATGAGTTTCAGATCTTGCGTATTTTTTTTTCACAGATTTGACTATTTGGCATAAAGTCATAAACCACGGTAGAAAGTGGAAAATTTATATACCAATTTGTTTATGTTTAAGGTAGTGGGAATGTGCAAGACTCTCAAAAAAAAAAAAAAACTAACCATGGTATATGGCCCAACTTATCCCACGGTTTTCATGTAACTGTGGCATATACTAGTAAACCAATGACCAAAGAAATTTCCGCCGTAGTATATAAATATTTCCCATGGTTTTTGGAAGAACCATGGTATAAACGTTCTTATTGACCGTGGTATATGTGTCATTCTGTAGTAGTGAGTAAGCAGTCTGTGAACAAACCATTAATTTGGGAGGTGGGAATGGAGTGGCCTAACATTGATGTTTTGAGAGATGATATACAAGATTTTTGTATAGGAAATAAGTTTGCTGGTGACTTAATCAAGAATGACCCATTAAGAATTAGAGTGGTTTGTTTAGGGGAAGACAGAAATAAGGTACAATGTCCATGGGTAGCTTATTTCAGGAGAGATGAAGATGGATTCACAATGAGATCGAATATTAATTGAAGCCAATACATACTTGTCAGGCTGATTGTGATATGTTGCATAGAATGGCCAATGCAAATTGGGTAGTCAGAAAAATTCAAGATCAAATGAAGGTTAGTTAATTATAAGTGTGTGGAGTTTAATTATCTCATATTTGTCTTTTTACATTGTACTAATGTAGTAACTCTTCTATTGTTTTGTCCAAGGTTCATTTCAAAACCATGACTCCTGTTTTCATAAAAGAAGAAGTCATGAGGGTTTTTCATGTCAATATAAGTTATTGGACAGCTTGGAATGCAAGATTCAAGTCTTTACAACAGATTTATGGTGATTATGAGGAAAGCTACAACATGATCCCAGTGTTATGTAACATGGTATACACTTTATAAATGTTTACACTTTGTGATTTCAACCATCAAATTGATTATCTTGAATAATTGCATGTTTGTTGCTTGCTTGTAGATTCATGAGAGTAATGGTCTATCAACTATTGCAAAATACTCAAGAGATGTTGACACACTTCAGTTTGAAGGAGTGTGTATTTCATTTGATGCTTGTATTCAGGGTTTTTCAGTTGGTTGTAGGCCATTAGTGGGGTTGGATGGTTGTTTCCTTAAAGGGAAATATGGGCCTTGTGTGCTTAGCATGGTTGCTTTAGATGGAAATAATGGTTTATTTCCATTGGCTATATACATTTGTAGATCCGAGTGTAAGCAGTCATGGGAGTGTTTTTGAGTATCATGGTGAGAAGCTAGAACTACACCCTTGGCCTATTACCTTTATTTCCGGCGAGGGCAAAAGGGTTTGATTCAAGCTGTTAAGTGCATATTTCCTAGAGCACAACATAGGTTCTGTTTCAAACACATGTATAAGAACTTCAAAAAGTTGTTCAAGGGTGAGTATATGGAACAACTTGTATGGGCTGCCTCAAAGGCATATAAAAAGGAAGACTTTGAGAGGTGGATGGAAGTGATAAAAAAAGAAAACATTGAAGCACATAAGTGGTTGCAAAAGGAGGAATATGAAACATGGGCTAGGTCTTATTTTGCTGAGGAACTTAAAGCTGAACAAGTAAGTAGTAATTTCTCAGAGTCTTTCAATAGTTGGATCTTGGAACTGAGAGACCTTCCAATTACCTGTTTACTTGACAAATATCACATTTTGTTGATGAGTTTAAGGTACAAGAGAAAACAGGCTTGTAAAGAATGGGATCAAAATGGATTGGTCCCTAGAGTGAATAAACATATATCCAAGATGATTGAAGTATGTCCCCACTACACATTTGAAGGTTCAGATGATCATCTTTTTGTGGTGAAAAATTACCATGGTGATAGGTGGGCTGTCAATATTGTGGACCACACTTGTGAATGTAGGGCATGGCAGATGACTGGGATTGTGTGTGTTCATGCGGTGAGAGTACTCTTACCAAGGAGAGTTGAGTGGGTTGAGTACTGCAGCTCTTACTTTTGGGTCTCAGAGTACAAGCTAGCTTACACAAGTAATGTCAAACCCATGAAAGATGTCAAAGATTGGCCTAAATCTGTAAGTATGTATTTATATATGAGTTTTATATATTTGCCAAGTTTAATGTTCTTCAAACAAATTTATGTTCTTTAAACAAATTTGTAAAGTGTTCTATTTTCTTAGGATCCAACCAAACATGTGAAACCACCTCCTTTGGTGAGGGGTATTGGAAGGCCTAGAAAGGAGAGAATGAGGGCTGAGGATGAAAATGAAAATGGGCATGTCTATAAAAAGAGGAAAATGACTTGCAGCAAATGTCAAGGAGAAGGGCATAATGCAAGGTCATGTAAGGGCCCTGCTGCATCAGAAGTATCAAGCAATGGAAGTAATGGAAGCAATGCAAAGAAAACAACATCAAGACTGAAACCTAAACCTTGGACAAGGTCTAGAACTGTGACAGGAGAGTCCACTGTCATGGACAGGGAAAAGTAAGTTGTGATTGTACTAGGTTAGTCATTGTTACTAAAATGATACCAAATCTAAATTGTTTTTGTCTTGTTTTGTAGAAAAATTGTGCGGAAGACTCAGAGTAGTATTAAAAAGTCAAAATACAAGGCATTAAGAAATGGCAGTGATGCTCCTGCAAGTGACCCTATAGCAGAACCACCAAACAATGCACCAGTTAGAGTGGCACCACCAAGACATGAATACCCAAGGAAGAGCCAAAGCAATGGACATACCTTTTTCAAAGCACCAGAGCACAGACATACTATGGGTGACTTGATCATGAAGCAAGGAGAGGGGCAAAGGAATAGTGTAAGTGTTTTACATGCTGCTATGGGTGACTTGATCATGAAGCAAGGAGAAGGGCAAAGGAATAGCGTAAGTGTTTTACATGCTGCTATGGGTGACTTGATCATGAAGCAAGGAGAGGGAAAAAGAAGAAAAAAGAATAGTGCAAGTGTTTTACATGCTGATCATAAAGAAAACGAATATTGCTAGAGTTAGCTGCTAGTGTTAGGGCTCCTTTCAAGGCACCAACAGTTGTGAGTAGCTACTAGTGTTAGGGATCCTTTCAAGGCACCACCTGTCAAGCCCGATGGAGAAGCTATCTGCGGAAGCCTGCACAACCCTAGACCAAAGTTCAAGGTGGTGGGTTTAGTCTTGTTACTTTTGGAGTTACTTTTGGGATACTTTTGGAACAATGCAGATCAAGAGTACTCTGCAGTCAATGTATAGTTGGATGAATGATACTTTTTGTAAGTTAGTATGTTTGCATTTGTTTTGGTTGTTTTTACTCATTTTGGACGTAAACATGGTGTATCTTGGGTTTTAAAACTCATTTTGGTATGTGTCAATGTATAACTTATTTTGGTTCTGGTGATCGATGGATTAATGGCGATCTTGGGTTTTAAAACTCTTTTAAAATTGGCGATTATGGATTTATACTCTTAAGTTAGCAAGTTAGCATATTAAGAAAGAAAGTTGTGATATTGTGTTTGCTTATATAGGAAGAGACTCATATAGAAATGAGTACTCTATAGAAATAGAAATATTGTGATGAGTTATTGTGATAATTTTACATCTGCTTTTTCTAGGAGTTTTCTAGGTGGCTAGTCAATGCCCTCGTGAATAAACATTGTTCATCTGTTCTATAAAGGCATAGCCACCCCCAAGCACAACTCACATCACCAATCACATCTTTCATCTCCTCACACAAAAATGCAAACAAAACAAACTCAACAAACAATGGTGAAAGCAGGAACAATGAATAAATTTGAGTTAGATAGCAAACAAATTGAACAATCTTTTGAGCAAATCAAGTCATTGCTCAAAGACAAGAAAGATCGAGGGTGTTCTTGGAGATGATGGAGAACGATGGTAGGTTAAGTCTCAAAGTCTAGTAAGCCGTTTTGCAATTGCATGTGCTATTCTGATTGGACTCTTATTTTGGTCGATGTGAAGATGAATTAGGATCATATCCTCCACCGGCTTTGCTCCAAAACCAGGGTTTGCTCCTCCACCACCACCAAGGGATTTGATTTGAAATTTGCATCACAAACCAGAACCACCACAACCAACACCACCACAACTAACACCACCACCAACAAAAGCACATCCTCTTCTTCTCAGGCGATCATCAAGAGTAGGTGGTCCAGGACCATCACAATCACCTGGTCCATCACAATCACCTGCACGTCAAGCTAAAGAAATTGTCTTGGCACTAGAAGCAATTGGAGTGCATGAGCAAGAAGAAGTCCACCTACAAGAAGAAGTAATCTCAAGTTTGTCCTGTTTCATGGTGTGCTCTATGGTTGAAGTTCAAGCATTCTATGTTTGAAGATCTATGTTTAGAGTCAAGTTAGGAGTTCAAGTCAGTGTTAAGTGTCATATGGTGAGTACTCTCCTATGGTAGTTCCAATGTTTTGTCCTATTAGTTAGTTTCAAGAGTCAAGAGTACTCTAGTTTCAATGTTTAGAGAGGTGTTAGTTTTCTTTGGTTTTTCTCGAGTCTATTTTCTGCGCAATATCTTTTTTTTACTCTTTTTGTTACTACTTTCCTCTGTTTTCAAACATACACTAATTGATTGAAGACTGACAAACATACTCTCCTCTGCAATACTGTTTTGCATACAGTTCAACATATTTGAGAAGACTGATTGATTGAAGAGTACTCTTGATTGAAATTGAATGAACATTTACAACATAACTAAAACTTGAGTAAAACTTCAGAGTACTCAAAACTCAAACTTCATTAACAAACTAAAACTTCATTAACAAACTAAAACTTCATGAGTACTTCATTACCAAACTAAAACTACACTTCAACATTTAAAACTAATGGCAAAACTAAAACCTTAAACTTGGCAGGATTACAAGATGACTCTTACAAGATTATAACGAAACATCCAAAACAAAACAACAATACTGATAAAACTAAGAGTACTCTAACAAACTAGAGTACTCAACAAACTACAAACTTAACCCTTCTCTTTCCCTTTCACAGTCACATTTGCCTCGAACCCATCACACAAATTATCCATTTATATTTCAATTGAAACTCTCCACTTCCCATTAGAACTCCCTACAGAAGAGCTCCCCCCATCTACAGATAACAACTTACTAGGTTGTTGCTGAGTTTGTTGCTCGATTGACTCCTTCAGAGCATCCTTCATCCATTGAAAGCCTCAGCACTTTGGGTTTGGGCAACTCAAAAACTTTTCACCAAATGAATGAGGTTGTTGTGAAGTTCTCACAACACGACCAACATCGTGATCTCTTGCAAGGAGAGTTCGGGGACAATTCTGAATCCAATGATCAAGCTTTCCACATGAGAAGCAACCACGATCCTAAAATTAACAAAAGAGTACTCTTAACAAATAAGTAACAAGAACTAATAAGTAACAGAGTACTCTAAGTAACAAGAACTAATAATCTAACACGCAAGTGTACAAAGTGGAAAAACCTTCTCCAACGTTGCTTTTGACGCGACTATTTCTCCACCACCTCCCATTTTTTCAGTTTTTCTTTCTTCCAGTTCAGAACCATTGTTCTAAGTGAACAATGAACAATGGTCACGTTTTTAGAACCAAACGGCTATTTTTGCCACGTGGCCATTGAGAAAACTTGAGTGAGGTTATTTTGGGAATTTTAGGTGGGCAGGGGTAGTGGACGTCATTTAGGGAAAAAATTTAGGTTCATTGGATTAGATGGAGTTAGATGGGTGTGATGATGCCACGTGGCAATTGGATGAGTTTTGGTCTTGGGGGAGTCAAAGGGTTTATTTGTCATTTTACCTGGTGAGGGGTAGATGTGTACTTGCACATGCAGCAAACAGACGGAATGTATTTTGGTGTGAAGTTAGCCAGTTAGGGGTGGAAGTCTAATATTGAAAGAACTGGGGGTGGAAGTCTAATTGGCAAAGTTGCTGGGGGGTGGAAATCTAATTCCCTCCACAAAAACTCAAGCGGGCTTTTTTTCGTTCTCGCGCTGATCTTTAGAAACTAGGGTTTTGATCTCTCTCTCCCTCCTTTTGTTCTTTCTCCTTCATAATCGAGCAGCTATGAGATATCGCCTTGAAAATGCTCCTTGCTTTCTCTTAAAGTGCCAAAACATTCATCTCTCTCACTGATTTAATTTAAATAGATCTGTAATTCTCAAATAGTATTTCAGTTTTGTAGAGTACAAAGTTTGATGACTGTCTTGAAATTAATTTTTTGACCTAGGGTTAATTTTGAAAGAGCTTAATTGGCTTAAAGGAAGTTTGAATAATTTGGTTTTTAAAGGTAAAACTTTATTTACTCTTAAAGCTTTCGATCTGGTCCATGTTCCCTGAAAAATGACAACTTTGTTAATATTTCGAACATAATATTGTTTTTCTCATCTTATTAACTACAAATTTTCTGAATCCATTATCGCAAGAGTGAAGTAGTGAGTACAGGAGTTTTTTGTGTCAACTGGGGGGCTCTCTTTTCTCTAAAGGACGGGTAAATTATCCTTTATTTTGAGTCTAGCACTGTTTTATGAAACAAATAGCTTTTATTTCATATATTTAGTTAAGTTTCGAGCATTTAATTAACTTACAGCTGAATTTAGTTCAGTTATTCATAGGTTGTACTGAGGTTCATGCATTATTTTTGTCATTTGATGCTCTGTGATATGAATTATTGATACTGCAGTTGATGATTTAAGCCTTGCTTGTTTTTCCACCTTTGCAAATATCTGCCACTAATCATCTTGTATAAGTTCATGGAAGTGTCTGCAACGGTATACTTTATTTGATAATCGATAGTTTTAGGTGTTTGGGAATGTGGCAAGCCATTTAATCGATAGTATGAACTACTGAATTCTAACACACATGAGGTTTATTGAGCTTATTGAGAGAACGGTTACAAGTGTAAAAAGCAATGACAGCTTATTCTAGGGAACATAGTTCACTTATGCCCCAAGCACACAACGAATAGGCGTACGTATAGAAACTCTCATGCTTACTGATTTCAGTTATTTGTACGTACGAGACACATCTTTTGTTATGCTCTGTGGTCTGCAAAACCCTTTTTTTTCGCTAACAAAAAAAATGAAGTTAATAGGCCGAGCCCGTTAAAAATGCTGACATCATCATTGGCATGTAATTTGGCACCAAACTAACAACACTTTCCCTCTCTCTCCTTTCAGTTTTCAGTCTTGCTCTAAAAATAAAATGGCTTAATCGAACGTAAGAAGGATTAGAATTTGAAACAGAAGAAATAGACGACCCATCAATTGCCACGACACCAAATGGCGCGTGGAACCAATGAAACGAGCTTTGAAACGAAAAAGGCATCACCTGAAATTCTTGAATTTCAGTCGATTTAGATGATGAATCGGGAGGACGGATAGAATTAAATGTATATATTTTTCAATCCCTAAAATACCCTTACTATTCTTTTATCTTCAATTCATCATTTTAATAAAACCCTAACCCTAGAAATGTAATTTTTGTGTAGGAAAGAAACGTGGAGGAATTTGAACAAAATGGTACTGACCCATTAACTATATCACTTTACCAAATGGATTTGGATCGAAGTCAGTTTCTTTTGAGATCATATCTTAGAATTCGTCTTTATAAGGTGATCACTAGCTCGGATTCTTTTCGTGTTTTACTTATTTATTTATATTGTTTCTAATTATGGGCATTTATTTTTTATTGTAGATTGAAAAGTATATGATATATATATCGAAAACTACTGATATGTGGAACCGGCTTTCTGAACAAGAACAGAAGTTTGCTAAAAGGTGAAAATTTGTGGTTATTATGTGTGTTTTTATGCGAGAGAAGTTGTTTTACATGTTAATGATGTGTGGAAGATTGGGTGGCAGATGTATGGATGATATGGAAAAGCATTTAACGCAATCTGTTTTGTCACGGTTGCCTTTTGGTTATCAGTCTAGATGAAACAATCCATTTCAAGTAAAGAAAATGATATGGGTATGATATTCTTGTCAAATGTTTTTTTTTGTTGCTTTATTTATTGCATTTAGCTAATTCCAGGTATTTATATGGTGGTATTATGTTATATCTGTAGAGGTTGGCTGGCACATCTAATAATATGTTTCTTTGTGGTTGATAGACATGAATAAATTACATAGTACATGCCAAAACTGAGAATTGCTACACTAGAATTGCTAGAGGAATATTTGTTTATGTCGTTATGATTAGTTTGTTGCGAATTGGAAAAGGAAGTTATCTTAACTCATTGTGAAAACTCACAACAGCTGAACTTTTTATACTATGGAGAAAATGCATATTGTAATATTCATCAGCTGTGAACTCATCTTCTGATTTTAGGATTTTTTTTCTCCCTCAATGAAAATTTCCTGAAGAATCATTTTAAGTTTTCTTTACATTGTCACATAAAGCGTTTCGCTAGGTAAAGTTGATAAAAAAATCAAGGGGTTACATAAAGTGACCTACTCTGAACCCAAAAAATTCTGTAATTGGTGTATCTCAGTAGCAGAATTGCCTCTTGTGTTGTATTCAACATATGCAATAAAGGCTGTGCACAGTCCTACTAGGTTTAACCAGAGAGAAATAACTCTTTTCATTCCAGATAGGTGTGTACTGTTTGCAATAACATACAAATTAGATGATAGGTAGATGAATATAATGCAAAATTAGTTACCAACGAACGTAACTTCACAGACATATGGTATTGAGTCGAAGTATAGTTTCTTTCATTATTGGAAAGATGAATTTTATTCTGTGTACGTCTATTGCTTACTAGTTGTTATCCATGACATGTAGATTTATGACGTCCCTACATGGACATGCACATGAAAAGAGTAATAGATAGCATTAAGGAAACTCACCAAGTGCTGATGAAGAAGTTTTATGGCCTCAAAATGTTTGGTGAGGCCTACCTATGCCATGCAGAAAGTGGGTATAGGTACTGTCATGTAGGTCACACCTGATTTGTAAAGCTTACATAAACTAGTGTCAAATCAGAATTGTATACGTTGACGACATTTTCATCACATTTAACAATACAAGAAAATTTATCATCTGAAGCTATAAGTTGAGGTCAAAGATAGTGGCCGCAATTTTTTGAGTGGGCATTGAGATTGCTAGTCTAAAGCAGACAAGATTTTATTCGCCCGCAAAATTGTTTTGGATTTGCTCTTGATATACACAAGAGTCTTCCCTCCTTACAAGTTTGAGCTTTTAGAGCCATTGACGATGCCAATCTGACATGGTATCACAACATCAGAGGTCCGTCGTTTAAGCCTCTAAGTGCAGTCGTATTTCCACTAGGAGGGAGTGTTGAGATCATTCTACCAGATTTCTAGGTGTGTCCCATACTCCCATATGTTGTATCCACGGGAATCCTCTTGATATACAGTAGAATTTGTCCTGTCTACAAATCAAAGTTTTTAGACTAATCATCAATTTGAGAGTTACTCCTATAAAACACAACCTAAGTTGACTGATAACATTGGGGAGCCTTTCATACAATTGAGCCGATATTAACACTAAGTTAGGAGCTTAATATATTTATCTCAGATTCGTCAGATATAGCTTATGCTGTGAGCTTTACTAGAGTTATTTCTTATTTGAATGGATGCATTGGGAAGGTTATGTTTGAAGAATGCATCCACAATATGTTGGTAAATGTTGTATAAATCTGTTACAAAATAAACAGTTTTTCAAAGGCTGTCACACTCTGGTAACTGACAACATATTTTGTTGGAGTAAGAAATGTGGTAGCTCGCTGAAGTGCATAGGCTGAATGTTGGTCAGTGGCACATGTGATTGTGATATTTGTTGACTACAAGTCCTAATGTTTCATTACTTGATGACATATTATTATGATAATACTTTTGTGTAATCATTTTTTATAACCCACATATCATATGATCAAACTAAGCACATTGAGGTAGATCAACACTTTGTGGAAAAAAGAGGTTGCTTCTAGTGAAGTATGCGCTCCTTTTGTCCATATACATATTTTTTTCTTAAATGGTATAGACGTCCTCGTAAACACACACAAACACACACCTTAAAATTGTATTACTGTAACATCCAGAAAGGCTTGAACCCGTACGTGGCACTAAGGCTAAGTCCAACGGTGAGCCATCCCACCAAATATGGCGAAAATCGTGATCCAATGGTGCGTCAAAACACCAACCCGTTAACGCTATCGCCATTAATTTACCTATACATAGCGCGAGTTTTAGCGGAATGGTGTATGGTGTACACCACTTTGAAAGGCGGGTATAATATATTTTGTTGGCACACCACTACAAATGACAGGTAGAAAGTGTTTGCACGCCACTAGGAGTGGTGTTTGGTAGTACTTGCTTGATTTGGGCTACATGCCATTGGGAGAGGCGGCTAGAAATTTGAATATTTTCTTCACGCCTTTGGCACCGGCGGATGGTTTAGAAACCATTGGGTGCGACTTACACCATCCCACTATCACTATCCTTGTGCTATTGTACTATAGTGGGATAACGCACAAAACCATTGGACTTAGCCCAAGTAAAAGACAAATTAAAGTTTAAATGAGAAACAACCCTATACAAAAAAAAAAAAACAAAAACAAAGTCAATTAGACCTAGCTACAATTGTAGAAATGGATTAGTATTCAGCTTTCATGGCCATGATGCCACAAAAGCACCACCCTGAGTCCTGCAAATGAACTTTCCTCTTCCTCTTCAGAGTCATAGAGGCATCAACGTTGGAAGTTAGACTTTGAAAAACATAGGTTGCCACAAAATGCATATCATAGGTACACCAGATAGCACTTATGGTGTTATGGTGTTACAGCAAAAGGATCCCTTAGGATACAAATGAGAGGGATGATAAAGGTATGTCCCTCATTTTCAATTAAGATAAAGGTCTTTGTAGGAATCAGAAGGTCAGGCTGGGCTAGTTTGGTATTACACCATATGGCTTTGGCCTGATCAAAAGCTTCCTATGAGTGAGGTTGGAGATTGTGGTATGGTCCAAAAAAGCATCTGGTCCTAGCCTAGGAAGCAGTGGAGGTTGGAAGTTGGGATTCTTATTTGGGTTGGCAAATGGGTCAGTTGAATCTCATCTATAACTTAGTCACCGCTTCTTGGTGTACAAGTGTACAACTATAAAGCGTCGACTTCAGTTGGGTATTAAAGTATAAAGTTCAATGTAAAACAGTTTAATTATCAAAAAAAAAATTATCGAAAAAAATAAAGTATAAAGTTCAATAAGACTTTCAACATCCATGTAAATCTTTAGGCATATATTTAATTTTGACCCAATTTGAAGACAATTTTAAAAAGTAACTTTTCGGAATTGGTAATGTCCTATTTTAAATTCATTTAGTTTTATATTTGGTTTAGAATGTAATTTTAAAGTCTTTAGTCTTCTAAGGCTATAGTTTAGCTTGTAGGCCTTTATCCGAAGTTGATGATTATAGTTTATAGGGTGTCTAAAGCCTTGCAATACAAAATATAAGTTCCTCAGCCGCTCCACTTGTTGCCATTTGGTTTTGAGTTGGATGCTCAAAATGAGTATGGTATCATAGTTAGGCTGTTTCTTTGGCTTAAAGGGCCCATGTACTCCACACCACCCATTTGAAAAACTGGTCACCTGTTTGGCTCTAGATATGCCACATTTGAGAGGGTGTGTAGATATTTATGATCCCATATTGGGTGTCTAAAGCCTGGATAACAGTATACAAGTTCCTAGGTCGCTCCACAGATTGCCAATTGGTTTTGAGTTGGATAGCCATATTTAATAGTGGGTGTCTAGTTAGATATCGTTAGTCACAGGGTTATTACAGAGGAGAATATGTCATCCCCATTCATTGAAATTGTGTGTTTAAGTTTGATTTGTTAGAAAAAATGGTTTAATCATGTAGTTCTTTGTATAAGGAATACATAGAACTTGGTCATTGCCCAAAATAGTTTAGTATTGAATGGGAAATTGCCTTTAAAAGTTTCCATAACGTAAATGTATCATCACTATCGTGTACTTTGGGCTTGGGCTTATGGTGTGTAATTTAACTTGCTCGTGGAAAGCAATTTTGTTAACTACCAATAACTGAATTTTGGCTTCATGCTTGAACGTTTGTGTCTTTTCAAAATGTTGAGTGTTTTCGAAAGGGCACACCACTTCGAAAATGTGCTTTCTATTTTATAAAACTCGACAGAATTCATTGTTAAAATAATCTTTTGGAAAAAGCCTTTACATTCATTTTTCGTGCATTCTCTTCCTCTGCAATTTTTCTTTATTTTAGTGAAAAAGAAAACACAAATTGTGTTTGATGGTTCCTTTGAATTGTAGTGCTACATTCTTCGGAGCCAAATCCGTTCCATCTTGGGAGACAATATTCATCATCCTTGAGCACCGAGAGGGAGCAAATTTGTGGGATACGCTGGGTCAGATTATATATTTGGTATTCAAATTGAAAGAAAAATTGCATTAATATTGTATCGATATTGTACCTAGTATTGATATTGTATTTGTCTTTCCCTTTGTTGTATATGAGTGGGATATCTCATACTATAAAGTTGACTTATGATTATATATATATATATATATACCCACACACATCACATTTTACCGATACAACAACAACAACAACAACAAATTGAAAGAAAAGGTTTGTGACTTACAGTATTTTTGTTTGTCTGGCTTACCTACCACTAAGCAATGATGTTAAAATTGTACAATTCCCAATACAAACTGTTTGACTCGGATCGAGTTGACAGGCTAAAGAGTCAAATCGCCCAGTCAAATTGGAAGTTCCGGTGAATCGCGACTTTGAAATCGGTAATTTAAATTTGGAATTGTAAGGAATCGCACAATGTTTGCAATTCAGGTTTCCAAAAGATAAAAGAGAAAAAACTGATTTTCCCATTTCAAATCCCTAAAACCAGAGGAAAAAATGAGAAAAAGAAAGAGAAGGAAGAAATGGCTGATTTGTTGTTTTTGCTAGAGAAATCCACTTTCTTTTTCTTCTCTATGTCTCTTTACAGTCTGTCACAGTCCTCATGTTGCGGCGGTGAGAAAACATGAAGAATATCCTCATTGTTGTGTTTTCATTGGTTACACCATTAACAACAGTGTTTATTTTATTTTTTTATATATATTTATTTATCATAAGATTCCAGATATGCATGTTAAGATAATTGTGTCTTCATTCGGCAATCTTGAATACAAAGCCACAATATGCATCCACATTCCAAACTTTAGGATACACAATGCCTAAGCCTCTTTGCTCTTTGCTATACCTTATGGTGTTGTGACTGGCTTGCTGCATCTTCTTAGACAAGCTAGGCGTGGATAAAGTTGCGTAGACTTGTTCATATTCTTTTACGTCACCCAAGTCCGTGTAACCTTATTGAGGAGTTACATATCTTAAGTCTTGACATTCAACTGAATTGAAGGGAACTTTTACTTGTAGGAAAAGAGCACCTTAAGAAAAATTAGTTAAGCAAGGATCAACGTCTTCAGCTACGTTGATTACCTTTCATCACTTAATCGAGAGCTGCATTAGTCATTATGACCGGCTCTAGTTAGTATTTTACGGAGTTACACGATTGGTTGTGAATAAGTTTGCAGAGCACAATCTTCATTTTGTTCTACATATTTTGCTCGTTCATGACTGCAGAGCACAATCTTTCTTGGTCTTAAATTCCATATTAGCAGCTACGTTTCTAATTTTTTAGCCGTAAGTCTCACGGCTTATGAGGCTTAATTTCACAGTTCCATTGAATCAGGTTTCCCTTGATATAAATTTAACTTTTTACTTTATAATTTATCTGTTGGCACATTAGCCGGAAGACATCTCAATTTGTTTATGGTATCCGAGTTGAAGCACTATTATAGCTCCATTTTCTTCTGTTGGGTGAAAATATTTTACTATCAGAAGGGAATCTAAAAATTTAATGTGAATATGAACCAGGTTTGTATATAGAGAGAGATTTTACTTTCAAAGTCTTAAAGTGCATTGTCAACAATTGGTGCAATGCAAACTTGGGTTTTGATGAACGCACAGGTGCTTATGCATTTCATCAAGGACTCACACAAAGCTGTGAGCACTATTAAGTACAATCGCTTTGAGAAAAATTCTTACAACTGGGAATATTTAATGAGCCAAAAGTAAACCAGGAAGTACTTATGCAACTTGCTGGCTCCACAAGCAAGAGTTCCATACACTATACTCAAAGATCCGACTTTTGACGATTCACGATTAGGATTGTGTTTTTGTTTGGCTTCATGTGTCACAGTTGGGAAATGGATATTGCATATATTTACTGGTTTTCGTGCATGAATGGAAATTTCCTGTTGGTACAAAGACTGATGAACTTTGTTTGGAATTTCAGTTCCAGAGCCGCAGTTGGATACATTTGTATTCTATAAGAGCAAGGGGTCTCTTGGAGCTTTCCAAATTGGATGAGAGGTAACATACTATCAAATTCATTCATTGCTCTTCATCTACCTTTTACCTTCACTAATCAAATTCTTACGTTTTGGCGTGAGGCGAGATTGTGGATTTAGTCAGATGATTTGATTTATGCGTCTTGCGATACAAGTCAGTAAAACCACTTATTGAGAATGGTCAAATTGACATAGTGTGACTTTCATGTTGAGTATGGCATGGTGTGACATAATGAAGTGGGAATGTGTCAATTTCTTTGTTGATCTTGTAGTTATAAATGCAGCAAAAGGAGCCAATAATACAATGTAAGTTTTTTCGTTGAGAAAAATGTGAAGTACTTCGCTAGAGATTTTGAATTCCATAGAGATACTTTTGCATGAGGATGAAGATTACACTCGGTAAAAGACATCTCATTTCTAGTCTGTTACCCTCACCCACAGTTGAATCTTTTTCTTCACACATGTCAAATAGGAAGGATAATGGCGCAATACATGCAGAGGATCCCAATTTATGTGGAGTGTCTAGAATTAGTTAGATGCTTTCATTTATGGCATCATCATTTTAAGGGTCGTCATAAAGCGAAAAAGAAAACCGGGTGCCTGTTTTCTCTTTCCGGTCAAAATTCCATCAGTTTTATTTTTGTAGTTTTGAATTAGGTGCTCATCTTCCGCTTCTCATCTGTTTTCTGTGGGAAATTTTGTTGTGTACCAGATGTTGGAAATATGCATTTTCATTCATTTAATTTCTCTGCAATGAATAGTCATAGAGCACAAAGAAACATTTGTGTATTGAGTTAAAGAAAACTATGTAGGAATATTGGAAACCAAAACAAATGTAATGCACAACATATAGCAAATTATGTCCTAAATCCTGATGTAAACATCATTAGCCAATGTACAAGGAAAGCTCAAGGACTTGTTAAGATTCATGCCTCTCTCTCTCTCTCTCTCTCCATGAAAGCTCCTTGCGAGCTTTCTCTCTCTTCAATTTCACCCCATTTTCCATAAATTCCCATGATCAAGACCTTAAATCTTACTTTCACTGGTCTTCTAAGGTCGACTGGGATTGCATGTTGGTTTTGCTGCATAGTTTTATTTCGTGATTAGCGAAAACCCGTTTCATGGGTTGTTGAATTTGGCTCTACTCAAGTAGCAAGTATACTTCAGGTGTGTCTTTTCTGGTGTAAATTTGAATTGTTGAAAGGTTCAGGCTACTACACTTCCTCTAACTTGGATTCAGAGTTTGGTATGTCTAAAACATTTTGATTGTGCTTGTTGGGGTTAGACATCAAGTGGTGTAATTGGGGAGTTCTGGTGAGGCTCTTAGCTTTTGCCAGACTATCAGGTGTACATTTTCCCTGCCTACTCAGAAATTTTGTAATGTTTGGATGCTGATTTGATTCTTAGTGAGGAAAGAGTTGTATTTTCCGATTTTGACACACCAGAAAATATACATTGGGAAGGTATTGTACTTATTACAGTGACCATAATTTGTACAAACCCAATTTGGGTATTTTGTGGTTGCTTCTGGTGGCAGCTCATGCAAAATCTTGTGGTGTGACTAATGAGAATTCTGGCATGGAATTGTTGAGGAATTGGCCAGACAATTCCTCGAAAATTAGGTGTTTGACTGATATATCCGTAGAGAGAGACCCAATTTTATCTTTCTTTGTGAAACAAAATCTAATGTACATAAAGCTGTAAATATTATTAGTAATCTGGGTAGCTACAAGTCTTTTGCTGTTGGGTCCCGGGGATTATCGGGAGGCCTATGGTGTTTCTGGGATGAAAATTTGGATGTTCAGATTGCTTGGTCTGATAGTTGGATTGTTCATACGGCTGTTAATGATTTTCAAGGAAACTTTTGGTACTTATCTTGTATATATGGTAGTCCAACTCCTTCCATCCGCAGAGAATAGTGGGAAATTTTACATTCTTTGCTGCCACCATCTAATATACCATGGTTGTGCATAGGTGATTTTAATGATGTCAGTAACAACAGTGAGAAATTAGGAGGACCTCCGCTGCTTCCTTCACAAATGCAGCACTTTAACAATATGATTCAAGACTGTTGCCAAATGGATATGGGTTTTATCGGATCACCATTTACTTGGTGCAATAATCAGCAAGGTCTTTGCCGAGTCTTCAAACGTCTTGATCGGTGCGGTAATATCTTGTTGGCGGTGCTTATTCCCGAATGCTAAATTATCACACATACCAACTATGGATTCTGATCACAAGCTCTTACTTCTTGATTGTGCACCAAGGATTCAAAGACTGAGGAAACCATTTCGATTTGAAACCATGTGGATTACTGATCCGTCTTACAAAGATGCGATTCAAGAGGCTATGCAACCAGGCTCTGCTTTCTCATTATGTCGACATTTAGACTTGTGTCGGAGGAGCTTACAACACTGGAATATTCATCATTTTGGCAATGTTAATCATCAATTGGCTCAAATCAGGAAAACACTACAGACAAGTTCGGTCTCAACAATGGCCAGCTTATCTTCATCTTTTCAGCCATTGGATGATTTAATTCAGAGGAGAAGGATCTCTCGCAACAAAGATAGTCTTCTTCTAAAACGACTACATATGCATTGGGCGCAGAAGGCTCGGACAGATACGTTACTCTTTAATGAACTAAATATGAGGTTTTTTCATGCCACTGCTATATGTCGAAGGCATAATTCTCATATTTACTGTTTATTTGATGGTAATGGCAATACTTTGACCTCACATGATTCAATTAGCTCTCATTTCATTCAACATTTTCAGTCAATAATGACCTCCGCAAATCCAACTCTTGACACTGAGTTACTTGGTCTAATTCCTGTCAAAGTTGATGATCAAGCTAACAATGATTTGTTAATTGCCGGTGACTGATGATGAAATATGGAAGTGGAAGGCTATAAAAGACATTCGGTCGATGGTTTTCAATCAGTTTTTTATAAAAAGTTTTGGGTGGAGATGGGAACTAAAGTATGTGATATGGTGAAACATTTTTTCGGCCAGGATACTTTTGCCAGAGAACTTAATCATACATATATAGTGCTGATCCCCAAGATTGCTCGACCTACCTTGGCAGAACATTTTCGCCCCATCAGTCATACAAATGTCACTTACAGTGTTGTTGCCAAGATCATGGTTAAAAGAGTGAGGGCTATTTTGAACGATATTATTAGTCCCAACCAGAGTGCTTTTCTGTCTAGCAGACTCATTCATAATAATGTTCTTCTGGCACATGAGGCATTTCATCATATTCGAGCAAAGAACAATCAGCGAAAAACAATCAGCGACACAATTGCTTGCTCTTAAGTTTGACATGCAAAAAGCGTATGATCGTTTAGAATGGCCCTTTATCGAGGAGGTTCTGAAGAGGTTTGGTTTTCATGCACAGCTTATTCAAACAATTATGTTTTGTATTACTACTCCTTATGTTATTATGGTGAATGGCTCTCCTTCTGGATACTTCCGTCCATCTTGTGGTCTAAGACAGGGTGACCCCTTGTCGCCCTATCTATTCATTCTTTGTGCAGAGGTGTTATCATTGCAGCTTCATCATCTCCAAATGTCAAAGCAGGTTAAGGGCCTCCAATTTTCGAAAAATATCAACCCGCTCACTCGTCTAAAGTATGCAGACGATCTTCTGATTTTTGCCAAAGCTAACTCAAATGAAGGACAGGTTATTAATACAACTCTTCATGGTTACTGCAATGTTTCCGGGCGGAGAATTAATGGGGCCAAGTCCTCTTTGATATATCATAAAGCATTACTAAGAAGGCTCGAACAAATGCTTCATGCTATCCATCAAGTTCCATGTATTGTTCACTTTCCAAATTATCTTGGAGTACAGTCTATTCTTGGTCGAGCATCCCAGGATAATTTCTCATCACTGATTACCATATTTCAAACTAGATTGGTGAGCTAGAAGTCAACTCTATTATCTAAAGGAGATAGAATTACTCTTATTAATTATGTATTATCTGCACTCCCCACATGTATCATCATGTATCCGGCTACTGGTGAGCCTAGTTAAAAAGCTTGATCAATATCATCGTTCTTTCCTATGGGGGCATGAGATAGGAACATAAACTTCATTATTTTGCATGGGACTTGGCTTGCAAACCCATGAGTCAGGGTGGTCTTGGTGTAAAGGATCTGGAAGTCCAAAATGTTGCATTATTAGGTAAACAAGCTTGAGCATTGCTCCAGCCTACTTCTCTGTGGACTACGTACATGAAAGGCAAGTATTTCCCAATGGTACATTCTTGCGTTCTCGTTGTCCAAGGACTGCATCTAAGGCTTGGAAATCAGTTCACAAATTACGGGCACCTTCTTGCTTTTGGCTTATGGTGGCACATTGGCGATAGCCTTTCAGTACGTACCTGGCTTGACTCTTGGGTCCCTGACACACCATTATCCTTTCCACTATATATTGCCCCAACCAATTAGTTGTCATTTGGATAGAGTATCAGATTTTATTGACCCAGTTAATAGAAGTTGGAATCAGCTCCTTGTTACTACTTAATTATTGGCCATCTTAGTATACTCAGAGAATCTTATCCATCCCTCTAAACTTTTAACCTCAACCAGATTCTATCTTTTGGGCTCCCGAGAAATATGGTCTTTACGCTGTGAAAAGTGTTTATTCTGCCGTAATGAAATATGTGCGACTAGCGATGGCAGTGCATTCCTCTCTGTATAAGAAGATTTGGAAATTGCATGTTCCTTATAAAATCTGTTTTTTCCTATGGCAAGGAGCTCAAGGAGTACTTCCCACGGCAGATGTTCTTGCAGCTAAGTCTTTTAGGGTGGATCCAATATGTGATCTATGTGCAGGTGTGAGTGAAACTCATTTACAGTTATTTGAAAGTTCTCTTTTCGCTCGTGCTATCTGGTTCGGGTTAATCTTATGTAAGTTATTAATGCAACCCGAAAAGATGCTTTTCTCACTTGGCTAGCAAATATATTTTCCACATTGGCTCGTACCAATGATCGCATCCACTGTTTTGTTTTGTTTTGTTTCCATTGACTTTGTGGATTATATATACTAGCAAGATGCACGTGCAATGCACGCGATGTTAAAAAGAAATTGGCGAAAAGTGTAAACATAATTTTACTTCGCCATTTTTAATTAATCTTCAATTTGGGTTTTTAGGAAGCTAGCAAATTTTGGGAGAAAGCACACAATTTTTTTTTGTAGGAGAGTGTGTATGTACGTGTGTTGTGTCTTGAACTCTTAATAATTAGGCCACCTAATTATACGGGAAACCTGATTCTACTCACATGTTGTGACAATATATGAAACTTAAGGATCTCTCGATTAACAGCAGGCTAATTGATTTAGATGAAGTATAGTAAAAAAAAAAAACAGTTATAGAAAGGCACAAAGCAAGGTACGTACAGATTCAAGTATGGAAGAGATTTACTGATGAGTAGCTGAGTAAATGTGCATACCTGTGGTTGGGTTTGTAGCACAGAGGCCCCTTGCGGTGTGCTAACTCTTTCCCACCGATGGGGGACTTCAGACTGAGAGTTCACAAATGCGTAATTGTTTTCCATAAGTAATTACCCGTTATGTTGGCTCTCCATGTGATTTTTAATACCAGGAGGGAAACCTTTTACAAATGATGCATCTTTTGTTGGTGCTAGAGAAACCAGTTGAGGTCCAGTACACTGAACTGGAACCCATTAATCATATTTTTGACCTGTCCTTAACCAATGCTCATGAAACCCCACTGCTACTTTCTCCGTCACCTCCAATTCCACTACCACCCCCTGGCGAAGTCATGTCCTGAACCGAAAGAGTTTGCAAAAGCTGCAGTAGAAGATGCATGGGTTAAAACAACCAAGAGAATTTCATTTTTTAATCTTGCTTCAAAACTAACATGGAAGAACCTAAGATTTGGAATTTGCTTCCAAAAGTTTTAGTGTAGCCACCATGAAAATATTCAAAACTACAACAGATACCAGAGGTTTGAGTGATTAGTAAGAATCCCTTATCCTCTTTTTATCTTTATTGATAGATGTCGCAGATGTTAGTACCTCTTTTGGCCTGCCTATAAATAAGTGGATAGCTCTTACAGTTGTCACCCCAAACCATATGGAAATCAATGCAGAATTGCACTTTAAAAGGAAAAGATTTTTGGGATGGCCGGATAGCCAGACTGTACTCAACTTGCCTTCATACAGACCTGCTTAACCTACCCCCAATAAATATTAACTTGCAACTGTGTTTGTTTACAACCAAAAGACGATATCAAACCACCATTCTGTACGTGTCAGAGTTGAGTGTGTTGAAACACAGATAGTTCAAGAGATTTCTGTGTTCAACATTGTTTATTCTGGACATTTTAACACACTATGGAGAACTCTTCGGCTTTTGTTGCTTCCATGGTAATTAGTGTAGTTATAGTGTTGGGCATTTTTGTTCCTCAAGCAGAGGCGCGTGGATTTTTTGTATTTGGCGATTCACTTGTGGATAGTGCAACAACAACTATCTGTTAACAACTGCTCGTGCTGACGCTTATCCATATGGAATCGACTATCCCACTCATCGTGCAACTGGCCGTTTCTCCAATGGACTCAACATCCCTGATATTATTAGTAAAATATCTCTCATTTTTCATGTGCTGCATTTTATATTTTGAGATTCTTTTGATTGGAGTACATTTATAGTTTGTGTCTATACTCTATAGTACGCAGATCGTAAAAGTTAATGGAAATCTTGCTCCATATTTGAGCAAAGGCCAAGTACTTTAGTAATTTTTGTTTTCCAATTCCCTTTTAGTATAATTTATTTGAAAGTGCTTTATTACTTAAATTTAGAACTATGTTATATATACTAACACATGCCATAATTATATATGTAAATCGTAGGTGATCCAATTGGTGAAGAACCTACTATGTCATACTTAAGCCCATAGCTAACTGGGCCGGAGACTCTTGGTTGGTGCTAACTTTGCCTCTCTGGGATTGGAGTCCTCAACGACACTTTGGAATCCAATTTGTAAGAAGCCTCACATTTCAAATTCTAATACCCACACCACCGAACCTTATCTAATAATACTAATCCGAAATGGAACTGTACTTAGTGTATTTACATTATAAATTAAACTTGCTCACTTAGCCAAAAAACCTATCTAATAAATACGCCGTAATGGATGACACACTATGCAGGTAAACATAATCGATTGGACAGCAAATTAAGTATTTCCAGCGATATCGACAAAGAGTGGGTGCACTCATTGGCACCGCCTTTATTCAGCCAAAAGACGGTGAAGCGAAGCACTTGTTCTCTTCACTTGTGGTGGAAATGACTTTGTTAACAACTACTATTTAGTCCCATTCTCTGTAAGATCTCGCCAATTTGCGGTCCCAGATTACGCTCGCTATGTGATCTCCGAATATAAAGCATGAAAGAAAGAAGAGTTAACAACACAAATAAAAGAAAAGATTGTTGCATTTCCAGAAAAATGAAGACGGCAACGTCAAGTATAGCTACATTTAACCTGGATATTGGGAGCAAATCCACCTTCATCACCAACATTGGTTGCATCCTGACCATACTTCTTTTTTATGACACTCTGTGGATAAATTGTAATATAATCATTAAAACCAAGAAAACATCTTTACATACACTTAGGCATAAATCTGAAAGAAAAAATATTATAAGACAAACTTAGGTAAAAGAAAGATAAGAGAAAAGATTCATACATTGATTATTTTTACTTTTGTGAAATATTGGTCATATGGGCATTTTATGGATAGTACTCAAGATTGTGTTTACAGACAAACTTTGGCAAACACTTGGCTTGCTTCCTTTGAGAAACGAGGCACACCTTTGATAGACATTCCTATGAGAATTCTCTGCACGGTATTCAAGAATACCGGCGAAAATATTCCTACCCAAACAAACTCTCATAATTACTTTTCTGTCTTTGACATCAGATTCGTCGTGTGCTTTGATGTCCCGGTGCATCTCGGTCTACATGGCTTCCCCTTTGTGCATTTGTAGGTGATCCCCTTGCTAGTATCTCGGTCCAAAATTCAAGTTCCGCGGTCCATGGAGCCTTGGCTTTATGAATGGCTTGATATCGAATGATATTCCTATTGGAAACTAAATTACCTATACAGGTTGAATCCAAACCCAAGGCGACATGTATAACCGACAATGTTTTTAAGAGGAAGTTCATGAAAAACAATAAGAGCGGGGGCATATAGTTGAGCTGTTATAGTGTCGGCGTAAATGCAAAGTAAAAAGGAAATCACCTTACGTTCGATGGAGTCACCATGATGTGGAAATAACACGACACGCGGTGATTGATCCACCACCCTTTAGTCGAGTCTTGTATGCTTTATGCATTAGAATGGTTTTAGGCGGGGGCATGGCTTGATTGCACCGGGTGTTATGGTCCTTCTTCACTAAACTATTTTGCCCACCCCTACCCACCCTTCTTCCTCTTGCTCCCCTACCTCGGCCTCTCCCATTGTCATTACCTTGCGATTGGCCGGGTACATATTTACTTGACGCGGTGGCATTGCAGATTGAATTGTTGATGCTGCTACCACACATTGGGCTGCTTTGTTGTTGTTGTATTGTACACATTAAAATTAACACCCAAAGCTGGAGCAAAGAAAGAAGACTCCAAATAATAACATCGGCAAAAGAGTAGCAACACCCAACGCCAGTTAAACATTACACACCACCCGGTCACTACCGGTCCACACACACCACCAAATCACTACACACCACCACCACCACACACGCTAGTCACCACCACCGGTTGACACACACACCACCACCGGTCACTACCGGTCCACACACACCACCACCACACACAGCTAGTCACCACCGGTTGACACACACACCACCACACACGCAGTCCCACCACCACACACACAAAGCAGATCACCACCCACACACACACACCACCACCACCACCACACACAATAGTCACCACCACCACCACACACACAACAGTCACCACCAGTCCACATACACACACACACACACGGTCACTACACGCCTACACACACGCACACCATTCACCACATACACACGGTCCAGTCCACACAACACCCACAAGAGTCCACAGTCCACACTCCCATAATCATGCAAAATGCAGAACCACATGCACGATACAACCATACACAATCACACTACCATAAACAAACCTATGATAAGAAAGAAAAAGGATCCGGTGGATTTGAACCACCATCACTGGGATGCATGAAGATGGCACTCCAACTCCCAAGAGCTCTCCCATTTGAGCTAAAGATCCATTATGTATTTTCTAAGTTAAGTACAAAAAACACACGTGACTAACCCAACAATTGTTATTAGATAAATCCATAACTGCATCTCACAACACGGTATGTCCGCCTCCCACCATTATGTTCACAAATCACACCCCTCTTCTTCTTTAAACCACGAGACTACCATTTAAGTTATTTACACCAAAGTAGTACCAAACCATACAATTTCTATGATCAAATTTAGCGACAAATAAACTCAACGAATGTGAATCAAATAAAATCGAAGAAAAACATAATAAAAGAAAGGTCTGGGAAGTCAAAGCAATATACTGAGAACAATTACCAGCATATGTTCTGGATACGCCCATATATGTCTCTACAAATTTTTTACACAGTTGATCGAGGAAAGCCCTGTCAGGAGATATGATGACCATTGTAACTTGAATTTTGTGGACTTAAGTGGGGCGGGTGGGTGTTCTTTTGGTTCTTGAGCAGGCGAGAAGAGAGGAATAAGCTTCATCACATACGCTCGATCGAATCCATCTTGTTTCTTCAGATAAAGGAAATTCAACTTTGGTAAATAATAAACACCTTGATAATTTACAATTGGAGTTCTGAAAATTTAACTACAGTTATGTTATACAGTTGGTCATTTTAATGAGTTCTTGTTTATGGCCAAAATATGAGCAAAGTAGGCTAAAGCCTCATGGACAAAATATGAGCAAAGCAGTTCTTTTTTTTCGATGTAAATTTTCTACCCTTTCATTAGAGCCACCTAAAGGTGAGCAGGAAAACAAAAGTTGTCCAACATACACTTCGGAAGATCAGAATTCCCCAGCTGATGGTTAACCCATTTTGCTAGGGAATCTGCATCCCCATTGTAAATCCTACTAATCCAAAAGAACATGCAAGAACTAAAAGCCTGAGTTAAAGAGTTAATATGTGTCTTCAGCACCTCCAGGGTCCAAGGACATGCTGCCCCTTGAAGTGCCTTAATAACTTCCAGATTATCCCCCTCGAACACATAGCTATCGTGGTTAATCTGCCTTCCCAGTAAGACTGCCACCTCAGCTGCTCCCATTTCTGCTGCTCCAATATCCTGGGCCTTGAACCTCCGCACTGCTGCTCCAACCATAGCCCCTTCACTATTACTAGCAATTGCTGCAGCTCCTGTCCACCCTGTATTCCTGTCATAAGAAGCATCAAACCTAATCACCATGCTATCAATTGGGATTTCAGGGAACAGCTTTTCTATAGAGTTCTTAGAAAGGTTAGAAGGTAATTGAAATGATAAAGAATCTTCTCTGAAGGCATCCAAGCATTTCTCTGCCATGGCTCTACTCTGCCTAATGATACGATCTCTGTTAGCATTCCTTTTGTCGAATTTCAGCTCATTTCTAGCTCTCCATATGTAATGGAGCAGGTACATGATATGGGTCCCAGCCAGGCATAGGTCCCTGTCCTTGCTGGTGCACCAAGATAGGTAGAGTTCTATTCTGTTCCTCAATCCATGCGGCTGCTGAGTTGTATTGATTCTCAGCCCCACTTGGGAGCAAAACCAAATAGTTCGAGTCCAATCACATGTGAAGAAAAGGTGCTCTGCTGTTTCCATTTCTCTATTGCAAAAAGGGCAAGAGAAATCTCCTTTCATGTCCTTTTCAGCTAACCTATCACCCAGAGGTAGCACATGCATGTATAACTTCCAGAGAAACATCTGTAAATAATAAGGCAGGGGAGCTGTCCACATATGCTTGATAGCTATATAGTTGACACTGGAACTTTGTCCCATCTCATTTTCTTTGTTTTTGAGGTAGGCATAAACAGTCTTAACAGTTAGCTTTCCAAATCTTTCCATGGCCCATATCATTTTGTCAGCTGGGGCAGTGGCAGGCCTAACTACAATCTCTGCATCAGCTGACTTAAGAAGGGGTGGAACCAAAGATTAAGCTTAGCTGGATCCCAGCCACTGCCATCAGGCAGAAAGAGATCAGATACATGGAGGTTATTCAGGGAGTTGTCCACCACCCCTAGCTCTGCCAGAGTCATAGGTTTGTTAAGACACTTGATCCAGGGATCCTTTAGGATGGAGGTGGTAGTTCCTTTCCCTATTCTCCACATCAGCCCCCCACTAATGGAGTTAAACACATTATGAATGCCTTTCCAGAAGTAGGAGGCTTGATCTGGTGGCTTAAGAACATCTCCTATCCAGTGTTTTCCATATATACTAAACATAGTCTGAGTCCACAGAGAGTGGACGTCAGTAGCTGCCTTCCAGGGGAGTTTTGCTAACATAGCCTTGTTCATGTCTCTAGTTTTCCTGAGACCCAGCCCTCCTTCTTGTTTACTTTTGCAAATCTGTTCCCACCCAATGGTGTGAACACTTTTTGATTGTTCTGTTCCATTCCACCAGAAATCCCTACATGCCTTATCTATCTTATTGCAAGTTGCCACTGGCAACAAATACGTCGACATGACATATAGGGGGGTAGCTTGTATCACAGCTTGGATAAGAGTGGTTCTCCCAGCCTGTGATAAAGCCTTAGCTTTCCACCCTTTAACTTTTCTGTGGATTCTATCCACCAGATAGTCAAAATCTTCAGCTTTCTTCCTAGAAAGCATAATAGGGACTCCAAGATATTTTTCTGTGGGCTGGAAATTCTTCATCCTCCAGAATCTTTTTAACTTGATTTTTTTGTCTATAGCTAACATTCCTACTGAAGAAAACACTAGATTTCTCATAGTTTATTTTCTGCCCAGAAACCCTACAGTAACACTCCAGGATATTTTTGAGCTGGCCACTTTCAACAAGATTGGCTTTAATGAACAGAATCAAGTCATCCGCGTAGAGCAGATGGGTTAGAGCAGGAGAATTCCTCCTTATCTTGACCCCATGCAACTCCTCCTTAGACTCAGCTTGAGCAATCAATCTGGAGAGGGCCTTTGAGACCAGGATGAAGAGATATGGGGATAGGGGGTCCCCTTGTCTCAACCCTCTCTCAGGGTTAATTTTTTCCAAAGGAGAACCATTAAACATGATCTGGAACGAGACTGTGGATAGACATTGGTGGATCATGTGTCTCCACTTATTGTTGAAACCAAGCTTTTCAAAAATATTATCAACAAAAGCCCATTCCACCTTGTCATAAGCCTTTGCCATGTCCATCTTGAGGGCACACCAGCCCTCATTTTTTGACTTCATATTCTTCATATTGTGAAACACCTCACAAGCAAGCCCCACATTATCCCCAATGCTTCTCCCCTTAATAAAAGCCCCTTGAAAAGGGGAGATGATCCTGTTCATGAGACCTTTCAATCTATTTGCAAGAATTTTTTATACGACTTTGTACCCAAAATTGCAGAGACTGATAGGTCGAAATTTAGACGCATGGTCAGGATTCACCACTTTGGGAATAAGGGCAATGTAGGTCTCATTGAACTTGGGATTGAGGTACCCCGTGTTAAAAAAGTTTTGAACAAAGGAGACCACAGCAGGCCCAACTATGTCCCAGCAATTCTTATAAAACACCCCTTGAAACCCATCAGGACCAGGGGACTTGAGACTGCCCATCTGCTTAACCACTTTCCAGATATCCTCCTGGTCCGGGGTACTTGTGAGAATCTCATTTTCCCTATCACTCACAATACTTTTGAACAAGTCCATAATCTGGTTGTCCCTTTCAGGATAATCAGTAGTGAAAATGTCTGTAAAGTATTGATTGAGAGAGGTTCCCACAGCAGTTCTTCCTTCTCTCCACTCTCCATCATCATCTTTAATTTTATCTATCTTATTTTTCCTTCTTCTATATATTGTGGAGAGATGGTAGAATCTGGTGTTTTTTCCCCCATCCTTAATCCAATCAACGGTTGATTTTTGTTTCCAAAAATCCTCCTCCTTTTCATACCAACCCAACAAAATCTCCTTAATAGCTTTCGCTTTATTGTAATTCTTAGTGGAGAAAGGTTTAGCTAGAACAGTATCCAGGTCCTTTTGGGCAGCCTTGATGTTTGCAAAGATGTTCCCAAAAAGAAACTTATTCCATACAGATAGGTCAGTTCTGGTCTTTTGCAGCTTATGTATGAGATTGTGGTCAGGGAGGTCATGGGTAATGGCATTCTAGGCCTTCTCAATCACAGGTTTGCAAGCATCATTAGCAAGCCACATATTAAAGAATTTAAAAGGTCTAGGGTTCCTTTCTTCTTTATTATCCAGATTAATGATTAAAGAGATATGGTCCGAGGAAGCATTAGCCACCGTTTGAACTAGAGCATGTGGGAACAGAGCTATCCACTCAGTAGAAGCCATAGCTCTGTCCAACCTTTCAAGCACATGATCCCCTATTCTGCGGTTATTGCTCCAGGTGAACTTTGGGCCTTTAAAACCCAAGTCCACCAGACCCAGATCATTGATCATGTTATTGAACTCGTGCATACTCTTAGAAATAGTGCTTTTCCCTCCAATTTTTTCACTTAGTTGGGCTATAGCATTGAAATCACCAAACAAACACCATGGTCCAGGAATCAGAGGAGCTAATCCCCTCAATTCATTCCAGACTTTATTTCTATTGTGGGCAGCCGGCTCCCCATAAACAAAAGAAAAGAACCAATCATCAGTACTAAAATAATTCGCAAGTTTACCTGTAATTTGGTTTTTTGAGGCCCCAAGGATCTCCAGTTCCACACCTTCTTTCCAAAGCACAGCCAACCCTCCACTCTGTCCTTGTGCTGGAACCGCAAAATGTCCCTCTAACTTGAGCTTTTTGCTGAGATAGCCTATTTTCTCTTTATTAGCTTTAGTTTCTGCCAAGCACACAATATCTACATTAAACTTACCTATCAGGTCCTTTAGTTGTTGAACTGCCGTGGTGGTGCCTATCCCCCGGCAATTCCAGGCGTGGATCGTCATGGGTACCAAGGCAGCTGTGATGGGACAGCTACCGCGAACCCTGGAGGAGCAGACAGACCCCCACTGTAGTCATCACCCTTTTCTTGGCCCCTAATATTAGACTCATCATCCATCTTCTGACTTAGGTTTACTGAGCTTTGCCCTTCCTGAGCCTTCTTCTCTGCTTGTCCCCATTGAGAGCTTCTCCTATCCACACTTGAGTCATCCATTGCCAGAGGTTGTGGTTGGCATGTAACTTGTTCCCCATCCGCTTCATATCCCACCATCTCATTATAAAGTTGCTTTTCTGCATCATGCACCATCCTATCTTCCTCATCATCTGAGTAATATACCTCCATAGGAGCCTGATGCTCTGCCATAATTTCTTCTAAGATTCCTGATTCATATGATGTAACTGAGTCATTTGTACCCTCAGACTCAGTTGGACTTGGATCTGTTGTAGAATCAATATCAATCAGTTCCTCCGAGGTATTTGGTGTTGATGAGTCACTGGATAGTTGCACTATATTTGCGTTCCTTGGTATCAGGAGATGTCCTTTTCCTTGACTCCTTAGTTCAGTTGCCCTTTGTTTTACTTTCTTTGATCTCTGCTCCCCTATGCGTTTGCTTCTTCTTATCCATCCATCTCCTCCATTCATTACCATTTCGTCTTCCTCTTCTTCACTCAGAATGTGTTTCCTTTTTGGATTTTTTTCTTGAGTTTGAGCTTTTTGCTCTCTAACAATACTACCCAGCCTGGATTTAGTCTCTGTTTTAGACACCCTTTTTCCTCTGCCTCGGGAAGCCATGACTTTGTATCCTCTACCACGTGTGGATTTGTTATAGCTTTGTAGCTTAGACTTTTCTTGGAACTCTCTCTGAGATTCACAGCTTGTGCGGCTCGAGACTCCATGGGAACCTAGTATTTCTTCTGTAGTTGTTTGAATAAAGATCTGGGTCATAGCCTATTCATAACTTCTGGTAGCCTCTAACCCACTAGGCTGGCACCTGTCAATCATTCCTTCCTCCTGAGTTAAAGCCTTGTAGTTTTGCGAGGTGTCTATGCAGTGATCCTGATATCTATCCCTCTCTTCTGTATTTATCTTTCCAAACACCACTAGGCCCAGTATATCCCTGTGCTCCACCATATCCAGTTCGCAGCCCATCGCCTTCTCGTTCGCAGACTCTATTGGGCTTTGATATATCTTTAGCCCATGATCCTTTTCCAGCACTAGCCCATACTCCTTCCCATCTAGGCCTTGGGCCTGAATAGCAGTCTCTTGTTTGTTCTTTTGGTTCGGTAGTCCCATCTCGAAGCCCTTTTGGAAATTGACCGTTGAAGTAGCCGTTATACCTGATTCCTTGATCCCATCTCCAGGCCCCACATCTACTCCCTTGGTTTTGTCTTTTTGCTGTCCTTGCTCTGCTGATGTGGACCCCTCCCATCTGTTCTGTCTTGCTCGTAGTTGCGCTTTCCAGTTTCCTGTCGACCTTCTCTCCCTTTCCGGTGCCGGAGTTTCCTCAAACCGAAGTTTTGATGGTGTTCCTTCTATGGTATAAGCTTGTTTTCCAGTGAAGGCCACCCCATTGTAGAATTTGTTAGCTTTTATTTGACTTGTGAAATTTGGTTTGATATCCTTTATGCTTCCTCCACATTTCAGCAGCTCATATCTGTATTGGTTTCTAATTCGGCAACTCAGATGTTCATGGCCAATGACTCCACAAAAATAGCAGAATGTCTCCAGCTTTTCATACTTGAGTCTCACCGTTAACTCTTCCCCAGTCTCTAGCTTGATCTGTTGTTCTTTTGTTAGTCTTTCCTTTACATCCATTTCTACTCTAACCCGTGCAACCGGTTGATTGAATTTAGGTGGACAGGAAATATCAGCTTCAATGACCAGCCCTAATTCCTCACCAATTTTCCAAACGTTTGCTTTATTGATTCTGTCTTTTGGGAGGTCCCAAATCTGGACCCAGAAGCTAACCAGCTCAAAGTTATACTCATCCAGTCTTCTGCCTCTCTCCCATTCCTTTATAGAGAAAATAAATCCTCCCACCATCCAGGGTCCATTTGTCTTCACATGCTTGCATTCCTGACTATTTTCAAAGCTAATCTTGACATGGTCTCTATCAATCCGTTCTAACTCTATATTCCCTGTTGTCTGCCAAATTCTATGCACTTCCTTTCCAACTTCCTCTAGATTTGGAGAAAACCCTCCATGTAGCTTCCCAATTAGTGTAAGAGCATCGTTTTCCAAAGCTTCGGCATTTAGACAGTTGATCTCTATAATATGTTGTTGTTTTTTTTTCCAAAGAGAAGCTTTTTCATTTTTTGTTGTAGTTCCTCTATCTGGTTCTTACTACTACTTTCTTCTTGTTGGTGTGGTAGAACTAACGCTGTTGATTTTTGCATATTTCCCTTGTTTGGGTAAAAGCAGAGCTGTATAAGGGGGGGGGGGGGGGATGGATGGGATTTTTTGTGTTGGGTGAGAGATTGAGGGGGGGGGGGGGTGGGGGTGGGGGTGGGTGATGAAGTGGGGGGATCAAGATCAAGGTTTTAGTTGAGGTATTTGGATCTCAAACAGAGGTGGAGAAGCAAGGAGAGAGGGGGAAGCTCTGCTATCACCCGCAGGAGAGGCCTCACGTCCACTACTAGTCCCAAATCTGGACCCAGAAGCTAACCAGCTCAAAGTTATACGATGCATTCATGAGCAAAGCAGTTCTAAAGTCATGCTAACTTACTTGGGAGGGTCATAATAGTTTGAACTATCAATATTTGTTGGGGTATTAAAGAAAAAAAAAATAGTGAAAAACAGAATATTCTTACAACTCTAAAAATTCATAAGACACTTGAGGGCACATACAACACCACATAAAACACAGCTTACTATAAGGAAAGAAGGGAGAATCTAAAGACCATTTTACCTATGTGCCATTCTTGAGAAAAGAGGAAAAAACGAAAAAAAAAATCTCTTTGAGTAGATCATAATGACTCCCTCAACTGACATGCAGCACATTATCATGAGGGCATAGGTTTATCTCAGTTTAGAAAATGTATACCATGCGACTCTAGCCAGTTCCATTAAAAAAAAAAACTGCTTTGCTCATAGCATGGCGACAACACAATTGATTAAGTCTTAGTTTGAAATACATGTAAGCACACTATAATTAAGTGACCTAATCATCGGAGGCGAAGAATCGCTAGCGTATTTTTTAAAATCGTATTTTTCTATTTATTAATTAATTAAATTATTTATTTTCAAAATTAGATTGATTGGATTAGGGACATGTGGGCTGGTTTTCGGGCCGAAGTGCGTGTTAGGCTTGGGTTTCGAACCCAAGTATATAAACACATTGTTCTAGATAATAGGGTTTTTAAAATAATAAAATATTAAAAATGGAGGCAGAGCTAGAAGCTTGTCTGCTGGAGGGTGGAGCGCGACGATTCGGACTAGGAGGATTCGTCGAACTGTTCATAAAGGTGAGTAGAGTTATCTCTCACCACTACTAAAATTGTAATTTTTGGTCTGTTTAGAATTTACGAATTTACTGTCAAAGTGTTTCCGACCAGTTTTCAGTTTTCACAGTTATTTAGTTATGTCGATATCTGTTAGTTTCATTTGAACTGTTGAAGCTCGGAACATGGGTTAATGGAGGCGCGAGCTCATACTGTTTTCCTTAACTTACCTTTGTTGTTGTGTTGTTTTTGTTGGGTTGTTATTGATTGAATTGTGGTTAGGAAAGGGGGGGTGTCGATACATTTGATAGAACTGTTGGGAGCTTCGACAGAGCGTCAATGGTGGCAGTGAAAACCCCTGTATTCGTTTTTGTTTTTTTTTTGTTGTTTTGCTTTGGTTGATTGTCGGGAGTTTGGAGATTGGTGGTCGGACTGTCGAATGGGTGCTGGAAAGGGTTGTTGAAGCTCGAAGCTCCATTAATGGCGGTTCGACCAAACCTCCGCCAGTAAAACAGTTTGAACTGTTTTTGGTTGATTTGTGGGTTGTTGATGTATGTGTGAATGTTGGAATTTGATGGGGGCTGTTGGAAGCTTGAACCAGCCATAAATGGCGGCGTGAATTTTGAGATCTAGATTGGATGAAGGGTTTGGATTCAAGAATTTGAGGGTTTCGATTTTGTTAATGTTGTGGGGTTTTTCTTTAGGAGTCCAACCGCTTGGTTGGAATGGGTAGGCGATTTGAACTTGTGGTGGCCGGATTTTGGTGCTGGTGGTGGAAGAGAACTGATGAGGGTGATGATGATTTGGGCTTTGGGCCTTGGGCCAAAACCTTTTGGTTTTGTTTGGGCCCGGATTCTATTTTAAGTTGTTGGGCCGAAATGTTTAAGTGTTTTGTCTTGGGCCGATTTCTTTTAGTGGCTAGGCCGAAATTTCAATGGTGGTTGGGCGAAATTTCATTTTTTAGTTTTAGAATTGGGTTTGAGTTCAATTTTTGGACCGAACCACTTAACTATTTTGGGGGTTCTAATATTGATTGGGGCGATCCATTGGACTTAAAATAGATCTACATGGGTCTTTCAACTTTTAGACTTTCGGGTTCTAAGGTTTGGGTTTGGCCAGTTGGGTCCGAACCATTACCTTAGCCATGAGCCATGCACCTTTGCCCTTAGCCATGAACCATGGCTATGACTCTGAACCTGTCGAACACGGAAACGACAGTTTGACTTTGACCAGGACATGTTGACCTTTGACCATTGACGGTTGACTTTGACTTTGACCATGACATGTTGACTTTGACCATTGACCGTTGACTATGAAATGTTGACTTTTCCAGTTTTTCACCTATTTGATTTGTATGGACAAATATAGTAATAAAATATTGTCGATATTATATAACTTGGTTGGTCATTATCTAATTTAGATTTGACGTGAGTAGTGTGAAAAGCATATATATTGGGCTTTGATTGTGGACCGGGGATTTGTCTAATTGTGTTACGTTTTATGTTGTATATTATATGGACACATATAGTAATAAAATTTGTGGAAGCTTGTATAAATTTGGTTGTCATTATCTAAGAAAGATTTGACATTGATGTTGTGTATTTTTGACCGCGTGACGATATTGAGATGTTAGGAGACATTATATTCCTAATACGTTATAATAAAATGTATGCGTCACGTTGAAGCATTATGACATGATATCATATGTTGGGATATATATATTAATGTAATATCTTGGAGAAATTTATATAAACGCTCCATTATTATATATGTGAGATGCTACTATGAGGTAGCATAGTATTGGTGAATATTTGCCCACGGAGTGTGGTGTAGTGCAATAATATATTGGCACGTGAAAATATGAAAATGGTTATGAGATATATTGAGATATTTCTATATATTGTGGCTTAGTGCAATAAGGCAATTGACCTGCACGTGATATAGTGGATTTATTATGAGTCATTAATGTATGACACTTGAATAAATTACGTAACGAAAATCCTAGAACCTAGCTACCACAACTCATGTGATTGGCCCTTCTGGCGTTTCAGTTAATCTGAATGGCCTTCGGGTGACCTTCCGGCGTTTGAGTTAATTTGAATGGCCTTCGGTAAGTAATGTGATTGGCCCTCCGGCGTTTGATAAAAGCTGAATGGCCCTCTGGCGTAGCCGAATAGTGGCTTGATTATTCCGTTCGCCAAAAAATAGAACGATGATGCATAATATTTTATGCGAATAGTGGCGATTTACATAGATTTGGCTTCCGTGTGAGGATTTACCGGTGTCGCGGCATCCCCTCCGGGTAGTAGTTACGCACGGAGTGACTCATTATGTAAGGGAGGCATGTGGATGTACATGTTCGGCGTTGGGTAGCGATTGTGGTAGCCAGGGAAACTAGGTAAGACATAGATACGACGTGATTTTAGGGACACACAAAGAAAGTCTGAAATAATCTTATTATGGTAATATGCTTGGTTGATTATTTGTTTAGTTGAACCTAAGGCGCCTCGATGGAGGAACTACATGCCTTATTTATTATGCGTATAGTTTGTTGTGTGGTTAGTGGGAAGTTAAGGCGCCTCAATGGAGGAACTACCTGCCTTTATTATTGTGCTTAAGGATGCTGTATTAGTCGTTGAAAGTTAAGGCGCCTCGGTGGAGGAACTAACTGCCTTGTGGATTTTGTATATATATGTATATTATATGTTGTATTTTAGGGCTACTCACACCAGCATTGTTTATAATGCTGACCCGATTTGCATGTTTGCTTATCGGGTGTGTTCATTAAATGAACATAGTTGATAAGTCTTGACAGGTTTAGTGATGAAGAAGATTGGTTGCTGCTTGTGGTTTGCGTTAGCATTGCATCTCAGGTTGTGTTTTGTTTTCCCTTGAGGTGATATAGATTTTCAGTCTAGACGATGTTTTACGTATTTTCATTTGTAAATTTTTGTAAGGAAGAGGACATTTGTATAATGGAACTTTTATTTGGTTTTTTAATTATCCGCATATTTAAACTGTTGATGGGTTTTGGGAGTGGAAGTCGTCACACCTCGGAGATCGAAGAGTCGAGGGGACAAATAATGTTTTTCAGAATGCAATTGAAATTCGGGGTGTGATGAAGAACTCTCATTAAGTAAACTTTCTGCAGCAACCAAAAGCTTCGGAGACATCCACACAAGATAATCATCGAGCCATGATGCCGCAGGCTTAGCAATGTAATTTGTTTTGGTTTTAAGGATGCTCTTGCTATCTGCACAACAATAAACAGTTACCCATTTAAACACGTAGAGGATCAGTATAGCGAGAAGAATATAGGAAAACTATGATAACACATTAAGGAGCTGGTTACGTGGACTAATCAAGCAACTATTAAGCTGGTATCGATTTCGGGGGCAAAGCAAAATCAAATTAAGTTTCTACATATAAGCTGTTCAAGATTAATATGACATATTCATATATAGTTACTCGGTTGGGATCAACATTAGCGAGGAGCTCTCGATCGTAAGCCCTCATCTTACCCGGAAAAATGAGGATAATCTATTTGCTAAAATCATTAATCATTAAACAACATCTGAATATATTGGGTAGAACGACATCCAGGTGGAACCAGTAACACTAATAGCACATTAATGGTCTTATTAAACAGGTCCAACCAAGTGTTAACCATGAATTAACATGAAACTTTGTAAATTGTACCTCAGTGTTGATTTTCAACCTATGAGGTCTTTGACCATCTTTCGGCCCAAACAAAGAAAGTGCATCCTAGACCGATTCAATTGATCTTGTATCAATTTCACCCATAACTGGCTATTTGAAGTTCATTATGAACCTTGCGGGCTTGAACTTGAACGGCAGTGTGTAGGCTGTCACACATACAAATAATACCTAGGAGTTTGTACTGTCCCGAAATTAATCCGATAAAGCTTTTGACTGACATGTACTTTTTTCATAACCCTTTCTTCTAATCTAACGTAAGTCCCTTGGTCTTATTTAGAATGATAAGCAACTGGTGAGGCTTTATAAAAGGCAAATCCAACATCATATTAATCATAAGCAAGAGCTGAGTCCAACTAAGAAGATTGGCCAAACTTGTAGGTCGTCAAAGTCAGAGTGCTTTCAGGTCTAACACCTGGAGAGGTTACTTAAGTTGACTCTGCCGAAGAAGAATAACTCGTAGCAAGTGGTGTCTATGGGCTTATGACCCCCGTTTGAGCCTTCTTCCCTTGCACATACACCTCACTCCAAGCTCCATTTGTACTGATAAATCTAGGAAAAAACCTCTAATGCTAAGCATCTGCTGAAATCAGTCGACATCTTCAATTAGAAGCTCCCCCATGAGCTTAAACGGGGTTTCTTGCGCCAAAGCAAGTGCCACCACTAACTGACAAATTTGGATAAAAACGCTGCGGGGACGTGGAGATCAATTTAAGTGACATCCATAGCAGTTGAAAACGCTGCGGCAACTTTCCTCAAACCGTATCTGGATCGTTGCAGTGACAAATAGCAGTTGACGTCAGATCCGTTCTAAGCTGAAAGTTTTTCAGAAAACAGTTGACATCTACAATGTGTAAGGTTCTGCTGAAGATAAGCTGGGCAGTTCTACAACGAACCAAGGGGCGCCACCAAATGACCAAACCGGTACAAAAAGCGTCGAGTACTTGGAGAGCAACTTCGATGACGTCCATATTTGATCATTTTTAAAACTCACTTACATTCTATCATTATCTAAACCCTCCAAGTACGCATCCATCAAGTTCAGCCATCCAGTAGCATTGCAGCCACCATACCTTTTGCAACAATGTGTTCCAGAGCTGTTCTTTCTGTCAGCTTTTTCTTAAATAACTCCTCTCTATCTTTTTTTTTTTTACCGGCATTGTTTTGTTTATTTGGTGAAACCGGCTGGCTTAGGGGTTCCAACAGCAAGGCGAAGGAGTGCGCCAGGGGCGACTGCTCTTAAGGCTGACTTGGCATATGCGGGATGTGCTGCAGTCATAACTGATTTATCTGCAGCTGTTGAAGGTGTGTGGGTTCCATAAGCTTGATAGTCTTTTGGTTAAGCCCTCAATGACAGACGCATGTTCGTATCCCCAGTTTGGAGTGCTTTGCTGAAGGAGCGACCCTCAGTGAGGTTGAAGTCACAATTGGAAGGGGTGCATTAGATCAATGAAGTTGCTTGTAGGATCTTTCACGTTCTGACGATATAGGCAGGCAGCTGGCATGGACACCAGAAATGCATGAGCTGCGTGGCCAGTGGTTGTTATGAGCTAACAACAAAACATCATATCACCATGAATTCTTATGTCTGTAAAGCAGCTGAAGAGCAACTTGTGAGTCTGTAAAGAAGGTTGCAGTTCCCAAAACCAACATACTCTTAAGCACTTCGTAAGCATCAGGGAACCGGTGTGCCCGAAGGAATGCAGTAAGAAGAGAATTGCATGTGGGAACATTAGGACACAGACTTGCGTCAACCATAGCCTGAATAAATGGGAAGAGGGTGAATACCAAAAGAAGGTAGAAACAGGCAAATGAACACATATATTTGCTTGAATTTATAGCCGACACTTATCACAATGAACACAAAAAAGAATGAGTTAAAACCACACTTTTTCATGAGAATACAATTGATAAGAAAACCATGAAGTTATGAATCAAAGGTACCTTCATTTTATTGAGAACACTGTTTTCTTTTTGTAACTGCATTCTAGCGGGGCAACTACACTTTTCAACTTGCGCTTAGTTGAATTTCATGGAAAAACATTACTGAAAGATTATGTACTAACCTCATGGGCACTGCTGGATGAATCGCGTCTAACGGGCCTTGCCTACTTTGCTTCCAAATCTTTGCACACAACTTGCTCTTAATATATCTTCTTCTGTTATTCTCCTAATGGGAAATGTTCCTTCAGGATATAATTCACCATAAAAGGACATAATTCACCATAAAGTAACGATAAGCGCAAACCTTGACATTTCGGCGTTGTAGCCATTTGGTATTTCGTGGAATCTACAAAGCAAAGATAAGGAAAAACTTTATGTTCTTAAAAGTATGTTCTCTTACATGTTTCTTGCATTAAGAAAAATCCAAGCACCAATATCCATTACCAAAAGTTTTTTGTCCTTGTAAGTGGCCGGTGATCAAAAGGTAGTTGTTGGTGAGATAGAACACAATATATTATATTGACATTAGGACTTCTGAACAAAGACAACTTGATCAACTCTTTAGAGCAACCGAGGGTGATCAAAATCTAAATTGGATATATTCTACGGTTTTGCCTACCAAGTGTCCTTTTATTCTGTACATTTAAGCGTTGAGTAAACAAATTGGTGTTGAAAAGTTGTGATGCCATTGTTCTCTGTTGCGTGTATGGACTTATGCAAAGCAGAGATGCGCTTGCGGTGCTCAGGCTGTTAGACTCAGGCAATTGGGTAGCTAAAAGTTGTGTGACCTTAAAAGAAATTGTTCACACATCTAAATTACTCTATTAGGCTAAATAGAATGGCATAAAGCGAACAACAAACTCGTGATCTAGATTCTATTTGTATACATTGGATTACTTTCATAGATAATGGAAATGGCTTACTTAGCTGATGAATATTCAAAAGTCACACCGTCACTCCAAATAATCACTTGAAGAATATAACTGTGCAGTATAAAGAATTAAGATTCAACTATGAGGTTTGGCATAAAGCGAACAACAAACTCGTTATCTAGATTCTATTTGTATACATTGGATTATTCAAAAGTCAAAGAATATACAATTATAAACACATACAAAAATCCGCGATTTGAAATCGACAACTTAAAAATGAATATTTGGTATTATCGGATAAATGTACTATCTCGATTGCGGAAGAAACCCAACCGGAGGAACGAGTGTTAAGGATATCGGATTTGTGTTTGGAAACAAAAGGCCTACGAATTGTCTTGACCGTAGGCTTTTGATGGGCTCCTTCCTCGGCGACCACGCTAGAGACCACCACGCATAATGATGAAATTTGTCGAAGTCCTTCTTTGGATTACGTTCGATCTAACTTTGAATTGGAAGCATAAAGCAAAAACCAAGAGTGGAAAGAGTTCATGAAGAAAGGAGGGAAGTTGAAAGAACTTCGGTATTAATGGTAGTTAAGTGGGTATTAATGGTATTTAAGTGGGTATTAATGGCAAGGCAACACCGCGTACATGTCAATATAGGCGTGGATTTGGTTTTTGCCCTGAATTTACATAAAACTCCTTTGTCTGTGTGTTGTAATTGAAGGGTATAAATAGAAATAAAAAATTAAATGACGAAATAGTCCTTTTTAAAGACATTGAATAATATTTTTTTGTATTTAATTAGGGGTATTAGGTGGTAGAAAAAAGGCTGGTCTAATTTAAAAGGCCAGGTTAATTATGGTGTATTTTACTAATAGAGATGGTTGGAAAGAAATAAGTACAGGTTTCATACAACTTATGTGCTCCCAAATCCAATTACTTTGATTCGGCAAATTTAGAGTTAGACACAAGAACTATTGTAGTTACATCAACGACCGCGTGATCTCATTGTTCCAGCTTCTATTCTAGTCTTTTGGCGTTCACCCTTATTGAATTTTCATAAGTTTAATGTTGACGGATTATCTCTTGGCAATCCAGGTGCTGGTGGAGTACTACAAAATACTTATGGTGGATTTATGTTTGCTTTTGCATCACCAATCAGACGATGCTCTTCTCTTCATGCTAAAGCTTTAGCACTTCGAACGAGCCTTCAAATTGCCCACAAGCTAGAGTTGACATATGTTATTTTTGAAACTGGTTCACAATATCTTTTCGACTGCATAAGAAATGATTCACTCTTTGCCTTGGGAGATTGCTACTCTAATTTCTGATGTCAAAGAATTGTTACGTCATTACTCCACTTCCCAACTTCAGTGGACATATAAAGAAGGCAATTTTGCGGCTGACGCTTTTGCAAAGATGGCTTGACCAGGTTGCTAATCCAGAATAGTGCCGTCATCTAACAATTCGTCAGTACTCCACTTCCCAATTTCAGTGGACATATAAAGAAGGCAATTTTGTGGCTAACGCTTTTGCAAAGATGGCTTGACCAGGTTGCTAATCCAGAATAGTGGCGTCATCTAACAATTCATCAACTAAATCTTCCTGATAATTTTCTTAGTATGTCTTTAGATGTTATGTCTATATGGTGTCAAAAACCACCTTTATGTGTAACTAGGTTATTTATCTTATTGCTCTATCTGTGCACAGTTTCCGTAATGTTTGATATATAAATAAATGCAGTTACCAAAAAAAAAAAAACTATGTAGGACTTTGCTAGTCTGTCTCGGCAAAACGTCAAATGCAAGTTGCTAAAGTCCTCCCACTCTTGGCAGTTGGCATTACTTTAATGAAAATTTCTAACGAAAGCAAGAGTATAAAGTATAAACAACACAAAAGCGACAAAGTTCTTGTGGCTGGTGTAAATTATAACGTTCAAATACAAAAATGTTTCTTGTCTTGTTCTCTTTCATTGATTGAAACATCTACAATTACACAGCTCACATGTTAGACTTGCACAAAACTTCCAAAAAAAATTTGACGCGTTTGAGAACTGCTCCTGCAAGATTAAACAGCCAGAATCTTCAACAGACCTTCATAACAGACCCCACTCTTGTCATCTCCACCACCGAGTTTAATCATCGTTTTAATATCTTCATCACCAGTTGAAAACCCAGCCCAGTTCATATAACTCTTCAAATCATCAAAACTAACTTTACCATCTCCATCTCTATCCATTACTTTAAACACATCTTCCATTACACCACCACTAACAACAGGTGAAGTCTTGGAGCAATCTAGAACCTGCTTGAACTCGTCAAACTCGACAAAACCATCTTTGTTTGAATCAGCAATGAATATCATTGAACCAATGTCTTCATCGTTGGTTACTTCGTTTGAGCCAGAAAAACATGAGTAGAATGTTTTGAGATCATCCCGACTAATTTTACCATCATGATCGATATCTAGGATATCAAATGCTGAACGGAAATCTGGTGTAGTGGTGGGTGTTACTATGCCTGAAGGACACATTATGATTCCTATGAAGCGGTTTTGTGTTTAAGGTGCAGAGCCAATTAGAAGTTTTCCTTTTGGACTAATGTTTGTTATGTGCGGCTCTATATATGGAGAGCCTGAGGTAGCAAATGTTGAATACTTGTTTCGAAAGTTTTTTGACGTGTGGGGTGACATCATGAGAAGTCGCATGTAGTCCTGTCACTTTTTTTAGACTTTGTCGGATTACCGTGCAATTTGGAATTCTGGATTCTGGAGGAGTATTTTTGCTGCAATTTTCGAAGAGTTTGTCTACCCCGAGGATATTCTCATAGGGACGACATCCAATACCGTTGGATCCGAGATCCAACTGTCCGAAAATAAAAAACAAATTCACATTCTCTCTCTTCCTTTTTGTTTTTGTTTTTCGGACCGTTGGATCTCGGATCCAACGGTATCAGCACACTCATCCCTATAGGAATATCCTCGGAGTAGCCCAAATCATTTTCGAATGTGATTTTGGCCAAATCAAAATCTCCTTTCCTCATGATACTGACCCAAATTTAACTTTGTTGGTCTACACATTCGTCAGCTCAACTACATACCACCATGCCCACCATAAAACAATTGTTTAATTGTTTTGATGTAAGGAAAATTTATGGAACGAAACAAAATGGTGGGAAACTGTGCACCCGGGGCGCGGTATTGGCACCCCGATAAATGAGACTAGCGCCCCTTTGACAAAAAGTAAAACAATAATGGTTATTTCTTATATGTCCTTTTACACCCCCATATGCCTATAGTTCTACGACATGCAGTTGCCGTGAGATCGTACAATCCACGGCATCAAGTTGCCGCGATATCGCATATCTCACGGCAGACAGTTGCCATGACATATTTTTTTTGTGTTTTTTATTTTTTTTTTCACTTCAAATTTTGAATATTTAACACACACGACATATGGATACCTCATTTTCTTCTTTAAAGTTTCTTTACACTCCAAGAACAACACCAAAACCATGACAAAAAAAATATATAATCGAGCCATAATTTTGCTATCTCGCGGCAAATATTTTCATTTGCTAAAAGAAAATTTTGTGATCAAATTAATGAAGAAGAGTTTTGATAATTAACACAAGCAAAAACTCCATTTTAGTAAACAAAATCATCCCTCGGCAACTAACTTTTTTTTTTTATAGTGGCTATTAAAAAAAAGACCCACGGCAGCCACCTTCCGTGGGATATGGGATCTCGCAGCAATCCGATGTCGTGGATTGTGCGATCCCGCGGCAGGTGCTTGCCGTTAGTGTTTTTTGTATATTTAATAGAAGGGTGCTAGTACCGTTGAATTGGTCAAAGGGGTGCTGGTCCCATTTATGGGGGTGTCAATACTGCGGCTTGTGCACCTCACCCACCCCAAATTTGCCCCAAACTGTGGGAGCATTTTGTGAATTGCCCCAAATTTTTGTTAATTAGAAATGTAGAATAGAAACTTTCAAAGCTAAAACGTAACAAATTTAAGACCATATATTTTTTAAGACCATTGAATTTGGATTTGTATTCTCAACATAATTAAAAGTTTAAATATATGGTTAAAGTGTGTGTGATTGATAACAATGTTTTGACACGAAGAGTTGTCTTTTAAAAAAAACACAATAAAAATCCACACACTATACTCAATTTCCACCGTTTGTTTCATTTTATCTCTCGAAACAGTACTACCAAATTTCATCCATTATAAGTGATACTACAAGAAAAATATAATAATAATTAAGTATCGAAAATTGAAAATGGAGACATGTGACTAGTCTCAAACTTTGACTCTAAACTATGGTTGGTCAGTTGGACTAGGACCAATATTAACAAAAGTTGTATATGGTTGACCGGGGACCTTTGGGTTTGGTTTGACCATTCAATGACTTGGTTTAACCTATTTAACATTTTTTTTTATTTTTTCTTTTACCCTTTTTTTTTGCTTGAATTAATTTTAATTGATATATAATCAAATTACAACGAGAGAGGCGACAAACGTGCTAGAATGTGCACCGCAAGTCCCTTTTATTGTGTACTGCGAATGTGGGTCATCGCTGGATTAATATTCTCCACTGGACCCTGCTTAATGGTTTAAACATTTTTATCACTAATATTATAAGAAAAAAAATAATGAACTTACTATTTATAGAGATATTCAATTAATTAATACAAACCAAAAAACAATAAATCTGTCCAAAAACATGTAACACTTGGTTGTGTAAGTAGTGTTCTAAAAAGCAGCCTCGACAGTCTGTAGGCGCTAGGCGATGCCCAACCGACTCATTTAGCCCAAAATCGATTCAAAAAGTGGTGGACCCATTGGAGTTATCCCTCACATGAGGAAGAAGAGAAAACTGGTACTGTTCGTGTGAATAAGTCTGAGCGCGCACACGCTCAGATTGGTTGTGACCAAGGCGCGCCCGCGCCCTTGCCGTGAAAAAGAAGATAGTGTTTTTTTTCTAGCCTCTCATGAAACATGTCTACTGGAGTTTTGAGATGGAAAAATAAGAGGGCGCATTACGCTCAGATTGCCTTGCCAAAAATGGCGCCAAGACTCATGCCTTTAGCATCTCGAGGTTCGATTTTTTCGACAAAAGAACGCGAAATTTTGCAAACGCGCCGAAATTTCAGATTACTATAAAAATAGAAATTAGGTTTTGGAAAACCAAGTCTTGAATAGAAACCCAATTTTGAGAGCAATCAAGATTGAGAGAAAACATTTGCAAAGAGAAAAGCTTGTAAGGAGAGAGGAGTGATCTAGTAAGTTTGAGAGACTTGAGAGGAATGATTGTAATCTTCCTTCCCATACTTATAAAAGGATTAACTCTTGTGGAAGTAGGCATCATTGGCCGAACCACGGTACATCTTTGTGTTGTGGTATGTTTTACATGCTTTATATTTCTATTGCTTGTTTGTGATAGTTATATCCATAGTTTAGGTTGTGGTTGTTGGTTGTAGTGAAAGATTAAATTTTTGTTTGGAGTAGTAGATTGTCCAAGTGCAAGCTATCTTAGTGGGGATCGATTGGTATCGCTTTCCCCAACAAGTGGTATCGGAGCTAGGTTAGATTAAGCCCAACAAAGTTGTTATCCAAATCTTGCCCAGAAAGTGTTTAATAAAATTCCTGAAAGGAGGTTTGAGTTCAAATAGCTTGTTGAGATGGATCATTATATAAACACTCTCATGACTAGTTTAAATAGAGAACTATACTATTTGGAAAGCCAGGATGGAAGACTTGCTCTATTGCAAGGACTTGGCACAACTCATTGAGAATGAAGGAGTAAAACCAGACGCAATTGTCACAGCTAAGTGGAAAACGCTTGATGAAAAAGCGATTGGGTGCATTAGATAACGGATTGACAATAATGTAATCCGCCTTGTAGCCCAAGAGACCACTACTTTCAGCCTGTGGAAGACTTTAGAAGACCTCTACGATAAGACAAGAAAGGATGCACGGAATAGCTCCTGTCACTCAGAGATCCTTGTTACAGAAAAGCAAGAGAGAGGCAAAAGCATAAAACCATCTCATTCTAGAGGTGATGACAAAAGAAAATCTAGGAGCGCGAGCAGACCTCCTAAGAAAGACTTGTCGTGTAATCATTTCGGCATCCATGGCCACTTCAAGTAAGAATTCATAGAATTGAAGAGGGATGAGAAGACTAGTACCATACATGAAGACAAGTTAGAGGTCTTCTAAAGTTAGATGATAATGTCTTTCTAAACTCGTTTGGTAACGGGGTATGGAAATTGAGTAGAGGTTCCATTGTAGTAGACAGAGGAAAGAAAACTTGCTCGCTTTATAAGACACATGCTAGTTTATGTAAAATAGAGTTAAATGCGGCATAAGAAGAAGCTTCCTCCGAACTATGGCATAAAAGACTGTCATATGGGAGAAAAATGCATGAAAGTTCTTGCCAAGTAAAAGTCCTTGCCAAACATAAAATGTACGCTTTTAAATAGATGTACTCATTATTTGGTTGGAAAGCAACACAGAGTGTATTTCCAAAGATTCCCCTCTCACAGAAAGGACAATGTCCATGAGCTAGTACACACAGACTTATGTAGTCCTATGAAAGTAAAGTCCCATGGGAGAGCTTTGTACTTCTTGACTTTCATTAATGATGCGTCAAGAAAGATATGGGCATATAGTTTGAATAGTAAGGATGAAGTTCTTAGCGTGCTCAAGATTTTCCATAGCATGGTGGAAAGAGAGACAGGGAAGCCTTTGAAGTGTATTCACTTAGATAATAGGGGTGAGTACATTGGGCCATTTTGAAGAGTATTGCAAGAGTCATGGGATTCATCATAAGCAGACCGTTCCCAAGACACCACAACACAATGGTATAACCGAGAGAATGAACTAGACCATTGTAGAGAGGATGAGATGCATGTTGTCTCACTCTAAGTTACTTAGAAGTTATTGGGTAGAAGCAATGCGCACAGCCGTACACGTTATCAACCTATCGCCTTCGAATCTTTTGAATAGTGATTATCCAGAGAGAGTATGGTCTGGTAGAGATGTTGATTGTGGATACTTGAGGGTATTTGGGTGCAGAGCATATGTTCATATTCCCAAGGATGAGAGATCCAAGTTTGATGACAAAGCCAAGTAGTGCATTTTTCTTGGTTATGGGGATGAGAAGTTTGGCTACAAACTTTATGATCTGATCAACAAGAAGGTAATCCAAAGTCGAGATGTTGTATTCTTGGAAGACCAAACCATAACAGACTTTGAGAATGGTGAGAAGCTAGAAGCTTTCATTGATGATCTTGTTGACTTAGAACCAGAAGTTCCTACTATGGAACGTGCAGAAGGCATTGAGAATGCAGAGAACCATGGGTTTGAAGCTCATGATGATGATCCTATATATTGCTCATGATGGGATAGAACTTATTGATATAGAAGATGCAGATGAAGTGCATGAACCACCACATGAGCAAGCAGAAGTGCATCCTCTGAGCCACAAGAATATGTGGTAAGGAGATTCGACAGAGAGAGGCAAACTTCAACAAGGTATCCACCACATACGTATGTTTTACTATCTGATGGTCGAGAACCTATGTACTATCAAGAAGCTCTTGAAGGTATAGACAAAGAGAAGTAGTTGAAGGTCATACATGATGAGATGGATTCTTTGCATAAGAATCACACTTATGGGTTAGTTGAGAAATCGAAAGGAAGAAAAGCTTTCAAGAATAAGTGGATCTTCAAAGTCAAGCATGAGGAAAATAATCCACACCCAAGGCACAAAGCTTGCCTTGTTGTGAAGGGATTTGGTCAAAGAAAAGGTATTGACTTTGATGAAATTTTCTCTCCTGTAGTTAAGATGACTTCTATCAGGGTGGTATTGGGTCTGACCGCAAGAATGAACCTAGAGGTTGAGCAACTAGATGTTAAGATATTTTTTCTTCATGGAAACCTTGAGGAAGATGTCTACATGGACCAGCTAGAGGGGTTTGAGGTCAAAGGCAAGGAGCACCTGGTATGCAAGCTAAAAAAGAGTTTGTATGGGTTGAAGCAGGCACCGAGACAGTGGTACATAAAGTTTGATTCATTTATGGTGAAGCATGGCTATATGAAGTCCGCTTCCGATTATTGTGTGTTTGTTCATAAATTTCCAGATGGGGATTTTTATAGTGCTCTTGTTGTATGTGGATGATATATTGATAGTTGGCCAGAACATCAACAAGATATCCAAGCTGAAGAAAGACTTGAGTAAGTCCTTTGAGATGAAAGATTTGGGTCAAGCAAATCAGATACTTGGGATGTGGATCACTCGAGATAGAAAGAGTAGGAAGTTTTGGCTTTCTCAAGAAAGCTACATTGAGAAGGTGTTGAAGAGATTCAACATAGATCAAGCAAAGCCAGTCAGTTGTCCGCTTAGTGGCCAGTTCAGCATGACCAAAGATATGTGTCTAAATGGTGAGCACAAGCAGAGTCAAATGGAAAAGATTCCTTATACATCCGTAATGGGCAACTTGATGTATACAATAGTGTGTATAAGATCGAATATTTCTTTTGTCGTTGGTGTTGTAAGCAGATTTTTGTCAAATTCGGGTAAAGAGCATTAAGAAGGTGTTAAGTGGATATTGAGATATCTCAAGGGCACTTCCAAGGCGTGTTTGTGTTTTGGTAGAAGTAAGACCTTACTTGAAGGCTACACAGATGCAGACATGGCAAGTGATGTTAACTCGATGAAGTCCACCTCCGGTTATCTATTTACTTTTGCAGGGAGAGCAGTTTCTTGGCAATCTAAGTTGCAAAAGTGTGTTGCCCTCTCCACCACAGGAGCCGAGTATATTGCAACCATTGAGTATTGCAAAAAGATGTTATGGATGAAGAGGTTCTTCGATGAACTAGGATTAAAGCAGAAACAACTTGTAGTTCTATGTGACAGTCAGAGCACCATCCATTTGAGCAAGAGTCTAAGTTTTCATTCTAGATCCAAGCACATACATGTGCGTTATCAATGGATTAAAGAAGTTCTCGAAGACAAGCATTTGTGTATTAAGAAGATCCATATCGACAAGAACGGGTCGGATATGATGACCAAAGTCTTACCGAAAGGTAAGTTTTATGTTTGTTGTGCTACCACCAGAATGGTAGCACACTCCTCCTGTTGATTTGGGAATGCATGGAAGTATCCCCCCTCCCTCACTATTCGGGAGGGGGAGATTGTTGGAGTTATCCCTCACATGAGGAAGAAGAGAAAATTGGTATTGTTCGTGTGAATAATAAGTCTGAGCACGCACGTGCTCAGATTGGTCGTGACCAAGGCATGCCCGCGCCCTTGCCGTGAAAAAGAAGATAGTTTTTTTTTTTCAAGATCTCACGAAATATGTCTACTGGAGTTTTGAGATGGAAAAATAAAAGGGCACGCGCGCGCTCAGATTGGCCTTGCCAAAAACGCGCCCGTGCTCATGCTTTAACATCTCAGGTTTTGATTTTTCTACAGTAAATGTGAAATTTCGCAGACGCGTCGAAATTTCAGATTACTATAAAAACATAAGTTAGGTTTTGGAAAACCAAATCTTGAATAGAAACCCAATTTTGAGAGAAATCAAGATTGAGAAAAGCTTGTAAGGAGAGAAGAGTGATCTAGTAAGTTGGAGAGACTTGAGAGGAGTGATTGTAATCTTTTTTCCCATACTTATAAAAGAATTAGCTCTTGTGGAAGTAGGCATCATTGGCCGAACCATGGTACATTTTTGTGTTGTGATATGTTTTACTTTCTTTATATTTCTATTGCTTGTTTGTGATAGTTATATCCATAGTTTAGGTTGTGGTTGTTGGTTGTAGTGAAAGATTAGATTTTTGTTTGAAGAAACCAAGGGAGATAAGTAAAGTAAGAGTAAATAAAAAGCTTAGTGTTTTTTGCTTACTTGAGACCAAAGTTAGGCAAGACAAGTATGATTATATAAGAAACATTTGTTGCCCTCTATGAGAACATACAAATAACTATGGTAAAGACCTAGCTAGCAGAATTTGGATTTGTTGGGACTCTTTCTTGATAAGTATTGTGAAGTTACAGGACTCCGATCAGTTTATCCACTGTCAAGTTACGTTCAAGCCTACCAATGAAGTCTTTTTGCTGACAGTGGTGTATGCTAGAAATTCCAAAGGTCTCAGACAAGCTCTCTGGCGGGATCTAAATGCCATTCAAAGTTCAGTTATGTTACCTTAGTCGGTAGTTGGAGATTTTAATAACATAACTAAAGCCGAGGAAAGGATGGGAGGAAGTCCTATGCACCCTAGAGAAGCCGAGGATTTTGTGGAATATTTACAAAGGTCAGGGTTGTCTGACTTTTGAGTTTTAATGGGTTCTTTTTTCACTTGGAATAACAAGGTAGAAGGTAAGGGCAGAATACAGACCAAGATTGATCGTTGCTTAGTCAACAACCTATGGACTGATGTGTATCCTTCCTCAAAGGCAGAGTTTTTACCCCATGGGGTATCAGATCATTCACCAATCTTTTTATTTTGGTATGACTATGAAAGTAAAGCTCTACCTTTTAGATTCAAAGATTACTGGGTAGAACAAAAGGAATTCCAGGGCATATTGCAAGAGGTCTGGAAGGTACAATTATTTTCAAACCCAATGTATGTCCTTATGCAAAAACTAAAGCTTCTGAAGGCCAGAATTAAACCATGGGCTAGATCTCAGTTCTCAGATATTCATGGTAGAGTTGAGCAAGCTTGGGAAGTGTTGTATGATGTGCAAAGGCAATTGCAAGCTAATCCTTGGGATTTGGTGGTGGGTCAAAAAGAAAAGGAAGCTCTTCAAAAATATAGTGATTTGGCAAGAGTAGAAGAGGCTGAAATCAAGAGTAAACAAGAGGATTTATGGGCTAGAGATGGAGACAAATGCACTATGTTTTTCTTTAAATCATTAGAGGAAAAGAAAACTAAGAGGGGCATATGGTGCTTACAGAATGCAAATGGTGTTACTGTAACTGGTCAGGCTGATGTAATAAAATCTTTTGTGGGTTACTATACTAAGATTTTGGGTTCTGAAGCAGGAGAGATTTGTGGAATGGAGTTCTTCAACAGTCTTCAGGTTAAAGCTATTATCTCACCTGCCATGAAACTTCTTCTAGATGCTGATATTACACCTGAGGAAATTAAGGAAGCTCTTTTTAGGATGAAAGAGAATGCAGCTCTTGGGCTGGATGGTTTCACTCCATTCTTTTTCAAGAGTTGCTAGGATACAGTTGGTTATGATTTTACATATGCTATCCTTAATGCCTTTAAATTTTTTAAATTTCCGAGAGGTGTCAGTGCTACTTTTATATGTCTCATCCCCAAAGTTAACAATCCCTCAAAGGTTGAAGACTTTAGACCTATAGCCTTATGTAATACCATCTATAAATGCATTTCTAAGGTTGTAGCTAACAGAATAAAGCTAGTCATTAATGGCATTGTTCAAGCTAATCAATCAGTTTTTATTCCTGGCAGATCTATACAGGACAATATTTTGCTTTCTCATGAACTTCTCCGAGGTTATGATCAGAAGCATGACACTCCTAAATGTTCAATCAAACTGGATATAAGGAAAGCATATGATACAGTGAGCTGGGATGCTATCTTAACGATGATCAAAGTCTTTAACTTTCCTCCTTCTATGTTTAAATGGATAGAGATGTGCATTGCAACCACTTCTTTCTCAGTCTTGATCAATGGTGCTCCAGAAGGGTTCATTGAAGACAAGAGAGGTATACGGCAAGGCGATCCTCTATCACCATATCTGTTTGTTCTAGTGATGGAAATTCTCAGCTCAGTAATAATGCAGAACATCAACAACAAAGTCATATCTCTTCATTCAAAATGCAATAGAGTGAAACTGTCACATCTAGCTTTTGCAGATGATGTTCTCTTGTTTTGTAAGGGTGATTATGCTTCTGTGAATGCTATTAAAGAGTGCTTAAAAACTTTTGGAGAAGCTACAGGGTTAAATATCAAAAAGTACAAAACATCTTTATTAGCCGGAGGGTTAAATTATCAAGATGCTCTAGCTTTGGCTACACTCTTGGGGGTGGAACTTGTAAAACCTCCGGTGAGATACCTAGGCCTCCCATTCATCTCTGCCAGATTGGGAATAAGGGAATGCCAACCTCTTGTTGAGAAGATCACTAAGAAGATTACAAACTAGAAATCAAAGTTGCTCTCTCATGCAGGTAGATTGTAATTGATCAACTCAGTTCTTATTTCTTTCGACACTTATTGGTCGAGAACCTTTATTCTCCCAGTAACTGTTCTTGAATAAGTGGAAAAGATATGTGCTCAATTCCTATGGACTGGTACAACCATGAAGAAAGGACATCAACAAGCATGTTGGAGTATAGTCTGTCTACCCAAAGATGAGGGTGGATTGGGAGTTATGAATTTACAAAGGTGGAATTCAGGAGCATATTGTGGTTTAATCTTCAAGCTAGTGACAAGAGAGGACACCATTTGGGTTGACTGGACTTGGAAACAACATATTAAGGAAAAGTTTTTTTCGGACCATGAGTATACTAAAAGACTGCTCGTGGACTTGGAGGAATGTTTTGAACTCTAGAGTGGTTCCAAAGAAGTTTATCAAGTATGCGATAACAAACGGGGAAAACACTCTTTTATGGCATGACATATGGTGCTATAGATCTCTTCTGATCCAATATGTAGAGGCTGTGGCTGCTTGGAATTTTCCCCTGAACTCTAAAGTGAGTGTTCTCATGACTGCTGGTAGTTGGAATAAGGAAGTACAAGGGCTGCAAGCTACAACACTGAATGATAGCATAATGGCAGTGGAGATAAATCAGCACTTGGACAATGATTTCGTAGTTTGGACACCACACCATAGTGGTCTTTTCTCCTCCAACAACGCATATGCAGTTTTGTCACCTGAACGAGAGAAGAAAAGATGGTGTAGAATGGTCTGGGGACGTTGGGTGATGCCACGCCATTCCTTCACCACTTGGCAACTATTTTCAAACAGTCTCCCCACACAAGACAAGTTAGTAATGAAAAGAGAATTATTACCGCGATCACTGCTTCTTTGTCTCGTTCCTCCAGTAGAGAATTCTTTGCCCACTTATTCTTTGAGTGTCAATATTCTAAAGACTTCTTCTTAAGAGTAAAAAAATTGTTGGGCATCTCGACTGACAACAGTAATGCAAATTGCGAATGGGCTTCCTTGTTGAGGTTGTGTAAAATACCAGAGGAGGGCGATGTATATAAGGTCTTCTTATGTGCATCGGTTAATTTCATTTGGAATGAAAGGAATGATAGAAAGTTTCGACAAACTTCTAAACCATCACAGGCAGTGTTTCACAAGATGGTACGAGACTTAAGGAATTACCTGCAAGTCCTAAGGCCGGATGTCAGAGACACCGATACTGTTAGAAATCTTTTCCTCAGGCTTAACATATACCACTCAGTTTAAGCAGTAGGTGGAAACGAATTGCTCCTGGACTCCTCCAATGGGTAATAGAATTAAAGCAAATGCTGATGGGGCTTTGAAAAACAATGGTCCAAGTCAGGGGGGGGGGGGGTGATGAGAAACAAAGAAGGTATAGTTGTTGCAACTTTTAGTGGCGGTGGAGGTCATAGATAAGCGATTTTCCAAGAACTAAAATCTATTGATGTGTGTTTGGAGAGATGTGTACTTGAAGGATTTACTGAGGTAGAAGTGGAATCAGATTCCATGAGAGCTATTAATGCTATTAACAAGTTAGAGAAACCCCCATGGTACTGCAGAGATGTGGTGGCTGCTATTGAGAGGAAAAATGTTACTTTTAGTTACATAACTGTAGTGGCCCATTATATAACGCGGGACTGGGTCAAAGACAAAGGGGGGAGGCAGTGTAACAATGTAGGCTGGGGAGAATGGGATCATGTCCACGAAACCCTAGAGAGTGGAGGTGGCATGGGTACGGCTGTAAGATGGGCCGAGGGATGGAAGGAAGAGGGACGGTCTGGATGGGGGCGTTTCAATGAAGGAGCGAAGACCAAGTTAGCAGGACCAGGTAGGGAAGCAGTTTAATGTGCTACCCCAGGGAGCAGGAGAACCGGGCCGTGGAACCCTAAGGGCAGACGTGGTTGAGGTACGGCTAAGAGGAGAGCCGTCAGATGAGGGGACAGATGGATGGTCCAAAAAGAGAGGGGAGGGGTATAAAAAGAAGAGAAGGAAGACAGGAAGAGGAGGCTGCAGAGAGAAAAGAAAAAAGGGAGAGAAAAATAGAGAAGGAAAGAGAGAACAGTAAAGACTTCTTGGTTCTATTTGAGTGTTATTGTTGTTTTACTCCATTGGAGGTTTTTGGTTCTTACATTTGGCGCCGTCTATGGGAAGCGAGGAGCAAGAAAGAGATGGCACCTAAGAAACAGGTAGGGAGACTGAAGAAGGGGGCCGCACAGGAACCGATGCCCGAGGAAGTGGTTGGGGAAGAAGGAGATAGAAGAGAGGAGCAGGAAACAAAACCAACCCTGCTCATGAGAGAAGAGATCGGGAGGCTAAGAGAGGAGAATGACAAATTAAGACGGGAAATAGAAAGGGAAGAGGAAGAGATGGGTGAAGAGGCAAGCGAGAATGCGGAAGAGGAAGAGAATGAGCCGAATCTCGTGGAAAATCTGGTAGCCAGTTTGACAGTTGAGCAGGTGCAAGAAATGATAAATAACGATAGGGAAGCTAACCGGCAGCAGCGAAGAGTCGTGGGGAAGCAGCTAGTCAGGTGATGGTCGGGCTGAATTGCAGCCCATTGGCGGATGGCATCTGGGCTTCGGAAGTCCCAACGCGTTTCAACCAGCCTAGATTTGAAAGGTTCGATGGAAAAGGAGATCCAGCAGACCACATCCTTCATTTCCGGCAGCAGATGCCACTCTGGCAAGAATCTAGATATGACGAATTGCGGTGTATGATGTTCCCAGCTAGCCTGAAAGGGGGGGCGTCGGACTAGTATTACCGATTACCAGCTGGGAGTATAAGAAGCTTTCAAGAATTGGAATAGGCGTTTATAGATCACTTCATTCATCAGAAAAAGCGGGTGGTGGATATCGCGGCATTGTTCAACGTTCGACAAAGATCCGCAGAGTAAGTGAGGGAATACCTGTGTCGGTTCAAAGCTGAGACATTGAAGGTCGAAAATCTAGATGAAAGAACCGCCGTGATTGCATTTGAAAGGGGGCTGCGGCCAGGGACAGGAGTACACTAGTCGGTGGCGAAGAATGAGATTGCAACCTTGCATGAACTGTATCCGCGGGTAGAGAAATATATCCGATATAAGGATAGTATGCAGAAAGAGTCCAAGAGATCCGGGAAGGCGGTGCTATCCTTGGAAAAAGACAGGGAGCCAAGGAAGGCGGTGCTATCCTTGGAAAAAGACAGGGAGCCAAAGAAGGCGGGTGCGACCGAGAAAGAAAGGGGTGGATACCGCGGAACACACTCGGAGAATTACCTGATAAACCTTTCTGCGCCTATCATCAGAGACACAATCTTGAGACCGACGATTGCTACGCACTAAAGTGGATGGTTCAACGTTTGGTGGAAAAAGGAAGGATGAGAGAGTTTATAAGGGGAGGACAGAACGAGGAGGTTATACCGCGACAAGATTGTATCTTAGGAACCATTAACATGATCTTCAGTGGAGAAGTATTAAGCCATAATGCTCATAGAGACAGAGTGCGAAGAACTGCGAGCATCCAACAGGTTAATGAAGGGACTGATAGATCGCGAGCGAGAGTGGGGAAAGCGAAGGACAGGGATAGGATCGTCTTTAGCAACACGGATTTGGGGTCGGTGGATTCTACCCATGAAGACACATTGGTCATCATGGTGGCAATGGGCAATTATATGGTGAAAAGGGTATTGGTAGATTGCGGCAGTGCAGTGGACTTGTTGTTTAAAGGGGCACTGGAAGAAATGGGGATTGATCATAGGCAGTTGAGGACGCCATGGACTAACTTATATGGATTCAATGGGAGCATGATTAAGCCTATGGGAGAGCTCTTATTACCAGTAACCACAGGTCCAATGACTGTGCTTGCGCGGTTCATGGTGGTGGACTCATCTTCCCAGTACAATGCAATTCTAGGGAGGTGGTGGATTCATGAGATGAAGGTCGTCCCGTCAACTTACTACCAAGTGATACGGTTTCTCTCTCCCACTGGAATGTATGAAGTTCCCGGAGACCAAGTGATGGCCAAGAACAGCTATAGGGGTACAGTTAAACGGTTGATCCAAGGGCCAGACGAGGAGAACTCAAATCCGAGGAAGAGGCTGGCATAGCAATTACAGTGCGCCTCGGTGGAGGAGAAGGGGGAGGCGGCGATAGGTCTAAAGACGCTGGACGAGATTGAAGTGGTGAGTATTGGAAGGGAGGAGGAGAGGTTTACCGCGATAGGGTCTAGCTTGTCGGACGAATGGAAGAGAAAGTTAATTCAGTTCTTGTCAGAAAACCAAGAAGTGTTTGCATGGACCATTGAGGAGGTTACGGGGTTGGACCCGGAGTTTGCCTGTCATCGGTTACACATGAGAGAGGAGGCTAAGCCGGTAAGGCAAAAGATACGGAGTATTAGACCAAAGTATGCAGCGGGCATTCGTGAGGAAGTCGTGTGGTTGAAAGGAGCCGGAATAATTCGAGAAGTCGAGTTCACGGATTGGTTGTCCAATGTGGTGGCGGTACCAAAAAAGAACGGCAAGGTACGAATGTGCGTTGATTTCACAGATGTGAATGTCGAGTGTCCGAAAGACAGCTATCCCATGCCGCGGGTGGATGAGTTGGTGGATAAGACAGCAGGATTCAAAATATTTTCGTTCATGGATGCGTCAATGGGGTACAATCAGGTCACAATGTACGGGCCAAATTAGGAGAAAACAACATTTGTGGTAGAAGGCGACACCTATTGCTACACGAGGATGCCTTTCGGGTTGAAAAATGCTGGAGCTACGTTTCAGCAGTTGGGGGAGAAAATGTTCGAAAGCAAGAGATCAGGAAAGGGATGGAACTATACATAGACGACATGGTGGAAAAGAGCATGTCGGAGAGGGACCATTTAGATGGATTGAGGGAAACGTTCGGAATCTTGCGGAAATATAATCTGAAGCTGAATCCAGAGAAATGCATGTTCGGGGTGACCACAGGGAAGTTCTTGGGTTACATTGTTACTCACAGGGGAATAGAAGCTAATCCAGAACAGATAAGAGCATTGGTGGAGATGTTGTCGCCATAGAATGTCACAGAGGTGCAGCGTCTCGCTAGGAGAGTCGCGGCATTGAATATATTCATTTCCAAGTCGTCGGACAAGTGTAGACCATTGTATCGGTTGTTGAGAAGTACCCCGGACTTCGTGTGGACGCTAGAATGTGAGGAAGCATTTCAAGAGCTGAAGAGGTATTTGGGCAAGGCTCCGTTGCTGTCGCGGCCAGAGCAGGGGGAGAAGTTATACCTGTATGTAGGGGCCACCGAGTATGCGGTCAGTTCTTTTCTTGTCAGGCTAGCGGATAGAGTGGAGAGGCCGGTGTATTTCCAAAGCAAGACACTGTTGGATGCCGAGATGCGGTATAGCAGAATGGAGAAGTATGCCCTTGCCTTGATCTTTTCCACCATGAAGCTGAAACCGTACTTTGAGTCACACTCTATAGTGGTGGTGACAAACCTGTCGCTTAAACAAGCGTTAAGGACTGAGAAGTTGGGCTGAATGTTGAAATGGGCAGTGATGCTTAGTTCTTACGAGATACAGTATTAGATAAGAGCAGCGGAGAAAGCGCAGGCCGTCGCGGAGTTCTTGGTAGAATTCCCAGCAGAGGACCCATTGTGGGGCAAGGAGAGTGGCCCTAACAGGCTTGAAAGCCTGATCGAGCCCGCAGAGTGGGATGAGCCCTCCGCGGATCAGAGATGCTAGAGGAAGGTGGGGGGAAAGAGAGTGGCCCCAAAACCTGGTCGAGCTCGCGGAGTGGGAGGAGCCCTCCACGGATCCGAGATGCGAGAGATACATAGGGCAAGGAGAGTGGCCTCAACAGGCTTAAGAGCTTGATCGAGCCTGCGGAGTGGGATGAGCCTTCCGCGGAACATAGATGCAAGAGAAAGGTGGGGCAAAGAGAGTGGCCCCAAAGCCTAGTTGAGCCCGCGGAGTGGGATGAGCCCTCCACGGATCCGAGATGTGAGAGATACATGGGGCAAGGAGAGTGGCCCCAACAGGCTTGAGAGCCTGATTGACCCCGCGGAGTGGGATGAGCCCTCTGCGGAACATAAATGCAAGAGAAAGGTGGGCAAAGAGAGTGGCCCAAAAGCCTGGTCAAGACTGCGGAGTAGGATGGGCCCTCCACAGATCCAAGATGCAAGAGACACATGGGGCAAGGAGAGTGGCCCTGGCAGATTCGAGGGCCTGGTCAGGCCCGCAGATTGGGATGAGCCCTTCGCGGATCATAGATGTAAGAGAAAGGTGAGGCAAAGAGAGTGGACCCCAAAGCCTGGTCGAGCCCGTGGAGCGGGGTGAGCCCTCCACGGACCCGAGATGCAAGAGATACATGGGGCAAAGAGAGTGGCCTCAACAGCCTCAAGAGCCTAATCGAGCCCGCGGAGTAGGAGAAGCCCTCCGCGGATCAGAGATGCAAGAGATAGGTGGGGCAAAGGGAGTTGCCCCAAGGCCTGGTCGAGCCCCCGGAGCGGGATGAGCCCTCCACGGACCAGAGATGGAAGGGATACATAACATACTAAAGAGGGAATAACATAGTATAAGGAGAGATTTGCATAAGGAGAGAGATGTCGTACAAGCGGATAGATAGAATCAAAAGATAAAGAGGGAACAACATAGCATACTAAATCAAATATCATACTAAAGGAAATAATGGAAGTAGGAAAAGTATGGCGAACGACAGACATATAAAATGTAGTTACACAGCAAAATATATGGGCAGGGGCGAACCCAGGTCGCAAGTTAATGATAAGTATTTGATAGAAAGAGAGAACTAAGGCATTCCCTAGGTGGATGAATCAACCATGTTTTTGTAGCAAGAAACCCCGGTCGCAGAGCGGGAACTTCGGAATGATCTTGGCGGGGAAGGGGTCATCACCCATCACAAGGTTCTCGGGTATGCCAGAAGGGTTCGCAGCTCCGTAGGATCACTGGCGGCCTCAGTGGGCTCAGTCACCAGAACGGCGGGTATCTCTGGGAGAAGGCGGCCTTCCTGGGTGAGCCGGGGGAGTTCCTCTTGGACTTTCCATGCCACCCTCTTCTCTGACAGAGCCTTGAAACGGTCACTGAGAGCCGTCATGTCTGATTGGTGCTGCTCTATCATCTTGGCGGTGTCATCTTTGTGGGCCTGACTGAAGGCATCCACGGTTTTCTCATGTTGTTGGGTGAGGGCGTCCAAATTGAGCTGGTGGTGGTGGATAAGCTCTTCTCTTTGACAGTGCAAGCGATCATTGACGAAGTCCATGTACAATTGATGGGAGGATTCTGCCGACTTAAGTTCGTCTTGAGCCTAGACTTTGGCCAAATTGGCAGCTGCTAGATCTGCCTGAAGTCTGGTGTAGGCCGCTCGCAAACCAGTGGGGCCGTTGAGCTCCTGTTCCAGGGCGGTCACCTTGTTCTTGGCGCGGAGAAGGCCACGGATCATGAAGGAGATGTCCAGGCTCACCTGAGTCAAAAAGGGAGAGGGATTAAAAAAAAAAAAAAGGGAGAGGAAGTTATAACCTTTCCCAGTTTGTGTATAGCAAGGTGCGATGTTGATCAAAGGTACCTCCATCAGCGTAGGCAATGTCCTTAGGCATATGAGTAGTGTAGAACAAGGAGGAGGCCACAGCGGCATTGTCCAAAGCGGAGTCTGCCGTATTCACTTTTCGATTGCGCACATTGAAAACAGGACAGAAGTCCTCAACAGGCGCAAGAGTGGAAGTCGGGGCGGGAGGCTGAACGGGTTCCTTGCCAAGCCGGCGAGTGCAAGGAGAGGAGTCGGCTGGATGAGAGGGTGCAAAAGTAGGGGCTTGACCGTCAGGCACGGAGCCCTGGTGAATTATAGAGACAGGCCCCTCAGAGGTGGACGTCTGCGGCCTCTTAGCTGGCGGTTGATCAGCGGGCGCATGAATATCGGCGGGGGGAACTTCCATCACGTTATCATCGGAGTCACTATCAAACAATTTCTGCTTGTGGACGTCCATGTCTATGGGAGGTGAGGGGTGAGAGGTGAACTGATCATCCCAGTGGGAGATAGAGCGGTAGGAAGGGACGTTGCTGGGAGTGGAGGAAGGGTGGAGATCTTGAGGTTCACGGGAGGCAGAAGAGTGTGAGGAAGTTCGAGGAGGGGGGCGGTGAGAGCTATGGGAACGAGACCTCTTCTTGGAAGGAGGAGACGCGCAGGGCTTTCGCTCCTTGGCAGGGGGAGGATGAAAAAAAGGACCTGTTAAGCCGCGAAAGGTGTTGAGAGCAGGGATGGGCAGTAAAGGAGTAGCGGTGGTGGGATGAATGCCTAAGAAGTCAGCCTGGGTAGGGCCAAGGTCGAGGAGTTGGGCAAAGATAGGACAGGAGATGTTGTCATAAATCCTGGATTTGGAATCGGGCCGCCAACCTGTAAATAAGAACAGAGGTGAGTTAATAGATCGAAGGGAAAACATTTCGAAAAATGGGGAAAGAACTACGATACTCAACTCGAAGTCTGAAGGCGAGGTGGTTAAGAGTCAGGGTGGAGGGAATGTCTGCGGACAGAAAGTTTCTTGATACATAGAGCAGATAGTGATGCCAAACTTTATCGGAAGTGGTAAGCTTAAGGAGAAAAGATTGTTTTTTAGGACGAACGCAGAAGGACTGGTATCCTATGCTGACATCCTTGGTGCTGGTTTTGAGATAGTATTGGGAGTAGATGTCGCGGCTAGTGATCTTGGGTTCCCGGGTCTTGTTATAAGAATTTGTGGCATACATTATCCGCCAGAAATTTCCTATACCTTGGCAAGGGGGAATGTTGAAGTGGTTGCAAACTTCAACATCCATGAGAGTAAAGGGAACCCCCAGACCGGCAACCATTTGACCTACAGTGATGACAAGAGAGCCCGGTCTGCGGGGAACCAAATGGGGATAGTGGGTGACAGAGGACACGTGTTCCAATACAATGTCGGCTGGAACACCGTAGGCTGCTCTAAGGGCTTCTAAATTAGGTCTAGGAGATCTAGGGGGGGCGACAGTAAAGTAGTGAGGCGACCGAAGGTGGAGGGTACCACTGTGGAAATAGGAGGAGGGGGAGAAGATACCCCCGCTAAACTGGAAGAAGACGAGTCACCAGATTCACGGTCCGACATCAGAAGGGAGATAAACAAACTCTAGGAATCGAATTATTTCAAAACGAGAAAGGGAAAGACAGTTCAAATGAAAGAGAGAAGGCTAAGAAAACGTACCGATCAATGGTAAAAAGGAGTGGGTGAGGTCGTGAGAGATAGCTGGAGATGAAGGAAGGTACTGGAGAGACCACCACAGGGGAACACACGCACGCCGGTGAAGGTTTGGAGGAAGAGAAAAATGGGGAGTTTGAGAAAAGAGAGTGAAGGAGAAGAGACAAGGGAAAAGAAAGTGAGGGAAGAAGAAGAAGGATTGGGGGTTTAAATAGGCTGGAGGTAAAAAGGTAATTTCGAGTGGCGAGCAAAACGAAGCATCAGCTGGTGCTCCAGCCGAAGGACGACATGTGGGCACACAGGAAACCATGGGCCGCTAGAAAAAACGTGCGTGATGAGTGCCTTTCACATCACACGCTTCCTAAAATAGACAGATATTAGCTAGAGAGGAGATAAAACGGTGGAAGTTCTCGACCTCAGACCAATCATATGGCCGCGAAGTCGAGAAGGGGAATTTGTAGTGGCCCATTGTATAACGCGGGACTGGGTCAAAGACAAAGGGGGGAGGCAGTGTAACAATGTAGGCTGGGGAGTATGGGATCATGTCCGCAAAACCCTAGAGAGTAGAGGTGGCACGGGTACGGCTGTAAGATGGGCCGAGGGATGGAAGGAAGAGGGACGGTCTGGATGGGTACGTTTCAATGAAGGAGCGAAGACCAAGTCAGCAGGACCAGGGAGGGAAGCAGTTTAATGCGCTACCCCAGGGAGCAGGAGAACCGGGCCGCAGAACACTAAGGGCAGACGTGGCCGAGGTACGGCTAAGAGGAGAGTCGTCAGATGAGGGGACAGATGGATGGTCCAGAAAGAGAGGGGAGGGGTATAAAAAGAAGAGAAGGAAGACAAGAAGAGGAGGCCATAGAGAAAAAGGAAAAAGGGGAGAGAAAAATAGAGAAGGAAAGAGAGAACAGTAAAGACTTCTTGGTTCTATTTGAGTGTTATTGTTGTTTTACTCCATTGGAGGTTTTTGGTTCTTACAATAACCTTTTCACATGTCTTTAGGGAAGTGAATAGGGTAGCTGATTACCTTGCTGGATTAGTCCATAATCATGAGTTGAATATTGTACACTTTGTGAATCCTTTAGATTTTACTTTACAAAACATTGTAAATGAGGATGCAAGTGGAAAAGTTTATGTAAGGAAACATTTAAGCAATATAGGTGGGGGTCTCCCTAACCCTAGCTTATTTGGAAAAAAAAATAAAGTATTCAAGAAAATGTTGTAAAGATTACCCAACAGTGAAGGAGTAAGAAGAACCATCAACATCGAAATCAACAACACCATCGTTGTTATTGACATTAGAGCTTTGAAGCATTCTACCATGACGTAAACGATCATAAGCTTTAAGTTGATTTAACTCAACAACTCCATTATGAAATGATCTTTCCAAGGTAAGTGTTGCAGCAAATTACAATTCTTCAAAACAAAACAAATTACATACCTTTGAAAGCACGGTAAAGTGTTAAGACAGATTTGATGCCATATTAAATACATATTTGATTCAACTAAAACTAGTTCCTGATTGTTTGAGTTTGGAGAGAGGAATAGGAGAGAGAAAGAGTGAGTCAGAGAAAATCCAAACCCTTCGTAAGTTATATTTCAAAATTTCGGTGTTTAGATCTAGGCGTTTGATTTTTTTTGTGATTCAATGGTGGAAATTTGGCTGTAAGATGGCTGTTAGAAATTTGGCTATCTACCTAGCCGGTCCATATACGTCAACATACAGAAATGACATACGAGAATTGACATACGCAATCCTATCTACCTATACAATGAACTAAAAGCTGATTTTATAGGGATGTGATCTCCACAACATGGAGATCATCTCCACAAAAAATTGGCTCCTTTGAACATGTCTAATCGTACCAAAAGTTGAGTTCAAATTAGAAATTTATTTGACGGTCCATAATTTTAATACTCTTTTGACAAGACTAGACACATCCAATTGAGCTGCTTTTTGTGGAGATACTATCCATAGTAGGGAGGTCATCTCTACCAAAACTCAATCCATAGTGCAATGTGCAAATCTATTTTTGGATTACATATGTCAATTCCGTATGTTATTTTTATATGTCGACGTAGCCAGCCCGACGTCATTTATATTTATATATATATAAGGTGAGTTGAATGGCTATTGTGTTTGGAATGTTTTGTAATTATTCTATTTCTTGAGAAGATGATTTAATAATGAAAGAATTACATTAATGAGAACTTTTGGGATGTAAAAACGTGTTGTTAAAAGTCTTGTGAAAATTTAATGTGTCGCTCACATATTTAGATCTCTCAACGCCTTTTTGTTCAAAAGAAAAGGGAAATAAATGTTTATGACTAATGATGTTATGTGAAAAGCCGGCCTAAAGAGAAACTAAGGTATTCGCTATGCGGGGTAGTTGTATTCCTTCAGTGTACGAGAATGTAGGTTTGGATTCTTTGAATGTATGGGAGTGACCTGTTATTTTTTTTTATGCCTAAAAGAGACATTGTTTATGCGCATGGAAAGCCTAGAGATGGTTGTGACTCACAAGTTACGAGTTTACAAAATGGAAATATGTTCTTAGAGGTGATTTCCCCGCTTGAGAGATATGTCCTGTAGTTGTACTCGGTGTGAGAGAGGCACACGGGTATGTGTGACGTGCAAATCGTGGAGTAGGAACTAAAGGTTGGGTTGTTTCTGTTTATAAATGAGTCAACGAGATAATTAATAAGCAAAGTGAAATATTGATTTTACGTATGAGTGAGTTATTGCATATGAATATTTACGTATTATGATGTATGATAAGAGCCAAAAACTGTAGTTTTAACCCTGTAACAGTCATACTTTTAGACCAATTATGTGAGTAATAATTAAGAGTTAATACTGATTACGTGTTTTTATGCGTTTCAGGCTTCAAAGTCAATTATGTGCAAAAATGTGCCACTTTGATGAGATAAAGGAGCAATGGTTGGTTGCTAAGGAGTTCTGTGATTAAAGGCCAAGATTCAAGAAGACAAAGCTTTCTAAAGCTTGGTCAAAGCTGAAAAGTCAAAGTCAATGCGGGCAGAAACAGCACACAAAATCAGCAGAACTTCCGAAGGCCGTATCTTTGGACTCAGACCTCGGAATTGGGTCTACCTTATGTCAAAACGATCGGCTCTGAAAGATCTTTCCAATGGTCTAAGCCTTGGCCCAATCAGAGGAGCAAAAGTGGACGAAAAGACTGTTGAAGCCAACTGCAGCTGAAGAGGCCTTTTTGGACTGAAAGTATTGGGTTTTGGGCCTGATTCTTTGGCCCAAAACATGGATCCAAGCCCATGCACGATTTTTGGATCTGAACATATAAAAAACCAAAGCTTAGCTCTTTGTTAATGGTAGCTAGTTAGACCTAAAACTATAGATAATTCTAGATCTAGTTTTCATTAAATAAAAATTAAGTTTAGTTTAAATTCAATTCTTGTTTTAGATTAAACTCTTAGAATCATTGTTCTTCATTAGTTTGATAAATAAAATAGTTAGTTTGTCAATTTCGATTTTTGTCATTTACCATTGTTTAGATCTAAATTCCTTTATTACTTGTTATTCATTTCCTAGTTATTACCTAAGATTTCAATTATTGTTTAGATAAGTTGCATAAAGATAGAATTTTTATATGATGTCTAGTTTTAAATCAATGGGAAATGATAGTAGTATGAATCAAGGCTAAACCTCCATTAGAGGGGTTGAAGAAGCCTTGATGACGTTTGATCCTTGTTAAACTTAGAAATCGTCGTGATAATTATTCCACTCTAGAAACGATTAATTCACCATGAGAATGGGTTTAATCGCTCACATGCTAGTTATGAATTGGTAGAAATGCCATGTATAATTAGGGATTAGAATTACTATTTTGATATGCTAAGCATTCAATTTGGATCACGACGAGTCTTTGTTAGTAGGATTAAGTCGAGTTAAGGTGGATTCAATTCCCTTTAATTCTTTATCTAGATTCAACCCCCTTAGCATTCTATCATTTCGTTATTCGTAACTTGTTAATTGAATTCACCTCGTAGTATAGAATTCCCTTCATAAATCTCTCATTAGACTTAAGACCAATTAATTAGACTAGAAAACATTCCATGCTAAAGAACTAGGAGTGGAACGAATTTGTTACTCCACTCTATTTCGATAGAATTGAGAGTAGAAAACTTGATAAACCTAGGCACGTAAAAAGTTTTAGTTTACTTACGTTTTGAGTTTTATCGTTCATTTCGTAGGTAAACTATCATTTTTTATGTTTTATCAAATGGTGCCGCTGCCATTTTAGTTACCTTTAGCATTGTTTTCAAAGTATAATTAGTCATTTTTAAGTCCCATTAAACCCACCCACCCTTGTTTGATTCATACTGTGGTTGTCCGTTTCAGTATTGAAAAGTTCTGCGAAAAATTACACTAAGCGCGACCCACGCCTAAACGGAGCGCACCTGCGCCCAAACGCCTGGAACCTTGAGTGCGACCCGCGCCCAAACCGAGTGCGACCCACCCTAAAACACTGTAACTTGAAGTTACACGGAGCGCACCTGCCCAAAGTGTGGCAATCCACGCTACTAAATTTGAATTTTGTCGGATTTCCACAGGTTTGTTTCGAACTTCGAGTTTTTAAGTTTTTCAGTGTTCTAACTTGTTATATACACTGAACACGCGTAAACAAGACACTATTCATAAGCGAAGCAGGGGCCTTAATCAGGTATTCCTTTCTTCTATACCTCGCGATCTCCGGTTAGAGGTTTATACTAATATATCAAGATTGTTTGGAGGGTTGTCGTGTTTAGACTTAGACTTGCATGAGATTAAGGTCTGGTCGGAGAAAAACACCAAACGTAATTAACCGTCAACGTCAACAAACAAATCTATCGAGTATACCAATCACTACACCTTTAGCTACTATCCCACCCACCCACACGACATAATGGGTGAAGAAAAGAGACTCCTCTCTCCGACTTTTACAAAACCTCGAGTGATAGCCCTAAATCTTGCATCGTTCTAGCGGACCGATGGGGGATTTTGAATTCCCCAAACATATTTAATTTGTTACCCGTTTTCCATGGTTTAGACCATGAAAAACCTTATCAACACATCGTAGGATTGAACAAGTCCTTACAACATTCCATCATCTTACGGTTGGTGAGGAACAAATTAAACCGAGGGTATTTCCTTCACCTTAGCCGATAAAGGCAAACATCTTGCTTAGCGCCCAAGCACCTAACTCGTGGACTCGTGGGCTAAACTTGTTCATTTGTTTATGGAACATTTTTACCCACCCCTAAAGACGGATGAGATGCTTTCCAAGATTCATTTTTTCGACGAGAATCCTCATGAATCATTTTCTCGAGGCTTGGAATTGTTTCACCGACCGCTTATAGAGTGTCCACACTATAACCTAGCAAAAGACACGTTAGTTCGTGCCTTTTTCAAAGGACTTTTACATCACCATAAAGAAGTCCTTGACATAATGAATGGGGGTAGTTTCCTAAGTAAAAGCCTCGGAGGCTTACACATTTTAGAAGATCAAACTAAACGATAATAATAATGGGGGTAGTGATGATATCCCCGCTTTGCTAGTTCTTCTTCAACAGATTAAAATTTGTCGGTATGTTTGAGATGAAACCCGATCTAGAACTTAAAAATTTAATCGAATCTCTAACTAAAAAGGTTGAGGCTATTTCGTTCAACAAAAGCCTATCCCCCGTCATGAATGTAAACTCCAACCCATGTAATTTCTGTTTGAGTCCTGAGCACCCTGACTCCTATTGTCCTCTCGCCTATGAACAACAACAATTAGAGCAAGATAATGTTTGCTCCATTAATAGCTATCCTATTCCTAATGCCCCATGGAGACAACATCCCAACTTTAGTTGGCGAAACAATCAACAAGTTACACCTCCAGGGTTTAATAACCAAAATGTTAGGCAAGCAAACAACTATAACCAAGCTCCACCTAGACAAGGACAAGCTCAGGGGAATTATAATAATTATAACAACCAAGCGCAACCACGACAAAGTTTAACACAAGGTCAGGGTAATTATAATAGTTATAATACCAATAGAGGTATCGTTCCGGTTAACAATAGTAACTATCACAACCCACCCATAAATAATCAATGTGAGATAGTTCGGTCGCACCACCGTGACTACTACACCACACAACCGGATCAGACGATCGGCGCCTTTTATACAGGTTGCCCAACAACTTTTCCAAACAATGACTCAATCAAACCAACAGATCTTACAATCCATAAATCAGTGCATACAACAATTAGCCCAAGAGAAAGCCCAACCAAAAGGCGTGTTTCCAGGACAAGCGATACCAAACCCTAAAATAGCAAACACAGTCTTTGAGGTAAACGGTAATACTAGTACGGAAACTACAATCATAGGTGACCTAAATGCCATCACCACTCTCCATTCTGGAATAGTGGTTGATAACAAAGTAACTATGCCTATAGTTACCCCATCAGTACTCCCTACACCGGATATCGAACTTGATACTGAAATAGAAACTGAAGAGCCTACCACTATAGAGGTACCAGTTAAACAACAAACTAAGAAACAGAAAGCCAAGGTTACACATGAAGTCGAGCCATACGCTAAATATAGAGCGAAACCACCGTTCCCTCAGAAATTAGCCATGCTAACCAGGGATACAAACTTTGAGGAGATTAGGAACGTTTTCAAAAATCTAACGATAAACCTTCCTTTTCTCGAAGCTATTAAAAAGCTACCTAACCACGCTAAGTTTCTTAAGGAGTTGTGCACTACTAGGTAAGACCAACATACCTAAAGGCGCCTTTCTAACTGAGCAGTTCCCAACTTTATCGAAAATAATGGAATTGTTAAGTACAAGGACCACGGTAGATCCCATCGTAAAATGCACCTTAGGAGATTCCCACACGGCCACCGCTTTATTAGACCGGGGGCGAAAGTGTTAACTTACTCTCCGTATTATTTGTATAAACAAATAGGTCTATAGGAAATGCAACCTACAAGAATAACGTTGCGAGTTAGCGGGCAGTCTATAAAGTATCCTAAAGGGTGTAGTGAAAACGTGCTTGTTAAGGTTCGTGGATTTCTACTATCCTGCAGATTTTTTGTTATCCTCGATACAGAAGTCGCTAACGACTCTGTACCGATCATCTTAGGGCTCCCTTTCTTGGCAACTGCCAATGCGCTTATAAATTGCCGCGATGGTAAGATGTCCTTATATTTTGGCCATCTTTCTGTTGAGGTAAATATTTTTAAAATGATGAAATAGTTACTAGAATCGTCTATAGATGGGGAGGTTAGCATGATTGAGAGCTTCCCCCGGAGTTAAAATATATTCAACTTGATCCGGATGGTAGTCATCCGGTAATTATATCTTCTCAGTTAACTAAGGGTGACGAGACACGTTTAATCCGGGTGATTAGGGAACATCGGTCTGCGATTGGTTGGTCCCTAGCCAACATTAAGGGAATTGACCCTAATGTTTGCACTCATCACATCCATTTGGAGGATAACGAAGACTTCTCGCAAACCTCAGCGTCGTTTGAACCCTGCCATGAAAGAGGTGGTTAGGGAAGAAGTCTTCCGATTACTCGATGTGGGTATCATATACCCAATCTCTGATAGTGAATGGGTAAGCCCCATTCATGTAGTTCCTAAGAAATCGGGAGTTACCATGGTACGTAACGGAAAGGGTGACTATGTTGTCACACAAGGTCCTATGAAATGGAGAATCTGTATTGATTACAGATGTTTAAATGCTATGACACGAAAGGATCACTTTCCTTTACCTTTTATAGACCGGATGCTTTCGAGCGCCTAGCTGGTCATGCTTTTATTGTTTTACGGATGGCTACTCAGGCTATTTTCAGATTATTATTGATATTGATGACCAAGAAAAGACTACCTTCACATGTCCCTTTGGAACGTATGCCTATAAACGAATGCTTTTTGGCCTTTGTAATGCTCCTGGTACCTTCCAGCGGTGTATGCTTCATATATTTAGTGACATGGTAGAGCGCTTTATGGAAGTTTTCATGGATGATTTTTCTATCTATGGAGACTCCTTCACAGACTGCTTGTCTAACCTGTCTAAGGTTTTGACACGGTGTGAAGAAAAGAGGCTCGTTTTAAACTGGGAAAAGTGTCATTTCATGGTGAAAAAGGGCATAGTACTAGGTCACATTGTATCTAGTGATGGCATCGAAGTATATAAGGCCAAACTAGATAAGATAGCGACTCTACCTAAACCACGGACTGTCCGTGATATTAGAGCCTTTCTAGGCCATGCAGGTTTTTATAGGCGTTTTATTAAAGATTTCTCGAAAATAGCTAGGCCTTTAACTAATCTGCTTTTAAAGGATGCAATCTTTGATTTTAATTTTAACTGTAAGCAGGCTTTTGAAACTTTAAAAGCAGCCCCTAACCTCTGCACCAATTATACTGACCTCCGATTGGTCTAAACCTTCGAACTCATGTGTGATGCTAGTGATTATGCGGTTGGTCTTTGTCTTGGGGACGAGAAACTAGATAATAAGTCCTTTGTTATTTATTATGCTAGTAAAACCTTAAACGATGCTCAACGGAATTATTCAACTACCGAAAAAGAATTCTTAGTCTGTCATTTATGCTTTAGATAAGTTTAGGTCCTTATTTGGTTGGTTTAAAACTTTAGTTTACATGGACCATGCTGACCCTTAAGTACCTTCTTGCAAAGAAGGATGCTAAATAGAGATTAATCCGATGGATCCTTCTCCCCGCAAAAGTTCACATTAGAAATAAAGGACAAAAGAGGGGGCGAAAACGTAGTTGCCGACCACTTATCTAGACTTACAAATGGCGATAATAGTGATTCCGAGTCCATACCGGACTCTTTTCACGATGAGCATCGTATGCTATTTTTCAAAGCACCATGGTATCTTTGACATTGTAAATTATTTAGCGGCTGATGTTATGCCTTATAATTGGTCAAGAAATGAGCGTAAGAAGTTCTTGGCGAGTTAAGTTATACTCTTTGGGATGAGCCCTACCTTTTTAAGTATTGTGCGGATAAGATTATTCGTCGTTGTATTCCCCGGTGGGAATATAATGAAGTTCTATCGCTCGCCATGACAAAGAATGTGGTGGCCATTTTAGTGGAATGAAAACAGCCGCTAAAAGTTACGAATAAATGTGGATTTTATTGGCCTACCCTTTTTAAGGATGCCCAAGTGCATTGCAAGATGTGTATTAGATTTGCCAACAACTTGGGGCGAATCAATGGCGTAATATGATGCCATTAAATCCAATCTTGATAGTAGAAATTTTTGACGTTTGGGGTATTGATTTCATGGGTCCCTTCCCTGTTTCCCACGGTTATATTTATATTCTAGTTGCCGCGGACTACGTGTCTAAATGGATAGAGGCCATGGCTTGCCGTAGCAATGACCATAAGACAGTTGTATTTTTTATTGAGTATATTTTCTGTCGTTTTGGCATTCCTAAAGCCATCATTAGTGATGGTAGAACACATTTTTGCAACAGAGTTGTTGCATCTCTAGTGAAAAAGTATGGAGTTACACACAAGGTAGCAACTCCTTATCATCCACAAACTAGCGGACAAGTAGAAGTTTCTAATAGGGAAATCAAAAGATTTTAGAAACAACTGTAAATCGATAGGAAAGGAAAGATCGGGTGAAGCATCTATCGGATGCCTTATGGGCGTATAGGGCGCTTTCAAAACTCCTATAGGTATGTCTCCCTTTAGACTTGTATTTGGGAAACCATGTCATTTGCGGATTGAATTAGAGCACCGCGGCTCGTGGGCTATAAAAGCCTTAACTTCAATATTGATGAGGCGGGTGTCAAACGCAAGTTGTAATTAAATGAGCTTGAAGAAATTCGTAGCGATTCTTATGATCTCGCGAAGGATTATAAAGCTAACATGAAATGTGTTCATAATAAGCAAATCTTGCGCAAAGAGTTTGTGGTCGGTCAAAAGGTCTTGCTTTATAACTCCCGTCTACATATTTTCCAAGGGAAACTAAAAACCCGTTGGTCTGGTCCTTTTCTAGTTACTGAAGTCACCCCTTACGGGGCAATCACCTTGGTAAATCCCACGGACAACAATACCTTTCAAGTTAATGGTCAATGGTTAAAACATTTTCACGAACTTCTGTCCCCTGATGTAGTTGAAGTCCTTTTACAGGACCCCGTCTATGAGGACTGACCTTTGTCATTTGGTGTACTTCCTTTCACTTCCATATAGTGGTAAGTGCACCATTCAGGTAACCGGGCCCTCCCTATGGAGTGTGTGGCTGTAAGTACCGGATCCTAAGTCCACGGTTCACATAATTCACGTTTTCCACTTTTGCATGTTTTTCTCAGTTTTTGAGTCATGTTCCTCTATGGGGTGAATTATGTATTTATTGTTTTTCATGTTTCTTATAATAAACTAATAAAAAAAATAATAGTGTTGTTTACAAAAAAAAAAAAAAAAAAAAACAGCACTATTCACGTTCTTCTTCCGACCTTCTTTCTTCCCTCAGAACTTGCGACACGCTTTGTCTTTGCCCACACCCTCGCCACCACCTCCCATCGCCGCCCCCATAAACCACCCAACATGGCACCTCATCGCTGCCACCACCGCCTCCTTTAAACCCCAGATCTGAAAATCAGCACCACCACCTACAGCTACCACCACCGTCCTCCCCCCTAATCCCAACTGGTCTTCAGCGTCTCTCAACCTTCTTCTCAACCACCTCCCACCAGCACTAGCCGCCACCAGCACCATTAATCCTCCACCCTCTCCACCGATCTAAACCCAACCTTGCTACTGCTGCATCACCTCGCCCCGCCACCACACCACCTTGAATCACCCTCCAAATCACCACCACAACCCCCGACCACCTCCTCCCATCAGCAACAACCTGTTGCTTCCACCGCCACCTTCCAGCAAGACCAAAAAAAAAAAGATCGATTTTTACTTGTACTCGGCTTCTCCGGTCCATAACCAGTCCTCCCTCATCCGCAGAACACTATCGACCACGGTACAATCACTACCCTCCTTCCTCTTCAGCGCCACACTATTGCCACACCTCTATATCCCCACCGCCAAACACCCGAGAAGCTCCAGTATTAGGTTCGTTAGGTTTGGGTTGCTTTGGTGCACTCATTCGTTGGGTTTTTGTGGCTGTCAGAGATAAACTTTTTTCTGGGCTGGTTTGTTCTGTCGGAGAGGTTTTGGTTTAGGTTTTGTGTGTTGATGGGATGAGGTGTGGGATTTGAAGTTTTGCTGACACGATTGGGGATTTGCTTATGTTGGGTTTTGTCTGATTGGATTTGGGTTTTGTTGAGTTGTTGACAGGATTTGGATATGAGAAAGAAAAAAGGTGTTTCTTCTGGTTCTATTGTCCTGCCTCTTAAGAAACGTGTTCATTGCCCTTTCCGTGATCGTCATGGATGCACTAATGGGGTTAACAGTAATGGTTTTACTATTCCCTACTTTCTCACGCATTTTGATAAACAACACGTAGGTTGTCAGTTGAGTATTGATAGGGTACGGGATGAACTTAAGGATGATTGTGATTTGTATTTGTTATTGGAGAATTCCTTAAAGTCTATAGACAAATGGATGTGTGGTCGTTGTCTGGGTATCCACGCATTTGGTATACCGTGTCATCATCCAGATGCTATCATACCACCACCTATTTTGTTGGAGAATGGGGAATCCCTTTGTTTCATTGTGGGCATATCACAGTCGCCTCCTAAGCCCGACACTACAGATCTTACATCCACGACACAGAGGGGTGGTGATGATACCCTTGATCCGCTTGTTGTCCCTTCTTCTTTTAATGAGAAATTACTGGATAATGCATTTCGTATACCATTCCGAACCGTGAAAAGTATACCACGTGCTTGTCGATTGGCATTTTCGGGTGCACTGAAATCGGCTCTCTGGGATATTACAACTGATCCTACTTTAGTCATGTCTTGGGTTAGTCTCCTCCTCTTGCCGCGTTGCACTCTGCAAGTTTTCCGACCACGTAATCGTCCGGGAACGTCGTTACGGCACTAGGAAAAACTTCGGTAAAAGAAAAATTCTCCATGCTTTGACGACATGGAATGAGCTGGCGGGATGTTTCATCTCTTAGAGTCGTAGCGAGTCTCTTTCGATCCGACCGACCGGAAATCTGCCTCCACTCGATAATGCGCCGCTATTTACAGAAAGTTTGGCGATGGACATTTTTTTGCGTGATCAAAGTGTTATCATCGGCCAGGAGTTGCCTCAATACTGCGGAGACTATATGTGCATTAGAGGAGAAACACCCGATCGACAACCACGTGAGACATTATTTCCTTTTTTTCGAGCCTCCTTTAGTGGTAGAGAGAGATGCCCTATTGTCATGTATTAGGTCATTTCGAAGGGTACTTCTTGTGGTCGTGATGGTCTTCGAGCTCGGCATTTGTTGGATGCCATGAGTGTGGAACGCAGCAGCGATATATCGCCTCGATTTGCTAGATGCATTGACCCCCGTGGTGAATCTTTGGTTATAGGACGATGTCCACAGCCGTTAAGCGAATTCATTCGCGAGTGCTCCGCTTTTACTCCACTTCTCAAGCCGGATAATAGTATTAGGCCCTATAGTCGTAGGGATGGTTTTGGCCGTTTGGTCTCCAAGATTGCAATGAAAGGAGTTTCCCAAGATGTGGTAGGATACTTGCGGGATTTTCGATTATGGGGTTGGTGTTTACGGTGGTGCATAAGCGATTTTGCCGTATTTATCAACCACATAGTGTATGCTAATGGTGCCGATTACCTCTCTTTCGATCTTTGCTTGTAGATTTTCAGAATGCTTTTAACATGGTTGATCGGACTACTATGTTGAGAGAGGTTCAGTATCCATTGCTTGACTATTTCCCCTTGGGTTGAGTACTTGTATTGTCAACCTGCGAGGTTATATATGGGGATAGCTACATTTGGTCCAACTCATGGGGTCAAAGGCGACCCTTTGGGTCCCCTTCTATTTTGCACCGGTGTTGCATCCCCGATTCTGCGGATCGATCCGGTTGTCGAGTTGTTGCTACATGCTTGGTATCTAGATGATGGGACTCGATTGGAGATATCTGAGTAACGGTGGCGACAGCTTTGAGTATGATTCGGGGAAGAAGGACCTTCTTATGGGCTGGTTCTTAATGTGGCTAAAACCGAGCTATTTTGGCCATCATTGGATCCACGCCGCTCCACCCCTAGTCTCTTTCCTTCAGATTTGTCCCGATCCTTAGGGAGTCGGGTTACTTGAGAGGTGCGGTCAAAGATCCATCCATTTGTCGGGGGGGCCTTTGCAAGGCGTGTTGAAAAAGGTTGTGACTTTGATGGACCGTTTAGCTACATTAGACAATCCACAGTGTGAGTTAGCTCTTTTACGTGCTTGTGCTGGGCTCTCTAAGTTGGTATTTGCAATTCGTACTTGTCCACCATCCCTTTTTAGAGAGGCAACTAAGACGTTTGATCGGCATCTCCGCAGTGTTCTCCAGGGTATTGTGGTTTCTGATGGTCCTAAGTTCGGTGATTTACAGTGGCGTTTATCGATACTCCCATTACGTCTGGGTGGGTTAGGTATTTATTGTGCCACTGATGTCTCTACTTTTGCTTTTGTGGCCTCCCGTTGTCAGACGTCTGAGCTTCAGAACCACATTCTTAGGAGTTGTGGGCCAGTGCCTTTGGATGAGATTCTTGATGTTGCTAGCAGTGCAATGAGTCTTTGTCTACCCGATTTTGACCTCAGTTCTATGGCTGGGAATGCTACCGTCCCCTCAAAACCACTTCATCCTATTTTTCATACTTATCATCTAGGTGGGCCTATTTATTTGTGGTTAATAGATGGGTAAGGATTTTTGGTGAAAATGAAAGGTTCAGTGGGGTGACTAGTGGTAAAAATTTTACAGGTATGAATTTTTGGCTATATCGATCCAAAGAAGGCCTAAATTCTCGCCTAGGATTCGGGTAGTGATAAAGTAAGTAGACGCGTGATTTTCTCTATTCAGAAAAGCTACTCCTCTGTGTCATTACTCATATATCACACATATTGAGGCTTTTTGGTTAGATTATCACAGGATATGGAAATTAAGTTGTCTAACTGTGGATCCCAGAAACTTACTGCTATGTACATTCAATGACAGTCAGTGCATGAATGCTCATGAAAAGATGTAAAAACTATTGCATACATATTAACTTAAGTTTTTAAGAACAAATCCTAATTCTAATGCTAGGGTGAGATTTCTAGATATTTTTCATCACAGAAAAGGAAACGAGATTTTGTCACTAAATACACTTATTTATACATAAAATAAAACTATATATAACTTATAAATGTTTAATTTTTGCTAAAGGTTCTAACCACCCCCAACTAGTAGGACGTTGTGTCTTCAAAATGTCAAGAGGAAGAAAGAATATACCTGAGAGGCTTGAGCCAAAATAGAGCTGATATCTTCAACAAAAAATTATACTAGCACCACATATAGTATACAAAACAAAAGGGAAAGGGCACATCAAGAACTAAAACAAACAAATATGTACATCAACTTACACTGCCCTAATTAAGAATTAGGGGTATGCCCATTCTAACTTCATCTCTATCGAAGTGCCATTCTTTGGTGTCACGCCAGTTTATCATGGTCTGCCAAACTTCGCTCCACTTTCTCTTTTTAGAAGAGTCTAAATGAGCTATCATGTCTTTGTCTTTGGGGAAGCAATAAACATACTTTAGGTACCTTGAAGAGCGCCGACGCCAGACCTGAAATCTCAAAGAACGAATTATCCTGTTCGTCAGACACATAGAATCTACTCGTACCCAGTCATGAAAAGTGGCTAAAAAATGTGGGAAGAATGCCCTCATTATTCGGCATGCGGTAACGGGCAAGGTGATATATAATGGTGTCGAAAATGACGAGCCCTTTTCAGGTTCTCAATTACGAGGTTCGTGATGTCGAAGAGGATATGTTGCTGAGCGAGAGCATGGAGAGCCTTGCAAGCTGATTCGGTGGTAGTGGAAAAATGCCAATCCCCCATGATGTTCAGAAGGATAAACAACATGGCAGTCCCGACATTCATTGTCATACTTGCTAGGGGAATTGTTTTGTCCGGCCATCGGCCAGGTTCTTGACGTTCAACGACACTGGTGAGGCCATCGCTGTAGAGGCAGGCAAAATCTTTCCAAAAGTAGTGATTAAAGGAGTTCTGTATGATGTATTGAATGGTGGGGGTGAGCTCGTGATAGGGAAGGTCCAAAGTCATAGCAATTGTAGGCTTGTAAAAGAGATGTCTGGTGTTACCCATACAGATTGCGAATCCGTTCAAAAAGAAACTACGTGCACCATTAAATGCTGTTGTATCCTCCATATGATCATAAAAATAAGCTGCTAAACGTGGAGAGTATGTCTGCTTAGGTTGCAGAACGAGGGAGGACCAACCAGCTTGGGTGATAAGGTCTTTGAAATGAAGTCCATACGAAGGAGAATCCAACAAAGCTTGGAAGGATTGTTCAGGGATGATGAGGTTCCATTATTAGAGATGCAGAAGACGTGTGATGAAAGACACCACCTATAAACAAAGATAAACCAATTTTTAGAATATGATGGAAATGACTGAGTAAAAACAAATGACATTGATTACAAAAGGAAAATTGCACTACACTTAATTAGGGTTACTAAAGAAAAACTAAAAAAAAAAAAAACATAAAAAATGACAAAGAACAGAAATTCTAACAGAAATTTGTGAAATTTAATTTGGGTCATGGCCCGGGTAACGGTGAGGATCCTTAAGTGGAAGAAATCCATTTATAAGATTCTCGATGAAGTCAATCCGTGCAATAGCTCGTTGCAATAGGGCGCTCTGCATTTGGTAAATCTCAGATTGGTTCTCCATTATGAGATTGTGATTTTCCAAGAACTGGTTGTGGTTGTGCAAGAATTGTGCTTGTTCCTCATCGTGCATTGTCTGAAGGTCGTGAAACTCAAGAAGACTAGTGATGATGATGTTCTGACGTGTGTATAATGTCATTAGTCCTTGGTGAATTAAACAAAGGCCATTCATAGGATTAAATACGTTGTGTATTGCATTGTCAGCGAAGATGTTGACAGAGGAAAAAGCTTCGACGGTTTCTGCACCGGCATGGTTCTTTGCAACGTCGGGAGTCCAAAAACCGTTCATACAGACGGAGTGAATGGTGAGAATGTTAGCTGTTCTGAGATAGGTAGTAGGAGCAGTAATAGGAAACCCCAACACACCATGATAAGTGTCACAATGGTTGGCAAAGGAGCTGACTTTTTCCTGGTACGTACGATCGCATTCCAGAGAAATTGAATTATGCAAAAATCATTGTTTTTAGTATGTAGTACCCAGAGTAGGTGGAGGAGGGGTTATGTTATTTCGGAAGTCTTAGATGTGTCGAGCACATTATGGGTTAGCCATTGGATCACAGCTAATTGGTTATTTTGCAAGGATCGCTAATAAACAATGCGGTTTTTCCGGTTGTAATCGTCGTAAAGGATAGTTGCAAACATTAGATGCCTTATATTGTTGAATGGTGAATCTTGAAGGTGTACCCCAGGGTTCGTTATGGGAATTTGAAGTACCTCGGAGATGATTTCCGGAGTCAATTTTACACTCGCATCTGTTTGCATGGACAAAGAATTGCTCGTTTTGGAAATAATCGTGTGTATAGAAATGCAGAACCAATTCTCTGGAATAAACTGCCTCCTTATGATGTAATAGAGGGAACCATCCTCAACGTAAAATTTCAATGTCAAAATATGGTTGAAATAGACCGCTCTGAAAATTTTCCATAAAGTTTTGCTCGGGCACGAAAATTCGAGTGAGGGCCATTGAAGATGGAAGGAATTGAGTGGTGAAGATAATTCAGTGAAAAAGGGAAGACTGGATTGTAGAGGTGTCTAGCCTAGCTATAAATAGGCACCAATCTGAAAGTTTAGAAAATACGGGTCGAGGTGTCACAGGGTAGTTAGACCACGTGTATCTTCTAAAATAATTCTATCAAGGTGTTTGCCCAAAAGATCATTTAAAGTCAGATCCCTGAGATTGTGAGTCAGACGTGGGAAGAAATAGAATATATGAGAGAAGGTTTCACAAGTTAGTTTGACCAACTTGTATATTCATAAATCAATTAAACAAGGCGCAAAATTGGATGTAGTGTGGAGGGGAAAGAATACGGCATGCGACTACAAGGAGTGGCGCACTCTTCCTATTTTTATTTATTTATTATTTATTTTATTTTTTTTAGCGAGATCTCTAGACGTAGCGTAAGTAGAAGAACAAGTAATACAAATACGTAGATAGGATCTTACATTAAGTTGTAACAACATACAGGGATGTGGAAACACACCATAATGACAACGGGAAAAAATACAGATCTAGATATTAGATATGACTATATGCCACATCAACAACATTACGATAATAAAACTAACGAGCATGAAGACTTGAGTAGCATATTCAATTTGCTGCTGCTCGAACTTTTCTAGTGCATCCATGAAGCTGAAGATTGGTAAGAACTTAAAAAATCGTAATTGGAATTAAAGAAAAAGTGTATAGGGGAGAAGATGAAAGGAGTGAAAATGAAGGATGTGTTGAACTTTCTATTTATATAAAGGAAATGGAGCCGTTTTCTGACTGTTGTAGATCGTTAGTTGACGGTAAAATTTGTCGTTATGTGTGACGTCAACTGTTATATATATATATATATAGCCCCGCTCTTAAGCGGACTGTCCATAAGCGAACTCAACTTAAACACCGAAATATCGCAAATACGAAATATACTCAAGAAGGGTTTTCTCATGAGACTCTTTCTCTCTCCGAAGTCCAAACTTACATTGACTGTCTCCCTCCCTCCTGGTACTCTCTTTCTCTCAAGTGAATGCTCAAGTGATGGTTCTGACCATATGAACCGCTGACCACCAGAATGAAACCTGAAGTGAAGAAGTGTTAATTATTTCCATGTGTTAGGTCATTGTGTATGGTTTCAGTTTTTGAGATTTTTACTGTCGTCGGTGAAAGATAAAATGTAGTTCAAATTGGAAAAACTCAGGAAAGCTCTAACTTTCTGCAATGATTTACCATGGTTTTTTCACTGTGGCTCTACTCTACTATATATGATGATTATGTTATTGTCGTAGGTTGCTATTGTCCATATCTCAAATACAATCTGTTTCTTTTTGCCGAGTATATCTCAAATAATGCCATCAGTACCTTGTTTTCTATCACTAAGTTGGTCGTGTACTCAAGTCTCTGAGATGTGGAATCATATATACCAAAATAGATGGAAGTCATGGAACAACAAAACATGATTAATTCTTGAAATTACTATGGCGATTTTGGAAGAATAGAGATGAACATGGATCCTTTTTTGGATCAGAAGAACATTTTCTTTTCTAGTTCATTCTACTTAAACTTTGAGGCCATTTCCTTCTAGTAACACCTTATGCGGTTATGCCTTTTGTTGTGAAAATAGTTCCCGCCCTTCCTATCTAATTTTATCTCTAGTTTTGCACATCTTGGTGCTTCATTTCTCAATGATATCTCAATTCTCAAGTAACTGGATGCACAGAAAATTATTTCTTTTGCTTAAAAAAATTAACAATCTTTCCAAGCATTAACTAAGGCAAAATTGTTTGGTGTATGCTAGTGTAAAAACACAAAAGAGATCTTCCTGACTTTATTTGTTCACTAAATAAAATTACATAAAAATTTCTCTGTTTTCTTAAGCTACTGGAGTAGTTGAATAAATTAAAATAATGAACAAAGAATTGATGCTGAGACTACATGTATGCGTGAGATCACAATCTGTAAATGAACTCTTTACAGTCAAGTAAGTAAAAGACTAAAAGAATGAAATAATGATTCTTCATTTTAATCATCCTGTTGTTCTTCCTTCCTACTAAGTGAACTGATGTTGGGAAGCAAATGTTTGTCCAAACTTCCATGTTGAAGGGACGACATTGGAAAAAACTAGTGTTTTTCCATTAACTAAGGTAAGTCTGAAAGACAACTTCTGGTTTCTAGCATCAATGCTACTTTGCCAGTTTGCTCCCTAGTTTCTATGCATGGGTACCCATTGCCTTAACTTTGATCCCCTGATCCATGCAGCCTTCACGTCACCACTACCGCCTATATTTGTTATCATTACCATGTTAAAATTTGATTGCCCTTTCAATGTGAATCTTACTCCACCCCTTCTTTTGCATGGCACCCTACAAATACCAATAATTGCAATCGAAACTGAAATGTCAAATGCCCAGTAGTTAGATTAAACTGATTATATCATGTGATATAGATAGGTAGCATCCCGTTGAATTAGTTGAGGAGCTAGGGATGTATAGATTAAAGGAATCGCCTAATATTAGGCCTTATGATGAACAACTTCTGGTCTTCATAATAAGCGTGGTTAAGGCTCTTTTTGGTGCTAAGACACACTTTTTATGATAAGTGGTTTGAAATTTTCTGAAACCTGAAAAAGACAATAAAAGCTATGAGTTGTCTTTTCATTAAGTGTAAGAAGGGTTGTAATGCAGTAATATAAGGGTAATAAAATGCACATTTGGGAGCTGATTACTAACGTAGTTTTGTATATTTTATTTTAGTCGTACTCATACCAGAAAATTCAATTTGCTGACCCATGTTTGCTTTCTTTTGCAACGTGGGTGTGTTCTTAGGAACATAGATGGAGAAGTGCAGTGAATGTGCACTCTTGATTTGGATTTGCTATTAGAGTCTCCTGGTTTAAGTTTTCTGAAATGTCCGTACAGTTTTGTTTGAGTTAGATGTAATAGAGTTGGTTAGCTTCTTTTTAACTTAATAATGTGATTGAAGGATTGCACATTTGGGGGTTTGTTTTTTAATGTTGCATTTGATAATAGGGTATTAGGTTTTTGTTTCATCCTGGGTTTTTCAGATGATTGAATTGGGTGACGATTGAGATATTTACATCTTGAATAATTTTCTGTTTTAGTTGTCTAGAAATTCGGTGTGTTACAACAACAATATGAATTTCATGGAACACGAGTAAAAACCTCCAACTCACTAATACAGAGATTTGTACCAAACATATGCGACTAAAGTATATTTTTAGTCATCTATCAATCCTTACAAAAAACCTCCATTACAAAATTTTATTTTAAAAGAAATTAAATTGTTTGACAACTAATTGAAACATGTATATAAAATATTAAAGAAGAAACAACTAATTGGGAGCAATAAACATCTTTAATCGGAAAAGACACTGTGAAATTTAAACAATACAACACCTATTAAAAATTTAACAAAAAAAAAAATGAATGTAAAAAACACATACTCTATAGAAAAACATAATCTAAAAGAATCTAACATTTTCTTAGTAAATCTTCAACAATAAAATTGAGAAGAGATTAAGAGAATGAAGATTGCTGAAAAAAAATAGCATGTGAAGAAAAAAAAAACATTACAAATAGGGGAGGTTCGAGACTTCTCATCTTCCACGTACTTGTTTTGCAAGGGCATAAAAGAGAAGAAAATATCTTAAAAACGCACTGGTCTCGAGTCAAAAGCCCAGATTCTAAAAAAAATCTATTAAAAGAAACTTGTGCGGATTAAAACAATTTAGGGGGTATTAAATCCCAAACAAATTATTGGTCGAGCTTTTAAATTGTTTATTTTTCCTTAAACCTGCCCTCTAGTCGAAATTGAAGTCGGGGATGGGGATGGGATGGCAGTTGGCAAATCCGCCCCGTTTACATCCCTACATTGGCTGTTAATTACCATACAAAAAATACATTGAAAGTAGGGGTGATAAAAGGGCCGGGCCGGGCTAACCCGGCCCTTAAACCATAAAAGCCTTCATTATTGAGGGCCGGGTTCGCCCGCCCCTATTTTTTATTGAGGGTCGGGTCGAGTAGGGTCAAGCATGAAAACTCAAGTCCTTAACCCGCCCCTCGACCCTCATTTTTTAGGGCCAAATGAGGGCCAAGTTGGGCCCGGTCTAATTATACTTTACTAGTTTATTTTTATTTTTTGGTGATTTTTTATTTATTTTTATCATACTTTAATTATGTATATCAATTTTAACTAAGTGTATGAAACTAATTATTATGTCTTTAAAATATATATATGTGTGTGTGAGAGAGAGAGAGAGAGAGAGAGAGAGAGAGAGAGAGAGTATTTTTAAAACCTCTACATTTTTGGATGGTAATTCCATCGGGCACTCATCAAATTGGATTGGGTAACCCCTCAAAAAAAAGAAATTTTACAAGTTTGCCATATTACAAGTTTTCCATCAAAGCCCAAGCCCAGCAACCTATTCAACCGGTCTCGCCAAAACGAACCCCTCGGGCCGTTTGGGTGTGCACTCAAACGATCCTGTCATGTCATTTAAGTGTACACTCTAGCGATTCCGCCATGTCGTTTGAGTATACACTCAAACGGCTTGACCACATCGTTTGAGTGTGCATGGAAATGACTCCACCACATCGTTTCAGAGTACACACACTCGATTTGAGCCTGTCGTTTAAAACTTGGCTCTCTAGAATTCCATGGAACAGTCTGAGCTACACTCAAACGGCATGACCACATCGTTTGACTGTGCACTCAAACGACTTGGTCACATCGTTTGAGTATGCATTTAAACGGTTTGTACATATCGTTTGGGGCTTCTATGGACCGATGTGGTGAAGTCGTTTGGACTAAAATAATTGAGAAGTTATAAAAACCAAGGAAATTCCTGATTAACCAATGATTAGCCAGATTAACCAATAAAAATTGATTACATAAAAACCAATTACACTTTTCTTATACATACATAAACACCGAACACTTTTCTTATAATACAAATCATTAATAGATCGTAATTGTACAATAATTTATTTAAACAATTATATGCAAAATTGAATTAGTAATGATAAATTATCAACACATCCCAATTGAATTAGGAAAATTGAAATCCTATTTAAAAAATTGGGTTAGGAAAAACACAATTAGTTACTCCAACAAAATTACATGCACTCTGCACTATTTATCTGTTATGACATAGTATCTATATAACCAAGTTAAAACATGTAATCAAACATGCCAAAATCTAAAATAATAATTTATTTTATATCTAAACTTGTTATTTTTCATTTTTTTTTTCAATTGTGAATCATAAACTAGTTTGGGGTTTGGGGTTCAGGGTTCAGGATTTACAAATTTCGTACCAACATATTTCACTTAATTATTTAAAATAATAATTTATTTTATATCTAAACTTGTTATTTTTTTATTTTCTTTTTAAAATTGTGAATCATAAACTAGTTTGGGGGTTTGGGGTTTAGGATTTAGGGTTTACAAATTTCGTACCGACATAAAAAAAATTTAATTTCAAACATATTTCACTAAATTATCCAAATCTAAAATAATAATTTGTTTTATATCTAAACTTGTTATTTTCTATTTTTTTTTCAATTGTGAATAATAAAATAGTTTGGGGTTTGGGGTTTAGGGTTTAGGGTTTAGGGTTTACAAACATATTTCACTCAATAATTCGAAATATATCAAAATTTCAAATTTCTCTACATAGAATACTCAAGTTTCTCATTTACTCCTCCTTACTCCTTTTTTCATCAAAATCCTTACTCCTTACATAGAATACTCAAGTTTCTCTACATATTAGAATACTCAAGTTTCTCTAAATGGAACATGAAGATGAAGAAGAAGCATTTGAGGTAATGTTTCAGGTGCAACAACAAATTAGAGAAGGAGAAAATAGAAGATATGTTGAAAGTGAAGTGGAACAAAATGTTGAAGGTGAAGGTGAAGAATTTGAAAATTTTGAAGAATTTGAAGATGCGACTAGTCGAGCAAATGAGATGCCGAGAAATCGTCGACGACAAAGTGCAAACCTAAATAATTAGGTAATACTTGATTATAATAAATACAAAATACTTGATTGATTTAATGAATGCAAAACACTTGAATGAATGTAAAACCCTAGGCCAAACAAATGTGGCTGGGTCATTTGGGGACACTATGGAATGACATGGCTGGGTCATTTGGGGACACCATGGAACGACATGGCTGGGTCGTTTAGAGACACTATAGAACGACATGGCTGGGTCGTTTGGATCCTATATGGAACTACATGGCTGGGTTGTTTGGACTAAATTTAGTTAGAAGTTCATTTTTTTTTTGTGACTTTGAAATCCCTCATTACCTAAATGCAAATTGTTTGAGACTCTTGTTTTATTCTTCTATATGTATGATTCTTTGCCACTATCTGAGAACCGATCCTCTGCAAACTCGAATGACGTAGATTGTCAACTTATTTTAAGTGATACAACAGAAATTTTTACTACGGAAGAGGTATGATTGAGTAGGCATTTATTTCATTTTTTTTTTTAATTTTCTAAATGTAATTTTATTAGTGTATTAATAATAGTTGTTGTTTTTTATGTGTTTAGGTCTTTCATACACGTAGCGAGACAATCAGTTGGGCAACTGCTAGAGGAAAACAAGTTAATATTGTTGTGGTCATTGAAAAACCGGAGTGTGCCAAGGGAAACCGAGTAGCAAGATTGAATTTGGCTTGTGAGTGCTCGAGTGTGTATCGGTCACACAAGAAGGAAGGCGAAGGGAGGAATAATAAGAGAAGGTCGGGAACCAAGAAATTGGGATGTCCATTTAAGTTAAAAGGTGTTTTCCAACGCGGCACTGTCGATAGTTGGAAAATAGAAGTTAGAAATGGTATACACAACCATGTATTGACGAAGACCCTTGAAGGACATGCATTTGCTACTCGTCTGACCGTTCCAGAGTTTGAGTACTTGTCAGAGATGAGTAAGTGTGGAATAAAGCCTAAACAAATTTTGGATTTCATCAAGAATAGGTATCATGAAAACATATTTAGTATATCCCAAGTCTACACTGCAAGACAGAAGGTGAGGAAATTGGATATGAACGGTCTCACACCATGCAGAGATTGCGTGAGTTGTTAGCAAAAGAACATTATTTTGAGGAGTTGAGACAGGATGAGAATACCGAGGAGATAACGGGGTTGTTATGGGCCCATCCAGAAGGTGTTAAGTTGGCTCGGACTTTTCAACAGTTTTCATGTTAGACGCTACCTACAAAACTAACAGGTATCGGTGGCCTTTCGTATAGTTTGTTAGGGTGAGTTCAACGTGGAAGTCTTTCACCGTGTGTCAGGTGCTACTTCAGTCTGAAACAACAGTTGACTATGAGTGGGCCCTTTGTCATTTTAGTGGCTTGCTTGGTGACATAAGCCCATCCGTGATCGTGTCTGACAGGGACTTGGCCCTGATGAGTGCCACTGACAAAGTTCTCCCTAACGCACACAAGTATCTATGTAGATGGTATATCGCTACGTGTGTCCTTTCAAAATGTTACAATATTTTCCAACTATAGAACTTGTAGAGAAGGCCCAGTTCTCGTGGAACACTGTAGTCAAATCGAAGATAGAGATTATTTTCAAGCGTAGATAGGATGCTTTGGAAAAATATTACAGTGTTGAGTATTCTAATTTTGTTAGTTATTTGCGAGAGACTCGGTTTCCTCACAGGGATTGATTCGTATGTTGTTAGACTGACCAACACATTTACTTTGAGAGTACAACGACCAATAGAGTTGAAGGGTCTCATGCTCAGGTGAAGCGTGTACTAGGAAATGCAAACTGTCATGATTTTTTTAGTATGTTTAGCTTAATCCACCCGATTCTAGAGATCCAGATGTCCGAGATTATAGCTACCTTCTAGAGAAGTATGATTGTAACTCAACACCATCACTGGATTCCTTTATTTTGTGAACTCAGAGGCCTTGTCTCACGCAAGTGTTTGGACTTGCTATTTGAATAAATAGATACCCGCGTAAAGCTTGTTAAAGATGGAGAGATCAGGTGCTGGTGTTATTTGCGCACGAGCCATGGACTGCCATGTGTTTATGAATTAATTGAGTTTGAAGAGCAAGAGCGGTCCATCCCTTTGACTGCTATCGACAGCTCTTTTGAAAAACATTGTCTGTTTCTCCCAATGTGTCAGTGGGTGTTGGTCCCAATGTTACACCTTCGATGGACTTGTTCATGAATAGGTTTGCAATAGTTTCTGAAGAAGAGTAGAGGGTTGTGATTAGGAAGCTTATGGAGATTCTTATACCATAAAGTACATGGCTAGTACCGCCTCGTGAAGAAGCAAAAACCAAAGGTCGGTCGAAAGGTAGCTGCAGTAAAAAGCTTCCAAACTGGAGATGAGAACTCTTCAAAGCGAGATCCATCTCATTTTGAACATTCTCAACGTGACCATGAGGAGTGGGTCTCGTCATAACCAAACACTACGCCCACCCAAAACACCCACACCACACTAAGAAAGAAGCCTTCTCCAAAAATACCAACCCAAAACACCCACACCACACCAACAAATAAGCCTTCTCCAAAAATACCAAAAATAACCACACCAAGAAATAAGCCTTCTCCAAAAACACCAAAAACAACCACATCAAGAAATAAGCCTTCTCCAAAAATAGCCACACCACGAAATGTGAGAGATGAGTTAGACTTTGGAAATATGAGGGGTCCTAAAGATTACGGGTTGGATATTCCTGAAGAAATACATAAATACATTGTTAGAGTCCATGACCCTGTTGGCGATGACAACTACGGTTATAGAACTTTCTGCATTGCATTAGGAAGAAGTCAAGAAGAATGGCCGTAGATGAGAAGGGACTTGTACGAAGAGTTTACTGACAACCTCCCCCTTTATTGTACTTTGTACAATCAAAGTGAGGTTTTTTATGCGATGAAGAAAATCCTACATGAAGAAGGTTACACACCCTAAAATAAGTGGATGAACATGCCCTTTGCTGGATACCTATTTGCTTCAAGATTTAATGTTGTCCTCCTGCATTTAGGAGCTCGTCAGTGCTTCTTTATCATGCCGCTGAGAACCCAAGAAAATCCTGAGAGAATAAAAAAAGTGTTGGTAGCGCACATGTTGGTAGAAATCATTTTGCCAATGTTGAACTTGTTGAAGATTGTCAGGTTCCTCCAGTAATGCGCCAATAGCTTACAGCTCGATATGATATTGCTGAAAGTTGGGATTTGGCCTTGACAGCAAGGCAATTGCAATTTATGGCATTGAATATTTCCAATCTAATATGGGAAAACGAGCTCGTTGAAGCCCCAACAGTACATGTTATCGACTAAGTTATTTGTATGTTATCGATATGATATTTTGATGTAATTTGTAAATTTATTTTGACATGTTATTTTGATATAATTTGGAACAAGTGTAATTTGATTTTATTTTTATGTTATTTGGAAAAAGTTGGAGTTTGGGGTTTTGTTTGATTTGATTTGGAAATCGAGTGATCGACTAAGTTGATTCAGATGGCAATCGAGTGATTTGGAAATAATGTTCATATGTTGTCAATATGATATTTTGATGTAATTTGATTTGAGTTGATTTGATTTTACTTGATTCTACCCCAAACGACATGGTAAAGTCGTTTGGCCTTTATACCAAACGGTCTGAGCTGGTCGTTTGGCATTTACCTTAAACGACATGGTCAAGTCGTTTGGACTTTATGCCAAACGGTTTGAGCTGGTCGTTTAAGACAGAGTTATCTCTTTTTTATCCAAACGGTCTGAGCTGGTCGTTTGGCCTTTATGCCAAACGATGTGGCTGGGTCGTTTGGGCTTTATACCAAACGGTCTAAGCTGGTCGTTTGAGACAGAGTTGTTTGTTTTTTTATCCAAATGGTCTGAGCTGGTCGTTTGGCCTTTATACCAAATGGTCTGAGCTGGTCATTTGAGACAGAGTTGTCTATTTTTTATCCAAACGGTCTGAGCTGGTTGTTTGGCCTTTATGCCAAATGATGTGGATGGGTCGTTTGGCCTTTATGCCAAACGATGTGGCTGGGTCGTTTGGACAAAAAAAACTTCAATTTTCATTTTGTTTTTACAACACTTTCATTTCCAAAAAACAAACAAATTCCACTTTCAAAACATCAAATTTATATACCAATACATTAAATCGCGATCAAATTCATATACACTTTGATATAAACTCAAATTCATAAACTCAAGTTCAAATTGATGTTGTTGCAGTAAATTCATATACACTTTGATATAAGCTCAAATTCATAAATTTACTTTGATATACCAATACATAAACTCAAGTTACTTTTTACGCGACCCTGTTGGCGATGGCAATCAAATTCAATTCGAATACGTAATCAAATTCAAATACATAAACTCTATAAAAAACCTAACTTATAATTCTTGAATTTTTTTTGCCATAACCTCCTTTGTTTTATTGACATATTCATATCCAAAACTCATCAAACAACCTGCTAATAAAGAAGTCATTACAAACAACAATCTCAAACGCCATATTACAAGTAATGGCGCACAGTTATTACAAAATACATCAAATTCAAAAATACATAAATTACATCAACATCAAAGGAAGCCGCACTCAAAATCAGTTATGTCTATACCGCCCACCACTATACTTGCACCTACTCAAGTTGTATGCCTCTTTGAACGAAGACCTTGCTTCTTCGGGAATATTATTCCCACCCAATTGCAGACCTCTCTCTAGCAATTGACTCGTTTCATCGATGACGTTGTTCTGTCGAAATAAGAATACAAAACAATTATTAATTACCGTTTTAAAATAAGAATGTGAGAATAAGAATAAGAATACAAAGCAATAAGAATACTCACAATTGGTGCATAAGATGGAAGTGTCTCCATGGAGAAATGGATAGGAAACTGCTCGCGATTTATCAATCGAATATGAGAATGCCTCACATACCACTCCATGTACTCTTAAAAACACTCCCATGGATAAGTACAGATGGGTCCTCGATTGTTGGGTTAGATCACGTGATTCTGCCACGAGTCCCAATATGCAGGCCCAACAGTTGTCCATGTCCATTTCACTTCATACCCGCGTCCGACTATAGTCCTCAACGAGTAATTTGGTCTTGGAGGAGCTGCAGGTATAAACTGCACATGACCCAACTGACGCATGACCCCTGCAACGCAGTAAATCTCCACAACATCAAAAAAGCAGATCACTCCCTCAAAAAAGGTAATTTTATCGACTGGGCATTCATCTCTGATATTCTTGTATGGACACCAATCAACCTTAAACAAAATAAAATGTGTCATTAATCACATACTCAAATAATCAATTACTAAAAAAAAAATTGAAAAAAATTGAAATACTTACAGTCCACACCGCTATATCATCAATTATAGCTCGGTAATACTGCAATGCATATGTTGGGTTCTCATAATGTGTGGCGCTAACTGCGTGTCTAAGAACACGCGACCCAGCCAACTGATACTCAAAGTTTGGGATTGCCTTGAATAGCGGGAAGTACTCATAGATCCACGCCTAGATATATACACACACAGTTAACATACTAATAGAATAATATAACTAACATTAAAAAGAATCTGCAAAATATTTAAGTTGTACCTGTAGAAGAGTCAGGAAGCCTAAAACACCTTTCACCTTTGCACACGTGGCAGTCCCAAGTGCTCTATACAAAAAGGCCAAAATTGCTGCACCCCAAGTATACTCGCCGATCTCTTTGAATTTCAGCAACTTGGTCAAATAATAAATAGGTACTCCAGTCCCAGACTTGTTGGGGAAGATGGTACATCCAAAGAAAAATAGTAGATAAGCTCTTACAGCCCTATGTACCTCCGTCAAAGTCGACACCTTCCCCGTTACAACTTGCCCTTTATCGCAGACCTTCCCAGCAAACTGGCTCTGTAGGAATTCTAGCCTTACCTTTGAAATGAACCGGGTCGCGTCCATCTCCTTTTTAATCACAGGCTCCGAGACACCCAGAACACGGTGTAGGAGACTCTCCGTTTGTTCACGGGTCAACTCTGTGTTCCCTCTCATTGCTCTGCCTCTAATTGCGACGCCTAGGATTTGGGAGACATCATCCAAAGTCAGAGTCATCTCCCCAAACGGCATATGAAAGGTGTTGGTCTCTGGATGCCACCTCTCCACAAACGCATAGATCAACACCGGATCTTGATGTTTGTAACACCCAAATACCAGATCATAAAACCCAGTCCTCCTAAGCTGATTTTCAAATCTGGGAGATCTTTCAAACTCTTTCTTGAGATCCCACTGGCTTAACTTGGCTAGATGCAGAACACACTTCAACACTCCGCGCTCCGCCTGAAACAATAAAGACTCAATGAGGAGAAGCAAAAGGTTTTGTAAAGACAAAGGAAAATCAAGATACTAAGTCTATGATAATACCTTATGTTCCCAAACATCACGAGCCACATGCACCGAATAGTCATACAAAAGCTGAGACTCAGTAGGGCCACCACCATATACACCTCGTGTGTACTCCAAATCATCTTTGGATTTTCTCACATAGTTTACCACTGGAAGTGCTTAGACTTCGACCGGTGCTTCCACTTCAATCAATTCTTCTTCTTCTAAATCATCATCCTCCTCCTCTTCATCACCATCATCATTTCCATCCTCAACATCATCATCCCCATCATCTCCATCCTCACCATCATCATCCTCATCATCATTAACTATACTCTTCCCACGATCCATTGCTACATTTACATTTACATCTAAATCTTTATCTACATCATCTAAATCTTTATCTACATTAATCTCAGTTTCACTCTCAGTCTCACTCTCAGCCTCACTCTATACATTACTCGGAACAACCTCATTGTGGTCCCTTCTACGCACTGAGGCCGAGGTGCCTGCACTCCTTTTTCTCTTCTTCTCTCCTTCTACATCACCTACATTCGTAGGATCATCATCTGCTTTTCTATCGCCTCTACGGATTGGAAGCTGTTGTTTTCGACCCCTTTTCTCTCTTCTTCTCAGGCTCAGGCGCATCACCGCGACCTGAAGAGGAACCGCTGCCACTAAACAACTTCCTTACACCATTGAATGTAGTTTTCGCTACATTCTTGACATTCTTTGATCAAGGCATTGCTACAAAGAAAAATAAAACAAGTATTAGTAACTATAATAAGTTTAATAAAATCTATACCTATGTTAGAAACAGTAAAATACAACACTGGGAAGAACTGATTCTCAAATAAACCCAATTAAATAGTAAAATACATTAAATCTCAAAAGCAATCAAGTCGTGGTAACATGTGAGTTCAAAAAGCTCAAACCATACTAAGAAGAATGAGAAACAAAAAACAGAGACAGAACAAAAAAAAAACATACACATATAACCTCCAATATCCTTAAGTATAAGAAGATAGGATTTCTTACTACTTTGTATGCCTTTGTAGAAGGAACGTACATCAAGTAAAGAAGTCTGCCTTGGCTGGGTTCGCATGAAGTGATATGATCTCCTTGGTCATAGGAGCTGTAATGTAAAGAATCTTAGCTAGCTAGGTGTTTTCTACTTTTCTCCACATAGGATCACTATAATTTTTAGTGCCTAAATACATTTCATAATCAAAGTTCAAATATATCTCCGGAAGCCTTTGAAATTTTACTCATATCAAGCTTAAAGGCCGACTGAATGTTTCATTCTTCATTACATAAAGTCCACTTACATAATTACATGGGCTCACATACTAGTATACTACATTACTACTACTATAAGTGCTATTTCTACGGCAGCTCAATTCCTATGGAAGTATGGAACAAAATCTAATTTACCGGATGTAAGATTCATACTTCACGTCGATTTGAGATTACGACATGGTATAGAGGCAGATACTTCCTTTTTAATTTCTCCTTTTGCTAAAGGGAAAACAAAACTAGTGCTGCCCACACAAGTACCATTAGTTGTACCAATTAGAAATCTGTCAATTTAGAGTTACTTAATCTTATGAACAACCACTAAAACATATTCAATGAGCTGATTTCCAATTTTCGTGGATTGGTGGTGAAGCTATAGATATTGGTTTGTGTACAATGCATTAGATTTTGATTCCATCACTGTTTCGAGAGGGCTGGAAAAGAATATCAAATTTTCAAAAGTTTAGTTTGAGTTCTTGTTTAAGCTCAAAATTTAGTAAATTTCTACTGGAAATGACATGGTGTTCTATTTTTGCCAAGAAACTATGCTTAATGATGTAGATAAACATTATAACCAAGGAGTGAGTAAATGACTAATGAGTGCCATGCTGAAGGCACATGGATTACTTTATTGAAGACAAAACAGAATGCCTGTTAGGTACAAATGGGATGGAAAAACATGCAAAGTGCCAAAGGAAAGAATGAAACAACAAATTGATTGTAAATAAGTTTCTTTATGCAAAGATACTTTCACAATGGAATGGAGACAACACAAGAGCCAAAATGTCTAAGGCACTAGGAAGTGATATGAAATGAAATGTGAAGATACAGAGGTATCACTAGGTTCTAAGTGTTTGGATTCATAAGCATATTCAGTGCAAGTGAAATGCACAAGAAAATTGTGAATTCCAGTTTACAATCAATTATAGACAACTTTAAATCTGTCAATTTAGAGTTACTTAATCTTATGAACAACCACTAAAACATATTCAATGAGCTGGTCCAAAAACATATTCACTAAAACATATTCAATTTCCACAGTATCACACTAGTTTACCTTGAAAATGCAGATCCAAATACGGATTAAAATCGGTGCCACAATCCAAATACAGATCCAATATCCAAATGAAACTCGAATTAAAATGACCCAGCCAAAATAAAACTTGAATTAAAACGAAAACAAAGATCAAATGAAACGAAATGTATCTAAACAAAGAGCGAACAAAGAACAAAATGTATCGAAAGACATGTTAATTGTTCAAATTCAACAGATGGACTTATTGTGAGCAACACACACACAAACACACAAACTTGCAACTCACAATTATCTCGCAACTCGCAACTCGTAACACACACACAAACACACAAACTCGCCAATGTAACAACTAAATTTGCCAAAATCAATTATCTCATCAATGTCCAACTCGCAACAAAAGTTTCACATGTACTTGCCCTAAGTTACTCCCCTAAGTTCATATGATCGTCAATCTAACAAATAAATATCGACACATAACGAAATGCAACAAAGATCAAAAAGAAGTTCTTACCTTCAAATTGGAGATGAATGCAAGATATCTCCGGTGTGTTTAAAAGATTTGGTTTGGTTTTAAGATATCTCCCTTCAAATTAAGGTTAAAAGGTTTGGTTTTGAGTATTTTTGGTTAGGTTTCGAAGGGTTTTTCGCGAGAGAGATGACCGGTTAGAATAGGTTTTTCCGGTTTCGCGATTTGGTTGGGGAGTGTACTGGGCTTTTGTTTGGGCTTGGGCTGGAGGTTGCCCAATCTAATTTTAGTGGCGCCCAATACTGGACCCTTTTGGATTTGCTTTTATATATGACTTATATTCCTATCACTCAATCAATTACAAAAAACACATATGTTATGTTATGTTCTAATCTATCCCATATTTAAAACTAATTTAGTAATTTTTTTTTATATAACTTAGATAATTAAAGTGTAATACATAAATATAATGTAAAATAACAAGAAAACGCATGAGAGCCAAGTGAGGGCTGGTGAGGGCTTAATGAGGGCCGGACTCATGCTTTAGAACCCAGGTCCTAGCTCGCCCCGCAAATCTGTGAGGGCCAACTTTTGAGGGATTGAACATTCAATTTTGAAGGCCGGGTCAGGGCGGGTTGAGGGCCAAATTATCACCCATTTGAAAGTACCATTCAGGTTAACTAGTCGGCTTTCTCTCGGGTTTTTCTATTAGGCATTTGGGCTGGGCTTAGAAGGTTTGGAAAGGGTACTAATGAAGAATTGACAAGTATAAAATGGAGGGCAATGTAGTCCATTGATTAAGTTATTAAACCCTAACCCTAAAATGTCTTCCGTCAAGTATAAAACCATGTGAGAGACAAGTCCACCGCTGCATCATTTGGTTCTTCAAAGTAGAAAAGGTATTAGGAATATTTTATTTGAAATAAACTTCTCAGCTCTTTAATCGCTGTTATTTTGTAGTTTTACTTGTTCTAATGTTGTTGTAGAGATAACAATCTTTATAGTAAGCATTAGCTCATAGCCTTTTGATGAGATCCCTTTCTCTCTACATGAGATAAAAGGTTGTTATCTCTATCTTGATAAAGATTTGTAGAGGCTTAGATTCTAGCAGGCCTTGAGTCACTTCGCTATCAGTTTTTTTCCCACTGTGCGCAGTGAATTATGTCCTGCCAAATCCCCAATTCTATTTTCACTAATTTTCCCTTTTTTTGTTTACTTTTTTTTTTGGGATCCTATGATGGTATATCTTTGAGACCTGATAATGTTTTCATTTTTGATGACAACTACAAGCATTATTGCTGAGGATCCCCTATGTTAAAATTATGTCCTATATTACATTTTCATTTTCATTGATTTTTTATTTTCTTTTACTCTTTTATATATAAACGAATAAAAGGTTCAAAAAAATTGCGGATGATGAATTATGCACTGGGCTCTGAGCAGTTTTTCTGCGCCTATTGATGCACATGCGGCCTAGAAAGCCTTCTGACACGTATTAGCAACCTGTTTTTTGTTACGTTTTCTTGATATTGAGATTTAGTAGTTTTTATGCATGAATAAAAAATGGATGAATTATATAAAATTTGCTTTTGAGCATCATCTGTAATGGACTTATAGTAGCTCTTATATCGACATAGTAGTAGCTGCAGCTGAACGGCCAAGAAAAATAATGACCGCTGCCCTAGAACAATTTAGAAGAGCTGTGGAGAATCTTGAAGTAAAAAGTAAAGGCTAAATTTAGGATGCATGGGTGCACCTCAACTGAGTGGTTGAAATTTTCGTGACCGGGTCAGCAAGTTTGAGTAAAAGGAATAGGAAAAGGTAAAAACGTAATTTCAACATAAAAGGGTAGAAAACGTAAAAAGCAATACTCTTTCCGCTGTTCTCACCAATATCGCTCGATTATGCTCTGAACGATCCCCTCTGACCGTCCGTCCAGCGAACCATTTCATGACTCAGCTATGCAGGTTTCAGTATTTTATAACGACCTTACCATTTCATGACTCAGTTATGCCGGTTTCAGTATTTTATAACGACCTCACCGAATTGCTGGAGTATACTCTCAACGAGTTATACAGACCAACTAGGAATTTTTTTAATGCTGTTGGGTCCAAAACAAATAGGAATTTTTTTAGTTTTTTCCTATCTAAATTTCGAATATACATGCATCAAAACCAAATAAATTTTACCAATGGGTAGACATCAAATTCAAAAAAATTGAATTAAAAACCAAATTAGCATGACCACATCGAATAGGAAATGTTCAATGTTGTAAATTGCGGTTGTCTAGCAAGTAATGCAGTATCCCAACTATCTGCAATTAAGTGTCGAGATGTACGCTATCTACGCATCGGTTTTGAAACTAGATGGATTGACCAAATGAAAATTCTAATTACATGAACATTAATTAAATAGACTTGATCGATAACATGTACTATTAGTATTTTGGAACCCCTAGTCTGAGAATGTTCAATGCTGTAAATTGCGCTTGTCTTGTTTGTAATGAAATATCACAACTATCTGTAATTAAGTGTCGAGCTGTACGCCATTTGTGCATCAGTCTTGAAGCCAGATGGATTGACCAAATGAAAATTCTAACCACATGAACATTAATTAAATAGACTTGGTCGATAACATATACAATTGGTATTTCGGACCCATCATTAATGTGCTCGTTTGCCAATACTAGACTGGGAAAGTTCAATATTGTAAATTGCGTTTGTCTTGCTTGTAATGCAGTATCCCAACTATCTGCAATTAAGTGTCGAGCTGTACGCAATATGTGCATCGGTTTTGGAACCAGATGGATTGCATTCCATTTGGCGTACATTCAGACTGTTGCGACGAGACCCACTCAATTGCAAACCAAAACCCAACTCAATTACTAATCGTGTTGAGTTTGTCAAACCCAAACCCAAACCCAACCTGCCTATATAACGGGTTAACTAACAGGTGATCCGCTAAGGCAGCGGGTCAATTTCGAATTGGATTAATAGATAACATGTATGTAAAAAAATACAGCATAAAATAAGGCAAATAATATCGAGCAATAATATTTAGTATCCGATACCCTTGAATCTGACGGCTAATCCTTCTCATTTTAGTCGTTTAGTTTAGGTAGTTGGGATGATGAGATCTTAAAAAATAGGGAAAGTTATCTTAAAACATGTTATATTGGTCACGGGTTTATGAACCGACCCATTATACCTGTGAACAAATCAGGTCTACTAACGGGTTACTTGGGTTAACATATGTGCCATTAGTTGGAACTATTTATTTGACGGATTCGATTGGTCAACCCTTAAATGAACCAAAAGCCTTTTTTCCCAACTCGAACCCGTTAAGTTTGTGTTGGATTCGTGTCGGGTTAGTGGGTCGTGTACAAAATTGTCACCCCTAGTCCCTATTGAGTCAGTAGAATCACTACTGAATTGAAAGAAAATAAACTTACAAGTACACTCACCCTCCTCCTTCTTCAATAGTTGGTTATATCAATTACTATTTATGTATTTTGGACTGTAATAACTAACATGTACATTTTTATTAGGAACAAGTAGGGTTAGAGATTAGTTTCGGAAAGTTACAGCTATAAAACCATAATATATTCCATTGGAAACAAGGGTTTGGAAAGAGATACAAATATTCATAGATCCTCAAAAGGGATAAAATTAGAGTATTGAATAAGGTTAAGAAGACGAGTATAATTTGAGGAGAGGATAATAGGTTTTTGGAAGTTATAACCACTAACGGGTACATTTTTCTATCATATGTCGTTGACTAGTGCTAATGTAATAATAAAAAATAAGATTTAGAGTTAGAGCTGGGTTCCGAATCACAGGTTGAAGGAGCAAACCCAAACCTAAACCCAATTGATAAATATGTCAAGATTATCCAACCCCTACCCCGAAACCGCTACAAAAGAGTCGGATTCGTGCTGGGTTTGCGGGTCCTGTACTAAACTGTTATCCCTATTTTGTGTAAAAACTTAGCACTTAACAATTAATTCATACTATTCCATGATGTAATGAACAATATTTATCAATGATATTTCTCAATGTATATTTCTTTGGACCCATATCCTCCCTTTTTATTTTCTTTTTAATTGGCTTTTAAGGCTTGGCTTTTAATTGCATTTTTTTTGTTTGTTTGTTTCTTCTTTCTTTTCCGAATGACCTAACTTTTGTATTTAGAAAGAAGAGGCTTTAGAACCCAGTAAATAAATTACCTAACAAAAGGGGGGAGGGGTATATATATCGATGATATTAGTTTTGTTTATATAGATGTATCATGAAATGTCGATAATGTAATGATATTTCACCTTATATCATTGAAATTTGCACATATAACAGTGTAATCCCAACTGAATGTGATAAATCGACGATAAGGACCGATATTTCGTGGGTTGATGATATGAGTCCGGTTGATGTATGACCCAAATTTGCCACAAGTTTTTGGGCGGTCTTGTTTTTTCGTTGTTGGAACTCATACCAAAAAAATTGAATTGAATCGTGTCCTAAAAGCCACCCTTGTAAACATTGTACGACCCAAATATCATTAGGCTCCCCGTATCATTATTCTATTTTTTTGGCTCCTCTGCCATTTATTTTTCTTTGCAAGAACCCCAACAACCGAAACAAGGAATAAAGCCCTGAAACAAATGCTCTCTCTCTCAATGATCTAAGATAAGCCCTAAGTTTATCTCCCTAAACTACTAAAATCTCTCTCTCTCTCTCTCTCTCTCTCTCTCTCTCTCTCTCTCTCTCTCTCTCTCTCTCTCTCTCTCTCTCTTGGGTTAGTTAGTTTAAATTAGATTGTTTTAGCAGTTAATTTAGTTGGATTGCGATATGTTGTTTATAACTTAAATTTAGAGTTGCTTGCTAACTTGGTAAGAAGCTCTTTAATTGTTCATTGTTAAAGAAGAAAACAATGAGCTGATTTTTAAGTTGTTATAGAGTATCCAGTCCTTGCCTTGCATAGAGTTATGTTTTTTTTTTATTTATTATATTATTATTATGGGCAGCCTGTTATTATTATTAGGCCCTTATTATTAATTTAGAAATAGTGAACTTGTGTTGATTGAAACAAGGACCAAATATCTATAAATTATTGTTGAAAGAGTCAAAGAGAACCATGTGGTGTTGATTGACTCTTAATTATATGTAAACTGAATTTTTTACAGAATTATGATACCTAGTTGGACGACTTGTTTTCCTGCCACATAACTATGGAGATAAGGGTTTGGTGGTTGTTGGATTATAGTTGTATATGAGTGATTGGTATGTAGTTACCGCCAAATGATATATTGTGGATGGTAGTCCTGATGTTGGTATTGGATTACTGCAAGTGATAGGTCTTGTATGACATTAAGGTATACATAAAATATAAGTTATGTCCAGCCATATAATCACTTGCCATGGGTATGGTTTAAATGATGGTTGAATTGATATATAATGGAGGGAATTAGCATTTGACTCTTCTATCTATTTATTAAAGGTACTGATGATGTAGGAATAGGGAACTAAGTCACTTATAGAAAATAGATGTCAGAACTGATCATATGGCCTATATTGGCCTGGTGATGGCATGCAGTGGCTTCGCATCATATCGGCCTAGCAGCACCCTGTCAGTGTCTTGTAGTGGCTTGGAAATGGCCTAGGACATAAAATTTAGTAACTAGAAGGGTAGAACATTTATTTAATAACATCAGTACTTCATATAATCAACGATTAATTATTCCTTTTGACTTAAGTTGAAAGGAAATGTTAGTTAGTTTTGTTCGGGTTCTAATAGATTTACAATTATGATATATGATTTTTATAGGAGTTGGATATGGTTTTATTTGCTTGTTCGGGATTAAGGAAACGGAGCGTGCTAAGGTAGGAACTTACATAACTAATATATAGCCTGCTTATTTTCATGCATGTTTTGTTTGTTTAAATTGGTAAAAGATAGTTTGATTATCAAGCCATGCATATATACGTGTGATACTCATGTTTCACATTTTATTTTTAAATTAGGCAATTAATATAAATTTCATATATGGATATAATTTGTGTCAAGAGGAGTTTTTTGAAATTCGGGTCATTGAGATTATTTTTCTTTTCATAAAAAGAGAAAAACTTGTCTTAGAAAGGGGTTCTTGCCTCTTGTTTTTCATTAAGGAAAAAGGGACATAGATTTTTGTAATCTAGGTATGGAATATCTTACTGTGTGTAAGCTATGTGTGAGGTTCCTGGATTGTTCAATTGATTTGGTTTTAAATTGAAGAGCATTTACACGATGAGTTATCTCAGGTCATCAAGTTAAATCTCATCTTCAAATTTGGACAATAAGCTAAAGATGTTGTATTGAAACTGCATGCATAGATGTAGGAAACTCTGTTAGTATGGTGTAATTTTTTTTATATTATCTCTCAAGTTACTTTTTATGTCTTGGGCACTAGCTTGTACTTTGTGTATTTGTTGAATGTGGTTTGTTAGAGCAATGAATTAATTTGGTGAACCACACAACTAGTGAGTATATATATAAGTTCAGCTGGGGACCATAAGATATACATGTGTTGGTAGTGCCTTGTTTTACATGCATACTAGTAGATGAATAAGGTCATTCTTATGGTATCCTTGATATTGTCAGTATCAAGCTATATATAATCTTTTATTCATGCACGCAGTTATATAAGTTAGTATGTGGATTGCCTAGTAAACAAATATTTACTTATTTCTTATCAATTGCATGGTTCTTTGTTGATGGTTGAGTGTCTGCTTGCTGTTTTGCCTTGGTTGTAGTGAAATGGAGTTAAGATCACCACCTTTTCGTACTAAAAATAATGAAATCAGCAGTCCCACCATTACTTTCCCTTCATTAATTTTAACTGCCTTATCATAAGATATTCAATCCATGTTCATCAATTTGTTTAATCTCTTATCTATTGTATGAACTGTTCTAGTTTAATTATTTCGGCTCTAACTTTTTTCTACTAATCTAGTTCCTACTACACACTGCAGCATGGACAGACTACAAATTATGCAGAATTTATACTTACAAGATGATCATATATCGTCTTTGCTCATGGAACAAGAGGTAACTAGCTATCTTCAACTATTTATTACTTATAAGTTTTCAATTGGCTTCTATTAATTAACATTCAATAACTTGTCTAAATGACTAACAGGTTCGACCAAGGGTCCGTACACATGAGCACAATCAAAATGTAAATAAGTGGATATTGTCTAATGCTCAAAAGAAAATGGTCGCGGGTTTGGGCTTCAAGCACCTAAGAAAAATATACCATTTCCAAGGGGACCAGTACTTGATATCTGCTTTGGTTGACTGTTGGCGACTAGAGACTAATTCATTCCACTTGCCAACTTTTGAAGCAACAATTACACTGGAGGATGTTGCCTATATTCTAGGCTTAAATGTAATTGGGAAACCAATTGTGGGCAACTCAAAATTGGAAGCTCATGAAGCATGTCAGAAATATTTGGGCCTAAGTCCTCCAGAGTCAGAGGTAAGAGGGAAATCAGTGAAATTGTGATGGATGTAAACTACCTTCCAACGCCCACGAGCGGATATGAGCGAAGCACAACGCGTGACTGCGTTTGTGTTATTCCTCATTGGAAGCATAGTGTTTTCAGAGCCAGGAGGTTATCACGTGCATACGAAGTATCTACCATTCCTGGCCGATACGAAGAATTGTGCCTCATATGCTTGGGGTACTGCTGTACTTGCGTTCCTATTCAGGTCACTGATGGGGGTGTCACTTTGTCGTAAAGAAAAGAACAAAGGCAGCAAAAGTGCCTATAATTTTGTTTTGAACGTTTGTGTCTCTTCAACTCTACTGTTGGTAAGTGTTGTAACACTGTAGCTCCAAATTCTTTTATGGAAAGATCTTTATTAATTAACTATGTATTGGATTGTAATTATGGATGTTTGCTTCTAGGCATGGTTTTACGAAAGGATTAGTATGTGTTAGCCAAGGTGTCCTGCTTTGGTTAAATTCCCAGCTGCTTGCCGGTGGAAACACGTCAAATATAGACCTTCGAAGCTCATGTATGAGCATCTAAGTGCAAAGATGGACTCACTACGTGTGGATCAGGTTAGTCTTGTAGTTGTTGTCTTAAGTAGATATTTAGGTATTAGTGATATGCATTTATACTTGATATCTGTCACGCATAAACAAATTAGCCACATACTAAAAACCAGTGCAATTAGGTTGTTTGGAGCTGATCACTACTTATTTATGTGTGAATGTGAATGCCAAAGAAGTGTATATGCTAATCTTGGTATGATGTTTGGTATTTTAGATAATATGGCAGCCATGGGACGCCTGGGTGAATGCTCCCTAGTTTGCTTTGAACGCTTCATATACGAAACCCATATCGACATGGCTTATATACTTCGACATTATAGAGAGGTATATGCCAGAAAGATGCATGAGGCAGTTTAGGCGGAAGCAACACATACTAGATCCACCTCCTAGGTGGAGAGATGATCCTAAATCCGGGAAGCCGTCCAAAGAAATATGCGCAGATTGGGAAATATGGTGTACGTCTGACTGTATTGGGGAGGAACAAGTAGAGTCCACTGAGGCAAGTAATGCAGCTTACTTGGAGTGGTATAGGAGCCATAGTGTCACACAGATTAGACCCTTGCACCTTCGCAAGGCATTGTTGAGGGATTAGTTGACTAAAGAGGTTAATATGTTATGAATTCATTCCATGTGTTTACTATGTTTTTGTTTAGAATGGTGTTTGCTTAGAATGCATGTTTTTAACAATATTTGTTTAGAATGCATGCTTTTAGAAAGTAGCTTGATTATGATATGATAAGATTTTCTTTAAAACTTCTTCTTACTAGTAACTTCAACCTTTGTTATGTGGATACTTATACATGTATATCTTCTGAACCTAAAACTGCCACTACAACAGAAAAGACATTTAAAATCACCCTATAAGTGATGTCAAAAATATACGACGTCACTTTTGCAAGTGATGTAACTGGTGGCGACGTGAAAAGTCAGGGTTTTCCACATCACTTTTTAAACGATGTCCACAAGTGATGTTACTTTACATCACTTTTTAATTGATGTCCATAAGTGATGTTATAACTTTGCATCACTTTTTAATCGATATCCACAAGTGATGTTATAACTTTGCATCACTTTTTAATCGACGTCCACAAGTGATGTTATAATTTTGCATCACTTTTTAATCGATGTCCACAAGTGATGTTATAACGTTTAACATCACTTTTTAAGTGAAATCAATAAGGCCGATTAACATCACTTCGAAAGTGACATTTCATTCAGATTCCAAATTACTTGTAAAGTGATGTGAAATAACTCTATAAATCACTTTAAAAGTGATGTCCCATTTATCAAAATAATAAAAAAAATAATTAAAAAAAAAACAAAATTGCCAATATCATCCCAATATAATACCATTTTTGTAGTCATTTATCATCAAATAAAGATGAAATGTATCTTAAAATCACATTCATCACACAAATATCATCTCCAATTACAAATATTACACTATATACAAAAAATTGTAACGAGCCAACATATACCAACAAAATCTAATCTGCAGATGATCGAAATGAGCCAAAGAGAACCACAATCACCCAACCAAGAATCTACCACGCCTGGCTTAATGCAATCAATTTAATCCAAGAACCTATCACGACCCTAACAAATCACTCACTTTTTTCTTTTTCTGCATTATGAAACATTGTACTAGAAAATCAATGCAAATTTTATAAAAGGAAAATAAGCGCACGTAACATCCGCCATAATATAGTACCCGAATGACAAAGGAAGTTCTACAAAAGACAATTACTTGTTTTCAATATTACGAAATTCAAGATTATTCCGGATCCTCAATGGCCTTAGCAGCCAAATCTTTAGTCCTAAAGGTAACAAACGATAACCCTTATTCTCTCATGAAGTCTTTGCCTTTCATCATCCCCGACGTGCAATAGCAAAATGTCAATCTTAAATCTTTAGGTGTAACGAAGGGAGGTAAAACCACCATAAAACCATAAACATTACCTCGTGACTTCTTCTCCTATCGACTCACAAAAGCCCTTTGGATCCTTCTCGGAAGCATCATGTGGAATACCACCAACATACACCTCGAACCATACAATCAAATTTCAAAAATGCATCCACCGAAGGGAAAAAAACATAGGCAAAGACATATGAAAAAGAATTTGATACCAATAATTAAGTCGAGACATAAGAGGATTATTCTAACATCTCTAAACAAATTCAAGTCAGTCCAACAAAATAATACCAAAAATGAACCGAAAAGGTAATTCAGAGCCAATGATATTAAAGAATGAGCAAACGCCGCACCGAAAACTAGTGATGCTTACCGCTGAACCATAAAGAACTCCACATGTTTCTAGATTCTTATTTGTATTTTTCGTGCTAGCCTCGAGGAAGTCCTCCATCATTCTCACAGTCAGTAGCATTATCTCATTGAAGTTAGTAAGGAATTCAACAAGCACGTGGTGGAAGCCTTAAATCTAAATTCCAAAACCATATAAGAGTAGAGGAAATATTACGTGAGACCTAAAATAGGAAGATAGTTTGGGTGGAGCTTACAATGTGTAAGTTTCGATAGCCCCCGATCTGTGATAACTTTGCTGGTTCAGGTCTTGGATCAGCAACTTTTGAAGGAGATAATGGAAGGAAATTAGCCTGCTGAACTTGTGCGAGAACCGGGGGAGGAAAAGGTTATTATGACCTCCTTGAACTCATCTTAATGCCAGATTTTAACCTAAGAACAAAACTCTAGAAACAAATTTGGTTTGCAGAATTCTACTTATGGTAAATATCTGCTTGTATAAAAGTAATTTTTCCATGACATCATTTGTCAGAATTTCGTCCTGTAATTGTTACACATGGGCAAAAATCTGATCCACAAACTAAGTTGGCCCTTGTGATCGTGAACTCAAGTTCTTTCCACACATGAGATTCGCAAACAAAAATACAAACTAACTAAAAATATTTATAAAGAAAAAAGAATGACCATAATCATAAACAACGCCAAAATACAAACGGGCAACTAAAAATATTTTGGGAATAAGCGCCATAATCATAACACCTTGAATATTACACATTGAGAATATAGAATCGAAAAAACCTATAAAACCAAAGGCTTAATATCGGACATTATCGGTAAAAGTCCAAAGAAAACAGATTATATCGGGGGCACCACAAACTCTTGTGCATTTTTAAGAAGTAAAGTTTAATTTCTTCATTTTTTTGTAGGAAAAAATCGCCATAGCCCCACCTAGACAACTTAAGTGCCCTTCCACCGCTCACTTAGCACTTTTCATAACACCGATGCTAAATAAGAAATAAGTTTTAAAAAAAAAAAATAATGCTTTTAGTCTTGGTGAAATAGTTTTGTTTAAAACTCATTCTTACCGTAGAGCATGCATTGCCCCCTGCTTTCTTATGGTGATCAAAGCCCGGTTTTTTCTCATGAGAAACATACACCGACGAGGTAACTCATTTCCTTCAACATCACAGACGCTATCTTGACCAAGGAAAACCTCAGTAGTTCCAACAATCAAAAATATAAGAGGGAGCTGAAAGATTTGATCAATGGAGTAATTTAGTGAAAGATTTGATCAAGTAGAACTACCATTCCATAAGAGATCGCATGATGAGAACTCCGAACTAGAATCAGATGAACTATCTGACTTAGAACTAGAATATCTTCGTCTTTTCCTCCTCCTTCCTCTTGAAGGCTTCTTAGATTTTCCTTTTTCACGACAAACTAAAAAAAACATTCAGTTGTAACTCATAAGAAAATCTATTATACCACAAATTATCTAGAAACTGAAAAGCTCTATATCTTTAGTGATAAACAATAAAGCTCTATCAGCCAAGCTGACTGACTCCCTCTCCAAAGCAGCTACTGCGCGTATCTTACCTTCAAGAAGTTCACCACAATTGACAATTTTCACAAAAAACGCAGGTTCCCCCTGCTTGGAACCTGCGCTTTCAATCTTTTTCAATGTCCGACGGCCTTGCACAAGCTTCCCAAAGACAACATGCAACCTGTTGAAATCAAAAGGGAAACAAAAAAAAATGCACATATGAGCAACAAACAATACACACATATAGGATGGGATCTATACAGAAAGGGTTTCGTACAACGGGCACCTACAAGATAAATTGCAGGCAGATATTTGGAACAAATCATTATCAGCTCATCTGGACAGTTCTAACCTTTTTAAAAGTTGTCTATACCTTAAACAACTTTTGAAAGTATATGAGGAGCCAGTATTTCTCAAAATAGGATCCTCTTTTGACAAGGTTAGAAATGTCCGAATGAATTGAAAGCTTATGGGGACATCTCTACGATGAGGAGACCATATCCACCAAAAACCAGCACCTAAGTCAATTTGTAAGTTCACCAACTCACACTTTGTACAAAACCATATGCATATACATCACGTCCCAGTATATATATAGAGTGGGGTACTAAAACTAACCCATCAAGATGGTGTACAGCTCTGAAGGTAATGAAAAACTGAGAGTTATTGCTGTTGGGACCAGTATTTGACATAGACAGATAGCCCCGACCATCATGTTTCAAAGTGAAGGACTCATCTGGAAGAATGTCAAAGCAACCACTTGTTAACAAGAAGATAAATATACTGAAAAACCCAGTAGCCTGTTAGAGACTTAAGAGTAACATATGAAAGACGCACACCAGGTGCAGTCACCTAGCCAATTAAGGAAGTGAGCATCCACATATCAATACACCGTCTGATACGGAAGTGACAGGTTTGAATCATATAGACCCAACAAGGAGCATTTTCCTGCTCTCCTTCTTTGGTGACATTTTCCTGTTCTTCTTTCTAGAACTACAACACAGGCAGCAGCACCATTTTGGCCAACAGTTGCAGGTCTTTGCAGGGGGTTTCTTCTTGGTGGGGGAATCAAATCCATACAAAGCTTGCCTTCTGAAAACACAACCTGTTCCAACATAAATAGGTCCCTATATGCCATCAAGCCCTTTCATGTTGATCTGCGTACAGTAAAAAACAAGTTATCCATTCTACAAGATCAGGAGAAAAACAAAAACACCAAAATGTGGATGAAGAAAGCAGCATTACGCACATCAAAGAATACAATGTTACGATTTGAATATCTACCATTACGATAAATTCCATCAAACCTTTGAGGGAATTGCACGTAGTAAATCTTCTTCCCTGAAATTGGGTCCATCATAAAGCACATGGCCTCTCTGAGTGCCTTAGCTTACTGTTGTTTATATAATGATCACAGTCTACATTCAGAAAGTATGGAGCATTGGAGATGATTGCTGAGACTCTCACCTTGAGCTGATAATATCCATTAAAGACCTATTCTTCAATGCCAAAGTTCAAGAGATTTCCAAGTAACTCGGAGCATTTCCAAAAGACTTCCAGCAGAAACTTTTTCCTTAATGTGCTGCTGAATTGTTTCAAAATGCTTGGTAAACAGGGCTACCGCAAGTTCAACGAGCTGTTTTTCTGATTCAGGAAATATTACTCGATAAGCACGTACAACCTCCACGAAATTACGAACGGAAGCCTAAGTGATTTTTAAAAACACTATGGTTCATCAGGCTGATCAATATAATATTTAACTATGTGAAATTATAAGGTGGCAGCAAGCATAATCACAAAATAGCCATCGAGCGTAAAGGAGTTATCTGCGACCCATAATAAGATATCAAGAAACCTTTTGAATACCGAGCAAACAATTGGCATCCTAGAGTCGTTATCATTCCCTATCAATGCTATAAACAAGAAAAGATTTAGCAAACTATTCTTCATGCAATTGAGGAAGAAACTATTTGCTCATGCAACTGAGAAAGATTGAAGGTTCTCGAACAAAATGTAGCAATGTTACCTATTTAATAATTTAATTGTATGGAAACCAGAGAAGTACCAATACAAGTCAACAAAAGTAGAAGCAGAAAGCACCAATAGTCCATTAGCCATATCAAATACAGGGGAGATATTTATCGAAAAATAGTAATAATAATAATAATAATACAGGGGAGAGGCGTGCATAGATCGCAAAATCTCTAAGATGTTAGCTCAATAAGGGGGTGAAATGGGTGAACCATAATCCAAATAGTCGACCACCATTATCACAGGATGGAACTAATTTATCAAATCCATCAAACAGTGCAACTTGACTAGAAAGATTAAACTTGGACCACCCAAATGCCCAAAAGATTAGCTGTTGTCTCTATGAACTGTTTTTCTTCCTTGTTTTTTTGATTGGTAAGTATGTTTTGTTTTTCCAGAGAATTAGTAAGAGAAATATTCACATACACCAAAATTTGAAAACGTCCATAGATTGCAAAATCTCTAAGATGTTAGCTCAATAAGGGGGTGAAATTGGTGAACCATAATCTAAGTAGTCGACCAACATTATCACAGGATGTAACTAATTTATCAAATCCATCAAACAATGTAACTTGACTAGAAAGATTAAACTTAGACCACCCAAATGCCCAAAAGATTAGCTGTTGTCTCTACGAACTGTTTTTTTTTTTTTTTTTTATTGGTAAGTATGTTTTGTTTTTTCCAGAGAATTAGTAGAGAAATATTCACATACACCAAAATTTGAAAACGTAACTTTTTGCAACAAACCCACGGTTGTATAACAATTCAACCAAAAGTTTGTGGAGTTTGTTGTTACAGCAATCCTGTTCTGAAAGTCACTTCTGTTGGAAGTCTATGAATACAATGTCACAACAACTACGTGTTATTATGGTCATTGTTGAGAATCACGATGGGTTCATATATGTGTATGAACAGTAAGGCAGCTATAAGGGGAGTGTCTTACTATAAAGGAAAAGAAACAAAGTAATACCAGTATAGAACTATCTAACTAATTGACCAGCACAAACAACAACAAACGTTGTTATCATTATGTGGAACTTCTTCTGAATAGTGTTGTCATGGCGATCTCCATGGAGAACACTATTGCAATGCGCTGGATAAGCGCAACCACCTTAGATAATGGCGCACATACTAAGGGCTCAGCATGGCATGCCTTTGTTGCTTTTTCACCCCTCAAAGGTACCCTTAAGATCATTTTTTATTCTGATCAGGACTCTTAAGACTATCCAACTCTCTTAAATAATTATTATTAGTAATAATGGAGATTATCACTTTATGTTTGTTTTAGAGTGTTTTCCCCAGCTTTGAGAATCGTTTAACACAACCTTAACTCGTCTAAAATGGAAGACCAGACTTACAAAAGAATAAAGTTCATCTCATTTATGAGGAACTTCTCTTGTAAAGCACTTATCTCTTTACATCTACATGGAGGATAGAACTGGAGACAAAGTAGCAAGTTCATAAGATGCATAATTGCTGATGGTGCAAGTATTAATTTTTGGCACGATAAATGGTCTTATGGTAAAATCTTTATGGCTAGTGCCTGCAGCTAGAGCTATCCTGCAATTCCCTGAGCTATCCGAAAGATAAAAGCCTCAAGTCAAAGTTTCTTTCCATCTACATACAAAGGGCTAAAATGGAATGCTACTAGTTTCCTCTTGAACTTTGGCATTGAAGAATAGGTCTTTAATGGATATTATCACTTGGAAACAAACAAAACTTGGGAAAAAATACAATAAATAGACAGAACACCAGCTGAACTAGTGTACTACTTAATAGACCACACTACACATTGCCCATCAAATGCAAGCTTTTTTAGTTTGACATAATTAGTCTTCATAGTTTGTTATTTGCTTTACCTCGCATCATCTTTTATATCGATCAGTCTATAGTCTCCTACCAAAAGATAAAAGATAGAGAAGGAAACGGGCACATTGCATAACATTGATAAAGCGGATGATGCAAGGACTAAGGTTTTAAGAATAGTAGGAAACACTGATAATATACATGACGAATTACCTGTATCATTCCAGGATGATCCCGGACATTGTTCCCAGGCCATGGTGTTCCATCTTGCATTGTCCAACCCTCTTTGGGAACCTTCTTTACCCCTGCGTCATCGCTGCTTTGAGTGAATACATGGCATGACCTGTTTTTGGCAGATCTTGTGCAGGTGTCCAGATCCTCAGGGAAACCTTCCGACCTGAGTGAGTGACAAATGTTTCATCTGTGCTTTCCAGCTTTCCAGCAACTAACACAAACAAGTAGCAAGGTTTCTTGAATGGGTCCTCCCAGAGAACATAATGTCTACCACCCTTCAACAGAATGAGACAACAATTAAAGTGAAAAAACTAACATGAAGATGATTTAGTTCCAGTTCCAGTCCATATTCCAGAAGAAGTTAAAAATACCTCAAGTTCTCCTTGTTCAATTAGGTTCCCATTTGATAACAGAACTGGATACAGAGAATACAAACTTCTCCATCTCATTGCCACATTGAGTATGACTAAATTTTGGGAGGCTTAAAACTCTTCTAACTGATAAGTCCTTAAATGTATTCAAATAGATTCCAGAAGTCTAGGCAGCTTGTTCTCATTCAGTAAAGCAACCAACCTATTTCCTCTACCAGCTTCGTTCGCCCACCCGAAGGGTGGGGAAGTGTCCCAGGGTAGTGAGAGAAGGGCGAAACTAATTAAACAGTTCTCTCTTTTCTCTCTGAACTTTCTTCTTCGACACTTCGTTAGCAATAATATAACTTAACTGTTTTGAATAATACTGAAGAGTGCTCTTTAGAGTTTTATGATCAGACGTTTCGGATTGATGCAGAATGTGACAATTGGAGGCTGACAAAAACAGACAACCACAGCGTGAAGGTAAACTATTGATGACACCGACCATACTCAAAACAGAATAAAATCTGGAAGAACATAGCATGATCCTAGTATTTTTCCTAGATGAATTGGATCAACCGAAGTGGTAAGAGGTAGGAACCAAGAAATTGGCACAATAAAAGGTCATGCAAAGGAATAGGACCTTTTACCTGTTGTGCCGAAAGTGATGTGCAGCAAGAAAAGAGAAGATTGCTCAGCCTCAATTAACACTATAACATATTATCTTCATAGAAACTGGGAATCCACTTTTCAGGCTTACTTCAAACAGATGGATGCTAGGTCTCAGAAATTAGAACTGCCTACAGGATTCACAACACAAGGAAGACTCACCCGAGAATGTACATGTCTGCAGGTTCTTCCAAACAAAGCCAGCCATCAATCTCAAGATTCTCACCCGGAGGTCGTCCAAAGAACATTCCATTACCTATCATTACCCTATGGACCACCAAAATCACCGATTTCATAAAAGACTTAGTAAGGCCATCTTATTATATCAAATCAATGGTTCAAATATTTCACCAATAGAAAGAATGGAAGCCTAGTAACACATATTGGCATTCATACCTCACATCCTTTGTGTCTATGTCTTGAGCGCAGAGAGTTTCAGAATTTCTTCTTTTTTCTTAACAGATGTCCCTTTAGTGATATCCCTGAATAGATCAAGTACAAAAGTTATTAACATGACTTTGAGTACATAAAAATCCAATTTAGTGTATGAAAAAAAAAGTAACCCGTCTCGGTTGGATACTTTAAAGATTAACGGCAAATAATAAGACTATTTGGATATTATCAATGAAATATATGGGAAAAAGGAAATTATGGTAACCAAAAGGTTATTTGGTCTCTTTCTAATACTAGCATGCAAGTCTTTTTGAGGCGACAAACTGTGTAGAGTAGAAAGGCAAAACACTAAAGTTTTATAGATGTGAGGTTGCTTTAAGCACCAACTCCGTTTTTTTATAAGATGGACATGATTCTAAAATGAAAAAAATAAAAGGCGGAGGGTGGGTAGAACAACATCTCTCTGTGGAGCAAACATGGTGACTACAAGTATGCCATATAAAGAGGTCTACTTTCACATATCCGTCATCGCTTTCTATTTATCAGCTTCAATTCGACAACTATATGTTGCCATGATATCGAGGGAGATCCTAACAAGACAAATTGCATACCTTGATATATTTAGAATAGATCAACAATACTAGCAATCGGAACCATAAAATTAGTTTGAATGATAGAAGAAACCCGATAAAATGTGATTTTTCTGGAAACTCTCGCTTCACATTCGAATAAAAGTAGTTAGAACTAATGAGTAATGACAGTATTTGGTTCTAACATAAAAGGAAATACAAAAAAAGGTGAAATAAATACCGTGTTACTGATGAAGTAGATCATCTGCTTCACTCCCAAACTTTGATATATTTTTAAAAGAATTTTAATTGCAATACCCTATACTCTTCCCTTTACCCTCCTCCTTTATCCGGGCTTGGGGACCGGCATTGTAAAGCTAGCGACAACTTTACAAAGCGGAGTTAAAAGTGTTGGCTTTGCAAGAAGCAATAGAGAACAATCGGTATGGATATATGAATAAATGATTAGTTCTAAAGCCTGCAAAGCGTATCAATAACAAAGCTAAGAATAACAAAGAAAACAGATACATATAGCACCAAGTGGAAGAATTTAAACCATTCACCATTCATTGAGTCCAATTCCAACTAACACAACTTCCCAAACACGCATAATTAAAAGGTCTTCAAAATTTAAGTGTTTTCAAACAACAAAAGACTAGCTCTTAAAATTGAGTGCACATCACAACTTAATTAAGGAATTGGTTGGCCAAGCCACAAAACTAGAGACAGAATCTTCTATCGTCTTCAAAGCGTTATTCCCCCTAACAAGTAGCGCATCCTTTTGAATTGCAACTTCAACAGAAACCTTTGAATAACCGGGGCCTAAAGGCTTAGTATGCACTGTAGCTGCTGGATCATCAGTATACCACAATCCTTCTGCCACGACATCTTCAGGAACAAGTCTAAACAACTTGCACTTCACAACTTTGGATTTAGTACCCTGTATGAAAACAAAAAGATATACATACATGACTCTAGAAATTCACATATTAAATGAAATAGCATTTAGCAAGGATAACATACGGAAATTAGATTTTGATTGCTTTGGGCAGATGGACTTTGATGGTCACGTTGAGCCTGATGAGTAGGTCTTTGCGTAGATACAACTTTGGATTTAGCCCCACCCCTGCGAAAACATGAAAGGGAAAATATAAAAAGCAATGAAAATTTCAAATTTAATGAAATAGGATTTAACATGGAAAACTTCTTGAATTTTGATTGCTTGGGGCGGATGGACTTTGGTGGTCGCGTCGACCCTCAAGAGATCTTTCAAGAGACACATCTTTTCGATTTTAGTCCGTCCTTGTACGAAAACATATAAGGAAACAATAATATAAATGTAAATCTAGGAATTTGAAATTAAAAAAAAAAAAAAAAAAAAATAGAATCCAACATTGTATACATACATAATTCAGATTGTGATTGCTTTGGGAAGATGGACTTTGAGGGTTCATTGCCACCTCTGGAGAAGGTTGAACAGACGAATGGTTTGGCTGAAAATAATTTTGATGTTAGTAAATCAAAACAAAAGTATATATGGAATCCCCAAACAAATTGGAATACCTCTTCACTATTCAATAGTTTGGCAACAAGTTTCTTGATAGAAGACATTTCTTCCAATACATCATCATATTTCTCCTGCAATTCACTCATCCTCCCATTGCATTGTTGGATACCATACAAAGTAGATGGAGTAACTCCATATCCCACTCCCGTGCATGCCCATTAGGATCGGGACCTAAAACTTGTGAGAGGGCATCTCCTCTTCCACATTCTATATCACGGTCTATTTCATTCAACTTATCCTATAACAAAGAACAACAACAACAACAACAATAAATAATATAACTAGAGTTAGCATGGAAATCGAATAAGCATGCCTTTTATCTTAGAAAATATTTTATGAACAGTGAAGCGACATACTATTTTCTCTTTAGCAAACTCATTTACTGGTTCTCCATTTTTCCTCTTGTGGCTGCAACCCATACAAGATTACCTCTTGTAACGGGCTTACCAATCTTATCCTTTTACGCCTCTACAAAACAAGTAAATAAAACATTTCACATATATATATTAAGTACTCTTAAGGGGAAAAATCTTCACAAGTCAAAAATAGATCATTTAATTACCAACTCATCTTCCAATCTTGCATAACCTTTATTTGACTACAAGTATGGGGCATCTTGTGGTGTTGAACCCGCCTTCTTCCCATTTTCCCTTAGTTTCTACAAAAAAAAAAATAATATATGAGTCTTGATATGCAAAATGGATTTTATAACCCATATAATGTATGATGAATACCTTGTATCCTTCACGTGAACAATTTGCAACAAATGCTTTCCAATCGGGTAGTTTTACATCGGTTGGGCAATGTGCAATTCTAGCTTGGTCAAGATTATCATATGCATCATAAATTCTTGATCTCAATTTTGTTTTGAACCCATGCCGAGCTTCCCAATAGACTTAAAAGTCTGTTTTCTAGCGTTCGGTGCTACAAAAATTGTTGTAAAAGATGCATAAACAAATATTACTATATTTCTTTAATAATATATAACTTGCCATGTAAATAAAGAAATTTACCTTTATAACAGTCCACATTTTGTCCTTAATCTCAGGTGTTACTTTATGCCAAGTAGGATAGCCAATTGGAGCGATCCCTTGCTACTTTTGCCCAAGTAACTGCTTGTATATAAGTTAATTAGGACCTATAGGTAGACCTTTTTCATTAAAGTCAAGCACAAGTTTTTGAGCTTTTGGATCCAATTGATTCAGTTTTGTCGCCCCGGTATTGGTTGGTGAAGATCATTCGAACCTTCCGATGCATTACCTTCTCCTTCTTCAGTAGTCATTTTCATAGTGGTTTTCCAACCATTCATCATCTTCCATTTCCAAAGTCATGATTTCCATTTTGTTGCTCACTTGGTAGCTTTTCCATATCCCTTGGCAACCTTTCCACTTCTTGAACTTTCTTACCATAAACTTTATTTGGACTTTTGGAACCTTGTACATGACAAAATAAATTGGTTTAATATACTTACAACCACACCTTAATGACACAATCACAACCGAAGCATAATTATTTTTCTAAGTGGAAATTAACAATATACACAAACTGAATGTGCACCGCCCACTTTTAAACTTTTGAACCTTAGCTCTTGCCGCTTTTTTTGGTACTAGAAAATCAAAACAAACAGAAGAAAACAAAATTAAAATACTACAAATACAAAGGCGAATAAAAAATTGAGAGAGAATCAAAATATCTTACGGGGTTAGTTCTCTAGTCTTTTCCTTTGCCATTCTTCACATGCATTGAAAAGATTAGAAAATACGTCTGAAAAAAAACAAAACAATCATATACATGGCACTTAGGTAAAATAAAGTACATAATTTGATCATGACCATAACACAACATGCCTTGCACCATTATAAGAAGCACTCACAAAACATAATAAAGTCAATAACTAAATAGACAAAAACAAAAACCACATAATAAATCAGTCTAAATGGACAAAATGAAAACAAAGCGGACCCAATTACACTCTATTTCTTTTTTTTTTGTAGCACCCAAGTTCCCTCACAATCTTGGCGCTTATAGACTTAGCCTTCTACATCACCGCCGATGTCATTAACTAGCTCCACACTTGCAAAGGTGGTGGTGCGAGGCACATTGCTAAGGTCCTCCTCCGTACTACATTCAAAATCACGGAATCCATGAGAAGGTGCTTTCAAAACCACAAACCAACTGGCTGTCATGTGATTCTCGTGGAGTAGAAAACTGGTTTGACTTGGGATGCAAGGATAAAAGGGTCTTGCTTGTGTGTTAAACTTTGATGCAGATTAACTAATGTGAATCCCTCTTCTACTTTGATCCCACTTCCTACGTTTGCCCAATCACAATTAAATAATGGGTACTGAAAAACACCATAATCTAGCAAAATTATATCTGTTTTATCACACCATAATATGTCACATCTTCCTCGATTTGTCTGCGGTGTCTTTAGCACTTGCCCTACACAAGCTACTAGTCGACAATGACACTCGAGTTTTGAGTTCCTTTTTCTCCATCCTTTATGTGGAAGCGGTAGCCATTTATCAAATAACCTTTATAGCTCCAAGCATCGCAAAACAAGGTCCATCGAGAGCCAATCCAACATATCGGATACATCTTTGGTTTTTTCTCATTTTCAATCTAAAGACAAACAAAATTGAAAGTCAAAATCTTACATCGATTAAAACTTCTATAAATTTAGATAACAAAACCTGCTTCTTCACCTCAAGCTTAAACCACTCATTGACGCGTTTCAAAGATGCTTTGCTCCTAAAGCACCTTCATTTCTTCCTAAAAGCGAGGTTCCTTATGCGGATGAGCATTTTTTTGTGTCTTATGTTTAAAAGGTGTTCATTAATATATATATATATATATATATATATATATATATATATATATATATATATATATAAGTTTTCACATTAAACATATTAACTTACTCAATGTATGCAATTTGAACTTCCTCGAAATTGAACAAAATGCAACGATGTCTTTGCTTCAACCATGTCTCTTGTTAATGTAATAATTGTCCCCTTCAATAGTGGCTTACCTTCAAGAATACTGGATTTTGTGGACTCATCATTATAGTCTTCATTTCTACTTGGTTGGTCATTATTAATATCAACTCGCTTCATATGCTCGGAAAAAAATGTTACACTCTCTTCAGCCAAGTTACATTCTGCCATGCACCCCTCGGGCCTTGCATGATTCCTTACACTTGCTTTCAAATCCTTCATATACCTATACTCGATGAATAATCAAATGTTTAGAATGCAACACTCTACAAACTAAAAGGTGTATCTTTTTAGCTAAAATATATTGTAGTAATAATAGGGAAATATAAAAAAAAATAATACCTTTCAAAGGGATACATCCAACTAAATTGCACCGGTCCTCCAAGGCACACCTCCCCGCACAAGATGAAGCGTCAAGTGTACCATAATGTCAAAGAAAGATGGAGGAAAATATCTTTCTAGTAAGCACATTGTCACTACAACTTCATCCTCCATTTGTTCCATTTTTTCCTTATCAATAGTCCTTTGACATAGTTCATTAAAGAATGAACGAGTCTGAAAAATTGCATTCCTAGGCCTTTTTGGTAAGAGATTCCGCAAGGCCAAAGGCAACAGTTGTTGCATTAATACATGGTAATCATGAGACTTCAAGTCATATTTAGCATAGTCGGACAAAGGAAACACGGTATGATATATTGGAACTATACCCATCGGGCAACGGTAGCTTTCAACCTTTCACAAAAATTTGCTTCTCACTCTTTAACAAGGTGCATTGTGATGCAGGAAGTAAAGTTCTACTCCTATTCGTATAGGGTGTAAGTCAGGTCTTAATCCCATTTCTTCCAAGTCTTTCCTAGATTTAAGGTTATCCTTTGATTTTTTTTTTTCAGATTCAACAAAGTTCGAAGCAAACTTTCACAAATGTTTTTCTCTATATGCATAACATCTAGATTATGAGTTAACAAAAGAAATCTCGATATGGCAAATCAAAAAAAATGAGATTGTTTCTTCCACAATTTTGCACCTCTAGTTTTTTTTTGCTTACCTTTGTATGCCCTTTCCACGTTTTTTTTTTTTCTTTCCTATAGGTTTTCCCCAATCATCTCTCAAATTCTTTTTCGGATCTTTCCCCAATCATTTTCTATAGATTTTACCCGAAAGTAAAAATCTCATCGGACTTCAAAGGAACGGGCTTAGCCCGTGTTCTTGCTTCCCATTAAACCAACTTTTCTTCAAACGATATGGATGATCATCCGGAAGGAACCTCGACTTCCCATGTAAGAGAATTTCTGCTATGCTTTAGCCAATCTGCACATGTATTAACGCCACACCTAGGACATGCTAATCTGCCCTTCGTTGAACATCGGCTAGGTTTCCAAATCTTGGAAAATCATTAATGGTCCACATTAAAACAGACCTTAATGTGAAGGTGGATTTTTGGTATCGTCATTACGTTTCCACACCATCCGGTCCACAAAAGTAGCGGTCATCAATCAGTGGCTTTAAATAAACATCTATGTCATTACCTGGCTGGCTAGGACCGGGGATTATCAATGTCAACATCAAATACTTCTTTTTCGCATGCACATCCAAGGAGGTAAGTTATATATTGCCAAAATGACTGGCCAATAACTATACCTCGAGCTAAGAGTGCGATGAGGATTGACACCGTCAGCAGACAACGCCAGTCGAAGATTTCGTGCTTCATCACCAAAAGAGGGCCAACTTCTATCAATATGTTTCCATGCAGGACTATCAACCGGATGACGCATGTTTCCATCAGTACTCTCATTGGATGCATGCCATGTCAACTGTTTTGCCATTTCGATAGACTGAAACATCCTCTTGAACCTTGGAATAATAGGAAAGTACCTCAAAACCTTTGCTGGAACCTTCTCGTGTACTTTTTTAGTATGAGGATCAGTTTTCCATCGTGTAGTCTTGCACTTTCGACAGCTCACATCATTTTTAAAATCACCAGTGTATAACATGCAATCATTTACACATGCGTCGATTTGCTTATAATCCAAGTCAAACTTCCTTAACAGCGCCCTTGCTGAATTATTTGACTTTGGAATAACATTACCCTCTGGAAACATATCCTTCAACGCCTCTAAAAACTCTGTAAAACCTCTATTAGACAAACCATGTTTAGCTTTTATGCTATATAGCGTAACAACTGCTTCTAACTTCGTATACTTGCTACAACCTTCATACAATGGCCTTTTAGACTCCTCAACTGCCTTTTGGAATTTGGCTTCTTTTTTTGGATCACCAGAAAACTCTTCTTTCTTATTACTCTCATTTGTCGCTTTAAGCATCTCATAAGTCTCAGTGAGGTTAAAGTCTGTAGTTTCAACTCTTTCATCTACTACATGCACTTGCCCTTCTTCTCCATGCAAAACAAAAGGATCATAAGTCATATCAATACCCTCAATGATCAAATGGTCTTTTACAATGTTGGGACTCAAATGGTTAAAGTTTTTGCAACTAATGCACGGACATCTAATGCTTGTTTTATCCATCAAAGGAGCCATAGCGAATTCGATGAATTCATTAACAGCATCTTCGTACTCATCACTAGCTCTGGAAAATTTCAGTATAGTTAATGATATATGTACATAGTAATAAGCACTTGTTTCAAATAAAGTAATATAAGTATAAACTATTTAACCTGTTTAAAGTTCTCCAAGTCTTGTCCATAACGTCGCTTATATTGAACCTACTATATCGAAGAGTAGCACCTAGATGTATAAGAATCAGAACATCATTACCATTTAATCTTGGGCGGTTTTAATGGCAAAAAATTGTGCCTCGACAATTTCTTATTATTGTAGAGTTGTTCAGAACTTATATACATATACAATTCATACATAGAGGTAGGTCGGAAATATATTAATCTGTCATAAGTCATTTATTCAAATTATTTCTATTTAAGTTTTCCAATAGTGAAAATAACTTAAACACTTAAATCAATTCAAGTTTACCACCGAGAAAGTAACTTTAAGTTCTTTGTTACCAAAACTCAAGAAAGGTAACTTCATCATTGAAACCGTAAACTTAAAGTTAATTGATTTCATTGCTGACATTTCAAATCCCCCATTCGTTAAATAATATAACACAGTCTTTACATGTATCCCTTTTATTCCGTAATCAGACATTACTGTTGCCCACGAATGAAGTAACAATTTTAAAAAGAACAATGAAGTAACTTACCTCGCTCTTTGGCCCCCGAAAATTATCCCATCGATAATTATCTTGATAACAATACAAACAATGACAATAGTCACTTAATTAATCCTTTAGTAGTACAAGTTGTAGAGCAAGATTTTTTTTTTTTCTTGGCGGGTTATTGGTGTATGCCTTTACAGTACATTTTAATGATTCGCACAGAGCAGATATGAGTAAAAGCAGAGCGAGAAGTCCACTAAGTAGTATATGATACAGATGAAGACGAGTACAGAGATGATTTCGTTAATGATGGTGATATGGAAACTTCCCCATCTTCAAAGAACATACAGTAGAAAAACAACCAATTGAAAAACACTAAAAATTTATCACACCACCAGACAAACACAAATATATTGAATAAAAAGATCGGGAAATCGAGTACGGAGAGGGGGCAAGAAAAAAGAATGAACCTGTTTGCGTTCTTCCTTCGCTCACGTGTAAGATCTACTGAAAAAGATGATTCTTTTTTTGAAGAAATCGTGAAAACAAAGTATGAATTAGTTAATGTATATGAGAATAAAATCAAGAGGAGAGGAAGAGAGGAAGAAAGGAAGAAGAAACAAACCTGATTCGCAATAATTTTCAGCCGACTTTCTAGCTTTTCCCATACCAGTTTGCTGTAAGTATAACTTATACCAAGTTCTCTCAGCGGGAAACCAAAATTTTCGGTATCAAATTCGCGGTTTTTTATTTCTAATTTTCGTTTAAGGCTAGTCGAGCAAACCAATGGCTGTTTAATTTCTATTTCTAATTTTTTGATGATCTTTCGATTCTAACTGGGGAAGCCAAAATATATTTAGTAGAAAAAATCGCGGGCTTTTATTTTTTATTTCTCGTTTATGGGCGAACCAATCACGCGCCTGTTTTATTTCTATTTAACCTAATTTATTTTTAGATAGTTTTTTCTAACTAATTAACTTAATAATTAATAGGTATATTAATAATAACACTTCTGGAAGTGATTTCCAAAACTTGACAAAGTCACTTTTAAAGTGATGTTGAATACATAGATATTACATTACTTTATAAGTGACACGGTGAGTGACAACACTTTTAAATTGATGTTGAATACATAGATATTACATCACTTTTTAAGTGCCATGGCGAGTGACGTAAAAAAATGTTACTATATCACTATCACGATATCACTATCACGACATCACTTATTAAAATGATGTTGTATAACTCTACTATATCAGTCTTTCAAATAAGTGATGTTAAAAAAAAATTGTGATAATTATTACATCACATACTGAGAAAAGTGATGTCATAGTTTTCATATGACATCACTTAGCTGAAAGTGATCTAAAATTAGTGACGTCATATGTCATATTTGTTGTAGTGTGCATTTGTTTTGGTGCAGAGGAAGCACTCTTTCCACCTTGCTCAATTGCTTGTGCCTTTCTTCGAGAGTATCACTAAACAAGTAATCCCAGAAGATTTGCTCTCCATGCATTCAGAAATAGTAAGAGTTGGTGAAGCCGGGAATGATGCTGATGTAAGTGAAGATAGGCATTGTGATGAGAGTGTGAGTGGTGTTTAGGAAGGCTCTAATGACATGAGTAGTGAGTCTGATCCTTTTTTGGCACCAACTTATGAAAGGGAAGACAGCACTGATGACGTAGAAGCCAATGAACAAGGTGTGCCAATCAATGTAGTATCTGGACCAGTTAATGCCCCATCCGGGCGAGACCTCAACGAAAAGTCATAAATTGATGATGCGAGGTGAAGCAAATGAAGATGAAAGACAACATCATATAAATTTGAATATCTAGTAAATATGTCTGTGTTACTAATATGCTTGTTCTGCAGGTTGTTTAACTACGCCTATTGATAATACATAAAAACAGTTAAACACTAATATTAATGTTAACAACACTAATACGTAATATTACCATTTTTATGTTATCAATTATATTTCTTTACTCTCTCAAATAATAATGAAGCAATATAGATAAGAGTATGGATTCGTTCCACTATTAAACTACCAAGACTCAATATGATTCAACTAATTAAATCAAGAGGAAAGTGGTGAGAGTAATAATTATATTGATAATAAACTAATTATGATTGTGTTATTAATTAAAACATAAACTAAATAAACTAAACTAATATAAATAAGGTTTTGATGGAAAAGAATAATATAGAGGAAGTAATAAATCCACATATAAAAGTTTATTCATAATTCACTTAGTTCATGTATTAATAAGTCATCATCTCTATCAAATTCAGTAATGCACTAAAATAAAGATTCCTACTTTGTAAGATCCCTAATCAACTATTACTTTCTCTAGTTAATAATTAATTAGCATGAGAGAATAGTACCTATATCAATCTCTTGTATAGAAATACTAAACTCTAGTTCAAAACTAACAATTTCTATCTCTAAAAATATGAAAGCTTCAAACTTTAAACGCATAAACACAAATAACCCACAAAATCATAAACAATCCTCACACAGGCTTCATTAAAACTCTCTCTAATGGGAGTTTTAGCCTTGATTCATTGGACTGAAATTACTTAAACAATAAAGGGAAAGCATAATAAAAGAACTTGAAGTAAGAGGAGAATTAGATATGCTAACTAAAGTTTTTTATTGAAAGGTTTAATGGAGGCTATAAATTAAATCTAAACTAAACTAAAAAAGAGAGAGAGAGAGAGAGAGAGAGAGAGAGAGAGAGAGAGAGAGAGAGAGAGAGAGAGAGAGAGAGAGAGAGAGAGAGAGAGAGAGAGAGAGAGAGAGAGAGAGAGAGAGAGAACCCTAATTTATTCTAAACTAATGAGGGAGTAGCCAATATTTGTTTTAGCCTTAAACCTCTTTATATAGGAGAGGGTTAGGTTATAATTTCGTGCATGGGCTTCTAGGCTAGGTTATGGACCCATAAATCAACTCCATAACCCAATTGGGTAAATCCAAGACTTTCAATTCTGGTTGTATTACTGTAGCATGCAATTTCACTAACTTATACTGTTCTGATCAAGTCAAGGCCTAGACCATTGGAAAGAGCTTTCTGAGCCGGTTATTTTGATATAAAATGAGCCTAATTTCGAGGCCTGAGTCCAAAGATATGGCCTTTTGAAGTTATGTTAACTTTTCTTCAACTCTCTAATCCGGTTTGACTTTCACTTAACAATGTTGACTTGGACTTTTTAATGGTTTTTTCTCCATTAAACTTGGGCTTTCTTCATGGAACTCCTCTAGCAATCACTTTAGCTCCTTTTAGCGCCTAATTAGTAACGAATTGACATTTATTCAAATCTGAAGCCTGAAATATTCAAAAGCACGTAATTATTGATAAACTTATATTATTAATAACATAATTGGCTAAATAGAAATACTATTAAAAGGTTTAAACTACAGTTTTGGGCTCTTATCAAACCACCCCCAAACAGCATTTTGCTTGTCCTCAAGCAAATATGTGAAATTAAAATAAATGGTCAAAAATGTATTTTTAACTAGTCTCATTTCGCTGAGTGCGACTGCATTGACCATATGTAATAAGGCCTTAAACCACTAAAAATTCCATAGTGGACGAGTTATAGCCTCGTGAGAGTTTTCTAGAGAAGGTACTCACAAACTTTATTTATACTACAACGACTAAGAAATAAAAGTAATTGTTCCCTAAATTTATCTCGGAATCTATACATCTTACTAGTATTTAAACAAGGATGATCATTCTAAAACTTAAACTAATACATGCATAATAATTAAATCATCTTAAGATAAACAACTATATAATTAACTATGATATGAAATGCAATGGCAGGTCCGTTTCTGAAATTTTTGGGTAGCGTGCCTAAGTAGGTTCTCACAAGGAATGTGTCAAAACACATAACACTCTGATTTTTCCACTCAAGTTTGCTAACTCTAGTGTGCAGTGGGCACACGTTTCCTCACAATCTCAATGACAACCCAAGGAAGCCAAGGTCGATCAAACACATCTACCACTTACTATCACACCAACCTATTCCTAATTGAGCTAGAGGTATTTATTAGGTGATACGGGGCGTAGGTGTTGGTTAAAGAAGGAAGAAAATGGATATTCAAAAAAACAAGTCTGAGAAAATAGGGTCTTCATAATATGTAACTAGAGAAAACCTCGTTCTTATTTTGCTTCTACACTTTGTTTTCATCTTTAGCCTTTTTATTTTGGCTTTTTGACTCCTTTTATTCTATTTTTGGAGTTATTATTTTATTTTATTTTTCTTTTCTTTTCTTTGGATGAAAACTTTCTTTTCTTTTCTTTTTCTAAAGCAACTAACTAATTTTTGTTTACACAGGTTTTTCTCTTCTCTTTTCTTCACTCATCCTATTTCTCAGACTTATCCAGATAAATTGGCTGATTTTATTTTTTTATTTTGTTTTATTGGGTAAAGAATTTTTGGTTTGTGAAAAGGCTAATGAAAGGCTCAATGGGGCGACTAGCAGATAATAAATTTCATATAGGTGTGAATTTCTGGCTATATCGATCCAAAGATCCTAAAAGTGCCTAGTATAAACAGTATATACTGTTCACTATATAAATTTCATATTAGTGCCTAGTATAAACAATATTTATGATTTTTAATATTTTATAAAGAAAAGTGCATAATTTACATCCTAAAAGTGCTTAATTTTTGCAAATGTTTCTATCCCACCCCCAAACAATCGAACGTTTTGTCCTCAAAGTGTAAAGAGATAATGAAAGAATTTACCATAGAAATGTGGCAAAAATTGGCAGTACCTGTAACAGAAATATTATAAAAGATGATATGATAACATGAAACATAATTAAATTGTTACGTACTAACTAAATAAGAGTAAACATGACAGACAATGGGTGGCAAAACGTTTTGAAGTAAAATACTAAAATACACCACCCCCAAACAAAATTGGAAAACTCTTTTTAAGTTTGAAATTTTTTATTTGGCCTATACTCTAGAAAAGTAATATTGTACAAAAACTTGGGTCTTTTAAAGTCAGATTCCTTAGACTTAATGTGATATATATATATATATATATATATATATATATATATTAACATGCAGTTTACCATATATCAATAATCTAAATAATTATGGATCTTTCCATAAATAGTTAACATGGGAAAGCACTATCAAACAAAATTAAGCACTAAGATTTTCTATGACGTGGTCTAGTGGAATGGGAGTGAATTCTAATGGATCTAGAACCTAATCGAGCATATAGTTTCTTCTTTGTTCTCCTACGAATAGGATGCCAAGTGAATGAACGTGAGAAAATGAATGGTTGTGGAAGATACGTGGGATGTGGATAATTTTGAGAAGGAAGGAATAGAAAAAATGAAAAAATGTCAGGTGGCTTGTCCTTGGGTGTTACTTCTTCACCAGATGGGTTTAGAAAGTTATGAAGCATAGGAGAAACAAGAAGGTCAAGTACAAACTCAATGGTTTTTTGAAAAGGTAGAGGGCGAGGAACATTCATGATGGAAAGTGAATGAATGACATGAAGATGTGAGGTGGGTGAATGGTGCTCAACTAGTGTTCTTAGTTCTATATCATCAGAGGCCTTAAGATATGCAAGACATTTCTCAATAGGTGGGTAAGAAGAATCACTGGGATAGAGGGTAAAAAATTCTTCTTCCGTCATGGCGTCAAGAGATGAGTGGATGTCAATAGGAGGGGACTCGCGAGGTGGCAATGAAGGGTTGCAAAAGAGTCGAAGGAAATCTTCCTCGATGTTATCTACGCCTAGGGAGTAGAAATTGTGATCCTTGTCTTCTTCCATAAGAGGGGTATCTACTAGTGTGGGGACTAAAGTGTCAGCTATACTAATGTGAGGTACAAAATTCTCAATGGACTTCACTTCTCCTTCTATAGGCAAACCTAGTTGTCCCTGCTTTTGTCTAACATGTTAATTTCCACAGAAAGATTCCCAAAAGAAAGAGTCATTGGGCCATCCTGACCATTAATTTGGGCATTGGCGGTTGCGAAGAAAGGACGCCCTAAGATGATGGGAATGGAATCATGAGCAACTTCTGTGTCGAGAATAACAAAGTCGGTTAGATAGTAAAAATCCTGAACTTTAACGAGAATATTTTCAACTACACCATTGGGATACTTAATAGAACGATCGGCTAACTGCAAAGTCATTTTGGTTGGTTGAAGTTTTGTTAGACCTAGTTGTTTATATAAATAAAAAGGGAGTAAGTTAACACTTCATTTCATGATCTAATAAAGCAGTTGTTATGAAGGTATCACCTAAGGTGCATTGTACAGTAGAACAACCAGGGTCCTTGTACTTAACAATTCTGTATGTTCAGATAAAAATGGATATTGTTCAGTTAAGAAGGCTTCATTGGGTATGTTGGTTTTCCTCTTCTTGGTGCACAACTCTTTTAGAAACTTAGCGTGTCCAAGTAGACTTTTTATAGCATTTAGAAAAGATAGGTTTATAGTCAGATTTTTAAACACTTCCCTAATCTCATCAAAATTCTCGTCCTTTTTAGACACAACTAGTCTCTGGGGATACGGTGGTTTATCTCTATATTTAGCATAAGGTTCAAAAGTATTATTAGTCTTTACGTTATTTTTAGCCGTTTTCCATCTAGGTGTCCACATTGGAACCTCTATAGGTGTAGGATCTTCAGTTTCTATTATAGTATTTGGTATGGTATCATTTTTAGTTTGCGGGTGATCTTTAGGCATAGTCACTTGGTTATCAACTACTCTCCCTGAACGAATAGTAGTGACTGCCTATAGGTTCCATGGGGTTATATTACCATTACACTGAATACTTTTTATTTTGAAGGCGGTATTTGTTGACTTAGGATTAGGCACTGCTTGACCTGGAAACACACCTGTTTGGTTATTATTTTGGTTAGGAGATATGTCAATAACCTTTTGGCACAAAGACTGCATCATTTGCATCGTTTGTTTCATCATATTAGAGTTTTGATCATGCTGATCTTTCATCAAGTTGGAGTTTTGTTGCATAATTTGATTTTGTTTTTCCAACAAGGTGACTACTACTTCATCTGTAGATGGTTGAACTAGAATTAAGGCTTGTTGAGCGTTCATGTCTTGATGTTGATAGTTCTGGGTCATGGGCACTAAACCTCTATTCTGGTTACCTAAGTTCCCTTGTCCTTGATGTTGAGTTAACTGGTTGAAGTGTGATGGTTGTGGTGGTGGTTGTGCATAGACAAGAGGACAATAGAAGTCGGAATGCTCAAGACTAAAACAGACATTACAACGAGTAGATTTAATGTTCATGACTGGAGTGGGTTGTTATTGATCAGAGAGAACATCTACCTTTTTAGTGAGGGCATCAATAAGAGTTTTAAGCTCGGAATCAGGTTTATCCTCAAAAAAAGAAATGGAGCGGGAAGAGTCGTTACCTCCCCAATTGTTGTTCCTCTTAGATTGATCTTTTAAGAATTTATAAGCCTCCAAGGCTCTTTTACTAAGAAAACTACCCCTAGACATGATATCTAGAACCTCTTTATGATAATGTGAAAGCCCCTTGAAGAAAGCACGAACAAGCATGTCTTTTGCAAGGTTATGATGCGGACATTCTATGAGAAGATAAGTGAAATGGTTCTAGGCATTTGAAAAGGATTCATGAGGGTTCTGGTGGAAGAAATGAATCTTTTGAAGCATTTCATCGGTCTTCAGTGGTGGGTAAAATTGTTCCATGAACAATTGAACAAGATTAGCCCATGAGTCCACAGAGTTTGGCGTTTGGGCAGTTAACCAAGACGTCGCCTTGTCGGCTAGGGTGAATGGAAGCACCCTAAGTTTAACTTGATCCGGACTTACGCTAGGATGATGGAATGTAGTGAGAACTTGTTCTATCCTACGCATGTGTTGATAAGGCTTCTCGTGGGCTAAAACATGGAAAACCGATAACAAGTTAAATATATTTGGGGGAATTCGAAAATCCCCCACTAGGTCTGCAAGAACAATGCATGACTTAGGGCCATCGTTTAGTGATTTATAAAAATCAAAGAGAGGTGTCTCTCGTTCTTTAGCCATTGATGCAGGTGTAGTGTGTGAAATTCTAGATAGGCGTGTGATATTGCGTCTACAAAAAACAAGCCTGATTATACTAGAATTGAAACTCCTCTAACAGAAGAGGTGAGGAGTGTAAGAATGAGTACCTGAATGCCTCCTTGTTATGCTTATAAATATCGTCTTGTATACGCGAGCTCAGTATATTTAACAAGTTAGAAACACTGAATAACTTGAAGAAATGGAAGTTTGTACTAACCTGTGAAGATAGGGCTGTTCAGAAGAGGGCGAGGGTGCGCTCATAAATTTTCTAGGTAGGGGGTTGGGTTGCTCTGTCTAACTTCGAGTTCAGTGCTTCAACAACGCAAAGCTTTTTAGAATTTTACTGTGAAGGGCCCAGGTCGCTTCGTGCACGAGGCGATGTCGATGAGTTGAGCCGAGGTATTCCGAATTTGCCCTGTGAAGGGCGCAGGTCGTGCTCGTGCCTGAGGCGATGTCCAGTGAGTTGAGCGCGGGGGGCACTCAGAATTTGCCTATGAAGGGCGCAGGTCACACTTGAGCCTGAGGCGATTTCCAGTGAGTTGAGCGCGGGGGGCGCTCATAATTTGACTGACACGGGCGCAGGTCGCGCTCTTGCCTTTGGCAATGTCTAGTAAGTTTAAGGTACTCTAAAAAATTTGAAATTTTTACAGTAGTTTGCTAAGACGTCTATAAAGTAGCCTGTAAAATTTTTGATAACTCGGAGCTATGAACGTCCTTCTACGGCCCTTCAAAGTTTGTAAAACAGTTTTCGGACTCAATACAAACAACCGAATGTTAACCAATCAAAATAGAGCCAAAAATTGCCAAAATTGTATTAGAGACTCCTGATAGATCCTACGTATTTCTGTAAAAGTTTTAGAGCAATTGGAGTTCTACAAACCGTCCTTATTGGCTGGTGTTTCAAAAATTAAGTGTTTGCAAAACTGCAGAAACACAATGAAAATAATCCACTAGTTAAGTGGTCAAAACAAATCAAAAACTCATCAAATTTTTAATAAAAACTCCTAACTTATGATAGATACTCCTGTAAAAAAAATTAAATTTTTTGGAACTGCCTAAGTAACCATACTCGTCTGTTTTTCAAGAACTTACGGTTTGAAAACTGAAATATAGCACTATAAAGATCATATTAGTTCACTAGGTAAAACAACTAAGAAAAATCTAAAAATATTACAATAAATCAATAACACCTTAAGGATTACGCCTGTAAATTTTCAGAATTTTTAAAAAATTTCAAATACCTTTACTGCAGTTATTTCCTCTGTGAATCCGTAGCCCCTATGCCTAAAACAGTGAACAGTACCGAAAATACAAGAAATAAGAATGAAAAATTAAAAGGGTGGGTGGGTTGAGAATGGGAGATTGCCCCTTGGATTCAAGAAATTAAATTCTTGTCCTGAAACAGTTTAAGATGGCAGGGACGCCATTTGACAAACATAAAAACAGTTAAACACTAATATTAATGTTAACAACACTAATACATAATATTACCATTTTTATGTTATCAATTATATTTCTTTATTATCTCAAATAATAATGAAGCAATATAGATAAGAGTATAGATTCGTTTCACTCTTAAACTACCAAGACTCAATAGATTCAACTAATTAAATCAAGAGGAAAGTGGTGAGAGTAATAATTATATTGATAATAAACTAATTATGATTGTGTTATTAATTAAAAGGTAAACTAAATAAACTAAACTAATATAAATAAAGTTATGATGGAAAAGAATAATATAGAGGAAGTAATAAATCCACATATGCAAGTTTATTTATAATTCATTTAGTTCATGTATTAATAAGTCATCATCTCTATCAAATTCTATAATGCAATGAAATAAAGATTCCTACTTTGTAAGATCCCTAATCAACTATTACTTTCTCTAGTTAATAATTAATTAGCATGAGAGAATAGTACATCTATCAATCTCTTGTATAGAATTATTAAACTCTAGTTCATGTTGGAGTTATCCCTCACATGAGGAGAGAAAAACAGATTCGAGAGAAAGCGGGGTTAATTCGCATCGCGACATGTCGAAGGCCTTCAGCTCGGATAGGGCGCACCCGCGCTCAGGTTCCAGTATGCTAGGCGCGACCCTGTAAAGAGATAAGAGTGATCTAGTAAGGTGAGAGACTGAAAAAAAAGAGAGAAACCCAATCTTGAAAGCTATCAAGATTGAGAGATAACCTTTACAGAGATACAACCCTGTAAAGAGATAAGAGTGATCTAGTAAGGTGAGAGACTGAAAATGAGAGATTGTAATCTTCCTTCCCACTTTATAAAGAACTGGCTCTTGTGGAAGTAGGCATCATTGGCCGAACCACGGTAAATCTTTGTGTTGTGGTTTGCTTTTACTGCTTTACATTATTATCTGTTGTTAATAGTTGTTTAGCGAGTTGGGCATGTTAGTATAGGTTGTAGTTGATATTTAGATTTTGTCCGGAGTTGAATTGAGTTCATATACAAGTTATCTGTGTAGTGGGGAATCGATTGGTATTAGTATAATCCCCAACAAGTGGTATCAGAGCCAGGTTAGAATAGCCTAGGGTGTTATCCGAATCTTGGTCAGAAGGTGTTTGACGAAATTCCTGGGAGAAGATTTGAGGTTAAATAACTTGTAGAGATGGACCATTCAGTGAACACTCGCATGATGAGTCTGAATAGGAAGAACTACACCATCTGGAAAGCCAAGATGGAAGACTTGCTATACTGCAAGGACTTGGCACTTCCCATTGAGAATGAGGGAGTAAAACCAGAAAAGAAAATGAGGCCGAAAGTGGAAAAAGCTTGTGACGAAAAAGCGATTGGATACATTCGACAGTGGATTGACGACAGTGTCTTTCACCATGTGTCCCAAGAGACTACAGCCTTCAATCTGTGGAAGAAACTTGAAGACCTGTATGAGAGGAAGTCGGGTGGAAACAAAGTGCTAGTCGTTAAGAAGTTTGCAGACACGAAGTACCAAGAAGGTTCTTCAATGTCTGAGCATCTTAATGAAGTATAGAATATCATCAATCAGATGCATTTGATGAAGATCAATTTGGGAGACGAAGTTGAGGCTTTGTTTCTATTAGGCTCTCTATCCGAAAGTTGGGAGACATTAGCAGTTTCTCTACCGGGGCAGCCAAGGATGGAATTGTTACCATGGAGATGGCTACCACATCTTTGTTGAATGAGGAGACTAGAAGGAGTGCAAGAAGCAGCTCTTCTCACTCAGAGATCCTTTTCACAGAGAAACGGGGGAGAGGTCGAAACAGAAAACCATCTCGTTCTAGAGGTGATGGCGTATAAATCTAGGGGTGAAGCTAGAACTCCTAAGGCAGAGAGGCAATGTTACTATTATGCCACCAAAGGCCACTTCAGATATGAGTGCAGAACACTGAAGAGGGATAAGAAGAACAACTGTGTACATGAAGACATGGTGCAAAGGAACGGAAACACAGGCAGAGATACTACCGCACTAGTCGACGACCTAGTGGGAATTGTGTCAGATTGTGGTGTGTGCTGTCTTAGTACCTCATGTCGAGGATCTGAGAGTGGGTGATAGATCTGAGGAGCATCCAATCACGCCACACCGCGGGGAGATTCTTCACTACCTACAATTTGTGGTGAATATGGTGAAGTAAGGATGGGTAATGATGGAGAGTCTCGAAGATTATAGGCATTGGAGATGTTCATATAGAAACCAATGTTGGCTACACCTTGACACTCAAGGATGTACGACATGTCCCTGACATACGGTTAAGCCTAATTTTGGTGGGAAATTAGATGACGATGGCTTTGTAAACTCGTTTGGTAGCGGGGTATGGAACCGAAAGCGAGAGGTTCCATTGTAGCAGCGGAGGAAAGAAAAACTTGCTCTCTTACAAAAACACGAGGCTAGTTTGTGTAAAGCAGGAAGCGAATCTGCGTAAGAAGAAGCTTCATCGAACGCGCGTGGCAAAGGCGTGTCCGTGGTCATAAAAGGGATGGAAGTTCTTGCTAAGCAAAAGGCCGTGCGGACATTAAAGGTACACATTTAGATACATGTACTCACTGTTTGGTAGGAAAGCAACACAGGGTGTCTTTCCAAAGATTCCGTCTCCACGAAAGGACAATCGTCCTTGAACTAGTGCACGGACTTATGTGGTCCTATGAGAGTGAAGTCCCACGGGGGAGTTTCGTGACTTTTGACATTCATTGATGATCGTCAAAGAAAGATATGGGCCTATAGTCCGAAGACCAAGGATGAAGTACTTTGCGTGTTTGAGAAATTCCAACGGCATGGTGGAAAGAGAGCTGGGAAGTTGTTGAAGTGTATTCTCCGATAATGGGGGTGAGTACATTGGGCCATTTGAAGAGTATTGCGAGTCATGGGATTCGGCCATCGCCAGACCGTTCCCCAAGACACCGCAAATGAGAATGGAATAGCAGAGAGAATGAACCGTACCACTTGTAGAGAGGATGAGATGCATGCTATCTCACTCTAAGCTACCTAGAAGCTCTTGGGTAGAAGCAATGCGTCTGCCGTGCATGTGATCAACTGTCGCCCGCAAAGCCTCGAATAGTGATTATCCGAGAGAGTATGGTCGGCAGAGATGTTGATTATGGATACTTGAGGGTATTTTGGGTGCGGGGCATTTGTGCATATTCGAAGGATGAGAGATCCAAGCTTGATGACAAAGCCAAGCAGTGCATTTTTCTGGGTTATGGAGATGAAAAGTTTGGTTACAAACTCTATAATCCGATTAACAAGAAGGTAATCCGAAGTCGAGATGTTGTGTTCTTAGAAGACCAAACCATAGCAGACTTTGAGGAGGGTGAGAAGCTAGAGGCTTTCACCAATGATCTTGTTGATTGAGAACCGAAGTTCCTACGATTGGAGAACGTCGCGAGAAGGCATTGAGAATGCAGAGAACCATGAGTTTGAAGCTCTTGATGAGAATCCTATTGCTCATGATGGGATAGAACCTATTGGTATAGAAGATGCAGATGAGATGCATGAACCACCACCAGAGCAAGTAGAAGTGCAACCTCCTGAGGCACCAGCAGATGGGGCAAGGAGGTCTGACAGAGGGAGACTAGCTTCAACAGGTATCCACCACATAACGTCACGTCACGTGCTACTATCGGATGGTGGAGAACCGATGTACTATCAAGAGGCACTTGAAGGTACAGACAAAGAAAAGTGGTTGAAGGCCATGCATGACGAGATGGATTCTTTGCATAAGAATCACACTTATGAATTAGTTGAGAAACCCACAGGGAGAAAAGTTCTCAAGAATAAGTGGATATACAAAGTCAAGCATGAGGAGAACAATCCTCACCCAAGGCACAAAGCTCGCCTTGTTGTGAAGGGATTCGGTCAAAGGAAAGGGATTGACTTTGATGAGATTTTCTCTCCAGTAGTGAAGATGACTTCTATTCGGGTGGTATTGGGTATGGCCGCAAGTATGAACCTAGAGGTTGAGCAGCTAGATGTTAAGACAGCTTTTCTTCATGGAGACCTTGAAGAAGATGTCTACATGGACCGACCCGAGGAGGGGTTTGAGGTCAAAGGCAAGGAGCACCTAGTATGCAAGCTGATAAAGAGCTTGTATGGGTTGAAGCAAGCACCGAGGAGCGATTGGTACATAAAGTTTGACTCCTTTATGGTGAAGCAAGGATACAAGAAGTCTGCTTCCGATCATTGTCGCGTTTGTTCGAGAGATTTCCAGATGGGGATTTCATAGTGCTATTGCTGTATGTAGATGATATGTTGATAGTTGGCCCAAACATCAACAAGATATCCAAACTAAAGAAAGACTTGAGTAAGTCCTTTGAGATGAAGGATTTGGGTCAAGCAAAATAGATACTTGGGATGCGGATCACTCGTGACAGAAAGAGTGGGAAGTTGTGGCTTTCTCAAGAAAGCTACATTGAGAAGGTGTTGAAGAGATTCAACATGGATCAAGCGAAGCCAGTCAGTTGTCCGCTTGGTGGCTAGTTCCGCATGACCAAAGAGATGTGTCCTAAGGGTGAGCATGAGCAGAGTCAGATGGAAAAGATTCCTTATGCATCCGCAGTGGGCAGTTTGATGTATGCCATGGTGTGTACTAGACCGGATATTGCTTTTGCCGTTGGTGTTATAAGCAGATTTCTGTCAAATCCGGGTCAGGAGCATTGGGAAGGTGTTAAGTGGATATTGAGATATCTCAAAGGCACTTCCAAATCATGTTTGTGCTTTGGTGGAAGTAAGCCCTTACTTGAAGGCTACACTGATGCAGATATGGCAGGTGATGTTGACTCGATGAAGTCCACCTCCGGTTATCTGGTTACTTTTGCAGGGGGAGCAGTTTCTTGGCAATCTAAGTTGCAAAAGTGTGTTGCCCTCTCCACTACAGAAGCCGAGTATATTGCAGCCATTGAGTGTTGCAAAGAGATGCTATGGATGAAGAGGTTCTTCGACGAACTAGAATAAAAAGCGAGAAACAATTTGTAGTTCTATGTGATACGGTCGAGGCGCCATCCACTTGAGCAAGAATCCGAAGTTTTCATTCTAGATCAAGCACATACACGCGTTATCATTGGATTAGAGAAGTACTCGAAGACAAGCATTTGTGTATCGAGAAGATCCATACCGACAAGAACGGGTCGGATATGATGACCAAAGTCTTACCAAAAGGTAAGTTTGATGTTTGTTGTGCTATTGCTGGAATGGCAGCACACTCCTCCTGTTGATTTGGAAATTGTATGGAGGAAGCCCCCCTCACTGTTCGGGAGGGGGAGATTGTTGGAGTTATCCCTCACATGAGGAGAGAAAACAAAGCTGGAGAGAAACGGGCTTAATTCGCATCGCGACATGTCGAGGCCTTCGGCTTCGGATAAGGCACACCAGCTCGAGGTTCGGTATGCTAGGCGACGACCGCTCATATGGGGCGACCAGACTCGAAGACGTTGAGCGCCAGCGCTTCAGTCTAATTTCGTGGGCCTTTGCTACAGTACCCGCGAAATTTGGTTTTTGGAGATAAAAACCAAAATCAAGGTTTTGGAAAACCAAAACCTAACAAGTCAGAAGGATTGGAATCCAGACTAAAAACAAAGAGAGAAACCCAATCTTGAAAGCTATCAAGATTGAGAGATAACCTTTACAGAGATACAACCCTGTAAAGAGATAAGAGTGATCTAGTAAGGTGAGAGACTGAAAAGGAGAGATTGTAATCTTCCTTCCCATTTTATAAAGAACTGGCTCTTGTGGAAGTAGGCATCATTGGCCGAACCACGGTAAATCTTTGTGTTGTGGTTTGCTTTTACTGCTTTACATTATTATCACATTTGTTAATAGTTGTTTTTAGCGAGTTGGGCATGTTAGTATAGGTTGTAGTTGATATTTAGATTTTGTCCGGAGTTGAATTGAGTTCATATACAAGTTATCTGTGTAGTGGGGAATCGATTGGTATTGGTATAATCCCCAACAGTTCAAAACTAACAATTTCTATCTCTAAAAATATGAAAGCTTCAAACTTTAAACGCATAAACACAAATAACCAACAAAATCATAAACAATCATCACACAGGCTTCATTAAAACTCCCTTTAATGGGAGTTTTAGCCTTGATTCATTGGACTGAAATTACTTTAACAATAAAGGGAAAACATAATAAAAGAACTTGAAGTAAGAGGAGAATTGGATATTGATAAACATAAAATGATTTGTTTACCTACGAAATGAACGATGAAACTCAAAACGTAAGTAAACTAAAACTAAATTATGTGTCTATATTTTATCAAAGATTCTACTCTCAATTCTATTGAAATAGAGTGGAGTAACAAATTCGTTCCACTCCTAGTTCTCTAGCATGAAATGTTTTCTAGTCTAATTAATCGGTCTTAAGTCTAATGAGAGCTTTACGAAGGGTGTTATACTACGATACAATATAAAATTGATTATGTTGAATTTAAACTACGAATGCTATGGAAATATGATTGTTTTTGAATCTAGATAAAGGATTAGAGGGGGATTGAATCCACCTCGAATCCAACTTAATAACCTAGCATAGATTCTTGTATCTTAATTCTTACGTTCTTACGGCAAGAATTTCGAGTTCTAATCCCTAGTGTTCATGGCATTTCTACCAAATATTACTAGCATGTGAGGTCGTTCACCCATTCTCATGGCGAATCATGACCTTCTAGAGTGGAATAGATTCTACAATGCTTCTACACTATACCACTAAGTTTTCATCAAAGCTTCATCAACCCCTCTAATGGAGGTTTTAGCCTTGAGTCATCAACCCATCATTTCCCATTGAATTATAACTACACATCATATTAAAATTCTAACTTAACTAATTTAACTAACAATAATTAAAATCTAATTAACAACTAAGAAATGATAATCAACAAGAATTAAAACTAGATCTAATAGATTGAAATAACAAAAACCGAAATGACAAGAATAATCACTATTTTATTTAGGGTAATTTTGACTTAACCCCCCACAGATGGGTAGCGGTTTGACTAAACCCCCCATTTTTAAAATCATTTGAGTTTGCCCCCCACTCTGTTAATTTTGTGTGTAACAGACGTTAGTATTTTAGCTATTGACCATTTTACCCTTATGAAATAGATGTTGCATTACCCCCCACATTAACACGTTAAACCTAGCTTTGCGAAAACCCCCCAAACGTTGCCATTATTTAATTCTTGCACTCTCTCTCTCTCGTATTTTACCTATTGACCATTTTGCCCTTTCTGACAAATTAAGGGGTTTTTTTTTTCCCTTCCTTTAGTTAAAACAAATTAAGAGGTTTACTATTAGTTAGTGTAAACCCCCCCAAACGTCAATATGATATTTACATAAACCCCCCAATTTTTTAGTTAACAGTAAACAAGAAAAAGAAATCTCACAATAGTTTGATTACAGTGGGATGGTTGCACGAGTATGATTTATCAATAGTTTTGCATTCTTTGGACATCTGTGATAGCCATTAGTATGAGTCGATGACATTGGAAGAAGTTGGTAACCGACCGATGATTTCCTACGTAATTCTAACCAATAATAAGTCTCGTACATTTGAGACCACAAATATGTAGCGAGTTGATATGAAGTACGAGTTTAATCAATTTTAACTTGAGAAGATAGAAGAGGAGTGCTTGTGGGAGTATGATATATCAGCCAGTTATGCACCTTTCAACAGTTATGCAATAGCCATAGCCCATAGGTCTTTATCGGCTTGAGTCCGATGATATTGAAATCAAGTTTTCTGCATCTTGTCGATCTCTTAAGTAATTCTAAGTGCCTACTCGTCCTAATGTTTGAAGGCCACAATAAATAGGGGTTTAACAGGTTAAGTACTATGGTATTTGTTTTACCTTTAAACTCTTAAAGAAAAAACTTAAGAAGTAGTGTTCTCCTTACTTTTTGGTATTTAATTTTTAGAAAATTGTTGATCTTAATATGCATTTTCGATGACACTTGTTTGAGAAACCTTCCATTCGTGGCGGTGAAAAAATACAGCAAGAGAAGAAGGTAGAGGTGTTGGTGGACAAGGACCTTGGGACCAATTATGACCGGATAGAGGTCGCAGAGATTGTTCAAGTTGCAGTCCTGCAGACTCAATACCTCCCACTCACGGGCCAAAGATGTCCGAAGTGGTTCGAATGCTTGAAGGAGATGGCCTTGTTGACAAGTGGGAGGCCTCTCAACGGTGCCAACGTAAAACCTCGATATCAAGAATTGCAGCCTCATCTGCGAAAGTGCTACTACAACGAAAGTCACGACTAATCCCACTAAACATGATGATTGTGATGATACCAACATGTTTGTCATGATGATGGATGATGATGATGACCATTCATTGGATGTTCATGCAATGGAACTTTCTGGTCCAAGATGATCATACCACATGTCCTTTTATATTTCAAAGCATTGAAATATAAAAGGAAAGTAAAAAGAGTCGATTAGCACAAAAAACCGGAAAAGAGAGTAAAGAGCAATTTTTAAGTGGATAGAATGTAAAGAGTGTGAATACTGTTGACCGCCTTATGTTCAGAGCTGGAGCTTGGAGACAGGAGCATTGGAAACTAACAGTTTAAACAAAAAATCTCAAAGAAATGTTTTATGGTTGCAAAGAATCAATCTCACACTTCATCACAAGATTCTGATACATATTCCCTAGTTTGTACATAACTAGTATTTCATTTCTCATTTTTATTTGTTTATTTTGTTCAACAGGGGTGCATACTAGAAGCTGAATTGTGTGTGCGCAAAAGAGACTGTTTCGGTGTGTCTTAAATTTATTTATCACTTGATGTCGGTTGTGGATTCTTACATCCGCCATTTTTTTTCTAGGAATCCGCCATGTTTGATGGTGGAGAAGACTTCTTCTTTACATTATTCTTTGTCGTTTACGGTTAACTAAAAAATTGGGGGGTTTACACTAACTAATAGTAAACCTCTTAATTTGTTTTAACGAAAAAAAAAAAAAAAAAAAAAAAACCCTTAATTTGTCAGAAAGGGCAAAATGGTCAATAGGTAAAATAAGAGAGAGAGAGAGTGCTAGAATTAAATAATGGCAACGTTTGGGGGGTTTTCACAAAGCTAGGTTTAACGTGTTAATGTGGGGGGCAATGCAACATCTATTTCATAAGGGTAAAATGGTCAATAGCTAAAATACCAACGTCTGTTACACACAAAATTGACGGAGTGGGGGGCAAACTCAAATGATTTTAAAAATGGGGGGTTTAGTCAAACCGCTACCCATCTGTGGGGGGTTAAGTCAAAATTACCCTTTTATTTATCTAATGAATGATATTCAATGATTCAAGAAATTAATCTAAAACAAGAAAATGAAATTATAAAACTAAGTTCTAAAACTCATTAATGGAGGCTAACTAATCTAATTCTAATCTAGGTCTAACTATCTACCATTAACCAAGAGCTAAGCTTTTGTTTTTATACTTTCAGATCCAAAAATCATGCATGGGCTTGGAGCCATGTTTTGGGCCAGAGAATCAGGCCCAAAACCCAATTCTTTCAGTCCAAAAAGGCCTCTTCAGCTGCAGTTGGCTTCAACAGACTTTTCGTCCACTTCTACTCCTCTGATTTGGTCAAGGCTTAGACCATTGGAAAGCTCTTTCCGCGCTGGTCGTTTTGACATAAGGTAGGCCCCATTCCGAGGTATGAGTCCAAAGATACGGCCTTCGGAAGTTCTACTGACTTGTGTGCTGTTTCTGCCCGCGTCGACTTTTCAGCTTTTAACCCGGATTTAGTCATGGAACTCCTTAGTAACCGACCTTTGCTCCTTTATTTCGCTAAAGTGGCACATTTCTACACATAATGGACTTTGAAGCCTGAAATGCATAAAAACACGTAATCAGTGTTAACTCTTAATTATTACTCACATAATTGGTCTAAAAGTATGATCATTACGAGGGGTTAAAACTACTGTTTTGGGCTCTTATCAAACCACCCCAAACAGCATTTTGCTTGTCCTCAAGCAAAGATGAGAAATTAGAATAAGTGACCAAAAATGGAGTTCTAACTACTACTCGTTTACTGAGTGCGATTGCATTGACCATATGCAACAAGGCCTTAAACCACTAGGAATTCCCTAGTGGGACGAAGTTATAACCTCGTGAGAGTTTTTTCTAGTGAAGGTACTCACAAACTTCATCTATACTACAACGACTAAGAAATAAAACTATTGTTTCCTTATCCATGCTCCAAATTATCTATACATCTCACTAGCTATGAACAAGAATAACCAAGTAAAAAACCTAAGCTAATATATGCATAATAATCAATCATCTACAATAAATATATATACAATGAGTACTACTATGAAATGCAATAGCAGGTCTGTTTCTGAAACTCGGAATAGCGTCCTTAAGTAGGTTCTCACAATAATAGTCATGATACAACACTCTGATTTTTCCACTCAAGTTTCGCTACTCTAGTGCGCAGTGGGCACACTTTACCTTACAATCTCAATGACACACAAGGAAGCCGGAGTCGATCAAACACATCTGCCACTTACTATCACACTAACCTATTCCTAATTGAGCTAGAGGTCTTTATTAGGTGTTTCGGGGATTAGAAGATGGTTTAAGAAGGAAGGAAATGGATATTCAAAGCGGACAAGTCCGAGATAAAAAGAGTCTTCATATTATGTAACTAGAGAAAACCTTGTTATTTACTTTTGCTTCTACACTTTGTTTCCATCCTTAGCTTATTTTTTTTTTTTTTTTTGGCTTTTGACTCCTTTTATTCTATTTTTTGGAGTTTTTATTTTATTTCTATTTTAATTTTTCTTTTCTTTGGATGGAAACTTCTTTTCTTTATTTTCGGAAGCAACTAACTAATATTTGTTTACATAGGTTTTCTCTTCTTCTTTCTTCCTCATTCTATTCTCGGACTTATTCTAAATTGGGTAGGTTGATTTTTTTTTTTTTTTTTTTTTATTTTGTTTTGTTTTTGTAGCGGGGTAAAGGATTTGTGGTTTATGAAAGGCTAAAGAAAGGCTCGGAGGGGCGAATTAGCGGAAAATAATTCATAGGTTTGAATTTTGGCTATATCGATCCAAAGAGGGCCTAAATTCTCGCTTAGGATATGGTTTAGTGATCAAACAAGTGGACGTGTGATTTCTCTATCCGGATTTTACTTCTCCCTTGTGTCATTTCTCAAATGTTTCACTCTTATAAGGCTTTAGGCTATATTCTCATGGGATTTGTAGAATAAGTACTCTAGCCTAGATTTCAGAAACTTACTGCTAACAATCATAGATACTCATGTAATATATTTATAGATAGATGCAAAGATTATTACCTACATATTAACCTAAGTTTCTAAAAATTATTCTAATGCAAAAGCTACGTGAGACTTCTAGATTGTTAAGAGCATAGAGAAAGAAAACAATACCAATATTCCTAAGTGTATAGCATAACTTATTTATTTATATTTTTGAATTTATGAAATTTTAACTAGAAAACAAGTGCATATTATACATATCTATATCCTAACGGATGCCTTAATTACACATGTTTCTATGCCCACCCCAAACAAGAAGCATGCTTTGTCCTCAAAGCATTTAAATAAAGAGGGTAGAAAAAGTACCATGGAAACGCGCGTGAAATTCTGGAACATCGCAAAACAAGGTTAAAACATACTAATATAAAAACCGACGAACTCTATAAGAGTTCCACCCATTATGGGGTTAACAGACTTAAATTGCTTGGGACATAAGCGGACACTAAATGGAATTAAAACTTACCTTATCTCCGGACATGCATATTATCTACCCAATAGCACCATGGGTCTTGTATTTCAGCGGGCATGGCAAGTCCAAGAACAAATGCTAGCAAGAACCATAAGCGGTTCCCAGCCTACGTGTGTGATCACCTCGCGAGTCCAAGCACCATACGTAGTGCTTGGGAACAAATCTTCGAAAGACTGTTCCGGTATTATTGTAGGAGATGTCATCTCGAAACTACGCTCTGGAACAGCTGCAAATGACCCAGGAACAACCCGTAGAAAAATGGAAATTTTCTGGTCTACGGAAGTTAGAGGTATGCAGCGAAGCTCCACTTGAAGCGAGAGTCGCCCTTTTTTTTTTTTTTTTGACAAGGGAGCGAGGTGGGGGTAAGAATAGGAATTTGAGTGATCAAGAATGGAAAAACCAACACCCCACCCCCAAACAAATTTTTGAAAACAGGTTTCTAAAAATTTGTTTTAAAACGTGGGTCTTTTAAGGTCAGATTCCCGAGACTTGCTAGATTACTATTTTTATAGCTTTAAACTTTTTTACTTTTTATGAATTAGGTTTAATATAAAGGAAAACAATAAGCAGTAAAGACATAATTCACACCATAGAGAAACATGAGTCAAAAACCAAGAAAACATGCAAGAGTGGAAAACGTGAATTATGTGAACTGTGGACTTAGGATCCGGTACCTACAACCACACACTCCATAGGGAGGGCCCGGTTACCTGAATGGTGCATTCACCAATATATGGAAATGAAAGAAAATGCACTAAACACAAAAATTGAGTCGTTTATAGTCAGATACTCGAGACTTTATCTAAATATATGTATGAATACGCACGGTTTATCATATATCAACAACCCGAAATAGTTGTGGATCGTTCCATAAATAAATATCACAGAAAACATATCCAAACACAATCAAGCACCAAGATTTCCCTACTACGACCTAGTGGAATGAAAGTTTAAATCGGATAGACCTATAACATAACCGAGCATGCACCTTATGTTTCATCTTTGAACGAGAGGGTGTCCTAGTGAATAAGTGTGGAAAAGTGAATGGTTGTGGAAGATATGGTGGATTGGGATAAGTTATAGAGAAAAAGCATGGAAAAATGAGGATGTGGGTTTAGCATAAAACTCATTCATGGTGTAGTTAGGGACCTGTCTCAAGTCCGAAAATGAAGGTGTCAAGTGGTTTATCCTTGGGAAGTATTTGTTTACTAGGCGGATTTAAAAAAATCATGAAGCACGGGAGAAACTAAAGGATCGAAAGTGCAAACTTCGAGGTTCCTTCGAAAAGGTGGAGGGTGGGGAATATTGGTGATGGAAGGTGAATGATTCTCATTTAGAGCTCTCAAGTCCATATCATCGAAATCTTGATATATGCAAGACATTCCTCAATAGGTGGGTCAAAAGGATCACTTTGGGATAGAGATTGAAAAATTCATCTTCCGTCATAGCATCAAGGGATGAATGGTTGTTGGCAAGGGGGGACTTGCGAAGTGGTAAAGAAGCGGTGCAAAAGAGTTGCAGGAATTCTTCTTCGATTTCGTCTACTACCAGGGAGTCATTGTTAAAGTCGGAATTTCCGTAGGAAAGGAATTTGTTAATATGTTTCTCCGGAAACATGTTTTTGAAGTAATCTTGAGCTAAGCTCTCGATCATGCTAACCTCGCCATTTGTAGATGAATCGGGATACTGTGTCATCGTTTTGAAAACATTTACCTCAACAGAAAGATGGCCAAAGGAACAATCAGAGTGTTTTTATATTAGTATGTTTTAACCTTGTTTTGCAGATGTTCCAGAATTTCACGCGTTTCCATGGTACTTTTCTACCCTCTTTATTTAAATGCTTTGAGGACAAAGCATGCTTCTTGTTTGGGGGTGGGCATAGAAACACGTGTAATTAAGGCTTCCGTTAGGATATAGATATGTATAATATGCACTTGTTTTCTAGTTAAAATTTTATAAATTCAAAAATATAAATAAATAAGTTATGCTATACACTTAGGAATATTGGTATTGTTTTTCTTTCTATGCTCTTAACAATCTAGAAGTCTCCATGTAGCTTTTGCATTAGAATAATTTTTAGAAACTTAGGTTAATATGTAGGTAATAATCTTTGCATCTATCTATAAATATATTACATGAGTATCTATGATTGTTAGCAGTAAGTTTCTGAAATCTAGGCTACGAAACAATCAGGAACAATCGATCCCCGGCAGCGGCGCCATTTGATAAAACATAAAATTGAATAGTTTACCTACGAAATGAACGATGAACTCAAAACGTAAGTAAACTAAAACTAATTTTACGGGAATTTATCAAAGTTTCTACTCTCAATTCTATCGAAATAAAGTGGAGTAACAAATTCGTTCCACTCCTAGTCCTTCCGCATGTTAATGTTCTCTACGTATAAGTATTCTTAACTCTAAAGTCTAATGAGAGATTTACGAAGTGGCAACTAGACTACGATGCAACTACCCACAAGATGCAACTAGTCGACTGTTAGAACAACTATGGGAATGCTACGTTGATTCTATGATAAGGAGTTAGAGGGGATTGATTCCACCTTAACTTCGACTTAATCCTACTAACGGCGAATTTAATAAGTAATCCGAAATTGAAATCGGCGAGAACAATATGGTTATTCCTAATCCCTAATTACACATGTCATTCCTACCAATTCATAACTAGCATGTGAATGATTAAACCCATTCTCATGGTGAACTAATCGCTTCTAGAGTGGAAAGGAAATTGCGACGACTCTACGATAATCGGAATCAAGCTTTCATCAAGGCTTCTCAACCCCCTCTAATGGAGGTTTAGCCGAGAATCATTACACAATCATTTCCGATTAAATTAAAACTAAACATAATATAAAGAATTGAAATTTACTAATCTAAATTAAACAATAATTAAAATCTAATTAATAACTAAGAATTGAATAACAAGTAATAAATGAAATCAGATCTAACACAAATGTAAATGACAAGAATCGAAATTAACAAACTAGCTATTTTATTAATCAATCTAATTAAGAATAATGATTCTAGAGTTTAATCTAAAACAAGAATTGGATTTGAAACTAAACTTAACATAAAGAATTAAATCTAGATCTAGAAGCTATTCTAATGGCTACTTTCTATTCTAAGCTACTTTTATTTTCAAACCTCTTATCTACCATTAACAAAGAGCTAAGCTTTGGTTTTTATACTTTCATATCCAAAAATCATGCATGGGCTTGGAGCCATGTTTTGGGCCAGAGAATCAGGCCCAAAACCCAATTCTTTCAGTCCAAAAAGGCCTCTTCAGTTGCAGTTAGCTTCAACAGACTTTTCGTCCACTTCTGCTCCTCTGATTGGATCAAGGCTTAGACCATTGGAAATCTCTTTCCGAGCCGGTCGTTTTGACATAAGGTAGGCCCCATTCTGAGGTCTGAGTCCAAAGTTACGGCATTCGGAAGTTCTGCTGACTTGTGTGCTGTTTCTGCCCGCGTCGACTTTTCAGCTTTTGACCGAGCTTTAGAAAGGCTTTGTCTTCTTGAATCTTGGCCTTTAGTCACCGAACTCCTTAGTAACCGACCTTTGCTCCTTTATCTCGCTAAAGTGGCACATTTCTGCACATAATAGACTTTGAAGCCTGAAATGCATAAAAACACGTAATCAGTGTTAACTCTTAATTATTACTCACATAATTGGTCTAAAAGTATGATTGTTACAGGGTTAAAACTACAGTTTTGGGCTCTTATCAGATATGATAACTAAAGTTTTTTATTGAAAGGTTTAATGGAGGCTATAAACTAAATCTAAACTAAACTAAAAAAGAGAGAGAGAGAACCCTAATTTATTCTAAACTAATGAGGGAGTAGCCAATCTTTGTTTTAGCCTTAAACCTCTTTATATAGGAGAGGGTTAGGTTATAATTTCATGCATGGGCTTTTAGGCTTGGTTATGGACCCATAAATCAAGTCTATAACCCAATTGGGTAAATCCAAGACTTTCAATTCTGGTCGTATTACTGTAGCATGCAATTTTACTAACTTATACTACTCTGATCAAGTCAAGGCCTAGACCATTGGAAAAAGCTTTTTGGGCCGGTTATTTTGATATAAATTGGGCCTAATTCTGAGGCCTGAGTCCAAATATAAGCCCTTTTGAAGTTCTGTTGACTTTTCTTCAGCTCTCTAATCCAGTTTGACTTTCACTTAACAGTGTTGACTTGGGCTTTTTAATGGCTTTTTCTCTATTAAACTGGAGCTTTTTTCATGGAACTTCTCTAGCAATCACTTTAGCTCCTTTTAGCGCCTAATTAGTAACGAATTGACATTTATTCAAATCCGAAGCCTGAAATATTCAAAAGCACGTAATTAGTGATAAACCTATATTATTAATAACATAATTGGCTAAATAAAAATACTATTAAAAGGTTTAAACTACAATTTTGGGCTCTTATCACCTACTGATGTGTGATTGTCTCCAGTCAATGTGCGGTTGTTAGATGAAAATATGCCTCTGACTACAACACTGCCTGCTTCTCGTGGTGGTAAGTTTAGGTTGTCATGTACAGTTTTATCAAATTAATGATGTATTCTTTAGTGTAAATAAATAAACACATATTTGAAATGATGTGTAGAGAATGTTGAAGGAGGCAATGCGAGTGGTAGTCCCCAAGGTCCTGACTTTTGCAAGTTTGCATTAGTAGGTAGACTAGATTTCCAAAAGATCAAAATTTAAAGGGTTGGGTTCATCGCTAAGGTTTTATGGGCACCCAAAAAATAATGTTTGATAACCCCTCTCAGTAAAGGCTATATCATGGTAACATTTTCTGATGAAAGTGACTACCATAGGGTTTGAGAATAAGGCACTTCGATCTTTGAGATTAAATTAGTGGTCACCTAAGTCTTCTGGTGATAAACAATTTCAAAGTCATGCTCTTGTATAGGTTAGATTTCCAGGGCACAGTCTTGAGTATTGGGAAGTAAAGAATCTACTTCCTATGGGGAGGGCTTATGGAAGGCCTACGCATGTAGATGACACAACTGCTAAAAGTTTCAATGGGATTTTATGCAACTGTCTTGGTGGATAATCATTTGTCCCAACCAATACCTGAACATGTTTGGTTTGGAAACTCTTATACATTTTTGTTTAAATCATGACACATGTTTTGGTCACATTTCATTAAAATGCATTTTAAGAAGTCTATAAATTTTAATTTATTCCTTTTTCATTTAGTTTGAGATGCTCTTGATTAGACAACTTTCTTCTTCTTTCGTTGTTGCTACCTATTTTCAATTCATTAGGCAAAATGTGATTAGTTTTGAGTAGTCTTTTTGATTTGCTTTTAGCAGTAAGGTGTTCTTTTCATAGGTCTTAAAACATCATTTAATGTGTTTTTATTACCATCTTGAAAGTTTGAATTTGCCTTGATAAAAAAAAAAAAAAAAAAAAACTATTCATGCTCTTGTCTTTACATGGACCAATTATGGGGAGTTAATTAAGAGATGGTCTATGATTGTGTAGGGAATGTTCAAATAGAGGTTGTTGCTTTATAGAGTGTGAATTTCTTTAAATAGAAGATGCTTTATATACGCCCACTTGATCAACCTTTTCAATATATGTCATTTTGTGGGGGTATATAGATGTTCCTTTGAAAAAGAGGTCCAAGATGATTGAGCAAGCAGCTCCAATCTCTGTCGATGAGGCAGCAGGTTCAACAAGTTGTCATCCACAAACTCCACCTCCAGTTGTGACTACTGTGGAAAGCGTCGGGGATTGTGGAATGGATGGTAAGTCGATAGTGTCTTATCATCCTTATCTATATGTGTATCATGTAAGTTAAATTTTTCTCAAAATTTTTATAAGGTATAAGGGGACTTATCATTCTTAAATGTTTATTATTTCCCTATCTAGATGGTCCGGTGAAGAAGAAGCCAGATATGGACAAATAGAGAAACATCCAAGCAATTAAAGCTGGCCTCCCAAATAAAACTTGCCTGCGCCGATGACCCGGACATGTTTCACTTGATGTCACTCCAAGTAGTTTGTCTAACCAATATTAATTTTAAATTTCCTAACAAGATTGTTATCGTCACGGTGTGGGGCTTTTATAAGCCACACTACTATGAAGCATCTTATTATTACAAGTGATAATGACATGAATTCAAAATATTTCCAGAGCTCGTTGAACCTAATTACAACATCACCGTGGAATACAAATGGTATCGAAGAAAACACATGTAGAAAAAGCAGACTTTGAAGGAGACAAATGCATTGCCGACACAACTTGGTGAAACTTTACTAACACTTAATAAATATTTTATGTTTTCGTGCTAACAAGCTATTTCTATTTCTTACATAAATAGTATTACTACTATATTCATGTAAGATCTATCTTTCCCTTCTGGACCCCTTAGGGACGCTGAAAAGTCAGCTGCTCTATTAGATTTTTTTTTTTTTTTTTTTTTTTTTTTTTTTTTTTTTTTTTAAATGAACAACCTTCACTTGGCTAAGCTATTGCATTAACTCCCAAATCTCCATCGCCTCATTTTCAATAGACCATGGCATGGTTTCTTTCTTGTTCAAAATTTGTTCTGCATATCTCAAATCAGTTGCAATCTCTATCTTCTTATAACCTATATGGTAGTATGCACAATTTCATAGCCATTGAGAATAGCTTGTAATTCCTTATGTAAGATTGTTCTTGTACGACCTACAGCTGTATAGCACATTATACTAGTTCTCATGTGGTCTCTGACTATGCTTCCATTTCTTGCTCCCTTAGGTGCTACGCTTCCATTAGTCTCTAACACAGTAGCAGTGCTGGGATCCCGTGAACTGGTACCAGTACAACAAGAGGAAATAGTACAAGTGAAGCAGGATGTACAAGCACCTGTCAGAGTAACTAGGTCAAAGAGGCATTTGTTAGAGGAATGAAAGATAGGTTGCTAAGCTTTGGAATAAAACTTGTTTTTGGATGATTCAAGTTTATAACTTATGTCCATATCTGTGTAAGTGTGTGATGGATGTGCTATGTTGGATAGTTGATGTGGGGTAGACAACCAAGTAGTTTAGTTTTCTTATGGAAACTTTTCTTTTTGTTAGAGGTTACTTTCGACATGTCAATTGTAATGTCGCCATTTTGTTATATCTGTTCAGTCATGCTAGCAGTTAAGATACAATCTGATGTAATATGTTTGCACTGTGAACACATGACAAGTATGAAAGTAACCTGTCAGAACTCCATAACTCTCTTTTTAACATAAATCTTCTTTACTAATGGAATCCATAATGTAGTGACATACAAAACAAAGTTTCACTAACTAGACGCAATCTCAGGTGGTATGCCGACTTTTTAGGAAAAATAGTTTGAGATATAATGGTTTTATCATGGCTCCTTTTATCATATGATTAAACACATACTTTTATCATATGGCATTATTGAAAGTGACTTAGTTTGTTAGGATATCAAATGCGTTTCACATTGTGGTTTTGCAATATCACTTGCCTAAACGACCTACAGAAATCATCCACATGCCATTTGGACGACTTCATGAGATCGTAAACATACAGCTGCAACAACTCCATGACATCGTTAGGAGCAAATTCGTCTGGAATTTTAAGTCTCATGATCTGCGCGCATCGTTCACATGCCGCTTGGATGACTCCACTTGGTCATACAAATGCAGCTTGGACGACTCCACATCGTCGTAAAAATGCAGCTTGGACGACTGCATAACATCAGACAAATGAAGCTTGGACGACTTCACTAAACCGTTAGGACCAAATTCGTCCGGAATTTTAAATCTCCCACGATCTGCACACATCTTTAGGAGCCAATTCGTCTGCACACATCGAACTGAAAGAAAGTAGCTCGACTCCACTGCGTCGAATGGAAGCCGATATCTTGACACGACCATGTGAAGATAGTCTCATAGTCTCATATTGCAAATTATACAACATGAAGTGTGGTATTCATAACTTCTTTCAACCAGTATATTATTATTCCAAAAATAAAATGAAGTTAAATTAACATACATGCCATTTAAAAAGGGAAAGGAAAGAAGCCAAGTATTTTATTTCATAAAATAACTCATATGCTAATACAACTAGTCTATTCTTCAAACAAGCAGCTCTTGCAAATACAAAACAAAACAAGGGCTAACATAACTAAAACAAGACCAACTCGAGCCCTAAATCTAAAGAAATCCACATACTTCATTCCAACTTCATGAAAAACCCAAGCATCCACAGTCAAATCCATAGCATCCTCAGTTGTAAGTGCCCAATTAATCTGATCAACATTTGTTAGCTTTTCGGGGGTCTTGCTTCTATTATGCTTTCTAGCAGTATGGTTCATTGGTTAGTAATATTTTGAGGTATTATACGATGGCTTATAATATCATATTCCTAAAATATATGAAACTCAAAGTATCATATTATTGAATATGTGATTTATAGTATCATATTATTGAAGTATTATGCAATATATTCCTTAAATATATGAAACTAAGAGTATCATATTATGAAATATGTGATTTATAGTATCATACTATTGAAGTATATGTAACTTAGAGTATCATATTATTGAATATGTGACTAAGAGTATCATATTATTGAAGTATTATGCGATATATTTCTTAAATATATGAAACTAAGAGTATCATATTATGGAATATGTGATTTATAGTATCATACTATTGAAGTATATGTAACTTAGAGTAGCATATAATTGAATACGTGACTAAGAGTATCATATTATTGAAGTATTATGCGATATATTCCTGAAATATATGAAACTAAGAGTATCATATTATGGAATATGTGATTTATAGTATCATACTATTGAAGTATATGTAACGTAAAGTATCATATTATTGAATATGTGACTAAGATTATCATATTACTGAAGTACGTAATCCTGGGTTGTAGAGGACATGGTTTGAGTGCGACAAGCAAGAAACGAGGTTTCCTGATACTTTGCACGAAAGTTTTGCTTCTATAGAAGAAGGACAACGAGCATCGACTCTCTACAATAGTCAACGGTTTTGGAACCATATGGATTATATTCCGTTTGGCGTACATTTTGACTATTGCGACGAGACAAACTGTTCATAGGTCAATGGCAAACTAGTAATCATTAACCCCCACACACACACACAAATACACACAAAGAAGAAAACATGGTCAACTCAATTTGACTTTTTTTGTGTATTTGTGGTGGGGGGTAGGGGGGGGGGGAGACCCTAATTTCCCATCTAATAGGAGGGGGAATCCTAATTGGCTCATCTAGTAGGGGGGTAATACTAGTTGCCATACTAGTTAACCCTTGTTAACAGAGTAACAAAACAAGTCAACAACAACAACATACCGCATTATTGGTTATGGTGCGCAACTAAACTTTTCCTCTCACTAAAATCCATTCAACTAGAGAACTCTTGTCTCCATTTCTTTAGTCTTGTAGTTTACTTTGATCTTCCATAATTCTAAGTATGAGGTTAGTTGATTTCTCTTTTGGCTCTTTTTCTTTTTCAAGTCTTGGTAAAATTTCTCAATTGAATGGTGTGTGATTTGGACAATTTGAACTGTAAATCACACACATTTGCTATTTTGTTGATTTAAAAAGTGATGCACAGTAGTTAGATAGGTGTATCATGTTGAACTTTTCTTGAATGTGAAATAAAGTTGACATTGAATTTCTCCAATGTCAAATACACTTGACATTGAATTTTTCCAAAGTGGTATATAGTTTGAGCACCATAGTTGTTTGGTTCTGACCATTCGACTGTTCAAGCATTTATGTTTTTTTTTTTCTATTACCACTGTGATTACTTAGTAGAGTATGAAATCGAGTGAATATGTGTTAAAAGTGCACTTGTTTCATGTAGCGATCCGATGGTGAATCACATCTCTAACGACGAAGAAGATTGGCTTCGCAATGTATGTTTTGATAGTTTTACGTATGAGGATAGTGATTTTGTGGATGTGACATCTATGGGGGAGGGTGAAAATGTTGAAATTCATGAGAACAGTGATAGAGACAGTGACGGGTGTGAGGCTAGTAGACTTTTTAAAGAAGACAAAGCAACATTCTATTCTATATAGTTCAAGACCACTGAGGAGGCTTTCGTAATTTATAATCAATATGCAAAGTTAGTTGGTTTCAGTGTTCGTAAAGATACTTACAGAATACGTACAAATGGTGTTCGTGTTAAGCGGAGATTTCTATGCTCAGTTGCTGGTGAACGAAATCTAAAGAGTGTCACACCTAGAAAATGCGACATCGAATCCAGAGAGTCGAAGCCCATCAATAGGTTTAAATGTAAAGCCTGCTTTGAAGTTGGTTATGATTTTGAATCAAATTTGTGGGTTGTGAAGGATTTTATTGGGGAACACACACATACACTTGTACCGGATCCGAGCTCGATGTTCTTAAGATCACATAGAAATGTAAGTGAAGAAGATTTCAAATTTGCTACGAGCCTAGTTGATGTTGGTGTTCGTAAATGCAAGGTGATGGATGTTTTTGTACATAGGGCTGGAGGTTTCTCAAGTGTTGGTTTTTTGAAGAAAGACTTGTATAATCAAATGGAACTTGATAGGAGAAATCGATGTATTGGTGGTGACGCCAATATATTGCTGGCTTTCATGGATAACAAGGTGAAGGGAGATCCCTTATTTCATTACAAGTATAACTTAAATGACGGTGGGTAGCTAGTTAGACTGTTTTGGGCATATTCCACCTCACGTGCGGACTATAGTTTCTTTGGATATGTTTTATTGTTTGATTCAACATACAAGAGCAACCAGTACATGATGCCGAATGTTGTGTTTGTTGGAGTGAACAACCATCGACAAACATTAGTGCATGTTTGGTTTTGCATTGTTGACAAGTGAATGTGTGGAGTCTTATAAATGGGTATTGAAATCTTTTGTTGGCGTGATGTATGGCAAACACCCTAAATTAGTGATCACTGATGGTGACCCGGCGATACGCGAGGCTGTGAGATCTACTCTCCCAAATTCGAAACACCTATGAAAAATTGCCTCAACAATATCAACATCGTTGGATTTTCAAAAGATTTTTGCGCTATTATGTTTATGAAGTGCTCTTCCAATGAGTTCGAAGAAAGGTGGGCAACACTCATGAAGAAATTCCAAGTCAGTAATAGGAAATGAGTGAACCTGATATACTAGAGAAAAAAAATATGTGGGCAAAAGCATATCTCCATGGTGAGTTCTTTGCCGGTTGCAGAACCACCCAACGTTGCGAGAGTATAAACTTCGTAATCCGGCTTCATGTGAAAGTTAGAATGCAGTTGTTTGAGCTGTTTGGAAAAATGGAAGTGATAGTTGCAAATATCCGACACCGAGAGCACGAGGAAGAGGTGATGACGACAGTAACCAAACCAGTCATTCATACCCACTTGAACGAATATGCAAATAAGGATGCATCTATCTATACTCAAGCTGCTTTTGGTTGTTTTAAGAACCAGTTAAATGAGGAAGTGATGTACAGTGCAGACAGTAAAAAAGATGTGGGTGACAATATTCGTGTGTACACCATGCATGAGTCGCCATTTTAACAGGACAATGTTGTATTGCAGGACGCTAGCTGTTCATATGGGCTATTTGAGTCGTGTGAATTTCCATGTAGACATATCATTTCAGTTTACAAACATGAGGACGTTCGTGTGATACTTCATGGCTGCTTTTTAAGGAGATGGACACAGGTTGCTAAATTGGTTGTTCCATTAGGGGATCACAACTTTTTGGACCGAGCGGCCTCTGTTATATGTTTTAGTGATCTTACAACCAAATGTGATGAGATATGTTCGTGGGCCTCCCAAATAGCCAAAAGCACAGAAGCTTTCAAAGTTTTTTTAGGTTCTTTTTCTAGAAAGAATCTAACTCCATCTGCTTCTGAAGGTAGTCTACATGCTCCTTTTGAGATGCCTAATAGTCCACCAGAAAATCCAATAATCGATGAGACTTCACTAGCTTATGAAGACAACCCACGTGTTCCTTTTGAGATGCTTTTTACTCCGCCTAAAACCACACATCGGCAATCGGTTAATGATCCCCCACATGTAAAATCCAAAGGTCGATCGCAAAATCCTAGCAGATTTCAAGGTCACAATGAGACCAAAAAGAATAAGTGTGGCCATTGTGGTCAGACTGGTCACACAAAACCCACGTGCCCATTCTTGCATCTGAAGGACAGAGGTAAGTTTTATTTACCCTTTGCGATATTTTCCTTGGTTTGCTCCCAACTTTTTAATGTCTATATTTCCAACTGTATCTTTTTATTAGTTGTTGATTCTACTTTATTTAGGCAACATTTTTCGTTGTGTTGCACTATTTTACAAGTCCAAGTATTAACCGCAACTATGTTGAACGCACTACTCGAGTTGCCGAAGTACGTGAGGAAGATGACGAGTTGAACAGAGATACAGGGTGTAAGTTGAAAGTTTGACGTTATAAATTTCATTTTTGTATAGACCTGTGGATAACATGCATTGATAAGAGTATTTGTTTATCTTTTAGTTACATCAAAAGATATTATTACAAGGTGTGTGAAGACATATAAGAACATGCATGCATGTACATCTCACTTTTAGAGTGTTTTTTGAAATTTCCTCTTCGAGCACATATTTTATTTCTTGCATGTGTATTAGTAAGTAATGTTGTTTGTTTTCTGGGCGTAGTGAGATTGGATAAAGGAACACCGGGATCTCAAATGTACAAGTGTAGCAGCTGGCAATCTACAGAGCACACAAAGTCAAGGTGTCACACCCCAACTTTCCAAAAAAATTAAAAACTGATATTCAATCATCTGGAAACCCGGGGTGAAACAAAACCCACTAACATATTATCAACCACGATATTAAAATCTGAGATCAAATTAAAACTGAAAGAACAACGCTTCATTTACAAATAATTTTTTTTTTACTAACCAACTCTATTACATCTGTTTCAATTCAAAACCGTACACTTTAGAAAAACTTAAACCAGAAGACTCCAAGAGCAAATCCAAGTCACGTATCTTCATCCACTGCACTCCACCATCTATGTTCCTAAGAACACAACCACGTTGCAAAATAAAGCAAACATGGGTCAGCAAATTGAATTTGCTGGTATGAGTAGACTAACAACAAAATATATATAATAATCTTTCAAATGAATAAATATAACATTACCAACCATTTCAACTTGGAAGACAATATAGTTCCATTTTCCTAAAACGGCGTGTAGTTTCTTCCCAAGTAAGATTTCACCCATAATATAAAATTCCAAGAATCTCATATAACAGTACTCATCATTCCCACGTTTCAAGATAGCTCACAACATAAATACCACTTACATTCCATTTATTAAATACACATATGATAACCTAATTAACTATGAGTTTGGTATACCTTACCTTTAAGCCAACACGTCGTCTTAGGGTAGGATATTTACGTCCATGCAGAAAAGATTAATAGATTCCACCCTCCTGCAAAATAGAGTTAGACATCACAATAAAATGATTTATCTCAGCCAGTCAAATTTTCATTCATAATCAAACCTCATTTAAGACATTGAAGTCTAATTAATTCAACATAGTTCGTCCCGTATATTCGGGGAATACCACTTATCATAATACCTGTATCAAGGGTAGTCATTCATATGACATCATTACGTCATAAAGTTTCAAGTGCATAACCATAGATCTCGGACTATCACAAGTCATTAATATTTTCTTAATAACATATCAAGTTATAGTCATTTAGCGATCCGCGTAGAAATCACAATCATTTACTAATATTATTCACAGTCACACTTCACATCCATAACATCACACAATTTATATACTTTTACTTAAAAATCACTCGTCTACTTATGAGAACGGAGAAATATCACACCCAAGGAGTGCATTCATCCCTTGTGAGTATCAACTCATACAAACCACGTATATATTTCTCATAAGAAATCATATACATCATATGCAATAACTCAGTCACACATAAAATCAATATTTCTACTTTGCTTATTAATTATCTTGTTGACTCATTTAATTATTCAAAGACACAGCCCAACCTTTAGTTCCTACTCCACGATTTGCACTACATACATTTGCCAAATCACACATATCCGTGTGCATCACTCACACCGAGTACCACTACAAGACATATGTCCCAAGCGGGATATCGCCTCCAGGAAATATACTTTCATCTTGTAAACTCGTAACTTGTGAGTCACAGCCATCTCTGAGCTTTTCATACACATAATCACAAAGCCTCCTTTGGGCATAACAAAATATCAGGTCATTCATGGCACATTCAATGAATACCTTGGGTCATTCCCGCCACATTCAAGGAATACCCATCATAATACTAATGGGTCATTCATGGCACATTCAATGAATAATCTGAGTCATTCCCGCCACATTCAAGGAATACCCAAACCTATATTCCCGTACATTCAAGGAATACGACCAACCCGCAAGACGAATACCTTAGTTCCTCTCTAGGGCAGTCCAAACTATTGGGTCATTCATGGTACATTCAATGAATACCCAAGTCATTCATGGCACATTCAATGAATACCACCCACCTATCACATGACATCACAAGTCATAATATCTCCTTACCAAATCCTGAGGCGTGGAGAGTTCTAAAGATGTGGGCAACACATTAAAACATTATTATCACTTATAATTATACTAGCATTACTCATGTCAAAACAGACCACACATGCAGAGAGTCATTTTCGCGCGTCAAGGCAAATCAAGCACTTAAATATCATTTAATGTAAACAGACTTATAATCAAACAAATACAATTTACATAACCACACTCATATACACAATATCGTAAACAAATAGTTCATTAGCCCAAATTCAAGTTCACACACACTAATGTCCAAAACAGATCCACATATACTAAAGTCTATATTCATATATAACTTCTATCTCACGCATACATATTTATGTAGTCTCAAAACAACAGTAATTTCTAACACAATCACATAGTTATCACACAAACTAATATATATATTATAGATATAGTGTAGTTTAGTGGATGTACTTTTGCTCAAAGCTGCCTACGTATCCAAATCTTTCAAGATTGGAATCAAGCCTCCGTAGTTCTTACCAGCCACATAGTCAATGCTATAGTTTTTCCTACATTCATCCAAATGACATGTAACTTAATATTTAGAAACTAAGGTATGTATATATACTTTTTCATGTAGAACTCGAAGTCCCAACCTCAGCCCATCTAGAAGAAAACTTAGGTTGAAAACGGTAAAAATCCTAATTTTTAGCAAACTAGATTTCTGACGGACTATTTTCCGAATGACACAACTCTTTCCACAGGTGTCCAAATGCATCGAGGTTTTTTGTGTTGCAAATCTGACACACAGAGCTTACTTTCTCATGTTTTACAAAAATACTCAATCACATTCTAAATGTGCCAAAACTAGGCTCGAACACAGTGCGCAGAAACTGATTTCTGACACACTGTTTTCTGCCAGTCAAACTTCCAAACACCATAATTAATTCCACGGGTCTCGGAATACAATAAGGCCAATTGGAATAGAAAGCAGACTTCCAAATCTTTTTTTTTTTATGTTTTATAAAAATTCTAACTCTCACCCTAACTATTTTAAAACTGGACTTGAACACAGTGCGCAGAAATTGATTTCTGACGCACTATTTTATGTCAACCAAACTTCCAGACCTTATATCTATCACCACAGGCCTCGGAATGCAACAAGGCCAATTGGGTTGGAAAGCAGACACATAAAAATTATTTTTTCATGTTTTGACGAGAATTTGAATCTGACTCTAACTATGTGAAAACTCGATTCCAAACCAGACACAAACCGGATTTCTGCAGTCAGAAAATTCTGACATGCTAACTTACGAACACCGTAACCATATCCACAAACCTCGGAATGCAACGAGATAAATTGGGTTGAAAAGAAGACTTCTAGACCTTACTTTTTCGTGTTTTCTAAAAAAACTAGTTCAAACTCTAACTAAACCAAAATTGAGCTTGAAATCAGACTAGCGCTAACCTTTCTTAAAATTTTAGCAAATCTATTCTTACCTTCAATAATTGTTTTCACATCAGCTATAGCTATACCGAACTTTTACATACTCATGAGAATCAAAGATTCAAATATATATTAAGGGTTTCCAAATAATCAATGCCCTACAGACCACCAACGACAATACAAGCAAACCCATATATATCAGAGTGTAGAGAGAATCCATGTCAGACCATAAGTAAAACTATACTCACATGTAATCAATTCCTTGGATCTATACGGACACACTTTTTCTTGGATTTTATAACTGTTTTGTACTTTTGTAGAATCTATATTATGACAGTCCATTTATGTCAGAGAACATTTAAACTATAACAAAAAATAGTGACTCCACGAAGAAGGAATTGAATTGCTTGATAAAACTTTCAAGTCTGTAAACACATAACTAGAATAAACAATTATTGTCAATCAACTATATATATAAAGTTAGTTTACTTACTCGTGATACGCTCCTGTTGCCAGCAAATCCCCCAGCAAGAAACATCCATTTCTTCTTGGAGTAAAACTCTCTCTCTCTCCACTCAAGCAATCTCCCCCAGTAAACACTCCTTTTCCTTTTCTCTTGTACGTCTCTCTCTGTTTTTTTTTTTGCCTTTTTTCAAAAACCAGAAAAAACCAACAAAAAGGAGAGTTCAGTTGTAACCAAACCCCTCTAACTCTCCCACGTTTTTATCTTATCTTATTTTATCTTTATCCCTTTCTTTTCTTTTTAATATTATTATATTTTTTTTAAACCCTAATAAATAGGGAAAACAAAGAAAATAAACGGGGTGTTATACTAGGTGTCCACATCCGCATAAACACAATGGTGAGCAAGGTACGACATATATTTTGGTTTCGCACTTGTTTAACTTATATGGTGATGACGTTATAGTGTAAACTGTACTGTTGGCACAACTACATATTGCCTATTTTTATTTTTTGTTGAACTTACAGGATTTTGTGGTGGTGATGTTCCTAGTGGTGAAGTTGGTCAAGTTCCTATAGGGGTGTCTCTTTTTGCCGAATTTCCGATTTTTCCGAAATCCGACCCGAAATTGGTCTGGCTCTGGGTGTAGTTTTCATGGGCCGATTTTCCGATTTCTGAATATTCCAAAAAAAAATTGGATCGGATTCGGATATAACAATAAAAATCGATCCGATCTGATATCCGATCCGAAAGTTCCGATATATAGCCGATCCGAAATTTTTGATATTATTGCCAATTTATTCCGAAAATATGTATTTCTCTCACTATCCACTTGATTAGATCTCGACTGTTCATTCATTTTCTAGTTTTTTACTTCCAAAAACAAAACAAAAACATAACCTAGCCGCTACTTCATCATTTGAATTGGACCACTCCACTGTCATTACATCGTCTGCCATAACAACAATGATATGAAAAAAAATGTCATTGAGTCATACAATGACTTCTAGACCAATCCAAAAGCCAAATTCCAATAGATAGAATGTTAAGTAAAGCTACTTAGAGTCCAAAACCATAATCCATTATTCATGAAGACACTCCACGCTTCAATTTCCACACACAAAAAAAGATTGAAACATTACAAATACCCAAACCTCAACAGAATGCAATGCTTGTTGTTGGTGGCTGCAGGTTCTTTTTCTCATTTTTTCTTGGATCACTTGTTTGAATGAAAATGGGTTTTCTCAGTAAACAAGTGTGTATTGTTGTTGGTACATTGGTGTTGTGGACATGGTTTTTTCTCCCTACAATGAACATTGGCATATAATATTCCAAAAATAATTGAAAGTAAAAAGATCTTTGAAAATTTACCAAGTATTCCGAAATTTCCGAGTTATTCTGAAATTTCCGAAAGTTCCGAAATTGGAAATATATTTTGAATCTGAAAAAAAAAAATTGGATCGGATTTGGCTAGCATATTAGGTTCTGAAAAATTTTCAGAAAAATTCCGAAGGAGGTTAATCCGATCCGAAGTCACCCCTAAGTTCCTAGTGGTGATGTTCTAGGTTATGATATTGGGTACAACACTCCAAAAAAATTCAATGTTGACAAGTTTTGTAGTGAGGATGGGCGGGTGTTTTTCCACATGACATATATTTGATGTAAAGGAAAGAGATGTGCAACTGAACAATGTAGAGTATTTATGTTATTTGAAGCACTTGTTGCTAAGCTTCTCACAAGATTTAGCGATTATTTTGGTTTCAATAGTTAGAGCAATTGTTACAACGGTTTTCATTTGTAACATTATCTAGCATCTGTGGTTTTATTTTAGCTTCATGAATTGGATATATATTATGATTTTGTTTATTACAGTCCAGGAATTTCACTGATGTTAGAACTTGTCAGTGCATGAGTCATTTGATATGATAAAAGTTCTGCATAACACAGTTTATGTGGTATAATGTTTGGGGAAGGATACACCCACTCCCAACCCACTCCAAATCTTGCCCACACACTCCTCCCCCATCTAAAAGTTCCAATTAAACACAACTAATGTTTTGGTTTCGACGACCCAGACAGGTCGCACAAAAGCCTAAAAAACAATTTCAATAGATCGTTTCCAGAGAGTTTTGGCCTTATCGACCGATGCAAATCGTAGGTATCCCTCCACGACTACTTCAGACCACTATCATATAGACCTGGACGACCTCAGAAAATCTTTTAAGTATACACCCGAACGACTCAGCCATACCGATCCAATATATTTTCCCAGACCCAGTCATGCCGATCGTTTAGTTTGGCCTAAAGCCCACAATGCGAATGTAAAACCCACCCAGTATGTTCTTTTCTCTTTCTTTCTCTTAGCAGAACCAAACTTCCAACAAAAAATTGAAATAAGAACTTGCTAATCCACTACAGAAGATGAAGAAGAAAACAACCAAGAGTAAAAAACTATCAACTACCAAATCAACACCTATGAAAGCAATGAATCGTGAGAAGAAGAGAAAAAATGAGGAAAATGTCAATTTTCAGTCAATGGGGAGGGCAATAAAAAAATAATGCTTGGGAGATAAGGTAATTATGTCAATTTAAAGCTTGGGCATTTGGGTTTTTGAGTATTTACAAATTTTGATGAATGTTCATATTGAGTAGTTTGATGTGTAGTGCTGGGGTCCCAACCTTAATATGAGTCATTTAGATTTAAGAGTACAATTCAGGTTGAGGTAGCTCTAAGATTGTGTTGATTGGTCTTCTCAATGTATAATGAAATGAATATTGCATTGTCAATGAAGATGAGATCAATCATGTCGTTTATTGTATTTGAAGTGATGACAAATATTGCGTTGTCAATCAAGATGAAATCAATTTGTTTGTGTAGTATTTGAAGTGATGTCGATCTCATTTGGCTTCACTTTTCAATGATGTGAAGCTCAGTTGGCATCACTTTTGCAATGACGCTACAGATTGATGATTGAACATACATTCCTTAAATCATAATGCTATTAGGGGTGTTTCCTATAGTTATTTGGACTTATTTTGATGTGAATTAGGGTTTCACATTGATAATTGAGTCCTATATTAGTTTCTATGTCATTAGGGAGTACTAGAATTGGGTCTAATTAGTATTTTGAGGTTATTTAGTATAAGAGTATTTTTGGGTTATTATTAATTCCGAATTTAGGGTGTTTTATTTGTTTTAGAAGTTCTTTTCCTATATAAGGAGTTGTAGGCCTTTGGCCATAGTTTGTTTTTGGAATTGAATTGAATTGATTTTAGTTGAGAATTCGTAGGATTCGTTTCTTTGCAATTGCGATTGCATCAAATTGTTATCAAAAGCTAGATTTCAAAGCTTCTATTGCCTTTGAAGGTCTTGGTTAATTGTTCTTTATTATTGAAGAAGATAAAAGAATTAGTGGAGAAAAAAATCGCTTCTGCAACTCTATCAAAGGTATTATTAATTGGTTTATTGTTTCTTCTGCAAAAAAGATTTGATTTTTTTAGTTGAGAAAAAAAATGTGGTACTATTTATCGACACTGTTCACGTACTATTTATCGACACTGTTCACTGTGTTTACTGTTCACATCATTATTCACTGTAAAAATACAAATTATTATTCTCATGGCGACGAAAATTAGAGAACTTAATGTGAAGTTTGAGGCATTAGAGAAGAGTGTGAATGATATAATTGAGAAAACATCTGGTTATGATGAGAATGAAGTTCATTGTTTTGGATGAAAAAATTGAGAAATTGAAAGAGTATCTGACGACTTCTCTCGATGTACATTTTGCCGAGTTACGAGATTTGTTGACGAATGGAAATGAACCTCGTAGAGATAATTTGCCTCCTCCCATTATTTTAATCGTCCTCCATCAACTGAGCGTGAGTTCAAGCCAAAAGTTGATATTCCAGAGTTTACAGGTATCTTGGAGCCCGAAGTTTGTCTTCAGTGGATTGCCACGATAGAGAATGTGTTTGCTTATCAAAATATGTCAGAAGATCGCAAGGTTTCTTGGGTTGCTACTAGGCTTTGAGGTTTTGCTTTGATTTGGTGGACAGAGTTTCTCCAACAACACCTGCGCCAGAATTTGGGTCAAGTCACTACATGGGAGCACATGAAAGAAGCTTTGCTTACTAAGTTTGTGCCTATGAATTATGTGCAACAGTTGTATGGGAAGTTGCAAGATTTGAAACAAGAGTCTAAGTCTGTGCAGGAGTATACCGAGTCCTTTTATCGTCTGCAGTCACGTTGCACCCTGACAGAGAGTGAGGAAGTCCGCATTCGTCGTTATCTGCATGGTCTTAGGGGAGACATTTGTTATGATTTAGTCCATGTTCGGATTAACACCTTGGAGGAAGCTTATAGTTTTGCTAGTGAGTCTGAGAAGAAAATGAGTTACTTTTCCTCCATGTCATCTTATAAAGCTACTCCCATAGGTCCGAAGCAAATTGTTAAGTGTTATAGTTATGGTCAAGAGGGTCATGTTCAAGCAAACTATCCTAAGAAACCAATTCTGACTATTGATATGGAGACATCTCAACTTGAGACGAAAGAGGAAATGTAAGGATACACAACTGAGAGAATTCTTACTCCCGTAGATAAAGGGTTGCCTATGCTTATGGCTTATGTTTCGCCTATTACAAAGTCTACACGTGGTAATGTATTTCAACAAAGTGCTACTTTATATAATCCACTGGCTTCTAAGACTTGTCTTGCTCATGTGGTTTTAGATAATGGCAGTAGTATTTCTTTGATTTCTCGTCGTATGGTGGACACACTTGGTTTGACTACTATGTACATCGTCTACCTAGGAAGGTGCATTCTTTCAGAGGTGGAGATTTTGAGGAACTGGCAGAGACAGTTCGAGTTGGTGTTCGAATGGGAGATTTTCATGACTATGTTCTTTGTCATGTGAGTAGTCTTGATGCATGTGACTTGGTCTTAGGCACCACTTGGCAATATAGTGTCCGAGCTGTTTATCGTGCTTGGGAGCAAACTTATCGTATTTCTCAGGTTCGACGTGTCTTACACTGCGTAATCAGCCATTGCATAAGATGTCGTCTCATCAGATCATGTTTGCTAAAGTTGGGAATGATGCTTATCTACCACCTCATTGTTATAGTGATTGGAGATCTAAGAAGACTTTTAACTCGTCGAAGTCGAGTTCTTCAAGTGGGGGAGTATGATGTGAATTAGGGTTTCACATTGATAATTGAGTCCTATATTAGTTTCTATGTCATTAGGGAGTACTAGAATTGGGTCTAATTAGTATTTTTAGGTTATTTAGTATAAAGGTATTTTGGGGTTATTATTAATTCTGAATTTAGGGTGTTTTATTTGTTTTAAAAGTTCTTTTCCTATATAAGGAGTTGTAGGCCTTTGGCCATAGTTAGTTTTTGGGATTGAATTGAATTGACTTTAGTTGAGAATTCATAGAATTCATTTCTTTGCAATTGCGATTGCATCATATTTATTTGGACATTTTCATGCATAATCTACAGGAAACACAGTTAGCAACTAATAAGAAGAGGAAAAGGAAGGAAGTGGTAGTTCAGGGAGGGGATGAAGATAAGAAGAAAAAGAAGGAAGAGAAGGCATTGGATGAAGATAAGAAAGAAATGAAAACTGAGCCTTTTCGCTCAAGCTTCTTACCAATTTTTAATCTTGCCAATAAACTCCGTGAGTCAAAAGCTGGTGTTGATTTCAATGATCTAATAGGTAGAACACCATTTGGTCACATTTTTAGAGTGTTTTTTTATGATTTGTTGGACAAACAAATATTGGTAAAAAAAAACAAGCATCATAGTGGATATTATTAAAACTTACAATGAAAGGGAAGAAGCATTCAAGTTAGGAGAGGTGTTTGTCAAATTAACAGCTGAATATGTTTCTAGAGTGTTTGGTATGCCAATGAATGGGAGTCATGTGACTACGAACATTTGTGCGGATAAGTTGAGTAAAATGGGGTTTGTGACTCGTCACTTTGGCGGGGAAAAGAACTTGTCCAAGGAATTGATTGTAAATGTTATTTATAAATTGGTGAATTCATGGAATGGCAAGCAGGATGAAGAGGACTTCATCAAACTTGTTTTGTTATACATGATCAACACGGTTCTCTTTCCAACACCATCAAGAACACAATGGTGGTTTTTGAAGTACTTAGAAAGTGTCAAAATGATGAATGAAGTATCCTGGCCAAAAGTGATACATCAATACTTTATGTGCCGAATGAAGAAGTACTACCGTGAACCTACAAAAGTGAAATCTTGTGCAGTTCTTCTTTTGGTAAGTTACAATCTCAATTCACTTTAGTTTGTTGATTGTCATTTTATAATTAATTTCATTTTTGACATGTTTACTAATTTTGTTTTTGGTTGCTCTTCATATCAGTATTGGTTGTGCAATCACGTCAATTTGGTTGAAGCAATGCCAAATAGACCTTGTGATTATGTACCTTCGTTCGCAAGATGGAATATTGTAACACTCAGCAAAATGCTTCGTACCCAGTCCTTGTCAAATTTGAGCGTGGACAAGGTGAGCAAATGTATTAGAATTTCAAGTTATTCCCTTCCCCCTATATGATGTCTTCTTCAAAATTTCGATGTTGCAGAATTTCATTCCAATTATGGAAGTATTTTCACTATCTGGAACTCTGTTGCAATGTCAAGTTCATTAGATATTGATTTTTTATCACTTGTGAAGTTCAGCTTTTTTCCAATGTCAAATGAACTTGACATTGATTGTTTCCAATGTCAAATGCATTTGACACTAGTGTGTTTCCAATGTAATTTTTGTCCAAACAAATATTTTCAATGTCAAATGAACTTTACATTGGATTCTTACTGTGTGAAGTTATTATCGGTGTTTTCAGGTAACCACCGAAATCAAATTTAAGGAAGTGGAGCTTGTTACATTGACAAGTGATGAGATTCCAACAGAAGAGGACTTAAGGGGAAGGTGTATTTAGTTGGAAGAAGAAAATCAAAGGCTGCGGGTAGAGAATGGAGCCTTAAAGGCTAAATTAAAAGAAAGAGAAAAAGAAATTGAAAGTTGTGGGTGTAGAAGCTCTCAATTTATAAGTTCGAAGAAAGACGAGGAGGAGGGTAAGAAAGAGAGCTAGGAGGATGCTAAAGAGGAGTCTAAGAAGGAGTCTGGGGGAGGCTGAAAATGAGATGTCACCTTTTAGAGATAATGAAGAGGAAGCATTGCCATTGACACCGTCTGTTCCAATGGATGTGATGCTAACAAATGAAGCCAACCAAGAGGAGCTACAACCAGAGTTACGATCAATGGTTGCAAATCAAAAGAAAAGGACGAGAAAGCCTACACAAAAAGTGAATAAGAAGAATGAGAGAAAGGGAAAACATAAAGTGGTTACGGTAATATGTGTTGACGACTGTCCAACTATAACAAAGCTTGGTGAAAAGCTACTTTCAGTAGAATCTTCAGCAATGTTTCAATGTCTTGATTCTCGAAAGCAGCTAGTGGTTGGAAGGTTTTTCAAGTTTGCACATGTAAAGTATGTAAAATCTAAGTGAATCTGAAAACCTTTTATGATGCTAAGCTCATTTGACTTTAAAGAAAGCGTAGTCGTATGCATTTGCAATGACAATTGAAATTGCCATCACCAAGATGTATATGTTATTGTATTAACTGGTGTACGTAATATATGTGTTTCATTGCAACATCATTGCTTGGGATGGAGACACAATTCAAGTACACGGTAAACAACTAGAAAAATTGATGTTTAACAGATTTGTTAATGGCCAGGTAAGCTATGCACACATTTTATTCTCATATATCATCGATGAAAATTAAACTGACTTACTTCTGGGATGCACTATGTAGGTATCAAATTGGTATCCTCGAGAGATAGAGAAGATAATTTATAGTGGATGTAAGCATCAGAAAAGAGCACTTAGCCATTACTTTGACACTATCACTTTCATATGTTCGAAACCTAGGGTTATATAATACACAATGTTGCATACTATTGGTATATCTTATTACTTATCTCATCATACTTATTATTAAAAAAAATTACAGACTGCTATGATTTGTACAAAACACCTTGAGAAGGTTTTATTGATTGATTCACTGTATCAACTTTACAAAGATGTTGAAAAAGATTATTGGGAATGGGGACCTTTAGTGGGAAAATGGGAGTAACTTAGCTTAATCAGTTTTTTGTATCCTGTGCTCCCAAAGATTACCTTTCTGAGTAAATTTTAGTAGGTAGATAATCTTTTCCCCCAGCTTTTTACCACTTATAGAAACTTTTGGTTCAAGCAACTTGTCGGAGAAAGAGGGTTCAGCTAGTCTATCGAGTGAAGCTGGAAACTCGAGAACCGTTCTTCTTCTCTTGTTTCAGCTTCTCTAGTCTCCGTTTCCATCTTGTTGTTTGTTGGCCTTTTTTTTGGGCTTTTCTGGTAAAACCCTCCACTGCTCATAGTGACGAGTTTAGAAAAGCTCCAAACAAGTGTTTACCGTACATCCTCTCTTGGTTCATCTCCTCTGGTTTCTGACTCCATCTTGCTGTTGTGGGGTTGTTTTTTTTGGGCTTTTTTGGTAAAACCCTCCACTACTCACAGTGACGAGTTCAGAAAATCTCCAAACAAGATAGTACCGTACATTTTCTCTTGGTTCATCTTCTCTGGTTTTCGACTCCATCATCTTGTTGTTGTTGGGCTTTTTTTGGGCTTTTCTGGTAAAATCCTCCACTGCTAATAGTGACGAGTTCAGAAAAGCATTGAACAAGCATGGACTTGTATGAATTTGAGAATCCTACCAATTGTAACATTCCCATTCAAGTTCCTCCACAAACGGTTCCACTAGGGTTTGAAATAGACCGACATCATGTCAGTGGAACATTTAAAAATGGAGCAGAGACATCCTCACAAGGAATTACTCACAATACCTCTGCTGGCCTTACAAATGTGGAATCCTATGTAGACAAAGCTCGAGGCAGAACGAAACAAACAGTGGACGTTAAACTCTACCACTGCCAACGCGAAAAGAAGATAATCCAACAATTTCAATCCCTCGGGCTTCGGTTGAAAGAGGAATTGAAGCTTGCAAGTTCGCACTGATAGCGAGAATGGATGTTAAATCATTAAATTTAGACACCACCAGATCGGTAGTCAACACTGAGTGGGGTATAACAGCACCAGTTAAGCTATCGCCTTTGGGGAAAGGATACATCTTATTCAGGTTCTCCAATGAGATGGATTTCAGCAAGATACTGTTTGGTGGTCCATAGTATATACAGGGACAAATGGTTAGATTTATCAGATGGACTCCCAATTTCAACATTAAGACTCACAAGCAAACTTCTGGGTTTGTATGGGCAAAATTCCCTGGATTGCCATTTGAATACTGGGAAGTTAATATCTTGATGAGTATGGGAAGAGGAGTAGGATGTCCAATTCAAGTGGATATGAATTCACTGGAATGAAGGAATGGATGTTATGCGAGTGTTCTAGTTGAAATAGACCTCAAGAATCCTCTCCCTAACAAAATATCTGTCGAGGTGCCTAACCTAGGAGTTGAGTTTTGGCAGGAAATACAATATGGATCTCTTCCAAAGTTTTGTAACGAACCATTGTCAGATTGTGGGACATTTTGTTGCAGAGTGTAGACAGGTTAACAAGGACAAGGATGCGGCAGCACAAGTCAACATGGTAGAAAATCCCCAGACAAACAATAGAGGGAAGGAACCAATGGAACATGCGGAACCAACAGAGGGCAGGAGATTGTCCAAGAGCCAGAAGAGGAGACTAAATAGGAGGAACCAAGAAAAAGAATGGAAACCCAGAGCTGAGAAAGGTAGAACAGCTGAGGAAGCAGGGCCTAGTAATGCACATGCTGAAGGGAGTTCTGAAAATGGCACAGCTGAGACAAATGAGAACTATGCAGGGTTGGGGACAGACGAATCACCATTAGTTGTTCCTTCTGACCCAGCAGAAGAGCTAATAGAGTCACAGGAGATGGTAGTTCATAGGACCGATAGTTTTGAGCCCTTTAACTTGGGGATGGAAGAAGAGGCCTTTATGAGGTTTAGCATGGAAACTAGTAGATTTCACTTATCAAATTTTCCTGAAACTCAAAGTACAAATGTTTGCCAGGAAAGGTAGGGAGTTGAACTGGAAGAAAACCCTGATGTGACTCAAGAATATATTGATGAATACATGAGTGTTGTAGTCCTTCATGAAACACATGAGCTTGCTCCTCTTAGCATGTCAATAGGCAGGGATGCTGAGATGAATTTTTCTATGGAACCGGGAAGGTTTCATCTGCTGACTAGCATCGAAGAAGAAGGTGAAATACTTGAAACTTTTGAGAATGAAGTGGAGTATTTTAATGATAGATTCAAAGAACCAGACTTAGAGGGTTGTGGGGCTAACCCTTCCTCTCCAGAAGCTACAATACCAACAGGCATAGTCACAAGATCTGGCAGGAAATGTGGTGAGAGCAAAAAATAGTCTAACAAAAAGACCCAAGAAACAAATTTGAAGAGCCAAAGCAGTGGAAAGAAGGCAAGGGGCCGTCCTAGAAGCTCGAAAAACAAATCTTATAGATGATGACATCGATGTGCTTTTGGAACATCCGAGGTACAAATGATGTAGAGAAAGCTAAAGCAATCAATAAGGTTCGGGTAGAAAAGAAATTGAGTGTTTTTTGTTTACTCGAAACCAAGGTTCAACAGGATAAGTATGATTCCATTAGAAACGTTTGCTGCCCAACTTGGGATCATACAAACAATTACAACAAGGACCCTTCGGCCAAAATATGGATTTGCTAGGACTCTTACAAGATGGATATCATTAAGCTATAGGAATCGGATCAATTCATACATTGCAAGGTTTGGTTCAAGCCTACCAATGAGGAAATTCTACTTACTGTAGTCTATGCCAAAAATGTCAAAACTCTCAGACTGAATCTATGGAGGGACATTCAAGCTATCCACTCTTCAGTACATATGTCATGGGCAGTGGTTGGTGACTTCAATAACATTACCAAAGCAGAGGAAAGAATGGGGGGAAATCCCATGCACCCAAGAGAAGCCGAGGAATTCGTGGAATGTCTACAAAAAGCTAGACTCTCTGACCTTAGTTATAGCTGGTTTTTATACGCGTGGAATAACAAAGTGGAAGGTAGAGGCAAAATATTGTCCAAAATTGATAGATGTCTGGTTAATAGTCTATGGAATGCAGGCCACCCTAACTCCACGGCTGAGTTCCTACCACACGGAGTATCGGATCACTCACCAGTACTTCTCTCCTGGAATGATTATGGCAATAAGGCTTGGCCTTTTAGATTCAAGAATTTTTGGATTGAGCAAAAAGAATTCTAGTCTATCTTGCAGGATGTTTGGAAGGTCAACATCTACTCCAACCCAATTTATATCCTCATGCAAAAACTTAAATTGTCGAAGGAAAGGCTTAAACCTTAGGCCAGGAAAAATTTCTCCAACATTCATGGGAAAGTAGAACAAGCAAGGGAGTGGCTTTACGATGTACAAAGGCAAGTTCAGGCAAATCCTTGGGGTCCCTTCCTAGGACAAAAGGAAAAGGAAGCGCTACAACAATACAGTGAACTAGCAAGCATTGAAGCCGCTGAAATCCAAAGTAAGCAAGATAATGAGTGGATGAGAGAAGGGGATAAATGTACTGCATTTTTCTTTAAGTCTCTCGAAGAAAAGAAAGCTAGAAGCAGAATATGGGCTCTCCAGAACTCTCAAGGAGTTTCTGTCACCGGTTAAGCAGAAGTCACAAAGAATATTCTTGATTACTATTCTGACATTCTGGGCTCTGTATCGGAGGAAATAAGTGGAGAAGCTTTCTTTAATAACGTAGACATCAAATCTTGTATTCCTCCGCATATGCAAACTGTTCTTGAAACAGAGGTTTCCTCCGCTTTTTGATATGAAGGAAAATACAGCTCCAGGACCAGATGGCTTCACTCCTATTTTCTTTACGAGTTGTTGGTCCACAGTTGGTTATGATTTTACTTTTGCCATCCTAAATGCATTTAAATTTTGTAAATTCATGAGAGGTGTCAATGCTACCTTTATGTGTCTTATTCCTAAAGTCAACAATTCTTCTAAGGTTGAAGACTTTAGACCTATAGCATTGTGCAACACTATCTATAAATACATATCTAACGTCATAGCTAATTGAGTGAAATTGGTTATCAGTGATTTAGTGGAGACTAATCAATCCGCTTTTATCCCTGGCAGATCGATTTAGGATAATATCCTCTTATCTCATGAACTTCTTTGGGGGTGACAGGAAGCACAGAACTCCACGATGCTCTATCAAGTTGGACATCAGAAAGGCTTATGACATGGTTAGCTGGGATTCTATAAAGGCCATGATCAAATTGTTCAAGTTCCCGACTAATATGTACAATTGGATTGAATTATGTATTTCCACTCCATCTTACTCTATCCTAATCAACGGTGCTCCCGAAGGTTATTTTGCGGGAGGGAGAGGCTTAAGACAAGGCGATCCCTTATCTCCATACCTTTTCATTTTGGTCATGGAGATTCTCAGCTGCATTCTCTCACAGAGTTTCAACAACATGTCAACCCTATTCCACTCAAAATGCAGGAAAGTGAAATTATCACATTTGGCATTTGAGATGATGTGCTCATGTTTTGTAAAGGAGAGTTGGAATCAGTACAAGCTATCAGAGAGTGCCTAGAAGTCTTTGGTAAAGCAACTGGACTACAACAAACATAAAACTTCTCTGTTAGCAGGAGGTGTTCAAGATCAAGACACTCAAGCTCTAGCGGATATCTTAGGTGTGGAACTAATCAAAACACTTGTAAGGTACCTTGGACTTCCACTTATCTCAGCTAGGTTGGGTATTAGAGAATGTCAACCACTTGTAGAGAAAGTCACGAGCAAAATTTCCAACTGGAAGTCAAGACTATTGTCACATGCTGGAAGGTTACAGTTCATTATTTATGTTTTACTGGCTCTCCACACATACTGGGCGAGGACATTCATCCTTCCTAAGACAGTGTTGGAACAGGTAGAGAAAATTTAAGCCCAATTCCTGTGGTCTGGTCCAAGTCTGAAGAAAGGGCATCACCAAGCAAGTTGGAACACTGTGTGCCAACCAAAAGAAGAAGGCGGATTGGGAATAATGAATTTACACAGATGGAATCTTGGTGCTTATTGTGAACTAATTTTTAAACTAATCACACGGGAGGACACAATATGGGTTGACTGGACATGGAAGCAACACATCAAAGACAAGTTTTTTTGGTCTATGACTATTCCCAAGGACTACTCCTGGACTTGGAGAAGTATTCTGAACACAAGAAAAGAAGCAAAAAAATTCATCGTCTATTCTATCTCTAATGGAGAGGACACTTTATTGTGACATGATATATGGTGTTCTCGATCACCATTGATAGAAAATGCCGAAGCTAGAGCTGAATGGAATTTTCCCTTGAACTCAAAAGTGAGTGCTCTTCTCACTAATGACTTTTGGAATACATCAGTGAATGTGATACAATCACAATCCTTGAGAGAAGCTATCATGACAGTTGATATCAATAGACATCTGAGTCGGGATAAGATCATTTGGACTCCACATCAGAGCAGGCTTTTCACTTCCAATAGTGCCTATCTGGCATTGTCAAAGTAAAGGGATAGGAAATAGTGGTATAGCATGGTCTGGGGAAGTTGGGTTCTTCCACGCCACTCATTCACTACCTGGCAGCTTCTTGAATAGCATCCTAACGGAAGAAAGGTTAGTACAAAGAACATCATCCAACAATCTTCTTGATGTTTGTGTAACGCCAGCAGAGAGACATCCCATCATCTGTTCTTCGAATGCAACTACTCCAAAGACTTTTTCTCCAGAGTCAAAAGTAACTTGGGTATCCTCACTGACAGCAGAAACGCGAACAAAGAATGGTCTTCTCTTATCCGACTGTGCAATACCGAGGATACGGGCAAAATTTTTAAAGTGTTTATTTGTGCTTCAGTGGACTGTATATGGAAGGAAAGAAATGCTAGAAGATTTCAGCAAGCATCTAAACCAGTTTTAGTTGTCTTTAACAAGATGGAAAGAGATATCAAGAACTACTTGCAGGTGCTTAAGCCAAAGGTGAGGGACACATCCCCAATCACAAACCTTTTTTGAAGTCTAAACATTGAGGTTCAATTCAAATAGCAGGCCAACACTGAATGCACTTGGAATCCCCCTGCAAGTGGCAGAGTCAAAACTAACATAGATGGTTCCCTTAACAATAAGGGGCCAGGACATGGAGGGGTTATAAGAGACGAAGAAGGGAGAGTTCTTGCTAGATTCAATGGTAGTGGAGGACGACATTCAGTTATCTTTCAAGAGATGAAAGCAATTGAAATTTGCTTAGACCATTGCATTGAAGCAGGCTACAAAGAGGTTAAATTGGAATCTAACTCCTTGAGAGCAATCAATGCAATCAACAAGCTAGAGAAACCACCGTGGTATTGTCTAGATGTGCTTGATGCCATAGAAGAAAAAAAAGTCAAAATTCAATTTCATCTCTTTTTTGCATGTATTTAGAGAGGTGAATAGAGCTGTAGACTATCTTGCTAGTCTTGATCAACATGTTGATTTCTCTACTCTTCATTTTGTTCCTCCTATCGATCATGATCTTCACAATATTGTAAATGAGGATATGGGAAGGAGTATCTATGTAAAAAAAATCTTAGTTTTTATTAATATAGTTGGCCCCAGCTTAATTTGGAAAAAAAATAAAAAAAACTTCTCGAAGATGTTTAGAATCTATTCTTTCCTATAAATAGTGGCAAAACTATCAAACAAAAAGGGGGATACCATTAGACGCTCCTACATTATAACATGATGGATAACGTACGGACACACTTTGATTCAATGAACACAAGAAATCCCCTCACATCTGTTCCCTATAGGAATGCCAGGAAAATAATGAGTTACTAAACTTGAGTTTGTGCACTTGCATGTGAAACTGTTTTTTTGTCGATTTTAATTTGTACTTGTTAGAGTATTTGTAATATCTTCTATAAATCTTCTATAATGGCAACACAGATGGAATGTGCCTGTACAATTTTAAATGAACACAATGCGCAGAAGAAGAGCAAGAAGCCCCTTGTAAAGGCTAACAATATGGAAATTGGAAAGTGCCCTCAACAACAACCAGATTCGTAAGTACTTCAAGCCTAGTTCTTTTGTGATAATGTTTGTCTAACACTAGAAATGTGACGCGAGATTTAAAACTTCTTTTGTTTAATATTTAGGGTGGATTGCGGACTATATGTTTGCAAATCCATGGAGTGGAAGGCACGTTCCATTGATGCCTTCCCAAAATTACAAGAAAACACAATGGCTGTTTTCAGGGGGGGAGTTAGTGTATAAATTATTAACGGATGAACCATACTCCTGGAAAGCAAAATAGATGCAAGACCCCCGAAAAGCTAACAACTAAGGATGTTATAGATTTGACTGTGGATGCTTGAGTTTTTTATTAGGTTGGAATGAAGTATGTGGATTTCGTTAGATTTAGGGCTCAAGTTGATCTTGTTTTCGTTATGTTAACCCTTGTTTTGTTGTTGTATTTGCATGAGCTGCTTGTTTGAAGAATGGACTAGTTGTATTAGCTTATAACAGGATTTTTATGAAATAAAATACTTGCCTTGTTTCCTTTCCCTTTTTAAATGGCGTCTGTTAATTTGACTTCATTTTATTTTTGGAATGATGATATGGTGGTTGGAAGCAGTTCTGAATATCACACTTCATGTCGTATAATTTGCAATATGACACTATGTGACATTGTGAATTGACAATGGCAAATTCGTTTCATGTCGCAACCAGTAAAGATATCGGCTTCCATTCGACGCAGTGGAGTCGAGCTACTTCTTTTTGGTCTGATGTGTGCAGACGAATTTGGTCATAACCATGTGCGCAGATCGTGAGAGATTTAAATTCCAGACAAATTTGCTCCTAACGATGTGTGCAGATCGTGAGAGATTCTAAATTCCAGAGGAATTTGCTCATAATAATGTCATGGAGTCATCCCATGTGTACGATGTCACGGAGTCGTCCAAGCGGCATATGGACAATGTGAGAGATTTAAATTCCAGATGAATTTGGTCCAAACGATGTGTGCAGATCACAAGAGATTCTAAATTCCAGACGAATTTTCTCCTAACGATGTGATAAGAGCCCAAAACTGTAGTTTTAACCCTATAACAGTCATACCTTTAGACCAATTATGTGAGTAATAATTAAGAGTTAACACTGATCACGTGTTTTTATGCATTTCAGGTTTCAAAGTCCATTATGTGCAGAAATGTGCCACTTTAGCGAGATAAAGGAGCTAAGGTCGGTTACTAAGGAGTTCCGTGATTTAAGGCCAAGATTCAAGAAGACAAAGCCTTTCTAAAGCCCGATCAAAAGCTGAAAAAAGTCTGGCCGAAACAAAGACACAAGTCGTGAGAACTTCCAAAAGCCGTATCTTTGGACTCAGACCTCGGAATTGGGCCTACCTTATGTCAACATGACCGGCTCGGAAAGAGCTTTCTAATGGTCTAAGCTTTGACCCAATCAGAGGAGCAGAAGTGGACGAAAAGTCTGTTGAAGCCAACTACAGCTGAAGAGGCCTTTTTGGACTGAAAATATTGGGTTTTGGGCCTGATTCTCTGGCCCAAAACATGGCTCCAAGCCCATGCACGATTTTTGGATCTGGACATATAAAAACCAAAGCTTAGCTCTTTGTTAATGGTAGCTAGTTAGACCTAAAACAATATAGATAATTCTAGATCTAGTTTAATTAATAAAATTAAGTTTAGTTCCATTTTCAATTCTTGTTTTAGATTAAGTCTTTGAATCATTGTTCTTGATTGATTAGATAAATAAAATAGTTATTTTATCAATTTGAATTGTGTTATTTCAATCTATTAGATCTAGTTTTAATTATTGTTGGTTACCATTTATTAGTTGTTAATTAGAATTTAATCATTGTTTAATTAGATTAGTAAATTTGAATCTTGATAATATGTTTAGTTTAGATTCATATGGGAATGATTATGAATGATTCAAGGCTAAAACCTCCATTAGAGGGGTTGATGAAGCCTTGATGAAAACTTAGTGGTATAGTGTAGAAGCATTGTAGAGTCTATTCCAATCTAGAAGGTCGTGGATTCGCCATGAGAATGGGTGGACGACCTCATATGCTAGTTAATTAGTTTCGGTAGAAATGCCATGAACACTAGGGATTAGAACTCAAATTTCTTGCCGTAAGAACGTAAGAATCGAGATACAAGAATCTATGCTAGGCTATGAAGTTGGATTCGAGGTGGATTCAATTCCCCTCTAATCTTTTATCTAGATTCAAAACAATCATATTGCCATAGCATTCGTAGTTAAATTCAACATATTGTTTTTCACATTGCATCGTAGTTTAACACCTTCGTAAAGCTCTCATTGACTTTAAGATTGATCAATTAGACTAGAAAACATTCCATGTTAGAGCACTAGGAGTGGAACGAACCTCTTACTCTACTATATCTCAAGGGATTGAGAGTAGAGAAATCTTTGATAAATTAGACACTTAAGATTAGTTTTAGTTAGTTTTACGTTTTGAGTTTCATTGTTCATTTTAGTAGGTAGACTATTCAATTTTATCTTTATCAAATGGCGCCGCTGCCATCTTAGTTGCACTTTAGCATTGTTTTCATAGTAGAATTAGTCATTTCTAAAGTCCCATTAAACCCACCCACCCTTGTTTGATTCATACTGTGGTTATCCGTTTCAGCGTTGAAAAAGTTCCGACAAATTTACACTGAGCGCGACCGCGCCTGTAAGGAGCGCACCTGCGCCCTATAGTCTGGAACACGAGCCGAATTCCCTCGACCGAAGCGAGCGACCCGCCCTATTTTTTGGACCACGAAAGTGTGACCGCCCCATACATAAAAGCGACCGCTTAAGTCACTAAACAAGGAGCGACCGTTCTATCCGAAAGCATTGCGCCCTAAGCCAAAAATCCCGGATTTCAACAGGTTTGTTTCAAACTTCGATTTTTAAGTTTTTCAGTGTTCTAACTTATTATTTACACTGAACACGCGTAAACAAGATGCTATTCATAAGCGAAGCAAGGACGTTATCAGGTATTCCTTTCTTTCATACCTCGCATCTCCAGTTAGAGGCTCATACTAATATATCAAGATTGTTTGGATTGTTTTCGTGTTTAGACTTAGACTTGCATGAGATTAAGGTCCGGTGGGAGAAAACACCGAACGAATTAATTAACCGTCAACAAACAAACATATCGAGTATACCAATCACTACACCTCTAACTACTATCCCACCAACCATACCGACAAAATGGTGAAGAAAGAGAGACTCCTCTCTCCGACTTCTACAAAGCTTTGGCGATAGCCCTAAATCTTGCATCATTCTAGCGGACCGGTGGGGATTTTGAATCCCCAAACATATTTAATTTGTTACCCGTTTTCCATGGTTTAGGCCATGAAAAACCTTACCAACACATACGCGTGGGATTGAACAAGTTCTTACAACATTCCATCATCCTACGGTTGGTGCGGAACAAATTAAACCGAGGGTATTTCCCTTCACCTTAGCCGATAAAGGCGTCTTAGTTAAGCGCCCAAGCGCCCGAACTCAATGGACTCGTGGGCTAAACTTGTTCAGACTATTTATGGAACATTTTACCCACCCCTAAAGACGGATGAGATGCTTTCCAAGATTCATTTTTTCCGACAAAATCCTCATGAATCGTTTTTCGAGGCTTGGAATCGTTTTCACCGATCTGCTTATAGAGTGTCCACACCATAATCTAGCAAAAGACACGTTAGTTCGTGCCTTTTCAAAGGACTTCAACATCACCATAAAACTCCTTGACATAATGAATGGGGTAGTTTCCTAAGTAAAGGAGCCTCGGAGGCTTACAAATTTTAGAAGAACAAACTAAACGCTAATAACAATGGGGGGTGATGATATCCCCCGCTCGCTAGTTCTTCTTTAACAGTTAAGGCCGCCGGTATGTTTGAGATGAAACCCGATCCGAACTTAAAAATTTAATCGAATCTCTAACTAAAAAGGTAGAGGCTATTTCTATTCAACACAATCCTATTCCCGTCATGAATGTCAACTCCAACCCATGTAATTTCTGTTTGAGTCCTGAGCACCCTGACTCTTATTGTCCTCTCGCCTATGAACAACAACAATTAGAGCAAGATAATGTTTGCTCCATTAATAACTATCCTATTCCTAATGCCCCATGGAGACAACATCCCAACTTTAGTTGGCGAAACAATCAACAAGTTACACCTCCAGGGTTTAATAACCAAAATATTAGGCAAGCAAACAACTATAATCAAGCTCCAACTAGGCAAGGACAGGGACAAGGTCAAGGAAATTATAATAATTATAACAACCAAGCGCAACCACGACAAGGTGTAGCACAAGGTCCGAGTAATTATAATAGTTATAATACCAATAGAGGTATCGTTCCGGTTAACAATAGTAACTATCAAAACCCACCCATAAATAATCAACGTGAGATAGTTCCAGTCGCACCACCTGTGACTACTACACCTACACAACCGGACCGTATCGACGCCTTTATACAGGTTACCCAACAACTTTTCTAATCAATGACTCAATCAAATCAACAGATCTTACAATCCATAAATCAGGGCATACAACAATTAGCCCAAGAGAAAGCCCAACCAAAAGGCGTGTTTCCAGGACAAGCTATACCAAACCCTAAAACAACAAACACCGCTTTTGAGGTAAATGGTAATACTAGTACGGAAACGACAATAGTAGGTGACCTAAATGCCATCACCACTCTCCGTTCTGGAAGAGTGGTTGATAACAAAGTAACTATGCCTATAGTTACCCCATCAGTACTCCCTACACCGGATATCGAACTAGATACCGAAATAGAACCGAAGAGCCTACCACCGTAGAGGTACCCGTTAAACCACAACCTAAGAAACCAAAAGCCAAAATAACAAATCAAGTCGAGCCGTACGCTAAATATAGAGCAAAACCACCATTCCCTCAGAAGTTAGCCATGCTAACCAGGGATACAAACTTTGAGGAGATTAGGAACATTTTCAAGAATCTAACGATAAACCTTCCTTTTCTCGAAACTATTAAAAAGCTACCTAATCACGCTAAGTTTCTTAAAGAGTTGTGCACTACTAGGCGTAAGACCAACATACCTAAAGACGCCTTTCTAACTGAACAATTCCCAACTTTATCCGAAAATAATGGAATTGTTAAGTACAAGGACCCTGGTCGTCCTACTGTAAAATGCACCCTAGGAGATTCCCACACGACAACCGCGTTATTAGACCCGAGGGCGAGTGTTAACTTACTCCCATATTATTTGTATAAACAAATAGGTCTACAGGAAATGCAACCTACAAAAATAACATTGCAATTAGCGGACAGGTCAATTAAGTATCCTAAGGGTGTAGTGGAAAACGTGCTTGTTAAGGTTCAGGATTTTTACTATCCTGCTGATTTTGTTATCCTCGATACGGAAGTCGCCAACGACTCTATACCGATCATCTTAGGGCGCCCCTTCTTAGCAACTGCCAACGCCCTTATAAATTGCCGCGATAGTAAGATGTCCTTATCGTTTGGCCATCTTACAGTTGAGGTAAATGTTTTTAAAATGATGAAACAATTACCAGATCTGTCTATAGATGGGGAGGTTAGCATGATCGAGAGCTTAGCTCAAGATTATTTTAACAACACGTTTCCTGAAAACAATATGTACAAATTCCTTTCTTTTGGAAAGTCAGATTTTGTAAATGACTCCTACTTAGAGGAAGTCAACACCATCCTTGAGTCCACCCCAATTGTAGACACTTCGGTTGCTCCACATATTGAGTATGAAGACTTGCAACCTAAGCAAGTATTCATTATGCAAAATGAGGACCCCGGCGAAACATCTATTGATTTTCCTCCCACCCCAGTGCTTAAACCCCTTCCCCCAGAGTTAAAATATATTCAACTCGATCCGAATGGTAGTCATCCGGTAATTATATCTTCTCTGTTATCTAAGAATGAAGAGACAAGTTTAATCCGGGTGATTAAGGAACATCGGTCTGCGATTGGTTGGTCCCTAGCCGACATTAAGGGAATTGACCCTAATATTTGCACTCATCGTATCCATTTGGAGGATAACGCGAAGACTTCTCGCGAACCTCGGGGGCTTGAACCCAGCCATGAAAGAGGTGGTTAGGGAAGAAGTCTTACGATTACTCGATGCGGGTATCATATACCCCATCTCTGATAGCGAATGGGTAAGCCCCATTCATGTAGTTCCTAAGAAATCGGGAGTTACCGTGGTACGAAATGGGAAGGGTGACTATGTTGTCACACAAGGTCCTATGAAATGGAGGATCTGTATTGATTACAGACGGTTAAATGCTATGACACGAAAGGATCACTTTCCCTTATCTTTTATAGATCTAATGCTCGAACGCCTAGCTGGTCATGCTTTTATTGTTTTTTCGGATGGCTACTCGTGGGCTATTTTCAGATTATTATTGATATTGATGACCAAGAAAAGACTACCTTCACATGTCCCTTTGGAACGTATGCCTATAAACGAATGCCTTTTGGCCTTTGTAATGCTCCTAGAACCTTCCAGCGGTGTATGCTTCATATATTTAGTGACATGGTAGAGCGCTTTATGGAAGTTTTCATGGATGATTTTTCTATCTATGGAGACTCCTTCACAGACTATTTGTCTAACCTGTCTAAGGTTTTGACACGGTGTGAAGAAAAGAGCCTCTTTTTAAACTGGGAAAAGTGTCATTTCATGGTGAAAAAGGGCATAGTACTAGGTCACATTGTATCTAGTGATGGCATCGAAGTGGATAAGGCCAAACTAGATAAGTGTCCGTGATATTAGAGCCTTTCTAGGCCATGCAGGTTTTTATAGGCGATTTATTAAAGACTTCTCGAAAATAGCTAGGCCTTTACTAATCTGCTTTTGAAAGATGCAATCTTTGATTTTAATTTTAACTGTAAGCAGGCTTTTGAAACTTTAAAAGCGCCCTAACCTCTGCACCAATTATACAGACCTCCGATTGGTCTAAACCTTTCGAACTCATGTGTGATGCTAGTGACTATGCGGTTGGTGCGATCTTGGGACAAAAACTAGATAATAAGTCCCTTTGTTATTTATTATGCTAGTAAAACATTAAACGATGCTCAACAGAATTATTCAACTACGAAAAAGAATTCTTAGCTGTCATTTATGCTTTAGATAAGTTTAGATCCTTATTTGGTTGGTTCTAAAACCTTAGTTTACACTGCACCATGCAGACCTTAAGTACCTTCTTGCGAAGAAGGATGCTAAGCGAGATTAATCCGATGGATCCTTCTCCGCAAGAGTTCACATTAGAAATAAAAAGGACAAAAGAGGGATCGAAAACGAAGTTGCCGACCACCTATCTAGACTCACAAACGACGATCGATCGATGATTTCGAGTCCATACCGGACTCTTTTCGATGAGCATCATCAGATGCCATTTTTCAAACACCATGGTATCTTTGACATTGTAAATTATTTAGCGGCTGACGTTATGCCTTATAATTGGTCAAGAAATGAACGTAAGAAGTTCTTGGCCAGAGTTAAGTTATACTATTGGGATGAGCCCTATCTTTTTAAGTATTGTGCGGATCAGATTATTCGTCGTTGTATTCCCCAGTGGGAATACAATGAAGTTCTATCGCTCGCCATGACAGAGTGTGGTGGCCATTTTAGTGGGATGAAAACAGCCGCTAAAGTTCTTCAATGTGGATTTTATTGGCCTACCCTTTTTAAGGATGCCCAAGTGCATTGCAAGACGTGTATTCGTTGCCAACAACTTGGGCGAATCACGAAGCGTAATATGATGCCATTAAATCCAATCTTGATAGTAGAAATTTTTGACGTTTGGGGCATTAATTTCATGGGTCCTTTCCCAGTTTCCCACGGTTTTATTTATATTCTAGTTGCCGTGGACTACGTGTCTAAATGGATAGAGGCCCTAGCTTGCCGTAGCAATGACCATAAGACCGTTGTATTTTTTATTAAAGAATATATTTTCTGTCGGTTTGGCATTCCGAAAGCCATCATTAGTGATGGTGGAACACATTTTTGCAACAGAGTTGTTGCATCCCTAGTGAAAAAGTATGGAGTTACACACAAAGTAGCAACTCCTTATCATCCACAAACTAGCGGACAAGTAGAAGTTTCTAATAGGGAAATCAAAAAGATTTTAGAAACAACGTAAACCCTGATAGAAAAGACACAGCGTCTATCGGATGCCTTATGGGCGTATAGAACTGCTTTCAAAACTCCTATAGGTATGTCTCCCTTTAGACTTGTATTTGGGAAACCATGTCATTTGCCCGTTGAATTAGAGCACCGTGCTCTGTGGGCTATAAAAAGCCTTAACTTCAATATTGAGGAGGCAGGTGTCAAACGCAAGTTGCAATTGAATGAGCTTGAAGAAATCCGTAGCGATTCGTACGATCTCGCGAAGGATTATAAAGCTAACATGAAACGTGTTCATGATAAGCATATCTTGCGCAAAGAGTTTGTGGTCGGTCAAAAGGTTTTTCTTTACAACTCCCGTCTACATGTTTTCCCAGGCAAACTAAAAACCAGTTGGTCTGGCCCCTTTCTGGTTACTGAAGTCACCCCTTACGGGGCAATCACCTTGGTAAATCCAAATGACAACAGTACCTTTCAAGTTAATGGTCAACGGTTAAAACATTTTCACGAACTTCTGTCCCCTGATGTAGAAGAAGTCCTTTTACAGGACCCTGTCTATGAGGACTGACCTTGTCATTTGGTGTACTTCCTTTCACTCCCATATAGTGGTAAGTGCACCATTCAGGTAACCGGGCCCTCCCTATGGAGTGTATGGCTATAAGTACCGGATCCTAAGTCCACAGTTAACATAATTCACGTTTTTCACTTTTGCATGTTTTCTCGGTTTTTGAGTCATGTTCCTCTATGGGGTGAATTATGTATTTATTATTTTTCGTGTTTCTTATAATAAACTAATAAAAAATAAAATAATAAAAATAAAAATAAAATAAAAATTCTAAAATCATAGAAATAGCAATCCAACAAGTCTTGGGAATCTGACTTTAAACGACCCACGTTTTAAACAAATTTTTTGTTAAAAATTTGTTTTGGGGTGGGCAGTCGATCTTTCCATCTAGATTGCTCGAACTATCCATTTGTGTTGCTTAGGCCCATTACTTGTAGTTAAATTGGGTTGACGTAATCTAAACTTAGATTTCCTTCGTTCGCATAACTTACGTCACACACGCACTTCGAGGCGTTCTTCCACCCTCTTATACGTCACCCATAGTTGGAATTGAATATTTTATGGATCATTGGATTGGAAATTCTCTACTGATCATTTCCATAACTCATTCGCCAAAATCGGTCCAGTAACGAAGCGGCAAATTGAATTTGAAGTTGCGCGAAAAATCGAAAAATTTCGGAATTCACATTGGGCTTTGGCCCAAACGGACCTGCGACGACCGCGTCTCCTTCCTTCCCAAACCGCACGCACAGTGTTTCCATCTTGAATCCTGCCGGTTACCTATTTTAAATCAAACCTGGAAAACCAAAATAAAAAAAAAAATAAAAAAAAAAATAGAGAGAGAGAAGGAAACCTAACTAAACCTACACCAAGAAAATCAAATCCACCTAAAATCTTCTCTAAAACATCACCACAACCAACCCAACTCCGAAAAACAGCCACCAATTAAAGTCTCCACCACCGCCACCTACATTGTTTTTAGTTGTTTTCTTCAAACTCGCCTCCCCCACAGTCTACAAAACCATTAGTTGTCTAACAAAATTTCAATGGCGCTACGATGTAGAATTTTGCCGGAACACGCGTTTGTTTCACGGACGGTGGCCAGCGCCATTTTCTGACGGAGATGATAAAGAGGCATTGGAACGGACTGTGGTACTCGACTGAGGAGTTCTATCACCATGATTTGGTAAAACAATTTTATAGGAAGCGAGAATTGGAAGGGGATAGGATTTTCATAAAGTTAGGAGGAACGAGGAGAGAAGTAACGAGACAGTTGTTAGTGAACTGTTAGGGAATTACGCTTTGAAAGCAACCTAGTAAGCGACAATTCAGGAATCCCCAAATATCTTGGAGTTCTGCTTTGATGAAGGATACTGTCGTGGAGGGTGAATACAATCCGACATCCCATTGCGTCCGCCAAACCACCCTGAGAACCAATTAACTGGCTGTAGCTCAGTGGATTGGTAGGAACGTCCTCGAGAAAGACAAAATCAGTGATATCGGCCTGCAATGTCTGCACGTTCTCTGGATTTTGCAAACAAAGAAGTATAATTTCTGCATCATTGATTTGATGTTTAATGTGATTCGAGGAGTGGGGAAGAGCTTGGCGCCTCTTCCTGTATTGATCACTAAGATCATGCTCTCCTTTAGAGCTGTCGCAAGATCTACTCCTATTAAGATCAAATTACATTCTAATGCAAGTATCTATACGGATTGCATCCAAGAGACTTGGCCGTTGTCTGAAGAAAAAATGGTTGAGTCGGAGGATGAAAGGGAGGATATGACATGTCTGGATGAAGATGCTCTAGATAATTGTAATTCTAATTTAGAACGCATGCAAGTGTTGGAAACTGCCTTGCGGTGCGTTTATGGTATTTGTGAAAATATCCGAGATAGACAGAGTGTAGTTCAAAAGAAGCAAGGGAACCTTCAGAGGAGATTTGAAATGCTCGAAGGGGTTCTGGACGATATCTTGTCTAACATGGAGACTATCCACCAGAATCAACAAACCCAGTATGCAGTACTCGGTACTGAGATGGAAGCCCAGCGCTTGTTCCGAATAGAGATGCTACGACACATGCCACCCGTGGAGGACTCTGTTTTCACCAAGTCCGACCGGGCATGAGCGTCGTCGTCAAAAAGCGACGAGATGGTTCAAGCCAATCTCAATCCGGGGCCCATCATCATCACAAAACTAGGTGTTCACCCCGGTTGGAGTTATTTGTTATTTCCTAATTTCATTTTATTAGTTGGATTTTAATTCAGTAGTTAAATTTAAATAGTAAGGTGTTTATTTTACGTTGTTTGCATTTAAATTTTTTTTTTTAATATAACTGGTTATTTTCGAGTACTGCTTGTTTTCATCATTAATCCCACCTTCCTGACTTGTTTGGGGGTGGTAATATTTATACCGAGCATAAGTCGTTATATGATCATCTGCTGTTAAGTTGTCTTGGAGGAAAGTTTGATAATTTGGCCAATATCGGCATATCTATGATTTGTTTGGTGCTAGCATGAAATCTAGGAGAGTTTAGAAGTTACTATTCTAAATCAAGAAGTTACTATTCTAAATCAAGTGTGAAAGATACCAGGATTTTTAGAAAATCATGGAAATGGTTTGTTTCCGTTTTCGGTTTTGAAATTTTCCTATTTCCGGAAATTGCCTTCAAACAAATTGGTAACTTGCCGATTCATTTTGAAAGCTCAGAACCTATTTAAACTCCCTTCTTTCTACACTAACAAACCACACTACACCCCACCATCATCCCGAACCTTCCACTCCAAGTTTTTCTTTCTTTTTGCTCTAAACTCCGGGTTCAGCACTTACGAGCGCGCCTGCGCCCTTTACATTTTCAAAAAAATTTGTCAGAGTGCGACCGCTACCAAAAACACTTGTAAAAGCATTAACACCGAGCCGACCGGCTTCTATCTATGTGAGCGCCACTGCCTTCTTTAACGCTTAGCGAAATTCCAATTTTCAGACGGTCATTCCAGGATTTTTGTGGAGCTATTCAAAGAGTTATTGTGATGACATCTCCTATAGTCATACCTGAACAGTCTTTCAAAGATGTGTTGGGCACCGAGACCTATGGACATTGGTTCCGACAAAGAATCCTGCAGTTAGGATGGCATCATCTACTGGTAAGTGATGACGATTCATATTCACCACAGCTTACTACTTATTTCTACGACCATGTTAAATTCTATAGTAATCAGGATGGAGAACAAGAGTTCTCTGTCGTAGTCGAAGACACGACACACCAATTCGATAAAAATGTGGTCGTTCTAGTTTCAGGATTACCAATACCTTATCCTGTTCACACATGGGCGTATATGACCGATAATGCATATCTTTATGATTATACATATTTCCATGTGTATTATGGGGGAGGGGTATTTCGAGTAATGGACCAGGGGCGATATAGCATTGCCCTTGGTAGCCTTTCCCTAAACGTAGGCACCACCATGTTATTCATCCTGATGAATATTTTGGGGGAATGGCAGTTCATTTCTGCAAACAGTACTGCTGGTGACATTTTCCTCGCTCTAGCTGAGGGACGTCGCAGATATGACATTCCCCGAGTATTAGTCGCTAGTCTTAAGAGAGCCCAAACCATGAGGCGTAAGTATCTTCTTATGCCTGTTTTAGTAAGCCGCATCATGCATAGTTGTTTACCCGTATTCTGTGCACAATTCACAGATTGGAAAAGGGTTGAAGTCATGAGACCCACCAATCGAGTGATTCGCTCGTTGCGAATAATGACTTGGCCGGGATGGCAGGTGCAGCCTCATTTGGTTGCCCCGTACATCCCATCAGACATGATAACACTTAACAGGTTAGCATTAGTAGATGATAACTGGCAGCAAGCTTGGCAAATTACAATGGACTGGCAGGATGCGAAGGAACCTCGTCTCACTGACGAGGAAGAGGATGTTTAAGCGGGAGATAAGGTAAGTTTTTAGTTTTGTTAGTGTCTGCTTATGTCCCAAGCAATTTAATTCGGTTAACCCCATAATGGGTGGAACTCTTATAGAGTTGCGTCAGTTTTTATTTCCTATATTAGTACGTTATAACTTTGTTTTGCATATGTTCCTAAATTTCACACGTTTCGATGGTATTTTTCCTACCCTCTTTATTTACAATACTTTGAGGACAAAGCATGATTCTTGTTTGATGGGGGCATAGAAACACGTGTAATTAAGGCATCTGTTAGGATATAGATATGTATAATATGCATTTGTTTTCTAGTTAAAGTTTCAAAAAAAATTCAAAAATTTTCAAAAATATAAATAAATAAGTTATGTTATACACTTAGGAATATTGGTATTGTTTCCTTTCTCTATGCTCTTAACAATCTAGAAGTCTCACGTAGTTTTTGCATCAGAATAATTGTTAGAAACTTAGGTTAATATATAGGTAATAATCTTTGCATCTATCTATAAATATATTACATGAGTATCTATGATTGTTAGCGATAAGTTTTCAAATCTAGGCTAGAGTACTTATTCTACAAATCCTGTGAGAATATAGCCTAAAGCCTTATATGAGTGAAACATTTGAGAAATGACACAAGGGAGAAGTAAAATCCGGATAGAGAAATCACACGTCCACTTGCTTGATCACTAAACCATATCCTAAGCGAGAATTTAGGCCCTCTTTGGATCGATATAGCCAGAAATTCAAACCTATGAATTATTTTCCGCTAGTTGCCCCTTTGAGCCTTTCTTTAGCCTTTCATAAACCACAAATCCTTTACCCTGTTACAAAAACAAAACAAAATAAAAAAATCAACCTACCCAATCTAGAATAAGTCTGAGAATAGAATGAGGAAGAAAGAAGAAAGAAAAAAACCGTGTAAACAAAAGTTAGTTAATTGCTTCAGAAAATAAAGAAAAGAAGTTCCCATCCAAAGAAAAGAAAAATAAAAATAGAAATAAAATAACAACTCCAAAAAAATAGAATAAAAGGAGTCAAAAGCCAAAGAAAAAGAAAAAAAAAAATATGGCTAAGGATGGAAACAAAGTATAGAAGCAAAAGTAAATAATAAGGTTTTCTCTAAGTTACATAATATGAAGACTCTACTATCTCAGACTTGTCCTTTTGAATATCCATTTCCTTCCTTCTTAAACCATCTCCTAATCCCCATGAACACCTAATAAAGACCTCTAGCTCAATTAGGAATAGGTTAATGTGATAGTAAGTGGCAGATGTGTTTGATCGACTCGGCTTCCTTGTTGTCATTGAGATTAAGGTAAAGTGTGCCCATTGCACAATGGAGTAGCTTAAACTTGAAAAAAAAAAATCAGAGTGGTTTTTGTCTTGACATTTATGTGAGGACCTACTTAAGGACGCTATTCCGAGTTTCAGAAACGCACCTGCTAGACATTTCATAGTATTACTCATTGTATATATGTTTATTTGTAGATGATTGATTATTATGCATATATTAGCTTAGGTTTCGACATGATTATTCTTTATTCATTGCTAGTGAGATGTATAGATAATTGAGACATGAATGAGGAAACAATAGTTTTATTTCTTAGTCGTTGTAGTATAGTTGAAGTTTGTGAGTACCTTCACTGGAAAACTCTCACGAGGCTATAACTTCGTCCACTAGGGAATTCCTAGTGGTTTAAGGCCTTGTTGCATATGGTCAATCCAATGCTTTTCGATTGAAAGCGAGTAGATAGAACTCCATTTTTGGTCATTTATTCTAATTTCTCATCTTTGCTTGAGGACAAGCAAAATGCTGTTTGGGGGTGGTTTGATAAGAGCCCAAAACTGTAGTTTTAACCCTATAACAGTCATACCTTTAGACCAATTATGTGAGTAATTAATTAAGAGTTAACACTGATTACGTGTTTTTATGCATTTCAGGTTTCAAAGTCCATTATGTGCAGAAATGTGCCACTTTAGCGAGATAAAGGAGCTAAGGTCGGTTACTAAGGAGTTCCGTGATTTAAGGCCAAGATTCAAGAAGACAAAGCCTTTCTAAAGCCCGGTCAAAAGCTGAAAAGTCGACGCGGGCTGGAACAGCACACAAGTCAGCAGAACTTCCAAAAGCCGTATCTTTGGACTTAGACCTCGGAATTGGGCCTACCTTATGTCAAAACGACCGGCTCGGAAAGAGATTTTCAATGGTCTAAGCCTTGACCCAATCAGAGGAGCATAAGTGGACGAAAAGTCTGTTGAAACCAACTACAGCTGAAGAGGCCTTTTTGGACTGAAAATATTGGGTTTTGGGCCTGATTCTCTAGCCCAAAACATGGCTCCAAGCCCATGCACGATTTTTGGATCTGGACATATAAAAACCAAAGCTTAGCTCTTTGTTAATGGTAGCTAGTTAGACCTAAAACAATATAGATAATTCTAGATCTAGTTTAATTAATAAAATTAAGTTTAGTTCCATTTTCAATTCTTGTTTTAGATTAAGTCTTTGAATCATTGTTCTTGATTGATTTGATAAATAAAATAGTTATTTTATCAATTTCGAATTGTGTTATTTCAATCTATTAGATCTAGTTTTAATTATTGTTGGTTACCATTTATTAGTTGTTAATTAGAATTTAATCATTGTTTAATTAGATTAGTAAATTTCGAATCTTGATAATATGTTTAGTTTAGATTCATATGGGAATGATTGCGGAATGATTCAAGGCTAAAACCTCCATTAGAGGGGTTGATGAAGTCTTGATAAAAACTTAGTAGTATAGTGTAGAAGCATTGTAGAGTCTATTCCAATCTAGAAGGTCGTGATTCGCCATGAGAATGGGTGGACGACCTCATATGCTAGTTAGTACTCGGTAGAAATGCCATGAACACTAGGGATTAGAACTCGAATTTCTTGCCGTAAGAACGTAAGAATCGAGATACAAGAATCTATGCTAGGCTATGAAGTTGGATTCGAGGTGGATTCAATTCCCCTCTAATCTTTTATCTAGATTCAAAACAATCATATTGTCATAGCATTCGTAGTTAAATTCAACATATTGTTTTTCACATTGCATCGTAGTTTAACACCTTCGTAAAGCTCTCATTGACTTTAAGATTGATCAATTAGACTAGAAAACATTCCATGTTAGAGCACTAGGAGTGGAACGAACCTCTTACTCTACTATATCTCAAGGGATTGAGAGTAGAGAAATCTTTGATAAATTAGACACTTAAGATTAGTTTTAGTTTACTTACATTTTGAGTTTCATTGTTCATTTCGTAGGTAGACTATTCAATTTTATCTTTATCACGATGTCACGGAGTCGTCCAAGCTGCATGTGTACGATTTCACGGAGTCGTCTAAGTCGCATGTAGACGATGTGTGTAGATCATGAGAGATTTAACATTCTAGACAAATTCACTCCTAACCATGTGTGCAGATCGTGTGAGATTTAAAATTCCATACAAATTTGCTCCTAACGATGTGTACAAATCATGGGTGATTTAAACTTCCAGACGAATTAGCTCCTAACGATGGCATGGAGTCGGCCAAGCTGCATGTGGACGATTTCATGGAGTCATTGAAGGGGCATGTGGATGATGTCATAAGGTCGTTCAATCAAGTGACATTGCAAAATCACAATGTGAAACTCATTTGACATCCTAACGACCAACTATCTATCCAGGCCTTTGGCATTGCCAATTTCACAATGTCAAAAACTCATTGAACATCCCAACCAAGAAACCATGAATAGATCAGAGTTTAAAATCGTTCACAAGTCATGAATATGAAAATTGGTAATCTGAGTAGTTAAATAATAGCATTGTATCCCATAAACAAACAAAACAAAGCATCACAAGTTAAGTTACATTATATATCTCACAAATGAAATTTTCCAAAAGAACAACACTACGATATTTCATTGTTGTGTTAAGGCTAATTACAAAAAGCTTAAGTCTTCAAGTTTCAACGTCTCCAAACTATCGAGGCAACAAAACATTTGTGCAAACTTCTTGAAGCATACGTTCTCCATATCATCTATGGGAGCAGTTTGTTTAGTTTCAACATTACCATTGAGACGGCAATATGTTGCCGAAAATAAGGCATATCCTCCTGCAAGTTCATATACAAATCCGCGTGGTTAGTCAAAATGAAGATGTAAGGTAACCAAACTATAGATAAGTAATTCGACGATGAGAAAGATACTAGAACGTGTGAGATAGTTACCTGTTCAAACCACTTTACCAACTTTTCCCCGTCCCAAAGCTCTATGAATTTCATCATGAACACCCCACAGTCGAAGCTATAGAGATAAAGATCCCTAGTTACTCTACTCTCCCATAAGATTGCACTAAACTAAAATTTGAAACTATAAGATGGCCATAAGATAAGTTATATACCCATTGTGTTGTTATGGCACATCTTGACATTTCTCAATAATCCAGTCTTTCACAGCACACTTTTTGGCATATTCATCTCCAATAACAGACAAAGTGAAGTGCATTTTGGTAACCTAAAAAAACACAAAAGTCAATTATAGTTTGAAAACATCAAGCGTGGAATGTATATTCTCAAATGATCACAAAAGTAGACAAAACAAAACAACCATAGATTTCATCGACTCCATCCCTCCATAAATGTTGGATGCACTACTTGTAAGAGAGTCCAATATCACAACTTTGCGAGCACTAGGATCAAAGACATATAGCCACCAGTGATTACCATCGACGACGGGCACAAACCACTACACAACCACAATCAAAAGTAGTTCAAGGTTGCACTTTCTACCAAAGCTGGGAACTGCCTTATAAAACTATGAGTCATTGTAGAATTATCTTACCCTTCGATATTCGCAGATATCATTGTCCAAGTGAATTGCACAAGCCACTGAAGTTAGCTGCACCTCATTATTGCTTTTGTCCTACAAAAAACCAACATTGGATACTAAAAAGGTACATCGTATGAATAAAATTATGTTAGCCTTTTATTATAACACAAAACAACCTAGCGCTTCATACCTTATTCACACCCATTAACATTGGGTAGTAAGATTGCCTATTGTTGTTCCTAAGCATGCTATTTGGCTCTGTGTTCAGGTACACCCACCAAGCAAAGACAATCTACACCAAATATAACAAGTAGCAAGGTCAATTATTTTGTAATCCTAAAAGACATTAGTAGTTTCTAATTTTAGCACATCACAACGATTAAAAGATCGTAACATACAAAGCTAGATACTTTGTAGTTTTCAAGTAAGCATTTAAATGTGGATCTGTTCTCCGACCATCAGCTGAAGTCCACAATAAAGTCCTTACACCAAAGAAAAGTAATTCAGTATGGGTTAGATGAAGTTTTACTGAAATAAAGAATGTACAAAAGCCAAGACCTTTTACCCGGCTTTTCCAAAAGGAGAGTATATAGAGCGGAATACAGTTGCTTCCTCCCATGTTAGCATTACGTGAGGTTGTACCCACTCTACCTCCACATCTTTAAATGGATAATCTTCTTGCTCATTGTCCGATTCAATCTAGAAAGTGAATAAATTATAATCATAAGGTGCCATTAAGGTAAAAATACATAGGGAACTCACACAATTACCTTTTTTATTATCTTCATCTTTGCAAATAGAGTGTCCGGTGAAGGGAAGAGATTGCATCTTCTCACAAGGGGAGGTATCTTAAAGACATCTCTTTTGTAGGTCTCGGCATCGATTATCTCAAAGCCTTCGTCCACCTCTTTCATGATGGGTTTCTTCCATTCAGAAAACAGCCTACTTAGTGTTGTAACACTTTCCTTCAGTTCAGCTAGCGCCAGTTCGAAAGCCCGTTTCATAAAATTCACATCCAATTTCAGAAGCTCTAACTTCGCTTGAAACAAATTCACCCGTTCATAAATGTTGTAGTTGTTACTAGGTACTCTAGGTACTCAGTGGTGTTGTGCAGTTGCAGTAGAAAATAAGTCCATATAAAACAGCTACCAATATAATATATGAATATCAAAACATATGTGTTCAACACAAGTATCAAAGAAGCAAGCTAAACACAAACACACCAAGTATTCTAGTTCTAAAATAATTTTTATTAGTCCAAGCGAATTGCTTTCACCATTACAATTATGTGCTCAACACAATGTTCCAAGTAGCAAGCTAGACATAAACACACCAAGTCTTCTAGTTGTCAAACATGTGTGGACAACATGCCAATAATCAAAGAGGTTTTTTTTTTTTTTTTTTAACAATAAACTGGGGTTCTGGCCTACCCCTAACCTGCATTAGTTAATCCCTATATACATCTTTCCCTCCATACCATCCTTTACAATAGTCTGCAACTTTTCAGACAAAGGAGGGGTGAAGATTATACAAGAGTCATATATCAACTCTGATTGATCAGCCAAGGATGCCAAATGATCCACTGCCTTATTGGTTTCCCTTAAAACATGTTTAAACTCTATGAACTTAAAAACAACTCCCACTCTATGGATAGATACTACCATATCTACCATCTGCCATAGAGGAGCTTGTATCTTCATTATAGCATGAACTGCTCTTAACGAATCAGACGCCACTGACACTTTTGGGATTCCAAGCCGCATACATAACTCCAACCCTTGGTGTATTGCATTTTACTCCTGATATAGAACTGAGTTGTTCAAGCTACTGCCTATGTAAGCCACCAATGTACCTCCATTGCTGTCACGGATGATTCCTCCTGAGTTAGCACCTCAACTATTCACTGCACCATTTCTGTTCAATTTCACAACTCCCTCATCAGGTTTAGTCTAGTAGCATGGAATTTCGGTGTTCTCCTTTAAAGTCACTTGCAATCGGAGTGTTTGTAAGAGTTGTTTGATCTCAGAAGTACTGGTAGTGTCTTTAATTTCTGCCTGTAGATAGAGTCTAGTATCTTTTACAATGAGTTCAACTAGCTCCTTAGCTTGGAGGTGAGGGACAGATTGGAACCTTCTCCTATTCCGCTCAGCCCAAATCTCATGTACCATAGCACAAATGAATGCCCGATAAATGTCTGCCAAGTCTTTCTTCCTTTCACACACTCGAAATATGCTAGACCATTCCCTATTAGCATTGACAGTAGCAGTGTAAAGATTCAACAACGCTTTAATCCCATCAATCACTTCCCTCGAATATGGGCACTCAAAGAACAAGTGTTTCGAATTCTCTTTTGAACAGTGATAAAAGCAACATTTAGAGAATTAGAGGACTTTTCGGTATACTAACCTGTCTTGTGTTTGCAAACTCCCTAAGAATAATTGCCATGTGCAGAAGGCATGTCTCGGGTGGACCCATCTTCACCATACTAATGATGACCAACGGACTGTTGGGGATTCCCTAGTGAGGGCTGTATATGCTGAGCTTGAAGTGTATCTTCCTGTATGAGACGGAGGCCATATCACTTCATCCTCATGAAGGTTCGAGTGGATGTGTATACTCCTGATGTGCTCTTGCAATGCATAATCGTGGAGAAGTTCAATGTGGTCATTCCATTTGCCATTTGTAATAAGGTCACTTACTTTGGCATCAGATGGAAGGATCTCATTCCAGGCATCATGTGCATGCATGTTTTGACTCAAAGGTACGTCTGAGCACCAAAGATCATGCCATATGAGTGTGTTGGAGCCATTTGCAATTCGACTCTTTATAAATTGAGCTACAATGGATCTAGTAACAAGGACCTTTCTCCATACCCAAGAAACGATCTCTGCTTTGACCGGGCATCGACCAAAAATGTTTCCCGTGAAGATGTTGCTCATACACCCATTGGACCCAAATATTTTGCTCTTTGGCCACAATACTAAACATTATTCCACAATAAGCTGCTTGATTCCACCTGTGTAGGTTTTTCAAGTTCAAACCCCCTGCCTCTTTGGATAGACACATCTTTTCCCAGCTGGCCTGATGCATCTTCCCTGACAACTCTGGTCCACTCCAAATGAAACAGGCACAAATACTAGAGATAGTATCCAAAATGCTTCTGGGAAGCATAAAGGATCTTGCCCAATATACATGGAATGACTAAAGAACAGATTGAACTAGTTGTACTCTCCCAGCATGTGACAGAAACCATGCCTTCCAATCCGTAATCCTCAAAGTAATTTTCTCAATGAGTGGCTGCCAGTCTTTGATCCCTAGCCTTGTTGTAAGAAGTGGAACACCAAGATAGGTAACTGGAGGTAGAATCAATTTCACCTGAATGCTATCAGCTAGAAGAGTGGTTTCATTCTCTGTCAGACCCCCCCAATCAAGATAGTTGTCTTGGAGGTATTCATATGTAATCCTGAAGCTCCAGAGAATTTGGATAGTACTTCTTTTATAGCAGTTAAGGATGCATATTCAGCTCTTGAGAAAACTAACAAGTCATCGGCAAAGCACAAATGAGATAATTTAATCCTCTTGCAATAAGGATGTGGCTTAATAGTCTTCAATCTCATCCCTTTCTACAAGAGGCACCCAAGGATTTCCATGACTAACACAAACAGATATGGAGAGATAGGATCACCTTGCCAATGCCATTTTTTCCCTTAAAAGAATCATTCGATATAACCATTTAACATGATAGAGAAATAGGGAGTAGTCATACACACTGATATCCACCGAATGAGCTTAGGAGGAAAATTGAATCTAACCATCATTGTTGTAATTGCATCTCAGTTCACCATGTCATATGCTTTCTTGAGGTCTACCTTAAGTGAGCATCTAGGAGAGAGCCTATTTCTGGTGTAGCCTCTGAGCAGTTCATGGGACAACAGTATGTTATCTTAGATGCTGCGTCCCGGGATAAAATATGCTTGATTAGGATCAATTCCTCAATCACTCCTTTGAGTCTGTTTGTGAGTACCTTTGTGATGCACCTATAGATGATATTGCAACAAGCAATGGGTCGATACTCTTCCACCTTAGAAGGGTTCTTCACTTTGGGAATAAGGCAGAGTAGTGTATCATTAACTCCTCTTGGCATGTGGAAGGAAGTAAAGAAGTTAAGCACTGCACTTGTGAAATCATTGCCTACTATACTCCAACAATGCTTATAGAAAAAAGCATTGAATCCATCTGGCCCTGGTGATTTAGAGTCATCCATGGAAAAGAGAGCTTGCTTTATTTCTTTAGGACTCACATCAATGTCTAGGGTCAGCTGCTATTTCATGGGGAATAGTATTTCTACCATTCATTTCACGAAAGAAATCTTCACTGACCTACAATGGAGAGTTAGTACCCCAAGAGTTCTTGATAATAGTTCAACACCTCATTGGTTACCTGGTCTTGCGTGTTAAGCTGCACCCCATCATGCGTGGTAAGGGATCTTATGGCACTTCTATTCTTCCGTTCCTTTAGGCAATTAAAGAAGTAAGTCGTGCCTTTATCTCCCTTTGTGAACCAATCTCTAGAAGCTTTCTAAGCCAGTTCAACATATTCTGATTTAGCCAATAGTGCATACTCTTCCATTGCAGCTTTTTCCCTTGCTACTAAAGAAATGTTCAAGAGATCGTTCTGAATTTGCTTTTGAAGACTGAAAAGAACTTCTTTAGCTTTCTCTACCCGTGAGTGAATATCAGAAAAAATTCTCTTAGCCCAAGGTCTCAGCTGAATTTTGAGAAGCTTGAACTTTTGAAGCAGGATGTACATGGGATTAGATCTGATTGGCTGATTCCATACATCAAGCAGCAATGCATTATACTTTGGGTGGTTCACCCAAGAATTGAAGAACTTAAAAGGGCTCGCTTTCCTGCTTTTGTCATACCACATTACATGAATTGGGCAGTGGTCAGAAATACCATGAGGAAGGAATTCAGCTTCTGAATCAAGGAATCTGGTGAGCCAAGCTGAGTTAACTACACATCGATCAATCTTAGACATGATTTTGCTTCTCCCTACAGAGTTGTTTGACCAAGTGTAAAAAAACCCCGAGTATTTCGAGTCTGTCAGACCTATAGTTTGCAAACAATCCACAAACTCTCTTGTGCCTCTCGGGTGTATAGGAGCTCCACCACAGCTCTTTCCAGTATTTGTTACATTATTGAAATCTCCCATCATACACCAAGGATCAGAAGTCTACAATGTTACCAAACTCTGCCACAATCTCGTTCTTGCTGGCTTGTCATTCCTGGCATACACTACGGTTAAAAAGTAACTTATGTTTGTAGCCAAAATAGTAGTCTAGGAGTGAATATATTGGTCACATGAACTTATGGCTTGAGCGGCTACTTCATTAGGATTCCAGCAAAGCCAGACTCTACCACTCGGATCATAGTTATAGTTATTCAAACAACTCCACTGTGGGTAGCACAATTCTCTAACTTTATCAAAATGTTCTTTTTGGACTTTGGTTTCGAGCAGACCCATCACGCAAAAATGTTTTTCCATTCTCATTTTATTAACTTCTCGAGCTTTATGATGATCACTAACTCCCCTTACATTCCACACAATGATCAGGCTACTCATCGATAACTATTTTTGTTTTTCCTCCCTTTTGGTCTGCCTCTCCTGCTCTTGGAGTTACTATTGTTTTGTTGTGGGATATGAATCTCCACACTTCGATCCTTGTTGCACTTTGCTTGTGATCTAGTCATTCTTGGTTCTAGCATGGCAATTGCTAGTGGAGTAGACTGCTCAACCTCCTTTTCATATGCATAGAGGTGGTCTTCGAAGTATTCAGTTTCATGGGGTGATTCACCTTCCAATTCTTCCCCTGCTAGAAGTTGAAAAAGGTTAGGCTGTGCTACCAGGACAAGCTCTTCCACTTGAGGCTCGTGCACTACCATCTGCATTGAGTCATGCATTTCAATAGTCACTTTTGTCCTTTGTGTACGATCCTCAGTTAATACAGATTGTCCTGCATCAGTAGGAATTTTCGCTGGCTCATCTTGGGCTGCTGGACAAGAATTATGCTCCCTAATCTCTTCTCCTCTGTCATTCCTGATACAACTTGTACCTGCTACTTCAGATAGGGACGTAGGACGACTTCGAACCCTCCATATCCTCCTCCTTTTATTTTCTCCAGACCCATTACCAGCGTAAATTACAGTATTTCTTCCTATATTCTCATAACTAACATTGGTATTGGTACTGATACGTTCATTCTGTCCTCCTTCCTGTGCTCTATTTGCACTATTTGAATCCAAACAAGTTTGTAAATTAGTTCTTATATTCAATCTCCCAGTTCCATTGATATTTTTTCTCCTTACTGAATTTGCATCTCTGGAGCAGTTCTCAGTTGCATGCCCAAACTTTTGACAGCTCTTGCATCTTACTGGGATCCATGGGTATTCAAATAAAATGAGGTGTTCATCACCTGGAGCTAGTTCAATAGGGAACGAATCAAGAAGTTTAGCCGAAACATCAACCTCAACACATACATGAGCATAGTCGATTCTCTTTTTCAGTTTCGTGGCTTCATTCTGACTATGAGGCACACCAACCTTGCTGGCTGGAAATCCCAACCCATCATCAGTCCATAGCTCCTTAGGGACATTGTGAATCTTAACCCACAGAGGTAATGTTGTTATCAGAGTTCGTTGTTTCTCCACTCCTCGAGTCTATGGACTTATTATCAAGCAACGACCACAAATAAAGATTGGACCTTCCTCTAGAACTACTTGTCGTGCTTCACTGCTAGAGAATTTGAAATAGAATAAATCCTTGTTTGCAATAATCTCAAAGTGTCCTTTATCCTTCCATCTCTGTTGGAGGACATTTTTTACATAAGTAAAAGAGAGGCGCTGCTCAATGAAGAACCCCACAACATATTCACTCCATTCAGTGCATCCTTACATGATTAGATCCATTGGTACTGTGGTTACGCCATTCACTTCTTGAAGAGTGAAATGTTTGAGTTTTCTTGTACGCGCAGCCGCTCTATTCTGAAGAAACAAGCTGCTCCATGTTCGTACTCCAGGCACTTCCATATGTGGAGTAGCAGTTACTATAGGCTCTAAAGATGGAGCAGTTTTAGCATACTCCAACTCTGTAGATGCAGCAGAGTTGTTTGTGAAAAATCCTTATCTAGATGTCTCCACTCCATATCTATTTGAACAGCTAACATGATGTCGATTCATACCAAACCCAAGAGGAACGGGGGCCATGGTTGAGAAAAGATGTTAAAACATGAACGAGAGAAAGAGAGGTGTTGCCTCCATTAAAGAACTCCCACTATAAACAGTAGAGGATTTTACCTTAAGTGGAAAGAAAACCCTGAAGGGTTAGGATAAGAAAGCTAGAAAGAAGGTGTTTTTTCCTATTCTCGGTAATAAATAGGACACCGGATCAGAAAGTTGTTTAAGTTATATCACTCCCAGTCTCCTTTAAAACCATCCCCATTTTTTCACTCTAATAAAACCTTCTTTTGAGACTTTGTAGAGACTATGTAACTGTTAGTGATTTCAACTTAGTAACAAATATGTAATTTGAGGTGATTTAATACTAATATGCAACAACATATGAGATATGCAAATCTGATCCAAGTTAAGAATAAGAATAAGAATATTAAGCCATAAGAATATGCAACTCGGGTGGTTTTTTTACTTTTTGCATAAAGGTAACCACAGCTAAATTAAAACATGGTCTCCTTAATTACCTTTCCTTGTAAGACCTTGAAAATGTTAGAGTGGTTTCTCTCTTAAAAATCATCCCTTGTTTCTTTCTCTTAGTTTGTAATGAGAGCTTGAGCGTGGATAGATAAATAGATGAGAGTGTTGGAGAGAAGTGGTTATTATAACAACAAGAGCAGATTGATCCATATTGCTGATGTTGTCCTTGTTTGCTTAGGGAGTAATCATTACCAGCATATAATGTATAGTAGTGTTAAACAGGGCAGAACAGAGAGAAAGTAAGGCGTGAAGAAGAAAGTTGACTGAGCCCATGCATAGGCCCCAACACTAAACCAAATTCATGGCTCCATTCTCCTTATAAAAGCCCACTATAATTACGAATTAATGTGTTAATTCACTTTTGTTATTGATACTGGTCTCTCGGCCATAGTTAGCAATTCGACAAATAATTTGTGAATAATTTGCGAATTGGGCGAATTTATCGTTTAATTTGGAAAACATTTAAAAAGTTCGTATTTTTCAATGATACGGAATTATTCGTTAATTCGGCAAGGAATCATTAATTCTGGAATAATTGACTCCCGCATTGATTCCATAGTTAGCAATTCGGCGAATAATGCGAATTTGCAAATTATTCACGAATTTATCGTATTTTCACTATAAGTCTACTGTTATTCGGTCTCTTGTGTGTATATGATGTTTAAATTGTACACATGCTCAAACGCGATTCATTCAAGTACCTTACTCACGTTCACGTTGCAAAACACTAAACCAAATTCAACACTAAAGCATAATCATGCTATCTCTAACCTGTTTTGGGTTCATATACAAACCCAAAACGGGTTAGGTTGTCGATCCCTAACAACACGCACCTGTCAACACTAAATCATCTCATAAAAACACATTATAATTGAAGCTCGAATTTTATTCGAATACTTTCCGTATCGAATTTTTGCCGCATTACGAATTGCTCACTATGCTCTCGGCACACGCGATGCATGTATTTCTTTCACACTTATTTGGTGTTCATTGTTTTTGAGATTCAAAACCTACTGCTTATAATAACTTATTAATCATTTGTTCCAAAAAAAAGTCTTTATCTATTTTTGGTATTTAGCATCTTTAAAATTAAATTAAGAGGAGCATAAATTAAAATTTCAATTAAAACAACTAACTATTGAAGTAGGAGCCTTGAAGTAGTGAGTGCTTGTACGTTTTTATCAGTCTAGTGAACGTACTTTGGTATCCTTGTAAGTAATTTATTGTGACTCAATGAACTTATTATTTTCTTTTCAATTGAGTGATTATGTCTATAAAGGTTCGTATTCATGACCTTACAACTCCAGGGAATTGGGGAAGATGGAGGTTTAGTGTTGACTTGACTGAGCTTGTGTTATGTACAAGCTACCTACGTATCCAGTTTTCCGGTAAACTAGTATCAAGTTTGTTGTAGTTCCTCTTGATTGGCCCTTTGAATAGAAAATGGAGATTGATCGTGGGGATTGCTCTTGGAGAGTGAAGAAGATGGAGAGTCGAGATGATCTCCTCCCCTTCTTCTGTTAGTTCCCTCGTCATTTATAGCATGTGACATTTGGTCAATGTGGCTCTTGAATGAGCTTAAATACGAATGCAAATAAAGTACATGGTTGTTGTTATAGAATTGCTGTAATGATTGGCTTTTTCGTCTTTGAGTGTTGCAAGACCTAGCTGCTGTTATAAAATACGTGTATTTTCCACAAGAACATCAACAACGGAATTTCACAAAATATGTCATTTGATTTCGAAATCTCAAAATTGATGTAATTTCACTAAATTATTATGGCTTGTGATCTTTGTAAATCAGAGCACTAATTATGAGGTCGCTCCCCACTTATGAAGCCAATGAGGCCACTCCCCACTACCCACTTATTATCTTCACTACTTCAACTTTGACTCTGACTATGGGTTAGTTCAGCAGGTACGATGGTTTCTTACATGTGACCACTCATACCACTCATACACTTGCTTCTGTATTGGTTTTGGGCTTTGATTGACTGCAGTAGGTAAAACAATGTTTGCCTCTAAAACCCTTTCTTTTTCTTTCTCTGCAAGAACCCTAAACCCTAAACCATAATAATCGAAACAAGGAACAAAGCCCTGAAACAACAAATGTTCTCTCTCTCTCTCAATGATCTAAGATGAGATAAACTCTAAGTTTATCTCTAAGTTTATCTCCCCTAACTACTAGCTAGAGTTGCTTGCTGACTTGGTAAGAAGCTCTTTAATTGTTTGTTGTTAAAGAAGAAAACAATGTGCTAATTTTTTTTATTATTATTAAAATTAAAATTAATTTAGAAATAGTGAACTTGTGTCGATTGAAACAAGAACCAAAAAACCCTAAATTATTGTCGCAAGAGAACCATGTGGTGTTGATTGACTCTTAATTATATGTAAACTGAATTTTTACAAAACTATGCTACCTAGTTAGAATACTTGTTTTCCTGCCACATAACTATGGAGATAAGGGTTTGGTGGTTATTGAATTATAGATGTATATGAGTGATTGGCATGTAATTACTGCCAAGTGCATTTAAAGTTATGTCTAGTCATATAATCACTTGCATATATGTAAAGTTATGTCCATTCATATATGTAAACTGTAGATTAAGCATCGTTTTTAGCTTCATTTAGAACTTGCTAAAAGCAGAAGTAGGTTTGGTAATTGCAAACTTAGAAGCCAAAGAGTCAGGAGTAAGATTGGTATCAACTATCCATATTCCATAATTCCGAATTGTAGATTTCACAGATCAACTTTTCTATAGCTTTTAGTTTGAGAATTACGTTGATGAATTGTTCTGTACCTGACAAAAATATCCAACTTCTTGTATCAAATAATTTCTCTTTTGGCCTCTGTCTGGTTTGTTGGCACTTGGTATTTCATTGCTTTCACATAGAACAGTGTCGTAGGAAGGGCGGAGACCTGACCTTGAGTTCTATATTGGTATATTGAGTTTTCATAGAGTTAAAACTCTCAATACAGTTTATCAATTGTTAATGCTATAAAACTGTGGAATGGAATTCTTGAGAGAGACAAGAGTCTAGTAGTGAGGGAGAGATGTGAACATCGACATGCATGTAGTGAGGGAGAGGTGGAGGTCACAAATTGTATATTAACATGTAGTGAGGGAGAGATGTGGACTTTCTTTATGTTTTATCCTTTTTATTTTGAGTTGTTGTTGGAAGCGAAACTTAAGTTTTCTATGGATCAAGAGAAGCATATAGCTATATTCAACAAACTTATTTCTCCTGTTGACTTTGCGAAGTAAAAAAATGAGTGAAAATCATGTGTTCCAAATTCTCACCCCTTCTTTGCTTATATAGAGTTAGATATCTAACATATTCGTTTTTAGAAATTACTAATCTTTGTTTGTATTCCACGTCTACCTCATGCAGACAAAGGCGAATTTTGATAAGGAGTGCAAACTCTGTACACCGCCATTCACAGTGTTCAGGTGGAGACGAGGTCGCGATGCAAGGTACAAAAAAATAGAGATTTGTAAAAGGTGTTGTAAGCTTAAAAATGTGTGCTAAGTTTGCCTCTTGGATATGGAGTATGGATGACCAGTATAGGTTCGAGACACTGCACTTGCTATCAATTCCAATGATTCCATTCCGAGGGAGTGCTTTGTAGAGGAACATGATCGCAGGCTACAGCTGGCATTGACTACGAATCCTCATTCGGTTAAGCGAGCCCAAATGACACTATATGTGTGCAGTTTCTATGTTCGAGGGGAATGCACAAGAGGTGCTGAATGCCCTTATCGGCTTGAAATGCCCATTACTGGGGAGTTATCTCAGCAAAATATCAAGGATCGTTACTATGGGTATGTGTGTTTGTTGGTTACCTGTTTTACTTCCAATTAATCTTATTTCAATGTAATCGTTTTTACCTTGAAATAATGATGCTTAATCCCATAATCTAATGCCTGTTTACAATATACACACGTATCTACAACTTTCGTGTTTTGTAAAGACCATACTAGGTTTTAAATTGAATAATATTTGAAAGTTTTCTAAAAACTACTTTAAATACATCTCATAAATTATATGTACTTCCAAGTCTTGGTTTATGTTTGGTTTGACAGTTTAAGATAATTGTGCTTTGGATTTATGTGAAGTTGATTTAAAAGTAGGCTCCCTTAAAATTATTGTTGAAGAAAGCTAGGACTAAAAAGAAAAAGAGAAGAAAGCAGAAAATAGGGGAGTTCGAAATTCTTTTCGACGGAATTGAACCAAAACTCGGGGGCTCCGTATCTATTGTAGGAGATGGGAATTTTCTATTTTAGGTGAGTAATCTGACTTTGTTATTATCATGTTTCTTGTATTCTTACATTCTCATCGAACCATAGAATTTGAGGTTAAAAGGATTCTTGCAGTTCCAATTATATTTTAGATTATTTGACCTTCAGGAGTTCAGGTTCATTGATATATAGATTTATGAAATGGAGTTTTGAGAAGTGTTAGGTAGAGTTCGGTTCTTGGGAATCTTAGATTTTTGTGTGCTGAAATTGAATGTTAAACGAATAGTGTAAGCTATACAAATTTTTTTATATCATCACTTCTTGGAGCATATGGTAACTATGATATTCATTTATTTTGATACATTAAACTAAGGCTAAATATATAGTTGATTTGTTTGCCGTTTCAATCGTTCCTCGTAGACACCAAATATTCTTTAACATATGACTAATCTAGTAATAGAGACTACCTTGACCTGTTTGATAATAATCATATAGGGTACTAGGTTGTTGTATTAAAGAATGTAATGCAAATCAATATCTATAGTACAGGCTACTAGTATTCTTTGAGTGTTAGTTATGGTTATGGGACAACCTGTAGGTCGGCTCATGGATTACGTGTTTTATTTATTCATATTAGTCGGTAGAAAAAGTACTAGGTGACTAGTTACTCTATATTAATTTTCAAGTCGTAGTTTCACTATTTTAGACTTGCTAGAATTTTAAGAAAGCTTAGCATTGGTCTGATTTCGAGCTCAATTTTGGTTAGTTAGAGTTTGAACTAGATTTTTATCAAAACATGAAAGAGTAAGATTTGGAAGTCTACTTTCTATTCCAATTGGCCTCATTGCATTCCGAGGCCCGTGGAATGTAATTGGAGGTTTGGTTCTTGGTAGGACGAGGCCATTACTGAATTGGAAATTATGTTATTTACTTTCATGAGTTCCTAAAATGGAACTACAGCTAGCTTCTGTGGTTATTTGTTGACAGTCACTCATCACACAATTTAGGTTTTGGATTTTGAACTCCTTACCTTTGAAAGCTGGCATTTTATTTATTTATTTTCTTAAAAAGAGTTTCAAGTTAGTCTTTCATCAACTTCATGCCCATAGTTTTAGATCCTTAAGCGGCATGCCAATATCAATGCTTAGTTGGTCAAACTATGTTTACTCTTGTTGTGGTGTTTCAATTTGGTTTTTCTCTTAAATGAGCTAGGCATTATTTGTTAAGTCATTCATTTTACATATTGTTTAATGACTAGTGTTATTAATAAAAAATATGACAGTGTCATTGTAAATGGTTCACTCCACTGGTTTTCCTTTTCCTTTGGAGCTTATTAATTCAAATGATTATTTTACAGGCTAGAGCTGGCATTATGATAACCAGAAAATTGATAGTTTTACTAATGAATAAAGCAATGAAACTCTAAACGTGAGTAAAACTAAAACTGAACTTGTACTAGATTTATCAAAGATTTCTACTCTCGATTCTATTGAAGTAGAGTTGGAATAGAAGATTCGTTCCACTCCTAGTTCTTTAGCATTCAAGTTTCCTACGACTATCAATCTACCAAAGTCAATGAGAGTTTTACGAATTATACTACGGAATGCTACAGAATACTAAAGTTTGAATTTAGAATAAGAATTAGGAAGGAATTGAATCCACCTTGAATCCAACTTAAGAAACTAGCATAGATGGTTGTAATCCAATTCTTACGTTCTTACGGTAAGAATTGGTCGTTCTAATCCCTACTTATACATGGCCTCTCTACCAATTCATAACTAGCATGTGAGGACGTCCACCCATTCTCATGGCGAATCAACGACCTTCTAGAGTGGAATAGACTCTTACAACGATTCTATACTACACAATCAAGTTTTCATCAAGGCTTCGTCAAACCCCTCTAATGGAGGTTTAGCCTTGATTCATCAAACTATCATTTCCATATGAAATTGAATAAGACATAACATAAAGATTCTAACTTTATTAATATAAAGATTCTAATCAATAATTCAAAACTAAATTAAACAATTAAGAAATGAATAACAACTAATAACTTAATTTAGATCTAAGTAATTCAATAAGTCAAAACTGAAATTATCAAGACTAACTATTTTATTTAATCCAATGAATAATAAAAATCATTCAATAATCTAAATTAAAACAAGGAATGAAAACTAATTAATAAGCTAATTAAAGTTCTCAAAACTAGATCTAGAACTAGGGTTTAATGGCTACTCTAATGGCTACTTTCCATCCTAAGCTAATTGATACTTAAGAGCTAAGTCTTGTGTGTAGAAATAGAGGAGACCAGATCCATATTTTCATGTATGGGCTGAGGGTCCATGTTTTGGGCCGGAAAATCGAGCTCAAAGCCCAATTTCTTCAGCTGGCTTTGACTTCAACAAGCTTTCCATCCACTTCTGCTCCTCTGATTTGGTCAAGGTTTAGACCATTGGAAAGATCTTTCCGAGCCGGTCGTTTTGACATAAGGTACGCCCAATTCCGAGGCTTGAGTCCAAAGATACGATCTTCGGAAGTTCTGCTGACTTTTGTGTGCTGTTTCTGCCCGTCTTGGCCTTTAATCACGGAACTTCTTAGCAACCAACCCTTGCTTCTTTATATCACCAAAGTGGCACATTTCTACACATAATTAACTTCAATGCCTGAAATACATAAAAGCACGAAATTAGCATTACCTCTTATTTATTACTCGCATAATTGGTCTAAAAGTATTATTGTTAAGGGGTTAAAACTACAGTTTTTGACTCTTATCACATTAATAATGAATCCTCATTCGGTAAAGCGCACCCAAATGACACTATATTGAAACTTCAAAAGACAACACTGTATTACAAAAGAAATAGAGCACATGTGTGTAGTTTCTATGTTCGAGGGAAATGCACAAGAGGTGTTAAATGCCCTTATCAACATGAAATGCCCATTACTAGGGAGTTATCTCAAGGATCGTTACTATGGGTATGGTATGTGTGTTTGTTGGTTACCTGTTTTACTTCCAATTAATCTTATTTCAAGGTAATCGTTTTTATAGTGTCAAAATACTAGTTTGCTGAAAATTAGGATTTTTATTAAGTTTGAGCTATTTTTACTCCTAGTTAGGTTGACATTGAGACTTCGAGTTATACACGAAAAAATAAGTTTACATATCCTAATTTCTAAATAATCAAGTCACGTCTAATTTGGATAAATGTAGGAAAAACTATCACATTGACAAGTTGGCTAGAAAATCTACTGTGTTATCCTTCTATGTGCATGAACCAGTTTTGGGAAATATGTCTAGTAATGAACAAAGAGTTTCTTAACCATTTCTTGGGTGTTTTATATAGTATTTGTAGCATACTTTTAGATGGTGGTTTTGTTTGGAACTGAAATGAATCTTAAGATAGTTTTTGAGCAATTTTGACTTATAGATTCATTGTGCATCACTAAGGCTGAAACTCTATATATTAATGTGGGAGTATTTGGAACTTGTTGTACCTATTTTTTTAGATGATCTAAGGCATTGGTTTCCTTATTTGTAAATATAATGAGATTTATACATATTGCTTTCGAATTCTCTTTATTGCTTGAGGAATTTTATGCTTGAATGTCGTGGAGATTGTTTGGTTACAATTGAATCCTCTTTTGCTATTTTCGGGGTTTTCAAAAGAAAAAAGAAAACAACATAAAAAAGAGACGTTCTAACATACAAGAAAATGAGAGAAACACAAAGGAGAGTCTACTGCTTAACAGTGCTTGAGAGAAAAAGGGAGAAGAAGATAGCCACTTAACACATCCCTGATGCGTAATCAATTTTCGAGTTCACTGGTTTATTTTTCCTACGTTTACTACCATTTTTGCTACTTCAAATTTCATGTGAGTCAACCATGTATTTATTGATTGATTGGTAGCATTATATAGGCCTGCAACTTTTTTGAATGATGTGAATTCATTGGATTCTTGTTATAGGGTTTTCATATTCACAATTTCAAAACTGTTCTTGGTAATTTATGCATAGAAAACTTGGTTGATGTCCACGTCTACCTCATGCAGACAAAGGAGAATTTTGATAAGGAGTGCAAAATCTGTACACGGTCATTCACAGTGTTCAGGTGGAGACAATGTCACGATGCAAGATACAAAAAAATGGAGATTTGTCAGACATGCTGTAAGCTTCAAAATGTGTGCCAAGTTTGCCTCATTCGGTATTGACATTATATTGAAACTTCAAAGGACAACACCGTATCCTCATTCAGTAAAGGGCGCCCAAATGACACTATATTGAAACTTCAAAGGACAATACTGTATTACAAAAGAAATACGTGCAAGCGGATCATTGGCTTTTGGTAGGGGATGGTGGTGTAAACATAACATGAGGAGTCGATTTCTATGGAATACAACATTTCTCCCTTGAACACTCATTCATGTTCTCTTCTCCGAATTTCTTTATTTTCATTTATAACTAGTGCCTGAATTGTTTTATACTTATATTTATAAGTAGGACCTTGGGGTTTTGTTTGAATTTTGTTTATGATTTGGTGTTGCTTTCATCTTTATAATGTGCGACTAGAATTTGTTAGTCCGTACTTAGAGTGATTTGTTAGTCTACCTAGTTGCCACTACTGAATTTCATATTGTTAGCCTTTATGTTCAAAGATACTTTTGTGTTAAGTGGAGCTCTTGTTGGTTCATGTGGCACCCAATTACACAATTTAGTACTAGGTTTTGTTAATTGCACTAGTATGCTAAGTGACTTAGAGCTATTCCTTCTGTTAAATCTTGCATTGAGGAGATTTGACTTAAACATATGTCTTTATTTAGGCTCTTGGGTGGAATTCTGAACATGTACTAGGTTTTGGTTGTTTTAAATGAGCTCTTATTGTTCTCATTTTGTAGGTACTAAGGAACTCAAAATGGAGATGGCAAAACCTTTTGTAAAGTGAAGATAGGCATTGTGATGCGACTGCGAGTGCTGTTTAGGAGGGCTCCAATGACCTGAGTAGTGAGTATGATCCTTTTTTGGCACCAACTTATGAAAGTGAAGACAGTGCTGATGACATAGAAGTCAATGAACAAGGTCAACCAATCAATGAGACTGTTATGTTGGATAGAGTTGTAGGTAATCTGGGACTGCGACAACCAAGTAGTTTAGTTTTCTAATGGAAACTTTTCATTTCTTTATATCTTACTTTCGACAGGTTAATTGTAATGTTGTAGGTTGGATATTGTGTATTAGTTTTTAGATGGAGTATGTTATTTAGTATCCAGAACATGTGTGTTACACAAACCAATTGGAGGGTTCTGATGTAAGAATACCATAAGGCAGGTTAAGGTCCCTAGGTATTATCTTTGGACCTCTTTTGTTTCTCTTTTAGAAAGTTTTACGGTAAGTACCATTTGTTAATGATGTAAACCTTTTGATAGCTATCGGACTCAGAAGTATATATTTAATTTGTGTTTTCGGTAATGACTTTGTACGAGGTGTTTGGATGATCTGGAATTAGTCGAGACATTCAAGTTCTTTGGCATACTAAGTCATATAGTTGCAGTGATCTCATTTTTGTAAACCAATTACTTAACTGCTCTGGCATTCGTCGAGACGGTTAAGTAGTTGGGTGGAAGAATACCTTGTTTTAATTTGCAGGTTATGATAGGTCTTATATTTATGAAATGTTAGAAATACTGAGGAGACTCTGTCGAAATTTTTTCTAGAAAAGTCACATATCTTAGGTATAAAATTGTTTGAGATTTGGGGTGTGTTGTGTTTTTATTTATGAAATGTTGATTTTGACTTCCACAGTAACCAAAGCACACATCAAACTACTCAATATGGACATTCCTCTAAATAATCCAACCTCTAAGTAAACCATGAGAAATAAAAATGAAATTACATACTACATGGAAAATCCATAAATTTTAAGAGCAAAAGGTGGGCATTCATCAAAATTCATTCGTAAATACTCAAAAAACTCCATCAAAATTTGTAAATACTCAAAAAACTCAAATGCCCCAGCTTAAAAATCCATAATGGCCTTCTCTACTCTACTAGGCATTGCTTTTTTCTCCCCCTCCCCATTGACTGAAAATTCAAATTTTCCTCGTTTTTTCTCTTCTCTCTATCCACTGTTTTATAGGAGTTGATTTGGTAGTTGATGGTTTTTTACTCTCAGTCGTTTTTTGTTTTTTTTCTTCATTTTCTGTAGTGGATTTGCAAGTTATGTAATTTTAGGTTGTTGGAAGTTTGGTTTTGCTATTAAAGCCATTTAAATTTGTCGGAAGTTGATAGAGAATATTGTAAAGTTCTCTGTATTGGATTGTTGGTTGAATGAAGAATATTGTAAAGTTTGTATGAAATGTACGTAAATTGTATTAAGTTAGTATAAAGTGTAGGTGAAGTGTTGTCATCTTTGTGCTGCATTGTTACTTGTAATTTGCTATACTAATTTGACATTATAGATTGTGTTTCGTTGCTTGATATTGTGTTTCGATAGTCATTGCTCAATGTCATTTTGTTTTCGTCTTCATTTTCATTTTCATTTTGTCGATAAAGGTTGTTTTCATATTATTAGATTGAAACTTTTGATTACTAATTACTTGTTATTTATTACTATTTTTTTGTAGCAATAATGGGTCCTCGATCAAAGAATGTAGCAAAAAGCATCTTCACAGGTGCTAAGAAATTAATTAGTGGTGAGAGTAGTAGTTTGGGTAACCCGCTTGAGAGAAAAAAGAAAGGGGAACCTCGGCATCCGCTCATAGAGGGGAGCAAAAAGCGGATGATCCTGATCTGAGTAATATAGGTGTAGGTGATATAGAGGTAGTAGAGAAAAATAAAAGAATAAAGGGTCGGCCGGGGAAAGAAAAAAGGGCTCCTATTGTAGATGAGGATGTAGATTTCGATATAGATGAGGATATAAATTTAGATAAGGATGTGGATGTGGATGTGGATGTAAATATGACGGAGAATGTATATGGTGGTGATAGCGAAGGGGAAGATGAAGAGGAGGATAGTGATGGTGATGGCGATGAGGATGAAGATGAGGAAGGGGAAGAGGAGGATGGTGATGGTGATGAGGATGAGGATGAGGAAGGGGAAGAGGAGGATGGTGAAGAAGAGGGTAACGACGATGATGTCGAAGATGGGGAACAGTCCGGTGACGAGGATGAGGAGGATGACGATTTGGAGGAGGATGATGATTTAGAGGAGGATGACGATTTGAAAGAGGATGATGATACGGAGGAAGCAGTGGAGGAAATAGTGCAAAACACTGGTGGAAGTATGTCCAGTTCAAAATATTGTCAGAAAATCGAAGAAAGACAAGGAGTACCAACTAGGCGTATATGGTGGTGGGTGATAAGAACCCAAAACTGTAGTTTTAACTCCTTAACAATCATACTTTTAGACCAATTATGTGAATAATAAGTAAGAGTTAATACTGATTACGTGTTTTTATGCATTTCAGGCTTCAAAGTCCATTATGTGCAGAAATGTGCCACTTTAGCGAGATAAAGGAGCAAAGGTCGGTTGCTAAAGAGTTCTGTGATTAAAGGCCAATTTTCAAGAAGACAAAGCCTCTGTAAAGCCCGGTCAAAAGATGAAAAGTCAAAGTCCACGCGGGCAGAAATAGTGCACAAAGTCAACAGAACTTCCAAAGACCATATCTTTGGACTCAGACCTCGGAATTGGGCCTACCTTACGTCAAAACGACCGGCTCGGAAAGAGATTTCCAATGGTCCAATCCTTGGCCCAATCAGAGGAACAGAAGTGGACAAAAAGTCTTTCGAAGTCAACTGCAGCTGAAGAGGCCTTTTTGGACTGAAAGAATTAGGTTTTGGGCCTGATTCTCTGGCCCAAAACATGGCTCCAAGCCCATGCACGATTTTTGGATCTGAAAGTATAAAAACAAAAGCTTAGCTCTTTGTGAATGGTAGATAGTTAGGTTAGAAAATAAGTTAGGTTAGGAAGCTAATGTTAATGGAGTTTAGGGTTAGAATAATTTTTAGATCTAGAATTAAATCTCCATTTTTATTAGTTTTCATTTCTCTTGTTTTAATTTAAAGTATTAAAATATTGTTATTGCTTCATTAGATAAATTAAGTAGTTTATTATTGATCAAATTCGATTTTGTCATTTATCTATTGCTTAGATCTAATTTCATTTCTTGGTTGTTAGTCATTTCGTAGTTATTGATGTTAGGTTGGATTATTGTTTAGTTAAATTTCATAAAGTTAGAATCTTTAGATTATGTTGTATTCAATTTCATATAGAAATGATAGTATAATGATATTAGAAATTTCACATCACCCATTACTCTCACCATTGTTCCTTGTGTAGAGTAGTTGAATTCTAATTAAGTCTTGAGGGTTTAAGAGTGGAACGAATCCTGATTCTAATATATTACTTCGTTATTGAGAGTAGGAATATTGATATAAACATGTATTTACGTAAATAGTTAGAATACGTAAAATAACTTTTATCAAATGGCGCCGCTGCCATCTTAATCTCGTTCAAGACAAGAATTCAATTGCTTGAATCCAAGGGGCAATCCCCCATTCTCTACCCACCCACCCTTTTAATTTTTCATTCTTATTTCTTGAATTTTCGGAACTGTTCACTGTTTCAGGCATAGGGGCTGCGGATTCACAGAGAAAAACACTGCGGTGAAGGTATTTATAAATTTTCAAAAATTCTGAAAATTTTCAGACATAATATTTAATGTGTTGTTGATTTACTGGAATATTTTTAGATTTTTAAAAGTTGGTTTACCTTGTGAAAAAAATATGATCTTTACAATGCTGCATTTCATTTTTCACACCGTATGTTCTTGACAAACAGACGAGTAAGGTTACTTAGGGAGTTCTAAAAATTCTATAATTTTTACAGGAGTATCAATCCTAAGTCAGGAGTTTGTAGTAAAAATTTGACGAGTTTTTTATTTGTTTTGACCTCCTAAATAGTAGAGTGTTTTCAGTGTGTTTCTACAGTGTTGCAAACACTTAATATCTGGAACACCAGCCGATAAGGAGAGGTTGTAGAACTCCAATTGCTCTAAACTTTTTACAGGAACAAGTAGGATCTGTCAGGAGTCTTCAGTAAAAATTTGGAAATTTTTGGCTTTGTTTTGATGGGTTAACCATTCGGTTGTTTGTATTGTATTCGAAAACTGTTTTGCAAACTTTGCAGGGAAGTAAAGAGACTTTCATAGCTCCGATTGATCTGAAATTTTACAAGCTACTTGATAGATGTCTTAGAAAATTACTGTAAAAATTTCAAATTTTTTAGAGTACGATAAAAGGCCTAAAACTTAAAAACCCTGAAGCGCGACCCGCGCCCAAACCGAGCGCGACCGCGCCCAAAACACTGGACATTCGAAAACCCTGAGCGCACCCGCGCCCTCGAAGGAAAATTCAGCGTGAACAGCCCAATTTTCATAGGTTAGTTCAAATTTCTATTTCTTCAAGTTACTCAATGTTTCTTACTTGTTAAATACACTGAGATCGCGTATACAAGACGCTATTTAAACGCATAGCAAGGAGGCATTCAGGTACTCCTTCTTCCACTCCTCGCCTTTTCTGTCAGAGGAGTTTTAATTCTAGTATAATCAGGCTTGTTTTTCATAGAAATAAATACAACACGCCTATCTAGAATTTCACACACTACACTTGCATCAATGGCTAAAGAACAAGAGACTCCTCTCTCTGATTTTTATAAATCCCTAAACGATGGCCCTAAGTCGCATCGTTCTTTGTAGACTCTAGTGGGGATTTTCGAATCCCCCCTAATATATTTAACTTGTTACCGGTTTTTCATGGTTTAGACCACGAGAAGCCTTACCAGCACATGCGTAGGATAGACCAAGTTCTCACTACATTCCATCATCCTAGCGTAAGTCCAGATCAAGTTAAACTTAGGGTGTTTCCTTTCACCCTAGCCGACAAGGCGGCGTCTTGGTTAACTGCCCAAACGCCAAACTCTGTGGACTCATGGGCTCAACTTGTTCAATTGTTCATGGAACAGTTTTACCCACCACTGAAGACAGATGAAATGCTTCACAGGATTCATTTCTTCCACTATAATCCTCATGAATCCTTTTCAGAGGCCTGGAATCGTTTCACTGATCTTCTCATTGAATGCCCGCATCATAATCTTGCGAAAGACACGCTTGTTCGTGCTTTCTTCAAGGGGCTTTCACATTATCATAAGGAGGTTCTAGATATCATGACTGGGGGTAGTTTTCTTAGTAAAGGAGCCTTAGAGGCTTATAAATTCTTAGAAGATCAATCTAAGAAGAACAACAATTGGGGAGGAAGCGATTCCTCCCGCTCCTCTCCTTCTTCTCTTGAGGTTAAACATGATCCCGAGCTGAAAACTCTTATCGATGCCCTCACTAAAAAGGTAGATGCCATCTCTGTTCAACAACAACCCACTCCAGTCATGAACATTAACTCTACTTGTTGTAATGTCTGTTGTAGTTTTGAGCATTCCGACTTTTATTGTCCTCTTGTCTATGCACAAACACCACCACAACCATCACACTTTAACCAATTAACTCAACATCAAGGACAAGGGAACTTAGGTGACCAGAATAGAGGTTTAGTACCTATAACCCAGAACTATCAACATCAAGACATGAACGCTCAACAAACTTTAATTCCAATACAACCATCTACAGACAAAGTAGTAGTGACCTTGTTGGAGAAACAAAATCAAATTATGCAACAAAACTCCAACTTGATGAAAGATCAGCATGATCAAAACTCTAATATGATGAAACAAACGATGCAAATGATGCAGTCTTTGTGCCAAAAGGTTATTGACATGTCTTCTAACCAAAATAATAACCAAACCGGCGTGTTTCCAAGTCAAGCAGTGCCTAATCCTAAGTTAACAAACACCGCCTTCGAAATAAAAAGTATTCAGTGTAATAGTAATATAAACCAAGGGGACCCTGGTGCAGTACTACTACCCTTCGTTCAGGGAGAGTAGTTGATAACCAAGTGACTATGCCTAAAGATCACCCGCAAACTATAAATGATACCATACCAAATACTGCCATAGAAATTGAAGACCCTACACCTGTAGAGGTTCCAATATGGAAACCTAGTTGGAAAGTGATAAAAGATAAAGCAACGGTTAAAAAATATGTTCCCCCTCATATTAGGTATAGGGATAAAACACCGCATGAACAACTAGATTTTCCTGTAGAAGGTGAAGTTAAGTCTATTGAGAGTTTTGTATATCACATTAGTGCTTCCGACGATGTCGTCCCTACACTAGTACATATCCCTCTTATGGAAGAAGACAAAGATCACAATTTTGACTCTTTGAACATAACTGAACTAGAGAAAGAATTTTCAACCCTACCTTCTGACCATAGAAGAGATGGACTAAACCTCATAATAGACGAGATAGATGAATTCCTCAAAGATGGAGATGAATACCATAATTATATGGATGCGAACAACCGAGATAAGGAATTGACGAAGTTCTAAGAGCTTTGTGATGATCCACCTTCTCAAGCACTACCTAGAGCACCACTCTACCACCATCCACCTGAAGTTAATCCCTCATAAAATCCAATCATTCTTCCCACCCTTTTCTTCTAACACTTATCCACATTCCAAGTATTTTCCAAAACCATTCATTTACTCATGATCATTCACTTGGACACCTTCTTATCGACTAAGTTCAAGGTAGAAAGTTTTGGAGCTTGATTCTGTTTGGTGGTGCATTCCATGTTAACTATTTATGGAAAGATCCACAATTGTTTAGATTATTGATATATGGGAAACTGCATGTAAATACATATATATCACTTTAAGTCTAGGGAATCGACTTTAAAAGACCTGACGTTTTAAAACAAATTTTACAAACCTGTTTTCAAAAATTTGTTTGGGGGTTGGGTGTTTGGTTTTTCTATGCTTGATCACTAAACTTCCTATTCTTATCCCCACCTCACTCCCTTTAAGAGTAGCTAGATTTCTCCTTGTTTGTTGTTTTGATGTTTTTTTTTTTTTTTTAGTAGATAGGATGTTACGTTGTTAAATTTCGTAGTTAACTTTGAATTTGGTAGTTAAATGTTGTTTGAATTTCAATTTTAATATAATGTTGTTCTTTTCAAATTGTGCATGGATTTTATTGTTAATCCCACCTTCTCGAATTGTTTGGGGGTGGTATTATTTATTCTATCATGATTTGTAGAAGATCCTCCATTTTAGAGTTTGTTTTGGAGTGAAGGTTGAGAATATTGTCGAATTGGCATAATTATGATTAGATGTGGTGGTAGGATGAAATCTAAGAGAGTTTAGAAGTTACTATTCTAAATCCAGTATAAAAGATACCAGGGTTGTTATAAAATAAAAAATATGAGTTGTTTCCGTTTTCGGGTTCGAAATTTTATTGTTTAGGAAATTGCCTTAAAGCTTTTTGGCAACCTACCGATTCGTTTTAACAATTCAAAACCTATAAAAACTTCATTCATTCTACACTCACAACCCACACTACACCTAACTTCCATCTCTCATCTTTCACTCCCACGTTTCCCGTTGTTCTTCACCATTTTCACAAATCAACACCTCGGAGCACACCTGCGCCCCAGAGGAGCGCACTCGCGCCTTACACATTTATCAGAATTTTTGTACAGAGCGCACTCGCGCCCAAGTTGAGCGCGACTCGCACCCAAACACTGTAACTCCAAAAACCTCAGAGCGCGACCCGCGCCCAAGTGGAGCGCACCCGCGCCCTGCCTTCTGTGAACACGGAAAATTCCAGTTTTCTGCGGGTTATTCCCGGGTGATTTGCAGCTGTTCCAAAGCGTAGTTTTGAGATGACATCTCCTACAATAATACCGGAACAGTCTTTCGAAGATTTGTTCAAAGAACTACTTATGGTGCTTGGTTTCGCGAGGTGATCACACACGTAGGCTGGGAACCGCTTATGGTTCTTGCTAGCAATTGTTCTTGGACTTGCCATGCCCGCTGAAATACAAGACCCATGATGCTATTGGGTAGATAATAGGCATGTCTACACTTATGACTTTTTGCATGAGGCTTATGGGGCAGGCATTTTCCGTATCAAGGACCAACGCGAATATAACGTCGCCCTTGGTAGCCTGTCCATGAACATAGGAACTGTTATGTTTTGGATCATGCTAAACATTTTAGGGGAATGGCTTTTTTTCTTCTGTGAATGATGCCACTTGCAGCGTCTTCCTTGCTTTAGCCACGGGACGTATGTGCCATAACCTTCCCAGAACCTTGATGTCTAGTTTAGCACGAGCCCATAGCATGAGGCATAAGTAACTTCTTATGCCTGTTTTAGTTTGCCGTATTATGCTATGTTTCTTCCCTATTTTTTGTGCGCGTTTCATGGATTGGGTTGGGGTCAAAATTGTGAGACCCACCAATTGTATTATCCGATCTTTCCGTGCAATGACTTGGCAAGGGTGGATAATATAATCTCATCAGGTTGCACCTTACACCCCATCCGACCAAGTGGCGCTTAACAGGTCAGTATCCGTAGATGATAAATGGCGGCAAGCTTGGCAAATTATAATGGCATGGCAGGATGCGAAGGAACCTCACTTCTTTATAGAAGGAAGGATGACGAGTAAACGCTAGAGTGGAGGTAAGTTTTTAGTTTCAGTTAGTGTCTGCTTATGTCCCAAGCAATTTAATTCTGTTAACCCCATAATGGGTGGAACTCTTATAGAGTTGCGTCAGTTTTTTTTTATTTCCTATATTAGTATGTTCTAACCTTGTTTTGCAGATGTTCCAGAATTTCACGCGTTTTCATGGTATTTTTCTACCCTCTTTATTTAAATGCTTTGAGGACAAAGCATGTTTCTTGTTTGGGGGCATAGAAAGACGTGTAATTAAGGCATCTGTTAGGATATAGATATGTATAATATGCATTTGTTTTCAAGTTAAAAATTTCAAAAAATATAAATAAATAAGTTTATGCTATACACTTAGGAATATTGGTATTGTTTTCTTTCTCTATGCTCTTAACAATCTAGAAGTCTCAATGAGCTTTTGTATCGTAATAATTGTTAGAAACTTAGGTTAATATGTAGGTAATAATCTTTGCATCTATCTATAAATATATTACATGAGTATCTATGATTGTTAGCGATAAGTTTATGAAATCTAGGCTAGAGTACTTATTCTACAAATCCTGTGAGAATATAGCCTAAAGCCTTATATGAGCGAAACATTTGAGAAATGACACAAGGGAGAAGTAAAATCCGGATAGAGAAATCACACGTCCACTTGCTTGATCACTATGTCATATTCTAAGCGAGAATTTAGGCCCTCTTTGGATCGATATAGCCAGAAATTCAAACCTATGAATTATTTTCTGCTAGTCGCCCCTATGAGCCTTTCTTTAGCCTTCCATAAACCACAATTCCTTTACCTTGTTACAAAAACAAAACAAAATAAAAAATTCAACTTACCCAATCTAGAATAAGTCTGAGAATAGAATGAGTGAAGAAAGAAGAAGAGAAAAACACGCGGTAAACAAAAAAGTTGGTTGTTTAAAGGAAAAGAAAAGAAGTTTCCATCCAAGGAAAAGAAAAAAATGGAAATAAATAAAAAAACTCCAAAAATAGAATAAAAGGAGTCAAAAAGCCAAAAAAAAAGAAAAATAAAAATATGGCTAAGGATGGAAACAAAGTATAGAAGCAAAAGAAAATAACAAGGTTTTCTCTAAGTTACATAATATGAAGACTCTATTATCTCGGACTTGTCCTTTTGAATATCCATTTCCTTCCTTTTTAAACCATCTCCTAATCCATGCGAACACCTAATAAAGACCTCTAGCTCAATTAGGAATAGGTTAGTGTGATAGTAAGTGGCAGATGTGTTTGATCGACTCGGCTTCCTTGTTTGTCATTGAGATTGTAAGGTAAAGTGTGCCCACCGCATTAATCGGAGTAGCTTAAACTTGAGCGGAAAAATCGAGTGGTTTTTGTCTTGACATTTATATGAGGACCTACTTAAGGACGCTTATTCGAAGTTTTCATAAACGAACCTCGCTAGGCATTTCATAGTATTACTCATAGTATATATATTTGTATCATAGATGATTGATTATTATGCATATATTAGTTTAGGTTTTGACTTGGTTATTCTTATTCAATTGCTAGTGAGATGTATAGATAGTTGAGACATGAATGAGGAAACAATAGTTTTATTTCTTAGTCGTTGTAGTATAGATGAAGTTTGTGAGTACCTTCATCGGAAAACTCTCACGAGGCTATAACTCGTCCACTAGGGAATTCCTAGTGGTTTAAAGGCCTTGCATATATGGTCAATGCAATCGACTCGATGAAACGAGAGTAGTTAGAACTCCATTTTGGTCACTTATTCTAATTTCTCATATTTGCTTGAGGACAAGCAAAATGCTATTTGGGGTGGTTTGATAAGAGCCCAAAACTGTAGTTTTAACTCCTTAACAATCGCATTTTTTAGACCAATTATGTGAATAATAAGTAAAGAGTTAATATCGATTCACGTGTTTTATGCATTTCGGGCTTCAAAGTCCATTATAATGCAGAAATGTGCCACTTTAGCGAGATAAAGGAGCAAAGGTCGGTTGCTAAGGAGTTCTGTGATTAAAGGCCAATTTTCAAGAAGACAAAGCCTCTGTAAAGCCCGGTCAAAAGATGAAAAGTCAAAGTCCACGCGGGGCAGAAAACAAGGCACAAAGTCAACCAGAACTTCCGAAGACCATATCTTTGGACTCGGACCTCGAATTGGGCCTACCTTACGCCAAAACGACCGCTCGAAAGAGATTTCCAATGGTCCAAGCCTTGGCCCAATCAGAGGAGCAAAAGTGGACAAAAAGTCTGTCGAAGTCAACTGCAGCTGAAGAGGCCTTTCTGGACTGAAAGAAGTGGGTTTTGGGCCTGATTCTCTGGCCCAAAACATGGTTCCAAGCCCATGCACGATTTTTGGATCTGAAAGTATAAAAACAAAAGCTTAGCTCTTTGTTAATGGTAGATAGTTAGGTTAGAAAATAAGTTAGGTTAGGAAGCTAATGTTAATGGAGTTTAGGGTTAGAATAATTTTTAGATCTAGAATTAAATCTCCATTTTAATTAGTTTTCATTTCCCTTGTTTTAATTTAAAGTATTAAAATATTGTTATTGCTTCATTAGATAAATTAAGTAGTTTATTATTGATCAAATTCGATTTTGTCATTTATCTATTGCTTAGATCTAATTTCATTTCTTGGTTGTTAGTCATTTCGTAGTTATTGATGTTGGGTTGGATTATTGTTTAGTTAAATTTCATAAAGTTAGAATCTTTAGATTATGTTGTATTCAATTTCATATAGAAATGATAGTATAATGATATTAGAAATTTCACATCACCCATTACTCTCACCATTGTTCCTTGTGTCGAGTAGTTGAATTCTAATTAAGTCTTGAGGGTTTAAGAGTGGAACGAATCCTGACTCTAATATATTACTTCGTTATTGAGAGTAGGAATATTGATATAAACACGTATTTACATAAATTGATTATTTATGTTTACGCATAGATAGTTAGAATACGTAAAATCACTGTTATCAGTGGGCTTTATAGAGAGCGTGGACATGATTATGAGCAGCTTTTGTATGACTATACAGTGCACGTGGCTGGCGATGTTTGGGAGGGGCAGGTAATATTAATATCATATAGTATGCACTTAGTACTTTAATTTGTTTTTTTACGAAACCTTCTTCTCAGTGACTCTTTGTTGTTTTAGAAGGAGCATGGAGCTTTGAAGTGTGGTCAGCACCTAAGCAAGTTAAATCAGTGGAATCTGAAGTTGGAATTTAAAAAGTCTCCTCGATTTGAAAACGTGCTTAGAAGGACGGGCTTGTATGATCTCGTGATGGGAGTATACGAGCACTAGGATTCTATGTTGGTCTCTGCATTTGTAGAGAGGTGGTATCCGGAGACCAACACATTTCATATGCCATTTGGGGAGATAACTATCACTTTGGATGATGTCTCTCAAATCCTAAGAGTCTCAATAAGAGGAATAATCGTGAAAGGCAACATTTTGATTTGAAGTTGGAACAGACTGAGAAACTGCTGAACCGTGCTCTTGATATATCTATAGGAGCGATTAAGGTGGAGTTGCAAGCTAGCCACTTCATATCAAAAGTAAGGTTAGAATTCCTGAGGCATCACATGGCCGGGAAGGTGCATGACAATGATATTATAGCAAAAGGGAAACCTGTGAAGAAGGCATCAACTTTGAAGGAGGTCTAACGTGCTGTTAGAGGTTATTTGTTATTCTTCTTTGGATGTACTCTCTTCCCCAACAAGTCTAGGACTGCAGTGCCTGTTTGTTATTTGAGGTTGTTGTTGAAGTTTAGTGAGATTGATAATTGCTTAAAAAGTGCATTTTAACCCTCGATTATGTTTATCGAAAAAAAACTCTCGATTATACCTCTTGTTTAGCCATCTTAGTGGACTAATAGTGCTTATAAGTTATGTTTTATGATTCTACAGGTGAAAAAGAGAGTTTTGTAGAATATTAGAGAAAAACGGGTAAAATGGAGCAATTCGGAGCATTATGGATCACATGGGCAGCCCGTGGACAATCATGGAGAAGGCCAAGGAATTGAAGCTATGAAATATGCGACTTGGACCTATTTTAAAGCCTATTTGGAAGCCAAGGCGAAAGGATTCGTTGCTTGGACCAAAGCCTACAAAAAAGGAAAGAAGAATGGAGCAAAAGAGAAAAATTGACTCTCGCGTCTGGGACGCAAGGATCGTGCTTCCAGACGCGTCTCTCATGTCTGAGATGCAAGGATCGTGTGTCCAGACTCATGAACCGACACTATAGCCACTTTTTTCAAAGTTTTGGAAACGAAGTTGGACTCTCAAAGAAGTTGATTTGTATTAGGAAACAAACCATGATTTGGGATGCTTCTAGAACTCATTGTAACCCCTATAACCTAAGTGCCTCATGAAACTTGCCAATTCACTTACATTCTTGTTTCCAAAACTTGAGGCAAAGAGAGATTAATAATAAAAGATTCGGTTTTAACTAGTCGAGTCTTGATAAGTAGTCTTTCTAGTATTATGTTCTTCGACTCTTCTTCTACTCGTTCTTCGTGTTCTTCCTTCTTTATAGAAGGCTAATCTTCTATTTCAAGGGAGGTGATGAAGCCGGTGCTTAGGGTTTGATGATTCTTCTGGTTTATGGTGTTCTCAAATTAGGTTAGTTCTTTATGTTTTTAGTTATTAGTTACATTGCCCACACCAGGGGATGGAAGTATAGAATAGGGTTTATGTTTTGCAATATTAATATCATGCTAGTGTTCTATACTTTTCTTCTAGTAGTATAGTTTTTTAGAGTTAGAGAAGTATTCTTTGTGTTGCCCTAGAAAGGGTAGCTCAGGAAGTGACTGCCTAGGGGAAGTATTCTTTGTGTTTGCCTTAAGTGGTGATTCATTGAATGGTCACCCTATTAGGAAGTACTCCTTGATGTTGCTCTTGGTAATACATTGAATGGATGTCCGAGCTTACATAAAAAGAAAGAAGATATTAATAGTATAAACATAAGGAACAACCTTAAGTAGAGTTATTTGTCAATGATGTTTTGTCCAAGAGGGTATCGGCACTTACTCGATTGCCTAATTGTAGTCTACTTGTGAGAACAACCATGAAACATAAGATCACAGATCAAAGGTAATGGTGGATTCTAATCTCTTCAATTCTCTCTCCTATAAATTCTCAATAGTTTAATTAGTTTAGTTTAGTTTAGCATTAGAATCTAAAATCTCTACAATCATAGTTTTTAGTCCCTCAAACCCCCTTTCCAGTCCTGTCCTTCACATAACATACACTTAAAAGTGGAACGATATCCTACTCATCCTTTACTTATTGAGGGATAATTAGGTTTTTATACGCTTCTATTTTGTTCAACGACCATCATCTATCTACATCATCCATATACCATCTCATACACACAAAAAGAGCGCGTGTCAGAGATCAAAGACTATGTGTGGGGTGCAGCAATACTTGCATACTTGTACCGCGATCTTAGGGCTGCCACAGGTGCCAAAGTGAAAGGCATTACAAGCTATTTCACTCTCCTATAGGTAAATCCTTAGTATTTTCGTTTATATTTTCAATGTTAACCCTTTATCTATTTATTAGTATTTTAATTATGTGTGTATATAAATGTAAGCATGGATCTACGAGTACTTCCCACACTTCAGGCCAATCCCAAACCTGGAGTATGAGTTGGCCCAGCCTCGATGTCGTAGGCACTCAGTTACCGCTCTGCACTATGCTAACACAAAATATACATTGCAGTGTTATCAAAAGTTTCTTGATGACACAAATTGTCAAATGGTAAGTATATGGATTTGTTTAATATTTTATTGATTAATTGATCATTGAAGTATGTCATTAATGGTTGATTTTCTTATACGACAGGTTGAATGATGGCCCTACAACAATGTCAGAGCCACATGCCCGATGGATGAGATTGCATATTTTGAGGGATTTATATGCTTTCTTGGTGCCGTGGAGTTTTACGTTGTTTGTAGGGCAGTACGTCAGTTCGGTCACGTCCAGTTTATACCCGCCAATCCTCCACACCCAATTGAAGCGACGAGAACTACTTACGGGCGCGGGTACGAGGTGAAATGGAATCTTTCTTCGGCATATTGGACCACATGGGAGAATCACGTGATCCAACACCAAAATTGAAGACCTCCGGCTACTTATCCATGGGAGTGTTAGTGGCGCTACATGGAATGGTATGAAAAAAATACTAACATTCGAATGATAAATCCTGAGCTTCATATACATTTCTCCCTACAGACACTTCCTAATTCCAGTACTCAGCTGGTGAGTTTTCTCATTTCATAATTGTAGTTCCGATCTTGAAACTGTAAATACTAAATGACTCCTCATACTAAATTACTTTTGCATTTTTTTTGACAGAGCAACGTCCTCGATGAAACTACTATCATGCTAAAGAGAGGTTTGCAATTGGGTGGGCCTGCGATTCCCGAGGAATCAAGGACTGAGTTCCGCAATGCAAAAAACTTGACCCGGTGCAAGTTTATTGGTAGGTGTTACCATCGTGATCGTGTCTAATAGATATGAAGAAGATTTTTTGCGTATATCGATTAGGGTTTTGTATATGGATTAGGCTTTGGTGTATGGATTAAGCTTTATTGTATAATTTCATGGTTTTGGTTTTGGTGGAAATTTGATGTATACGAATGTATGGAATTTGAAGTTTATGAATTTGGAATTTGGAATTTGAATTTGAATTTGAAGTTTAGAATTTGGAATGGAATTTGAAGTTTATGAATTTGGAATTTGAATTTGAATTTGAAGTTTGGAATTTGGAATTTGAATTTGAAGTTTGGAATTTGAAGTTGGCTTTGAAGTTTACGAATGTATATGAATTTGATTTTGGAATTTGGTTATGTGCGTTTGAATATGAATATGAATTTAGTTTGGATATGAAAAGAAAAACAAAATCATAAAAAAAAAAAATTGCTTGGATTTTGGTAAGACGACCCAGCCAGGTCGCCCAAAAGCATCCCCAACGATCTCACCAGATCGTTCACAGCGCTTTTAAGCCTAATCGATCTCTTCATATCGCGAGGTATCTATAACAACCTCTTCAGACCGCTCGGATATAGAACTGAACGACCTTACCAAATCGTGGAGGTGTACACATAAACGACCCAATCATACCGTTCGAATAAATTTTATCAGACACATATGGCCTTAACAATCTGTGCAGATCGCTTGGGCATACAATGCACGATCCACACTAGTCGTCCAGACATTTGTAGACATTTTGAATTTTGGGCCTTGAATTTTAATTATGAAATTTTTAGTAAAATTTGAAATTAAGACAGCTAGATAGAACAAACAATTTCCATGAGACTTTGGTACTAAATTTGTTAACCCTAAACCCTAAACTATTTATTGATTCACATTTGTGAAAGTGATTAAAACCTATGAAGCATGGACACTCCTCTAATGGCGTATCCGTGTCGGACACGTATCCGACACCGACACTCCCCGATACACCTCTGACACGTGTCGGATTTATTAATTAATATATAGAATTTCTGACACTCCATGAACACGCTGGGGACACTTCTACATTTTACTCTAAATTTTAAAAAAGTGATTAAAATACTGAAAAGTAGCATCTAAAAAAATGGATATTATAAAGTTTATAAAGTAGTTCATACAGATTGAAAGTTCTTACAAACCACTTTTACTTAAAATGCATTCAATAAAAAACATGAATTACTCAAATAGAGTGATCAGTCATAAATTCAAAAAACCCAAAACATAAAATGAAAAAAAAATAAATAAATAAAACAAAACATTAGAACAGGGACGGAGTTTCTAGTTTACCTATGGATTCCCATATGGTCGTCAGGAGAAGGAGCAATGTAATCAGAATCAATCCCAAGTTTATTGGCATTTGCTTCTCCACCAGGTTTAGACCTCGTTTGGGTAATGATCTAAAAAGCCTGGAAGGAGAAAGCTGTTTTAGACTACGTGGCGAGTTCTAATAGCTGGATAGAGAGTTTGAATTCTGCTCAAACTCTTTCCCTACAGAGTTTTTCGAAAATTTGATTCCTACTTTTGGATAAGTCGTTGGATATAGCTTCCCGTTAAGAGCTTCTCCTAAACTATTTGCCCTGATTAGTCCGGTTACATCCATCATATTCCTCCTCCAACTTGTATTCAATTGTGTTCTTTCTCCTTTCTGGTTATGGTTTCTAGTTTTGGGAGAATGAACAGTAAGAAACTTCTTCACCAAGTTATTCCGGTTTTGACCTTTAGTATGAGTGGTTGATAATCTTGCGCATATGAAATTTGGGTGTACCCTGCGCACCCTAGACGTGCTCTTAAAAAATAATTCACATATATCAACTAATGCATATCTCTTTAAATTACATGAACAAGAATAATTAGTACACATGTGAGAAGGTTGCATTGCATGGCAATTTAGGCATAGAATCCTATATTGGCAAAAGAGCAAAGGAGGTGGTATACTACTATTGTTTTACATGTTATGCCAAACTAAAACCATCATGAATGAGATGCAAGTGTATGTTTAGCCTAGCTAGCAATTCTTGGATAACAACTAGTAACGTGCCAAACATGCTAATTAAAACCCTTACACCACCAGCACACTACCACCTAGTAGATCGACAAGATACCTCCTACAACACCTACACACACCACGCTTACACCGCCAACACACACCTACACCACCAACACAATACACCACACATATACCACCAATACACTACACCACACATATACCACCAGCACAACTACCTATGTGACACACACCATATCAACACACCTCACACATCTCACCACCTACACCACACACCACATCACCAAAGCACATAATAATTTAATTTAATTTAAACATTCATACCATACCATGCATGTATAACATCATTCAAGCATAAATAAGCGTAAATAACTTCACTTGGCAGGACGATCAATGCTCAAAAGGAAATGGTCTCTAAAACATGCATTTCAAATTTATTCTAAGCTTGGCACCCCAAATAACATGATGATACAGAGTCGATTTTGTGTTAGGGTGCCAAAAAGTGGTAAATAAAATGGAATTGGATCCCGATGGATTCAAACCATCAACCTCTCAATTATTTGAGCGCTCTGCCATTTTGAGCTTATGGATCCATTGTATCTCATATCCGCGTTAACAAATTACTAGAGGAAACAATGAATACCCCAGTTCTTGTTTGACAACAACAACAACAAAATTTGAAAGAAACTCATGCAAACTTGCACCACGTACTCACCAGCACCTGGCAGCCCAACGGGAGTAGCACCACTTGCCAGCAGCAGCACCATAACAGTAGCGGCAGCAGCACTTGTCGATAGCATACCACAGCAGAGCAGCACTTGCCAGCAGCAATAACACCCACACACCTGCACAACACACACACACACCACCACCACACCACACCTGCACACACACACACACACACACACCATCAAAATGTAACATACCCACATTACCAAAGAAGGTAAGAAAGACATCCAAATCACCAAAACGTCAAGAAACCACCAAGAACTTTACAAAGAACATATCTAAGCAAATCCCATTGCATGAAAACCCAAACCTTAAAACAACAAATTCAACATACCCATTGCACCAAAATGAAAGTCAAGCAAGCTACTAGAGCTTCACTGTATCTCTACTCTTCAACACACTAGTTGCACTTAAACGGCAAGATTTGAAGCTCTATTAATCTTTGAAGAACAAAGAACAAGATGAGTAGAGAAAGAAAGGAGTTGAACAAAGAACATGCATCCTAGATTAAAACTTAATTCCTAAAACTACATAGAGAAAATCACCTACAGCAAGACGAAAGCTTTACATAGCAAACAAGACAAATTAGTAAAGAGAACAGCTAAAAAATTTAAAACGAAACATGATTCACACAACACAGATATTCAAACAATCATTAGACACAAGAAGCCTTTCCAGGTATACATCCTAGATAAGTGGAAACACAAACAAATTATAAGCTGCTCAACTATTAGATATGACAAGGACTGTTTATATTTTTTAACCCCAGGGTATAGATGATAGGGTTATATACTAAAAGCATTATTTTTGTATTAACTCTAATTCTTTATATTTTGAATGAGAATCATATGGGCAAATGTTATGCATATTATATATGTTATTAGTTATATGTATGTGTCTAATACTTTATGTTGTAGATGATATGGTGTGTGGTGACACATAGAAGATCATATCATCAGTACCTTATAAAGTATAAGTAAATGTTCACAACCTAGATAGATTTGGACAAACCATTGGTAAGATTGTAGTATAATCTGGTATTAATCTATCTTGACTATAAGATTATACTAGTACACTTTGTATGTATTGAACAGGACCAAGTGAGGTTATTTCTCTTTATACTGATTATATAAGAGAACAAACACCTCTGTTATTATGGATGTTTTAATCCGAATATAATAACGGGCACTTACGTGCATTGTATATTGCTTTAAATCATCAATGAGTGAGATTCATTTGTGAATCAACAAACTCGATGGATTGGGTAATAACATTGTATGTAAAGTGTGTTGTTGATTATAGAAGGAATCCATGACCCGCAGAAAGTTGGGTTGATGATGTCCCCTTGAGGAGCTCATAAGAATTGTCATGTAAACCCTGCAGGTGGATTTATTCCAACATGACAATGAGGTTGAGTGGTACTACTCAAGGACATAAGAAGTTGATTGATGTAGTTGTCAGTAACTTGACTTAATCAATGGGCATTCGATATCTTAGACACGGGGAGATCAACAAGAATATAATATGGAGCCCATAAACGTAACACGTAATTTGGGATTAGGGCAGTAGTGTAACAATGGCCTTTAGTAGAATAAGTCATTTGTTGATAGACTTGGGCCGTGTGTTATGGGCGAACATGGGAAGCCCAAGCCCGTCAAGAGGCCCAACCCTAATTTCTCCTCATGGTCCCTGTTGTAGCCTATAAATAGAAACCCTTCTCTCCTGGCCGAATTCACTATTCATTATTTCATTTTTGATTAAATCCCACGGTCTCCATTACTTGTTTGTTGGTAATGTAATTATACTTGCGCGTCGGTTTTAGTGCCTTCCTCCATATCGGATGAGTCTAATTACGGATTACCATAACAAACTTCTAAAAGACAACTATATGAAATTATTAATGAATGGATTCACTTCTCCATCTGAAGGGATTCATTACAAATAATGGACTTAGTGTTGAGTAATGGTATACACTTAGATGCAAGTAATGGTATCCTCCCCATCATAGTCACTGCTATTATTTGTAGGACCAAAGAAAGGTCAACATTTTAGTTTTACTTGTCTAGATGGCATATGTCCACTCTAACGAGTGGTGTGCTGTTAAGTTGACGAAAAGTAGAACTAATAGGAAAAACCTCTCTACACGAATGTAGATATGGTAAACGTCCACACTATTGTGGCTTGCTACTTCTCGGTGTGTAGGGTGCTGACGGGTTAATTAATTAATTTTTTAAGTTAACTCCAAAAGTATTTCCATGAATGTAGAATGGTAAGCATCCACACTATCGTGGCTTACTACTTCTCAGTGTGGAGGGTGCTGACGGATTGATTAATTAATTAATTTTTGTTATTAACTCAAGAAGTTTTTGCCCTACATAATAGTTATTTTTATGTGATTCTCAGGTTTTCAAAATAGTTACTTTCAACCCACTAGCAACTATTCTTAAGGAAAACAAACTTATTGGCCCTAATTACATAGACTGGAAATGCAACTTGGATATCGTGTTAACTGCTGAAGAGTACAAATTTGTACTCAATGAGGAATGCCCACCTAAGTATGACGATATTGCTCGAGAAGAGGAGAAAGTAGCATATAAGAAGTGAAACAATGCAGATGAGATGTCGCGGTGTTACATTCTGGCATTTATGTCAGGTGTGCTGCAACATTAGCATCAGGCCATGACCACGGCTTATGATATGATGCTTAATCTCAAGGAACTCTTCGGACACCAGAATAGGGCTGCTAGGCAAACTGCCATGAAAAACTTGATGACCACAACTATGACTGAAGGGACTCCTGTAAGGGATCATATACTCAGGATGATGGCTTATCTGAATGAGTTGGAGATCCTTGGAGCTGATATCGATGCAGAAACGTAGGTCGATATCATTCTCATGACGCTGCCTGAGAGATTTGAACCGTTTCGCCTTAACTACAACATGAACAAAAGGTTGTATTCTTTGGCGGAACTTATGACAAAACTTCAGTCAGCTGAGAGTCTCTTTAAGCATAGTTATGTTCAGATTTATGCTACTGAGAAGGTTTCTACTTCTACGCCTAATGGCGGTAAGAAGAAGAATAATGTTCAGAAGCATAAGAACATGGCAAAGAAGGGCATGGGACCTCAAGGAGCTGTGAAAAAGCCTAAGGGCAAGTGCTATAAGTGCAAGCAGCCAAGACACTGGAAGCCAGATTGTCCTCTTCTCAACCAAGAGAATAATGGAGGTATGTCTCATGCACTAGTCGTTTAACATGTTTAGCAGTGTTATCTACCAGTACCTGGTGTGTAGATACGGAAACCACTAATCATGTCTGCATTTCATTGCAGAGATTCCAGAAAACTAGAAAACTTAGTGCTGGAGAGATTACCATATCTTTGGGGGATGCTACGATAGTAGTAGCTGTTGCAGTAGGAGATGTTTGTTTATCTTTTGGTAGAAATAAGACTATAATGTTAAAGAATTGTCTTTATGTGCCTAATTTTAGAAAGAACTTGATTTCAGTTTCTATGTTAATTAAGGATGGGTATCATGTTTCTTTTAAATGACAAGATCGTCATTAAGAAAAATAAACATTTTATCTGTTCTAGTACATTAGAAGGCAATTTATACATCATTAATCTTATTCCACCCACAGTGTATTAAAATTTTACCCTGAGTAGTATTATTCTAGAAGTATTAAGAGGAGAGACATTAAACTACTTCAGTACCAATTGTACAAGAATAGGGACCACAACGTGTCACCAATGACATACAAGAACAAGAGGTGTTTCATCGTAGTGGGAGGGTTGTTAGACAACCTGATAGGTGGATTGGTTTGGGAATGTCTTTAGACATAACCACTGATAACCAAGATCCTGATCCCTGGACCTACAATGAAGCACTCCAAGATAGAGATGTAATATCTTGGCAAAATGCAATGAATACTGAGATGGAATCTATGGATTCTAATTAAATCTGGGAGCTTGTAGAGCCACCCAATGGTGTAAAACCCATTGGATGCAAGTGGGTCTATAAAATGGATGTCAAGATAGCTTTCCTTAATGGAAGTCTTAAGGAAACCATCTATATGGAGCAACCAGAAGGATTCATTGAAAAAGGTCAAGAGCATCTTGTTTTGTACAAGAAATTTGATGGAAACGTAGTGGTATTTCTTGTGTTTTATGTGGATGACATCTTACTCATTGGAAATAATGTGAAAGTGTTGTCAGATATAAGGGTATGGTTATCAAAACAGTTTTATATGAAGGACATGGGAGAAGCTGGTCATATCCTTGGGTTCAAAATTATAAGAGATCGCAAGAATAGGATGTTGTGCTTATCTAAGGCTACATATATTGATACTGTGTTGACTCGTTTTAACATGCAAAACTCCAAGAAAGGTTTCTTGCCTTTCAGGCATGGAGTTCCTCTATCAAAGGATATATGTCCCAAAACACCAAAAGAGATAGATGACATGAAAGCGGTTCCTTATGCTTCGGCTGTAGGAAGCTTAATGTACGCCATGCTATGCACGAGGCCAGACATCTGCTTTGTCGTTGGCATGGTTAGCAGATATCAGAAGAACCCAGGACAAGGGCACTAGACTGCAGTAAAACATATTCTGAAGTACCTGAAAAAGACTAAGGATTATATGTTAGTATACCATGCAGATAGTTTGGTTCCTTTAGGGTATACAGATTCTGATTTTCAGTCAGATAGGGACAATAGTAAGTCTACCTCAGGTTGTGTGCTTACCTTGGGAGGTGGAGCCATAGTATGGAGAAGTGTCAAGCAGAAATACGTGTCTGACTCCACCATGGAAGCTAAATATGTGGCAGCCACTGAGGCAGTTTGGCTCCGGAACTTCTTATTGGACTTGACAGTGGTACCTGGTTTACCTATGAGTATTACACTTTATTGTGATAACACTGGTGCGGTATCTAACTCGAAGGAACCACGAGCCCATAAAGCAAGTAAACACATTAAGCGCAAGTACCACCTGATACGATCCATCGTAAAAAGAAGAGATATTACTGTTACCAAGATAGCATCATAAGATAACCTGGCTGACCCCTTTACAAAGAGCTTATCGGCTAAGTCTTTTGACAGGCATGTTGAGAGGATGGGAATCAGATGCTTGGCAGCATAGCTTTAAGTATAAGTGGGAGATTTGTTAGTTAGTAGTATACTAAAAAGCAATGCTTTAAGTATAAGTGGGAGATTGATAGGGTTATATACTAAAAGCATTACTTTTGTATTAACTCTAATTCTTTATATTTTGAATGAGAATCATATGGGCAAATGTTATGCATATTATATATGTTATTAGTTATATGCATGTGTCTAATACTTTATGTTGTAGATGATATGGTGTGTGGTGACACACAGAAGATCATATCATCAGTACCTTATAAAGTATAAGTAAACGTTTACAACCTAGATGGATTTGGACAACCATTGGTAAGGTTGTAGTATAATCTGGTATTAGTCTATCTTGACTATAGGATTACACTAGTACACTTTGTATGTATTGAACAGGACCAAGTGAGGTTATTTCTCTTTATACTAACTATATAAGAGAACAAACACCTCTGTTATTATGGATGTTTGTCCTCTTAATCCAGATATAATAACGGGCACTTACGTGTATTGTACATTGCTTTAAATCATCAATGAGTGAGATTCATTTGTGAATCAACAAACTCGATGGATTGGGTAATGACATTGTATGTAAGGTGTGCTATTGATTATAGAAGAAATATGTGACCCGCAGGAAGTCGTGTTGATGATGTCCCCTTGAAGAGCTCATAAGGATTATCATGTAAACCCTACAGGTGGATTTATTCCGACATGACAATGAGGTTGAGTAGTACTACTCAAGGACATAAGAAGTTGATTGATGTAGTTGTCAGTAACTTGACTTAATCAACAGGCATTCAATATCTTAAACATGGGGAGATCAACAAGCATATAATATGGAGCCCATAAACGTAACACGTAATTTGGGATTAGGGCAGTAGTGCAACAATGGCCTTTAGTGGAATAAGTCATTTGTTGACGGACTTGGGCCGTGTGTTATGGGGAAACATGGGAAGCCCAAGCCCGTCAGGAGGCCCAACCCTAATTTCTCCTCATGGTCCCTATTGTAGCCTATAAATAGAAACCCTTCTCTCCTGGCCGAATTCACTATTCATTATTTCATTTTTGATTAAAAAAAGAGAGGCAAGGAAAGAGAGAAAGAAAGGTAGATCGTTGCCCACACAACGTCCAATCTAAAGATAGGAATACAACATAAGATCAAGAGGTTGCGGATTCATATATCTTATATTCTCAGAGTTATCTTAGCCAATCTAAAGGTATGAATTTCTAACCAAACCATGGAGACACCCTTTATTCCGCTGCACGTGGTGTTTCGCGGTTCGTAGTAAATCATTTGGTGCAACCATAACGGTTCCTACAATAGAATCGTCACCATCCTTATATAAGACAAAGAATTTGTGCACTAACACTAGACACTTACTACTGGAAATAGTAGTGCACACGCAAACATTAGCATAAGAATTTGGAATATGATTTGCAAAGGGAATATAGAACAAGTAGGTGAGCGATGAAAACCTTTACAGTGTGGCCAATTAAGACCACTCCCTCAAAAACATTGTGAGTTGCAACTCTGGACACAACAACCAAAATATGAGCATGTCAATAGCATAAGTGAAAATATATGAAATTAAAACCTATATAAAGTAATGTATTTGTTCCCAGAACTCAAAAGTATTAGCACCAAGTACCAAACATTCTATAACAAAGAATTCTCTCTTCTTTAACATCCAACATATTCCACAAATGCAATACACAATTAAATAGCCTAGACCCAAAACACCTCATTCTTCAACAAAATCAAACAAATACAATACAGAATTCATCTTACCATTAATCATCATAAAGTCAAAATCAAACAAACTCACTTTGATTAGAACGAATAAAGAGACGAACGGAATGACAAAATCTGGTTTCAAATACAAAATCCAAGTTAACCTATTGAAATCAATTTTTTTTAAGGCCCCCTTTTTTTTTTAATTAAACGAAAAAAAAAATAGGTTGAATTGCTCACTTACGTTGCTAGAGAAAAATATCAAATATAGAAGTACCAATCGATTTGCCAGATTAGTGTTGAAGTGGGAAAATCACGACTTCTTTTGCCTGTGGGAAAATCGGTTATCAAGCAGGCATAAGTCTTTCCAAACTTTTTCACCCGATTATTCCGGTTTTGCCCTTCAAAATGTGCAGTTGAAAATCCTGGGCATACTAAATTTAGGTCCACCCTGCGCACCCTAGACGAGCCCAAAAGAAAATATTTAAATTTTCTTGAAAAGAAACTCTGTGAAGAGAGTGGTGGATGCTAGTTGGATGGAAAAATTGAACTTTGCCAAAAAAGTAACTGGACCTGCTCCCTCCCTAAATGAACCATTGGATTTGATTTTTGGGTATTGGTTTCAAACCACCATTTTGCTCGAGGAAGAGAATTTTGTGTTCAAAACACAAATTAAACACCCAGAAAAAAGCCCACTGCAGACACCATCTTCTTGTTGCACCACCACTGCCGTCACCAGCCAAGCGGCCTTAAGATTCATGATCTCTCTTATTTTTCAATTTCTTTCAATCGCTAACCACAAACACCCGAAGTCAATAAAATTGCAGTAGAATCAAAACATGTTGCAGAGATTACCTTTGAAAATCATAAATTGAAATATGTTCTCTTGGTCTTAATTTTTACACTTAGACCCCATGGAATTGAACTTTTTCTTTATTTATAAGCGATCTCAAAAAATATTGGGGTGGGTGTGTGCATTGGTAATTTTAATATAAGAATATGAAAGAATAAGAAAATGGAGAAAGAGAGAGAGGTCCCATTTTAATTGGCATTGTGGCTGGCTTGGCTAGTATTTGGAGATGAGGGGGTGTAGACGATGGTAACTGTGGTGGATAGGGAAAGACCTTGTTTTTGGTTGTTTACAACCTAATCTAGTTGCAGTTATTTTGCACGTTGGGTCCTCTCCCCAAATTAGGCAAAAAAAGCATAGTAAACCCAAATACACACAAAAAAAGTATAGTCAACCCAAATACACACAAAAAAAGTTTACTCTTTTTTGGTGTGTACTTGGGAGAGAGACCCTAATTTCTCCATCTAGTGAGGGGGAAATCTTAATTGGCTCATCTAGTGGGGGTAATACTAGTTAACCCATACCCTTATTGGAAATGTATTTGTGCTAAGAGCATTTCTAGTCCAAATGCATTAGCACTAATTTTGCATTCTACCATAGTTCGTGATTCCGAACGAAACTCCGGAATTCCGAATATAATGTCCAAATAATTGAAATTTCGAAAGAATTCGAAATTCCGAATGTAATAGGGTCGAAATTTATTGGATTTCAGTTTTTGAATTTATCGAAATTCCGAGAATTCCGAAATCCCGAACTATGCATTCTACTAATGTTTTCCGGTGACAATTCATGAACCTTTTATATAGGCTTCAAATCTTAAATGGGTTATGCACCACCACACATCTAAACTATTTTAAAAATCGCGACTACAATCTACAGTCTCGCAATTGTGAAAATTTATTTTTTTATGTATTTCTAAATCTCTTGGTCACTTGTTTAGGACATTTTTGTCCCTATTTGAATTATTAAATTTCAGGGTCCGCTTTTGTTAAGTATTGTAATATATATCGTATTATAAGGGTATAAAAGGAAATATAGGTCAGCTACTTTTTACAGCCGTCTAGACATTTTTTGCTACACGTGTTATTTTCACATGCACTAAAACACGTGCTTTTGCACGTACATCATACTAGTTTAACGTAATTTATGATTGAAATGCTACACTGATGTAGTACAGTTCCTTGTTAGCAATTCGCCGAATTATTCGCGAATCGAATTTTTGAAGAGTAATACGTATAATACTTCCGAATATTTCAAAGATTCAGAATAATTCACGATTTTTTGCTTTGAAACGAATAATTCATTTTTTGGCTAATTTTTCAAAAATTCGGCTAAAAAAAATGAAAATTCAGTTGCGTTTTTGTTATTTTTTATGTATTTTATATCCTCACTCTTACTTTAAGTGTCTCACTCTTACATTCTTAGTAATAAATTAATCCAAAAGCTTTGTTTTTATACTTTTTGTGCAATAATTAAATTGTCATGTCATTGTGTGTATTTTGAAGTTTGAACTGTAATTTCAATCTAATAACAAATAAATGAAGGAACTTATGTAGACCGTTCAATTGGTTTCAATGTTTTCGTAGCTAAATTGCTTGGATATGTTTGTTATGTTGTAAAGAATGACAACTATTATTAATATTTATTAACATAATATCATGAATTTTTAACTTCTGAATTTTTGCAACAAAACGTTTAAAACGCGTATTAATTAAACACCGCATAATTGCCGTATTGCTAATTTTTTACCGAATATTTGATCGTAGAGTTTTTTTTAGTCGCCGAATAATTTTTGAATTTTTGTCGTATCCCGAATTGCTAACAGGGTAACAGTTTACACTGAGGTAAAGCTATAGAAGTTGCTCCATTGGAAAGTTGTGTTCCTCTATGCTCTAAAAATGAAACAAGGGGCAACATGGGTTTGACAGTTTAATTGATATCTAACGGGTTGTGCTAACCTCAAACCTCCAAGGATATGATTGATCTAGTTTCAGCCACTTCTACATCTGCCGATCTTATTACATCGTGTCCTGCACTGTAATATCCATGACCATTGATTTATTAGTTTAACTATTCAATTAATTGTAAGAATTCTATACAAAAGTATTGAGATTAGTGGTATTGTATTATTGGTGGAGATTATATATGTTTGAATGGGTCAAGAGATATGTTGAGTTGGTTGGAGATATATATAGATGTTTGGGAAAAATCAAATAGTTCAAACCTTATGCTAAATTGAGAGCAAGAAGTGACGGGGCATTAATAGCCCATTTATTTTAGATGACAAGTGTTTAAATCTTAAGGGTGGGTTGGTTGTTATTGCTACGGTGCAGTGTGTCCTACTGGATAATCTTCTATCTAATAAAACATAACGGTGTGGGCCTTCTACACCCACCTATTTATCTTTGGATCTAAAATATGACTTGACAAATCCAAATGATGGTGGGGAGTGGACATGTTATTAAGAAGGAACAAAAGTAGTGGATCAAGAAGCAACAAAAGTCAACAAAAACTATTGTATGGGTTGGGCTTCTGTTGGCGTGCTCGGCTAGAATTTAAATTGGGTCGGATGGACTGGGTTTTGAAACAGTGTCGTATGCCAAAAGAGGTTGGTGTGGCCATCCAGCGACTACAAATCCTCCTCACAAGTTATGACATGGCAGATCCAAACACTTATAGGGTATGTGCAGTTTATTATTTGGGCACAAGAATACTCGATCATTGTTGATTTGGTCAACAATGGCTGCCTTATGGGCTGGACTTTTATCTTTCAGTGGGTTGGGGATCTTTTGGGCCTAATTTGGAACAATGTCGTAGGCACGGGCTATATACTTGTTAATAAGTAGTGAGAGTAGTTTTTTACTACTAGAACGTGCATATATAGTTGGGTTCAAATGCAAGTTAAACGGTTAAAACAAGGGAAGGCTACCAACATCAAGTTTTGAGATTCATATGGGTGTATATAGTGGCGATACTAAATCAGACTGTAATTAGTCCAACTCTAATCTATATCATTTCATCAATGAGGGATAGAGTCGTGACGGTACTAAGCTTGAGAGTTTAGTTATCCTGGGAGAAAGCAGGAGAAGGAGTGACTAATCTAAATACAGATGGAACTTTTCAAGGGAATCAAAGAGGATGGGCCGCAGTATTAAGAGATGAAAATGGGGATGTAATAGCGACAGCAAAACGAAAAGCAGACTACAACTCAATTGACTTGATTGAGTTGCAAGGATTGGAACAGGGACTGAGGTTAGGAGTGAGTAAAGGGTGCAAGAAAATCAAGGCGCAAACTGACTCCAAGTCTGTAGAGGCATACATGAAGAACAGAGGACAGCATCCATGGCGAGCAAATCATATGATGGCAGAAATACAGGACTTGATAGGACAGGTAGAGTTTTTTTTTCCATTATTCATGTTTTTAGAAAGGCAAACAAATTAGCAGATATATTAGCGGTTGCTATACCTGTAGTTAGCTACATAGAGTTTACTCTTAGTTCTTTTTCGGAAGATGTAAAAAAGATAGTATATGATGATGCCACAGGCAAGCAGTACGTACGAATGTAACCAGGATACTTTTATTTTTTCAATAAAATAGGGGTAAGGGACCTCTCAAAAACCCTACTTGCCTTTCAAAAAAAAAATAATAATAAAAATAAAAGTGGTGATAACTCGGTTTATTCTGGCGTAACTCGTTGTCGAACTTTATTGACTCACTTTGGATTTTAGCGTCACTCAGTGAATTCTACACCTTTTCTAGTTTCAATTGCTTTGAAGAATGATACTTCCTATTTATTGATCAAATGATTTTTGGTTAAATGTGTCAAATATATATTTTGTAAACCGATTTTCGATTAACAATTTAAAGGAACTCTTGTTTATTTGGGTGTGTATTTCAATTGAATTTCCATATTTTACATTCACAAGGATGCATGGTTATTATGTATAAAATGAATTTATTAAAATATTGTGAATGTGGTATTGATCTAATTTTTGGAATTCATTGTTAATGGTTATTTGTTTTTCAAATGTGACCCGGAATTGAGTTTATACTCGGAACTTAAGAAGGGTGTTGATATTCCTAGGGTGAAAGACCCAAAAGGAACATGGGATCCATGTGTATTGATGTTGGTGTATACGTCAAGAAATGTTTGATTGAGCAGGTGCAAATATCAACCCTTTGGTAATGTTTGTCGAGCGCTTAAGTCGACATGGTATTCACATTGATAGAGTATTTTAAAGTGCATGGTTTCTTGCATTGAGTAAAAGAACATTTTTTGTTATGAAAATTATTTTCATTCCAGGTGCGTTCTTTTTTGTAATTAAGATTACAAGAGTTGTGGTAACTCATTGGGCTTTTTGGAAGCTCAATCCCCGTTGTTTACTATTTTTCAGATTAGTTTGTTTACACATTGAGCTCGTGGGATTGTGGAATTAGCAGGATTCCAAGGATGATTCTATTACTAGTTGTTTTGGGGGGGGGGGGGGGTTTAACATTTTCATTCGCTTTTGGATGTAAGAATAAGTGTTTATTCATTGGAGTTCGAGATTTTGATTATGGATCATAATATTTTGAATAATGGCACTTAAAATAAAGCTTGGATTTGGATTTTTCGAATGATCTTTATATATATTTTATGGACAATGCACTTTGGGTCTCAAAATGTCTATTTTGAGATCTGGGGTGTCACATGCACCAATGTATATTGTGTGTGCATATTTTAGCAAATAGATATGTAACACGTGGTAGCATCTTCATAAGGCTCGGATATGGTCTTGGTGTGGGTAGAAAGTACCAGAACACACTTCAAGTCCAAATCCTCTTACTTCCTAGGTTCGAAAGTGAGACACTTCTTAGATTCGGAAGTGAGACAAAAAGAAGAGGTTCGTGGACTTTGGAACTAGTTAGAGTTGTAGGTTCGTATAACCAACTCCTAACTATGAACTCCAAATCCGGAACTCAACTACTAGGTTCGGAGCAGGTTCGTGGGCTTTGGAACTAGTTGGAGTTGTAGGTTCGTATAACCAACTCCTAACTATGAACTCCAAATCCGGAGCTCAACTACTAGGCTCGGAGCTCTAACTACGACTCCGAACCTAAACATGTTTTTCTGTTGTTTAAATCAATAAAGGAGACCTATTTGACTTGGGAAACATGGGGCTTCTAGAAGAGTCAAGATGAGACTTAACAAGAGACGGTCTCCTAGTTAAACACTAATTGGGAAACCTCATCTATTCATCAAGGTGATACTTAACAAGAGACAGTTTCCTAGTTAAACACTAATTGGGAAATCTCATCTATTTTTATAAATAGAATAGTTGAACTACGCTTTGAGTTGGATTCCTATACACAGGATACGTAGGCAACCATTAAAGAACGTGGTTCAACTCATCATCTTCTAAATCTCTTCTTCTTCTTGATTCAATACTTCTAGTTGTTCTTTGATCATCAACAAAATATTTGTGTTTCTTGATTAGAAAAAATCATCACACAATTGGCGCCGTCTGTGGGAAACTATACAGAATTGATTTGATTTCTTGGTCAAAAAATTTTCAGTTCTAGGTTTTCCTACCCATCAATTTTTTTTTTTTTTTTTGGGCTGGTTGTTCTTTAAAAAATATATATATATTTTCTTCACTTTGATCCAAAATCATGGTTACTACAAGAGCCAATGCGAATCAAAGTAACGAGGGGAATAACGAGATCAATAACCCACATGTTACTTCTCAAAGACAATCTGAACGTAGAGGAGATCGTCGTTTTGGACAGGGTCGTGAAGAAAATGAGCCTAACAACGATACTCCCCAATCTGCCATAACCAACCAAGCCATCATGGATGCTGTGATGGCCGAACGTGGTCGACAGGAGGCTCGTTTGCGTTTCTTACAAGACTACTACCGCACGCAGGAGGGTCGTTCACCTCCAAGAGTGATGCCTACTGATGGAAACGCGAGGGGGCAGTTCCGTCCACCGAGTCTCGACCCTGGTGAGGGTTACGTCCCTACACCTTATATACCTTACTTCGCTGGGTATCATAGCGACCAACCAGATTCGGATTATAATCCAGAATTGGATCCCACCCAACACTCGAGCTCACACGGAACTGACTTCTCTTGGTATTCAAGTTCTCAAGGTACGAGGGATGGACGTCCGAATGTGTTTGCCCGGAATCCACAACTATTAAGGTCAACCTCGGCACGAAGAAGACTTTTCAGTTTCCAAGGGAACCTTCATTGCCTCGGAATCCCTCAGTTCCCCGATCCAGTTTTGCAAACTCCTCCACTCGATCTCGAGAACCGGAACCACGTTATCATCAAGATGAGAACTATGAGAGTCTAGGTCTGAGGTACAACAATGAGAGAACTCAAATTCATGAACCGACTACTCTTGCACAACTCAAGGCGCAAATACTAGAGGAACTACGAGGTTCGAAACCAACCAAGATGGATGAGTCAGTTGTTCGGTCAGCAATCGAGGGTGACATTGGAACCCCTTTTTCACGACATGTTATGAGTGGATACATCCCCCATGATTATAAACCACCGAAGTTCTCTAAATTTAATGGCAAAGGAGATCCAGTCTCTCATGTGCTCGGTTATCGTCAAGCAATGGTGGGTCTTTCTACGAAAGATCATTATTTGTGCCGGTATTTTGCTTCAAGTTTGACAGACTCGGCACTCATCCGGTATTAACGGCTACCGGGGGCAGCATTCACGAAGTTTAAGGTGCTATCCATCAATTTCATTGCGAAATTCAGTTGCAACCGACCCTACATTAAAACCGCTAATGCATTGTTTGATATGAAAATCCGAAAGGACGAGCGTATCAGGGATTTCACCAAAAGATTTAACGAGGTTCAATTGCATGTTGACAACGTTGATGAGACCCTCGCCATTGTGGCCTTTAGAAAAGGATTAGATCCCGCTTCTGGTCTATACACGTCTTTGAAGAAAAAGAAGCCTACAAACATGACAGAGTTGCAGGCTCGGATTGATAAGTATGCGGAACTGGAAGAAGACCTATTGGACAGGGACTCTTCTCATAAAAAGTGATAACCAGTGTCACCTCCGCTCCTGTTGGTAGGAGTTCTGATAGTCATAGGAAGTCCGAGGAACCACAGTCGGACCACAAGTCAGTCGACAGGAATTCCTATCCAGATAAGTCCAAGAGGCAAAAGGTTAGTGACACGTCAGGAAGTGAGCAACTACCCCCGCTGGATAGGGACTTTACCACTTTAACTCATCCTTACGAGGACATCTTCGATGCCATCAAGAACAAGAACATGTTAAAGAACCCTCCAAAGATGAAACCCGGTGCTATTGGAGCTAGGAATACAAACGTATACTGTAAGTTCCATAAACAGTCCGGTCATGGAACTAAGAATTGTAGGTCTCTTAAACATGGAATTCAGGATCTCGTAGACCGAGGGTTACTAGATGAATATAAGGGTACTCTGATTCAGAATACTACCGCAATTCGACACCAATGTACACAATGCGAGACAGAACGGATAAGGTAGTGATTCACACACGATCATTTGGGGGGCAATTCTAAACGCCCATTTGAAGAGTTGAGTAGAGGGCAAAGGTACCAGGAAAGACAGCGAAGCATTTTGCGAAGCATTAACAATGTCACTTCCAAACCGACCAAGGAATCTAACTCCGCGGTTGTTTTCAATCGATGACGACAAAAAAGGGTTTCTTTCCACACTTGGATCGTTGGTTACGTCCTTAGAAGTTCTTTGGGTGTGATATGCATAGGATCCTCATCGACCTGGGAGTTCTGCAGATATACTTTACTATCATGCTTTCAAACAAATGCCGATTCTAGAAACGGAACTTCATCCCGTGAAATCTTCTTTGTATGGATTTAATGGTGACATGGCCGATGCAGTAGGAGAGATTGAATTGACAGTCAAAGTTGCTGACGTTGCTCTAAATGTCAACTTCACGATTGTCAGGGGAGTTACGCAATATAATGCTATTCTTGGTAGGAGTTGGCTTCATCGCTTGAAAGCGGTTCCAAGTACTTACCACCAAACCTTGAAGTTCCCTCACCAAGGCAATATCGTGGTGATCAAAGGAGATCAACAAGCTTCCAAGAGATGCTATGCAGCTCTTCTAAAAAATGGTTCAGGAACTGTTCCAATAACACTGGGGGCAGGTTTGGTACCTGCCAAATAGCAATTACAGAACGAGTCTCCCTCTCAAGACATAGTGTTGGCACCTTTGGATATAATTCCATTAGATTCTATAGGGCCAGATGAGAGGAGAACTCCCCCAACATTAGAACCAGTTGACGAAGTCGACATAGGAGATGGTTCCGAACCTCGACGAGTCTCAATTGGCACCATGTTGGACCCGAAGACTAGAGAAGAGTTGATAAATTTCTTACAAGAATTCCGAGATGTATTTGCTTGGAGTTATGAGGATATGCCTGGAATTGATCCCTCCGTCGCCTGCCATAAGCTCAATTTGGATCCGAACGTCGTGCCAGTTAAGCAGAAACTCAGAAAGATGGGTCCCGAACGTACTGAGGCTATCGACAAAGAGGTGGATAAATTGCTTAAGGCTAAGTACATACGAAAGATCACATACCCTACTTGGATCTCTAACGTTGTAGCTGTTAGGAAAAAGAATGGGAACTGGCTTAACGGTGTCGATTATACGGATGTGAACAAGCATCGTAAGAAGGATTGTTTTCCTCTTCCTCGTATTGACACATTGGTCGATGCCACCGCAGGACATGAGATCTTCTTCTTCGTGATGGATTTTCGGGTTACAACCCGGATACTCATGTACCTCCCCGATCAAGAGCATACTACTTTCATCACGCACGGGGAACATATTGTTATCGGGTTATGCCTTTTGGTTTAAAAATGCGGGGGGCAACATACCAACGCTTGGTCACAACGATGTTCAAAGATCATATCGGTGATTTTGTCGAAGTCTATGTTGACGACCTCCTGATCAAAAGTAAACAGAAGTCTGATCATCTTGTACACCTTCGTGCGTCTTTCCAGATCCTGAGGAAGTATCGAATGAAACTTAACCCAGTTAAATGTACCTTCGGTGTTACCTCCGGAAATTCTTAGGACATCCGGTTACTAAACGTGGAATTGAAGCTAACCCGACCGGATCAAAGCTATTCTTAATATGCCTTCTCCAAGGTCTCCGAAGAGGAGGTTGGTTTGGTCGCCTTGCCGCGACTTAATGTGTTCATTAGTAGAAGTTCGGATAAGTGTCGGGTTCGTACAAGTTACTAAGGAAGAAATACGCTTTGATTTGATTTAATGTGAGATGGCTTTTAAGGACTTAAAAATTATTTGTCCTCCCTCCCGTGCTCACTACCCCGAAGCAAGGAGACGTTTTTAGGGTTATACTTAGCCTCTTCCGAGCATGGCATCAGCGCTGTATTAGTACGAGTTGATGAGAGGAATATCGAAAAGCCTGTCTACTTTGTTAGTAGAGCCCTCCTGGATGCCGAAACACGATATCCGAAGATTGAGAGAATAGCTCTAGCTCTAATCTTTCTTCTGGCGAGAAGCTACGACCATACTTCCAACACACACCATCGTGAGTCATCATCGAAAGTATCCTTTGAAGTCGGTCTTGGCAAGACCAGATAGGGCCGGACGTCTCTTGAAATGGTCCATTCAATTAGGGGAATTTGACATTATTTATGTGCCGAGAATTTCTGAGAAGGGGCAAGCTTTGGCTGAGTTCTTGATCGATTTTCCTCTAGATACCTCAGCCTCGGCAACGGTAGCAGATTCGGAAAAGTCACCTCCTGCTTTTATGGAGTTAGACGAACCTAACTCACTTCCTCATAGTCAGGTTCGACCTTGGAGTCATATCCCAGGTTGGAAGTTGTTCGTAGATGGATCTTCCAATGACCAAGGAGCAGGTATTGGTGCGGTACTCTTGACTCCAGATAACACTAAGTTAGAAAAATCAGTGCATTTGGGGTTCAAGGCATCTAACAACGAAACTGAGTATGAAGCTATGCTAGCGGGCTTGTCTATGACATTAAACTTAGGAGTACGACATCTCACAGTATTCAGCGACTCTCAATTAGTTGTGCAACAGATTGAGGGTGGTTCTGGCTTCGAGACCCTCGTGATGGCTCAATACTTGGAGTTGGTTAGATCTCTTACTTCTCATTTTGAAGATCTAAATTTCATTAATTTGCCTAGATCGGACAACGGGCATGCCGATTCACTTGCCTACTTAGCTTCTTTGCTTGGGGATATTGAAGCTCGTTCCATTCCGTCGAATATCGGTCAGTAGCCTAGTATTGAAAAAGAATTAGTTTGTCTTGTGGCTCCAATTTTGCGAGCTCCGGTGGGGGACTGGATGGATCCAGATCGTTCTTATCTTTTAGATGGCACTCTTCCGCAGAGAAGACGAAATAAGTTGTTAGCCAAAGTGGGACGTTATTTACTTGTTGGTGAGAACTTGTATAAGAAGTCTTACTTAGGACCTCACCTGCGATGTGTTACTCATGCCGAGGCTCATACTTTACTTGAAGAGATACACTTTCGGGCTTAATGTGGAAATCTTTGGGGCAGATCTTTGGTACTCAAGATACTCCGGCGTGGCGGTACTTTTGGCCTTATATGCTTAAAGACGCTTATGTCCGGAAGTGTGATGCTTGCCAAAGACATGCTAACTACATCCATGTTCAGCCGAAGAACTCCATCCTCCGGCATCTCCGTGGCCATTAAGCTCAATGGGGAATGGACATTGTTGGTCCTCTACCTATAGCTCCCGGTAACATGAAGTTCCTTTTAGTTGCATGTGATTATTTTACTAAGTGGATAGAGGCGGTTCCTTTAGCTTAATATCGGGGAGGTTGATGTCAATGGGTTCATCACGGAACAATATCATTTGCGGTTCGGATTACCTAAAGTCATTATTTCGATAATGGGACACAATTTCGGGGCACCAAAACACACGCTTTTTGCCGAGATTGGGGCATTGTGCAACTTTTCTCTTCTCCTGGATATCCTCAAGGTAACGGTCAGGCGGAAGCCTCTAACCGCGTTATTTTGGATAATTTAAAACGGAAACTCGTAGAGAGAAGCGGATTGTGGGTTAAGGAATTGCCTAAAGTACTTTGGGCCTACCGAACAACTCCTCGACGTTCGACCGAGAATCACCTTTCACTCTCACTTATGGTACCGGGTTGTCCTTCCCATCGAGATGAGGGTCACTACCCGTAAGTCAAATTTAGTACTCACCCCGACAATGAGGAAATTCTTTGTCGGAATTGGACTTGTTGGATGAAAAGAGAATCGCGAGCCTTACGACGGCATCTTTATCGGCAAAACTGAAAAGGTCTTTTTGATAAAAAGAGTACGACCTCGATCTTTCAAGGAAGGGGATTTGGTCCTCCGTATGGACCCCGCGCCTAAGAAGTTAGGAGCTAATTGGGAAGGTCCGTATGTCGTTGATAGGATAGTTGGCAATGGTAGTTACTATCTTAAATCCATGGATGGTGAAGTTTTTGTTAAACCTTGGAATACTGCAAACTTGCGCAAGTATTTTCAATAGTAGTTGTCTTTCTCTTTGTTAGAGTGTTACCCATGGAACACTGCGAATTTCCGCAAGTATTTTTAATAAAAGTTATCTTTCTCTTTTCAGAGTGTTATTTCTTTTAATTTATTATTTTTATGTTGGGATACTTTTTGGATGTTGGGTGCGAGATCCCATATGTTGGCCACACTTGTATCAGAACCTTAAGAAAGCTTTCTTTGGATAATGAGTGAAAGATCTCATATGTTGTTCCATGTGTGTGCTTAAGAAAGTTTACACTTAGCTTGGATTTTATCTAGCTAAAGCGCAATTCTAATGCCTTATGCTTATAAGTGTCGCTTTTATGCATTAGATATCGGATCATTTAAGGACTCTACAGAAATAATCAGGGGCACACCCTACGTTCCTACAAAGTCTTATTTCTTAACAAAACTAAAGGTTTTACAGGGAATTGACACAGGGACAAACCCTATTTTCCTACAAAACCTTGTTTTTCTAAGATTCGAATATGAATTTGTATAAAATATAATTATGTATACATATTTATGCAAATAAGGATAAAAGAACACCACTTCCTAGCTAGCACGGAACTTCACGCTTGAACTTGTCCAAGTTCCAAACTCCACTTCCTAGTTAGTCGGGGAACTCCACGTTCGAAACTCTACTTCCTAACTAGTCCGGAACTCCACGCTCGAACTTGTCCAAGTTCGAATTTCATTTCCTAGCTAGTCGGGGAACTCCACGCGTTTGATTGCACGCGATACTTGATTATTTTGAATCAAATTTAGCAAAGTTTCACTCAAAATAAATACTCAAGTATAGCTAATCAAAAGTCAATTGCTAATAGATAAGTAAATTGCAACTTAATAGCATTTTAAGGATTTACTTATCGGACGTAATCAGGTTTCTTCAGAGCTACTGGTGAGTTATCAATCAATTCCTCCGCCTCATGCACATCTGCATCATGGTCTTCTTCGTGAACCTACTTCCAAACCTTCCCCCTCGGAACCTTGTTGATACTTTTGTGAGGCCAAATCATCCTCTAACTTCTCTTGAAGTTTGTCAACATCAATCTCAAGATCGGGATATAGGACGTCATCATCATGAGGGAGGGTTCCAGATGCCCAAGCTTGATCGAGTTTCTCACCATATCGCTTGTCGTACTCTGGTTCAAGAATGTCAAGCACGCGACAAGCGGTGGAGATACCATTCTTGTATGCTTCAAAACTGACCACATCAACTAGCTCGGTGTAGAATTCGTTCACCTCCTTTACGCTCCTTTCAGGAACTTCGCGAATCGGAACTGGGGCAAGCAAGGAATTGGAAGGAGATACAAGTTGATCTCTCAGTAGCTCAAGCTCTGCGTTAGCTTTGCTTAGTGATTCTCCCAACTCCCTATTTATCAACTGAGAGCCTATCAACTCTAGTCTCATTAACGCGGCACTTTTGTTAACTTCGGTTAGCTCGGATTTTAAAGGGTCCAGTTCTTTTTGTAAAGCCGTGGCTTTATCCTCATAATACATCTTCTGATTCTTCAACGTTGCAAACTCGCCATTCAAACGGTTTCGATCAGCTTGCCATGCCTCACGACAGCCGTCAAAGTGGGAAGCTCGTTCGACTAAGTTGTTTTTTACTTTAAGAACTTCTTGATGCTCAAGTTTGGTGAATTCAAGGTCTCTTTCAAGATTCTTGTTCTTCTCTCTGGTCTTTCTAAGATCTCTCTGAACGGCTCTGACCTGCTCAATCTCATCGGCTAGTCTTTCATTCTTCCTCTTGCTTATATCATAATCACCTTCTAATCTTTTAATCTTTTGGTTGGATATGAGGAGTTGCTTTCATCAAGTCACCTTTCTCTCTTGTGAATTTATCCACTTCATCCCCGATTCTTTAATGAGCATAAGTTGTGGACGATCCATGCTAGCCTGCAGTGCTTAAGAATTACAATTTATGTATCGAGGAGCTAGTGTATATAAACAAAATGACAACTGGAAACGATGTAAGGAATTGAAGTACAAAATGGTTACCTTCAACATATGTCGACACATTCTGCTCCAGCCCGAAGTACTCTTTTATGTTTTGCTTTCTCTTTGGGAAGCCTCATAGATTCAACCAATCCCAAAGCAACTCCATGGTCCTTTAAGCGTATCTTGGTCAAGAATCAAGGGATTCTCTCCGTAATCCAAGCACTCTCGAACTGGAACAAATGGGTTTGGAGTAAGTTTAGAGTTCAAAGATGTCGATTTAGTCTTTTCCTTAAGCGAATGTCCTCATCTTGGGAAATTGGAGAAGGAGATTTCCTTTTATTCGACTCAATGGATGGAACACGGTTATTGTCGATACAATAATCGGGTAGAGTAGGTTTGTTCCACATTTTCGAGGTTCATTATCAATTCGGTCGGATTGCATGAAGTCCACATTTTCAATATCGTAAAAGGGAACTTCGACATTACTATCTACCCCATAGTGTCACCACCCACTTCAACATTTGACTTATTTGTATCATACAGAAAGTTGAAGGTTCGGTGTTTCAATCGTACTCTTGATTCCCGAGGATTGACCGCGACTCTAGACTTTCAGTTCTAATGGGATTTTCATCTTCATCGAGAATGATAGCGTTGGAAGCTTGCCCATTCCTCGTTCGGTATGTTTTTTTTATTATAGCCTTACTCACCTTCGCTTACTCACGCCCAAGAAACCCGACAACCTCGGGAGGAGGTTTATTTGATTTGCTTTCGGAGCTCCCTTTTTATGATAGAATTTGACTTGGAAATAAGACCAAGGACCTTCTTTGCCATAAAGGCCTCCCTTGGGTAACGGTTGTAGCAGTTTCGGGGTTCTCACCCATATACCCAACTCCGGGCTCCAAAGCTTGCAACTCCATTGGTGACATAGTCGATACTCGAGATTAATAATGGTCGGAACTATGGACGCAGTTTGCTTTCGAGTTTGGGAGTGCAATAAGGGCTATCACAAAGCATCTCGTTCCATAGTAGTTAGAGAGGGGGGTCCCACATCCACTCTCTCCTTTGACAAAGAAAAGCCGGACCGGATCCTCTTTCGATTATTATCAAAGGTGACATCACCTCACTCACCACCGATTCGCCAGATAGCATATTCGCCCGGTAGTCATCGTTGTTTTACCTTCAGATAATATGACGCGTTCAACTCCCGGTTTAGCGTAAAGAGTGCGATCTCCATTATTTAGTATCATCGGTTTATAGAAGTATGATATCACTCCTTGAAGTCACCAATATATTGTGCTTTCGTCCCAATATGCGCATGTATGTGACATTGCTAACAAACCAAGGCATTACTCGTTGATCGAGACTTGAAGTACTCAAGGGCATCCGCCATAAATAAAGCGAAGGGGAGTCGTGATCCAGCTTTTCGTGATCCAAGGAATATCAAGGGATTTTCATCGGTTCCAAGGTCGGCAGTCCATGGATATTCAATTTTGATTTCTTTTGGAATTGCAAATGTGTTACGGATCTTTTCCAAATCTGAAATATCACCGAATGGGATAATATTCTAGTCAAAAGTGGGGATTTTAGTTTTCTGCGCGGTCGATAGAGAAACATCGGTAATTGCTTTATAACCTGGAACTGCTATAGCAATTGAACCTAAAACGGCATTGTCCAAGATCAATCCAAACCGCCTTGCTATTTAAAGGACCCGAAGCTGATGGGTGAGACATTGAAAGTTGAATAAGAGTGCGCGGTCAAAAGAATATATTCGGAACTGGAATTGGTGGTAGCAAAGCCGGAATTGCCTGTGCAACTTTAGAAAGAAAAACGTGGCTGTTAGACACCTTGACACCCAAAACTTCAAGTTCTTCTACACAAACCTTATCACACTTTGGAATCGATCTCTCTATCAATCAAAGAAAGAACAGGTTCAACACCTTGTGTCTGGCAGTCTGCTAAGCAACCAAACTCAAATTTACTGTGTTTGCTTCTAAAGATATTATCAATGGTGGAGATGAGGTGGTAATGGAGGCTCACAGGGGGTTTATATAGTGTTCATGACTAAAAGGAGTTATACAAATAGAAAGAGAAAAGGAGTTCAGCAGGGAAACGAATTCAAGGAAGGCTTCAACTAGTATAAAGATTCTCCTTTATTCTCTCTTCCGGATGACTCAATTCCGGATGACTCAATTCCGGATAAGTAGTGGGCTTCACATATACTGATGACTCAATTCCGGATGAGTAGTTTGCAACAAGCTATTAGGGTACTGGTGATGGGGCGTTTGAGACCACTACGGTTGAGTCATTGCAAGAAAGTTAATTTGAGAGAAGAAGAAGAAGAAGAAGAATGAGTTTGTGTGAAGAAGAATGTTGTGATGTTTCAGAGCCACCCGATCCTGACGTTGTGGAAACTGATCCCACTCGTCGATACCTCCGTTTCAAAGAAGTTCTTGGTGCAAAGCTTCCAAGATAGTTTACAAGGGTTTTGATGAAGTTAATGGAATTGAAGTTGCTTGGAGTCAAGTTAAGATCGATCAAGTTTTTGTGTTCTTTAAGATTTAGAGAGGCTTCATAATGAGGTACGTCTCTTGAAGTCATTGAAACACAATAATATAATCAAGTTTTACAATTCTTGGGTAGATGACGAGAACAAGACTATAAATATCCTCACGGAGTTGTTTACATCTGGTAGTTTGAGACAGTATGGAAAGAAACACAAAAGGTTTAATCTGAAAGCCGTGAAGTCATGGGCAATACAGATTTTATTGGGGTTGAAGTATCTTCATAGTCATAGCCCACCAATTATGCATAGGGATATCAAGTGTGATAATATCTTTATTAATGGTAATCATGGAGAAGTCAAAATTGGCGATCTAGGATTGGCTGTTGTTATGGAACAGGCCAATGAACATAAACATACTTTTGTCGGAACACCTGCATATATCACGCCCGAAGTGTATGAAGAGAAGGTTATGCAAGATAGTGGAGCAGCTTGACCATCTGGTGTTGTGTTTTGATTTGCTTGGCTTCTTACATGATTTTGATGAACGCAAGTTGTGATTATCTACATGGATTTGATGGTCCGAGCTAATGCGGAGATGTACAAGAGATCATCACTACTGTAAATGTGTTGCGGTCACGGCTTTGTCATATCAGGTGCGAGCTCCCTCCAGTGACATCAGTGTCTGGACTCATTCCCAATGTTATCATGAGCTATACTGGAGGCTTGTCTTACTCTTAAAGGGAGCAAAAGATGTAATAGTGGGGAACTGGAGTATGTAATGCCTTTACGGTTGCTTCAGTTGCCTTTCAGTTTAAATATGCAATAAAAATGGTTACAATTGCATGTAGTTTGGTTTCGGACAATGTTGGTTCAGCAGAAAGGGAATCGAAAAAGACTAGGTAGAATTGGCCTGCACTTTGTTGTAAAGGTTGACAATCGGCGCCACTTGTTACTAACGACCGTGAAAAATGGTTGAAAAGGCGAAATGCAATACATCGGTTTGCCCGAAGTTGTGGCGACTTCGTCGTCGGAAAGGGCCAAGCAATCACAGTGGTCGAGTCCTCCCCTAGATGCGTGGATGCTGGTATGATTGTCTTCAAGTTAGAGAGAGACGCCCTGCTTTCTCCGTGGAGTGGTGATTCCATGTACTATGTAAAGGATCGTTTTCTGGCGTTTGTATGAGTTCTCAACTCGAAGGAAACTCAAGTGATCCCAATTCGACGACCTGGTTCCACAAGCTTAAACCAAGGTCCTAGAACTCGTCTTCTGACCTCTACGGAAAATGCCAACTTGGTTTGTTGGGATGTCGATGGTGGGTCTCATGAACTTTATATTGTACCAAAAGATAGATATTTGGTAGGGGTGATAGCATGCTAGAAGCACAAAGAGGAGTTGGGGGTTACGCCATTTTGTTGCTTCGGAATAGGTTTGCGGTGCTTGATAAGAGCAACAACCAAGTGTTGGTCAAGAACCTTAAGAATGAAATTGTGAAGAAGAATGTCCTTCCAATTCTTTGCCGATGCAATATTCTATCGGAACCGGTAATTTACTTTGTAGATCAAGAAGATAGAGTGGTGATATTTGATCTCCAGCAGACTTGTTCTTGGTGATCTTGGACTCCTTTTGTCAAGTATGTGGTTTGGTCAAATGACATGGAGAGTGTTGCATTACTCAGTAAACACGCTATCATCATTGCCAGCAAGAAACTTGTGCACCGTTGCACCCTTCATGAGACAATTCGTGTGAAGAGTGGTGCCTGGGATGATAATGGTGTCTTCATATATACAACACTGAATCACATTAAATATTGCCTTCCAAATGGAGACAATGGAATCATTAGGACCCTTGATGTTCCTGCCTTCCAAATGTGACAGTGGTACGCGTATTGTGGGATTTCCTGTCTTAGATGCTGCCACAATGCACTCGATCCCCTACTAAAGTTACAGTTCCAGTTATGGGCTTATGGGATGTGAGCCCAAGTTCAGGGGTCCATGTCCGGACCTAAAGAAAAAAAAAAAAAAAAAAAAAAATAAATAAAATTACACTTCCGGGTTATATAATATGAATGTGCCCGAACCTCCGGATCATTACAAGGCATGGTAGGACCGGTTTTCACCAGGTTCGGCCTAATATACAAGGTTCGGGGCATGGTCATGGCAGGTCCAAATTTACAGTTCCTTGCACTAAAGTAATGCGAAATTTTGCCGATACATTCCACAAAGAAAATCGAGGCATAAGATGTTGTGTACATTTTTACCCGGCCTTTTTCCTTAAGGGTTTGATTCTCAACCCATGAATAAAAAAGGGGGGCATCTGTGTGTGCATATTTTAGCAAATAGATATGTAACACGTGGTAGCATCTTCATAAGGCTCGGATATGGTCTTGGTGTGGGTAGAAAGTACCAGAACACACTTCAAGTCCAAATCCTCTTACTTCCTAGGTTCGAAAGTGAGACACTTCTTAGATTCGGAAGTGAGACAAAAAGAAGAGGTTCGTGGACTTTGGAACTAGTTAGAGTTGTAGGTTCGTATAACCAACTCCTAACTATGAACTCCAAATCCGGAACTCAACTACTAGGTTCGGAGCAGGTTCGTGGGCTTTGAAACTAGTTGGAGTTGTAGGTTCGTATAACCAACTCCTAACTATGAACTCCAAATCCGGAGCTCAACTACTAGGCTCGGAGCTCTAACTACGACTCCGAACCTAAACATGTTTTTCTGTTGTTTAAATCAATAAAGGAGACCTATTTGACTTGGGAAACATGGGGCTTCTAAAAGAGTCAAGATGAGACTTAACAAGAGACGGTCTCCTAGTTAAACACTAATTGGAAAACCTCATCTATTCATCAAGGTGATACTTAACAAGAGACAGTTTCCTAGTTAAACACTAATTGGGAAATCTCATCTATTCTTATAAATAGAATAGTTGAACTACGCTTTGAGTTGGATTCCTATACACAGGATACGTAGGCAACCATTAAAGAACGTGGTTCAACTCATCATCTTCTAAATCTCTTCTTCTTCTTGATTCAATACTTCTAGTTGTTCTTTGATCATCAACAAAATATTTGTGTTTCTTGATTAGGAAAAATCATCACACATATATACTAGCAGAAGTCCATAACACAAAGCCTATAAGCCTATTAGCCTAAGTAGAATTGTTTGGTTGTTTTTGTAATATATATATGGTCAGGCTACGTTGACACTTTATTTTGACATCCACAACTTACACAATGAACTAAGGGCTGATTTTTGGTAGAGAAGATCTTCCTACCATGGATAAAATCTCCACAAAAATTCGTCTCAAGTAGATATGTCTAGCTTTATTAAAAACAGTGTTAAAATTGTAGACTGTTAGATAAATATCGAACTTAAACACAATTTTTGATAAGGTTAGATATGTTCAAATGTCTTGATATTTTGTGGATATATATATATATATATATATATATATATATATATATATATCCACAAAATATCAAGACATTTGAACATATCTAATCTTGTCAAAAATTAATTTGTGCCAATATTAGGCTAACTATGAAAAGTAACACTCCTAAGTAGTTGGTTGCTCATGGTCAGAGCCGGCCCTAACTTTCAATAGGCCCTATGCAAGTTCTCTAAATATGGGCTTTTTTGTTGTTTTTTTGGTGGATTGGGCTTTTGTAATGGATTTCTATTGGTTTTGGTTTTTTAACACTATAATAGGTTTTTGTAAGCAGAATGGGCCCTTGTTTTTTCTTTATTTTTGGGGGTCCTATGCAAAGACTTAGACTACACAGGCTCAGGGTCGGCCCTGCTCATGGTGCTATAAGTGGTTGCTTTAAACAGGACGCTAGATATAGGAGTCTATTTGTTGTTGAAGATAAGACAATTCTAATTGAGCCATATTGAGAACAATGTCGTATTTATTAGTGTGTGTACCAATAAGACTATTTAAGATAGAGTTAAGATTTTCACTCAGTTTATAATTGTATCATTGCTATTGATCATTGTACAATGGAAGTGAGCATGAGAAGTGCATTCCACCTGGTTGTTACATCTCGGACGTACAAATAGACGATTGGATTATGTTTCAACTTTCAATAGCTCAAATTTTATTTTGTCCGCAGGGCATTTTTTACGGCTTTCATTAAAAAAAATATATATCAATTCAAAGGTGCGAGGTGCTTAGATGTAGTATTAGAAAAGAGAGAAATTCCCTTCTTTGCAATCGCTTAAATTCTTAATTGTGAGCTCCCTATTCTCTTCTTTCCCAACCATTTGATCACCGAGTAGAGAATAACTCATTCCTTAGAGCATTCCCAATACAAGTCAATGTTTTTCACCTCTACGTAGGCTCAATTTTCCCTCTTTGCTACTGTTTTGGTGAAAAGCAAGGTGAGGGTGTCTAATGCAAAGGTGAGTTTGAATCTCGGACGGGATATTTGATTCCGTCTGAATGTAAAAATTGAAAAAATGCACTGGACGGAATGAAACATCCTGTCCGAAGTTAAGAAAAAAATCGAAAAAACACACAAGACAGACATTCCGTCCGGAAAAAAAAAACACACGAGACGGAATAAAACATTTCGTCTGAAGCTCACAACCCAGTGAAAATCTCAGTAGCAAGTGCTACTCTCGTTGTGACTTAATTACAAGTCACCAATTTTGTCACCCTTGTATTGAGCAATGATTTTTTAGTATTCAAAAGTGAAAACTCTCAATTTCTCTTCATATTTTCCCTCATAGTGATTTGCATTGAGAATGCCCTTAATATGTTAGTCTGTTCCCGAAGTGGCAATGTCCACATTGGAAGTTAGACAAACCCGAAGTGGCAATGTCCCTTTCCAATTATTTGGAGGACACATCGGTAAATATAGAAAAAGTAAAACACAATTCTGGCATAAAAAATATATATATTCATCGTGGATTGATAACTCATATCAAAACAACATTATTGATTAACACAAAAGACGAATATAATAATTGAGAGCAACAAAAACAAAAAAAAAACAAAAGGCCGACCCTTTATAAACGCAGACACAAGTAGCTAAGCTGAGTCCCTGTTTATTTTTCACCCTTCTCTTCCGCTGTGTGCGTCCGTCGGTTCGACGTTTCTTCTGCTTCTTTGCGGCTTTTCCTCAATCAGGTCTACATCTTTATATATATAATATATATTATCCATGATTGTATTCTTATTATGATTGTAAATCTGAACAAAAGAAAAAAAAAAAACGTTACTTTTTTAGATCTTATTTCTTTTATGTTTAGTCGATCAGATTGTGCGATTCTAATGAGATCTAAATCGGGATTAGATTTTGAATTAGATACTGATATGTTGTTGTTGTTGTTTAGGAAGAGAAAATGATTAGACTTTTTAAAGTGAAGGAAAAGCAGAGAGAAATTGCTGAAAACGCCAATGGGAGGGCACCCGTCAAGAAGCAAAGTGCAGGGGAGTTGCGCCTTCATAAAGGTCTTTACTTTCAATCTACTGTTATCAAATAATAATTGAGGTGCTCTACTTATTACTGAAACAACCATCTATAGTTAAAATTAAAATCTTCCATTGTTTCATTAGTCATTATTTCTCATTTCTCATGGGATTCATTGCAGTCCCACACATACTAATTTACTGGTTACTCAATCAACTACCTTGCCAATGTATATTCTGATTGAAGATTAAATAGTACTAGATAATAAGGTAGATTGTTGAACAAAATACTTTTCTGTGCCAGGTGGTTTATAGTCACTATGTCAGTCTTATCCGTTTATATGGGTTTTTCAGCCTTATTGATCAAGGAAAACTGCTAGATTTGCTAAATGCATGACTTATATATGATCTCGTATGAACAAATGCTTACTTCTATAACTTTTAGTGCTTCATGAATTTTTTTTCTTTTTTCTTTTTTTTGGTGTGATATTTTACTTTTTTTCGTCTTGTAGACATCAGCGAGTTGAACCTACCAAAAACAACTACCATAGCTTTCCCAAATGGCAAGGATGACTTGATGAACTTTGAAGTCACCATTCGGCCAGATGAAGGATATTACCGGTAAGTGATCTTCTGGAGGCACCACACGTATACTTACTGTTAATACAATATATGACCAGTAGAAATTGAGATGACAAAACTTCCAAAATGGTAGTTCTGATTTTCTTATGTGATGTATACGTATGTAAAACGATTTCAAATGCAACTTGCAAGGCTTTGCTCATTTCTCGTAAGGAAAATTTTAACGCAACTTTTTTCCTTGTTGCAGTGGTGGTATGTTTGTGTTTACTTTCCAAGTATCTCCCGTCTACCCTCATGAGGCACCTAAAGTGAAATGCAAGACAAAGGTATCTTCAGTTGAGATGGGTTTTGGTAGTGATCCTAAATATTTTATCTTAAATTTTTTATTTGGCACGCTGATCCTTATTGGTACAAGCTTACAGGTGTACCATCCCAATATTGACCTGGAAGGAAGTGTCTGTCTCAACATTCTACGTGAAGACTGGAAACCTGTCCTCAACATAAACACTATTGTTTATGGACTCCATCACCTTTTCACAGTACGTACGTTCACAATTGATGTTTTTTGGTGGACTTATTTCTCATTCTTGGAATCATGGAAGACATTCTTTCTATTCACTGGTCTTATTTTTTATTGGGTCTCGAACCACCAACACAAAACCTTTTATCTTAATAGATGCAGGAATTATTGTGCTTGTGTTTGTAGTATAATACTTGAAGCATTTAATCTTAAAAAAGCCGTTGCTTGTGGTGCTATCTGACCTCTGTCATTTCTGTATTTGTGCAGGAACCCAATTATGAGGATCCTCTTAATCATGAGGCAGCTGCAGTCTTGAGGGACAACCCAAAGATGTTTGAATCTAATGTTAGAAGGGCAATGAGTGGTGGATATGTAGGACAGACACACTTCACCCGGTGCACATGTTAGCAGCAGTCGGTTCCCATTTTCCTGTGTTTCAAGGCCCTAAATGCTGGAAAAGTGGTTGACAAGCAACTTTCGGGTTTCTTTCTGCATTCATATGCCTTGTGAATTTCTTCAGAAAATTTTATTGCAGAAAGCTGTATTTGTATACTGGTGTAACTTCAAACTTATTTGTGATATTGGTTGGAAAGACTTTTTATGTCAAACAAGGATCCGTTCAGTGAATGACATGTGTAGTATATTGCACCATTTGCACCATTTTCTGAGGTCATGGAGCCAAGTGGGTAACAAATTCAGAACTCATGAAGTTCAGCGTTAGTGTGCATATTGTAAAACATTTACAGCTGTGCTTTCCAGATTAAAATGCTTTGTAAAAACCTTTATTTTAATTTGTATTAGGTGGAAATATAAATAAGAGCATGGAAGGGAGGCAATGTCGAACTTCTGCCGAAGAAATAGTCTGGAATAAACAGTAGTACTATAAAAATAGGCTAAGCAAGTCCATCGAGGGCTGCTAAACCCTTGCCACAGGATTTTTTGGGTTTTTACCTAGTCCGACAATATGGCAGACCAAAATATGAATTTCATTCCAATTGATTTTTTGTGTTTGGATCCGTCTTTTGAAACTTATTATGGTAGCTGCTAGACAAGACCACAAAATTGGTTAGGTTTATCACACCAACCAAATTTAGAAGCCTTCTAGCAGTCCCATTGGAATGACTTTTTAGTGTTTATATGGCTTTTAGCCACCCATATAGCACACCCCATTGGACTTGCTCTAACAGTGATCCTCTTTTTCTTTTGTCTTTTTTCCTTCAATTTTTTTTTTTCTCTAAACACATATCCATATTATAAATCAACTAATACATGGAATCAGATTCAAGCTAATCGAAAGTAGGATTATCGAAAAGAATTAAAAAAAAATATATATATATATATATATATATATATATATATATAGTGTTGGTTTATATAGTCCCGCTCTTAAGCGGACGTACGTAAGCGGACTCAACTTAAACACTGAAATTTCAAAATACGAAATATACTCTTAGGAAGGGTTTTCTCATGACTCGCTCTTTCTCTTTCTTTCCAAAGTCCAAACTTACCACGACTATTTCCCTCCCTCCTGGTACTCTCTTTCTCTCTCTCACGGGGAATAGTGTTGGTTTTTCACATCAGGATTAGTGCTTTTGATTCAATCTCATGTTCTTGTTTGAGCATTACTTTGTTGAGGAACTAATGATTGCTAGGTGGAATCCAGAGCAATCTCACGAGAAATATATAGTAGATATGAACCGAGTAATGATTTTGAAGAAAGTTCTATTACATTTTCTTTTCTAGTCAATGAGAAATTTTTCAATGTAGGATCTGAATGTTAGAGTATTTCACTGGTCATTCTGGAAGCATAATTCCTGTTGCGTTATTTTTATTTGAGAAGCAATAAGTATCTGCTTCTTTTCTCCATCCGTCTTTCTATTGATTTTAGATATATGTTCACTAATGAGTTATGAGTTGTCCACTTTTATTTGTATTATTGAGGGTTCCTCTTTGACATACATTGTTTTTTTTTTGGGTCGGGAAGTCTTCTTATGTTTATTCATCGTGTCCAAAGCTTTCCTCATTTTAACAACTTTTCAACGAGTCAGAATCTCTCCCTGGTTTCCTCATCTTTAAAGATGGTAGGTGTGGCTTGCTCACAGGTCATGCTGAACTTCTTAAAGTGAGCAGGTTGATCTACTCAACTGAGCGTGTTTTGGTTGTGCCATTATCGACATCACGGCCAACGAAGATACACAACAGTATGAGTTGAGTTTGGAGGAAGCTTTATACTCGTTTCAGTCTTTGAAGTTCCTTAAAATTAGATGGAAAGAGAAGTGTTTCAAGAACAGTGATAAACTATGGGAGTTGATGGGGTTAAGGAGGAAACAGTTTTCAATTTTCTACAAGGCCTATTCTCATACCCGAACAAAAATTTGGGTTGTGAGATCAGGAATTCAGTAGAGTGTGGATCATCCTTCTCTGGTTCATTCTGAATATGTTGTGATTGTATCAGAAGGCAATGGTAATAAAGACACATGCTTGCTCGCTTAGCCTGACATGCCGCAGTTCGCCTTTAAGGTGGTGTTGCCAAAGCATTGTTACTTCTTCACATTGAGAAGCATAGTTATGATGCAGTCTCCTCTTCATGTTTAGAGCAGTACACACAGTTGAAAAACAAATTGTTACCAGATGAAATCCAGAGCAATGTCGCGAGGAAAGAAGGTAGTTAATAATGCATATGAACGAGAAATGTAGCACCCATTTGGTTGCATATGTATCATATTAATCATGTGTTTGATTGGAATTATCTGTATACTTCAGTTGTACTTTTTGCTTTTTCAGTGGCACCAAATAAGAAAGCATTGCATGATACTATTTTCAGTACTGAATTCAATACTTTGAGTTACATCCAACATGTCAAAAACTAGAAATAACCAATACAGGTTAACTAACAAATTTGTCAGATAACAGGAGAGAGAGAGAGAGAGATGCAGAAGAGGGAGCAGAGCAAGGTAGGTGGAGCAGGAAGTGGGTCAGCATCAGCACCTCCAGGGAAAAGAGGACGTCCAATAGGAAGTGGTAACCTGAATAATGCATCAGGTGGTTCTGGTTCGGGAGCAGATGCAATAGCTCCAGCTAGTCTGTTACTTGGTCCTTCACTTCAAATTCATAACTCCTTATCTGATCAAAATAACAAAAGAATCGTTCTTGCGTGCACTTCAGAGTGGACTGAAAAGTGAGTTGACATGGGCATTGAACACACTCACATTGCTTTCTTTCAAAGAGAAAGAAGAAGTGAGAAGAGATGCTATCCCTCTTGCTAAAATACCTGGTTTGCTGGATGCAGTTCTTCAAATTGTAGATGATTGGCGTGACATAGCTCTTCCGAACGAGCTTAAAAGAACTCCTAGGGTGAGATTGTTAGGTGCGAACTCTGTTGTTTCTGGGTTCGGAAGTGAATACGAGGCATTAGATCAGGATGAAGCGCAGCTTCACCATGGCTTAGCACCATCCGCATCTAGTACCGCGAGCTTAGGACGTAAAAACTCAATAAACCATCATCCCTCTAAATGGTGGTTCGATGAAGATGTCTTGTTTAATCTAGACGAAAAAGGCCGAGCAGAAAAGCAGCAGTGTGCTGTTGTTGCTTCAAATATCATTCGTAACTTCTCTTTTATGCTGGAAAATGAGATTATTATGGCTCAGCATCGACATTGCTTAGAAATCGTGTTCCAATGCATAGAAGATCATTCCACTGAGGATGAGGAGCTTGTAACAAATGCTCTTGAGACAATTGTGAATTTAGCACCACTACTGGACCTCAGGATCTTCAGCTCTTCCAAGCCGTCATATATCAAATTAAATGAGAAACATGCAGTCCAAGCTATCAGGGGATTCCAGGATCCTCTGTCAAGGCCTGGCACTGTGCAGCTGCTGAATTGCTTGGTCACTTAATAATAAATCCTGACAATGAACCATTTCTATTGCCTTTTGCGCCACAAATATATAAGCGCTTAGTTGATCTCTTGAGTCTACCAGCAATAGATACGCAAGCCGCAGCTGTTGGAGCACTTTATAACCTTTCAGAAGTCAGTATGGATTGCAGGCTGAAGCTTGCAAGTGAGCGATGGGCAGTCGACCGGCTTCTGAAAGTGATTAAGGCTCCTCATCCTGTACCTGAAGTCTGCAGGAAAGCAGCAATGATACTGGAGAGCCTGGTCTCAGAGCCACAAAATAGAGCTCTTCTTCTAGCTTTTGAAAATGCCTTTGCAGAGATCCTCTTTTCCGATGGAAAATATTCAGACAACTTTGCTAGGATTTTATATGAATTGACATCTAGACCTAACAGCAAAGTGGGTGCGACTCATAGCATTTGGGGTGTAGGCGTCTGATTTAGATTGTTCTAGAGCATTGTCACCAAATACGGCGTTTTTTTGAAAAAAACGCGTTTAAAACCCGAGATATTGCCAAGGCGTCTGGTTCCAGTTTAAAACCCGGGTTTTTCAAAAAAAACGCGTTTTAAACGTTTTAAACCCGTTTTAAACTTAAAAAACGTTTAAAACCCGAGATTTTGAAAATCTCCCGTTTAAAACTTTTTTTTTTTTTTTTTTTTTTTAAAGCTTAGAAAAGAAAAAAAGGGTTTTGGAGTTTACCTTTTTTGAAGAGTGGGCGTTAGATTGACTTATTGAGACCGTTCTATTTTGCTTTGGACTATTAATAATTAATTGAAAATTTTAAAGTTATTAACTTATTTGTAGTACTTAATTATGCCATTATGGTTGGTAATTAGTAGTATCTTATTTTGAGTAGTGTTTTGGCACTGAATCTAAAACTTATAGTATTTGGATGAGTAATGATAATTTGATATTTTCATGTATTTGAATTTTCTTTCATTTGTATTATTATTATTTTTATTTTATGTGTCTATTTTTTTTCCCACTTTTATAGAAAATCAAACTCTTTATCTATTATATTATTTATCATTGGTTTTTACCGTTTTTTTTACGTATTATACGTATTATACGTTTTAAACCCGTTTTACCGTTTTAAACCCGTTTTTTATGCCCCACGCTTTTTACGCTTTTTTTTTTTTTTTTTTTTCCCGAGACGTTCCGTTTAAAACACGAACTAAGTTTTTTTCAAGTACACCGTTTTAAACCCGTACCGTACTTGGTGACAATGTTCTAGAGGGCGACTATCACTCTTGCATGTAAAATATTGAAAAAGGTATTTATAGCAGTTGTACCTTTGTTTCAACATGTTATCCTTTTGTAGCCAATATATTCTGTTTGATCAACATTTGTTTTTCATTATAAACTCTACTCTATACTACTTGATACATGATGGTGTATAAGATTGGCTCTCACTCTTTTGTGTTGTTTAAAAAAAAAATGTCAGAGGTACAGCCAACAGAATAGGGAAAGGGCTGCCATCTGCTACCAGATGCGGAATTACAGCATATGCTCATTTTCACGTTCATTTCAGCACAGAATCTTTCTTGTACTCTTGCATTTCATTCATCAATAGACCAGCAAAACCACAATTCTTGTTTTGCACAAAATAAGGAAGAAGCATAGCTTAATACTAATCAATACTCATTAAACATAAACCTTTGAATTACATCCAACAATTACATCTAACAAGTCGGAAAATAAAACAATTGCAAATACATGTTATCTAGAAAACTATATTCTCCTGTTAATCAGAGATACAAAGAACAAATACACCCAACAGATTAGGGAAAAGAATACCATCAATATCCGTTAAGCTCAAAGACTCAATAAGCGGGCAGAGAAGATCTTAGTGGCATTCTTAGGGAGAGAGTAGCGATAATACTGAGAGAGAATAGGAGAGAGAGTGAGATTCGCGATAATACTGAGAGAGAGAATAGGAGTAGAGAGAATCACGAATGAAGGTATGGGTGAGAGAATAGGAGAGAGAGAATATGAGTGGAGTTTGGGGTTTTTTTTTAAACCCTTCGTAAGTATATTTCGTATTTCGATATTTCGGTGTTTAAGTTGAGTCCGCTTACGGACGTCCGCTTAAACACAGGCACAGGCAATTTCGGCTCTTCATCAATTCCAATCCAACGGCTCAAGCAATCTCCAGTTTTAAGTGAGGAAATTAAGGAGGATATTTTCGTATTTTCGTAATAAAAATTTACCGAAACAAACAGAAACACCATGAATAACGCATAGCGGAGCAGCGCCCCGCAAGCAACTCCAATCATATTCAATGGGTTCAACATCAAATTATTCAAACAAGAAGTGGATGATTTTCATTTGGAAAAAAAAACTGCAAGACCGATGCAAAAAACCGAAAACCCTTATTGAATCTGTTGCACCACACCCTGCTATTCGTTTTGCACAGAGGGAATTCAATTGAGCATCAAGAAGAGTGGAGTTACGGACGAAGGAGAAAAGAGAACATTTGCTATTCCAATCCAACATCTGCTAAATGGGGTTAAGGTTGTTATCGAGTCAAATTGGAAAACTCAGTTCCCAAATTGAAACTGATTATATATATTATGGGCTTCTTAACAGTTAAGTGGCAGAAAAGTGGTATCAAGTATCAACCCAAAAAGATTAGTACGTCAATTTATTTGGGTATCTTGTCTTGTTCTTTCATTGCCTTCTTCATCTTCCCCTTTTGCTTCTCATTTGAAACTTGCTCAAATCAGATAAAAGAAACTCATAATTTTTGCCCAATGCTTCAAATCCATTCTCATTGTTCTTCTTTATTGGGTTTTGGGTGAATTCGCAAAACTGAAAATCGATCAAGCCAACGATGCAACTTCAAGTGACGATTTTGACAAATTAGAATTTACGATGACACACCCATTTCTTACATTCTTTCATTTTGGTTTTAAACCATCGATTCTTTTGCAAATACAGTGATTTTTTTTTAGAGCAAATGTTTTTTTTTGTTCAGTTTTATTACGAAAATACCCTCTCTTATTTCCTAACTTAAAACTGGAGATTGCTGGAGCCGTTGGATTGGAATAGACGAAGGGCCGAGATTGGCTGTGCCTATAATGTGGCTACAGTGCCTGTGGTTCTATCCCTCCCCCTATATATATATATATTCAAGCTAATCATAAAGCTAGGGAGTAGAAGACCCATAGCTCGTTCACGCAACGCCCACCTGGCAAGCTCATGAGCCTCTATATTAAACATACGACTGACCCAATTGAAAACACAACAACAGATCCTCAAGGCCTAATTCTTGAGATTGAGTTAGGAGCATATAAAACCTCGAAATCTGATTGAGTTAGGAGCATGTAAAGCTTCAAAATCTGAGATGCATTGAAAGTTTATATGGTATGGTATGGTACGGTGACCATGGTTGGATGCGAAAGATGAATTGAAAAAGGATGCAGGCAAAGTATTGTCTATCATAATCACTCGCTTGAATCAGAAATACGAAGTTTGTGATAAGGGGATTTCGCCTTTCTACATCTCATATTTCTTGGTTAATAACGGGCATCCCGCGTTAGTATTAGTAATTTAATATGCGGTCTTTACGTAAAAAAATGAAATAAAGAAATATCATCATGTAGCAAGCCATAGAAAATGAAACAACGAATCATCTTCACAAGCCATCGAAAATGAAATAACTAAGCATCTTCATGTAGGAAACCCGTCTTCATGGAGCAAGATATAGAAAATAAAATACAAGAAAATAGTCTAGAGGACCAATTTCGGGCCAAAACAATTCTAGAGAATACCGTTTTTGTAGTAACTCACAAAGACAAATTCTAACATTAAGTAACCCACAAACCCACTATTTCAATTTTAGTAACCCTTAAGGACAACATAAGTTAGCTTGACCTTTTTATTTTTTTTTACATACATGTTTTACCCCTCCGTGTTATTATAGATATAAAACATAGATTTTTTTTTTAAAAAAATACCAATTTCACCCATATAGCCACCAATTTTTTAAAACAAAGAAATTTAGTGATTATTCATACCCAAATCTATATCTATATCTTAATATTAAAGCTCCCACAAAGGATATTTTTCGAGTTCTATTAAAATTCCACATCATCATCTCTTATTAAAACGGGAATTCCTTTCATATTTATTAAACACTTCTAGAGTGTGTTTGGCAACTGAGACTGGAAACTAATTAGGAATAGAATGGAGTAGGAAACTATTGGAATGGAATCTATTAGAATAGAATTTGATTCCAACTTACAAAATGTGTATTTGGCAAACGTTCAGAAATCATCGGAATTCAATTCCTACTTCAATTAATGTGTTTGGTTGCCGTATAGAATCCTCTAACAGACTCCAATTTTTAGTTTATTTCCCCATTTTCGGATTAGAAATAAAAAACCGATTCCCATAGTCTATGATTCCTTTGGATTAACAGGGGTCTGTCAAAGACTTAATAAAAGGAATTGGAGTCCGTTTAGAATCCAATTCTATGTCTCCAAATAGGCCAAAAGTGAGTGGTCCACCAAGAATTCCAGTTAATTCCACTCCTCAAGTCCGATTCCTGATAAACAAACGCACCCCTAATTAAAACGGGAATCAATTTCCTATTAAAACATAAATTCCTCCTTTATTAGAAAAAAGAAATTCAAACACTTTTAATTAAAACGGAAATATTTTTCCTATTAAAACGGAAATTTCTTCCCTATTGAAAAGGAAAAATATAGCATATTTAATTAAAACGAAAATCATTCTCCTATTAAAATGGAAATCATATTTCTAAATTAAGTCAACTATTAAAACGGGGTTAAAAAATGAGTTTATAAAAACTTAATTAAAACAATTTGTTAGAAAATTAAAACGATTTGTTATGAAATTACAATAGGTTGGCGACTAAAACGAAAATCACGATTTGTTAGAAAATTTCTATATGTATATAGTTATGATTGTTGAACATGTTTTCAAAAGAGTCGGTGCATATGCACGGGTTTACTTTCTAGTATTAATATTAAAGCTCCCACAAGGGGTATTTTTCGAGCTCTATTAAAATTCCACGTCATCTCCTATTAAAAAGGAAATTTCTCTCTTATTTGAAAAACGAGAATCTTTTTTTTTATTATAATTATAACACTTCCAATTAAAACGGAAATCATTCTCCTATTAAAATGGGAATTTCTCTCCTATTGAAAAGAGAAAATCTAGCATATCTAATTAAAAGGAGAATTATTCTCCTATTAAAACAAGATCTCTTTCCTAATTGAAAAAACGGGTTTTAAAATTTAATTAAAACTTCATTTAAAACAATTTGTTAGAAAATTAAAACAGGTTAGCGACTAAAACGGTAGTCCCAATTTTCTAAAAAAAATCTAATTTTTTTCAAAAGAGTCGGTGCGTATGCACGGGCCTACAACCTAGTTAAGCATATATTTTTGTCATATTTTTCAAACTCTATTAAAATTCCACGTCATCTCCTATTAAAATGGGAATTTCTCTCCTATTTAAAAAATAGGAATCTTTTTTTACAACGGAAATTCCTCTCCTATTATAACGGGAATTTCTTTCCTATTAAAGCAAATTCTATCACTTTTAATTAAAATGTGAATCATTCTCCTATTAAAATGGGAATTCTTCTCCTATTGAAAAGGGAAAATCTAACATATCTAATTAAAACGGGAATTATTCTCCTATTAAAACATGATCTCTCTCCCAATTGAAAAAATGGGTTTTTAAAACTTATTTAAAACAATTTGTTAGAAAATTAAAACGGGTTAGCGACTAAAACGGTAGTCCCAATTTTCTAAAAAAAATCTAAATATTTTCAAAAGAGCTGGTGCGTATGCACAGGCCTACAAGCTAGTTTTAATATTAAAGCTCCAACAAGGGGTATTTTTCAAGCTCTATTAAAATTTCACGTCATCTCCTATTAAAACGAAAATTTATCTTCTATTTGAAAAGCGAGAATATTTTTTTTACAACGGAAATTCATCTCCTAGTATAACAGGAATTCCTCTCCTATTAAAACAAATTCTAACACTTCTAATTAAAGTGGGAATCATTCTTTTATTAAAATGGGAATTCCTCCCCTATTGAAAAGAGAAAATCTAGCCTATCTAATTAAAACGGGAATTATTCTCCTATTAAAACAAGATCTCTCTCCCAATTGAAAAAATGGGTTTTTAAAATTTAATTAAAACTTCATTTAAAACAATGTATTAGAAAATTAAAATGGGTTAGTGACTAAAACAGTAGTCCCAAATTTCTAAAAAAAATCTAAATATTTTCAAAAAAGTCGGTGTGTATGCACGGGCCTACAAGCTAGTAGGTGCTCATACACTATTTTGATATATATACTCTAAATAGGTATGAATAATGATTTTTCATACTCCAATAGGTGTTCTTACTAATTATATATTATGTTGAGTACCCCAAATAGATATGAAGACTAATTATTCATAATTCATGTTGAGATATTAACAGTGATTGTTCATACACCAAATAGATATATATTGATTGTTCATAGTTCATATTGAAGTATGAACAATGTTGATATATGAACACCCCAAATAGGTATGAGCAATGATTGTTCATACTCCAATAGGTGTTCTTATTAATCATATATTATGTTGAAGTATGAACAGTGATTGTTCATACCCAAATAAGTATAAACTCATACTATATACACTAGGTCGTTTCGGTTAGGTCGAGTCGTTTATTATTTTGTATCAGAGGTGCACTTGGCTTTTCATCTACCCGAGCCGCTTTTTATTTCACATCATGGGTATACTTGACCTTTTATCTACCCAGTCCCTATGAGTGAATAAAAAAAGGTGGTGTTAACAGGGTGGAATTCGAGTTAAACGAGCCGAGCTTTACTATACTCGAGCCCGGCTCGTTTATTACACGAGTCTTAAATTGAACTCGAGCTCAGCTCATATAGTTAAACGAGCAAGCTCGAGCTGAGCATAAATAAGCCGAGCCCAAGTAGCTCGGTTATTTTACATTACAAATATGTTATTTGAGCTAAACGAGCCGAGCTTTATCAAACTCATTTGTTACACTATTTTTAATTTGAGTTCGAGCTCGGCTCATAAAGTTAAACAAGTGAGCTCGAACCGAGCTTAAACAAGACGAGCCTGAGCCGCTCAAATTCCACCCTTACAGTGTTGAGAGTTACTTTTTAGGCCATTTTGTCCTTAAGAGTCACTCCGTCCCTAAATGAAATAAGGAAGCATCTTCAGGCATCAATTCACCATCTTTTAGACATAAAATGTAATAATCCCGGCCATGGATTCAAGAACTCTTCCAACACATTTACGATCCCTTACATTACAGCTTCCAGAATCAAACAGAGGCACAGATTCAAGAGTTTTCCAAAATTTGCTCATAAAGTTTAATAGCTACTGGTTAGGAGATTTTGCGTTCTCTATAAACAGCATGCTCTCCATAAACGGATGGGAGATCTTAATAACTAACGTATTCACTTCTTATCTGGATCTGTTAAGATAGGGGAACACTTTACATCTTGAAGAATTGATCGAGCTTTGGGCAAATGAGAAGTACAGTTTATCAATTGCCTATATTCATTCTGTGCTCAGGTGCTTGGCTTGGCTAACTAGAATGAAGAATTCTGTACTAAAATTCAAACACGAGTAAATGAGCAAGGTAGCACGCAAGAGTAACTACGATAAAAAAAATGTTTAAGAAAGTATGCACTGGCTAGCAACTGGCAAAAACGAATATAATTTAAGAAAGTATGCACTGGCTAGCGACTTTCATGCATTGTAAATTATCATCATTTTTATGGAGAATTTAAGGTTTGCCTAGTTATGAAAAACACAAACTAGCATCTCATAGAATCTTGATCCGAATACCAGAAAATCTCATCAAAATTAGTAGCCGATATAATTAAAACTAGTTCCACTAAACAAAAGAAGCACAACAAAGGTTGCTTAAACAACAAAACGGGAATGTCTCTAAAAAGTATTCATCATAACCAAACTCGGTAGGAAGACGGAGCCACCAAACATATCAACCACATTTGCTCAGTGGTCACCAGGCAGTGTTTTGATGATATCAGAATCACCTGTTAAGGAAAATACATAGTGAGAATACATTTTTTTCTTTTTATTGGCAGAGTATACAATATTGAAGGTATGATACTGATATTAAAAGCATTCACAGAAATAATGGAATCAAGAATTTCAACATGAATAGAACATGATAACAAACCTGGATCAATAATGCTAAGGCATGAAACTCGGAAATATTTCCCGCATGCTGTCCCCAAATCAACATTGTCTGAAACAAAGGAAATGATAATTACTTCTCCAAGAAAAGAAAAAAGAAAGTTAACATGCTGTCCCCAAATCACCATTGTCTGAAACAAAGGAAATGATAATTACTTCTCCAGGAAAAGAAAAAAGAAAGTTAAGAGAAAACATATTCTTCAACACAGAAAAGATTTTGTGGATAAAACTTCTACTGCAACGACCTTTGTTATGCCAACAAGCTGTGATATCTCCTAACAAGAAATGATTCCAGAATGATAAAAATTTGTGAAAAACCAATCCCAATTACTTCCATTGTATCAATGCAAATCAAGTCATCCCCATAAATTTTAGAATTACATCTTTTACAAGTACTGCACTGCAGTAGCAAAATGGAACAAGTCCATTAAACCCACACACTTGGGCTACACGCGGAAAATCCAATCCTAAATATGCAACAAAATACATCAACACCACCCCCCTCAAACATTTCACTTCCGAAAGTGTAAACAAACACAGAAGCACATCAGAGTTTACAACTTTACAAGGAACCTTTTTCTAAAGGAAAATACATTGGGAAAAGAAACATATATGGTTAATCAATACAGTTGGACAGATATACTCTCATCTTTTACTTTTATTTATATGGTATGTAATACACCCTATTAGACATCCTCTCGCACAACCACACATAAAAAAATCACATCTTAGACACCTCTAACTAACCTATAGCTTATGTGGCGTATGCACTGAAGGAGCCAGGAATCCCTTCCACATTGGGCACTGGGCATCTAGGGCTAAATCCATTTTGTTTTTCGAATTATAAAAATACCGCCTCACTAGGAGTTAATAGAAATCGATCACTGAGTCAATAAATAATATTTCAACCTTGAGAAGAAGTATACACTTACTTCCATTGAAATGATGAACGCCAACCTTAGCGAGCATAGCATAGTACTCGATCTCAGATTTCCTCAAAGGTGGGCAATTGTTTGAAATAATAATCAGCTTGCCTACATGATGAAAATCAGCTTTAAAAAACTGAACACTTGGAAATAAATAAAAGAGTAACAAATATACCTTTGGAGCTTCTGAGTGAATCTAAAACAGTTTTGTAACCAAGAGTGTATTTCCCACTCTTCATAACAAGAGCAAGCCTGTTATTGATACTCTCATGAGTCTTCTTCTGCAAAAAGACAAAAGTCCAACATCAGAAAATGGCAATCATCGTGTAACATAATAATAATCAGGTTAAACAAACTTACCGTCTTCTTTGTGGCCACCATTTTTTTTTTTTTTTTTTTTTTTGGGGGAGTGAATAAAAGTAGGGGTTCTCTTTTTGGTCCAATGGAGGCAACGGAATTAAGTTGATGAAGAGAGTTAGGGTTTCTCACTCTCTAGTCTAATGGGCCTTACATATTTTAATGGGCTGGATCTTATATAAGTGCCAGCAGATAAACAGACGAAGTTGTGGGCTTTGGAGACGTCCAATATTCGTTCATGGACCAATATTTGTTTCAAGCCCAGAGTCTTGAAATATGCCGTCCTTTCCGCTTCTTTCGAGCATTTTGTTAAAGTAGCCATTTTGGGCGCCTGCGCCCGGGCTTGCTATATTAATTGTATTATATAGAGTAGAAATGGAAAATAAACATTAAAAACCGTAGATAAAGGTAAAGTATATGGAAATAGGTTATCAATCTTTAAACCATAATCTCATTCTTCAAACATAACACGTTATATATTATTGAATCTGAAGAGTGAACAATGTAAACTTAACTTTTGTTCTTCATAATGATATTCATAATATTAGCTTATATATGTGCTCTCCAATTTTTTTTTCTTGGTGTTTGTTACTGCCAGACCCCATATTGTGTTGGGCAGACCCAAAAAAAAAAAAAAACAATTATTACAAATATGTCATTGGCCTCAAAAGTTGTTTTGTGTTGGGCACCTCCCAAACCAAAGTGAATTTGACTTGTTGCAACATTTTCAGCCCTTCTCTTCTATTATCTTATATTATCTTCTCTTCTACCATCAAAAACCTTAAACTCTTAAATCCTAAAGAAAGTTAACACTAACACTAAACACTAATGGAAAAGCCCAACCCCATTTTAGAACATGAAGATGAAGAAGAAAATATAATGCATCATGACCCCATTCAAGAAGAAAATGTAGAACAAGTTCAAAGTGAAGAAAATAGAGGAATGGATGATGATGCATTTAATAAGAATAAGGTAAATCTAAATTAAACGTAATTATGCATGTAGTAATTATTCATGTGTAAAGTGATGTATAGAGAAAATTCGAAGGCTTAAACGACTCGGCTAGGTCGTTCGTATTGCACACCAAATGGTCTGGCTACACCGTTTGGACTGAGTCCCAAACGATGTGGCCATGTCGTTTGGGATTTGGACTTGGAAAAAAAAACTTATCGGTGTGACCACACCGTTTAGACTGAGTCCCAAACGACTTGGCCACACCGTTTGGGACTCAGTCCAAACGGTGTGGCCATGTCATTTAGGATTTGAACTTTGAAAAAATATGAAGTTATATTTTTTGACCTCTTGACCGGTGTGGCCACACCGTTTGGACTAAGTCCCAAACGACTTGGTCACACCGTTTGGGACTCAGTCCAAACGGTGTGTCCATATCGTTTGGGATATGAAGTTCTATTTTATGATTTGAACATAGAAAAACACAAACAGTGGTAAACGGTGTGTTTGTGGTATTTGGTACTTAAGCCAAACATCAATTAACAACTGTTCTTCATTTAGGATCCTTTGGTGTGTTTCGAGAACTCTGGAAACTCGAATGATGAGGATGATGTTCAACAACTTTCAATGGATACAACAGAAATATTTACTACAGAAGAGGTACATAGTAGGCATTGTTTTCACTTGTTTTTATTTTATAAATGAAATTATATTAGTTTATTGATTGTTGTTTTCTTTCATATCTTTAGGTATTTCATACACGTAATGACATAATTGGTTGGGCAACTGCTCGGGGAAAACAATGTAATGTGGTTGTGGTAATTGGGAAGTCGCAGAATGCTAACGGGAACTGAGTACCAAGACTGGATTTAGCTTGCGAGAGTTCGGGCGTGTATCGTTCACACAAAAAAGCAGAGAAGGCTAATAAGAGAAATACGGGAACCAAGAAATGTGGATGTCCATTTAAGTTAAGATGTATTTTCCAACGCGGCACTGTCGATAGTTGGGAAATTGCCGTTCTTAATGGTGTTCACAACCATCAATTGGCAAAGACCCTTGAAGGACATGCATTTGCTACTCGACTGACCATTCCACAATTCGAGTTCTTGTCAGAGATGACTCAAAATTGAGTTAAGCCTAAAGAAGTTTTGAAGTCCATCAGACATAAGTTTTATAACACCCCGTGTTTTATTCTTCTATTTTCCTAATAATAATAATAGATAATAGATAATAGATAAAATAAAATAGGATAAATGTTAGTGGAAATAGGAGACGTGGGTTTATGGGATAAACTTTCTTCCCTATTTCGGGGGTTTTGTTTTTAACAGAAATGAAACAGAATAGAGTTTTCTCACGAGAGTTTCTGGGAGGAAAAAACACAGCGAGGGTTTATAAAAAAAAAAAAGATGAGAGTTTTGCTGAAAAGGTTTTGAACGAGGAAGATTATCTTTTCGCGTGATAGTAGACGTCGGGATTTTGGGGTTTCGCTTACGGGAAGCAGTTTGGTTTTAAAACGGTGAGTTGATATTTTATCTTTCACTGAACCAATATTTCTAAGTCTGTTTAAAAACTTTAATGTCTGATATCTGATAATCTGTTAATTACTTTCTGTTCAATTATTCGTCAGTGTTATTCTACATCTTCGTTCGTTAGTTTGTAAAGATCTTGTGATCGACTTAGTTCAATCTTCGTGTAAACAAACTTAAGAAATAAAAAGATGATTTTGAATCAAATTTAATTATTGATATACTTTGGATATAAGCTTGTTCTCATTGGAGTTTGGGTAAGCCCGATTTTATTGGGTTTTGGGTTGAGGTGTTGATGTAGATCAAGTTGATATGGATTGTTGTTTGAATGGGAGATTGAACTGTTAGGGTGATAAATGGTTGCGTTTGGGTGTCTTTGTTGAAGCTCGGGAAGAGCTTCAATGGTGACCAAACCGCCCTGCATTTTGATTGTTTGGATTAGTTTTTGTTTGGATTTGGTTGGGAGATTGTTGGTGGTTTATTGGTGATGATTTGTTGTTGTCGCGATATGGAACATTTGAAGCTTGAGCGACCATTAATGGCGTCGATCACGAAGTTTTCATCGTTATAAGGGAATTGAGATTTGTTAGTATAGATGGGTAGGGGTTTGAAAAAGGAACCCAACCGCTTTGGTTGAAATGAGAGATGGTGGTGAATACGTGGTGGGTGGGTGGTGGAGGTGGTGGCGTAAGAAATCCGGAGATGACGACCGGTGTAGTCCGAACTTGGGCTTGGGCGAAATGGTTAAGTTTTAGTTGGGCCGAAATGTTTGAATTTCGTGGGTGGGCTTAGGTTTTAAATTTTAGATTTTTATTTTTTGACTTAAGGTTAAGACTTTGGGCCTTTGACTTTGGAGGGATTGACTTTAAGACCGGTTGATTGCTGACCAGTCAAACCTTTGACCAGGGTTGACTTTGACCAGTTGACCCAAAAGTTGACTTTTACCTCGGATTATGATTCGGTCCATTAGGATAGGCCTAAGACTACTTGCATGCTCGATTTTAAGCTAAGACCTTTTTATATATACGTGTGTTAACAACTGTGTGATATTTCAGTTTTATACACAACGTTATGACACTTAGACATCAATCTATTTAATCATACGTAAACCAAAAAAAAATACATGAATTAAGATACTCCTCCGTTCTCTAAAAGAATATATACAATAAAGTTCAATAATGCGTAAACAAATTTACCGCACTCTTTTAGAACTCTCCACGCCTCAAGTTTTGGAATTTAGTTTTATGACTGTTGATGTCATATGTTAGGTGGGCATTTATTTAATGTGCCATAAATGGCCCGTTAGCGTTATATAGGGGTATTCATTGAATGTGCCATGAATGACCAGATTCTTTTGACTGCCCTAGAGAGGAACTAAGGTATTCGCCTTGCGGGTTAGTTGTATTCTTTGATTATGCGAGTGTTTGGGTTTACTTTTGAATGCCTAATATAATATCTACAAAGGTTATATAGAAGTTCTAACTTTCTTTTGCAGGAGGGTAGGACTTAATAACATTTTGTGTATGGACGCGGTCTTACCCTTATATAGCAGTGGATATCGGTAAGTTTTAAATTTAAATGATTTAGATATTAAAACGAGTTATTTGAATGAGTTAATATAATGGAAGTTTTGCTTTGGAAGAAACTATGTCGGTTGAAATGACGGAACTACTTGTTTTCCAAGATGAGAATGATTAAGTTATGGGAAAATATAAAGTGATTGTTTGCATAATTAAAGTATGATAATGTTTATCTGTGGTTAGTCTACTCATACGAGCAAATTCCATTTTGCTGACCCATGTTTGCTTTGTTTTGGCAACGTGGGTGTGTTCTTGAGAACACAGGTGGAAGGCTGATGGAACCCATGGCGTGTGATTTGGATTCTCGCCTGGAGCAGTCCGTTAGTTCTTTTATTAGGTCTGATCTTATTGGAAGGATGTAATAACGTAGGTTACATTTTTATATGACATGAGAATACGATGTTGGAAATTGTTATTCTTAAAGTTTGTTTATGTTTGTATTGGGATGGAAGAAAGTTTTTAATAAAGTGATAGTTGAGGAATTTGGAGATTTTTGTTGTTAAGTTGATCCTGTTGTGATGTGGGTTTTAGGTTTTGACATGTGTTGTATCCACCCCGTCATAGCCTGGGTTTCTAGACAATTGAAACGAGTGATGTTTGAGATATTTATATTTCAAATATTCATTCTTTTTAATTGTTTAGAAAATCGGGCTGTGACAGGTTTCCTGATAACCTATCTAGCATATGTCAAGTCTATAATGTCAGGCACAAGGTGAGGACATTGGATATGAACGATCGCTCGCAAATGCAGAGATTGCGTGAGTTGTTAGCATAAAACCATTATTTCGAGGAGGTGAGAGAGGATACGAATACAGATGAGATAACGGGATTGTTATGGGCCCATCCGGACGGTGTTAAAATGGCTCGAACTTTTCCAAAAGTTTTCATCATAGACGCAACCTACAAAACCAATAAGTATCGGTGGCCTTTTGTACAGTTTGTGGGGGTGACTTCAACCTGGAAGTCTTTCACGGTCTATCAAGTGTTGTTTCAGTCCGAAACAGTGATAGACTATGAGTGGGCTTTGCGTCAATTTAACGGTTTGATGGGTGAAGAAAGGCCATCTGTGATCGTGTCTGACAAGGACTTGACCTTGATGAGTGCCGCTAATATTGTGTTTCCTGACGCGCACAAGCATCTCTGTAGATGGCATATCTCTATGTACGTCCTTCAGAAATGCAATGATTTTTTTCCCACCACGTAACTTGTAGATAAAGGCCGGTTCGTGGAACATCAGTAGTGAAATCGAGGACTAAGGATATCTTCAACGTGTAGAATTACTGCTTTGGAAAAACAGTATAGGGTTGAGTACTCCAATTTTGTTAGTTATCTGCGAGAGACTTAGTTGCCTTACAAGGATCAATTCGTATGTTATTGGACAGATCAACACATTCACTTTGGGAGTACAACGACCAATAGAGTCGAAGGGTCTCATGCTCAAGTGAAAAGTGTTCTAGGAAACACAAACAGACATGATTTTCTAAGTATGTTTTACTTGATCCACCCAATTTTAGAGATCCAGCTGTCTGAGATTAGAGGACGTTTGAGAAGAGTCTAATTGTAACCCAGCACCACTACCAGATTCCTTTATTTCGTGAACTCAGAAACCTGGTCTCAAGAAAATGTTTGGACTTGCTTTATGAAGAACTAGATACCTGTGTAAGCTGTGCTGCTAAGGACTCTGAGTTCATTTGTGGGTGTTATTTGCACACCAGTTATGGATTGCCATGTGCTCACGAAATCATTGAACTTCAAAAGCAAGAACGTTCCATATCTTTGAGTGCTATCGATCCCTTTTGGAAAACTCTGTCTGTTTTTCCAAGTGTGTCGATGGGTGGTAGTCTCGATTGTAGACTTTCGATGGATATGTTTATGAAAAGGTATGAAATGGCTCTGAAGAAGAGCAGAGGGGTTATGGTTAGGAAACTTATAGAGATTGCTGTGCCAGAAAGTACATGGCTAGAACCACCTCATGAGGAGGTGAAAACCAAAGGTCTGCCTAAGGGTAGCTGCAAGAGAAAGCTTCCAACTGAGGATGAGAACTCTTCAAAGCGATATTCATCTGGTTTTGAACATTCCCAACGTGAGCATGAAGAGTGGGTCTCGTCGCAACAATTGGAATGTACTCCAAATTCCAAGCCTTCTCATAAAACACCCACACCATCGAAATACGCTACTCCAAACCCACCTGCAGAGAAGTCTTCTCTGAAACCACCTTTGCCACAAAAAAAAAAACCACACCACGGAAGAACTCTTCTCAAAAATCACCTTTACCACCTAAAACAACCATACCACGGAATAACTCTTCTAAAAAATCACCTTAAAAGTTATACATTGGCATCCTAAGGGGGCCGAAACATTACGATTTGGATATTCCAGAAGAATTGCACAAATATATTGTTAAAGTGGATGACCCTGTGGGTGATGGCAATTGCGGGTATAGAGCAATGTGCATTGCACTGGGAATAAGTCAGGAAGAGTGGCCGTGGATGAGAAATGAGTTGTTACAAGAACTTAATGACAACCTCCCCCTATACTATACATTGTACACTCACAGTGAGGTTAGTTTTGTGAAACCTACAATTTCTCATGCATGTGGTTGGGCACCCTATAATAAGTGGATAACCATGCCCTTTGTTGGATATATATTTGCTTCGAGATTTAATGTCTTCCTCGTACATTTAGGAAGTATGTACTACCATCTTATCTTGCCACTGAGAACCCAAGCAAATCCTGAGAGAGTAAAGAAAGTGTTAGGTACCGCTTACGTACAGGGATGTCATTTTGTCCATGTTGAACTTGTTGATGATTGTCCGGTTCCAAAACCGATGCGAAGATGGCGTAGAGCTCGACACTTAATTACAGATAGTTAGGATACTGCATTACAAGCAAGACAAGCGCAATTTACGACATTGAACATTCCCAATTTAGTATTGGAAGACGAGCACACTAATGGTGGGTCCGAAATACCAATAATAGATGTTGACTAGGAATAAGTCTATGTAATTAATGTTCATGTGGTTGGAATTGTAATTTGGTTTTTTATACAATTTTCTTAAATTTGATGGTATTCTTTGGTCGAATTTGATGTATGGATGTATGTTTGTTTGATTTGGATGGTTTGGATTTTTGGGATTTGAACTTGGAAAAAATATAAAGTTATGTTTTTTGGCCTCTTGACCGGTGTGGCCGCATCGGTCAAGAGGCCAAAAAACAGAACTCTATGTTTTTCCAAGTTCAAATCCTAAACGACTTGGCCACACCGGTCAAGAGGCAAAAAAACAGAACTAAGTTTTTTCCAAGTTCAAGTCCCAAACGACATGGCCATATCGTTTAACTGTGTGGCCACACCGGTCAATAGGCAAAAAAAACATAACTAAGTTTTTTCCAAGTTCAAGTCCCAAACGACATGGCCACACCGTTTGGGACTAAGTCAAAACGGTGTGGCCACACAGGTCAAGAGGCAAAAAAACAGAACTAAGTTTTTTCAAAGTTCAAATCCCAAACGACATGGCCACACCATTTGGGACTTAGGCCAAATAACATGGCCACACCGTTTGGACTAAGTCCCCAATGGTGTGGCCATGTCGTTTGGGATTTGAACTTTGAAAAATCCCAAACTTCTGTTTTTTTGCCTCTTGACCGGTGTGGCCATGTCGTTTGGGACTGAAATTTGCTAATCCTCGATTTCTTTTTTTCTTAACTTCCATATTCAACTTCCAATAATTCTAACACTTCCAAATTCCATATTCCAACAATTCTAACACTTCCAAATTCAAAACCAAACACATAAAATGGAATCATAACATCAAATTCAAGTATTTTGAAATAAAATGGAATCGCATAATATCAAAACCAAATTCACATAACATCAAATAATATTTTTGAAATAACATACAACAAAAACAAGTATTTAGGTACAGATATCACAACGTCACTCTTTACAACAAAAGTAATTTAAACTAGAACTCCAGAGTTGAGGTCAATGCTCAAGTTGCTTCTTCACCTATGCTCCTTCACGATATCGTCCGCCAATGAACTTGCACCGAGTCAAATTGTATGCCTCCATGAACTCGTTCCGTGCATCGTCTGGAATCGCAGTCCCACCCAATTGCAGGCCTTGATTGAGCAAGTGAGAAACTTCATCGACCATGGGGTGCTGTCAAAATTAAAACGAAAAACTACATTAGGATATACATTTATAAAATACCAAAACAAAAAAAAAAAAAAAAAAAAAACTAACGTTGTAAGGTATTAACTCACCAGATTATGATATGAAAGACTCTGTATGGAGTAGTGATTATGATGATCACGGTTTATCATTCAAATATGACTATTATTTTCGTACCAACTCATGTATCTACTAACACACTCCAATGGATAAGACGGAATGGGTCCTCGATGTTCAAATTGTATCAAGTGATTATACCATTTACTCTAGTAGGAAGACGCAATATTAAATTTCACATCGTACCTGCGTCCGGAAGTAGTTCGCGTCGAGGTCTTTGGTCTTGGGGGATCTAAGGTACAAACTGCATATGACCCAACTAATTCACAACCCTCGAAACATTGTACTGCTCGACATTATCAAGAAAGCATATAAATCCCTCGAAAAATGCTATTTCATCCACCGACCGTGTAGCTCGGACTTCAGCATAGGGATACCATTCAACCTGTCAAATAGCATATGATCGAGGAAATTAATCATTAACCACATACTAATAATATCAATTAATAAATAAAACTATTTACATACAAAAATGCTTACATCAGTACAAGTCATATTATCAATCATCGCTCGGGTATGCTTCAATGCAGCTGTTGTGCTAGCATAAAAAGACTGAGTAACTGAGTACTTATGAGTACGCGACATGCTCAAGTGATAGTCCTCGTTTGGGAATGGCCTGAACACCGGGAAGTACTCATAAATCCATGCCTAGATTAATATAGACACCCAGTTAATATTGTAATAGATAGATAAAATTGACATTGAAAAGAGAAACAAAAAAACTAATACTTGTACGAGAGTGAAATAGCCTGAAACACCCTTCACCTTAGCACTTGTGGCAGTCCCAAGACCCCTGTACAAGTAAGCCAGTAAGGCTGCACCCCATACATAGTCTCTAGTCTCGGCAAATTTCAAAAGCAGTCTTAGTTAACAAACGGGAACTGCAGTTCCAGACGTATCGGTGAAGGCGGTACATCCAAAGAAAGATAACAGATAAGGTCTCACAGCAAACTGCAACTCTTTTTGGGTTGACGCCTTCTTCACAACAACCCCATTTTCATCCCGTAAATCTTCATCCGTTACCTTCCCAGCAAACTGCTTCATCAAGAAATCCATCCTAACTTTGGAAGTGAACTTATTGGATTTCATCTCCGCATCTATCTTGTCCATGGGTATGCCAAGACCTTTGTGGAGGAGTCTTTTTGTTACATTTCGTGGTCAAATCGGTGTCCCCGATCAACTGCTTTGCCTCTGATCGGAACTCCTAAGAGTTGGGAAACATCATCCAACGTGATTGTCATCTCGCCCCACGACATATGAAATGTGTTGGTCTCTGGATGCCACCTCTCCACAAACGCAGAGACCCACACAGGATCCTGATGCCTGTATACACCTAAGACCAGAGTACATAAGCCGGTCCTTTGAAGCTCTATGTGAAAATTAGAACAGTCTGAACACTCTCTGACGATATTCCATTGTACCAACTTGTTTAGGTACCCATGGCACTTCAACACCCCTCGCTCTGCCTAAAACAACAAAAACTCAGTATTAATGTATGCACAAGGTTTCGTAATACAAAATTTAAATACTAATAGACAATATATGATAATATTACCTGCCCCTCCCAAATATCGCGAGCCACGTACACCGCATAGTCATACAATAGATGTGACACACGAGGGCCACCTCCATAAACACCTCTCTAGTACTCCAAGTCATTGTTGGACTTTCTCACAATATTCACTGGAGGTACAACTACAGGGACTTCCTCGTCATCCTCCTCCTTCGCGTCCTCCTCCTCCTCGTCATTCTCCTCTTCTACATCATCAACACCCTCTTCGTCATCTTCTTTACTATCATCTTCTTCACTATCAGCATGACTTACAACTACACTCTTCCCACGATCCATATTTATGTCATCATCATCTACATCTACATCTACATCTAAATCTAAATCTACATCTATATCTAAATCTACATCTATATCTACATCACTCAGAACTGTCTCCTTTCTTCTCTTTTGAGTTCCTAACTCCACCACTTACAACATTACCGGGATCATCCACTTTCTGATCCCCTCTACGAACTAATGCCGAGGTGGTTGTCCCCTTCCTCTCTTTTTCTCAGGCTGGTCATCACGACCTGAAGTACTACTCCCCCTACCTAACAACTTCTTAGCACCCGTGAAAACACTTTTTGCTACATTCTTCACATTCACATTCTTTGTTCGAGGCATTACTACAAAATAAATAGGAGTTAAAAATAAGACATTCAACTAATTCAAATTGTTTATTAACAAGCAAATGCACAACTTCTAATACTAAAACATTCAACTTGTAAATGTTTATTAATTTTGGAGTTCACTAACTAAAGTTTAAAACATGCATATTCATAACACATTCAACTAATTCAAATTGAAAACAAGTAGAACATATAGTAAGCTCAGGGACGTTAGAAAAAGTTGAGACGTCCAACTATAAAGCTTTCGAGAAAAAATATGGGCCCTTACAAAAATATGAGATCCTAATGTGTAAATTGATTGATTCTGTGTGCCAGACTATAGTCTTGTAATATCAGAAACCCCAGATGTACAAATTTGTAAGATTCAAATACACACAACAAGAAACAAATCCATAGAAGAAACAAAACAAGATGTTTTCATTCATTTCAATTCCACATCACCCAAGTCCTAAACAACAACACTACCACTACTACTTACTATATTAAACTCTTCTTTCACATTCAGAAATCTAAAAACATAAAAACAACCCCAACATTACATAAAAACTAAACTTCCACCGTCACAACAAGAAAACCCCAACATCAGGCTTTCTTGGGTGACCTAGTTCCTTTGCCAGGAGACTTAGGAGCCTTTTCAACCTTGTCAGCCTTCTCATTCTTCTTTGGTAACAAAATAGGATTAATATTAGGCAAAACACCACCATGTGCAATAGTTACACCAGCAAGTAACTTCCCCAATTCCTCATCATTCCTTATTGCCAACAAAACATGCCTTGGTATAACGTTTCGAGATAAAGAACTTAGTATAACGTCTCGAGATAAAAGAACAATAACTCAACTTAGCTCTCAAAATTAGTACAAGGTCATTTCTCAACATATATACTAAAATAAGCCAACAATGCCGCACTATTCAAAATTCAAACTCAACTCTTAAATGGAAGCATTACACATAATCTAGGACTTAATAATACACATTCAATTAACGTCAATGGGAAACCACAAGAAAGACTTCCACCTAATATATCATCAATTAATGATTAACCCGATACAAATATTAACTCGATTCAATTAACGCCCAACAACGCCGCACAAAGATATTAATAGAAACACAATCTATAACGTCAAATTAGTCTAGCAAATTACAAGCAATAATGTCGCACAAAGATCACAACACTTCATACAAACTTAATACAATTTACGTACACTTCATACAAACTTAACATTTTAAAATTGGTGTTGAAGCGTGTTTACGTGTATTTGGTTGGTCGATGCATGAACAAACTCACTTTGAAACTACGGCATAAAAAACTATGGCATTGTATGAACTACGACATTGTTTTTAACCAAACACAATGTACAATGTATGAACAAACACCTTGAACACTCAAACTACAATGTATGAACAAACTACAATGCATAAAAAAACTCACTTTGAAAGCAAAAAACTCACTTTGAAATTGGTGTTGATAGAAGAGCTTGAGGTGGTTTCAGATAATCACCGAACTCACTAATGGTGGTTAGTAAAACATTGTTTAGTTGATTGACGAATTGGGATCGAGATCGAGCAGTAATTGGGTGGGTTTGATCGAGATCGAGATAAAGAATCGAGAGTGATGGAAACAAAGAATTGAAACAGAAATCGCGAGTTTGATTTTGTGGATTTTTGGTCGAGAGAAATCGCGGAATTGAGGGTTTGAAGGACGAAGGGTGGTAGCCGGTTTTCCGGTTTCTTGGGTATTTGGTTGGGGGGTGTATGATTCGAAGTTGCGCCCAACACAATGGGTATACCCCGGCCCAACTCGGGGTCGGCCCAACACAATATGGGGTCTAGCCGTAACAGGACCCTTTTTCTTTTACTCCAAACTGATGTCATGTGTCCTTCCGTTTTTTTGACAAATGTGGAGGTTTTAGACCAATTAACTCTAAAATAAAATTATGTAGTTTGCAAGAATGTATTATTTCAGTGATTTTTGGTGCTCTTTTTTATTAGGTGAGGTACCTCTACTTCAGAAATTTGTAGGCATGTTTTGGTAGCCACTCCTATAAACTTGTCATTCAATATTTCAATCACAAAATCAAAGTACTTGATTCATAAAAAACATTTTGCTCCATGGGACTAAACAAAGACTGAAGAGGGTATTGATGTACATATGAAGAGGGTACATTGTTATCACAGTGATTGAAGAAGGAACTGAAAATCTAAATCAAAAACACTTCTGAGAAAATAATTTACGAACTAAAAGGAATGTTTGCTGTGAACAACTATCTTAAAAGAACTCTAACAAAACAACGCTGCTATCCATCCTCACCATTTCCAACTGAAATTATCTATTTCTAAATGCAAATTTACTTTCACATGCAACTTTTCTCAGTTTTAGCCATTGTTTTCCATCCTCAGGTCTTCCACCTGCAAGTAAACTTGGTGTTAAACTCAAGACTCTGAGGCATTACACTAAAAACACCATATAGTTCAAAATGGGGGTTAAAGTTTGAGTAAAAAAAGTAGCGTGCAAGTAATTCTGAAACTAAAACAGAAATAAACAGGTGATCATACCTATTTGCAAATGTTGCAGAATAAAAATTGAAACAGTAAATTCTGGAAACACATTAAAGAATATTTTGTTTAAATTCCTCTACAGTTAAGGAGAAAAAAATGAAAGTCCAAAGTCCAGACCAACTTAACATCTGCTACTTGTAGCAACAGAAAGGATAGCTCGTAGCTGGTTTCTGGACCATGACAAACTAACTCGATGATCATTTTAAGCGTTAAAATAAGCAGTGTGATGCAACAACAATCGTTAAATGACCAATGAGTTAGTCATAGTCCAGAAGGCCTATTCCTTTTGTGCCAACAAAAATTTCAGGGCCTTTGATTTTTTATGTCCATTTGAATTTAAGTAGGTTCGAATGCAGCACGTCTCAAATCAGCATCTTGTTCGGCAACAGCAGCGATTTCCATCAATGTCATTGCAGAATTGTATTAGACTTCATAACTACCTTTCTTGAGAAGAATAGCAAAACACAAAAGCGCCCTCGACTCCGTAATGCTTTTGCAAATTGTCGAATTCCCTTTAGCTAAATGCCATAAGGCTCTTGTTGCCATCGCCTTCATCATAGTTTTAGATGCAGGGTCTTCGGATTCTCTCCCTTTAATACTATTCCCATACATAGAAGACATGCTTGAGTGATGATTATAGGTATGCTGGTTATTCTGCTTCACACTCCCACCATTGCTCTTCGTGATTGTTCACATTATTCTGTTGTTGCTGTTGTTGTTGTTGTGGTGGTGGTGGCCTCGAATTGGTCTTGGGCATGTTGGTTGCCATGGTAGTGCCAAATACTCAGCTTCACAGAGGTGGAGGAACAATATTCTGGTGTCGTTGTCGCCGTGTTACATAGTTATCTTCAGTCATTGAATTGAGTTTTATACACAGTATTTCCAATGTATATTCGTAATATTACGTGAACTTCTCAGACCTCATACATTTGTATACACAACATCCACGTTGAATAACTTGAACAATTAGTGTACTTTCTTACTCTTCTACAGGTAAACAATATAATGCTCCTCAAAGAATTTAATAGTAGCAATCCTTTTTGTACATCATGATGCTGATAATCAAAATATCCTCTTTAAATGTAGACCTGCTCATGCCCTATTAGAAGTCCGAAGTCCGAACACCAATCCTCTGCAAACCAGACTTCTTACTTCCTCTAGTTCCTGTTAATTCTGATTCAATAGATCTCGTTTCCTAAATTGATAGCCATATGCAAATTCATCATTTCATTTCAACCTCTTTGTGCACCGCAATCAATGTTACACCTGTCTTATTTTAATGTCAAACTGCCTAAAGTTTGAATAATTAGTGATGGATATTCTGTTTGTGGATTTGTGGTTCTTATTTTAACGATTCCAGGAATGGAAGTCAGCATCCCATCACACCTAAGCTACCACAGCAGTAGGACTGGCACCTACAGGTTTATGGGCAACAAAGACACTACACCAGAAATGGCAAAAAATGACGGTTAAATCCGTCCTAAATCGAGATTTGCGACGGGATATGATGTCCCAGACTCCATCGCGAATAGCCCTGTCGTTAATATTAACGACGGAAAAAATCATAGTAAGCTTAATTAGAATTGCGACGGGCTTGAGACCGTTTTTCCCATCGTTACATATAGGACAATCAAAACCGCCGTATATTTGCTTTACAATGGAACTGTGTATTTTCAAAATTAGAACTCAGCCAACCGTTGTAAATTTGTGTCCTAAATTTAGTACATGCATTTCCGTCGTATTTCATTTTTGGAAGTCAATTAACGACAATGTTCCCTGTCGTATTAGTTTAAAGTAGTTTTTTTAATAATTTTTTTTTGGGTAGAATCAATTTTTCCTGACTCTTGCTACCTGATTTAAGGTTTCTCAGATTATAAAATCAATTAGTCAAGCAACATACTAAAACAACACATTTCAAAAATTGATATACATTGATTACTTCCAATTTACAATGTTTTCAAGCTTTTGATTGCCAACAACTAGGCTTTCAAAGTATACAAGGAAAGAATAAGAACATAAAAGAAAAAACAATTTGAAATTTGAAATTTGAAATTCCTATCTTCATCGCATTTGCACATTTTGTTCTTTCATGTGAATCACATAGCCTTTCATAACGGTAAACATCCTTGGGAGTTTTCTAGAGATGGAACAATTAAGCAGCTAGCCTAAGTAGAGGCAAACAACACGGCAAGAGCATTATCAGTCCGACGCCACTCCACACAGAGAAGTGAGTTCACCAGAGTTGACTTCGGTTCGTTCGAATAAAACTAGAAGTTGTTGGACAAGACTACTTATGGCCAGATCAATAAATAATATAATACTCATGCACATAAGGAGTACGAAAATAAAGTCGTAGTTAAGTTATAGTTAAGTTATAGTAGACAACCTTGCTTTTGGTCTGCCAAAATCCAATTTCCCCTGGTAGAGCTAGCCCAGCATGAGCAGAACTTGCAGGTATATCTTAGTTGTTGATGCACCTTTACATAAGATAACCATAATCTTATATGTGTCATTTCTAAGTTAAGTACCTGCATCTTGATATCTTTCCTCTGTGATAGCTGTATACAAACTCCTAATCAAATGAAGTTTCTCTACAAGTAAATTCGTGCCTTCCTCAGCACTGAACAAGACATAAACTCGTGGCTTAAAACATTGGGGATTAAACCTAAACAGCAAAACGAAGAACAACAGGTAAAAAAATCCCAGGCCAACTTCTACCAACATCTGTTCCATGAGATGAAAGACAATTGTGGTCATATGCCTTTGAGAACATGAACACAAGCTATATACATTGTTTTTCTTTTACTTGAAACTCATATTCATATAGAAACATATGGGACAATCTCTTTATGCTAATCCATGCTAATTTAAGGAAAATATTGCTAAAAGCGGACTAAGTTGGCCGCATGCGCAACATTCTTGGTCTAAATTATTTGGTCAACTACAACTGATGTGTCTCTTCTAAAGCAACACTAATGGATAGAATGGTTCAATTCAAAAACGCCCAGTTACAAAAATTAATATCATCAGTGGAATATGACTTCTAATCTCTAGGAAGCGAATGTAAACAACGAGGCTATCTGAATTATATATCATTCATTTTATCTACAGATGTCATCTCCACATCATATACGAGTAGTAGAACTAGTTCTTCTGCTTCCCTTTTAACTAAGTGCTACAAATTGTTATACTATATTTTTCAAACATTTTTTTTCTGAAAATGAAACATGGAAGGCTTTATTGTGTATTGGTATTGGATGATATTAGTTACAAAGGAGCTCACTAAGAGAGAAATAATAAAAGAAACGACAATTTAAGTAGCAAAACAACAATATTCTTATTGAACACAAATTGATCATTCCACAACTCCTAGAATTAATATACCAGAATCTCATTTTAGTGAGTAAATATTTAATATTCACTCCCATGATTAGCCTCCCCCGAAATGAGAAAATATTAAACTATGTCTCATACTGCCGCTATTGATATTTTTTTAAAAAGTAACCAGTTTGATACTGGAACATAAAATCCAAATTCCTATCCCAGTTCACCTTCATACCTTGTGCAGCCCATGACTGAACCAAATTTGAAGAAGAGTGACTAAATCAAAAAGGAACTGGAAGGGGAACTAAAGGATTAAGTATATGAAACATCTTGAAGAAAGAAAGGAAATAAATGAGCTAGCCTAGTCTAGGTGTTTGGCAAAGGGAGAAGTCCCTGTCTACAAAAGAAGTTGTATGCAAGTGACTTAGAAAACACTAGGTCAAAATGCATCTTACGAACTTAATCGCTATGAGCAACCGAAACACGATTGATACCTATCCAATGATACATGGCAGCAGTAGACACCAGCAACGACACCAGTAGCATCATGCAGCAGCGACAAGCAGGCACCCAACAACGACACCACTAGCAGCAGCAGGCACCAACAGGTTTATGGCAGCAACACCAAGCAGCAGCAGCAGGCACCACCACCCTCACACACTCACATACACACACACACACCAGCTAGCAGTACACTCACATTACCACATGCACACACTCACACACTAGCTAGCAGCACACTCACATCACCACATGCACACACTCATGCACTAGCTAGCAGCAACACCTGGAAGCTGCAGCTGCAGCAATACCCGCATCACCAGTCCAGTACCACCACAAAATGAGAAAGAAGTTTACGCAAGTAAACAGAAAATCCAATCGACCACTTAAATAAAAAATGATAACACGAACCAATTAATGGTAAACAAGTTGATAACTAAACAACTTATAAATGACAAGGAAAACATTCATCTCAAGGAGCAATGGCGAAGATGCTTATAATGTTTTTCTAAAAGAAAAAAATCACTCAAAGAGCATATAACTAAGATCTTTATTGCATCTAATAAACAGTCTCGCCAAGAAATCAACACACATCCATAGTTAACTCACCTAAGATCCACTAGCGCTTTCCTCACTAGCCGAATCCCAATGTGTTCTTAAGAACTTTAGGCGCAAAACTACCATTGTACTTCCAAACCAACAAGGCGCGAGAGTACCACTAAATTCTCAGAGTAGAAAGCAAAAAAAAAAAAAAAGGAGTAGTAAAGTTACAAAATCAGATGGTTTTATTCCCTCGTTGCATTTTGACTTGACAAATAAAAGTTGCAAACATACCGGATAAGTCGAGAAATGCCTCAGCATCAGCTACCTGTTCTCTAGGCGTTTGAACTATAAACCAACAACAAAATTCAACATATTAGCCAAAAAAATGACATAAGGACGCCACCCCCATCAAACAGAGCCCACACACTTCCTCTTCTCATTCTTTTACAAACATTGTCTGCTAGGATGAGAGTCATTTGTGATTTCCAAATCCTCTCACTTACAGATTCAGTGAAATGATGTTCTAAATCAGATTTACCTCGCACTTGATGTACATGACAGAATTCCATTATATATATACAACGCCAATATGATTAAACCTTGCCGCTATTGTGTGAAACTCGAAACTGACATGAAATTACAAACCCCAAAATCAACGAATTACAAACCCCAAAATCAATTTGAGAGAACCAGCAACTAAAGATTCCAATTTTTGAAGGAAAAGAATTGAAGTAATCAAAAGTGGCTGGTTTCAACATTGATATGAACACACATTGAAACAAAAGATATCAAAACTAACTATAATTCTCAATCGAACAATACTAGACAATATCAATAACTTGTAATCTATCACTGTAAAGAAAAAAGCGAAGCTCAATACTTATACAAGAAACAAACTATACAAAACCAAAAGCAGGAAGAAAAGAAACTAGACATCGATTATAATAATAAAGAAACATACTTTAAGTGGAAAACTAATGTTAGAAGTTCAAAAAACATACCTTCAAGCAACTAAAATTTCGAAAAATAAATAAAGGCTTTGGGTCAACAAAGATCATTCGATGATTTACAGGCATGTTCTGATTTACAACTATATAATTATTGTTTGGTTTACGACACAAGTATGTTGAGGCTCTTGACTCATTATGTAATTGGCACTAGTTCGAGTGAGCTAGATAGTATCCGAGCTATACTGAGCTTGAGTATCTCAGTTAGTCTACTGTTGTAGGATGGTAGTCGATGAGTTTCAATATTTTCAAGTTCGAGTGTTCGACTTGTTTTAGACGTACAGGATTTAAAATATGCTCATACTCTGCGTATATCATAACACAGTCGAGTTGAGTTTGAGCGAGCTAACAAAGGGGCCAAGCTTGAGCAGCTCTACTAATTTACAGAACCCATAAACACACATGCCCAACTAGATATAGCATAAAAAATCAATACTTTATTTCATTAACATTAACAAACAATTATTCCTAGTAAAAATACCAATCATTTAACAAATCTGGCATGGCATAAGAGCATTTTCTGAAACATAAGTGGTCTTATCAAGAAGCGGCAGGAGAAAAAGTGTCAAAACACCTACAATACAACAAGCAACACTGAAACAAAAAACAAATAAAAAAATGTATTAGTAATCCTTTGGTAAACACAAAGACAGAAGAAGAAATACTCTATTGTAAACACAAAAATAAAATAACAAAGAAATGAGAAAATAATCAAAATTGAAAAACTAGGAGAGACAAAAATTACATTTGAGAAAGCATTCACAGCACCATGTCTCCTTCGCATCTGAACGCACCACCACCAAACAAAAGAAAACGATCTCTTGAGAAGAGGGTTTGGTGAGAAGAAGATGGGATGAGTAAGGGTTTAGGTTTTGAGTTAAGTGTTGGATGATAGAGAAAAATTTAAGGGTTTTAAAATGGTTCTTCTATTCCGAATCAATCCCCATGAGAGAAGAATACTTCTGCACCCAAATCAAGGGATTATTGGGAGGCTTCAGCAGAAGATGAGTTTTTAGGTTGAAGTGAAGCAAATCACGGGACCAAAGAAAAGGGTATTTTGGGTTGCGACGGAAAATGCTGAAGTTTAAGAAGTTGAGTTTAGTGTTTTTTATTAAGACAGGTGTTTTCGTACCAAATCTTTGAAGAGTCCTACACTTTGTACCTGCGACGGGTTTTGAAGGATGTACGACCGGAATACAAGTCGTTAATTAAGGACGGTAGAATTAGTCTTATAGGTTCGTCCTTAATCAACAATTCTGGTGTAGTGAGAGATTCAACACATCAGCATGGTTATGGATATAACTTGGAGACTTTGAAAAGCAATTTTGTGCCTCGTTATGCCTCCCAGCCTTCAAAAACGCTTCAATCATAAGGACAACTACAGTAGTAGATGGAAACTTCCTATCCGTCACTGCTTTCAGAAAACTGATAGCATCATCCCCAGTCCCAGACTTGGAGATACGATCAATAAACAGTTCAAGAAAAGGTGGGAAACCATGACCCTTCATCAATCCAAGAAGACTCAGTGCTTCATTGAAACCTCCCTGAACCAATTAATAAGCTCTAAATCAACATTTTGTATGCTAAATGGCGAGGTCGTAATTGGTGTTGACCAACCATCTCAGAAAGAAAGTTGTATGCATTTGTGGCTTTCCTCTTTCGGCAAAACCCCTTCAACACTTCTTTAAAAGCATGACCAGCATCTGTGCCCCACCCCAACCTCTTCTACCATTGTTCGGAAGGAATATGACGCGCTTTTGGCATTACCAGCTAAGCATTGCCCATAAATCAAAGAAGTCCATGTCTTGGAATCGGGAAGTTCCCAGAAGCTTTCATCTCACTTATCATCAGAACAGCTTCACCTCTATCAACACTACCAAGATGAAAGATAATTTTATTGTAAACTTCATTGGTAGGTACAAATCCACCTTTTTCCATGGCCTTAAGGATCGTACCACATTCCTTCAATCTGTTAACACTGATCAGTGACTTAACAACCATGTCAAGAATAGACGTTGTCAAGCTATTTCCGCCATTAGTGAAAGTCTCCACAACTCTAGAAAACAATTGCATGTTCAACTCTTTACTCCACATAACAGCCTTTCGCAAGAGGAAAATGCCATCCTGAACGGGAGGCTTATCTGCACTACCCATCTTGTACTCATACAACTCCACAACATCCTCAATAAGTCTCCTCTTACAAAACAACCCCATTACAAAAAAATACGTATTCATCTCCATTTCATAACCAAATCCCTGCATTTCCTCAACGATTGTTACTCTATCCTGTAACTCACTTTTGCCTTCTTTAATTCAGTTTATTTTCCCACTTCTATTTCCTTAGTAACGACTCATATACTTACATGAATAAGGAAGCCATCTTGGTAGCATCTTAGTCTCAGACTCTCAGTAAGGCTATAGAAGGACTGGCTAATAGTTTTTCGTGTCTTACGTTTGCTCATGTCTATGCAGAGACATATACAGAAGCAGACACCTAGCTAGTCTTGACTTGAATCAAGACCGTAATTACTTCTTACCTCCTCATGATGAGCAACTTCGCAACTTTGTAAAAGGGACAAAGAAGGTAAAGTCTACCTCTAATATAATTTTAAAGCAGCTGGCCTTCCTAACCCTAACAAACTTGTAGCACTAAAAAGGAAAAGAAATAATTCCTGTCCAAAATTACCAAAGGATTTGGCTCTTGGTGTAGGATTTTACATGCAGAACAGGTTTGCCAATCAGAGATGCACTCGATTATCATATAGTATCCAATTTATTTCTAGTACATAACTGAAAATTGATGCAACAGTTAGTAAACAAACGACTAACCCAATAAGTTCAATCAATATACACTGCTCACAAACTCATTGTTCCGAAAAAAAAAAAAAAACGGCTTAATTTGGCTAATAATGAATTTAGAATAGTAACATGTCTTAAAAACCATGAAAATGGAAAAAAATGATTCATTTAAGAGATGGGGCTCGTCTTACAACTCTTTACTTGATTCATATGATCGACGGTGATGGGGGAAGGGCAACCCATAGTCAATTCAAAATTAGTGTGAAACCCTAAACCTATTAATATTGTCAAAAGTAAGCTCATCATTGCACAGCTTTGCAAATCCTAAAATCTCCTCATTTGAAACACGAACTATTTTCCTGACCTACATACACAAAATGTGTGCTTATATGTGAGATCATCATCAATAAATAGCTCATCATTTGAAGCACATGCTCCTTTCCTAACCTACATAAACAGAATGTGTACTTATATGTGAGATCATCATCAATGAATAGATTAAACCCCTTTAATAACCATGCCCGAAATCAAAATACAATAAAATCAGTACTTTGCTTAAAAATTCGTCCAGATCTTCAGCAATGTTTCATGACACAAAATATTGCATCTTTTTTTTGTGTGTGAGAGAGACTTGAAACTTCAATAATGTTGGTAAGGTTATTGCAATAGTAAAAAAACAATCAAAACAATGGCAATCTACATAACCCAACAGTCATCTCGTGTGTTGTGCTCTCAAGCTTCTTTTAAGTTGTACGAGTTAGATGTGACGGCCACAAAGGCAAAGATATATACCAAGGCAAATCAAACAAATGAACAGGTACTACACTACACACTTACCAATGAGGAAGAGAGCATAAGAGTTTTTTGCGCAATGGAAGTTGTTCCAAATTATTTATGAAAATGAAGAAAATATAAACAACTACTCAATTCCACGGGCACGCTTTCTCAAACTCTTGCTGCTCTCTGCAACACAAATCAAACTCATTGGTGTGGTAATACATGCAACCTGCATAAGCATCCATTTCGTCCGGTGCAAGAGCTTTCAATCTGCAAGAATGAACTTGTGTATTTAAGCAAGAGCACCTAAAGCATGTAGCTAATTTGCCGACTTTTTGGTTTACATAGATAAAGAAATCATAAAAACTTTCAAAGAAACAACACTACCAATACAAACAATAAAACCAAACAGGAGGTACTGAAAAAAAAAATAGATAAACAAAAAACAAAGAGAAAAAACCTAGTTGAATCTAATTAAGGCACCATTTTAACAATGGTTTTACTCTCTATGCAGTTTTAAACATTCAACTTTTAACCTATAGCAAAATGGATTTCTTAAGCACTTTATACTTAATCTACCATTCTTGATACTAACATCTAACTCTAACTTCTAAAAGTAAGCAAAATAATTGTTTACTAATTAGAAACAAAATCATACCTTTCTTCTTTTTCTGGCATTTTTCAGATCATTCTATTCTTCTTCTTCAGAGATATTTTGAGAGAAAGAGATTTGAAAGATGTGTCAAGAAGTAACACTGAACAAAGATGAGATGAAGTTTTTGGGGCAAAATTCGGGACTTTTGTTTTGTTTTATGTTTTTGTTTTTTCATTGGTTTTAATACGGTGAGAATAATGAACAATTGAAATTAGGAAAAGTGGGCCTAGATTTACTTTTTTTTCTGTCGAATTATTGGAAAATCTGATGTGTCAGTCTCAGAGAAAAAAGGAGAGCTGACGTTGGTCACTGGGAGCATTCTCAACTACTCAGTATTCATGGTCTTTGATATTCAAAATTGAGGAAGCATCTCAATTTCGACAAGCTTGGGTTGCAATAAGTTTTCATCGGGTTGGGCTTATGTTGGAAAGTAAAAGCCCAACTTAACAGGTTGGGCTTGGGTTGGAATGTCAGATAACTCGAGGAATTCGAACTCGATCATAAATATGAACAAATCTCATATTTCGACATTTGCTTGCTTTGTTTCCTTCATAGGTTTTTATTATGTGAATCACAGTGATTTCAATTATATATGAATATCATTGATTTTGAGAAAGATATAGACAAATTTCTTGTAAATTCCATGCTAACAATACTTTAATAAATTAAAAAAAAAATTATTCAATTTTTGTCAAAAGAGAAAAAAGCCCGAGTAAAGCTTGGGTTGATATGTTTCCACTTGGGCTTAGGCTTAGGTTGGTAATCCAAAATCCGACGCCGGCTCGAGACCTCGAGTTGAATTGATTGAAAAATGGGTTGGGCTCTAGTTAGACCTCAACCCGCCCGAGTTGCACCCGTAATTTGGGCATTTCTTCAACTTGTTTAAAAAACGGAGGAAAGAAAGAAAAAAAAATTGCAAAGGAAAACGCGCGTGAACAAATTCAAAAATATATTTCCGTTAAATATTACCACAAAAAAAGGTCAAAGTCAGGTACACATTTTTCTTCTTCTTCTTCTTCATTTTATGATTCATCTCATTTCTTAAAAAATATAGCTTAATGGACCATCAACAACAAACAATATTGAGATTATTAGTAGAAAAAGGACCAAAAGAAGGAGAAACCCTAGAAAGAAAACCTGGGTCCACAATTCGAATCGGTAGAGTAGTTAAAGGTAACAACTTTACTATTAAAGACGCAGGTATATCCTCAAAACACCTTGTAATTGAGTTTAAGAGTGGTAGTTGGGTTATACGTGATCTTGATACTTCAAATGGCACTTTGGTAAATGGTAATCAGATTGAAGGGGGTAAAGAAGTTGGTATTAGAAATGGTGATTTCATTAAAATTGGGGAGTGTACTTCTATTAAGGTTTGTATTGATGGGGCAGTTGAAGAGGGAGTGAAGGGGGTGAAGAAAGTTGATTTTGATAAGAAAAATACAAGACGTGGGGCGGCCCAGAAGCTGGATTCTAGTGTTGGTGTTGTTGTTGGGGGTGTAGAGAAAATTGATTTGGTAAATGAGGTTAAGAAAAATACTAGACGTGGAGCGGGCAGTGCGAGTGGTCAAGAAGCTCAGAAACCAGATTCTAGTGTTGCTGATGTTGCGAACATTGATTTGGAAAGTGGGGTTGGTCAGTTTAAGCAAAATACTCGACGAGGGGTGGCTGGTACAAGTGGTAAAGAAGCTCAGAAACCCGATTCTAGTGTTGTTGATGTTGGGGATGTGGAGAAAGTTGATTTGGAAGGTGGGGTTGGGCAGTCAAAGCGAGATACAAAACCTGGGGCAGCGGGTGCAAGTGCTAGAGTAGTTGAGAAGGAAGAGATTCGAGATTCTAGTGTAGTTGGGGAGGAAATTGCGGTTGAAAGTGGGTTTTTAAGGAGATATCCTACTCGTCAAGCGGCAAAGGAACAATGTGTTCCTGAATTTAGTTTAGTTTCTCTTGCTAAAAATCAGAAGGTTCGTGGGAAGTCAAAGATCAATGAGTCAGACAATGTGGGTTCTGTTGTTGAGAATAGAGGTCGGCGAGGGCGTCCAAGAAAGGTTATTGTATCAAAAAATGAAGGTTTGGAGTCTGATTCAGTTGCTGTTTCGGGGTTGCAGATACTTGGTGATGACAAGGAGTCAGAAAGTCCCAATGATTTACAAGGTGAGTCTTCTCAATGTGCTCCAGCTTTTGAATCTGAGGCTCAGAAGAAGGGTAAAACTTTTGATGAATTAAAAAGTATTCCTGATGTCAATAGGAAATGGATGCCAAAATTAGACCTAGAGAAAATGACTTTGGGTGAATATTTTGACTATTTAGAGGTTTTTTTGCCCAAACAAATATGTGAGGACAACGAAAAGATTTGTGCAAGCATGAGAGAACAAGCTAAGAAATTTAAACAGTTTATGATAGAGCAGCAAAGTGTGCAAAAATAAATCTCCTTTATCTTAAGATTTGCCAAAGAATCATCATATGATCTTTGAAGGTGATATGGTGACACTTTTTCGTCTTGGACAAAGATGGTATGCTGCTCAATGCTTCTAGTTATTGGCTTTGTACACGCCTGGCCTCAGTTAACGGTGAGTTTTTCTAGTATATTTTGTTCAGATTAGTTACTTTTTACCTCTTAAGCCGGAGAATTATGTATATGGATGTAATATTTTGTTTGCCTGATGAAATCTAATCAATAAATGTTCTTGTAGTTCGTTACGGAATCAAAATCTATTGTTATTATGAGTCATGAGATTTGATAATATGAGAGTAGCTACTATTTTAGTAATTTAAGGAATGAGAAGCACTTTATTACTTAATGGTGGGTGGAATTGATCTTGTGCCATGTTCTAAACCTGAACTAAAGAATTCTACCCGTTTTAAGATTAGGAAAACTCAAACATGTATGATACGTTGATTTCATATCTTGTGTGAGTACAACTGGAACTTCTAATGTAATGTTTGTTTAACAAGATGACCAGTGTTGATGAAATTGATAAAGACATCTGTTTTTAATGCCTGCTTCACTTTTTCTTTACTTTTTTATCATTTTTACTTATTTATTTTTTATTCATCTATGGGCGTATATATCTTCATTTCATTTTAAGCTGACACATTTAAGTTCTCTATGGATTCATTTATGAAACAACTTTAAGAAAATGAGAGTACTGAATCCTTACCTAATATTGAATGTTTTAAAGATATATTATGTGTCTTGCTAGTGCTTGTAGTCTTTTAGTTCAGATTATTATTTATGCATAGAGAATGTTCTGATAGAACCTAATGAAATGCATGTTCTTAAAGTTGTTTTAACGATGCAATCTCTGTACTTATTGTGAGACATGAGAGTATGAGACTAGCTGCCGGTCTAGGACTTAAGAGATGAGAAACATTATATTGTTTGAATCTTTGTGGAGTTGATGTTGTGCGAAACTGAGTTACGTAACCTTAACCATTCAATGATGGGAAAAAGAAACATCTGTATGATAGTTTGCGATCATCAGCTCGCGGAATCTTGCCTTGGTCATAAAAGATTTTGTTCACACTCGCCAAAGCTATAGACAAGTTAAACAAATCCTTATGGTGTATAGACAAGTGGGTCCTATTCGATCAGTTGATCACAATCAGAGATCTCATTAGGTTAATGCTCTCACTCAGAGCCAAAGCTCCTCTTCAGTTAAAACCGCTGCTGTAGGTCCCTAGTGGACTCTTGATGCATTGAAAGAAAAGAAAGGTGGGGTGTCTAGACAAGAAGTGCCCGATGCAGGAAGGATTGGTGACACAGCTTTGCTAGACTTCGTGATCAAATCTATTGAAGATTACACTGCAGAGTGCAGTAGAAAACTCCACTTAACTATTACAGATCACAATCCATTAGATTACTGGGGATTCACTTACTGGGCAAGACACGGATGCCAGATGTGTAAGTTGTGCCGGCCTTAGGTATCAATCCATATGCAGTAAGTGATTCTTGTGGGTTGAATGTCTACTGTCACATGAGTATATATATATATATATATATAATCATAAGTCAACTTTGTAGGATGAGATATCCTACTCGTCACATGAGTATATATATATATATGATCGGTAAAATGTGATGTGTCTGTATATATATAATCACAAGTCAACTTTGTAGGATGAGATATCCTACTTGGATACAACAAAGGGAAAGACAGATACAATTTCGATACTAGAAAAAAAAGAAAACTACGACTACTAGAGAAAACTAAAACAAATGGATGCAATCATGCATGGCCGAGCAAGGCCCCATCTGAACATAACATCCCCAAAATATGTATCTGTCCACTCCTAAAACTTTGACCAATGAAAAACGAATCCCTTGACTGCTACAGTCTTCTGTGCCACCACACATCCATCAAAGTATCTCCTGTTCCTTTCCAGCCACACAAAGCCCACACGATAGCAGAAAGTAAGATGCTCCATACTCTGCATCCCTTTGGAGAATGAACACTAAGCACCCAAGAGCTCAACAAATCTTTCATTGACCAAGGAACAACCCAATACACCCCAGAGTGGCTGACAAAGTCCCAAGAAAAAGGACTATGAATGAGAGTATGACTTATTGACTCCCCATCAGCCATACACAAAGGACAAAAGTTAATGATTATTTTATTTTTCCTAATGAGATTGTTTATGGTCAAAATATTATTATGGGTCGCACACCTAGGGCTGTTCTCGGTTCGGTTTTTACCGGTTCCTATAGAAACCGTAGATCGAACCGATATACTCGGTTTTCTAAAAGTCTAAACTGAAACCGAATCGAACTTGAACAAAAACCGAGATGAAACCGAACCGAAGATGTTTGGTTCGATTGTCGGTTTCAGCCTTCTATCAAGCTTCAAGCCTATACGGGTTTATTGATCACCAACCAAGTGAATTTTAATAAATATATTAAATAGTATTGATACCAATTTAGGCATATTGACAGGTTATAACACCAATTACAAGAAGTAAGTATTCAAGTGCTCAATAACATGAACCATTTAGCCAAAAAAAATAAAATAGTAATAAAAAAACTTAAAAATTTTCATATATGTTTAGCACCTGGTTCGGTTTGGTTTATATTGGTTAACTAAACCAATATAAATCGAACCTAACCATTCGGTTTTGCCTTTTGAGAACTGGCAGCCGAACCGAGGAAGTAAAAAACAGTTAATTTCACCCAGTTCGGCTCGGTTAAGTTTTTTGGTTTTTTTAACAGCTCTATGCACACCAAATGAAAAAAGAAATGAAACAAGAGATCTTTGTTGACCAAATAAAAGAATTAGGAAAGTCTGGAATCATGACCCCTCGGGTGTTAGCTGGTAGATGAGAACACAAAGAAAAGTAGAAATACTGGGCTGAGAATTTACCATTCTTTTCTATAGTCCAGTTCCGACGATCCCTATCCGGTCTCACAACAGGAATCACCTCCAGCATAAGCGTGAGGGCGACAATGCTCACAATATCTCGATCAGTCAAGTGAACATGAATCCCCAAATCCCACCCAAGATTACTGTTATTTAGACGCATGAAATCACAAATGGGGCGATTTTTAAAAACTGAGATGGCATAAAGGCTCGGGAAAAACAAGAATAACGGTGTCTCTGCTACTCATCTATCCTCCCAAAATTCTACTCTTGTCACCTAAGATGTACGTGATTTCTCTTTGAAACTCCACAAGACCTCTCTGAATACTCTTCCAAGCCCCACACCCATAAGGACCCGAATTCCAACTGCTATACCAACCTAGATTGGTCTCCCCAAATCTGGATTTGATCACATGCCTCCAAAGCCTCTCACTTTCTTCCCTAAATCTCCAAAGCCGATGCACATAAGGGCAGAATTAAACTCACGAATACTCTGCAAACCCAGACCCCCGTTCTTCGACATACAAACAATATTCCAGTTAACAAGATAATACCTATGATTTTCCTCCTTGTCATCCCATATAAAAATAATGATCCTTTCAACCCTTTTGACCACGCTCTGTGACATCCTAAAAATGGACATAACATAAACCGGAGGGCTCGAAAGAGAACTCTTAATCAAAATCACTCTCGCCCCTCTCGAAAGGTACCGCCCATGCCACCCTTCAAGTTTCTGACGGAGGTTCTGCTCTATAGGTTCCCACATAGTAGCAGAGACTTGTGTCGAGCATCAAGAGGAAGCCCAAGATACCTCAAGGGTAGAGATCTGGCAGAGCACCCAAAGGCTCCAACCATCCTATCAACATCGCTCGTGTCAACCACCCCATACACTTTACTCTCCCATACTCACCCTAAGCCCTGAGATCACCTTAAAGCAACAAAGAATCCCACGAAGGAATCTAAGCTGTGAGAGGTCCCTATGCAAGAACACCACAATGTCATATGCATATTGCAGATGAGAGACGAGAACTCGGTCCTATCTCACCCTAAAACCCTCTATAAAGCCGAGCTCATTAGCTCTACTAATCATTCTACCCAAAACCTCCACATGAGTATATCTATAAGGAAGTTCTAAAATAGTAAAATACTAATCTAAACCAGGGTTGAAGGAGCTGGTAAGTCGGGTGGTTTTAGGCCGTAAACACTTTTCTGTGGAGGTACTCGCCCATTTAAAGATGAAGATGATGAACTACTTAGGTTTGTTTGCCAAATTCTTCCAACTTAAACAGAGTTCGAAACCAGGTTAACCCGGCCTTTGATGCCTGGGGATCCTGTCGTGCTACCACCACATGCAACAATCGGTGATTTGAAATTGGCAGCAGATGATACTTTTTTGGAATACTTTTATTGCGGGAGGTAGAAGGGCTTAATTTCATGGGAAAGGATTAGTTGATTACGTTTTATTTGTGAACATTTTAGTCAGGTGCAATCGAGTGGTGATGTACTCTGAGAGTTGCAGTACGAGGGAGGGGCTGATGGTTGGACAGTTAATTGCAGTTATGGTGCCAAGGATGATGATGGGGACTGGGAGAGGATGGTGGCATGTAATATCTGTGAGGTGTGGCAGCACAGAAGGTGTATATGTGTTTAGTTGGAAACCATGTCACCATTGCTCGTGTGCGCTAGGTGCAGCTCCTTACTGATGGAACCACCGACTGAGTATGACATGGGAAATGGAGCATGTGTTAGAGTGCAGACGGTGATCAAACATTGGATCAAAGGCTCTGTGATCGGAAGTAATTCATTGAACAGATTAAAACTCCTTATTGAGGATAAAGAGACAACAGAGCGCATCCTAGCTAGTTCAATCATAATACAAATAGACTACCAAAACAAACAATCTGGTATAACCAGCCCAACAAAGTGAGAGGATCTACTTTTTTCTTCTCTTTGTTTGCTAGGTAAGTGAGAACTGAGCAGTTTATTAATTAAAGAGACGGGAACTACGGAATTGTTAGGGAGGGTAATGACATATATATATATATATATATATATATATATATATATATATATATATATATATATATATATATATATATATATATATATATATAACTCTACTCCACTCCAAGTGTTCAATAAAAATTTCATCCTCTAGAATCAAAAGTGAGTATCGTATCATTTAAATCGCCTTTAACAAACTGCTCCCCTTTTCTCATTGACGTTAACCGCCATACTACTATGATTCTATGGATGAGTACGGAATACAAGCGAAGGGAACAAATATAATAAGTATGCTGTTGAGTCTTTGTAATATAGCACTCCTTACAGCGTGACGCCTAAGATGGGCGAGAACTCCTGAACATAGAAGTGGAGCATGACGCACTAGTAGTGCAGGATAGCGAGACTAAAATGGACTATAAATCTGACAGCTTTGTCTGCAGATATCCAAAGTTAATTGCGCCAAAGTTTCTTTAGGTTGATAAGTTACTGATAAAAATACACCAGCTACGAAGGAAAATTATGAATTGAAAAAGGAGGAAGGTGAATAAACCATTCTGGTCTTTGTTCAAGAAACTGAAGATCCTATTATGGTTGGATAATGGATATCCAGGCCATCAATTTGTCATAGCATATTACTAGAGAATCTGACGGTGAATTTTATGCAAACTACTGCTCATTTGATTTATATTGTAGTAACATGATGAGTTTATCACTATCAGGATTATGTTGACCTATATAATATGATTATTATCATATAAGTCTCTGTAAATTTTCCTGATTGGCAGGCTTTTACATTGAAACACAAAGTGGTATTGTGTGATATAGAGTTTTGATACACAATGATATCAATATGAAACAAACCATATGTAGAAAAAGTTATGCATGACTGTAAGTTGTTGACTTCGTACCATCCAAATCTTACACTAGTTGATAGGTAGTCTCTTTCGTAGTTCCCTGATTTTCTCTGCAACAGAACAGGCCAATCAGATGGCACAACAATTGGAAAGTTTGGATCTAATTAATAAAGATTATGAAAATCTTCTCTGTCCTACATTTGGGATTATCTGACTGCAGCAACACTTTGGTTCAATTTAAATTTGTTGAATTGCTAAATACAGCCATTCATCACTCAAAACATTCGTATAACATCTTCAATCAATACAAAAGTTTGATAGTTCCCATGTTGTACTGATTGAAGACCATATGCTTCTCTTTGGTAAATCTGAGATTGTCTTCAATCTAGTTCATTTGTTAGACTCATTTTCTTGAAGTTGTTTATCTTGTTTCATAGACTACTAAATACAACAATAGAGACTTAGAACTTAAGTATTTACACAAAGAAAAAGCTGAGGCAGACATCCGAACTTTGATATCTCTTGGCCTGCAAAGAATTCTCGATGTGAAAACACAGAGACAAAAGGCTGATCTTTGAAGAAGAAAAGAATGGCACAAGACATTGATGAATTGTTGGGTAGAGAATAGGCCTTTCGTTTCTCTACCACACACAGAGTGAGTAGTCGTTGGTCTCATGAGAAACACTTTTCCCACTGAACCATTGCAAATTTGCAATGGCTATGATTCCTTGGCTTCTTCCTATTATATATAACAACTGTGTACCTCAAATTGGTGCCAGTCCTCAAAATGGAAAACCAGTGGATGCCCACATCTTCTAAAGCGGATTCAAGTTTTAAACGCTCGGATTCTTTTTGGGAGCTAAGCTAATAAACTGACCCAGCATTAGTATCGTCGAGAAACCAAACTGTCATGGCTTTCAAAGGGAGCAATGTAAAGGAGGGAGCAATGTGGAACTTCACATTGCTGTCTTCTTTACTGACACATAATTTCTGATGTACCCAGTTGTTGTAGATAGATACTTGTGTGGGATTGAGCTGCATATTACACCAATGACAATCAAGATAATACTAATTCAATCTAGAAAAAGCGCAAGGTAAACACCAGGTTTGGTTCTAGTTAAAGCTTTCTAAGGCTGAGTTCAATGGTTTTTTATCCCCATAAAAGTGGAGTCAAAAGTAGAGGTTTTATCAATTTACTCTCTATTGAGATACAGAGTACATTTGGCGCCATTGACATCTCGATCTCAAACAGCAACAATGGCTGCCGCTCTTGATCTCTCTCAATAGTGAGAGAGTAGAGAAACCCTCTCCTGCGGGTAAAAACAGTATCTCTCCTTGTCAAATCTCCTCTTCTCACCCTCCCTGGTAGCTTCTCTTTCTTCTCACCCCAGCCGCAATGAAAAAGAAAAAGAAGAAAAAATCGCTCCTTTAAGTGTTCTTGCAACACATAGGATGATCAACATCACGGGTCGTGCACTTCATTGGATTTGGGTTTTGGTTTTCTCCTTTAGTGAAGCCTTCTTTCCCAATTTTGCAGATCGTTTCTTTTTTGAAGACCTTAAATAAGTTAGATCTAGGGTTCTGGTTATATTTTTCAGGTGGTTATTGCTTCAAGCTGGTTCCTTTTGATCTAGTAGCTCACTATCAGAGGCAAAACCATGGGTTCAGCCCTTTATGTCTGTTTCTCTGGTTTGGCTCTATATCTTACTTGACTGAGACCAAGGCTCTCTCTCATTATCTATTCCCTCCCTGGATTGTTGGTTTGGGTAGTAATATGGTCAGGTCACCGCCCCTTTGTAGGGCTCTTGGTGGGGCATTCCTTTATGGGATTGCTAATCTGCCGCTTGTGTCGTGGAGTGTAATACTGCGCGATTTGAAGGCTTTTGAGTCTTTGCTTTGGGAGATCCAACATGGCTTTTGGTTGAGTACGGTTGTAGCTGAATTGGAGAAAGTGGTGGTGGGATTTCCAATGTGGAGTTGCTGCCGGTGTTGGGTGTTAGGTTCAGGTGGAGTTCGGTTCAAGATTTTATGGATGTTCAGTACTTGTTGTGGTTCTCTTGTATTGTTTTCATCTACTTTTTCTTGTTTCCAGGTTGTTGTATGTAATCCATTTTTTGATTAATATAATCAGTTTGTTCATCGAAAAAAAAAGGTACATTTGGCGCCAGTTCAAGTGAGTAGTTTGTTGAGGTTTTCATTCTGTATCTATAAAACCATTGGACCATTTTCCTCATCTATATCTATAAAACATTGTTAAATTGGGGAATAGGGATTAAGAGTCCAAAACCATTGAGTGTTGTTTCTGACAAGCCATGTGCTCTGTTAAAAATGTTCGTCTCTTGCGCAATCAAACATGCATACCCTAAACTTCTCTCGAGTCAGTACATCTTTTGTCAACGGTGTACTGATCGTGGATTCTAAATAATACTGCTCCGAAGTAGCTGTTTCAGACTTGCTGCTGAAAATGTTTCAGATTCACAGTAACTTTTCTGCTCAGGAATTGAACTAGGAACCGTTAACGAGGGCGAAGAAAATTTACACGGGATGTACAAGATAAACTTTAGGGTATTCACTAGCTAGCTCAGTTCATTGACTTCATTCCATAGAGATATGTGGTGTATTATTGTATAGCATTTTTACATTTGCAAAAGTTCATTTGTTAAATGACAACATGAAATTGAGCATCCTTTAAATTAAACAATAATGCACAAGAGGAGTGCATATACGAACCACTGACCTACTAGGAATATATTTATCTACACAGGCATTAGCTTGTTTCACCATGAATCCTTATATGGAGCTAAGGTTTCAGATTTTAAGGAGGGCATAAGCAAAGTTATAGAGGATAAACTATTGAGTTTGTGTGCGCTTCATGTGCTGCTACAAACATGAAAAATATACATCTCTTTTGTACGAACTTCCTTGATACTAACGAGAGCAAGACAGCTTACAAATACTTCAATTCTAGCTGGAAAAAAGTTCGAAATTAAATATGGTATTCAAATGACGTTTGGACTGTAATGCTAAATTCTACCTCTTAAGAGACCTTTTATCTAGATGAAACACAAACATCAAACATTAATCTGTGTAACTGCAACAGGCATACTGACATTGTGTATTCCATCTTGCCAAGTTATCCTACCAAACACAGTAGCACTCATATTAGCTGGTGGCGCAAACTTTTCTGCTGAAATCGTTACCACATAGCTTACCTTTTGATCCTTTTCACTAAATTCCAGCACTGGAGGGTCGACGGTTAGCAATACATGAGAGGGATTCTCTATTTTCAGAGTGTAGCTGGAAGGACCTTCATATACCTGCGTTGCTGTCCTGGTAACTGTAACTTGGTATCTCAAGGCATCAGTTTGGTGAAATGCCACGGCGATTGATGGGTAATTTAAATCCCAAGCCTACAGTCCCTTCTTACAATTTACTGGCCTGCTTGTAATCACAGCAATATCCTTTTGACTGTAGTTAGATGCACACAAAAAATCAATATAATCTTCAGTCGTAAGATCATAAACCAAACCAGGATCAAGGGCTTTCTCAGGATCCACGTGTCCTGATCCATAATGCCACGGCGTGGATACATTGTAGGCACTTTCATCAAGCAACGGATTTCCAGCATTGTCAACCACGTAAGACGTTGTCATCATCGCTGACTTGATTCTGGAGGGGGACCAACCATGATGAGCCCCTTTCAATAATGCGGCAACACCTGAAATATGAGGGCAGGACATAGATGTACCAGATAAGATATTGAATTCTGTCGCTCTTGTGTGCCAACGGGACATTGCAGGACTTCCATCATCTGGCCAAGCCGCCAAGATGTCAGCACCTGGAGCAACTAAATCAGGCTTGATTACATAATCTGATATTCTATTTGGCCCTCTTGATGAGAAGATAGATACCATTGGAGCAGGTTGGACATTCAACTCAGGGATAGCTAAAGTGGGGAGTAGGTCAGTAGCATCAGCTTCCACACTTTCTCCAAATTTACCCACATTAGCAAGCACCATTCCAACACCACTTGCATTCTTGACCACTTCTACTTTAAGCGCATCATTGCCCCCTCTTTCACACACTACAATTTTCCCTTTAACAAGTTTTGAGTTCAAATGGCCAGGCAGGCAAAGTGCAGCATCAGAAATCCTAATACCATTGGGCAAGTTTCCAGCATAGACGAGAGGAAAAAATCTTTTCTTAGGCAATTCTGGACCACTATGAAGAGGAAAACATTGCCGTCGGCTAATATAAGATCGGCCGTAAATCTTCTATCAATGGTACCAGCTCCAACAGTTACAATCCAAGGAGGTATGTTTGCCACACTACCCAAAGAGGGACCATTATTTCCGCCGGATGCTGAAACTAGAACATTATGTTCCATGGCTCCAAATTGTGCTATAGCAATAGGATCATAGTGATAAGGATATACAACATCAATACCAATAGAGAATGAAATTATGTCAACTCCGTCTTCAATGGCCTTATCATAGGCCGCAACAATATCTACACTGTCGCATAGATAGATTGGCCAACACACCTTGTATACTGCGATTCTTGATTTGGGTGCAATTCCAGTCGCAGTTCCTGGTGCATAACCACACATCGATGCATTCACAACTGCACTTCCTGCCGCAGTAGAAGAGGTGTGTGTACCGTGGCCTTCGGAGTCTCTTGGAGAATCGTAACCTAAAATTTTATCAGGACCCTTGGAGAAAAATCTGGCTCCAACTAGTTTTCTGTTACAATGCTCCTTGGTGAAATTCTGGCCCTCACTGCATTCACCTTTCCAATGGGAGGGTACTGAAGAAAGACCAATGTCATTGTAGCTTTGTCTTTCAGGCCATACGCCAGTATCAAGAACTCTCTCTGAACCGTATTCTGAATTTTTTATCAAGCCATTACGAGTTGGCATATGGTTACTGTAGTGATCAGAAGAAACTAATACTAATAAGAATGAAGGACTAAAGGATGAATCAAACTAAAAATGAGTTTATATTGAAGAACAGTATCGGTTACAGTATTCTTTCTCTCTCTCTCTCTAGTGTTCTAGTTTTTCAGATTTGGTCGAATGATTTTGGAATGGATCTATTTCTTCCCTTTCCAGTCTTTATATAGTGTTGCAAGTATAGCTTTGTCCAATTAGTTTGTGCCACGTGTCCCTTCTCTTTATCTTCCTTTTTTTCCCGCTTAAACCTGCAACATACAAACTATATTTGCGAAATATCGACCATTACAAGTCATGATATATGGGCAGGAATATCGGGTTCACAATATTTGCCCACAACAGTTACTATTCATCAAACCGAGGAACTGCGGTGAATGAGTTGTATGAACCTGAAGTTTTTCATTTGGGAAAATGGCAAGAACTTCTGGGCGTGCTTTAAGCAGTGCAGCTTGCTGTGAAGATAACTCCGCAGAGAAACCATGAAAGACCTTTCTGTAAACATGATGAAGACTACTTTCTTTGGAGCTACTTACAGAGCTCAGAGAATCTAATGTGAGACTTTTCAAGGTTGATCAGTACCAAGGCTCAACATCAGTGAATGCTGAAGGCTTGAAATCATTTCTAACTCGAATAATGTACTTCTGTGGTTCATTGTTGTTTGGTTGGCTGGAGGAAGGTGAAGTTAGAAAGCACAGATTACCAAAAACCAAAGAATCTCCATTGGAGAGAAACAAGATAGAATAATAGAGACTGAGGAATTAGTGTGAGCTCAATACATGAGTATGACTTTTATAATGAAGAACGAGACTGAAAAGTACCAATGCCTTCATGTTATGCAATTGCTTAACGTTAATAGAAGTGGTACTGTCCTATTGAGTTTGAGAGTTTTTGTTTTTTTGGCAACATTCTATTATAATTTCTTCTATTTAAGTACTGTTTCAACCCCCACCTACGTGGCAAACGTCCATTAGTAGGGGTCTCTATTTTATTTATTTAATCGACAGGGCTAAAGCCCAATTTGCAATACCATGGATATGCCCATTAACTCATGTGTCTAAGGTTGAATTTTAGCCACATGGCTTGCCACTGATGTATATTGATTTATGTCCAGATTCATTTCTTATTAAAGAGATAATTATCAGTTGAGAGTCATAGTCTATCACAATTACTCAAGCTACAAGATTACTTGAGCTACAAGGACTCTCTACTCTACCTCTATAAATACCAAACTATTTTTTCATAAAGAACTACGTTGAAACTTGATCCCTAGATAATATATTTTGGGTACGTAGACAACCATTATTTGGTTCAGTTTCATCTCCCCCCAGCATCAAATTCCTCTGTTTCTTAGTGCGTTCTTTACCATTGCTCTCGTTGTGTTAAAGCAGGTTACTGCCGAAACATAATTGGCGCCGTCTGTGGGGAAGTTAGAATTCATTATCACGTGAAACAATCAAGATGGTAAGCACAAGAAGCAGACCAAATAGTCGAGATATTCCTCCCGCTATAGGGACTCGCGAACCCCGAAATTCAAAATCGGCCAATGCAAGAACCGTTGAACAATCAAGTTGCTCCTAGTGGTAGGATCAATTATCAACATCCAACTGTAGCAGCGCAACCGCCACTGTCTCTGCCACCTCCACCGCAAAAGGCATTACAAGTGCCACCACCACCCCTAACAGTCTTGCAACAAGAAAACCGACAAGTCAGTAATCCTCCATGCGGTCCGCCCCGTCGTCCATGTCAATCCTTCGGTTGACATGGATATGGACGCGACATTACTCTCACACCAACTAACGGAAAAGGTGATAGTAACGTACCAATTCACCCCTAATAATACGGTTGGAGTGAGTTCTGACGAGTCAAAAATTTAAATAGGAACTTGAGAAGGAAGTTGGCAAAGAGGCAAAGGCGGTGGGCGATGCCGCAAATTCAACAACATCAAAGGCGACCACGTAGGGACGCTTGGCCATTCCGGTGTATGGGACCGTCTTGAAGATCCACTTCATCGCCCTCAAGAAGCGTGTTATTTCTCAAACACAATCAACCAGTGCACGCTCAAGAGTAATGACCCTATTACCCGTATTTATGGGAGAATCGGATTGGCGGGAATAACTACTACCCTAGACATGTCCGATCTCCAAGGAAGATTTACAATCGAGAAGCAATTTCAGGGAAGACCGCCATCCGAGATATGTCCGACATAACTGGGAAGGCGGGCATAAGAAGCCACAAAACATGGAGAAGCGATATAATTATACTGACCACCCGGCCAAGGATGACTACCGGCCTAGGCAGGTTGGTTATAGGGATAGACAAAGACAATCACTGGTCGGAGCTGATCGTGCATACCGCCAAAGATCTCTAACTCCAATAAGAGATAATGGAAGGTATCCTTCTCCACATGGGCACGACCAGGGGCGGTTGTTCGAGCCAATACTTTAACTCTAACTGAACAACAGTTGAAAAAGTTGATTGCAAAAAAAATTAATGATGGAGAGTCAAGGGATGTAAGAATGAAAAACTTGACAGTCAATGATGGCGTACTTGATAAGTTTTCGCTCGACATTCAGGAAGCTTACCACCATCCCGACTTCAAACAACCCGATTTTGAACTTTATGATGAGTTAGAAAGAGATCCTGGCTTGCATGTTCTATCGTTCAAAAATAAGTTGGTGTTATGGGGTGGAGATGATCCGCTCATGTGTAAGCTCTTTCCATCAACTCTAAAGGAAGAAGCATTACACTGGTTTAGTGAGTTGCCTTCAAGATCAATTCACCAATACAATGAACTAGAAAATCAATTTGTTAATCGTTTCCGCCATAATTGCAAGACGCCAAAGAATGTCGACTTACTTTTGAACATCAAGCAACAATGTGACAAAAAGTTACGTACTTTTGTTATTAGGTTTCGGAAGGCAGCAGCACCGCCGCCGCCGCTACCGCAAACAGCGGTACAAACGCCTCCGAAAGAAGGTGCCACAGAACGGAAGAAAGTATAAGGAAAACCTTCATCCCAGACTGGACGTACCTGACAGGGAAGGCCGACCTTGCAGATTTGAGGAAAATCGCCATCCTAGACAGGTCCGACCAGACAGGGAAAGAAGGCGTCACGGAAGAAAGTATAAGGAAAACCTTCATCCCAGACTGAACTGACCTGACAGGGAAGGCCAACCTCGCAGATTTGAGGAAAATTGTCATCCTAGACAGGTCCGACTAGACAGGAAAAGAAGGCGTCACGGAAGAAAGTATAAGGAAAACCTTCATCCTAGACTGGACCGAACTGACAGGGAAGGCCGACCTTGCAGATTTGAGAAAAATTGCCATCCCAGACAGGTCCGACCAGATAGGGAAAGAAGGCGTCACAGAAGAAAATATAAGGAATACCAATATCCCAAACGAGACTGACCTGACAGGGAAGGCCGACCTCGTTGACCTGAGGAAAATCGTCGTCCTAGACAGGTCTGATCCGATAAGGAAGGAAGGTGTCACAGAAGCAACTAGAGGGAAGACCACAATCCCAGACAAACTACCGACCTAGATAGACTGGTTACACGCAAATAAAAAGATAATCTCCAGTCGGATCCGAAAGTGTGTACCGCTTAAAATCTCTAACTCTTGTAAGAGGTAATGGTATGTGTCATCTTCCATATAGGCTCGACCGGGGGCGTCTGTCTGTTTAAATCTTCTGGATGAAATGGATTTCACTCTTCAATACAATTTTTTCTGATCTGTTGGGAAAAATAATGGAGGCTTATATCGATGATATAGTCGTTAAATCGAAGGATACTGGTGATCATCTTTCCGATCTTCAACTTATTTTTGATAGGCTTAACAAGTATAATATGAGACTCAATCCCACAAAATGTTCTTTTGGCCTCTCTTCTGGATAATTTCTGGGATACCTCATGACTCGTAGAGGTATTGAGGCTAATCCTGATCAGACACGCGCCGTTATTGATATACCATCACCAAAAAATAAGAAGGAAATTCAAAGGCTGATTGGTCGGCTTGCCGCTCTTCATAGATTTATTTCTAAATATTCTGATCGTTGTCATCCCTTCTTCCAGACTTTAAAAGGGGCGGCAACTTCGAACGTTGATTGTGAAATGGCATTGCAACAACTGAAGAAGTACTTGGTCAGTCCTCCTATATTGACAAGTCCTTCAACGGGTCAACCTATTGGCATATACCTAGCAGCTATAACTCAAGCTGTTAATGTTGTTCTTTTCGTCGATGATGGTAGACCCATCTTTTTTATCAGTAAGACGTTAACCGGAGCTGAGTCTCGTTATTCAAAGATGGAAAAAATTGCACTTACATTAGTTCATGCCGCTCGTCGATTAAAACCATACTTCCAGGGGAGGTTGGTCAGAGTTTATACTGAGTATCCCTTACGCAAGATCTTTCGTAATGCACAGGAATCAAGCAGATTAGCCGAATGGAAAAGTTATCTTAGTGCATACAGCATTGTCTTTGAAAGTCGTACTGCTGAAAAAGGACATGCTCTAGCTTCTTTGATAGCTGATTTTCCGATTGATGATTCTCCTATTGATGATTTCTTGCGCCAGGAAGAATCTATGGAAGACAATCTGCCACCAATAACTAGGGGCGACGAAGACCAACTTGCAAACGCAATTCCTAATCCCATTGACCTATGGATTGTTTACTCAGATGGCTCCCATAATAAATCGTATGCGGAAATGGATGCATTTTGTTACACCGGTGGAGAGAAGATTGAGAAATCTGTGCGACTTGGCTTCGCCGCTTCAAATAGCGAAGCCGAATATGAGGCTGCCATTTGTGCCTTGAGAACAGCTTTGAAACTGGGGGCGCGAAAGCTCCAGTTATTTACGGATTCTCGCCTTGTGGCCAATCAGTTTGGCAGGTCTTTTGAAGCAAGAGATGACCGTATGGCGGCTTATCTTGGTTCGATACATAGCCTTGCTCGACAATTTGATAGCATCTCTATCACTCAAAGACCGAAATGACATCGTCATCTCGATTCATTGGCTTATCTCTCCGCCCGTTAGAAGCGAAGAGTCAAGACACATCACTGTGGAGTTCCAGAAAGAGCCAAGCATTGACTTTACCGAAAAGGAATTGTATGACTTGTATGTACGTGAAAGCAATTACTTGGTTGCTTGTACGCAACAGTAAAATACGACCCACGTATAATTGCACCAATCATGACTCGAAAGCGGAAAAGGGAGATGGAAAATTCACAACATGACCATACTTTGGATCTTCCATTAGAATATATAAATCCATTTGTTCCTCCTAAATTCGCTCCCGAAACAGATAGTGAGTTGGTACATGAAGCAGATGATAGTCCTGAAGTTCCCGATATGATACTATCAAAGCCAGTGATGATCTCCGATGAGCAAGATTGGCGTCTTCCTTATATCCACTACTTGCAAGTTTCTTCACTTCCGCCAGAACCAAAACTCGCTGAAAGAATCAAACGCGATGCATGAAAGTTTTTTGTGATATCTGTTACTGACGGAAGTTTGCAATTATATCTCAAAGGCTCAGACTTAAACCCTATGTTGCGATGCCTCTCAAAACAGGAAGGACTTCAAGTTTTGGAAGAGATTCACTCCGGCTTATGCGGAAGCCACTCCAAGGGACGAAGTTTAGCTCATATGGCTATGACACAGGGCTATTGGTGGCCAGAGATGCAAAAGGATGCAAAATACCTATCTGAGAGGTGTGAGCCATGCCAAAAGCACGACAATATGAGTAAACTCCCTGTTACTGAGTTGCATCCCATGCTTAGCCCATGGCCATTTGCCAAATGGGGCTTAGACATTATTGGCCCTTTACCTAAAGCTCTAGGTAGTATACGATTCCTTCTTGTGGCAACCGATTACTTTAACAAATGGGTAGAAGCAAAGCCTTTGGTCCAAATCCATGCTTCTAACGTTAAAATGTTTTTATGGAGAAATATTGTTTGTCATTTTGGCATCCCTGCGGCACTTGTATCAGATAATGGTAAACAATTTGATGCTGAAGAAATTCCTCAGTTCTGTGCTAATTTGAAGATACGGCATAACTTCTCCACACCTTATCATCCGCAAGCCAATGGGCAGGCTAAAGCCACCAATAAGGTGATTTTGGCCAACCTAAAGAGGCGTTTGACTGGCGCCAAAGGAAATTGGGTCAAGGAGTTACCAGCTGTCTTGTGGGCTTATAGGACAACGCCAAAATATTCAACTGCATTATCACCTTTTAACCTTGCATATGGTGCTGAAGCAGTCTTACCTACAGAACTGATTTCCAGTACATCTCGGTCCGTTACTGTTGAAACAGGTTCCAATGACACTACTTTGGCTCAGTCAAAAGCTCTTATTGATGAGGTTCGCTCTGAGGGACTACAACAGCTTATTAAGTATCAAGCTGACATGAAACGGAACTACGACAAGAAGATCCGTCCTAAGTCTTTTGCTCATGAAGACTGGGTTCTCTGTAGAAACCTAAAGCTTGTAAAATCAGGAAAGTTTGGAGAAAATTGGCAAGGACCCTACATCATAGATCGTCCAGCATCTAAGGGGTCATATTTTCTCCGTACTATTTCTGGAAGAATGATAGAGAAGCCATGGAATGCTTACCACCTTCGCAAGTTTTACCGTTAGGAAATTTTTTGCATTTTTACATTACTCCATCAATAACAAATCTATCCAACTATGTAGTTCGTTCTATTTTATCCATCAATAAAGGCATTCAACTTCCATTCTCATATGTTTGGTTGTCATTTTACATTACTCTATTCTTTTGTACTCTTACTTTCAGCAATGTCATTCATTAACATTCATTCCAGAAAGGTCATCCATATTATGCCTTTTCCGGTCCAAGTAAGTCGCATTCATGCCTACTTGACGGAAATCCGAGTCAATAAGATGGTTATTCTTGCTCGGAACAATTATTGCAATACTCCCACAGTACAATATCCGTGCTAATTCCACTACTAAGGTAATGGCGTTGTGTTTTAGTTATGTCCCAGTGCACGGGTGATGACTTTGCACCTGTGACAACTCCAACAGTTGTCAGGCCTTGCTTCATGTTCGATACAAATATTTTGACACCTGAATAGTTAGGTTCAGTGAGGACGATCATGTCCCCTTTGCCTTTCAATAACTTTCTTTAATGGTTTTATATTGGGGGTGTTTCTCTCTACATGGGGGCGTCTCATTCTTTTTCATTTCAACTACATAAATCAACAACACTGTCAGTTTTCCGCAGGTATGTTATCTGACATCACAATGATATTCAATTGCGAACACATACTTTATTTTATTTTCATAAAAAAGAATTTTTAGCTCTATGGTATTACAAACGCACAATCACATGATCATTGGTTTGGGCAAATCCAATGACGCCTTACCAACTTTTCGCATATACAACTCGTACAAATCTTTGTAATTCATCTTCTCATGTTCTAGTTCATCTCCCATTTCTGTTAAAGTCTCTGTCAATTGTCTTACGGACGATTCACAATGTCCCATTTGCACGTGATCTTGGCCGAGCCGCTCGTTTAAATCTATCATTCGCTTGTTATTTTTCTCTACCTCTTTTTGCGCACATTTAAGTTCCTGATCTTTGGTCGCCACGAGTGACTTCAATTCTATCACATCTGCTTTTAAGTATTTGTGTTCTTCCATTATCTCATAGGCTTTCCCAAATTCTTCGTACAATCTCTGCTCTGCTTCTTCCGTCCGCTCGGTTAAGTCTTTGTTTTCGTCTTCTAACTCTCTGTTGTTTCTGCTTAACGCTTTGTTTGCTTCTTCCAGTTTTTGGTTGAGTATCTTCACTTTCTTTATTTCTTCTATGGCATTGACTTCATTCGAACCGATACTTTTCTTCGTGACTTTTTCATGAATTTCTTTGGCCCATACAACCGCCGTTTTAACCTGCGGCGAAAAATATCTGATTTCATCAATCTTTCAGACTTAAACACAAGTTTGCAATAACTGATAAAAAAAATACTATCATACCTGGTTCATACTATCGAAAATCATTGACACTGCTCTGTCATATTCTCCAATGTTCTCCGTATTCTGGTCACATTCTTGATATTTTTCGAGCCCCTCCATTAGCGTGGTCCCTGGCGATCCCTTCACTTCGTCTTCCAAACTTGACCATCTCTGCTTCATCTACCAATTTCATCGGTTTAGTGTTGGACACAGATTTCTTTACCGTCCTAACGCAATAGTAAAATTCAACGGTCAACTTACTGTTAACAGATTCTGTGGTTTTCCTCCATGAGTAGTATTACCCCTGACAGTACTTGCCAGTGGTCGTTGGATTCTTTGCTCCTGTATTTTGCTTTGCCGTTTGTTTTCTTTCACCGACTTTGTGTTTTTCGCTGCACTATTTTTTGCAAGTATCACTGTTTCATTCTTTTCCCAGACATTCTTTTCCTGCATATACCAAACCAGAACGATATTGGCAGTTGTCCCGGTGCAATTTGCCACCACTCCAATAATTGCGCAATTTCTTTGCTCAACGGAATTGCACTCCCGCAACTTAATTGTGAGTACGCCATTACTACTTCATTTTCTTCGACTTTCGTTTCAAATTCATACACTTCGTCCATCTCAAATCTCTCGAGTGCTAATATTTTTCGTAGTTCTTTAAGTGACCATCGCCGCGGCGTCGTGTGTTCATTGTATCTGTCACCTTGTTTCCACCTCACCAAGTCTACGATCGTTATCGAATTTTTTTCTTCTCGATTATCTTTCGCCCGTATAATACGGTTGTTTTACCCAAAAAAAACGGGTCAGAAAGCTCAAAAACCGGGCTCACCGGCCAGATTAAAGAAGCGCAGGTACGGTGCCCTTCCTTTACTGGCAGTGCACGGTATCATGTTTGTTGTATCAGTTTGAATATGGGCGCCATCAATATCGCCTTCACTACTTTTCCTCCACAGCAGCTCATGAAGACAACCAACGTTCGTATTTTTTGTCGCCACCATATGATTCATGCAGAGAACATCCTGGGGAGAGTCCAACAGTTCAAAGACCATGAATAAAAAGAAAAACGACAGCAGCTTACCGCGCAAAATTTTCTTACCATAAAAGTCGAAACCCAAGCTGCGATGCAAAGTGTCTGTTCGATGGAAGCGGCTGTGGGTTTTTATTGAAGCTGAGGAGCACCCATCTCGATATCCTTCCACCGATAGGAGAGAGATATTTGCTGCTCTGTGAAACTAGCTTGATGCTGTGCCCTCCACTTTCGGAGCCACGAACCAAGGGCCTTCGCCCGTAACCGCATGACCCATTCCCAACTTGGATCAGGCAAGACAGAAACTTGCTCGCACAATCCCGACCAGAGAGGGGCACATCCCTTGCGTTACAAACCCTTGTAAACAAAGATGAAGGGAGAGAGACGTACCTGTTGGTCGACGCGAGGAAGAATCACAGAGTTGTAAAACATCAGTGTTGGCGATATTGTAGTCAACAGAGCTGACAGAGCGAATCTCTTGTTTACTAGCTACCAAGCCTTGACCACGTTTTGTTTAATGAGAGTCATTGTTTTTCATGGATTGGGATATGCGGGAGCTGCACCAGCACTTATATAGGTTTTCCGAGTAAGTTTCCAGTGCTGGTGGGATTCTCCTCCAACTCCAACTTTATCTCTACTCTTAATTTTTATCTACTCTACATTCTTATCTCATCCGAACACTTTGAGTCCGATTAATGTTTAACTTCCTTTTATTCTTATTATTACTATATTGCCCCTACGTATAATTTCATCAGTCTAATCCTAGTATCGCTATTCCGATGGCATGCGGTGTCGAAATCAACTTTCGTATATGGTCACGTAATGCGTTCGTTATAGTTTTCGGCAATCAATTTCTTTCAAAAAAATTTCTGTGCATTTTTTAGTCATTTTTTAACTACAATGCGTCTCGTATACGTTAATTTGACATTATTTCATTTCCGATAATTCACAAATTGTTTTCGATTGTCCATTTTCCTGTCGTTTACGTTCACACGATACTTTGTTATACATTCCGCTTACTCTTTTCTTATTCCAAGTTTTTCTTGATTTTTATTCTCTTCTTTGCTATGTTAACTTTGTTCGCATGACAAAGAGGGGGCGGTGTTTCAACCCCCACCTACGTGGAAAACGTCTATTAGTAGGGGTCTCTATTTTATTTATTTAATCGACAGGGCTAAAGCCAAATTTGCAATACCATGGATGTACATGCCCATTAACTCATGTATCTAAGGCTGAACCTTAGCCACATGGCTTGCCACTGATGTACATTGATTTATGTCCAGATTCATTTCTTATCAAAGAGATAATTATCAGTTGAGAGTTATAGTCTATCACAATTACTCAAGCTACAAGATTACTTGAGCTACAAGGACTTTCTACTCTACCTTTATAAATACCAACCTATTTTTTATAAGGAACTACGTTGAAACTTGATCTCTAGATAATAGATCTTGGGTACGTAGGCAGCCATTATTTGGTTCAGTTTCATCTCCCCCCAGCATCAAATTCCTCTGTTTCTTAGTGCGTTCTTTACCATTGCTCTCGTTGTGTTGAAGGAGGTTACTGCCGAAACAAGTACCAAACTGCATCTCCTCTCCAATAAGTTGCTGGTTGAAATAAATTAAAGCACTTTGAGTGGCATTTTAAGTACATTATTTACTTTGTTAATTAATACATATGGTATGATTTAGTTACTGCATAAAATGGTCATAAATCATCTTGCAAAAATCACACATAGCTCCTCGACCAATTTGGTGATTTTAACCATTTGGTGCTTAAATCAGGTCAGCTAGAAATTTTGAAAAATCGGTAAAATATTAATTGCTCTACAAGAGCTGTGGTGGTAGGATCTGGGACATCGAAGATCAACGGTCGGATGCGCCCGCGGTAGCGTAAGGTATCGAGCCGCTATGCACAGGATCAAGATGAAAACACAGGGTCACGGTACAAAAACCCTACACGTGGGAAGAAGAAGGCCGCGAGATGAAGGGACAGATGGAGGGCTAGGATGGAAAGAGGGAAGGATATAAAAGGAAAGAGAGAGGAGAGAAAAGGAGGCAGATTCATTTTTCTAAGGAAGACAAGACCTAAGAAAGAGAGAGAGCAACCAGAAGAGAATAGGAATAGTGAATAGTGCTTGAAGCTGTAATAGTGCCTAAGAAATAGTGATCAGGGGTTGTAATAGTGTTAGGGATATAACATTTGGCGCCGTCCGTGGGGAGAGAGAGCAAAGCGACGTAGAAATGGCAACAGGTGCAAAGAGAGGAGTAGGACGACCAAGGAAGGTAGGGGCACAGGAGATGGAAGCGGAAATAGTGAGCAGTTAAGGGGGAGAACAAAGAGAGGAAGAGGCCGCCACCGAGTCAGATTCGGAGGAGATGAGACGTATGCAGGAAGAGATCAGGAGATTGAGAGAGGAGAATGAAGGGCTGAGGAAGGAAAGAGAAATTGCCAAGGAGGAAGGGAGAGCGGAAGAGAGTGAGGAGTCGGAGAATGGAGGAGAGGAGCCTTACAATGGAGCAAATCCAAGAAATGATAAATCAGGATCGGGAGGCGAACCTTTAACTGGCAAAGACTCACATGGGAGCGACTAGTCAGGTGGTGGCTGGTTTGAACCGCAATCCGTTGGCGGACGCTATATGGATGTCAGAGGTGCCAAAACGATTCAACCAACCTAGGTTCGAAAGGTACGATGGCAAGGGGGATCCAGCAGATCACATTCATCACTTTAGGCAACAAATGCCGCTCTGGCAAGAGGCGTGGTATGATGGACTGCGGTGCATGATGTTCCCGGCTAGTTTAAAAGGAGGGGCTTTAGACTGGTACTATCGATTGCCTTCACGGAGTATAAATAACTTTAAGAAATTAGAGCAGGCGTTTATAGACCATTTTATACATCAGAAGAGGAGGGTGGTGGATATCGCGGCTTTGTTTAACGTTTGGCAGCAGTCAGCTGAGTCGGTGAGGGATTATCTGTGTAGGTTCAAGGTCGAGACCTTAAAGGTAAAGAATTTGGATGAAAGGACAGCGGTAATAGCATTTGAAAGGGGACTGCGGCCAGGGATGAGAGTACATCAGTCGGTGGCTAAGAATGAGATCGCAACTTTGTACGAATTATATTTGCGAGTGGAAAAGTACATCAGATATGAGGATACGATGCAGAAGGACTCCAGAAGGTCAGGAAAGGCAGTATTGTCATTGGAAAAGAATGGGGACCATCGAAAGGAAGAATCATCAGACAAAGAAGGGGAGGGTACCGCGGATACTCTTCACGTCCGGAGAGGAATAGGGAAGGGGCAAGAAGGGAGAACAGGGAAAGGAAGCCTTACCGCGAACCTGAGTATACGCCATTGAATAAGCCATTGGGTGAAATTCTGCTGTTGATAAAAAGTAGGCCGGGGTATGAGGGACCGCGGAGTATACTGATCGAGATGCCGAACAAATTGTATTGTGCCTACCATCAAGTACGAAACCATGAGGCTGATGACTGCTATGCGTTAAAATGGTTAATTCAGAGGTTAGTTGAAAAGGGAATGATAAGAGAGTTTGTAGCTGGTGCCCCGAATGAGGAGCAAACGCCGGCGCAGGGAAGAATATTGGAGACCATAAATGTTATTTGCAGTGGGGAGGCGCTTAGTCATAACGCTCACCGGGAACGGATAAGAAGAACTGCGAGTATTCAGCAGATCAATGAAGCGACGTGGGTTCCGCGGCCAAAGTCATGGTCAACGGATGGAGTTGATCGGATCATGTTCACTAGCGCGGACCTGAAAGCTATTGATTTACCTCATGAGGACGCACTGGTAATCACAGTGGCGATGGGAAATTACATGGTCAAAAGGGTGTTAATTGATTACGGAAGTGCAGTGGATTTATTATTCAGTGGAGCCTTAGATGAGATGAGAATTGATCCCAGACAACTCAGAGTGCCGCGGACCAATTGATATGAGTTTAACGAGAGTGTGACAGAGCCAATGGGAGAACTTTTGCTATCGGTAACCACAGAGCCTGTGACAGTGTTTACTCGGTTTATGGTGGTGGACGCCAGTTCCCAATACAATGCAATTCTGGGGAGGCGGTGGATCCACGAGATGAAGGCAGTACCATCCACATACTACTAGGTAATACGATTCCCAACCCCAACGGGGATGTACGAGGTCCGCGGCGACCAGGTGGCAGCCAAGAATAGGCATTAGGGGACGGTGAAACGAATGGTGCGCGGATCTGAAGGAGAGACCTCAAACCCCAGGAAGAGGCAAGCATAACAATTACAGATCGCGACCATGGATGAGGAGGTGGAGCTCGTTGCGGGGCCGAAGACTCTAGATGAGATCGAGGTAGTAAACCTGGGGGTAGGGGAGGAAGAGAAATTCACATCAGTGGGGTCGGCCTTATCGGATGAATAAAAGGGAAAGTTGGTACAGTGTCTGATAGAGAACAAAGATGTGTTCGCATGGGCAATTGAGGATATCATGGGTTTGGATCCAGACTTCACGTGCCATCGGCTACACATGAAGGAGGACGCGAAGCCAGTGAGACGAAATAAGAAGCGTAAGACCGAGATTTGCCAAAGGAATTCGGGAGGAGGTGGCGAAACTGAAAGGGGCAGGAATAATCAGAGAGGTAGAGTTCACGGACTGGCTGTCTAATGTTGTCGCGGTACCCAAAAAGAATGGCAAGGTACGGATGTGTGTGGATTTTATAGATGTCAACGTGAAATGCCCTAAAGACAGTTATCCAATGCCGCGCATTGACGAGTTAGTGGACAGAACGGCGGGGTTCAAAATATTCTCATTCATGGATGCATCTATGGGATATAATCAGGTCGCGATGCACGGTCCAGATCAAGAAAAAACATCCTTTGTGGTAGAAGGTGACACCTATTGTTATACCAGGATGCCATTTGGATTGAAGAATGCTGGGGCCACCTTCCAGTAGGTGGGAGAAAAGATATTCGAGAACAAGATACGAAAGGGAATTGAAATATACATAGACGATATGGTGAAATATACATAGACGATAAAGGCAGAAAAGTCTGGGAGAATGCTTAAGTGGGCAGTAATGTTGAGCACTTATGAAATCCAGTATCAGATCAGAACCGCAGAAAAGGCGCAAGCAGTGGTAGAGTTTTTAGCGGAATTCCTGACGGAAGATCCTACTTGGGGTGAAGAAATGCTCATGGAGCCTGAACGAGAGGGAGTGGAGTAGGACCCGTTGGACCCTTGGGACGAGCAGAATGGATGGAGGGTGTTCGCAGACGGGTCGGCCACAGATGCATGCAGTGGAATAGGTATCATATTAGTTACACCGGATAATAACAGAATAGAACAGACTATAAAGTTGGGGTTCGCGGCATCCAATAATGAAATGGAGTATGAGGCTGTGATAGCAGGACTGAAAATGGCGGAGGAGTTGAGGGCGAAGGAGTTGACAGTGTATTCGGTTTCGAACTTGGTGGTGTGCCAAGCAAACGGAGGTTTTATTGCGCTGTGCCCTCGAATGGCGAGATACTTGGAGGTGCTAAAATGAAGAGCATCGAAGTTCACAAAGATCAGGTTCATGCATTTGGGCCACAGAGAGAATCACCATGCAAGTTCCCTAGCTTATGTAGCCGCGGCAATTCCAGGATCCGAGGAAAGGACTATCAAGGTAGGGAAGATGGCAAAACCGAGTACTGAAGAAATAGAAGAGGTGTTTCACGTCACCGCCGAGGATGGGGGGTGGATGGATCCCATCAGGCATTTTTTGTCTGGGGAAGAGGTGAATAACAAGAAAGAGAAGAGAAGACTGGAGCAGACGTCATGAAGGTACACCTTGTTGGGGGTGAGTTGTATAGAAAGAACTTTGATGGGCCGTTGCTGAAGTGTCTGGGGCCACGGTTGGCACAGGAAGTGTTAGCAGAGCTTCGAGATTGTGGGAGTCACTCAGCGGGGAGAACCACGGCACACCGGTTGATAACTCAGGGGTATTTTTGGCCTCACATGAAAAGGGATGCAGTGGAGTTCGCTAAGAAATGTGAGAAATGTCATAAGTTCGCTCAGCTGATATTCGCGCCAGCAGAACCATTGCATAACGTGTCTAGTCCTTGGCCATTTGCCATGTGGGCCATGGATATAGTGGGACTGCTGCCCATGGCCAGTGGCAAGAGGAGATACATGCTCGCGGCCACTGACTACTTCACCAAGTGGATAGAGGTCGTGCCGCTGCAGCAGATAAAAGAGGAACAAATGATCAAATTTCTATATGAGAACATCATATGCCGGTTTGGGTTACCGTACACTATCATCGCGGACAACATAACTCAATTCACTGGGTTAAAGGTGAAGGATTTTCTACAAGTGTACCATGTAAAACAAGGTTTTTCAGCTCCATACAATCCAGACGGAAACGGGCAAGCTGAGTCATCCAACAAGACTATAATGAACAACCTCAAGAAGAAACTGGAGGATAAGAAGGGGGCATGGGCTGATGAGTTGAATCATGTGCTGTGGGCGTATTGGACTACGCCACGGACTACCATAAGAGAAACTCCATTCTTCTTAGCCTACAACATAGGTAGTAATTCCTCCGGAAATGGTGGCATCCACAACACGGACCCGGGCTGTAGAGGAGGGTACAAATTGGGGCATACTATCGAGGGATTTGAATCTGGCAGAGAAGAGAAGAGACTCCGCGTGCATTAGGTTAGAAGAATATCACCGACGCTTACAGAGACAGTACGGTAAGAGAGTGAGACCGCGGAGGTTCCAAGTGGGGGATTTGGTGCTTCGCCGTGTAACCCCCAGTACCAAGAAGATGAGCGATGGAAAGTTAGGGCCAAATTGGGAGGGACTTTATCTGGTGGTGGATGCTAGAGGGGCGGGCACCTACAAGCTACAGACCATGGAGGGGAAGTCGATAGAGAGGGTGTGGAACGTAAGGATGTTGAAGAAATTCCACACTTGAATGTAATGAAAGTCTGTCCTAAGAGACTTGAGCTATTTGTAAATATATAATACAATGACACTTTTGAGGGAGTACTTGTACCGATAGTGAGTGGCCTAACAGCCGAAAAGAGTAAAGGGGATGAGCCCTTCGCGAACAAGAGGTCCAAATCAAACTGGGGCAAAAATGAGCTGCCCCATCCGAACCGAACTTGGGGCAAAGTGAGTTGCCCCGATTTGTGGACATGAAATCCAAAGCAAGCGGAGGCGCAAGGGAGTTGGCCCAGTCCGCGGACGTGAGGTCCGACCTGAATTGTGGGCAAAGTGAGTTGCCCCTTTTCACGGACAAGGGGTCCGAATCGAATGAGTAAAGGCAAATTGAGTTGCCTTCAGTAGGAGGGAGTTGGTGCAAAAACATGAGATTCCTTACCTCAAGGTATGGTTACTTTTATTTGGCCCACAAAGGGATAGGTCACGGACAAATTCAGATTTTGCAAAAGAAATGACGTAACGACCAAAATCAAATGAAGGCAATTAATCCACATCAAAGACTTGTAGGGAGATTAAAAAAGAATAAAAGAGTAGAGTTCTGAGTGTAGCAAAACATAAAAACATACAGTAGCAAAGCACATTATGATAATATAAAAAAGATAAGGAGCACAGGGACGAAGTACAACAACATCTAAGCCTCTTCGCTGATCACTGCATTTGCAGCCTCCTTAATAGCGGCATTCGCAGCCGCGTCGATGGCCCCAGTCACCAAATCCAATACTTCGGTAGGAGCTGAGACCGCCGTAGAAGAGACAGGGTCCATGGGTACCATAATGACCTCGGATCCGGAGACCGGCGCGGACACTTCTGGAAGGAGGCAGCCCTCCTTGATGAGCCGGTCATACTCCTCCTTGATCTTCTTTGACACCCGTTTGTCGACCAGTGCCCTGAAATGCTCCTAGAGTTCATCCATGTCTAGTTCATGCTGTTTGAGGAGTGCCGTTGTGTCTTCCTGGTGCTTCTGGGAGAGAGCTACTGTAGCTGCATTGTGCTGAGAGAGTAAGGTTTCGCGCTGATGACTCAAGCGGACATTGACCTTATCCATATAAGCTCGGTAGGAGTCCTCAATAGACTTGAGCTCGTCTTGGGCTTTGAGTTTAGCCAGTTCCGCGGTCTCATTCAGCTGTTCGAGCTGGGCGACTTCTTTCTCCTGCAACTCCACTTTGGACTTAGCACCAAACAGGTCGCGGATCATGTAGGAGATATCCAAGCTCATCTAAGAGAGAGAGAGGAGGGGTTAGGATACCTAGAGAGGAGGTAATAAGCTACTAAGTTGGATGAAAAGAGTACCTTCTCCCAGCCTGTGTAGAATGAGATTCTGTGATGATCGAACGAGCCCCCTTCCGTATAAGCAAGGTCCTTGGGAAGGTGAGATCCATAGATCAGAGCAGAGGCTACAGCAGGGTTCTCCAAGGCTGAGTCATTGGTGTTAACAATGTGGCTGCGAACCTTGAAGGTAGGGCAGAAGGCAGGGGCTGACTCCTTGTCGGACCACAGCTCTGGATGAGCGGGGGCAGCGGGCCTTGTAGTGTTGAGAGTGGTGGGGAGCTCATCAGACGCGGAGTTCCGCGGACGCTTGGAAACCGGTCCAGAAGAGGAACGGGTAACAGTGGAGGGAACAACCTCTGTCACGACAACCTCATCCGAGTCTCTGTCAAACAGCTTCCTCTTGTTAGCACCCATGTCGGAGTTGGGAGAAGTGGCAGATGGGGAATGAGTGGGTAAATATTGATCTTCCTAGGTGGTAAGGGATTGGTAAGAGGGATGAGCTGCGGAATGTGAAGGGGACTTAGAGGAATGAGGTGGGGGTTTGCGGGTAACTGCAGTGGGGTGGTTGGGTTTCTTTGTTTGGCGACTTTTCGGGTGAGGGGGAGAGTTCCGAGGTTTTCGTTCCTTGGGTGGAGGTGGACGAAAAAAGGGGGCACTGTATCCACCAATGCTCTTCAGCTGAGGATCTGATAGTAGCGGAGTGGTGGTGGTGTGGTCAATACCAAGAACCGCGGATTGGGAGGATCTCAGATCACGGATTTTCTAAAAAATGGTGGATGTGATGTCAGCGTCAGTTCGCGACTTCGAGTCTGGCCTCCAACCTGTAGGAAAGAATTGCAAAATCAGAGAGTATACCGCGGCACATGCATATCAAATGGAAAATAAAAGGGGTACTCACCACTGGGCAGAAAAGCCAGATGACTAAGGGTCAATTTAGGAGGGAGATCCACGGATAGAAAGTTTCCTGAGACGTACAGCGGATAGTGGTGTCATACCTTGTCGGAAGAGGTGACACGGAGAACAAAGGACTGTTTCCTAGGGTGGACGCAGAAAGAATGATAGCCGACACTGACATCCTTTGTGCTCTTTTTTATGTAATAATGGGCGATCGTATCGCGAACGGTTATCTTAGGGACCCCGGACTCATTATAGTAGTTCGCGGCGTACATCACCCTCCAAAAGTTGTCGATACCTTGGCAAGGAGGGATGTTAAAATGGTTGCATACCTCGACGTCAAGGCATGTGAGTGGGAAGCGGAGGCCTACGATGATTTGGCCAACCGTGGCCACGAGACACCCCGGTTTGTAGGGGACTAATTGGGGAAAGTAGGTTAAGTCGGGCACGTGTTCCAAAGTGATGTCAGCAGGATGCCGTAAGCGGCCTTGACCGCCTCTAGATTAGGTCTACGGCTACGAGGGGGAGGCGGCAGAAGAGCCAAGTGTTGCCTTGAAGTAGATGGAGCCTCAGTTGGATCCAGGGGTGGGGGAGAGGCCACACTACGAGAATGGGAGGAGGAGGAGGCGCCGGATCTGGAATCCGACATAGTGGGCAGATTCAAAAGAGAAAGACACCCAGCCCCAGAGGAATGAAGATGAGAGAAAGAGAGGAGCACAGTTTGAAAAGGGAATGCACATTACAGAAAGAAAAACAAAGGAAATAAAGAGAGAAGAAGACCAACCTGGGGAGTGAAGAGAGTGACTGGCACTGAAGCTTTGGCAAGAGGAGAAGCATATGGGATAACCGTGCGGTTGACCGGAGCGATCAAAAGGGAGAAGATGAGTGAAGGATAAAGGGAATAAGTCCAGAGAAGAACAAGTCTAAATGAGAAAGAAAGAAGAATCGAGCGGGCTTTTATAAGGGGTAAGGGTAAAACCGTAATTCGGGGGCACTGAAATTGAGGGGACACCAAAAAGGACCAGCCCAAGGATGACGCGTGGAGGCGCACAACTCGAAGGGGCGCAAGCAGTAGGCATGTGGGGAACGTGTGAATCCAGCAGAGTAAGGAAAATGGTAGGCCACGACAGGGAAAATAGTGTAAGCCGGGCTCTCGACCCCCGATCGCATGACGATCGCGGACTCGAGAGGGGGCATCTGTGGTGGTAGGATATGGGACATCGAAGATCAACGGTCGGATGCTTCTGCGGCAACGTAAGGTACTGAGCCGCTGTGCACAGGATCAGGATGAAGACATGGGGTCGCTGTACGGAAAGCCTACACGTGGGAAGAAAAAGACCACGAGATGAAGGGATAGATGGAGGGCTAGGATAGAAAGAGGAAAGGATATAAAGGGAAAGAGAGAGGAGAAAAAAGGAGGCGGATTCATTTTTCTAAGGGAGACAAGACCTATGAAAGAGAGAGAGCGACCAGAAGAGAATAGGAAGAGTTAATAGTGCTTGAAGCTATAATAGTGCCTAAGACATAGTGATCAGGGGTTGTAATAGTGTTAGGGATATAACAAGAGCTATATGATTAATCTTCGGTCATTTTGGCCATATTAATAACATAGCCATCTATCATAACATGGTTATAAATTAAATCACATTAACGTTTTCCTTAATTGTATTGTGAGAGTGAGATGAGATCATAGTTCGTGATTCCGAACGAAACTTCGGAATTCCTTTCGGAATTTTGGTTTTTCAAAAAAATGGAATTCCAAATATAGAGTTGAAATATCTGAAATTCCGAAATCATCTGAAATTCCGAATATGATAGGGGTCGAAATTTAATGAATTTCAGATTTTGGATTTGTCAGAATTCCAAAAATTTCAAAATTCCGAACTATGGATGAGATACGATCACATGGTATGGTTACAAATCACTCTCAATTTTACTCCATATATACATGCCATGATCCCAAAGAGACTACCTATGTTTAGAGCTTTGGATCCAATTCTGGTTTTAATAATTGAGGTGCGCGTGATGTATGTGTTTATAAATTAAGGATAGGAACAGAAACCTCTTCTCATCACAAACAATTAAAACCACCATCTCCTAGGCCAGTGACCAGTTTTACCCTCACATTACATACTAAAAGTCCAAAGGACTCGAGATCTCTACAACCGGGTACAGAGATCATCTCTGTAACCATGTTATCTCGCCGTTGATCCGAATCCGAGATGTGTGTGTACCTCGATACCTGTGTGTGTGCTCCGAAATGTGTGTGTGCGCCGAGATACGAGATGTGTGGGTGTGTGGTACAGAGATCAGTCTCTGTACCCGGTTATAGAGGAACCGTACTCAAGTCCAAATATAAGTAACTCATTGTTTTGGTGAATATCTGTATGTGGTTTCAATTCACATGTGGTGTTGGGTTGGTTACTTAGTTCATCAACATGGTTTCTATTTAGTGACTGACAAGACCATTAATATAGAAGATCATAATTTTTTACTTTTAGTAGAAATTAGGGACGCGTGATTTGTATTTGTGTCAAAAGTCAAAACCATACCTAACCCCTAGCTTGCATTATGCTGCCAACCCCAAGCGCTTTAGACAGGATCATCAAAAATCCTCCCAAGTCGTATGCACCTTCTAGTTATACTTTCACATAGAGTAAACATACACAAGTACACAAATTAGTGCACATTGGAGTAGTGCTTCCCATCAGGACATAAACGATAAATTACTATAAAACTATTATGGGTAACTCCAGTGCTCATTGAATGAAAATATTTTGCTTGAACGGAAGTGATATTTTGTTCAAAGAAGCTCTTGAAAAGCTCTTGCACATAGCTGTAAATTGTAATAGACTTTTGGAAGGAGTGGATAGTTTTGGTAGAGGTAATATCCTGTAAGACTGTTAGTCAGATCACTGAGTTTGATGAGGTGATCGAGTCCAAGGATCTCTTTTCATTTCTTGTAAACTTCAAAATGAAAAAGGGATAGTTAGGGATGACCCTCATTACTAGTTGCAATTAGGGATGACCCGCGTTTTCAAAAAAATCAGGGAGACCCCCAGTTGCAAGATTTAACAGCAATGCTGCTTCTCGTGAAAAGAAAACTTCATCTCGTAGCCTTTGGATCTTGGAAACTAGACCTTTGTAGTTCACACTTCACAGATAAACATATCGTGAACGCATGAAGTACAATATTTCGCTTCAGTTTGTTCCGAATAAAATGCTATGATACAACTTCCAACTCTCTTTTTGTGGTCCGTAAACACTCCCAAATGTACATTTAGTACATTACAAGAGGGGGGGTTTGGCTGACACCCCTACCAGTTTATTCGAAAAAATGAAAATAGAGTACACTTGTGCGTGTTGATAAGAATGTACGTCCTTTTTTTTCTTCTTCGATGATCAGATAACAATGTTGATAACTAAAAATCGACCTGGAGTTTGTCGATGGCCAAGGACCCAATGTGACATCTTAAAATAGTGGCATTTATGCATCAATTCTGTGTTTTAGTTATTCCTAATAATGTCTGCCTTCTGCCTTTTCTTCTACATGTGGGTCTCTGCTATATGAAATTTCATTACAAATCAGAAGAGGAGAGGACATAGAAACTCTTCTTACTACATTTTGGCACTGCTGAAGCTTTTTGTCCGAGAATATTGTACTTGAAGCATTCCTACCAATGTTGCTACTCGTAACAATAGTTACCAAAAATCCGAACATGAGCACTTTCCATTCTTGAAGTGATGGTAGCGGAGACGATCTTGTACAATTATCTCACGCTTGTATGCATGTGAAATGAGCTTTGTGACAGTATGGCAGTCTTCACACACGCGGAGATTGTTTACAATACGGATCGTAGCCCCTGGGGTTGTATTGAGAATCCCAAAAGCAATTGCAAGCTTCTCACTATGGTAGCAAAGGGCAGTTTCCTTCTCCTCCTCGACAATATCAAACAACACTAGGGTTGTGTTTGGGACATAACCTTCTGATCTCAGTCTCTCAAGGATCTCCTCCAACATCAAATAAACCTCTTTCATTTGTGAGTGTGATCCATCCCCCATTACAAATCTGTGAAGTACGCCATCCAAATTGATTGAGCTGCTTCCAGGAGTGGTCTTTATTCCCATTTCCTTCATTAGCTTCCTAACCTGTGCAAGTTCATCCCATCTACCAGCTTTTGCATATATGTTCGATAAAAGTGCATATCGACCACTATTTTGAGGGTCTAACTCAAGTAAGAGCTTCCCCACTTTCTCACCCAATTCAACATTCCCATGAATCCTGCAAGCACCCAAAAGAGCTCCCCAGACAGCAGCATTCGATTTCATTGGCATAAATCTTATAAACTCCTCGGCCTCTGTTAAGTGCCCTGCCCGGCCTAGGATATCAACAACACACCCATAGTGCTCCACTGCAGGTTCAACCCCATACACTGGCTTCATAGCATGGAAATATTGGAGGCCTTCTTCAACCAATCCTGCGTGCGCACATGCGTTTAGAACGCCTATAAATGTTATCTTGTCTGCTCTGAACCTCTGTCTCTGCATATTCAAGAAAAGGTCGATAGCATCCTGTGCACGCCCATGCATAGCAAGGCCTCCAATCATCGCATTCCATGTAAATACTTCTTTCTGTTTCATATTCTCAAATACTTCCCACGCCAATTCTAGACGCCCACATTTGGCGTACATGTCAACCAAAGAAGTACCCAAAATCGCATCCACTCTGATAGAATTCCTTCGCAAGTAAGCATGTATCCATCTACCTTGATCAAAAGAACCTACATTCGCACAAGCAGCAAGAGCACTTGATAATACAAACTTCTTAGGCCTAACCCCTTGGTTCTGCATTTCTTGGAAAATTGCTAAAGCTTCTTTGCAATAACCTCCTTTCATATAACCATCAATCATTGCACTCCAAGAAACATCATCTCGCGCAGGCATCTCCATAAATAACTCTTTGGCATCCTCAATCCTCCCACATTTTGCATAACCAGATATCATTGTGTTCCATGAGCCAACAGTTTTATGTTCCATACTCTCAAACAACCCCCTAGCTGCATCAACATCTCCACATTTGAAGTACCCATCAATCATAGCATTCCAACACACAGCATCAGACTCCTCACTCAAGTCAAGTATCTGTCTAGCCTCTCTAGTATAACCACAAGTTGCATACATCTGAATCCCGGCACTTCGAATATGTCCATCTCCTTGTAGACCATGTTTTATAACATGGTTATGAATTTGCAATCCTTCCACAAGTGCTCCACTATCAGTACACGCTTTAAACAAGGAAGGGAAAGTAAATTTGTTAGGAATAGAGTTTGCAACAATCATTTCACGAAAAAACAGTATAGCCTGGTTGACATCATTGTTCTCTATACACCCTTTAATCATAGAGTTCCATAAGAAGACATGTCGACGAGGGACGTGGTTAAAAGCCTTGAGTGCAGTATCCAAACTGTTGAAATGAATGGAATAGCACTTGACCAAGGAACCAGCAATGTAGTTATCTTGAAAGAGACCATATCTTATAATGAGAGTATGAATTTGCTTAAGATGTTGAAGGGATTTAGTGCCTTTACTGTCTAAGAGATTGGATATTGTTTGCTGGGAAAGTCTGGCTGTGGGCGTGGTGGTCTGTGGTGAGAGGTCACTTGCTTTGAGATGATAAGAGGGCGTGTTTGTGGGCGTTATTGAGCTCATTTCTCTTGACTTGAATAGAAATGTATATACACAAGTACACAACTGCCACTTATATATATAAAATTATAAATGCAGATAACTCCTGTGTGCAGCTTATTGGTGAAACTGTTAAAAGACAAATTCTGGTTTTTCTTTAGGGACAAGTTTTTACAGTTCAAACTTTTTTTTTTTTTTTTTGAAACAAATTAATGGGTAAATATACACGTACACTGACATCATTTTCAACAATATCTGTTAAATTACGATAAAGTGACGGACTATTACAAAAGTAGTTCTCATCTAGTGAAGAACTTAAGCTGGCTAAATAGTCTACGCTTCTGTTCACCTCTATGTAAACATGGCAGAACTTTACTTCTGACAAAAGTGCAACTGATACATTTGTAGCTTCTACAGTTCAAACTTGAGTTAAGCGTCTTTTTACTATTTTTCCTTGTGATTGCATGGGCGCATTTTTGCTACAATTTCGCAACGCGCAGTTTGCTTAGGAACGAATACAAAAGTGCCACTTGTTCATTCAAAACGGAACCAACAATTTGAATCCGTTTCTGGTGGGACTGGTGATAGTGAAGTCAACAGCACGTTTTACTTTGTCTAGTATACAGTTGTCTGGCTATGTTATAGGATTCATGCCACGGGGCCCCACCATAAAAAGCAAATGTTAGTTTTAATAGGAAATTATTCTAAAAGGGAACAAATGGCTCGTAGGATTTCCCCAAACCCCAAAATTTGTCCCGATCACGAGCTTTATTCCTTAGAGTGTTTTGTGATTTTCCCCAATTTATGATTTTTTTTTCTTTAATTAAAACATGAAGCTATGTATAACAAAAAAATAATAGTAATACTAATACTAATAATACATTAGAACCTCGTTAATTTAATACACAAATATTTAATTATTACGCTTAATTAATGAAATTTTATGGTCCCGAATCGGCCCAGTAGACTAAATTAATAATTTCGTTAAATTTGTAAGATAATAGATTTCAAAACCCTTTTAGAGTTTAGTGGAGCCTCTTTAATATATACATTGATAAAAAGAGTCATGTATTAGACGCCACATAAATTAGATTGGGCGACCTTCAGCCTCAACAACAACCCGACCAATACACCCCCCATACCGCTACAACCTACTCTAACCCGGTCATCTCTCTGCAATTTCTCATCCAAAACCCAAAACTCCCATAATTTCCACCAATCACTCGTGATTTAATTATTGACCACCAATCACTGTCTTCAGTTTCGAATATCAATTTTTGTGAGTGCATTTTGTTTAATACCTCAAATTCCATCGGTATTGGGCAACCACTCAAACGACCCGAGGGTTTCGTTTATGTATACACTCAAACGACGCAGCGAGGTCGTTTTGTATATGACCCAAACGACTCCATGAGGTCGTTTTGTATGTCTTTGTTTTTTTTTTTAATATTCTTTGTAGATTAGTTGTACGAGTTAATATAAGATTTTTGAGTTATTTGAATTGTGCATGGAATGATCGTTTTGAGTTAAAAATTCAAGAGTTTTGTCTCAAACGACATGCGCAGACCGTATGAGTGTACACTCAAACGACATGGCGAGACCATTTGAATGTATACTCAAACGATCCGAGGGTTTCGTTTTGGCGAGACCGGTTGAATTGGTTGTTGAGCCTAGGCTTTGATGGCAAACTTGTAATATGACAAACTTGTAAAAAAAAAAAAAAATTGGGGTTTGCCCAATCTAATTTGATTAGTGCCCGATTGAATCACCATAAAAATAGTGTCATTTGGTGAAATTTAAGTCTATTTGGATCTCATCTCTACACGCTAAGAAGTTCTGGTATGGTATTTTCATATTGTAAGAGGAAATTATTTAACGTCATTGTCGTCTTCAATGCTTCTTTACATGAATCTAACTCCATGGTACAACATCATAGATAATTATTTATAAAATAAAGTTTCAAAATTCATAAAATATTTGGATTAACTATTAATTTATCGATTAATTAATATAATTAGTAATTTACCGATTAAAAAACCCGCTTAATTAAAAAACCTCCCAAACGTAAAAAAATAATAATAATAGTTAAATATGTTCTTTAAGACCATTGAATTTGGATTTGTATCCTCGACATAAGTTAACTAATCAAAAATTGAAATTAGATACCTGTGCAAACTAGCAAAGTTGGTAAAACCTCTAGGTAATGATATTGGAGGTGTGGGGCTTAAACCCCTACCAACATCATTGAGTTATAAATCTCATTTAAAATATGCTTACCAATAATAAAAAATTTAAATAATTATAAAGGGTGTGTTTGATAATAATGTTTCGCCACGAAGAGTTGCCTTTTAAAATAAAATAAAAATAAAAATAAAAATACCCTCACTATAATAATATTTTTCATGTTTGTGTTCATTCTATGTTTTGCAACAAATATTGTCAAAATTCACCCATTATAAGTGATACTACAAGAAAAAATAATAATAAATAAAAATAGCTAAGTCCCAAAATATTTTAGGCATGTGACTAACCTCAAACTTTGATTCTCGACTTGGGTTAGTGAGTTGGACTAGGACGAAGGTTAGCAGAAGTTGATCATAGGTTGACTAAGGAACCTTTGGATTTGGTTTGACTACTTATTGACTTAGTTTGACCAATTAGAACGAGAGAGGCGACGAGTATCAACATTTGTTTTTCTACACTTCAGAGGGGGAAGGAGAGGTTGGTGTTGTAGTTTAAAAGTTACCGAATATTCTCGAAATATTGACCAAACTTACTTCATTTTTCTAAAAAAAATGACACAATTTCACTTGTATTTTTGGCATTTTGTACATTATTTTGAATGTAGCGGAATTGCACTTTTACAGATATCCATCAAATGTATATTCAACCAAATAGGCAATATAAAACAATAAACATCCATTTGTGAATTTGGTGACTATTTACCATTTAATAGACATTCATACATAAATAACTCACACAAAAAGTTGATCTGAAATTTAGAATTTTTTACATTTTTAACCTGTCACTTTTACAAAATTCACAAGACCAACACTTCTATCGCTCAAAAAACAAAAGTCGACAAAATCTGTCAATATTTTTCAACCTATTATAAAACACGTATAGAAATTCACAATACCAACACTTATACCGCGCTGAAGAAAACCAAAAAACGTTTTGTCATAAACGTGTATAGGTTGGTTGTATTCCTTGCCATTTTTTGTCATATGCACCATGGATTTGAGAAGTCTAATCTACGAGCTATACCATGTTGTTCCTCTATTTGCATGACTCAGGTGCCTACAAAAGATATACAATTGGTGCTATTAAACTCAAATGAAAGTATGCTGAAATTTAATTTTCTTAAAAAAGAAAAGAAAGAGAAGGTATGATAATAGACAAACAAGAATATATTAAATTGTACCTGAAAGGATTGTGTACTAGGAATGTGGGTCATCATTTGGATTAATATTTCCTCTTTGGAACCTGCAGAATGGTTTAAACAATTTTTTCACTTACAAGAAAATCTAAACTGTTAGTATACCCTTGCCTCAACAAAACATAGTATACCCCGATAACAAAACAAAGTTTGAACATATTCATTAAAACTCACTTTCCCATTTGCCGAATAGATTTAGGGACCTTTTTTTTTTTAAACCCCCAAAAGTGTTTGAGTTTTGGGTTAACCACCCATTTTGAAAATCTCTAGAGTTTGCTTTTGATCTAAGGACAAACCTTCATTTACTCTTCCCCCAAGACAAGATTGACATTTTCAACAACACAGGTGTTGGAGAGAGAGAGACGCAAACAAAACCAGCCAACACAAATTTAGTGAAAGAAAGAAAAAAAAACACGAAAACCCTTTTTGGTTACCGACTAGACTTCTCTGCAAAACCAGATTTTATTATGCTCTTGGACAAAGTGATGAACAAGAGAAATAGACACACATCTCTTATTATCAAACTACTGTTGCCATTATATCACAAATAACAAAATTAAACTATCAAACTACTGTTGCCATTCATATGCCTCTTCATGTATCAAACTCCATCCCCAAAATAGGAATGCACTGCTCATCATCCCTATAATTCTCATCTCCTACAACAAAATCATTTAAACCACCATTTTCTGTTTCTTGGACTGTTTCATCACCAATATCGATGTGCACTTCATTTCCATGGTTCTCCATCCTACAACCAATTTAAAATGTATTCGGTCTATTCATCAAAGACCTTGTGTGGGATCAAAATAGAATGAAGCAGAAAAAGGGGTGGGGGTGATTGGGGAGCATACCTTAGCGTAGGAACTCAATGAGATAAGTGGAACTCAATGAGATGAGTGAGGGAAGAAATAAATACTTGAGTTCTATTCTCTTTCCATCTTCAATTTCTAGTTATCATTTTTTGGTTTTGGCTTACTTTGGTTTTGTTTTAGTTTTGCTTGTTTTAGTAAATGCATGTAGTGCAATACTATGAATTGAGAAAGTTAGCTTTTGGTTTGGGTTTGGGTAGAGAGAAACGGGGAAATTTTTGGTCCGTAATTATTACCACGTGGAGTTTTTTAACTGGGCCAGAAGCAAACTATGCATAGCAAATATTGCAGCAAAAATGAATCCGTGATTGCATGTTGAACTGTGGAGACAACAAGGACCTCATGAGTGCAGGCGTGCAGCCCACATTGAAAGTGAGCCCACAGTTCCAATATTAATACATTCGCGAGAAGTCTTTAGTAACTACTTTAACTACGACTAAGTACGATACTCAAACGTAAGTAAAACTAAAACTATTTTTCGCTAAAGTTTTATCAAAGTTTTCTACTCTCGATGTTATCGCAATAGAGTTGGAGTAGAAGATTCGTTCCACTCCTAGTTCTTTAGAATTCAATGTTTTCTAAGATTATCGGTCTATCCAAAGTTAATGAGAGTAATGTGGAAATTATACTACGATGGAAATTATACTAACAAGATACGATAATTCAAACTACGGAATTTCTAATTTGACTATATGATAAGAAATTAGAGGGGGATTGATTCCACCTTAACTCGACTTAATTAGCTAGTGAAGATTCGTCGTGATCCAAATTTCAATGTTTTCGCATAAACAAATGGTATTTCTAATTCCTAATTATTCATGGCAATCTCTACCAAATAATAACTAGCATGTGAAGCAATCAAACTCATTCTCATGGTGAACTAATTACTTTCTATAATTGAATAGATTATCACGACGATTTCTAAGCTAGCAAAAATCAAGTTTTCATCAAGACTTCCTCAAACCCCTCTAATGGAAGTTTAGCCTAGAGTCATTAAAGTATCATTTCTATACGAATTTAAGCAAGATATGATATAAAGATTGTAAATTTACTAATTTGAACTATAATTATGATTTAACTAATTATCAAATGAAGACAACCTAATTTATGAATTTAAAACAACTAAAACTAAATAAGAATTTAATCAAATAACTAAATTGAGATGAAAACTAATACTTTATTATGAAACTAATAGTAATTCTAAATAATAATCTACTTTTGTTCTAACTAATCTATTGGAATTGAAAAACTAATTAACTAAATGAAAATAAAATCTAGATCTAAAACAAGCTATTGAACTAATTAATGGAGTCTAAAACTATATATAAAATTATTGGCTAATGGTTACCTAAAAACTACAATGCTTAAGAGTTAAGTCTTGTGTCTTGAAATGAAGGAGGCAAGATCTACTTTTTCGTGCATGGGCTGAGGAGCCATGTTTTGGGCCAAAAAATCGAGCCCAAAATCCAAATTCTTCAGTCCACAGAGGCCTTTTCAGCTAGATTTGACTTCAAGCAAACTTTTCGTCTACTTATGCTCCTCTGATTGGGCCAAGGCTTACACCATTAGAAATCTCTTTCCGAGCTGGTCGTTTTGACATAAGGTAGGTGCAATTCCGAGGTCTGAGTCCAAAGATACGGTCTTCGAAAGTTCTGTTGACTTTTGTGTGATGTTTCTGCCCGCGTTGACTTTGACTTTTCATCTTTGACCGGGCTTTAAAAAAGCTTTTTCTCCTTGAATCTTGGCATTTAATCACAGAACTTCCTAACAACCAACCCTTGTTCCTTTATCTCACAAAAGTGACACATTTCTGCACATAATTGACTCCAATGCCTAAAAACTAGAATGCTTAAGAGCTAAGTCTTGTGTCTTGAAATGGAGGAGACAAGATCCACTTTTTCGTGCATGGGCTGAGGAGCTATGTTTTGGGCTGGAAAATCGAGCCCAAAACACAAATTCTTCAGTCCACAGAGGCTTTTTCAGCTGGATTTGACTTCAACAGACTTTTCGTCCACTTCTGCTCCTCTGATTGGGTTTAGACCATTGGAAAGCTCTTTCCAAGACAGTCGTTTTGACATAAGGTAGGCCCAATTCCCAGGTCTGAGTCCAAAGATACAGTTTTCGGAAGTTATGCTGACTTTTGCCCGCTGTTTCTACCCGCGTTGACTTTGACTTTTCAGCTTTGACCGGGATTTTTAAAGGCTTTTTCTCCTTGAATCTTGGCCTTTAATCACAGAACTCCTTAGCAACTAACTCTTGCTCCTTTATCTCGCAAAAGTGGCACATTTCTGCACATAATCGACTCCAATGCCTGATATACATAAAAGCACGTAATCAGCATTAACTTTTATTTATTACTCGCATAATTGGTAAAAAAGTATTATTTTTAAGGGGTTAAAACTGCACTTTTGGATTCTTATCAAACCACCCCCAAACAGCATTTTGCTTGTCCTCAAGCAAATATGAGAAATTAGCATAAGTGACCAAAAATGGAGTTCTAACTACTCTCATTTCGCCGAGTGCGATTGCATTAACCATATGCAACAAGGCTTTAAACCACTAGGAATTCCCTAGTGGACGAGTTATAGCCTCGTGAGAGTTTTCCAGTGAAGGTGCTCACAAACTTCATCTATACTACAACGACTAAGAAATAAAACTATTGTTTCATTATTTATGCCTCAATTATTTATACCTCTCACTTAGCAATGAATACAGAATAATCAAGTCGAAACCTAAGCTAATATATACATAATAATCAATCATATACGAATAAACATATATACAATGAGTAATATTATGAAATGCATTAGCAGGTCCGTTTCTGAAAAGTCGGAATAGCGTCCTTAAGTAGGTCCTCACATAAATGTCAAGACAAAAAACCACTCTGATTTTTCCGCTCAAGTTTCGCTACTCCAGTGTGCAGTGGGCACACTTTACCTTACAATCTCAATGACACACAAGAAAGCCGGGTTCGATCAAACACATCTGTCACTTACTATTATACTAACCTATTCCTAATTGAGCTAGAGGTCTTTATTAGGTGTTGCGGGGATTAGGAGATGGTTTAAGAAGGAAGGAAATGGATATTCAAAAAGGACAAGTCTGAGATAATAGGGTCTTCATATTACGTAACTAGAGAAACCCTTGTTCTTTTGCTTCTACACTTTGTTTTCATCCTTAGCCTTTTTATTTTGGCTTTTTGACTCCTTTTATTCTATTTTTTGAAGTTTTTATTTTGTTTCTATTTTTATTTTATTTTTCTTTTCTTTTCTTTGGATGGAAACTTCTTTTCTTTTTCTTTTCTGAAGCAACTAACTAATTTTTGTTTACACAGGTTTTTCCTTTCTCTTTTTTTCACTCATCCTATTCTCAGACTCATCCTATTCTTAAACTCATTCTATAATGGGTAGGTTGATTTTTTATTTTGTTTTGTTTTTGTAACAGAGTAGAGGATTTGCGGTTTATGAAAGGCTAAAGAAAGGCTCAAAGGGGCGACTAGCGAAAAATAATTCATAGGTTTGAATTTCTGGCTATATCGATCCAAAGAGGGCCTAAATTTTCGCTTAGGATATGGTATAGTGATCAAGTAAGTTGACATGTGATTTCTCTATCCGGATTTTACTTCTCCCTTGTGTCATTCTCAAATGTTTCACTCATATAAGGCTTTAGGCTATATTCTCACAGGATTTATAGAATAAGTACTCTAGCCTAGATTTCAGAAATTTACTGCCAAACAATCATAGATACTCATGCAATATATTTATAGAAAGATGCAAAGATTATTATCTACATATTAACCTAAGTTTCTAAAAACTATTCTAATGCAAACGCTACGTGAGACTTCTAGATTATTAAGAGCATAGAGAAAGAAAACAATACCAATATTTATAAGTGTTATAGCATAAACTTTTTATTTATATTTTTAAAATATTTGAATTTTTATCTAGAAAACAAGTGCATAGTGTACTATCTATATCCTAACAGATGCCTTAATTACACGTGTTTCTATGCCACCCCCAAACAAGAAGCATGCTTTGTCCTCAAAGTATTGAAATAAAAAGGGTAGAAAAATACCATGGAAACAAGTGAAATTTTATAACATCTACAAAACAAGGTTAAACATACTAATATAGAAAAAATAAAAACAGACGCAACTCTATATGAGTTCCACCCGTTATGGGGTTAAAAGAAGTAAATTGCTTGGGACATAAACAGACACTAACTGAAACTAAAAACTTACTTTATCTCCCCCTTAAGCATCATCCTCATCCTCATTTATAAAGAAATGAGGTTCCTTCGCATCCTGCCACGCCATGATGATTTGCCAGGCTTCACGCCACTGATCATCTACTATAGCTAACCTGTCAAACGCCACTTGGTCGTATGGGGTGTAAGGTGCAAACTGATGAGGTTGTATCCTCCACCCTTGCCAAGTCATTGCACGGAAAGATCAAATAATACAATTGGTGGGTCTCACAATGTCGACCCCAACCCAATCCGTGAAACGGGCACAAAAAACAGGGAAGAAACATGGCATAATACAACAAACTAAAACAGACATAAGAAGGTACTTATGCCTCATATGCTGGGCTCGTGCTAAACTAGACATTAATGTCTTGGGAAGGTCATATAGCAGGCGTCCCTCAGCTAGAGCAAGGAAAACGTCGCAAGTGGCGTCATTCGTAGAAGAAAAACGCCACTCCCCTAATATGTTTAGCATGATAAAAAACATGATCGTGCCCACGTTAAGGGACAAACTACCAAGGGCTACGTTATATGTCCCTTGGTCCTCTACACGGAAAATGTCGGCCCCATAATTCTCATGCAAAAACTCATAGTTATAGGCAGAGAAATTATCAACTATGTAGCCCCATGGGTCTTGAATCTCAGCAGCATAGGAAGCTCGACAACAAAAGCCAACAAGAACTTGGTTGTTTCCATTGTTTTGTCATCAATGTTAATGGAGAACATGCCCATCCGATAAAATAATTTACAATGGTCATAAAAATACGAGGTAAGTGCAGGAGAATAAAGTTCATCAGAACTAACTATTAAAGATTGTCATCCTGCTTGTATGATTACTTCACAAAACCACGCACCATAGGTGTCACTTTGGAACAAGTCTTCAAAAGACTGTTCCGGTATGATACGAGGGGATGTTATCACAAAACTACTCTCTAGAATAGCTGCAAACTATCCTGGAACAACCCACAAAAAATCGGAATTTTTAGTGCCTACGGATGTCAGAGCGCGGGGGGCACTCAAACTATGCCTTGCATGGGCGCGGGGTGCGCTCTGACTATGATCAAGTTCCAGGCTCTTAGGCGCAGGGCTCGCTCACTTTTGGGATGGGCGCAGGGTGCGCTCGTGCCTTGGGCAAGTTTTAGTGTTTTGAGCGCGGGTCGCGCTCGGATTTGGTCTTGTGAGGGCACACGGGTGCTTTTCAGTCTAAATTGAGTAATGTGCAATTCAAGCGCAAAGGCGCGCCATCGAGGCGCAGGCACGCTTCAGACGTCTTGAGTCTTTGAAGTAAAGAAACGAAAGAGAAAAAATTGAGAGTGAAAGGTGAGAGTGCAAGGTTTGTAGTGTGGGTTGTGAGTGTAGAATGAAGGAAGTATATATAGGGTTTTAGTTTCTAAAACGAATTAACAAGTTGCCAAAAAACTTTAAGGTAATTGCCAGAAACAAAATATTTCCAAAAACCTAAAACGGAAACAACCCATATTCCTTATTCCAAAACAAACCTAATATCTTTTAGGTTGAATTTAGAATAGCAACTTCCTAACTCATCGAAATTTCATCCTACCACAATATCTAATCATAGTCATGCCAATATCGGCAACATTCCCAACAATCATCGAAATATCACTTCTAAATTTGTGGATTATATAAAAACAATTCTAAAAGACATAATACCACCCCCAAACAATTCGGGAAGGTAGGATTAATGTTAAACTTATCGCATACATAGAAAAGAACCACATTAAATTAAAATCGAAATTCAAATTAAAATTAACTACCGAATTCAAATTTAGCTACTGAATTCAACCACTTAACATCCAAACTAATAAAAACAATAAAACAACTAAATAACATAAAAAACAACAAATTTTTCTAAACAACTAGCCACGTGATGAAGATGGACCCTGAGATGAAGATGGAGCCTGGGATGAAGATGGGACCTGATATGAAGAAAGGCCCGAGCCATCCGTCCTTCGGCGACGACGCTCATACCTCTCAGACTCATCTGAAACAAAACCCTCCATGGATGGCATACGTCGTAGAATCTCTACTCGGAACCGGCGCTGTGCTTCCATCTCTGCCTTCATCTTTGTATAATGCGTATCCTGACGCTGGACGAGAGTCTCCATGTTATACTGGAGATCCGCCTGACCCTTGTCGAGCGCTTCAAAACTCATCTGAAAGTTCTTTTGTTTATTTCGAATTATAATCTGCCTATCTCGTATATCTTCACAAATACCATAAACGCAATGCAAGCTACTATGTATCACTGACATACGTTCTAAATCAGAAGTACACCTTTCTAAGAAATTTTCATCCAAACATGTCATATCACTACACCAGAAAAGACAAAAAACGACGGTAATAGCCGTCCTAAATCGAGATTTACGACGGGAAATGGTGTCCTAGAGTTCGTCGCAAATAGCCCTGTTGTTAATATTAACGACGGGAATCCGCGTGGTAAACTGAATTAAAAATGCAACGGGTGTGAGACATTCAACACCGTCGTTAATTATAGGACATTCAAAACCGTCGCAAATCTCCTTTCTACTGCTACTACCTATTTTCAAATCTAGAACGGACCCACCTATCATAACTTTGTGTCCCAAGTTTAGGACACACATTTCCGTGATATATTGTTTTTAGATAGTCAATTAACGACACTATTCCCCATCGTATTTGCTTAAATTTTAATTTTTTTTTATAATTAATTTTTTTTATAGAACCTATTTTTCACCGACATCGCTACTAAATACTACCAATTCTCATATTATAAAATTAATTACACAAACAACATACTAAAACAACACATTATATATTATACATTGATTTTCCAAAATTTACAATGTTTTCGAGTTGTTGATTGCTAATAAATAACTAGGCTTTTAAAGTACACAAAGCATAATAAGAACATATTGGGGAAAAAAAAACAATTTGTGCTTGGAAATTCCTATCTTCGTCACATTTACACAATTTGTTCTTTCGTTGAGTCGCACAACCTTTCATGAGGGTAAAGAGCCTCGAGAATTTATTTTCTAGAGATGGAATTAACAAGCAGTTAGCCAAAGCATAGGCAAACATACAACACGACAAGAGCATTATCAGTGCAGCACCACTCCATCAAGAGTAGACTTCGGTTCGTCCGAATGAACCAAGAAGTTATTGTACAAGACTACTTATGGCCAAATACCTAATAATAGCATTCATATATTAAACACTAAAATCAAATAATTAACATAGAGAACACTACTGAAAACATCAAGATTTAAGTATCTAGTAGGCTATTTATCATTGAAACTATCATGTAAGAGTTGTCGTGAAAGCGAGTTTAACACTATCATATGAAGAACTCGAGAAAACAAAATGTACACATTCAAGATGATATAATTCTCATGTTCGTAGAAACTTATCCGTTCAAACCAATAGTGATAACAACAGTAAAGTTTCAATTTTGTGAACCTTGCAATCATCAAACAAATATACAAGAAACAAAACAATCAAGGAAATGATTAGCTCATTTAGACAAACATAACGAATGTAAGAGAATACTGAAACTTCTATCACTGTATATTAGGGTTACAATGATAGCATAATCACGAGTAGTGACAACAATACCATCTCAACTCCTGCCCTAACCTTCGACAAAGAAAGAATATGCAATCAACCTAATAAGTTTAAATAGATGAAATTATTAAGTGAATATTTTCAATATACATTCAGTTTCCTAGATTACTGAAAAGTATAAAACTACAAATGTTTAATGAATTTATATATTTTCCAAGGAATAAACAAAAAATAATAGGATTTCCCTAATAAGGATACATATCATTTCCCAGGAGGAATAGACAAAAACTAGGAATTAATCAACACAAGCAAGCAAAATGGTGACTCATGAAGACAGAGTATTTCATGCAAGGAAAACAGACAAATCAGCATGATAAAAAGGGACCCGAAGTCAAAAAAAAAAAAAAAAACACATTTTTTAAGGAATTCATGCTAACATACCTCTACATACAAATTTAGTATCATATTTTATGGTGGCCATTGTGTGTAACCATCCATGTCATGTCAAACATCTGTACATCTGTAGGATGCTCTGTTGCATGGGTACGCCCTAATTTCCTCTGTATCGCGTACCCGTGTCCGGACACGGGTACGGACACGGACACGGACACGGACACAAGCAAAACAGTACCCTAATTCTCAGATCTCGCCGTGTCCAAATCATCGTACCCGTGTCCAAACCAGACACTCCGTCCCGTACCCATGCAACACAGGCAGGATGCCTTCCCAATTTGTCCCTGCTACATTTTCAAAGGCAAAAAAAGCCACTCAGCCAAAAGGACAATGGAAAAGCTAATATAGAAAGCTCAAGTCTTCATCCAATCTAACAATTTTTAATGGTGCAGAAGTTAAACATCAACATCCAAATGGCACAATTGAAAATTAAGTTAACATGTATAATCTGTGGCCCACATTGCTTAAAAGAGTGCAACTGTTAGACTATATATATTTTTGCTCAAGTGCAACAATCTGTACGTACTCCTACCCAAAGCTTGATTGCTTGTACGTACTCCTACCCAAAGCTAGATTGCTTGTAAAAGTGATAACATCACGTCGTCAAAAATAAGTAAGTACCCAAAAAAATGTCTCAAATGCAAATTCCGAGTCTCTACGAGTAATCACAAAGCGTAGGTTTAGTATTTCACTGCGAAATTTAAAAAGCTCTTATAGGGAAACACAAACCAAAGCAACATTTCCAAATCATATCTATTTTCTTAAAAAGTCTATTTCTATCATTGGTCATCTTAAGGTTAGCAAGCAAATATTTAGAAGTAAAATTGATCTATAATGCAGGTAAATGTTGTCATCAGTTCCATAAGGGCGGCAATATTTAGAAGTATAATTGATCTATAATTACAAACACACCATAACTAATTTCATTACTCATTAGCATACCACAGTTACGAAGCAACATGAGCTCTACATTTGCCAATTTGATGTGGATTAGAGCTCTACTTCTTCACTGTCCTGTAGAGTCTACTATCAATGTCATCTCACCTTTGTATGTAGGAAAAAGTAGGAGTGAGCAGCACTGGAGAAGTGACGAAGAAGTCAAAGAAAGCAAAGACTCGATCACCTGACGAAAGAAAAAAAGAATGAGCATAAGTCCTATTCTCAAAAGTTGAAAAAAAAAAAGAATGAGCATAAGTCCCATTTTCAATTCCAGGAATATCAACGGGCTGTATTCCAAATAATCCTTTAGTAGGTACCTGCAAAACAATTACAGATTTACATGAGAAATATTTTTTGTAGTACTATATTGATCATAGATAATGTGGCATGACTTCACCATCCAACAAACTCTTGCACTATCTCCACTCTAAATAGCTTCCATATTATTTTGATTCTTCTTGGGTGCAAGCAGAGTTGTGTTTGTACTAGTCAAAGAAATTGAGTGAAGTCATAGGCATTAGAGCCTTATAGTTAGCATTAGAGCCTTATGGTTCCTTTTCCCAAACAAAAAAAAAAAAGAAGAAGACATGGTGAGAGATATCTTGGGAAGAGAAGGAACCTTTTGGGATCTACATTAGTATCTTTGTCAGCCTCGACCAATGGTGCTGCAAAGTCAGACCAGTGCAACTACCACAGGACAGACATGAAAACAAGTGTTATGTAAATATTATCAAGTCTATAGCAAGTGAATCACCCGTATGAAACATTGAAGTGAAAACTTACATGTCCCTTGCACACCAATTCTCACAGAGCAACCAAACAATGTAATCAATCAAGCTATTTACTTGACTCAACTAAATGAAAGTCTTGTAATGGAACCCACCGTAACAAAGGAATAGCAGATCATCCTTGAAGTTCCAGCGTCTCCTCCAACATGATTAGTTAGCATCTCCTGGATGTTCTCCTCATTTCCCTCATTATTTTACCTACTAGACTAAAGTTTAATCGATTATCATATCTATTCTAACCAAAATAGCACACTAGTAAAGCAATCCAAATCAAACCCCACTAATTTATATCTAGTACATACTCTTTTGAATATGTTTAATATATACTTTTTGTTTAATATAATTTCAATATGTTTAATATATACTTTGGTTCATAATCTCAAGCCAGCTCTGTAAACTCTTCTCGTGTAAGGAAATTATCCCAAATGAAAAAAACAAAATCATGTAGCTTTTCCTTAAGTAGGACTAGCAGGCAGAAAACACCAAAACTTTTAGAGAGAAAAAAAGGAGGGAGGGAGGGAGGGAGGGGGATGGGATCAAATTAAGCTTGCACTGTCATCATTTAATGGGAACAAATTCAAATCCAAAACGCAAGATGTAACCCTACACCACTTGAATTACCTTGACTGATCCAAAGACTCCTATGGTTTTTGGCGTATTACTTGAAATTTATAGAAGACCACTTGAAATTTGGTGCTCTTTCTAAGCTAAGGGGTTGTACAACATTACCTCAAACAAAAGTAGAGACACTTTACTATTAGACACCATAACGCCTTAGAGCTTTGCTCAAAGTTGGAATTACATTATATAGGCCTGATAGGACCTTCTAAGCTCTATAATTGAACCCACCAAAAGAAAAAACAAAGTCATGACTTCCAAACAAATCCTTTGGCACAAAATTGGGTATTCCCAAAACTACTTTTTCAGACACTGAAAAAATTGCACCACAAATTCCATCACATAATAATTAAAAGTACAACATACAAACATAAAAAGATTATACAAGAGATACATTTGCTGAACATGGTATTAATAATTCACCAAGGGAGAGGGAGGGGACAAATTTCATGGGAGTATTTTCATAGCAAGTTAAAATAAAAGGGAGTTCCCTAGCCCATGGAAATTCTCTCATGCAACCAAACACATCCTAGAAGACTAAAGTGATTTAAATATCCTAGATGTCAACTTTCCACTTCTTGTGTATTAATGTGCATTGACAGGTAAAAAACCAAAGGATTTCATTTTGTATAAGAATAATGCACTGCTGTTTCATCTCCACAAGAAGGGATCACGAAACGTCTGTAAATCAGAAAGCCTTTTTGTTCAGCTATTTTTTTTTTACCAGGAATCAATATGAAGGCTAAACAGTAGTAGGGACTAGGGATAGCTTATTCTGAACTTACAATGATAAGGACTGATGTGAAACCTATTGAAAATCCCTGATTCATCCAACATAAATAATGATCAAGCATGGACGATATGGTGGCCAAAGTACTTAGCAGCAGCCCTCCTAGAGAAGTAAAAGAGTTGAAAGTTAATGACAGAGCTCCACAACCTGCACTTGTTATCGTGGTTGGGAAAAACTTACCCCAGAAGTGTGTTGATGTTTGGATTTTGGTAAGATGCTCTATTGTAGCCTTTCCTATTTTTATGTGTGGTATTCTAGCACCCATTTTATTCAAGTAGTCAGTGATTTCCTTTAGCATGTTGGCCTACAAAGGTGACCAACACATAAGCATATATATATCAGGGCTGAAGTTCAATATCAAGCTTTGATATGCCACATATGATTCCTAAGATAAATTATTTAGAATTAACCTTTCAACTATATAGGTATTAATTAAATCCGACTTAGACAACTTGAGTTGTCAGAAAAATGCTTCGGTAGTTACAAGGTTGACAGAAAGAGGTGTTCAACAAGATAGTCCCCAATGTTCCACAAGACTACATTAAAGTTGGAGCTCTGTAAGGTAAAAATCCGTATATGACATATTTTCAAATAGCATTATGAACTTCTATATTTCCGTCCCCAAATGAACGTATGCGTTCAACCTCAACCACATATACAACCACCCAAGTGTCTCTCTGCAATTAATCTCCAGTTCTTGGTTCATTTCAAAGTTTGCTTTCGAACTTGTCTTCTACTCTTCTGCCATTAAAAGTTCAACTTGATTTTCTTGATACATTCTATTCTATGTAAATAATATATCATCAGGAAAATCGGGGAATTCCTTGTGAACAAAGCCTTTATGTTAACAGTGCAAGTATGAGAAGGTTCCAAAGCAGTATCAATTCCTAAGCAAAGGCAACAAAAAAATAATCCACTTCTATCTACAGTTTTTATCATTGGTACAACTTTTATTGATTTTACCACCTAAACTCCTTCCCAAGTAAAAGTGGGAACCAATCCCAAGACCTAGGGGCCAACCCCACAAAGCTTTGACCAGTTGGCCACTAGCTAGACACCTTCATCCCTTATTCTTAGCTGATCCAACTCCATCTTCTCATATCTTCTTCATATCTCCTACTATAGTACTACTATGATCCATGTCAATATAGCCTCACAAAGTATTATCATCGTGTCATATACATCAATCTTTAGTATAGGACTTATCACACTGTGTCAAGGACTCAAGGCTATATCATGCTGTCATATGCAACTTAGATTCTTCGTGATGTTTACAAAAACTTTCTTCGACATGAGTATTGTCTACCCATCACTCCTTCAGTCTACAACTTGCACTACTCCTCATAAGTTTCCGAACCATTCTAGAAGACTGCTTTTCATTAAACAATCCAAGTTCCTCTTAAAACTCACATTCTTCTTTCTACCTTACATGGATCCAATTTCTCAAGATCACACAACTTCATCATTGTGCTCCACTAGTTTAACAATGAAGGAACAATCACGCCAAATCAAGAAAAAATTCTTTTTTATAAACTAACAAGTCACTCCATGGTTACTGTCATCAACATTAAGAAGTAATTAAGAGAGAAAAATAATTAATAGCTTATTCAAGTTAAAATACCAAAAATTAGACGAATATTTCATACCCATCAAAGAAAATCAAAATAACAAATACCCATGATAGATTCAGTTAACCCCATTGAATCCATAGTAATTAAACAATTAGAAATGCAAAAGAATGAAAAAATGATCAAACTTTACCTCAATTTGGAGAAGGAACCTTGATTTGATCAAAGTTTCAAATACCCATATCAGTTTAGTGAACAATACAACAATTTACAAACAAAAATCAGACAAAAAAAACACAAACTTGAAGCTTTAAAATCATTAAATAAATATTAGGTTTTGAGAGAGAGAGAGCTTACAATTTTAAAGAAGCTCACAAACTTTGTGTTTAGAGTTCTTGCTTTGTGTTCCTTGCAAAAACTCTGAACGGCTTGTTAAAAGTCAGTCAAGTCACCCATTTTTTTATTTTTTTTATCTCTTTCTTTCATTTCTGGATTTGTTAGTGAAAAAAATGAGCGCGAGAATGAAAAGGCAGTGAGTGCCCGAATGAAAAACTAGCCCCACCACCTAAGCGACGAGTTCCAGAACTACCTCTACTATCGTGTATTTAATACATAAAAATCCGTCCTCTATTTTAGATTAGGACAGTATACAACGACTTTATGCTATATACGACGGTGTTTGCAGTCCTAAATTTAGGACAGTCGGAACAGTCCTAAGATAGTGTAGTTTTTCAGCAATTCTGGTGTAGTGTATCCTCCATTTTCTCATCCGAATCAACCACTCTATCCTCCGACAACTTCCAAGTCTTTTAGATACCACACTTTGTATAAATAATTGTATTTGAATACAATTTTATCATAATACGAACAGATTTTGTAACAGCTTTAAAAGACAACATGATCTTAGTGATCAATACCATAAAGGGCGCAACACTCTTTCCAACACCTCTAATCATAGTTAAAATAAACTCGAGGATGCAGAAGTTATACATCTTCTCCTGCAATATCCAGAGAACGTGCAAACATGTCAGACCGATGTCGCTGACTTTCTCCTTCCCGATGACGTTCTTACCAATCCACTGAGCTACAACCAGTTGGTTGGTTCGCAGAGATGACTGTCGAGCACAATGAGAATTCAGATTGTACTGACCCTCCATGACAGTGTCTTTCATCAATGCAGGAACTCCAGTATACTGGGATTCCTACAAGGTGGTTTCGAGGTGGCGTTCAGGCGTAATGCCTAAAATCTCAGCCAACAACTCTCTCGATACTTCTCTCCTAGTCCCAGCCACCTTCATAAAAATTCTCTGACTGTCCAACTCTCTCTTCTTATAAAATTGTTCGACCAAATCGGAGTGGTAGAAATCATCTGTCGAATACCACAACCTATTTCAATCCCTCCTAATCATCTCATCACGAAAAAAAACAGTGTAAAGCGGGCGGCAGTAAAAGCTTGTTCCGCCAAAATTCTTCGTCTTAGCGCCATTGAAGTTTTGAAATGATTTAAGGGTTTAAAGGCAATGTGGGGATGGAGTTTGAATCAAACTCACTTAAAGTTTGGGCGGTGGCGCAGTGGTTCGAGTTTTTTTTTTCGAAATTTTTACTGTTTTGGTGGTTGAAATTGTTGGAGATGGTGGTGGGGAAGGTTTGGGGTGGGGGAATCCTAATTGGCGTGGTAGTATTTAGGTTTTCATTTTTTTTTATGTTAGGGTTTTAAGTTGTTAATGGCAGAAGTGGAAACAAAACTCGCGACTGTTTTGTTTTGAGGAAGGGGTGGCACGTGCGTGTGAGATTTGGGCCCAAGCCCAATTCGATTTCCGAAATTTTTCGATTTTTTTGCACAACTTCAAACTAAAATTTTTGATTCGTTACATGTCCGATTTTTGCGAATGAGATATGGAACTGATTAGGAGAGAATTTCCAATACAATGATCCATAAAACACTCTATTCAAACCGTGAGTGACATATAAGAAAATGGAAAACGTCTCGAAGTGCGTGCATGACATAAATTATGCGAACAAATGAAATCTAAATTCATAGATAATGTCAACCCGAATCAAAATACGATTTAACGGCATAAACAACACAATTTGAAAGTTTAGCAATCACGGACGGAAAGACCGACGCCCCACCCCCAAACAAATTTTAGACAACAGGGTTTAGAAAATTTGTTTTAAACGTGGGTCTTTTAAAGTCAGATTTTCGAGACTTCCTAGATTATTATTTTTGGTTTTAAATTTTTTTTTACTTTTTATGAATAAGATTTAATATAAGAAAAACGAAAAGTCATAAAGACATAATTCACACCATAGAGGAACATGACTCAAAAACCGATAAAACATGCAAGAGTGAAAAATGTGAATTATGTTAAATGTGGACTTAGGATCCGGTACTTATAGCCACACACTCCATAGAGAGAACCCGGTTACCTGAATGATGCACTGACCAATATATGGAAATGAAAGAAAGTACACCAAACAATAAAATGAGTCTTTTATAGTCAGATACTCAAGACTACATTTAAAACATATGTATATAATGAACATGCAGTTTACCATATATCAACAACCGAAATAGTTGTGGATCGTTCCATAAATAATTACCATGGAATGCACCCCCAAACAGAATCAAGCACCAAAATTTTCTACGACGCAACTTAGTGAAATGAAAGCGAAGTCTAATAAACCTATAACGTAACCGAGCATGCACCTTCTTCTTCATCTTTGGCCAAGAGGGTGTCCAAGTGAATGATCGTGAGAAAATGGATGTTTGTGGAAGATATGTTGGATATGAATAAGTGTTAGAAGTAAGGAATGGAAGAAGTGAGAATGTGGGTTTAGCACAAAACTCATTCATGGTGTAGATAGGAGCTGTCTCAATTCTGAAAATGAAGGTGTCAAGTTCTTTGCCCTTGGGAGTTATTTCCGTATTAAGAGGATTTAGAAAATCCTTAAGCACAGAAGAAGCAAGAGGGTCAAGCGTAAACTCAAGGTTCCTTTCAAAAGGTGGAGGGCGGGGAACATTGATGGAAGGTGAATGAGTAACAGGATGATATGAGGTAGGTAAATGGCGCTCACCTAATGCTCTCAGTTCTAGATCATCAGAATCTTTTAAATATGCAAGACATTCCTCAATAGGTGGGTTAGAAGAATCACTGGGATAGAGGGTAAAAAATTCTTCTTCTGTCATGGCATCAAGGGATGAATGGATGTTGATAAGTGGGGACTCACGAGGTGGTAACGAAAAGTTGCAAAAGAGTTTAAGGAAATCTTCCTCAATTTCATCTACGTCCAGGGAGTCCTTGTCGAAATCAGAACTTCCGAAGGAAATGAATTGGTGCATATGATTCTCAGGAAACGTGTTGTTAAAATACTCTTAAGCTAAGCTCTCTATCATGCTAACTTTTCCATCGATATTCGTATCAGAAAACTGTTTCATCGTTTTAAAAACATTGACATCAACAGAAAGATGGCCAAAGGACAAGAACATCGAACCATCCCAGCAGTTTATAAGCGCGTTGGCAGTTGCCAAGAAAGGGCGCCCTAAAATGATCGGAACAGAGTCGTTAGTGTATTCTGTATCGAGGATAACAAAATCCGCAGGATAGTAGAAATCCTAAACCTTAACAAGCACGTTTTCAACTACACACTTAGGATACTTGATAGACCGATTAGCTAATTGCAACGTCATTTTTGTAGGTTGCATCTTCTGTAGACCTATTTGTTTATATAAATAATAAGGGAGTAAGTTAACACTCGCCCCTAGGTCTAATAAAGTAGTGGTTGTGTGAGTATCCCCTAAGGTGCATTGTACAGTAGGACGACTAGGGTCCTTGTACTTAACGATTCTATTGTGTTCGGTTAAAGTTGGAAACTGTTCAGTTAAAAAGGCGTCTTTAGGAATATTTGTCTTATGCCTAGTAGTGCACAACTCTTTGAGAAACTTAGCATGGTGAGGTAACTTTTTAATTACTTCAAGAAAAGGTAAGTTTATCATTAGATTTTTAAAAACTTTCATAATCTCGTCAAAATTTGTATCCTTGTTTAATATAGCTAATCTCTAAGAAAACGGTGGTTTCTCTCTATATTTAGCATATGGATCAACAGGATGTTTAACCTTGGCTTTTTGTTTCTTAGGTTGTGGTTTAACTGGTACCTCTACAGGGGTAGGATCTTCAGTTTCTATTTCGGTATCTAGTTCAATAGCCGGTGTAGGGACTACAGGCATAGTTACGTTGTTATCAACCACTCTACCAGAATGGAGAGTGGTAATGACATTTAGCTCACCTATGTTTGCATTTTCTGTACTAGTATTACCGTTTACCTCAAAGGCTGTGTTTGTTATTTTAGGATTAGGTATCGTTTGACCTGGAAACACACCTTTGGGTTGTACTTTCTCTTGTGCTAACTGTTGTAAGGAAAGTTGGATAACTTGTAAAATTTGTTGTTGGGTTTGCATAAAGGCGTCGAAATGATCCGCTTGTGGAGGAGTGTTAGCTATAGATTGTGTGACAGGAACTATGTCACGTTGATTATTAATTGGTGGATTTTGATAGTTATTATTTACCGGAACGATATCTCTATTAGCATTATAATTATTATTGTTATAATTATTATAATTCCCTTGTCCTTGTCATTGCCTCGGTGGAGCTTGATTGTAATTGTTTGTTGGCCTAACATTTTGGTTATTAAACCTTGGAGGTTGTTGATTATTTCGTCAACCGAAGTTGGGGTTTTGTCGCCAAGGTGCGTTAGGTTCGCTATTAATGGAACAAACATTATCTTGTTGTGATTGTTGTTGTTCATAAGCGAGAAGACAATAGGAGTCGGGATGCTCTGGACTCAAATAGAAATTACATGGATTGGAGTTGACATTCATAATGGGGATAGACTTTTGTTGAACAGAAATAACATCTACCTTTTTAGTGAGAGATTCGATTAAATTTTTAAGTTCAGGATCGGGTTTCATCTCAAACATACCCTTTAGCCTTTAATCGTAGTAAAAGAACTAGCGGAGATGGAGATATATCACTACCCCGATTATTATTATTATGCTTTATTTGATATTCTCAAAATTTATGAGCCTCTGAGGCTCCTTTACTGAGGAAACTACCCCCATTCATTATGTCAAGCACCTCTTTGTGGTGGTGTAATAGTCCTTTGAAAAAAGCACGAACTAACGTGTCTTTCGCGAGATTATGGTGTGGACACTCTATAAGAAGATCGGTGAAACGATTCCAAACCTCTAAAAATGATTCATGAGGATTCTGTCGAAAGAAATGAATCTTGGAAAACATTTCATCTGTGTTCAGTGGTGAGTAAAAATGTTCCATAAATAGTTGAACAAATTTGGCCCATGAGTCTACAGAATTAGGCGTTTGGGCAGTTAACCAAGACGCCACCTTATCGGCTAAGGTGAAAGGAAACACTCTCAGTTTAATTTGTTCAGCACCAACCGTAAGATGATGGAATGTAGTAAGGACTTGGTCAATCCTACGCATGTGCTGATAAAGTTTTTCATGGTCTAACCCATGAAAAATGGGTAACAAATTAAATATATTTGGGGGATTCAGAAATCCCCCACTGGGTCTGATAGAATGATGCAAGATTTTGGGCTATCGTTCAAGGCTTTGTAAAAGTCAGAGAGATGAGACTTTCTTTCTTCAGCTATTATTTCAGGTGGCGTGTGTGGTATATTAGCTAGAGGTGTAGTGAGTGGTATACTAGAAATGCATATTTGTTGACGTTGTCGGTTGATTACATTAGGCGTTTTTCTTCTGCCTGACCTTAATCTCATGCAAGACTAAAACCAATCTTAACTAAATACGACAACACTCAAAACAATTCTGATATGCTAGTATAAACCTCTAACAGGAGATGCGAGGAGTGGAAGAAAAAAGTACCTGAATGCCTCTTTGCTTCGCTTATGAATAGTGTCTTGTTTACGCAAGTTCAGTGTATGTAACAAGTTAGAAACACTGAAAAACTTGAAGTAATAGAAGTTTGAACTAACCAGTGAAAATCAGGCTTTTCCATAAAAGGGCGCGGGTCGTGCTCAGAATTAGCCTAGGTAGGGCGCGGGTCGCACTCAGGTCCAACTCAAGTTCCAGCGCCCAAAGATGTATTTCGAAGTTTGCCTTGGTAGGCGCTGGTCGCGGCTCAAATCCAATTCGAGTTCCAGACGCTTTTAGCGGAGGCTTCAATTTTAGTTGGTAGGGCGGGTGGCTTCAAGTCCAATTTGAGTTCCAGACACTTCAGCGCGGGGAGCGCTCGAATTTAGCCTTGGTAAGGCGTGGGTCACGCTCAGGCTTGTTCTTTGAATTTTTTTTTAGTTTCTGAACCAAACAATCATTGTTAGAAACAACAAGAGTGGGTAGATTTAATAGGACTTTGAAAAGACTAACAATACTGATAAAAACAATTCTAAAGGTAACTAAGATGACCTCATGAGTCTCGTACTAAACAGCCCACATTGCTGCTTCCACAAGAAAAGTCAGAATCCTTAACAACATGGAAGACTTCCACAAGAAAAGTCACAATCCTTAACAACATGGAAGACCCAGTGTCTAGATCTAGTTCCTACGAATGTCGCTGTCGTCCATACCCTCTAACAGGGTTTACTATTTTTCATAAACAAAAAAAAATTGTCCTATTGTTGAGAGACTAACATTTGTTTTGTCTTTGGTACCTTCTACTGTAATATTTGTAATTCCTTCTACTGTATTATGAAGTTATGAACTAATTCTCCTACCAAGAAATATAGTTATCCTCACTTTGTTTCCTTTGTGTGCAGTTCAATGATTTAAAGGGCCTCTGAGCCTTTAGTTAAGTACATCAGACAATCCAAGTAAAGTCTCTCAATCCATGTCCATTGACAAAAACAATAGTTACAACTAGTTTGCAATAACAAAAATATATTTCTCTTCCCTGTTCCTACTTTAAGCTAAAATGCAATTGAAAGACTGGAACCAATCACTGCACTAAATAACTACTTACAAATTTCTCACAAGAAATAACAAGGATGTATAAAGCTTATCCATATTCCAGAGCACTTCGAACAGATAATGGAGGACCTTGCACCAAGCCTTGGGAAATTAGATCATGGTTTAGAAACAAAACAATTACACTTATATCATCATGGAAGTGGCGTCTGACTTTCTTGTCAATCCTTCTAAGGTCTGCATATCGCATCTCACGTTTTCTAGCTGCTTCCTGTAGTGCAGCCTTGATTAGCCTTTTTGCGCTTCCCTGCATCAACCAAACCCAACAAAGGCTTTACAAGAGACTACAAATCATGACCTGTAAAATTATATAACAGAAATCTAAATCTAAAAGTAACTGGTTACACATGTAACCTAAGTCATATTGACACGAACATGTATCAAACAGGCAAAGTACCCAAAACTGAAGAACATAATCTTCAATATGTAAGTGTCGGATTTGACGACGATACGTATCTGCGACACAGATTTTTTAAAACAGCGAGTGCCGATGTTAATTAGCATGCAACTGAACTAAAGTTGAAATGACAAGACAAACGTAGGCGGGGAACATCTTCATAATGCAACAAGTAAACACGGTAAACCCTGGGCGATAAAGCATATATATCAAAATCTTGCATGAAACATTAAAAACAAAAAAAAAATCGATTACCCAAACGAAGTGTGATTGCTAATTATTTTATCAGACTCGATATCCTTTTCTATAGATAACATTTTAGAGTTACATCATTTACAATTAATGAACATCAAACACTGCAATCATCCCCGAATTAGACAGAACATCCTAACAAGAAAGCAGCTTAGCCTCTTTTTTGGATAAGTAATCTTTCTTATTAAGTGGTGCAGAAGCACAAAAAGAGTCATAAATCATAAACCACTAAAAGTACATTAAAATATTCGATTAATTTTCCGCAATTCTCAGACAAATAAACAGTTGTTTGACAAAATCTGGTGGTTTTCTGGAATTTTTGGGATATTGATCATTATAAAACATGTGGACAGATGCCTTTGTGTCATGGGGAAGGAGACTTCTTACTCATGGCAAAAAAGAAAATCAGGGCCCTATAAAGGTGAAGTCAAAATACAAAACTAATATGATGCCAAAATCTACTTTTCCATCTCTTCTATATTCATCATAATATTCTTCCCTTTATCAACTTGGTAATTTTTGTTCTTTTTCCTTTTTGTTCTTTAAAAGAAATTGCAACTGGTAAGTTGAAAGGATGATACAAGTAAGATACAAGTAGGTTATAACTTTATATTGGAAGACTGAGGTGTTTTACAGGTTTCACAATCTCTGTGCAAAATCAGGCCTCTACTGCTCTATAAAATGAAGGACCCCCATAAAAGCTACTTAGATTCAGAAACAACTAATCTATATGGCTGTCACCCTCGGTAAATTGAAAAAAGATAGAGCACATGTGGACCTCAGTTGTTTTTTCAAGTGAGCTAAGTTAGACACTGAGGATTGTGGAAACATCATTCTCACAAGAAATGAAGCAGCACAACTTAAACTATTTACACATTGTAAATAGATTGTGACTCCAGATTCTCCTTGGTCTTCAAACGCTAATACCAACAACTTAATCAATATATATGGATAAATTATTGATTTGCCTTATTTGTCAGAGCAATGCCCTTCATGTTTACTCTGCCCTTACCACGTTAATATTGAATCAGTTCTTAGTTATCCTGTAAATTTTTTGTTTCCAATTCTGATTTTATAGTTGTTTTCAGATTCTCTACATCTTTTTTCTTCTTTTAATGTGTTAAATTGAACATAGCAAATTGAGTATGCATGCGGGTTTGAGACACTTTCTTCGCAGTTTTCTTGGGAAATACTTCCTACTAGATGTTCCTCTAATTCGTTTGATTCAGTAATATCTACAGGACCTAAAAATGAAAGCATAACATTACCACATGTGGATGCTTCTGGACAATGTCAACAGCTGTTTCATTGCTCAGATGCTCCCATAGACCATCGGAGGCAAATATAAGGAAGCAATCATTTGGTTGAATTGGTAGAGACACAATAGCTGGATTGGCAGACATTATGGGCATGTTCATCGGTTCAGGAACTCTGAATTTTGCATTGATTGGATCCTTGTTGAACTTGGCGTGTTTCATATATAAGTCGCCTAAAGATCTCGAGACCTACAGCAAAACGTTTGTTGAGGCACTGAAAAACCAAAAAAATAATAACTATATGCAGCTGACATACTTCTGAGATAACAGAGATTTTTGGAAAAATCCAGCCAAGCATTTACAGCATATAAACATGTCTTACACACTTGTACAGATATGTGTACATAAAGTTAGTTACCTAATTGAGATTTCATCAATAATGCATCTCAACAAAAATGGAAATGCTTTCCCATGAAGTTAAGCACAAATAGACAACACAAACAGACTGTTTTAAAAAAAATAAAAATCACGAGTATCTAGTTGTGTACACTTCCAAGGATCAATTACCCACAAAATTAAGCCTTCTGTCACAGAAACAGATGCATCAAGTAACCCACATCAGGCCACACTATTCAATATCGAGATTTCGTCAGTATTATGCAGACATGTGAACATAAAGTTAGTCACCTAATTGAGATTTCATCAGAATTACATCTCAACAAAAATGTAACAAAAATCTTTCCCATGCAGTTTCTGGACAGAACTTCTAGTGCAAATAGACAACACAATTAGATTGTTTAAATAAGTTAACAAAAATCTTAAGTATCTAGTTGTGTACACTTCCAAGGATCTCTAACAGAAACAGATGCATCAAGCAACCCCACATCAGCCCACAGTATTAAATATTACTAGTCTATCAAAAGAAATCGAATGACATAGCTTCTGTGCTAGTACCAAAAACAGGGCATTAAATGTTTCAAAATAACCTGAATAATCCCCTTCACTCTCCATACTCCATGTTTAAGAGCAACTATTTGAGGGTCATGCGGGTGTTGTTCTCTGAGCTCCTGCCTCACAGCTTCCAGGTTTGCATTGTGTTCCCTAGATAATTGTATTGCTTCAATTTCCTTAGTTTTACCAACTCTTCTTCCCAATACGACACGGGAATCACCAAGGTTCGCTATAAAGATAGTTTTCTGAGAGACTACTCCAACAAGACAGCACGATCCAACAGTTGCTATCTGTGGGCGAGTACTAAATAGCTGGGTAACTCGGTCAGTAAATCCTGCTTCGGTTTGTAGAAAAGCTCTTCGGATGGTGTCAGACGTCACCACTTGGGTCTCTGATAAGATCTCTGTACCAAACAAAATATAAGATGAGTTATACAACCCAACAAAATATTTGTTAATTACACTGCCGAAAAATACTCTAGTAAGTGCAGAACCGGGGCTCAAATATACCATGTCGGAAAAGCGTATTCCACTAATTAGATTTACAAGAACCTAGTTTAATACTATCATAATCCAATTATTCATTAATCTAGTACAAATAACAAACTCGCCAATAGAACTAAGCGAAAAATCCAAGAACATAAAAAAAGGGATTCATTCTAACAATGTAACAAAGCAACGATCATCCTCAATACAATATTAAAACCCCAGATCTCCAAATCACATTAAAACACATAAAAAAAAAAAGATGATTGCACCAAACCTTTGAAATTGCGAAAGAGATTATCGACAATATATCTAGCAGTATCAGGACCACCATGACCATCATAAACACCAACAAAAGAACCAAAAGAATCAGACTCAATTTGACACTGATCTTCAAGAACTTGATTGGCTTGAATAACAGATATTGAAAACTCCCCACAAGAACATGACCCAATATCTCTAAACCAAAGTAGTCCTTCTCTTCCACCACCACCACCATTACTATTCCCACCATTTTTCTTAAATGGTTTCCAACACAATGACAGCAGTTTCTTCATTAATACAACAAGCATCCCACATCTCTTTTTTAAACACCCCCCTTCAACAAATAAAAAAAAGAAAAAAAAAAATGGTACAATGAAAACGGGTTTGATCTATGAACCAAGAAATGGGTATAGATTGTTTTTTTTTTTTTCTTCTTCTTTGAAGGGGGTGGTGGGGAGGAGGGGTGGTGTAGTTTTCTATGTTTATGTTTTGGAGTCTTTTTATTTCTTTATTTATTTATTTATTTATATTTAAAGATGTATAAAAAGAGAGTCCCACTCCCACGCGGTTGTTATATAGTGTTATTGTATATTTGTATGATCATAATTTTGTCATTTTTGGTTTGGAAAGTTTCTTATTTTGTTTTCTAGGAAATAGGAAGATTTCTTGGAAAAGTATTTAAATCTTTTGTTTTTTATTCTGACCAGGTCAAAAAAAAAAAAAAATTTGTTGTGAAAAAACCTCGTAGATTTTGGAGGTAATTTAGTTTAGTTGGGTGTTTGTCTATTGGATATTCGTTCTTATAGCTATTAGCAATTCACTTGCCATATTTTAGTATTGAATGGAAATGTCCCCCCTCAAATAAAAAGGATTAACAAAGTTATTTTTGTGCTCTTTTGTTATAGGGTGTGTTTGTTAAATTTTAACTCATGGAAAGGAAAGGAAATAAAATGGGTGGTCCACTATGGAATGGAACGGAATAGAATGGAAATGAAATAATTTTAAATGGTATGTGTTTGGTAAACTGGGGAAAGAAAAGTAAAAACTGGGAAAGGAATAATCATGTTTGTTTGCAAAAGCTATGGAAAGGAATAATTATATTGTTGAGTGGAGTGTATTAGTAGTAAGTCCCTATTTATTTATTTCCTTTCCTTTTCTTTCCACAAAATTTTCAGGGATTAGCTAAATACACAAAATCTTTTCCATTTGTTTCCATATGGAAACGCCCATTTCCTTTCCATGGGTAAACAAACGCCTTAAAAACTATGGAAAATGTGGACCACTCTTATTTTCCTTTCCTTTCCATAGTGTTTCCATCATAACAAACACACCCATAGTTTTCAACGGGAGGAAATCAAGACAAATTTAAAGATAAAGAGACATTATGATTTATGAAGAACTAGGAAGAGGTTTCCGCACATCTGTCCCTTCTCGTCTACACTCAGAAGTGCACCTACGATCTAACTGCATAAGGCCTTTTAGGCTCGTGCCTAAGGGTACATTGTTGCCTAAGCCCGTCTAGATGGGCTTTTAACTTAGTTCTAAATCACAAACGCGTATATATTTCAATTTTCTCAATTATGTTATGAATGTCACTTTCATATCTTCTTCACTTCTTGTATAGTTGTGTCTAATTAGTGATAACCGATCCCGAACCTCAAAAGACCAAACAACACAAGAGAGATACCTATCGAAAAAAAAAAAAACACAAGAGAGATACCGGCAACCACAGTGACACAAGGTACTAAAACCATAAACAAACACAGGAAACAGTACAAACCATAGATAGTTAACTACGTAGACTTACTTACCAAGTAATCTTCGACAGTATATGTCGACATCTCAAAAGTCAAGCCGCCCACCCCTTTATGTCATTCCAAATTTGAGCTTTTTATAGAATTATAAAAAAGCAGCTTTTGTGACTAATTTGGGCCATCAAATAAGTACTCTTAATTACAGCTAAGTACTTTGGTTTAGTTGTTGATGATGAACTGAGACGGATCTATGAGAATCAGATGATAATTTTTCTAGAACCATAAATGGTCATTTAGTTTGATCCTCTTTGTTTCATCAGTCAAACCATGAAGATGAGACCTGGGATGTTTTATTTCTTTTGTCGTTACACCTTGTCCAGTAGCTTGCTTTGTTTAATTGTTTGTTACTTTATTTTGGAACATATGCAGCGTGAAATTCAATTTGCAGGGTCATAGATGTTCCCCCACCACCATTTAATTGGAACAGGTGGCTCCCATTGGCCATTGCTAAATACTATTTGTCTTTTTATACGAGCAATTGATCTCCTTTAATTGATCAATTAATGGGATTATACAACTCATACAAGTAAAAAGATGCAGGGCCATTCTCAAACAGTTAAACTTTAACTACATCATTTGCTATAAGATCGACCAACTCCATTTGTATGGTGATGTGGGTATAGATGAACGAAGTCCAACGGTTGAATGCATGAGGCACATGGCGACTAGTTGAGTCCATGGTCCGATACCTGAATGTGCAAGACAGGGCCGGCTCGACCAAACTTGAGGCCTAAGGCGGAATGTTATGTGTGCATAATCTAGGATCATGGGTCTATGATTCTGTTTAGTCAGTTGGTTAGTTTCTTTCATTTTAGGCATTATCTCCTAAGTAGGTTAGTGGTTAGTTATTGAGTAGCTAGGGTTTAGGGTTTAGTTTCTTTACCAAAAAAGTTATTGAGTAGTTAGTGTTATAAATTGTGATGTATCTCATTTATTGGAAAGAAAAAAAAAAACATTATTGTAGTTTGCACTTATGTGTGGATTAGGAGCTCAAAGACTCCTCAATAAGCCTTAATGTTATGTGTTTTCCATACAATCACTTCAAGATTGTATCACGGAACTCCCAAAATGTGGCCAAATATTTAGGAGCAGTTGTTATATGTCCAGAGTCCTATTTTTTGAAATTTCTTATATTTGTAAATCTACTATCACCTCTCTCTATATTAAAGCAGAGTACATTTTATGTGGACAATCTTTTTCCTAGGTAGCGCATTCTTGAGACATACGTATGCCACGTGGACACTCTTAATTAATCATAAGAAATTTCCTAATATAACATGAATTCTTAATCTTAAGAAATTTTCTAAAACAACACAACTCTAATAAGTCAATCAACATCTCACAAGGAAATTTTATATGACTCCAATAAGAAAGCATTGCTAAATCAACTCTAAAAACTTATGTTAATAATTATCAATCATTGAAATCCTCACAAAAATTTAAGGGATGTGAATTTTAGAAATAATTCCAGCGATATGGTTGGGTCTAAAACCTTGTCTATATACTAAAGCAGAGAACTCAGAAAGAAATTTTTCTCTCTCCTACATGTCACTCTAATATGAGAGATAGCTTTTTCTTTATCTTATGTGGCACTCTAATATGAAATATAGTCTTTTCTAAAAACCTACAATCCCACGTGCATGGAACCTTTTTTAAGAGTTTGAGTGTATTTTTAATTCTTATATATTTCATTAAATAAATAAAAAATTGCTAAGAAATAGGTAATTTGTAGAAGGTAATTTTCTATTACGAATCAAACACTTTTAGTATTCCAATTATTATATTGTAACGCCTGTATTTTTTTAAATACGTTTTTTGCTATTTATTAATTAATTTAATTATTTATTTTCAAAATTCGTCGGATTGGACTCGGGATACGTGGGCCTGGTTTTTGGGCTCGAGTCGGTGTTGGGCTTGGGTTTCGGACCCAAGTATATAAACATATTGTTCTAGAAAATAGGGTTTAGGAAAAAAAATAAAATATTAAAATGGAGGCAGAGCTAGAAGCTCGCTTCTTTTCGAGGGTGGAGTTTGACGATAGGACTAGGAGGATTCGTCAAAATTTCGTTTCATACAAGTGAGTAGCTATTTTGCTATTTCACCGATTTGTAGTTTTCGTATGTCGATATCGCTTCATCGTTTCGCTTTTATACCGCTTTTGTCTTGTTTTATTCGACGTCGTGTTCGCCGAAGTTGTTAAAACTCTAGTCAAACACCGTTGAACCTGTTGGAAAAGAGGTCGGCTTGGGTTTCGTTTAAACTCGTTCGGTCGTGGTTTTGGAAACTCACGAACTTGAGTCATTCAAGCTTCGAGCTTCGTTAATGGCGGCGAGCCAAACCCAAACAGTTGCCCGGTTACCCCCAGATAATGATTTGGACGGTTGGTATACGTTTGGAAGCCGTTAGATAGTAAATCTATTGGTTGATTAAAGGGGTGGGGCGTCGGGATGGATAATTGGGAACTGTTGGAGCTTTGTAGAGGCGTTAATGGCGCCGCCCACAAAAGAATGAAATCCTCCCCGTTTGATATTGTTTGAACTTTTCTTTTGTGGTTTGGTGTTGGTGGATGGAGGATTGGTGGTGGTGGAAGGTTGAGTGTTGTTAGAGATTTGGAAGGAGGGCTTAATGGGCGATCCAAGTTAAGGGAAGGAATGAGGGAGGTGAGGAAATCGATTTTTGGGTTTAGTAAAAGTGTTGGGTTTGTCATAATGAGTCCAACTGATGTGATGAAGTTAGAGGAGGAGGAGAACCCGGTGGTGGCTGGTGGTGGAGGCTGCTAGGGCTGGAGCAGCAGGTGAGGAAGATGACCATTTCGGGCTTGGGCTTGGTTCTTTGGGCCGGTCTAATTTGTTTTGAGTTTGGGCCGATCCAAATCTTTTTAGATGGGGCCAGTTCTAATTTTAGTGGTTGGGCCAAAATCTAACTAGTTTTCTTGGGCCAGTTTGATTAGTGTGTTGGGCCAGTTTTGTTTTAAGTCTTGGGCTTAACTTAGTTTGTTTTGTGGACCGGTTCAGGTTCAATTTTGGACCGAACCACTTAACTGTTTTGGGCCAGTTTCTAATATTGTTTGGGACCAGTCCATAGGACTTAATATAGATCCCAATTGGGTCAGGTAGAATAAATGAGTTGGTTTTAAACTTTCGGGTTCTAAGGTTTGGGCTTGGCCAGTTGGGTCCGAACCATTACCTTAGTCATGAGCCCATGAGCCATGCACATTGACCTTAGTCATGAACCATGGCTATGACTCTAAACTTGTCGAACATGGAAATGCCAGTTTGACTTTGACCATGCCAGTTTGACTTTGACCATGACGTGTAGACTTTGACTTTGACCGTTGACTTTGACAGTTGACCTTTGACTTTGGAATGTTGACTTTTTCCCGTTTTTCACATATTTAAGAATATTGACAAATATAATAATAAAATATTGTCAAACATCATATAACGTTGTTTGTCATTATCGAATTAAGATTTGACGTGAGTAGTGTGTAAAGCTTATATATATTGGGCTTTGATTGTGGACTATGGACTGTTTAATTGTGCTGCATTATATGTTGTAAATTGTATGGACAAATCAAATGCTAAAATGCTGTGGAAGCTTGTATAAATTTGGTGGTCATTATCTAATTAAGATTTGACGTTGATATTGTGACATTATATAATATGTTGGGATATATATATAATGCAATATGTTTGGGAGAAATAAATGTATAAACACTCCATTATTATATATGTGATGATGTAGTATAATATTGAGGAATATTTGCCCACGGGAGTGTGGTGTAGTGCAATAATATATTGGTACGTGAAAGAATGAAATTGGTTATGAGATATAATTAAGATATTTCTGAATATTGTGGCTTAGTGCAATAAGGTAATTGACCTGCACGTGATATAGTGGAATGATTACGAGTCATAGATGTATGACACTTGAATAAATTACGTAACGAAAATCCTAGAACCTAGCTACCACAACTCATGTGATTGCCCTTCTGGCGTTTCAGTTAATCTGAATGGCCTTCGGGCGTAAGTAATGTGATTGGCCCTTCTGGCGTTTCAGTTAATCTGAATGGCCTTCGGGCGTAAGTAATGTGATTGGCCCTTCTGGCGTTTCAGTTAATCTGAATAGCCTTCGGGCGTAAGTAATGTGATTGGCCCTTCTGGCGTTTCAGTTAATCTGAATGGCCTTCGGGCGTAAGTAATGTGATTGTCCCTCCTGGCGTTTCAGTAAAGTTGAATAGCCCCTCTGGCGAACCCGAATAGTGGCTTGATTATTACGTTCGCAAAATAGAACGATGACGCGCGATATTATATGCCGAATAGTGGCAGTACTTACATAGATTTGGCCTCCGTGTGAGGATTTACCTGGTGTGCGGCATCCCGCTCAGGGTAGTTACGCACGGAGTGGCTCATTATGTAAGGGGATGCATGTGGATGTACATGTTCGGCGTTGGGTAGCGATTGTGGTAGCCGGGAAACTAGGTAAGACAGAGATCTGACGTGATTTTAAGGACACACAAAGAAAGTCTAAATTAATATAATTATGGTAATATGTTGGTAAATGATATATCTTTAGATAGATGATTGTATATGATTTGTTTGGTTAGTATTTTAGTTAGAACCTAAAAGCCGTGGAGGAACTAAATGCCTTTTATTATGCGTATGGTATGTTGTATTAGTTGTTGGAAGTTAAGGCCTCGATTGGAGGAACTACCGCCTAGATTATTGTACTTAAGTATGTTATATTAGTCGTTGAAAGTTAAAGGCTTCGGTGGAGGAACTAATGGCCATTATGGATTATGTATATATTTGTATAAGTATATGTTGTTTTAGAGCTACTCACACCAAAGATTTTATAATCTTGACCGATTTGCATGTTTGCTTATCGGGTGTGTTCATTCAATGAACATAGTTGATAAGTTTTAGCAGGTTTAGTGTTGAAGAAGAGTGGTTCTTTGCTTGTGGTTTGCGTTAAGCGTTAGATCTCGAGGATTTGTTTTGTTTTCCCTTGAGGTGATATAGAATTTCAGTCTAGACAATGTTTTTGTATTTCATTTGTAAATTTTATTAAAGAGTTATTGAAAGGAGAGTTGTAACATAATCTTATTTGTGAATCTTTGTCATGAAGAAGACTTTTGTTTAACTGTTTATGGGTTTTTGGGAGTTGAGAGTGCGTCACACCTCGGAGATCGAAGAGTCGGGAACAAATAATGTTTTTCCGAATTCTGTCGAAATTCGGGGTGTGACATATATATTTAATCAAAGAAAAAAATTACTAAAAAATAGGTGATTTGTATAAGCTAATTCCCTATTACAAATTATATTTTCAAGTGGGAGTAGTATATTCTTTGAGGATATGGAAACAATCAATCTGTTTTAGTGATTTGATAGATATTTTAGTGATTTGTACACATTAGTACGTAAGCCGAGCGGTGATGATTTACCACTAAATCACCATAAATCTAAGAAAACTATTATACAAACTAGATCGAGTTTAAAATAATTTTCATTTGAAAGTTTCAGATTAATATCCTAAACCACAAAGTGGAGAGGCTATCTCAATTTGATCCCTTAGTTTACAAGTACTTATACACTATAATCGTTGCTCATTAACGTATTTTGATTTATTTTCAATAAAAATATATTTTTATTCGAAAATTTGCCGCTAAATCACCATAAATCTAAAAAAACTATTATACAAGAGTTTAAGATAATTCCATTTGAAAATTTCGGATTAATATCCTAAACCACAAAGTGAAGAGGCTATCTCAATTTGATCAATTAGTTTCCAAATACTTAGAGCATCTCTAGCAGAGCAACAAAAAAAACACCAAAATTTTGAACCAAAAAAACACCAAGCAACTTTAGGAGCAAGATCAAAAAAACACCAAGCAACTACGCGGTTTTGCCAAAACCGCTCCATAAAAGCCCATCTTACAGGTCCAAGCCCACGCGGTTTTGCCAAAACCACGCGGTTTTTCAGAAACCACGTGCTATAACCATTTAACTCTGAGTTTTGCGATGTTCTCTTCATTTTTCATGTTCCCTCTCATCTAAACTCATCTCCTTGAGAAAAAAAAAAAACACTACCTTTTCTTGAAGATTTTTTCAATGGATCATTCATCTTCTTCTGATTCATCTTATTCTGATTCATCTTCTTCTGATTCTTCATCGAGCTCGAGCTCTTCAAATGATAACACTGCAGTTAAAACTCGCAAATTAGTGGCTATTGCTCTACCTTTGGTTCGACATCGTCTGAGTTTATTGCGTCAGCAAGAAGCGGAGTCTTCTTATAGACCACATGGTGGTTCGAAGAAAGAAAGAAAATATAAGCCTCGTCAGTACGAGGCAACACTGACTCGTGTAAATGTTAACTACTTCGGCGCAAATCCTATATTTCGTGACCATGACTTTCGACGCCAATTTCGTATGGGTCAGTCATTATTTACTCGTATTTTCAATCATCTTAATCATAATGTACCATATTTTCAACAAAAAGTTAATTGTGCGGGTAAGTTTGAGATTAACCCAAAAATAAAAGTAATTGCTGCTATACGAATGCTTGCTTATGGGACTGCCGCTGATCTAGTAGATGATATGTTACATGTTGCTGAGCCAACTGTTCACGAATGCATGTGCTATTTTTGTGATGGAATTATTATAATTTTTGGTGAATACTTGCGCAAACCAAATGCTGCAGATATTCAACGTTTGCTTAAAGAGTCTGAGGAATGCGGATGGCCTGGAATGCTAGGAAGCATTGATTGCATGCACTGGCAATGGAAGAATTGCCCATTCGTGTGGCAAGGGTCTCACACTGGCCATAAGCATAAACCAACAGTGATTTTGGAGGTAGTTGCCGATCGTGACGCATGAATTTGGCATGTTTTTTTTTGGAATGGCGGGTTCTCACAATGATCTTAATGTGCTTGACCGCTCACCAATATTTAATGATATAGTCAATGATGAAGCTATTCCTTGTAACTACACTGTGAATGACCATCATTATGATATGGGCTATTACTTGGCTGACGGTATTTATCCTAATTATGCCACCTTGATTCAAACGATTGCTAAACCGACTATTGCACAAGACAAACATTTTGCAAAGAAGCAAGAAGCTATTAGAAAAGACATAGAGCGGGCGTTTGGTATATTACAGTCGCGTTGGGCTATTTTAGCGAATCCGTGCAGGTTATGGTATTTGGAGAACATGGCTACTGTTATGAGGGCTTGCATTATTTTACACAATATGATTGTGGAAGATGAACGGGAAACGGATATCCCGCAGTATATTCCTGATTTGGAAATATCAAGTAGAGAAGGTGCTCCTGAAGATGAATGCCACTTTGTTCTATCTCGTTGGGCATCTGGCGTCAAGAGGGTTCGTTCAAAAGTTGTTCATGGTAGATTGAAGAATGACTTGGTCGAGCATTTGTGGAGTAGGCGTGGGCGGACTTGATTTCTATTTTTATTTGCACTTCATTTAGACTTTGTGTTTATTTATCGTTTCAATTTATATGTATTTGTGTTCCAAGTTTATTTCTATGTATTTGTGGTTTTATGAAAGGATTTCTGTATATGAGAATTTTGAAAATACAAATTTTTTTTAGAATGATAAAAAGTATCAACTTTAAATTAAAAGAAAATATTCAATTAAAGTACATTCTAATTAAAATTAAAATACAAGCTTAAATTAAAGTACGTCATTAATTAAAAGACACAAATTAAAAGACAAATTAAAATACTCAAATTAAAAAACATACAAACTCAAATTAAAAGACATATAAACTCAAATTTAGACTATGCACTACTTTGACTACTACCAGTGATATTGCCAAGTCGATTCTTCATTTTTTGTAAAATTTCTGCCCTTTTGAGTTGCCAAATTTCGCGCTCGTCTTCAGGTAATCCTTCTAATTTCATTCATAATATTTTCGCATCATTTTCATCTTCTTGAAACTCGGAGCGCATCTTTCTTCAATTGAAGTTTTTCTTTTTGGATTTGAAGCTTCCAATCCATCGAACTTTTCTTCAATTGAAGTTTTTCGAATTCCATCTCATCTTTCTTCAACTGTCTTTGAGCTTCTAATTCATAGCCTTCTTTGGTGGTTTTAGAAAGTTCCATCAGAAAATATTCAAGTTTCTTAGCGGATTCCTCCACTTTAGAATCACCTTCTTCTTTCTCTTTTTGCCTTCTTTTTTTGTCTTATTTCTTTCCAAGAGGTCTATCCTCAAGCCCATGAACTTGGTGTGTATCATAATCCATTGATTGAGTTGTTGCAGTTGATATTGGAATTGATGAACCTCCTTCCCCACTGTTTGACTTCGACTTTTTGGTGGGATGCAAATCATTTCTCAACTGTAGTCTCTTCCATTTGGGTGAGTCTTTTACCATATTATAGCATTGCATCCACTTCCAAACCCCATTATGCATCGCATATGCACTTATTGCTTCCTCAACCTACCAATTAAGCAAAAACTAAATTAGAATTGAAAAATGTATTTGTTAATCAAAATAACAAATAAAAAGTAAATACTTACCATCATATTGTTATTATAGCCACTTGGAGGAGATGCTTGAATTTTAGAAAGAATAGCATGAAACTTGTTGATATTAGCTTGAATAATAGACCAACGGTGTTTCATACCGGTCAAGTTGCGTTCGGTCATTCTTCCTAAATTTGCATGAAATGCATTTAGAATTCTAGCCCAAAAATCGTTCGACTTTTGCTTATTTACTACTACACCATCTTGACTAACTTGTAGCCAACTATTGGTGAGAGCAATATCTTCTTCTTGTATCCATGAAGCCCCTCTTGATTTTGATTTTGGTTCTTGACTCATTGTTGTTTTAAGAATAGAGAGTAAAGAGTAGAGAATAAAGAGTAGAGAATAAAGAGTAGAGAGTAGAGAAAAGAAGTGAGTGTAAAAATATGGGGTGAGTGTTTCAATTTATAGGGTTAGAAAGATATAGCCGTTTTTTGGCCGTTGTTGTAATTGAGAGCGCGGTTTTAGGAAAACCGCGCGGTTTTGACAAAACCGCATCATAGAAGCCCATTTAGCAGCCCAAGACCACGCGGTTTTGCCAAAACCGCGCGGCGTTTCTACAACCGCGTAAGTGATTTGATACAGCACCAAACCTGGAACCAAATATTGGTCGATTTGGTGTTTAATTTGGTGTTTTTTTTTTGTTTTCATCAACATGTAGCTCTCTTGAAGTTGAAAAAACAAGAATTTGGTGTTTGATGCTAGGTTGATATCACTGCTAAAGATGCTCTTATGCACCATAATCGCTACTTATTAACGTATTTCGGTTTATTTTTAATAAAAATATATTCTGATTCGAAAATTTGTGTGAAACCTTTTGTAAAGCCTTTTCAGCACACAAAATATTTAATAGATTCCGGGCATAAGCACGGTCCAAAATCTAGTTGAGGTCTATTTTTATAGAAACTGTTGGTGATTTATCAATTTAGGAGAGATGGGTCTATTTTTATGGAACCTTTTGGAGATTTTATCAGTTTACCAAAGATCAGGCCTATTTTATGGAAACTTTTGGCGGACTAGCCGGCACTGCTGCAAGAGTGCAAGAATCAGTATACTAACACTAAGGAAAGCTGTTAACAATGGCATTTCGGAATGGTAGGACGCTACTGGGAGTGGTTCCCGATGTTGGACGGCAATGGCAGCGGCGCCTGAGACCTCTTCATACAACTTGATCGGGAGCGAGATGGAAAATGCAACTTTTATCCAGGACAGTTGGAGGTGGAAATCACTGCCGCTTTGGTTTTAAGTGGGACGGTTGGAGCTGGCCTAATACATTGTTCGCTCGCCTCTAGTGAGTCTAAATAAAAAAGCAGAGACTAGGAGTTTCTTACTAAAAATTCAGCCTTACTTTTTCAAATAAATTTTTAGATTGAAATTACTATTATCAAAGGGGCAACTTATTATATCAAACTGCCATATCCAGTCTTTCAGTTCAGTAATTGACATACTTTAGTTTAACATTTGTACCAAAGGCTACCGGAATGTAGTCCCTGACCACTGAAAAAGTAAAAAGAGAGGAAAAACTAGACTGTCAAATAAGAAGGCCAAATTATACTTTGATTTTGTAACTAATCAGGATTCAGGAGTATGTCAAAAGAATACCCAACTCAAACAAGGGCCCAAGCACCCACAAGCATAACCCCCACCAAGAGACCAAACAATCAACACAAAAGATGAGAAAGAGAAAAGTGTACTTCAAAATATGAAACCAACATCAGATATGCCATCAGAGTCTTCAATCCAAGGAAGAATCAAGGCCAGCTTACCATCAGACGACCACTCAAAATCCATTTCAACACCATTCAAATAGCACCTTTCCGGAGCATCACTTGAATAAGCTAGGAACTTCCCTGCACCTTTAACTTTAATGTTCACACTAGTCTGAAACTTGTTTCCGAAACTATACTCCAGTTCTTGTATGGTCCCTCCGCTGTTAAACATGTTGGTTAGCCCAATGGGTGCAAATTTTGTCATGGCACCCAGCTTTTTTATCGGCACTATACTGAATATCTCAAAAGAAGATGGTTGAATGGTGATTTTTATTGCGTTGGATGTAGAAGCGACACAGTACAGTAAGTCGGATTCAATGAGGTAGACTGCATATTCTTCAGCATTGCTGAGATCAATTGCTTCTGTATTTTGGTCCCATTCGATGTCCCTAACATGAACTGAGCAAGACATTGGCTTGTAACATTTTGAGTATCCCTTTATCCTCCGCTCCTTTGGGTCCCATCCAGCTCCTTGGCAGTTAAATGCTCCAATAACCCCTCCAAACTGTGAAAAATAATAAAGATTTAGGATATATAAGTCCGCAGGTATACCTCAAAAGGTGGTGGTGGGAAACATATACATTTACAATCCGAGGATCCATTATGTTTACCTTGTTTAAGTTCCAGATTTTGAGGATGGTGTTGTTGTCAAAAAGGGGATTCTTGAATAGGCAGCCTCTTGTTGGGAGAGCGAAATGTTGGCACCTGGGGATGGTTCCATCAGGAAACACAAGCTTCTTGATGAGATCAAAGTCTTGACCACCAACAGAATCACTCACATAGACAGGTCCACCACAGATGGCCCTAGACCCAGCATGAAACTTAGCACAAATGTGATCAGACTGAAACATGTCCCAATCTGGTTGTATAATCTGACCCATCCACATGCTATTGTACGCACAATGGATCATATGAACACCTTGTAACCAGTACACCCCCATTGGATCACCATTTGGATCTTGAAACCAGAAGTCATCACCTGCACACAAATATCAGTGTTAAGTGGCTAACGAACAAATAGTATATTATTAAAGATAAGGGAGAGTTGGGAGAGACTGTCAAAAATTCTCACCTACTCTTCCTAGAGATATCTGCCTTGTCCCGAGGAAAAAGAAGTCGTTGCATTGCTGCATGCTTGAGATCAGTCCAGTTCCATTGAAGTTCTTGACCAGGGACCTTGACAGCCCATTGTAGTAAGCCTTTGCAAGGTCTACTCGTCCTCCATAATCTTCACAAATGTACTCAAGTGTCTGCATAAGAGTTAAGTAGCTTTATAATCGGCTTAATATATTGTATACGCCCAGTACATAATTATCTTAATACGTTAGTTTTGAGATTCTTCTTTGGCAGGGCATAAAGACAAGTCCTAGTACAAGTTCCTTATTGTCCTGTTCAGAGTGAACGTGGTTAGTTCTCCCTAGGAATAGAATTCAAATTTTTACTTCTACCCCGCCCCTAGACAATCTTAAGTGCGCATATATAAATACATGACGGCATTAGGAAACAGATATAAACAAAGTAGAAAGTGGAAGAATATGGAAGCTTACTTGTATAACGTCCACTTTAACTCCTGTTATTCCAACTCCAGCCAGATAAGAGTGCATAGACTCATAATAGTCGACTGCTTGATCAGGGTGGACAAGCCCAATACCTCCTTCAACAATTTTTACCACAGCAAGATCATCCATTGTCCCATCGAGTCCAGGAGAAACTTTGATAGGGACTACCTTTGAATCAAGATGAGTTGCTCCGGGCCTTACACCACCCCAAGCACCACATAGAGCTTGCCAAACATACACATCATCCAATTCTTTGAACTTGGTTCTCAAATCCTTGGTAAAAGCTTTCATCCCAACATCTTCGGATTCACAATAGCAGCTAGCACAATATCCATTTTCATTACTCGAAACACTTTTTCCATCTTGCTCTCCATCAAACATCTCTTTCAGCTCTCTCTTCAGCACCTCAATCTTCAATTCAAACTCAGACAAATCAATGACGATCCCAGCTTGGATTGCCTTGTCACGAGCCTTCTCTGCATGCTCAACCTCAATTGCCTTTGCAATCAGTAACTTTGGTCTCTTGGTGTCAAAAGATGGAGCATCTTTGGCCAGCATCGTCCCAGCTTTGTACTTCTTGAACTTCTCACACTCTGTAAACCTCCACATCCTGGCTGTCATCTGCGTCCCACCCAAAACCAGGTTCTTTGCATCCTCAAGTGTCTCTTGATCGTCCAAGCTAATACTCTGCCAGCCATCATCAATTATAAGAAATCTTGGTGGAACACCTCCCTCTGAGAAGTTCTTCACGCCATGCCAGATGCCAACAGGCTCCACAGTCAAGTAAAATGCATCCCAAGTACACCAACCAAATCTGTCAACTAAAGGTGGTACCGACTTCTCTTCTAAGAGTCTAAATGTGTCGAGATAAACTCTGACTGCACCATAAGCTTCTTTCATTAAGTTGTAAGGGTTATCAGACACATGAACGTAAGCAATAGCCCTGAAAGACGACGCTCTCACATGAGTAGACCCACTCTCAGCGCAAATCATAACTTGCCCATTGGGACCTGGATGGAGGGCAGACCTGAATTTGGCTTCAATTAAGGGTAAGATGAGAACATAGGACCTCAACTCAGGGACATCTAAGAGTAACCACTGGGATTCCATTTGTAAATCAGACCCACTACTCCCAACCCACATAGTAGACCACCATGTTTTAAATCTGAATATGCTTAGAAACTTCCTATCACTGAACTTTCCAAGAGAGTTCATCAACCTATCTAATGGCTGCTCTTGACTAAAGCCAAGGAACCCACCCTTGTGAGATAGGGATTGAGCTTTTTGAAACAGGGACACTGGAGCATCTGAAGAGTGACAGATTGAAGAAAAGCTACTGAAAGAAACATTGTTCGGAACTTCAGAAAGTAATGCAACTCCATTAAGACTAAGCTTCCCGTCTAACAATTCAAAATAGTTTTGCATGTTTTCTGTGAATATGACTTCTAGAACTGAATTGGTAGGTTCCCTGAGAGGCTCCAAGGGTAGTAAACAGAGAAATGAAAGATAGTGAAACACAAATCCTCTATTCTGCCTGAGGCTAAAGACGTCTCAATTGAGGGATATATGAATGAGATGATTGTTACCACAGGAAGGAAATATATTTATAGGCAAACAAGGAGGATAGAGGAGTAACTGGAGATATTTAAAAAGAAAAAAACAAATGAGTTATCCAGATAAGCAAATGAGAAGACTGGAAAGTAGTAACTGACTTTTAGGTTCTTAATCCTCACTTCTTTTCTTTTGGTGTCTAGATTGAGCCTAAACTGTATACTAGATAACTGTAAGGCAGTGGGGCGTGAGCAGAGGTGGAGAAGAGAGAGGGAGAGATGAGTTTGTGGTGGGGAGAGAGAGAGTTGGGTTTGGTTGAGAAGGAAGGAGGGAGAGGAAGAGAGAGAGTAAGAGTGAAGGAGGGAGATTGAGGCTGTGTAAATCACTCATAGATTGTGAGAACAGTTTGGAGGAGAGATTAGGAGAGGTTGGAGGCGGGTACGGACAGACACATAGGAGAGTGACACGTATGAAGTGATTTTTTGTGAGAGTGTTGAATAGTGACCTCAAGAGTTCGCTCACGGATTAACAACCGACTAGTTGCCACTTGGAGGACCAGTATAAATCCACATGGGTCACATTCCTAAACTTAGTTATTGAACTTTGAAAGCGTATCCCAAAAAGTAAAAAGCTTACCAGAGAAATATCTTCTAGCAATACCAGAGTTTTCAGTGTGACCGTGTCGACCTTAGTTGATGGTAGTATAAATGGATATTATAAAATATGACAAAGTTTACTTGGGATCATGCAGTGGTGACTGCAATGCCTGGTTTCAGCATTGGTCGGTGCTACACTGATATTTGTTTAAAAATATTTGAGAGGGGCCAGTTAGATATGGTTTCTCATATTCTAGACGGAAAAAATAGAGGGTAGTTAATGACACAGTGAAGGGAATCAGCAAGAAAACAACCATTGAACTTGCTTGACTTTTATCGGTGTATGGAATTCATGGTTCACTGTGGAAATTTATTTATATGCTTCATGCAGTTACAACTGCCGCACCTTTACAATTCATTAACGAAAAAAAAGAGCGTTTCAAAAGAGTTGCCAAATGAAATGGTTCCTGTTGTTTCAAACGACACGACAAAGTAACTTGACATGAAAGAAGTGTATGAAAATGGACAAAGATTTTGAATAGATTAATGAGGTAATGAGAACCGCTTTCTCTGTGCTCGGTGAATGTCGACATATATCATGTAGGACTTTGAATCTAACCACGAAGTAATACACCAATTACTTCTCTCATTTTTTTTGTAAAAGACGATTTCCTTTCCTTCAGCCTGACAGAAACAGGCAATATCATCGACTCCTTCCTCAGAAACAGGCAATACATTTTCGGACCAAATTCCTCCCCAATCCCCACCACTAAACAAAGGGGCTACAGTATTCATTGATATGACAAATGTCTGGATATAATATATAATTGTTACAATTAGCATGATCACTGACTCGGATCAAATGCATATTTCAGCAGCATATTTGAAACTCGTTTAATTTGTGAAAAGAAGCACTCTAAACTAATCTTGCTCAGTTTGTAAATGTGATAAACAAACAAAATCAAGAAAAAACATGTGTAAGACATTTTGGACACAGCTCTTCAACTAATCACAATTTCGCTATAATTAAAAATATAAAAACATATAAAGAAATTTTTTGGCACCAACATAATCTGTTGATTATTATTGAAATACTATCCGTTGTTTATTTACATTTTTTTCAAAAAAATAAAATAAAAGAAACAAAAAAAAATAGAAGGGCCATAATGATGTACAGTCTGCGACCATCTGCGTTTATAGACTGCATAGAACTATGATGATCAGATGGAAGAAAAAAGATCATAGAGAAGGCTTCTGAGCAACAAAGACAATTTTTTATTATTTTCTCTTCATTAATTATGAGAAATTGTTTTCAAAGCAAAGATTCTCTCTACATCTTGGAAGAAGGCTTGTTGCTCCGACCTGCTATAAATTTCTGCATTTTCTCAAACTGCTCCTTCGTCATTCCAGCATAGTAATTGTGAGCTCTATCCTGAAAAAATAACAGGGAACATTATTATTCTACAATATTCACCAGATCACAAGAAACTGAAAGCAAATATAGATATAAATCCAGTGAAAACGAAGTGATGCATGGACGTGTCGAAAGGATGATAGAAACATCAAACAGCGATGAACTGCCAAATATCTTGGGGAGGCCATCTAGGCAATTTTTTATCTACTGCAAATTTACACACTACAGGGTATGGTCGAGAAAATATTGGCAAATAAGCCATATTCATCATTTCTGACAGCAGCTTTGACCTTCAAGCGTCGAGACACTGAATCTCCTATCCATTCGAAGCTTGGAACACAAACTCCAACTCTCTCGGCACCATAAAAGTAACTACTTTTTGCAAAACAATCTACATGCTCATGCTCATGATATTTGGCTAACTAATCAATCCCAAGTATAGTTTTGTAGTGTTTTACGTCCATGAAAAGTACATCCACTGCCATTTCATATTGATGATAGTTGAACACAATTTTAATAAATCCAAGAAAACATGGCTTTTGTCCCTAGTGGTGTGAATTATGAAAGTTTTGTACCTTTGTTCCATTGGAGGACAGATGCAAATCTAGAGTTTCCACCATACTCTAGAAATCAACGGATGAGTTGCCTCCATTTTGTGATTACCCAGGGTGTATATTGGAAATGCACTAAGCAATGAATACAGATGGTAGTGACAAGGTTTAGTCTAAAACAAATATGGGAAGTTACCTCAGAACCTAGATGTGAAGTAATTATCACCACATACTAATGTTGAGGCCTTTTGACGAAATTTTCACACCTATGGTTGAGGCAAAGCCATGGACTCAGGCACATGCCACTAAGTGGGACTACTGATATTGTATTCTGGGGCAAGTCCTTAAAAGGCAGTATCCAAGCTGCAGACAGCGGTCGAATAGTGATACCCATTGGGTATAGCCAAGGTAGAATGGCATGTTAGATAGGCACATATCCCATGCGAAGTGATGGTAGCACCAACGTTTAAGTCCCACATCAGAGAGGGGGCAGACACCACCGTTTCAGTTAAAATGAAACATTTCATTTGTGCATTGAATGCACGTATAGTGGATATGGGGTTTTCTGTCTCTATAGTAGATGTGTTAGTCATTAGTCAGTAAGTATACAGTTACTAGGACAAATTCCTAATAATCATATTAGCTCCCTCTCAGGGGTAGCACCAACGTTTAAGTCCCACATCAGAGAGGGGGCAGACACCACCGTTTCAGTTCAAGTGAAACATTTCGTTTGTGCATTGAATGCATGTATAGTGGATATGGGGTTTTCTGTCTCTATAGTAGCGTGTGTTAGTCATTAATCAGTAAGTATACAATTGCTAGGACAAATTCCTAATAATCATATTAGCTCCCTCTCGGGCAGAGTGTATTATAGCTTCCTTTTGTACTAGAATACTCCTTAAGGCTTAGGCCAAGATTTCATTCGATATATATGAGTTTGAGCTTAGGATAATGCCTCCCCTGATATGATCCATCTCACCATAACTGAATCACTTTCTTAACCTTCCCAGCCCTGTCTGCTTAACTTATTGCATTGGACATATCACTCTAACCATTTAACCATCAGGCCTGTAAGTTTTCCCTAGTGCTCTGGTATGAATAGGCATTTCTGCCCTTGGTGCCATGTGTTCCACCTGTTGCTGTCTACTCATCCATTTCACAACCTATTGTCTTTTACTTGCCTAATCATATTTGGACTCCTGTGACCAAATGGTGGTTTCCTCTACTGTTTCTGTTTTATGGTGAGATGTTAAGTCTAGTAAATATGTAAGCTGCTCGTCCGATGATAAACCAGTCTCTTTCCTGTATCTTAACCGTTATTCATTGTCATTATTCTTGTAAGAGCTCATCAACACTTTCAATATCCTGAGCCCTCTTACAGCTCCAGCAAAAGTCTCAATCTCAATATTTGATATTTAGACTTTCCTAAAAGAGCTTCATGCACTTGACGAATTATTTGCTTTCCATATAGTGGTAGAACAATTAAGTTCTCATAGTGATCTACAGTCATATTTCCAAGTTCCAAATTTCGGGAACTTCATATAATTTTTTTGGTTGAGCACTTAAATTAACCTACCGGCTACCTCAAAGAAAGAATTCCACAAATTTCGCCGAGTTCAGTAGCAGTGTCTCAACATTCTTGACATTTACAACATACGAACTCATTACACATTATAGAATCTAACATTCTCAAGAGTCAAGATACTAAGAACCTGTCATGACATGGTAGCATCCGGAAATCCTTTAAAAGCTATATTACATGGACACACCATCTTTTAAAAATAATCAGTGTCAGATACGTATCCACGTGTCCGTGCAGGACATGCGACAAACACATATTGTATGTGTTATATCTCAATTTTTGATATTTCACCGTGTCAGACACTTCGCATTAGTGTCGGATATGGACGCACGTATCTGTGTCAATGTAACTTAGTTTACCAGCAGACGGTTTCAGTATGGTGACATTCGCAAGTAAACAACCAGCTTGACTCTGTCTGTTGCCTTCAACTGGCGATGTTCCTACTAGTTGTGCTATTTTATCCTGACTAGCACTCAAGTCTTCAGTCTCTACTCTACGCATATGAAGCGCATCGAAACAGTTTTGATGTTATATCTAGAACTTAGGTTGTATAATTTGTCATACATTTAGCTAATTAACATCCGCTCGGTAACCTCCCCTCAAATGGTTTGATACTGTGGTGTATCATCTAGAAAATTCTCAAGCACCGTAAACAACACTAACTCTGCGAAGCAACTAAGAGGGCATAATAAGTGGCTAACAAATGCATCCCAAGTTCTGTAAAGCCCATGATAGTTAGATACTTAGATCCACTATATATTGGCATGAAGTGTGAAACTAACATTGTACATACATTTAAAACGGTGAGGGTATACAACCCCACTCACACATAATAATATATACCTCCACTCAGCACTTACCGTTATATACAGTTACGCCCAGATCTTGGAGCAGGTGACTTACTTGTTGTTATTGTGTTCCCCAAATATTGAAATTGTGAATACACTCTCGGGTAGCCTTTGACAACCACCATACGCAAAATTGACTTAACTTATAATGTTCAATGAGAAATCTCTCACTCCCTGCATAACCTGCATATGGGCATGTACCCCTCACCCAATGGACGCATGTCCAAGTGTCCAACACCTAGCCAAATGTTTACTCCATATCGGACTTTTCCAAACAATGCTCCCATTTCTCAAATTTGCATTTTAAAATTTCCCTAAATTTAATAAAATTGAATCACTCTCAGTGTGTTTAGGTTTGAAACGAGCTTAGTTGGTAAAAATCTGCGGGATTTGTTACCATATACCCGGGTATGATGTGGGTGTGTAGGTAAATGGAGACATATTTGAATGATTTGACCCAATGCCTACAACCAATCAACACATAAATAGAACATTCATGAACACAATTAATCAATAATTATAATAACCTACAAGGCTGGCTTAGAATTCCAATAAGAAGGCCAAAATATGTGACCCGAAACGTATGAACGGAGAAATATTTGGTCGGTTCCGACAACAGAAAATAGTAACATTCTATGTATATGTGAGTTATAGATATTAAATAGAACTAAACATAAGAATTGAAGATTGGAAACATGGAAAGCTCACCTTTTCCAAGGCAAGAGCATGACCCAAATCCAATTGAAGGCCGTCATTTATAACAGACTTGTACCTCAGCACCAAATCCTGGTTGTTCCTTATAATTGCTTCTGCAATTTCTCGGGATTTCTTCAACAACTCATTGTCTTGAACAACATGATTCACCAAGCCCCACTTTTCTGCCTTTTCCGCAGTTAAAGGCATTGCTGTTAATGACACTTCTCGAGCCTTATTTACTCCTATAATACGTGAAAGCTTCTGAGAAAGACCCCATGACGGAAAGATCCCAAACCTGCCACGGGACATTTTAAATAAACTTCACTATTTTAATAATTACTATCAAAATCAATCAACACTTGGCAAAAATGAAAACAAACCTGGCATGAGTATCCATAAAGTTAGCCCCTTTAACAGCAACCAAAATATCACAAGCCAAAGCAATTTCAAAACCAGCAGTAATAGCAAAACCATTAATAGCAGCAATAATAGGTTTCCTACATTTTTCCATTTGATAAACTAAATCTTTTTCCATGTCTTTAACATCACCTTTAAACACATCTTCAGCTGATGTTAAATCAACACCAGATGAAAATGATCTACCTGTACCAGTTAATATTATTACTTTAACGTTATTGTCTTTGTCTAGATTCTTGAATGCTAAAGCTAAGTATTCCATCATGGCTCTCGTTAATGAGTTTAGTGACTTGGGTCGGTTTATTGTTATTATGGTTATTCCGGTTGGCTCGTTGTTGATGAGGATCAAGTTTGTGGGTTGGTGGTGCTCCATTTTTGTGATTAATGGGCTTGGATTTTGGAGAGAAGAAAGAATGAATGGTTTAAGTTTATATCTATATATAAATAGAAATGGTCTTGAACTCCTTGAAGTGCGTGATGAGGTTTATCCAATATATTCACAGGTGGAACCAGATCCGGGCGACACATGTCTGGTATATTATCATTGTAGTGTTACCAGACCCTGCCCATTAAACGGTTTAAAGGTTAAAAATAACTAGGGGTGACTTCGGATCGGATTAACCTCTTTCTGAATTTTTCCAAATTTTTTTCGGAACCTAATATGTTAGCCAAATCCGATCTAATTTTTTTTCGGATTCAAAATATATTTTCAATTTCGGAACTTTCGGAAATTTCAGAATATTTGGTAAATTTTCAAAGATCTCTTTACTTTCAATTATTTTTGGAATATCATACGCTAATGTTTATTGTAGGGAGAGAAAACCATGTCCACAACACCAATGTACCAACAACAATACGCACTTGTTTACTGAGAAAATCCATTTTCATTCAAATAAGTGATCCAAGAAAAAACGAGAAAAAGAACCTGCAGCTACTAATAGCAAGCATTGCATTCTGTTGAGGTTTGGGTATTTGTAATGTTTCAATCTTTTTTCGTGTGTGGAAATTGAAGCATGAAGTGTCTGCATAAATAATGGATTATGGTCTTGGACTCTAAGTAGTTTTACATAATATTCTATCTATTGGAATTTGGCTTTTGGATTGGTCTGGAAGTCATTGTATGACTCAATGACATTTTTTTTCATATCATTGTTGTTATAGCAGACGGTGTAATGACAGTAGAGTGGTCCAATTCAAGTGGGGAAGTAGCGGCTAGGTTATGTTTTTAGAAGTAAAAAACTAGAAAATGAATGAACGGTCGAGATCTAATCAAGTGGATAGTGAGAGAAGTATATATTTTCGGAATAAAGTGGCAATAATATCGGAAATTTCGGAATTTTCGGATCGGATCGGATTTTAGAATTATATCCAAATCCGATCCAATTTTTTTTTCCGAATTTTCGGAAATCGGAAAATTGGAAAATCGGCCCATGAAAACTACACCCAGAGCCAGACCAATCTCGGGTCGGATTTCGGAAAAATCGGAAATTCGGCAAAAAGAGACACCCCTAAAAATAACTATCGATACATGGAAATGATGAGCAGAGCGAACGTCCTCGCCGAGAGGGGGTATTTGGACAAAAAGTCATTTGGTTGGTTTCTGTCTGTCCTCATCTCTTCTCTTTGTCCCTCTCCTTCTCCAGCACGCCCTCTCAATCTCTCTCTCTCTTCCCTCTCCACTTCTCCCTCTCTGCTCACACCCCTACTGCATAGCAGTATACTAGTTTAGTGAGGTGATAATTGTAAATTAACACGTTTTTTTATCTATCGTAACTAATTATGCTAAGAAGAAGTAAAATATGCGATTCTATGTTTAGATCAAATTAAGTTCTACTCTAGATTATCATGCAATAACTTGAGTAAAGATTCGTTCCACTCCTAGTTGTTTAGAACGTAACAATTTTACTTAATTTAACAATTAACCAATATAATAATATAATGAGAGTAATTATTGTGACTATAACTAATATGATGAAAACTATGATTTAAGATATTCTAATTTAAACTATGACAATTAAATAATAAGATTGAATATGAGAAAGAATTAGGGAGATTTGATATCCACCTTGATTAATCCTTAACATGCTAGTATGAAGTTTGTTGCAAATCATAATCTTTATGTTTTCACACAAGGTTTAACATAAATATTAGGTCTTTTTATCCCTAATTATTCATGACATCTTTAACCAACTAATAATTAGCATGAGAGGAAGTTGAAACCCATTCTCATGGTGAATAAACTACCCCCTAAAAGTGAAACTCTTAAAAACAATAATTCTATACTAACACATAAAGTCTTCATCAAACCTTCAACCAAACCTCTCTAATGGAGGTTTAGCTATGAATCATGAGACTATCATGGAATAAGTAATAGAAAGAAGAAGACATAATGAAATAACTACTTTATTAAAAATAACTTGAATTGAATTAATGGTGGCTAGGCTAAATAAAACATAAACTAGAATTACTAAAGAGAAAAACTAAGAGACAAGAGGTAGGAGAGGAGAGAGTTAGAGTTTTTGCCTTACTCCTTTTTATATAGGAGAGGGCTAGGTTTATAATTTCGTGCATGAGCTTTGGAGTTATATTTTGGGCCACTAATAAATCAAGCCCAAAACCTAATTATTTAAGTCTAAAAAGGGATTATTCGTTGGAAATTACTGTAATAGTCTTTTTATCCACTTTTACTCCTCTGATTGGATCAAGACTTAGACCATTATAAATCTCTTTCTGAGCCAGTCGTTTTGATATATAATAGGCCCAATTCCAAAGTCTAAGTCCAAAGAAACAACCTGCGAAAGTTTTGTTGACTTTTATGCGCTATTTCTGCCCGCGTTGACTTTGACTTTTCAGCTTTGACTGGGCTTTAAAAAGACTTTTTCTCTTTGAAACTTGGGTTTTAACCATAGAATTTCTTAGCAACCAACCTTTGCTCATTTCTCTTGCAAAAGTGACATATTTCTTCACATAATTGATTCCAAGACCTAACATATACAAAAGTACGTAAACAGTACTAACTCTTATTTATTATAAACATAATTGGTCTAAATATAATACTATTAAAGGGTTAAAACTACAATTTTGGGCTCTTATCAAACCACCCCCAAACAATATTTTGCTTGTCCTCAAGGAAAGATGAGAAATTAAAATAAGTGACCAAAAATGGAGTTCTAGCTAATCTCGTTTCGCCGAGTGCAATTGCATTGACTATATGCAATAAGGCTTTAAACCACTAGGAATTTCCTAGTGGACGAGTTATAGTCTCATGAGAGTTTTACAGAGAAGATACTCACAAACTTCATTTATACTATAACGACTAAAAAATAAAATTAATATTTCCTTATTTATTCTTAGATATTTATACATCTCACTAGCAATGAATACATAATAATCAATTCGAAACCTAAGCTAATACATGCATAATAATTAATCATCTACGTATAAATATATATATAATGAACTATGTTATGAAATGCAATAACAGATTTGTTTATGAAACTTTGGAATAATGTCCTTAAGTAGGTCCTCACAAATATGTCAAGACAAAAATACTCTGATTTTTCCACTTAAGTTTCGCTCACTCCAGTGTGCAGTGGGCACACTTTTCCTCACAATCTCAATGATGTATAAGGAAGCCGAAGTCGATCAAACACATCTGCCACTTACTATCATACTAACCTATTCCTAATTGAGCTAGAGGTCTTTATTAGGTATTGTGGGGATTAGATGATGGTTTTAAGAAGGAAGAAAATGGATATTCAAAAAGACAAGTTTGAGATAATAGGATATTCAAAAGATATAATTAGAGAAAACTTTATTCTTACTTTGCTTTTACACTTTGTTTCCATCCTTAGCCATTTTTTTTTTTTGCTTTTGACTCATTTGATTATGTTTTTGGAGTTCTAACTTTTTATTTTATTTTATTTTATTTATATTATTATTATTTTTTTCTTTTCTTTGGATGATTATTTTTTTCTTATTTGAAGCAACTAACAAATTCTTGGTTTTCCACATGTCTTTCTCTTTTCTTTATTCCATTTCATCCTACTTCTCAGACGCATTAAAAAATGGGTAGGATGGTTTTATTTTTATTTTGTTTTTCTAAAAGGGTAAATGATTTGTAGTTTATGAAAATGCTCAAGAAAGGCTCAGAGGGGCGACTAGCGGAAAATAATTTCATATAGGTTTCAATTTCTGGCTATATCATTCCAAAAAGGGCCTAAATTCTCGCTTAGGATATGGTATAATGATCAAACAAAAGGACGTGTGATTTTTCTATTCGGAATTTACTTCTCCCTTATATCATTACTCAGATATTTCACTCATATAAGGCTTTTAGGCTATATTCTTATAGGATTTGTAGAATAGGTACTCTAGCCTAGATTTCATAAACTTACTGTCAATACAAACAATCTGCTCATGCAATATATTTATGGAAAGATGCAATAACTATTACCTACATATTAACCTACGTTTCTAAAAACTATTCTAATTTAAGAGCTAATATGAAACTTCTAGACTACTATCATCACAGAAAAAGAAATAATACCAATATTCCTAAGTGCATAGTATAAATATTCATTATTAATATTTTTTATATTATTTTTTTGGGCTATTTAGCTTTTGGGCCACTTTTTAATTAGATAATTTGCAATTGGTCACCAATTGATCGTTTATTTGCGTTTGGGCCAAAATTGACAGTTGACTGCGTTGACTTTGAGTTGATCGTCTTGTTCCATCTATAATTTCCTAAAAATGGCTAAAATGTCGTGCACATGCCATACATGTGACTTACTTGTGGATCAAATGCAAATATTACTATTAATAGTATGACCAAATACTAAAAATTCTAAGTAATAGTGAAACACACAAAATCTAAGATTTGATTCAATGGCCATATATATAAGAATCTTTTTGTGACCACAACTTAACCAACTTACATCATGCATCTAAGCCAAGTTAATTAAAAAAATTATCAAAAAAAAAAAAAAAAGAAAAAAAAAACAAGTTAATTAACATACACACACAAATACGACCCAAAAGTGATGGATGGAAGAAAAACAAAATGTATATTATTAATTTTTGCATAATTGTACGAATTAAATAGTCTCGATCATTACACAATTTTTTTTGTAGGAGCAAAACGAAACTTCACGAATATTATTATGAACACATTTGAGCGAGGTTGTCATAATTCAATTACTATACTTAGAGGTTAGAATGTGTTTGCTTTTTATTAGCTTTTATACTAAAATAATTGTAAGATATTATTCAAATTGGACTATCTCAAGCCTAAATTTGAATAAGATTCTTACATCTATATAAAGATGACCAATTGAAGAACACCTTGTACGATTTATTACCAGTGTTAGTTAGTCATGGGGTTGAACAATCTATTGTTGATTCGATTGCTATCATTAAGTATAAATTAGAATATAATAAATGTTTGTAAAAGAGATCGAGTGGATATTTGAGTGGCCAGTTTATCCAATTAGAGAGTTTTAACTTTCAAGTAGGTGGTGGTGAACTTATGCTAATGGGAGAGGTAGAAGAATAGATGGGTATAATAGATAGTATAAATTTTTATAGACGTAACAAGGAGAATATTAACACTCTAAAATTATTGTTTAATGGTACCAAAAATATAAAATTGTGCACCCCAATTAGCAGCTAATTTATGTCAATTTAGAGTTGGTTATTGTATTTATGGTCAATTATCAATTACATGAAAGATGCATCATAATTAGAGCATACAATCGGAATTAGAATAAATTTAGGCCTTTTATTAAATGCCAAAGTCTTATCTCAAAATTAGGGTTTGGCCCCAAAGTTTAACTGTAAATTAGAGTTTGGTCATAAGGGTAAATGTGTCAATATATAAAATATGGATGGGTAATCGTCAATTTTGGCCTAAATGCAAATAAACGATCAATTGGTGACCAACTACAAATTATCCAATTAAAAAGTGGCCCAAAAGCTAAATAGCCTTATTTTTTTTTACTAGAAAACAAGTGCATATTATACATATATACCCTAATATGTGCTTTAAATTACGCATGTTTCTATGCTACCCCCAAACAAAAACATGCTTTGTCCTCAAAGTATAGAAATAAGAAGGATATGAAATACCATAAAAATGCGTGAAAATTTTAGAGCACCTGCAAAACAAATTTAGAACATACTAATATAGATAAAGAAAAACAGATGCAACTCCTATAAGAGTTCCACCCGTTATGGGAATAACAAAAATTAAATTCCTTGGGACATAAGTAGACACTAACAAAAAGTAAGACTTATCTCATATCCAGCACTATGTGTTGTCCTCCCCTTCTATAAAGAAGTGAGGTTCCTTTGCATCCTACCAAGCCATGATAATTTGCCAGGCCTCACACCATTTATCATCTATCTTTGCTAACCTGTTAAGCGCCACTTGGTCGGATGAGGTGTAAGGTGCAACCCAATTAGGTTGTAGCCTCCACCCCGGCTAAATCATCTCACGGAAAGAGCGTATAATGCAATTGGTGGGTCTCACAATGTCAACCCCAACCCAATCCGTAAAACGGGTACAGAACTTAGGAAAGAAACATAATATTATGCGACAAACCAAGATAGGCATAAGAAGGTACTTATGCTTCATACTATGAGCTTGTGCTAAACTAAACACTAAGGTCTGGGGAAGGTCATAGAGCATACGTCCTTCCCCTAAGATATTCAGCAAGGAAGACGTCACAAGTGGCGTTATTCGCAGAAGAAAAATGCCATTCCCCTAAGATATTCAGCATGATAAAAAACATAATAGTGCCCATGTTAAGGGACAAGATACCAAGGGCTACGTTATATTGCCCTTGGTCCTCTACACGAAAAATCTCCGCCCCATAGGTCGCATGCAAATACTCATAGTTGTAGATGTACATATTATCAGCCATATAGCCCCATGCATTTTGGGCAGCAGGCATAGAAAGTCCAATATCAAAGGCTAACAAGAACTTGCTTAAATCCATTGTTACATCATCAATGGTGATAGAGAACACTTGTTCCCCATCAACTCGATAAAAGAACTTACAATGATTATAGAAATAAACAGTAAGTGTAGGAGAATAAGTTTCATCTGCACTTACCATAGAGGCTGCCAGCCTGATTGCACAATCAAGTTGCGGAACCAGTACCCATATGTGTCACTCTCGAGCAATTCTTCAAAAGACTGTTCTGGTATGATTTAAGGAGATTGCATCGCAAATAAACACACTACTGAACTCCTAGAAGTGACTGCATAAAACCCCAGAAAAAAGAACTGGAAGTATGTTGAGGTAAGGGCGCGGGCACACTCAACTCTGACAAAAGGAAATTCTACGATACTGGAAAAAAAGGGCAGACGCGCTTTATGTTAATGCAAAATAAGGGCGTGCAGGTGTGCTCTAAGCTAGGCCTGTGGTATGAATTTGAGAGGTGCAGTGTGAAGTATATGGTGTGCCATGTATTTATAGAGCACTAGTTTCTTAAACAAAGGTCCTCAAGGTTCCCTACTTGATAAGGAAAGAGATGGAATAAGAAAAGGGTTGCTAAAAACCAAAATAGAAACAGCCGAGAGAAACCTTAGCAGCCATTCTAAATGGTTTTAAACATCCTATCAAAATAGCAATCTCAATGCCTTTAACCCTTAAGGTTGCACCAAACAGCAGTAGCTAATTCTAGCTACACCACATTAGCAGCATGTTCATATATAAACTATATTCTTACAACTTTGCAATATTAACTTCCAAAAACATGTGGATAGGGTAAATACAATGCTAAACAAATAATGCCACCCCCAAACAAGTCTGAAAGGTGGGATTCATGAAAAATAGATAGCTTTCTTAGACAAAAATTAAACTAACTTGAAATTCAATTAACAACCAAATACGTAATCTAATATTAACTACTTAACTAAATAACTCGGAATAAAAATTCTACTAAAATAGGGAAATATTCTTAAACATAATACAATGAAACTAGCCACGAGATGACGAAGGGTTAGAGCCATCCGTCCTGTGTCGTCGACGCTCACGCCTTCCAGAGTCAGCAGAAGAAGAACCATCATGAGGTGGCAAGCCTCGTAGAACTTCTTCTTGAAACATGCGCCGCTGCTCCATTAAAATATCCATGGCTTCCCAACGCTCATTATTACTCTGAACGAGAGTCTCCATGTTAGTCTGGAGATCCTGGTGACTATCACCGAGCAACTGAATATTATTTTGAAGGTTAGTCTGGTTACGGATGATGGTACCTTGCCTAGTTTGGATAGTCTCACAGAGGTTACTAAGAGAATGTTGGCCTGTACGAATCGTCTCATATTGGTTATGGAGAGTTCGTAGGCCACGATGAATTAATGAGACATGGGCTACATCCGTAGTAGCCCTTTCCAAAGCTCCTATATCAAAACAGGCTGTATCTTCTTCCTCTTCCTCATCCGATTCCATCTTAGCAGCCAAAACCTCAGACAAATTCCACTCCGTCTGAATACACTCCTTATAAATACGTGCATTCTCATACACCTTCAACTTAACATTACTCGACTTTGAAACACATTCCCAAAACAACATAATCTTCGTGATTAATGTAGGGAAAGCTACATTAAGTGCACCAACCACTATAATCTCATGTATCATAAACTCAAGGATGCAAAACTCATACCTCCTATTCTGAACGATCCAAAGAATGTGCAGACAACTTGCATTGATGTCACTGTCTTTCGTGGTGGCAATCACATTCTTACCAATCCACTGAGCCACAGCCAGCTGGTTTCTTCTCAGAGACGTCTGATGAACACAATGTGAGCCAGGATTGTAACGTTCTTCCAACACTGTCTCCGTCATTAACATACCGATTCCACCAAGTAGAGATTCTTGCGTGGTGATCACGATGTCTCATTCCTCAATGCTAGTAACCTCAGCCAACACTGCTGTAGTCAACTCCTTCCAACTACCATTTACCTCCAAAAAAATCCTACGACCATTAATCACCCTCTTCTTGTAAAAAGAGAACACCAAATCCGGGTAATAAAAATCATCCGTAGAATACCACAACCCTTCCCACTTCCTAATACACATTTCTGTATTGTAGAAGGGTGCAAATTGTTGAGCAGTAAAAACTTGTTCAGGAAGAATTATAGGGGTTTTAGGAGCCATTGAGATATGGACTTGAAATTTGTGGTGAGAGAAAGGTGTGGGATAATGAACCAATCACTCGGTTTAAATTGGAAGTGGGGTTATGTGGAGGTTAGGGCGCAGGCGAGCTCAAGTTGGTTTGGCCCAAAGGGCGTGCACGCTCAAAGTTTTTCAAGGTCAGGCGGTGTTCTGTAATGGAGGCAAGGAAGAGAAGAAGAAAACGCGTATGGTTTTTTTAAATAGGAAGTCACGTGTGGGGCACGTGACCGCGTAGGGTTTTAAAATTTTGGGCCCAAGCCCAAAACAAATCTGTAATACCCATCCTGTCCTATGCCTCGTATAACTTAAAACTAAGATTCCCGATTCGTTAATGGTCCAATTTTTGTGAATGAGCTATGAAAATGATCAGCAGAGAAATTACAATCCAATGATCTATAAAAAAAAACTCAAATCTAATTGTGGTTGACATATAAGAAGATGGACAATGCCTCGAAATACGTGAATGGCATAAGTTATATGATCAAAAGAAATCTAAATTCAAAGATAGTGTTAACCTGAATCAAAATACGACTAATCGGCATAAATAACAAGAATAGGAAGTTGAGCGATCAAGAATGGAAAGACCAAACACCCCACCCCCAAACAAATTTTTGAAAACAGAGTTTAGAAAATTTGTTTAAAAACGTGGGTCTATTAAAGTCAGATTCCCGAGACATACTAGATTACTGTTTATAGGGTTTTAATATATATATACGGGCTGGCTACGTCGACATATAGAAATGACATACGGAATTGACATACGCAATCCTACCTACCTACATAATGAACTAAAAGCTAATTTTATAGGGATGTGATCTCCACAAAAAATAAGCTCCTTTGAACATGTCTAATCCTACCAAAAATTTAGTTCAAATTAGAAATTTATCTGACGGTCCAGAATATTAACACTCTTTTAACAAGACTAGACACATCCGATTGAGCTGATTTTTTGTGGAGATACTATCCATGGTAGGGAGATAATATCTACCAAAAATCAGCCCTTAGAGCAATGTGTAAGTCTGCTTTTGGATTGCATATATATATATATATATATATATATATATATATATATATATATATACTTTTTATGAATAAGGTTTAATATAAAAGAAAACAATAAAGTAATAAAGACATAAATCACTCCATAGAGAAACATGACTCAAAAACGAGAAAACATGTAACAGTGAAAAGCGTGAATTACGTTAAACATGGACTTAGAATCCGGTACTTACAACCACACACTCTAAAGGGAGGGCCTGGTTACCTTAATGGTGCACTTACCAATATATGGAAATGAAAGGAAGTACACCAAACATCAAAGATCAGTCATTTAGATAGGGTCTTGTAAAAGGACATTCTCCACATCTGAGGACATTAACTCGTGAAAATGTTTTAACCATTGGCCATTGACTTGAAAGGTACTATTGTTCTTGGGATTCACTAAGGTGATTACCCCGTAAGGAGTGATTTCAGTAACAAGAAAGGACCAGACCAACGGGTTTTTAATTTCCCTGGGAAAATATGCAAACGTGAGTTGTAAAGCAAAACATTTTGACCAACTACAAACTCTTTATGCAAAATCTGTTTATCATGAACACATTTCATGTTAGCTTTATAATCCATCGCGAGATCATAAGAATTGCTACGGATTTCTTCAAGCTCATTTAATTGCAATTTGCGCTTGACACCCGCTTCATCAAAATTGAAGTTCAAGCTTTTTATAGCACGGTGCTCCAATTCAATAAGAAAGTGACAAAATTTTCCAAACACAAGTCTAAAGGGAGACATTCCTATAGGAGTTTTAAAAGATGTCCGATACGCCCATAAGGCATCTGTTAGATGCTTAGACCAATCTTTCCGATCAGGATTGACTGTCGTTTCTAATTTTTTTTTAATTTTTCTATTAGAGGCTTCTATTTGGCCACTAGTTTGTGGATGATAAGGAGTTGCCACCTTATGGGTAACTCCGTACTGTTCAACTAAAGAAGCAACAACTTTATTGTAAAAATGCATCCTGCCATCACTGATGATGACTTTAGGGATGCCAAAATGATAGAAAATGTATTCCTTAACAAAAAACACAACTGTCTTATGGTCATTGCTACGGCAAGCCATGACCTCTATCAATTTGGAAACGTAGTCCACAACAATAATAATATAAATAAAACGGGAAATAAGAAAAGGACCCATGAAATCAATGCCCCATACATCAAAAAATTCTACTACCATAATGGGATTTAAAGGCATCATATTATGTTTAGTGATATGCCTAAGTTGTTGGCAACGAACACACGTCTTGCAACGAACTTGGGCATCTTTAAAAAGGGTAGGCCAATAAAAACCACAATGCAGAACTTTAGCTGCCATTTTCATACCACTAAAATGGCCACCACATTCTTTGTCATGGCAGAAGGATAGAACCTCATTATATTCCCACTTGAGAATAATCTGACCCGTATAATACTTAAAAAGATAGGTCTCTTCCCAGTAGTATAACTTAACTCTGGCAAAAAATTTCTTATGTTCGTTTTTTTACCAAACATCAGGAATAATATTATAAGCTAAAAAATTCACAATGTCGGCATACCAAGGTGTAGAAAAAATAGAATAAAGATGCTCATCAGGAAAAGAATCAGGTATGGACTTAGAATCACTATCACTATCATTTGTTAGTCTAGATAAGTGATCAACAACTACATTTTCGACCCCTCGTTTATCCTTAATTTTTAAGGTAAACTCTTGTAGGAGAAGGATCCATCGGATCAATCTCTATTTGGCATCCTTCTTGGCTAGAAGGTACCTAAGAGCTGCATGGTCAGTGTATACTAAGGTCTTTGAACCAACCAAAGAAGGACGGAACTTATCTAAAGCATAAACCACAGCTAAAAATTCCTTTTTCGTAGTAGTATAATTTCTTTGAGCATCATTTAAAGTCTTACTAGCATAATAAATAACAATGGACTTATCATCTAGTTTCTGGCATAACACAGCACCAACAGTATAATCGCTAGCGTCACACATAAGTTTGAAAGGTTTAGACCAATCAGGAGGTTGTATAATCTATGAAAGCGGCTTTTAATGTTTCAAAAGCCTGTTTGTAGTCATAATTGAAATCAAATATGGCATCTTTTAAAAGCATATTAGTTAAAGGCCTAGCTAATTTTGAAAAATCCATGATAAAACGCCTATAGAAACCTGCATGGCCTAAAAAGGCTCTAATGTGATGGATAGTTCGTGATATAGGTAGAGACGTTATTTTATCTAATTTGGCCTTATCTACTTCTATGCCATCACTAGATACAATATGACCTATCATTATTTATCTTTTTACCATAAAATGACATTTTTCCCAATTTAAAACCAGATTCTTCTCCTAACACCGTGTCAACACCTTGGAAAAGTTAGATAGGTAGTCACTGAAAGAGTTTCCATAAATAGAAAAATCGTCTATGAAAACTTTCATGAAGCACTCCACCATGTCACTAAAGATATGAAGCATAGACCACTAGAAGGTACTAGGAGCATTACAAAGGCCAAAAGGCATTCGTTTATAGGCATATGTTATAAAAGAACATGTGAAGGTAGTATTGTATTGGTTGTTAGGATCGATAATGATCTGAAAATAGCCAGAGTAGCCATCTAAAAAACAGTAATATGCATGACCAGCTAGACGTTCGAGCATCTCATCTATAAAAGGTAAAGGAAAGTGATTCGTTCGTGTCATAGTGTTTAAGCATTTGTAGTCGATACATATCCTCCATTTCATAGGAACTCGTGTGGAACATATTAACCAGCAGTATTACGTATAACGGTAACCCCCAATTTCTTAGGAACTACATGAATGAGGCTTACCCATTTGCTATTGGAGATGGGATATATGATACCTGCATCGAGTAACCTTAAAACTTCTTCTCTGACCACCTCTTTCATGGCAGGGTTCAAGCAACACTGAGGTTCGTGTGATGTCTTTGCATTACTCTAAATGTATGCGATGTGTGCATACACTAGGGTCAATCCCTTTAATGTCGTCTAGGGACCAGCCTATCGCGGAACGATGTTCCCTAATAATCAAACATGCCTCTTCATCAGCAGATAACTGAGAAGATATGATCACCGGATGACTACCATCCAGATCAGGATGAATATACTTCAACTCAGTAGGAAGAGGTTTACGCACAGGGGTGGGAGGAAAGGGTAAAAAATATTTAAGAGGTTCTTTGTCTTGAGTACTAAAGACTTGTTTAGGTAAAAAGTCTTCAAACTCGGGAGATGAATCGACAGAAGGATCAAAGATAGGAGTAGACTCTAAAAGGGTGTTGACTTCCTCTACGTAGGAGTCATCATCGAAGTCGGAGCTTCTGAAGGAAAGGAATTGATGCATCTGATTTTTTGGAAACGTGTTGTTGAAATAATCTTGAGCTAAGCTCTCAATCATGCTAACTTCTTTGTCGATAGTCGTATCGGGTAATTGTTGCATCATTTTGAAAACATTTACCTCAATAGAAAGATGGCCAAAGGACATGGACATCAAACCATTACGGCAGTTTATGAGCGCGTTGGCAGTTGCCAAGAAGGGACGCCCTAAGTTGATAGGAACAGAGTCGTTAGCGACTTCTGTGTCAAGGATAACAAAATCAACTGGGTAATAAAAATCTTGAACTTTAACAAGCACATTTTCAACAACACCCTTAAGATACTTAATAGAACGGTTAGCTAATTGCAACGTCATTTTAGTTAGTTACATATCTTGTAGACCTATTTGTTTATATAGATAATAAAGGAGTAAGTTAACACATGCCCCCAGGTCTAATAGAGCAGTTGTCGTGTGGGTATCCCCTAAGGTGCATTGTATAGTAGGACGACCAGGGTCCTTGTACTTAACAATTACATTATGTTCAGATAGAGTGGAAAACTGTTTAGTTAAAAATGCATATTTTGGAATGTTTGTTTTCCGCCTAGTAGTGCACAACTCTTTTAGAAACTTAGCATGTTGTGGTAATTTTTTAATAGCTTCAAGAAAAGGTAGGTTTATCGTTAGATTTTTAAAAACTTCTCTAATCTTGGCAAAATTTGTATCCTTGTTTAACATGACTAGTCTCTGGGGAAATGGTAGGTTCTCTCTATATTTAGCATATGGGTCAATAGGAGTTTTAACGTTAGCCGTTTTTTTCTTGGGTTGTGGTTTAACTGGTACCTCTACAGGGGTAGGATCTTCAGTTTCTATTTTGGTATTTAGTAAATTTTCATTTTCAGTGACCACCGGTGGTGTCTCAATGGGCACAGTTACGGTGTTATCAACTACTCTGCCAAAATAGAGAGTGGTGATGACATTTAACTCACCTACGTTTAAATTTGGGTTATTTAGCTTTTGGCCCACTTTATATATGGATATTAGCATTTGGCTCTCCTAAGTTGGTTTATTCATTTTTGTCCCTAGTTTCGTTAGTTGACTGGGTCAACTTTAACTGCTCCGTATCATATTTTCAAAATGGCAACTTTACCCTTCACGTGAGTTGCGCGTGAATCTCATAAATACTAGTTTCGTAAAATATTGATTTTGAAATCCAATACAAATTTCGTTTCAATGAATTGAAATTTAGTACAAAAGCATAAATTGAAATTTAGTCATTCCTATTATTTTTGTTTTTGGCCCCTGTTTCAAAATAACTTTTAAGCTTTTAGCCCTTCCTCCATTTAGATCATGCAAACTCAATTTCCCATATTTCTATAGATCGTGGTGAAGTCGACCTGCATAACAGATTCGTTGGGATGGTCATCATTTAATGGAGAGTACGGTAGAAGAGGATGCATAACGAGGAAGTCTGCCCAAATCTTGTCCTTTAATGGCCAATATAAAATTAGGAAAGCAGGATTGACCATTGATTGCGCAAGGTGAGCACTTGGAGCTCCTGCTTTGGTGACTAAAATCTTGCTTGGGTTAACCCTTGACACAAGGTAAATGGTATGGGATACAAGGTCATGTCTGAGTTCGCATACGCATGAACATGAGGGCGGAACACTCTTTCTCAACTGGTGGATAGCGGTGCTCTGCCCACACCATCATTAGAAAGGGGTAAGGTAGTAGGTGGGAATAAAATCCACCATAGTGCCAGCTAGTAAAAGTTACTGTTGCATTTGTTTGATCAGCTATTCCTGTTGTAGTTGTTGCCTGCCGATCGACTTTACATGGTATTATTCTATCTCGACGAAGCCGACCTATTTGTTTCGAGACCCAGCTGCTTGCGCTTACCCCGATCATATCGGGATTTATTTGTTTTAACTAAAGCAGAAGAGTTACCTCGACCGAGATCAAAGCCCGTGGGTCGTAACCCCATTGTTGGCATTCACAAGAACAAGTGCAGTATGATATGAGCACTATTCATAGTAACTGAATCTTAAGTTATTGTTAAAATTTATATGGATTTATTTTGCGTCATGGAAGAAGGTGAACAGTGCTCATTTAAGAGAGAAGGAGTGGTTAGATTGGGTTAGAAGGACGGTCCAGATGAGATCAAATATAGTTCCTTAGATTAAATTGTGTTCATTCGATTGTTGAGATATGGACTGTTTTGATAAAAACACGTGTCTATTACACTTAAGTTAGTGGACCACTTTCTTAATGGCATATTGGTAAATATTGTTAAGGGGTATTTGAGTCATTACAAAAATATGAGAAGTTCATTTCACAGCCAGCACAAAATTGACCGAGTCAACTGACAGAACTAGAGCCAAAAACAAATAAACCAACTTTGGAGAGCCAAACGCTAATATCCATATATAAAGTGGGGCCAAAAGCTAAATAACCCTTTAAATTTCCGTTACTAGTATTACCGGTTACTTCAAAGGCTGTGTTTGGCGTTTTAGGATTAGGTATAGCTTGACCTGGAAATATACCTTTTGGTTGGGCTTTCTCTTGGATTAACAGATGTATGGATTGTAGAATTTGGTATTGAGCTTGCATGTAGGCATCGAAACGATCTGGTTGTGAAGGTGTAGTGGCCACATGTGGTATGACAGGAACTATCTCGCGTTGATTATTAACGGGTGGGTTGTGATAGTTGTTATTAACCGGGACGATACCTCTATTATTATTATTATTATTATTATAATTACCTGGTCCTTGTCCTTGTCTTGGTGGAGCTGGGTTATAGTTGTTTGCTGGCCTAACATTTTGATTATTAAACCTCGGAGGTGTAACTGGTTGATTATTGCACCAATTGAAGTTGGGGTTTTGTCTCCAAGGTGCGTTAGGAATAGAAAGGTTATTGACAGAGCAAACATTATCCGGCTGTGCAAGTAGTTGTTGTTCATAGATGAGAGGACATTAGGGGTCGGTATGCTCAAGACTAAAACAGAAATTACATGGAAGAGAGTTGATGTTCATGACAGGAGTAGGCTTATGTTGAATGGAAATGGCTTCTACCTTTTTTGTGAGAGATTCGATTAGAGTTCTAAGCTCGGGAGCAGTTTTAACCTCAAACATATTGGCAGCCTAGGCTGTGGAAAAAGAAGTAGCAGAACGGGGGATGTCGTTACCCCCTAGTTATTATTACGCTTGGATTGATCTTCTAGAAACTTATAAGCCTCTAAGGCTCCTTTACTAAAGAAACTACCCCATTCATTATATCAAGAATCTCCTTATGATGATGTGAAAGCCCTTTGAAAAAGGCACGAACAAGCGTGTCTTTCGCAAGGTTATGATGTGGACACTCTATAAGAAGATCAGTGTACCGGTTCCAGGCCTCTAAAAAGAATTCATGAGGGTTCTGGCGTAAGAAATGAATCTTTGGAATCATCTCATCTGTCTTCAGCGGTGGGTAAAACTGTTCCATAAATAATTGAACAAGTTTGGCCCATGAGTCCACAAAATTAGGTGTTTGGGCAGTTAACCAAGACGCCGCCTTATCGGCTAGGGTAAAAGGAAACACCCTCAGTTTAATTTGTTCAGAACCTACGTTAGGATGATGGAATGTAGTGAGAACTTGTTCTATTCTACGCATATGCTGATAAGGCTTTTCGTGGTCTAAACCATGAAAAACGGGTAACAAATTAAAAATATTCGGGGGAATTCGAAAATCCCCCACTAGGTCGGCAAGAACGATGCAAGACTTAGGGCCATCGTTTAGGGCTTTGTAAAAATCAGAGAGAGGAGTCTCTGCTTCTTCAGCCATTGATGCAGGTGTAGTGTGTGATATTCTAGATAAGCATGTGCGTTGACGTTTACAATAGATAATGTTAGATGGTTTTCTCTTACCAGACCTTAATCTCATGCAAGGCTAAGTCCAATATGAAAGAACACTAACAGCAGTTAAACAGAACCTGATATACTAGAATTAAAGCTCCTCTTACAGAAGAAACGAGGAGTGAAAGAAGGAGAACCTGCAGGCCTCCTTGCTACGCTTATGAATATCGTCTTTAATATGAACTTACTTATCCTGTGGATGCTTGGAATACTGAATAAAGAATAAATTCCAACGAAAAGAGGACTTGTGGCTAACCTATTTTAAATTGAGCTATCTTCAAAGGGGCGCGGGCGCGCTAAAAAATAGTGTAAATAGGGGAGCGAGCGCACTTTGTGATTTTTTTTTCCAGAAATAGGCTTTCGCACGGTTTCTTAATGGGCTGGGCCTGCAATTTAGAAATATATTCGAAATTAGCTTATTGCAAAGAAGGGCACGGGCGCCCTCAGAAACAAAGTAAATAGGGCACGGGCGCTCTCCGAGTGACAGGATCAAAAATTTCTAGTAGACATCCAGGAGCAAAATCCTATTTTTTTTTGTTTTTTTAAAAAAACAGCAAACACAGTTTAATAAAAGGGTGGGTGGGTGAACTGGGATATTGGTAGAATTGGAAAAGCTAATAAAATTTAAATCTACACACAACTAAGATGGCAGCAACGCCATTTGATAATTGTAAATTAACATGTTTTTTTATCTATCCTAACTAATTATGCTAAGAAGAAGTAAAATATGTTATTCTATGTTTAGATCAAAGTTCTACTCTCGATTATCATGCAATAACTTGAGTAAAGATTCGTCCCACTCTTGGTTGTTTAGAACGTAACAATTTCACTTAATTTAACAATTAACCAATATGATGAGAGTAATTATTGTGACTATAACTAATATGGTGAAAACTATGATTTAAGATATTCTAATTTAAACTATGACAATTGAATAATAAGATTGAATATGAGAAGGAATTAGGGAGATTTGATATCCACCTTGATTAATCCCTAACATGCTAGTATGGAGTTTGTTGCAAATCCTAATATTTATATTTTCACACAAGGTTTAACATAAAATGTTAGGTCTTTTTATCCCTAATTATTTATGGCATCTCTAACCAACTAATAATTAGTATGAGAGGAAGTTAAAACCCATTCTCATGGTGAATAAACTACCCTCTAGAAGTGAAACTCCTAAAAACAATAATTATATACTAACACATCAAGTCTTCATCAAAACTTCAACCAAACCCCTCTAATGGAGGTTTAGCTATGAATCATGGGACTATCATGGGATAAATAATAGAAAGAAGAAGACATAATAAAAGAACTACTTTATTAAAAATAACTTGAGTTGAATTAATGGTGGCTAGGCTAAATAAAACATAAACTAGGGTTACTAAAGAGAAAAACTAAGAGACAAGAGGTAGGAGAGGAGAGAGTTAGAGTTTTTTCCTTAATACTCTTTATATAGGAGAGGGCTAGGTTTACAATTTCGTGCATGGGATTTGGAGTTATGTTTTGGGCCACTAAATCAAGCCAAAAACCTAATTACTTAAGTCTAAAAAGGGATTATATGCTGGAAATTACTGCAATAGTCTTTTCATCCATTTTTACTCTTTTGATTGGAGCAAGGCTTAGACCATTAGAAAGCGCTTTCCGATCCGGTCATTTTGACATAAAATAGGCCCAATTCCGAGGTCTGAATCCAAAGATACGACTTGAGGAAGTTCTGTTGACTTTTATGCGTTATTTCTACCTGCGTCGACTTTGATTTTTCAGCTTTGTCTGGGCTTTAAAAAGGCTTTTTCTCCTTTAAACTTGGGTTTTAACCATAGAACTTCTTAGCAACCAACCTTTGCTCATTTCTCTTGCAAAAGTGACATATTTCTTCATATAATTGATTCCAAGACCTGAAATACACAAAAGTACGTAAACAGTACTAACTCTTATTTATTATAAACATAATTGGTCTAAATATAATACTATTAAGGGGTTAAAACTACAGTTTTGGGCTCTTATCATGAGGCAACAACAAACTTTCTCAAGTTTCGGCCAAAGTGATAGCTTTTGGGGGTTAATCTCAAAACATCCAACCTGCTTAACCTTAATACATACATGTAAATACATTAACCAATTTCTCTAAATCCATGCTCAAATGGTTAGAGAACACCTCATTCAAGACCCATTTGCAACAAGCTAAGTGATAATTGTAAAAACTATGGTTTTACCTAATCTTAACTAATTATGCTAGGAATAAGTAAAAGCATGGATTTACACTAGTTGTTATCAAAGTTCTACTCTCAATTATCATGCAATAATGGGAGTCAGAATTCGTTCCACTCCTAGTTTCGTAGACGTATTAATTTCTCTAAATTAACAATTCTATAATATCCGTGAGAGCAATGGTTTAATAAAACTAATATGTGGAAATAACTAATTAAGATGTTCTAGACTATGCTATGACAATTTAAATGAGAAGATGTGAATAAGAAGAAAGGTATTAGGGGGATTTGAAACCCACTTGATTAATTCTTAATATGCTAGTATAGAATTGTTGTAATCCTAATCTTTATGTTTTCACATAAATGTTAGGTCTTTTTAATCCCTAATTATTCATGACAATCTCTGCCAACTAATAATTAGCATGTGAGGCAATTTAAATCCATTCTCATGGTGAATTAACTATATTCTAGAGTGAAATAGATTACTACAACTTATTCTACACTAACACATCAAGTCTTCATCAAGCTTCAATCAAACCACTCTAATGGAGGTTTAGCTATGAATCATGTGACTATCATAATTAAAAGATTAAGAATAAGAATAAGACATAATTGAAACAATATAAATACCTTGGCTTTATTAATGGTGATTAGGCTAATAAAATAATAACTAGGATTTAACTAAAGAAAAAAGCTAATTTATTAACTAAAAGGTGATCCCCTTAGAGTTTTGCCTTAGTCCTCTTTATATAGGAGAGGGCTAGGTTTACAATTTTGTGCATGGGCTTTGGAGCTATGTTCTGGGCCATTAAATCAAGCCCAAAACCTAATTACTTAAGTACAAAAAGGGTTTCTCTATTGGAAATTACTACAATAGTCATTTCATCCACTTTTACTCCTTTGATTGGATCAAGGCCTCGACCATTAGAAAGCTATTTCCGAGCCGGTAGTTTTGACATATAATAGGCCTAATTCTGAGGCTTGAGTCCAAAGATATAGTCTGCGGAAGCTCTGTTGACTTTTATGCTCTATTTCTGCCCGCATTGACTTTGACTTTTCAGCTTTGACTGGGTTTTAAAAAGGTTTTTTTTCTTTAAATCTTGACCTTTAATCATAGAACTTTTTAGCAAGCAACCTTTGCTCCTTTCTCTTGCAAAAGTGACATATTTTTTCACATATTTGACTCAAATACTTGAAATACACAAAAACACGTAAATAGTACTAACTCTTATTTATTATACGACTTAAATACAGAAATATGCAACATACTTAGGTCTTATTAACACTTGTATCAACATAGTATTTTTTTTCACAAGCATATCAATGTACAATGCCCGATTTCACAAAAATAGCAATCTGTTAGCATCCGTTAGTTAAGTGATGATGTGTCAAATTTTTTCAATTTCGTTTTATTTATATTTTCCACTCGGTATACCACCTCAGCCGAAACTGACCCATATAACCAGTTTTCATCATCTCTTCCACCCATTTTTGAACCCATTTACCAAAAACATTCTTATACACGTATTGAGGGATGAAATATATGGAGGAAAAAATTGTGTTCTCTATACATTTGGGATCCGCAGCAAGAACTTTTGGCATAAAAGATAGATTGAAACACAATGATCACATGAAAGATGACTCTTAAGATAATTGCATTCAAACTTTGTAGTGAACCATTTAACACATCAACACGGAAGCCACAATTGGTTCAATGCAAAGTAGGTAAAAAGAGAGATGTGAATTAACTACCATAAAACAATGAATTCCACCCCCATTTTCTAAGTCATTAACCCTCGTTACTCAGCAACAAGCTAAAGCTCCATTATTCAACATGGAGATAACTGAAGGCAAACTGGTGAAAACTCACACTACCCACCTCAATTTTGTTAATATTACACGTACACAATATGTCAACTTCAACAAACCTCCATTTTGTTAATATTAACGCAGTCCACATGCACTTCATTTTGAAATACTAAATTTTAGGGTTTTTTTAGACTTTGGTCCAGAAAAGCTTGAATATTAGACTTTAGTCTTAGTTTTGTTTGTTCATCGTTAGTCAACTCAGTTAACTAATAGTTAACTCAGTCGTATGTAAGCAGATTGACCATGTTGACTGTGTCAACGGTGAACAAACATAATTAGGACTAAAGTCTAATATTCAAGCTTTTCTGGACCAAAGTCTAATAAACCAACTATGCGTAGGACCAAAGTCTAAAAAGCCCTAAATTTTACTAACACCCATTAAGCTAAAAACCCCTTCATTCAAACATCGATATAACTAAATGGTAAATGCATAACTCAAAATCCTAATTTAACAACACCCAGTACACCAAATTCAACAATTCAACAATTCAACAAAAAAAACATATACTCACTTGTTCCCAAGTCGGAAAAGCAGCTTTAAGATCAAGAGTTCATTTTTAGGATTGTGTATTTCATCCCTCAATATGTGTATAAGAATTTTTTTTAGTAAATGGGTTTATATGTAAAATGGGTTCGAAAATGGGTGAAAGAGATGATGAAAACAATCTAATAAATGCTGAGGTGGTAGAAATGCTGAGGTGGTATGTCGAGTGGAAAATATAAATAAAATGAAATTGGAAAAAAATAGACACATCATCACTTAACTGATGGATGCTAACAGATTGCTATTTTTGTGAAATCGGGCATAGTACATTGATATGTTTGTGAAAAAAAATTCTATGTTGATACAAGTGTTAATAGGACCTAAATGCGTTGCATATTTCTGTATTTAAGCCTTTATTATACACATACTTGGTCTAAATGTAATATTATGATGGGGTTAAAACTACAGTTTTGGGCTCTTATCAAATCAACCCCAAATAGCATTTTGCTTGTCCTCAAGCAAATATGAGAAATTAAAATAAGTGACAAAAAATGGAGTTCTAACTAATCTCGTTTCGCCGAGTGCGATTACATTGACCATATGCATAAGGCCTTAAACTACTAGGAATTCCCTAGTGGACAAGTTATAGCCTCGTGAGAGTTTTCCAGAAAAAGGTACTCACAAACTTCATCTATACTACAACAGTTAAGAAATAAAATTACCGTTTCCTTATTTATTCTTAGATATCTATACATCTCACTAACAATGAATACAGAATAATTAATTTGAAATCTAAGCTAATACGTGCATAATAATCAATCATGTACGAATAAACATATATATAATGAACTATGCTATGAAATGCAATAATAGGTCTGTTTCTGAAACTTTGGAATAGTGTCCTTAAGTAGGTCTTCACAAATATGTCAAGACAAAAACACTCTGATTTTTCCACTCAAGTTTCGCTCACTCCAGTACCCAGTGAGCACACTTTACCTGACAATCTCAATGACGTACAAGGAAGTCGAAGTCGATCAAACACATCTGCCACTTACTATCATACTAACCTATTCCTAATTGAGCTAGATATTTTTATTAGGTGTTGCGGGGATTAGGTGATGATTTAAGAATGAAGGAAATGGATATTCAAAAGGATAAGTCTGAGATAATAGAGCTTTCAAAATATGTAATTAGAGAAAACCTTGTTCTTACTTTGCTTCTACACTTTGTTTCCATCCTTAACCATTTTTTTTTCTTTTGGCTTTTAAATCCTTTGATTATGTTTTTGGAGTTCTAACTTTTTATTTTATTTTATTTTATTTTGATGGAAACTTTCTTTTCTTTTTTTATTTGAAGCAAGTAACAAATTATTGGTTTTCCACAGGTCTTTCTCTTTTCTTTTCTTTATATCTATTCTCAGACTCATTAAAAAATGGGTAGGCTGATTTATTTATTTTTTTTTTGTAAAAGGATAAAAGATTTGCGGTTTATGAAAAAGCTAAAGAAAGGTTCAGAGGGGTGACTAGCGGAAAATAATTTCATATATGTTTGAATTTATGGCTATATAGATCCAAAAAAGGGCCTAAATTCTCTCTTAGGATATGGTATAGTGATCAAGCAAGTGGACGTGTGATTTCTCTATTTGGAATTTACTTCTCCCTTGTGTCATTACTCAAATATTTCATTCATATAAGACTTTAAGGCTATATTCTCACATGATTTGTAAAATAAGTACTCTAGCCTAGATTTCAGAAACTTACTGCTAATACAAACATAGATGCTCATGCAATATATTTATGGAAAGATGCAATGATTATTACCTACATATTAACCTAAGTTTCTAAAAACTATTCTAATTTAAAAGCTCACATGATACTTATAGATTAATATCATCATGGCGAAGGAAACAATAACCAATATTCCTAAGTGCACAGTTTAAATACTATATGTTTATATATTTTTATTTTTTTACTAGAAAACAAGTGCATATTATTTTTATTTATATCTTTATTATTTTTTTTTAATTTTTTACTATATATATATATATATATATATATATATATATATATATATATATATATATATATATATATATATATCGGCCCGGCTCCTAAAAGGACCTTAAATAAGGACCAAATCTAAAACACCCACAACTTCACCTACAAAAAACTTCACGTGACTGTTTTTCTCTCTCATTTTTTCCTACTTTTTTCTCCAAATTTTCTCTCTCCTCTCTCACTCATTTATTGATTTTTTTGACCCCACACACACACTCTCTCTCCACTTTATCAAACAATTTCACGTAATTTTTTCATTCTCAATGTTTTCTTCCTTCCGACCCTACACACTATTTCTCCAACTTTTCTCACTCTCTCTCCTCTCCCCCACACTCTCTCTAACATTAAATAGTTTAGACTTTTCTCTCTCCTTTCACTCTTTCTCCATCAATCCCAGCAACCCAATCTCCCTCTCTCCTCGTTCAAATCTGCCATTAAAACACTGAATGTGCTATCCCATGAGACACGTCAAAACACCTGGACTGAATGAGCCACTTACTTCATGAAGAAGTTGAAGATGGAATTCCAGCTTAATCTCAAGTTTATGCTCAGAGTAAGTCTCATGTCTAATGAACTTTTATTCGTTGCAGAGTGAAAAAATAATGAAAGAGATTGGTACTCTTCACTCAAAGGTTTGGATCCAGAATTTTTGAAATCTCATGCAGTTAAATGATAACTGCAATTTGGAAATATTTTGAATATGTTACTGAAAACATGATGTGCAATTTAATGCGAGAGAAACTAACCATTGCATTACTGATAGAGGACTACAATGCTTGGCATTTGGGATTTAAGATGAGCCTTCTATTGTGTTTCATAATCTCATGGGTATTCTGTTTGCCCATTAGTCCTTAAATAGTTTATCAAAATCGTATTTGTAAAGATGCAATAGTTCTTCGTTTAATATTTATCAACTTCTTACATTTGTTTTCTTTTTTCGCTTGTACTGTACGAAAATGAAGGGAAAGCTACTGATGAAAGAGAATGACCGGCTGAGGCAACTAGTGAGATTTTCCGTTTGATGGTTCTTTCTTCCTTTTTGTTGGTTCCTATTTCTTTTATTGGAAAGTGAAATTTTTGGTATTTCAGGTGGAAGAGATGTCAAAAGGACAACCTCAGGTCACTGGAGACTCGGAGATTGTGGTCTTTTAGGAAGGCCAGTCATCAGACTCTGTCACCAACAATGGAAGTCCTCCTAGAAAGGTAAAATCATACTAGTCCCAATTTGAATATTCTACTCTGTTTTGTTCTGTACAAGTGCATCTTTTGATTTTTTTTTCCCAAGAAAAATGGTAGTGATCACCTCATTTCCAAGAGAGAGAGAGAGAGAGAGCAGAATGGAGAAAATGAGCGTGGAGCAATTGAAAGCAGTGAAAGAACAAATAGATCAAGAAGTTGTTTTTCTTCAAGACAGCTTAAGCAACGTACGGTCTGCTAGTACTCGTCTCGAAATCGCATCTAATGCTCTTCACGATCTCTCTCTTCGTCCTCAAGGAAAGCAAATGTTAGTTCCACTCACAGCATCTCTTTATGTACCTGGAACTCTTGATAGTGCTGATAAAGTTGTCATTGATATCAGCACTGATTACTTCATCGAGAAAACCATGGCTAAAGGCAAAGAGTATTGTGAACGCAAAATGAACTTAATGAAGTCTAATTATGACCAACTTATTGAGGTTGCATCCAATAAAAAGAACATAGGTGGTGAAGCAGGAGCCTTCTTGCAGGCAAAGTTGAGGCAGGCAGCTCCAACAACATAATGAGAAGTGGGTTTGAGAAAGGATTTTCTAACTTTCAAGTAAATGTTTGCTAGTTGGGTGAGTAGGATCAAGCTAGAATGCTAAAAAGCAACTATTTAGAGTGACTTAGATCCCATGTGGTGCCGAGTTTCAAGTACCAACCAAACGTATTTGTGCCAAGAACTCTGATTTTAGCTTTATATACCAATAGATGATATTAGTAAATGCAGATTCCTTTGGAGACGGTTCAGATTATAATGTGGCCTTGCCAACTTCAAATGATGGGTTTCGGAGGAAGCACCATCGTGCTTGGACAGTTGGACTCTTTGCGAGGTTATCAAGTTGGCCTCCAAGTATGGAGCTGGAAAGTGGCCAGAGATCAAGAAAGTTTCTTTTGCTGCTTCTTATAAGTATCGCACCTCTGTTGATTTGTTGAATCTTTTATGTTCTGTAAATGTGAGAAGTACATACAATACTATTTCTATATATATATATATATATATATATATATATATATAAAGTAAATATTCCTAACATAGTCACACACTAGGCCTGGCCTATAGTGTGGATACTTTCTCTTGTTAGTTAGACGAATATGAATATAAGGTGTGGGACTACAACTGTACACGTGGTGTGGAACTTTTTGTGACACCAATTTGTGGTGTCAGAAACTTATGTCAGAAACAGTGGAACCAGAGAAACAGTAAACATCACTTGGTTGGAAACTTAGAATCAAATTCTTTAGCAAACTTGTACCGAGAACTAGCTGAAAGTCATTAAAAGTTATAAGTTTAAGAATTCATTAGCTTAAAAAAATAAAATAGAAACACCTCAATTCATATACTAAAGAATAGTGTTAATTCTAGCTATGAACCCCATTTAATTTACCGAAGAAAAAAAACTACTAACTCCATTTCACAAATGGATAGCGCCACTAGTTCACTATATGGTCCACTAAAGGCAAGTGTTCAACTTCTGTAGAGGCTAAGGAGTTACCACCACCATCAGTCGGACTTTGAGTGCCAGTTGAACCTATAACATCCAATATTAAGCTCAGTACAAATAAAAATAAAAGAGTACGTATTAAATAAAAATAGTAAGCAATCGAAAATTACCAATCAACTTCAGACAATTTCTTTTGTCATATGATTGCCCAGTAAGTCCACATCCATTACAACGCCTTAGTTGACTTGCTTGAACATATGCCTTCTCTTTTCCCCCTTGTAATCTATGTTTTCCATTGCCTTTTGCTTTAACAGGATTAGGCTCATTCAAAGTCACATGTCGATGCATTTTTTCTGTTGGAGAAATTCCAACTCCTTTAATAGCCAGCACTTCCTTAATCTTTTCATGTACAACTTTCAAATGTTCTTCATATACTTCACTTGCCTCTTCACAAGCTATAGCGTCATCAAGTACCCTTGAAGTAAGATGAGATAATTTTGTATCCCTCAACAACATAAAGTTGTTACTATTTTCTTTCACCTCTTTCCCACCATCTGATATTATTTCTTCCAATTTTGTGTCTTTCCTCCATCTACTCAGTATATAAGCATCCAACAAGTAAACAATTTGACTAACTTTCAAGTCAAAATGTGTCTACAAGGAATTCCTTCAAATTCAAATTTCTTGTAGCTACATGTAGCAAAATTTAGAACCATATCATATACAATTTTCCTCGGTCTGGAATCTCTTGCACTTGGCCTTTTCACCATGTAGACAACCTACTTTTCATTTTCTACTGAACTTTCAATAAAGTACTCCAAACTCTCCCACAACTCATTCTGAAATCTAAGAAAAATAGACAATGTATAAATATCTGCCATTTGCTTCTCCATAGAAATTGGGGTTTTCATCACGGGACGCTCATTGCTATCAACATGATCAGCTTGCAATTCTTTATGACGATGGTATTCAAGTGCCCTATTAAATCTCGTAACAAATTCATTTAAAGAATTTTCTTTAGAGACATACCTCTTGAAAAATGCATGTGAACTTTCCTCCCTTTGACTACTTGACATGCCGACAGCGAAAATGTGTTTTACAAATGACGGAACCCACCTGGACTGCATACCATACAATGCAGCTAACCAAGTGTTATCTTTTAGTTAACTTTTCCCTATTGTTTCTTGCCACATTGCCTCAAACTCTTCCCCAGACTCTGTATTCCAAATGCAATTTTGAAACGCAGTATAGTGATCTCTATAGATGACTGCATCCAATTTTTAAGAAAACTTGTTCAGAATATGCCAAATGCAGTATCGGTGATATGTATTTGGAAGAGCTTGAGCAATAGCTTTTGACATAGCGGGGTCTTGATCGGTGATAATCATTTTGGGAGGGCCAACTGACATTACTTCCATCCATTTTTGGAGTAGCCAAATGAATGATTCTGTCGTCTCGTCACACAGGAATGCACAACCAAATATTACAGTCTGTCGATGTTTATTCACCCCTACAAATGGTGCAAATATCATACCATATTTATTGGTTTTGTAGGTTGTATCAAACACTACTACATCACCGTAAAGCTTGTATGCCCTTATTGCCTTTGCATCAGCCCAAAAACAATGAGTTAACCTATTTTTGTCGCCAATCTCAGTTTTGAAAGAAAATGAAGAATTTTTTTCTTGCTCTGACAAAAAATATTCCATTAATATCTCTTCATCATGCCCATCTACTAAGCTCTTTGTATCTCTAACAAAATTTCTAAGGTTTTTTTCTGTACAACCAATATTTTCTATTCCACCCGCTTCCATTGAATGAATACTAAATTGCTGGTTTATAGGTATATTAGCAGATGATAAAAGATTAGACAATGACTTTTTTGTATCAGATATGCCACGGTGAGATCTCAACAGATGTACTTTATGAGGGGTAGAAAGTGAATGGTTGTGGACCTCAATAAATTGGCTGACGCTGTAACCCGACTTCAATTTATTCTTCAAAACTGACAATTTTGCCTTGCAACCTTCACGAACAATCCCTCGTCGCCTTTTCTTTTCTCTCTTATTTTTCTGTTTAGGTTTACCTTCTTTGAAACAACAGTACTCCTTCCTAGTTATTTCACTGCCTTATTTATCCTTCTTAGTAGAATTACTCCGTATACTAAATCCAGCCACTTTTGCATAAGTGTTGTAAAATTCATAAGCTTCATCCAAATAGTGAAATTCTTGTCCTATTTTCGGTTTGCAATCTTCTTTTACTTCAGGCATATAAACCATATCAGACTGTTCTTTTTCATCTGAGTCAAAATGTTCAAACTCCATATCCATTCAATAGATGCTACACATGACAATTTCAAATATGAGCAAAATTATAATTAGTTGGCATTTAATAATAATTCTTGAGAAATTAAATGTATATAAATTGAATATACCACCCCAATATGTTGAAAACGGAATATAATTAGTTAGCATTTAATACTAAAAATTTGAGAAAAAAAAATAGAGAAAAAATTGAGCTTAGTAGTGTACTGATGCTGAAAAGCAAGAGTAGTATAGCGTTGACTATTTTGTTCCACGTTGGAATACTCTTAAAAAGTGAAAAATAAAAAAGTGCGGTGGTGATATTGATGTGAGAGTGTGAAGGTGGGGTCGGAAGTTGGGAAGTGTGAAAAAAGAAATTAAAGATAGAGGGGAGAGAGGCGTGAGAGAAAAAATTGAGGAGAATGAAAAATTGAGGAGAATGAAAAAGTCACGTGAAATTGTTTGATAAAGTGGAGAGAGAGGAGTCAGGAGAGAGAAAGAGAGTATGTGGGGTCAAAGAAAATCAATAATGTAGAGAGAGAGAGAGGAGAGAGAAAAGGAAAGGTGGGGTTGGAGAAAAAAGTGGAGAGAAAGGAGAGAGAAAAAAAGTTACGTGAAATTGTTTGAAAAAGGGAGAGAGAGGAGAGAGGAGAGAGGAGAGAGAAAGAGAGTGTGTGGGGTCAAAGAAAATTAATAAAGGAGTGAGAGAGGAGAGAGAAAAGGTGGGGTTGGAGAAAAAAGTGGAGAGAAAGAATAAAGAAAAAAAGTCACGTGAATTTGTTTGGTCTGGAAGTTTTTTTATCCGGGAAGTCCTGACTAGAGCAAAACTGTATATATATATAGGTGTCTTAAATTACGCGTGTTTCTATGCCACCCCCAAACAAAAACATGCTTTGTTCTTAAAATATAGGAATAAGAAGGATATGAAATACCATGGAAATGCATGAAAATTTAAGAAACCCTGCAAAACAAATTTAGAACATACTAATATAGGAAAAGGAAAATAAACGCAACTCTATATGAGTTTCACCCATTATGGGGATAACAAAAATTAAATTGCTTGGGACATAAGCAGACACTAACAAAAAGTAAAACTTACCTCATATCCATTGATAACTGTAAAATGAATAGTTTACCTACGAAACGAACGATGAATTCAATCCGTAAGTAAACTAAAACTATCTTTTTACACTCAATTATCAAAGCTTCTACTCTCGATGCGAATTGCACTAAGTGGAGTAGGAAGTTCGTTCAACTCCTAGTTCCCTAGCATGGATTGTTTTCTAAGTCTAAGAAATCGGTATTAAGTCAATGAGAGCTTTACGAAATGTTATGCTAACAAGACGCGTTATTTTAAATAACTAGATATAATAAATAACAAGATAAAATATAAACTAAAGTTAATCTACGAAGCTACGGAAATACGATTGTTGACTCTAGATAAAGAAATAGAGGGGAATTAAATCCACCTCGAATCCAACTTAATAACCTAGTATAGATTGTCGTATCTCGATTCTTACGTTTTCCACGACAAAATTTCGAAGTCTAATCCCTAGTTTTCATGGCATTCCTACCGGATACTAACTAGCATGTGAGGTCGTCCACCCATTCTCATGGCGAAACACGACCTTCTAGAGTGGAATAGATTCTACTACCAATTCTATACTAAGCACTAAGTTTTCATCAAGGCTTCATCAACCCCTCTAATGGAGGTTTAGCCTTGAGTCATCAAACTAACATTTCCCATTGAATCTAAACTAAACATAATGTAAGAAATTGAGATTTACTTAATTAAACAATAATGAATCTAATTTAATGGCTGGAATGAAATAAGAACAAGAATTGAAATTAGATCTAGAATGGAAATGACAAAAATCGAAATTAACAAACTAACTATTTTATTTATCTACTCAATCAAGAACAATCATTCAAAGATTTAATCTAAAACAGGAATTGTAATGGAACTAAAACTTAATTAATTAATTAAAACAGATATAGAATTCTATATATTAATTTAGGTCTAACTAGCTACCATTAACAAAGAGTAAAGCTTTTGTTTTTATACATCCAGATCCAAAAATCGTGTATGGGCTTGGAGCCATGTTTTGGGCCAGAGAATCAGGCCCAAAACCCAATTCTTTCAGTCCACAAAGGCCTCTTCAGCTGCAGTTCGCTTCAACAGACTTTTCGTCCACTTCTGCTCCTCTGGTTGGGTCAAGGCTTGGACCATTGGAAAGCTCTTTCCAAGCCGGTCGTTTTGACATAAGGTAGGCCCAATTCCGAGGTCTGAGTCTAAAGATATGGTCTTCGGAAGTTCTGTTGACTTTGTGCATCTTGTTGTTTACTGCTGCGTGGACTTTGACTTTTCATCTTTTGACCAGGCTTTACAAAGGCTTGGTCTTCTTGAATCTTGGCCTTTAATCACCGAACTCCTTAGTAACCAACCATTGCTCCTTTATCTCATCAAAGTGGCACATTCCACGCACATAATTGACTTTGAAGCACGAAATACATAAAAACACGTAATCGGCCTTTAACTCTTACTTATTACTCACATAATTGGTCTAAAAGTATGACTGCTAAGGGGTTAAAACTACAGTTTTGGGCTCTTATCAAACCACCCCCAAACAGCATTTTGCTTGTCCTCAAGCAAAGATGAGAAATTAGAATAAGTGACCAAAATGGAGTTCTAACTACTACCGTTTATTTGAGTCGCGATTGCATTGACCATATGCAACAAGGCTTTAAACCACTAGGAATTCCCTAGTGGACGAAGTTATAGCCTCGTGAGAGTTTTCCGATGAAGGTACTCACAAACTTCATCTATACTACAACGACTAAGAAATAAAACTATTGTTTTCTCGTTCATGTCTCAACTATCTATACATCTCACTAGCAAATACATAAGAATAACCCAGTCAGAACCCTAAGCTAATATATGCATAATAATCAATCATCTAAAATAAACATATAACAATGAGTAATACTATGAAATGTAATAGGTCCGTTTAAAACTTCGGAATAAGCGTCCTTAAGTAGGTCCTCACATAAATGTCAAGACAAAACCACTCGATTTTTCCACTCAAGTTTATTTTGCTCGGTTAATGCGGTGGGCACACTTTACCTTACAATCTCAATGACAACAAAGGAAACCGAGTCGATCAAACACATCTGCCACTTACTATCACACTAACCTATTCCTAATTGAGCTAGAGGTCTTTATTAGGTATTGCGGGGATTAGGAGATGGGTTAAGAAGGAAGGAAATGGATATACAAAAGGACAAGTCTGAGATAATAGAGTCTTCATATTATGTAACTTAGAGAAAACCTTATTATTTTCTTTTGCTTCTATACTTTGTTTCCATCCTTAGCCATATTTTTCTTTTTCTTTTCTTTGGCTTTTGACTCCCTTTTATTCTATTTTTGGAGTTTTGATTTATTTCTATTTTTCTTTTTCTTTGGATGGAAACTTCTTTTCTTTATTTCCTGAAGCAACTAACTAATTTTTGTTTACACAGGTTTTTCTCTTTTCCTTTCTTCCTCATTCTATTCTCAGACTTATTCTAAAATGGGTAGGTTGATTTATTCTTTTTTTTTTTTTTTTTTTTTTTTTTTTTTTTTTTTGTTTTATAACAGGGTAAAGGAATTGTGGTTTATGGAAGGCTAAAGAAAGGCTCAGAGGGGCGACTAGCGGAAAATAATTCATAGGTTTGAATTTCTGGCTATATCGATCCAAAGAGGGCCTAAATTCTCGCTTAGGATCTGGTTTAGTGATCAAGCAAGTGGACGTGTGATTTCTCTATCCGGATTTTACTTCTCCCTTGTGTCATTTCTCAAATGTTTCACTCATATATCTGGCTTTTAGGCTATATTCTAACAGGATTTGTAGAATAAGTACTCTAGCCTAGATTTTGAAACTTATTGCTAACCATCATAGATACTCATGTAATAGATTTATAGATAGATGCAAAGATTATTACCTACATATTAACCTAAGTTTCTAACAATTATTTCGATGCAAAAAGCTATGTGAGACTTCTAAATTGTTAAGAGCATAGAGAAAAGAAAACAATACCAATATTCCTAAGTGTATAGCATACTTTTTTTATTTATATTTTTGAATTTTGAAATTTTAACTAGAAAACAAGTGCATATTATACATATCTATATCCTAACAGATGCCTTAATTACGCGTGTTTCTATGCCCCCAAACAAGAAGCATGCTTTGTCCTCAAAGCATTTAAAATAAAGAGGGTAGGAAAAATACCATTGAAGCGTGAAATTCGGGAACATCGCAAAACAAGGTTAAAACATACAAATATAGTAATATAAAAACCGACGCAACTCTATAAGAGTTCCACCCATTATGGGGTTAACGGAATGAAATTGCTTGGGACTTAAGCGCACACTAACTTAACTAAAACTTACCCGCACCCCGGCATTTACTTGTCATCCTCCTCTTCTATATGAGGTTCTTTCGCGATCCCCGCCATGCCATAACAACTTGCCACGCCTTCCTTCCGGTGTATCATCAACTAGTGCTAACCTCTAGTGTTATTTGGTCCGATGGGGTGTAAGGGGGCAACCAAATGTGGTTGCACTTCCGCCATCCCGCCAAGTCATGGCTCGGAATGATCTTACCACCACGATTGGTGGGTCTCATGATTTCGACCCTTTCCCAATTTGTGTACTATGTACGAGAATATGGGTAGGCAAGCGCCGCATAATGCGGCAAACCACCAAGACAGGCATAAGAAGGTACTTATGCCTCAAGGTATGGCCTCGCCTCGAGGAGTAGCAACTAAACTTCGGGGAATGTCATACCGACGACGTCCCCTCGCCTAAAGCAAGGAAAACGTCACCGGCGATATTATTGGCGTATAAACTGCGTTTCCTAGAATGTTCATCATGATGAACAACATGGTTGTGCCTACATTCAGCGATAGGCTACCGAGGCGATGTTATATTGGTCTTGGTCCATGATCTGAAACACCCTCCCCATAATACTCATGGAAATAGGCATATTCATATAGGTATGAGTTATCCGTCATATATCCCCACGTGTGCATAGTGGTCGTAATGGCAAACCCGAAACCAAAGCTATCAATTGCTTATTGAATTTCATAGTCGTGCCATCAATAGCAAGGGAAAATTTTTGTTCTCCTTCTTGGGTACAATAAAAGTAATATTATTATAGAAGAATTCAGTTAGCTTAGGTGAAAAGAATCGTCATCACTCACCGGAAGATGCCGCCATCCTAATCGCACGATCCGTCGCGAACGATGCTCCATAGGTATCGGTTCCCATCAAGTCTTCAAATGACTGTTCGGGAATCACTATAGGAGGTGTCATCTCAAAACTACTCAGTAGAACAGCTGCGAAAAACTGGAAGAAACCTCTCAGAAAATCGGAATTTCGCGGTTACTTTACGGAAGGAGGCTGGCGCTGGCCAGATAGCGCGAAGTCGCTTCTTAGGTTTTGGAATTACAGTGTTTGAGCTGGTCGGTCGCTTCTGCTTGAAGCGGGCGCTCTGAGATTTTTCGATTTCTGAGTGTTTTAGGGCGAAGTCGCTCGAAAAAAAAATTTATGGAAGTGTATATAGGGCGCAGCGCTTTCTACCGAAGCGCGGCGTAGAAGTGCGTAAAACTGCTTGATGTTTACAAGAAAAACAAGCTGAAAAAGCTTGGAGTGAAAGGTGAGAGATGATTGTGGGGTGTAGTGTGGGTTGTGAGTGTAGAATGATGGAAGTTTAAATAGGTTCTGGGTTTCCAAAACGAATCGGCAAGTTGCCAAATTGTTTTAAGGCAATTTCAGGAAATAGAAAAGCGCCAAACCCGAAAACGGAAACTAACCATAGTTTTGATTTCCTAACAACAACCCTGGTATCTTTTAAACTTGGTTTAGAATAGTAACTTCTAAACTCTCCTACATATCATGCTACCACTACAAAAAATCATAGATATGCCGATATCGGCCTAATTTTCAACTTTGACTCCAAGACATCCTTACGAAAGATGATCAAAATAAATTATATTAAAATAATATGAAATCCAAGCAATCTAAAACAAACAACTTAATATTTAAATCTAACTACTGAAATAAAATTCCACTAACAAAACAATAAAACTGAAATAACGGACACAACCGATGGTGAACACCTAGGCGTGTGAAGAAGATGGTCCCCGAGATGGAGACCGGTTCGTGGTGAAGAATGGCATGAGCCATCCGGCTCTGGGCGACGACGCGCTCATGCCTCTCGGACTTCGGTGAGAGACGGACTCATCCACGAAAGTGGCATACGTCGTAGCATCTCTATCCTGAAACAAGCTACTGTGCTTCCATCTCGATCTTTGAGTATCGTGATAACCGGGCTTGGTGATTCTCGTGGATAATCTCCAAGTTAGACAAGATATCTTCCCGACCCCTTTTCGAAAGCATTTCAACTCTCGCCTGAAAGTTCGTTTGCTTATTTCGAATTACAATTTGTCTATGTCGGATATCTTCACAGATACGATAAGCGCATCATGAACCCGGTTTGCGGCATTATCATTCGCTCTAAATTAGAAGTATGACTATCGAAATTATCCTCAACCAACCATGTCATATCTTCGCCTTCATTATTCGACTCAACTTTATTCTCTGCTGCGGAGACAACGGCCAAGTCTCTTGGATGCATTCCTTATAAATACTTGCATTAGAATGCAATTTGATCTTAATAGGAGCAGATTTAGCGGCGTACTCTAAATGAGAGCATAATCTTAGTGATCAATACGGGAAGAGGGCCATGCTCTTTTCCCACTCCTCTAATCACATTCAAAATTAAATCGAGGATGCAGAAATTACACTCATTCGTTTGCAAAATCCAGAGAACGCGGCATTAATCAAGTCCGATGTCGCTGACTTTGTCTTTCCCGGGGCGTTCCTACCAATCCACCGAGCTCTGACCCGGTTGATTGGTTCTCGTGGTCGTCTGGCGAATGCAATGAGATATCGTATTGTATTCACCCTCTATGACCGTGATCTTTCATCAAAACAGGAACCGCAGATATACCGATTCCCGAATGGTCGATCTAGGTTGGTTATGCGTGATTCCTAATAGCTCACCAACAACCGTCTCGTTAGTTCCCTCCTCGTTCTCGCTATCCTAATGAAAATCCTATTTCCTCCAATTTCGTTTCTTATAAAACTGTTTCTACCAAATCATAGTGATAGAACTCATCCGGCCGAATACCACAGTCTGTTCCAATCCCTCTTAATCATATTGGCGTAAAATGGTGCGAAATGGTCGGCCTCAAAAACGCGTGCTCAAGAACATTCTTCGTCAGAAAGCGCCATTGAAGTTTCTTAGATAACTAATGGTTTTGTAGCCTGTGGGGAGGCGAGTTTGATAAAAACAACGAGAAACAATGGTGGTGTGGCGGTGGTGGTTACGGTGTGGCAGGTTTGAAAACTTGAATTGGTGGGTGTTTTCTTGGTGGAAACGGTTGGAGATTGTGTTGGTGTTTCACAAAAAGGCGTGGGTGGTCTTTCTATTTTGATGTATTCTATTTTTATTTTTATTATTTTTATTTTTTTATTTTGGTTGCTAGGGTTTGAATTTAAATTTGTGACAAGCGGTTGGAGAAGATGAACTTCGCGATTGGGTTTTGGAAAGGGGAGCGCTGGCTACTGTAGGTGAGCCTTGAGTTGGGCCCAAGCCCAATTCGATTTTCGACTTTTCGTCGATTTTTAAGAACTTCAAACTAAATTTCCCGGCCGTTATCGGTCCGATTTTCTCGAATGAGATATGGAAATGATCAGGAGAGAATTTCCAATCCATTGATCCATAAACTACTCTATTCCGACCGTGGGTGACATATAAGATAGTGGAAAAGGCCTCGAAGTGCGTGCATGGCGTAAGTTATGCGAACGAATGAACACTAAATTAGATGGCGTCAACCCCAATGAACTATACTAATGGACCTAAGCAACACCAATAGAAAGTTCGAGCAATCGGATGGAAAGATCGAAGTTCCACCCCAAACAAATTTTTAAACACAAAATTTGTTTTAACATGGGTGGATTTAAAAGTCGATTCCCAAGACTTGTTGGATTGCTAGTTCTATGGGTTTAGATATATATCTATATCTAAAAATGAAAACAATTATTATTATTATTATTATTATTATTATTATTATTATTATTTTATTTATTTATTTATTTTATTTATTTTATTTATTTTTTTTTTATTTTTTATTTATTTATTTTTTTTATTTTTTTAAACAGGAAAAACATTAAGCAAATAAATACATAATTCACACCATAGAGAAACATGACTAAAAAATCCGAGAAAACATGCAAGAGTGGAAAACGTGAACTATGTGAACCGTGGACTTAGGATCCGGTACTTACAGCCACACACTCCATAGGGAGGGCCCGGTTACCTTAATGGTGTACTTACCATTAAATGAAAGTGAAAGGAAGTACACCAATGACAAGGGTCATTCCTCATATATAGGGTCCTGTAAAAGGACTTCCTCTATATCAGGGGACAGAAGTTCGTGAAAATGTTTTAATCGTTGACCGTTAACTTGAAAGGTACTTGTTGTCCTTGGGATTTACCAAGGTAATTGCCCCGTAAGGGGTGACTTGAGAAACGAGAAAAGGACCGGACCAACGGGTTTTAGTTTCCCGGGAAAATATGTAGGCGGGGAGTTGTAAAGCAAAACCTTTTGTCCGACCACAAACTCTTTTTGTGCAAGATATGCTTATCATGAACACGTTTCATGTTAGCTTTATAATCCTTCGAGATCGTAAGAATCGCCACGGATTTCTTCAAGCTCATTTAATTGTAACTGCGTTTGACACCCGCCTCATCAATATTGTAGTTAAGGCTTTTTATAGCCCACGCGAGCATGGTGCTCTAATTCAACGGGCAAATGACATGGTTTCCCAAATACAAGTCTAAAGGAGACATACCTATAGGAGTTTTGAAAGCAGTTCTATATGCCCATAAGGCATCCGATAGACGCCCGACCCGATCTTTCCTATCGGGGTTTTCTTGTTGTTTCTAAAATCTTTTTGATTTCCCTATTAGAAACTTCTACTTGTCCGCTAGTTTGTGGATGATAAGGAGTTGCTACTTTGTGTGTAACTTCATACTTTTTCACTAGGGATGCAACAACTCTATTGCAAAAATGTGTTCCACCATCACTAATGATGGCTTTAGGAATGCCAAACCGACGAGAAAATATATTCTTTAATAAAAAATACCACGGTCTTATGGTCATTGCTTACGCAAGCTAGGGCCTCTATCCATTTAGACATGTAGTCCACGGCAACTAGAATATAAATATAACCGTGGGAAACAGGGAAAGGGCCCATGAAATCAATACCCCAAACATAAAAATTTCTACTATCAAGATTGGATTTAATGGCATCATATTACGCCATGGATTAAGCCCAAGTTGTTGGCAAAGCGAATACACGCCTTGCAATGCACTTGGGCATCCTTAAAAGGGTAGGCCAATAAAATCCACATTGAAGAACTTTAGCGGCTGTTTTCATTCCATTTAAAGTGGCCACCACACTCTTTGTCATGGCGAACGATAGAACTTCATTATATTCCCAATCGGGAATGCAGCGACGAATAATCTGATGCCGCAACAATACTTAAAAAGGTAGGGCTCATCCCAAAGTGGTATAACTTGACTCGGCCAAGAACTTCTTACGTTCATTTCTTGTCCAATTATAAGGCATAACATCAGCCGCTAAATAATTTACGATGTCCGCGATACCATGGTGATGAAAAATAGCATGGATGCTCATCGGGGAAAAGAGTCCGGTATGGACTCGGAATCACTACTATCGTCATTTGTAAGTCTAGATAAGTGTGGTCGGCAACCACGTTTTTCGACCCCTCTTTTGTCCTTTATTTCTAATGTGAACTCTTTGCGGAGAAGAATTCATCGGATTAATCTCGCTTAGCATCCTTCTTTGCAAGAAGGTACCTAATGCATGGTCGTGTAAACTAAAGTTTTAGAACCAACCAAATAAGGATTTAAATTTATCTAAAGCATAAATGACAGCTAAGAATTCTTTTCAGTAGTTGAATAATTCCGTTGAGCATCGTTTAATGTTTTACTAGCATAATAAATAACAGTGGACTTATTATCTAGTTTTACGTCCCAAGACAAACACCAACCGCATAGTCACTAGCATCACACATGAGTTCGAAAGGTTTAGACCAATCGAGGAGGTGTATAATAGGTGCGATGGTTAGATGCTTTTAATGTTTCAAAAGCCTGTTTACAGTTAAAATTAAAATCAAAGATTGCATCCTTCAAAAGCAGGTTAGTTAAAGGCCTAGCTATTTTGAAAAATCTTTAATGAAACGCCTATAAAACCTGGCGATGGCCTAGAAAGGCTCTAATCTCACCGGACAGTCCGTGGTTTAGGTAGGGTCGCTATCTTATCTAGTTTGGCTTTATCTACTTCGATGCCATCACTAGATACAATATGACCTAGTACTATGCCCTTTTACCATGAAATGACACTTTTCCCAATTTAAAAACGAGGCTCTTTTCTTCACACCGTGTCAAGACCTTAGACAGGTTAGACAAACATTCGTAAATAGATAGAAAAATCATCCATGAACACTTCCATAAAAGCTCTACCATGTCACTAAATATATGAAGCATACATCATTGGAAGGTACGGGGGCATTACAAAGGCCAAAAGGCATTCGTTTATAGGCATATGTTCGAAGGGACATGTGAAGGTTGTCTTTTCTTGGTCATCAATATCAATAATAATCTGAAAATAGCGGAGTAGCCATCCAAAAACAATAAAAGGCATGACCACTAGGACGTTCTAGCATCGATCTATAAATGGTAAGGGAAAGTGATCCTTTTCGTGTCATAGCATTTAAACGTCCTGTAATCAATACTGATTCTCCATTTCATAGGACCTTGAGTGACAACATAGTCACCCTTCCGTTACGATACCATGGTAACTCCCGATTTCTTAGGAACTACATGAATGGGACTTACCCATTCGCTATCGGAGATTGGGTATATAATACCCGCGATCGAAAGTAATCGCAAGACTTCTTCCCTAACCACCTCTTTCATGGCGGGGGTTCAAGCGATCGCCGAGGTTCGCGAGAAGTCTTCGCGTTATCCTCCAAATGGATACGATGAGTGCAAACATTAGGGTCAATTCCCTTAATATCGGCTAGGGACCAACCAATCGCAGACCGATGTTCCCTAATCACCCTTATTAAACATGTCTCTTCATCCTTAGTTAACAGAGAAGATATAATTATCGGGTGACTACCATCCGGATCAAGTTGAATATATTTTAACTCCGGGGGAAGAGGTTTAAGCACTGGTGCGGACGGAATGTCCATTGATGTTTCATAAGTGTCCTTATCTTGCGTAATGAAGACTTGCTTAGGTAGCAAGTCTTCGTAATCAGTATATGGAGCAACCGACGGGTCTACAATTGGTGTGGACTCCAGGATGGTGTTGACTTCCTCTAAGTAGGAGTCATTTACAAAATATGAAGTTCCAAAAGAAAGGAATTTGTACATATTGTTTTCAGGAAATGTGTTGTTAAAATAATCTTGAGCTAAACTCTCGATCATGCTAACCTCCCCATTTACAGATGAATCTGGTAACTGTTTCATCATTTTAAAAACATTTACCTCGACGGAAAGATGGCCAAAAGATAAGGACATCTTTCCATCGCGACAATTTATAAGCGCATTGGCAGTTGCCAAGAAGAAGGGCGCCCTAAGATGATCGGTACAGAGTCATTAGCGACTTACGTATCGAGGATAACAAAATCAGCGGGGATAGTAGAAATCCACGAACCTTAACAAGCACGTTTTCCACTACACCTTTAGGATACTTAATTGACTGGTCCGCTAATTGCAACGTTATTTTTGTAGGTTGCATTTCTGTAGACCTATTTGTTTATACAAGTAATACGGAGTAAGTTAACACTCGCCCCAAGGTCTAATAAAGGCGGTCGTCGTGTGGGAATCTCTAAGGTGCATTTTACAAGATGGGGCGACCGGGGTCCTTGTACTTAACAATTCCATTATTTTCGGATAAAGTTGGGAGGCTGTTCAGTTTAAAAGCGTCTTTAGGTATATTGGTCTTACGCTTAGTAGTGCACAACTCTTTAAGAAACTTAGCGTGGTTAGGTAGCTTTTAATAGCTTCGAGAAAAGGAAGGTTTATCATTAGATTCTTGAAAACGCGTTCCTAATTTCCTCAAAGTTTGTATCCCGGTTAGCATGGCTAATTTTTTGGGAACGGTGGTTTCGCTCTATATTTCGTGATATGGCTCTACTTGGTCGTGGTAACCTTGGCTTTCGGTTTCTTTGGTTGTGATTTAACTGGTACCTCTACCGTGGTAGGCTCCTCAGTTTCTATTGCGGTATCTAGTTCGATATCTGGTGTAGAGATTACGGATGGGGTAACTATAGGCGTAGTTACTTTGTTATCAACCACTCTTCCAGAACGGAGAGTGGTGATGGCATTTAGGTCACCTACGATTGTAGTTTCCGTACTAGAATTACCGTTTATCTCAAAGGCTGTGTTTGCTGTTTTAGGGTTTGGTATTGCTTGTCCTGGAAACACGCCTTTTGGTTGGGCTTTCGCTTGGGCTTTCGCTTGGGCTAACTATTGTATGCCCTGATTTATGGATTGTCAAATCTGTTGGTTTGATTGAGTCATTGTCTGGAAAAGTTGTTGGGTAACTTGTATAAAAAGCGCGATCGACGATCCGGTTGTGTATGTGTAGTAGTCACGGGTGGTGTATTTTGGAACTATCTCGTTGATTATTTATGGGTGGGTTGTGATAGTTATTATTATTAACCGAACGATACCTCTATTGGTATTATAATTATTATAATTATTCGACCTTGTGCTTGACCTTGTCGTGGTTGGCGCTTTGGTTGTTATAATTATTATAATTCCCTTGACCTTGTCCTTGTCCTTGTCCTTGCCTAGGTGGAGCTTGGTTATAATTGTTTGCTTGCCTAACGCGTTTTGATTATTGTACCACGGAGGTGTTACTTGTTGATTATTTCTCCAACTGAAGTTGGGATGTTGTCTCCAATGGGCGTTAGGAATAGGATAGTTATTAATAGAGTAAACATTATCTTGTTACGGTGGTTGTTGTTCATAAGCTAGAGGACAATAATCGTCGAGGGTGCTCGGACTCAAACAGAAATTACATGGGTTGGAGTTTACATTCATGGCCGGGGGATAGGCTTTTGTTGGCAGAAATAGCCTCTACTTTTTAGTTAGAGATTCGATTAGATTTTTAAGTTACGGATCGGTTTTCGTCTCAAACATACCCGGCCTTTTTTTTGTTGAAGAAGAACTATCGGCCGGGGATATCATCACTACCCCCAATTATTATTCCGTTTAGTTTGGTCTTCTAAAAATTTGTAAGCCTCGAGGCTCCTTTACTTAGGAAACTACCCCCATTCATTATGTCAAGGACTTCTTTATGGTGGTGTAGAAGACCTTTGAAAAGGCCACGAACTAACGTGTCTTTAGCTAAGTTATGATGTGGACACTCTATAAAGAAGATCGGTGAAGCGATTCCATGCCTCGAAAATGATTCATGAGGATTCCGCGGGGAAAAAATGAATCTTTGAAAGCATTTCATCCGTCCTTTAGGGGTGGGTAAAAATGTTCCATAAACGGTGAACAAGTTTAGCCCACGAGTCCACGTAATTAGGCTTGGGCAGTTAACCAAGACACCGCCTTTTATCGGCTAATGTGAAAGGGAATACCCCGGTTTAATTTGTTCGCCCCTACCGTAGGATGATGGAATGTTGTAAGGACTTGTTCAATCCTACGCGTGTGCCGATAAGGTTTTTCATGGTCTAACCAATCGGTCCGCTAGAACGATGCACGATTTAGGGCTATCACTCAAGGCTTTGTAAAAAAGTCGGAGAGAGGAGTCTCTCTTTCTTGACCATTATGTCGGTATGGTGTGTGTGATAGTAGTTAGAGGTGTGGGTGGGTGGTGTACTAGATAGACTTGTTTGTTGTCGTGTAATTACGTTTGTTGTTTTGTTCGACCGGACCTTAACTCTCATGCAAGACTAAGTTGAGCTTAACTAAACATGCAACACTCCAAACAATTACGATATACTAGTAGAAAACCTCTAGCGGAAATGCGAGGTATGGAAGAAAGGAATACGATTGCATCCTTGCTTCGCTTATGAATAAGCGTCTTGTTTACGCTTGTTAGGTGTATATAGCGAGGTTAGAACACTGAAAAAATATGAAAGATCAAAGTTGAATCAAAACTGTGGAAATCCGGAAATTTTAACCTTGGCTGCCAAGGCTCCGAAAGTAATTTTCAAATTACGGTGTTTTAAGGCATGGGTCGCTCGAATGGGCTGGTCGCGCTTTAGTGTGAAGTCGAAGTTCGGTGTTTGGCTGGTCGCTTGGTATGGGCGCTGGCGGCTTCGGTATGGGTAGACGAAATTCCATTAACTTAGCTGGTCGCGCTCTCCTTGAAGCTGGCGACTCAGGTGTATTTTCTCGCGGAATTTGTCACTTGAAATGGGCAACCATGATGAAACAAACAAGGGTGGGTGGGTTTAATGGGACTTAAAATGACTACTTCTACTATGAAAACAATGCTAAAGTGTAACTAAGATGGCAGCGGCGCCATTTGATAACTGTAAAATGAATAGTTTACCTACGAAACGAACGATGAATTCAATCCGTAAGTAAACTAAAACTATCTTTTTACACTCAATTATCAAAGCTTCTACTCGATCGCTAATTGCACTAAGTGGAGTAGGAAGTTCGTTCCACTCCTAGTTCCCTAGCATGGATTGTTTTCTAAGTCTAAGAAATCGGTCTTAAGTCAATGAGAGCTTTACTTAAATGTTATGCTAACAAGGGCGTTATTTTAAATAACTAGATATAATAAATAACAAGATAAAATATAAACTAAAGTTAATCTACGAAGCTCACGAAATACGATTGTTGACTCTAGATAAAGAAATAGAGGGGAATTAAATCCACCTCGAATCCAACTTAATAACCTAGTATAGATTGTCGTATCTCGATTCTTACGTTTTCACGACAAGAATTTCGAGTCTAATCCCTAGTTTTCATGGCATTCCTACCGGATACTAACTAGCATGTGAGGTCGTCCACCCATTCTCATGGCGAAACACGACCTTCTAGAGTGGAATAGATTCTACTACCAATTCTATACTAACCACTAAGTTTTCATCAAGGCTTCATCAACCCCTCTAATGGAGGTTTAGCCTTGAGTCATCAAACTAACATTTCCCATTGAATCTAAACTAAACATAATGTAAGAAATTGAGATTTACTTAATTAAACAATAATGAATCTAATTTAATGGCTGGAATGAAATAAGAACAAGAATTGAAATTAGATCTAGAATGGAAATGACAAAAATCGAAATTAACAAACTAACTATTTTATTTATCTACTCAATCAAGAACAATCATTCAAAGATTTAATCTAAAACAGGAATTGTAATGGAACTAAAACTTAATTAATTAATTAAAACAGATCTAGAATTCTATATATTAATTTAGGTCTAACTAGCTACCATTAACAAAGAGTGAAGCTTTTATTTTTATACATCCAGATCCAAAAATCGTGCATGGGCTTGGAGCCATGTTTTGGGCCAGAGAATCAGGCCCAAAACCCAATTCTTTCAGTCCACAAAGGCCTCTTCAACTGCAGTTCGCTTTAACAGACTTTTCGTCCACTTCTGCTCCTCTGATTGGGTCAAGGCTTGGACCATTGGAAAACTCTTTCCGAGCCGGTCGTTTTGACATAAGGTAGGCCCAATTCCGAGGTCTGAGTCTAAAGATATGGTCTTCGGAAGTTCTGTTGACTTTGTGCAATTTGTTTACTGCGTGGACTTTGACTTTTCATCTTTTGACCAGGCTTTACAAAGGCTTGGTCTTCTTGAATCTTGGCCTTTAATCACCGAACTCCTTAGTAACCAACCATTGCTCCTTTATCTCATCAAAGTGGCACATTCCTGCACATAATTGACTTTGAAGCCTGAAATACATAAAAACACGTAATCAGTCTTAACTCTTACTTATTACTCACATAATTGGTCTAAAAGTATGACTGCTAAGGGGTTAAAACTACAGTTTTGGACTCTTATCATCCATCATTTAAATGTTGTCCTCCTCTTCTATAAAGAAGTGAGGTTTATTTGCATCTTGCCACACCATGACAATTTGCCAGGCCTTACACCATGTATCATCAACCTTTGCTAACCTGTTAAACGTTACTCGGTCTGATAGGGTGTAAGGGGCAACCTAATTAGGTTGTAGCCTCTATCCTGGCCAAGTCATTGCACGAAAAGAATGTACAATGCAATTTGTGGGTCGCATAATATCAACCCCAACCCAATCCATGTAGCGGAATTCGAAATCAGGAAAGAAACATACCATGATGTGGCAAACCAAGACAGGCATAAGAAGGTACTTATGCTTCATACTATGGGTTTGTGCTAAACTGGACACTAAGGTCTGGGGAATGTCATATAGCATACGTCTCTTAGCTAAAGCAAGGAAGACGTCACCGGCGGCGTTATTCACAGAAGAAAAATCGCCATTCCCCTAAGATATTAAGCATGTTAAAGAACATGATAGTGCCTATGTTAAGGGACAGGCTACCAAGGGCTACATTAAGATGCCCTTGGTCCTCTACACGAAAAACCCCTGCCCCATAAGTCTCTTGGAAATACTCATAGTTATAGAGGTATATATTATTAGACATATAGCCCCATGAGTTTCGGGGAGCAGGCATATGCATCCCAACAGCAAATGCTACCAAAAACTTACTGAAATCCATTATTATATCATCAATAGTGACAGAGAACATTTGTTCCCCATCCGGTCGATAAAAGAACTTACAATGATAATAGAAATAAGCAGTAAGTTTAGGAGAATAAGAGTTATTGGCACTTACCAGTAGATTCTGCCATCCTGATTGCACAATCCTATTGCAGAACTAGTATCCATATGTGTTACTATCGAGCAATTCATCAAAGGATTGCTTCGGTATGATCTGAGGAGATTTCATAGCAAACAAACACACTCTTAAACTCTTGGAAGTAACCTCAGAAAACCCTAGAAAAATTAAAAACTGGAGGTCTTGTTAAGGTAAGGGCGTGGGCGCGCTCAGAATAGCCTATGGAAGGGTGCGGGCGTGCTCAACTCTGACTCTGCGTTCCAGTAACTTGGGCGCGGGTGCGCTCTGAGTGCTATTGGTGTGAAGTGAAAGTGAAAGGTGCGAGTGAAAGGTGTGAGTGAGAGGTTTAGAGCATCCCATGTATATATACAACCTAAATTTCTTAATCTAAGGTCCTCAAGGTTCCCTTATTGATACGGAAATAGATGGAATAAGAAAAGGCTTCTAAAACCAAAATAGAAAAACGCTCCAAAATCAAACCTATAGCCTTTAGGCTGGAATTAAAAATAGCAACCATCCAAATTCTAATCCTTGAGGTTGCACAACCCAAGAGTAGCTAATTCTAGCTACACCATATTAGCAACATGCTCATACAAACCATATTCTCAAACCCTTGCAACATTAAATTCCAAATACAGGTGGATAGGGTAAAATACAATGCTAAACAAATAATACCAACCCCAAACAAGTCGTGAAGGTGGGATTTATGAAAAATAGATAGCATGCTCGGACAAAAATTTAAATTAACTCAAATTTAAATAACAACCAAATACATAATCCAACATTAACTACTTAACTCAACAACTGGGAATCAAATTCTACTAAAAACAGGGAAATTTCCTAAACAACAGTAATCTAATCAACAACTAGCCACGAGATGAGGATGGGCCAGAGCCATCCATCCTACATCGACGACGCTCATGCCTGCTAGAGTCAGTAGAAGAAGAACCCTTATGAGGTGGCAGGCGTCACAGAACTTCTACTTGAAACGTGTGTTGTTGCTCCATAAAGACATCCATGGCTTCCCAACGCTCCGTATTACTCTGGAGGAGAGTCTCCATGTTATCCTGGATGTCCTGGTGACTATCACTAAGCAACTGAATATTCTGCTGCAGTCTAGCTTGGTTACTTAGAATGGTACCCTGTCTAGTCTGAATAATCTCACATAGGTTATTCAGAGAACGTTGGCCTGTACGAATCGTATAATATTTAGTATGGAGAGTTCGCAGGCCACGATGAAGTAACAAGATGCGGGCTACATCTATAGTAGCCCTTTCCAAAGCATCTGCATCAAAACACGTCGTGTAATCTTCATCTTCCTCATCCGGTACTGTTTCAACACCCCTAACCTCCGACAAATGCGAATCCCTCTGAATACATTACTGATAGATACGTGCATTTTCTTCAACTTCAAATTAATCTTACCAGTCTTCGGAACACATCCCCAATGCATCATAACCTTCGTAATCAATGTAGAGAAGCATGCGATAAATTTACCAACTGCTCTAATCTCACTTAACAAAAAGTCGAGGATGCAAAACTCATACCTCTTGTTCAGAAGGATCTAGAGAATGTGCAGACAATTCAAATTGATGTCACTTACTTTCGTGGTGGAAATCACATTTCTACCAACCCACTAAGCCACAACCAGTTGGTTTCGTCTCAGAGACGTCTGATGAACATAATGCGAGTTCGCATTGTAAACTCCTTCCAAGACAGTCTCCATCATCAACGGACCAATTCCACCAAACTGAGATTCCTGCATTGTGATTATGATGGGTCCTTGGTCAATGCCAGTAATCTCAGACAACATTGCTGTAGTCAATTCCCTCCGACTACCATTCACCTTCACAAAAATCTGACAACCATCAATCTCCGTCTTTTTATAAAAATCACATACAAAATTAGTGTGATAAAAATCCTCCATAGAATACCACAACCCTTCCCACTTCCTAATACGTATTTCGTGACAGAAAAAGGGTGAAAATTGTTGAAAAGTAAAAACTTGTTCCGGAAGAATTTTTGGGGTTTGAAGAGCCATTGGGTTTTGGATTTTGAAATTGGGGTGAATGCAAGGTGGGGGAGAGTGAATTAAACACTCAATCGAAACTTGGATAGGGGTTGTGTAGAGGTTAGGGCGTGGGCGCGCTCAAGTTTAGGCTGGAGATGAGGGCGTGCGCGCTCAAGGTTTTCTGGGTAAAGGTTGTTCTTGCGTTTTGGAGGCGGAGAGAAACCAAAAATTGCGTTTTGGTTTTTAAAAGGGACTCACATACGAGTCACGTGACCGCGTAGGGTTAAATTTGTTTGGGCCCAATCCCAAAACAAATCCTATAATGCCCATCATGTCTTATGCATCGTAAAACTTAAAACTAAAATTCCTGATTCGTTAATGGTCCGATTTCGGCGAATGAGCTATGAAAATGATCAGCAGAGAAAATACAATACAATGATCTATAGAAAACTCAAATCTAACCATGGTTGACATATAATAAGATGAAAAATGCCTCAAAATGCGTGAATGACATAAGTTATATGATCAAAACAAATCTAAATTAATAAATAGTGTCAACCCGAATCAAAATACGACTAAACGATATAAACAACAAGAATAGAAAGTTGAGTGATAAAGAATGGAAAGACCAAACACCCCACCCCCAAACAAATTTTTTAAAACATAGTTTAGAAAATTTGTTTTAAAAATGTGGGTCTTTTAAAGTCAGATTTCCGAGACTTGCTTACTGTTTATAGGGTTTTAATATTTTTTATTTTTTTTTATGAATAAGGTTTAATATAAAAGAAAACAATAAAGACATAAATCACTCCATAGAGAAACATGACTAAAAACCTGAGAAAATATGCAAGAGTGGAAAGCGTGAATTATGTTAAACGCGGACTTAGGATCCGGTACTTACAACCACACAATCCAAAGGAGGGCCCGGTTACCTTAACAGTGCACTCACTAATATATGGAAATGAAAGGAAGTACACCAAACATCAAAGGTCAGTCCTTATAGACAGGGTCCTGTAAAAGGACATCCTCCACATCTGGGGACATTAATTCATGAAAATGTTTTAAACGTTGGCCATTAACTTGAAAGGTACTGTTGTCCTTGGGATTTACCAAGGTGATTGCCCCTTAAGGGGTGACTTTAGTAACCAAAAAAGAACCAGATGAACGAGTTTTTAATTTTCCTAGAAAAATATGTAAGCGGGAGTTGTAAAGCAAAACCTTTTGACCAACCACAAACTCTTTACGCAAAATCTGTTTATCATGAACACGTTTTATGTTAACTTTATAATCCTTTGCGAGATCATAAGAATCGCTACGGATTTCCTCAAGCTCATTTAATTGTAATTTGCGCTTGACACCTGCCTCATTAATATTGAAGTTTAGGCTTTTTATAGCCCACATAGCACGGTGCTCTAATTCAACGGGCAAGTGACAAGGTTTTCAAAACATAAGTCTAAAGGGAGACATTCCTATAAGAGTTTTAAAAGCTATCCTATATGCCCATAAGGCATCAATTAGACGCTTAGACCAATCTTTCCGATTAGGATTGACTGTCGTTTCTAATATTTTTTTAATTTCCCTATTAGAGACTTCTACTTGGCCACTAGTCTATGGATGATAAAGATTAGCCACCTTATGGGTAACTTCGTACTTTTTAACTAAAGAAGCAATAACTCTATTTCAAAAATGCATTCTGCCATCACTGATGATGGCTTTAGGGATGCCAAAATGACAGAAAATGTATTCCTTAACAAAAAACACAATTGTCTTATGGTTATTATAACGGCAAGCCATGGCCTCTATCCATTTGGAAACATAGTCCATGACAACAAGAATATAAATAAAACTGTGGAAAACAGGAAAAGGACCCATGAATTCAATGCCCCATACATAAAAAAATTCTACTACCATAATGGGATTTAAAGGCATCATATTTCGTTTAGTGATACGCCCAAGTTGTTGGCTGCGAACACACGTCTTGTAGTGAACTTGGGCATCTTTAAAAAGGGTAGACCAATAAAAACAACATTGCAAAACTTTAGTTGCCGTTTTCATACTACTATAATGGCCACCACACTCTTTGTCATGGCAGAGGAATAAAATCTCATTATATTCCCACTGGGGAATACAACGAAGAATAATCTGATCGGCACAATACTTAAAAAGGTAGGGCTCATCCCAATAGTATAGCTTAACTCTAGCAAAAAATCTTTTATATTCATTTCTTGACCAAACATCACGAATAATATCAGAAACTAAATAATTCACAATGTCGGCATACTAAGGTGCATAAAAAATAGAATAAAGATGCTCATCAGGAATGGACTCATAATCACTATCACTGTTATTGGTTAGTCTAGATAAGTGACCGGCAACTACATTTTCGACCCCTCGTTTATCCTTAATTTCTAGGGTAAACTCTTATAGGAGAGAATCCATCGGATCAATCTCTTTTTAGCATCCTTCTTGGCGAGAAGGTACCTAAGAGTTGCATGGTCAGTGTAGACTAAGGTCTTTAAACCAACCAAATAAGGACAGAACTTATCTAAAGCATAAACCACAGCTAAAAATTCATTTTCCATAGTAGTGTAATTTCTTTGAGCATCATTTAAAGTCTCACTAGCATAATAAATAACAGTGGACTTATCATCTAGTTTCCGGCCTAACACAACACCAACAACATAATCGCTAGCGTCACACATAAGCTCGAAAGGTTTAGACCAATCGGGAGGCTGTATAATCGGTGCAGATGTTAAAATGGCTTTTAAAATTTCAAAAGCCTGTTTACAATCATAATTAAAATCAAATATGACATCTTTTAAAAGTAGATTAGTTAAAGGCCTAGCTAGTTTTGAAAAATCCTTGATAAAACGTCTATAAAAACCTGTATGGCCTAAAAAGGCTCTAATGTCATAGATAGTCCGTGGTATAGGTAGAGACGCTATCTTATCTAATTTGGCCTTATATACTTCAATGCCATCACTAGATACAATATGACCTATCACTATTCCTCTTTTTACCATAAAATGACATTTTTTCCAATTTAAAATCAGATTCTTCTCCTCACACTGTGTCAACACCTTGAAAAGGTTAGACAGACATTCACTTAGATAGAAAAATCATTCATGAAAACTTCCATGAAGCGCTCCACCATGTCACTAAATATATGAAGCATACACCACTGGAAGGTACTAGGAACATTACAAAGGTCGAAATACATTCGTTTATAGGCATATGTTCCAAAAGGACATGTGAAGGTAGTCTTGTCTTGGTTGTCAGGATTGATAATGATCTAAAAAATAGCCAGAGTAGCCATCTAAAAAACAATAATAAGCATGACCAGCTAGACGTTCGAGCATTTGATATATAAAAGGTAAAGGAAAGTGATCCTTTTGTGTCATAGCGTTTAAGCATCTGTAATCAATACAAATCCTCCATTTCATGGGAACTCGTGTGGAAACATATTTACCCGCACAACATTACACACAATGGGAACCCCCAATGTTTTAGGAACTACGTGGCTATCGGAGATGGGATATATGATTCCCGTATCGAGTACCCGCATCGAGTAACCGTAAGGCTTCTTCCCTGACCACCTCTTTCATGGTAGGGTTTAAGCAACGCTGAGGTTCGTGTGAAGTCTTCCCATTATCCTCCAAATGTATGCGATGCGTGCATACACTAGGGTCAATCCCCTTAATGTTGTCTAGGGACCAACCAATCGCGGAACGATGTTCCCTAATCACCCTAATCAAACATACCTCTTCATCAGCAGATAGTTGAGAAGATATGATCATTTGATGACTACCATTCGGATCAAGCTGGATATATTTCAACTCAGCAGGAAGAGGTTTAAGCACAGGGGTTGGAGGAATGGGTAAAAAGGCTTCCGGAGGGTCTTCGTCTTGAGTAGTGAAGACTTGTTTAGGTAAGAGGTCTTCAACCTCGGAGGAAGGAGCTACAGAAGAATCTAAGATAGGAGTAGACTCAAAAAGGGCGTTGACTTCCTCTAAGTATGAGTCATCGTCGAAGTCGGAACTTCTGAAGGAAAGGAATTGGTGCATCTGATTCTCTGGAAATGTGTTGTTGAAATAATCTTGAGATAATCTCTCGATCATGCTAACTTCTCCATCGATAATCGTATCGGGTAACTGTTGCATAATTTTGAAAACATTTACCTCAACAGAAAGATGGCCAAAGGACATGGACATCGAACCATCGCGGCAGTTTATGAGGGCGTTGGCAGTTGCCAAGAAAGGACGCCTTAAGATGATAGGAACAGAGTCGTTAACGACTTCTATGTCGAGGATAACGAAGTCTGCTGGGTAGTAAAAATCTTGAACTTTAACAAGCACGTTTTCAACCACACCCTTAGGATACTTAATAGAACGATCAGTTAATTGCAATGTCATTTTAGTTGGTTGCATCTCTTGTAGACCTATTTGTTTATATAGATAATAAGGGAGTAAGTTAACACTCGACCCCATGTCTAATAGCGCAATTGTCGTGTGGGTATCCCCTAAGGTGCATTGTACAATAGGACGACCAGGGTCCTTGTACTTAACGATTCCATTATGTTCAGATAGAGTGGAAAACTGTTCAGTTAAAAAGGCATCTTTTGGAATGTTCGTTTTCCGCCTAGTAGTGCACAACTCTTTTAGAAACTTAGCATGTTGTGGTAGTTTTTTAATAGCTTCAAGAAAATGTAGGTTTATCATTAGATTTTTAAAAAGTTCCCTAATCTCATCAAAGTTTGTATCCTTGTTTAACATGGTTAGTCTATGGGGGAAACAGTGGTTTCTCTCTATATTTAGCATATGGATCAATAGGAGTTTTAACCCACTACACCAAAACATGATATTAGTAACGCACACTTTTTTTGGTTCCTAACGTTTTTTAGGTGTAACTACGTTCCTAACGTTTTTTGGGCGTTAAAATTGCTAATAATGTGTTACATTAATTTTTCGGGGTTTGAGAATTAATTAGTAACGTATTTTAAAAATTTTGTTTTGACTGGAAATCGTAAAGACTAAAGTTAAGATAATAGAAAATAAAAAAATAAAAACCAAAATTATAGAATTTTGGGATCGAGGGAAAAAATGAAAAAGTCGCGCTCTTCTCTTTTCTCTTGTTCCATCTAAACTAAAACCGACTGATATATTTTTCCATCACCCTCTCTCTCTCGCTCAACATAATCAACACTTCGCCGTCGCGCATCCGCCATCCGGTAGTTTTGCCTTCCTTCATATTCTTCTTCTATGGTTTGACAATTTTCATCATCTAATTTCTACTTTTTTTTCACACTGCTTGGTGTTTAATCAACAACTAAAATGAATTTAGGTGCTAGTTGCTTCAGTTATAACCAATGGTATGATTTTTATTTTGATATCTTGTATTCTTATGTAAAAATTCGATTATTTTCATATATTACGTGTTCTATATGTGTAATTCTGGTGGGTAGGTGTTGGAGTTCATGATTTAAGTGGTGATATTTTTTCTTTTCCTGGTTTCTGAATTGTTCCTCGTGTATAGATTTTTCTTTAGTCTTCACTCGTGCTCTCTTATTACTACTGTTTAAATCTAACGATTTTCAATTTTTTCAGTAAACTAACCTCTCGTTACTATACTAAGATGCGAAATTTTTAGTATCTTCTCATCTTGGTGCACTCATTTCACTGTTATACTGCGATTTGTCGTAAAGGTATGATTTTTATTTTTTATTTTTTTGCATTATGTTTTTTTAATTAACTCTAGTAATTTGGTGGTATGTTCTGCAAATGGGCAAATTTCCAGCTTGTAATTGTGCTCGATCTTTATTTTCTAATTTTCCCTTTTATTTTTTTTTTTTCGATTATGAAATGATGTGATCCCCATTCCTGAATTTTGTGTTGTCTGCAAGTTACTTATGTGGGATTGGGTGTCGTATTTACCGATGTGTAGGGGATTAATATTGGAAGATCTTGTATTTAAATGGGATGCCGTGATTGAGGCTTAGCTTTTGTGTGCTTGTAACTTGGGTAGTGTGAATCTCTCACACCACCACTATTATAAATAATAGAATATTATTGTTTTGTTGATAAAAAGAAAAAAAATGATAATAAGGCTGCTATCCCTTGCTTTTGCTAGCACCAGAAAAATGTAAGATGTCTGAGTAGCTGGAGTGTCCTATAAATGTTTCTAGACGCCATTAGTTTGAAACCTTGGTTAGATAGAAATTTGGGATATAAGCGATGATGATCTTTGTTTGTTACTCATAGTTGTAAGTTCCATGGCTATATTGAGTTGCTTGAATATTTTCTTTGTGCTAGGCACGTGTTAAATGGTTACCAATTTCTTTCTCTTTATTGTTGAATAATATTTGTTTACCAATTTAATGGTAAAAAATTAAAATGTAGGGGCCCCAGAGCATGTTCACCTAGATGATTCAGTATTTATAGATAGTGCTAAAAGCTGGGTTAGTTGGAATATAGGAAAAGAGTATTTCTAACCACGTACCTTGGCTTCTTTTCTCGATCTTGGGTTGTGGTTTAACTGGTACGTCTATAGGAGTAGGATCTTCAGTTTCTATATCGGTATCTAGTAATTTTTCATTTTCAACGACCACTGGTGGTGTATTAATGGGCATAGTTACGGCATTGTCAACCACCCTAACAGAATACACTATACCAAAACAGGACATCCCTAACAGTCAGAAACCGTTACTAAAAATATTTGTAACGGTTTTTATGCGCCACAGTTTGGGCGTTGCTAATTCGTTATTAATATTCGTAACGGTTTATAACCGTTACATAATTATTTATTGTAACGGTTTCTAACCGTTACTAAAATATTTACTAACGGTTTTCTTTGCTCAATTGTATTACTCTTTAGCAACGGTTTTATAAAATTAGTAACGCTTTTTGGTGTTACTCTTTTTAACATCGATACGGTTTTATAACATTAGTAACGCTTTTTTGTGTTACTCTTTTTTAACATCAATAACGGTTTTATAAAAATAGTAACGCTTTTTTGTGTTACTCTTTTCTAACATTAGTAACGGTTTTATAAAGTTAGTAACGCTTTTTTATGTTACTCTTTTCTAACATTAGTAACGCTTTTATAAAGTTAGTAACGCTTTTTTTGTGTTACTCTTTTCTAACATTAGTAACGCTTTTATAAAATTAGTAACGCTTTTTTGTGTTACTTATTGCAAAGCTTAGTAACGGTGAAGAACCGTTACAAAACTATTTCATAAAAAAAAAAAAAAATCCCCAAAACCCCTTTTGGGAGACTACTTAACTCGCATAAAGATGCCCCCACTTATTGGGTATTTTACAATCGTCCATAATATAAACAAGAAATCTTACAAGTACATCCAATCACATAATCTTTTATTAAAATAACATCACCAAAACGTCTTTCATAAATAAGACTTGCCACTTAATGAAATACACTTTGTTTTCCAAATCAATGGGACTTGTCCTTAAACTCAAGCTCTCATATCATTTGTACAAAACTAGCACCTTCAAGTAGTTGTAAGCATCGGGGATGACTTTGGGATGGTATCATCGAAAAGTCCCTTTCATCCTATACACCAATAGAAATAAATAAAAGGAGTCGAAAGCAAGAGAAAACAAATATGTATATATAGATATATACTTATATCCTATTCTTAAGTAGTAGCTCCTTATACTCAAACTACGGAATTCAGAAAACAGAGTATGGTAGCATAATTCTTAAGTAGCAAGATGTTTTGTCCCTTCCAAGAGATCGGAAAGTTCAAGATTTATTTTCACCGGTCTAACAACCAAACTCACAAAAAATGTGGCAACAGTGGTCTCATACTCCTAACAATATGAGCAATTCAAACTCCAATAAAACTGTTCCACTTGAGCGTCTTCAAAGATCCTACTTTTGACACTCGTTTTGTGCCTTCCGAAAAAATATTTGACGCAAGGAGGTGTTCTCTCATCTCATATACAACCCTACAGACTCTATTAAATCCATGGGAAGAGTAAGAGAACAGTTCTATTGATTATTACTAAAGAAGCTCATGGAGTCCAAAAAAAGCTATATGCTGAAGATTACTGACAAGTACTAGTGTGTATCTACGGGTATGATCATACTATTTGCAACAATTCTTTAAGGTTAAATAGCTAAACAACTGCTAAGATATACTGACAGATAACAAACGTCGGACAGCATACTTTTACAAACATACTACATGCATCCTTTTATGCACACGCAAATGCAATATGACAATTGAGATATTTATATTCAATCTAAAGGACATTAACCACTCAATGTGGGAAATCAAGACTCTTACATCCATCAAATAATAGCTCAAGCAATAAGAAAGTACAAAAGATGAAGTGTAATACCCATGAAGCTAAAGCTTATGACTATTGACTAAAATAGTTGTTAAATTCACTAATTAAAACTGAAAATGTCGTCACATAAATGTAAAACCGAATATAAGAATTATCCCTCATAAAACAAATAGAGACTTAAACTTACCTGCATTGAAATGGCTAACTCTGCATTGGCATCGAGGTCTTTGGAATCGCCTCTAGATTCTCTAGGTCCTTTCCTTTCTGAATCAAACCTTTGCCCTCGCCTCCTCACGCCTTTTGCCTAGAAGTCAATGAAAGACAATTGTTGAGCAGAGATCTTAATCGATAATTGTGACTCTTAGAAGAAATATAATCATAATTAATAACTAAATCATAAGCATCAATATCATTTTTCTAAAAGTAAAACTTCACAGAACAAAAAGCGGTGTTAAATCGAGGAATAAAGTCCCGAGCCATAAAGGGTCGTTTCTTTTTAGCATTTCTCACGTTTTATTGTTTCTAACTTCATAAAGTTTTGTACCAACCAACTTCCAAAGATATAAGTTGAGAGATAGTACCGATAAACTATAAACTCCTCTTTATCTTAAATGTTCAATTGACATCTTCTCGGAAAGCCTTCCTTGCTCTATATTGATAGTTGCTTAAACTTGGTGCTAGAGTTTGTTTAGTGTCCGCTAGTAGCATTGGAAATTTGGAACATTCAAGAAACCAGTAGAAGACAAGTAAGGCGCCACCTCTCCAAATCACACAAGGCCATGTTCCCTTTCACCCTTTAACTTGGGGCCAACCCGTCCTTGCCACATTCACTATGTCACCCAAAGCCCTCGGTGAAGAACTTAGGTGAGTAAGGCCAGTCAACTCAAATATCACACTTCAAGCAAACGAAACAAGGATTCAACAATAGAAAAGCACATGTCTAAATTTTCAAAAACATCAAGAAGAATCAGCTATTCTAAACAATGGGAAAATCCAAGGACAACACCTGCATTAATGTTTACTCAAAATGTAAATCAAGATACAACCGAGGAGTTAAACCCAACAACATTCTTAGCTAACACGACTACATTCAATAAGACTCCAAAACCAAGAGCGGAGAAGTGTATGGGTTGTGGAACTATAATTTGCAGTGAGATAAGACTACTAAAAGAAGAACAAAAGGCAACAAGAACGATATTAGTAAGAAAATAAGATAGATAGTAGCAAAATACACCTCGATTCAAACCTGTTGGACATTCTCCAATTTTCTTTTCTGTTCACTCCTACAAGAAAAAAAATAAAAATAAAAATAAAATTAAAATAAAATAAACCCCAAAAACAAATCTCCAAATCAACCGGACTAAACATCAACTTTCACGGAATTCAAAGCGGGGGGGGACCCTATTAATGGTAAACTGGTATTCAACAGCTTAAAACTGAAAAACAGTGAAACTTATAGAAAATGGATAAAAAAGGTCAAGAATGTGATATAAAAAAAACATTGGAAGAAAATGCCGAATACATGAAAACTAAGGATATAAAAAGATCCACAATATTAAGGAAGAAACTATTCAAGACAATTAGTCAAAGAGTGTTGGGAACATCTTATATAAAATAAGGACATATATATACATAACACAGCCTTAATAACTAAAAGATAAAGCATCACAAAGAAGCAGGAAATCATGTAGATATGAGAGCAATTAAAGAAGAAAAAACTTAGGTGTCTGAGATGGGAGAATTTTTTCGATAGTATTATAGTCTTACTTTGCAGAAGAGAATTCCCATGAAAGAGACAACTCCCTCTTTTGTTTGTTCACTTGCCCGTGAAACTTCTCCTTCTTGAGGGTTGAAAAGTATATGTTTTAAAGGCCTCCTATCTCATGAAAAACCATTCACTGCAAAGTGAGATTCCTCCTCAACATCAAACACACTCTATATACAAATAGAAAATCTAGCAAAACTCGTAGCTATAATATGTATTCACATGAACCACGTAAATAGACATGGTTTTTTTTCGGCTAGGATTATTGACTTACGTCCTAGACTACAGTCCGCCACTAACTTAGTTGCTTTTCTCGCTTCAATACTAACAACATACACATATACAAACGATGTTAACAAGTTAACATTTGACCATCCAACGACGGTAAGACGACAAGCTCGACCAAATGCTTTATTAATGTCGACTGCAGAAACCATAATGTTAGTATGATAGGCAACTAATCAATACGGGATATGTATAGATAGATCAAACCTAGAATGAAAAGTAATTTACATATAAATATAAGGAGCAGCCCATTAGAAACCGGCTCTTCCATTGCGGATACCCTCGGTTGAAATTTCTTTAAGGTCTTCATCAGCGGTTCTTGGAACTTTGGAAGAGTTGTTTGTATCTATCATAAGTTCATAATTATTCAGTTGGGTATTGAGACTGGTGGACTGGTGGCAAAGAGTTAGTGGTGCTGTAAGAGAGAATAGACAAGGAGGAATGATATTTATGTTAGATCAAGAGAACTGATATTATTTTTATATTATTTTTTATCTTTCCTTTTTCTCTTTACTTCTCGAGTCAAATATCCTAACCATGTTGACTGAATCATGGACGCGCGTCCGATACGTGGACACAACACTACAACACTTGCGTCCGTGCTTCATAGGTTTTAGTGTTCTACCAAAGCTGGACTGATGAAGACTCCCTAGTCCCTAGCAGAATAAGAAACAAACTTAAAAGGCGATCGTAACATACAATTTCTAACAAAGTATCATAAAATTGATGTATTACAATAATTAAACAATGTCAAACAATAGTCTCAGCCAAGTGGTATATCACTTCTATGTCATCTCCGTTATCAAGTACAGGGGGTCCACAAACCAGATAGTACATCAATATCTAGAACGCCAAATAACAAAAACTGAAAATATATGCAAAGACTCAGATCGAAACTAATATTTATTATATAGAAGGAAGTGGATGTAACTAAATATGATTGCTCTTCAAGATGTTTGCCCTCCCAATTATCCTTGAATAAAGTTGTAACAACTTTATTATAAAGTCTGACATATGACTCGTTAAGTTAAAATGCGACCAATATAAAGTTTGATTCCCTACTTAGGTAATAATTAAGTAAAATGAAATGTTATGTTAAACCCGAGTCAAAATATATACACAAAGAACGACAAAATAACAAGTCGCGAAATTGAATAAACGGATGATTAGGTAGAGAATATTAAAAGCGATGCACAAACCCGCTAGCATTGATGCCTAGAGCTCTCAAACAATTAGTAAAACAATATGTATTAGGGAAAAATAGTAGGGGAACACAAACAAGATTTCCTCCTGGATTTCAATTGCATAGTCATTCCCGATTCAGAATGTAACATTAAAAGCTTGATTCGCTTGAGAGAAAAAATACCTCTGCGACATACACAAATACACCACGAAGCGTATCACACAACAAACCGGGGAACACCAAACAACATATGGTTCTCAAGTTAGTAATTTACATCCACGGTGACTTGTGAGGCTAACATAACACCGAAAAACACAACTTAAGTCTATTACTTAACCAAATTAAGGCATTCTTTACAACACATGAAAATGCATATATAAACATAATATAATTCGATTTGTGACTAAGGGCGGGAAATGACAGTATCATGGACTTGAGGTGATTTGTGAAAAATCAAAGAACCTACAACATATAGTTTATCAAGGACAAACAAAGATTTCAGAGCTGATCCTGGGTCCGTCCCTGCTTATCCATACACAATACCATCCTCATTAACATAAAATGGTTTGACTACCCAATATTTAACTACGAAAACATAGTCCGAATTCATCTTTGTATAGCAAAATCTCTCGTCTAGTTTGATTGCTATAGTCAAACCGATAATAATAATAGAAACCCATGATACTTTAGAAATGGATCCCATCCTAGTTTTTTACCAGACAATTTTTTTGTCATTCACGTCCTGACCAATCTCTCCATAAGATTTAACAATTAACAGCTATTGCAATAGAAAAGATTTTAGTAGAAAAGACTTTAGCAGATGATAAGCATCATTCAAGTAGAAAAGACTTTAGCGAGATGGTAACTTCTTTATTTGATTGAGTAAGAAAATAAGGAATCGAAATTTGAATCATGAATCATCGGATAATATAAATACAAAACCTCTTAATTTTTTTTTTATTATGTATCAAGGTCTCCAAATATACCAAACAAATGCGAAAATCCTTTTCGATTTCCAACCAAAACTTCATAACAATGAAATTTCAGATTAGGGACTTTATTTTCTTACCTTGCGGACTCGAGTTTTCCTTCTGGCCGCCTCTTGACCTCTCTCGCTTCATATTCTAGATCCTCTAACAACTGTGAAACATCATATACAATAAACATATAAAGTAGTCCTAAATATCGGTAAAACCCATAAATAACATCATATCACAAACCCGACGACACGTATTTGGCGCCTCAACTTCATCCTTATATGCCTTAGTAGCAAATTCAAAGATCCCATCCCGGAATCACCCACCATTATTTCATAAGTTTCAAAACTAACGGATAAATCCCAATACAAATATTCAACCACCTGGATCAACATTTCAAATATGTTTGGTTGTGTCGGCCAACGAATGTACTACATCGGACCTTTCTTGAGGTTTGGGATTCTACTAAGTTCTCGCTCATTCGAAAACTTGAGTGGCGCAAATGGCTCCATTCCCGAGCTTGGAGTTTCCCGGCGTTGTTTATCGTTACATCGGACAAAACTTCGATAGTTATGCCCAAACTCGTACGAGTTTGAAGAGGCGAAGTTTTCCTTCGAAAAGTATTTTACAACCGATTCCTCATTAGGCCTTTGTTGTGGGTGATGATCGAACATCGATGAATTCAGCTTTTGTCTTACAAGGTGTAGGGATTCGATATGTTGAGCAAGCTCCCTGTGGCCCCCACAAAGTTGGAAAATGTTTTGAATTCTTGTTTTAAGATCGATTTTGGATCTTTTGTGCTTTCTAGGTTATCCATTAATCCAAGACCCACCCCACTCTGCTCCAACTTTCCAACACTACAATAGTCGGGCCTTTCAATGCTTCCAATTATAAGGCTTCCTTATCTCATATATTCCGGGGACCGACAATGGAATCTTTATTGATATTCAAATGGGCACCAACATCGGCTATTTTCCTCTTGAAGTGTATGCAAGATTCTTCCACTACTTCTTTCTTCACTTCTATGTCTTCTCAGATCGTCTTTGTCTTGTCCTTCCTCGTCTTCCTCAAAATCGTGCTCAAGTATACCTTCTCTGTAAATTTTGGAGCAATCATATCACCATCTTCTTTAACTCCTCTGTAAATTGATAGAAGAGTAATCAAAAGTAATAATCTACAAAGAAAACTGAAAAAATCATAATTAAAGCTTTTGGATTCTAACCTTAGAGATTGTAGGGCTTATGAGGAGTTAATCACTGAAATGAGGAGTTAATCGCTGAAATGAGGTGATGAAAAAAAAAAAGCTCACTACTTCTAGCAAACGAAAAGAGAACGTCGGATTTGAAGAAACTAAAGGGAATATATTGATACCTGACCATAGATTGTGATTTGATTAGAATAGATCAGACCTTCAATCGCACAAACACAATCAATAAAACTATCTTTTTTTGTTGATATAAAACCCATAAAAGGAAGAAAATCGAGACAAGGGGGTCACTTGAATAATTTACGGAAAAAGCTGTCTAGGGTATTCTTGATTGCTCATGAGTAATTACTTCCCACACTCTAAACCAAGTACCTTGACACCATAGGGCATACATTTAGCATAATATTTAGGGGCAACTCACACTAACAAAGACATACCTTATTTAAGGTTAAAAGCAGTCAGAGACCATACCACTAAGGATTGGATTCAAAATTGGTACCAACCAGGCTACCACTAGATAACTAGCCAGCAGATTCAAAACTTATGCAGATTTCTTTCACTAACAATGACAATATATTTGAAACCAAGAAAGCAATGATAGCTAATAAATAGATTACTAAAAAAAAGCTTATACTCAAGTAGCTAATTAAAACCAACAATGCATATAAGAAAGAGGTAACGTTTATGACACATTATACAAGTAATGGTGTTGCAAGTATTATTTTTCCACAAGAGCTTATGTGCACATCATAGAAACACAAGTAACATTGAGTCTCCCACACACAAATATCATTCTTTTCTATAATAACAGTTAATAGTGAAAATGAAAAGAAGAAAAATAATATACAGAAAAGATGAAGGTGCTACACTTACATGGTTGGAAACCGAGCATTTATCCGAACCAAGTGAGCTGAAGCTGCATGCAGCGTCATCTAAGAAATGATATTCAGAAAACGACAATATATGACTCAATAATTCATAAGCGAAACTATAGAGATACGAGAAATAATACTAGCCAACTATAGAGATACGACAAAATCAAGTAATGCTAACGCAATCTATATACCAGTGAAACAAGAAGAGTGTAAGTGACAACCGTCTTAACTAAGCTAGGCACAGGCAGCTTTTACATTATTCGACAGGCTACAGAAACACCAACAAGAGAAACTAAACTAAGTTACAACATGTTAAGCAAAGACTAGTACACACCTTTAGTTCGAGAATCCCAACGTTCAATGGAAAAACAGTCCAAGGCTTCACCATCCTCCCTCCTCCTTTATCCGGGCTTGGGACCGGCAATGCAAACCAATTATATTAATTTGCACAGGCGGAGTTAAAAAATGGGTTAGGGCTTTCTTCAACCTACTAAGCAAACAAGCATACATACACTGCAATCAAATTTAATAAATAGATATAGTACGAACATATTAAAGTTAATACTCATCCATACCAAAAAAAGACCATAAGTTTGTCAAGTCACTATGACATCCATATTAAACAAAACAAAGCGGCATTCAAAACATAAAGAAGCCAAACCATACTAAAAATCCCAAGTTCGAGAAAGTTTGCATATCCCAAACAACTTATTAAGAAAACTGCATCCTTGACTCGAGCCAAATTAAAGGACCTCCAGCACTAAAGCCATCCAAAAATCTAACTCCATCTTGGGGCCCATCGTAAACAAGAGCATCACCAACCAAGACTTCCTCTATGTAGACCTTTTTCTCACCTGGGAGAACTTTTCTGCCATTGCAATCTCCAGCTGTCTCTGTCATGACATACCCCTTAGCAACCACTACACCATCCCTATCTAATAAGGATACATTTGGTGAAGAACCAAGCGTCCCAGAAGGAGGATTCAAATTTGCAAACATATTCATCAAGTTTTGTTGAGTCGAGTGACGAAACGTAGGCGAACCGACTTCAGTTTCTGGTGTTAGGCCGCACGGTTGTTGAGTAGTTGATGTTCCATTGTTTTTAACAGCCTTAAGTACATCCTGACACAATTTATAGTAACAATTGGTCATACATAATGAAATTGTATGCAAGAAAGCATAAGTGCAAACTGCAAACTCACCTTTAACACGCCTATGACATTAGATAAGGAAGACTTCATCTCATTCATTTCCCCCTTCAACTTCAGAATTGGATGAAGAGTCGGGCTTTGCAATAATGCCTTGGCAATACCAGACGTTGCAATTGCTTCTTAGACTTGTTGGAGCTGATTCCCGTGTTCTACTCCCTTTGTCGGGCCCAAAGACTTCGGACAACTCATCATTATCGAAGTCTACTTCCATTACATGCCCTCACCACCCGCGACTTCTTTTCTTCTTTTTATTAGAAGCCTCCACTTGTTCCTATATGAGTAATACATGCATAAATTATGAGAATGGTATGCAAGTATGCAACATAGCCTATATACAATACCAACACACAGGTAAGTTCAAGCTTCAATGTTATTAGAACTTACATAATGGGTTTGGCCGCTAATATAGTTCCATCCACGACGCTCATGTCCTTTTTTCCAACTATCTACCCGTCCATGTTTTCTACTAGGATCTTCTTTATCCTACAAAAATAATCCTTAATAGTTGTTAGCATAAGGTGATAAGAAAACGTTAGTACAAGAATAGACACCTACCATTTTATCCAATTTATGGGCATATGTGCCCGCCCATTAGTATGTCGATATATGTTCTTTTGGCATTCTCAAGATTCTTTGCGTTTCTAGCTCTCACTTCATTGGTACTCTCATTTTCGACAAACGCAGCCCAATGATTTGGATCCTTGCCATCCGGGCATGCTGCAATAGCTTCTTCCACGCCCCGCACTTACGAAAAATCTCTTTCCGAAGGCATACTTTTTGATGATCGAACTTTTGGGAAAAGTCCTTTTCAACTTTCGGCGCGTCGTTGTTGGGGAACATTAGGCTCAAATTCTTCCTACATGAACAAAGTGATGTTTGTTCATTTCATATTAAGTAAATTTCCACACATAGGGCTGGACAACATGTAGATATAGGATTGGAAAAACATACTAATTATCAAGAATAATGGATGCTATCATTGAAATTAAAGTACATGTAAACCATACCATTAATTTGTTCCAGACATTATCCTTGAAGCTTCCATCTATTTTTCTCCAATCTTTGTAATGAATTGGAATACGAGCTCGAACATAAACTCCAACCTGGGTATTCCATTTGGCATGGTTAGGACCCACAGCGACGCCATCCTCATTGAACTCTATAGGTAACTTGGTAATCGTTGGTAAAGCTTCAGAAGGCTGAGATGTATGTGAGTCGGAAGTTAAATTATGAGATGGAAGTGGGACTGAACTTCGAAAAAGCTGGGAAGCAGTATGTTGTGATTGACCTGATGACATTATTAAATAGCCTAATATGACAAAAAAATTGTTAGAACAGAGAGGTAAAACTAGGATACCACAAAAAAAAAAATGAAAAAGTTCAAAACTATACATTTATAAAGACCACTCTTGATAATAAAAAACATAACTCTCACCTAATTGCACAAACAAACTTCAAAATAGAAAAAAAGTAGAAAATGAGAAGTTTGCATGCAACTAAGAATCTTAAAATATCTAAGAATCTTAAAAAAATGTGATAATGCAACTATTACAATCAGGTTAGACTTTGCATCAAAGGCTGCAAATTAGGTTGGTCCTCAAGAATAGATTGGAAGTCGGTTGGTGCATCTAGTTCATCAACTCGACTTGTCAATCGCCTCGGTGAATTTATCACTACCCACCAATTAGGATTTCTCAAATCCTTTGAGTAAAATACTTGACTAGCCTCGGAAGCAAGAATCTCCGGCTCATCAATATACTGATCAACACTCTTTAGCCTATTGAGATTAAGCATCACCAAATTAGAATCTAGACAAAGTTTACAACCATTGGTCTTGTCCTCCACCTTCACCCAATTGCAGTAAAAGACAACATGCTGGAAGGTCGTATAGTCCAGCTCTATTATCTGTTCGATAACCCCATACCACTTAGTCGATGCATCAATGGGATTTTTGTCCTTCCTACTTGACGTAAATGTAGTGATTGCATTCATGCAAACACCACTGTCTTGTGTAGCAACTGTTTCATCATGCGACCTAGTAGAGAACACAAAACCATTAACACGATACTTTTTATACGTTTTAGCTTTGAACAATGGTCCTTGGACAAATCGCCATAAGTCACAATTTGTGTCTTTTTCAGCCCAACAACTGTGAAGTGAAAAAAAACGACAATTAGAAAGTTAAAAGTACAAATTGTAATATCCTAGTAAACTAAATACATGAATAGAAGAAAACAATACCTTGTCATATAACCACACAATGAACTTCGGTTTGTATCTCCACTTACGTCTTTGCTATCCTTTTTTTCTACCGCGTGCACTTGCTTGCAAGGCACGATACTCACTGCAATTTGTTTATGCAGTTTGACATGACTATTTATTACGACTTTCTAGACTAGTAATTTCAAGTCAAATGTGTCAAAAAAAGAAATCAAACCTATAATGTTCATCAAGCTTTTCGACGTCTAGTCGAAAAAGAACCCATCGACGGATTTGTATCCATTGTTCCTTGCCTAGGGTCACGGGTTTTACCCTCAAGTATAGGCCCCTCATCACAATACTCTCCATCTTCATCTAGAAACACCTCACGAGTAGCTTTGTGATTTCCATCCCGTGAATTTGGCATGTACTCCATAGCATACCTAACAGATTCAGAAACAATATAGGACTCCGCAATAGAGCCTTCAACATAGCGTTTATTGCTCAGAATATTTTTACACTCCTTCATTGCCCTATTAAAATAAACAAATCGAAAATTGTACTTAGTAGTTTCGATGATAATTGCCATTAAATATGAAATAAAGGTAAAATTGTACATACCGTTCAAATGGATACATCCACCTAGGATACACGGGTCCACAAATCAGCCCTTCATCGACCAAATGCACCAAAAGGTGGATCCGATATCAAAAAGCGGTTGGAAAATACTTTTCCAAAGACACACAATGCCTCTACTACCATGTATTTGGCAACTTGGATTTCCTTCGGATTAAGACTTTCGAACATAGGAGATTAAAGAATAAGCTAATCGGTGAATAGCTCTCACGCAAATCCGCGATGTTTTGGAAAAGCGTGTTGAAGCAAAACTGGAAGCAAGTAACACATAATCACGTGATAGTCGTGTGATTTCATTGTAAGCAAACCGGGGAGGACTCAAAGTGACAACATTTTTTTTTAAATTTCGACGAAAAACCGAAGGAAGCTTCAAGTTCTTCAAAATTGTGCAAAATTCAAGTTTCTCATCTTTATTCAAGACAAATGGGGCCATTGGTTTAACAGATCTCCCCCGTGATTGGGTCCATTTTGCATCCACGACCACTATGAATCCCCATTTTCTTCAAATCCTCTCGCTACCAGATCAGTATCCTTTGTTTTTCTTTCTTGTCAAGAATCGCATTTATTATGTGTTACGCCACATTCTTCTCATCGTGCATCACATCAATAACATGTCGAATCTTATGTTTCGGCCAATATTCCATTTCAAAGAGAATCGACCTCTTATACCATGCTTCAGTAACTTCATAATCTTCATCATCTCCAATAGCAACCACATCTACATCATCTACACTCCGTTTGGCACCTTTTAATACTTTACCAGGTACATAATGGACACGACTTAGCATTTTCTCAATTACTTCTCCCTTTAACCTTGGTGGAGGGGGGTTTAACTCTTTTGTCTTAAGTCCTAAGTACTTGCCCTGCCTAAATGGGTGATCAGATTTAAGAAACATCCGGTAATTTGTATAAACGATCTTCCTTGCATTCCCAAGATGCATAGACGGAGTTTCATCACCACAAATAGGACAAGCTTTGTAACCATGTGTTACACAGCCTGATAAGTTACCATACGCAGGTAAATCATGAATCCCCCACATCAACATAGCCCTCAAAGTAAAGTGCTCTCTTTTGTACATGTCATAAGCTGCCACCCCTTCTTTCCATAACTGTTGTAACTCATCAACTAGTGGTTGAAGAAATACATCAATGTTTTTGACTCGGTGCCTTCGCCCTGGTATTAATAATGACATCATATGGAACTCAGATTTCATGCACAAAGACGGAGGGAGATTATAAGGAACTATGTAAACAGGCCAACAACTGTAACCAGTGGATTGAACTCCACGTGGATTGAATCCATCAGTTGCAATCCCAAGCCAAACATTACGCCCTTCCTTAGCAAAGTCTGGCCAATCATCTTTACATGTCTTCCACTGAAGTGAATCGATTGGGTGTCGCATATAATTCCAAGAAGGTGTCGCTCTATCGTGCCATGTCATTTCACGCGCTATCCATGCTATTGTGTACAACCTCTTGAGTCTTGGAATCAAAGGAAAATGTCTCAATACTTTTCTCGCCTCTTTTGTTTCTTTCTTCTTCCCCGTTTTCCCCTCCTTCACTTTGTATCTAGGTGTTTCACATTGAGGACATACCGTTAAGTCAGCTTCAGTCTTCCAATATAACATACAGTTGTTTTCGCATGCATCTATACACTTGGCTTTCATTCCCAAATCTTTTAACATTGCCTTCATTACAGGATACTTTAAAGGCAACGTGTTTCCTTCCGCAACCATTTTCTTCACATGGACAAGAGCGGTCTGCTTGTTTCGACCAATTATATTGCTTCTTCAAGTTTTGTAGGTCCACCACTGCCGAGAGAGTTGTTATAGGAGCCTCGCATGAAGCGTATAATTTTTCTTCCGCTTTTTGTTTATATTCATTATACCTTTTACCCAAATCTGGTTCAAGAACATATGGTGGTTCCAAATCTCCACCCTCACTTTCATCGCCTCCATTCAAATCACCGCTAGCCCTTCATGTATGCCATAAGCAACGTCAACAAGATTCCCCATTCTGAGTCCTTCAGCCTCATCGTTTTCTTCTGCATCTCGGTCTACCATTCGATCCTTATATGGGTTCTCACCATGTAGAACCCATACACGGTATGTTGATTCTATACCATGCAAAATCAAATGTTTTCTCACTATATCAAACGGAAACCTTTTCCTATTTCGCACTTATTACAAGGGCAAGGACACGTGGTCGATGTAGGGTCCTTATCACTAGCAAATTGAATAAAATCCGACACCCCTTGCTTGTATACGATCCCAAATCTGTCAATTTCATTCATCCAATCCTTTGGAATTGGTTGAGACATACTGCAAAATAACTCCTTACACTACACCGTTTAGAATAAAATAAAATCTACGCAAAATAGTTTAGAGGCAAAAGGATGAAAGTGACTTTGAGCTTGCAATATGACATATACAGACACAACTATTTACTTAACTTCATTATACCAAATCAGGGAGTTCCTTCAATATGCAAGTCTAGTATAGGTAATAGCAGAGTATCATTTTTTTTTCGGTAGAAATATCGGCAAAGTATCAAACCACTAAGGTAAGTATACTCAATATTTTAATCCAGTCACCATAACAAATTTGACAAGAAAACACTAAAGAAAAATACAAACACTCGAGTTCACTCATGACAATGACGACAAGATATTTGTCCAAATAATGACATATAAGAAAAGATCTCTTAAAGTCAGTTTTAACACCATCGATTAGTTTACTTACCACAATCATTTTACTTGAAAAAAAACCATAGGATAAAACAATGATAATAACATGTAAACAGATAATAACCACAAAGATGCATTTCCACAAACAATCCGAGACTCAAAAGAAGAGTTCAAACAACATAGTATTCATATATTGAATAGTACTAATAGAGCATACCCATTACATGCCCCGATTAAACCAACAAACCTGAAACAGAGAACTAACAACTCCCAAAAACAATTGTTTTTTTATGCCTGATTGTTATGTAATTTGCGTTTTTCTTGGTTACAAAATTATTTGCGTGAGTTTCTAATGGGCTTTGAATTTTATATTGTATGAACTCAAATATAAATATTTGTGTGGGTTTCTGCTATGAATTTTATATTTTATGTGTGCTATGAATTTTATATAATATTTGCGTGGGTTTCCTATGAATTTTATATTGCCCAACTATGAATTTCCTACACTATGGGGGCATATGTGTGAGCAATGTCTACTTGCAGGCCCAAGTCCCCCCGTGTACTCATAGTTTAAATCCAAGTCCTCATTGCAAGAGATCAATTATCTATCACAAGTAAGGGAAGAAAAAGTAAAAGGGACAAACAAAGTAAAATAGTAAAGTGAAAAGATGGTCTTAAGTCTAAATACACTAAAGAACACCCACTTGTAGAAATCTATTATATGGTCTTGCACTAGGTCATTGAATTTCAGTACAAAAACATCAAATCCTAGGCTCTCGATCAAAGTTTCTTTAGAAGAAAGGAAACGTACATATGGGTGTTCTTGGGGGACTTTGGAATATCTTTCTAGTTAAGCTAAGCAAGAACCATGAAAAGAGCAAGAAAAATAAACTATTGCAAACCTGGGAACTTATGGTCAAGATGGATTGTGATGGGTGTGAGCTTAAAGTTAAGAAAACCCCTCTTCATCGAAAGGTATCTCTACTACTTAACCCCTTAAAATGTATTTGCATATATAAAGCAGCGCATATGATACATAATATGGTTGTACTCAAAACAACAAACCATATGATAGTGGGTATAGGTTAGAATATAATAGGTAGATTGAGCAAATAGTATACTAACACAGGCTATTGTATACGAAACTGACATGTAAGGACTCGGAAGCACAGGGACCGTGAATAGGACATATACGCACCATCGGGCAGAATTTAGGATATCCTTGTGCAAGAATGGGATGAGATTCGCATACTCCCAATTTCAGTCAAGTAAACAGGAAAGAATTCCCAATCTTTGTCTGAATGAGGGAGATTCAATACTTGCGTGGGTTTCCTGCTATGAATTTTATCTCTCAACTCAAATATTTTGAACCGCTTTTCTCCAGCTTTTTCTTTTATTTTTTGGGCTCTCCTTAACTGGTTTGATGGTGTATCTACAAGGAAAACTAAAGGTCTCATTACACTAGGCTTCGATTATATTTTAGCATAACAAGTTCAAGAATGCCTAAGGTGCTTGTTTGGCATGCTTCAACAGCACATACTTCAATGAGTGTGTGTCAGGTGTACATGGATGGATAACCAAGAAAACTTATTTGAAGAACACAAGATATCAAATAAAAATCGAAATTTTTTGTTGTATTTCAAAATAAATAACATACCTTTGAAGCAAACTAGCACCGAAATTACTTGCAGTTGTGGATTAAACACCTAGAGGAGTGTGAAAAAAAAGCATAAAAGTGGAAATTAGTTAATGAATAAAAAGCATAAAAAGCATAAGAAGAAGGAAAAGGAAGAGAAAACTACTGGATGTCGGTGGCGGCAGAAGTGTTGTTTGGTTGAGAGAGAGAGAGGGGATGTCGGTGGCGGCAGAAGTGTTTGTTTGTTTGGTTGTAAAAACAGGGGATGAAAAATATGAGCAAGAAGAGAGAAGAGAGAAGAGCGCGATTTTTTTCTCGCCCAAAATTCTAATTTTCGATTTTATTTAGTTTCTATTATCTTTTTTTTTTTTTTGCTAATCTAGTTTTTATTATCTTAATAACCTTTACGGTTTTATGTCAAAACAAAACTTTATAAATACGTTACAAATTAATTCTCAAATCCGGAAAAATTAACTAACACATTATTTGCAATTTTAACGCTAAATAAACGTTAGGAACTTAGTTACGCCTAAAAAGCGTTAGTAAACAAAAAAAGTGTGCGTTACTGATTTTCTGTTTTGGTGTAGTGATAGAGAGTGGTAATGACATTTAACTCACCTACGTTTAAGTTTTCATTACTAGTATTATCGGTTACTTCAAATGCTGTGTTTGGCGTTTTAGGATTAGGTATAGCTTGACCTGGAAACACACCTTTCGGTTGGGCTTTCTCTTGGGTTAACTGTTGTATGGAATGATTAATGGACTGTAAAATCTGTTGGTTAGCTTGCATGTAGGCTTCGAAACGATCCAGTTGTGAAGGTGTAGTAGCCACAGGTGGTGTGACTGGAACTATCTCACGTTGATTATTAATGGGTGGGTTGTGATAGTTATTATTAACCGGTACGATACTTCTATTGTTATTGTTATAATTATTATAATTCCCTTGTCCTTGTCCTTGTCTTGGTGGAACCTGGCTGTAGTTATTTGCTAGGTTATAGTTGTTTGCTGGCCTAATATTTTGATTATTAAACCTCGGAGGTGTAACTTGTTGGTTATTCTGCCAACCGAAGTTGGGGTTTTGTCTCCAAGGTGCGTTAGGTTCGCTATTTAGGGAGCAAAGATTATCCAGCTGTAATGGTGGTTGTGACAGTTGTTCATAGACAAGAGGACAATATGAGTCGGTATACTCAAGGCTGTAACAGAAATTACATGGAAGAGAGTTGATGTTCATGACAGGAGTAGGTTTATGTTGAATAGAAATGGCTTCTACATTTTTTGTGAGAGATTTGATTAGAGTTATAAGCTTGGGATCATATTTAACCTCAAACATACTGGCAGCCTTAACTGTGTAAGAAGAATTAGTGGAGCGGGGGATGTCATTACCCCCCCCCCCCCTAGTTATTATTACGCTTAGATTGATCATATAAAAACCTATAAGCCTCTGAGGCTCCTTTACTAAGGAAACTACCCTCAGTCATTATATCAAGAACCTCTTTATGGTGATGTAAAAGCCCTTTGAAAAAGGCACGAACAAACGTGTCTTTCGCAAAGTTATGATGTGGACACTCGATGAGAAGATCAGTGAAACGATTCCAGGCCTATGAAAAGGATTCATGAGGATTCTGGCGGAAGAATCTTTTGAAGCATTTCATCTGTTTTCTATGGTGGGTAAAACTGTTCCATGAACAATTGAACAAGTTTGGCCCATGAGTCCACAGAATTAGGCATTTGGATAGTTAACCAAGACGCCGCCTTATCGGCTAGGGTGAAAGGAAACACCTTTAGTTTAATTTGTTACAAACCTACGGTAGGATGATGAAATGTGGTAAGAACTTGTTCTATCCTACGCATATGCTGATAAGGCTTCTCGTGGTCTAACCCATAAAAAACCGGTAACAAATTAAATATATTCGGGGAAATTCAAAAATCCCCCACTGGGTCTGCAAGAACGATGTATGACTTAGGGCTATCATTTAGGGCTTTGTAAAAATCAGAGAGAGGAGTCTCTATTTCGTTAGCCATTAATGTAGGTGTAGTGTGTGATATTCTAGATAGGCGTGTGTGTTGACGTTTACGATAAATAACGTTAGATGGTTTACTCTTACTAGACCTTAATCTTATGCAAGGCTAAGGCCAATATGAATAAACAACCACTAGCAACAATCAAACAACCTGATATACTAGAATTAAACTCCTCTGACAGTAGAGACGAGGAGTGAAAGGAGTTCCTGAATATCTCATTGCTACGCGTATGAATAACGTCTTTGATACGCGATCTCAGTGTATTGAAGAAGGTCGGAACACTGAATAGTAAAAATACTTGAACAAAATGAGAGTCGGTGACTAACCTATGAAAATTGGGCTTCTTCAGGAAGGGGCGCGAGCGCGCTCTAATATAGGGTAAACAAGGGCGCGGGCGCGCTCAGGGTACTGTTCGAAAAAAAATTCCAGTAACAAGAGGGTGGGCACGCTTTGAGTACTATGTCGACAAAAAAAAAAAATTCTGAAGAAAAAAAAACAAACACAATTAGAACCAAACAATCGGGTGGGCGGGTGGGTGAAATGGGATTATGTGTAGAATTGAAAACACAATGGGAAACTAATCTAACAAAACTAAGATGGCAGCAACACCATTTGATAATTGTAAAAACTAGCTTTTACTCCTACTTAACTAATTAAACTCGGCAGAAGTAAAAACATGAATTAACACTAGTTGTTACCAAAGTTCTACTCTTAATTATCATGCAATAACGGGAGTCAGAATTCGTTCCCACTAAAAAAAAAGTCAATAAACGACAGCCGTTGTCTGTTGTTTTAAGCCAAAAACGTGTGCTTTCATCCGTTGTTAGGGCCGTAATAAAAAAGGCTGTAGTTTTTGAGAAACAACGGCCCGGGACACTTGTTTATCCAATAAAAAAGCGACGACTTTTAACACTTGTCTTTGTAACGACGGCCATTGACACTTGTTTCTTGTAAGTTTGGACCCCTCTCGTAATGTATCTAAACAACATCCTATGGCCGTCGTTCATGAATAACCATATATCCAGATTATATATGCAGGTTTTTTGGTTCCTCATTGTAGTATCCTTTACGTTGTACCTGATAGTCATTTTTCTAACACAACTTAAATGGAACACAAGTACTGAACAAAAACACCAAATATTTTCATAAAATACTTAAACTTCAACCAAAGTCAATCTCAAGTAACAATTTTGTACAAACAAGTTATGTAGAACAAAAAAAAACAAATTTAAATTACACGAGTAAAACACCAAAGTCTTGAATCTCATCCACTATGTTCCAATACACATTTCGCGGTGCCCCCTCATGATCACCAAGCAGTCTTCCAAAATGCTAGAACTCTACGACCAACTCTTTGCAACTTACATGATATAGAGATGGACGCAAGGGAACCACTTGTCGCCTAGACAATGAATGCGTAGTTGCCTACAACACACATGAATCTAAGAGTGATCACATAATCTTAAACACTTGAAACAAGATTGCACGCATTGTTCCAATCAAATCTAGTAGTTTAAGCTACACGTGTCCAAACTCAACAGCTATAAAACTATAGAACTCCCATTTATCAAAAGTACTTTGTCAATTGTCCACTGCAGGAGTTCATCTGCTTCATTGCAATGCCATACTCATTTGTTATTTGGTCATACTAATAGTTCCAAAATATTAAAAATGAATTCCATTTTGACTTAAAGAAAGGTGTGCGCAATAACATAGCTCTATCTAAGTACATGCATGGTGTAGGATTTCTGAAACTATTCAAAGATTGCTTCTATTCACAATGAAGACTACCTTTTATTGCAATCTTGACAAACAACATCGAAAGCTATTACAAACATATATTAATATATGTGTTGACATGTAATATAGAACCCATAGGTGTAACCTTTCTATCCCAAATCGTTCTTTAATAACAAATGACTAGTATACCCTTACATAATAACCTAATTATCCTTATCTTCCTAACAACTTGGTTATGTTCTCTTCCTTTACTATTACTTAGGCAAGTTGCTGGACTACCACAGAAACCACATTGTTGCAATATAATGTGCACACCGCCCTGAGCTATGGGCTCTACAAAGTTGATGCAGTAGAAGCATGATGTGTAATTGCGATAAAATTCATAAAAACATAATGAAAACATAGATATTTGACCTTCAGTTAAACACCAGAAACAACTTATAATGGATTTTTTTTTAAGTCCTTTTTCAGAAATCCTCATTCCGCCAAGAAAAGTGTTTACTGCCATTTTTTTTCTTGTTACATGTAGATACTATTGTGAAAGTAACAACTAATACAATTCTCATATATTCAATTCTGATAAGTAACACATTACCGATCAGAACATAAAATCCATAACGTATTACCCTAGACAGATAGACTAAATAGTAATAAAAAATAGACCATAACTATTGCACATAATAAGAACTAAATTAGAGGAATCTTTTAAATGTACCTGCTTAAAAGAACAAAAGAGTAGTCCTCAAGGCCAATCTCACAAAATCGCCACTGCACGGAGCAAGATCATTTAGGAAAAAATGCATTACTTCAGGAAACCACTCCATCGTGAAACATGATAAATAAGTATTTACGTATCTCAAAAGACCTTTTGACACATTGCGATTGCAGCATTAGGGGCATCATTCCGAAGGCCACTTTCAAGACCTTTCACAAGCAGTGTTCTTAAAGAGAACAAAGATTGTAAAGCTTTCATCAGTAGATCAACCCCATCCTTCTTCAAGAAATTGCCAAGTTCGTCCATTTTGTCTAAACTCTACAAAATACAGTTCACCCATATATTAGCCATTTGTTGTTCAAGATTAGGATCAATTGAGAGTATCCATATTATGTAGGTCCACATGAACTCCACAAACTATATATAAATTATTCTTCTTACTTCACTTTCCCCAACGCATTCAAATGAGTATATTTTAAGCTTTCCATCTTTCAATCGTGTGGACATTAACTAGATTTTCTATCGATGAAACAACATTCTGATTAATATCATTTCTAGTTCATTAAGAGTTTGAGAAAGAGTCAATATAGAGAACCTAAGTTGTGTAGTATATGTAAGCTTTTCTTGATTAACAACATAACAGATTTGGGTGAAACTATAACTTTCGCCTATAAATGAGAACAAAGTAATTGAAGCACAACATAAATACCTTCTTGCACTCTAGAAATAAAGAAAGAGCTGATAAGGTTTTTCTATGAAGAGAATCCTTGATTGATTCAAGTTGCTCTGTGAGGCTGCAATAGCACGTGTAAGAGTTATTACGCCAAGTAGCCAAGTAGCTAGAAATAAAGAAAGAAATAAAGTAAAGTGAATTCCTATAATAGTTTCGTGGACGATAATTCAGTACTTTAACTTTGTTTTTTAAATAAAAACTCATAAGGTGAGCAAACCAAAGAGAAGAAGAGGAATCAAATACTTGTGAAAATCATTTGAGAGAAAGAGAGAGAGAGGAACCAACCTACTACAAAACTAAACACACAAAAACAGGTTAACTAGACAACATGTATACTGTCCGGGGACGTGGTGGCTAACAAAATTTTATCTCTAGAGTAGTAGGGATCGTTTGAGTAACTAAATAAGTAGATCATAACCGTGTGACATGGTCATTTGGACAAACATGAGCTGCATCTTTCATATGCCTATCAAGTAGTTATGTAGAAGAAAAAAAAGTTGGACTGGCATCATCAGTAATTAATTGCACATGAAGCTTTGATAAACCAAAACAAATAATAACCCATAAGTATATTATGTGAAAACGTTTTCTTTTTTTAGGCATCATGAGGAGAAAATTCACAAAACAGATATTAAGAATATATGAAATCATAAATAAATCTTGGTAAATTAGGAGAACCTACTGCGGCATTCTTTGAGAATAACATGTATATATTGTGTATGTCAGATCACATTCAAAAGGAATTGTGCAAAATACCTTCCCGCGTTGAAAAAGTCCTTCAGTTCATTATGAAATATTCTAAATTGTTCTACAAATGCTTCATTATATCCCCTAGGGTCCTGGTAATTCTGGCAAGCATTGCTTCAGTAGAAATTAGATTTTTTGGGCCTGCATTACGATGAAGCTTGTTCTATATAGTATGCTTTATTTCATGCTGGACAATGCAACAAATTCAGTACATAATACAAGACAACAAAATTTAATCACTGCACCAAAACAATTCAAAGAAGTATTTTCTTCATACTAGAGGTAGAGATCTATAATGCTTGTCATTTATCTTAGATGCTTAAATCTAGTTGTGTCTACTGAACTTCATAGTGAGAAGGTCTAAAGTAAATTAATATGGATATAATGTCATTCAATAACATATCAAAGTGAATTAACAGAGTACAGAAACCAAAGACCCGTGTATCTTAGATTGCCATCCTCAAAAGCCCAGCCCATCCATACCCCAAAACTTGTTCGACCACCACAATAACAAACTCATAAAATAAAACACACAAACTTCAAAAAGTGGCCACTACCCCAAATCCTAATGCCCATAACCAACCAATAACAATCAAACATGATACAACCCGAAACGGAAACGATACGTAATAAACGAAACAGGAAATAAATAAATAATATTATCGGAAAGGAAACCAATAAATAAATAATATTATCGAAAATATAATATATAAATAATATATATATACTAGTAATACAAAGGAAACCAAAGAATTCAGTATTATTAATGCCAATAAACACAAACATACAGACTATTAACAAAGCAAGCAAGCATATCAATTCTAGCATTCATATAATGAAATAAGCATATGCATATAAATATGGGATAATACATACGAAAGTAGTAGTAGTACCAAGATGGCCGCGCTTGGAAGCAATGTGAAAGGGGTTCATGTCGAGCTTGGACCGAATTAAAAGGGATGATAGATCAGCAAAGGTGAGCAAGTAATTGAAGACTTGTTCAAGATTGTTGTCAGCCGCTATGTAGAGGGTTGTCTCACCCGCATCGTTCTGCAAGGACATGATACTGGAAAGAGCCTTGTGGTGATCAGATAAGGATGGTGCTGCTTGGAGGAGCTGTTTGAGGGTGTGGAGGTCGCCGGATCGAACTGCAGAGAATATAGTTGACTGCTACGACATTAGCTAAGTTTAAATGTCTTGAATATTTGTATTTACCATACTACACATAAATAAAATGATTCAGCGCAAGATAAGACTTAACAAATCAGAAGAAGATGATGGTACATTCAAGAGTAGAAAAATAGGCGAAATTCAAAAGTATATAACATCAGTTCCATTACCTAAGTCTTGAGTAACCCTACACCAAAAAAATCCCCAAATTGAGTAACAACAAACATGTGAAAGGAACGAAAAGGGAAAGCTTGGGGACTACCTCTGAATTTGAAAAGGAATAGTGGTCATTCTCATTGAGAGGCATGAACTTGAAGATTTTTTTTTTCAATGGTGAGCGGTCTTCCTTACGTGCGAGTGTGAAGATGAGAGGCAGCAAACCCTTGAACAAATATTTTTAGAAGGTATGTTTTTACTAAAATACCCCTGGGAGTTGGGCGGGCTTGCTTGAATTTTTCACCAAAGTACAAGCGGGAAGAGGCACACAAAAAACAACGACCATTCAGTCCTTATACCACGGCCATAAGCAATCGTACTTCAACAAGTGACATTAACCGTCGTTTTTAGGTGTCGTAAATTAGCCAAATTGGTGTAGTGTCCACTCCTTGTTTTGTAGACGTAATAATTTATCTAAATTAACAATTCTATAATATCCGTGAGAGTAATGGTTTAATAAAACTAGTATGTGGAAATAACTAATTAAGATGTTCTAGACTATGCTATGGCAATTAAAATGGGAATATGTGAATAAGAAGAAAGGTATTAGGGGGATTTGAAATCCACTTTATTAATTCTTAATAGGCTAGCATAGAATTGTTGTATTCCTAATCTATATGTTTTCACATAAAGGTTGGGTCTTTTTAATCTCTAATTATTCATGGCAATCTCTGCCAACTAATAATTAGCATGTGAGGCAATTTAAACCCATTCTCATAGTGAATTAACTACCTTCTAGAGTGGAATAGATTACTATAACTTATTCTACACTAACACATCAATTCTTCATCAAGCTTTAATCAAACCCTTCTAATGGAGGTTTAGCTATGAATCATGAGACTATCATAATTAAAAAAAATAAGAATAAGAATAAGACATAATTAAAACAATATAAATAACTTGGCTTTATTAATGGTGATTAGGCTAATAAAACAATAACTAGGGTTTAACTAAAGAAGAAAACAAATTTATTATCTAATTTATTAACTAAAAGGTGATCCTCTTAGAGTTTTGCCTTAGTCCTATTTATATAGGAGAGGGCTAGGTTTACAATTTCGTGGATGGGCTTTGGAGCTATGTTTTAGGCCATTAAATCAAGTCCAAAACCTAATTACTTAAATCCAAAAAGGATTTCTCTATTAGAAATTATTGCAATAGCCTTTTCGTCCACTTTTATTCTTCTGATTGGATCAAGGCCTGAACCATTAGAAAATGCTTTTCGAGCCGGTAGTTTTGCCATATAATAGGCCTAATTCCGAGGCCTGAGTCCAAAGATACGGCCTACGAAAGTTCTATTGATTTTTATGCTCTATTTCTGCTTGCGTTGACTTTGACTTTTCAGCTTTGACTGGGCTGTAAAAAAGCTTTTTCTCCTTGAATCTTAGCCTTTAATCATATAACTTCTTAGCAACCAACCTTTGCTCCTTTCTCTTACAAAAGTGACATATTTTTTCACATATTTGACTCTAATACCTGAAATATACAAAAACACGTAAACAATATTAACTCTTATTTATTATACACATAATTGGTCTAAATATAATATTATTAAGGGGTTAAAACTACAGTTTTGGGCTATTATCACTAAGTAAATGAGTTATGTTTTGTTAAGTACTTATGCTACAGTAGGAAGTAGGTGTGATGACACGATTGTCCATTGAATGATGTTATTTCTTTGGGTTACAAATACCATAATCTTTGGCATCAATATGTCAGACACTTGAACCGTAAACCCATCTACCATCAACGATGAATTTTAATTTTACCATGATGCTCTTTCAAGGATGTCTTTGGGAGCCTTTTCAATACAATGCTCTCTAATTCGTGGCCTAGAAATGCATACATATATTATGGCATTCCCTCGAAAAACTGGCTCTGAGTCCTCAACTTCCCCCTTTGGAGGTGGTAGGTTTTGAATCTGGAATTTATGTTTCTTTTTGAAAATGCGAAAACTTTTCTTGGTGTTTGTGGCAAGAATGTCATAAAGCAAGCTATATCTAAACACTTTCCCTCGTTAAATCTTGAAAGAACTAATAATAAAAACCCCAATACATTTTTTTTGCTAGGTAAGCAGAGAAATTTTATTAAAAAGGAAGGAAGAATAGTACAAAGTACAAAATTCAGTCGTAGAAAGGGCCAATATAGCAACAGATGACTTCATTTACCTCTCTTAGAGCATCACTGCTAAAAAAATTGTGACACATTAGCTTTTTTCATCAGTCACAATTGTTATAAACGTGTCATGTACCAACGCATTTTTGCGAAATTGTGGTTTCTATTTTGGACGGCAAAACTTGTCCCGTCCATTATTCCCTCTATTTCCTTGGCGCCAATTCATTTTGGCGCCTATCATTTCCCTCCATTTCGTATGCTATATTACAAGAAACATCCATATGCTTTCTTCATCTCCTCCTCCTCCCATATATTTTTTCATCTCCTCTCATCAGTTTAAGTTTGTAGTTATAAATTTTTTATATTTTGTCATGGGTTCTAGTAGTAATAGTCACAATTGGTACGAAAGAGTAAGTGAACTGATTTTCGACGATGATGATGAAACTGTCGCAATCGTTCAACAAATGTGAAGTGATGCAGTTGTAGTGACGTCAATGATTCTGACTTTCAACGTTTTATCTGTACCAAAATGAGGTGGATTTATTGATGGTAGAGAATACACTAACCGTGATCGTGTTGGTGCACATGAACGGTTGGTGGCTAATTATTTTGTTGCTAGACCAAATTATAAAGTAGATAAGTTTCGTTGTAGGTTTCGTATGAGAAGACCACTTTTTAACCGTATATTGGAAGTTGTAACTAATTTTGATCCATATTTTAAGCCTTCTTGTGATGCTCTTGGTTTGCTTGGGGTTTCTAGTTTGGTGAAGATGACAGTTGCAATACAAATGTTTGCTTATGGCTGTCTAGCTGATTCAATGGATCACTGGATAAAACTTGCTGAGAGTACAGCTCGAGAATCACTTCATCATTTCTGCAATGCAATTGTCAACTGTTTTGAAGAACAGTACCTGAGAAGCCTAACGGAAGAAGATGTAACACGCTTGCTTACAGTAGGTGAAGAACGCAGTTGGCCAAGTATGTTGGGTAGTTTAGACGGTATGCATTGGGTATGGAAAAATTGTCCAACTACGTGGCATGGAACTCATTTGGGCCATTCTAGAAAAGCGACTGTGATTTTGGAAGCAATTGTAGATCAGGAGCTATGGTTTTGGCACACATACTTTGGAATGGCTGGATGGTGTAATGATCTTAATATGTTAGATAATTCTCATTTATTTGATAATTTAGTAAGAGGAACAACTCCAGCTTGTGTTTATCAAGTTAATAACAATCCTTACAACATGGGCTACTACCTTGCTGATGGAATATATTGACCATGGGCTACACTGATTCAAACAATCTCATCTTCTGCTAGTCTCATGGATATTAAGTTTGCAAAAATGCAAGAATCAGCTCGTAAAGATGTGGAACGTAGTTTTGGTGTTTTACAGGCTAAATTTGCAATTGTTAGCGAGCCTGCTCGTCAGTGAGATAGATGAGCTCTATTTCGTATAATGAAGACATGTATTATACTTCACAACATGATTGTTGAGAATGAGCGTTATGAACAACTTCCAACGTGCAATGGAAACCACCTTCAGATGAACGATTGCGACATGAAGTTGAGATGTAGAGTAATAAACATGAGCTTGTGCAAAAGATGGTAGCCAGGACATTAAGTATTAATTATGGAGCTACTAATGAACAATTGAAGAATGACCTGGTTGAACATCATTGGGCACGTTATGGTGCACGCCGCAACTAAAGGAACAACTAATAAGCTTGTTTAAGTTTGATTTGTCTTAACTGTATTTTTTGTTAAGTGTGTTTTTTAAGTGTGCTTTTATCAAGTTTGTTTTGTTTAAATAAGATTGTGATTTGTTGAATGATCAGTTCCCAAATATGCGTTTTTATCCTCTTATAATGCTTCAATTTAGTCAAATTATATGATCAATAATTTAGAAAACTCATGTTTTTATCGTTTTTTTAGGATACAACCCTATTCTGAACCAAATACCTCAAAAGACGTGATCTAGAGCCAAAAGGAGCTTAAAAGCGACCTTATGGGACAGCTGAGAAAAAGTGCCAAAAAGTCAACGGTCAAAGTTAATGGTCAAAGTCAAAGTCAATGGTTAAATTCAACTCAAGGGTCCAAAAACTCTATAACTCAAGAAACACTTCAAGGCTTCAAGGACCAAGGACTCAACCCTTTGCAAGACAAGGACTAAGCACAAAAGTCTCAAAAGACTAAATGATCAAATTCCCAAAGACATGGGCTTGGGCCTAAAAGGCTTGACCCTATCCACTCAAAGAAGGCACAATAAACTTCTAGATTATGTTGCTTGTTGGATAAGATTAGATGAGGACAAATTTGTATATCTCTACACATATATAAGTGTAGAGATGCCCACAAAATAAGAGAGCTAGTTAACTAATAGCTAGACTCTAGTAAGAGTAGGAGATAAGAATTTAGTTATTTGTTTTTATTTACTTTTAATTCATTGTTTTTCATTTTCATTACTTTAAAGCTTGAAGCTTTGTTGAATCTAGTTGGTTTTCTTTCATTCAAAGTGTTTAATCTTGCTTTTTATAACAATAGTTCTTCAAAACATCTTCTAAATCATTCATTCAACCAACCAAAGTTGGTTATACTCATTTGAATCAATCAAATGAGTATAACTTGCTAACTAAGTGATCAGCTCCCAAATGTGTATTTTATTACCCTTACATTATTGCATTACAGCCCTTCTTACGCATAATGAAAAGACAACTTATAGCTTTTATTGCCTTTTTAAGGTTACAGAGTAATTTAGACCACTTATCATAAAAGCTACGTCTTAGCACCAAAAGGAGCCTTAATTACGCTTATTACGAATACTCAAAGTTGCTATGAAAAAGTGCTGAAAAAGTCAAAGGTCAAAAGTCAAAGGTCAAAGGTCAAAGGTCAAGGACTCAGAACAGAGGAATTGAAAGTCAAGTCCTCAACTCATCAGAACACCAAAGATAGATGTCCTTAACACAAAAGAAGACTTTATCTAAAACCTATCTTGATCAAGAAGAAATCAAAAAACAAAAGGAAAAAACAAAAGCATAAAGCAAAGGGTGAAGCGTCTCAAATATAATGGAGAAGAGCAAATCAGTCTTTTGTAAAAAGTAAGGATATAAGAACCAAAAGTCAAGGAGAGAGAATGCACCTAGACTTATTCTAGTGTCATGTAGGATTTATTTTCTAATCATTTTCATTCAAGTCATTTATTTTTTGTTCTTCATTTTCAATCTTGTTATTCACTTTATGTTCTTCAATCAATAAATCATTTCTTATTTGTTGTTCTTTCTTTCAATCATTTCAATCATTTTCTTTCAAGTTTGTGTTATTTCAATTACTTAAACAACTTAAGCTTTTTCAAGTTTGTTCAATACAAATAGAGTTAACCAATACAAGTCTTAAACTAAAGAAAACTACATTCTTTTTTTCCAACACTCCCAATCATTCAAGCTCCAAACAATTTATTGTGAACCACATCAACAACTTTGAGATACTCATCACTAGATCTACTTCAAATGGTGCCGCCATCATGGATTGGAGGAGCATGAACTTTGGTTGAGCATCTAAGGAGAGAAGCATCACTCTCACCATTTCATTTCTTGTTTTTTTTTTACATTGATTTATTTTGTTATTTTTCATTACTAACTTACTTTTTTGCAAATCAAGGTTCAAGATTGAACAAATGGAGATGAGCTGAAGCTGCTGATGAAAGCCGGTCAAACTTAGTCGGAGCCGGATGGGCGACTACCCAACCACCTCAGCAAACTAACATCCCGTTTTTTCACAGTTCAGTTATTTTGTAATAGAGTATTATAAATTAGTGGACCTTGTTTGTATAGATAGAGATAAAGACAAAAAAAAGAGAAAAACGAAAAACAAAGAAAAAAAATGAGTTTTTGATTGATTATGTGGATGAACATGAGTGAACACTTGGTTGAAGTTCTAAACTTACCAAGAGATTAGAGTTTTTATTGCCTTGAGAAGTTCAAGTGTGTGAGGCGAGTCGTAAATCATACGCTTGAACACTTTGAATCAACTTAGTAATCAACACTCTAACTAAGTTTAGCTATAGTTGATAAGAGCTCAAAACTGTAGTTTCAACCCCTTAATAGTATTATATTTAGACCAATTATGTTTATAATAAATAAGAGTTAATAATGTTTACGTATTTTTGTGTATTTTAGGTCTTAGAATCAATTATGTGAAGAAATATATCCCTTTTGCAAGAGAAATGAGTCAAATTACTTACTAGAGAAATTATATGATTAAAGCCCAAGTTTCAAGGAGAAAAAACCTTTTTAAAACTTAGTCAAAGCTAAAAAGTCAAAGTCAACGCAGGTAGAAAAAGAGCAGAAATGTCAACATAACTTCCGTAAAACGTATCTTTGGACTTAGAAATCAGAATTGGGCCTATTATATATCAAAACAACCGGTTCGGAAAGAGCTTTTTAATGGTCTAGACTTCAACCCAATTAGAGCTGTAAAAGTGGACAAAAATGCAATAATTTATAGCAAAGAAACCCTCTTTAGACTTAAGTAATTAGGTTTTGAGCTTGATTTAATGACTCAAAACATAGCTCCAAAACCCATGCATGAAATTGTTAACCTAACCCTCTCATATATAAAAATGTTTAAGGCTAAACAAAATTTGACTACTTTCCTATTTACTCTCTCTCTCTCTCTCTCTCTCTCTCTCTCTCTCTCTCTCTCTCTCTCTCGTTTAGTTTAGGTTTAGTTAATTAGTTTAGTTTTTAGCCTCCATTAGACCTTTTTAATAAAATATTTAGTTTATTCAATTCAATTACTTCTTCTTTACATTATGTTTTCCTTTTATTATTTTAGTTTAATTAATCCAATGATATTAGGCTAATCCCCCCATTAGAGAGAGTGATTAGAAAGCCTAATGAGGAATAGATTACTTAGTAGAATTATTTAATTGTCTATGTATTTCATTGAGTTTAGTTTATTGTATGACTTCCAAAATAAGCATATAGTAAATTAAACTAGGGACTATTATAATTAAGTCGAGAGACTTGGTTGTAATAATCCTACATGCTAGTAATAATGAATATAGAGATGTATGTTGTTGCATGGAATGATAAAGTTTGAGGCTTTAGGTTAGATCATTATGTGAAAACCTAAAGATGATCTCTTTTCAATGAATAATTCTATTATTGCTTGAAACTAATCATTAGGTGGATTGATTACCCTCTTCTATAACTTTCTCTTCCATCAAAACCCTATTTCTATTAGTGTAATTAATTTAGATTTATTTGAATCTGTAGTATAATCGTAGAATAGAAATCTCTTAACATAATATTACTCTCACCATTGTTTTTTTGTGTTTGATTAATTGGATTTTATTTAGTCTTGATAGATTAAGAGTGGAACAATTCCGTACTCTATATATTACTTCATTATTATTTGATAGTAGAAATATTGATCTAAACACTTGTTTAGTTGATTGATTATTTGTGTTTACGCATAAATAGTTAGTTTACATAAACTTGTCAATATCAAATGGCACTGCTGCCGTCTTAAACTCGTTCAAGACAAGAATTCAATTGCTTGAATCCAAAGGGCAATCCCCCATTCTGTCATGTTTACTCTATTAGAGTTTGTGTTAGTTAGTACGTAACAATTTAATTGTGTTTCATGTTATCATATCATCTCTACAATATTTCTATTACAGATACTGCCAATTTTTGCCACGTTTTTATAGTAAATTATTTCCTTATCTCTTTACACTTTGAGGACAAAGCGTTCGATTGTTTGGGGGTGGGATAAAAACATTTGCAAAAATTAGGCACTTTTGGGATGTAAATTACACAATTTTCTTTATAAAATATTAAAAATCATAAATATTATTTATACTAGATGCTTAGTGATAATGGTATTGTTCCCTTCTCCATGATGATATTAGTCTAGAAATCTCACGTAGTACTTGAATTATGATTTAATTTTTGAAACTTAGATTAATATGTAGGTAATAGTTATTGCATATTTTCACGAACATCTTGCATGAGCATCCATGATTGCACTTAACAGTATTTTTCTGAAACCTAGGTTAGAGTACTTAATACATATCCTGTGAATATCTAGCCAAAAAGCCCATATAAATTAATATATGTGTGATGACACAAGGGAGAAATCAAATCCGAGTAGAGAAATCACACATCCACTTCCTTGATCACAACATCATATTCTAAGTGAGAATTTAGGCCATCTTTGGATCGATATAGCTAGAAATTCACACCTATATGAAATTTATTATCCGCTAATCGCCCCACTGAGCCTTTCATTAGCATTTTCACAAACCACAAATCCTTAAAACAAAATAAAAAAAATAAGAAAAGAGAAGAGAAAAACCTATGTAAACAAAAATTAGTTAGTTGTTTCGAAAGAAAAAGAAAAAAAAAAAAGAAAGTTTCCAAAAAGAAAGAAAAATAAAAGTTAGAACTCCAAAATTAGAATAAAAATGAGTAAAAAGCCAAAATAAGGGCTACGTATGGAGCAAAAAGTGTAGAAACAAAAGAACAAGGTTTTCTCTAAGTTTCAAACTTTGCGTGGACGAATATTCCACAAAACCAACCACCTCCAAATTTCAACAAACTACCAAATACATTCAAACAATGACAAAAACAAAGATAAGGTACCTATAACAATCAGAACAGAACATTAGTTCCATCCCAGTTTAACCAAAATTACCAAAACCCACCTATCAACAACCAAAGAGACCTAGTTCCAGTTACACCATCAACTAGTGTCCAAACAGATAAGCCCACCGGGATAATGCTATCTATCATGCAACAACAAACTCAAATCCTTGCATTTATACAACAATCTCTAACCTTGTTAGCCCAAGACAAAACTCAGAAAGGTGTGTTCCCAGGAGAAGTTATTCCAAACTCTAAACTAACAAGCACAATCTTTGAAGCAACAAGTGACGTAAACAAATCTGGAGCGCTAAAAACTCTTTCATGATCATCCTATCTACGAGGATTAAATCCTCTTTTCTTCGATGTATTCCTTTCCCATTCCATTCCATCTTCTGCTTTAAAGGGAATACATCAATAAAGTAACCAGACCCTCTACTTGAAGTGTATGGTTGTAACTGCCGGAGCCTTGAGTCCACGTATACTTGCATATTCCTTCATCCATGGAAGCCAGAGCATTCTGCACCAGTACATCCACCAGCTCAGGCAAACACAAGGAGTCATTCTAGCAGCACAGCAGACCCTCAGAGAGGAGCAATAGACTTTCCAATAAGAGCAGCAACGTTTTTAGCACAATGTCATTAGAACACTACAGAGCATTAGAGACGCACTCCCGCATAATGATAGACACCTAGGACCCGACGTCTAAGAGAAGGATCTTCTCGACGTCGTGATGAGTCACACACAAATTCTAACTAGACAGTTCCCTAGCATCCATATAGTTGGACATTTTTCCTTTTATTGTATTTTTTGTTGTTTTATTTTTCTTTTTTTATGACGTTAGTATAATATTCTATATATGCTTGTTTATTTGTTTTTCTTATGGAATTTGGTATGAGTAGAAGGTAATACAAATACATCAAGCCAAAAAATTTCATTTTTCTTTCATGCATTTCATATGTTTTCAAAAATACAAAACCCAAAAAATTCATAGTAGAATAATTATCCCTAGGACAATAAACCATACATTTCTCATTCTATATTAAACAACCCATGCCCCAAACTTATTTAGGGTGGCATATTTTCATCATGAAAAACAAATTACAGGTGTATCACCATTTTTGCTCATGTTTCTATAGTAATCTTTTTCCTTATCTCTTCATACTTTGAGGACAAAACATATTTCTATTTGGGAGTGGTATAATAACATTTTGCAAAAACTAGACATTTTATATAGTAGATATAATAATATATTTATTCCTTTCTATAATTTTGTTTTCGTAAAAGACCAAAAATATTTTTTTGTTTAGTACTAAAAAGTTTTGTTTCCTTTTTCTAGGATGAATAAAAAGTTTAGAAATCTCATTATAGAAATAGAATAAAGATTCGTTCTTCGAACTTAGACTAATATACGTACAATAGTTTCTGCATCTTTTCATAAATAATATGTATCAACATTAGATTGTATATAACAGTAAGTTTCCAAAATTAAGATTATAACAATTAAATTCCATATCCTGTAAGAATCTAGCCAAAAGCCTCATCTGAATGATTATTGAGTGATAACACAAATAATGTCTAGATAGAAAGACAACACGTCCATTTGCTTGATTACCACGCCATATCCTAAGAGAGAATTTAAGCCATTTTTGGATCGATATAGCCAAAATAAACGTTAAAAACCCAAAAAAATAGTTTTCTTCTAGTTATCCCTTTTGAGCCATCACCATTTTCTAAAAGCCTTTTTATTCTTTACTATAAATTTCTAACCCGTTACAACATACAATAAAAAACTTACCCAACTGACAAGTTGAGAATTGGATGGATATCATAAAAAGAGAAAAAAAGACTTTATACAAAAATAGATTAGTTAGTTGTTTCGAAAAGAATAGAAAGAGAAGAAAGGAAAGAACAATAAAAAACCAAAACTCCAAAAAAATCAAAAGAATAAAAAATCGAATCTCCCAAAAGTTCAAAATAAAAAAAGAGCTGATATCAGAAACAAAAACAAAAAGAAATAAAAGCAAAGTTAGAACTCTAAAATTTCAAAGTCATATGGAGTCACAAAAAACCAAAAGATTAAAGAATCACAATTCGGAAGGAAATAACAAAACGAGGTCCTTCTCTAGTTACAATTATCTTGAAGACCCAAATTTTCAACTTATTAAATTTTTGTCTTTTCCTTCATTTTTCTTTCTGAACCATCACCCTAACCCCGTAACTCATAATAAAAGATCTCTAGCTCAATTAAGAATAAGACGCATGGTGTGATTGCGCCATTATCCTTCCTATTTGACATGTGTGAAGAAAAAGATTCAACTGAGGGTGAGGGTAACAGACTAGAAATGAGATGTCTTTTACCGAGTGTAATCTTCATCCTCATGCACAAGTATCTCTATGGAATTCAAAATCTCTAGCAGAAGTACTTCACATTTTTCTCAATAGAAAAACTTACATTGTATTATTGGCTCCTTTTGCTGCATTTATAACTACCGTATCAACAAAGAAATTGACACATTCCCACTTCATTATGTCACACCATGCCATACTCAACATGAAAGTCACACTATGTCAATTTGACCATTCTCAATACGTGGTTTTACTGACTTATATCGCAAGACGTACAAATCATCTGCGACTAAATCCACAATCTCGTCTCCGCTGCAAACAAAAGAATTTGATTAGTGAAGGTAAAAGGTAGATGAAGAGCAATGAGTGAATTTGATAGCATGTTACCTCTCATCCAGCTGGAAAGCTCCAAGAGATCCCTTGCTCTTACAGAATACAAATGTATCCAACTACGGCTTTGGAGCTGAAATTCCAAACAAAGTTCATCAGTCTTTGTACCAACAGGAAATTACCAGTCATGCACGAAAACCAGTAAATATAAGCAATATCCATTTCCCAACTGTGACACATGAAGCCAAACAATTCAAAAACACAATCCTAATCGTGAATCGTCAAAAGTCAAATCTTTGAGTATAGTCTGTATGGAACTCTTGGTTGTGGAGCCAGCAAGTTGCATAAGTACTTCCTGGTTTACTTTTGGCTCATTAAATATTCCCAGTTGTAAGAATTTTCTCAAAGCGATTGTACTTAATAGTGCTCACAGCTTTATGTGAGTCCTTGATGAAATGCATAAGCACCTGTGCGTTCATCAAAACCCAAGTTTGCATTGCACCAATTGTTGACAATGCACTTTAAGACTTTGAAAGTAAAATCTCTCTCTATATACAAACCTAGTTCATATTCAAATTAAATTTTTAAAATTCCCTTCTGATATTAAAATATTTTCACCCAATAGAAGAAAATGGAGCTATAATAGTGCTTCAACTCGGATACCATAAACAAATTGAGATGTCTTCTTGGCTAATGTGCCAACAGATAAATTATAAAGTAAAAAAGTTAAATTTATATCAAGGGAAACCTGATTCAGTGGAACCTGTGAAATTTGCCTCATAAGCCAGGTGAGACTTACAGCTAAAAAATTAGAAACGTAGCTGCTAATATGGAATTTAAGACCAAGAAAGATTGTGCTCTACATACTTATCCACAACCAATCGTGTAACTCCGTAAAATACTAACTAGATCCAGTCATACGACTAATGCAGCTCTCTGATTAAGTGATGAAAGGTAATCACCGTAGCTGAAGACGTTGATCCTTGCTTAACTAATTTTTCTTAAGGTGCTCTTTTCCTACGAGTAAAAGTTCCCTTCAATTCAGTTGAATGTCAAGACTTAAGATATGTAACTCCTCAATAAGGTTACACGGACTTGGGTGACGTAAAAGAATATGAACAAGTCTACGCAACTTTATCCACGCCTAGCTTGTCTAAGAAGATGCAGCAAGCCAGTCACAACACCATAAGGTATAGTAAAGAGAGGCTTAGGCATTGTGTATCCTAAAGTTTGGAATGTGGATGCACATTGTGGCTTCGTATTCAAGATTGCCAGTAATGAAGACACAATTATCTTAACATGCATATCTGGAATCTTATGATAAATAAATATATATAAAAAAATAAAATAAACACTGTTGTTAATGGTGTAACCAATGAAAACACAACAATGAGGATATTCTTCATGTTTTCTCGCCGCCGCAACATGAGGACTGTGACAGACTGTAAAGAGACAGAGAAGAAAAAGAAAGTGGATTTCTCTAGCAAAAACAACAAATCAGCCATTTCTTCCTTATCTTTCTTTTTCTCATTTTTTTATCTTTCTTTTTCTCATTTTTTTCCTCTGGTTTTAGGGATTTGAAATGGGAAAATCATTTTTTTCTCTTTTATCTTTTGGGAACCTGAATTGCAAACATTGTGCAATTCCTTACAATTCCAGCGGTTAAATTACCGATTTCAGTGCGATTCTGTGAACTTCCCATTTGACTGGGCGATTTGACTCTTTAGCCTGTCAACTCGATCCGAGTCAAACAGTTCGTATTGGGAATTGTACAATTTTAACACCATTGCTTAGTGGTAGGTAAGCCAGACAAACAAATATACCGCAAGTCTACAAACCTTTTCTTTCAATTTGTTGTTGTTGTTGTTGTTGTGTATCAGTAAAATGTGATGTGTGTGGTTATATATATATATATATATATATATATATATATATATATATATATATATATAAAATCATAAGTCAACTTTATAGTATGAGATATCCCACTCAGATACAACAAAGGGAAAGACAAATACAATATCAATACTAGGTACAATATCGATACAGTATTAATGCAATTTTTCTTTCAATTTGAATACCAAATATATAATCTGACCCCAGCATATCACACAAATTACTTGAGACAAATTTGCTCCCTCTTGGTGCTCAAGGATGATGAATATTGTCTCCCAAGATGGAACGGATTTGGCTCCAAAGAATGTAGCACTAAGGGTGAGCCCCGCAGTAGCTCGTAGGCAATGGGCCTAGGCACTCACTCACGTACGTGTTTTTTACTCTTAGGCCGTTATGTTCCCATCATCCTCCCATGCAGATAGGATCTGAATTTAACCCCAGCCCCCTCCTTACCTCCAAAAAACAAATAAAAAAATAAAGGGAAGATCAACGTATTCGAAAGTCTAAAATTTAAACTAATTTATTTATTTTTCCATCCAATTTAACAAGGCTATCTTGTGAGCAAACATTACAAAATGAGATTTCCTCAATTTTAAGTTATCTACTCTTCAGCTGAATGCCATAAAATTTTCCATAATTAAGTATATCCCTTGTGTTAACTTCCATTATTCAACGAAACCAATGCAATATTCTGTGCTGCTACATACTAGCTCCTAGCCCTACACTAGCTACTAGCCCTCGAAAGTCTTAACATATATTATGATTTGTGAATGCATTTCTCCATTATCTTTACCCAGAAAAACAAAATTAGAATAAATAATATTCCACATTCTTTTTATTTTCTTCCACATTCTTTTTCTTTTCAGGAATCTTCTATTTTCACAAAAATGGGAAGATTCTCCTTTCAGGGAATTTTTTTACTTCTACAGAGCATCAGAGCCTATATAGTAACAAGTAAAAGCTGCTACAGTTCAAAAGAAAGATAAAAAGTGAATTAGACTCACTACCCAAAATGAAGCAGGAAGGTTAATGCTCAATGTACTATTGCACAGAAATAAAAGCCTTCTACTTACATATTTTTGGCTTCGATGGCCAACTTTACTTGAGTCTTCAAACCGGCATAAGAGAAATTACAATCCTTATGCTGTTTCATTGAAACCTGTAAAGCAGATCAATTCTGAGGTTACATCCGACCAGAATTTTGAAAACATACGAACTTTTACAATTCCAAGTAATTGAAAGGGAACAAGTTGGCACCACAATGCAACCATTAACAGGAAAAAGCAATTGTGAGGTCTTGGATGATCATAATCAACAAAGACAAGTGCAAAAGGACGTCTCAAGACACAACTTACTGAGAATTTTATTGATTGTGAGTTTCCTTCACGAGCAAGCTGCTCTAAAGCCGAGCCACCACCCTTTCTCATGTCAAGGCCAAGCCATCTCGCTGTCTTATCATATGCCTCACCAATTGCATCATCTATTGTAGTCCCAAGTTGTACATAATTGCCAAGGTCACGTGCAAGAACAAGGAGGCTATGTCGACCTAAGGATTAAACAGTAGATATTATATGCCAGCTTCATGCTAGAATGAGCTTCACAATAGTATAGAAAAGCATAAATAACTTCCTACTTATAAGCTACTAGCCTAATCAGTCAAAATTTACTACAGTTTCATTAATAACTCTGCTGGAATTCATAAAGGAGTGTTTCTGGTAAGATTGTAAGAACATATCTTTCGTTAAATTATATGATTATCGATTCATCAGATATATAGATGGTTAGCTTCCTACATCCATTAAAAACACTTATAAATAGGTTCTACAAGTATAAGAATTGAAGGCAACTAGCAGAGAATTTTTTTCCCAGACGAGCGATTGCAGGTAATGGACACCCACATTTAGTCACTTTTGCTCCAAAATATTGCAATTGCCTATTTCTTTCTCAAAGGAACACCAATAGTCAACACTCAACACTATGCACAAATTATTCCCCCATAAATGTGAATTAGAACAAACTCCCAGACTGGTCAATGGAGATTGCATAAATCCCCAAATCAACATTCTTCATAACACAAGTTCACTCATAAATTCCTGTACAAGCTCGAAACACAAGTTATCCATCAAAACCTTCACATTAAGGAATTTGCGTCTATATTAAATAACTTTCTTATTTCCTTTGTCAAAAGAAAATTTTACTAGAAATGGTCAGCGAAGTGGCATTTGGTGATGGATACATGCAAATTAATAATGAGTAAATACAAAGGTGTACATTTATGCACCTGAAATCAGAAGGGTCAAGAACAGAAATTGCAGCTTCCTCTCAACTAACCTGATACAAATTTTAGCTTTTTATGACAATGGCAGATGGAAATTTAAAAAATGATTTACCATGCTTTGCTCTCAATTCATAAACAATAAACGAAAAATCCCACATATGAGTTCTTCTGAAGGATTATTTGCAAAATTGTAGTTTTCTAATTCGTGTTTCTCTCCTTAGTTTCCAGCCTTGGATAACTATTTACTTGAAGTAATTTCAATTCAACTTGGAGATATCTACAAGCAAGACCTTTCATGTGATCTACGTTGTAGTCCAATATAGTTAAAATGTCCTTTCCATGTTAAATTCATGTAAAAGAGTAGATGATCTTACATGGAGATCAAAATTAAATACCTGGCAACAAGAGCATGTGCTTCCATGTGATGAATTCCTATAATAGGTAGACTGAAGCTCCCAACAAGTTTTTGAGCTTTTCGGGCACCAACTGGAAAATATAACGAAGATACTCAATCACATAGCAGAATTTCAGAGTATATCCTTTTGTAACAATAAAGAATAGATTATATGGTAGAATAAACGAAAAAGTTCGAGTTACGTCCAATAAGCAAGATCCAGCTTCTTAATCCAAAATAAGTTTTTTAACACTTACACATTTTCTTTCTTACTGTAGATTCATCACAAATTCAATATTTCATAACTCTAAATGTAGAGCTACATAAACAACTACCACCACTTTTAACTAATTTTAACAGTTACCCAGACTAGAAAACTCACAAAAGAATCCAACTTTCAAGAAGTAATAAACAGCAACAGAAACTGTAATTAAAACAAAAGGTTTCAAGCAATTAATTGAAAATTTTGTAATGTACCAACACAATTCTAAGGGTTTCATGCCAAACTCGACATAACTAAACCCAACAAGAAATTCAATTTCTCAGCACATCTCTCAAACCCTAACCCCAAATCCAACATATCAAAACCAAACGGAGAGATGCAAAAGAGAAAATGAGAAACCCATACCTTAGAGTCTCAAGGAAAAGGAGATGCAGCCCACTCACCCAAGAGGTGGAGGAGAGAGGAAGATATTAAGTAGAAATTAGGATTGGTGGAGCGTATTTTTGTTGAGTACTTCTATGTCGCAAGGGTTTTGTTGCTTAAGACCTTCATTAACGTATTAAGGTTGGTCCTTTTGGAGTACCAAACCAACTAACTTGAACAACCCTAGCAGATCGACAAAAAAAAACTAATTCTCATTAGTCATCAATTAGAATTGAGAAATAAAGAGAAGAAAAGGAAGAAGAAAGACCTCATCTGGCTACTGGCAACGGAAGCGGCGGCGAGAACCGGCGAGCACTTTTCCCCTTTTGTTAACTCTTTTCTTACTCTAAGCATCTGGTAGTTGACCACTTGACCTAATTCTAATGAGCGCGAGGTGAAAACAATCCCGCTAAAATTTTCACCCTGTTTTCCTGGTCTTAATTTTTCTTTTTAGAATTTAACATCGGTCACACTTTCCCATCCGTTAGTTAATATCTCGATAAACGTTACAAAATAATTCGGATAATTTACTAACGGTTAAGTAATTTTATAATGGGATTCTACCTGTTATTAATTTAGTAACGGATGTATATGTGTTACAAATGAGAAATTGCAATTGTTAGAAAATCCTTGTTATGGTGTAGTGATACTCAAATGACGTCCAAAGAAACCAGGGTCGATTGATCACGCTTGTCACTTACTATCACACCATCTTATTCTTAATTGAGCTAGATGTCTTTTATTAGGAGTTACGGGGTTAAGGTGACGGTCTAGAAAGAAAAAATGAAGGAAAAAACAAAATCTGATAAGTTGAGAAACTGGGTCTTCAAGATACTTGTAACCAGAGAAGAACCTCGTTTTGTTCTTTGCTTCCGAATTATGATTCTTTTAGCCCTTTGGCATTTGTGACTCCATATGGTTTTAAATTTTAAGAGTTCTAACTTTGTTTTTGTTTCTTTTTGTTCTTGTTTATGATATCGCCTCTTTTTTATTTTAAACTTTTGAGAGATTCGATTTTTTGACTCCTTCGATTTATTTTTTTGAAGTTTTGGTTTTTGATGGGGTTTTTTTTTTCCAAAGCAACTAACTGATCTGTTTTTGTACAAGGTCTTATCTTCTCTTTTTCTGATATCCATTCAGTTCTCAACTCGTCAGCTGAATAAGCTTTTTATTGTGTATTATAACAGGTTAGGAATTTATGGCTAAGAATAAAAAGGCTTTTAGTAAATGGTGAAGGCTCAAGGGGGGTAACTAGAGGAAAATTTTATTTTTGGGTTTTTAACGTTTTATTGGCTGTATCGATCCAAAAAGGGTATAAATTCTCTATTAGGATATGGCGTGGTGATCAAACAAGTGGACGACACGTGTGGTCTTTCGATCTATCCGGACATCCTCTGTGTCATCACTCAATAATTATTCAGATGAGGCATTTGGCAAGATTCTCACAGGTTATGAAATTTAATTGTTCTAAGCTTGGTCTCGGAAACTCACTGCTATATACAAACAAATGCTGATGCATACCATTCATGAAAAAATGCAGAAAATATTGTACGTATATTAGTCTAAGTACGAAGAACAAGTCCTTACTCTATTGCTATAATGAGACTTCTAAACTTTTTATTCATCATAGAAAAATGAAACAAAACTTTTTAATACTAAATAAAAAAATAATTTTGGTCTTTTTCGATTTTTTTTTTAGAAAGGAATTAATATATTATTATAACTATTATAGAAAATACATAGTTTTCGCAAAATGTTACTATACCACCCCCAAATAAAAATATGCTTTGTCCTCAAAGTATGAAGAGATAAGAAAATAAATTACCATAGAAACATGAGCAAAAACGGTTATACACCTGTATTCTGTTCTTCATGATGAATATACGCCACCCCCAAATAAGTTTGGGGCGTGGGTTGTTTGATATAGAATGAGAAATACATAGTTTATTATATTAGGGATAATTATTCTACTCTGAAATCATTTTGGGTTTTCATATTTTTTAAAACATATATGAAATGCATGAAAAAAAAAATGGAAAAATTTGGCATGATGTTGTATATCTGTATTACCTTCTACTCATACACCAAATTCCACAAGAAAACAAATAAAACAAGCATATAATATTAAACATATAATTAAACTTATACTAAATGTCATACACGTAAGAAAAAAAAGAAAAATAAATATATCCAACTATATGGACACTAGGGAAATGCTTAGTCAAAATCCGTGTGTGACTCGTCCCGACGTCGAGACGATCCTTCCCTTTGATGACGTTGGGTCCTAACATGTCTATCACTACGCATGAGTGCATCTCTAATGCTCTGCAGTGTTCTAGTGACATTGTGCTGAAAACATTGTTGCTCCTGCTGGAAAGACCGCTGCTCATCTCTGAGGGTCTGCTAAGCCTCTAGAATCACTCCTTGAGTTTGCCTGAGTTGGTGGAGGTACGAATGCAGAATCCTCTGGCCTCCATGGAGGAAGTGAATTCCATCCATGGGATGAGTGAACTATTGAGTGGTATCTTCAGCGAAGTATTGCACTTTCTCAGTAGGGTGTGCTTGCTCGGCGGCTCTGGCGGCAAGTGGAAGCCAGAATTTCTAGATGCAGTGGGAATAGATAGGACCTGTGGTGTGGTAGTGTCCTTGACCTCCATTAGGTCGTCTGTAGCCTCTAACCCCTAGTATTGCATGATCCTGGTGACCAACACTGGTAGAGGGGCAGTTGACTTCTTGGGTTTATAGAGTTGCTCCCTAACGAAGGTGATGATGCAGAAGCTATTCTTCTGCTCTTGAAGACCCCATAGAATGTGGAGCATCGCCTTTCTGATATTAGAAGGCTTGGCTGAGCCTAGCAGGTTGTAGGTTGTCCACTGAGATACTGCCAACTAATTCCTTCACAGCAAACTCTGGAATGCGCAGTGAGACTTAGGGTTTTTCACCCCCTCAAGAAGAGTCTCTACCATCATCACATCGATGGTCTTGTTGTCTGGGGAATGTTTTGTCTGAACATAAGCCTTCATAGGAATCCCCAGAACTTCACTCACCACCTCCTTGGTGAGCTTAAGCGAGCGACCATCCTTGACAACCGTGATGCGGTCATCCTCCCCTCTAAGCATATGATTATAAAATGAAGGAGTGAGAGAGAGAGAATAAGCTACACCTTCCAACAAAACCAAAGATTTCCATCCTCTTCTTCTAATCTCAGCCTTGAAGTGCACTTCAAATAGATCGGAATTGAAGAGGTTTTGAAAATTTTGCTCCGGCACGATTTTAAGAACTCGAGCCATTTAGAGTAGGGATTGATAAAATTGGTGTTTTTAGTTGGAATGGGGGTTGAAAATGGAGCAAGTTGTGAAAAAATCAGGTGGTGGTGTGTATGGGTAAGCGGGTGGTCGCGAGCTTGCTTGGGCGGCTAGGGTTTGGGATTTTTGTGAGGAAGAACATGAATGTGGGGTGGTTGCATGGGCTAAAATAGATTTCGTAGCATGTGCCTTGAACATGCCTTTTTAGTTAAAATGAAATTTTGGCCCAAGCCCAAATGAAATCAGGAAATTTAGATCTTGTCCTTAGTGCCTTGCTAACTTCAAGAGCTGATCTGCGCTTCGTTACTCGTCCGATCTTGACCCGTGAGGTACCAAAACGATCAACATCGAAAATCCAACACAACAGTATAGAGTACACTCACATCTAGCGGTGGATAAAAAAAACAAATGAGAGAAAGGAATGAAAAGGAACTGTGGGGAAATATGTACAAACAACAGAAGGAAAATTTTATTTAATTAATATTTTTTTGGGTTTTGAATAAGTTTGACTGAAATTTAAAAATGGTGGGTCATTTTAAGTAAGATTCCCAAGACTTTGAAGTTTTTGAAAACTTGAGTCAATCCTAACCAGATGGTTGGATTACTCTCCTCAGTCGTGCGTAATGTACTGGAAGATAACACGTGTAGACTTTATAAACAGAATTATTATGAGGTTGAAGATCAGGGCAAGTTGGTGTTTGACAGTTTGAGCACCGGCCTTCTCATAGCTCGTCTCTTACGTGCGTATGAACTTTTACCTAAACCAGGAATGATTTTCGGTATATGTGTCCATATCTTAAGCTGCAGTTCTCTAGGAAGTGCTTGCACACGATCATTGAAATTGATCTATCTAGTCTTGCTAGGTGGAGGGTTTTTATTGTTCACTACAGAAGACATTTTTGAAAATTTTGATTTTTTTTAGAAAGGGAGAGTTTTGAGAAGGGAAAATATTTTTAGAAGAAAGGGGAATTTTTTTGAGAAAGGAAGAATTTTTAAAAATTTGTACAATTTTGAGTATTTTAACATCAGATTCTCGAGACAAAATAGAGAGGTGGAAGCAAAAGATATAATTAAACAGAGAATAGTATCACTTTGGGTTACTCTATTTGTTTAATTCTCGTTTGGAGACGCCTCGTCTTTTTATTTATTTATTTATTATTATTATTTTTAGTTGATTTTCTCAAGCAAAAGATATCTCTAACCATATAGAGGTTTTGCCAAGAAGATAAAATTATACTTGAATCCGGTATCATTTTGGTTACTCCGGGGTGTTTAACTTTCATTTTTATATCCTCTAGTTTTGAAAACTATGGAGAGATGTTGTAAGATACTTGTACTTAAAAAGCTGTGATGAAAAACAAACTATAATAGGAATTCTCAGGCAACTTTCGTGTCGGCTCTGTGGCGAACCCAATCTAGACGGATAGAGCTTCAGCTATGTGAGTTGGGGGATTTACTGCGCAAGACATGGAATGTCCTGACCTGGGTGAATAGCTCGGTGATATAGGCGACCCTTAGTAAGCAAGGCCGATCTCAAACTGCCCCTAGATTGCTTTGTTCTAAGGGTTAGCCTATGTAAAATCCATTGCCCATTTTGTTTTTGTAAAATCACATAACTATTGATATATCGACAATCTAGCATTAACAGAACAAAGAAAACAACTGTTTTTGAAAAAAAATGTAAAATAAAGAAAAGAAAAATGTTCACACTTACTCAAACGACAAGTAAAATGTGTTTTACAAAGAATATGCGAGATATACGTGGACTAAGGCTTCGGCACTTACAACCATACACTTTAAATGGAGGGTCCAGTTACCTTATTGATGGATTCCCTTAAACAAAAGGTGGAATGGAATAGGGTAGGAATACATTGGAAAAGAGGATTTAATCCTCGTAGATAGGATCCTTAGGAAAGAGTTTTTAGTGCTCCAGCTTCGTTCACGTTACTTGTTGCTTCAAAGGTTGTGTTTACTGGTTTAGGGTTTGGAATAGTTTGACCTGGGAATACACCTTTCTGGGTTTTGTCTTGGGCTAACAAGTTCAGAGATTGCTACATGGAAGCTAGGATTTGGGTTTATTATTGCATGACAGATAACATTATTTTGGTAGGCTTATCTGTTTGGACACTAGTTGATGGTGTAACTTGAACTAGGTCTTTTTGGTTGTTACTAGGTGGGTTTTGGTAGTTCTTGTTAAACTGGGATGGAATGAATACACTGTTCTGATTGTTATATGTACCTTGTCCTTGTCCTTGTCTTTGTTTGAATGTATTTGGTGGTTTGTTGAAACCTGGAGGTGGTTGGTTTTGTAGAATGTTAGTCCATGCAAAGTTTGGATGTTGTCTCCATGGTGCATTTGGTACATTGAAAGCACATACTTCTTCTGGCTAAAGTGATGATAGGTTTGTGATAAAGGGACAAGTGGCATCTATATGATTTAAGCTTAGACAGAAATTGATTGGTGAGGTATTATGTTCATGATAGGATGAGGGGTTTGGTCTTTTTGTTTAGTTGTGAGGGCATCTACCTTTTTTGTGAAGGCTTCAATTAAAGTTTTGATCTCTGGATTATATTTCACCTAAAAAATATCACTATCCTTAGATGTACTGGGTTGGGCTGTTTTGGAATTGTTTATGTCGCCCTAATTGGTACTCTTTTCAGCTTGGTTTTTAAGAAATGTTAAGGCTTCGGTTGCACCTCTATCCAAAAAATTACCATCACTCATAATGTCGAGGGTTACTTTGTGTTCTTGGAGAAGAGCTTTGAAGAAACATTGGACAAGAGTGGATTTTTCTAGTTTATAGTGAGGACATGAATGGAGTAAGTCAGAGAATCTATCCCATGCTTTGAAAAATGTTTCACTTGGATTCTGTCTGAAGGATTATATCTTGCTTCTTATCTCTTCTGTTTTCTTCTGCGGAAAGTACTTCTTCATGAAAGAGAACACTACCTTTCCCCGTGTATCGAAAGAATCAGGCTTCTGTGAAAGAAGCCAAGCGCGACTCTTACCAGCTAGAGTGAAAGGAAACACTTGTAGCTTAACCTGATCGTTAGTGATGCCCAGATGGTGAAATGTATTACATACTTAATGTATCTGGCGTAGATGCTCGTACGGTAACTCGTGGAAGATGTATAGAAGATTGAACACGTTTGGTAGAATGTGAAAATCGCTCGTGAGCGGTGTGAGTCGTATACAAGATGGAGGCCCATCTGGCAACGGTGTGTAGAAGTTGGAGAGAGGCTCTTTAACTTGCACTACCTCGCCAACTATCTTAGTAGATGGATGACTAGAAATAGGGGATTGTCTAGGACGACGTGCACTCCTACGTGAGTAAATTTTATTCTTGCCAATATCTATAATTCCTGAACGCAGTATCATGCATGATAAGCATCTAAACATGTAGTTTAAACCCCTTAATAGTATTTTACTTAGGCCAATTATTTTTATAATAAATAAGAGTTAGTATTGTTTACGTATTTTTGTGTATTTCATGTCTTGAATGTGTTTAAAGACGTCATTTTGTATGGAAAACGAGTCAAGATGATTGCTAGAAGAGTTCTATATTTATAGCCCAAGAATCAAGAAGAAAAAGCTTTTTGAATCCCAGTCAAAGCTAGGAAGTCAAAGTCAATTCGGGTAGAAAAAGAACAGAAAATTCAATAAAACTTCAAATAGGCGTATCTTTGGACTCAAGCCTTGAAATTGGGCCCACTTTATGTCAAAACGACCGGCGCGGAATAAGCTTTCCATTGAATTCAGGCTTGTCCTAATCAGAGCTTTAGAAGTGGACAAAAAAGGCACTGAAGTAATTTCTAGTAGTTGTGGTCTCTTTAGACTTAACCTAATGGACTTTGGGCTCACATTAAAGACCCAAAGCCCCCCTTTGTGGCCCATGCACGAAAATGTAACCCTAACCCTCTCCTATATAAAAAGGGTTAAGGCTAAACTTAATTCTCACTTCCTCTTCTTAGTCTCTAATTAGTTTAGTTTAGTTTTAGTTTAGTTTAGGGTTAGAATTAGTTTTATAATTGTAGCCTCCATTAGAACCTATCAATAAAAAGCTTTAGTTTAATTTCAATTCTTGTCTTTACCTTATTATGTCTTTGTCTTCTCTCATTAGTTTAATTAATCCGATGACACAAGGCTAAAACCTCCATTAGAGGGGGTTATGAAGCCACGTGAGGATGATTGGTAATTAGAATGATTATTGTTTTGTAAATAGCGTTTCAAGTTTGATTCTTATGATTGTTTAGAGATAAAAATCGTAACAGTTGAAGTAGAGTTTAGCGCCACCATCAAAGATATTTGTGGTAGAGCTAAACTCTCATGCTAGTGAAGCCATGATCAGAGATGACTTGGTATTCACTAGGGATCAAGGAATTTAATTCGATGACTAAACTAATAGCCAAGCGAATCTTGTGGTGGATTACCTCTCTCTATATCCTTCTCTCATATAATAAAATCACTGTTTTAGCATTTAGATTTATTGTTTTCATATCATATTATTACTCTCATTAGTGAATTAGTTTAGTATATTGATTAGCATGTTTTAGTACTGTAGAAACACTGTTTTCACCCTATCAAAACTTAGTTATCAAATGGCGCCACTGGGCATCTTGTTTGCTTTCGTATCGCATGTTTAGAATTCACAAAACTGTTCACTGTTTTCACTGTTCACGATTTTCCGAAAACTTTTTGCTACTGTTTGAGTGCATACGAGTTGAGAAACCAACTCCCTGCAATTCCATAACCTGAACCTAAAAATTTGAACCAATTGTTTTTACTTATGAGCGCGTCCCGTGCCTTAGATTAGCCTTCACAGAGTGCGCCTCGTGCCTTCTTTGAAGTAGAATAAGTTCAATTTTTAATATTAAGTACAATATTACTTCAAGAGTACAATACAGTACTCGTATGTCCAAAAAATATTTAGTAATTAAAATTAATTATTTTCATACTATACGTGGTTTAGAAAATTGAAAGTATTGGGGTTCTCTAATTAAGGAACGTGCACGCACGGACAACCTCCCTTAATTCTTAAGTGGCCTGGCCGTTGGTTTGATACAAAAATACAAAAAAATTAATTAATATTAGTTAAATTAGTAAGCCCACCTACTACCAAAGCCCGTTTCACAGGCCTGACATCCAGGCCCAACATGAAGCCTGATAAGCACACAAAACTGTAATATAAAATCCCGTAGAGATATAGAATTTTGGTTAATTATGTGTTTAATAATCATGAAATAATCGTATTTTCGTGTTTTTGCAGATTGGAGCAATCAATGTGAAAATGAAAATAAAAGCCAGTATTTAAGCACGGAACAAGGTGTCTGCATGAAGTTTCCAATTCAGCCCACGTGAAGCCCAACTAAATCCCAGGGAAGCAAAAAGGGCAATTCCAAGTCAAAACAGGATGAACGTGCCGAAAAGCATCAAACTTCAGAAGCTCATATCTTCTGAACCTGGACTCCAATGGCGGAAAATGAACTATCAGAACGATCAATGCGACAAGCTCTACACATAGGCGAGACTTTGTAAAAAGTCAATTTTTGGACCCACCATTGGTCGAGGTATGAGGGACCCAGTATGCGGACCCACAGAAATTAGTGATCAAGCTTACATGTCAAAGCTTCCACACGAGTTAAATTGCATGAAAGACTTCTGTGCATAACTTGGCACAAAAATCTCATTTGGTTGGCACAGGTGGCAAAAGTTTCGATGCATTTTTGCAACAAAAGTAATGAGGTGCAACAAAGTCCATTATGACGGCACAAAAAGTCAAATGAAATGGAAACTTTGGCACCAAGTCTTGATGGGAACAAAGTTTTTGCGTAAAAATTAGATTAGGTGGCACACAAAGAAATGGTCTTAATCAAGAAAATCAAATGGACCATTAAATGATGCAGTTGATCGTTGGGAATTTACGTAGATGCAAAGAAAAAGAGCACTTTCATTTGCTATCACTACACCATAACAACATTTTTGTAACACTGGGTTTTTCTGGTTTGTGACGCCAAATGGGCGTTAGGACTCTTGTGATGGCATATAGGCGTCACTAAAATGCTAAAACCGTCACCAATATTTTGATAATTATTTCAATTAAATGTTGAGGAGGTTTACTAAATAAAGTGACGGCAAAAGCGCCAAAGATTCCCGAATACAAAAATTACAATTAAGGGACCGTGTTTTCTCTCGCCCAACTATCTCATCTCCTTTACCGCTCTTCCTCTCAACTTCACACCAATGCTGAAAAAGATAATTTGTCGAAGCCTAGAAATAAAAAGTTGCTTCGAAGGCAAAAGACGATCGAAGAAACCGAGAAACCGATTTAACGGAGAAACCGAGAAAGATATTAACTTTCCAATTGTTTTGGCCCATAATGTTGAAATAAGGTTAGGGTTTTCAAATTTCTATTTTACTTAGTTTGAATTTACTAATGTTTTGTGTGGAAAAGATTGAACCAGTTTTGTAGTTGATTTATTTCTTCATATTTTTGCTTAAAAATTGTTTCTTTTTGGTGTGGTTGGGTATCCCGAGTGGTGTTTGTTTAGTTTTGATCGATTTGGTTTTGGTTTTCTTGGATTCATGGTAGGAGCACCTTTGTTTCTCGGGTAGGAGAACAAGTCTCGAGTTCTTGAGTTTTTCAAATAATTTGTCCCCGTAACAATATTTTTTGATTTATTATGTTGAAATTTAGTTTTATTCTTTAACTCTTGTTTCTCGTGTTGAAGACTTGAAGTGAAATAGCCTTTCAAATTGCTTTTGGCCAAATGGCGTGTCTTGACCTTGATTTAAAGATAATTGCATCATTTCGAATGGGATTCGACAAGTAAGTGTATGTTAAACATTTAATCCTTTGTTGGAGAATACTTTGTCATGGTTTATGGTCATACTTTCAGATAGCGTATTAAGCATTACAAATGATCCAATTGAACTCGATATGTCTTCGCAAGCCTTGTTTAACTTACATTGTGAGCACGAATTGAGCTTGTCAATTTTTGAATTAGTATTTGTATAACCTTTTGCAGCATCTTATTTAATCAAACCAAACACTTGTTGAAACCATAGGCTAGGTAGTTGTTACCCAACTATTGGCGCCACTCCAAATCCAACCAAACCAAGTTTAATCGCCAAGTAGGTCTGCCCGAATTCATTGGTCCACGCTTACTCATGGTTGGGTAGTAAGGGAAGGAAAAACTTTGTTGTTTTAGCATCTTGATGGTCATTTTAACTGTAAGAATTCTTGAGCGAGCTAGTTATATATTGGTTTGAGTTCAAATTAGTTTGAATTGTTATGGGTTGCTGAACTAATGACGTTCATTAGATTAGCTTTGGGATCTGGTTTTTAATTTACTTGAAACTTGGAATATATTTGTTTCTTCTATGAATGAGACTTCTTTGTGTATGCTAAAGGGACATATTGGGGTCTTTTACGTGGAGTTTTTTTGTACTTAATTAGAATAACAGAAGTTGGTGGTGAGTTTTCAAATAATTAAGCTAAACTATGCCATATATTTGTACTCTTGTAGAGTCCAATTCTGTTGTTTGCTGCCTAAGTTATTTGCAACTTGAGTACTTGCTATTCCTTTATTATGTAGTGTTCCTTTTAGTATTCATTTATTGTAATGTATACATCATTAAGCTGATCCTACTGTAATTAGTTAGTAACTAGACTGGACTTCATGAAATTCATATGTGAATTTTCGGCTACTTGACTACTTGTACTATTTTTCATGTATCCTTGATTTATATTTTAATTATGATTTGAAAGTGTGTATAATCTACTGAATTATAGGGAAATGAAGCCTTCAGTAGATTATCTTAGAAGACAAACCAAACTTAGAAGAACATGAAACAAAACGACCCCAATCCTTATCTTCAATTAACAGCCCCATCTTCTTTCTGCTGATGAGTTGATAGCAGATGGTGTGCTTCTACCTCTACACCTCATTTCCCAAGACCCCAAACCCAACTCAGTTCCATTAGAGCTAGAACAAAACCGAGCCGTAACCGAAGTCGACCGGGTAAGTCGAAGTTATTATCAACTTCTAAACGTTGGAGAGATATATTCACAATCGGTGAGAAGAAAAATGAATATAAAGAAGGAAACAACAAAGAGAAAGAGAAGAAGAAAGAAAGAAAGAGTAATGGGAATAATAATAATAGTAATATGAGTTCTTAATAGTAATAATAGTAATAATAAAACGATATTTTTGCTTTTAATGGTTTGAGTTATTTGTAATATAGTTGGGTTTATGTTTTGATATAGATAAATTGGCAAAAGGATTACTGGAGAAGGTTATTGAAGTCTATCTCTGGAAGTCTCTCTGTTAGACAGATAACTTTCGGCTTTTGGAGGGTATGTTCTTAATGTTTGCTCTTTTGTTTTGTTTTGTTTTGTTTTGTTTTTTTTTTTTTTTTTCTTTACAAAATTTTTATGTTTGACAGCATCTCTATATCAAGTTAGGCAATGTTTTTGCATAAAATCCTAGCTTGAAATATTTGAAATTGTAAAGTTCTGTTTTTGCGTAAAAATCCTAGCTTTAAGGATTTGAAGTTATAAAGTTATGTTTTTTTTTTCTTGATTGTTTGAAGCTAGCCATTCATAATTCATAATTTGTGCCTGAATTGTTTAATATTTATATCTATTTAGGACATTGGGGTTTTGTTTGGCTTTTGTTAATTGTTTTTTTTTTTTTGTGTGACGCATAGTGGTGGGTGCGGTGGTCTTTGGTCCTATAATCTTGAGTACCCTATGTTTGAAACACTAAAATATGTGTTTGTTCTAAAAATGTTCAAGTATAATGAATCCCAAGCTTTAGTGTTCCAACATTTTTGTATCCATTTTCAGTCATGGTAGCTTGAATTCAAACATTCTGGCTTCCTAACTTAGGTTGGTCTAAGTTCTGATCTAAATGTTTTACGAAAGCAGGTCTTAAATTTTCTTACTGACAGTATATTGTTATTTTACATTGTGAATGCTTTGACGTTTGACATAGTTTGATTATGAATGTGCTTTGAACTTTGAAGTCATTGTCTCCCTGATTTCTATTAGTAGAATAGTGATTTATGTTGGTAGAATAGTAGCTCGATCAAAAAATTGTCAAGTCTTTCTATTGAAAATCTTTCAAGACTGACAAGTAATTGAGCTTGGTAGTAATAGTGTTAAGTCATCTATGATTGCTTCAAATTAACTAACTAACTCGAGAGTTATCTTTTTTTTTTCTTTCTTATCTTTGTATCTACATAATGGTAGAATGTCACGGCCGATTCAGAAAAGAGTGGATTCATGAACCAAACCGAGTGAGCACCGCCTATAGGGAAGGGGTAGCTAGTTTTATTGATTTGGCACAAAAAAAAATATGAAGGGTTGACAACATGTCCTTGTCCTTGTGTAACATGTCCGGAATGGGAAAAGATTGGTGTTTTGAAGTCGAAGGCATATAATTCAAAATGGTTTTGATCTAACGATACTATATGGTCCTTACATGGTGAAAAACAATCAAGTATCCCTGTGGTAGACATAGTTGAAGATGAAAACATTGAAGATAGAGGGCTTGGGTTAGAGAATCTTGTTGATGCTTGTTATGGCGCACATGAAGGTGTAAGGGGTGATGTGTATGGAGGGGCTACTGATCAAATTTCTGATTTTGAACAACCTTTTGTTCCCGAACCAGATTTGGGTAAAAAGTATGCTGAATACAAAAGTAAAGCCGAAGAAAAATTATACCCTTCATGTGAGGGTCCTGTGACAACTCTATCTGCGGTTGTAGAGCTTCATGACTTGAAGAAACAAGTATGGTTGGTCCGAAATAGTGTGAGCGCACTCTTGTCTATGCTAAGAACTTGGTTGCCAAAAGAAAATACTTTACCTGAAAAGTGGCCAGTAATGAAGAAAATGTTGATAGACCTAGGGATGAAAGCAAAGCGCATCGATGCATGTGAGAATAATTGCATCTTGTATTATGGGACAAAGAAAGATTTGACGATATGTCCTCATTGCGAATCATCTAGATATAAAGTGGAGGGTAAAAAAGGGAAGGAATCCAAAGTGCCTAAAAAAGTATTGAGACATTTTCCTTTAGGTCCACGACTCCAACGATTGTATACGATACCATCATTAGCACGGGAAATGACATGGCATGCTCGAGCAACACCTTCATGGGATTATATGCGACATCCTGTTGATTCAGTCCAATGGACAAAATTTAAAGAGAAATGGCCAGAATTAATTCGCCATCGAGGGCGTAATGTTTGGCTTGCAGTTGCAACTGATGGCTTCAATCCTCGTGGCATTCAATCAACTGGCTACAGTTGTTGGCCTGTCATATTAGTGCCATACAATCTCCCACCTTCATTGTGCATGAAATCCGACTTTCAGATGATGTCTTTGTTAATACCTGGACCGAAGGCGCCGACTACAAACATTGATGTTTTCCTTGAACCACTATTTGATGAGTTGGATCAGCTCTGGAGAGAAGGAGTCCCTGCGTTCGACATGCACAAGAGGGAACACTTTACTCTGAGAGCTATGTTGATGTGGGGGATACACGATTTTCCGGCTCTAGGAAACTTATCTGGTTGTGTGACACATGGTTATAAAGCATGTCCTATTTGTGGTGATAACACTCCCTCGGAGCGTTTACCTTGTAGTAAGAAGATTGTGTACACAAACTACCGTTTGTTTCTTGATCCAGATCACCCATTTAGGTATAGTAAACACTTCAAATATTGTTTTTTTTTAGATAATCAAGTTAGGTATAATAAGCAGTTCTAACACTTTCTATCTTTAGGTATAGTAAGCACTTCAATGGGGAGCAAGAGCTTAACCTTCCTCCATCACGTCTTAAAGGAACAGATGTTGATAAATTGTTGAACCGCGTTAAATATGTACCTGGTAAGATCCAAAAAGGTTCCAAACGGTCAAGAGTTGATGGGAGTGTAAATGTTGTTGATAGAGATGATGATGATGATAGTGATGATGATGACGATGACGATGACGACGACGATGATAGTGTTGAAGTTACAAAGGCTTTTTATAGAAGATCCATTTTGTTTAAGCTATTATATTGGCCAAATCATAAAGTTCGACATTGTGTTGATGATGATGCATGAGAAGAAGAATGTTTCGAGCATATATTGTATCCGATCCTAGACCTGAAAAAACAAAGGATACAAATGGCTGCTAGAGAGGATTTGAAGATGAAGGGCATCCGCATGATAGTTTGTGGATGCAAGAGGACTTAAATACCGGTAGGCAGAAAAAACCAAAGGCCTCCTATGTCTTAGATGCAGATGAGAAAAAATATTTTTCCAAATTTTGAAAGACTTGAAACTTCCTTCGGGCTTTTCATCTAACCTGAGCAACATTGTCGGTTCTAACCCACCTTCTTTGCTCATGATGAAGTCTCATGACCATCATGTTATAATGCAATATGTCTTTGCGCCTGTGTTGCTTCAACATGCTTTTCCAAAAAACCGCGACTTGCGAAGAGCCTTTCAACAGATCAGCTTATTCTTTAGAATCTTGTGTTCGAAGGTTTTATGTCGTAAGGATATGGAAGGTGCCAAAATCATGATTGTAGAAGCATTGTGTGTTCGGAGAAGCATCTTCCACCATCTTTTTGATATTAGTATCCATCTTATGGTGCATCTAGCCCGATGAAGCGTTGATTTGTGGACTGTGTGGCTTAGGTGGATGTATCCTTTTGAGCAGTAAGTCAACAATGTCATATATTTTAGTTCAATTTCTTTTATAAAGATAGGCATTAACAACACACTTATACTTATTGCATTTCTCAATACTAACAGGGCGATGAAAGAGTGTAAAAATATACCTAGCAATAAACGATATGTTGAAGGGTCAATTGTAGAGTCCTATATAGTTTCTGAATCCGTCCGATATGCCATGGAGTACATGCCACGTGGAGGAAATAAAAATTGACTCGTAAAGTTTACCTTGACGAAAATGGTGAGATCATTGATGAAGGGCCTTTGCTCGACTTCAAAGTTGTGATGCTAGAAACGGCACAATGGATACAAATACGGAGATGGCTTATTTTTCGATTACAAGTTGAAAGACTTGATGAATTCTACAAGTGGGTTGTTCATTCTGGCTTTGAATTTGACTAGTTTTGGTAATTTATGAATAATCATGTATATATGGACTTCCATGAATGAATTGCAGTGAGTATCGTAACTTGCAGCCCACTACTCGTGGTAGAGGAAGAGGAATAGCAAAGTCAGAAGTGGAGATTCAGACAGAATTCATTGTTTGGTTATACAATAAGGTATTTTTTTACGTTACATTTCTAGTAGCTAGGGTGAGCCTTTTAGTTTTGTTTGTATTTTGTTAATTTTCTTTTTCTTTGTTGTGTAGTTGTTGAAGGCTAAAGATACGCTAGCGGCTTAATTTTGTGGCAGTTTGTTAAAGGGCCAATGCACAAGGCTAAATCATATAAGAAGTATCGCATTAATGGATTTGTCTTTTCTACCAAGTCTCATGATGATACTGTTGTCATTCAAAATAGTGGTGTTTGTATGAAGGCTATTACGTCATTTATGGCAAGTAGGAAAGACAAAAATCCGGGTCGAATTTAAAACCATGTGGTATGGGGTTATCAAGCAAATTTTGGAGTTGGACTACACAAATTTCCATGAAGTGGTCTTTTATTGCGATTGGGTGAGGGTTGAGGACAAAACTAATGGTTGTAAACTTTGTCTCGATTCTAATTTGGTGATGGTCAACTTTAATAGGCTCAAGAGTGTCCATCATCAACATGATGAGCCAGTCATTCTTGCTTCCGAGGCTAGTCAAGTGTTCTATTCAAATGATTTGAAAAATCTTGATTGGTGGGTGGTCATACATCCTCCTCCTCGATTGAGTAGTAACGTAGATGATCTAGAAGCGCCAACTGAAGTCCAGTCTATTTTTGATGACCAAAGCCTAATTTGCTACCCCGATGGAGAAAGTTCGCAAATGATAGTAGTTGTAATATGCACTTTATTTTTTTGTTGTTGGTAATGTACACTTCGACCTCTATTTTTCTATTATTATTTTTTTTCGTTTTGGTTGATTAATTATATGTTGTGCCAATATCTCTTATTATGTAACAAGTTTGTGCTATATTAGTTTTGATGAACTTACTTTATTTTCTTCAATTATTAGGTTGTTTTAATATAATGGCTTCAAGTTCACAACGCCGTGGCGTCGGTCGTCGCCTCCTTCAGTTCACAACACCCACAACACCGCATAATGCGATCGTCTCTCCTTCAGGTTCACAACACCGCATAATGCCTCGGTCGTCTCCTTCCGGGTTCACATCAACCTAATGTGTCCCAACCATCTGAATCGTGGAGACAATACTTTGCGATCTAGTAATGGTAAGCTGCCAATCATAGCGCACGCCGACGGTAGGATCACAGGAGTTTATAGTGCCAAATGGAGCAGTAGAGTCGGCTATTGGATACGAGCTATTGTCCCAATTTCTTATGCAAGTTGGGATAAAGTAGATGGTTATTTCAAAGATGAAGTTTGGTTAAAGTTAATGGTAACTATTTATTTTATTTTATTTTATTATTATTTTTGTTTCCATCACCATATTAGTCATAGCATATATATAAATGTATATATGTGATTTGTAGGAGGAGTTCCAACTCAATGTGAACCCAACAATGGGGGCTCGGAAAAATATAGAGAAATGGTTTGCTCCTAAGTTTCGATATTGGAAATATGCTTTGCGAGGTAAAATATTGAAGAATTGTGAATCTGAGCAAGAAGCTATTTCATCATGTCCAACGGGGTTTGATCCAATTCATTGGGAAGCATTTGCAATCCATGAGAACAGACAAGAAGTAAAGGATATGTGCGCTAAGAATCTTTGAGAATAGAAGTATGAACTTAATTGGCCATACTTGTGGCGTGAAACCTTATGGAAGAATATTGGAGGAACTTGTATGTATCATTATCACTATCATGTATCTCTTCCTTTCATTTGCTATGTTACTACTTAATAACTTTCTATGTATACTTGTTTATGTAGGATGAAGCCGAATCCGAGAAGAAGCATAGGCGTCGCACGGATAGTTGGAAATATGGTCATAAACATCGAGATGGGACTGTTTTGGAGGCGTGCCCAAGAATACTATGTGAGTTTGTAAAAAATTTATCTTAATTAAGTCTTGCAGTCCATACTCAAGTATATGCCCCAAAAAATTTCAGGATCGAAGTTACAAGTGTTGAAGAACGGATGGTGAAGAAGCAAGTGAACATGGGGGTGAAGTGGTTTTACGACATCACATGTGATCCATTGGCTCAAGTTTTTGGGAAGGATAAAGGGAGTCACTCGTGGATTGAGCTCTTGCATGTCCAACAAACAATTGCAAACGTTTGCTATCGCAGAGGAGCTAGTTGAACAGGAGAGCTCAAGTAAATCGAAGCTCGAGGATGAATTAGCTGAGGTGAAGTCTACAGTGGGAAACCTCTTGGCTAGCCAAACGAGAATGGAGACTATGATGGCGGTAAGTTATGACTTGTGTGCTATTTCTTGTTTTCCCATAATTGTAACTTCTTTTTATTTATGTAATTGTTGTTGTTCACTGTGTATAGGGTATTCTTGAACATGTGAAACTTAATGGATCGGCAAATGGCCAACCATCTACACCTACAACTGAAGTTGATTCTACTTCTGTCCCTGTCCCTCGTACTCAGCAAGTTCCAAATTTGATTAATCGAAATGGATCTTTGAACCCTCCTTCTAGGACTTCTTACCCGAATGTGAAGATATTGGGGAGGAAAGGTGAACACGTGGCTAATGGGTATGTTAAGACCGACTGCCAAAAATGTCATTTTAGAGATATTATGGGAGATGAAAAGGTTGTCTATATTACCAATGTCTTGGTTGGTGATGCTCGTGTATGATGGTCCCCTGTGATGATATTTTGTATCTGACGAGATATAGCTCTTTGGAGGCTTCTTGATTTTGATTTGGGAGGCAGGCTGCAATATGAAGATTAATTTCGCTTTGTTTTGTTCGTTTTTAATTTGGAACTCAAGTACGAGGGACAGACAGTTTATCTATTGTTAGTTTGCGTCTTATATGGACCTTTTGTTCATGGATATGTTTAGTAGTGAATGGACTCTTTTTGTTTATATATGTGTGTATGCTCCTTGCCATTGATTGTTCATATGTATTGTGGTTACTTTTGCAGGTTTAGAGAAGTTTACTAACCCTTTTTTAACTCCGCCAATGCAACTCATAAAAATTTGCATTCCGGTCTCAAGCCGGATAAAGGAGGAGAGAGAAAGGTGACTACCGTGGTATTACTACCATGGATTGATTGATTGTTCGTCAACAATTTAACTCGATCTAGGTCGTTACACTCATTTTTATTACTTTTTCTTGAATTATAATTGTGTTTAATTAATTTCATCCGGTGTGTCGGGACCTTGCCCTAAAATTCATGATCCCATGCTCAAAGAGAGGTAAAATTCACAATATTCCTTCTTATTGCGAAATGGGTTTTATGGATTGACTCATTTTGGTTTTCTTCTTAGTTTCGAGAAGTCCCCTAGACACGACGCGCATATGTGCCCAAGTTCGATTTGAGCTTCACGCGGTTTTGCGAGAGATTGGTGGGTTTCATTCCATCTTGTTTAACGCTTCTCATTGTTACTTGGGTTATTAATGCTTATTACTCCTTTGCAGGTGATGGACTTAGGCAAGGGGAAAGTTAGGGTGGTCGAATCGCCTAGCCTTGAGAGGTTGAAGTACCACCACCGCTCCGCCTTTAGGTGAGAAATCGAGAAACTCGAATCTCATTGATGCTCACCTAGAGTCCGCATCTCGTGAAGGAAAATATTGTATATATCGGAAGTGGAAATTTCCACTTCGATATTTTAAACATTTTAAACATTCAAAGATGGTTAGGATGGGATGGTTTCAGTTTCTCAAGTGATTTCTAAGCTTGCCTTAGTGTTTTGGTTATTTAGTTAATCAAGTTCTCTTTTAGATTTGACTAATTTTTTTTTGTCCCGAATATTTCGGGCGCATACATTCCCTTCTACTTCTAAGTTCTATCTAACCCACTTTTTTTTTTTTATGTCATCTGGGGATATTAAATGTGCTAATATATTGGTGGATGCCGGTGAATCGCTGAAACTTGCAGATTTTGGATTGGCAAAGGTTTCTTTCTTTCTTAGCTTCCCGTAACTTGTTAAGCAATTGTAGTTCTTTGTCACCTTATATTGCTTTTTGTTCACCTTCGCAGCAACCAAATTCAATGATGTGAAGTCTAGCAAAGGGACTCCATTTTGGATGGCACCCGAGGTGAGCATTTTTTTATGCCATTTTACACTCTGCATTAGGTGGGGAATTGTCAAGACTTCAACTGATTGGGAAGTCAGGTTTAATTGTTCAATACCAATCAATGCATGGATGATCTGCCTTTTGAATTCATGAATAATGTATGTAATGCTTTGTTAAGTCATAATACATTTTGTGAAATGTAGGTTGTCAACAGGAAGAGTCATGGCTATGGGCTTGGTGATATATGGAGTCTTGGCTGCGACCTTGTCTTGGAGATGTTAACTCGTCAAGTTCCTTACTCTCATTTGGAATCTGTAAGTATTCTCTCCGCCAAATTCGCCTTAAATACTTTTTTTTCTGATTGAATTAATTGAGAAGTTATTTGCTTGTCATTGATTGTAGCATTAATGTAAACCGATATTTAAGTAGTGGTAGATGATATCTTTTAGCATTTAAGTGACATTCAAGATGAGTGTATTATTGGTTGGTGACTTCGATAGTATCGGTGGTTATATAATTTATTCAAAGTGAAAGAAGCTACCAAGGTAACATTTTTTTTCCTCCCAATGTTCAAAATCTAGAGCTTCGATGGTTTCTCTTTGGTGTAGTTAGTCGTCTTTGGACATGAAAATCATTCGCAGAAAAACTCTTAATTGGTCCAATTAATCCTCGAAGAAGTAGACTGGTTGCTAGTCGATCCCAGTATCGGTTAGCTATGAATTTCTAATTTAACCGCCAAGTATGTTTTTGTAAGACGTGGAAATAATTATTTTTGGTTAACCATGAATCTCATGTAACTCTGTGATTCCATTTATAGTTTTCAGTCAAATGGACCTCAATTTGATACATCATCTTTGTGACGTGGAATAAATTGGTTAATGAACTTACTTTCAATGTCAAAGTTCCATTTCTCTCAGTACTATTCTCAAGTATGAGGTTCCGCGAAATGACTGCTTTGTGGAAAATATTGTAAACAATAACAAAGATAGCTTAAAGTATATATCAGAAGTGGAAATTTTGAGATCAGTCCATATGGTTTATCATCATTCCCCATCATATTCTTATCAAGTTTTAGTTGGTATGCTTGTGTCAAAGACAACATCGAGAGCGACCCACCCATTAGAGGGCACAACGGAAAATATTATAATACAAAGAGAATTTATAGACTTGAACTTGAATTATGTGTGGTTTTATTTGGACTTTTGTGGTTAGTTAGAAAAGAAGAACAGGAGGCATTACACTTTTATGGAGATGTAGAACTGTTTATATGACTATACTGATTAATGGCATTGTTGGAAGAATGTATAGGAATTTTGCTTTCGGGCCAGTTGGACTAGATTAATTAAGCTAGAGAAGGAGATGTTTGATACAAGTTTAGTTGATTGTAGGGAACCTATTTGCTTTTGTCTTGATTATATTCACTCCATTATATTTTACCAATTTACTTTTGAACGAGAATCTCGTTTCTCTATACTAGAAAGTTACTCTACTACAACTTTTTTTACATTTACTTTATGCTATTTTGCATTTGAATTTTCTAAGCAAGCAGGCTCTACAAATGCTCAAGCGCGATCCCGAGGTCACGACTATGAATGAGCTAAAGCGGTGTCTTCGACAAATCTTCTTGTTCACTTGGTTTGTCTATGGTCGACTTTTTGTTATTATTATTATTATGTATTTATGTTCCAATTGTATGCTCAATCTGTCCATGACACACATTACAAATTTACATTGAAGAAAAGGTGTGAACGGCTAAGTTTATGCAGAGATGATGCATTTTACAGATGTTAGCGCATCGAAATCGACGATATTTTACGCGGGCAAAGAGCAAAGAGCTAATTTAAAGGCCGTGAATCCGAATCTGGTGTGTCAGGACCTTGCCCTAAAATTCATGATCCCAAGCTCAAAGAGAGGTAAAATTCACAATAGTCCTTATTGTGAATTGGGTTTTATGGATTGACTCATTTTGGTTTTCTTCTTAGTTTCGAGAAGTCCCCTAGACACAATGCGCATGTGCCCAAGTTCAAAGCTGAGCTCGCACAGTTTTGCGAGAGATTGGTGGGTTTCATTCCATCTTGTTAAACGCTTCTCATTGTTACTTGGGTTATTAATGCTTATTACTCCTTTGCAGGTGATGGACTTAGACAGGAAAGTTAGGCGTGGTTGGAATCGCCTTAGCTAGAGGTTGAAGTACCACCCACCGCTCCGGCTTTAGGTGAGAAATCTGAGCAGATGATTCCATTATTTATTTATTTCAACTGAAAAGGATTAAGAGATTTTTTATTTGTTTGTTGCCAAGGTCGCATGCCAGGATGTTAAAAGTCGTTTCTATATAACACAATAAGGACACCGCAAAGTTCCGATGACAGGTTTAACATGCCCGGTTGAAGAAACTCAATCTCATTGATGCTCACCTAGAGTGTCTGTCTCGGTGAAGGAAATATTTTCCGTTGTATTATTTCAAGAACTAGCTTTTGATCTCGAAAGTATATTATAATTTCTTGATATTCCCTTAATCCCGCATTATATAATGGATCCATATTCTCTTGCATACATGTTTTGATGAATAAATAATCTTTGAGATGTTTTGAATTTCTAAGTGAGATAGCTAATTCAGGCGAACTGATGGTGTTATCATGAGTTGTCGGGTTTTACCCTGGAAGCGACAGTTAGTTAGATTGGATAGACGACTAGACCTAGTCACCCATGAAACCATTTACTAATAATCTTCTGAGGTTTTGGCATAAGGTCCACTAGAAATATTCTACCTGTAGGTTGCATATTTTTGTTCATGAGTAAGGTGTACCTTCCGTTTGCTTTTAGCTTGATAAGGAATTCGTCAACCCTCGATGACTGCCTAAAGTCAAGAATGGGCTAAGGGCGCCCTAGTAGCTTGGGTTTACTATGTCCACAACGGATTCTTTTCCGTAAGAGGATAAGAGTTGATAGTGGGCGGCCTAAAGGCAAGTCAAACTCCCCACTTACTACAACCCCGATTCCTATTTTGAATCCCAGGAAAACTTATTTTGTTTCAAAAAGCAAGGTTTACTAGTGAACGTGTTTTTCACCGCAATGAATCGATCCTTTCCACAACCTATCTTTGTAGCAACCGATTTTATAATAATAGGTTGTTAGTTCATAGGTTGCTATTTCCTATTCTCAACCAATCTTTTTAGCCACCTATCCGAAAGTACATAAATGCTTTAGTAATAGAAGGGTTTTTCATCCTTCAATAAAGGGGTAAAGCCATCGGCCACCTCTGTCTATCCCGATATTGAGTCAACCTCTCAGATCCCGATTGTCTTACTACTTGTGTTGCCCAAGCAGAATCAATTTGTTGCACTTGCACTAAGGATCTTTGTATTTGTATGGGTCCAATACTAGCTCTCTCTCATGAAAGTGCAATAGAGACAGAGACATACCGATTCCGTGAATGTTTTCTAGCATGAGATGGATGGACGACCTCTTTACCTATAAAGAGAAGGTAATAGCATATTTAATTAACGGATGTCCATTCAGATAAGCGATTAAGGGCTCAAGAGAAGGGCGGTGAGGAGAGACAGTTAGTTTGCCACTCAAATGATGGAAGGCTGGTTCAGGTAATCCTTTATTGAAAATGTCCTAAACTTGATTGTTGCTACGAAGAAGTCGAATGAGCAATTTTCCCGCTCCGATGAGGTGACGAACAAAGTGTTAGTCAACTTCTATGTGGTTATAGTAGGCATGGAAGACAGGATTGGCCGGCAAGTGTGTAGCGCTAGCATTCTCACAGTGTAGGAGAAATGGGTATGGAAATGGGACCGGTAGATCGGGTAGGAAGTAAGAAAGGCATAAGAGTGAATAGGTAGAAGGGGGAGTACCTTGTACTCGGCTTGGGCCCTATACCTGTCAAGAGTGGGTTGCTTTTTGTAAACGCAAGTCAGTAGTTTTTTCCGATAAATAGGAAGAAGCCAATAGTGTACCGTCTGCTATCTGTATAGCCATCCGAGTCGTCATCGTAGAATGCAAAGAAGGTGTTTAACGGTCCTTGAGTGATGGTTAGTCCAAGTCCAAGAGACCCCTTCATATACGGTAAGATGCGTTGCCTGTAGATGTCCGTTGGTGAGAGGGTGCATGAACTGAGAAACTTGATTGAGTGCATAGGAGATGTCAGGTTTGTTGATAGTGAGTTACTGAAGGTGTGCCTGTCAAACGGAACTCATAGCTGTTGAAGGCATCACTAGCCCTTTTCGATAAGGTGAAGGAAAGCGCCCAACCAAAGGGCCTAGCGCTGCAGACATAACTCCTTGTTGAAAACAAAAAGGAGGTAGTTTTGAAGCTCTTCACATTGTGAAACTGGAATCCTTGAATGATGACATAATCTTTCGTTCGTTGTGGATCCTCGTTATCATGTCTCGTTGTGTTTTCGTTCCTCTAGCTAGGCTAGAGCATTTCGATTGCAAGAATTTCATAAATAGAGTGTAATCGGGTATTAGGTAGTATCATTGTCTTTATCTATGTATAGTAATCGACTTTTTCTTTTCTCATGGTAGGTAGGAGAGGTAGAAGGGGAGATTCGCGCGGTGGCTGCCTTGGCTGCAAAAAGAAAGGCGATTGCTTGGTAATGGTAGGTAACTCAACCAAAGTAAGAAGAAGCTCACGCGAAGCAGAAGGGGTAAGTTGACTCTCTTTCATCAGCCACGGCTGCCTCTCTCCGGCCAGCTTCAGATCGAAGACAACAGTAGTGTTCACTCCTATCTCGGATCACCAAAATTTCTCTTTCTTTTTGAATATCATTTTGTTTGCTCAAACTTACTTCATTTTCTCTTTGTGCTGTCTTGAAATGTCTGGATGAAAAAAGGAAATGTAGCAAACTAGAGGGAGCACTTAATATTGCCACTTGCAAATGTTGGAATAAGGAATAAAGCACGTGAAGCCTATGAGCAGGTACATTATCTCTGTTCCACTGGTAGATCTTAATCTTTCAGTTCATTCGTTTAAGAGTTCCTATTTGCATCTAATATAAGATATAAGATATAACATTGCAGCTCAGTGGCAATGTTAAGAACTCATTGGCCAGTTCGACTTTCGGCCAAAAATGGGCGAGCCTAGCAAGACCATTCAGGTACAAGAGAGAGTTGTTATGATATCCACTACAACTATTCTTTAATTTCTATATTGTTTCTTTGATGAAATAACTAAGTTTTCGACTTTATGCGGTTCAAAGCCCTCTTTGGAAATGATATTATCGGTATCAATTTGGGTACCACCAATTCGTGTGTTTCTGTCATGGAAGGGAAGGTATGAGACTTGTCAATTCTCCAGTAGTTTACTTAGTTAAGGTTGTTTCTTATTTGTTCTTGTCATGTATGCAGTCTGCAAAGGTGATTGAAAATTCAGAAGGTGCTCGAACCACTCCATCAGTGGTAGCCTTCAACCAAAAGGGGGAACTTCTCGTTGGCACTCCCGCCAAGCGTCAGTCTGTAACAAACCCGACAAACACGGTCTCTGGGACTAAAGCGTCGATTGGCAGAAGGTTTGATGACCCACAGACACAAAAAGAAATGAAAATGGTTCCATACAAGATAGTAAAGGCTCCAAATGGAGATGCTTGGGTTGAGGCCAATGGACAACAGTATTCCTTAATCTACTTGCTATAAAACCTGAAGCCCAAGGATCATCTACTTCTGCACTGAATTCTTTTAATCGTTGGCAATTTCCTTCTCATGCTCCTTTAAAAACATAAATGAAGTGTCAATTTTCAATAAATTTCACTTCTTAGTTATGTCCTATGTGGAGCATCTGGTTTGAGAAGTAATGTTTTAATATATATACTTCCTGCTATTTCCTTTTCCTAACTTCAAGATCGTTTGTTTGGTCAGTTCTTTACAACAAAGCCATACCCTTGTGATCCATCAACTTTGCCCAACTATCCACCGAGCAAGGAGTTTGATACTAAACTCCGGGATGAGGAAGCTAGAAGGTATGTAATAATTAATTTATTTCAGCTTATGTCATTCTTTTGTTCTGGAAATGAAAATGAAAAGGAATATGAAAAGGTAGAGTCCTCTATAGATGGTTTTAGATGGTAGCTAGAAGCTTTTCTGCCCTGTTTTGAATATGAAAATGAAAAGGAAGATCCAGAACACTAATCTGAGGACTGCAACCTCTTCCACAAAAGGCACAAAGTGTTACTATTTTCTTTCTATCATGCAATTATTTTCTCTACCAGCGTACTGAATTGACGATATTTATGCAGGCAAAGAGCAGCTTCTGTTAAAGGCCGTGAATCCGAATATGGGAGGAGGGATTCGAGAAACTCCAACGCTGCAGCAGGATCCAAATGTGAATCTTTGAGTTACAAATCTCATTACAAGTATGTCCATGTCTTCATACTGTTATTAGAGTTGGCCCTTTTTTTTATATTTGTTTATCAATTTGATTGAAGTCTTCGCCTTATTTTACCTTTCCTTTACCTCTCTCTTGACTTCTATGGCATTTTCAGAAGTGGCAGCCACAGTCAAACCCAAAAAGCAACAATGAGAAATACAATCCACAAGAGGATCTTTGGATCGGCTTTCCCATTGATCCTCCCGTGAAGGGCCGAAAAGCGTATGGATCTTCATGGAACAAAAAGGGGATGGAGAGTGGACATGTGGGTTTAAGGACTCAGAGATCATACATGCCCATGCCCAATGTGGCTTAATGTAAAGCTGTTATGGGAAATTTGTAATGGTCGCCTCCCTAATTGTGGCTTAATGTAAATGAAGAAATGTTGCGTACATATTGGTGCGTGTTTTAGATGATGAGATTCCTCTCTTGTACGCTTAAATTGGAGGGAAGGTGGGATAAGGTAAATATTAGGATGGAAACCAAAACAAAATATTTTTTTTCAAATATATAATAATTTGTGACGCTTCGACAGCGCCAAGAAGCCTTTTAAAAAAAATGCAAATTTATAATTCTTGTGATCGGCGTTAATTTGTTTTGGCCAAGTTATAGCGCCAGTTTTTTGGAGAGATTCGAAAGTTCAATAGTGACGGGCGATAGGCGTTAGTAATGCACGTTTAGTGTGACGCATGTGCATCGAAGAATTCATATTTAGTGACGGGCGATAGGCGTTAGTAATGCACGCGTTTAGTGGCGCGCGCATAAAAGGTAATTCATATTTAGTGACGGCGTATGGCGTTAGTAATGCATATTTAGTGACGGCGTACAGGCGTCAGTAAATTAGCAATTGTGACGGCACCTTGGCGTCACAAATAATTCTGACACCAATAGAGATGCCTAAATTCCAACGCCTTGGAGGCGTCACAAAAAATAATTCTGACGCCTCCCAGCCGTCACAAAAGTGCTGTTCTGTTGTAGTGTATAAAAAGATGTCTTCAGTAGCAAGATATAACTTTTGCTCCGTAGTTTAGTTTTGTTATGGAGTTTAAAAGTTTCCATGTATTGTTAGTTTTAGGTAAGCATGTAAATTGTTTTAAATTCTAAGTTGTTAATTAAACTCTTTTCTAAGTTGAGTCTTACATATTAAGTTATCTAGTAGACTCTGTTTTTATCTTAATATATTTCTCATTTTATCTCATGATAAGTTGCTTTAGCAAAAACTAGTATAAATTAAGTTGATCGAGTAAGTTGCATATTAAGTAATGTAGTAAAGTCGGTTAAAAATCCAAAGTAAAATCCTGCTCACTTAATTTCCTCTTAGAGAAATTTCTGGTTGGTTTTCAAATAGAGTTCTAGTCTTTTGGTTTGGAACGAAACCCTCATTCCAATTATATTACAACGTACACGTGACTGAGGTACTTGAACGGTCGTATTCAAGCTGAGTGCATGTGAAAACTTATATTTTTATATATGCAAAAGTGCGATTATCAAAGTCCATAGTAAAAAGCCTAAACCTTATTCTTAAAACTTTATAAGCCTAAACGTTTATCAAGGCTGTTGAAGGCGCTATTTATCCGCGTAGCAAGGACGCTCCAGGTAACACCTTTTTACATCCTCGAATATACTGTCAGAGGATTCTATTTCTAGTAATAATCAGACTCATTTTGCATGCTTATTAGGAATTGCCTATTAGACTTAAAACTTGCATGAGATTAAGATCTGGTATGCATAAAGCTGATATATTAGTTTCTCGTAGACGCATAAATAATTGCCTATTTAAAAATTCATATATCACCACAAACACACCACCTACACCCACAGATAAGCACCCAAAAGTGTAGTTTAAACCCTTTAATAGTGTTCTACTTAGGCCAATTATGTTTATAATAAATAAAAGTTAGTACTGTTTACGTGTTTTTGTGCATTTCAGGACTTGAAGTTGATTAGGTGACTAAAGGCACCACTTTTGCATGGATAATAAGTCAAGATGATTGTTGAGGAAGTTCTACATTTAAAGCCCAAGAATCATGAAGAAAAACCTTTTTCAAGCCCAGTCAAAGCTGGGAAGTCAAGGTCAATCTAGGTAAAAAAAGAACAGAAAAGTTAATAGAACTTCAACAGGCCGTATCTTTGGACTTGGGCCTATGTTATGTCAAAACGACCATCTCAGAACTAGCTTTCTAATGGACCCGGCGTTGCCCCGATCAGAGCTGTAAAAGTGGATGAAAAGAGTATGAAAATAATTTCCAGCAGCTGTGACCTCTTTAGACTTAACCTAATGGACTTTGGGCTCACATTAGAGGCCTAAAGTCCCCCTTTTTGACCCATGCACGAAAATATAACCCTAACCCTCTCCTATATAAAGAGGTTTAAGGATAAACACTTCATCTCCTTTTTCTCCTTAGTCTCTAATTAGTTTAGTTTTAATTAGGTTTACTTTCTTTAGTTTATAATTAGGGTTAACATTGTAGCCTCCATTAAACCTTAGCAACAAAGCTTTCTCAATTCAATTCAATTCCATTGTCTTTTACATTATGTCTTATATTAATTGTTTAATTAGTATGATTCCAATGACACAAGGCTAAATCTCCATTAGATGAGGTTTATGAAGCCACGTGAGGATGATTAGTCCATTAGTTATTATTGTTTTGCATAAAGAACGTCAAGTTCTTCGTTGTGAGTGTCTAGAGATAGAGCTCATAACGGAGAACTAGAGTTTAAAACCACCACCAAAGATATTTGTGGTAGAGCTAAATTCTCAAGCTAGTGAAACCTTGATCCGAGATGACTTGGCGTTCACTAGGGATTAAACAAGCGATTCGATAACTAAATAATAGTTAATTGAATCGCGTGGCGGATTAACCTTCTCTATATCTTCTCTTATCAATTTAAATCTACTATTTAGTATCTCTATTCTACTATTTTTACACTAGTAAAGCACTTATCTAATCTAGACTCGCATTCAAGTAACGTACGACTAGAGTGGTCCAAACACGATTACTCATCATTATTTGTACGATATTGAGAGTATTTTAATTACTATTTTCACCGTTAAATTCACTGTTCAAGCATCTCTAATTTACTGTCCATCATTGTGTATTTAATGGCGTCGCTTGCCATCTAGTTCCACTACACCAGAAAAGTCCAAAAACGACGGTAATTGCCGTCCTAAATCGAGATTTACGACGGGAAATGGTGTCCCAGAATTCGTCACGAAAAGCTCTGTCGTTAATATTAACGATGGGAAAGCGCGTGGTAACTTGAATTAGAAATGTGACGGGTGTGAGACATTTATTGTCGTCGTTAATTATACGACATTCAAAGCCGTCGCAAATCTCCTTTCTATGGCAACTTCATATTTTCAAATCTAGAATGTACCAAACCGTCGTAAATTTGTGTCCTAAATTTAGGACACACATTTCCGTGATACATTGTTGTTGGGAAGGCAATTAACGACACTATGCCCCGTCGTATTTGTTTAAATTAATGTTTTTTTTAATAATTTTTTTTTTGGTAGAACCTATTTTTCCCCGACATCGCTATTAAATACTACCTAATTCTCATTCTCAAATCATAAAATCAATTACACAAACATACTAAAACAACACATTTCAAAAATTAATATATTATACATTGGTTTTTAAAAATTTACAATGTTTTCGAGTTGTTGATTGCCCATAAATAACTAGGCTTTCAAAGTACACAAGGCATCATAAGAACATAATGGAAAAAACAATTTGTGCTTTGAAATTCCTATCTTCATCACCTTTACGCAATTTGTTCTTCCATTGAGTCGCACAACCTTTCATGAGGGTAAAGAGCGTCGAGAATTTATTTTCTAGAGATGGGACAAACAGCTAGCCAAAGCAGAGGCAAACGTACAACACGGCAGGAGCATTATCAATACAGCGCCACTCCATCAAGAGTAGATTACGGTTCGTCCGAATGAACCTGGAAGTTAATGTACAAGACTACTAATTATGGCCAGATACTTAATAATAACATTCATATATTAAACACTAAAATCAAATAATTAACACAAAGGGCACTACTGAAAACATCAAAGTTTAAGTATCTAGTAGACTATTTATCATTGAAACTATCATGTAAGATAAGAGTTGTCGTGAAAGCGAGTTTAACACTATCATATGACGGACTCAAGAAAAAAAAATGTACAGATTCAAGATGATATAATTCTCATGTTCATAGAAACTTACCCGTTCAAACTTGGGAGTCTGCAAAGATATGAAACCTCTAAACTGTGCATGGGCTAGTTATTTGTTCCTACTTGAATAGGTTTAAGGTGCACCCCGCCTTCAGAAGGAAGTGGTAGTATCCTCAAACTGAATAACTTAAAAAACCAAACACATATGGGGGGTCAAGGAAGCACAAAAAGCATATAAATGAATTTATATTCTAAAAGGAACCAAAGCAAAGATATGTGATGTTATAAGCACATTCCTAACTATAAATCAAGAATTGTTCAAGTCATTCAACTTTAAGTACCTGAGAAATACTTCCAAACATATCATTCCTCTTGTATGTTGAGCTAGTTTCTCTTTAAAATGAAGAATGCAGGAAAAGCACAAGACCCATCCATACTTGTATAAGTAGCCACAAATAGCTACGACGTTCTTGTGACCTTACCATCAGAACTTTCCTTAATCTAAAATAAATACACAAACCCAATAAGTAAAAAAATAGTATCTGCAAAGAAATCTAGAAGATATACTAGCAAAGAATAGACAAAACCAATTTATCTTGAAGTTAGACAATACGAAAAATGGGAACTGAAATCTTGAAGTTAGGCAAAGACAAAATGCATTGAGTATCACAAAAACTGCAAAGAACTTCGGGAATATAATATATCCTATTCTACTTTTCATTTGCCTTTATGCAAAAAGGGTGTTGTCAACTGTGAAGACAAATGTGGAACTTCCTTCGGAGAAAAGACTCACTTTATTCCTAAACATGGATCGGCTTAGCTCGGTGTACCCTCGCTTCATCTTTCTTTATAGTATATAAAGAAAGTAGTCAATCGAAAAGCATAGCTTACAGTGAGTTACCTTTAACTAACAACCTGGATTTCTCTTTGGCTACAGACTTTGCTAGTAAAGGATTCTATCCAAACTTAATTTCTATGCTGTGAGAATCACATGTTTAACCATGCTCGGGGTAGGTTTAACCTAGAAAGAGTCCTATCAGCGCTTCGTCTACAAGAAACAGCTAATCTTGTAGATTCCTTTGTATCGGATAGGCAATTGCTTAGAAAAGTCACTTTGTCTTCGCCCGAAAGTAGGCTTCTTACGCGCGTTCTTTTCGAAAAAGTTTTAAACCTCATATAGTTGAGTTTGAACTTAATTCTAGTCCGACTTATCGAAAAACGGGATGCTTAACTAATTCTCGATCTGAAAAGACCGAGGAAACAAAGTAAGATTTTCTATTCGGGATCGGCTTAGCTTTAGACCCGTCCGATTAGACCCGGCTTAGTGACTTACTACTGAGTAGCAAGACTTATGTTCTTATCTTAGCCGACTTCTAGAAAAGCGAAAAGCGAGACTAGTAGTTTGTAAATGGTATTTTCTTTTTACTTAGCAACAAAAAGTTCAATGATTAATATATGGATAGCCTAGCAGAGCAAGCATGTGCCAAAAAATATAAGCACAAGAATGTATCTTATATATTCGAGAACGCACATATTGCAATGTTGAGAGTAGAGCCCGCAAATTACCTTGTTTCCCCGCAGACCACCGCTTTTATCTCAAGATCCGGTGTCTCGCAATCTCCTCAGAACAAACAACAAAGTAAGATTTGAGAAATGATGTTTATTTCAAGTGCTCAATAGAAGGCGCACATGAGAAACACAACTCCTTTATAAGTGCTAAGCATCTAAAAAATTGATTGGATGGAAGTGTTAATATCTACAGCAGAGGCATTTTTAGATATAAACTCATAACAAGCAAGAGCAAAACAGTAATGATGTTGATCCGCAAAACTTACATGTCTCTCATTCGATCTCTCCGAGTTTGACGGTCACGCTCATTCTTTTCTCGCCAATGCTTTTGCCTCGAGGACGAGACTCTATAAAAACTTGACAAAGCAATTTTCATAAAAAGAGAAATAATATTGATGAATAATTTAGTATGAAACTAGTCAATACACTTGAATAGGTTTTCTACATTTATAAGATGACAAGTAAAGATAATCATAAACACAAACAAATAGAGAAAAGCTAATCTCCACAGCGGACCGCAGCTCCCGCGGTAATGCGTTGGTGGTGATCCAGTCTCGCTCTTCGTCTTTCTTCAGTTTCCCCCTCAACGTCCTGGAATTCTCCAGATGACGGAGCACCTTTAACAAAGTAGAATTTAAGCAATTAGCATACTTTTCGGGAGCTCTCTTGATTACTATTGCCGGGGAAGGCTTCTTCGCACAAGAGAAAGTGTAAAATCAACAAGATTACCTCCAAAGATTGAAGTGAGATCATCAACAATATTTGTAGTTGAGGATGCCTTCCCGATGGTCGACGAGGTTCCATAAGATGTCCCGACGGGCCGTTTTTCAGGCCGTTTTTTTTTTTAAATTGGGACTCAAAAGTAGACTCGATGCAGAAAGCAAAGACGAAAATAATAGTCTGCTAATATTTCAGAAAAAAAAAAACAATATCTTGCTTCTAATCTTATTCCCCTAAGCGTGCGAAGTTGTTGTGGTTCTTAGGCCTTGGTGCATCGCTAGCTCTACCGCCGAAGAAAGACTCGGATCATTCTCATTCTTTTGTTGACTCTCTCTCACAGCAGCCCTCTCACTTAACCTCTCAGAGCAGCCCTCTCACAAGCCTCTGCGAGTTGCCCTCTCGCCAGAAGCTTGCTATGCTCTTTGCCGCGCCCGCCCAGCTCTTTGCAAAGAAGCTCTCTCTTTTGCTTTCGCAGCTACCTTCTCTGCTCTTTCCTTAGCGTCGGCTGCTGCCCTTCACGTGCCTGAGCTTGTATTCTCTGCACAGCAGCACGTTCGGCACACTCACGTGCCTCAGCATTGACCTTATCAACAACAGCCTTTTACACCCTTAGGCGAGCATCAACAGCTGCTCTCTCACGTGCCTCCCTTGTAGCCTCCAGCCTCCTTCGCTCTCTCTCTTTCTCCTCCCTTTCTCTCTGCTCCCGTTCACGATCTAATCTCTCCTGTTTTTGTCTTATTTCTTGCTCTTGAGCCTCGTGCAAAGCTTTCCCATCACCTCTTCCGCCTCGACCACGGCCCCGGCCACGCCCTCCTGGATTGTAGTACTTTTCCCCTTCAGCGGGATTCAGAAACTCATTTATGCTGACACACTACAAGAACAAAAGCATTTAGAAAAATGATACACAGGAAAACACCAACTAGAGAACAAAAAGAACCAAATAATCACTGTTAACAATACTAGAAGCAATAGTCACACAGTTACAGTAGCATACAACATTAGTTGCAGTTCTAGGAATCAAGCACTTCAAAAACAAGGAAATAGACGTTTGATAAATGCGGCAAATTAGCTTTAACATGAAACTTGCATATAAATGACATGAATTCGCACTGACTACAGAATATTACACATGATGTAATCTTAAATTTGTGAAATTTATGCAGTTTACAAATTTAGAGATCAATAAATGCAAGTGTAGAACCAACCATCCACACCTTTTGTTGTAAATTACCGTAAAAAGAAAAAAAAAAACACATTATTGTCAAAAACTCAAAATTTCAGATTATTAGGGACATTGTCGATTCATAACAATGTAATGGAACGTAAAAAAAGAAACAACATACAATATTAATAAAGTTAACTGTACAGATTTACAAAAAAAAAATAAAGTAAATTTTCTCCGAATGTTCTCCAAAATTAAACAAAAAGTAGATAAATCAGCACTTAACAAACTATGGGTTAACTTGTACCAAAAATCAGCACTTAACAAACTTCAATTCAATTCTAAAGCAACTAGAACATAAATCAATTATTGAGTAAATTCTCTAGCAAGCTCCTAACATGGTGGGAATAAAGGGGGAGGAAGACACCTACCTCAAACCTTGAGCAACCCAAGCTATAAGGAACTAAAGACTCCAATCTTCAAGAGTGAATGCCCCCAAATGCCATTCCCCACAAAAGTTTCAAACCAAACTATTTTGAGTTTCCAATTGATTGTTAAGAGTTTTAATGGGGGATGAGAACGATTAGAGGATGAGTTTCTAGCAGCAAAACGCCCATACTTGTGTGAAGAACCAAACCAATATAGCACACAAGAAAACTCTACCAAGGATTTTCAACTACTCATGAGAAAGTGAAATTTTAAATCTTCAAAGACCAAGTGTTTTCACCAAACTCAAGTCCCACCATAATTAATTTGGTTACTTATCAAAACCGCAGAGCTCGACTCTCTATTAAGAGTGTTATTACCAATCAAGACCGGAGAAGCACCAAAGAAACACCAATACACCAACAATGAAGTGCAGTCAAACAATGGACGTTTACCGCCATTAATCAGTAGATCATATAAACCCAAAAATGATGATAGAACAATAAAAGCTCAGAACTTTAAACGATATTCTTATTTAGACAACGATAATTAATTGAAAACGAGATAAAAGAACCTTTAAGAGATGCAAATTGACTGAAGCAACTAGTTTCATTCTCATTGTTTCAATAAGGGGAGCTGTAGTATCACCCAACCCTGCACAAATCACATTGTTTCATCTTTTAAAACTAGAGAAGCATTTCCACTGGATTAGATATCTCTATTGTTTAAACTGTTACTGTTTGAGATTTTGGTGAAAGTCAAATCTAGCTTGCTTGTTCAACTAGAACACCAAAATCAAGAGCAATATGCAGGCTGCAGTGAATAAAAAGCTCAATGCAAATAAGCCATTATAAAAATAAAAAGTGAAAGAATGAAATATACCTTAGGCCATAGAAGCCTATCTATCTCGCGGCATAATTCAGCCAGACACCTCTCTTTGCTTGGTTGGTTTCAAGCGATAGGAGTCCATCCAGGTGTACCGGATCGTAGGTTCTAGGGTATGTTGGGTAGGCTACTTTCCATCCAAACTATAATCCTCAAGTCCTTCTAAACTTTAGGAAGCAACTAGTTTCAGTCTCATTCTTGGTCCTGCAAGGCTGGAACACACCAAATTAGTCTTAAAGCATAATTAGATATAAAGGTTGAAAGAAATCCAATACCTGCTTGATTGCCCCAACATCATTGGTCTTGTTCCTTCCATTGACTTACAACAACGCAAGCTACCAAAACTTGTTCACAATCCATATACTATTAACCAATATAGAAACAAATATTCCAATCTTTGAGCTACATCAACCATCGCCAGCTTCAACTTTTGAAACATAAATATACATGGAAATAGAAATAAACAATCACACACATTGTTAAACATAAAGAAATACTGAGATTCATTTTGAACTTAAAACCAGTTAGGTAGTAACTTCAAATTCGTGTGTTATATATGATCGACTTCATACAAAAAAAGGCATATACGATCGACTTCATACATATATCAACATCGGTATACACAAAATATAATAGGTTTTTCTAACCATTCACATCCTGCCTAAGCACTGATATACCAAAAAAACATGAGACTTATACGAGCATCTTCGATGACCTCCATTAATAGTTTAATACCGATGTACAAAAAGAGAAGCATCATGCAAAACATCTACATCCTGCAAAATGAGTATCTTCTGTTAGTTTAACTCTTTTGAGTAGTAGATGCTTCACAAAAAGATTTTACATGTTTAGATAATCATACCCCTAACGATCAAATACAGTTAGAGCTTTGGGCCAATCGATAACTGATCCTATATCCTCCTCCCCAAGAGTTGTGCGGTTTGTACTTTGAGCATGAGGCACAAGCACGCTATCCAGGATAACATCATAACTTTCAATAAGATCTCCACCAGCTTCTTCTCCTATAATAGCCCTTCCATTAGCCACATGTTCACGGTGCATTGAGTATAACTTACAACTCACTGAGCGTAACTCTGGTGGAAATCCATGGGGTGCTGGTCCCATTCGATTCAACTACAAACAACAAACAAATATAACTTAAATCCTAGGCTGCTATAGGCCATCCCCCATGCCAGTGCAGGCCATCCCCCAGGCCACTGCAAGCCATTAACAGTCCTCTGACATATCACTAGCAGTAATCAATAAAAACTTACCTGCTATACCGTATTTAAGCGCCATCCTCCTCTTCTATAAAGAAGTGAGGTTCCTTCGCATCCTGCCATGCCATTATAATTTGCTAGGTTGCACGCCATTTATCATCTACTATAGCTAACCTGTCAAGCGCCACTTGGTCGGATGGGGTGTAAGGTGCAACCTGATGAGGTTGTATCCTCCACCCTTGCCAAGTCATTACACGAAAAGATCTAATAATACAATTGGTGGGTCTCACAATGTTGACCCCAACCCAATTCGTGAAGCGGGTACAAAAAATAGGGAAGAAACATAGCATAATACGACAGACTAAAATAGGCATAAGAAGGTACTTATGCCTCATGCTATGGGCTTGTGCTAAACTAGACATTAGGGTATGGGGAATATCATAGAGTGTACGTCCCCCAGCTAAAGCAAGTTTCATCATTCATAGAAGAATAACGCCATTCCCCTCTAATGTTTAGCATGATCCAAAACATAACAGTGCCCACGTTCATGGACAGGCTTCCAAGGGCGACGTTATATTCCCCTTGGTCTTCTATCCTAAAGATTCCTGCCCTATAATGCTCATGCAAATTCTCATAGTTATAAAGGTACATATTATCGACCAAATAGGCCCATGAGTATTGTATTTCAGCGGGCATAGCAAGTCCAAGAACAAAAGCTAGCAAGAACTTGGTAATTTCCATTGGTTCATCCTCAATGGTGATGGAATCTATCAAAGAACTTACAATTATCATAAAAAAAGATGTAAGTGCAGGAGAATAAAGTTCATCAGGTCTTACCATTAGTGGTTCCCAGCCTACGTGTATGATCACCTCGCGAAATCAAGCACCATAGGTGTCGCTTTGGAACAAATCTTCAAAAGACTGCTCTGGTATGATACGAGGTGGTGTCATCATCACAAATACACTCTAGAAGTGCTGCAAACAACCCTAGAAAAACTCACAAAAATCAGAAAATTAAAGTGGCTGCGAAGGTCAGGGCGCGGGGTGCGCTCTGAATTGGCCTTGGAAAGGCGCGGGGTGTGCTCCTGTCTTGGGCGAGGTCCAGAGAAGAGAGTGCAGGGTGCGCTCTGAATTGGCCTTGGCTAGGTGCAGGGCACGCTCTGGTTTTGCTCGAGTTCCAAAGGCTTCAGCGCAGGGCGCGCTCTGTGTACTATGAGCAGGATGAAGTGAAAAACAAAAGGAAAAATTTAGAGGTTCAAGGTGAGAGATGCAAGTGAGGGGTGTGGGTTGTGAGTGTAGAGTGAATCAAGTATATATAGTTTTTTAGTTTCTAAAACGAATATCAACAAGTTTCCAAAAATTTTTAAGGCAATTGCCGGAAACAAAATATTCTAAAACCAAAACGGAAACAAGTTAGGTGCATTCCGAATATAAACCAATAGCTTTTTGGTTAATTTCAAAATAGCAACTTTCTAATTCTATTAATTGAAATTCCATTCTACAACAATATCTAATCTTAGCCACACCCATATCGGCAACCTTCCCAATAACTCATATTTCCACGATTTGCAAGATTTAACTTCTAAAACGGTGGACAAGATAAAAACAATGCGAAAAACAATAATACCACCCCCAAACAATTCGGGAAGGTGGGATTTATGGAAAAATCATCGCATGCTTAGACAAAAACCAAATTAAATTAAAATAGAAATTCAAATAATAATTAACTACAAAATTCAAATTTAACTACTAAATTTAACAACTCAATATCCAATCTACTAAAAACAATAAAAAACAACATCAAAATAACAAATTTCCTAAACCACTAGCCACGAGATGAAGATGGGCTCGAGTCATCCTTCCTTCAGCGACGACGCTCATGCCTCACAGACTCCTCTGAGGAAGAACCCCCGATGGGTGGCATGCGTTCTAGGATTTCCACTCGGAACCGGCGCTGTGCCTCCATACATGCCTTCATCTCTTCCCAACGCTCATCCTGGCTCTGGAAGTTCGTCTCCACAGTCTTTTCCAGGTTCACATGTTCATCATGAATGACAACCTGCCTATTCCGCAAGTCTTCACATATATGGTTCAGGGAACGCAAACCACGCTGCAACACTGACATACGTTCCATATCCGAATTATAGCTCTCCAAGGCATTGACATCAAAACATGCAGTGTCCTCCTCATCATCCAAATCATCCTCTTCCATAACCCTTTCTCTCGGCAATCTCCAAACTTTCTGAACACATCCCATATAAGCAATTGCATTTGCATGCAACTTCAACATCGTCCGCTCAGTTTTGGGTTTCTCACCAAAAGACAACATAATCTTCGTAATTAAAATAGGAAAGGGTGCGGTACTTACTCCAACTCCTCTAATCATAGTGAATAAGAAGTCAATGATGTAAAAATCATACCTCTGGTTTTGTAGTATCAAGAGTACGTTCAGACAGTTCAGACTGATGTCACTGAACTTCTCTATCCCAATGACATTCTTACCAACCCACTGAGCTACAGCTAGCTGGTTGGTTCTTAGTGACGACTGTCGGATGCAATGCGATTTTGCATTGTACTCTCCCTCCACAATAGTGTCTTTCATCAATGCCTCTACCCCGCCATACTGGGATTCCTACACGGTGGCTACTAGCTGGCAGTTTGGCATAATGCCTAGAACCTCAGTCATCATCGAAGCATGCACTTCTCTCCTCGCACCATTCGACTTCACAAAAATCTTCCTCCCCTCGATTTCCCGCTTTTTATAAAAATTTAAAACCAAATTCTCATGGTAAAAATCATCCTCCGTATACCACAACTATTGCCAATCCCTATGTTTCATATCGTCATCGTAAAACAGTGCAAAATGGTTTGATTTGAAAACTTGTTCGGGGAAGATTTTGCGTTTTTGGGCCATTGAGTAATGAAATTCGAAATGTGGGTTTGAATAAGGTGGGGGAGGGTAAATGGAACAAGAAATCAAACCTTGGTTTGATTGGTCTTTTGATTTGGGCAAAAATTTTTGATTTTTTTCAATTTTTTCAAACTGTTGGATAGAGAAGGGAACTGGAGGGGTGGAAATTTGGTGTGTGTGGGTTGAATCGAGGTGGTTAAGATCGGTGGTGGTGAAAATCGGTGGTGGTTTTTTTTTTTTTTTTTTTTTTTTGTTTTTTTTAGGTTTTGGTTCATTAATGGAGGTGGAAGGATGAGGAAGAAGAAGAACGTGATGCATTCTTGGGTTTTACTATTTACTTGGGCCCAAGCCCAAACAAATTTGGAAATACCCATTTTGTCCATATGCTCGCAAAATTTAAATTTAGTTTCTCGACTCGTTACCGGTCCGATTTTTGCGAATGATATATGAAAAAGATTAGGAGAGAATTTCCAATCCAATGATCTATAAAACACTCTATTCTAACCGTGGTTGACATATAAAAAGGTGGAAAACACCTCAAAGTGTGTGAATGACGTAAGTTATGCGAACAAATGAAATCTAAATTCATAGATAATGTCAACCCAAATCAAAATACGATTAAACGGTATAAGCAATAAAAATGGAAAGTTGAACAATCAAGGATGGAAAGACCGACACCCCACCCCCAAACAAATTTTATAAAATAGAGTTTAGAAAATTTGTTTTAAACGTGGGTCTTTTAAAGTCAGATTCCCGAGAGTTCTAAATTACTATTTTTATGGTTTTAAATTTTTTTTACTTTTTATGAATAAGATTTAATATAAAGGAAAACAATAAGCAATAAAGACGTAAGTCACTCCATAAACATGACTCAAAAACTGAGAAAATACGCAAAAGTGGAAAGCGTGAATTACGTTAAACGTGGATTTATGATTTGGTACTTACATCCACACACTCTATAGGGAGGGCCCGGTTACCTGAATGGTGCACTTACCAAAATATAAGAATGGAATGGAGTACACCGAAGAATAAAATGAGCCGTTTATAATAAGATACTCGAGACTTTCACAAATACCTAGATATATATACATACCTTGCAGTTTGCCATATATCAACAACCGAAATAGTTGCGGGTCGTGCCATAAATAATTATCACAGGAAACACATCCAAACACCATGATTTCCCATGACGTAGCATAACAGAATGAGAGAAAATACTGATGAATCTATAATCTAACTTAGCATGCAAGGTCTTCTTGTTTTTCCAATGAAAGGGTGTGCAAGTGATGATTTTGAGTAAATGGATGGTTGTGGAATATATGGTGGATATGGGTAAATTGTAGAAGTAAGAAATGGAAGAAATGAGAGAGTGGGTTTATCACAAAATTCATTGGTGGAGTGGGTTGGTACAATCACACAACTGAAAATGAAAATATCAGGTGACTTTGTAGGTAGTAAGTTCGTACTAGGAGAACTTAGAAAATCATGAAGCATAGGAGAACAAAGAGGGTCAAGTGCAAACTCAAGGTTCCTTTGAAAAGGTGGATGGCAGGGAACATTGATGGAAGGTGAATGCGTGACAGAGTAATGTAAAGTGGGTGAATGGCGTTCAGCTAGAGCTCTCAGGTCTATATCATTAGAAGTTTTTAGATATGCAAGACATTCTTCAATAGGTGAGTTAGAAGAATCACTGGGATAGTGGGTAAAAAATTCTTCTTCTGTCATGGCGTCAATGTTGGAACTTCCGAAGATTAGAAATTGGTGCATCTGATTATCAGGAACCATGTTGTTGAAATAATCTTGAGCTAAACTCTCGATCATGCTAACCTCTCCATCCGAAGTCATATCTGGGAACTGTTTTGTCATTTTAAACATTTACCTCAACAGAAAGATGGCCAAAAGACATGGACATCGAACCATCGCGGCAGTTTATGAGCGCGTTGGCAATAGCGAAGAAGGGGCACCCTAAAATAATTGAAACAGAGTCGTTAGCGACTTCTGTATCGAGGATAACAAAATTATCAGGCAGTAGAAATCCTAAACCTTAACAAGCACGTTTTCAACCACATCCTTAGGATACTTAATAGACCGATCAGCTAATTGCAATGTCATTTTAGTAGGTTGCATCTCTTGTAGACCTATTTGTTTATAAAGATAATAAGGGAGTAAGTTAACACTCGCCCCCAGGTCTAATAGCACGGTCGTCGTGTGGGAATCTCCTAAGGTGCATTGTACAGTAGGATGACCAGGGTCCTTGTACTTAACGATTCCATTATGTTCGGTTAAAGTTGGAAACTGTTCAGTTAAAAAGGCATCTTTTGAAATATTTGTCTTACGCCTAGTAGTGCACAACTCTTTAAGAAACTTAGCATGGTGAGGTAACTTTTTAATCGCTTCAAGAAAGGGTAGGTTTATCGTTAGATTTTTGAAAACCTCCCTAATCTCATTGAAATTCGTATTCTTGGTTAACATGGTTAATCTCTGGGGAAACGGTGGTTTCTCTCTATATTTAGCGTATGGATCAACATGATGTCTAACATTGGCTTTTTGTTTCTTAGGTTATGGTTTAACTGGTACCTCTATAGGGGTTGGATCTTCAGTTTCTATTTCGGTATCTAGTGCAATATCCGGTGTAGGGACTGCTGGTGGGGTAACTACATACATAGTTACGGCGTTATCAACCACTCTACCAGAACAGAGAGTGGTGATGTCATTTAGCTCACCTACGTTTTCATTTTCATTACTAGTATTACCGTTTACCTCAAATGCTATGTTTGGTGTTTTAGGATTAGGTATCGCTTGACCTGGAAACACACCTTTTGGTTGTACTTTCTCTTGGGCTAACTGCTGTAAGGAAAGTTGGATGGACTGTAAAATCTGTTATTAGGTTTGCATAAAGGCGTCAAAACGATCCGGTTGTGGAGGAGTGTTTGTTATAGGTTGTGTGACAGGAACTATGTCACGTTGATTACTAACAGGTGGGTTGTGATAGTTATGATTAACCGGAACGATACCTATATTAGCATTATAATTATTATTTTTATAATTATTATAATTCCCTTGTCCTTGTCCTTGTCGTGGTGGAGCTTGGTTGTAATTGTTTGCTGGCCTAACATTTTGATTATTATACCCTGAAGGTGTAACTTGTTGATTATTTCTCCAACTGAAGTTAGGATTTTGTCTCCAAGGGGCGTTAGGAATAGGATAGCTATTAATAGAGCAAACATTATCTGGTTGTGATGTTTGTTGTTCATAGGCAAGATGACAATAGGAGTCGGGATGCTCAGGACTCAAACAAAAATTACATGGATTAGAGTGGATATTCATGACGGGGATATGCTTTTGTTGAACAGAAATAGCTTCTACCTTTTTAGTGAGAGATTCGATTAAAGTTTTAAGCTCAAGATCGGGTTTAATCTCAAACATACCAACAGCCTTAACTGTTGAAGGAGAACTAGCAGAGCGGGGGATATCGTCACTACCCCCTCCAAAAAAATATTTATTATTACGCTTTGTTTGATCTTCTAAAAACCTATTAGCCTCCGAGGCTCCTTTACTGAGGAAACTACCCACATTCATTATATCAAGGACCTCTTTATGGTGGTATAAAAGTCCTTTGAAAAAGGCACGAACTAACGTGTCTTTCGTAAGGTTATGATGTGGACACTCTATAAGAAGGTCAGTGAAATGATTCCAATCCTCTGAAAAGGATTCATGAGGATTCTGTCGGAAAAAATGAATCTTGGAAAGCATTTCATCTGTCTTCAATGGTGGGTAAAAATGTTCCATAAACAATTGAACAAGTTTGGCCCATGAGTTTACAGAATTAGGCGCTTGGGTAGTTAACCAAGACGCCGCCTTGTCGGCTAGGGTGAAAGGAAACACCCTCAGTTTAATTTGTTCCGCACCTACCGTAGGATGATGGAATGTGGTAAGAACTTGTTCAATCTTACGCATATGCTGATAAGGTTTTTCATGGTTTAACCCATGAAAAACTGGTAACAAATTAAATATATTTCGGGGGATTCAAAAATCTCCCACTGGGTCTGCAAGAACGATGCAAGATTTTGGGCTATTGTTTAGGGCTTTGTAAAAGTCAGAGAGAGGAGACTCTCTTTCTTTAGCCATTATTTCAAGTGTAGTGTGTAGTATACTAGATAGGTGTGTTTGTTAACGTTCACGATAAATTACGTTAGTCGTTTTTTCTCTACCTGACCTTAATCTCATGCAAGGTTAAGTCCAATATTAAAGAAACACGACAACAGTCAAAATAACCCTGATATGCTAGTATAAATCCTAAAGCAAGAGATGCGAGGAGTGGAAGAAAGAAGTACCTGAATGCTCCTTGCTTCGCTTATGAATAACGTCTTGTATACGCGAGCTCATTGTAATGACAAGTTAGAAACACTGAATAACTTGAAGAAATGGAAATTTGGACTAACCTGTGAAAATCGGGCTGTTCAGAAGAGGGCGCGGGGTGCGCTTAGATTTTGCCTTTCAAGGGCGCAAGGTGAGCTCATACCTTGGCTGATGTCCAGACAATAGAGCGAGGGGTGCGCTCTGAATTTGCCTTGGAAGGGCGCATGGTGCGCTCGTGCCTTGGCTGATGTCCAGACAATAGAGTGTGGGTGCGCTCTGAATTTGCCTTGGAAGGGCATAGGGTGCGTTCGTGCCTTGGTTGATGTCCAGACAAAACGCTCTGAATTTGCCTTGGAGGGCGCAAGGCGTGCTCAGTGTATCCCTGCGAAAAAAAATCAGTTCTGAAGCAAACAACCACAGTTAGAACCAAACAAAGGTGGGTGGGTTTAATGGGACTTTGGTAGGATTATCACTTCTAAAGAAAATGAAACTAAACATAACTAAGATAGCAGCGGTGCCATTTGATAAAATGTAAAACGCTAGTTTTACCTACGAATAAGCGATGAAACTCAAATGTAAGTAAAACTAGAACTATTTTCTTGCTTATATATCAAAGATTCTACTCTCGTTTCAATGCAATATGTTTAGAGTAGAGAATTCGTTCTACTCCTAGTTTGTTTAGGTGTAACATTTCCTAGTTCGTGTAAGCTAATAAGGTCGTGAGAGTAATGAAATTGAAATTAACTATGATGGTAATTCAACTAATCAAGATGATAGAAATGAAATGACAACAATTTAATACTAAATTAACAATATGAGGAGGAATTAGGGGGAATTTGATTCCACCTTGATTCGACTCAATTAACTAATGTAGAATTTGTCGTAATCCAAATTGAAATGTTTTCACATAACAATTGGGTCTATATAATCTCTAATCAATCGTGGTAATCTCTACCAACTAACTATCAGCATGTGAAACAATCAAGCCCATTCTCATGGAGAACTAATTACTTTCTATAATGTAATAGATTACTACGATAATTTCAACGCTAATAAAATCAAGTTTTTTTTTTTTTTGGTTGGCAAGCTGGGTTTTTTAATTAAGAGGTCCCCTACCCCTTCCTCATAGAGGATAAAAAAGTTAAATTATTACAATCTTAGATACTGTTTACTACTAGCATCTTCACATATAATTTTCTTGACATCCTCGCTAAAAGAGCTAGGTACTAGTTCTATATAACTAAGATTAGGAATGTTCTGTGCCAGCACATCTGCTAGTCTATTAGTTTCCCTGTAGACATGAAAAATATTGAAATGTTTGAATTCTTCCTTCATTACTTGAATCCGTCTGATCATCTTCTCCGCCATCCATGGATGCTTACTGCCGTTGTTCAAGAATGATATGACATTCGTCGAATCAGTTTGAACTTCAATCTTCTTTATCTCCATTCTCATTGCCATCTGAATTCCATTCTCTACAGCCTGTAGTTCGATCAATGCAAAGGTCTGATATCTTGCTTTGCCGTGGCTCGCTGCTGCTACTTCTCCATTATCATTTTTTATCACCGCTGCCCATCCCCCCTCTTGTCCTTGCAAAGTTCCATCCATATTTAAATTATATGTATCATTTCCAGCTCTAACCCATTTGCAATACTCTCATTTCTCCACTTTAGCTTCGACATCTATGTTCCACAATTCCATGAATCGCTGTGCCTCTGGCCCTTGCTCCATTGTGATTTGCATCCCCATGAGTTTAGTTCTTGCCTCGCTAATTGCCACTTCAGTCACTTGTTTTGCATCAGGATGTTTGTTTTGAAATATACGATCATTTCGTGTTTTCCAGACTCCATCTATGAACGCATTCCATACCAAATAGAATCCATCTTGTATACATCCCTTTCCTCTTGTCACTTTTTCAACCCATTGCACCTCTTCTTCCCAAGTCATCGCCACATTTCTGCTGAACCCCATTCTCTGTAAGATTCGAGTCCACATTGTGTTCGCAAAGTTGCATCTGTGAAACAGATGATGCTCTGTTTCAGTACCTTGCCAGCAGAGCACACATTCATTAGTTTGCACTTTCTTCCATTCTTTCAGTTTCTTGAGCGTCTTTAGCCCCCTTCTTAAGGCCATCCAGCTTATAAAAGAATGTCGAGGAATTCTGTTCGAATACCAAACCATCTTCCCCCATGGCACATTTTGGTGTATACTTCTCAAGCTCTCATATGTTTCTTTCAAACTATATTCTCCATGATTTGCCGCTGTCCATACTATCTTGTCATCATTTCCCATAATTTCCATCTCATCGATTTCTCCTATAATATCAGTTAGATGTTCCTTTATGTGTTGCGGTATGCTCCATTTCCCTGAAACTATAAAATATGATACCTTGTTTTGCACATGGCAGAAGCTGCTATATAAGGGCTTGTGGAAACTTTGTTCCCATTTGCATTCCAGGGTTCATTCCAGAAGCTCGTGTCATTCCCATCACCAATTTGATGCATCACTATATCAGCTGCCTCTGTTCTTGCTTTGAGTATGTTCCGCCAGCTCCATGAACAGTGTTGCGGAGTCTTTAGTACCCAAAAACTTTTATCCTTAATCAAGTTTTTATACACCCACGTCACCCAAAGATTATCTGACTTTGTTACTATCTTCCAGATATGTTTCATTGTCGCCGCTTGATTAACTTTTTCCAGATTTCTAATTCCCAACCCTCCCTCCTCATAAGGGTAGTAGACATCATCCCAACCAATCCATGCATGTGATTGTGTACAATCTGGTCCCGTCCATAAGAAGTTTTGACATAATCTGTTGACGTCTTCTATTGTTTTCTGAGGAATAGTTAGCGATGCCAACCAATAGTCATTCAAGTTGTTCAACACAGCCTTGATCAACTGCAATCTTCCTGCATATGAGAGTAACTTCCCCTTCCAGCTCTGAATTCTCTTAGTCACTTTAAGGATTAACGGGCAACAATTAGTCGATCTTAATCTTGTAGTAATTAGGGGTAACCCCAGATATTTCACTGGCAGCACTCCTCTTTGAAATTGCAAAACTTGCTCAATCTCATTGCTTGTAGACTCATCCACACCTGCTAGGAAGATATTGCTGTTTTGTACATTAACCTCTAGCCCTGTCCCCATCCTGAATGATTCCAGGTTCTGCTTAAGAGCATTAGCACTTTGCACATCCCCTTGCAAAAATGCCATAAGATCATTTGCAAAAGACAAGTGGGTGATAACTGGTTCTATCCACTTCTGATGTAACTTATACATTCCATTCCTCACACTCTGCAGCATAATATCCGAGAACAAATCCATAACAAATACAAAGAGATATGGTGATATTGGATCTCCCTGTCTTATCCCTCGTTTACCTCTGAAATACCCATAAGCAGATCCATTAATCATGATTGAGTATGATGCTGTTTCCACACAAACTTTAACCCAAGTAATAAACCTTTATGGTATTCCCACTCTTCTCATAGCAAAATCCACTGCTTCCCATCTTACTGTGTCATAAGCCTTTCTTAAATCCACTTTTACTGCACATCTTGCCGGGGTGTGATCTCGATGGTAATTATGCATAATTTCATGAGATAACAGAATGTTATCTTCTATACTTCTCCCGGTGATAAAAGCCGATTGGTTAGAATTAACCACTTTCGGCATCAGATATTTCATTCTTTTTGTCATAACATTCGTTATACATTTATACATAACTCCACAGCATGCTATCGGTCTGTAGTCTCCTAAAGAAGTAGGAATATTAATTTTGGGTATGAGGGTAACACATGTTGTATTTACCTCTTTTAGCATCTGATTAGAGTGATAGAAATTCCTTACAGCTCTTATAAAATCCTCTCCAATGATCCTCCATGTGCATTTGTAAAAGAATGCGCCAAATCCATCACTTCCCGGAGCCTTATCATTACCAATATCAGCAAGGGCCTCTATAATTTCATCCCATGTCACATCCTGCTGCAATTTCTCCCACTCTATCATATCAATCTGATGGCGTGGTTCCATACCTTGAAAAACACTGAGATCCACTGTAGGCATGTTAATAGGGCTGTATAGTGCTTCATAGAAGTTGACGCACTCATCTCCAATTGCTTTTGCATCCATTATCACATTTCCAGCATCATCTTTCAAACACGATATCTTATTGACAATTCTTCTCGCTTGCATGGATTTAAAGAAATATTTCGTATTATTATCCCCCAACACTATCTCCTGATCTCTTGATTTTTGCCTGACCATGTCCTCCTCTGTGTTTATTGCTTGCACATGCTTTGTTATAGCTTCTCTTTCTTTTTTGATTAGTACCCCATCCAACGGCTGAGCTTGCAGTTCTATTTGTATTTGATCCATTATTTCTTTAGTTTCGATTACTCTGCTCACCACATTTCCCACTCTCTCGCTGTTCCACTGTTTGAGTGCGGCCTTTGTCAGCTTTAACTTCTTCATGAATATAAACATCGGGTTTCCCACCACTGCACTGTTCCAAGCTTCCTCTATTGTACTCATGAAACCCCTCTCATTATACCAGAAGTTGAAGAACTTGAAAGCTTTGTGCTTCTGATTTTTTTGGGCTGTTATCGTAACTACCATGGCTGAATGATCTGAAACAGCTCCAGGATTCATAAACTCAGCCTCGTGGTCCCCATATGCTCCAATCCATTCTGCATTGGCCATAACTCGATCCAGTTTGCAACTTATCCTGCTATCTTGCTTATTACTCCATGTTAGATAGTTCCCTCTGCTCTTGATATCGACTAAGCCTACGGCATTAACACACTCTAGTAGGTCTGTAAAATGAAACAATCGTGTCTCTGCTCCTCCTGTCTTCTCTTGCGTATTTAGGATTGAATTAAAGTCGCCTAAGATTACCCATGGCTTCTGGATAGTACATGAGAGATCTATAATGTTCCTCCACAGTTGTCTTCTCATGCTTCTATCATTGCTACCGTAGACTACTGTGATTATGAATTCTTCCCAAGCTATTGTCGCCACTTCCATAGTGATATGCTGCTCAGTTTTCTGTAACAACTTAGCCTCACATACTCTTGGGTTCTAGCATACCCATATGTTACTCACATCATTCCCATTCTCATTACCCTCCATTTTCCATTTTGAAAAAGTTTTGTTAAAGATTCTATCTCGATTCTTATTCTTAACTCTGGTTTCAACAATACCCATTAGCTCTACTTCAAACTTCCTCACCATTTCTCTTACCTCCACTTGCTTGAAGGCTTTATTAAAACCCCTCACATTCCAGCTTGCGAGGTTTATCATATAACTGTTGGCGATAGGTTCAAAGGACTAGAATTAGCCCTTTCTTTGCTTTTGCTGCTGCTGGCCACTATTCCCCTTTGCTTCCTGAGTTCTGCGATATCACTCTCTTCTTCAGTTTCCACATTCTTCTCATCTAACAATTCTACAAGCAGCTTAAACCTATTTTCCCCATGTTTCAACATATGAATCCTTCTTTTGACTTCTTGTTCTCTGTTTGTATAATTTATTTGGTCCTCTCGATCACTGTGGCCATTTTTACTCTCTGTCTCCATTACTTCATTGCTCTGCGACCTTTTCTCAGTTGCACTTCTCTTTGCTTTACAACTGTTGTTTCTGGTTGGTACTTCCCAATCTTTCTGGTCTTTAATATCAAGTATCTCTTGCACTTCATGAGTTTCTGTTTCACTTTGTTTTCCTTCTATACTTGCTTCCTTCTTTTGTTCATTCTTATCTCCCAATCCTATGTGTACCTCATCTTCCTTAGTATTCTTCTTCAGCCATACAGATTTCATGCTCACATCTACTCTCGGCTTCTTTGGACAACTCAGTTCAGTGTGCCCGAATACCTGGCATGTCATACAACATGGGGGCTTCCAATTGTATTCAAATTCGATATTATAAGCTCTTCTTTGGTCTAACACCACTGGAATACTTGTTGGATATTTGCACTTTGCATTGATCTCTATGCACAATCTTGCGTAAGATGTTCTCGCCATGTTTTCAATTAGGCGATCTGTAAACATAGGTACTCCTACTGCACTTCCCACTTGACTAAACCCATCCTTGTTCCACATTTCCATTGGTAACCCTTTTACAACTACCCATATTGGTATTGTTCTTAATTCCCTTGTTTCGGCCTCCACAAAAAGTCTCCAAGGCCTAACTACAAATAGTTTACTGGCAATATGAAAAGATCCTATGTCCAAAACTGCTTTCCGATCATCCTCTTTCTCAAACTGAAAGGTAAACATGGTGTCTGCATAAGGCTTCATTATAAAGTTCTTAATCCTCCATGTTCGCCCAACCATCTCCTTGACATAGTTATAGTTCAGTCTTTTGCCTACAAACGAACTAACCACCAGATTTTCAAATTTTTTATTGAACGCGGTAAACTGGGAACTCTGCACATGAATAACTTGTTTTCCATTAACAATAGTCGGAGGAATAAAGCTCAATTCTTCTTTTCCAGCTGCACCCTTACCAATCACTTGTGCCCAAGTACTTTTGTTTTGTCCTGTTCCATTACCATGAGTTTGATCGTTCTCATCAGATTTATCATGCTCAACGGCCCTCTCTGTTTCATTGTCATTTGCAGATCCTATTTCCACGGTATTCTCAACAGAGCTATTGCATTCAAAACCTCGTTTTCTCGCTTCCTTTCGATAGTGTTCAACATCTTGTTGAAGTTTTTGAAGCGTATCTTGGCTGCCTAATGAGACACTTCCCAGTTCCAAGTCTTGGGCTTTCTTTCCCATCACGTTTTCTTTTTTTGTCTCCACAGCTTGGACCTTGAAAAACTCCCTCGCTTCCTTTTTCTATAGTTCAAGTGCTGCTTCAACGTTGGCATCAAACTGCACGCGTACTTGTGGATCTTCTTCAGGCAATGGCCCTTTGTTATCTAGCCTTCGTCTGAGTCTTTCTAAAGAACCAACACCGTATTTCTTTAAAAGAGCAGTCCTAAGGAGTTCTATATCACTCTCCTTATCAGATGATGCAAGTTCTTGATCAGAATCATCATTGTTGTCTCCTACCCTAGGTGGTGTGCTGGGGTTCGAAGCTGTTACAAGCCTAAACTCATGAGTTTTTTCCATGTTTTCCTAAAATTTTGGTAAAAGACAAAAATACCCCTAAGGTTTAAAATGCCCCCTTAGAAGTCCCCATTACTGCGATACAAAATTTTCATTATGTTGTTGTTCCTCCTCTCCACTTCCTTCCTCATCCCTTACTTGCTCAACTACCACACAACTCGTCAGAACTTCTTGTACTGCTCGTGGTCTACAAGTATTCTTTTTTTTCGGTGTCAGCCATTCTTCCTCTGTGTCTGTTTCATTCTTCTCCTCATTACTTGTTTCTTCCTTCTCCTCCTGATCGTTTGTTTCAGCTTGCAATTCTGATACTCCATTTTTTGCCATTACTTGCTTTCCACTTTTAATGACTTCCTTTGTTTCTGTCTGTTTCTGTTCCTTCTTTCTCATCCATACAGTAGTCATACTTTCCATCTTCTGTGGTTTCCTTAGACAATTATTGTCATTATGTCCAAATAGTTCACAATGCTTACATTTTGGTGGCTTCTAATTATACTTCACCTTTACCTTGTACGCTCTTTTCTGATCCAAGACACATGTGATATCCCTCGGGTACTCATACTTTGTATCCACTTCCGCGCAAACTCTTGCGTAGCTAGTCCTTGTCATGTCCTCTGTTGGCTTATCAGTAAATAGAGGCACTCCTATAGCACTCGCCACCTTACTGAAACCCTTCTTATTCCATAATTCCATCAGGAATTTCTTTAATATTACCCATATAGGGATAGTCTTGATCTCATCTGCCTTGACAAAAAGCTTCCATGGCCTGATTACAAAAAGTTGGCTTGCTATGTGGAAAGATCCTATGTCCAGCACAGTGTTTCTATCCTCCTCACTCCTAAATTCAAATGAGTACATGTTCTCCCCATACGTCTTCATCTCAAACCCATTCTTCAACCTCCATGTTTTAATGACTATATCCTTCACAAACTAGAATCCCAGTTTCCTGCCTACAAATGTCCCCATAATAAGGTGTTCAAACTTCTTATGCACATCCACATACTCTTTAGAATCAAAGTGTACTATTGTGTTCCCCTCAACTGTATCTGGTTTGTAATACTCAAGTGTTTGCTTCCCTACTGATTTCCTTCCGAGTATATCAGCCCATGACCATTTCTGACCACTCTGATCCTTTCCTTCTTCTTGTATCATGACAGCCTCTGTTAAGTTTTTTTTACTATCTTGAGTCAAGACTGTTGTTGCTTCACTCTACTGTGTTCCCGCAAGCATGATCTTCGATGTATCAGTTTCTGTACCACTCTTTTTCTCAGCTCCTATATTTTCGGATCTGACTTTTAGGGTTTGCAAGGTCATGTTTCCATGGCTTTCTTCTTCTGTTCCTTCCTTACCGCCATTTTTACCTTGTAGCATTGTAATACCACCTTCCTTTGTTGGTTCCACAATCAGGTTTACAACCTGTTCATCTTCTCGCTGAACTAGCAGTTCCTTGTGGATCCTGACCATGCATTTTTCCATTAGTCTCTCGAGTGATCCTTTTCCATTAACTCTCTTAAACTCCTTCTCTTGTTTCTTTGTCTCCTCATCATCAGTGTCATCCCTAGAAGGTGTTCTAGGATTTGCGCTCACATTCTCTCGTGTTTTCTCTCTCTCCATCTATTTGTTTGTTAAATGACTGAAATACCCCTAGTGACAATCTCCCACTAAAAGGTCCCCATTAACAAAACTCTCAAAACTTTCTAGATGCTCTGAATTTTTTTTTGCACTACCTTCACAAAATCGTTACCCACAATTCTCCATGTGGCTTTAAAAAATAAGGATGAAAGCCCATAATTTCCTGGCGCCTTATCCACATCTATGCCTGCTAATGCTTCAATAATTTCATCTCTAGTTACCTGTGCCTCAAGTATCCTCTTTGATTCTTCACTAATCTTTTTCCTGGGCTGAATGTTCTCCACCTTTGTAAAATCCATTTCCTATGTGCTCTCTGGTGCATATAACTCTCTGTAAAACTTGACGCATGCATCCCCAATACTATCCATTTCCTCCACCATATTCCCATTTTCATCAATTAGACATGTTATCTTATTTCTCGATCTTCTCGACTTCACTGAATTGAAAAAGTAGGTAGTGTTGTCATCTCCTAGACATATGACCTGATCCCTTGATTTCTGTTTATAAAACCCCTCCTCATTTTTTGCTGCTTTCACATAATCTCAAACTATCCTTCTTTCATCTGCCATTAGTGCTTCATTCATAGGATCTACTTGCTGTTTTAGTTGTATATCCTCTAACTCACTCTTTGTCTCCTGTACTCTTGTTTTTACATTACCCACCTTCTCTCTGTTCCACTCTATCAAATCCTGCTTCACCATTTTCAGTTTCTTCATAAACGTAAACATTGGATTCCCAAACACTTCTCTATCCCATGCCTCCTTTACTACTGCCATGAATCCCTCCTCCTGTACCCAGAAATTATAGAATCGAAAGGACTTCTTACTCTATGTTTTCTGGTTGGCCATGTACGTGATTATAGGTGAATGATCAGATATTATACCTGGAGTTAGGAACTCTATTTCTACATCAGTATACTCATTCATCCATTCTGTATTCACCATCACTCTATCAAGCTTCCGCCATCTCCTCATTTTCTGTTTATTATTCCAGGTTAGAAAACTTCCCTTGCATTTCATGTCAACTAATCCAGCCATTGTGACACATTATAGCAGATCTGCAAAGTGGTGCGGTCTTGTTGGCATACCCCCTACTATTTCCTGTGAATTGAGAATCGAATTAAAATCCCCCATAAGTATACAAGGCATAGTTATCCCATACGCCATATTTCCCAGTTTGTCCCACAGCTCCTTTCGTTTTCTTACATCAGTGCTTGTATAAATCATAGTCCCCTCTGCTGTTATCTGTTGCAAATCCCTTTCCTTGATGTTTATTTTACACTCCTGTGGCTCCCAACACAGCCAAATCTTACCCAGATCACTCGAACCATAATTATGCTCTACCAGCTAGCCTTGATAGCACTTATTTACAACCACATTCACATTTTTCTCTTGAACTTTAGTTTCCACTAATCCCATTATTGCGAGCTTATGTTTTTTTATCAAGTTCCTGACTTCAACTTGTTTAAATCCTCTATTTAACCCCCTCATGTTCCAGCATCCCATGTTTATCATCATTAAGAATTCAACGATGTCAATGAACTCAGGTGGCTAAATCTGTTATGCCTCACCTCCTTACTCTTGTTACTGATAGTACTCGAGCTGCCAATAGTTGCGAACCTTCCTGGCTTCATCTGTTTGGTCATCTTTCCCCTTGAAGTTTCTGTCCCCTGACTCTGATTTTGCTCCAGTTCTTTAGCCTTATCTTTATTTCCCCCACTAATTGCCATCTCATTTTGTCCCGTCATTTCTGTTTTGTCCTTTATTTCTTTCTCATTTTGTTTTGTTTTCTCTTGTATACTCACTTCTTTCTCTCCTTCTTGATTCTCTGTATTGTTCCTTGCTCTTGCCCTATGCTTTTTCCCTGGAGACTCCCACTCTGTCTCATTGTCCACATTATGTACTTCTTGTACCTCAGTTCTTGTCTCTCTTAATTCCCCTGTTTGTTTCTCCTCCTCTTTGGTTTCCTTCTTCAACCATATTCCTTTTCTAGGATCTCTCACTATCTTAGTACTCTTAGGGCACTTGATTTCATTGTGGCCAAATACATCACAGTGCGAGCATCTAGCTGGCTTCCAGTTATATTCAAACTATATTCCCAATCTTCTTTTCTCATCTATCACAATGGGTACTCCCTCTGGATACTTACACTTAAAGTCTATTTCCACACACACTCTAGCATATGTAGTTCTGGCTTTTTGCTCAGTTAGCCTATCTACAAATATTGGATTTCCAATTGTACTCGCAACTTGGCTAAAACCCTCTTTGTTCCACATTTCCATTGGCAGCCTTTTAACCACCACCCAAATTGGAATTGTTTTGAGATCATATGCTTCAGTTTCCACAAACAGCTTCCACGGTCTGATCACAAACAATTGGCTTGCTATGTGGAAGCATCCCATGTCTAGAACTGCTTGCCTATCCTCCTCTTTCTCAAATCGAAACGTGAACATATTATCGCCATGAGTACTCATGGTAAACTTCTTAATATTCCATGTTCTTGCTACTGTCTCTTTGACAAAGTGCTTTAACCTCCTTCCCACAAAGTGCCCAACCACCAAATCCTCATACTTCTTATTCAACCCTGCAAAGTGTGAGCTCTTAACATGTATGATTGGTTTCCCATCTACCATAGTTGGAGACACATAAGATAGTGTCTCCTTCCCTAGTGATCTCCTTCCCAGCATCTCAGCCCATGTCCTTTTATTCAAGTGTTTTTCTGCATTTTCATTTTTTTTTATCAGTAAGCGAGGTTTTTATAGATGTCCCCTACCCCTTTTCATTAAAAAAGAAATAATTTGGTCATTACATTCGTAACCATCCTTTGCATTTTCATATGCAGTTTTTCCTTACATCCTCAGCAAATGAACTAGGTATAATAACTATAAACCTCACAGTAGGTTCATTTACAGCCATTGCATCTATTATGTTTTTTGTTTCCTTATACAAAAGTACTAAGGAGAAATAGTTAAGTTCTGCTTTCATGTCTTGTATACTCTTTATCAGTTTCTTTGCTTGCCATAGATATCTCAAGCCCAATCCTCTGAAGTTCCAACATGTTGTATTAGTCATTTGAACTTATGAGGAGACTGATGACTGTACCGCCTTTGGTCCTGTGTGTTACTTTGCTTAGTATTGGCTATCATAGGATTGGCACACTCTCTCGAGTTTCTACCAACTATAGTTGTCACAGCTGCCCTACCATTTAGTCCAAACTTCCCTTCCTTCACAGTAACCGTACTTCCACTTTTCTGTTGCGCACCTTTTGCATTGAAAATGTTATGTTCAGGTCTTGCTCTCACCATGTGTCTCCGTGTCGGTGACTCCCATCCTTCACTCTCATTTCCCATGTCTTTCTCTTGAATTGCTTCATCCTATAACAACATGCACTTCTTGCACTTCCTTCTCGTGTGTCTTTGTTGTTTGTGTAGCCTCTCTCTGTAAACCTTCTTCCCCAGTATCGACCTTCATATCTTCAGTTTTAGTTCCTCTTTTCAGCCATACTTGTTTTGCCTCCATTTTTATCTCAGGTTTATTCGGGCATGTTTGGTTAGTATGCCCATACACCTTACAGCGCGAACACAGTGGTGGCCTCCAGTTATACTCCACTTTGATATTCATTTCTTGAACCTCATCAATCACCACTGGGATCTCCTTTTGGAATTTACAGTCTATATCCACCTCCACGCACACCCTTGCATAGGTCGTCCTTGTCATTTCTTCTATTGGTCGGTCTGTAAACATTGGTATCCCTATAGCGCTGACAACTTGACTGAATCCCCTCTTATTCCACATCTACAATGAGTAGTTCTTCAAAATAACCCATATAGGGATTGTTTTAAGCTCTTTTGATTCTACTTCCACAAATAGCTTCCATGGCCGCACTACAAAAAGTTGGCTTGCTATGCGAAAAGTTATTGGATAATCACTAAGTAAAAACTAAGTTATTAGATAATCACTAAGTAAAAACTAAGTAGCTTAAGAGCTAAGTCTTTGTCTCTCATATGGAGGAGACCAGATCCACAATTTCGTGCATTGGCTGAGGAGACATGTTTTGGGCCGAAAAATCGAGCCCAAAACCTTATTACTTCAGTCCACAAAGGGATTTTCAGCTGGATTTGACTTTAACAGCCTTTTGGTCCATCTTTGCTCCTCTGATTGAGTCAAGGCTTGGACTATTAGAAAGCCTTTTCTATCCGGTCGTTTTGATGTAAGGTAGGCCCAATTTCGAGGTCTGAGTCCAAAGATACGGCCTACAGAAGTTCAGCTGACTTTTGTGTGCTATTTCTGCCTGCATTGAATCTTGACAGGTAGTGGTGGAAAGGGTTTTGTTGTTCATCTTAGACTCTTTGCTTAGAGGATGGTTTTTGATGGATGAAACACTAAACTTTGTAACTCTTCTCTCCTATTTTCTTATGTCTATTGGAATTACTCTCAATCTTAAACTTGTACTGAAATGATTAAGAAAGCTTGTATTGAGATGATTAAGAAAACTTGTATTGAATTGATGAAGAACTTGGTTTACACTAAAACTTGAAGAACATGAAAATGGAAAATAAGTAAATAACAATTTAAATTAAAAACATTTAATCTACTCCTAATGACCAAAGATTAGATATAGGGTCAAGATCTTTCTCTACAACTTTGGTTTATATAGGACACCACTTACAATTATACCTTTCATTCTAGAAACAATCTTATAGGCCTTTGACCTAAGCCCATACAATAGAAGTCTTGAATTTGGCTTTAGGCCCCTAGGTCAATAGCTTTCAGTCTTGAGTCCTTGAGCCTTTGACTTTGACAGTTGACTTGACTTTTGACTTTGACTTTCTGGCAACTTTGTTCTGAAGCTAGAATCTTCCCAAGCAGCGTAAATAACCATCCTTTTTGTGCTAAAATGCACGTATTAGGAATATGCGACCTAAATGGCCTGTATCTTGCAAATGGTAGCCAAAGCTATAAGTTGTCTGTTCATGAAGCATAAGAAGGGCATATTCGAAGCATTGTAAAGGTAATAAAATGCACATTTGGAGACTGATTAGCTACCCCCAAACAGGATTTTTCTTGTCCTCAAGCAAAAGATGAGAGAAAAAAATTAAGATCACAAATGTGTGATTTATTATACTAGTCTCGTTTCGCAGAATGCGATTGCATTGACCATATGCAACAAGGCCTTAAACCACTAAGACTTCCCTAGTGGATGAGCTTAAGCCTCGTGAGAGTTTTCCAGAGAAGATACTCACAAACTTCCTCTATCTAGTACAAAGGGTCTTGTTTCCTTATTTATTCATAGAGGTTTATACATCTCATTAGTGGGGGAATAAAGAAAAGCTCCTTTGAACTCAGAATAATATATATACAGTAGTTTAATCATCTAAAGATAAACGTGCAAAACATGTGGTGAAATGCAAAAGTAGAGTCGTTTCTGAAACTTTTGGAGAGCGTCCTTAAGTTGGGTCTTCACAGGGGTATGTTGCAATCACAACTCTCTGATAGATTCACTCAAGTTTCGTTGTCTCAAGTGCAGAGGGCACTTATATTCCTCACATACTCGAATGACGTCCAACGAAGCCGGGGTCGATTGATCACAATATCCACTTACTATCACACCATCCTATTCCTAGTTGAGCTAGAGGCCTTTTATTAGGAATTACAGTGCTAAGGTAGTGGTTTAGAAATAAAGGGAAGAGAAAACAAACTTTGATAAGTTGAGAAATTGGATCTTCAGGATATTTGTAATTAGAGAAGAACCTCGTTTCGTTATTTGTTTCCGAATTTGTGATTCATTCTTTTAGCCCTTCGGCTTTGTGACTCCATATGATTTTGAATTTTTGGGAGTTCTAACTTTGCTTTTATTTCTTTTGAAATTGACTCCTTTTGATTTTGAACTTTTGAAAGATTTCGATTTTTGAATCTTTTCTTTCTTTTCTTTTTATTTTGAATCTTCTAACTATTCTCTTTTTGTACAAGGCCTTCTTTTCTCTTTTTACATATCATCTAATTCTCAACTCGTCAGTTGGGTAAGCTTTTTATTGTGTGTGGTAACGGTTCAGGGATTGATGACGAAGAAATAAAAAGGCTTTTAGAATTTGGCGAAGGCTCAAGGGGGATAACTAGAGGAAAAATTATCTTTTTGATTTTTTAATGTTTATTTGGCTATATCGATCCAAAAAGGGCCTAAATTCTCTCATAGGATATGGGATGGTGATCAAGCAAGTGGACGTGTTATCTCTCTATCCGGACATCCCTGTGTCATCACTCAATAATCGTTCAGATGAGGCTTTTGGCTAGATTCTCACAGGATATGGAACTTAACTGTTCTAACCTTGGTTTCGGAAACTCACTGCTATATACAATCAAATGCTGATGCATGCTATTCATGAAAAGGTGCAGAAACTATTGTATGTATATTAGTCTGAGCTCGAAGAACGGATCTTTACTCTATTGTTATAATGAGACTTCTAAACCTTTTATTCATCATAGAAAAAGGAAAACAAGACTTTTAGTACTAAACATAAAAATATTTTTGATCTTTTCGAAATATTTTAAGAAAGAAAGAAATATAGAAAATCTATCTGATATAAGAAATGCAATATAATAAATCCCTAGTTTTTGCAAATATTACTATACTACCCCCAAACAGAAATATGCTTTGTCTTCAAAGTATGAAGAAAAGGAAAGAGATTACCATAGAAACATGAGCAAAAACGGCAGAAACCTGTACTCTGTTCTTCTTTATGAAAATATACCACCCCCAAACAAGTTTGGAGCGTGGGTTGTTAGATATAGAACGAGAAATACATGGTTTATCTAAAAGGTAAAAAACCTAATTATTCTAACATGAAATTTTTGGCTTTTTATAATTTTATATGTAAAACATGCATATTGTAGAAAATAAGAAAAATTTGGGCATGATGCATTTGTATGTCCTTTTGCTCATATACCACAAATCCTCATACATTCCATAAAACACAGATAAACATAACAGATGATACTAAAAAAACACTAGAAGTGCAGAAAGTAAAAACAGTTACTACAACGACAATAAATTACATATAACTATGCGGACACTAAGGAGTTGTCTAGTCAGATTCTGCACGGGATAACTAACGAAGTCGAGATGAACTTGAACTACTCCTGTCTCTCCTCTCTCGTCGAGCTCTCTCAAGCGTAGAAGCCTGTGGAACTAACTCGTCTCGCAGCTCCTGAAGCATCTGGAGAGTGCTGTCCTGAAAGGTGTGCTGCTCCTGCTGAATAGTAGTTAACTGCTGATGTAGTAAGCGCTAACCCTCATGCATGAATTGCAAAGCATCCAAGGGATGCGTGAACTGAGACAGAGCTCCTGGAGCAAAGTAGTCTACTAGAGGTGGAGGTGGAGGTGGAGTGTCGTCATCGTCGAGATCGTGCTTGATCTCCTGTACAACCTCTGGGGACCAGTCGTGCTAAACGCATTGAAGGTAGACAGGAGTGAATGTGGCAGACTTGATTGCCACAAAGTCAATCAGAACTTCTGCTCCCCAACTAAGCATGATCCTAGTTACAAGGGTAGGAAGGGGAGCAGTACTTCGTCTACATTGAGAAAGCTGGTCCCACAGGAAAGAAGCAATACAATACCCGTTGTTCCAGTTTTATAAAATCCAACGAATGTGAAGGATCGACTTACTGATATCTGAAGGTTTCGTCGTCCCCACAAGGTTGTGTGCAATCCTTGTTACCACTGCCAACTGGTTCTTTCTCAGAGAAGTTTGCCTCGCGTAGGTGGAACCAACAACATAATCGCCCTCTAACCACTACTAAATATATGATTCTTTGCCGCGGCCAGTTGTGGTGGCAAAAAGTTTAAAATTCGTGGCAACATGTGTTTTGCCACAAAAAAGCTTTTTGCCTCGCTCGAGGCAAAAAAGGGTGTGGAAAGAAGTTTGTTGCCACAACTTTTGCCACCGTTGCAAGAGAATGAACATTTAGGCACGGTCATGTCGTGGAAGGACATTGTTTTTTTTATTTGAGTTAGTTTAATTGTCAAAATAAATGAATTTCTTTTTGTCACGAGCATGGTGGTTGCCAAAAGTATTTATTGCCACGATCGTGGCAAAATGTTTGTTTGTTTGTATTTTTATTTTTTATTTTTTCCCCTAGAGTATTCATATATAAAATTATAAACTACTTCAGAGAAGAATTCTAACATAAAAAATCTCACATTTTCTATTAAATCAAATATTTCTTCGCTACAAAATGTTGTCATTGAATCAATAAATAACTTGGTACAAGGAAGAAGAAAAGGGAAAAAAATTATATATACTATAAAACAAGCTTCAGTTCTTTTCATGTTGTCAATTTGTCATACACCTGGACACTTCATCATATAGCTTGGTCTTTCCAGTCAACCAATAATCATATCCCAAATGAGTGATACTCCCGTCTTCTTTATACTGCAACAAGTAAAAATAACACATTAAGTTTTAGAGTAAAAACAGGTTATGGAATGACCTACATAGAGTAAAACAAGGAAACCTCGTTTCTCATATACCAAAACCCTAACCCTAGGTTTAGAAAGTATAAAATAAAATGAAAAAGGGGTAGTAACTTTGCGTACCGTGGCTTGAACAAAGACAGGTGAGATGTAGCTAGTAACAGATGATAAGTTCAGCAGGGCTGCTGCATTTCAAGATACTCCAGACCCATATCAAACTTGTACACAAATACCCATATACACCAAGCAAACAAAGAATGACATGTGTGTAGCGGATACTACTCATCAATCATCAATTGGTCTAATTATATAAGCCAAACCATTACGTCAAAACACATTTGAGAAGAAAGAAAATGTAAGATACATAAGCTAAAAACTCGAATAGACAAAAAAAAAAGAGTAATCAAGGTCTCACAAGTGATAATAAACAAGGAAAAATAATTGTGCAGTGTACAAGTGACATTATTTCTAGGTAGACTGCCAATGCAACAAAATACTTAAAATTTAATAAAATGACATAATATGAAGAACTTATCTCTCTAGCTTCCTTTTTCAATTTTTGTTTTTGTTTTTGTTTTCTCCCAAGCTCACGGTACGGTACTTGAGTTTCACAAGAAAATTATCCACTCAACATATAATGAAAAATAACTCCATGTTATAGGGATCATATTAAACAAATCAAAAGCTGAACAAAATTTTTTAGAAGCACCCACAACGTGTATTCTGTAACATACGCACTAGTTTCCCCAATTTTATAGCAAGTCTATAACCACATCAAAAGTTATTTTTTTCTCCTCACTTTAAGCTCAAAAGTATGAATAAACCTCAATTGTGTTGGGTCAATGATCAATGAGTGCTTTAAATTCAACTCTAAAAGATCAATGTTTACTTCATTATGGGAAGGTCTGCATAAGAAAATAATGAGAACACGTAAGCTCCCCAAGCAACCTTGATCGCATACACATTTCATAATATATCAATATACAATACAAAAAAAAAAAAAATCTAGAAAGCAAAACATTAATAGGGTTAAACAATATTTCAAATTCTAGAAATGTAGCTTTGGTGATGCCCTGCCAATCCCCCTAAACCAGTATTGGACAACAACAAAAAACATTCTGAAACTGACCATCCTAAGAATAGCCAAATACATCAGAAAAAACCCACAGGAGTGTATACAATACTGACCTAGTTGCAGACCATATAATGATATCATACTCCGAATAAGCTGCGGAGAGGAACTCGTGAAGATCTGCACAGATGCAGATTGATGTCGTGAACCGAACAGGAAAAGAAATACTTGAAAATAATCACATACTACTTTAACCTCAATAGACAACATAATACTTACAGGGTCGCATAAGCTCAAGTGGGTTCTTAGCTGTGGACTGATGATAAAACAAAGTATAATCAATGTCCAAAATGAGCAGCTTCTTTCCTTCCAGACATGGCTTGTGAAGTTTGATCTGATAAGCAATTCCAGTAGCTAAAGTTAAGACTTAGAGAAAAGCATGAGCCCTTATCAAAGTGTAAATCAATGCATAAAAAAGAAATGACCTTATATCGACTAATGCGCCGCCTCAACTTCTGCTTGTTCGCCTCTTTATCCTTAATGTGTACATCTTCTACTTGCCCGATCTCAAAGTCATCAATAATTTCTTGTGCATCCACTTGATCTATGATAATATCATCTTCTACGGTACTACAATCAAAGTTATGATGTTACAAAAAATAATAAATAATCCTAATTTCAACCATAAAACATTTTCATTCGGGAATTTAAGCAAACAATAAATAAGCATGAGAAAAAAGAGGTTACCCAACCATGGTCATCTTGAGAGAAGACTTAAGTGGTAATTTGAAAGCTACATTTCTAGAAACAATACATTAACACAACACGCTAGATCTAAGAATATAAGATAAATTAATGCACAGGTTCTGAACTGTACCTCTAAACAAGAAGAAAGCTAAGGATTTAAATTTAAATTTCAAATCTTTTACCCCAAAAATCATATAGATTATATTAGAAACTCATAAATACTGAATCAACGTCCAAACAAGAATTAAACACTCAAAAAATGATACTTTTTAATTATTAAGCGTAAAAAACAGAGATGTTAATTAAAGACCTTTGACAAGAAGGTGATTACTGGCAATAGCAGTGAAGAAACACTTGAGAAGTAGTCGAGCAGGAGGCGGATGCAGTGACATGGGTTTCAGTTTTTTCTTTCCTTTTTTTTTTACTATTGTTTGAGAAGATTTGACATTCAATTTTCACCAAATAAAATTGTGGGAAAGAATGAAAATACACGCGGGAAGTGATGTGTAATTCTCTGTCCTCTTTGAAATTAAATATGAAAATTTATAATTAGGCAAACTAAGAACTTCTTGCCACTGTTTGTTGCAAAACACACACTTAAAGCTGCGCCCAGAACTTGCTTGTTGCAAGAGCCGTAACTTAAAGCCGCGGCCAGAATGAAATCGATGCAAAACATGTACCTTTTGCCACAAAAGGAAAATACTGAGGCAAAATGTTATTTCTTGCCACAACTTCTGCATGTCGTGGCAAAAAGTGATATCTAGCCACCAAACCCAGGCAGCGGCAAAAACATTTGCGGCTAAAAGTCACTTTTTTGGTAGTGAACACAGTCGCATGCATCAAATTAAACAGTGTGCCATGAAACTGCTGACTCTCAGGTACCTCGTGTCGAGCTTCAATACCCAAAACTGTCCTAATTGGCTACCTAGAGAACACATGAGAGCGACCCCCAAACGATACGGTAACCAAGTCGTCATTATTGCGAGCTAAGCCGCGATAAAAAGCTTGAACAAGAGAAGGGGAGTAATGGGCGGTGGGTTCTAGCAAGAGTGGCCTCCAACCTCTTCTAAGGATTTGTGCTCTGAAGAAAACATAAAAAAATCCCTGAATCAAAGAGAATAGAAAAATCCATCTCCGAAACAATCTTTCGATTGGCAGCCATTGGACGGTGTTTTGGTTAAATTGAAAGTGGATATGAGGTGGGAGGGGGGGGGGGGGGGTGAAGGCGAGCGAGTGGTAGTCGAAACTGTTTTGGAATTGGCAAAAAAGTAGGCACGGTGCGGGTTAGGGTAGGCGAGGGCGCGTGTCAGCTTTTGTTTTGTGAGCTAGGGTTTTGAGTGGAAAAGATGGTATGTCGGGCGGTCGCGTGGTTGGGTTATAAACCCGCGTATGACCGTTGGTTATTGGGTTTTTAAAATTTGAAATTTTTGGCCCAAGGCCATATGAAATGTGGAAATACCGAAAAGGTCCCGTTCCATCTCACAACGAGTAAAATGCAAATCCCCGCTTCGTTAACGGTCCGATTCGGACAAACGAACTGTCTAAATGATTAGCACAAAAAATCCTATCTAAGGTATATCACATGCTTTGATCCAAGGTTGTATGACACACAAGATGATAGATGAACACCTTGAAGCATGAATATGACATAAGCTGTATACACGAATGAGCTTTGAAAAGAATAGAGCATGCCAACTTTAAAACAAAGCACAGAAATAGCGGAATGAATAAAAAAGAATGTTACGAGAACAAAGGAAATGGATGGTGGAAAGAATATACAAACATGAAATTAAAGACTAATTAATTTTTTTGGATTATATTTTGAAAAACTGTAAAAATGTGGTTGTTTTTAGTCAGATCGCCAAGAATCGAGTCAATCCCAACCAGATGGTTTCACAACTCTATGAAGCTGAGCTCTGTGCTTTGGTGTAAGGCACATGTAGACTGTAAATACTGAGCCTTCGCTTATCGGCTGAAGCCCAGGGCAGTCTGGTGTTTGATGATCAGCTCCCATATGTGCATTTTATTACCCGTATATTGATGCATTACAATCCCTCTTACGCTTAACGAAAGGACAACTCATAGCTTTTACTGCCTTTTTTAGGTTAAGGAGTATTTCAAAATACTTATCATAAAAACTGCATCTTAACACCAAAAGGAGCCTTAATCATGCTTATTATGAAAACCAGTAGCTGCTATGGAAAAGTACTAAAAAAGTTAAAGACAACCGATCAAAGGACTTAAATCAGAAGACCCAAGATGGAGGCACTTATTTCAAATTATTAAGACTTATCCCTAAACCTATCTTGGTCAAGAAGGCACGCATAAAACAAAAGCAAAAGAAAAAGCAAAAGCAAAAGCAAAAGTGAAAGGGGTGAGGTGTCTTGTTTAGAATGGATGAAGGTAAATCTGTTAATGACAAACTTAGGGGTATATGAACAAAAAGAAAAGGAGAGAGAACTCACCTATTTTCTTAGGATCCAAATCATTTGGCTTGTTTATTTTCTTGTCTTGTTTTTCAATTTATGTTTTTAATTTTTTCTTATTTCATTTCCTTTATTTCAATCAACTTGTTATTTCATTTCATTTATTTCAATCAACTTGTTATTGTTCTTTGTTTCAATCTTCATCTTGTTTGCTTGTTTCATTTTAATGTTTTAATTAATCTCTTTTATGTTTTCAAGTCATTTTAATTTACAATCAAAGCTTTCAAGTTCATTAGCTTAGAACCATTCTAAGATTCAAGAATCTACCTTTCTTCTTCTATCTCCCTCACTCAAACTCTAAACAATTTAGGATGAACCTCAACTTCTAAACTTTTTTGAAGTATACTTCCACCAATACTAAAGCTTCATTTGACATCTCAAGCACCAGTTCTCCCTGATTGCACGCCGTTTGCGATCGTAGGAACCTTTTCCTACACTAGGCGTGGTGGTGTGATTTCTCTTCCATATATCATGTTTTATATCAATCGGAAGAGATGCAAAAACTTCTGAATCAGAGGGTACACGTCTCCATTGAGCTTTACTCAGTGGAGAAGAACTGTCCTTAGACATTTTGAAAGGTTTGTAGAAGGGGGTGGGGGGAGAAAAGAAGTTTTTGAAATTTTTAGCAACTGGAAATTTTGTTGAGTTTTTAGAAAAAAGAATGGGGAAAATTTTGAAGTTTTTATTAAAAAATGAGTCTTTTAACGTCAGATTCTTGAGACAATAATAGAGAGGTGCATGGTAGAATTAAACAATTCATTGTTTCACTTTGGGTTACACCATTTCTTTAATTCTAGAAGTCGACTTCTTGTGGAGGGTTTTTTTTTCCCCTTAAAAGATATCTCTAACAAGATAGATGGAGGGTTTTTGCAAGAAGATAAAATCATACGTTTATCTAGTATCATTTTGGTTACTCTGGGATTTAAGATTTTAATTTTTATATTCTCAATTTTTTGAAAACTATGTAGAGATATATACAAAGGATTCATGCAAAAGCAGTGATAAAAACATACCATAACAGATTGTCTTAGGCAACTTTCATGTCAGTCCGAGTGAACCCAATCCAGACAGACAAAGCTTCAGTTATACGAGTTGGGGGATTTACTGCGCAAGACATGGAATATCCTGACCCGTGCGAATAACGCGGTGATATAGGCGACCCTTAATAAACAAAACTGATCTCAAACCGCCACTAGATTGCGATTTTCTAGGAGTTGGTCCATGTAGAATCCATTGCCCATTTTGAAAAAAAAAAAACACATGACTAGTGTTGTATTGAGAATCCTCTATTATAAAAACTGGAAAAACCATGAACTTTTATAAAAACAACAAGGAAAAGCTAATTCTAACAAAAAGAATGCAAAATAAAGAAATAGAAAATTGTATACTTGCTCCATATAGGTACACTACTCCAACTACGAGTAAAAGTGCTAACAAGGAATATACAAATATACGTGGATTCAAGGCTCCGGCACTTACAACCACACACTCCAAGTGGATTGGTCCAATTACCTTTTTCGATGTACTCCAAAGAAACAGATGTAAGGGAAAGAAAAGATTGGAAATACATCACAGAACAGAGAATTTAGTCCTCATAGATAGGATCTTTGAGAATGGTTTCTTCTACATCCATAGATCGTAACTCATGATAGTGTTTTAGGCGCTAACCATTGACTTGGAAGGTGCTGTTATCTTTAGGATCCTTCAAATTATAGCCCCATGTGGGGTGACTGCAGTGATCATGTAAGGACCAATCCATCGAGTATTTAGTTTTCCTGGAAACAGATGTAACCTTTAGTTATAAAGCAAAACATTTTGACAAATTTCAAAATGTTTTCATAAAATATGCTTGTCATGAATCCTTTTCATGTTGGTTTTATAATCTTTTGAAAGATCATACGCATCATTTCGAATTTCTTCGAGTTCATTTATTTGTAGCTTATGCTTCTCACCTGCTGCATCGAGATTGTAATTAAGGTTTTTTATTGCCCACAGGGTGCGATGCTCTAGTTCCAATGGCAAATGACAAGGTTTTCCGAAGACAAGCTTGTAGGGTGACATCCCTATAGGTGTTTTAAAAGGTGTTCGGTATGCTCAGAAAGCATCATTTAGATGGAGAGACCAGTCTTTCCTTTTTGGATTAACTATTTTTTCTAAGATGCATTTAATCTCTCGATTAGAAACTTCCACTTGACCACTTGTTTGTGGATGATATGGAGTTGCAACCTTGTGGGTTACTCCATATTTTTTCATGACATGTTTCAAAGACTCAATTACAAAAATGTGATCCGCCATCACTAAGGATGGCTTTTGGAACACCAAATCTTGAAAAAATATTTTCTTTTACATAAGATATTACAGTTTTGGTATAGTTGTTACGACATGGTACGACCTCTATCCACTTGGAGACATAGTCTACGACGACTAGGATGTAGATGAAACTGTGAGAGGTGGGAAAGGGTCCCATGAAATTGAAGCCCCAGACGTCGAAAATCTCTACTATGAGAATGGGATTTAAAGGCATCATGTTACGTGCAGAAATACGATCGAGATGTTGGCAACGAGTACATGCCTTGCAATGAAGAAATGCATCACGAAAGTGTGTTGACCAGTAGAATCTACATTGTAAGACCTTAGCAGCGGTTTTATTGGCACTAAAATGCCCTCCGCAAGCTTGTTCATGACAAAAAGAGAGAACGGCAGATTGGTCCCAATCTGGAATGCAACGTCGGATAATCTGGTTCGGACAGTACTTGAAAAGGTAAGGATCATCCCAATGATAATACTTTACTTGTGTTAAAAACTTCTTCGGCTGATTTCTATTCCACCAGGGTGGAGTGTCTTCAGTCACCAGGTAGTTAACAATATCAGCATACCAAGGTGCGGACATGATAGCATAAAGGTGCTAATAAGGAAAATAGTATGAAATGGACTTGGAATCACTATCACTATCATTGGTTAATCTAGAGAGGTGGTCGACCACCACGTTTTCAACTCCTTTTTTGATCTTTAATCTCTAATGTGAACTCCTGCAAGAGAAGGATCCATCAGATTAATCTCTGCTTAACATCCTTCTTCGTGAGAAGGTACCTAAGTGCTGCATGATCGGTGTAAATTATGGTGTTTAAACCTACCAAATAAGGTTGAAACTTGTCTAAAGCATATATAATGGCTAAAAATTCTTTTTTGGTGGTTGTATAATTCCATTGAGCTTTATTTAATGTTTTACTTGCATAGTAAATAACTGTCTGTGCATTATCATGTTTTTGACCTAGTACAACACTAACAACATAGTCGCTAGCGTCACACATAAGCTCGAAAGGTTTTGACCAATCAAGAGGTTGAATTATAGGAACAATTATTAATGCGGCTTTTAAAGTTTCAAAAGCCTGTATGCAATCTGTATTAAGATCAAAGGGTGTATCTTTGATAAAAAGACTGGTTAAAGGTTTAGCAGTTTTTGAGAAATTTTGAATGAATCTTCTATAAAAACCAGCATGGCCTAAAAAGGCTCGTATATCACGAATGTTTCATGGATTAGGTAGAGTAGAAATTTTATCTATTTTAGCTTTATTGACCTCTATACCATTTTTAGACACTATGTGACCTAACACTATTCTTTTTTTAACCAGGAAGAGATATTTCTCCTAATTGAGGACTAGATTTTTTTTCCTGACAACGTGCCAATACTTTAGAAAGGTTGGATAGAAATTCATCGAAGGAATCCCCATAGAGAGAGAAATCATCCATAAAAACTTCCATGAATCTCTCCACCATATCACTGAAAATGTGTAACATGCAGTGTTGAAATGTGGCAGGTGCATTGCAGAGATCGAAGGGCATACGTGCATAAACATAGGTTCCAAAAGGGCAAGTGAAGGTGGCCTTTTCTTGATAAGTTTCATCAATTAAAATATGAAAATATCCTGAGTACCCATCCAAGAAACAGAAATAAGCATGTCCCGCTAGGCGTTCAAACATCTAATCAATAAACGGCAGGGGAAAATGATCTTTCCTTGTCACAACATTCAACTTTGGTAATATAGGTACTACATCGGGTATTTCTATAGGTGCAGGATCTTTGGGCAAGACTACTCTATTGTCAACTACTTTGCCAGAACGCAAGGTTGTGACTGCTTTGATCTCTTGTGTTTTAGTGTGATCATTAGTAGCTTGTTTTTGTCTTTGATGTAACAACTGGATTGTTTGTTTTATGGTTGACATGATTTGTGTTTGTTGTTTCATCAGAGATAACATCATCTATGATGTTTTGTCTATTGGGACATTAGTAGGTTGGGCAACTGGTACTAAGTCTCTTTGGTTGTTGATTGGTGGATTTTGGTAGTTCTGGTTAAAGTTAGATGGAACCATTGCTCTATTCTTATTATTGTAGGTACCTTGTCTTTGTCTGAACTAATTGAATGTATTTAGTGGTTTGACATGATTTGTGAACCCTAGAGGTGGTTGGTTTTGTGGATTAGTATTCCATTGGAAATTTGGGTGTTGCCTCCATGGTGCATTTGGTATATTGAAAGCACAAACTCCTTCTGGTTGAAGTGATGCTATATTGTTGAGCAAGGGACAGTGGATAGATACGTGATTTAGATCAAAACAGAAAGTGCATAGCGCTATATCGATGTTCATGACTGGTTGGGGAGTATGGTCTTTTTGTTTGGTTGCAAAGGCATCTATCTTTCTTGTGAGGTTTTCAATTAGTGTTTTCATCTCTGGATTGGATTTTACCTCAAAGATACCATTGGCTTTGGAAGTGCTGGGCAAGGATGTTTTGGAATTGTTTGTGTCGCCCCAATGAGTACTCTTTTCAGCTTGGTCTTCTAGAAAGGTTATAGCTTCTATAACACCTTTATCTAAAAAGTTTCCATTACTCATGATATCTAGTGCGACTTTGTGTTATTGGAGAAGACCTTTGAAAAAACATTGGAGAAGAGTGGATTTTTCGAGTTTATGGTGAGGACATGAATGGAGAAGGTCATAGAATCTATCCTATTCTTTGGAGAATATCTCACTCGGACTCTGTCTGAAGAACTGTATCTTGCTTACTATCTCCTCTGTTTTCTTCGGTGGAAAGTACTTCTTCATGAAGGAGAACACTACCTTTTCCCATGTATCGAACAAATCGACCTTCTGTGATAGAAGCCATGCATGACTCTTGCCAGCTAGAGTGAAGGAAAACACTCTCAGTTTAACTTGAACATTAGAAACGCCCGGATGATTGAGCGTACTACAGACCTCATGTATCCGACATAAGTGAGTCGTATACAAGATGGAGGTCCATCTTGTAACGGTGTGTAGAAACTAGAGAGAGGCTATTCAGCTTGAACTACTTCATCCATCATCCTAATAGTTGGGAGATGAAAAATAGGAGAAAGTTCAGATCAACGTGCTCTCTTAAGGGTAAGTTTTAAACATGCTAAGCTTCGTATAGCCTATGCGTAGTCTCATGCATGATTGCGAGACTAATTTAGAATCTACTAACATGCACACACAAATATGTTGGATGCTCTAACAGCGAAATTTGTTTGTAGCTTTGAAGTTTTTAAAAAGTTTGCATGCAATGTCTGTAGGTTAGATAATATGCCCTATTTGAATTTAACAGTGGGCGTGAAACTAGGTTTTAAGAACTACACGCGCCGAGGGAGAAGATCACTACTTCACCAGATGGTGTGCCACCAAGAATCTCACCCATGGTATTTCTCATGGAGAGGAGTGAGGAAGGTGGTTGGTCCACTGGAATCTGGTAGTTTACTACTCTCTTTGTTCATGCTAGATGTTTGTCCTGATGGACGTGACTAAATTGGCTCTGCTTGGTTGATTTTATCATTTTAATTTGGTCTATGTAACAAACATTTCACGCAACGTCAGTTCTAAAGTAGGGCTTTATCCCGCTTTTTGTTATTTTAGGGCTCGGGCCCCCTTAGCGTTAAATATAAAGACGAGACTGAAATGTAAATCACACAATCATCCAAGCATGCTTAGTAACACACAAGTATCCTCTTACACTTTGTAGAGAGGATGTTTAGAAATTACCGCCCAAGGTGTGCGTACACAACCCTTAGGGTGAAGGCGACGTGGTGGGGTTGACGAAGTGTTTGGTGTCTTGCATGTCAACCCACCATTTGAGCTTTTCCTTACGGTTACAAATTTAATCTAACTAAGACCCACAAGTTGGGTCGAAATGTTGGAAAAGCCAATAAATTACAATTGATTGCCTTTGTGGGCCTAAAACAAATTTGCCTTTATGGGCTTAAACTATGAAAGCGGTAAACACGAAAATTAACTATGTTTAACTAATTAACTATTTACTTAATTAAACAAAATACGTAAAAGTTTGGAAAGTGTTCATCAAAGATTGGAACTTCAACCCCCAAGTTGGGTTGTGATGTTCGTGCGTGGTACTACTCTTTTGTGCCACACACATCCAACCGGTCCAAGTTCGTTGAATTGCCAACTCTTGGTAAGTAAACTTAAACCAAAAGATTGAACTTTCAAAGCTTAAACTATTTTGTATTTAACCTAATTAATTTTTTTTTGTGTTTTGACTTACTTTTATGATATTATCTTAATCTAATCATGCATAAACAACAATTAATGAAAACTAAGACCTAAACATGCTACTAAACTAATTCTAATAATTAACCTTGCTGATGATTACTAATTCATTTTAATTAATAAAAACTTTTAATTTTTAAAATGCTTTTTAATTGAATTTTTTATTTTTGAAAACTCAAAAACTTGTAAATCTATCTACTTTTTATCTACTAACAGTTGAATTAAACTGACTATGGTAAATTAAAGTGGACTTACATATGAAGATTCCTAGCCAACGGAATCTTCATCCGATAAAAACGAAGCGTGGTGCGGGTAAACAAGGCGCGGTTGTGTGTCATTTGCGTGCGCGGGGAAATGGTTCGCTGGTGCGTGTAGTACGCGGACGTGTGTCTGACATACCCGAGTGCATTTCGTCCGTGGGCGTGCACATGACAGGCTCGGTGCGGGTTCATTTTCTCCATTTGCACTCTGTTTTCTTCAGCAAGTTCCAGTGACTCACCTCGTGCTACTGCCGGGCTCCGTTTGTGCTGAAATGTACTGGAAACACACAAAAATGAAACATCATTAACGAAAATTAGAAAAAAAAACTAAAAAAATTGAAATGAAGATTGAGAAGAAGGGTTCAATGATTGTTGCTTTTCTCCATCTTCCTCTTCCCATATGAATCCATGATGGCAGCGCCATTTGAAGATGAGTATTTGGTAATGGTGGAAATGGTTTTGTTGTTCATCTTAGACTCTTTGTTTAGAGGATGGTTTTTGATGGATGAAACACTAAACTTTGTAACTTTTCTCTCCTATTTTCTTATGGCTATTGGAATTACTCTTAATCTTAAACTTGTATTGAAATGATTAAGAAAACTTGTATTGAGATGATTAGGAAAACTTGTATTGAATTGATGAAGAACTTTGTTTACACTAAAACTTGAAGAACATGAAAATGGAAAATAAGTAAATAACAATTTAAATTAAAAACATTTAATCTACTCCTAATGACCAAAGATTAGATCTAGGGTAAAGATCTTTCTCTACAACTTTGGTTTATATAGGACACCATTTACAATTATACCATTCCTTCTAGAAACAATCTTATAGGCCTTTGACCTAAGCCCATACAATAGAAATCTTGAATTTGGCTTTAGGTCCTTGGGTCAGTAGTTTTCAGTCTTGAGTCCGTGAGTCTTTGACTTTGACTTTCTGGCAACTTTGCTCTGAAGCAGGAATCTTCCAAAGCAACATACATAGCCATCCTTTTTGTGCTAAATGCACGTATTAGGAATATGCGTCCTAAATAGCCTATATCTTGCAAATGGTAGCAAAAGCTATAAGTTGTCTGTTCATTAAACATAAGAAAGGCATATTCGAAACATTATAAAGGTAATAAAACACACATTTGGGGACTGATCACATACATGAATCAACAATCTCAAATCCTAACATCTATCTAGCAATCGCTTCAACTTTTAGCTCAGGATAAGAGTCAAAAGGGCGTATTTCCTAGACAAACAGTTCTAAACCCTAAACCAGCAAACACTGCCTTTGAACTCAATAATGCACCATGTACAAGTAATCCAAACCAAGGTGAGGTGAATGTAGTCACTACTCTTCGTTCTGGCAAAACTGTAGACAATCAAATGCGTATGCCAGATGATCACCCACATATAGCTGAATCTCCTAATGTACCTATTTCTGATGTTGAACCTACACAAGATGCAACACTTCCAACCAAGTCACCATCCATGACACTGGGCAACAATCAAGTTGATACGTATTCCAAATTCTGACCAAAGGCACCGTTTCCTGCACGTTTAACAAAGAACAAACTTGATGAAAATTTTGATGAGATTCGAGAAACGTTCAAAAATTTGACCATAAACTTACCATTTCTCGGGGCCCTTAAACAATTGCCCAAACATGCAAAGTTTCTGAAAGATATGTGCACCACCAAAAGGAGAACCATTGTTTGTCAACAAGCGTTCCTCACAGAACAGTTCCCTTCCATCACTGAAATCAATGGTATTGTAAAATACAAAGACCTAGGAAGACCCACCGTTCTGTGCATATTGGGAGACAAGTATACTGTTATTGCATTACTAGACCTAGGTGCAAGTGTAAACTTACTTCCGTATTACCTGTTCAAACAACTAGGTTTATATGAGCTTAAACCTACCAATATGACTATGCAGTTAGCCGATTTCTCTATCAAGTATCCCAAAGGCATTGTGGAAAACGTCCTCATAAAAGTCCAAGACTTTTACTATCCCGTTAATTTTGTCATTCTGGATACAGAAGTTGCCTGTGCCTCCATTCCTATCATCTTAGGACGTCTTTTTCTTGCAACAACAAATGCCCTCATAAACTATAGGGATGGTTCCATGACCATGTCATTTGGAAATCTTTCTATCGAGGGCAATGTTTTCAAGTTAATGAAACAAATTCCAGATGCTAACATTGATGGTGAGATAAGCATGGTTGATAGTCTCGCGCAAGGGTATTTCACCGAATCTTTTCCTAACAATGAAGTGCACCAATTTCTTTCTTTTGGTGCTTCTGAATTTGAAGTTGACTCATACATTAAGGACGTCACCACGTTATTAGAGTCAGTACCATTATTTGACCCTACTACCGTGATGTTTAGCGATTTGGAAGAACATCAATATATTTTCTCTGTTGAAGAAAACTTTCCACAAGAATCTTTGATTCCCACTCCTCCCACTCTTGATTTAAAGTCTCTTCCTTCAGATTTTAAGTACGTACATCTTGATCCCGATGGCAGTCACCCAATTATAATTTCATCCAAGTTGACTGTCGATCAGGAAGGCCATTTAATTCATGTCATTCAAGAACACCGTTCTACACTTGGATGGTCTTTAGATGACATAAAGGGCATTGACCCTAGTGTGTGCACCCATAACATACATCTAGAAGAAGGAGAAGACATCACGTGAATCGCAACGTTGTTTGAACCCCATATGAAGGATGTGGTGTGGGAGGAAGTTTTAAGATTACTTGATGCTGGTATTATATACCCTATCTCTGATAGTGTTTGGATAAGTCTAATCCACGTTGTCCCCAAAAAGTCTAGAATTACAGTTATGCAAAATGAAAAAGTTGAATGCATCTCTACTCGCATCCTAGTGAAATGGAGAATTTGCATTGACTATCGCAAACTTAATGCGGTGACACGTAAATATCACTTCCCTCTTTCCTTCGTTGACCAGATGCTAGAACGTTTAGCAAGTCATGCATATTACTATTTTTTTATGGATATTTAGGCTATTTTCAAATTGTCATCGATTCGGCTGATTAAGGAAAACAACGTTCACTTGTCTCTTTGGCACCTTTGCATATAAATGAATGTCTTCTGGCCTTTGTAATAATTTCCCTGGTACATTCCAACGTTGTATGCTTCACATTTTCAGTGATATGGTTGAACGTTTTATGAAAATTTTCATGGACGATTAACTCATTCGATAGATGCCTATCAAATCTTTTCCAGGTTTTTGTGTGTTGTGAAGAGAAAAATCTAGTCGTTAACTGGAAAAAATGCCATTTTATGGTTACCAAAGGAATCGTTCTAGGACATTATTTGAAAATACAGAATAGAGGTTGATAAAGCAAAAATAGATAAGATTTCATCTCTTCCTATCCCACGCATAGTTCGTGACATCCGTGCCTTCGTAGGCCACGCTGGATTCTACAGGCGATTCATTCAAGATTTCTCAAAGGTTGCTAGACCTTTAACTAATATCCTAATTAAGGATGCAATATTCGATTTCAATTTCAATTGCAAACAAGCATTTGAGACTCTAAAAATCGCTCTGACTATTGCTTCTACCATTCAACCACCAGATTGGTCTAAACCATTTGAACTCATATGTAATGCTAGCGACTATGCTATTGGAGCTGTATTAGGCCAAAGCCAAGATGACAAACCCATTGTCATTTATTATGCTAGTAAAACTCTTAATGAAGCTCAATGTAACTATACCACCACTGAGAAGGAGTTCCTAGCTGTGGTATATGCACTGGATAAGTTTCGTCCATACCTAGTTAGATCTTCGACAATTTTCTATACTGACCTGCGACACTTCATTACCTACTAGCGAAAAAGGATGCGAAACAGAGATTGATCTGATGGATGCTTCTCTTGCAAGAGTTTACTTTGGAAATTAGAGATAAAAAAAGGTTGCGAGAATGTTGTTGCCGACCATTTATCAAGGATCATCAGTGAGGTTGATAACGACTTAGACCCCATCTGCGATTCCTTCCCTAATGAGCACTTGTACTCAATCTTTTCATCTCATTGGTACGCTGATATAGTAAACTACCTTGTTACCGAGGAAGTCCCTTCCTCTTGGTCTCGTGATGACTGAAAAAAGTTCTTATCCACTGTGAAATATTATTTCTGGGATTGTTCAGTATTGTTCAAACCCCCTACCTTTTCAAGTATTGTTCAGACCAACTCATACACTGTTGCATTCCCGACTAGGAATACAACGACATGCTATCCTTCTGCCATGAACGATCTTATGGTGGTAATTTCAGTGGTAAGAAAACTGCGGCAAAGGTTCTACAATGTGGCTTTTACTGGCCCACACTTTTTAGAGATGCACATAAGCATTGCAAAGCATGCGTTTGTTGCAAGCAGCTAGGCCACATTACTCAACGCAATATGATGCCTTTAAATCCAATTCTAATTGTGAATTTTTTTGATGTCTAGGGCATTGATTTCATGGGTCCCTTCCCAAATTCTCATGGCTTTCTTTACATCCTGGTAGCTGTTACCTACGTGTCAAAATGCATTGAGGCAATAGCATGTCATGCTAATGACCATAAGACTATCGTATTTTTCGTCAAAGAAAATATTTTCTCTCATTTTGGTATCCCTAAAGCTATTATCAGTGATGAGGGAAAATTATTTTGTAATAAAATTTTTGAGTCATTAGTAAAGAAATATGGAGTTACCCACAAGGTGGCAACTCCATATCATCCTCAGACTAGTGGCCACGTGGAAGTATCTAATAGAGAGATAAAGTCTATTCTGCGGAAAACAATTAATCCATCTAGGAAAGACTGGTCTCTCCGATTATCCGATACCTTGTGGGCATATCGAATAGCCTTTAAGAAACCTATAAAGATGTCTCTTTACCGCCTCGGTTTTGGAAAACCTTGTCATCTGCCGATTGAACTTGTGCATCATGCTCTATGGGCCATCAAAAGCCTTAATTATAATATCAATGCAGCAGTCAATAAACAAAAATTGCAAATCAATAAGCTTGAGGAAATTCGGAGTGATGCATATGATCTCTAGAAATCCTATAAAGCCAACATGAAAAAAGTGCATGACAAGCACATTTTATGTAAATATTTCAAAATTGGTCAAAAAGTTTTGCTTTACAACTCAAGATTACACATTTTTCCAGGGAAATTGAAAATATGATGGTCTGGTCCTTTCATTGTCTCTGCTGTAACCCCTTATGGGGCAATCTCTTTGAAAAATTTAAACGATAACAATGAATTTCAAGTAAATGGTCAACGTCTCAAACATTACCACGAGTTATGGTCTACAGATGTCGACAAGACTCTTCTACAAGATCCAGTATACACTGACTGATAGATCTACAGATTTATACATTTCATGTGTTTAAAAAAAGCAGTACACCATTTTGGTGGTCGAGCCCTCTTTTCTTTTCTTTTCTTCTCTAATATCAACTGGAGTATGTGGTTACAAGTGCCAGAACCGTAGTCCACAACAACTCTATTTCAGAACTGAGTATAAATGTCTTCTGATAATCGAGCAAATGTGTCTTCTGGTAAACGATGGGTACCAAAAATTTTCCCTCCTTCCTTATCTTCCATTTTCTACTCTCTACCTCACGAACTCTAGCTAATCATTTGGTGTAAGTCTCACTCATCACGAATAGGTAATGGTCGTAGTATTTTTCCTCGTAAACGATGTGCGCGAAGGATGGGATGGTGTATGCATTGCCAGTATAAGGTATACTTTTGTCTTACACTAGCTGAGCAGGATACACTTCGTTATCGCGCTATTGCTCCCACGGGTTGGGAATCGTCTTGAAGATCTGATGTTAAAAGACTCACCTTGTATATACTTGTGTCTTTTATATTTCCCCTTTTGCACTAGGACTGTGCACAAAGAGATTCGTGTTCAACCTCGGATGTTGCCTACTCGGGACACGGACAATGGAATCCACCAGGCCAACCCTTAGCTGTTCGCTATCTGATTTCATTTCGGGGCAATTTGAGGCTATACCATATGTAATAAGGGTAATATTATTAGACAGTTGCACCCATAGTACAAAATATCCCGATATATCTCGATATTTGGGGATATCTATCCAGATTTCAAAGGAAGATATATAAATATCATGATATGTTCAGAGATATATACGACTGCAAATATCGGCAATATTTCGACGATATTTGCGATATTTGTGATATTTGGGGATATTTTGCAATATTTTGTGTATATAACAATTTTATTTAATATTTACCATTATATTTCAAATAAATATAAATAATGTATCATGATATATCAAGAAATATCCACAATATCCACGATATTTGTCGATATTTTGGTATATCCACGATATTTGCATGTGAAACAATGTCAAATATCCCCAAAGAAGGGGATATATCCATGATACATATCCAGAAATTGAATATCGATAAATATCCATATCCTGATATTTTGTACTATGGTTGCACCACTCGCACGGTCAAGGATGGTACCATCCTGCATCATAGGCCCCCAAAACATAAAGGTTAAGCCCACAGTCTGGCTGGATTGGGTTCGCTCCAAAGCCGACATGACAGTTGCCTGAGATTTTATGTGGAAAGTCTTCTGGCCGTCTAGTGTTGCTAACACATTAATCTTCCCTAATACATTTGTATATAGTTCCTAAAAAAAAAAAAAAGACGAGATCCAAGTCCCGTTCTTTAGTTTTTTAGCCCACGCGATCTCTATTCTGCACGCTTTCCGGGCTTGGACCAAAATTTTTTAGACCTGATCCACATCACGTGCTTGAGCTTTTTAGCCCACGTGATCTCTACTATTCCGTATGCTTTCCCCAACGGTCCTATCTCTCCCTATAAATATTGTCCCCCTCGCACTACCTCACTCATCCCATTCTCTATCTCTCCGCAAATTAATTCTTTCACACTCTACTCTTTTATCGCATCATGAATCTGATCGAAAAATTTGAAAAGGAGCAACGTGATGTTGCATTCAAGGTCTTCCTGATAACGGTGTTTATCGTTGTCATACTGTTTAGTTATGCATAACATCCTTAAGAATATCTAGATCTATGTAATGTACATCTTTTCGTTTCTTATATATTTTTATACATTAGTGTGGTGTGTTAAATAAGTATCACACATTTGTACGGTTTACGTATTAAATGGAGAAATTGTTTTTGTTATATTGGTGTGTATTATTTGTACTTTTACGTTTTCATAAACAGAAAAAAAAAAAAAAAAAAAAAAAAAAAATAAAAATTCAAAAAAAAAACAAAAAAATAAAAAAAAAAAAAAAAAACAAGCTCGAATCATTATGTTCAAAATAATGTCGTGCACGCCACTCTATAAGCTTTAACTAGCTTCCATTATTGAGGTTTGCTACATAAATTCAGAATTTACGTGTAGGTCTAACTACCCTCTCTTTGCATGCCTCGATAACAGTCTTAGGGACTTGACTTTAAATGCCCTTTTTGACAACTCAAGATAGAAAATACGTGTTGGTCTAACTGCCCTGTGAAACCTTCCTCTGTATTCTCTAATCCTTATGAACACCTCTTCATCGTCTTGGGAATCTGACGTTAAAAGACCCATCAGGGAATTTCTCATTTGAACGTGCTACCACATAAATGTGATGCGACAAGAGCACATGTTTTATCTGTGTTTTTCCATATATTAATTCTAGATCTAATTGCACTTGCCATCCTAATTCGTAAAGGTTCATATCTTGGCTATAAATCTCTTCCTTTCAGCCATCTTCATTTCACTCATTCTTCACTATTCTTCCCTCACTTATACTTTGAAATGGATTGACCATGAAAAATAGTGCCCGAGAAAAATTATTTGAATTTTTTTCATGAAGGCCTGTTTGCTCCATATTTTGATATAGAAATTGTACGTCGAGGATGGATGCCTCTTCTATATCATTCAGCAGCTGTTTATTCAAGAGAATTAGTATTGATGTTCTACCAATTTAATGAACCTGACCATGGTAAATTCTATTTTCGTCCCCATGGACAACGTTTTGAATTTACTAGGGAAATCATCTCCGACATACTTCAAATTCCAATGACGAACCCCGAGATGCATTTTTAGGAGTCACCATTTGATACCATCAAACAACTACTGAAGACCACTATATCTCATGGCGAATTCGGAAAACGAAACCACGTTGTCCTTCAGCGTTCTTTGAAACATAATCAATGAACCGTGCTCCATTGGTTAGGACACAATGTGGTGGGAACATCACCAACATCTGAAGTGACCAGACCTCTTCTCCACCTACTCTGGGTTATGTGAAGGTTTAGTAGTGGTGTGTATACCTCAAAAAAGTTAGATTAAGAGTTGAGGTTCATCCTAAATTGTTTAAAGTTTGAGTGAGGGAGATGTGAATAAGAAAGGTAGACTCTTGTAGGATTAGAATGGTTCTAAGCTAATAAAAATTTGAAAGCTTTGATTGTTGTATTGAAATGAATTGAAAACATAAAGGGGAAGATTGATTAAAACATTGAAATAAAAGTAAGTAAACAAGATTGAAGATTGAAACAAATAAAAGCAAGTAAATAAGATTGATTGAAATAAAATAAACCAACAAGAAAGTAAAAACATGAATTGAAAAACTGATATAGTTATATACTAAAAGCATTACTTTTGTATTAATTCTAATTCTTTATATTTTGAATGAGAATCATATGGGCAAATATTATGCATATTATATATGTTATTATTTATATGCATGCGTCTAATACTTTATGTTGTAGATAATATGGTGTGTGGTGATACACAGAAGATCATATCATAAGTACCTTACAAAGTATAAGTAAACGTTCACAATCTAGATGGATTTGGACAAACCATTGGTACGGTTGTAGTATAATATGGTATTAGTCTATATTGACTACATGATTACACTAGTACACTTTGTGTGTATTGAACATGACCAAGTGAGGTTGTTTCTCTTTATACTGACTATATAAGATAACAAACACCTCTGTTATTATGGATGCTTGTCCTCTTAATCCGGATATAATAATGGGCACTTACGTGCATTGTACATTGCTTTAAATCATCAATGAGTGAGATTCATTTGTGAATCAACAAACTAGATGGATTGTATAATGACATTGTATATAAGGTGTGCTGTTGATTATAGAAGGAATCCGTGACTGGTAGTGAGTCGGGTTGATGATGTCCCTTTGCGGAGCTCATAAGGATTGTCATGTAAACCCTGCCGGTGGATTTAATCCGACATGACAATGAAGTTGAGTGGTACTACTCAAGGACATAAGAAATTGATTAATGTAGTTGTCAGTAACTTGACTTGATCAACGGGCATTCGATATCTTAAACACGGGTAGATTAACGAGCATATAATATGGAGCCCATAAACATAATACACGTAATTTGGGATTAGGGCGATAGTGCAACAATGGCCTTTAGTGGAATAAGCCATTTGTTAACGGACTTAGGCCGTGTGTTCTGGGCGAACATGGGAAGCCCAAGCCCGTCAGGAGACCTAACCCTAATTTCTCCTCATGGTCCCTGTTGTAGCATATATAAAGAAACCCCTCTTTCCTGGCCGAACTACTGATTGATTGCTCAAGAAAAGTGAGTTCGGAATTCGGTTCCAACTTTGTGAGTAAGAGAGGCCAAGAGAGAAAGAAGGGGCTGGAAGATCGTTGCCCACACAACGTCCATTCTAAGGATAAGAATACAACAGAAGATCAAGAGGTTATTGATTCATAGAGCTTGGATTCTCAGAGTTATCACAGCTGATCAAAGGTATGAATTTCTAACCAAAATCGTGGACACCCCTTATTCCGCTGCACATGGGTTTTCGCAGTTTGTAAATCATTAGATGAAACCATAATGGTTCCTACAAAAACAAGACAAGAAATTAAACAAACCAAATAGTTTGGATCCTAAGACAATGGATGGGTTCTCTCTTCCTTGCTTTTTTCTTATATATCCCTACTTTTGCCATTTACAAATTTTCCATTCTCTATTATAAACTAGACACCTCACACTTTCACTTTTGCTTTTGCTTTTTAGTTTCTTCATGAACAAGGTAGGTTTAGGGAGAAAGTCATCATATTTTGAGATAAGGGCCTCCATCTTTGGTCTTCTGATTTGAGGACTTTGACCGATTGACTTTGACTTTTTTAGCACTTTTCCATAATAGCTACTGGTCTTCATAAGAAGCGTGATTAATGCTCCTTTTGGTGCTAAGATGCAGCTCTTATGATAAGTGGTTTGAAATACTCCTTAACTTGAAAAAGGCAATAAAAGTTATAAGTTGTCTTTTCATTAAGCGTAAGAGGGGCTATAATGTATCAACATATGGGTAGTAAATCGCACATTTGGGAGCTGATCACCACCCCCAAATAGCATCTTGCTTGTCCTCAAGCAAGGATGAGAGAAAAAACTAAGTTCACAAACGAGTGATTTATTATCAGTTATACTAATCTCATTTCGCAGAGTGCGATTGCATTGACCATATGTAACAAGGCCTTAAACCACTAGGAATTCCGTAGTGGATGAGCTTTAAGCCTCGTGAGAGTTTTCCAGTGAAGGTACTCACAAACTTCTTCTATTTTGTACAAAGGGTCTTGTTTCCTTATTTATTCTCAGAAGTTCATACATCTCATTAGCAGGGAATATGGACAAGCTCCTTTGAACTTAGAATAACATGTATAGAGTAATTTAATCATCTAAAGATAAATACATAAAACATGAGCAATGAAATGCAAAACTAGAGTCATTTCAAAGGCTTTTGGAGAGCTTCCTTAAGGTGGGTTCTCACAGCGGTGTGTTGTAATCACAACTCTCTGATAGATTCACTCAAGGTTCATTCTCTCAAGTACAGTGGACACTTATATTCCTCGCATACTCAAATGACGTAAAAAAAATCGGAGTCGATTGACCACGCTTGCCACTTACTATCACACCTTCCTATTCCTAATCGTGTTAGAGGTCTTTTATTAGGAGTTACAGAGCTAAGGTGATGGTTTAGAAGGAAAAAGGAAGGGAAAAACAAAATATGATAAGTCCAGAAACTGGGTCTCCAAGATACGTGTAACCAGAGAAGAACCTCGTTTTGTTCTTTTGCTTCCGAATTGTGACACATTCTTTTAGCCCTTTGGCTTTGTGACTCCATATGATTTTGAATTTTGGGAGTTCTAACTTTGCTTTTGTTTCTTTTGTTTTTGATATCGTCTCCTTTTGATTTTGAACTTTTAGGAGATTCGATTTTTTTAACTCCTTTGAATTTTTTGGAGTTTTGGTTTTTGATGGGTCTTTTTTTTTTTCTTTTCTTTTTGAAGAAAATAACTGTTCTGTTTTTGTACAAGGTTTTCTCTTCTCTTTTTCTGATATCCATCTAGTTCTCAACTCATCAGTTGGGTAAGCTTTTTATTGTGTGTTGTAACGGGTTATGAATTATTGGTGAAGAATAAAAAGGCTTTTAGAAAGGGTGAAGGCTCAAGAGGGGTAACTAGATGAAACTATCTTTTTGGGGTTTAACATTTATTTGGCTATATCGGTCCAAAAAGGGCCTAAATGCCTTCTTAGGATATGGCATGGTGATCAAGTAAGTGGACGTGTGGTCTTTCTATCTGGACATCCTTTGTGTCATCACTCAATAATAATTTAGATGAGGCTTTTGGCTAGATTCTCACAGGATATGGAACTTAATTGTTCTAACCTTGGCTACAGAAACTCACTGCTATATACAAACAAATGCTGATGCATGCCATTCATGAAAAGATGCAGAAACTATTATATGAATATTAGTCTAAGTACGAAGAACAAGTCCTTACTCCATTACTATAATGAGATTTCTAAACTTTTTATTCATCATAAAAAAAAGAAAGAAGACTTTTTAATACTAAACGAAAAAATATTTTTGGTATTTTTTGAAAAAAATTTAGAAAAGAAGAAATATACTATTATATAGAAAATGCCTAGTTTTTGCAAAATGTTACTATACCACCCCCAAATAGAACTATGCTTTGTCCTCAAAGTATGAAGAGATAAGGAAAGAGATTACCATAGAAACATGAGTAAAAATGGCGATACACATGTATTCTATTCTTTATGATCAAAATATGGAACCCCCAAATAAGTTTGGGGCGTAGGTTGTTTGATATAGAACGAGAAATACATGGTTTATTGTACTAAGGATATTTATTCTACTATAAAATCTTTTTGAGTTTTTATATTTTTGAAAACAGGCATGGAAGAAAAATGAAATTTTTTGGCATGATGTATCTGTTTTACCTTCTACTCATATACCAAATTCCACAAGAAAAACAATATAAAACAAGCAGATAATATTAAGCATAAAATTAAACTTATACTACGTCATACAATTAAAAAAGAAATAGTTCCAACTATATGGACACTAGGAATCCTAGTCAGAATCCGTGCGTGACTCGTCTCGATGTCTAGAAGATCCTTCTCCTCATTGACGTCGAGGCCTGGCATATCTATTACTATGCGGGAGCGAATCTCTGATGCTCTGCAATGTTCTAGTGACACTGTGCTGGAAGGATCTCTGCTCCTCTCTGAGGGTATGCTATTTCGCTCGGATAGTCTACTGTTTCGTTATGATGTTCTGCTGAGTTTCCCTGAGCTGGTGGAGATATGAGTGCAGAATCCTCTGGCCTCCATGGAGGAAGTGAATTCCGTCCATGGGCTGAGTGAATTGTCGAGTGGCATCTTCAGTGAAGTAATCCACCTTCTTGGTCGGGTTCATAGGCTCTAGCGGTAGGTGGAAGCCATGACTTCTGGACACAGTGGGCATAGATAGGACCTGTGGTAGCGACCTTGACCTCCACTAGGGCTTGTGTGGTTTGGAACCCCCAGCGTTGCATGATCTTGGTGACCAGCACTGGTAGAGGGGCAATTGACTTCTTCGATTTGCAGAGTTGCTCAAAAATAAAGGAGCCGATGCAGAAGCTATTCTTTTGCTCTTGAAGAATCCATAAAAGATGAAGCATCACCTTACTTATATCCGAAGGCTTGGCCTAGCCTAGCAAGTTGTATGCTATCCACTGAGATACTACTAGCTAGTTTCTTCGTAGCGAACTTTGGTAAGCGCACTAAAACTTGGGGTTTTTCACCCCCACGAAAAGCGTCTCTACCATCATCACGGTAATGGTATTTCCATTTGGGGACTATTCCGTCTGAACATAAGCTTTCAGATTAATCCCCAGAACTCTAGTCACCACCTCCTTGGTGAGCTCCAGCGAGCGACCATCCTTAACAACCGTAATACTGTCATCCTCCCCTCTAAGCATGCAGGTATAAAATGAAAGAGTAAGAGAGGGAGAATAAACCGCATCTTCTAACAAAACAAAGGGTTCCCATCCTCTTCTTCTAATCTCAGCCCTGAAGTGCACTTCAAACAAATCGGAATAGAAGAGGTCTTGAAAATTTTGTTCTGGCACGATTTTAAGAACTTGAGCCATTTAGAGTAGGAATTGATGAAATTGGGGTTTCTTGTTGGAATGGGGGTTGAAAATGGTGAAGGTTGCAAAAAAAAAATTGTGTGGTGGTGTGTATGGGTTAGGTCGCAACCGCGACCTAGGAGGGTGAAAACGTGAGTCGAGTGGGGCGGCTAGGGTTGGGAATTTGTGAGGAGGAAGAAAGGAAGGTGGGCAGGCGCGTGGGGCTTAATAGTTTGATGGCACGTGCCTCTTTTAAGAAATTAAAATTTGACCCAAGCTCAAATGAATTTAGGAAATTCCAATCTTGTCCTTAGTTCTTTGCTAACTTTAGGAGCCGATCTGCACTTCGTTACTCTTCCGATCTTGACTCGTGAGGTACCAAAAAGATCAGTATCGAAAATGCAACATAACGATATAGGATACGCTCACATCCAATGGTGGATGAAAAACAGATGATGGAAAGAATTGTACAAGAACTGTAGGTAAATATGTACAGATAACAGAAAGAAAATTTTAATTATTTTTTTTGGGTTTTGAATAAGTTTGACATAAATTTTAAAAAGGTGGGTCCTTTTAAGTCAGATCCGCAAAACTTGAAAGTTTTTGAAAACTCGAGTCAATCCCAACCAGATGGCTGGATTACTCTTTTCAGCTGTGCTTGATGAGCATGTGGCTGGCACATGAAAACCGTAAAAACTAAATTATTATGAGGTTAAAGACCGGGGCAAGTTGATGTTTGACAATTCGAGCACTAGCCTTCTCTCATAGCTCTCTTACGTGCGTATGAACTCTTACCTAAACAAGGAATGATTTTCGGTATATGTGTGCATATCTTAAGCTGTAGTTCCCTAGGAAGTGCTTCCACATGATCATTGAAACTGATCCATCTAGTCTTGCTAGGTGGAGGGTTTTTATTAGCTATAGAAATTTTTTTTTGAAAAGTTTTTTAGAAATGAGAGAGATTTAGAAGGGGAAAATATTTTTAAGAAAGAAAATTTTTGAAAATTTGAAAATTTTTAAGTTTTTTAACGTCAGATTCTCGAGACAAAATAGAGAGGTGGATGTAAAAAGATAGAATTAAACTGAGAATAGTATCACTTTAGGTTACTCTATTTGTTTAATTCTCGTTTGGAGACGTCTAATTTTTTATTTTTTATTTTTTTTTAGTTGGTTTTCTCATTCAAAATATATCTCCATCCATATAGAGGTTTTGCCAAGAAGATAAAGTTATACGTTAATCCGGTATTATTTTGGTTACTCCGGCTGTATAGCCTTCATTTTTATATCTTCTGGTTTTGAAAAATATGGAGAGATGTTTTAAGAAACTAGTACTCAAAAGCTGTGATTCTCGATGTTACTACTTTAAAACGAATCATAACAGATATTCTTAGGCAACTTTCGTGTCGGCTCTGTGGCAAACTCAATCTAGACAGACAGAGCTTCAGCTACGCTAGTTGGGGGATTTACTGCACAAGACATGGAATGTCCTGACCCGGGCGAATAGCTCGGTGATATAGGCGACCCTTAGTAAGCAAAGCTGATCTCAAACCGCCCCTAGATTGCATTGTTCTAGGGGTTGGTCTGTGTCAAATCCATTGCCAGTTAAAAACATAACTAGATTTACTCTAACTTATTCTTACGTTATCAATTATTTATTTCCTACCCTCACATATATATTTATGCAATATATAGAGTTCGGAATCGTTTCACTGTTAACTTTCTAGACTTAAACGAATTCAACTAATCAAACACAAGAAAATAATGGTGAGAACAATATTTATGGATGTGAATTTATACTACTAAACTAAATATATGAATTTAACTTATACTAATTTAATTAAAGCAATTGAATATGACTTAAATAAAATATGGAGAAGAATAGTGATGTATCTTTGTCGCGGAAGCAAGAACAATAGATACACAATGTATAAAGATACCCAAAACTAGGGTTTAATGAATAAAAACGAATTCTCTTAATTCAATAATAATAATCAAGTCTGAAAATCTTAAGGTTTACATCTGCTTATATAGAGAACTAGTTAACAAATCCTAATCATAATAGAACTTGGGAAACTAACACTACCAAAAAAACTAGTTTACCCGACATACACCATAAAGAATATCCGACGGTTTCCATCAGTAGGAAGTACCCGGCAGATTTTGTCAGTCGGGCATAATATTTCCATCTATCGGGTAAGCTCCCTAGGTATTTCATTTGTTTTAGATGTGGCCGACGGTCGTAGGAGAGTTATTGTCCGTCGGCTATTTCGACGGTTTTTAATTGTTGTTGATTTTCGACAGACTACGTAATTTCCCGACTGGTGTTTCAATATTTTTCAATGTTTTTTAAACCGTCGGATTTGCTCCTACGAGTTTGGGCCATCGGCATATCTCTTCCGAATACCAGTCGCCAAACTAATTTCACTTCCTACGCCTAATTTTTGAGAAAAATAAAAAAAAATAACAAAAAGATAACCCAAAAACTGTTATCCCTCTCTCACTCCGGGCTTGTTGTAGCCGCTTCACTCCTTCTCTCGTTATGGGTTCGTTGAATTCTAAGTAAACCATAATAAATTGCTTGTCTTTCTACCCAATTTCTATCTTTGATTTATGTAAGGATTCTTTAACTTAATCTTTTATGTGTTCATGATCTTCACGCAAGGCATGCAACTATATGAGGAGTTCATCAATGGGATTACAGATGTTGGTGGTGTATGTGGTAATAGGAGGCAACCTGCACTTCTCAGACTTGCTCTTGATGATGTGGTAATCATCTATCTTTACTGGTTTTACTTTCTTGTCAATAACATTTCTAAACTTTAAAGTAATTTTTGAAGTAATTTCTAAGCATTGTAAGTGTTATTTGAAGTAATTTTTTCTCATTCTTTTGATTAGTAATCTGGACTTAAAATGAACAGCCCCGTAAATGCTTTGTTATTGGCTCATCCGAGTCCACAACTTTGTTTGTGAGCTTAATGTCTGAGAATCTTTGTGACTAGCCATTTCGCTCATTAGAGTTGCCTTAGAAACATTTTGGTTCCTAGTTAAGTGAAATATTTGAAACTTTGGTGCCTTGCTTTTTATTGATGACTCACTTATTCATAGTGTATGTTTCTGTTTTTTCTTTTGTATTTTTTTGTCAGGAGTTATTTGTGAATGGGGAGTTCAGAGTTCAATGGTCAGAAGTTGAAAATATAATGGCTAATGAGAAACTTGTTGAAATCGCTTCAGCGGACCCCAAACATGCCAAAAGGTAGTCTTTCTTCCAATTTTCAGTTCTGTAGCATTTGGTATAGACTAAAGGGAATGCCAAGTTATGATGATGTTAACACTCTATTCTTAAACTGATTGTCGTAGGATTTTGGCTAATCAGCAATCAGCAGCTCGTTCCAAGAAACGAAAGAAAGATGAGGTATATATCTTAGAATTGGAACACGAAGTTCAAACCTTACAAACAAAAGCAACTATGTTGTCTGCACAGCTGACCCTGTTACAGGTGTGTACTCTTTATTTCTCTCACCCCCTTCTCTCTCCCCAACACACACACACGAAACACCGCCTACCTTCATTTTTCGTTCTAGTTACCTTCTTTTTACTTCAGTGTGCCTGAAGCGATCGCCTGACTCACTCTCGCACTCAACCAAATACAAATTCACTCCTTTTTAGTGTTTTTAAAATAAAATCTTGATTTCATATATACTAATCTTTTGTTTTAGGGGTGAAGATTCTTGGTCTCTGGATATAAGTGTTGGGGGTCTTTTTAGTGCTCTTCTTGGTATGTTCACTTGTATTTTCTTTTTTGTTTGGTAACTTGCTGATAGTTTCCTAAGGCCATAAATTAATGGCCTTGAATTGGTTTCATCAATTAGTGGTGTTGGGCTTGTTGCAGTATGAAATATATCCACTGAAGGTTTCCTTGATTCCGGTTACTTCCCTATAATTTGAATTCTTAAGTTGTGACTTTGAGCTAATATATTAGCCCCAAGTCCCCAACTATATTTCATGATGCTAACTATTGTATTCGTGATGCTAATTATTGTATTCGTGAGCTTCCCAAAGTCCAAGACCACATGCTAATTGTTTCCAATGATCTTTTAGTATATGCTTTTGTTGCTCGATATTTCTAGTACTTGTGTTGGTTTGTGTCGCTGGGCAGTTAAATCGCTACTCGGTGGAGGTGCGAGTAGCGAGTAGGTCTACTCGGTCGGGGATTAATCGGGATTACTCAGGCGATTTTTTAAACCGCTACTCGGTGGAGTAGCAAGTAGCGAGTAGGTCTACTCGGTCGGGGATTAATCGGGATTACTCGGGTGATTTTTTAAAACACTATATTTCTTTACAAATACATGTTACATACATATAAATTAACATTGAAATACCAATATGGTAACTGGTAATTGACCACTAGAATTTATATAAAATTTTGTGAACTTGTGCAGCCAATATGGGATGAAGCAGAAGAAGGATGACTCACACATTGTATCTAGGAGGATGAGCTATCATTGTAATCAATTATGTAATTTTTTTTTGTATGGTTGATTTTAGGCAATACCGATGTCGCTATAGATTTCATATGTTTTATAGTTGGACAAAATCCAAGCCAATACAAGTGATAATAAACTATATATATATATATATATATATATATATATATATATATATATATATATATATATATATATATATATATATATATATATATATTGGCAAGCCCTGTTTTAAATGAGATCAGTAACTCTTTGATGCTGGCGGGATTCGACCCCAGACCTATGGAATCATCACCCAAAGGTTTTACCGACTTTGCTAGTAACTAAATATTTTTCGCACTGAAGCAATGCCAAACCCAATGAGTAAACTCATCTTAGAAATCAGAAGATACACCATTTGATTCATTACTTATGTTTTGACCAAGTTTTAGACTACTACTAGTTTTAGCTATGAAATTGGCTGACTTTTTCCTGTGACTTTTTCCAGGGTGCCTTCTTTCGGCAATTTTGTTTTTCAGATCTGTACGCAAGTCCGAATACCTGGTTATGCGTCATGGATTCATTAGTGTGAGTTTTTGTCTACAACAAATCGTCAGATTCTTTCATTTTTGTTTTGTATTGTGCTAACTTTTTATTCTTATAGGTTCATTTATCCCCTGGAAGTAAGTTCAACTTTCAAAAATATATCAAAAGGTCATTAGAAGACGATTTCAAGATAGTTGTTGGAATTAGGTATGACATTACTGGTTGTGGTTCTATCAAAAACTTTTCTAGTTGTGTTGGTTTTTGATAATGGATTTCTAATTATGCATTTTAATTTCGTAACTGCTCCATGATGTCAATAGTCTTTTGCTTTGGCCTTTGGTTGTGGTATTTTTGCTTCTGAATGTGTTGCTGGTGAGCTCACGTCTTTAAACAAACATTTTTCTGGTTATTTATATTCTCAATTCAAATTCAATTTAAGATGCAGTCTTTTCATTGGATCATATTGTTATTTCCAGGATGGCAGGCATTGTTGTGGATAGCCGTGTTTTCTCTACTTGTAAGCAATTTTATGTATTATGGTAGTAGCTTTCCTAACTAGTGCTGAAGTTCAATCTCACCCCTGAACTGCTTGCAGGCAATCTTAGGAGTGGGAACAAAGCTACAAGCTATTATAACATAGATGGCTCTTGAAATCCAAGATAGGCATGCAAATTGCTCAAGGATCTAAAGAGGGCTTAACAAATAGAACTTAAGGCTTTTGATTCTGTTTTGGTTAGTGTACAAACTTCAAACATTCTTCCAGCACGTGTTTTTTATTCTGTTTTGACTAGCAAGTTTCTTACATTCAAACTTAAGGCTTTTGATTATGTTTTGATTAGCAAGTTTCTTACATTCTTCCAGCATGTGTTTTTGTTTGGGTATTTTCATGGGCTGGGATTTTTTATTTGGGTATTTTTAGGTACTTATAGCTAGAATAGAACAGCTATAATTATTTCTAGTTCCTAAGAGAGTACTTCATGATCTTCTTCTTCTTCTTTTTTTTTTTTGGTCAGCAAAACTCACTTCAAGATCTTGGCAAATGGATTACCAACTTGGTGAGACGTTTTGGACCTTAGTGATTTTGTTGAAGGGTTGAATCAAGGTTGCAGTATAAGTAATCTATTGTGTGGGATATGCAAACTTCATCTATTTTGGTTTTTTGAATATGTTTGTTGTAAGTAATGATACTAGAGATTACTAGGACTTGTTGCTAGATAGATGGTGTACGTGGTGCTGATTTTTGGTTTCTGAAGGAAGTAATATGTATACTTAGTGAATGACATGTCTTATTGTTGTTTTTTTTTATGAACACATTGTTTCTTTATGAATACATTGGCGTTTGTAGCATTTGAGTGGGAACTTGCAAGAATGTAATGTTGGGATACCTGAAACAATTATTATAAAAAATATATTTTTTTTAAATAAAGAACTAATACCCGACGGATAAAAACTGTCTAGTAGCAAACTACCCGACGACTAGCAACTGGCATATCCGACGGCTGGTGACAGTTGGTCTAACCGACGGTTCATAATAACAGAACTATCCAACGGTTTTTAACAGCAGGAATATCCGACGGTTTTTAGCAGTAGGAATATCCGACGGCTTTTAGTAGCAGGAATATCCGACGGTTTTTAGCAGTAGGAATATCTGACGGTTTTTAGCAGCAGCAGCAACTATCCGACGGTTTTTGACAACCGGCATATCCGACGGTTATTAACAGTAGGAATGTCCATTGGCAAAGATCCTCAACCTCGACGGCCTGTTTTGACCAATAAAAACCATCGGAAGCCTATGCCGACCGAGCATTTTCCAACGGTCTTACGGCAGTTTTGGTCTGTCAAGTAATACCTTTCACGACAGCCATAGTCAGTGGGGTAAAGTCGTTCTTTTGGTAGTGTAAAATAGAAGCTAGTCTAATTCTAATTAACTAAGGATTTAAAATAGAAGTAGAATAAAAGATAAACTCTAGCTGTAGCATTATGCATGTGCTATGCACATGATATCTATCTAAGGCCCTCGTGATCAATCCCCCAGCTTGAGAAGAGCTCGTCCTCGAGATTAAGTCCTTGTATTTCTGGTAGAAAGTAGGATCCATGAGTTGAAATGTAGCATCAGAAATCCATGAATTTTCTGAGAATGGACGGTCACACCACTTCGCCAAATAACAATCATAAGTACCCTGGCGAGTCGTAGTAGTAGAAACATCAATGATAGTTTCAATCCGATCTGTAGCAGTAGCAGGAACAACACTATGATCTACAGGTAGGGGAATAGGTGGAATACTATTGCCAACAAAAGGAGTGAGATCCGCTACATTATGAGTGCGAGAGATACGCATCTCGGGATGGAGGTCCAATTCATAAGCATTTTCTCCATGGCGGGCGATAATGGGAAATGGGCCAAATCGTCGCATCATTAACTTGTGAGATGAAGGCCGACGTTCTTTTCTCAAATAAACCATCACCAAATCACCAACCTCGAAAGTCACTAAGCGCTTGTGTTTGTCTGCATTAGTCTTGTACATGGCATAAGATTTCTCCAAACGCTTCTTGACATCCTCATGAATAAGGTGAATCCAGGAAGCAAATTCCTCTGAAGATGCACAAACGGGAACAGTCGATGGAATAAGAGCAAGATCAAGAACGAAGAAGAGGAGTTATTCCAGTTACAATCATGAAAGGAGAAAGGCTCGTAGAACGGTTGACAGAGTTATTATAAGCAAACTCGCTTTGTGTTAGAACAAACTCCCAAGATTTGGGATTATCATCAATCAAACACCTCAATAGGTCACCCAAACTACGATTTACAACCTCACCGCCCCCATCATGCGTGGGTGGAAAGTCAGAGAAAATTGAGCTTACTCTTAAAAAGCTTCCATAATGTTTTCCAAAAATAGCTAGTAAATTTGACATCTCTGTCAGAAGTGATAGTGCGAGGTAAACCATGCAAACGAACAATCTCACGGAAGTATAAATGAGCAACCTATGCAGCATCTGTAGTACGAGTGCAGGGAATAAAATGAGCCATCTTTGAGAAATGATCCACAACCACAAAAATAGAATCCTTTCCGTGTGTAGAACGTGGTAAACCCAACACAAAATCCATGGAGACATCAACCCAAGGTTTGTCGGGAATCGGAAGTGGAGTATACAAACCAGCATTAGTGTGTTTACCTTTCGCTGTCTGGCACACATAACATTGCTCAATAAACCGATTAATATCTCTACGCATAGTAGGCCAAAAGTACTTCTCCCTGATAGAGGCAATGGTCTTTATGATCCCAAAGTGACCACTCAACCCCCTAGCATGCATTTCAATCATAATCTGATCACGGAGGGAAGAAACGGGAATACAAAGCTGTGAACCCCGAAATATGAAACCATCATGGAGAAAAAATTCACCAGATACACCATGATGTACCAAACAGTCGGCATGAATAGGACCAAAATAGGCATCCTGAGCATATAAGTCGCGTAACTCATCAAAACCAAACAAAGAGGTACGGAGAGTAACCAAGAGATGCGAACGACGACTCAAAGCATCAACAACTCGATTATCCTTTCCAGCCTGAAACTGTAAGTGGAAAGTATATTTCTGCAAGAAAGAGTTCCACTTGATATGTCGAGTACTAACATCCTTCTGAGTATTAAGATAACGAAGAGCTTCAAGGTCAGACTTTATGAGGAATTCACGATGAATAAGATAATGATGCCAATGTCGTACAGCTTGGACAACTGCATAGTACTCCAAGTCATATGTAGAATAATTCAATTTAACACCAGTAAGTTTCTCACTATAGAAAGCAACCGGCTTGCCATTTTGGCTCAAAACAGCACCAATGCCGTACTTACAAGCATCACATGTTACCTCAAAGAGTTGAGTGAAATCTGGCAAAACTAGAACAGGAACAGAAGTCATCTTCTTCTTAATCAAGTCAAATGCCTCATTAGCTTCAGGAGTCCATTTGAAAGCTTTCTCACACGTCAAAGCAGTTAAAGGAGCCATAATACTGCTGAAATTATGAATGAACCTTCTATAGAAAGAAGCTAAACCATGAAAACTATGAACCCGAAGTCATCAGTAGAAGGAAGGAACAGCCACTCAATAATAGCCTGGACTTTGGAATCATCAACACGAATACCATCGGCAGAAACCACGAAACCCAAAAATACCACAGAGTCAACCATGAAAGAACATTTCTTGAGTTGTAAATAAAGCTTCTCAATACACAAAACACCCAAAAGAATCTCAATATGCTTGATATGTTCAGACTCAGAAGAACTGTAAATCAAAATATCATCAAAGTAGACAACACAAAATTTATTCAGATAAGGCTTCAAAACCTGAGTCATAAGACGCATGAAGGTAGAAGGAGCATTAGAAAGACCAAAGGGCATGACCAACCACTCATATAAACCGTCTTTTGTTTTAAAGGTAGTTTTCCATTCATCTCCAAGGCGGATACGAATGTGATGAAATCCAGATCGCAAATCAAGCTTGGAAAACACCTTAGCACCATGCAATGAATCAAGCATATCCTCAAGGCGTGGAATGGGAAAACGATATTTCACAGTGATTTTGTTAATAGCCCTGCTATCAACACACATTCTCCAACTCCCATCTTTCTTAGGAGTAAGTAAAGCTGGCACAGCACAAGGGGACATACTCTCTCTAACAAATCCCTTTAGCTAATAACTCAAGAACTTGCCTCAGAACTTCGGCGGTTCAGGAAGGAGCCATGTGGTAAGTTAGGAGGGAGCTCCGTGAATAAGATCAATAGCATGTTGGATATCTCGTAAAGGGGCAATCCTCTATTAGCGGGCTCAAGACAAACATCGAATATGAATCTAGCATTGGTTGTAAACACGTGGTATAGTAGTAGGGTTTGCAAGAAATGACGCAGTAAGAGCAAGAAACATACCGCAATGACATCCGTCTGCTAGAAAACCTGGTTTCACTGGTGGGTGTGGCGTAGAAGGTGGGCGAAATGGAGTCAGTGGTGCCAAAACAATTTTCTCGCCACTAGAAGTGAAAGTATAAGTGTTCTCACGCCCATTATGAGTAACAAGGAGATCATACTGGCAGGGACGACCAAGTAACAAGTGGCATGCGTCCATGGGTGCAACAGAACACCAAACATCATCCCTGTATTTAGGACCAATGGAGAACGAAACTAGACAACGGCGAGTAACCTTGATCGTGGCACCATCCCCAGAACCAAGAAATAGTGTAAGGTTCAGGATGTGGCTCATCCTTGAGTTTCAGCTTGTCCACCATATCTTTAGAAACAATATTATCACTGGAACCGCTATCAATGATAACATTACACAACATGCCATTTGAAGTGCAGCGAGTACGGAAGATATTGTGACGAAGCCATGACGTAGGATCATGCTTAATAACTGGAGTAACTAAAGAACGGCGAACAATCAATTGGGGACAACCGGAATCTGCATAAGTTAAAAAGCCATCAATCTCAGTGACGTCTTCTTTTGGATGGTTGAGATTTTCTTCATCCTGTGTTAAACCCACGCGTTTGCGTTTAGGACAGTCACTACGAACATGTCCAATTTCCTTACACTCATAGCATGTGATTGGACCCACTATAGTAGGAGGGGGTTTGGATGACGAAGGAACATGGGTAGAAGTGGCACTAGCTAGCAGTAGCTGAAGGGGATGAGCGAAGCAGATCTTCAGCTTTGAGAGCATATTTAATAGCATCAGACATATCATAAACATCTTTGAAAGCTAATGCCTCTCGAAGTGGTTTTCGAACCCATTCAAATAACTTCAATTTTTTGATCGACGGATTCAGACAAATCAGCCCGTGTGCACAACAAAAGAAACTCCTCAGTATACCCAGCCACACTTTGAAGCCGTTGTTTCAAGTTTTGGAGGCGCATGAATAAATCCCTTTCATAGTCATGAGGAATAAATTCTTTTTTCAACTCTCGGCGCATCTTATCCCATGTAGTAATCTTATTGTAACTCGATTTAGCACGAGTCAATTGAAGTTCATCCTACCAAACAAGTGCATAACCCGTTAATTTAGTCGCAACTAATTTAACACACTTGGGATCCTCATAATTTTTATAATAAAAAACTTTTTCAATCTTATTTAACCAGTCGACAAAAACATCAGGCTGTAATTTTCCATTAAATTCAGGCACGTCTAATTTAATATCACCCATCTGATTCTTCTCTAAAATGCGCAATAAACGATTAATATCAAAATTACCTGGGGGGGTGCTGAAAATTTCGATGCCGTGGATTTCTCCGATTTCTCCCATTGCGACGAGGTGGTGATGGACTAGATGAGAAGTCTGAAGGATCAGGTGGATCAAAATCAGGAGCAATGCGGTGGGGCTGTCGTCGATTTCGTCGTGGAGAACTTGGTGGTGAAGCTCGTCGGCCACGGTTAATGGTAGCATCCTGGTGGCGTCTCAAATTATGGTGGGTGTGACCATGAGGTTTGGGCCTGAAAGCACGTTGTGGTTGGCCGTGGGCCTGGTCTGGATAAGCCCACAGTTGGTTATAAGGTGCAAAATTAGAACCTGGTCCAATGCTAGTAGCATATTGGGCTTGGTCAGTAGAAGCCCAATTTGGGGTTTCAATCTCACGAACAGACGTAGAAGGAAGAGGTCTTCTTCCCCGACGAATTTTAACTGGCTGTGGAAGACGATCTGCCTTTGGAGCAAAAGCTTGATCTATGAGGTAAGCTTGTTGATTTTCTTGGTGACCTCCTTGATTGCGCTAATGGTGGTGGTTGTCAACTTGATTTGGAGGAACCAAATTCGGAACTTGGCGGTGGTGAGCTCTTAATCTTCTACCTCTCCTTCAAAATCAAGATTTTTGTTGTTGTAAGTGCTGTGATTGCTCTCTCTAACTCCGTGGGTGTGGTAGGGAGTTTGTATTCCACGAATTGGAGATGGTGGGTTCGATATGCTGTGATTGTGGGGGTCTGCAGCAGCCACCCATTGAGCAATACGTTCAATATCACTAGAAACTGGGGGTGAATGTGGTCTAGAAGGTGCATGGCTACGTTGGCGAGGTGCTAGACGGTCGCGTACATCGACATCGGAACTGGAACTATGCAAACTATGATCACTAGGGGCAGCGTCTTCATCCCTTGGCACGAGTTGTTCTTCAACAGCTTGCGGCCGATAATCGTGCACGAAAGTTGCGACAACATCTCCTTAATCTCTCGCGAATTCCATCTTGCTACCTTGTAGTTCTTTTTCTACACGGTTTAGTCGTGTATTTATCGGCCGGTGTGGTCAGTCCCGCCCTCTTTGTTGAGTGTCCATGACGAGCAAACCAGGAAAAAACCTAAAAATCTGATACCAATTTGATGTATCTTTGTCACGGAAGCAAGAACAATAGATACACAATGTAAAAAGATACCCAAAACTAGGGTTAATTGAATAAAAATGAATTCTCTTAATTTAATAATAATAATCAAGTCTGAAAATCTTAAGGTTTACATCTGCTTATATAGAGAACTAGTTAACAAATCCTAATCATAATAGAACTTGGGAAACTAAAATAGAAGCTAGTCTAATTCTAATTAACTAAGGATTTAAAATAGAAGTAGAATAAAAGATAAACTCTAGCTGTAACATTATGCATGTGCTGTGCACATGATAATCTATTGCGTCCTCGCATCAATAGAGAGAGATTGAAATCCACTTTTTAATTTCTTAACATGCTAGCATAGATTTATGTAGAAAACCCTAGTCTAGATATTCTCAAATAAGGTTAAAATATAAAGACTAGGCCTTTAATGATCCTTAATTACTTTATACTATCTCTAGTCATAAACTAATTAGCATGAGAGAAAGCTTGTTCCCATTCTCATGGCGAACTCACTATTCTCTAGTTTAAGTTAAACTCTTCTTATCTCTAAGTCAAAAAAAACCTAAACGTAAAAACCTAAATAATAATCTATACTAACAAATCAAGTCCTCTCAAAACTTCATTCAAACTCCCTCTAATGGGAGTTTAGCTTTGATTCATGGGACTATCATGAATAAAAGAATGAAAAGAAGACATAATAGGAAGAGAAGCAATTGAATTGAATAATAATAATAACTTGAAGGTATTTTAATGGAGGTTTTATGAAGGCTACAATTATAAACCCTAATTACTTAAACTATACTAAACTAAAGAAAGGGGAGAGAGAGAGAGAGCTAAATTATTCTAACTAATATGAGAGAGAGAGAGATAATAGAGTTTTTCCTTCATCCTCTTTATATGGGAGATGGTTAGGTTTACAATTTCGTGCATGGGTTTTGGAGCTGTGTTTTGGGCTACTAACTCAAGCTCAAAACCTAATTACTTAAGCCCAAAAAGGGTTTCTCTATGGTAATTTACTAAAACACCCTTTTTGCCTATGTTTACTACTCTAATTGCACCAAATCTTCAATCATTAGAAAGCTCTTTCCAAGCCGGTCGTTTTGACATATAATAGGCCCAATTTCGAGGTCTGAGTCCAAAGATATAGCCTGCGGAAGTTTTGTTGACTTTTCTACTCTTTTTCTTCTCGCGTTAATTTTGACTTTTCAGCTTTGACTAGGCTTTAAAAAGACTTTTTCTCCTTGAAACTTGGGCTTTAATCATATAATTTTTTTAGCAAGCAATTTGACTCCTTTCTCTTGCGAAAGTGACGTATTTCTTCACATAATTGATTCAAAGACCTGAAATACACAAAAACACGTAAACATTACTAACTCTTATTTATTATAAACAAAATTGGCCTAAATATAATACTATTAAAGGGTTGAAACTACAGTGTTGGGCTCTTATCAAGCCACCCCCAAATAGTATTTTGCTTGTGCTCAAGCAAATATGTGAAAACTGTATTCCTAACTACTCTTGTTTTGCTGAGTATGAGTGCATTGACCATATGCGATAAGACCTTAAACCACTAAGAATTTCCTAGTGGACGAGTTATAGTCTCGTGAAAGTTTTCTAGAGAAGGTACTCACAAATTTCATTTATATTACAACGACTAAGAAATAAAAGTAATTTTCCCCTAATTTATCTCAGATATCTATACACCTAACTAGCATTTAAACAAGGATCATCAATCCAACTCCTAAATTAGTGCATGCATAATAATCAAATCATCTTAAGATAGACAACTATATAATGAACTATGCTATGAAATGCAATGGCATGTCTTTTTCTGAAACTTTTGGATAGCGTGCCTAAATAGGTTCTCACAAGGAATGTGTCAAGACACAAAACACTCTAATTTTTCCACTCAAGTTTGCTAACTCTAGAATGCAGTGGGCACACGTTTCCTCACAATCTCAATGACAATCCAAGGAAGCCAAGGTCGATCAAACACATCTACCACTTACTATCACACCAACCTATTCCTAATTGAGTTAGAGGTCTTTATTAGGTGATATGGGGCATAGGTGTTGGTTAAAGAAAGAAAGAAATGGATATTCAAAAAGACAAATCTGAGAAAATAAGGTTTTCTTATTATGTAACTAGAGAAAACCATGTTCTTATTTTGCTTCCACACTTTGTTTTCATCCTTAGCCCTTTTGTTTTGGCTTTTGACTCCTTCTGATTCTATTTTTAGAGTTTTAACTTTTTATTTTATTTTTTATTTTTTTTTCTTTGGATGGAAACTTTCTTTTCTTTTTCTTTTGAAGCAATTAACTAATTTTTGTTTACACAGGTTTTTCTCTTCTCTTTTCTTCACTCATCCTATTTCTCAGACTTATCCAGATAGGTAGGCTAATTTTATTTTTTATTTTGTTTTATTGGGTAAAGAATTTGTGGTTTCTGAAAAGGCTAATGAAAGGCTCAGTGGGGCATCTAGCAGATAATAAATTTTATATAGGTGTGAATTTCTGGCTATATCGATCTAAAGAGGGCCTAAATTCTCGCTTATGATATGGTATGGTGATCAAGCAAGTGGATGTGTGATTTCTCTATTCGGAATTGACTTCTCCCTTGTGTCATCACTCAGATATTAATTCATATAGGCTTTTTTGTTAGATGCTTACAGGATATGTATTAAGTACTCTAATCTAAGTCTCAGAAAAATATTGCCAAGTACAATCATAGATGCTCATGCAAGATGTTTATGAAAAGATGCAATGACTATTACCTATATATTAATCTAAGTTTCAAAAATTAAATCCTAATTCAAGTAATTCGTGAGATTTCTAGACTATATCATCATGCATGGAGAAGAGAACAATACCATTATCTCAAAGTGCATAGTATAAACTATATTTTTGATTTTTTGTTCTAATTTTTATAAGACCATTAATACGTAATATACAATCTAATATGTGCTTAAACATTTACAACGTATTTCTATACTACCCCCAAACATAATCATGCTTTGTCCCCAAAGTATGGATTGAAAATAACGGATAGAGAATACCATAGAAACATGCTTGTAAATGGGAGCACCTGAAAAAGAAGGTTAATCTATACTAATATAAAGAAATAAAAACATACACAACTCCTATATGAGTTTCTCCCGTTATGGGAATAACATGAAATAATAAATAGCGTTTGGGACATGAGCGGACTCTAACGTAAATAAAATAATACCATACGTTGACAAATCAAGCATGCATCTATCGTGGCTCCTATCGGATTAACTTCCGAAATTCGGTGAAATAGTGAATTTCACAAAATTAAGGTACCTAATTACATTATGCATCCCAATAAAATCAACAAGGCCTATGGATTCTATATTTCGATATTTATACATGCAATTTTAATACGTGAACGTAGAATGTGCTAAAATTAAATATACCACCCCCAAACAATTTGGGAGAAAGGGCTCATGAAATAATTCAATAGCACAATTAAATTATGTAACTAACTAATTTTTATGATTTTTGACATTTTATAAAGAAAAGTGCGTAATTTACATCCTAAAAGTGCCTAATTTTTGCAAATATTTCTATCCCACCCCAAAACAATCGAACGCTTTGTCCTCATAGTGTAAAGAGATAAAGAAAGAATTTACCATAGAAACGTGGCAAAAATTGGCAGTACCTGTAACAGAAATATTATAAAGAAAATATGATAACATGAAACACAATTAAACTGTTACGTCCTAACTAACATGGACTTTACTAGAGTAAACATGACAAACAAAGGGTGGCAAAAAGATTTGAAATGAAATACCAAAATACGCAACCCCCAAACAAAATTTGAAAACTCTTTTTAAGTTTGAAAAATTTTGTGGCCTATATACTAGAAAGGTGGTATTGTACAAAAACTTGGGTCTTATAAAGTTAGATACTTGAGACCTTATCTAATATATATGTACAATGTTCTTACCATATATCAATAACCGAAAAAGTTGTAGGTCTTTCCATAAATAATTAACATGGAATGCACCCCCAAACAGAATCAAGAACCAAGACTTCCTACGACGCAACTTAGTGGAATGAGAGTAAGATTTGATGGACTGAAAACCTAATCGAGCGTGCACTCTCTTCTTTTTTGAATGAAAAGGTGTCCAAGTGAATGATCGTGAGAAAATGAATGGTTGTGGAAAATACATGAAATGTGGAAAAGTGTTAGAATGAAATGGTGGGAAGAATGATTGGATTCTATAAGGGATTAGCTCAGGTGGATGGTGTACTACACCATAACAACTTTTTTGTGACAGGGGCTTTTCCCAATTTGTGACGCCAAATAGGCATCACAAAATTTGTAACGCCAAATTGCTGTAAGTATTGTTGTTTGGCGCCACAATAAATTATCAAATTAGTTTTACTCTATTTATGAAATTTGTTAAAAATATAGTGACAACAAAGAGGCATCACTTTAATAAAGATCCAGAGTTATGTGTTTGGCAGGTGCGATAGATGAGGCGTCAACTTCCGATCTTTGTAATTTCTTCTCGACTCTTTTTCTTCTAAACACAGAAACCCCTTCCCGCTCACAACTCTTCTCCACTTTTCTCAATCTATTTGAATTCCACTATTTTTTTTCATTCATCTTCCCCAAATTTCGATGAAAGTGAACTAAATGAGGTAGTTTGTTCATCTCAAATTCTTCATCTTAAACCAAGTTACCATCTTTCCGATCTTTTCAGGGCAATTTTTATAAAGATTTTTTTTTTTTTTTTTTTTTTTTTTTTGTAATTTTGGTTTTTGGGTTTGCAATTCTTCATTTTGTTTTCTAGGGTTTTTAATTTTCTTGGTGAATGAGTTTGTTTATAATAGTTAGTTATTACAATGGTAAGAATGGTTTTTCTTCTGAGTTTGTAGTATGTTCTGTTTTTACCTTTTAAACATGTTGTCAATCAATTAGATGGAGGAGTTTAATTACGAGATGAATAAAACTACAAGCTTTGTGAAACCCATAGTTAAGCATCTAAAGCACTCTCCTCTAAGATATTAAGTCAGATACTTTTATATGCTTGTTGGTTTTAACTTTTGACATACACAAAATGGAATACTCTAAGGTGTGTGTTTGTTTATTTTAACTTTTGTTTGTTATTCTTTTTTTTTCCCAATTTCCCCACACATAAGATGTCGTACAGATTTGGTGTTTTTAAAGTGGTGGCTTGAGAGTCGACAAGGTAGATATTGTTCATGCTTTTTATCCTTTTTTTGGCGTATTTTTTTCTTTAGTCAACATTTCTTAGTTAATTGAAGATGAGTTTCAAATGCAGGAAAGTACAAACTTCTTACACTTAGCTTGGAGCTTTAGGTTTCAACATTGATTGTGCACCCAGTGCTTGACTTCAGGTACATATTTCTTCAATCATAGTGCCTACCATTTATTATTATTATTATTTTTATTTATTCATTTATTTTTTCCTATTTCTAATTGTTGTTGGTGCATAACTTAGAGCAGTTCCCTTAGGAACATCTTATGTATTGGTTTCCTTTATGGTTCTTGGAGGATATATTATATTAAATGGCCATACTTGATCAAATGTGTGCTTTTTTAGCTTCTTTGCTTGACTGTGGAGTAGAAATATATTAAGGTTAACCTCCTCAATAGGAAATTGAACTGTTTGTAGAACCTTTGGGTGATGATACCAGAGGTCTGGGGCTCAGCACCAAAGAGTTACTGATCTCATTTAAAAACAGGCTTACCAATAAAAAAAAAATAATAAAAAATTGAAATGTTTGTTTCTTAGTTTCTATTAGTTGGCTAGTTTGTTCAATTTTTGGTATGGCCTGAACTATTTTGAAGAATTCGCATGTTGATTAATATGCTATTTTTTCGTTTAGTGTCACTTTAATCTTATTTTATAGTTGGCTATGCTATAGCAAGAAATGGGGGTAGACTTTTTTTTTCCTTTACCTATTCATGGTACTGGCAATTAGCTTAAGCTTTATTATGGCTTCAAATTAACTAACTCTAGAGTTGTCTTTCTTGTTTCCATTCATAAATTTTTATCTATATAGGGGTAGAATGTCACAGCCCATTCAAAAGGACTGGATTCTTGAACCAAACCGACTGAGCACCGTGTACAGACAAGGGGTAGACGATTTCATTGATTTAGCAAAAGAAAAGTATGAAGGGTTTACAACATGTCCTTGCCCATGTACAACATGTAGGGATGGGAAAAGATTGGTGTTTGATGAAGCCCGAAGGCATATAGTTCAAAATAGTTTTGATCTAACGTATACGGTATGGTCCTTACATGGTGAAATGCGATCGAAGTATCCTGTGGTACACATAGTTGGAGATGAAAACATTGAAGATAGAGGGCTTGGGCTAAGGAATCTTGTTGATGCTTCTTATGGCGTACATGAAGGTGGAAGGGTGATGTGCATGGAGGGGATGGCGGTCAAACTTTTGATTTTGAACGACCTTTCATTCCCGAACCAGATTTGGGTAAAAAGTATGCTGAATACAAACTAAAAGCCAAAGAAAAATTATACCCTTCATGTGAGGGGGGCCTGTGACAACTCTATTTGTAGTTGTAGAGCTTCATGACTTAAAGAAATAGTATGGTTGGTCCGGAAATAGTGTGAGTGCACTCTTGTCTATGCTAAGAACTTGAAGAAATGTTGACAGACCTAGGTATGAAAGTGAAGCACATCGATGCATGCGAGAATAATTGCATCTTGTATTATGGGATAAAAAAAGATTTGACGATATGTCCTCATTGCGACTCGCCCAGATATAAAGTGGAGGGTAAAACAGGGAAGGAGTCAAAAGTGCCTAAAAAAGTATTGAGACATTTTCCTTTAAGTCCACGACTCCAACGATTATATACGATACCATCATTAGCATGGGAAATGACATGGCATGCTTGAGCAACACCTTCATGGGATTATATGCGACATCCTGTTGATTCAGTCCAATGGGCAAAATATAAAGAGAGATGGCCAGAATTTGCTAATGAGGGCTGTAATGTTTGGCTCGCAATTGCAACTGATGGCTTCAATCCTCGTGGTATTCAATCAACTGGCTATAGTTGTTGGCCTTTCATACTAGTGCCATACAATCTCCTACCTTCATTATGTATGAAATCTGACTTTCAAATGATGTCTTTGTTGATACCTGGACCAAAGGCGCTGACTACAAACATCGATGTTTTCCTTGAACCACTATTTGATGAGTTGAAACAACTCTGGATGGAAGGAATCCCTGCGTATGACATGCACAAGAGGGAACACTTTAATCTGAGAGCTATGTTGATGTGGGGGATACATAATTTCTTGGCTTTTGGAAACTTATCTGGTTGTGTGACACATGTTTATAAAGCATGTCCTGTTTGTGGTGACAACACCCCCTCAGAGTGTCTACCTTGTAGTAAGAAGATTGTGTACACAAACTACCGCTTGTTTCTTGATCCGGATCACCCGTTTAGGTATAATAAACACTTTAAATATTGGCTAACTTTTTTAATTCAAGTTATGTATAGTAAGCAATTCTAACACTCTCTATCTCCAGGTATAGTAAGCACTTCAATGGGGAGCAAGAGCATAACCTTCCTCCAACACGTCTTAAAGGAATAGATATTGACAAAATGCTGACCTGCATTAAATATATACCTGGTACGATCCAAAAAGGTTCGAAACGGTCAAGAGTTGATGGGAGTGTAAATGTTGCTAATGATGATGATGATGATGATGATGACGACGACAACAACAACGCTGGTGTTGAAGTTACATGGGCTTTTTATAGGAGGTCCATTTTCTTTGAACTGGAATATTGGCTAAGTCATGAAGTTCGACATTGTGTTGATGTGATGCATGATGAGAAAAATGTTTCTGAACATATATTGAACTTGATCCTAGATGTGAAAAAATCAAAGGATACAGTCGCTATTAGAGAGGATTTGAAGATGAAGGGCATCCGTAGTAGTTTGTGGATGCAAGAGGACTTAAATACCGGTAGACAGAAAAAGCCAAAAGCCTCCTACGTCTTAGATGTTGATGAGAAAAAACATTTCTTCCAAATTTTGAAAGACTTGAAGCTTCTTTCGGGTTTTTCGTCTAACCTGAGCAACATTGTCGGTTCCAACCCACCTTCTTTGCTTACGATGAAGTCTCATGACCATCATGTTATAATGCAATATGTGCTGCCTGTGTTGCTTCAACAGCTTTTCCAAAAAACTGCGACTTGCGAAGAGCCTTACACCAGATAAGCTTATTCTTCAGACTTTTGTGCTCAAAAGTTTTAAGTCGTAAGGATATGGAAGGTGCCAAATTCATGATTGTAGAAGCGTTGTGTGTCTTGGAGAAGCATCTTCCACCATCTTTTTTCTATATTAGTATCCATTTGATGGTTCATCTAGCCGATGAAACGTTAGTTTGTGGAGTTGTGTGGCCTAGGTGGATGTATCCTTTCGAGCAGTAAGTCAACTATGTGTCTTATATATTAGTTCAATTTCTTCTATAAAGATAATCTTTAACAGCACTAACACGTCTACTTTCTGAATTTTTTAATACTGATAGAGTGATGAAAGAGTGTAAAAATATACCTAGCAATAAACAATATATTGAAGGGTCAATTGTGGAGTCCTATATAGTTTCTGAATCTGTCCGATATGCCAAGGAGTACATGCTGCGTGGAGGAAATAAAAAATTGACTCGTAAATGCTACCTTGATGAAAATGGCGATTTCATTGATGAAGGGCCTTTGCTTGACTTCAAAGTTGTGATGCTAGAAACAGCACAGTGGATACAAATATGAAGATGGCTTATTTTTCAATTACAAGTTGAAAGACTCGATGGATTTTACAGGTGGGTTGTTCATTCTGGCTTTGGAATTTAATATTTTTGGTAATTTATGAAGAATCACGTATGTACTTCCATGAATGAATTGCAATGAGTATCGGAACTTGCAGCCCACTACTCGAGGGAAAGGAAAAGGAATAGCAAAGTCAGAAGTGGAGATTTAGACAGAATTCATTGTCTGGTTATGCGATAAGGTATTCTCTTACTTTGCATTTATAGTAGCTAAGCTAGGGTGAGCCTTTTAGTTTTGTTGATTTTTTGTTAATTATCTTTTTCTTTGTTGTATAGTTGTTGAAGGCTAACGGCACGCAAGGCGACTTGTGGCAGTTAAGGGTGGAATTTGAGCCGAGCGGCTCGGGCTCGGCTCGGGCTCAGCTCGTTTATGGCTCGCTCGAGCTCGCTCGTTTAGTTATATGAACCAAGCTCGAGCTCAGATTAAGGCTCGTCTATAAACGAGTCAAGCCCGAGCCGAGCCTGAGTAGCTCGCGAGCCGGCTCGTCTAAATACACTATAATAGAAATATAGAATAGTAGATTACGGATCAGTGGATGAGTGGATCAACCAATAGTCCAATACCCATACCCATGACCCAAGCTATATAGTTTAGCAACCCATCTTTCATTTTCAGGGTTTCATTCAGACATTCACGCCGCCGCAAGAAAAGAATGGATTAGGTTATCCAGTTATCCCTATTTCTTGTCAACGTTTCAAACACAACCTCAACGAAAAAGCTTGAACAATAACAACCCCGACCTCACCTTTCAACCCATCTATAATTCCCTCACTAACAAGTGGAAAAAACACCTTCAAACTCTCACCAACATCAACAATCCCCTTGGCCTTATCACTAGTCCAAACACTAACCAAATCCTCTACATTCTCAGCATTATAATTTCCACCAAAATCCTCACACCCACAAATACTAACATAACTAACAACCCCTTCAACCAAACACTTACAGCTTTCTTCCCCAACAACTGAAACAGCCCCACTTTCGACAACTCATAAAACAAGGGAGAAATCACAGCAACATATTTCAAACCATTACAAGAAACAGAACAAGTAAGTAACTGAAAGTCTGAAACACGTTTTTATATCCTTTTCTTTTCATAAAGTATTGTAAAGTTTGGACTTTGGAGCAATGTTTTTCAATTAAATTAATTTTTCAACCATTGTAAAATATTCCTGAGCTTCGAAATTCTTGTTTGTATACTCAACACATCTTCCTCATGTAACACCTTTACTTTCTATTTAATTTATATCTTATGTATCATACCTGTGCTTTATTTCTGTCTTTGTTAGATGGCCAACTTCATAGTTTTTTTCATTTCAAAAGTATTCCATACATTGTTTGCTTTCCATAAAAGTTCGGTTAAAAATTTATTGTCTTTGCTTTCTCAGCCAAATGTCCAATACAAAAGCGTGCTTTTTATCATAGTGTTTGCTTCTTTCACTGTTGCTAATGCTTGTTCCAATGGGCAATGCAAGGTGAGCTGTTTTTGTTATTCATGTTTATCCGACTGTGGTTCTTATTTTGGTTTATGTTGATCATATTTGAGTTTGTTGATTTCATTTTCTTGGGTTTGTTGATTTTTATTTCTATTATAGCTCCTTGATGAATGCTCGTCAAATGAGGATTGTGAGGCTGGACTATATTGTTCCTCATGTCCACAAGGATTTTCCTCAAAAGTAGGAGTTGAATTTTCTTTTTTCATTTCGATCCCTTGAGTAATTTATAATTACTTTTCTCCTTCCTCTCTTAATTCAACAGTCAACACCATGTCATTGTTCATATGTATGCGGTTGAATTTTAAATGTCATTGTTTCGAATAACTGAGCGGTATGCTTGTCCATTTTAACATCATTTTCATTGTTTCCATGGTATGGTATGCTGCATTTATTTATTTTTTGTCGAGTTTCAAGTTTATTAACTTGTTGTTGTGTTACAGGGATCAGCCATATCTAGTATTCTTGGAGAAGCTAATATTAATTTGACAACCTACATCACTTCAAAATCTCCTGTTCCTGTTTCGTTGCCGTTGAAGAAAAATACTCAAGGCACTATTTTACAAGTGAGTCATTTCATTATTTATTATAACCTTGTTCCAATTTCTTTTGCTACTTTTAGGAACTGCATGTACACTTGTTATAAAGGTGCTTATAGGTACATGTACACTTTTTTTACTTTCTTCTTAAAAACTGATTGGTTTGAAACTTTTGACTAGATATGTCTGATTTGCAACCTGAACTTGTTTCAAGTACGCCTTTGCAAACGCCAAGCACTTCTACTACTGAACATCAAAGTGGAGCAACACAGCAAGAAATTTCACACGAACAACAAGAACAATCTGAGAATCCAAAGAAGAGGGTCAGGGCCAAGACATCCGTTGTTTGGAAGGAATTTATAGAAGTAATTGTCGAAGGCGTAAAGAAGGCTGAATGTAAACATTGCAAGCTGAGGCTTTCTTATACTGATGGGGGGCCAACAAGTCATCTTAGAAGGCACATACCTATTTGTATACCTCGTATTGCTGCGATTTCTGGTCAAGGTAAAGGTCCTAAACAATCTCTTTTGTCATTTGATAGTCATGATGGTTTGACTGCATATAAATTTGATCAACAAAAAGCAATAGATATTTTAGCAAAGGCCATCATTGCGCATGAGTATCCTTTTAAGATGGTAGAACATGAATTGTTTGTGCTGTTTTGTAAAGTTCTCAATCCCTGTTTTGATCCAATTAATCGCAAACCTATTAGGGATTACTGTTTGAAAGTCTATGAATGTGAGAAGTCGAAGTTGAGGTCAACATTAGGAAATGTTGGGAAGATTGGTTTAACATCTGATTTGTGGACCTCTAACCAAACTGTTGGTTATATGTGCCTCACCGGTCACTTTATAGACTCAGAGTGGAAGCTCCAAAAGCGTGTCTTGAGCTTTTGTTGCTTGCCACCTCCTCACACTGGAGTTAACATTGCTGATTGCATTTTTCAATGTCTTAGTGTGTGGGGGATCGAGGAAAAAGTGTCTTCCATTACACTTGATAATGCTTCTGCAAACGATGCAGCTGTTAGTAGCCTCTTGACTAGTTTTGGAGAGAACCTTTATTTTGGTGGTAAAATATTCCATGTTAGGTGTTGTGCACATATTCTGAATCTTATGGTGCAAGATGGCTTGAAAGAGATCAAATGTGCTGTAGAGAATGTTCGTGAAAGTGTGAAGTATGTCACATTGACCCCTTCACGACTTCACAAGTTTAATGAGATTGTGAAACAATTGAAGTTGACAACCACCCAATCTTTGGTTCTGGATGTATCCACTAGGTGGAACTCAACATATGACATGTTGAGGTCTGCACTTCTCTTTAAAGAAGTCTTTCCAAGGTATAAGGTTAGAGACTCTCAATATGAGTGGTTACCATCTGAGGATGAATGGGCAAGAGCTTCGGAGGTATGCAAGTTTTTGAAGATCTTTAATGATGCAACAAAAGCATTTTCTGGTCAATTCTATCCAACTTCTAATCTGTTTTTTCCTAAAATTTGGAAGATAAAACAGATCTTGTTGCAAATGTCTATGGATACTAGAGAATGGATGGCTCGTATGGTAAAAGCCATGAAAGACAAATTTGATAAATATTGGGAAGAATGCAACCTTTTGATGGCAATAGGTGCTGCCATAGACCCTCGAAACAAATTGAAATATATCGAGTATGCTTTTAGCAAACTTTATCCCACCCAAACTGCTGAAGATAAACTTAAAGTTGTTCGTGATTCAATGATTGAGCTTTTTGAGGATTATGTATCCAAAGAAGCAGAGGGGGGTAATATTAACCAAGAGAGTGGAGGTAGAAGTAGTAGCTCAAGTGAGATAGCCGAGTCGAGGTGTGAATTTGAAATGTGGGCCACGGAAACAAATTGTGTTCAATCAAATGCTAAGTCTGAGATAGAAGTGTATTTGGAAGAAGGCATCTATATTATTGTGATGGTACTTTTGATGTTCTAAACTGGTGGAAAGCGAACACTTTGAAGTTTGGATCCTTTCAAAATGGCTCGGGACATTCTTTCGATCCCGTGACTTCGGTGGCTTCGAGAGTGCCTTTAGTCTTTCTTTGGTAGAGTCATTGATGATCATCGAAGTTCATTGAGTGCGGAAACAATAGAAGCATTGGTTTGTACCGGAGATTGGTTGCGAACTGAATTTGGGATTGGCAAATCTGTGAATGTAAGTATATATATTTTTTTATATGTAAGTTCAATATTACTAAAATTTTAGTGCATTAAATACACTCATAGTGGTGCTTGCTTTGCAGGGTCAGGCCACATAGCTTAATTTGCTCCACGCCTCCACTATTGTAAAGGTGTTTCTTCTAATCCTAATCACCATTTGCATTTTGTTTTGTAAAATAAATGCTTTCTATAGTTATAATGCTTTATTTGACTGGTTATCTAGTAATTATAATGCTTTCTATAGTTAATATTTTGTATATTAATTGTAGCTAAACAAATTATTGAACATGATCTTGATTCCTTTTTGTGCAGACTGACATTGATTCTTTTTTGTGTAGACAGGCCTGGCCTTGATTCGTTTTTGTGCAGATTGGCCTTGATTCTTTTTTGTGTAGATTAGCCTGGCCTTGATCCCTTTTTTGCAGACTGGGCTTCATTCTTTTTTGTGCAGACTAAAGCTTCAAATGTGTGATGGTGGGAAAGCTTGTCCAAGTTACCAAGTAGATTGAACTGGGATCAAAGTGGTGCCTACTTTTTGTTCTTTTTTCCCCCCTTAAAATCACAATTCCACAGACCAAATCTTGTATTTATGATCTTTAAGACATCTAAAGATGTTTTTTATTTTTTGGTATGCAATGTAAGTCAGTTCAGTTATGATTTTTTGGTATGGCAGTCAGTTCAGTTATGATTTATGAATGTAATTCAGTAATATGTAAGTCAGTAAGTGGTTGCAAGCTTCAGACAATCACTTATAATTTATGAATGTGGGTTATTTAATTTTGTATTGCATATATTCAGATTTCAAGCCTGACAAGCTCGTATAACAAACGAGCTTGAGCTCGGCTCGAGCTCGTTTGGTTAAACAAGCTTATTGAGCTCGAGCCGAGCTTTCTATATATTATTTGAGCCGAGCTCAAGCCTATTTTAAAGCTCGCCACTATTTCCGAGCCGAGCCTGAGCCTCTCTTTTTATTTCTGAGCCGAGCCTGAGCACACTAAAGCTCGGCTCGATTAGCTCGAATTCCACCCTTAGCTGGCAGTTAGTTAAAGGGCCAATGCACAAGGCTAAATCATATAAGAAATATCATTCTGTCTGAAATCTGTAGCTAATGAGTTGTATATATTCTTATTTCCATCTGAAGGTGAAATGTGGAGTAAGGGGAGACACTGGACAATTACTTTTAACATCAAAGACTAGAATGATAAAAGTAGAAAGTAGAAACTGAGTTGTCAACTGGTGTTAGTTTCATTACCTTTTGGACTCACTAAACAGACACTAAATGTCGATCCTTCTTCCACCAAATGACATGTTCGAAAAATAAATGCATTCGTCGTATAATTGCACTTGAATTATCATTTCTTACTTAGGCTATGTTTTTAGTCACCAGAGTTGTGTTGTAGACTTCTAGAATAGGGTGGTCCTCTACTATATGATCTCTTTCGTTCTATTTGAAAGTGCTGGTGCTAAAGTTACTTATGTTCTAACTTTCATTCTCAATAGGAATGGGAGCAGTTCATTGGGTTGTAATGCCTAAGGGAGCTCTACTGATGATCGTTCCTCACTTTCAACTATCTCAGACCTCCACTCTAGCACTCCAGGTCTTCTCTCCACTCTCAAGGTACGTTCCTACACTCCTGCTTTTTTTTCTTTTTCTTCTCCAGCCTCTCTCTACTCTCTTTTTATGTTCTTCACTTCACTTCTTCTCTCCTACTTTTTTTCTTCTTCTTTTCCTGCCTCTTTCCACTCTCTTCTTCAGTTTTGCTTGGTAAACGAAATAGAGTATGGCCTGCAGTGGTTGGAAATAGAGAAGTCGAAAAGGAATGGCCCCTGTAGTGGCTGGAAATGGCCTGCAGTAGCTAGAAATATGGCCTGCAGTTACCTATCAGATAGAACAACCTATATAGAATAGATAGTACATACTTTATGTCTGTTTTTTCTTTATGTATCAAATTCTATTTCTTTTTACCTATCTACCTTAGTTTAGTCTTCTAAGTTTTTTGTTTTTGTAATTTGGATCATTCGTCTTTTTTAAGTCTAAGGTGATAGATTATTATTTCCTAAGATTATGTGATGAATCTTATTTTCCGTCAGGATTTTATAGAGTTCCAAATGAATTTCTTTAAGAATGCTACTAAGCTCAATCTCAAGCATCAAAACATGGCTCAATCAAATTTCTCTGCTTCATATATGGTAGCAACACTCTATTGGTCCAGCACCAATTAGATTCCGAAAGCTCAACAACAAACACTGAGCCTTCCAGAGATCTAGCTTAGCTCATCACTACTAAAAAAAAGGTATATTATATCGGTTACGAAATTGCCGCACTATCGGTTTTGTGCAAATGTCTTTTTTTGTTGATTTGATAGACTGATTTCTAATGATGCGTTGAATTTGGTTAGGGGTTTATGCTAAGATGCAATATCGTGTTTCGTGTGAGGTTCACTCACATGTTGTGAGAGTTCATTCTAGGACTACTTATGTGTCTTTGCCATTTACACAAGATATAAGATTAGATGAACTCTTACTTCACTAAAACACAGTCAAGCGTGTGTTACTTCACTAAAAACACAGTTGCTCGTGTGTTATTATGATTAAACCTGAAAACTGATGCCTCATACCCATATTAAAATCAAAGTATCTTGGCTGATTATACACAACATCTATGTGAATGTCTAGATGGTGCACATGTGTACAGATTCTCATAATATGGGTTAATTTCTTAAAGTCGATAAGTTTTTATCCTCCTAATGTTATATATATCCCAGTTCATTATCACTTATCGACACCTTAAATGTATGTTTACTTCATAGGTGATAACTGAGACTCTAAGGATGGGGAACTACAGGGTTAATGTGCAAGGCCATGAAGATGTGGAGATAAGGGGTGGATTGTTTTTATATATTTTAAGTTCAGGTTTGAAAAATCTTTGTTTCTTTTTCTCGTGTAACTTGTGGTTTATTGTTTTTACCAATACTTCCATGCATTCACAAGTGTAAATAAATTGTGAAAACGTTATGACATTGCCTTCGACACCGGCTTTTGTTGCGTCTTTAAACCTAGAAGTTCTATGTTTAGTATGTCTTGACTATCTTTAGTGTAAAATATGTCAGAACTAAACTATCTCTCGTTATAATTTAAGTAGATCAGTCTATCTAAACTCTGTTAAATGAAACAGGCAAAACATGTGGCATTGGTTTGTCTTGCCTTGAAGAATGGAAGTGGTCTTTATTGCAACAACTTGGGCACTTTCTAACAAGACTTTCTTTCTAGGTAGCTAGTTGTAAACACAATGTAATAATATAGTACTTTTGCTTGGGAAATGTAAGTACTTAGTTTTGCAAGTGACTTCATAATTTTGAAAGGATGGAATAAATACTATGTCTTCTTGAATGGGATTGATGTTGTACTTTTGTATTCTATAGAGTGGACTGTGTTTTGAATGAGTTCTTTTATAGGGTGCAAAAATTGTAAGGCGTATATATAGCAAACAATTATTATTTTTTTTATTTCTAAAATATATTTAGTGATGCCAAAACAACGTCACAAAATTTGTGACGCCGAACATTTTCTGACTCTACTTTGACGTCACTATTATTTATGACGCCAAAATGGCATCACCAATATGTAACACCAAAATGACGTCACAAATAATAGTGACGCCAAAATGCAGTCACATATATTTGTCACGCTAAAACGCCGTCACTGATTAGAGACGCCAAAATGCGGTCACAAATATTTGTCACGCCAAAACGCCGTCACTAATTAGTGACGCCAAAATGTCGTCACAAATAATAGTGACACCAAAATGCCGTCACAAAATAAAATGACGCCAAACTGTGACTCTAAAATGGTGTCACTAAAATTATTTGTGACGCCATTTTGGCGTCACAAAAAGGCTATTTTGGTGTAGTGGTGGTCGGGTGGTGCTCTAGGTAGTGTTTGAGAGGATGGATCATCACAGGCTCTTAGAAACTCATAGAATTCCTCATCTAGCTTGGTCGCATCCACATAATTATAGTATTCATCTGCATCTTTGAGAAAGTCATTAATCTCGTCTAAGGAGTCAAAATTGTGATCTTTGTCTTCTTCCATAAGAGGGGTATCTACTAGTGTGGGGACGAAAGCGTCAGCCGCACTAATGTGAGATACAAAATTCTCAATGGACTTCACTTCTCCTTTTATAGGCAAACCTAGTTGTCCCTGATTTAGTCTAAACATGTTAACCTCCACAGAAAGATTTTCAAAGGAAAGAGTCATTGAGCCATCCCGACAATTGATTTGGGCATTGGCGGTTGCCAAGAAAGGACCCCTTAAGATGATGGGAATGGAATCATGAGCAACTTCTATATCGAGAATAACGAAGTTGGCTGGATAGTAAAAGTCTTGAACTTTAACGAGAATGTTTCAACTATGCCCTTGGGGTACTTAATAGAACGATTGGCTAACTGCAAAGTCATTTTGGTTGGTTGAAGTTTTGTTAGACCTAGTTGTTTATATAAATAAAAAGGGAGTAAGTTAACACTTACCCCTAGGTCTAATAGCGCAGTTGTTATGAAGGTATCACCTAAGGTGCATTGTACAGTAGGACGACCAGGGTCCTTGTACTTAACAACTCTGTTAGGTTCAGATAAAGAGGGATATTGTTCAGTTAAGAATGCTTCGTTGGGTATGTTGGTTTTCCTCTTTTTAGTGCACAACTCTTTTAGAAACTTAGCGTATCTAGGTAGGCTTTTTATAGCATCTAAAAAAGGTAGGTTTATAGTCAGATTTTTAAACACTTCCCTAATCTCATCAAAATTCTTGTCCTTTTTTGACACAACTAGTCTTTGGGGATACGGTGGTTTATCTCTATATTTAGGATAAGGGTCAACAATATTATTAGTCTTTGCTTTATCTTTAGTCGTTTTCCATCTAGGTGTCCATATTAGAACCTCTACAGGTGTAGGATCATCAATTTCTATGGTGGTGTTTAGTAAGGATGTACCTTTTGGTTGTGGTTGAACTAGAACTTCTACAGTTGTAGGGTATTCAGTTTTTATGACAGTATTCGGTATGGTTTCATTTTCAGCTTCCATTTGCGGGCGATCTACAGGCATAGTCACTTTGTTATCAACTACTCTACTTGAACAAAGGGTAGTGACTGCATGTATTTCCCCTGGGGTTATATTACCATTACATTGAATACTGTTTACTTCGAAGGCGGTGTTTGTAGATGTAGGATTAGGCACTGCTTAACCTGGAAGCTTGCCTATTTGGTTATTATTTTGGTTAGGAGACATGTCAATAACCTTTTGGCACAAAGATTGCATCATTTGCATCGTTTGTTGTAGCATGTTAGAGTTTTGATCATGGGGATCTTTCATCAAGTTAGAGTTTTGTTTCATAATTTGATTTTGTTTTTCCAACAAGATCACTAATACTTTGTCTGTAAATGGTTTGACTATTGGAGTGGTCATAGGAGGAGTGACTGGAATTAAGGCTTGTTGCGTGGTCATGTTATGATGTTGATAGTTCTGGGTCATGGGCACTAAACCTCTATTCTGGTCACCTAAGTTTCCTTGTCCTTGAGGTTGAGTAAACTGGTTAAAGTTTGTAATGGGCATAATATTTTTATTATTAAAACCTGGAGATGTAGCTTGTTGTTATGGATTATAATTATTGTTTTGCCTCCATTGTGTGTTAGGGTTGTTATTAAAAGCTCAGACATTTTCTGGCTATGGTGGTGGATGTTCATAGACAAGAGGACAATAGAAGTCAGAATGCTCAAGACTAAAATAGACATTTTAACAAGTAGAGTTTATGTTCATGACAGAAGTGGGTTTCTTTTGAACAGAGATGGCATCTACCTTTTTAGTGAGGGCATCGATAAAGGTTCAAAGCTCGGGATCAAGTTTAACCTCAAAAGAAGAAGGAGTGCAGCGGGGGACATCGTTACCTCCCCAATTGTTGTTTCTCTTAGATTGATCTTCTAAGAATTTATAAGCTTCCAAGGCTCCTTTACTAAGAAAATTACTCCCATTCATGATATCTAGAACCTCCTTATGATGATGTGAAAGTCCCTTGAAAAATGTGCGGACAAGCGTGTCCTTGGCAAGATTGTGATGCGGGCATTCAATGAGAAGATCAGTAAAACAATTTCAGGCCTCTGAAAAGGATTCATGAGGGTTATGGTGGAAAAAATGAATCTTTTGAAGCATTTCATCTGTAGCCCATGAGTCCACGGAGTTTGGCGTTTGGGCAGTTAACCAAGATGCCGCCTTGTCGACTAGGATGAATGGAAACACCCTAAGTTTAACTTCATACGGACTTATGCTAGGATGATGGAATGTAATGAGAACTTGTTCTATCCTACGCATGTGTTGATAAGGTTTCTCGTGGTCTAAACCATAGAAAATTGGTAACAAGTTAAATATATTCGGGAGAATTCAAAAATCCCTCACTGGGTCTGCAAGAACGATGCACGACTTAGGTCCATTGATCAGGGCTTTGTTAAAATCAGAGAGAGGAGTCTCTGGTTCTTTAGCCATTGTTGACGTGTGCATTGACGTTTATGATATATAACGTTAGATAGTTTTTTCTTACCAGACCTTAATCTCATGCAAGGCTAAGTCTAATATGAAAAACAAGAGCAGTAGTCAAACAAGAGCCTGATTATATTAGAATTAAACTCCTCTGACAGAAGAAACGAGGAGTGAAAGAAGGAGAACTTGAATGCCTCCTTGCTATGATTATGAATAGCGTCTTCAATGCGAACTCACTGTCCTGTAGAAACTTGGAACACTGAACTAGCAATTATTTCCAACGGAAATATGAATTATAACTAACCTGTGTAAATTGGGCTTTCTTCAGAGGGGCGCAAACGCAATCAATTATAAAGTAACAAGAGCGCGTGCGCACTCTATTAATTTTTTTTTTAGATATAGGCTTTCGTGCAATTTTCTATTGGGCTGGGCCTTCAAACTGGAAAGAAAATGCAAAACAAGGTTACTGGAAGGCAGGGCGCGTGCGCGCTCAAATATAACATAACTAGGGTGCGTGCGCACTAAAAAAAAATTGAAAATTTTAAAGTAGTTTGCTAAGACGTTCAGGAAGTAGCCTGTAAAATTTTAGAACAATCAGAGTTATGAAAGTCCTTCTACTGCTCTGCAAAGTTCGTGAAACAGTTTTCAGATATAATACAAACAACCGAATGGTTAACCAATCAAAACATATCCAAAAATAGCCAATCAAAACAGATAAAAAACTTTTCAAATTTTTATTGAAAACTCTTGACTTATGATAGATACTCCTGTAAAACTTTTAGATTTTTTGGAACTGCGTAAGTAACCCTACTCGTCTGTTTTTCCAGAAGCTTACTTTGTGAAAGCAGAAATACAACATTATAAAGATGGTAATAGTTCACTAGGTAAACCAACTAGGACAAATCTGAAAATATTCCAGTAAATCAACAACACCTTAAAGATTATGCTTGAAAAATTTCAGAATTTTTAGAAATTTAAAAATACCTTTACCGTAATATTCTTCACTGTGAGTCCGTAGTCTTAAGGGAGCGCGGGCGCACTCTGTGAAAGGCAAAAGGTTGGGCGGGCACACTCTTAGTTTAAAATAGTGAATATCAAGCTTGAATAGTAACAAAAATATGAGAAAGAAGAATGAAAAATTAAAAGGGTGGGTGGGTAGAGAATGGGGGATTGCCCCTTGGATTCAACCAATTGAATTCTTGTCTTGAGTGAGTTTAAGATGGCAGCGGTGCCATTTGATAAACCGTTGAAAACACAACTAGATTTACTCTAACTTATTCTTACATTATTAATTATTTATTTTGTACTCTCACATATATATTTATTCAATAAATAGAGTTCAGAATCGTTCCATTCTTAACTTTCTAGACTTAAACAAATTCAAATAATCAAACACAAGAAAACAATGGCGAGAGCAATATTTATGGTTGTGAATTTATACTATGAAACTAAATATATGAATTTAACTTATACTAATTTAATTAAAGCAATTGAATATGACTTGAATAAAATATGGAGAAGAATAGAGAGAGATTGAAATCCACTTTTTAATTTCTTACCATGCTAGCATAGATTTGTATAGAAAACCCTAGTCTAGATATTCTCACACAAGGTTAAAATATAAAGACTGGACCTTTAATGATCCATAATTACTTTATACTATCTCTAGTCATAAACTAATTAGCATGAGAGAAAGCTTGTTCCCATTTTCATGACAAACTCACTATTATCTAGTTTAAGTTAAACCCTTCTTATCTATAAGTCAAGAAAAATCTAAACTTGAAACCTTAAATAACAATCTATACTAACAAATCAAGTTGTCTCAAAGCTTCATTCAAACTCCCTCTAATGGGAGTTTAACTTTGATTCATGGGACTATCATGAATAAAAGAATGAAAATAAGACATAATAGAAAGAGAAGCAATTGAATTGAATAATAATAATAACTTGAAAGTATTTTAATGGAGATTTTATGGAAGCTATAATTAGAAACCTTAATTACTTAAACTATACTAAACTAAAGAAAGGGGAGAGAGAGAGAGCTAAATTATTCTAACTAATGGGAGGGAGAGAGAGATAACAGAGTTTTTCTTTTATCCTCTTTATATAGGAGAGAGTTAGGTTTACAATTTCGTGCATGGACTTTGGAGCTGGGTTTTGGGCCACTAACTCAAGCCTAAAACCTAATTACTTAAGTCCAAAAAGCGTTTCTCTATGGGAATTTACTGCAATACACTTTTCATCCAATTTTGCTACTCTGATTGAGTCAAGTCTTGATTCATTAGAAATCTCTTTCCGAGCCGGTCGTTTTGACATATAATAGGTCCAATTCCGAAGTCTGAGTCCAAAAATACGACCTGCAGAAGTTCTGTTAACTTTTTTGCTCTTTTTCTACCCGCATTGACTTTTACTTTTCAGCTTTGACTAGGCTTTAAAAAGGCATTTTCTCCTTGAAACTTGGGCTTTAATCATATAATTTCTCTAGCAAGCAATTTGACTCCTTTCTCTTGCAAAAGTGGCGTATTTCTCCACATAATTGATTCAAAGACTTGAAATACACAAAAACACGTAAATATTACTAACTCTTATTTATTATAAATATAATTGACCTAAATATAATACTATTAAGGGGTTGAAACTACAGTTTTGAGCTCTTCTTACTACGTGAGTTGGGGGCTTTACTGCGCAAGACATGGAATGTCTTGACCCGGGTTAATAGCTCGGTGATATAGGCGACCCTTAGTAAGCAAAGCTGATCTCAAACCGCCCCTAGATTGCATTGTTCTAGGGGTTAGTCTGTGTAAAATCCATTGAATATTTTGAAAAATCACTTAACTATTGATGTATCAAGAATCTATCATTAATAGCGCAAATAAAACAAATATTTTTGAAAAAGAAGTGTAAAATAAAGAAAAGAAAATTTGTATACTTGCTCCACAAGTTCACACTTACTCCAGTGACAAGTAAAAAATGTTTTACAAAGAATATGCGAAATATACTGTGGACTAAGGCTTCGGCACTTACGACCACACCCTCCAAGTGGAGAGGTCCGGTTACCTTATTGATGTATCCCCTTAAAGCAAAAGATGGAATGGAATCGGAAAGGAATACATCGGAAAAGAGGATTCAATTCTCATAGATGGGATGATTAAGAAAGAGTTTTTAGTTCTCCAGCTTTCTTCACGTCACTTGTTATTTGTTGGTTTAGAATTAGGAATAGCAATAGCTTGCCCTTGGAACACACCTTTCTGGGTTTTATCTTGGGCTAACAAGTTCAGAGATTGTTGCATGGATGCTAGGATTTAGGTTTGCTGTTGCATGACAGATAGCATTATTTCGGTGGGCTTATCTGTTTGGACACTGGTTGATGGTGTAATGGGAACTAGGTCTCTTTGGTTGTTGGTAGGTGGGTTTTGATAGTTCTCGTTAAACTAGGATGGAACTAATGCTCTGTTATGATTGTTATAGGTACCTTGTCCTTGTCCTTGTCTGAAGGTATTTGTTGGTTTGTTGAAACTTGGTGGTGTTTGGTTTTGTGGAATGTTGTTCCATGCAAAGTTTGGATGTTGTCTCCACGGTGTATTTGGTACATTGAAAACACTTACTTCTTCTGGATGAAGTGATGACAGGTTTGTGATCAAAGGACAGGTGACATCTATATGATTTAAGGTTAGACAGAAATTGCATGGTAAGGTATTTACGTTCATGACAAGATGAGGGGTTTAGTCTTTTTGTTTGGTTGTGAGGGCATCTATCTTTCTTGTGAGGGTTTCTATTAGGGTTTTAATTTCAGGATATGATTTCACCTCAAAAATTCCACTAGCCTTATATGTACTAGGTTGAGTTGTTTTGAAATTGTTTATGTCGCCCTAATGGGTACTCTTTTCAGCTTGGTTTTTAAGAAAGGTTAAGGCTTCAGTTGCACCTCTATCCAAAAAATTACCATTACTCATAATGTCGAGGGTTACTTTATATTATGGGAGAAAGCTGTAGGGGATTTTCTAAGTATCCCCTAATCCTCCTCTATGCCTTGTGATTCATAACCTTTTTCTTGATAGAGAATTGATGAGATGATTTAGTGTTCAGGGTTGAACCGCTTGGCAGCCTACGTATCTCCTTGTTTATTTAGAAGAATCAAACCTTATTTTGTGTAGTTTCTAAGAGCGAATTCCTATGGTTTGTATAGGAAGAGCCTTGAGATTCCTAGGGTTAGGGTTAACCTCACCGCTTGTGAGTTCCCTTCCATCTTTAGACTCTGCCTTCCTATTAGGAATCCTCTCCTTATGGAAGTCTGAATCTTGACCATATCTTATTAGAGGTAGGTTTCCTTGTTGATCATAATATCCTATCGCATATGGGAAGATTGGATCTAAAAGGCAACTCTTAAAGATATGTCATTTTGATTCCTTCCTTATCATCAAAGATAAGGAAGGAACTGTCTTTATCAGTTCCTAACGACATCGAGAACTAGTATGTTCAGAGGCTAGTTGTCACATGACTAGCACATGCTTACGATACACTCGTGATAAACACGAGATAACTTATTCCAAGAACTAATTCGATGGTTGTCGTCTTATTTCAGGTATCCATAGTCCTAGGTCATTTCCCATCCACGTGTCATCTAATTAATGATGGGAAATCCCTTTTACAGATGCCCCCTCTCGTGCCATCAAGCACGTGGGCGCTTGAAGCAACACTGCTTTTGGCCCTAGAATCTTTTTCATAAACAGTTGTTGGAACTACTTACGGACTTGCCTAAGTAAGGCTCTGAAAAGAGTCTCGAGCAGACACGCCATTTCCCAAAAAAGGTAATGATGGCAGTTCCATACCGAAAAGGCGTAATGCTTGGGTTAATCATAACCGTCCATCACATCTGTATATAAAGGGGCTTAGAGAGAGAATCTTCCTTATATCTTCTGCTAGCTTTATCTGTACACAAACTTTCTGCTCTCCTGCTAGGGTTTAACTAAAAATTCAAACTTTCTACCCTTTTTTACTATGGCGAACCCAAATTGGTCACTTATCAACTTCGGGGATCTCTCTTCCCTATAACTGATTAGAGAGAGATTTCACATCCCTACCAATGTTGGGCTTGAGTGGGGGAGATTATCAGATAAGTTGGCCTACAAGGAGGTTGCGCTCGTCATAATTGGTTAACTCAGGGCCAGTCTCACTCTTCCTCTCCACCCATTGTTGAGGGAGTGTCTGATTCACTTCAATCTTGCCCTTGGTTAAGCGGCGCCCATGTTCTATAGAACTGTCATATACTCTGCCATATTGGCAAAGAGGCTTGGATTCGTCTTGAACAGATGGGTGTTTGGGTATTTTTATGAGGTCCGTCGCATTCGGGACCAGTTTTACTACTATCTCATGACTAGGGACAAGAATGCTCCGATTGTCTTCTTTGAGGGAAAGCACAGTGATGAGGGTTGGGCTGATCACCACATCCGGGTGCTGGGTGATGAGTGGGACCTTCATCCTCAAGATGCTCGTGGAGAACCAGTGGGGATTCCTATTCCCAGAAAACATACTCATGCACCGACCAGTAAGCTTACTTTCTCATGAATTTATAAATCCTCCATAAGTGCTTTCAACTGATTTCTCTTGTTATTATCCCCTAGATGACTCTTCCCCATGGAACTAACTTACTGCAACTGATGCTGCTACTGTGGATTTCATCAACAAGATCTCCAAATATCAGAAGATGCCCTGGGTGGAAGTTCCTGATCCCACCAGCCTCCTTGAGTATTTCAACATGTCTGCTGAAGAACTGTTGGCACTTGCCCCCGGCTTCACTCCATTTGAGGTTCACACTGTGAACACTAGGCATACAGTACTCCCTCCTCCTATAGATTAAGATGATGGTCTTCTTCCTTCTCTAGGTCAGGACGACTTTTCTCTTAACACTAGAAGAAAGGGGAACCGTAAAGAGAAGAGTCATATTGTGACTTCCAGTGATACTTCCATATTGGGTACAGTTTAGGAGCCTAATGTCAGTGATGATTGTATAATCACTGGTGGGAGGGGCCTGAACTGCCGCATGAACTTCTAACAACTAGCAATTTTAAGAGGGAAGTACGCGCATCCAACCGCTCAAAGTTAAAGAGAACTAATTCTACTCTTGCTCCTGGTGCTGCACCCTCAAGTAAGATAACCAAATTCCGTCCTTTATCTGTGGATGAGGAGACATCTTTTAAGGCTCCTGTGAATGTTCCAAGTAAGTTTCCTGAAGAAGTTACTACACCACTACTACTTCCAGACCCTCTCCTAGGTTTTGAACAAGCTGGTCGCCATGTAGCGTTGATTGCTAATCCTTCCCTCCCCGTAAACCGAAAGGGGAAAGGCGTCATTGAGATGGCCACCGCAACTGTTTCTCTCCTTCCTCCTCGAACTGATAGGAGGAGGACGGCAGATGATATGCTCTTCTCGCCATAATCCCCAGACTCTCCTGAAAGGGAGATGATCATGGAAATGAGGCGTTGGGGCCGACCTGATGAGCTCAGTTAATGATGTTGCAATCGTACTTGGAGTATTGGAAGCTACGCGACTTCCTATTGATAGAGCTGAAGCTAGTATGGCTGGTAGTCTGGATTTGTCATTTCACATATCTGCCGTTTATCTTGCCAAGGTAAAACTTTCTTCTCTGTACAATATTTTGTTTTTCTCATTGTGTTGCTTACACACCATGTATTATTTTTCAGTTAGTGAATAACTTCTTGGCCATGAAAGAACCAATCTTTGCGACCTCAGCTAGTATAACTGCTGATAACATGGCCACTGGCGAGCTAAACTGGGCAAGAGAGGCTTCTGAGAAAAGGGTTGAGGAATTGCAAACCTATGTAGACCAACTTTTGGCCAGAGAGAAGAAGTCAGATGCTGGTTTCAAGAACATGAGAGAGATGGTTGACAACCTCCGAAACTCTCTAGACAAGTCCCAAAAGGGAGCTGTTGAGGCTGCTTCTTTGAAAGTGAAATTCTTGGAACTGTGTTCCCAATTCACCACACTGCAAGCAAAGCATGACCAAGTCCAGGGGGAGCTTCACCGTAGGAATACCAAGATGAGAACCCTTAGCCAAGCCATTAGTCATGCAAATGAAGTCATGACAGGCTATGAGATAGCTCTCAAAGAGAAGCGTTTACGTTCTGAAAAGAAGGCTGGTGATCTCTTGGTGGAGATCTTTGAGTTATATTCCAAGGTGGTGTAGGAGGTAAAGAAGAGGTCAGATGAAAATTATATTCGTTTTTTCTCTGAGAGTACTTGATGTTTCTGAAGACTCCTTCAATGCAGCACAAGTTAAGTTTGAAGAGGCTATTGAGGCTACTGGGTATGTGTTCTCAGGTGGCTGATCAGGGGCAAGTGACCAACCCTTTCATCTTATTCCCTGACCAGAATACCAATATCTCAGCGATTCAGAATGAACTTATGTCTGATGCTTCCTCATCTTCTGGAGAAGACACCGATGATGACATGCCTGTCGTCCATCTTATTTTTTTGCCCGCCCCCATTTCAGGTGAATGTTCTGTTCAGCCTTCAGCCGTCCCAGCTAATCCAACCACACAGTCAGTTCTTGAAAGTGGCCCAGGAGCTCTTGATGCTGGTGCAGTAGCAAGTACTGATGTTGAACCGAAATTCGATTATACCCTTACTCAACAGGCTAAGTAAAGACTTAGCTATTTAGTTCATGATTTTGAAAACATTTATTTTTGAAACAATATTTATATGGGTCTGTAATATTGAGCTATGTTGCTCACATACTATTTACTTACTGAGCTCTACAACTATTCTAGTTTATGCATGCATTTAACATATTTTTTGTTATATAGCATAATATGACATAATCTACTATGCATATTCTACCCCTGATGCCCCCAAAGTTCATTTGGAACAACAATAGATGACCTTAATAGGCTAAATAGGTTAAATTGAGGCGCAACTAGAATCTGATCAAGATATCATGGGAGCTGCCCAAGTTTAACTGTAAATGAAAGTTTGATCGTAATAGAGAAACAACATCACAGAGGAGCCATATGTCTATGGGAAGGTAACTTGGTGCCTTGAGCACAACACTGTGTTTAATAACGATAGGTCTTGTTTATTTAAAAAATAAATAGGTTATCGCCAAAACAACAGTGGGGGAGTCTTCCTCAGCGCAATCATGCCGATATAATTCCAGGCTAATGATCGCGTGCTAGGATCTAGATCCAGCCCAAATCTTTCCAGCAACCACCATTAGTGATGTTATGAGAATGCAAGGAACTGGCATATAGTTAGTGATCCCAAGAACACTATCTCTGGCTCCAAGTCAAGCTGGCATACAGCTTACTGAACATTTAGTGTGGTTAGATTCCCTAAAGGCTTAACCCATCGATGATAATCTCAGTTTTAAAGAACTCGCGTACAGTTAATGTTGCATGGGAACGAGAAGGGAACTGGTATATAGTTAGGCGTCCCCAAACTCACTATATCTGGTTCCAAAGCAAATTGGCATACAATATTCTTGAACAGATAGTGAGAAGTTAATTCCCTAAAGGCTTAGTCCATTGTAGATAATAAATAAAGAGTTGACGCAAGGAAGAGATTGGATTGCAAGGTGAGTAACTTTATTGATAACTGGAGAGAATAAATAATGCATAAAGAAGCCTGAAATAAATATTTACTGATAGTACTTGTGGAGGTGCTCTGCATTCCATGGTTTGACCAGAACTTCCCCTTTAACAGTACATAAGTAGTAAAAACTAGTTCGGCCGACCTTGTCGATGATGTAGGGTCCCTCCCAGTTGGTCCCAAGTTTGTCGTTATGCTCCGAGATCTCAAGCAGAACTAGATCGCCAGATTTGAAAGCTCAAATTTAGACTCTCTTGTCGTATGATCTTTTCAAAATCTGCTGGTTGCAGCCAGGCGCAATACAACACTCTAATTTTTCATCTAGAAGATCCATTTCTCTCCATAACAATTCCTTATTATCCAGTGTGTGCATAACGTTCGACTTTTGAGTAGGGGGCTACTAGTTCGGGAGGTATGACAGCTTCAGTTCTGTAGGTCAGTGAAAATAGACTCACCAGTTGGTCGTTTGGGTGTAGTTCAGTATGCCCATAGGACCTTAGGTAGTTCCTTGAACCACAAACCCTTCATATCATCTAGTTTGAGCTTCATGTTATCCAAAATAACCTTATTGGAGGCCTTAGCCTGGCCATTGCCTTGTGGATACCTTGGGGTCAAGAAAAGATGGGTGATGTGCAACTTTTCACAAAGTTTGGCCACTGATCCGCCAACGAACTGTTGCCTATTATCTGAGATGATGACCTTGGGTATGCCAAACCGACAGACAATCTTGTTCCAAATGAACTTTTTGACGTCCAGTTCTCGGATGAGGACAAGGGGAACTGCCTCTATCTACTTGGTAAAGTAATCCGTCCCGACCAGTAAGAATCTGACATTGCTGGGGGCGAGTAGCTAGTATCCTAAAATGTCAGTTCCCCACTGTGCAAATGGCTAGGGCTGGCCAATGTATACAGCTCTGTCACGGGAGCATGGATAAGCGAAGCATGTCGTTAACACTTTTCACATTTGCAGGCAAAAACTTGTGCATCTTTTTGTATGTAGGGCCAAAAGTACCCTTGTCTTAGGATCTTGAGAGCGAGTGTTCTACCCCCAGTGTGGTTGCCACAAATTCCTTCGTGAACCTCTCGCATGACCTGTTTAGTAAGGTCTGGATAGAGACATCGTAGGTGAGGTCCTAGGAATGACTTCTTGTAAAGATCATCCCCAATGAGGGTGAATTTTGGTACCTTTGCAAGCAGGCGTCTGGTCATGTTCCTATCCTCTGGAAGTGTCCCGTCCTTGAGGTAAGACTTGTATGGATCCATCCAATTTGGTGTGGTAACTGGAATAACACAAACTATTATAACAGTGGGTGCATGGATGCTAGGTTTGTCTTGGAACTCTATAGGGATGGAGCGAGGCTCGCTGTTACTCAACATTGAGGCATCATATACCAGTGCATCTGCGTGTCGATTTTTTGATTAAGGCAGCTGGTAAAACTGAATATTCTCAAACTTACTCTGGAGACCCCTTACCAGTTCCAGGTATTTAGCCATTCGTTTATCTCTGGCCTCGTAATCTCCATCAACTTGAAACACAACCAGCTGTGAGTCACTAAAAACTATGAGGTGTGTTAAGCCCAGGTCGAGAGCCATTGTGAGGCTAGCAAGAGTCGCCTCTAACTCTGCTTCATTGTTAGAGGCATTCCAACCTAACCGAATAGATTTCTCCAGTCGCATGTTGTCAGAGTTGTCAGGAGTAACTAACACAGCTTCAACTCCTGCACCTCTATCATTTGAAGATCCATCCATAAACAGTCACCATCCTGAGCGTGTCTCCCAAGGGTCTGGATGCATACTTGGGGATTTCGGCAGGATGCCATCATCTGAACTGGGATTGTTGAGCCATACCCAGTGTAGGTCATTAGGAAATCACCCAAGAATTTTGCTAATGCTTGACCTGAGATTTGTGGGACATAGATTATGTCATTCTCTGACAGTTGCACGGACCACTTAGCTAACCTTCTTGACCTGTTCGATCTTTCCAGAACTGATCATAACTGGTATTCTGAGATTACTCTGATTGTGTGGGACTTGAAATGTGGTCGTAATTTCTCTGCATAAAAAACAATGGCTAAAGCGACTCGTTTGAGTTTAGGGTACCTTGTTTCTGCCGGTAGGAGCAAGATATATTATTGGAGTAAGATTTCGACCCAAGGGTATTTTTAAGAGTTCATGGACCTTCCTAATGGATTAATGAACAATTTTTGTGAAGAAGAGTTTGCCTAATTTTGACCCGGTCAAAGGGAATTTGCAGTGTTCATAAAATGGTCAGAACAGGCCTTTTTGGTTGGATTTGTATGCTCATGGGCTGTGGATCCAGCTCGAGTTGGAACTTTTCATTAGGGTTTCTAGCACATTTTCAAGACTCCAAAAACCTAGAGAACCTTCCTTATTTGTTTGATTTGATTTGATCCGAAAAATCAAGAATATTCTAGAGAATATGCCATTTTGGAGCCAAGTTTGGAAACCCTGGATTATGGGCTCATTAAGGACGTATAGGGTTTGATTATTTTCCCTAATCCATCTAAATGATCCAAAAACCAAGGGCCAAGATCGCACCCCTTATCCCACCTCTTGAATCAAGGGCCAGATTTAGGAGGTGCAACCAAAAAGATATCAAGCCATTGGATTTTTCTTCATCAACACTCAGCCATTGGATCAAACTCATTACCATATTTGAATCCACGCCCAAAAGCTATAAATATGGGTCTCATTCACCCACAAAAAGGATCTAGAGCTAGGAATTCGGAGTTAATAATCTGGACCTAGCTATTCAGAGCTAATAGCCTAGTAGTTTTCTTTTCTTGAGTGTTCTTCTGTTTTTTTTTCTTTTCTAGTTTATCATTCTAGAGTAAAATTTCTTTAGTTTAATCTGGAGTTGAAGGTAAAATTTCAACTTCGAGGTTTTTCTATTGAAGTTCTTCGTGTTCTTTGTCTTTAGTCTTCTTTTCTCCTCTTTCGATCTTGAGTAGAAGCTTATTTTCACCAAAAGTTGTTTTTTTTCTCAAATCACCTGTTTCAATCCAAAATTCACAGTTGTCAATTCCAAATCAAGTTTATCATCATCATTCATCAACAATCAATCAAGATCATCAATCAATCAATCAATCTACAATCAAGTATGAGGCAACATTCCAAACAAGGTGACATCTTTCTTTTCTCTTTTATTTTAATTAGTATTGCATATTAGGATTATCTTTTTAGTTTTATTATAGCATATAATTATTAGTTTTTTTAATAATTTAGTGAAGATCATCCAACTTGGTAGATTAATGTTTCAAGCTTTCTTCGTTTGCCTATCTTAATACATTACACCTCAATAGAAGTAAGGCTGGTTTTACCAGGCGAGCGTGGGTGCCTAACACCTTCCCACATCGTACCTTGACTCCCGAACCCAGTAATCATCTAGTTTCAAGGGCTAGTCCTTCACATAGGTTTTACTCAACTTTTCCTTAATAAAGTTAGTGGCAACTCTAAAATCAATTGCATAGACCTAGGTACACATTTTTGTGCGTACATGTTTTTTGGCGACTCCGCTGGGGATATCCCTAGAGAGTCAGACTTACGTTTTCGTTGAGGTGTTTCAGTTAAGATAGGAAAGAAGAAGGCTTATCCAGAAGCTAGTTGGAACAGAAGGTCAGGGTTAAGGTTATCTCGTGTAGCCATTAACTCACTGATTGAAATGGAGAATTTACTAGACAGTTCTTCTCAAGCGTTATCTCTGCCACCTATATCTTCATCACAAATGTCTATGCCACAAGGAAGTTCTCCACCAATAACTTCGCTTGAAGAGCAAATTTTATCAAGTAACACTCGAACTCCTCATACAAATGGCTCTGGTGAATCATCAACCCTTACCAGTCAAGAGGAATTGATGGAGAAGGCGATGGAAAAGATGTTTCTCAAGATGATGTCAAAGTTTGCAATAACTCCAAGTCTGGGTCAACCACAACAACCAGGTATCGCACTACCCCCCATGGTTAGTCCTAACCCTACCATTCTACCAACCTCATTACCCACTTTGTATGCTACACATAGATCAACCCAATTGCATGCTCCTTTGCCAACCCATACTCCGTCCCAATTTTTTCCTCAGGATAACCCAACCTACATGCCTCAACCATCCACTCATCAAACTTTTCAAAGCCTAAACCAAATTCTAACTACAACCATGATGTCCAACCCATTCATGTTACCAACCCCAACCTATTTTCCACAAACTCCAATACCAAGTGCAAAACCCAATCCAACCACCGGTTGGCCCCGTAATGGAGGAGATTAAGAAATTGAAAGAAGCAATGACCAAGATGAAAGGTGAAGACTTGGACCTTGATAATCTATGTCCATATCCACAGATCAGAGTACCACATGAATTCAAATTTCCAAAGATGGAGCGATATGAGGGAACCGGTTGTCCAAAGGCCCACATTCGTATGTATGCAAGTTATCTACAACCGATGGGAATCGGGCCAGAACTAATGGTTCAACTATTCCAGAGGAGTCTTAAGGGTGCAGCCCTTACTTGGTGGATGAATACTAAAATGCAAAAAATCAAGACTTGGCCTGAACTGGTAAACACTTTCGTAGCTTACTTCTCTTACAACACTGATATCCAAATGGGCTGAAGGCAACTTGAAGCTTTGAAGCAAGGTCTGAATGAAAGCTTTACCGAGTATATTACAAGATGGAGGACAAAAGTGGCCCAAATCATTGATAGGCCCATGGAGTAGGAGCAAATTAGATTGGTGATAAGCACCCAAAACTGTAATATTAAACCCCGAGAGACATAGCATTTTGGTCGATTATGTGTTTAATAATCATGTAATAATTATATTTTCGTACTTTTGCAGGTTTCCGCAATTAAAATGAATATAGTGATAAAACATGCATCAAAGTACAGGAATACGGGAATATTTGGAGTCTCCCACTCGACCCCGTGAATCCGAAGTTTCCAAAAGAACAGAACCAGTGCGGAACGGGCCCACATATGAAGAAGCAGCAAATTTCCGATGCTCAAATCGGATAAATCTAGGTGCCGACGTTGGCTAGTGAAGCTGCCAAGTACAAGAATACGAGAATATTTGGAATTCACACTCAATCCTCGTGAAGCCCAACAAAGCCTGACTAGAGCCGAAGTTTCCAAAAGAACAGAACCAGTGCAAGACGGGACCACATATAAAGAGGCAGGAAACTTCCGAAGCTCAAATCGGATAAATCTAGGTGCCGACGTTGGCTAGTGAAGCTGCCATAGCAACCCGGGCGACGAACTCTACGCAAGGACAAAAAGTCGTAAAAACGCCAATTTCGGCGCCGCCACTGGACACACTAAGTGGACACACTCTGCGGGCCCAAAAGGCATGATGAGTCAGCATAGGCAGGTGGCAAATGATGGTTTCAAATTGATACCACCGGCAAAAGAGAAGAGATCGTATCAATTCAAACCCGGTGGTTTGAATTGAAATCAGCCTACAAGGCGAAACTTAAAAGCGACAAAAGGCGAAAAGATAAACATATCAAAACAAAACTTTGATTCTCAAAGTTTTGAACAAATATCGACTACCGGCCAAAAGCAAATTAAAAACATTCACGGATGGTCATCCCATGATGCCTATAAATATGAGGGGTGGCCTTCATATATCTTCCTTCAAAGATATTAATGTTTTAGCTTACGTTTAGTTTTCTTTCTTGAGACTTACCTTCCGCCATTTTATTTTTCAAAGAAACTTAATACGGTAAGTTATTTTACCCTTAATAACAGTTATTTCTTTTCTTGTTTAATTTACGTCCCGCATTTATTTACTTAATGTATCTGACAAGTTTTATTATTCCTTCTATGATGATGAGCTAATCCCCCCGGGGGAGGGTTATGCCGCTTCGTGTGAAAATCGGATTGACTTCGTTAATATTCTAGAATCACTACTTAGGAATTAGGCATAGAATTAACATCCGGTCCCAAAATGATCGAGATTGTACAAAGTTGGAGTCTTGATGCTCGAGAAACGGTCTGTAGCGACTAAAATGTCGTAGCGACTTCTGCGGTGTCGGGTGACTCTCCAATTCGTCCAGCTGATGTGAACTTGTGCCAGGAGCTGAAATAATATACCAGAGATGAGGTATTATCGAAACTCCTTATGCTAGTGAAATGCGACCTAGAGATGTGGGCATGCACTAAGGATCAATACTCGACGTCGTCTCCAAAACGAGACGAATTAGAGATGTAGTGATTTAGTAATAAAAACTGTTGAAAAATGATTCTTGCATGAGCATGATTAACTCTCTCCCTGTTTCTCTACATTTTGTTTACCTATATATAATCGCCGTTGTAATTTATTTTATTTGCATTACCGTTAATTTAATTAAAAACCAACTAAAAAGAAACCTAAAAATCCTACTCACTTAAAGTGTAACTCCGGTTGTGAACCTATCGAGCCTAAGGTTTGGACGATCCCTTACTCGACCTATCCTACCAATCCACGTGAGTAAGGTAACTTGACTAAAAGCGTCGACTATACGGACGTTGGACTTTGGACTTTGGACTTGATTTGTGGACCTCGGACTTTGAATTTGCGGACCTCGGACTTAAGGAAATAAGTGGCGAAAACCAATAAACAAGCGTGTGTAAAGAGCGTTTTATCAAATGGGCCGCTGCACGAGGAAGGACTCGGACTTAACGTAATAAGCGGAATACATCTATAAAACCCCTCCCTTACCTCATCATCTTTTTAATTTTCATTTTCATTTACAATACTAACTCTTTTACGTAATTTTTTTTTTCTACTAACAAATAAGCGTGAGCCAAGTTGTTTATTTTCATTTAGCGATCTAAGTACTCGGTAGGAATTTGAAGTACTAAAGCGGACAAAAGAGTCTCGGGACGACTGAATTAGTAAGCAAGTTTAAACTAACACGGAGTATCAAACACACGGTTTTCGTACAGGCCACTTTCCTTTTCGATTACTCTTTTGGGCTCTTTGGTCTGTTTTTCTAGTAAGCATAAGCTTGGGAGTAGTCGACCGCTATCTGAGGAATCGCGCGGGGCGCCGGGGTTTCAAACTCTTAAACTCCTCAAACTTTGTCGAGGATATTATTTGCTATAACCTGTTTTATCTCGTATATTTGTATGTTGGCATGAGAACTCTGTGCATGTAAAGGTGGTCCGTCATCATATATTCACGTAGCACAATTAATATGATTCGAATATATTTTGATATATGCGTAGCGTCAAACCACCTACTTAGAATATTTTTGTATGTGTATGTTACATCAATTCACGTACGCGGTATTCAATTGCATGAGTTCGTTCTTGACATCCCCCTAGCTCACATATAACTTACACATAGTTGCACGTATAGGTAATATAGATTTGCATGGGTAGACTTTCTGCGTAAACTAGTATATGCTAGTTAGTTTCTAATTTGGCATCTATCATTTTTAATTGCATATTTCGTAATCACGTCCCCATAATACACTAATTACGTAAATTATAAAATAAAAAAAAATAAAATAATAAAAAAAAATTAAAAATTAAAAAATCATAGTAATTAAAAATTTCATCTAAATCATCTTAATAACACCCCGCATAATACACCATCATAAATCATCATCCTATTCCATCAGTGCCTAGGAAACTTGAGAAAAAAATTGAGGTTACCTAATTAAGGAACGTGCTAGCACGAACAACCTCCCTCAATTCTCTCGGTAACGTCTCTGCTGGAATATTCACGTTATCCTAGCTTCCTGCTTTCGAAGTTAGCAATTTCGAGAAAGGCGTGCTTCAACTCCCTCCTTCCTAACTTCTAAAAAACTCCAGTCATTATTCGTTCCTTATGAGCACTAAATTAAAATTCATATTTGTATGAGACTACGGTCTGGTAAACATAAGGAATTAGAACTTACATATCATCGTCGAAAATACAAGAAACAACTGTTTATGTTATCTCCTAGGCATAGTTCCTCCTCCGTAAATCAACCTCGTCAAACATCTCCGTTTCCATTATCTCCTTTAATTATGGCTGAAGAAAATCTCACAGTCGAGAAACCCCTTTCGGATTTCTATCTTGCCTATAGGAAGGACCTGCTTCCTGCATTAAACTCGATGCGATTGTAGGTGATTTTTCATTATTCCGCCAAACATTTTTCGGTTTGTTACCTGTTTACCATGGTTTAGACCATGAAAAACCGTACAATCATCTTCGTCGGATGCAACAAGTAGTCACCACTTTCCGCCATCCGACCGTTACCAACGAACAAGTCTTGCTTAGGTTGTTTCCCTTCACCTTAGCTGATAAAGCTTCGGTTTGGCTCGCCCGGACAAGCGCCCGCAATCCATTGACACATGGGCCAAACTTGTTCAAGCATTCATGATAAAGTTCTATACTTCGAAGAAAACTACAGAAATGCTTCAAAAGATTCAATTCTTTCGCCAAAGACACCCTGGGAATCCTTTTCGGGCGTGGAGCAGATTTCTTGATCTACTACTTTCGAATGTCCCCATCATCAACTCGACACGCTGTATTAGTCCGTTCATTCTTTAATGGTCTCTCGACCATCAAAAGGAAACATTAGATATCATGAGCGGCGGTTTTCATGGACAAAATTTCTTGGAAGCATACACTTTTCTTGAGAAAGCAGCCTCCTGAAGCACCCATTGGGGAAACAATCGATTCTTCTAAATCTTCTAAAGACACTCCTACCAAAGTTACGTCTATGTTTGAGGTCAAACCCGATCCGAATTAAAAACTTTAATCGAGTCCCTAAACAAAAGGTTGATGCTCTTTCGGTACAAGTAAATGAACAAAACCCCAAGCGGTCATGGCTGCGCTAACGCTTCCCCATGCCCTCTTTGCTTAAGTCCCGAAAGCGCCCGATTCTTATTGTCCCTTGGTATACGAGTGTCCTCCCAACCTTTCTGAAGAGGTTTGTGCTTTCAACATCCCTAACGCACCTTGGCGACAACATCCGAATTTAGCTTGGGCTTACCCTTTTGTCAACAACAAGCTACTTCGCCGGGCAACAAGCGTTCTATCGACCACCCGCGAACTACAATTCCTATCGTCAAGGAAATCCTCCACAATTTCAGCAAGGGCAAAGTAATTTTCCCAACAGCGCCAAATATGGGATACCAAAACAACCGCAACCTTGTTCCGGTAACCAAGGATATGGCTACCAAAAAATCAACCCGCGTGAATAATAAGCGTGAACTAGTTCCCTTTTTGCTCCTTAGTACAATCCACGGCCGATAAAATGGGTGAAACTTTCCCCGACATACATGAATCAACAGAGAATCAAATCCTAGCTTCTATCCAACGGTCTCTTGTTTGTTAGCTTCGGGATAAGAGTCAAAAGTGTTCGGTTCCTCGCCAGCGGTTCAAACCCTAAGCTTACAAACACCGCCTTTGAACTCAACAATGCACCAGGACCTAGTAATCCAAGCCGAGGGGTGAGGTAAATGCCATTACGACTCTTCGTTTTGGCGAACCATCGACAATAATATACATATGCGGACGAGGAATCGACGGAAGCCACGACTAACATCCTTCCAACTCCCTACCTCATGAACCTATAGCGGACGAAGTTGTACCTTCAAAATCTATACCGGCGTCTCTAGGAAAAGATACCACTGATCCTTATCGCGATTCAGCCTAAAAGCCGTTCCCTCCCCGCCCGTTTGGTAAAGAACAAACATGAGCGAACATTTTGATGAGATCCGTGAAACCTTCAAAAATTTGACCATAAACTTACCTTTCCTAGATGCGCTAAAGCATTTGCCCAAGCATGCCAAGTTTTTGAAGGACATGTGCACCACCAAACGACGTACGAATGTACCTCAACAAGCGTTCCTCACTGAGCAGTTTCCCTCGATTACCACTACCAATGGTGTGGTAAAGTACAAGGACCCGAATTAACCGCATTTATGCACGCGTAGGGCGACAAGTATACCGCATCGCGACTTTTAGACCTAGGTGCTAGTGTTAACCTACTTCCTTACTACTTATTTAAGCAGTTAGGTCTTCATGAATTGAAACCTACCAATATGACTCTGCAACTCGCGGATCGCTCCATCAAGTACCCAAAAGGCATAGTAGAGAACGTTATAGTAAAGGTCCAAGATTTTTACTATCCAGTTGACTTTATCATTCTAGATACTGAAGTAGCCTGTGACTCCATCCCTATCATCTTGGGACGTCCTTTCCTTGCAACTGCCAACGCTCTCATAAATTGTCGGGACGATTCAATGACATTGTCTTTCGGGAACCTTTCTGTCGAACTCAACGTGTTCAAATTAATGAAACAGTTTCCCGATCCTATAATGGAGGGTTTTAGATTAGCTTGGTTGATAGTCGGAACATGATTATTTCACAAACTCTTTTCCCGGGCGAGATACACCATTTCTTTCTTTTGATAATCCGGAGTTTGGCGATGACTTTCGTACATAAAGGGATGTCCATGCGTTATTAGAGTCAATTACCACTATTTGACCCTAATGCTTGATTGCAAACTGATTGAGAATAGCCGGATTAAGCTTTTCCATTGAAGATATGATCCCTCACGAATCCTTGATCCCCAATCCTCCAACTCCGGATTTAAAACCTCTACCCCCTGATTTGAAGTAATGCATATCTCGATCCCGATGATAGTCACCCTATAATAATTTCTGCCACTTGACTACGCAACGAAGAGAGACACGTTTGATTCATGTCATTAAGTGAACACCGCCCGCTTATCGGATGGTCCTTAGATGATATCAAGGGAATAGACCCAGCATATGCACGCGATCGTATACATCTTGATGACGCATAAAGACATCACGAGAACCACAACGCCGCTTTAATCCCGCCATGAAGGAAGTGAGAGAGGAAGTTCTATTTTACTTGATGCGGTATCATATACCCTATCTCGGATAGTGGAGGTTAGTCCCGCCCACGTTGTTCCCAAAAAGTCCGGCATTCAAGTTGTGCAAAATGAAAGTGGTGAGTGCATCTCCACTTCGCATTCCTGTGAAATGGAGAATTTGCATTGACTATCGCAAACTTAATGCGAACCCGGTAAAAGATCACTTCCCTCTCCCATTCATTGACCGTGATGCTAGAACGTTTAAATGCGGTCATGCTTACTACCGTTTTTCTTTGATGGCTATTCCGGATACTTCCAAATTCTCATCGATCCCTACCATCAAGAAAAAAAGACACAACTTTCACGCGGTCCCTTTGGAACCTTTTGCATACGGACAAATGCCTTCCGGGTCTTTGTAATGCCCGGTGCACTTTCCAACGTTTTGCATGCCTACATTTTTAGTGATATGGTGGAACGCTATATGGAAGTCTTCATGGACGACTTTTTCCATTTTACGGAAATTCCTTTGATTATTCGTTTATCCAACCTTTCTAAAGTATTAACGCGTTCATAAGAGAAAAATCTGGTACTCAATTGGGAGAAGTGTCATTTCATGGTTACCAAAGGACTTGTTCTAGGTCATATTATTTCAAAAGACGGGATAGAGGTTGATAAAGCTAAAATTGTTAAAATTTCTTCGCTACCCTTCCCACGCATAGTCGGGGATATCCGGCCTTTTAGGCCATACTGGTTTTACAGAGATTCATTCAGGATTTTTCTAAAGTTAAAGACCCTTAACCAATCTCCTACTTTAAGGATGCAGTATTCGATTTCAATTTCAATTGTAAACAAGCTTTTGATACTCTAAAACCGCCTGACTACCGCTCCTATCATTCAACCCCTGATTGGTCTCAACCATTCGAATCGATGTGTGACGCTTAGCGACTTTGCTATTGGTGCCGTATAGGTTAACGACGGATGACAAACCCGTTGTCATTTACTACGCTAGTAAAACTCTTAACGACGCTCAACGTAATTATACCACAACTGAGAAAGAGTTCCTAGCTGTAGTCTATGCTTTGGATAAGTTTCGCCCCTACCTACTTGGAACATCGACCATCGTATATACTGACCATGCCGCAATTCGGTACTTACTCGCAAAAAAGGACGCAAAACAACGATTGTTCCGCTGGATCCTTCTCTTACAAGAATTCACCCTGGAAATCAAGGACAAGAAAGGAACCGAAAATGTCGTAGCCGACCATTTATCAAGGCTGGTTGGTGACATCGATAGTGATTCTGAAGCTATCGGTGATTCCTTCCCAGACGAATACTTGTACTCTATTTTCTCATCTCCATGGTACGCGGATATCGTTAACTACCTAGTTACTGAGGAAGTCCAGATGAGGTATTATCGAAACTCCTTATGCTAGTGAAATCGGCGACCTAGAGATGTGGGCATGCACTAAGGATCAATACTCGGCGTCGTCCAAAAGCAGGCGCAATTAGAGATGTAGTGATTTAGTAATAAAACTGTTGAAAAATGATTCTTGCATGAGCATGATTAACTCTCTCCCTGTTTCTCTACATTTTGTTTACCTATATATAATCGCCGTTGTAATTTATTTTATTTGCATTACCGTTAATTTAATTAAAACCAACTAAAAAGAAACCTAAAAAATCCTACTCACTTAAAGTGTAACTCGGTTGTGAACCTATCGAGCCCTAAGGTTTGGGCGATCCCTTACTCGACCTATCCTACCAATCCCCACGGTAAGGTAACTTGACTAAAGCGCACGACTATCACGGACGTTGGACTTTGGACTTTGGACTTGGACTTGGGACCTCGGACTTTGAACTTGCGGACCTCGGACTTAAGGAAATAAATGGCTAAAACCAATAAACAAACGTGTGTAAAAGGCGTTTTATCAAATGGCCACTTGCACGCCTGTAGGACTCGGACTTAACGTAATAACTGGAATACATCTATAAAAACCCCTCCCTTACCTCATCATCTTTTTAATTTTCATTTCTGTTACAATACTAACTCTTTACCGTAATTTTTTCTACTAACAAATAACTGTGAGCCAAGTTGTTTATTTTCATTAAGATGATCCTAAGTAAGTACTCACTAGGGAATTTGAAGTACTAAATGCACAAAGAGTCTCGGACGAGACTGAATTAGTAAGCAAGCGAAACTAACCTGGAGTATCAACACTCCGGTTTTCAGGTACAGGCCACTTTCCTTTTCAGTACTCTTTTGGGCTCTTTGGTCCTGTTTTTTCTAGTAAGCATAAGCTTGGGAGTAGTCGACCGCTATCACGAGGAATCAAGCGGGGCCTGGGTTTCAAACTCTTAAACTCCTCAAACTTTGTCGAGGATATTATTTGCTATAACCTGTTTTATCTCAGATATTTGTATGTTGGCATGAGAACTCATTGCATGTAAAGGTGGTCCGGTCATCATCATATATTCAATGTAGCACAATTAATATGATTCAATATATTTTGATATATCGTGGCGTCAAACCACCTACTTAGAATATTTTTGTATGTGTATGTTACATCAATTCCGTCGTGACGTATTCAATTGCATGAGTTCGTTCTTGACATCCCCCTAGCTCACATATAACTTACACATAGTTGCACGTATAGGTAATATAGATTTGCATGGGTAGACTTTCTGCGTAAACTAGTATATGCTAGTTAGTTTCTAATTTGGCATCTATCATTTTTAATTGCATATTTAGAATCACGCCCCCATAATACACTAATTACGTAAATTATAAAATAAAAAAAATAAAATAATAAAAAATTAAAAATTAAAAATCATAGTAATTAAAAATTTCATCTAAATCATCTTAATAACACCCGCATAATACACCATCATAAATCATCATCCTATTCCATCGCCCTAGGAAACTTGAGAAAAAATTGAGGTTACCTAATTAAGGAACGTGCTGCCCGCACTAACAACCTCCCTCAATTCTCTCGGCAGTAACCCGGGCTGCCGGAATATTCACACGTTATCCTAGCTTCCCTCGCCGAAAGTTAGCAACAAATAACAGAAGACGTGCTTCAACTCCCTCCTTCCTAACTTCTAAAAACTCGGTCATTATTCGTTCCTTATGAGCACTAAATTAAAATTCATATTTGTATGAGACTACGGTCCGGTAAACATAAGGAATTAGAACTTACATATCATCGTCGAAAATACAAGAAACAATCTGTTTATGTTATCTCCTAGGCATAGTTCCTCCTCCGTAAATCAACCTCGTCAAACATCTCCGCTTCCATTATCTCCTTTAATTATGGGTGAAGAAAATCTCATAGTCGAGAAACCCCTTTCGGTTTCTATCTTGCCTATAGGAAGGACACGCTTCCCTGCATTAAACTTCGATCACGATTGTAGGTGATTTTAAGTATTCCGCCAAACATTTTCGGTTTGTTACCTGTTTACCATGGTTTAGACCATGAAAAACCGTATTATCATCTTCGTCGGATGCAACAAGTAGTCACCACTTTCCGCCATCCGACCCGTTACCAACGAACAAGTCTTGCTTAGGTTGTTTCCCTTCACCTTAGGCGATAAAGCTTCGGTTTGGCTTCGCCGGACAAAGCGCCCGCAATCCATTGACACATGGGCCAAACTTGTTCAAGCATTCATGATAAAGTTCTATACTCAGAAGAAAAACTACAGAAATGCTTCAAAAAGATTCAATTCTTTCGCCAAAGACCCCCTGTGAATCCTTTTTCGAAGCGTGGAGCCGATTTATTGATCTACTACTCGAATGTCCCCATCATCAACTCGACACCGGGCCATTAGTCCGTTCATTCTTTAATGGTCTCTCGACCATCAAAAGGAAACATTAGATATCATGAACGGCGGTTTTTTCATGGACAAAAGCCTTGAAGCATACACTTTTCTTGAGAAACGAGGCCTCACGGCACCCATTGGGGAAACACTGATTCTTCTAAATCTTCTAAAGACACTCCTACCAAAGTTACGTCTATGTTTGAGGTCAAACCCGATCCGAATTAAAACTTTAATCGAGTCCCTAAACAAAAGGTTGATGCTCTTTTCAAAGACAAGTAAATGAACAAAAACTCAAACAGTCATGGCTCGCTAACGCTTCCCATGCCCCTCTTTGCTTAAGTCCCGAACGCGCCGATTCTTATTGTCCCTTGGTATACGAGTGTCCTCCCAACCTTCGAAGAGGTTTGTGCTTTCAACATCCCTAACGCACCTTTGGCATAAACATCCGAATTTAGCTTCGGCACCCCCTCGGCCAACAACAAGCTACTTCGGTGGCAAAACAACGTTCCTATATCGACCACCACCCATGAACTACACAATTCCTATCGTCAAGGAAATCCTCCACAATTTCAGCAAAGGGCAAAGTAATTTTCCCAACAACGCAAATATGGGATACCAAAACAACCGCAACCTTGTTCCCGCTAACCAAGGATATGGCTACCAAAATCAACCCGTGAATAATAACCGTGAACTAGTTCCTGCTGCTCCCTTAGTACAATCCACAGCCGATAAAATGGCTGAAACTTTCCTGACATACATGAATCAACAGAATCAAATCCTAGCTTCTATCCAATAAAGTCTCTTCAGGTTTGTTAGCTCGGGATAAAGAGTCAAAGGCGTGTTCCCTGGCCAAGCAGTTCCAAACCCTAAGCCTACAAACACTGCCTTTGAACTCAACAATGCACCAGGACCTAGTAATCCAAGCCAGGGTGAGGTAAATGCCATTACGACTCTTCGTTTTGGCCGAACCATCGACAATAATATACATATGCGGGCGAGAATCGATCGGAAGCCACGACTAACATCCTTCCAACTCCTCCTACCTCAACCTTATAACGGACGAAGTTGTACCTTCAAAATCTATACCGGCGCCTCTAGGAAAAGATACCACTGATCCTTATCGCGCGATTCCGCCCAAAAGCTCCGTTCCTGCCCGTTTGGTAAAGAACAAACATGACGAACATTTTGATGAGATCCGTGAAACCTTCAAAATTTGACCATAAACTTACCTTTCCTAGATGCGCTAAAGCATTTGCCCAAGCATGCCAAGTTTTTGAAGGACATGTGCACCACCAAACGACGCATCTGAATGTACCTCAACAAAGCGTTCCTCATCGAAAGGTTTCCCTCGATTACCACTACCAATGGTGTGGTAAAGTACAGACCCGTGTCGACCAAACTGTACCATGCGTTAGGCGACAAGTATACCGCTACTGCACTTTTAGACCTAGGTGCTAGTGTTAACCTACTTCCTTACTACTTATTTAAGCAGTTAGGTCTTCATGAATTGAAACCTACCAATATGACTCTGCAACTCGCGGATCGCCTCCATCAAGTACCCCAAAAGGCATAGTAGAGAACGTTATAGTAAAGGTCCAAGATTTTTTACTATCCAAATGACTTTATCATTCTAGATCTTGAAGTAGCTCAGTGACTCCATCCCTATCATCTTGGGGCGTCCTTTCCTTGCAACGCCAACGCTCTCATAAATTGTCGGGCGATTCAATGACATTGTCTTTTCGGGGAACCTTTCTCGTAAACTCAACGTGTTCAAATTAATGAAACGCTTTCGATCCTATAATGGAGGCGAGATTAAGCTTGGTTGATAGTCCGGAACATGATTATTTCACAAACTCTTTTCCCCGGCGAGATACACCAATTTCTTTCTTTTGATAATCCGGAGTTTGACGATGACTTCGTCATAAAGGGATGTCCATGCGTTATTAGAGTCGGTTACCACTATTGACCACTAATGCTTCGTGCAAACCGATTGAGGGATAGCGGATTAAGCTCTTTTCCATTGAAGATATGATCCCTCCGCGAATCCTTGATCCCCAATCCTCCAACTCCGGATTTAAAACCTCTACCCCCGATTTGAAATGCGCATATCTCGATCCCGATGATAGTCACCCTATAATAATTTCGCTCACTTGACTCTGATCGAAGAGACCGCTTTGATTCATGTCATTAAGAACACCGCTCCGCTATCGGATGGTCCTTAGATGATATCAAGGGAATAGACCCTAGCATATGCACGCATCGTCGATACATCTTGATGACGGCATAAAGACATCACGAGAACCACAACGCCGCCTTTTAATCCCGCCATGAAGGAAGTAGTGAGAGAGGAAGTCTCACGTTTACTTGATGCGGGTATCATATACCCTATCTCGGATAGTGATCGGTTAGTCCCATCCCACGTTGTTCCCAAAAAGTCCGGCATTCAAGTTGTGCAAAATGAAAGTGGTGAGTGCATCTCCACTTCGCATTCCCCGTGAAATGGAGAATTTGCATTGACTATCGCCAAACTTAATGCGAAACCGTAAAGATCACTTCCTCTCCCATTCATTGACCCGGATGCTAGAACGCGTTTAGCGGTCATGCTTACTACTTTTTTTCTTGATGGCTATTCGGATACTTCCAAATTCTCATCGATCCCCGATCAATCAAAAAAGACAACTTTCACGTGTCCCTTTGGAACCTTTGCATACGCACAAATGCCTTCGGTCTTTGTAATGCCCCGAGCACTTTCCAACGCTGCATGCTTCACATTTTTAGTGATATGGTGGAACGTTATATGGAAGTCTTCATGGACGACTTTTCCATTTACGGAAATTCCTTTGGCGAATTTGTTTATCCAACCTTTCTAAAGTATTAAGCGTTGCGAAGAGAAAAATCTGGTACTCAATTGGGAGAAGTGTCATTTCATGGTTACCAAAGGACTTGTTCTAGGTCATATTATTTCAAAAGACGGGATAGAGGTTGATAAAGCTAAAATTGTTAAAATTTCTTCGCTACCCTTCCCACGCATTCGGGATATCCGTGCCTTTTAGGCCACGGGGTTTCTGACAGAGATTCATTCAGGATTTTTCTAAAGTTGCTTTCGACCCTTAACCAATCTCCTACTTAAGGATGCATTATTCGATTTCAATTTCAATTGCAAACAAGCTTTTGATACTCTAAAACCGCTCTCGACTACGCTCTATCATTCAACCCCCGATTGGTCTCAACCATTCGAATCGATGTGTGACGCTTAGCGACTTTGCTATTGGTGCCGTGCTAGGCCAACGGCGTGATGACAAACCCGTCATTTACTACGCTAGTAAAACTCTTAACGACGCCAACGTAATTATACCACAACCGAGAAAAGAGTTCCTAGCTGTAGTCTATGCTTTGGATAAGTTTAAGCCCTACCTACTTGGAACATCGACCATCGTATATATAACCATGCCGCGATTCGGTACTTACTTACTAAAAAAGGCCGAAACAACGATTGTTCCACGGATCCTTCTCTTACAAGAATTCACCCGGAAATCAAGGACAAGAAAGGAACCGAAAATGTCGTAGCCGACCATTTATCAAGGCTGGTTGGTGACATCGATAGTGATTCGAAGCTATCCGTGATTCCTTCCCAGAACGAATACTTGTACTCTATTTTCTCATCTCCATGGTACGCGGATATCGTTAACTACCTAGTTACTGAGGAAGTCCCCTCCTTTTGGTCACGTCCTGATCATAAAAAGTTCTTATCCACTGTAAAATATTATTTCTGGGATGAACCCTACCTCTTTAAGTATTGTTCCGACCAACTCATTCGTCGCTGCATTCCCGACTGGGAACACACCGACGTATTATCCTTTTGCCATGAACAATCTTGCGGAGGTCATTTCAGTGGAAAGAAAACTGCGGCCAAGGTGTTACAATGTGGTTTTTACTGGCCTACCCTTTTTCACGATGCACACGAACATTGCGTAGCTTGCATTCGTTGTCAACACCTAGGTCGAATTACCAAACGAAATATGATGCCCCTAAATCCTATCTTGATTGTGGAAATTTTTGATGTTTGGGGCATTGATTTTATGGGACCCTTCCCTATTTCTCAAGGTTTTCTATACATTTTAGTCATTTGTAGACTATGTGTCCAAATGGATTGAGGCACTTTCGCGTGTCGCTCAAATGACCATAAGACTCAATAATCGAGATTTGTAAAAGAAAACATTTTCTTTCATTTTGGTGTTCCCAAAGCTATCATCGATTGATGGGGGTACACATTTTTGTAACAAAATTTTTGGGTTTTAATGAAGAAATATGGAGTTACTCACAAGGTTGCTACTCCATACCACCCACAAACGAGTGGCCAAGTGGAAGTCTCCAATGAGAGATAAAGTCTATTCGGAGAAAACTGTCAACCCATCAAGAAAGGATCGGTCTCTCCGGCTTATCGGATGCCTTGTGGGCATACCGAACGACATTTAAGACACCTATAGGGATGTCTCCTTACCGCGTGTGTTTGGAAAACCTTGTCATCTGCCGGTTGAACTTGAGCACCGTGCCTTTTGGGCCATCAAAAGCCTCAATTACAATATCATCGATCGAAGTGGCGAAACGAAACAATTAAATGAAATGGAGGAGATTCGAGTGATGCTTATGATCTCTCAAAATCCTACAAAGCTAATATGAAAAGAGTGCCGACAAGCACATTTTTTGCGTAAGGATTTCAAAATTGGCCAAAAGTTTTTTCTTGTACAACTCCGTTACACATCTTTCTGGTAAATTGAAAACACGATGGTCCGGTCCTTTCATTGTGTCACCGTGAAACATTATGGGGCAATCTCTTTGCTTAATCCAAAAGATAACAATGAATTTCAAGTCAATGGACAACGCCTAAAACATTACCACGAATTATGCTCACCGGATGTTGAAATGGACTCTTCTTCGAATCCAAAGATATACCGACTAGATGTTTCGTTTGGCGTGCTTTCGATCCTGTTTCTATATAGGGTACGCCATTTTGGTAGCCGGGCCATCTTCTATCTTATGATCTCCAAAGTTCTTTGAAGTGTGTGGTTGGTTGCAAGCCGGAACCTTAGTCCACGAAAACTCTTTTACGTGAACCCGGTATAAATGTACTTACGTAACACGAGCAAACGTGCTTTTCGGTAAACGATGGGTACCTAAAATTTCACCTCCTTCCTTCTCTTCCCTTTTCTACTCTCTACCTCGCGAACTTCAGCTAATTATTTGGTGTAAGTCTCACTCATCACGAATAGGAAATGGTCGTAGTTCTTTTGCTCGTAAACGACGTGCACGAAGGATGGGCTGGTGTATGAATTGCCAAACACCCTTCTGTCTAGGCCCGGACTTCCTATCCGATACTAGCCGGTTAAGATATACTTTTTGTCTAACACCAGCCGGGATAATCTTCGCCGCCCGCGCCGTTTCTCCCCGGGATGGGATTAGGCCTTGAGAATCGACATTAAAAGACTTCGATTAATTCTTGAGGATCGGCGTTAAAAGACTCACCTTGTACATATGTTTATTTTGTTACCTTTTTCCTTTGCATTAAGTTTTGCACAAAGGGATTAAGTGTTAAACCTCGGATGTTGCATACTTGGAACACAAGCGGGCAATGGATTCCACCGGACCAACCCTAGAATTGGTTACTTTGAGTCCCTTGGGCGGTTTGAGGATAGCCGTATGTAAAAGGGCAATTTTATTAGATCAGTATAGCGCCGCGGTCCAGGATGGTACAATCCTGCCCCTAACCCCATAATACATAGAGGTGAAGCCCGCGGTCCGGGCCGGATTAGGTTCTCTCCAGAGCCGACATGATGGTTGTCTATGATTTAAGATGGTGACTCCCACGGACATCTAGTGTTTTTCATGTATATCTCCCTTGTATGTAAATAAAACCCACTTTACCCTTAAAAAACCCTTAAAAAAAAAAATCAAACAAACAAACAAACAAACAAACAAAGGGCACTACTTGTCACATGCCCCATTCTTCTCATCCACACTTCATCCACTTTTTTAAGCATATCTTAGAAGATACACATGGAGGCATATCTAGACAATGCAAAGAAGAGGAAGTGGAGTGAAGTCTGGAAAGCTATGATAGATTGGTGGGATCGCGAAGGAATGACATTTCTACTGAGGGGACGAGGCAAGGAGGGACTATCCCCGGTCAAGGTTGGGGCAATGTGAGTTGATGCATGTACATATTTGTTTTATGTTTTGATGTGAAATAAATAAATGACCTAACGAGTGTGCTACTCTAACAAATGCTTCTACTTTTATGATGTATAATATATAGTGTGTTACAATAAATTTCTGTAGAAGATGTCAGCTTTATTTTTGCTCAAAGCCTCTCAGGTATACTCTTTCTTCCTCTTAAACACTTTGAGGACACAGTGTCCGACTGTTTGGGGGTGGTGAGAACCTTTTGCAAAAATTAGGCATGCATAGTTGTATATAGTTACTTAATGTCTAAATAAACGTATTTAGTGACAAATTCTCGTTTCTCTTTCTATGATGAAAAATATTTAGAAATCTCACCATAGCATCAAAATTAGGACTTGTTCTTAGAAACTTAATTTAATACGTATGCAATAGTTTTTACATCTTTTCATGCACTGACTATCATGAAATGTACACAGCAGTAAGTTTCTGGGACCTACGGTTAGACAACTTAGTTTCCATATCCTGTAAGAATCTAACCAAAAGCCTCAAAATGTATGATATATGAGTAATGACACAGAGGAGTAGTTCTTCCGAATAGAGAAGTTCACACGTCTACTTACTTGATCACTACCCAAATCCTAGGCGAGAATTTAGGCCTTCTTTGGATCGATATAGCCAAAAAATTCACAGTAAAAAAAAAAAAAAAAAAAAAAAAAAAAAAAAAAAATTACCGCTAGTCGCCCCACTGAACCTTTCATTAATCCTTTCTACTTCACCAAAAAATCATTACCCATCTAGTAACCACAAATAAATAAGCCTACCTAGATGATGAGTATGAGAAATAGGATGAAGTCTTGAGGAAAAATGAAGAGAAAAACCTTGTCACAAATCAAAATCGGTTACTGTTTGAGGAAGAAAAGAAAAAGAAAAAAGAAATATGTTTCCAAAAACCAAAAGAAATATCAAGGTTAGGATTCCCCCCAAAGATCAAAATCAAAAGGGAATACAAAAAATCCAAGTATGGAAACCATGTTAGAAGCAGGAAAGAAAAAAAAGGGATTTCTCTAGTATAAATATCTCGAAGACCTTATTCTCTCATACTTATCATTTTTTGAACTTTCCATTCCATTTTCTTCTACACTACCACCTAAGCCCCATAACACCTAATAAAGACCTCTAGCTCAATTAGGAATAGGATAGTGTGATAATAAGTAGTAGTTGTGACTTCTCGACCTCGGCTCCTCATTTGTCATTGATTATGTAAGGAAACGTGTGCCCACCGCATTAATTGGAGATAACAAATCTTGAGTGGAAAAATAAGAGAAAAATTTTGTTTCGACACATACTTGTGAGAACCTACTTAAGGGCGCTATCCAAAGGATCCGAAACGGCCCCTGCTTTCGTACATTTCATTATTAGATCACTTTGCATGCATGCTCATGCGTAGATGTTTCGATTATTGTATGTATATTAACTTGAATTTGAAAAGAATAAAATCCTTGTTTCCCCGCTGAGTGAGATGTCTAGATCTGGGGAGATTAATTAAGGAAACAAGCCTTTGTTCTTGAAGTCGTTGTAGTATAAATGAAGTTTGTGAGTATCTTCTCTGGAAAACTCTCACGAGGCTATAACTTCGTCCACTAGGGAATTCCTAGTGGTTCAAGGCCTTGTTGCATCTGGTCAATGCAACCGCACTCTGCGAAATGAGATTTAGCTTAGAATGACACATTTTTGATCACTTATCGTTTTAATGTCTCTTCTTTGCTTGAGGACAAGCAAAGTAATGCTTGTTTAAGGTGGTGTGATAAGCACCCAAAACTGTAATATTAAACCCCGAGACATAGCATTTTGGTCGATTATGTGTTTAATAATCATGTAATAATTATATTTTTTAAGTACTTTTGCGGGTTTCCGCATTAAAATGAATATAGTGATAAAACATGCATCAAAGTACGAATACGGAATATTTGAGTCTCTCCCACTCGACCCGTGAAGCCGAAGTTTCCAAAAGAAACGAGAACCGGTCGCGGAACGGGCCCACATATGAAGAAGCGACAAATTTCCGATGCTCAAATCGGATAAATCTAGGTGCCGACGCGTTGGCTAGTGAAGCTGCCAAGTACAAGAATCTGGGAATATTTGGAATTCACACTCAATCCTCGTGAAGCCCAACAAAGCCCCGACTAGAGCGAAGTTCCCAAAAGAACGAGAACCGGTCGCGAAGCGGGCCCACATAAAAAGCGAGAAACTTCCGATGCTCAAATCGGATAAATCTAGGTGCCGGCGTTGGCTAGTGAAGCTGCGCCAAGTACAAGAATCTGGGAATATTGGAATTCCGCTCAATCCCCCGTAAAAGCCCGATAAAGCCCGACTAGAGAGCGAAGTTTCCAAAGAAACGTAACCCGGTGCAAGGCGGGCCCACATATAAAGAGGCGGAAACTTCCGGCTCAAATCGATAAATCTAGGTGCCGACGTTGGCTAGTGAAGTCGCCATAGCAACCCGGCTGACGAACTTCTGCAAGGACAAAAAGTCGTAAAATGCCAATTTAAGCGCCGCCAATCGGACACACTAAGTGGACACACTCTGCTTGGGCCGAAAGGCATGATGAGTCGAAGATAGGCGGTGGCAAATGATGGTTTCAAATTGATACCACGGCAAAAAGAGAAGATATCGTATCAATTCAAACCCGGTGGTTTGAATTGAAATCGGCTACAAGATCGAAACTTAAAAGCGACAAAAAGGCGAAAAGATAAACATATCAAAACAAAACTTTGATTCTATAAATATGAGGGGTGGCCTTCATATATGTTCCTTCAAAGATATTAATGCTTTAGCTACGTTTAGTTTTCTTTCTTGATCTTTACCTTCCGCCCATTTTTTATTTCAAAGCTTACTTAATACAATAAGTTATTTTACCCTTAAATAGCAGTTATTTCTTTTCTTGTTTAATTTACGTCCGTGCATTTATTTACTTAATGTATACAGACAAGTTTTATTATTCCTTCTATGATGATGAGCTAATCCCCCTCGGGGAGGGTTATCTTTGCTTTCGTATGAAAATCGAGATTGACTTCGTTAATATTCTAGAATCACTACTTAGGAATTAGGCATAGAATTAACATCCGGTCCCAAAATGGTATCGTACAAAGTTAAAGTCTTGATGCTCGATGCTTCAGTCAATCGCAGCGCGACAAAATGTCTGTATCTCGACTCCTGTGTCGAACTGACTCTCAATTCGTCAAATTGATGTGAACTTGTGCCAGGAGCTGAAATAATATACCTAGAGATGTGGGCATGCACTAGGGATCAATACTCGACGTCGTCTCCGAAACGAGACGAATTAGAGATGTAGTGATTTAGTAATAAAAACTGTTGAAAAATGATTCTTGCATGAGCATGATTAACTCTATCCCTGTTTCTCTACATTTTGTTTACCTATATATAATCGCCGTAGTAATTTATTTTATTTGCATTACCGTTAATTTAATTAAAAACCAACTAAAAAGAAACCTAAAAATCCTACTCACTTAAAGTGTAACTCCAGTTGTGAACCTATCTGAGCCCTAAGGTTTGGACGATCCCTTACTCGACCTATCCTACCAATCCCACGTGAGTAAGGTAACTTGACTAAAACGTACGACTATACGGACGTTGGACTTTGACTTTGGACTTGGGTATGGACCTCGGACTTTGGATCATGGACCTCGGACTTAAGGAAATAAGTAACTGAAAACCAATAAACAAACGTGTGTAAAGAGCGTTTTATCAATTGGTTATGAAGAGTTTGAACCAAGAGTATGTGACCAGGCTAAATGCTAGTTATCATCCGACATATCAAGCCTTAGTTGTCATTTGGATCACAAATTGAAGATGGGTTATCATCCGGCAATATTTCTCCCATCACTCAATGTCTCGACAGATCTAACCCTTGCGAAGCCTCCCAATCGTAATCGGTGAACAACAAAGAAGCCAATGTGGTTGCTACACAAGTTCAACCTCAGCCACATACGCAAATTCAGTCGGAGGTGGCAAACAACCCTTCTTCCAATCAAATTGTATATCTTCCAAGACAACAAGGATATCAAAATAGAGGTTTCCCCAAGCCTCAAAGGCAGTTCACAGAGCTACCGCACCCATTGTCGGTCATTCTCAAGGCTTTGATCCAACAAGGCCTAGTTACACTATTGCAACCTAGGCCTCCTCCAAATCCGATTCCGTACTGATATGATACTTCAAAACACTGTGATTTTCATCAATCTCCAGGACATCCTACAAAGAAGTGTGGTCCTCTTAAACATACGATCCAGGATTTGATTGATTCGGGAAGAATTGATGTTTCACATCTTGGCACTCCGAATGTGACAACAAATCCATTGCCATACCATAATGGGGGAGTTCACACATTAGAGCGGTCAAGACTAAAGATCCGAAATCTTTTTTATTACTCCTATCAAGCAAGAGTCCAAAGTTAGCACCACAAGGCCATCAATCTTCATGATGCAGTTAGAGAATGCATGGGGCAAACAAAGTCTAGAGGTATCCAATTAAATAAGGTGGTGGCACCATTTCTATATACTCCACGATTCAAAAGCCGCTCAAGTTGACTAGAGAGCATCCGAATCCTTTATGATCACGAGGCCCATTCTTAAATGGGTAGATCCTTTGAATACATCCCAATCCGCATGACATCACAAGTTGGGTCGAACCTCAAGGACCCGTGATTCACGAGAATCCAACTTCGGCAGCTAGGTGATCCCAACTCCTATCCACAATCCCCAAGGTCCGGTTTGTGCCGGGCAAAGAGTCACGACATCTTGAGGAGGTTCTAGGGAAGAAGTTAATTGAGCCCGAGAAAAGTAAAGATAACTCAGCAATCTCACTACATCAGTTGAAGCAATTAGAACCTAGTTTGGCAGAGGAATGTGTTGAGACTCACGGTTTGACAAGAGGAGGAAGGATATACAAGCCACTACACTTACAGAAGGCTCAGGTTTTGGCCCAACAGCTTGACACGCCCACGGCTATTGAACCAGAGAAGCAGGATGGTAATGAAATAATCCAACAATTATAGAAAACCAAGTCCAACATTTCCATATGGAGTTTACTCATGGCATCACCCCATCATAGGCAAGCAGTTCTTCAAGCCTTGAACCAGGCTCACGTTCCAGCTTCCATCTAGCCGAACGATTTGGCACGTACTGTTGCTTCCCTCAGGAAGACAAACTCCATAACATTTTCTGATGATGATTTGACCGCAGATGGAATAACCCACACAAAAGCATTGACTATTATGGTGCATTGCAACAACCATAAGGTGCCATTTGTACTGATTGACAACGGATCCGGTTTGAATATCTGCTCGGTCAATTCTGTGAAAGCCATTGGAATCATGCCGGAAGACTTCACTTTCACTAAGGATATAGCCAGAGCAGTTCATGGGTTTGATAATCAAAGAAGAGAAGTCCTTGGCGAGTTCACAACTGACGTCCAAATAGGTCCAGTCACGTTCAAAGTCACATTCTTGGCTATGGACATTGAGGCTAATTACAATTTCCTTTTGGGCAGACCATGGCTACACCAGTCGGGCGCATCCTACACTTCACAGAAAGCTTAAGTTCTTATGGCAAGGAAATATTATCTGCATCACTGGTGATTCGGATGATCTGGATTCTTCAGAAGAGCATAAGGTAATACCAATGATTGAAAGAAAGTGTAACTACACTGAGGAACTATTAAGGATTGTGGAGTTTAGAGCACCCGACAAGGAGAAGCTCCCTACCCCATTTTGCAATGAAAATCCCAAGACGACTCAAATGTTCCGTGAGCAGAACTATTTTCCAGGACTTGGATTGGGAAAAACCCAAAACGACATCTTAGAACTGTTGCAGATTCCTAGTCAGGATGATCGAAAAGGGCTAGGCTATATTGAGGAGGTTGTGGAAGGACTATCAGAATTGTTTATTAGAATTGGACCTGATCTAGGGGCAGAGATTAATGTTATTATTGATTCCAACATGTTATAGAGCGAAGATGATGACCCAGATCCAAACTTCGGTTTCTTGTTTGAGCGGATATTAATTCCTATTCAGGATATCGCCAACTTAGGTTGGATCATGAGGCTAGACAATTTAGTTGGATAAATGAGGTTGGATCGACATCCTCCTCGTCAGGTATAGACTATACTCCATCTTTTACTTTAGCCAGTTCCCTAGGGTTAGGATTTGACCCAGGAGACAAGACTATCACACCTTATCATGTCCAATTGGACCCTCAGACCATACTTAATTTGGCAGATCTGTTGAATATGGAATCTATTGTTGACCCAGTTCCAGTGGATGTTGAGAACATGCCACTTTCTGACTCCTAGATGCAATATGAGATTTGGGAAAGGTTTTTAGAGACCTTAGATTATGATGAGGATCCATTCATTGATGGAGACTATGATGATTGGGGAACGCAAGTCATTATTGATCCAATCCCCAGCCATCATATTGCTCCGGTTGAGCCACCGGATGAATCCGATAGGGCTCAAAGGCCGTGAAACTTTTTGTTCTAACTCTTTTTGTATATATATTTAAAAAAATTCAAAAAATTCAAATATTTCGAAAAATCAAAAAAGTTTCCAAAATCCCACAGAATATGATTTACCCACTTGCCTTAGTGTAAGATGATTGAATGACTTGTGCAAATTATTATGATCCCTTCCCCCCGACGATGAAGAAGGAATGGACAATGAAGCTGCTGAGTCCATTCTTTCTCATGAGTAGTCTGAGGATTGACAGACGTTAGTCATTGTGGAGACAAAGACCATCAACCTTAGCACCACAGATGAACAACATTATGTGCAGATTGGTATAACCTTGATCCCCTCTGAGCGTTGAAGCCTGATCAAATTACTGAAGGAATCCATAGAAGTGTTGATCATACTTATGACAATCTATTGTCTTAAGGTGGTACATGATTTTCATTGTTCAAAGATGAGAGAATCACTTACCGAGAAGAAGAAATTGAGGAGGAAGAAAGTTCAGCGGTTATGTTTGAGAAGATTTTTCAAATGTCTAAGATCACCAACATCAGCATTCAACATTATGCATTTATCCTTGTGGAGAGGGCAAAACTCCACAACATCATTTGATCAACTACCCTACTGAAGAAGGGGAATATTCTGCATTCCATCAATCAACGGCGACTTAGCCAACCATCCAATCAGCTACCCTACTGTGGAGAGGGCAAACTCCATATTGCATCATCAACATCCATTTGCATCCATCAAAGACATGAAAGCTATCTATCAAAGAAGTTAGCTTACTCGAATCTGACTACATCAAAGAGCAGAATGCTGAGAGGAGTTCATATACGATCAACATTCTTGAGTGCCGAGATATATGAAGGAGGGCATTGATTTTCTACTGGGACTTAGATACCAATGGAGACAGATTGTTGCAAGTAAAGCTGAGCAAGCAGATCCAGACTAGAGTGGAATTAATGAACCAGAAAGTTCAAACCCAATAGTGAATGTCCATTCACTATGAAGATTCTACATGGAAAATCCTACCAATGCCGACCAATTAAAGAGGTACTACTTTTTACCCAACTTTGTTTATTTTAAGACAGAGAGTATAGTAGAAATCTTAGAGAGACGATGGAACAGACCATCTTTGATCATTTTGTTTTTAGCCTCATAAGCCCACCTAATATCATATGTTCCCGATTGAAGCCCATTTGAGCCTTAGCATATTCTTTTGTTTCCCACAATATAAACCCATATCTTTTAGGAAGCCTAATAAATCCGTAGCCTACCCATAGGTTACCCATACCTATTTTTATAGAATTTGTCATATTCCAGGGGCATCATTTCATCCATTTTTTATCATGAAACAATCACCCCCTATGTTATTTATCCCAAGAAGGTGTTGATAAAAATCCTAGTGCAAGGGGCAAAAAAAAAAAAAAAAAACTCGTTAGAACTCAAAATGCTTAGAGTTGCACAAAATAATCAACACCGGTCCAAAATGGAAACCCTAAACAAGAGGCAGTTTCATTTGAGATTTGGGATCCATATCATCATCTCAGTACCATCATTCCAATTACTCCTCCCTTTATATGACAAGTTCTACTCCAAAAATAAATTTTTGATCCTATCCCTTCTTTCTGAGCCCATCACCTAAGCCTACATTATAGTCCTATGAAAGTCCACTCTTGATCGTTAAGTCCACTATATCTCCTAGTTGAGAAGTACTTGAGGCAAAAAAAAAATAAAAAATAAAAAATAAAAAAAATAAAAATAATAAAAAAATAAAATGGAAGGCATTAGAGGATTCACTACTAGTGATTGCGATGTATGAGGAAGTCGTCTCCAGAAGATTGGTCCTATGCTTTATGCTCTATCTGGTTTGGAAGAAAGTTTTTGCGTGTCGTTCAGTACTTTGTGAAGGTCAAGCAATCAAAGAGAAAATAATATCATCTAATTCATAGGTGTCAAGTTTGATCTTACTTCTATCCGATGGTCGTCCTCATGCTCACATTCTCGTCGGTAACTCATTCCCCCACCTTCACTTGTGATGCAATTATTTGTGGTATTTCTTGTTCTGTGGATAAAAAAATGTTTTGTTTCACATTGTTTTCAAAATGAATTTAAAAAAAAAATGATTTGTTTTCGAAAACTTGGTTTGCATTGGATGGCTTATGATGAAAAATCTAGGATTTCAAGCACGTAGAAAATTCTGAAGCCAATATTCCTAACTAAACCATGTACTTGTTTTACTAACATAGCATGCATACACCACATTTTTTCTAACTATTCACGCTAACATAGTTGCATTGTGTTCATTGTGTTCATGCATATCATGTATATTTTACTCCATTGTAATATGTGTAGAGAGAAATAAATTGTCTAACCTTGCCAAAGAAGTTTCTCCCTAGTTTCACACAAGGCCCAAAATTTCGATATCGGTTAATATATCGGTGTACCCAAAAACCAAGATATATCGGATATATCGGATATATCAGTTTTTTTGGTGACCAGTCCAAACTATTTAAAATATCGGAAATATCGGACATATAATATCGGAAATATATTGGAAATATCGGATTTATATTTAAAAATGGTCAAAAAGTCTACCGATATATATCGATTATATCGGCGATATAAAGTTTCATATCGGAAATTCCGATATATATCGGAAAAAAAGGGGTTCAATATTCGGTGGATATATGTCGGAAATATCGATATCGGTGTACCAATTTACCGAGATATATCGGCGAGATATCGAATATCTCGGCGATATTTTGGGCCATGGTTTCACAGGTGCGGAAACATTAGATGTCAAGAGTGAGAGCAAAGCTACAGAGGGCGTGTCGTGCATAGTGCCCCCGTATGATTTAAGCATGGTGTGGATTGTCAGGCTGTGCGGCACTTTGGTCATCGTTATCTCCTTCTCCAGACGTTGGCAAGGTTTGATTTCTTGTTATTCGATCTTCCTTGGGTCCTATGTATGTATAGGCACGGTTGGGCGGTAGCGACAAAGGTATGGTTTCTGAATACTTGTGTTTTTCTCTTCCTGATCATGTACCTTATATATGGTTCGGATTGGATTTTAGTTAGTTGTCTTTCCTATCAAAAAAATGACGAAAAAGGAATAAAGACAAGAGGTCAAGAGCTAAAAGGAATAAAGCTGGAATAGAGGGGTAGGCTCAGTACGTGTTCACGTGTTTTGGAAGGTAAGTGGTTTTAAAAAAACAAAAGAAAGGAATGAGGCGGTTTTGGTTTCTATTTTGAGTTTGGGAAGTTTCTTTTTTGTCTCATTATCGAGATTCCTTCATTGGTTTCTAAATGAGATGTGTGGTCTCATATCACAGGCGGTGGGCTGGCCCCTTTATTTGTTTTTAGTCCCAAATCTAGTTTGACGTTTTGACCCGTTTTCTTTTTGTCCGAGTGTCAAGTGTCTGATCAGTTTATATTAGTCTTACCCGGTTGGACCATGTTGATCCGGTTTTCACCAGTTTGACTCGGGTTTGACAGTTTGACTGTTGACCAAGTTTGACAAAAAAAAAAAAAAAAAAAAAAAATCTAAAAACTTTTCAAAAATAAAAAAATGATGAATACTAGTATTATGGGGTTCTTACCCTCTAGTATGAGAAAATATTCATCAAATTTTGTTTTTTATCGCACTATTGGCAACCACTTGATCATTAATATCATTTCGGTAACTCTATTTGTGCAACATTAAAATTGTTTGCAAGAACAATGTCAATTTTATCGATAAATTTCATGGATGGATCACCAACTCATAGTGACGATCTTTTTTCCAATCCGAGTACTTGAACGCAATTGATTGATTGATTTATTGAACTTGAATATAATCATCCCCAGCATCCATCTTTCATCTCCAGCACATCTCTTATCTTCCCCAGTAGTGTTTGTATGTGTCTTCGTCTATCTTCTTTAGAATCTCCTATCCCCAGTGGATCTTCTTGCTCTCCCCGGTGAGTTTTTCCTTTCGTCAGTGTTTGGTTATCACCATTATATGAGAATCTTTAATCTAAGTCAAAATCATGAATGAATTGATCTATCCATTTAATTTCACCAGTTTTCCAAAATGAATTTGAAAATATTTGATTTAAAAAAATTTGTCCCTTGATTTCAAAAAGTTGTTCATCCTTATCCATCACCATTTTTTGCCTAAGCGCCACTATCCTAGTACACACTGATGTAATGTAAGACGTAAAATACACACATTAGAAGGTGTGATACTTTGGTTGAAATCTTGAAAAAATGTAAGACGTAAAACACGATTTGTATGGTACGATACCATCCTCTCTTGAGTGACAACCATTTTCAACTGTGCTTTCACAAACAACTTGAAAAAAATTGAGGATTTCAGATATCTATGGAAAAGTCCTCTTTCAAAAAATATTTTTCAAATGAATTTTCAAAAATTGCATGAGATCTTTTGGCTGGAGCTTCACAAAAATGGTTTGTCTCCATGGCTTTGCCGTTCAGTTGCAAGCAACCTCTGTCAAAGAGGGGCAACTATAGACACCCCATTTTTGCACCCCAGGCATAATTCATTCACGATTTTACCTTGAATTAAATATGATCATATAAGGTGATTTGTTTTCTAGAGTCTTCATTTCTACTTCAAAATTCTTTCTTTTCATCTTCTTTTAGCATCTTTAGACTCTCCTCATCATGTTCTAGCTATGGCTGAAGTTTTGTTGCTTTCTGAGTTTTGAGCTAAAAATGACAAAAATGCCCCTATAACCCTTTGGAGCCCAAATCTCGTTTTTCCACTCTTTCTTTGAATGAGATTATTTCATATTTGAATTCCCCTTGAAAAATCCTTCGAAATGAGTACAAGCTTGCCTAGGTTCCTTTTGGATTTCAGAAACCCTAATCTTGCCATATCCCGTTCCGGCCCGTTGTGCGCGCTGTTCAGTGCAATATATTATTGGAGTAAGATTTCAACCCAAGGGTATTTTTAAGAGTTCATGGACCTTCCTAATGGATTAATGAACAATTTTTGTACAGAAGAGTTTGCCTAATTTTGACCCGGTCAAAAGGAATTTGCAGTGTTCATAAAATGGTCAGAACAGGCCTTTTTGGTTGGATTTGGACATATGCTCATGGGATGTGGATCCAGCTCGAGTTGGACCTTTTCATTAGGGTTTCTAGCCCATTTTCAAGCCTCCAAAAACCTAGAGAACCTTCCTTATTTGTTTGATTTGATTTGATCCGAAAAATCAAGAATATTCTAGAGAATATGCCATTTTGGAGCCAAGTTTGGAAACCCTGGATTATGGGCTCATTAAGGACGTGTAGGGTTTGATTATTTTCCCTAATCCATCTAAACGATCTAAAAACCAAGGGCCAAGATCACACCCCTTATCCCACCTCTTGAATCAAAGGCCAGATTTAGGAGGTGCAACCAAAAAGATATCAAGCCATTGGATTTTTCTTTATCAACACTCAGCCATTGGATCAAACTCATTACCATATTTGAATCCACGCCCAAAAGCTATAAATATGGGTCTCATTCACCCACAAAAAGGATCTGGAGCTAGAAATTCGAAGTTAATAATCTGGACCTAGCTATTCAGAGCTAATAGCCTAGTAGTTTTCTTTTCTTGAGTGTTCTTCTTCTTTTTTTTTTTTTTTTTTTTTTTTTTTTTTTTTTTTCTTTTCTAATTTATCATTCTAGAGTAGAATTTCTTTAGTTTAATCTGGAGTTGAAGGTAAAATTTCAACTTCGAGGTTTTTCTAATGAAGTTATTCGTGTTCTTCGTCTTTAGTCTTCTTTTCCCCTTTTTCGATCTTAAATAGAAGCGTCTTTTCACCAAAAATTGTTTTTTTTCTTAAATCACCTGTTTCAATCCAAAATTCACAGTTGTCAATTCCAAATCAAGTTTATCATCATCATTCATCAACAATCAATCAAGATCATCAATCAATCAATCAATCTACAATCAGGTATGAGGCAACATTCCAAACAAGGTGACATCTTTCTTTTCTCTTTTATTTTAATTAGTATTGCATATTAGGTTTATTTTTTTAGTTTTATTATAGCATATAGTTATTAGTTTTTTTTAATAATTTAGTGAAGATCATCCAACTGGGATGATTAATGTTTCTAGCTTTCTTCGTTTGCCTATCTTAATACATTACACCTCAATAGAAGTAAGGCTAGTTTTACCAGGCGAGCGTGGGTGCCTAACACCTTCCCACATCGTACCTTGACTCCCAAACCCAATAATCATCTAGTTTTGAGGGCTAGTCCTTCACATAGGTTTTACTCAACTTTTTCTTAATAAAGTTAGTGGCGACTCTAAAATCAATTGCATAGACCTAGGTACACATTTTTGTGCGTACAAGCGTTCGACTGAAAAAGTAGATAGGCTTTTCAATCTTCTTTTTGTCCACATGTATTAGTATAGAACTGATACCATAGTCAAAGGAAGAGAGATAAAGACCCAAAACTTCTCCCTCAATTGGTTTGGAAAGTATTGGTGGTGACCTTAGGTACATTTTGAGTTAATCGAATGTTTTTTGGCAGTCTTCCGTCCATGAAAATGAGGTATTTTTTCATAGTAATTGGAATAGAGGTCTGCATTTATATAAACTGTTGGAAATGAACCTGTTCAGAGTTGCTAATATGCATGTGACTTTCTGGACCTCTTTCATGTTTTAAGGTGAAGGCATTTCTATAAGCGCCCGGATCTTATTTGGGTTTGCCTTGATTCCTCGCCTAGTAACCAGATACCCTAAAAACTTCCCTGATGAGACAGCAAAAGCGCATTTCGTTGGGTTGAGTTTCATGCGATACTCTCGCAGAATATCAAATGCACGTTTCAGATGGGAGAGGTGATCTCCACGTCTCAGGCTTTTGATCAAGAGATCATCTACATTACACCTCCACAATATCGCCTACAATCCCTCGAACATCTTGTTTACCAAACGTTGGTACGTGGCACCTGCATTTTTCAGTCCGAACGGCATGACCTGATAACAGTACAGGTCATCCACGGTTGTGAAACTAGCAGGCTTATGGTTTTCCTCATGCAATGGGATCTGGTTGTAGCCAAATGACCTATTTGTGAAGGATAACAATTCATGTCCAGCAGTTGCATCCACCAACTTGTCAATTTGTGGCAGAGGGTAACTGCCTTTTGGACACGCACAGTTCAAATTCGTGAAGTCAATACAAATTCTCCATGATCCATTCTTCTTATGCACTGGGACAATGTTACAAATCCAAGTGGGGAAATTGATTTCCCTAACAAAATTAGCTGCTTTTAGCTTTTCAACTTCGGCTTTCACTGCTGTGGATATGTCAGCACCTATTTTTCTCGGTTTCTGTTTGACTACTACTACATCACTGCGGACATTTAGCCGGTGGCATGCCATATAGGGGTCAATTCCTGGCATTTCTTCGAATGACCAAGTAAATACGTCCTTGTGTTCTCGAAGGAAGTGTATTAGAGCCTGACGCTCTTTAGAACTCAACAAGGTGCCGATAAAAGTGGTTTTGGGTGATCTTCCTCCCACAATTTCCACTTCCTCTAATGGCTCTAGTGAAGGGGGATCCTCCCTCTCTCTTGGGACCAGGTCCGAGAGAGGGGGATCCATCTGTAATTGCAATTTGGCAGGTTACCCTCCTTTATTGGTTCGGAAAGGAGTGGGGATTACTTTGTCGCCAGAGCGTAGCAAGTTTTGGCAGCCACCTGATCTCCTCTGATTGTCTCAATTTTCCCATTATGAGGGAATTTTAGACATTGGTGATAAGAGCTGGGAACAACATGGAGTCTATGCAGCCAGGTCCTACCTTGGATCTTATGATAAGGTGTGTTAGCTTTTGCCACAACAAAATTTATAATGAGGGTTACTGGACCGGTAGCTAGACCTCCCCTACTATTAGGGCTTTTATCTCTGCTGAATCCTTACAGGTTGGAGTTGGTGGCAACCATCTCTGAGTCAGGAATTTGCAATTTTTTTAATGCGTGATAGTATAACACATCTGCTGACTTCCTAGATCAACCAGTATGCGATGCAAATCGTAGTCTCCAAAAGGATGTGTAAGAACCAGTGCGTCCTCATGAGGATTTTGGATACTGAGACAGTCAGCTTCAGTAAATAGAATGAGTGGATCTTTGTGGGGGTTGACTTGAGTGTAATCCGCACTCAATTTGTTGTTCATGATCTTCATTTGCTTGGCGACGCGCATTTGGTATCGCACACTCTGTTTTGTAACCTGTCCATTTCGCTTGCTTGCTTTTCTTGAAATCATGTTTATCTGGACGCGGCCATTGAGTGCTCCAGTATTTGGGGGATCCTGAACTGACGTGCTGATCTCCTCAGGTTGTACTACATTCGCCTGCTCGTGTGCTACAAATTGCTTCAAGTGCCCCCTCAGAACATGGAGTTTCTTTTTTAGGGTTTTACAGGCCCTGGTACTGTGACCCTTACTCTTGTGGAACTTGCAATAAGTCCGCTGGTCTCTAGTACCCAGGGAGTCTGGCTTGAGAGTAGTTGGCCATTTGAGATAGCTCTGGTTCTTGATCGAGTCTAGGACTTCGTCTGGCATTTTGTTCGGAGGAGCAAAGTTTCTGTCCATCGAGGGAAGAACTTCTTTAGCTCCTTCCATCTGTGACTTTTTTTGTGGTTTTCCATTTCTATTGTTGACTAAATTTTGGTACTGCCCTCTTGGCATTCGTCCCTTTGATGGGGATTCAGCCCTTTGGCGACCACGATGGCGGTCTCTCTTTGGCATTTGAGGTGAAGAGTTCCCGGTCCCCTGTCGTGGGACCAGAGGGGTTGCCTGATTAGTCTTCTTTGCTTCTTGACGTCTGTTCAGGATATCCTCCTCCCACCCTGCATAAGTTTCAACCCAATCTAGGAGTTCCTCCAAATCACGGGGTGGTTTCCTGGAGAGGGACCCAAATAAGGCGTTGTTTTCATCCAACCCTTGTTTGAAAGCTATTATAGCAGTCTGTTTGTCACAATACTATATCTGGATTGAAATTTCCATAAACTGTTGCATGTAGGACCTCAATGCCTCTCCGTCCTTTTTCTTGATGTTGAATAGTGCATCGATCCATTTCGGTTGGTGCTTATTGCACGAGTATCTATTAGTGAAGGTTCTAAACTGCTCTTCTGAGGACCTAATCTGCCACTCAGGTAACCTGTGGTACCACTGGAGCGTGGATCCAGATAGGGAAGCTTTAACTCTTGACATATAACGTGGTCATACCTTTCATACTGTCCCATGGTGGCACGATATCTGAATACGTGGTATACTGGATTTGACTTGCCACTGAAGATACTGAACTTTGGATGTCTATAACCGTGGGGATAAGGCTTTCTCATTACTCATGATGAGAAAGGAGATCTTCCTGCCCCTATTATAGTGGATTGAACAAGGGAGTCTTGCATTTTTCTTCCTTTACCAATCATCTTATGCATCTGACGGATCAGGTCATTTTTCTTAGTCTCCCATGCACTTTCTTTGGTAGAAAGTCTTATGTTCTGGATTCTTTTTCGGTGTCGGGGGTTGACATCATGATCCTGGTCAGTTGACTCTGACTCTGATGTCGTATCCAAGTTCTCATCTAAATCACTGTACTCTGACTCTGATGGTTCGCGTCGAACTGGATCCCCACGCATTGGGTTCCTAGCTCGATTGCCCTCTGGAAGGCCGTCTCTATCGAGATCGATGAGTGGTTTTTCCCTATATCAAATAGATACAAATGCCTCAGCAGCTGTACCTCGTGCTCAAGGTTGCTTATTTGTTGTTCCAGAGCCTGTACTACCTGGCTTGCCTGAACAGACTCTGGGTTAGTAAGAATAGCATTCTCACCATTTTGGCATTCTCCTTGAGCATCATTTCCATGGCTTGCACCGGGAGCAACTAGTCCGTCGGTGATAGGTACCTGTCCATGAAGGGGATTACTCGCATCATGATGATCGACATTCTCCCCCTTAAGGCATCTCATGTTCTTCTTCTTTGACAGCAATACTGCGGGTGGTAGCGCCACCTTTGTTTTCTTAGTTCCTACCATCACAATGGTAAGAGTTTTTAAACTAAATCAGTCATCGAAATGAATCTGTACCTGCTTTTGTCCCCACAGACAGTGCTAAAAGATGTAGGGGATTTTCTGAGTATCCCCTGATCCTCCTCAGTGCCTTCTGATTAAGAACCTTTTTCTTAATAGAGAAGGGATGAGATGATTTAGTGTTCAGGGTTGAACTGCCTGGCGGCTGCCTACGTATCTCCTTGTTTATTTAGAAGAATCAAACCCTATTTTGCGTAGTTTCTAAGAGCGAATTCCTATGGTTTATATAGGAAGAGCCTTGAGAGTCCTAGGGTTAAGGTTAACCTCACCGCTTGTGAGTTCCCTTCCATATTTGGACTCTGGCTTACTATTAGGAATCCTCTCCTTGTGGAAGTTTGAATCTGGACCATATCTTATTAGAGGTAGGTTTCCTTGTTGGTCATAATATCCCATCGCATATGGGAAGATTAGATCTAAAAGGTAACTCTTAAAGATATGTCATTCTGATTCCTTCCTTATCATCAAAGATCGCCCTCTTTAGTTTCCGTCAGTTCAGGAACTGCCTTTATCAATTCTTAACGAGGTGGAGAACTGGTATATTCAGAGGCAGGTCGTCACATGACTAGCACATGCTTATGACGTACTCATGATAAACACGAGATAACTTATTCCAAGAACTAATCCAATGGTTGTCGTCTTATTCCAGGTATCCATAGTCCTAGGTCATTTTCCATCCATGTGTCATCTAATCAATGACGGGAAATCCCCCTTACAAAAACCTTTGAAGAAACATTGGACAAGAGTGGATTTTTCTAGTTTATGGTGAGGACATGAATGGAGTTGGTCAGAGAATCTATCCCATACTACGGAAAATGTCTCACTCGGACTCTGTATGAAGACTGTATCTTGCTTCTTATCTCTTCTGTTTACTTCGGCAGAAAGTATTTCTTCATGAAAGAGAACACAATCTTTTCCCATGTATCGAAAGAGTCGGCCTTCTGTGAAAGAAGCCAAGCGTGACACTTGCCCGCTAGAGTGAAAGGAAACACTCGTAGCATAACCTTATCGTCGGTGACGCCCGGATGATGAAATGTATTACATACTTCACGTATCTGACATAGATGCTCGTACGGTAACTCGTGTTCTAACCAGTGGAAGATGGGTAGAATATTGAACACGTTCGATGGAATCCTAAAATCACTTGTAAGTGGTGTGAGTCGTATACAAGATGGAGACCCATCTTGCAACGGTGTGTAGAAGTTGGAGAGAGGCTCTTCAGCTTGTATTACTTCGTCAACCATCTTAAAAGATGGAGGACTAGAAACAAGAGGTTGTCTAGGGCGACGAGCACTCCTACGTGAGTAAGTTTTATTCTTGCTAATACTAGATGTGTCTGAATGTAGTACCATACACTTTTAGCAAGACCCCAAAACTATCCTAACATGCGCAAACGGTGCAATGTATGCTCAAGCAATCGAAATTCCTTTTTGCAAGTATGGAGTTTTGAAAACTTTGCTTTTGGTCTATATTTTACTATGCCCTGTTTAGAGGAACAGTTGAGTGCGAGACTAGGATGGCTTTACTACACGTTTCAGAAGAGTAGGCAGTCACTTCACCAAGTGGTGTGCTACCAAGAATCTCACTCATGATGAATATGGGGGAGGGGAGTGAGGAAGGTAGTTGGTTTACATGAATCTAGGAACTGATTACTCTAAATCCTCGTGGCTATATTTTTGTCCTTTTCTAGAGGAGCGTGACTACTTTGGGTTCTAGTTGATTAATTTTAATTAGTTTTTTTTGGTATAGGGCTTTCAAGAATCAAGCAACGTCTAATTTACCTACATTGGGTAATGACTTCCTAATGGTTGTTATGGCTCGGGTTCAGCCTTATGCACGAATGTAAATTGAAGTGCAGAAAGTAAATTTCAAACAATCACGTAAGCATACTTGAACACTCAGGTATCCTCTTACTTGGGCTTCGAGGAGGTTTAGAATTCACCTCTCAAGCCGTGCTTACACGCTGCTTGAGGAGAAGACGACGTCGGTTGGCGCGTGATCTGATAATCAGGCCCGACCTTTCGAGCTTTACCCTGTTTTAAGTTACAATAAAAACCCACTTAAAAATCTCACAAATTGGGGTTTTGACAATTTATACAACTTTGCCTTCAAAGGCCCAAACTTAAAACTAAACTAAAAATATACTAATCTAATTAACTAGTTTTAAATTGATAACCTAGATTAACTAGAGTCAAATGAACTTAGAGTGTTGATTACCTAGTTGATCCATAGTGTGTGAGCTATGATCCACAACTTGCCTCACACACTTGAACTTCCCAAGACAATTAAAACTCTAATCCCTAGGTAAGTATAAAACTTAAACCAAGTTTAACTCATGTTCATCATAAGAAATCAATCAAAAACCAATTTTTTTTTTCATTTTTCTTTTTATTACTAACTATTACAAACAAGTTCCACCGTTTTCTCCTACTCTATTACAAAATCCGGGCTCGGAGTACAACTGTTCATCACAAATCAACTAGACTGCAACAAAACTTTACACCTTTCACTAGAGGTGCCCGGGCAGTTGCCCTAGCCACGCCTGCGGCCGGGGAACGGTCGTCAATTTTTGTGTGTGTCTTTAGCTCCTTTCTAGCTTCATTGTCCCGCAACCTGATTTGTAAAAAAGTATCTCAGTATAGAGAAACAACAAAAGAAAATGACGAAAAATTTAAAAAAAAAATAGAAATGGAGAGATGAGAATGATGCTCCCTTCTTAGATTCTCAACCAATCACTCTCACTCCTTAAATCTATGATGGCGACGCCATTTGAAGGTTTAGTAGTGGTGTGTATACTTCAAAAAAGTTAGATTAAGAGTTGAGGTTCATCCTAAATTGTTTAGAGTTTGAGTGAGGGAGATGTGAAGAAGAAAGGTAGACTCTTGTAGGATTAGAATGGTTCTAAGCTAATGAACACTTGAAAGCTTTGATTGTTGTATTGAAATGAATTGAAAACATTGAAATAAAAGCAAGCAAACAAGATTGAAGATTGAAACAAATAAAAGCAAGTAAACAAGATTGAAGATTGAAAGAAATAAAAACAGGTAAACAAGATTGATTGAAATAAAATAAAACAATAAGAAAGTAAAAACATGAATTGAACAAGACAAGAAATTAAACAAACCAAATGGTTTAGATCCTAAAACAATGGATGGGTTCTCTCTTCCTTGCTTTTTGCTTATATACCCCTACTTTTGCCATTTACAGATTTGCCCTCCTCAATTATAAACTAGACACCTCACACTTTCACTTTTTCTTTTGTTTTTTGGTTTCTTCATGACCAAGGAAGGTTTAGGGAGAAAGTCATCATATTTTGAGATAAGGGCCTCCATCGTTGGTCTTTTGAATTGAAGACTTTGACTTTTGACTTTGACCGGTTGACTTTGACTTTTTCAGCACTTTTCTATAGTAGCTACTGGTCTTCATAATAAACATGATTAATGCTCCTTTTGGTGCTAAGACGCAACTTTTATAATAAGTGGTCTGAAATACTCCTTAACCTGAAAAGGCAATAAAGGCTATGAATTGTCTTTTCGTTAAGCGTAAGAGGGACTGTAATACAACAATATATGAGTAATAAAATGCACATTTGTGAGCTGATCATTATGTAGACTCAAAGGGATGACTTTTGCATAATCCAATATCTATAGAACTCGATCACCGGGCCTAAAAAACAGTTAGCACCTTTACCTACTCTAGTCACAAAAATTATGTTGCATTGGGGTTATCAAACTGTTTATCCAGAAATACCTCTTCAAATAGCTGGCCTTACTATAATTCACGCAGAGTGCGCCGTTTGTTTTTGGACTCCATAACCTCCAATGAACTTGACAGAGGACCAAGAAGACCAAAACCCATACTCTAAACATTTCTTTGATGAAAATGCCATGCATAACATCTTTAATCCTATATGAGGCATTCATTTTCTTCATCTAGGCCTGCGAGCCCTACATGCCCGTTAGGAAGTCATCTTTACAAGTCTACTGGAATTACAGGAAGTTCAGGCAATACACGAAGTGGCACAGGAAGAATTCTTGGAAAACCACTCACAGTTTTTGGAAAATCACAATCTCATAATGAAGAACCATAGCGATTTTTCCACATACCAGAGTGAACTTCAGCAGCAGCTCATCCAGCAAGTTGATAACCTCAACAGTCTTGTAAATGAATTGCTTCCACTTAGCCATCCTCGTTGTTAACAAAGCCCTAGATTTTGTTCCACCTTTAATAATTAGGTTTTTAGGTTATGTTTATCTCTTAGTCCACCTCTTTTGTCTTTTTGTGTTTTCTCTTATTAAGCAGTGGTTAAGGATAGTGTACCATTAGGTTGTAATAATTCTTGTTGTTATCAATAAACCATCATTTCAAGAAAAATGTTAAACTATTGTTTTAAATTTGTTTGCAGGAGGGCCTTATTTTCTTCCATACTTTTCCATCCATCACGACAGATTTTATTCGACTTTATTAGCAGGCATGGAGAACATATTTGATTCCCTTGCGGTGGGACCTTATCGTTGTTTCACTCAAGGTGACTATTTACTTTTGGACTTCTCACCACACTGGTTGATAGTCTGGCAGGATTCCCTGCTATAAATCACATCTCTCTCTACTCCATCAAAGATCATCTTTATCAAGCATGGCAACTCCAAAAATCATTCCTGAGCAATCATTCCAGGCTATGATGAACTCTCCAACTTATGGCCTTCATTTCCGTGACTACATCACCAACATTGGGTGGTCTTCCCTGCTTCTTCCACCGGACCAAACTTATTCTCCAAGTTTGGCTGCATACTTTTATGCCAATATGGAAGACACCCGAGCAGTCAACCATGAACACGGTTTCTTCCTAGATGGGTTCATCATCACAGTTGGGGACACACAACATATTTTCTCTGAGCCAACGATTGCCCTAACTTTGGATCTGCCTTATCACCAGCCAGCAACAACACGGTCATACATTAGCCATAATTCATACCGTTCATTTTCATGGCCTCATTTTTGTTGGATATATGGTGATAGTCTAGCACGGATAGACGAAGCAACACCTGGCAGATGGCCAGAAACAACCATTCCCTTAGCAAGCATGACCATGAACGTGGGAACTACGATGTTGTTTGTAATTATAAATATCATGGGAGATTGACATTTTTCTACTGCCAATGACACTGCATGTGTTGTCTTCAATGCTCTTGCTCAAGGTCATACACTCTTTGATATCACAAACTGTGTTATCACTAATTTAAAAAGAGCATGTAATTTTTGACACGAATATTTACTTTTACCTGTAACCGTATGCCGAATTATTATAATACATTTCCCACAGTTTTTGGCCACTTTCAATGACTTGGCTAAAGTAGATTCTATGTGCCCTGCGAATAGAATAATTTATTCATTAAGATTTCAGGCATGGCAGCGACCATCACGATACCTGAGGTACATCCGCTGTTTCCCTGATGACAAAGATATGTTGGCACATTTGAACGAATCAGGGGCACCACAATGGAGCACCATTTGGCAAACCATTATATATTGGCGTGATGCTAAGGAAATACATTTTACTAGAGAAGATGAAAGAAAGTCAATATGTAGTGGTTGGTAAAATTTGAGTCGAACAATGTGTATATATATATATGTAATTGTACATAGTTATGTGTGGTGTGCTATCGTTTTTCCTCTTTGTATAATATATTTGGTTATAAAACCTTTATGTTGCAGATGTCCATCCAGTCCTAATTTTGCTCATGGTTCTCAGGTAATTTATTTCTCTTGATACTTCGAGGACTAAGCATCATTCTGTTTGGGGGTGATTTATCCCTGTAGCAAATATTAGGCAACTTGTGGGTTGTATATAGTTTTTATTCTAAATAAATGTACTTTGTAACAAAGTCTTGTTTCCTTTTCTGTGATGAAAATTTTCTAGAAATCTCACATTAGCATTTGAATTAGGATTTGTTCTTAAGAAATTGAAGATAATAAGTACACAATAGTTTTTACATCTTTTCATGAGGATTCATGCATTGAGTATCATTGAATGTATATAGCAGTAAGTTTCTGGAACCCACGGTTAGTTTACTTAAATTACCAATCCTGTGAGAATCTAACCAAAAAGCCTCGATATGTGTGAATTATGAGTAATGAGGGGAGTAGTTTTTCCTAGTAGAGAAAATTGTAGGAACCGTTATTTCAGAATGTAAATTTCTACAAACCGTGAAAACTATGCGTAGCGGAATTAATGGGTTCTCACGATTTTGATTGGAAAACATACTTTTGAGATCGGCTAAGATAACTCTGAGAATCCAATAGCTATGAAATCAACAACCTCTTGATCTTATGTTGTATTCTAATCAATAGATTGGACGTTGTGTGGGAAACGATCTACCAACCCCCTTCTTTCTCTCTTGGCCTATCTCACTCACAAAGCTAGAAACAAATTTAGATCTACTTTTCTTGCCTCTCTTTTTCAACCAATGAATAGTGAATTCGGCCAGGAGAGAAGGGTTTGTTTTTATAGGCTACAGCAGGGACCATGAGGAGAAATTAGGGTTGGGCCTCCTGACGGGATTGGGCTTCCCATGTTCGCCCATAACACACATCCCAAGTCCGTCAACAAATGGCTTATTCCACTAAAGGCCATTGTTGCACTACCGCCCTAATCCCAAATTACGTGTCAGCATTTATGGGCTCCATATTATATGCTCGTTGATCTCCCCATGTTTAAGATATCGAATGCCCATTGATTTAGTGAAGTTACTGATAACTACATTAATCAACTTCTTATGTCCTTGAGTAGTACCACTCAACCTCATTGTCATGTGGGAATAAATCCACCTGCAAGGTTTACATGACAATCCTTTTGAGCTCTTTAAGGGGACATCATCAACCCGACTTCCTGCGGGTCACGGATTCCTTCTATAATCAACAGCACACCTTACATACAATGTCATTACCCAATCCATCGAGTTTGTTGATTCACATATGAATCTCACTCATTGATAATTTAAAGCAATGTACAATGAACGTAAGTGCCCGTTATTATATCTGGATTAAGAGGACAAACATCCATAATAACAGAGGTGTTTGTTCTCTTATATAGTCAGTATAAAGAGAAACAACCTCACTTGGTCCTGTTCAATACAAACAAAGTGTACTAGTGTAATCTTATAGTCAAGATAGACTAATACCAGATTATACTACAACCATACCAATGGTTTGTCCAAATCCATTTAGGTTGTGAACATTTACTTATACTTTATAAGGTACTGATGATATGATCTTCTATGTGTCAACACACACCATATCATCTACAACATAAAGTATTAGACGCATGCATATAATTAATAACATATATAATATGCATAACATTTGCCCATATGATTCTCATTCAAAATATAAAGAATTAGAGTTAATACAAAAGTAATGTTTTTAGTATATAACCCTATCAAAAATCACGCGTCTACGTACTTGATCACTATCTGAATCCTAGGAGAGAATTGAGGCTTTCTTTGGATCAACATAGCCAAAAATTCATACCTATTACAAATTTTACCGCTAGTCGCCCCATTAAACCTTTCATCAAACCTTTCACTTTCACAAAAAATTCCTTACCCATCTATTAAACCAACTAAAATAAACCCACCTAAATGATAAGTATGAGAAATAGGATGAAATGAAGAAAATAAAAATAAAAATAAAATAAGGATAAAAATTTGTCCCAAATCAAAATCAGTTACTTGCTTCAGAAAGAAAAATAAAATAAAAATAAAAATATGTTTCCAAAAAGTCAAAAGAAAAATCAAACTCCCAAAAATCAAATCAAAAGGAGTCTAAAAGCTTAAAAGTTCAAGTATATATAGAAACCCATGTGAGAAGCAGGAAAAGAAAACAAGGATTTCTCTAGTGTAAATATCTTGAAGACTTTATTCTCTCATACTTATCATTTTTAATTTTCCATTCCCATTTTCTTCTACACCACCACCTAAGCCCTATAATACCTAATAAATACCTCTAGCACAATTAGGAGTAGGATGGTGTGATAATAAGTAGTATACATGATTGATCGACCTTGGCTCCTCTGACCGTCATTGAGATGTGAGGACATGTGTGCCACTGCACATTGGAGTTAGCAAAACCTGAGTGGAAAAATTGGGAGTGAATTTGTGTTTCGACACATACCTGTGAGAACCTATTTAGGGCCGCTCTCCAAAGGATCCAGAAATGGCCTTGCTTGTACATTTCAATGTAAAGTTCATTGTATGCATGTTCATATGTAGATGTTTTAATTATTGTATGCATATTAACTTAAGTTTTAAAAGAATTAATCTCTGTTCCCCGCTAATGAGATGTATAGATATCTGAGATTAATTAAAGGAACAAGCCTTTGTTACTGAGTCGTTGTAGTATAAGTGAAGTTTGTCAGTATCTTCTCTGAAAAACTCTCACGAGGCTATAACTCGTCTACTAGGGAATTCCTAGTGGTTTAAGGTCTTGTTGCATACGATCAATACAACCGCTCTTTGCGGAACGAGAATTAGCTTATGACTACACATTTTTGGTCACTTATCTGTTTTAATGTCTCTTCTTTGCTTGAGGACAAACAAAGTGTTGTTTAGGGGTAATGTGATAAACACCCAAAACTGTAATATAAAACTCCGTATAGACATAACATTTTGGCTAATTATGTGTTTAATAATCATAAAATAATCGTATTTTCGTGTGTTTACAGATTGGAGCAATCAACATGAAAATTATAGCCTACATAAAAGCTAGTATTTAAGCACAGAACAGGGTGTCTACATGAAGTTTCCATTTCAACCTACGTGAAGCCCAGCTAAAGCCCAGGGAAGCAAAAAGGACAATTCCAAGTCAGAACAGGATGAACGTGCTGAAAAGCATCAAACTTCAGAAGCCCATATCTTCTGAACCTGGACTCCAATGGCGGAAAATAAACCATTAGAACGATCAGTACGACGAGCTCTACACATAGGTAAGACTTTGTAATTAAAAAGTCAATTTTTGGACCCACCACTGGTCGAGGTATGTGATAAGAACCCAAAACTGTATTATAAAACCCATAGAGACGTAACATTTCGGTTAATTATGTGCTTAATTATCATGAAATAATCGTATTTTCGTGCTTTTGCAGGTTTGCGTAACCAATGTAAAAATTATGATAAAGCTAGTATTTAAGCACGAAATAATGAGTATACGTAAAGCTTTCAGATTAAGCCCATATGAAGCCCAAAGACTCAAACAGGATATAATCAAGTAAAAAATGAGATTACGTGCACAGAAGCATCAAACTTCCGAAGCTCATATATCTTGAATCAGGACTCTGAATTTGGCAAGTGAGCTGCTCAGACGATTAGTGTGACGAACTCTACACAAAGGCAGGAAGTTGTAAAAATGCCAAAAGACCGGCCCACTACTGGATGCAGCACGTGGACCCACTTTGTAGGCCCACAAGATTGGATGAGTCATCATGTCCCAAGTCAAGCTCACAAGTCAAACAAATAATTGGCACCACATGACACCTTGTATCTCATTAATTAGCAAGACTTGACTTTGGATTCTTGTAATAGTGATTATTTTTTCTTGATTTAGTTTTAGATAGGATGGAATTTAATGTGGGAGGTGGCTTCACGTGGGATGGAAGAGAGAATGCTTTCATATGTAGTGAATTTGTAAATGAAAGCATTCATTCCATGTTCATGCAATTTTTCATTTTTAGCTAAGCTTAGTTTTTTTTGGGTGTAATAGTGTTAATGGCTACTTTAGTTTTTCTCTAAATAAAATCTTGCTCTTTGAAGTTTAAAGTTCAGTTCTTTACACTCTTCTTCTCTTCTTCTTTTAAACTTATCATACAATCAAACATATTGCATACAACTCCAAGGATCATGAGCTAAAACCTTCTTTTGTGGAGGGTTAATGATCTCTAATCTTGTATCTCTAATCTATCTTGGAATTCATAGAGAAATCTTAATAAAGATTAGAGTTTGATCCCTAACAATATGTTCTTATCTCTAATATCATATTGCTAGTATGAGAAACAAAAGCAATGACTTATCTCTAAGAAATCACCTCAATTCCTAACTAGACTCTACACCAACTACCATTTTGGGGTAGGATATAAAGTCTAGCTTATTCGTCATAAACAAATAACTAGAAATCAATAACAATAGTTGTTCCTCACATGAGCATCATTATCGCTCCACAAAGGAAGGTTTGCGAATGAGTAAGTTTTATCCTAACATTCGCAAACGGTGCAATGTATGCTCAAGAATTCGAAATTCATTTTTGCAAGCATGGTGTTTTGAAAACTTTGCTTTTGGTCTATATTTTACTATGCCCTGTTCAGAGGAACAATTGAGCGCGAGACTAGGATGTCTCTACTACACATCTTAGAAGAGTAGGAAGTTACTTCCTCAAGTGGTGTGCTACCAAGAATCTCACTCATGATGAATATGGGGGAGGGGAGTGAGGAAGGTAGTTAGTCTACTAGAATCTGGTAACTGATTACTCTAAATGCTCATGGCTATATTTTTGTCTTTTTTCTGGAGGAGCGTGACTACTTTGGGCTCTAGTTAATTGATTTTAATTCATTTTTTTGGTATAGGGCTTTCAAGAATCAAGCAACATCCAATTTACCTACATTGGGGAATGACTTTCCAATGGTTGTTATGTGGCTTGGGTTCAGCCTTATGCGCGAATGTAAATTGCAGTATGGAAATTAAATTTCAAACAATCACGTAAGTATGCTTGAACTCATAAGTATCCTCTTACTTAGGCTTCGAGGAGGTTTAGAATTTAGCTTTCAAGCCGTGTTTACACATTGCTTGACGAGAAGGTGACGTCGGTTGGCGCGTGATCTTAGAATCAAGCATAGCCTTTCGAGCTTTACCCTGTTTTAAGTTATAATAAAGGCCCACTTAAAAAGCTCACAAGTTCGGTTTTTGATAATTTATACAACTTTACCTTCAAGGGCCCAAACTTAAAACTAATCTAATATTATACTAATTGAATAGATTAACTAGTCTTAGATTAATAACCTAGATTAACTAGAGTCAAATGGACTTAGAGTGTTGATTACCAAGTTGATTCAAAGTGTGTGAACTATGATTCACAACTTGCCTCACACACTTGAACTTCCCAAGGTAATGAAAACCTTAATCCCTTGGTAAGTATACAACTTAAACCAAGTTTAACTCATGTTCATCGTAAGGAATCAATCAAAAATCAATTTTTCCTAATTTTTTTCGATTTTCTTTTTATCTCTAATTATTACAAACAAATTCCACTGATTTATCCTACTCTATTACAAAATCTGGGCTCGGAGTGCAACTATTCATCAAAAACCAACTGAGCTGCCAAAAAATTGGACCCACGTGTCTGGAGGTGACTGGGCGGTCGCCCCCTACCTAGCTTGCGGTCGCTTGCCAGCACCGGTGAAGTTGGGTCATCTTTCGACTGTGTCATCAGCTCCTTTCCAGCTTTGTTATCCCGAACCTTGATTTGCAAGAAAGTAGATCAGTACTATAAAACAACAAGATAAAATGATGAAAAATTGAAAAAAAATAGAAATGGAAAAATGAGAATGGTGCTACCTTCTTCGATTCTTAACCAAGCACTCTTACTCCTTCAATCCATGACGGCGTCACCATTTGAAATTGTATTCAGTGGTAGTAACTTCAAAAGAGTTGTTTAGAAGTGAGGTTCATCCTAAATTGTTTAGAGTTTGAGCGTGGGTTGTGAAGAAGAAAGGTAGACTTTTTGTATAAATTAGATTGGTTTTAAGCTATCCTTACAAGAAAAAGGGACTTATATCATCAGAAAAAAGCGCGACAAAAAAAGTCTTTTGTCACCTTTTTTTTTTCAAAACCGTGACGGAGTGAGAGTCATTTATTTTTTTCCCAAAACCGTCACAAATATTTGTTCGGACTAGCCTCTCTCACCATTAAAAACGGTAACAATCGCTCAAAACCGTCACAAAAAACGTATCTTTTTTGTGACAGTTCTAGCAAAACCGTGATAAATGTTATAATTTTTTCAAAAAAAAAAAAAAAACTGTATATATTTGAAAACAGACATTTCACATTAAATTGGACCTGTAACAAATATACACCTGAAATATAATCCATTAAAATTCAAATAGCATTCATAAATGCTAACTCCATTGAACATTCCAATAGCAAAAATAAACATAAGACTTAGGTAATCAATAAATAAGTACTTAATAATATACAAATGAATGGATTAGGAAAGAATTGTGACCAAGTCACATTCACGTCAAATACTCGTGATTAGTCTTCATCATAGTTCGAAAGACATTCTTAGAGGCACCGAACAAACTAAGAGCTTTGACATCTATCCGAGGTAGAAGTCTTCTTGCTGGCCAGAAAGTTTCTTGAGAATGAAGCTCTTCATGCTTCTCCTCTTCATTCGGCCAAGTATCTACTTTACCCGACAGATGAGACGATGGGGCAATTGATGGTATCAACGAAACATCAGCATCCATAAACTTCTGCACAACTAATGCATACAATATCTCTTCTAACGCCTTCTTCCTCTCATTTGCCTTAACCTCAACAATTCTCCTAAAGTTTTCACAATAATAACAACTTTCAGTAAACCCCCAACTACTCTATCAATTCAACTATTGCAAATTTAAAAGTAAAACTAACTTTTATACAAAAACGAGGCCCGCGTGCGGTAGAGAGGGCTCTTCTTTGGGTGTAACTTTCTCGGCATCACGATCGGTTTGTAGGCTTCAAGCTGTTGATTAACAGCAGCCGAGGAACAAGATGGGGATGACTTTTCAATATCTGAGATAAAACTGTCCAATGGGAGACTCTGTCGAAGAGGCACAATTGGCGAATCAAGAAAAGCGGTCAATAGAGACTCTAATCAAAGAGCGATTGGCGAATCGATAAAGCGGATGAAGCTCTAACAACAAAGCTTCTTCTACCTCCAAATGCAAATCTCCTCTACCCATTCTTCGGACCTAATCGAACCACAATATTGCTGTCCATCCATCAAAATAACAAACTCAATACAATAAATCTCAAGTAAACAATAATAATAATAGTAATTAAATTCTTCGACCTTCATTTTTTTTTTTGCACATACAAAGTCGCGGGGAAAGGAAATCTAATAAAATAACATTAAATAAACATTCAAATGAAATAAGAGTACATTTCCCCAAAATGGAAATCAACAATGTTCAACTATCAAAATAGAACATTAAAACACAAAGAAAGATACCATATTAAACTTCAATGTAAATTCTACTTCTCTCTCAAGCAAAAGTTCAAAACCAACAAATCTACAATGCCCATAATAGACCCGGAGATAGCCGGTACTAGTATCAAAGTCTACGGGGAGAGGGATATCATATTATAAGCACAAAGAGATCAATCAAGAAGGGCGAGAGAATCAAGTGTATGCGTAGCAACCGGAGAAACTTACTTGGCTTCACCGATATAGCCGATATAAAGAGGTCCATATATACCTCTCCGTGGAGCAGTTATAGTCCCTTTTCCTGCCCAAAGACAAGTGAATTTCCGTGAGTACTCCCAAAGAACATTAGCATTGTATTCCTTAATAATGCTCTTACCAACACCCCACTTCTTCCGGCTATATTAAAATCCTTCCAAATTCTCTCACCCTACGAGGAAGTTGGAGCAAATTGATAAAAATGTCACTTGGGAATATACTATTAATAACAATGAGAACTACCTACTTTGCTTTATTCATTTGCATGACTTATGATGAATCGAAAAGTAAGAATGTAGGTAGAAGTTGAATTAAAGTTGAAATTAGTAATAAAATTGACCACTCACTTGGATATATATGTCAAATATTCGTCTCCCCTAGAGTGTTATTTCTCGATCCGTGTGAACATTATTTCAAAGAAAATGAAGCTTCACGTTATAACTTCCACTGCCGTAGCGCGCCATAGTACTTTGAGTGAGAATGGAGCAATGCGCGGCGGAGTTGAATCTGGTCTCCAACCGAATTGCTTGTAGTTGTTTGTACTTGGCTTTAGCCGAGGTTCTCCGCCCAAAAATCCCCTGCACTACTACAACCCCATTTGTCGATAAAAGAAGAATGATGCTTTGCACCCATCACATTCAAGTCCTGTTCATCTTGCTCTTCATCGAAGAACAACCACGAACCTCCGCAATTCCACGAACAAGTTATAGTCCGCAACAACAATGATACAATATTTATTCAGAAAGAAATTTTTACGGGGATCCCGGTAGATCATAAGCCAAATTGTATCGGTGTGACTAATACCAAGTTCGTGAACTTACACTTGGATTTTCGGAGGGACAGGGAAGGTTCTTCTTCAAGCACCAATCAACTCTGCAAAATAAAAAATTCTGCTTGTTTATTTCTCTTGGCTGTCTTTTATGAATAGGAAATACGACCGGATGATCGGGGACACTTACAAGTTGGTGGTTGGGCGGAAAACTAAAAATTAGCGTTCCTATTATACCCCGAAGAAAGAAGGTCATTTACATAAGAAACCCAACGTATTCTAAAAAGAATGGAGCATTGAATATAAAGAACTAACAATTTAGTTCCCCGGACGGCTTGCTTCAGATGTCCCATTAAAATTGTTATAAGATATGTCAACTTTGCAAGACACATTAGCACCAAGTTAATTTAGGAATTTTTAGATGGATAAGCCACATGCATTTTACTGAAAAATACATACAAGTTGTATCCGGTTTTCGATAACCATGGGGATATTTGTCGATTAAAGTGTTATTTGTCGATACCTACATTCATAAACTTCATCGGTCTAGCGGTGATTGGAAAAGAAAAAATGAAGGGTAAACAAAGACCATTCTTTGTAAGTATGTAATAAATGGAATTTTATTTGAAAAAACTCAAAACGTAATTATAATCTATATAGATGCTATTTAATTACAAGAATCGCAGTTTGAATAATGGATCAAGGGATTACGGAATAACACCGGTCGATCTGTTGAAACTTCGAGTCCCTACAAAAGAAAAGGGCGTTCATAAGAAAAGATGGGATAACATAAAACCCGAGTTGCATCCTCGCTTAATATTTATGTCTCCATCGGTGTCTTTAAGGGACTATAATAAAATGTATATCTAATGGCTTGACAAATGATTATCAAAGATAAACCAGAATGACAAATGAGAATCCAACAAAGTAAATATAATACTACTTACCCGGACTTAGGCTTTAACATCTAAACACCCAAAATGACCAAGCTTGAGAAAACCACGACTAATAGAAGAAACCAAGCACTTTACCACCAACGCGTTCTTCCTCCTAGCTTCCTCATGATCCATGATCCCAGCAGAAGTTGTCAGCACAATATACCCAAACTGTCTTGATGGAAGCAACCTGCAGTCCACGGCTCAATATCTTTGACTCCAACATCAAAACGAGGGCTGATAACTCCACACTTGTTCAGCCTACCATTCAGTTCAATGACAATTTTGCCTGATCTATGATCATCAACATACTCGAACTCCCCAATGTAACCATGCTTCTGCATAACCAAGAGAAACTTGATTATCACTTTTGCATGACCTGTCGCTTCCCTCGCTTCTCAGCATTGACGCTCTCAAATCAAACACAGCCACCAACCTCCCACCGTGGCAACTAGTAGAGTGACTCCACTCCTTAATCAAAGGTGGCGATCTTGATCTTTATACGCTATATAGTTCGGGGGCCGTCTTGTCTCGGGACCTGCAATCTCCTCTTGCGTAGGTCGGTACCAAGATCGTGACGCCTTTTCAACTTCATTTTCAACGAACAAGAGTAGTTGGCTCCCGATCCTAAAATCTACAGTATCCTATACAGCACTTATTGTGACGCTGAACGTCTGGATGATGCTCTCCGTTTCTTCAAGAACGTTCACTATGGTTTTGACCTTGATGCAAGCAAATGAATCTGTGGTTGCCGCTATGAACGATTAGGGTTTTGGAGTACTACTGACCTTCATTAATCCATTAGAAAGATTGGCTTTTGAGCCAAAAGAAACAGAATATGTTCGGTGATTAGCCCGGGAGTAAAGGCATTGATGATTCAACCAACCTCCTATTCCTGAAAGAAAAATCGCATAGAACTCAAAATACGAAAACTTTTTAGTTCAAAATCGAAGAGAGAGATGAGAAGGAAGAGCCAATGAACACTGATTAAGGACTTTGACACAGTTATTGGAAACCTAACGGCCAAAGTTAAGAGAGAGAGAGAGAGTCGTGGGAGATCGAGCATTTTTTTTTTGGTAGAGGCACGTACTAAGAGAGAGAGAGAGTCGTGGGAGATCGAGTGTTTTTTTTGGGTAGAGGCACGTACTTGGAAATGTTTCTGGAGGTGTTGGAAGAATGGAGAAACCGAGCCCTGGGTTTCTAAGTTCTAACTACTTTTAATTAGTGGGCTCTTGCAGTTTTTTTTTTTGGTAACTTAGGCTCTTGCAGTTGGGGAGCTTAAAAATACACGGGTCTTAAGGATCTGTCACATAAAGTCCGAAATATGTAACTTGTTTTTTGAAGACCGGTCCACAAATTATACTCCACAACCTAGAAAAAACCATTTGTCACACTTCTAGATATGACAATCACAAATAGTTCTCCACACATACACCTTCTTTAGAAAAAAAAACCATTTGTGACCGTTTTAAAACGACGCCACAAAAAACTTTTTAAAACAGATCCACAAAACCCTTTTCTACCATTTGTGACCGTTTCAAATATAACAGTCACAAATAACATTTTAAAACAGTCACAAAAAGCCTTTTTTCTACTAGTAAAGAAAACATGAAAGCTTTAGTTGTTAGTATTGTCATGACTTGAAAACATTGAAAGAAAGATTGATTAAAGATTAAAATAAGAACAACAAGATAAGATTAAAGATTGAAATAAAAACAAGTAAACAACAAGTTTTAATTAAAAGGAAATGAAAGACAAGAAAATAAAGGACTTGAATTGAAAAACTAGACAAGAAATTAAATAAACCAAATGGTTTGGACCCTAATACAATTGGTGTTTTCTCTCTCCCTAACTTTTAGATTATATACTCCTACTTTTGCCTTTTACAGATTTGTCTTTCTTCATCAAAATTGAGATACCTCACACTTCACTTTTGCTTTTGCTTTTTGATTTCTTCTTGAACAAGGTAAGTTTTGGGAGAATGTCATATTTTGAGATAAGGGCCTCCATCTCTGGTCTTCTAAGTTGAAGGCTTTAACTTTGACCTTTGACTTTGACTGTTGAGTTTGACCGTTGACTTGGAATTTTTCAACACTTTTCCATAGCAACTTATGGTCTTCATAATAAACATGATTAAGGCTTCTTTGGGTGCTAAGACACAGCTTTTATGATAAGTGGTCTAAAATACTCCATAACCTGAAAAAGACAATAAAAGCTATGAATTATTTTTTCGTTAAGCGTAAGACGGGTTGTAATGCAGCAATATAAAAGTAATAAAATGCACATTTGGGAGTTGGTCATGTACCTAGACCAGTACTGGTATAATTGTTTAAGTAACATAGACATGCTTCAAGACTGTTGAAGGCGCTATTTATACGCATAGCAAGGACGCTCCTAGTAACACCTCTGTAGATACTTGAATCTACTATCAGAGAATTTTATTTCTAGTAATAATCAGGTTATTTTTCTATGCTTATTAGGAATTGCCTATTAGACTTAAAACTTGCATGAGATTAAGATCTGGTACGTATAAACCTGCTAAATTAGTTTCTCGTAGATGCTGAAATAATCGCCTATCTAGAAATTCACATATTACCACACAAACCACCTACACCCACTGATAAGCACCCAAAAGTGTAATTTAAACCCCTTAATACTGTTCTACTTAGGCCAATTACGTTTATAATAAATGAGGGTTAGTACTATTTACGTGTTTTTGTGCATTTCAGGACTTGAAGTTGATTAGGTGACTAAAAGCACCACTTTTGTATGGAAAATGAGTCAAGATGATTGCCGAGGAAGTTCTACCTTTAAAGCCCAAGAATCATGAAGAAAAGTCGTTTTCAAGCCCAGTCAAAGCTGGGAAGCCAAAGTCAATCCGGGTAGAAAAAAAACATAAAAGTCAACAGAACTTCAACAAGCCGTATCTTTGGATTCGGATCTTGGAATTGGGCCTATTTTATGTCAAAATGACCGGCTCAGAACCAAATTTCCAATAGACATAGTCTTGTTCTAATCATAGATGTAAAAGTGGATGAAAATGGTATGGAAGTAATTTTAGCAGTTGTGGCCTCTTTAGACTTAACCTAATGGACTTTGGGCTCACATTAGAGGCCCAAAGTCCCACTTTTTGACCCATGCACGAAAATTTAACCCTAACCCTCTACTATATAAAGAGGGTTAAGGCTAAATACTTCATCTCCTTCCTCTCCTTAGTCTCTAATTAGTTTAATTTTAATTAGGTTTACTTTCTTTAGTTTATAATTAGGGTTAGCATTGTAGCCTCCATTAAACCTTAGCAATAAAGCTTTCTCAATTCAATTCAATTCCATTGTCTTTTACATTATGTCTTATGTTAATTGTTTAGTTAGTATGATTCCGATGACACAAGGCTAAACCTCCATTAGAGGAGGTTTATGAAGCCACGTGAGGATGATTAGTCCATTAGTTATTATTGTTTTGCATAAAGAACGTCAACTTCTTCGTTGTGAGTGTTTAGAGATAGAGCTCATAATGGAGAACTAGAGTTTAGAGCCACCACCAAAGATATTTGTGGTGGAGCTAAACTCTCAAGCTAGTGAAACCTTGAACCGAGACGATTTGGCGATCACTAGGGATTAGACAAGCGATTCGGTAACTAACTAATAGTTAATTGAATCGTGTGGCAAATTAACCTTCTCTATATCTTCTCTTATCAATTTAAATCTACTATTTAGTATCTCTATTCTACTATTTTTACTCTCACAAAGCACTTATCTAATCTAGACTCGCATTCAAGTAATGTACGATTAGAGTGGACCGAACACAATTACTCCTCATTATTTCTACGATATTGAGAGTATTTTAATTACTATTTTCACCCTTAAATTCACAGTTCAAGCATTTCTAATTTACTGTCCATCATTGTGTATTTAAATTATTTTTTATCAATGGCGTCGTTTGCCATCTAGTTCGTTCACATTACGCATGTTTAGTTAAGAAAACACTGTTTTTGCTATTCCAAACACAACACTGAAAACAATGTTTGCAATTTCTTCAAATTTTTCTACTACTGTTTGAGTGCATACAAGTTGCGCAACCAACTCCTTTCCCTGCCATGACCTGACCCTAAAATTTTCAACCCTAGTTATTCACTTGTGAGCGCGCACGCACCTCACATTTGCCTTTATAGAGCGCGACCCGTGCCCAATATACTTTATTCTAAAGTGCGCGCGCCCTAGGTTAATTACACTAAATTAATTTTTTAATATTATTTCCAATATTATCTCACGAGTACAGTACAATACTCTTATGTTACCACCTACAAAAAAAATTTTATAAAGAAACAAAAAATAAGTTTTTTCATTCTAAACGGTGTCTAGAAACTAAAGAATTGGGAAACGTGCATTCGCGGACAACCTCCCTCAATTCTTAAGTGGCCTGGCCGTTGGTTTGATACAAAAATACAAAAAAATTAATATTAGTTAAATTTGTAAGCCCACCCACTACCAAAGCATGTTTCACAGGCTTGACATCCAGACCCAACACGAAGCCCATAGTAAAAAGCCTTACCCTAATTCTTAAAACTTTATCACTAATAAGGTTAATCTTTTTACAAGACTTCACAATCCACACTGTGTACTTGGACCAGTACTCGTATAATTGTTCAAGTAACAGAGATGTGCTTCAAGGCTGTTGAAGTTGCTATTTATACGCATAACAAGGACGCTCTAGGTAACACCTCTTTACATCCTTGAATCTACTGTCAGAGGATTCTATTTCTAGTAATAATCAGGCTATTTTTGCATGCTTGTTAGGAATTGCCTATTAGACATAAAACTTGCATGAGATTAAGATCTGATACGTATAAACCTGCCATATTAGTTTATCATAGACGCAGAAATAATCACCTATCTTGAAATTTACCAATCACCATACACACACCACCTACACTCACCACAACTACATTTGTAGCAATGGGTGAAGAAATAGCAGAGAGTTCTATAAGGCTTTAAACGATTGACCTGAGTCCTGCATAATTCTTGTAGATACTACGGGAGATTTTAGAATCCCCCCCTAATATATTTAATCTGCTACCTGTTTTCCATGGCTTAGACCATGCGAAGCCTTATTAACACTTACATAAGATACAACAAGTTCTTACTACATTTCATTATCCTAACGTATGACCTGAACAAATAAAGCTCAGGGTGTTTTCTTTCACCCTAGCTGATAAAGCGGCTGCTTGGCTAACAGCACAAAACTGGAACTCTGTCGACACATGGGAAAAACTATTTGAATTATTTATGGAACAATTTTACCCACCACAGAAGATTGATGAGATGCTATCACATATTCATTTCTTTTGCCAAAAGCCTCAAGAATCCTTTTCTGAGGCTTAGAATCATTTTACTAATCTTCTAGTAGAATGTCCCCATCATAATCTTGGTAAAGACACACTAGTTCGTGCCTTCTTAAAAAGCCATCCCAACATCATAAAGAGACTTTAGATATCATGAACAGAGGTAATTTCTTAAGTAAAAGAGCCACAGATGCTTATAACTTTCTAGATATTCAATCCAAGAAAAGTAACAACTAGGGAGGTAACGATTACTCCCGCTCCATTCCTTCTTCTTCTACAACTAAAGTAGCCAGTATGTTTGAGGTTAAACCAAATCCTGAACATAGAACTTTAATTGAATCCCTCACTCGTAAGGTAGATGCCCTTTCTGCAAATAAACAAGAAGAGAAGCCCACTCCTGTCATGAATATAAACTCTCCTCGCTGTAATTTCTGTTTTAGTCTTGAGCATTCCGATCATTATTGTCCTCTTGCTTATGAATAACCACCACCACAGCCATAAAATGTCTGCGCTTTTAATTATATACCTAACGCACCTTGGGGACAAAATCCCAATTTTAGTTGGCATAATAATAACTATCAAGTAGCACCTCCAGGTTTTAATAATCAAAACGTTAGGCCCACCAACAAATACAATCAATATCAACCAAGGCAAGGACAAGGGCAAAGTAATTATAATAATAATAGAAGTTTAGTCCCGATTAATAACAACTATCAAAATCCACTCGTTAATAATCAACGTGAGATAGTTCCTGTTACACAACCTGTGGCAACTCAACCTTCCCAATCTGATAGATTCTATGCATACATGCAAACTCAACAACATATATTACTAGCTATCCAACAATCCATCAAACAGTTAGCCCAAGAAAATACCCAACAAAAAGGCATGTTTCCAGGTCAACCTATACCTAATCCAAAATCAACAAACACAGCCTTTGAATTAAATGGTAATCCTAGTAATGAAAATTTAATACAAGGAGAATTAAAGGTCGTAACTACTTTTCGTTCAAGGAAAGTGGTTGACAACAAAGTTATAATGCCTGAGGATTCCCCACAAACTAATAAAGAAAACTTACTAGATACCGTAGTGAAATTGAAGATCCTACCACTGTAGAAATACTAGTTAAACCTTAATCTAAGGGGAAAATAACAAAATTTAAAGAAAATGGCCATACTCCTATTGACCTTTATGCTAAATATAAGGAAAAACCCCCATTTCCCCAGAGACTAGCCATGCTAAAGAAGGACAATAATTTTGACGAGATTAGAGAAGTTTTTAAAAATTTAACCATAAACCTACCTTTCCTCGATGCCATAAAACGTCTTCAAAAACACGCTAAGTTTCTTAAGGATTTGTGCACCACAAAGAGGAAAACAAGCATACCTAAAGAAGCCTTCTTAATAGAATAGTTTCCCTCTTTATATGAGCAAAATGGAATCATTAAGTACAAGGACCCTGGTCGTCCCACTGTACAATGCACCTTAGGTGATGCTTTCACCACAATTGCTCTTCTAGATCTAGGGGTGAGTGCTAACTTACTCCCATTTTACCTTTATAAACAACTAGGTATACATGATCTAAACCCAACTAAAATGAATTTACAGTTAGCTGATCGTTCGATTAAATATCCTAAGGGCATAGTTGAAAATATTCTTGTTAAAGTTCAAGACTTCTATTATTCAGTCGATTTTGTCATTCTAGACACAGAAGTCGCTCATGACTCTATTCCTATCATCGTAGGGCATCCTTTATTAGCAACTGCCAATGCCCTCATTAATTACCGCGATGGTTCGATGTCCATTTCCCTTGGAAACCTTGTTATTGAGGTAAATATTTTTAAGATGATACAACAGACACCAGACACGACTATAGATGGAGAAGTTAGCATGATAGAAAGTCTCACTCAAGATTATTTTAACAAAACTTTTCCAAAAAAGTAGATGTACCAATTTCTTTCCTTTTGCAGTACTGAGGATTCTTACATCAAAGAAGTACATGCCCTCTTAGAATCTACTCCTATCCATGACTCCTCAATAGATCTAGCTCTCTTGAGTTTGAAAAACTCATTCCTGAACAAATCTGCATTATAGAGGAGGAAAACCCTCCTGAATCCCTCATTCCCACTCCTCCCACTCCTGAGCTTAAACCTCTTCCCTCTAAGTTAAAGTACATTCATCTTGATCCGGATGGCACTCATCTGATTATTATATCATCTCAATTATCTGCTACTGAAGAGACAAATTTGATTAAGGTTATTCATGAATATCGTTCTACGATTGGTTGGTCTTTAGATGACATTAATGGTATTGACCCTAGCATATGCAAACATCACATACATTTGAAGGATAATGCGAAAATCTCCCATGAGCTGAGCCACAATGTCGTTTGAACCCTGCCATGAAAGAGGTAGTTAGAGAGAAAGTTTTGAGATTACTCGATGTTGGTATTATATACCCCATCTCATATAGTGAATGGGTGAGGCCAGTTCATGTAGTCATTCATAATGCTGATGGAGAGTTAGTTTTCACCCGCATTCCTATAACGTGGTGGATTTGTATTGATTATAGGAAGCTTAATTCTATTACATGTAAGGATCACTTTCCTTTACCCTTTGTCGACCAAATGCTTGAATGTCTAGCCGGCCATGCTTACTATTCTTTTTTAGACGGCTACTCTGGCTATTTCCAGATTATTATTGGCCCTGACGACCAAGACTACATTCACATGTCCCTTTGGTACGTATGCATATAAAAGAATGCCCTTTGGCCTCTGTAATGCACCTAGTACTTTCCAGCGTTGTATGTTGCATATTTTTAATGACATGGTGGGGAAATACATGGAAGTGTTTATGGATGATTTTTTCCATTCATGGTCAGTCCTTTGAAGATTGTCTTTTAAATCTTTCTAAAGTTTTGACACGGAGTCAGGAAAAGAACTTAGTCTTAAATTGGGAAAAATGTCATTTTATGGTCACTAAAGGCATAGTTCTAGGTCATATTGTTTCTAAAAATGGAATAGAAGTAGATAAAGCTAAAATAGATAAAATAGCGTCTCTGCCTATGCCACGGACTGTCCATGACATTAGGGCCTTTTTAGGCCATGCAGGTTTCTACAGACATTTCATAAAAGATTTTTCAAAAATAGTTAAGTCTTTAACAAAATTGCTTTTAAAAGATGCCATTTTTTATGTTAATCATAACTGTAAACATGCTTTTGAAACTTTGAAAGCCGCTTTAACCTTTGAACCTATCATATAACCACCAGACTGGTCAAAACCTTTTGAGCTTATGTGTGATGCTAGTGATTATGCCATTGGTGATGTGCTAGGACAGAAGTTAGATAATAAATCCATAATTATTTTTATGCTAGTAAAATCTTAAATGATGCTCAACGTAATTACACTAGTATTGAAAAAGGAATTTCTAGCTGTTATTTATGCCTTAGATAAGTTCCGTCTCTACTTGGTTGGTTCCATAACCATCGTCTATATAGACCATGTCGCACTTAGGTACCTTCTCGCGAAGAATGATGCTAAATAGAGATTGATCCGTTGGATTCTTCTCCTAACTGAATTTACCTTAGAAATTAAGGATACAAAAAGAGCTGATAATGTAGTTGCAGATCACTTATCTAGGCTAACTAATGAGGATGACAGTGATTTCGAATTGATATCTGACTCTTTTCCGGATGAGCATCTTTATTCAATTATTTCTACACCTTGGTATGCGGACATAGTAAAGTTTGTAGTGTCCGAGATCATTCCTGATATATGGACCAGGAATGAACGCAAGAGATTTTTGGCCTAAGTTAAGTTTTACTATTGGGATGAACCCTACCATTTTAAGTATTGTATGGATCAGATAATTCTTCGTTGCATTACCCAGCAGGAGCTTGATCAATCCCAAAATGTGCATTTTTATTAACTTTACAATGCTTTGAATATGCCCTTCTTCTGCTTAATGAACAGACAATTTATAGCTTAATTTTGCTACCATTTGTAAGATACATGCCATTTAGGACACATATTCCTAATACGTGCATTTTAGCCCAAAAAGGATGGCTATTTACGCTGCTTGGGTAGATTCTAGCTTCGGAGCAAAGTTGTCGGAAAGTAAGAGTTAAAAGTAAAGTCAATTGTCAAAGTCAAAGACTCAAGGACTCAGTCCTGAAAGCTACTGACCCAGGGACCTAAATCTAAATTCAAGACTTCTATTGTATGGGCTTAGGTCAAAGGCCGATAGGATTGTTTCTAGAACGAAAGGTATAATTGTTATCCTAGATCTAATCTTTGGTCATTAGGAGTAGATTAAATGTTTTTACTTTAAATTGTTATTTACTTATTTTCCATTTTCATGTTCTTCAAGCTTTAGTGTAAACCAAATTCTTAATCAATTCAATACAAGTTTTCTTAATCATCTCAATACAAGTTTTCTTAATCATTTTAATACAAGTTTAAGATTGAAGAGTAATTCCAATAGCCATTAGAAAATAGGAGAGAAGAATTACAAAGTTTAGTGTTTCATCCTTAAAAACCATCCTCTAAACAAAGAGTCTAAGATGAACAACAAAACCCTTTCCACCACAACCAAATACTCTTCTTCAAATGGTGTCGCCATCATGGATTCATATGGGAAGAGGAAGATGGAGAAAAGCAACAATCATTGAACCCTTCTTCTCAATCTTCATTTTCTTTTTTTAGTTTTTTTTTTTTTCTAATTTTCGTTACTGATGTTTCATTTTTGTGTGTTTCCAATATATTTTTGCACAAACAGAGCCCGACAGTAGCACGAGACGGGTCACCGGAACTTGCTATAGAAAACAGAGCGCAAATGGAGAAAATGAACCCGCACTGCGCCTGTCACACGCACGCCCGGGAACGAAATGCACCCGTATACGTCAGACATGCGTCCACTTACTACATACACCCAAGAACCATTTCCATGCGTAGGCAAATGATACGCGACCGCGCCTCGTTTACCCGCGCCACTCCTCGTTTTTATCAGATGAAGATTCCGTTGGCTAGGAATCTTCGTATGTAAGTCCACTTTAATTTACCATAGTCTGTTTAATTCAACTGTTATTAGATAAAAAAAATAGATAGATTTACAAGTTTTTAAGTTTTCAAAAATCAAAAATTCAATTAAAAAGCATTTTAAAAATTAAAAGTTTTTATTAATTAAAATGAATTAGTAATCATCAACAAGGTTAAATATTAGAATTAGTTTAGTAGCATGTTTAGGTCTTAGTTTTCATTAATTGTTGTTTATGCATTATTAGATTAAGATAATATCATAAAAGTAAGTCAAAACACAAAAAAAAAATCAATTAGGTTAAATACAAAATAGTTTAAGCTTTGAAAGTTTAGTCTTTTGGTTTAAGGTTAGTTACCAATAGTTGGGGATTCAACCAACTTGGACCGGTTGGATGTGCATGGCACAAAATAGTAGTACCAACTTGGGGTTTGAAGTTCCAATCTTTGACGAACACTTTCTAAACTTTTACGTATTTTGTTTAATTAAGTAAATAGTTAATTAGTTAAATGTAGTTAATTTTCGTGTTTACCGCTTTCAAAGTTTAAGCCCACGAAGTCAAATTTGTTTTAGGCCCATGAAGGTAATCATTTGTAATTTATTAACTTGCCAACATTTTGACCTGACTTGTAGGTCTTAGTTAGATTAAATTTTTAACCGTAAGGAAAAGCTCGAATGGTGGGTTGACACGCAAGACACCAAACACTTTGTCAACCCTACCACGTCGCCTTCACCCCAAGGGTCGTGTACACTTTGGGTGGTAATTTCTAAACCTCCTCGCTACAAAGTGTAAGAGGATACTTGTGTGTTACTAAGCATGCTTGTATGATTGTGTGATTTATATTTCAGTCTCGTCTTTACATTTAATGCTAAGGCTAAACTCGAGCCCTAAAAGAACAAAAAGTGGGATTAAGACCCACTTTAGAACGGACGTTGCATGAAATGATTGTTACATAAACCAAATTAAAAAGATAAAATCAACCAAGCAGAGCCAATTTAGTCATGTCCATCAGGACAAACATCTAGCACGAACAAAGAGAGTAGTAAACTACCAGATTCTAGCCACAGAAATACCGTGGGTGAGATTCTTGGTGGCACACAATCTGGTGAAGTAGTGATCTTCTCCCTCGACGCATGTAGTTCCCAAAACCCAATTTTGCACCCACTGTTAAATTCAAACAGGGTATAGTATCTAATCTACAGACATTGCATGCAAACTTTTCAAAAACTTCAAAGCTACAAACGAATTTCTTTGTTTGAGCATCCAACACATTTGTGTGAGCATGTAAGTAGATTCAAAAATTGTATCGCAATCTTGCATGAAACTACGCTAAGGCTATACGAAGTTTAGCGTGTTTAAAACTTATCCACGTAGGAGAGCACGTCGATCTCGACTTTCTCCTATTTTTCATCCCCCAACTATTAGGATGGCGGATGAAGTAGTTCAAGCTGAAGAGCCTCTCTCTAGTTTCTACACACCATTACAAGATGGACCTCCATTTTGTATACGATTCACACAGCTCAATAGCGATTTCCGCATCCCACCTAACGTGTTCAATCCTACCCGTCTTTCACGGTCTCAAACACGAGTTAATTACCATATGAACACCTACGCCAAATACATGAGGTCTGCAGTACGTTCACTCATCCGGGCATTTCTGATGTTCAAGTTAAACTGAGAGTGTTTCCCATCACTCTAGCTAGCAAGAGCCACGCATGGCTTCTATTGCAGAAGGCCGATTTGTTCGATACATGGGAAAAGGTAGTGTTCTCCTTCATGAAAAAGTACTTTCCACTGAAGAAAACAGAGGAGATAGTAATCAAGATACAGTTCTTTAGACAGAGTTCGAGTGAGACATTCTCCGAAGCATAGGATAGATTCTTTGACCTGCTCCATTCATGTCCTCACCATAAACTCGAAAAATCTACTATTGTCAAATGTTTTTTCAAAGGTCTTCTCCAAGAACACAAAGTCACACTGATATCATGAGTAATGGAAACTTTTTAGATAAAGGTGTTAAAGAAGCTCTAACCTTTCTAGAAGACCAAGCTAAAAAGAGTACTCATTGGGGTGACACAAACAATTCCAAAACATCCCAGCCCTGTACTTCTAAAGCCAATGGTATCTTTAAGGTAAAATCTGATCCAGAGATGAAAACACTAATCGAAACCCTCACAAGACAGATATATGCCCTTGCAACCAAACAGAAAGACCATACTCCCCAACCAGTCATGAACATTGATATAGCACCATGACTTTCTATTTCGATCTAAATCACGTATCTACCCACTGTCCCTTGCTCAACAACATAGCATCATTTCAACCAAAAGAAGTTTGTGCTCTCAATATACCAAATGCACCAAGGAGGCAACACCAAAATTTCTAATGGAATACTAATCCACAAAACCAACCACCTCATCATGTCAAACCACAAAATACATTCACTCAGTTCAGACAAAGACAAGGTACCTACAACAGTCAGAATAGAACAATTGTTCCATCCAACTTTAACCATAACTACCAAATCAACAACCAAAGAGACTTAGTACCAGTATCCTAATCTACTAATGTCCCATTAGACAAAACATCCAAGATGATGCTATCCTTGATGCATCAACAATCTCAAATCTTGGTGTCCATACAACAATCTCTAAGCCACCTAACTCAAGAGAAAGCCCAGAAAGGTGTGTTCCCTAGACAAGCAGTTCCTAATCCTAAACAAGTGAACTCAGCCTTGGAAGATACAAGCATTTAAATTCTCTGTTCCATGATGTATTTCCAATCCTTTCATTCCCTTACATCTGTTTCTTTGGAGTACATCAGAAAAAGTAACCGGACCACTCCACTTGGAGTGTATGGTTGTAAGTGCTAGAGCTTTGAGTCCACGTATACTTGTATATTTCTTGTTAGCACTTTTACTCGTAGTTTGGAGTAGTGTACCTCTATGGAGCAAGTATATAATTTTCTGTTTCTTTATTTTGCACTCTTTTGTTAAAATTAGCTTTTCCTTGTTTTTATAAAAGTTCATGGTTTTTCTGGTTTTTATAATAGAGGATTCTCAACACAACACTAGTCATGTGTTTATGTTTCAAAATGGATAATGGATTCTACATGGACCAACCCCTAGAAAATCGCAATCTAGGGGCTGTTTGAGATCAGTTTTGCTTATTAAGGGTCACCTATATCACCGCGCTATTCGCACGGGTCAGGACATTCCATATCTTGCACAGTAAATCCCCTAACTCGTATAACTGAATTAACCAAATGGTGTAACCCAAAGTGAAACCATTAATTGTTTAATTTTATCATGCACCTCTCTATTATTGTCTCGAGAATCTGACGTTAAAATACTCATTTTGAATAAAAACTTCAAAAAAAATTCCCCCTCTTTTCTAAAACTCTACAAAATTTCCAATTGCTAAAAATTTCAAAAACTTCTTTTCTCCCCCCTTTCTACAAACATTTTAAAATATCTAAGGACAGTTCTTCTCCACCGAGCAAGGCTTAATGGAGACATGTACCCTCTAATTCAGAAGTTTTTGCATCTCTTCCTATTGACATAAAACATGATATCTAGAAGAGAATTCACACCACCCCGTCTGGTGTAGGAAAAAGTTCCTACACCTGCAGACGGCGTGCAATCAGGGAGAACTGGTGCTTGAGATGTCAAACACTAGACTGCCCTGGGCTTCAGCCAATAAGCGAAGGCTCAGTATTTACAGTCTACATGTGCCTTACACCAAAGCACAGAGCTCAACTTCATAGAGTCATCAAACCATCTGGTTGGGATTGACTTGAGTCTTGGGGATCTGACTAAAAACAACCCACATTTTTACAGTTTTTCAAAATATAATCCAAAAAAATTAATTAGTCTTTAATTTCACGTTTGTATATTTTTTTCCACCATCCATTTCCTTTGTTCTCGTAACACTCTTTTTGATTCATTCCGCTTTTCGTGTGCTTTGTTTTCAAGTTGGCTGATAAGAGCCCAAAACTGTAGTTTTAACCCCTTAATAATCATACTGTTAGACCAATTATGTGAATAATAAGTAAGAGTTAATACTGATTACGTGTTTTATGCATTTCGGGCTTCAAAGTCCATTATCTTGAAAATGTCCCACTTTAGCGAGATAAAGGAGCAAAAGTCGCCAGAACTTCCGAATGCCATATCTTTGGACTCAGACCTCGGATTGAGGCCTACCTTATGTCAAAACGACCGGCTCGGAAAGAGCTTTGCAATGGTCCAAGCCTTGACCCAATCAGAGGAGCAGAAGTGGACGAAAAGTCTGTGGAAGCTAACTGCAGCTGAAGAGGCCTTTTTGGACTGGAAAGAATTGGGTTTTGGGCTGATTCTCCTGCCCAACCCATGGCTCCAAGCCCATGCACGAATTTTGGATCTGGATGTATAAAAACAAAAGCTTAGCTCTTTGTTAATGGTAGCTAGTTAGACCTAAATTAAGATATAGAATTATAGATCTAGTTTTATTAATTAAATTAAGTTTTAGTGCCCTTTAAATTCTTGTTTTAGATTAAATCTCTGAATCATTGTTCTTGATTGATTAGATAAATAAAGTAGTATTTTTTATCAAGTTCGAATTTATCATTTCCATTCTAGATCTAATTTCAATTCTTGTTCTTGTTTTATTCCAGCCATTAAATTAGATTCATTATTGCTAAATTAAGTAATTCTCATTTTCTCACATTATGTTTAGTTTAGATTCAATGGTAAATGTTAGATTGATGACTCAAGGCTAAACCTCCATTAGAGGGGGTGATGAAGCCTTGATGAAAACTTAGTTGTTTAGTATAGAAATGTTGTAGCATCTATTCCACTCTAGAAGGTCGTGTTTCGCCATGAGAATGGGTGGACGACCTCACATGCTAGTTAGTATCCGGTAGTAATGCCATGAACACTAGGGATTAGAACTCCAAATTCTCGCCGTAAGAACGTGAGAATTGAGATACAATATTCTACGCTAGGTTGTTAAGTTGGATTCGAGGTGGATTCAATTCCCCTCTAATCTCTTTATCTAGAGTCAACAATAGTATTTCCATAGCATTTGTAGTTAATTTCTAGTAATCATCTTAATTAAGTACCGTAGTATAATATTTAAGTAAAAGCTCTCATTGACTTAAGAGCGACTAGTTAGACTAAGAAAACAATCCATGCTAGGGAACTAGGAGTGGAGCGAACTTCAGTTACTCCATTTAGTGCAATTAGATTGAGAGTAGAAGCTTTGATAATAGACTTCGTAAAAGAATAGTTCTAGTTTACTTACGTTTTGGATTAAGTAGTTCATTCGTAGGTAGACTATTCATTTTACATTTATCAAATGGCGCCCGCCATCTTAGTTGCACTTTAGCATTGTTTTCATAATATAATTAGTTATTTTTAAGTCCCATTTCAACCACCCACCCTTGTTTGATTCATACTGTGGTTGCCGTTTCAGTTTTGGAACAATTCTGCGAGAAAAAACGATCGAAGCCAGCTTCAAAGCAAAGAGAGACCACCAGCTATCTTCGAGCTCGACTTTGCCTTGAAATACCAGCCAGCTTACTATATGGCGCCACCTTAGCTGAAAAATTCGGATTTCCACGGGTTTGATTCAACTTCGAGTTGTCAAGTTTTTCAGTGTTCTAATCTCTTATATACATTGAACACGCCAGAAACAAGACGCTATTCAAACGCTGCGTAGCAAGGAGGCATTCAGGTACTCTTTCTTCCACTCCTGCATCTTAAATCGTCGAGGAGTTTTAATTCTAGTATAATCGGGCTTGTTTTTCAGAGTAAATAAATAAATACAACACGCCTATCTAGAATTTCACACACTACACCGACATTATGGTCAAGAAAGAGAGACTCCTCTCTCGACTTTTATAAAGCTTTGGCGATAGCCCTAAATCTTGCATCGTTCTAGCGGACCAACGGGGGATTTTCAATTCCCCAAACATATTTAATCATTTACCCGTTTTCCATGGTCTAGACCATGAAAAACCTTACCAACACATCGTAGGGATTGAACAAGTCCTTACAACATTCCATCATCCTACCGTTGGTGCGGAACAGATTAAACCGAGGGTATTTCCCTTCACCTTAGGCGATAAGGCGTCTTGGTTAACTGCCCAAAGCCTAATTCAATGGACTCGTGGGCCAAACTTGTTCAAATTGTTTATGGAACATTTTACCCACCCCTAAAGGCGGATGAGATGCTTTCCAAGATTCATTTTTTCCGACAAAATCCTCATGAATCATTTTCTCGAGGCTTGGAATCGTTTCACCCGATCTGCTTATAGAGTGTCCACACCATAACTTAAAAGACACGTTAGTTCGCGCCCTTTTTCAAAGGACTTCTACACCACCATAAAGAAGTCCTTGACATAATGAATGGGGTAGTTTCCTAAGTAAAGGAGCCAATGAGGCTTTACAAATTTTTAGGGATCAAACTAAAGCGAAAATAACAACCGGGGGTAGTGGCGATTACTCCCGCTCCGGCTAGTTCTTCTTCCACGCTTAAGGCTACCAAGATATGTTTGAGGTTAAACCCGATCTAGAACTTAAAAATTTAATCGAATCTCTAACTAAAAAGGTTGAGGCCATTTCTGTACAACAAAAGCCTATCCCCGCCATGAATGTAAATTCAAATCCATGTAGTTTCGTTGGAGTCCCCGAGCATCCCGACTCCCAATCCCCTATAGCCTATGAACATTCTTGTTCTATTAATAGTGAACCTAACGCCCCTTGGAGACAAAATCCCAACTTCGGTTGGAGAAATAACCAACAAGTCACACCTCCAGGGTACAATAATCAACATGTTAGGCCAACACACAGTTATAACCAAGCTCCTCCAGGACAAGGACAGGGCCAGGGTAATTATAATAATTATAACAACCAAGCACAACCTCGACAAGGTCAAGCACAAGGTCAATATAGTTATAATAATTATAATGCTAATAAAGGTATCGTTCCGGTAAATAATAACTATCACAATCCGCCGATAAATAATCAACGCGACATAGTTCCAGTCACACCACCCGTGACTATTACACCCACACAACCGGATCGTCTTGACACCTTCATACAAGTGAGCCAACAACTTTTCCAAACCATGGCTCAAAATAACCAACACATTCTACAATCTGTTAATAATTTAAACCAACAGTTAGCCCAAGAGAAAGCCCAACCAAAAGGCGTGTTTCCAGGCAAGCGATACCCAACCCTAGAACGAAGAAACCACGGCCTTTGAGGTAAACGGTAATACTAGTAATGAAACTACAAACGCGTGGGTGAGCTAAATGCCATCACCACTCTCCGTTCTGGAAGAGTGGTTGATAACAAAGTAACTATGCCTATAGTTACCCCATCAGTACTCCCTACAACGGATATCGAACTAGATACCGAAATAGAAACTGAAGAGCCTACAACTGTAGAGGTACCAGTTAAACCACAACCTAAGAAACAAAAAGCCAAGGTTAAACATCCTGTTGATCCATATGCTAATTATAGAGAGAAAACACCGTTTCCCCAAAAATTAGCCATGTTAACTAGGGATACAAATTATGAGGAGATTAGGAACGTTTTCAAAAATCTAACTATAAACCTTCCCTTTCTCGAAGCTATTAAAAAGCTACCACACCATGCTAAGTTTCTTAAGGAGTTGTGTACTACTAGGCGTAAGACCAATATACCAAAAGACGCCTTTTTAACAGAACAATTCCCAACGCTATCTGAAAATAATGGAATTGTTAAGTACAAGGACCCTGGTCGTCCTACTGTACAATGCACCTTAGGAGATTCTCACACGACGACCGCGCTATTAGACCTGGGGGCTAGTGTTAACTTACTCCCATTTTATTTGTATAAACAAATAGGTCTAGAGGAGATGCAACCTACTAAAATGACGTTGCAATTAGCTGACCGGTCTATTAAGTATCCTAAGGGTGTGGTTGAGAACGTCTTTGGTTAAAGTCCAAAATTTTTACTACCCAAAATTTACTTCGTTATCCTCGACCGCGAAGTCACTAACGACTCTGTACCTATCATTTTAGGGCGCCCTTTCTTGGCTATCGCCAACGCTAGCCATAAAGCTGTCGCGATGGTTCGATGTCCTTGTCCTTTGGCCATCTTTCTGTTGAGGTAAATGTTTTCAAAACTAGGACACAGTATCCTGATTCATCTACAAATGGAGAGGTTAGCATGATCGAGAGCTTAGCTCAAGATTACTTCAAAAACATGTTTCCAGAGAAACAGATTAACAAATTCCTTTCCTTCGGAAATTCCGACTTTAACAATGACTCCCTGGTAGTAGACGAAATAGAAGAAGAATTCCTGCAACTCTTTTGCACCGCTTCTTTACCACTTCGCGAGTCCCCCCTTGCCAACAACCATACATCCTTTGATGCTATGACGGAAGATGAATTTTTCAATCTCTATCCCAGTGATCCTTTTGACCCAACTATTGAGGAATGTCTTGCACATATCAAGATTTCTGATGATATGGACTTGAGAGCTCTAGCTGAGAATCATTCACCTTCCCTCACCAATATTCCCCACCCTCCACCTTTTCAAAGGAACCTCGAGTTTGCACTCGATCCTTTAGTTTCTCCTGTGCTTCATGATTTTTTAAATCCACCTATTAAACAAATACTTCCCAAGGATAAACCACTAGACACCTTCATTTTTAGACTTGAGACAGTCCCTAACTACACCATGAATGAGTTTTGTGCTAAACCCACATCCTCAATTTTTTCATGCTTTCCCTTTAAAACTTATCCCAATCCACCATATCTTCCACAACCATTCACTTTTCCACACTTATTCACTAGGACACCCTCTCGTTCAAAGATGAAACATAAGGTGCATACTCAGTTATATTATAGGTCTATCCGACTTCGCTTTCATTCCACTAGGCCTGCGTCGTAAAAATCTTGGTGCTTGATTGTGTTTGGATATGTTTTCGTGATATTTATTTATGGAACGATCCACAACTATTTCGGTTGTTGGTATATGATAAACCTGCATATTCATACATATGTTTAGATAAAGTCTCGAGTATATGACTATAAATCCACTCAATTTTTGTGTTTGGTGCATTTTCTTTCATTTCCATATATTGGTGAATGCACCATTCAGGTAACTGGCCCCTCCCTATGGAGTGTGTGTGTGGCTGTAAGTACCGGATCCTAAGTCCACGTTTCACATAATTCACGCTTTTCCACTCTTGCATGTTTTCTCGGTTTTGAGTCATGTTTCTCTATGGTGTGAATTATGTCTTTATCGCTTATTGTTTTCCTTTATATTAAACCTAATTCATAAAAAGTAAAAAGTTTAAAGCTATAAAAATAGTAATCTAGCAAGTCTCGAATCGACTTTAAAAGACCCCGTTTTAAAACAAATTTTTACAAACCTGTTTTCAAAAATTTGTTTGGGGTGGTGTTTGGTTTTTCCATTCTTGATCACTTAAATTCCTATTCTTACCCCACCTCGCTCCCTTGAAGAGTAGCTAGATTTCTACTTGTTTGTTGTTTTGATGTTGTCTTTTATTATTTTTAGTAGATAGGATGTTACGTTGTTAAATTCGTAGTTAATTTTGACTTTTGTAGTGAAATGTTGTTTGAATGACAATATGAATATAATGTCGTTATTTTCATTGTCGTGATTAGTTAATGTTGATCCCACCTTCCCAAACTGTTTGGGGGTGGTGTTATCTATTCCAAAGATGATTTTATATAAACTTCATTCATTCTACACTCACAACCCACACTACACCTAATTTCCATCACTCACCTTTCACTCCCACGCGTTTAGCCTCAATTTTCAATTTTCAGCAACTCCGAAGCGCTTTTCTTCTGAGGCCTTTCTCGCTCTGATATTTTGTTCTGAATTTTGCTTTCGCTGGCGCCACGCTTCAAAGCCGAGCGACCATCCTCATCTATCGGACCTAGAAGCGCCGCCGCAAGTTGAACACGACCCGCGCTAAAACACCGGAATTCTAAAATTTCAGAGCGACTCGCGCTATATCTGGCTGGCGCCAGCCCGCTGACTTCCGTGGACCAAAAATTCCAGTTTTCAGCGAAGTTGTGCCGGTTGTTTTGCAGCTGTTCCAGGCGTAGTTCGAGATGACATCTCCTATAATAATACCGAACAGTCTTTCAAAGATTTGTTTCAAAGCACTACTTATGGTGCTTGGTTTCATGAGGTGATCACACACGTAGGCTAGGAACCGCTTATGGGTCTTGCTAGCAATTGTTCTTGGACTTGCCATGCCCGCTGAAATACAAGACCCATGATGCTATTGGGTAGATAATATGCATGTCCGGGAGTGGAGGTAAGTTTTAGTTTCGTTAGTGTCCGCTTATGTCCCAAGCAATTTCATTCATTAACCCCATAATGGGTGGAACTCTTATAAGCGTTAAGTCGGTTTTTATTTCCTATATTAGTGCGTTCTAACCTTGTTTTGCGGATGTTTCTGAATTTCACGCTTCAATGGTATTTTTCCTACCCTCTTTATTTAAAAATTTTTGAGGACAAAGCATGCTTTTGTTTGGGGGCATAGAATCACGTGTAATTAAGACATCCTGTTAGGATATAGATATATATAATATGCATTTGTTTTCTAGTTAAAATTTCAAAAATTTAAAAATATAAATAAATAAGTTTATGCTATACACTTAGGAATATTGGTATTGTTTTCTTTCTCCATGCTCTTAACAATCTAGAAGTCTCACATAGTTGTTGCATCGTAATAATTGTTAGAAACTTAGGTTAATAATGTAGGTAATAATCTTTGCATCTATCTATAAATATATTACATGAGTATCTATGATTGTTAGCAGTAAGTTTCTGAAATCTAGGCTAGAGTACTTATTCTACAAATCCTGTGAGAATATAGCCTAAAGCCTTATATGAGCGAAACATTTGAGAAATGACACAAGGGAGAAGTAAAATCCGGATAGAGAAATCACACGTCCACTTGCTTGATCACTAAACCATATCCTAAGTGAGAATTTAGGCCGCTCTTTGGATCGATATAGCCAGAAATTCAAACCTATGAATTATTTTCCGCTAGTCGCCACTCTGAGCCTTTCATTAGCCCTTCCATAAACCACAATTCCTTTACCCTGTTACAAAAACAAAAACAAAATAAAAAAAAAAAAGAGAATAAATCAACCTACCCAATTTAGAATAAGTCTGAGAATAGAATGAGTGAAGAAAGAAGAAGAGAAAAACCTGTGTAAACAAAAAAAAAATTGTTAGTTGCTTCAAAAAAAATAAAGAAAAGAAGTTTCCATCCAAAGAAAAGAAAAATAGAAATAAAATAAAAAAAAAAAAAAAAAAAAAAATAGAATAAAAAGGGAGTCAAAAAGCCAAAGAAAAAAAAAAAAAAAAAAATATGGCTAAGGATGGAAACAAAGTATAGAAGCAAAAGAAAATAACAAGGTTTTCTCTAAGTTACATAATACGAAGACTCTATTATCTCAGACTTGTCCTTTTGAATATCCATTTCCTTCCTTCTTAAACCACCTCCTAATCCCCGTAACACCTAATAAAGACCTCTAGCTCAATTAGGAATAGGTTAGTGTGATAGTAAGTGGCGGATGTGTTTGATCGACCCGCTTCCTTGTTGTCATTGAGATTGTAAGGTAAAGTGTGCCCACTTGTATTAATCGGAGTAGCTTAAACTTGAGTGCAAAAATCAGAGTGTTGTTTCTTGACTATTATTGGTGAGAACCTATTTAAGGACGCTTATTCCGAAGTTCTCGAAAAACAAACCTCGCTAAACATTTGATAGTACTACTCATTGTATATATGTTTATTGTAGATGATTGATTATTATGCATATATTAACTTAGGGTTTTGACTGGTTATTCTTATGTAATTGCTAGAGATGTATAGATAGTTGAGCATGAATAAGGAAACAATAGTTTTATTTTCTTAGTCGTTGTAGTATAGATGAAGTTTGTGAGTACCTTCACCGGAAAACTCTCACGAGGCTATAACTTCGTCCACTAGGGAATTCCTAGTGGTTTAAGGCCTTGTTGCATATGGTCAATGCAATCGCACTCAGCTAAAACGAGTAGTTAGAACTCCATTTTTGGTCACTTATTCTAATTTCTCATATTTGCTTGAGGACAAGCAAAATGTTTGTTTGGGTGGTTTGATAAGAGCCCAAAACTGTAGTTTTAACCCCTTAATAATCATACTGTTAGACCAATTATGTGAATAATAAGTAAGAGTTAATACTGATTACGTGTTTTTATGCATTTCAGGCTTCAAAGTCCATTATGCGCAGAAATGTGCCACTTTAGCGAGATAAAGGAGCAAAAGTCAGCAGAACTTCCGAATGCCATATCTTTGGACTCAGACCTCGGATTGAGGCCTACCTTATGTCAAAACGACCGGCTCGGAAAGAGCTTTGCAATGGTCCAAGCCTTGACCCAATCAGAGGAGCAGAAGTGGACGAAAAGTCTGTGGAAGCTAACTGCAGCTGAAGAGGCCTTTTTGGACTGAAAGAATTGGGTTTTGGGCCTGATTCTCTGGCCCAACCCATGGCTCCAAGCCCATGCACGAATTTTGGATCTGGATGTATAAAAACAAAAGCTTAGCTCTTTGTTAATGGTAGCTAGTTAGACCTAAATTAAGATATAGAATTATAGATCTAGTTTTATTAATTAAATTAAGTTTTAGTGCCCTTTAAATTCTTGTTTTAGATTAAATCTCTGAATCATTGTTCTTGATTGATTAGATAAATAAAGTAGTATTTTTTATCAAGTTCGAATTTATCATTTCCATTCTAGATCTAATTTCAATTCTTGTTCTTGTTTTATTCCAAACCATTAAATTAGATTCATTATTGCTAAATTAAGTAATTCTCATTTTCTCACATTATGTTTAGTTTAGATTCAATGGTAAATGTTAGATTGATGACTCAAGGCTAAACCTCCATTAGAGGGGGTGATGAAGCCTTGATGAAAACTTAGTTGTTTAGTATAGAAATGTTGTAGCATCTATTCCACTCTAGAAGGTCGTGTGTTTAGCCATGAGAATGGGTGGACGACCTCACATGCTAGTTAGTATCCGGTAGTAATGCCATGAACACTAGGGATTAGAACTCCAAATTCTCGCCGTAAGAACGTGAGAATTGAGATACAATATTCTACGCTAGGTTGTTAAGTTGGATTCGAGGTGGATTCAATTCCCCTCTAATCTCTTTATCTAGAGTCAACAATAGTATTTCCATAGCATTTGTAGTTAATTTCTAGTAATCATCTTAATTAAGTACCGTAGTATAATATTTCGTAAAGCTCTCATTGACTTAAGAGCGACTAGTTAGACTAAGAAAACAATCCATGCTAGGGAACTAGGAGTGGAACGAACTTCGTACTCCATTTAGTGCAATTCGCATTGAGAGTAGAAGCTTTGATAATAGACTCGTAAAAGAATAGTTCTAGTTTACTTACGTTTTGGATTCGTAGTTCATTACGTAGGTAGACTATACATTTTACATTTTATCATTGGCATACTCTACTAAACCCAACCGATGGTTGTACACGGGTTTATAACCCAACCACACAATCGCCCGACATACCATTTTCTCCACTCAAAACCCTAGCTCACTAAACAAAAGCCGACATGCACCCGCGCCTACCCTAACCCGTGTCGCGCCTGCTTCTTTGCTAATTCCAAAATAGTTCTAACTGCCACTTGCCCACCTTCACCCCACCTCATATCCACTTTCAATTTAACTAAAACACCCTCCAATGGCTGCCAATCAAAAGATTGTTCCCGAGATGGATTTTTCTAATCTCTTTGATTCGGGATTTTTAATGTTTTCTTAAGAGCACAAATCCTTAGAAGAGGTTGGAGGACACTTTTGCTAGAACCCACCACCCATTACTCCTCTTCTCTTGTTCAAGCTTTTTATCGCAGCTTAGCTTGCGATAACGACGACTTGGTCACCGTATCGTTTTGGGGTCGCTATCATGTGTTCTATAGGTAGACAATTAGAACAGTTTTTGGCATTGAAGCGCGATATGAGGTACCCGAGAGTCATCAGTTTCATGGCACACTGTTTGATTTTATACATGTGATGGTGTTAGAAGGTGAGTACGTCGCTGGTTCCACCTGCGCGAGGCAGACTTCTTTGAGAAACAATCGGTTGGTAGTGGCAACATGGATTGTGCATAACCTTGTGGGGAAGACGAAATCTTCAGATATCAGTAAGTCGATCCTTCACATTTTTTAGATTTTACAGAAATAGAATAACAGGTTCTGTATTGCTTGTTTCCTATGGGACCAACTTTCTCAGTGTAAACGGAGTACTACTCCCCTTCCTACCCTTGTAACTAGGGTCATGCTTAGTTGGGGAGTAGCAGTTCCGACTTACTTTGTGGCAGTCAAGTCTGCCACATTGGAGTCTACCTTCATTTCGTTCAGCACGACTGGTCCCCAGAGGCTGTACAGGAGATCGAGCACGGTCTCGACGATGACAACGCTCCACTTCCACCTCCAGTAGACTACTTTACTCCAGGAGCTTTGTCTCAGTTCTCGCATCCCTTGGATGCTTTGCAATTCATGCATGAGGGTCAGCGCTTACTACATTAGCAGATAACTACTATTCAGCAGGAGTAGCGAACCTTTTAGGACAGCACCCTCCAGATGCTTCAGGAGCTGCGAGACGAGTTAGTTCCACAAGCTTCTATGCCTGAGAGAGCTCGACGAGAGAGGAGAGATAGGAGTAACTCGAGTTCATCTTGACGTCATTAGGTATCCCGCACGGAATCTGACTAGGCAACTCCCTAGTGTCCGCATAGTTATATGTAATTTATTGTCGTTGTAGTAATTGTTTTTACTTTCTGCACTTCTTATTTTTTTTTAGTATCATCTGTTATGTTTATCTGTGTTTTGTGGAATATATGAGGATTTGTGGTATATGAGCAAAAGGACATACAAATACATCATGCCCAAATTTTTCTTATTTTCTACACTATGCATGTTTTACAAATAAAATTCCAAAAAGCTAAAAATTTCATGTTAGAATAATTACATTTTTTACCTTTTAGATAAACCATGTATTTCTCATTCTATACCTATCAACCCACTCTCCAAACTTATTTGGGGGTGGTATATTTTCATAATGAAGAACAAGTACAGGTTTCTGTCGTTTTTGCTCATGTTCCTATGGTAATCTCTTTCCTTTTCTTCATAATTTGAGGACAAAGTATATTTATGTTTGGGGGTGGTATAGTAACATTTGCAAAAACTAGGCATTTATTATATAGCATTTCTTATATCATATAGATTTTCTATATTTCTTTCTTTCTTAAAATATTTTGAAAAGACTAAAAATATTTTTCTATTTCATACTAAAAGTCTTGTTTTCCTTTCTCTATGATGAATAAAAGGTTTAAAAGTCTCATTATAGCAATAGAGTAAAGATTCATTCTTCAAACTCAAACTAATATACATACATAGTTTCTACACCTTTTCATGAATGACATGCATCAACATTTGATTGTATATAGCAGTGAGTTTCCGAGACCAAGGTTAGAACAATTAAGTTCCATATCCTATAAGAATCTAGCCAAAAGCCTCATTTGAACGATTATTGAGTGATCACACAAGAATGTCCGGATAGAGAGATAACACGTCCACTTGCTTGATCACCATGCCATATCCTAGGAGAGAATTTCGGCTATTTTTGGATCGATATAGCCAAATAAACGTTAAAAACCCAAAAAGATAATTTTTCTTCTAGTTACCCCCCTTGAGCCTTCACCAAATTCTAAAAGCCTTTTTATTTCTTTGCCATCAATCCCTGAACCGTTACCACACACAATAAAAAGCTTACCCAGCTGACTAGTTCAAAATTGGATGATATGTAAAATGAGAAGAGAATGCCTTGTACAAAAACAAAATAGTTAGAAGCTTCAAAAGAAAAAGAAAAGAAAGAAAAGATTCAAAAATCAAAATCTCCCAAAAGTTCAAAATCAAAATGAGTCGATTTCAAAAGAAACAAAAGCAAAGTTAAAACTCCCAAAAATTCAAAATCATATGGAGTGACAAAGCCAAATGGCTAAAATAATGAATCACAAATTCAAAAACAAAGAACAAAACAAGGTTCTTCTCTAGTTACAAATCTCCTGAAGACCCAATTTCTCAACTTATCAGAGTTTGTTTTCCCTTCCCTTTAGTCCTAAACCACTACCTTAGCCCCGTAATTCCTAATAAAGACCTCTAACTCAACTAGGAATAGGATGGTGTGATAGTAAGTGGATATTATGATCAATTGACCCCAGCTTCTTTGGACGTCATTCGAGTATGTGAGGAATGTAAGTGCCCTCTACACTTGAGAAAATGAAACTTGAGTAAATCTATCAGAGAGTTGTGATTGCAACACACCCCTGTGAGGACCTAACATAAGGACGCTCTCCAAAAGTTTCGGAAACGACTCTGCTTTTGCATTTGACCTTTATCTTTAGATGGTTAAACTACTATATATATATTATTCTGAGTTCAAAGGAGCTTTTCTTTATTCCCCCGCTAATGAGATGTATAAACCTCTGAGAATAAATACAGAAACAAAACCCTTTGTACTAAAAGAGGAAGTTTGTGAGTACCTTCTCTGGAAAACTCTCACGAGGCTGAAGCTCGTCCACTAGGGAAGTCCTAGTGGTTTAAGGCCTTGTTGCATATGGTCAATGCAATCGCACTTTGCAAAACGAGACTAGTATAATAAATCACACATTTGTGATTTTAGTTTTTTCTCTCATCTTTTGCTTGAGGACAAACAAAATACTGTTTGGGGGTAGTTGATCAGTCCCCAAATGTGCATTTTATTACTTTTATAATGTTTCAAATATGCCCTTCTTATGCTTAATGAACAGACAACTTATAGCTTTTGCTACTGTTTGTAGGATACATGCCATTTAGGACGCATATTCCTAATATGTGCATTTTAGCACAAAAAGGATGGCTATTTATGCTACTTAGGAAGATTCCAGCTTCAGAGCAAAGTTGCCAGAAAGTCAAAGTCAAAAGTCAAGTCAACTGTTAAAGTCAAAGACTCAAGGACACAAGACTGAAAGCTACTGACCTAGGGACCTAAAGCCAAATTCAAGACTTTTATTGTATGGGCTTAGGTCAAACGCCCATAAGATTGTTTCTAGATGGAAGGGTATAATTGTAAATGGTGTCCTCTATAAACCAAAGTTATAGAGAAAGATCTTTATCCTAGATCTAATCTTTGGTTATTAAGAGTAGATTAAATGTTTTTCCTTTAAATTGTTATTTACTTATTTTCCATTTTCATGTTCTTCAAGCTTTAGTGTAAACCAAGTTCTTAATCAATTCAATACAAGTTTTCTTAATCATCTCAATATAAGTTTTCTTAATCATTTCAATACAAGTTTAAGATTGAGAGTAATTCAAATAGGCAGAAGAAAATAAGAGAGAAGAGTTACAAAGTTTAGTGTTTCATCATAAAAAACCATCCCCTAAACAAAGAGTCTAAGATGAACAACAAAACCCATTCCACAACAACCAAATACTCTTCTTCAAATGGCGCCGCCGTCATGGATTCATATGGGAAGAGGAATATGGAGAAAAGCAACAATCATTTAACCTTTCTTCTCAATCTTCATTTGAATTTTTTTCGTTTTTTTTTTCTTCTAATTTTCATTATGGATGTTTCTTTTTTGTGTGTTTCTAGTACATTTCTATGCAAACGAAGCCCGACAGTAGCACGGGACGAGTCACCGAAACTTACTGTAGAAAACAGAGTGCAAATGGAGAAAATGAACCCACACCACGCCTGTCACACCTGCCCCCGCGAAAGAAATGCACCCGCGTATTTCAGACACACTTCTGCGTACTACATGCACCCGTGAACCATTTCCCCATGCACACAAATGACATGCGACCACGCCGCGCCTTGTATTTATTAGATGAAGATTCTGTTGGCAAGGAATCTTCATATGTAAGTTCACTTTAATTTACAATAGTCTGTTTAATTCAACTGTTAGTAGATAAAAAGTAGATAGATTTACAAGTTTTTGAGTTTTCAAAAATAAAAAATTCAATTAAAAAGCATTTTAAAAAATAAAAGTTTTTATTAATTAAAATGAATTAGTAATCATCAACAAAGTTAAATATTATAATTAGTTTAGTAGCATGTTTAGGTCTTAGTTTTCATTAATTGTTGTTTATGCATGATTAGATTAAGATAATATCATAAAAGTAAGCCAAAACACAAAAAAATTAAATAGGTTAAATACAAAATAGTTTAAGCTTTGAAAATTTAGTCTTTTAGTTTAAGGTTACTTACCACGAGTTGGGGATTTAACCAACTTAGACCGGTTGGATGAGCATGGCACAAAAGAGTAGTACCACGCGCGCACATCATAACTCAACTTGGGGGTTGAAGTTCCAATCTTTTGCGAACACTTTCCAAACTTTTATATATTTTGTTTAAGTAAATAGTTAATTAGTTAAACATAGTTAATTTTCGTGTTTACCACTTTCATAGTTTAAGCCCACGGAAGTAAATTTGTTTTAGGCCCATAAAGGCAATCAATTGTAATTTATTGGCTTTGCTAACATTTTGACCCGACTTGTGGGTCTTAGTTAGATTAAATTTGTAACCGTAAGGAAAAGCTCGAATGGTGGGTTGACACACAAGACACCAAACACTTCGTCAACCTCACCACGTCGCCTTCACCCCAAGGGTCGTGTAAGCACACCTTGGGCGATAATTTCTAAACCTCCTCGCTACAAAGTGTAAGATTATTCTTGTGTGTTACTGATAACCGATAAAAACTCAATTAGATTACTCTATCCTTATTCTTACAGTATCAATTATTTATTTCCTACTCTCACATATATATTCATGCAATATATAGAGTACATAATCGTTCCACTCTTAACTCTCTAGACTTAAACGAATTCAATTAATCAAACACAAAGAAACAATGGTGAAAGTAATGTTATGTTGAGATTTATTTAAACTAAAACTAATTATAAATTTAACTAATTTAACTAAGCAATTAAAAGGTGAATTTAATGAATTGGAAGAACATAGAGGGGGGAAATTCCACCATGCAATTCGATTGGCTATTAGTTAGTCATTGAATCGAATATTGATCCCTAGTGAATACCAAGTCCTCTCGAATCAAGGTTCCACTAGCATGGGAGTTTAGCTTCACCACAAATCTTTTTGATGGTGGCTCTAAACTCTAGTTCATCATTATGAGGTTTATCTCTAAATACTCATAATAATGAACTTGAAATTCTATTCTAAATAACAACTATTCTAACAAGCAATTATCCTCACATGGCTTCTTTAACCTCCTCTAATGAAGTTTTTAGCCTAGTTTCATTGGATTCATTGACAATAAACAATAATAGGAAGACATAATTAAATTAAACTAAACTTGATTAAAATAAACTTGAAATAAACTTGATTAAACGAATAGAATAATAGTCTAAGAATCAAATGAATTAAAACTGAAATTAAAACTAATGTAGAACTAAGATTATGAATAACTAATTATAAATTTAAGACAAACTAAATCTATGAATCCAATATTGAATTAGAAACTAAAACTTCAAATACAAACTAATTATTGATTCTAAACAATTAAAAAACTAACCAAAAAACTAATTGACTAACTTAAAACTAAGTTTTATGATCTAGAACTAGGTAACTTAAGAGGTAAGTCTTTGTCTCTTCATATGGAGGAGACAAGATCCACAAATTTGTGCATGGGCTAAGGAGCCATATTTTGGGCCGAAAAATCGAGCCCAAAACCCAATTTCTTCAGTCCACATAGGCCTTTTCAGCTGGATTTGACTTTAATAGTCTTTTTCGTCTACTTTTGCTTCTTTGATTGGGTCAAGGCTTGGACTATTGGAAAGCTCTTTTCGAGTTGGTCGTTTTGACATAAGGTAGGCCCAATTCCGAGGTCTGAGTCCAAAGATACGGCCTTCAGAAGTTCTGCTGACTTTTGTGCGTTGTTTTTGCCTGTGTTGACTTTGAATTTTCAGCTTTGACTGGGCTTTAAAACGACTTTTTCTCCTTGAATCTTGGCCTTTTATCATAGGACTTCTTAGCAACCAACCCTTGCTCCTTTATCTCACAAAAGGGGCGCATTTCTATACATATTCGACTTTAATGCCTGAAATACATAAGAACACGATAGCAGTACTAACTCTTACTTATTAATCACAGAATTGGTCAAAAGCAATATTGTTAAAGGGGTTAAAACTACAGTTTTGGGCTCTTATCCGTTACTAAGCATGCTTGGATGATTATGTGATTTATATTTTAGTCCCGTCTTTACATTTAACGCGAAGGCTAAAGTCGAGCCCTAAAATAACAAAAAGTGGGATTAAGACCCACTTTAGAACGGACGTTGTGTGAAATGTTTGTTACATAGACCAAATTAATAATATAAAATCAACCAAGCAGAGCCAATTTAGTCACGTCCATCAGGACAAACATCTAGCACGAACAAAGAGAGTAGTAAACTATTAGATTCTAGTGGACCAACCACCTTCCTCACTCCACTACCTCATAAATACCGTGGGTGAGATTCTTGGTGGTACACCATCTGGTAAAGTAGTGATCTTCTCCCTCAACACGTGTAGTTCCAAAAACCTAGTTTCACGCCCACTGTTACATTCAAGAGTTTGACCTTGGTCAAAACGTTTTGCTATATAACTCACGTTTGCATATTTTTCCTAGTAAATTAAAAACACGTTGGTCCGTAACTTTTCTGGTTACTGATGTCACCCCTCAAGGGGTAATTACCTAGGTAAATCCCAAGGACAACAGTACCTTTGAAGTAAATGGCCAATGCTTAAAACATTTTCACGAATTACGTTCGCCAGCTATAGAAGAAACCTTTCTACAAGACCCTATTTATGAGGACTGGCCCTCTATGTTTGGTGAACTTCCTATCCATATCTATATTTTGGGTGTGCTCCATTAAGGTAACCAGACCCTCCTTTCGGAGTGTGTCGTTGTAAGTGTCGGATCCTTAGTCTACGTTCATGTAATTCACATATTTCTTTCTTACACTTTTTTTCGTTTATTTTTAGTAGTGTTTCTCTATGGAGTGATTTACATTTTTACTTGCTTTATTCTTTGATTTCCAAAAATTATTTTCATAAAAATTAAAATAATTTATAAACCCATAAATATTATATAGATTAGAAAGTCCGGGGTATCTGACTTTAAAAGACCTTCTTTTTCACCACAACAAATTTTTTTTATCCTATTCTAAAATTTTTTATCTTCGTTTATGCTGCCTTTAAATCGTATAGATTCGTGTGACACACCCTTCGCCCTCATAAGTTATGTCATTTACGCATTTTGAGGTGTTCTTCCATCACCTTATAAGTCACCCACAGTTAGATTTGATTTTTTTCCTATATCATTAGATAACATTCTTCATGTTGATCATTTTCATAGGCCATTCACAAAAAACGGACCGCTAACGAATCGGGTATCTTAGTTTTAAGTTTTACGAAATAATAGGACATGATAGGTATTTTAGAAAAGATTTGGGCTTGGGCCAAAAATTCATTTTCCACCCAAACCCATGATATTTACACCATACCGATCATCCCATTTGAACTCGCGCACCGGCCCAATTTCTTCATCTTCCCTAACAAAAATCGATCTGACCTAATTCGATCCCAACGCGACTCGCGCCTATCCAAACCTAAATCCAAGCATGCCCCTCGCATTCATCGAAATAGAACTTCTCAAATTTTTAACAACACCTTCCCCTCATCATCCCCTATTTATACCCCTACCCGTATTCCAATTTCAACCTACCAATGGCCAGACCTGCAAAAAATCATGCCGAATTCACATTCAACGTGGACCAATTCCAGCCATTTTACGGTACTGAGATGCATGCTAGAGGGTGGGATAGAATGTGGTACTCTACTGAGGAATACTACCATGAAGATTTGGTATTGAGATTTTATCATAATAAGAGGATAACTCCTTCAGGGAGGCTGTTTGTGGATTTAGACGGAGTTCAAATGGATGTGACGCATGATTTGCTCGCTACCATCATTGGGATACCCACGAAATAGGTCACCCTGACCTTACAGAGATCCTAGTTTGATGGAGTGCATTAGTTGATGCTAGAGACACTGCTCGAGGGTCGTTATAACGATCGTTCTCACTGTGCCAGGTAACAACAGTCGCTTAGGATTAACCAGCTGGCTGTGATGCAGTGGTTAGGCAAGAACATCTTAGCACCTCAAAGCTGAGTGACATCAACTTGTCATTTCTGCATGTCCTTTGGGTTTTGCAAAACAGGAGGTATGGTTTTTGCCTCATTGATTTTCTATGTGAAGAGCTTATGGCTGTAGGCCAGACCACTGCACCCCTACCTGTTTTAGTTACTAAGATTATGTTATCTTGGGGTTGCGTGCCTGAGTCACCTAGGACTCATATAAAGCTTCACTCAAACGCAAAGTCTTATAGTGACTGTGTTCAAAGGCATTGGACACTGCCTTAAAAGAGAGTTGATGGTATAGATCAGGATGAGGAAAAAGATGAATATCAGGTTGTTTTACTGAGAATGTTATGGATCGTGCTTCTTCTGATTTTGCACGTTTTTCACTACTCCATAGCGGGATGCGTACGCTTTATGATCACCAGCAAACCCTACCTATGCTCTGTGAATCGATACAGAAGCGCCAGGGTTCCATTCAACGTCATCACTAAACTTTAAAGCATAACATCCGAACCATAGATGACAACCAGGCTGACATGCTTAATACTCTAGAGAATATAGAACAGGCGCAGGTAACTTTTCAGGCTGAGGTTTTGAGATGTTTGCCCTAGACCAGAGGTTCACCTTCTTCTTCTGATTCTAGACATGAGTGTCATCGTCGTATTCCTTCTGATGGTTCTGGACCATCTTCTTCTCAGGGATAACTTCTTTCTTTTTTATTTGTTCTGATGGATTTGAATTTGATTTACTTTTTTTTTTTTTTTTTACTTTTGTTTTGTAATAACTATTTAATTTCCGCATTTGTTTTAATTTCAGTACCTTAGTTTAATTATTTGTTAATTGCATTTTCTTTAGTTAAGTAGTTAGTATTTAATTGTTTATGTGATTGCTCTACTATGCACGTATCGTTAAATTTAATGCATGATTAATCGCATATTCTTTACCATATAATTTATGTTACAATTCAACATGTTTAGGTATTTTACTGAACTACTGAACTATCGCATGAACCCCTCAAATTGTTTGCGGGTGGTATATTTAAATTTAGTACAATGTATGTGCACGTACGAAATTGCAAGTATCTAATATGGTAGATAAATGTTAGCACTAATCACTAATATAAGCATCTAGTTTTTTTTTTCAGGTCTGCCAATTTTGTAAGGAAGAAGGGCATTATGCTTCAACATGCTCTTACATAGGTCTTCACTACCCTAAAGTACAATGAGACTGCTGTTATGGCTTTATGCGTGTGGTTATAGAGTACAATGAGACTAGAACCCTAGAGAAAAAGTTTCTTAGGTGCTCAAAGAATGGTTGTGGTGTTGTGCAGGAGATTTACTCAAACAAAGAGGTGATTGCACTAGTCTGTCAACTATTGATAAGACCCCAAAACTATAGTTTTAACCCTTTAACAATATTACTTTTAGACCAATTATGTGATTAATAAGTAAGAGTTAGTACTGTTATCGAGCTTTCGTATATTTCAGGCATTAGAGTCAAGTATGTGCAGAAATGCGTCCCTTTTGCGAGATAAAAGAGAAAATGTTGGTTGCTAAGAAGTTCTATGATTAAAGGCCAAGATTCAAGGAGAAAAAGTTTTTTTAAATCCTGGTCAAAGCTGAAAAGTCAAAGTCAACGCGGGCAGAAATAGCGCACAAAAGTCAACAGAACTTCCATAGGTCGTATCTTTGGACTCAGACCTCGGAATTGGGCCTACCATATATCAAAACGGCCGGATCGGAAAGAGTGTTCTAATGGTCTAATCCTTGACCCAATCAGAGAAGAAAAAGTAGATGAAAAGGTTGTTGAAGTCATTTCCAACTGAAAACCCCTTTGTGGACTGAAGTAATGAGGTTTTGGGCTCGATTTTCCGGCCCAAAACAAGGCTCCTAAGCCCATGCACGAAATTGTGGATCTAGCCTCTTCTATATAAAGAGGACTAAAGCTTAGCTCTTAAGTAACTTAGTTTTTATAATTTAATACTTACTTAGTCTTAATTTGATAGTAAGTTATTCAAAAACTTAGTTCTAAATTAGTTTTAATTCAATTTTGAATCATTAGACTATTTTTCATTGGATTAAATAAAGTAATATTTTCATTTCTTCAAAATGTATTCTTTGTATTCATTTACTAATGATAGTTTGATGAATCGAAGCTAAAACTTCAATTAGAGGGGTTTGAGGAGGCTTCGATGAAAACTTGATTGTGTTAGCGTAGAAATAGTTGTAATAATCTATTCCACTCAAGAAAGTAATTAGTTCGCCATGAGAATGGGTTTGATTGCTTCACACACTAATTATTAGTTCGTAGAGATTACCATGAATAGTTAGGGATTAGAAATACCAACCCCTTACGTGAGAACGTAAAGATTTGGATTACAACAAATTCTATGCTAGTTTATTTAAGTTGAATTCAAGGTAGAATCAAATTCCCCTAATTCCTTCTCATATTGTCATTTTAGTGTTGAATTGCCGTAGTTTGATTTATAACATCTTGATTAGTTAATTCACCATCTTAGTTAAATTTCATTTCATTACTCTCATCGTTTTGTTAGAATACATGAACTGGGAAACGTTACATTCTAAACGAGCTAGGAGTGGAATGAATTCTCTACTCTAAATATTGCATTGATAACGAGAGTAGAATCTTTGATAAATTAGCAATAAGAAGTGATTTAGTTTTACTTATTCGTAGCATAACTAGTTAATAATAGATAAAACTATTATTTTTCCTTTTATCAAATGGCGTCGCTGCCATCTTAGTTTTGTTTAGTTTCATTTCATTTAGTAGTATTAATCCTACCAAAATCTCATTAAACCCACCCACTCTTGTTTCGTTCTAACTATGGTTATTTGATTCAGAAACTGATTTTTTTTGGCAGAAATACACTGAGCGCGCCCCATGCCTGATTAGCCTATTTTTGAAGCGCGCCCCACGCTAAACTACCTGGACATCATCCAAGGCAAAAGCGTGCCCCGCGCTAATGTGCCTGGACTTCGAGTCAAGCAAGAGCGCTACCTGCGCCCTTGTTAGGCAAAATCCGAGCGCGTCCGCCCTCTTTTTAATAAGCCCAATTTCACAAGTTAGTTCAAACTTTCATTTTTTTTCAAAGTTATTCAGTGTTGCTATCTACTTGAATACACTAAAATCGCGTATAGAAGACGTTATTCAAATGCGTAGCAAGAAGACATTCAGGTACTCCTTCTTCCACTCCTCGCCTCTCCTGTTAGAGGATTTATTCTAGCATATCAGGGTTATTTTGACTGTTGTCGTGTTTTGATTTGCATGAGATTAAGGTCAGGTAGAGAAAAAATGACTAGCGTAATCTATCGTGAACGTCAACACACACACCTATCTAGTATACCACACACTACACCTGAAATAATGGCTGAAGAAAGAGAGACTCCTCTCTCTGACTTTTACAAAGCCCTAAACGATAGCCCGAAATCTTGCATCGTTCTTGCAGACTCAGTGGGGGATTTCCAAATCCCCCCGAATATATTTAATTTGTTACCAGTTTTTCATGGGTTAGACCATGAAAAACCTTATCAGCATATGCGTAGGATTGAACAAGTTCTTACCACATTCCATCATCCTACAGTAGGTGCAGAACAAATTAAACTGAGGGTATTTCCTTTCACCCTAGCCGATAAGGCGGCGTCTTGGTTAACTGCCCAAGCGCCTAATTCTGTGGACTCATGGGCCAAACTTGTTCAATTGTTTATGGAACATTTTTACCCACCACTGAAGACAGATGAAATGCTTTTTAAGATTCATTTTTTCTACCAAAATCCTCATGAATCCTTTTCAAAAGCCTGGAATCGTTTCACTGATCTTCTTATAGAGTGTCCACACCATAACCTTGCGAAAGACACGTTAGTTCGTGCCTTTTTCAAGGGTCTTTTACACCATCACAAAGAGGTCCTTGATATAATGAATGGGGGTAGTTTCCTCAGTAAAGGAGCCTTAGAGGCTTATAGGTTTTAGAAGATCAAACAAAGTGTAATAATAACTAGGGGTGTAGTGACGATATCCCCCGCTCCGCTAGTTCTTCTTCAACAGTTAAGGCTGCCGGTATGTTTGAGATTAAACATGATCTTGAGCTTAAAAATTTAATTGAATCTCTCACTAAAAAGGTAGAAGCTATTTCTGTTCAACAAAAGCATACCCCTGTCATGAATGTCAACTATATTTCATGTAATTTATGTTTGAGTCCTGAGCATCCCAACTCCTACTGTCCTCTCGCCTACGAACAACAACCATCACAACCAGATAATGTTTGCTCCATTAATAGCTATCCTATTCCTAACGCCCCTTGGAGACAAAATTCCAACTTCAATTGGAGAAATAATCAACAAGTTACACCTCTAGGGTATAATAATCAAAATGTTAGGCCAGCAAACAATTACAACCAAGCTCCACCACAACAAGGACAAGGACAAGGTAATTATAATAATTATAACAATAATAATTATAATGCTAATAGAGGTATGGTTCCAGTAAATAATAGCTATCACAACCCACCCATTAATAATCAACGTGACAAAGTTCATATCACGCAACCTGTAACAAACACTCCTCCACAACCGGATCATTTAGACGCCTTTATGCAAACCCAATAACATATTTTACAATCCATCCAACTTTTCTTACAGCAGTTAACCCAAGAAAAAGTACAACCAAAATGTGTGTTTCCAGGTCAAGCGATACCTAACCCTAAAACACCAAACACAGCCTTTGACGTAAACGGTAATACTAGTAATGAAAATGGAAACGTAGGCGAGCTAAATGCCATCACCACTCTCCGTTCTGGCAGAGTGGTTGATAACGCTGTAACTATGCCTGTACCACCAGTAGTCCCTACACCTGATATTTTACTAGATACCGAAGTAATAACTGAAGATCCTACCCTTGTAGAGGTACCAGTTAAACCACAACCTAAAAAACAAAAAGCCAAGGTTAAACATCTTGTTGATCCATATGCTAAATATAGAGAGAAACCACCGTTTCCCCAGAGATTAGCCATGTTAAGCAAGGATACGAATTTTGATAAGATTAGGGAAGTTTTTAAAAATCTAACGATAAACTTACCTTTTCTTGAAGCAATTAAAAAGCTACCACAACATGCTAAGTTTCTCAAAGAGTTGTGTACTACAAAGCATAAGACCAATATTCCTAAAGACGCCTTTTTAACTTAACAGTTTCCAACCTTATCCGAACATAATAGAATCGTTAAGTACAAGGACCCTGGTCGTCTTACTGTACAATGCACCTTAAGGGATACCCATACGACGACCGCGCTATTAGACCTTGGGGCAAGTGTTAACTTACTCCCTTATTATTTATATAAACAAATAGGTCTACAAGAGATGTAACCTACTAAAATGAAGTTGCAACTAGCTGATCGGTCTATTAAGTATCCTAAGGGTGTGGTTAAAAACGTGCTTGTTAAGGTTTAGGACTTCTACTATCCTGCTGATTTTGTTATCCTCGATACAGAAGTCGCTAACGACTCTGTGCTGATTATTTTAGGGCGTCCCTTCTTGGCAACTACCAACGCGCTTATAAACTGCCACGATGGTTCGATGTCTATGTCTTTTGGCCACCTTTTTGTTGAGGTAAATGTTTTTAAAATGATAAAATAGTTACCAGATTTGTCTATAGATGGGGAGGTTAGCATGATCGAGAGCTTAGCTCAAGATTATTTTAATAACACGTTTCCAGAAAATCATATGCATAAATTCCTTTCTTTTGGAAGTTCAGATTTTGAGGATGACTCCTACGTAGAGGAAGTCAACGCCCTTTTTGAGTCTACACCTACCTTAGATCCTTCTGTAGCTCCATCTACCGAGTATAAAGTTTTGATACCTAAATAAGCCTTCACTATTCACGATGAGGAACCTCCAGAAGCCTTTATCGACATTCCTCCCACCCTTGTGCTTAAACCTCTTCCTTCTGAGTTGAAGTATATTCAACTTGATCCGGATGGTAGTCATCCAGTAATTATATATTCTCTGTTATCTATGGATGAAGAGGCACGTTTGATTAAGGTGATTAGGGAACATCGTTCAGCGATTGGTTGGTCCCTAGACGACATTAAGGGGATTGACCCTAATGTTTTCACTCATTGTATCCATTTGGAAGATAATGCAAAGACTTCTCGCGAGCCTTAGCGTCACTTGAACCTTGCCATGAAAGAGGTAGTCAAGGAAGAAGTCTTACAGTTACTCGATACGGGTATCATATATCCCATTTCCGATAGTGAATGGGTAAGTCCCATTCATGTAGTTCCAAAGAAATCGGGGGTTACCATGGTACGTAATGCTAAGGGTGAATATGTTTCCACACGAGTCCCTATAAAATGGAGGATCTGTATTGATTACAGATGTTTAAATACCATGACATGAAAGGATAATTTTCCTTTACCCTTTATAGATCAGATGCTCAAATGTCTAGCTGGTCATGCTTATTATTGTTTTTTAGATGGCTACTCTGGCTATTTTCAGATTATTATCGATATTGATGACCAAGAAAAGACTACCTTCACATGTCCTTTTGGAACATATGCCTATAAACGAATGCCTTTTGGCCTTTGTAACGCTCCTGGTACCTTCCAGCAGTGTATGCTTCATATATTTAGTGACATGGTAGAGCGATTCATGGAAGTTTTCATAGATGATTTTTCTATCTATGGAAACTCTTTCACTGACTGCCTGTCTAACCTGTCTAAGGTTTTGACACAGTATGAAGAGAAGAGTTTGGTTTTAAATTGGGAAAAATATCATTTTATGGTAAAAAAAAAAGGAATAGTACTAGGGTATATTGTATCTAGTGATGGCATCGAAGTACATAAAGCCAAATTAGATAAGATAGCGTCTCTACCTATACCATAGACTGTCCGTGACATTATAGCATTTCTAGGCCATGCAGGTTTTTATAGGCATTTTATCAATAATTTTTCAAAAATAATTTTAACTAATCTGCTTTTAAAGGATGTTATCTTTGATTTCAATTATAACTGCAAACAGGCTTTTGAAACTTTAAAAGCCACTTTAACATCTGCACTGATTATATAGCATCCCAATTTGTCTAAACCTTTCAAACTCGTGTGTGATGCTAGTGATTATGTTATTGGTGCTGTCTTGGGACAGAAACTAGATAATAAGTCCACTGTTATTTATTATGCTAGTAAAACTTTAAATGATGCTCAAAGAAATTATACAACTACGGAAAAAGAATTTTTAGTTGTCGTTTATGCCTTAGATAAGTTTCATCCTTATTTGGTTGGTACTAAGACTTTAGTTTACACGGACCATGCAACCCTTAGGTACCTTCTCGCAAAGAATGATGCTAAACAGGGATTGATCCGATGGATTCTTCTCCTGCAAGAGTTCACCTTAGAAATTAAGGACAAAAGCGGGGTCGAAAATGTAGTTGCCAACCACTTATCTAGACTAACAAATGACGACGATAGTGATTACGAGTCCATACCTGACTCTTTTCCTGATGAGCATCTGTATGTTATTTTTCCTGCACCATGGTATGCTGACATTGTGAATTATTTAGCTTCTGATGAATCACCAAATGTAATATGATGCCCTTAAATCTCATTATGGTAGTAGAAATTTTTGATAAATTGGGCATTGATTTCATGGGTCCTTTTCCTGTTTCCCACGGTTTTATTTATAGAGGTCATGGCTTGCCGTAGCAATGACCATAAGACAGTTGTGTTTTTTGTTAAGGAATACATTTTATGTCGGTTTGGCATTCCTAAAGCCATCATTAGTGATGGCGGAACACATTTTTGCAACAGAGTTGTTACGTCTCTAGTTAAAAAGTACGGAGTTATCCATAAGGTGGCAATTCCTTATCATCCACAAACTAGTGGCCAGGTAGAAGTCTCTAATAGGGAAATCAAAAAAATATTAGAAACAACTATAAATCCTGATAGGAAATATTGGTCTAAGCATCTAACTGATGCCTTATGGGCATATAGGACTGCTTTTAAAACTCCTATAGGTATGTCTCTCTTTAGACTTGTATTTGGAAAACCTTGTCACTTACCCGTCGAATTGGAGCACCGTGCTATGTGGGCTATAAAAAGCCTTAACTTTAATTTTGATGAGGAGGGTGTCAAGCGCAAATTGCAATTAAATAAACTTGAAGAAATCTGTAGCAATTCTTACAATCTCGCGAAGGATTATAAAGCTAACATGAAACATATTCATGATAAGAAAATTTTGCGCAAAGAGCTTATGGTTGGTCAAAAGGTCTTGCTTTACAACTCCCGTTTGCATATTTTTCCAGGAAAATTAAAAACCCATTGGTCTGGTCCTTTTCTAGTTACTGAAGTCACCCCTTATAGGGCAATCACCTTGGTAAATTCCAAGGACAACAGTACCTTTAAAGTCAATGGCCAACGGTTAAAACATTTTCACGAGTTAATGTCCCCTGATGTGGAGTATGTCCTTTTACAGGACCCTATCTATGAGGACTGACCATTGTTGCTTGGTGTACTTTCTTTCACTTTTATATATTGGTAAGTGCACCATTCAGGTAACTGGGCCCTCCCTATGGAGTGTGTGGCTGTAAGTACCGGATCCTAAGTCCACGGTTAACATAATTCACATTTTCCACTCTTACATATTTTCTCAGTTTTTGAGTCATGTTTCTCTATAGTGTAAATTATGTCTTTATTGCTTTATTATTTTCCCTTATATTAATCCATATTCATAAAAAGTAAAAAATATTAAAACCATAAAAATAGTAATCTAGAAAGTGTCGGGAATTTGACTTTAAAAGACCCACGTTTTAAAAACAAATTTTCAAACTTCGTTGTCAAAAATTTGTTTGGGGGTGGGGTGTTGGTCTTTCCATTCTTTATTGCTCCTATTCTTATTGCTTATGCCGTTTAATCATATTTTGATTCGGGTTGACACTATCTATGAATATAGATTTCATTTGTTCGCATAACTTATGTCATTCACACACTTCGAGGCATTTTTCATCTTTTTATATGTCAACCACAATTAGAATAGTGTTATATGGATCATTGGATTTGAAATTCTCTGCTGATTGTTTTCATAGCTCATTCAAAAAAATCGGACCGTTAATGAGTCGAGAATTTCAGTTTTAAGTTTTCACGGCATTGGATGGAATCAGTATTTCAAAATTTGTATTGGGCTTGGCCTAATAGAGTCACCGCACGTGTCTCACATGTGATGTCCCAAAAAACCAAAACAGAGAAGAATAAACCCTTCGCGAGTCATCTTCTCCACACCTCCACGCCTCCATTAACCTAAAACCAAAGAAAAAAAAAATAATAATAATAATAAAAAAAAAACATAAAACAAACGAAACCATTGCATCATAGCTTTTCCCCACTCCAATTTCACTACTTGCCTACAAAATTTTTCTTCTCCACCTCCATTAAACCACCGAAAATTTTATTTTTTGAGTGAGTTTCAATCCAAACCACCACTCAACCCACATTTCGTCCCTTGATAAATTTTACTCTCCCCCACCTTCAACTAACACCAATTTTGAAATCAAAAACAAAATAATGGCCCAAAAATGAAAAATTCTCCCGAAACAGGTTTTCAAAACAGAATACTTTGCACCATTTTATAGTGATGAGATGCAAAGAAGGAGGTGGCAAGGGTTTTGGTATAAGGAGACTGATTTTTACCGTCCGGATTTGGTTTTGGATTTTTACAAGAAAAGGGAAATTGAGGGTAAGAGGATTTTTGTGAAGGTGAATGCGACGAAGAGAGAAGTTTGTACGGGTATGTTGTCTAGGATTATAGATGTTAGTTATACACACAACCTCGTAATCACAGTATAGGAATCGCATTGGTGTGGGATAGAGGCATTGATAGGAGAGACGATTTTGGGAGGAGAGTACAATGCGAGGTCGCATTGTGTTCGACAGTCATCTCTGAGAACCAACCAGCTGGCTGTAGCTCAGTGGGTTAGTAAGAACATCATTGGCACCTCGAAGGTTAGCGATATCAGTTTGAACTATCTGCACGTTCTGTGGGTATTATAGGAGAAGAGGTATGATTTTTGCATCCTCGACTTTGTGTTAAATATTATTAGAGGTGTTGGAATCCATTTCGCACCCTACCCTGCATTGATTACTAAGCTCATGCTGTTATTTGGTGCTAAACTTAAATCTGAGCGGATTATGTTAAAATTGCATTCAAATGCAAAAATTTATTTGGAATGCATTCAGAAGATGTGGCGATTGCCTGAAGGGGGTTGTTGTTGATGATGATGATGAGGATGATACAGCATGTTTCGAATCCGATGCCTTAGAAAAGGTACCTCTGATATAGAACGCATAACATTGATTCATCGTGGTCAGCTTTCTATTAACACCATTTGTGAAGACATCCGGACTAGGTAAGTTAGCATCCATCAGAATTATGAGGAGCTCAGGACTACCGTGGAGACCCTAGTCCAACGTGATAAGGAGCACGAGGAATCCATGAACACATATCTAGAGAGTCAGCGGAAGTTCCAAGTGGAAGTGCTACGACACTTGCCACCCTATCAGAGTTCTACTTCTAATGAGTCTGAGAGGCATGAGCGTCGTCGACGCAGGACTGATGACTCGGAACCATCCTCGTCTTGTGGCTCGTAGTCTAGTTGTGATGTGTTTAGGAAATTTTCCTGTTTTCAGTAGAATTTTATTTCGAGTTGTTTAGTTTATTAGTTAGATTTGGATTATGTAATTGTTTCGAATATTTGATTGTTAGTTGAAACTTTAATTTAATTTGGTTTTTGTCCAAGCATGCGATAATTTTTCCATGAATCCCACCTTCCCAAATTGTTTTGGGGTGGTATTATTATTTTTAGCATTGCTTTTATCCTTATCCACCGTTTTAGAAGTTAATTTCGCAAACTGTGAAAATATGAGTTGTGTGGAAATGTTGCCAAATTTGGTGTGGATAAGATTGTATAGTGTTGTAGTGATGGAATTTCAATGAATAGAATTAGGAAGCTGCTATTTTAATTTTAAACCAAAAAGCTATTGGTTTAAATTTGGAACATGCACCTGGTCTGTTTCTGTTTTGGTTTTTAGAAATATTTTGTTTCGGTCAATTGCCTTAACAATTTGGAAAACTTGTAGAATTCTTTTTAGAAATTAAACCTCTATAAATTATTCATTCACTCTACACTTACAAACCACACCTCTCACTTCGCATCTCTCACCTTGAACCTCTCAATTTTTTCTCTTTTGTTTTTCACCTCAGAGCACTCAAGGTACACGGAGCGCACCACGCCCCTTGGTCTGCTTAACCTAGAGCGCACCCTGCACTAAAGTGCCTGGAAGTCGAGCAAGTCAAGAGCGCGTCCCGCACCCATCTTAGGCAAATTTTGAGCTCGCCCTGCGCTGAAGTGCTTGGAAGTCGAGCAAGGCAAAAGCACTGACATCCCCTCATATCATACCAGAGTAGTCTTTTGAAGATTTGTTCCGAAGTGACACCTATGGAGGATGGTTTCATGATAGAATCGTGTAGTCAAAATGGCGACATCTACTGGTAAGTCCTGATGACTCGTATTTACCTCAACTTACTAAATATTTCTATAATAATTCAAAGTTCTTTTGTCACCCAGATGGAGAACAAAGGTTCTCTGTCATAGTTAATGATACGACAATGGAATTCAATAAGTTTTTGGTTGCTTTTGTTGTGGGATTGCCTATGCCTATTCCTATAAACTCATGGGGATATCTAACTAATAATGCATACCTTTATAACTATGAGTACTTTCACGAGACCTATAGGGGAGGAAAAGTGTAATGGACCGAGGGCAGTATAACATAGTCCTTGGTAGCCTGTCCCTGAACGTAAGCTTTACCATGTTTTTCATTATGATGAATATTTTAGGGGATTGGCAGTTTACTTCTGCGCATAATACCGCTGCTGACGTTTTCCTTGCTTTAGCTGAGGGACGTTTCCTATATGACATTCCTAAGGTTTTAGTGGCTAGTCTAGCTAGAGGCCATAGTATGGGGCATAAGTACCTTCTTATGCCTGTTTTGGTTTGTCGTATCATGTGCTATTTTTTCCCTGATTTCTGTACCCGCTACGCGGATTGGGTTGGGGTTGAAATTATGAGACCAACCAATTACGTTGCTCATTCATTTTGTTTTATGACTTGGCCGGGATGGAGGGTACAACCTCAATGGGTTGCTCCTTACACCCGATCAGACCGAGTAACACTTAACAGGCTAGCACGGGTTGATGATACATGGAGAGAGGCTTGGCAAGTTATCATGGCGTGGCATGATGCAAAAGGACCTCGCTTCTATGTAGACGAGGATGATGATGCCTAAATGCTGGATAAGAGGTAATTTTTTTTTTTGTTCGTGTCTGCTTATGTCCCAAGCAATTTACTTTTTGTAACCCCATAACGGGTGGAACTCATATAGAGTTGCGTCTATTTTTATTTATATATATTAGTATGTTTTAACTTTGTTTTGCAGATGTTCTAAAATTTCATACGTTTCCATGGTATTTTTTTACCCTTTTTATTTCAATACTTTGAGGACAAAGCATGCTTTGTTTGGGGGTGGCATAGAAACACGAGTAATTTAAGACACCTATTAGGATAGAGATATGTACAATATGCACTTGTTTTCTAGTAAAAAAATAAAAAATTCAAAAATATAAATAAAAAGTGTATGTTATACACTTAAGAATATTGGTATTGTTTTCTTTCTATGCTCTTAATAATCTAGAAGTTTCATGGTAGTTGTTGCATTAGAATAGTTTTTAGAAACTTAGGTTAATATGTAGGTAATAATCTTTGCATCTTTCTATAAATATATTACATGAGTATCTACGTTTGTATTGACAGTAAGTTTTTGAAATCTAGGCTAGAGTACTTATTTTACAAATCCTGTGAGAATATAGCCTAAAGCCTTATATAAGTGAAATATTTGAGAAATGACACAAGGGAGAAGTAAATTCCGAATAGAGAAATCACATGTCCACTTGCTTAATCACTATGTCATATCCTAAGCGAGAATTTAGGTCCTCTTTGGATCGATATAGTTAGAAATTCAAACATTTATGAAATTATTTTCGCTAGTCGTCCCTTTGAGCCTTTCATAAATCGCAAATCCTTTACCCTTTTATACAAAAAAAAAAAAAAAAAAAAAAAAAAAAAAAATACCCATTTTGAATGAGTCTGAGAATAGAGATGAAATGAAGAATAGGAAAGAGAAAGACCTTTGAAACCAAGAATTTGTTAGTTGCTTCAAATAAGAAAAGAAAGTTTCCATCCAAAGAAAAAAAAAAGTTAGAACTCCAAAAATAGAATCAAAATAGTAAAAGGAGTCAAAAGCCAAAAGAAAAAGAAAAAACAAAATGGCTAAGGATGAAAACAAAGTGTAGAAGCAAAGTAAAGAACAAGGTTTTCTCTAATTACGTAATATGAAGACTCTATTATCTCATATTAGTTCTTTTTTAATATCCATTTCCTTCCTTCTTAAATCATTTCCTAATCCCCGCAACACCTAATAAAGACCTCTAGCTCAATTAGGAATAGGTTAGTGTGATAGTAAGTGGCAGATGTGTTTGATTGACTTTGGCTTCCTTGTTTGTCATTGAGATTGTAAGGTAAAGTGTGCCCACTGCACACTGGAGTAGCGAAACTTGAGCGGAAAAATCAGAGTGTTTTTGTCTTGACATTTATGTGAGGACCTACTTAAGGACGATATTCCAAAGTTTCAGAAATGGAGCTGTTACTACATTTCATAGCATTGCTCATTGTATATATCTTTATTCGTAGATGATTGATTATTATGCATATATTAGCTTAGGTTTCGACTTTACTATTCTGTATTCATTGCTAGTAAGATGGATAAGATATCTGAGAATAGGTATGGAAACAATACTTTTATTTCTTAGTCGTTGTACCATAGATGAAGTTTGTGAGTACCTTCACTGGAAAACTCTCATGAGGCTATAACTCATCCACTAGGGAATTTCTTGTGGTTTAAGGTCTTGTTGCATATGGTCAATGTAATCGCACTCGGTGAAACGAGATTAGTTAAAACTTCATTTTTTTGTCACTTATTCTAATTTCTCATATTTGCTTGAGGACAAGCAAAATACTGTTTGGGGGTGGTTTGATAAGAGCCCAAAACTGTAGTTTTAACACTTTAACAATATTAGTTTTAGACCAATTATGTGATTAATAAGTAAGAGTTAGTATTGTTATCGTGCTCTCGTGTATTTCAGGCATAGGAGTCAATTATGTGCAAAAATACGTCCCTTTTGCGAGATAAATGAGCAAAGGTTAGTTGCTAAGAAGTTCTACGATTAAAGGCCAAGATTCAAGGAGAAAAAGTTTTTTTAAAGCCCGGTCAAAGTTGAAAAGTCAAAGTCAACGCAGGCAAAAATAGCACACAAAAGTCAATAGAACTTTCGCAGGCCCTATCTTTGGACTCAGACCTCGGAATTGGGCCTACCTTATGTAAAAACGACCGGATCGGAAAGAGCTTTCTAATGGTCCAAGCCTTGACCCAATCAGAGGAACAGAAGTAGACAAAAAGGCTATTGAAGTCATTTCCAACTGAAAACCACTTTGTGGACTAAAGTAATAAGGTTTTGGGCTCGATTTTCCGGCCCAAAACATGGCTCCTAAGCCCATGCACGAAATTGTGGATCTAGCCTCTTCTATATAAAGAGGACTAAGGCTTAGCTCTTAAGTAACTTAGTTTTTATAATTCAATACTTAGTTAGTCTTAATTTGATAGTTAGTTATTCAAAAACTTAGTTCTAAATTAGTTTTAATTCAGTTTTAATTTAGTTTTGAATCATTTAACTATTGTTCATTGGATTAAATAAAGTAATATTTTCATTTCTTCAAAATGTATTCTTCGTATTCATTTACTAATGATAGTTTGATGAATCGAAGCTAAAACCTCCATTAGAGGGGTTTGAGAAAGCTTCGATGAAAACTTGATTGTGTTAGCATAGAAATAGTTGTAATCATCTATTCCACTCAAGAAAGTAATTAGTTCACCATGAAAATGGGTTTGATTGCTTCACACGCTAATTATTAGTTCGTAAAGATTACCATGAATAGTTAGGGATTAGAAATACCAACCCCTTATGTGAAAACGTAAAGATTTGGATTACAACAAATTCTATGCTAGTTTATTTAAGTTGAATTCAAGGTGGAATCAAATTCCCCTAATTCCTTCTCATATTGTCATTATAGTATTGAATTGTTGTAGTTTGATTTATAACATCTTAATTAGTTAATTCACCATCTTAGTTAAATTTCATTTCTTTACTCTCATCGTTTTGTTAGAATACATGAAGTAGGAAACGTTACATTCTAAACGAGCTAGGAGTGGAACGAATTCTCTACTCCAAATATTGCATTGATAACGAGAGTAGAATCTTTGATAAATTAGCAATAAGAAGTGATTTAGTTTTACTTATTCGTAACATAACTAGTTAAGAGTAGGTAAAACTATCGTTTTTCCTTATATCAGCTATGCAAGGAAGAATCTCTTATCTGCAGGGGATGTCTCCTATGTGAACAATGTCATATACCTACTAGTGCAGATGGTGTGACTGACTGTGTGAGAGAGTGAGAAGATGTAATCAGTACTCTATGTGTTGAAATGTACATGCATGCGCCTATCATCTGTATGGAAGTTATAGGCGTGCGCCTATCATCTGTGTGGAAGTTATAGTCATTACAAAACTTCAAAAAACATGTTTAGTCTTCATTTATTCATTCAAACAGAGCATATTTTTTTTTTTTTGCATGCAAGTAGGGATATATTATAAATAAATAAAAGAATATTACATCAAAAGAGTTAGAGTTACATGTCTGGCTCTTAAAGCCAATCCTTAATGATAGGACTATCAAAAGACTGGGCCCAAGTCAGGCCTTGAAGATCGCAAAGAGCAGTCTCCTGTGCATAGTCTTGATTGCGCCCTTGTTTGCTTAAGAGGCTTCTCCAACTTGTGCTTCTCTCCAATCCTTAGCTAAAATAGTAGTAAGTCCTATAAGGGCTCTCTAAGCTTTTGATAAAACATGGTCTGGTAGAGCTCCACCTTCCCTCACCTTGGTTCAGAGTTGATCCCATCTTGGCAGCTGCATCGACACCAAAGTTTGCTTCTCGGTAATTATGCGACGTTCTCCAGCGGGTAAGTTTCTGCGTTGCTCGAAGCCATCTTACTTTGAGTACCCAAGGAGCTTTATCCCTACGAAAGGCTATGATAGCAGCTAGAGAGTCACTTTCTATCCGTAGATGTTGCCATCCATTTATCACTGCTATTTCCACTACCATGACAAGGGCATAACATTCCGCTTTGAAGTTTGTGGTGATCCCGAGCCCATGTGCCTTGACACCTACCACTTGGTTCGTGTGGTCTCTAAAGATGACCCCAGCTCCTCTAATCCCTGGATTTCCCATTGAGGATCCATCAGTATTTGCTTTGACTTCGCCAGCATCAGGTGGGACCCATCTGACCTCTTGTATACATCTTTTCCGTGCTCTACCCTTGAGATTTAAAGAGCGCAGCACTTCCAGGTCTTCGACAGAATTGTACATGTACCCTGATGCTATCTTTCCCGAGGCTTTGGCACCTTTAACCACTTTGTTCTTTATGTGGGCTCTATTCAACCTTTTGTCCTCAAAGAATATCCTATTCCTCGTCTTCCAGAGCTCTTGTCTAATAGGACTGAGCAACTTGGGGGTAGTGAGGACACCTTGCAGATTAAAGCTTGGACGAAGCTTGTGAACATGACCATGGCTCTTTAGTGACTGCACAGTCCCAAAGCATATGGCCAACCGATTCTTCCTCATTTCTGCAAAGCTTGCATCTAGAAACCATGTGTACGCCTCTCTTTCTTACCCTGTCGTCGTCAGTTGGCACAGCATTATGGGTAAGTTTCCAGGCCAAACAAGTAGTTCTAGGATGTACATATTTGTTCTAAACCCATCTGTGTCATCCCACCACTTGCCCTTTTTTTCGAATAGAGTCAAAAGCAGCTTTGATGGTGAAATGGCCATCGGTTGCCGTTTTCCAGATTCTGACATCCTACGTGTCTCCCGTAGGCGGTGGCAAGGAGTTAAGATCAATGCCCGCTCGATCAAAGACTTGATGCACTTGGTTTGGAATGTTCCAATTCCCCTTGGTAATGATGTCTGAGACCTTAGCTTTGAGGGCCCTCCAACCCAATCATCTTGCCACGGTCTAAGGTCTTTTCCTTGGCCCACTAACCAGCCCAGGTTAGGAGACAGCTCCTCCAGTGCCCATCTTATGCCTGGCCAGATTGATGATTTTTTGTAGTAGGTGAGCAGTTCACTTGAGACCATGGTGAATTTTGAGCGCATAAACAAACTCCATTAAGGATTGCCTGAAAGGAAAGCCCAAGCAAGCTTCATGAGAAGGGCCAAGTTCATCTCTCTAAATTTTCTAAGGCCTAGCCCCCCTTCCTCCAGAGGCTTGCACACCTTTTCCCATTTGAGGGTTATGCCTTTCCTCACCGTAGGATTCCCTGACCACACAAAGTTTCGTATAGCAGTTTCATAGTCTTTGTTACACTTCGATGGCCACTTGTACACCGACATGTTATACACGGGCAAACTGTTAAGGATTGATTGGGCAATGACCACCCTTCCTTGAAATGATAGCATTTTACATGCCCATCCACTCACTCTTCTCTTCACTTTATCCACCAAAAGCTGAATACTTGCTCGAGTTATTCTTCCTTTAAAAAGCGGAGTGCCCAGGTATTTCTCAGGGAGAGACCCTTCAGAAATATCAAAAAGGTCTATAACTCTGGCTTTCTTGGCCCTATCCATAACACCTAGGAACAACTTGCTTTAGACTAGTTGAAAAGTTGGCCTGCAGACTGCTCGTATATATTTAGCAAGCATTTAAGAAGCCTAAGACCCCGTATACCTCCATTTTCAAACATGAAAACATCATCCGCAAACAAAATGTGAGTGGGGCTAGGGCACTTTCCCGCTGTAGTCATATGTTTGATCTTGCCGGAGTGAAATAACCAATTCAACCCTCGGCTAAGGACATCTTCCGCTATGTAAAAAAGGATGGGGGATAGGGGATCCCCCTGCTTGAGCCTTCTGCCAGCCTCGAAGAAACCACATTTAGCACCGTTGATCATAACAGAGATGTTTGCACTTTTGAGAAGAGTAGAAATCCAGGAGCACCACTGGTTACAGAATCCAAACCTTCTAAGCACTTCAAGCAAAAATTCCCAACTAAGAGAATAAAAAGCTTGAGTGATGTCAAACTTGATGCCCACATTGCCACCTCTAGCCTTCTTGTCCAATTCATTTACCATTTCTGAGGCCAGAGCAATGCCCACTATGCCGGATCTGCCTTGGATGAAGGCCAGTTGTTCTCCGCTAATGATCTTGCTCACAATGGATTTTATTCTCAAAGAAAGGATCTTGGTAATAATCTTGAACAAGATATTACTAAGGCATATCGGTCTGAAATGATTCACTTCGACCGCATTTGTAATTTTTGGCACAAGGACGAGTTTGGGCTCTTTCTTGCCGCATTTTGATGGTGGCATGGAATAGGCTGAGTTTCTTTCACCATGTAAAGCATCTGATACTCTGGACATTTCCTTGGCCATGGTCGTCATAACATTTGTAGCCTCTTCAATTTCATATGCCTTATCAAATTTCAGTTGTTGTAAGGTGGAATTTGCAGGGTCATTCTCCTGATCCAAAAGAATCTGATCCATTTCTTCTTCAAGGCACTTAAGATGTTGTGCTTGATTACCAAATACTTCAAAACTCTATCTTTTCAACTTTTGTTTGAGCCTTTTCAATTTTTTGACGACTTTTCTTATAGGAACGTCATATAATGGCTCTTCCCAGCTTGCAGCTACCACCTCCCTAAAAGTGTCGTTAGAAATCCAGTCCTTTCTGAATCGGAAAGGGATGTTGTGGGGCTTGGGGATGCGAGTGTTCCAGCCCACTATTGGACTATGATCTGAAAACTTTCTTTTAAGAGTTTTGCTCTGCCATCCTGTGCTACCTTTCAACCAATCCTGGTTTACCAACATTCTATCTATCTTCTGAAGCATCCGTTTGCTACCCCATTGCTTATTACACCAAGAGTATTTAAACCCCGACCAAGGTATTGGAATCAATAAGAGCATTCAAGTGGATAAATTGGTTGAAGTCATCCATTGCCGAGATACACGGAGTACCGCCCCATTTTATTTTTGTTAGGTGAATGAAAATGTAAAATGAGAGATACACGGAGTACCGCCCCATTCAAACAGAGCCACAGATGCTTAAGTTTGTAAACAACCAACAAAATACCACCAAAATGCTTCAACATGCCATCATCAACAAATTCAACAATCAGTCTATCTCCACCATCAAAATGAAATGACAAACCAAAAACATATCATTGCCTAATAAACAGAGTATCTTAAATAAGAGTATCTCAACTAAGCAAGACATCCACTACTTAGGTTAGGATTAAGTAAGAGACTCACTGAACACAAGGCAAGGTGTTGATTGTCTTAGTGTGGAGGGTGGCTATGAATCTTCACCTAACCACCAGCCCAAGCCTCTACCACCTCCTCTGCCTATAACACTTCTTGTACTATATCCTCTTGGGTTTTCAGTCTGGACATTTGCAGTCTCAGTTGTACCACCAACTCTACCACCAGTTGTACCACCTCTAGTTGCTAGGATATCATTCACAACTTCCTAAAATTCAAGTTCATTCTCTATTTTATGCACATTGACATTGTGATCCCTACCTCTTCTACCACCACCTCTGCTTCCACCACCTCTAGTTGCTCTAGGGATATCATTCACTTCAGGTTCACTTTCATTGTTATCCATATTCTTAACTTGAGGTTCACCTTCACTGTTGTCCACATTTTGAGGCTCAACTTCATTAGCTTCATTGTCTTCATTGGTTTCAGTTGATTGCTTTGATTTTTTAGATTTCCTACCTTCACCCTTTCCTAGTGGACATGTCCTCCTATTGTGCCCTGGTTCATGACATTTATTGCACTTTCTGTTACGTGTCGCCTTCTCTTCATCATCAACTCTTATTCTCTGTTTTCTAGGCTTACCTGGATGCCTCTCAAGTGGTGGAGGGTCTACATAGTTTTCTGGTTGAACCTGTCATTAACATTAAACAATACACAAGTCAAACCCTTATAAGTAACCTAACCAGTTCATATAACAACATGCACAAGTTAAAACCAATTTACCTTGCCCTAATCCTCCTCATTATCAAATGGAAATATAAAACCAGCATAAGTTGCACTGAATGCATTGACATGATGGTATGGACTACAATACCTGTTTACATTCAAATTTTAATTGTTATACTTAGGGTTTAAAATACATTAGCATATCAATATCGTATCATTTAAAGGTTAATAGTAAAAATTTACCTTGCCCAACTTTCTTTTCTTGGCCTCAATGGTCTGATCACAACTATAACATGCACACATGGAAGCCCAGTCATTTGCCAAACAATGCACTGACATTCTTGTTTAGATAAGTCTACTACAATTTTTTTTCACTTTTGATGTTGATGGCACAATAGACAGTAAGTGACACTCCTAGAACCTTTTATCTGGTGTGCTTCTTCTCAAGTCTTGCAATGACATCAATAGCAGCTGGAATCAACTCATTATCTGGCATCTCACATGAAATCTCTCTTCTTTGATGCAACAAGCTCAGAACTGTCAGACTATATTTGTCCACAAACTGAATTAAGGTATATCCCTAATTTTTAGGATCCAGTTGTTAAATGACTCACTAAAATTGTTTGTTATAGCATCACATTTTTATGTGACATCAAAATATGCCCTAGCCTAGCAGCTCTTGGGTTCTTTGTCTAACCACTCTTTTGCTCTAGGTCATCCTCCTCCAAATGATCCATAAACAAGTCATGCTCAGGTACCTTGTATTCCTTTGCTGCACCCCAACTCAGACTTTGCAAGTAATCACCCTTGAAATATTTCTTAAAATTCTTATACATGTGCCTAAAACAAAATATGTAAAACAAAGTATTCTTGTCAAATGCAACTGAAATATGATACAATAACTAAAATAATTATAAGAAAACATAATTTGTTATACCTGTGATTTGCAAGAGGAAATTTGGAATCAACACCATCTATCAGTCCCTTTTGTCTGTCTAATATGAATGTAAGGTTCTCAGGGTGTTTGTTCAAGTGTGGTTTCAGATTCTTCAAGAATTCATTCCATGTATCTTTATCTTCCCCTTTGCATATATATATGTTAAGAGGAAAGAGCCCATTTTGTGCATCTAACCCAATGGCACTTAATACACAACCCCCATATTTACCTTTCAAAAAACATCCATCCAGACCAACAACTGGTTTACATCCTTGAACAAATCCATCAAGTGATGCCTTATAGGCTAGGAAAAAACCAACAAACTCACCATCTTGATCCCTATACCATTTTGAAAATGATCCTTCATTCCTTTGAAGTATTTGTGCTCTGAGTTCTGCTATCTTATAGTAACTAGCTTCATAGTTACCATTGATCCTCTCAAGCACTCTAACTTTAGCCTTCCAAGCAGTCCAATAAGAAAGTTATACCCAAAATTGGTTCGACACTTCCAACATTAGGTCTTTAGGCCTCATTTGTGGATGAGATCTTAGAAAACCTTCCAACTTATCAGCTACCCATGGTGCTTTTGCTTGTGCATTTTTGTTTTTTTCATTAACCTCACAAGTGTGAGTCTCCACAAAGTTCCTCAACTTGAAAGTGTGTTTATCACTCATAACAGTAAAGTACACCTTCCGACCACATTCTTTATCCTTACACTTTAACTAGATCCTGCTCTTTTATTTCTCACTTGTTCATAACTAAACTTTTGGTATATTGCTAGGTTTTTCATAAACTCCCTACACTCTTTATATGTTCTCCATTCCATTTTGGGCAGTAGTTGCTATCTTGTTTCTGTGCTTGGATTTCCCTCTACTTTTTCTTGTTCTTCATATGCATACAAATTCTTTGATAACTTCACAAAAGAGGTGATGTCATCATCCTCATCAATATTATCCCCATCCAAATCAAATTGCTCATCCACCAAATCATGTACTTCATCATCATTATCATTGTCATTGTCATTGTTTTTAGGGTTATGCATAAAATCAATATCTTCCTCATCAAATGAAGGTTCACTAATATAACCAATAATCAGCTTAATACTAGGACCATACTCAACTCCCACTTGTATAAACATATCAACCTCATCATCCTCACTGGCTCCACCATCTTCAACTTCATTGTTAACCAAGTCCTAAAATGCCACACCACTATCAATCACAGTTGTCCAATCCTTAATCACATCCTCTGCAGTAAGTTGAGGTTCCACTCTAACTTCGGCTTCAACATTAGAGACAACTTCAGGTAAATGCCCAAACAAGAGTTTCTTGGCTTGCATAGGTACTATTGGTGTAGGATGAAGTCTTTGTGACTTTTTTAGCTGAACATTGATTGGGTTTGGAGCTTTTGGTGTTGTTAGTTGGGGTATTGGAAGGAACATAGTTAAACCTAGGTGATTTCCTGACTTCAGCCACCCTTTGTTTTTTGGCTTTTGGTGTTGTTGGGGTTGTTGGGTTAAGTCTAGGTGATTTCCTTATTTCATGGTTGATTGGGTTTGTTGGTTTTGATGTGGCTGGGATTGGAGACTAGTATGTGGATATTGGAGGCTTGAAGGGCTTATTCAGACTGGGCTGGGCTTTATGTTATTGTTGATTGGACCCAATTTTGGAAGGGCCTTTATTTAGGATTAAGGTTTCTTCCAAAGTGGTCAATGTGACAAATAAATGATACAAGCCATTCCTTTTAGGTTTAATCAAATCCCACATCTCCAACATATCATTATCATTACTAAAATAAGTCAATTGTCCCTTAGCAATGAATTGGACACATGATACTGGTTTCTCATCCCTAAAATTCTTATGTATCTCCTTAAGCAAATCAAGGTAACACATTTCATCACCATTCACCTCATAGTTACAACTCCCCATACCCCTATAGTGAGAGTAACTAAGCTTGCCAAGTGCAAAAGGCATCCAAAAACCATCATAGTGCAACCTAAATATCTTATCACCTCTCAAAGTACCCATAACTGATACAACCATAGAATAACAGTAAGGGTAAATAACTGATATCAAGACATAGAACATATGATAACTTCATTTCATTTCATAAACTTCAAAATATTGAAACATCATATAAAAACCATATCACCATTCATAAAAAAAACATAAACATAAGTTTAACAACCAAACATCGCAACCTAAACATAACACAGTAGCATCCTTACATACTTAACAACCAAACATAAAATAATAACGAAACAGTCATAACATAAAGCTTTAAAGCCATCACTTCTTCCTCTTATTCTTGAGTGCAATTTGTAGAGCTTGATACTACTCAGGACACATTAAAGCTTGCACAACCACCCTAGGTTGTGCTTGATTTCCCTATCCAAGATGTGACGAGAAACATCATCACCATGCTCATCAACATAAGCTCTAGAAAACATAACCTCATCAGCAGGGTAATTGTTATACCCTAATTTACAAATGCCCATTAAATGGGGTGGATAATCCTCACCCCTCCTTCGTGATGGACCCTTGCCCTTACTTTTTCCCATTTGATATTTAACTATGTGACAGAGAGACAAGTCTGTGAGAGATAATAAACAACAAGTTACTTTACAACACATACAATACAAATGAGTCTCACTTGAACCTATCTTACATTATTCAAATTCAAAGTGTGTCCAGTTTTAGTAAAAAAACACCAATTTATTTGTTTCCAAAATTAGGGTTTGGGACCACATTATTATTAAAAAAAATTAGGATTAGGGCAATTTTTTAATAGACAATTAGATTTTGGGCCAATTTTTTTAATAGCAAATTAGATTTTGGGCCAATTTTTTTAATAGCAAATTAGGGTTTGGTCTACCACGTAGATTTAAAAAAAAAAAAAAAAAAAAAAAAAAAAAAAAAAAAACATTCAAAACATGCAAACTGTAAAAAACAATTGAACAAACGAAACTAAACAATGAAGTGAAAAGTTTGTACTTACAAACTGACTTTCCTTAAGCTTTAAACCAAAGATCAGATCATAAAGTGCTCAAAGCTACCACATTTACTTCCACCCAGTAATCTAGGGTTTGAACTGATACTCCAAAATGTGTTACTTTAAGAAACTCGTCTGGGTATTTTAAGAAAATATGAAGAAAGTGAGTTGAGAGAATGATGAGAAAGTGTTGTCTAAAGATGATAATGAGATAGTGTTGTCTGAAGATGAAAGAGGTTCGGGTGAGAGAGCGGTTAACTGAGTGTTTTTCCTGCTAATAGGATAGGTAGTGAGAGATTACAACACGTGTTACAACTAAATGGTCGGGATATAAAGTCATGCTGGCCGTTGATCTGAAAATAACATTGATCTCTGCCGATTCATTTTAATCACGTGTAAGGGGAAATTAGCATTTTCAGAAAGTATGGACGGATCACCGCCAATTTTGGCCCAATGTCTAATAAACGATCAATTGGTGACCAAACACAAATAATCCAATTATAATTGGGCCCAAAAGCTAAATAACTCTTAAATTAATTGGGATCCACAATGTAATTAGGTACCTGATATTTCGAGGAATTTCAAAGTTTTGCAGAATTTCATAAGCTAATCTAATAGAGAAAGCCCATTATCTGCAACCCATGGGCCTCGTTTTATTTAATTGGGATCCATAATGTAATTAGGAACCTTAAATTTCATAGAATATCAAAATTTCATGGAATTTCAAAAGCTGATTATATAGAAATTCCTAAATCAAAAATAGAATTCATGTGTTAAGAAACTATTCCTAAAATTATGTTTTTTCACATTTTTTTCTTTAGCAACCATCCGCCCTTAGACCTAGTAACCAAACACTATAAAAACAATCTCTAAGTATGTAGTTTCATAACTGAAAATCCTAAACACATTGCTGGATATCAGAGCGCGCACGCGCCCCATCCACGAGCAACCAGAGCATGCACCGCCCTCATATAAATCTGTATCAGCATTACTTAATCTCGGCCCGCACCTTCTGAAGGCTTACCTCAAGCGCGTGCGCGCCCTCACCGCAATACAGTAGGTTCGGATCTCCAGGTTTTTCTTCTCTAACTTTAAGTACTTAATTTCATTACTTGTTTGCTATGTCTACTCAAAAAATTATACCGGAATAGTCTTTTGACGATCTATTTCTCAATAACAATTACGACGCATACTTTGATGATATGGTAATGGAGCATGAATGGGAGGCCCTGCTGGTAAGACATGATCAAACTCATTATCTTGCACTTACTAAATATTTTTATGAGCATGTTGAATTCTTTACACATTCCCATGGAGAAGATGGACTCATAGTGACATTAAATGACAAACATTGTTTACTGACTAAGTACTTAATTGCATGTGCATTAGAAATTCCAACCCCTGCCAAACACACCCACATTGATTATATAGCTGATAATGACAACCATTATGACTGGGTTAACTTCCACGAGACCTATGGTATGGGTATATTCCTAGTAGAACACCAAGGCCAATGTAATGTATAGCTAGGAAGCATGGCCCTTAATACAGGCCTTTCTATGCTTTTCCTTAAGCTTAATGTCCTAGGAGATTGGCACTTCAAATCTATGGATTCCCGCACATGCAACACCTTTATTGCTTTAGCAGAAGGGCGTTGGTTTTATGATATATCCAAAACCATAGTGGCTAGTCTAGCCAGAGGCCAGACTATAAGGCATCAATACCTTCTTATGCCAATCACAGCCACTTGTTTCATGACTTTCTTTTTTCCAGAATTCTGTACACGTTTCACCGATTGGGTTAAGGTTGACACAATGTGCACGACCAATGCTATAGTCCATTCTTTGCGTGCTATGGTATGGCTTGGCTGGCGCATCTAACCTCACCTAATAGCCCCATATACCCCATCTGACCAAGTTGCACTAAATAGATTGGCTAGGGCAGATGAAAATAGAATGAAGGCATGGAAAGTAGTCATAGATATTCAAGACTTAAAGGAACCTCATTTTACAAAGGAGGATAATGTCTGATTAGCGCAACTATATATGGTAATATTTATAATTTCATGTTAGTGTCCGTTTATGTCCCAAGCGATTCTTAATTCATGTTATCTTCATAATGGATGGAACTAATATAGGAGTTGCGTCTACAATTTATTTCTTTATATTTGTATCATTTAACTTTCTTTTTCAGGTGCTCTTATTTATAAGCACGTTTCTATGGTACTCTCTCTCTTTTATTTTCATTCCATACTTTGGGGACAAAGCATGATTCTATTTAGGGGTGGTATAGAAACACGCTGTAAATGTTTAAGCACATATTAGGTTGTATATTACGTATTATTTGTCGTATTAAAAGTATAAAATAGAAAAATCATAAAAATAGTTTATACTATGCACTTAGGATAATGGTATTATTTCCTTTTCCATGATGATATTAGTATAGAAATCTCAAGTAGCAATTGAATTAAGCATAGTTCTTAGAAACTTAGGTTAATATGTAGGTAATAGTCATCTCATCTTTTCATTAATATCTTGCATGAGCATGTATGATTGTACTTGGCAGTATTTTTCTGAGACCTAAGTTAGACTACTTAATTTTACATATCCTGTGAGAATCTAGCCTAAAAGCTTCATATGAGTGAGTATATGAGTGATGACACAAAGGAGAAGTATAATATAAGTAAAGAAATCACACATCCACTTGCTTGATCACCATACCATATCCTAAGCGAGAACTTAGGCCCTCTTTGGATCGATATAGCTAAAAATTCATACCTATAAGTAATTATCCGCTAGTTGCCCCACTGAGCTTTTTCATTAGCCTTTTCACAACCACAAATCCTTTACCCATCTTTAAAACTAATAAAAATAATAATAAATAAATTAGCCTACCCATTTTGAATGAGTTTGAGAAATAGGATAAGTAAAGAAAATAAAGAGAAAGACATGTGGAAAACAAAAATTAGTTAGTTTCTTCAGAAAAGAAAAAAGAAGAAGTTTCCATCCAAAGAAAATAAAATTAAAAATTAAAATAGAAATAAAATAAAAAGTTAGAACTCCAAAAAACATAATCAAAGGAGTCAAAAACCAAAATAAAAAGGCTAAGGATGGAAACTAAGTATAGAAGCAAAGTAAGAACAAGGTTTTCTCTAGTTACATGTAATTAAAAACCCTATTATCTTAGACTTGTTTATTTAAATATCTATTATATTCTTCTTAAACCATCACCTTAGCGCCGTATCACCTAATAAATACCTCTAGCTCAATTAGAATTAATTTGGTGTGATAGTAAGTAGTAGATGTGATTGATCGACCTCGGCTCATTTGTACGTCATTGAGATTATAAGGAAATGTGTGCCCACTGCACACTGGAGTGAGCAAAACTTGAGTGGAAAAATCAGAGTATTTTTGTCTTGACAAATTGTGAGGACCTACTTAAGGACATTATTCCAAAAGTTTCAGAAACGGACCTGCCATTGCATTTCATAACATAGTTCATAGCATGCATGTGTATCTTTAGATGATTTGACTATTATGTGTATATTAGCTTAGGTTTCAAAAGCATTGTTCTTATTATATTGTTATAGAGATGTATAGATATCTGAGATTAATTAGGAAATATAACCTTTATCTCTTAGCCGTTATAGTATAAATGAAGTTTGTGAGTACTTTCCCTAGAAAACTCTCACGAGACTATAACTCATCTACTAGGGAATTCCTAGTGATTTAAGGCCTTACTGCATATGGTCAATGCAATCGCATTCCACAAAATGAGATTAGTTAGGACCATATTTTTTGCCACTTATCTATTTTTATTTCTCATCTTTGCTTGAGGACACAAAATGTTGTTTGGAGGTGGTGTGATAAGCACCCAAAAGTGTAGTTTAAACCCCTTAATAGTGTTTTACTTAGGCCAATTATGTTTATAATAAATGAGAGTTAGTATTGTTTACGTGTTTTTGTGCATTTCAGGACTTGAAGTTGATTAGGTGACTAAATGCACCACTTTTGCATGGAAAACGAGTCAAGATGATTGCCGAGAAAGTTATACATTTAAAGCCCAAGAATCATGAAGAAAAGTATTTTTCAAGCCCAGTCAAAGCTGGGAAGCCAAAGTCAATCTGGTAGAAAAAAGAACATAAAAGTCAACAGAACTTTAACAAGCCGTATCTTTGGATTCGGGCCTCGGAATTAGGCCTACTTTATGTTAAAACGACCGTCTCAGAACCAGATTTCCAATGGACCTAGCCTTGTCCCGATCAGAGCTGTAAAGGTAGATGTACTACTAAAAAAAAGACATATTATGACGCATGCTTTTCATCTATCTTGACGGTTTCTTTGAAAACCATCAAGATAGGTATTTTGATAAAAAATTTATGACGGCTGTTGCAACATTATGTCGGGTATAACACAAGTGTCAAGAAAATATGATAGTTTTATGACAAGTGTTGCAACATTATGTCACATATAACACAAGCGTCAAGAAAATATGATGGTTTTATGACGGCTGTTGCAACATTATGTTGCGTATAACACAAACGTCAAGAAAATTTGATAATTTGTTAATGGATTTCGTAAAATAGTCAAGTCACCAATATAATAGACCAAAGTACTTAAAAATTTCTTGACGGTTTTGTCCAATTTTGATGTAACCAAGACAGGTGTCATAATAATTTATGACGTACTTTGAAAAAACCATCAGCTGATATAGTTCTATTTTTTATGAGAGTAAGATAGACCTATCAAAAATTATTTTGACGGTTCTAGCACAACCGATAACTCCCCTACTTCCTAAACCATCAATACAATTTGCTAGTTAACATTTTATTCAGGGACCCTTAAATTAGTGTTTCTATTTTATAGTCAAACGTCAAGAGTGGTCAATGCATCAAGAGAAATACCCAAAAAGAAAAAGTGAAAAACTTATGGGTTGTTGGTGTGTTTAATCAAAGCGCCAACAACTCAAGGCTCTGGAGTTAAGCGTCAACAATCTAGACTCGAGCATGTCTCACCAAAAATAGAAGTAAACAAAAAAAAAAAAAAAAAAAAGGGCTCTATTTTTCCCTGACTTATAATGCAAACAAGTGAGTTTTCTTTTTCATCTTTTTATTTTTCACTAGAAAAAATAAAGGCGCCTCGTTTTCTTCTTGAATGTCACCATTTCCTTCTCAACGAATCTTTTTTTGCCTCTCATCTGGCCATGGAGAAAAGGCACCTCCTTTTCTCTCAAATTCTGGTTTTAATTGGTTATCAGTACTGAAATTTTGTTCGGTTTTTTGATAGATGATAAGAGCCTAAAACTGTAGTTTTAACCCTGTAACAATCATACTTTTAGACCAATTATGTGAGTAATAATTAAGAGTTAACACTGATTCGTGTTTTATTGCATTTCGTGTTTCAAAGTCCATTATGTGCGTAAATGTGCCACTTTAGCGAGATAAAGGAGCTAAGGTCGGTTACTAAGGAGTTCCATGATTAAAGGCCAAGATTCAAGAAGACAAAGCCTTTCTAAAGCCCGGTCAAAAGCTGAAAAGTCGACGCGGGTTGAAACAGCACACAAGTCAGCAGAACTTCCGAAAGCCGTATCTTTGGACTCAGACCTCGGAATGGGGCCTACCTTATGTCAAAATAACCGGCTCGGAAAGAGCTTTCCAATGGTTCAAGCCTTGACCCAATCAGAGGAGCAAAAGTGGACGAAAAGTCTGTTGAAGCCAACTGCAGTAGGAATAGGCCTTTTTGGACTGAAAGAATTAGGTTTTGGGCCTGATTCTCTGGCCCAAAACATGGCTCCAAGCCCATGCACGATTTTTGGATCTGAAAGTATAAAAACCAAAGCTTAGCTCTTTGTTAATGGTAGCTAGTTAGACCTAAAATAATATAGATAATTCTAGATCTGTTTTCATTAATTAAATTAAGTTTTAGTTCCATTTTCAATTCTTGTTTTAGATTAAGTCTTTGAATCATTGTTCTTGATTGATTAGATAAATAAAATAGTTATTTTATCAATTTCGAATTGTGTTATTTCAATCTATTAGATCTAGTTTTAATTGTTGATTGGTTACCATTTCTTAGTTGTTAATTGGAATTTAATCATTGTTTAGTTTAGATTAGTAAATTTTGAATCTTGATAATATGTGTAGTTTAGATTCATATGGGAATGATTCATGAAATGATTCAAGGCTAAAACCTCCATTAGAGGGGTTTATGAAGCCTTGATGAAAACTTGGTGGTATAGTGTAGAAGCATTGTAGAATCTATTCCAATCTAGAAGGTCGTGATTCGCCATGAGAATGGGTGGACGACCTCACATGCTAGTTAGTACTCGGTAAATGCCATGAACACTAGGGATTAGAACTCGAATTTCTTGCCGTAAGAACGTAAGAATCGAGATACAAGAATCTATGCTAGGCTATTAAGTTGAATTCAAGGTGGATTCAATTCCCCTCTAATCCTTTATCTAGATTCAAAACAATCATATTTCCATAGTATTCGTAGTTTAAATTCAAATAATCAAATTCAGTAAGTATCATAGTATATCACCTTCGTAAAGCTCTCATTGACTTAAGACTGATTAATTAGATTAGAAAACAATTACATGCTAGAGCACTAGGAGTGGAACGAATTTGTTACTCCACTCTATCTCGATAGAATTGAGAGTAGGAAACTTTGATAAACATATAGCATCATGATAAAGTTTAGTTTACTTACGTTTAGAGTTTCATCGAGGATTTCGTAGGTAAGCTATTCAATTTTATCTTTATAAAAATGGCGCCGCTGCCATCTTAGTTGCACTTTAGCATTGTTTTCATAGTAGAATTAGTCATTTTTAAGTCCCATTAAACCCACCCACCCTTGTTTGATTCATATTGTGGTTGTCCATTCCAGCGTTGAAAAAGTTCCGCAAAAATATACACTGAGCGCGACCGCGCTATAAGAGCGCCTTTGCACCACCTCTATACCTCGACCTTTGACCGCCCTCATACCCAGCGCGACCCTCCCTCGATTCTTTGGACCTCGAGCGCCGCCCCTCATACCAAACCAATGACCATTCGCCACTTATCGGACTAGGAGCGCGATCGCTATATATGAAGCACGCTGCCTCTAAGCAAAATTTTTATGGATTACGACAGTTTGTTTCAACTTCGATTTTTTTAGTTCTTCGTGTTCTAACTTGTTATTTACACTCAACACGCCAGTAAACAAGACGCTATTCATAAAGCGAAAGCAAGGACGCTATCGGGTATTCCTTTCTTCCATACCTCGCATCTCCAGTTAGAGGTTCATACTAAATATCAAGATTGTTTGGATTGTTTTCGTGTTTAGAGTTAGACTTGCATGAGATTAAGGTATGGTCGGAGAAAAACACCAAACGTAATTAACCGTCAACAAACAAACATATCGTGTATACCAATCACAACACCTCTAACTACTATCCCACCAACCATACCTGACATAATGGCTGAAGAAAGAGAGACTCCTCTCTCCGACTTCTACAAAGCTTTGAAGCGATAGCCCTAAATCTTGCATCGTTCTAGCAGACCCAAATGGGGATTTTCAATCCCCCCAAACATATTTAATTTGTTACCCGTTTTCCATGGTTTAGGCCATGAAAAACCTTACCAACACAAGCGTAGGATTGAACAAGTCCTTACAACATTCCATCATCCTACGGTTGGTGCGGAACAAATCAAACCGGTGGTATTTCCCTTCACCTTAGCCGATAAAGGCGGCGTCTTGGTTAACGCCCAAGCCTAACTCGGGACTCGTGGGCTAAACTTGTTCAGCTATTTATGGAACATTTTTACCCACCCCTAAAGACGGATGAGATGCTTTCCAAGATTCATTTCTTCCGGCGTAACCCTCATGAATCATTTTTGAGGCTTGGAATCGCTTTCACCGATCCGCTTATAGAGTGTCCACACCATAACCTAGCAAAAGACACGTTAGTTCGTGCCTTTTCAAAGGACTTCAACATCACCATAAAGAAGTCCTTGACATAATGAATGGGGTAGTTTCCTAAGTAAAGGAGTTTTGAGGCTTACAAATTTTTAGAAGAACAAACTAAACGCAAATAACAATTGGGGAGTGATGATATCCCCCGCCTCGCTAGTTCTTCTTCAACAGTAAGGCCACGCCGGTATGTTTGAGATGAAACCCGATCCGAACATAAAAATTTAATCGAATCTCTAACTAAAAAGGTAGAGGCTATTTCTATTCAACAAAAGCCTATTCCCGGCCATGAATGTCAACTCCAACCCATGTAATTTCTGTTTGAGTCCCGAAAGCACCCCCTCGACTCTATTGTCCTCTCGCTTTATGAACAACAACAATTAGAGCAAGATAATGTTTGCTCCATTAATAACTATCCTATTCCTAATGCCCCATGGAGACAACATCCCAACTTTAGTTGGCGAAATAATCAACAAGTTACAACTCCAGGCTTTAATAACCAAAATGTTAGGCAAGCAAACAACTATAATCAAGCTCCACCTAGGCAAGGACAGGGACAAGGTCAAGGAAATTATAATAATTATAACAACCAAGCGCAACCACGACAAGGTGTAGCACAAGGTCAGAATAATTATAATAGTTATAATACCAATAGAGGTCTCGTTCCGGTTAACAATAGTAACTATCAAAACCCACCCATAAATAATCAACGTGAGATAGTTCCAGTCGCACCACCTGTGACTACTACACCTACACAACCGGACCGTATCGACGCCTTTATACAAGTTACCCAACAACTTTTCCAATCAATGACTCAATCAAACCAACAGATCTTACAATCCATAAATCAGGGCATACAACAGTTAGCCCAAGAGAAAACCCAACCAAAAGGCGTGTTTCCAAGACAAGCCATACCCAACCCTAAAACAACAAACACAGCCTTTGAGGTAAATGGTAATACTAGTACGGAAACGACAATAGTAGGTGACCTAAATGCCATCACCACTCTCCGCTCTGGAAGAGTGGTTGATAACAAAGTAACTATGCCTATAGTTATCCCATTAGTACTCCCTACACCGGATATTGAACTAGATACTGAAATAGAAACTGAAGAGCCTACCACTGTAGAGGTACCAGTTAAACCACAACCTAAAAAACAGAAAGTCAAGGTAACACATCAAGTCGAGCCATACGCTAAATATAGAGAAAAACCACCATTCCCCCAGAAGTTAGCCATGCTAACCAGGGATACAAACTTTGAGGAGATTAGGAACGTTTTCAAGAATCTAACGATAAACCTTCCTTTTCTCGAAGCTATTAAAAAGCTCCCTAACCACGCTAAGTTTCTTAAAGAGTTATGCACTACAAGGCGTAAAACCAACATACCTAAAGACGCCTTTTTAACTGAACAATTCCCAACTTTATCCGAAAATAATAGAATTGTTAAGTACAAGGACCCTGGTCGTCCTACAGTAAAATGCACCATAGGAGATTCCCACACGACGACCGCTTTATTAGACCTGGGGGCGAGTGTTAACTTACTCCCGTATTACTTGTATAAACAAATAGGTCTACAGGAAATGCAACCTACAAAAATAACATTGCAATTAGCGGACAGGTCAATTAAGTATCCTAAAGGTGTAGTGGAAAACGTGCTTGTTAAGGTTCAGGATTTCTACTATCCTGCTGATTTTGTTATCCTCGATACAGAAGTCACTAATGACTCTGTACCGATCATCTTAGGGCGGCCCTTTTTAGCAACTGCCAACGCATTTATTAATTGCCGCGATGGTAAGATGTCCTTATCTTTTGGCCATCTCGCAGTTGAGGTAAATGTTTTCAAGATGATGAAACAATTACCAGATTCGTCTATAGATGGGGAGGTTAGCATGATCGAGAGCTTAGCTCAAGATTATTTTAACAACACGTTTCCTGAAAACAATATGTACAAATCCTTTCTTTTGGAAAGTTAGATTTTGTAAATGACTCCTACTTAGAGGAAGTCAACACCATCCTTGAGTCCACACAAGTTGTAGACCCTTCGTTTGCTCCTTCATCGAGTATGAAGACTTGCTACCTAAGCAAGTATTCATTATGCAAAATGAGGACCCCGATTTAAACATCTATTGATTTTCCTTCCACCCCAATTCTTAAACCCCTTCCCCGAGTTAAAATATATACAACTTGATCCGGATGGTAATCATCCGGTAATTATATCTTCTCGTTATCTAAGGATGAAGAGACACGCTTAATCTAGGTGATTAGGGAACATCGGTCTCACGATTGGTTGGTCCCTAGCCGACATTAAGGGAATTGACCCTAATGTTTGCACTCATCGTATCCATTTGAGGATAACTTCAAGACTTCTCGCTAACCTCGGCCGCTTGAACCCCGCCAAGAAAGAGGTGGTTAAGGAATAAGTCTTACGATTACTTTCGATCGCGGGTATCATATACCCAATCTCGATAAATGAATGGGTCAGCCCCATTCATGTAGTTCCTAAGAAATCGGAGTTACCATGGTTCAGAACGAAAGGGTGACTATGTTGTCACACAAGGTCCTATGAAATGGAGGATCCAGTATTGATTACGACGCGTTTAAATGCTATGACACGAAAGGATCACTTTCCTTTACCTTTTATAGATCAAATGCTCTCGAACGCCTAGCCGGTCATGCTTTTATTGTTTTCCGGATGGCTACTCGGGCTATTTTCAGATTATTATTGATATTGATGACCAAGAAAAGACTACCTTCACATGTCCCTTTGGAACGATATGCCTATAAACGAATGCCTTTTGGCCTTTGTAATGCTCCTAGAACCTTCCAAATGTATGCTTCATATATTTAGTGACATGGTAGAAAAGCTTTATGGAAGTTTTCATGGATGATTTTTCTATCTATGGAGACTCCTTCACGATGTTTGTCTAACCTCGTCTAAGGTTTTGACACGGTGTGAAGAAAAGAGCCTCGCTTTTAAACCGGGAAAAGTGTCATTTCATGGTGAAAAAGGGCATAGTACTAGGTCACATTGTATCTAGTGATGGCATCAAGTAGATAAGGCCAAACTAGATAAGATAGCAACTCTACCTAAACCACGGACTGTCCGTGATATTTACCCTTTCTAGGCCATGCAGGTTTTTATAGGCGATTTATTAAAGACTTCTCGAAAATAGCTAGGCCTTTAACTAATCTGTTGTTGAAAGATGCAATCTTTGATTTTAATTTTAACCGTAAGCGGGCTTTTGAAACTTTAAAAGCACCTAACCTCTGCACCAATTATACAGACCTCCCATTGGTCTAAACCTTTCGAACTCATGTGTGATGCTAGTGACTATGCGGTTGGTGCGCCTTTGGGACAAAAACTAGATAATAAGTCCACTTGTCATTTATTATGCTAGTAAAACATTAAACGATGCTCAACGAAATTATTCAACTACCAAAAAGAATTCTTAGCCGTCATTTATGCTTTAGATAAGTTTCGTCCTTATTTGGTTGGTTCTAAAACTTTAGTTTACACGGACCATCACAGGCCTTAAGTACCTTCTTGCAAAGAAGGATGCTAAGCGAGATTAATCCGATGGATCCTTCTCCCCGCAAGAGTTCACATTAGAAATAAAGGACAAAAAAGGGGTCGAAAACGTAGTTGCCGACCACTTATCTAGACTCACAAACGACGATCGATCGATTCGAGTCCATACCGGACTCTTTTCCCTCGATGAGCATCGTATGCCATTTTTCAGCACCATGGTATGCTCGACATTGTAAATTATCTAGCGGCTGATGTTATGCCTTATAATTGGTCAAGAAATGAACGTAAAGAAGTTTTTGGCCGAGTTAAGTTATACTTCTTTGGGATGAGCCCTACCTTTTTAAGTATTGTGCGGATCGATTATTCGGTCGTTGTATTCCCCAAATGGGAATATAATGAAGTTCTATCGTTCTGCCATGACAAAGAGTGGTGGACATTTTAGTGGGATGAAAACAGCCGCTAAAGTTCTTCAATGTGGATTTTATTGGCCTACCCTTTTTAAGGATGACCAAGTGCATTGCAAGACGGTATTCGCTTGCCAACAACTTGGGCTTAATTACTTAAACGTAATATGATGCCATTAAATCCAATCTTGATCGTAAAATTTTTCGACGTTTGGGGCATTGATTTCATGGGTCCTTTCCGGTTTCCCACGGTTTCATTTATATTCTAGTTGCTGTGGACTACGGTCTAAATGGATAGAGGCCCTAGCTTGCCGTAGCAATGACCATAAGACCGTTGTATTTTTATTAAAGAATATATTTTCTGGGTTTGGCATTCCTAAAGCCATCATTAGTGATGGTGGAACATATTTTTGCAACAGAGTTGTTGCATCCCTAGTGAAAAAGTATGAAGTTACACACAAAGTAGCAACTCCTTATCATCCACAAACTAGCGGACAAGTAGAAGTTTCTAATAGGGAAATCAAAAAGATTTTAGAAACAACTGTAAAGCCTGATAGGAAAGACTGGTCAAAGCGTCTATCGGATGCCTTATGGGCGTATAGAACTGCTTTCAAAACTCCTATAGGTATATCTCCCTTTAGACTTGTATTTGGAAAACCATGTCATTTGCCCGTTGAATTAGAGCACCGTGCTCTATGGGCTATAAAAAGCCTTAACTTCAATATTGATGAGGCAGGTGTCAAACGCAAGTTGCAATTGAATGAGCTTGAAGAAATCCGTAGCAATTCGTACGATCTCGCGAAGGATTATAAAGCTAACATGAAACGTGTTCATGATAAGCATATCTTGCGCAAAGAGTTTGTGGTCGGTCAAAAGGTTTTGCTTTACAACTCCCGTCTACATGTTTTCCCAGGCAAACTAAAACCCGTTGGTCCGGCCCTTTTACGTTATCAAGTCACCCCTTACGGGCAATCACCTTGGTAAATCCAAATGACAACAGTTCCTTTCAAGTTAATGGTCAACGCTTAAAACATTTTCACAAACTTCGTCCCCCTCGATGTAGAGGAAGTCCTTTTACAGGGACCGCCTATGAGGATCGACCCTTTGTCATTTGGTGTACTTACTTTCATTTCCATATACCGATAAGTGCACCATTCAGTAACCGGCCCCTCCCTATGGAGTGTGTGGCTGTAAGTACCGGATCCTAAGTCCACGGTTAACATAATGCACGTTTTCCACTTTTGCATGTTTTCTCGGTTTTTGAGTCATGTTCCTCTATGGGGTGAATTATGTATTTATTGTTTTTTTGTTTTTCTTATAATATACTAATAAAACATAAAATAAAATTAAAATAAAATTAAAATTCTTAAAATCATAGAAATAGCAATCCAACAAGTTTTCGGAATCTGACTTTAAACAACCCACGTTGTAAACAAATTTTGTGTTTAAAAATTTGTTTGGGGGTGGGCAGTCGATCTTTCCATCGGGATTGCTCGAACTTTCCATTGGTTTTGTTTAGGCCCATTACTTGTAGTTCAATTGGGTTGACGTAATCTAAACTTAGATTTCGTTCGTTCGCATAACTTACGTCACACATGCACTTCGAGGCGTTCTTCCACCCTCTTATACGTCACCCATGGTTGGAATTGAGTGTTTTATGGATCATTAGATTGGAAATTCTCTACTGATCATTTCCATAACTCATTCGCCAAAAATCGGGCAAGAATCTAAAGCGGCAAATTGAGTTTGAATTTGCGCCAAAATCGAAATTTTGAATTCAAACCGGGCTTGGGCCCAACCCAAGACGCGTTAGTCGCCTCCTTCCTTCCCAAACCGCGCCGCGCGGTGTTTCCACTTCAATCCCGCTGGTTACAAGTTAAATAAAATTTTGGAAACCAAAATAAAAAAATAAATATAGAGAGGGGAAAAAACCTAACTACACCTACACCAAGGAAATCAAATCCACCTAAAATCTTCTCTAAACCATCATCACCACCAACCCAACTCCGAAAAACAGCCACCAATTATAGTTTCCACCACCACCACCACCGCCACCAACGCCGTTTTTAGTAGTTTTCTTCAAACTCGCTTCCCCCACAGTCTACAAACCATTAGTAGTCTAAGAAATTTCAATGGCGCTACGACGTAGAATTTTGCCGGAACATGCGTTTGCTTCCGACAGTTTTGCGCCATTTTATGATGCGGAGATGTTCAAGAGACATTGGAACGGACTGTGGTACTCAACTGAGGAGTTCTATCACTATGATTTGGTATAATAGTTTTATAAAAAGCGAGAATTGGAAGGGGATAGGATTTTCATAAAGTTAGGAGGAACGCGGAGAGAAGTAACGAGACAGTTGTTAGCTGAACTGTTAGGAATTACGCTTGAAAGCAACCTAGTAACGACAATTCAGGAATCCCAGTATACTGGAGTTCCTGCTTTGATGAAGGATACTGTCGTGGAGGGTGAATACAATCCGACATCCCATTGCGTCCGCCAGACCACCCTGAGAACCAATCAACTGGCTGTAGCTCAGTGGATTGGTAGGAACGTCCTCTAGAAAGACAAAGTCAGTGATATCGGCCTGCAATGTCTGCACGTTCTCTGGATTTTGCAAACAAAGAAGTATAATTTCTGCATCCTCGATTTAATGTTTAATGTGATTCGAGGAGTGGGGAAGAGTTTGGCGCCTCTTCCCGTATTGATCACTAAGATCATGCTCTCCTTGAGCTGCCGCAAAGATCTACTCCTATTAAGATCAAATTGCATTCTAATGCAAGTATCTATACGGATTGCATCCAAGAGACTTGGCCGTTGTCTGAAGAAAAAATGGATGAGTCGGAGGATGAAAGGGAAGATATGACATGTCTGGATGAAGATGCATTAGATAATTGTAATTCTAATTTAGAACGCATGCAAGTGTTGCAAACTGCCTTGCGGTGCATTTATGGTATTTGTGAAAATATCCGAGATAGACAGAGTGTAGTTCAAAAGAAACAAGGGAACCTTCAGAGGAGATTTGAAATGCTAGAAGGGGTTCTGGACGATATCTTGTCTAACATGGAGACTATCCACCAGCAACAACAAACCCAATTATGCGATTTTTCGATCGAGATGGAAGCCCAACGCTTGTTCCGAATAGAGATGCTACGACGCATGCCACCCGTGGAGGACTCTGTTTCAGCCGAGTCCGACAGGCATGAGCGTCGTCGCCGGGACGACGATGGTTCAAGCCATTCTCCATCCCAGAGCCAATCTCCATCTCAGGGTCCATCTTCATCACACAACTAGGTGTTCACTATCAGTTGTGTTCGCTGTTATTTCATGGTTTTGATTGTTTTATTAGTTGAATTTTAATTAGGTAGTTAAATTTAAATATTAATGTGTTTGTTTTATGTTGTTTGGATTTAAATTTTATTTTTAATATAATTGGTTAATTTCGAGTACTGCTTGTTTTTATCATTAATCCCACCTTCCCGACTTGTTTGGGGGTGGAAATATTTATACCAAGCATAAGTCGTTATATGATCATATGCTGTAAGTTGTCTTGGAGGAAAGGTTGATAATTTGGCCGATATCGGCATATCTATGATTTGTGTGGTGATAGCATGAAATCTACGAGAGTTTAGAAGTTACTATTCTAAATCCAGTATGAAAGATACCAGGATTTATAGAAACTCATGGAAATGGGTTGTTTCCGTTTTCGGGTTTGAAATTTTTCTATTTCCGGAAATTGCCTTCAAACAATTTGGGAACTTCCCGATTCGTTTTGGTAGCTTATAACCTATTTAAACTCCCTTCTTTCTACACTAACAAACCACACTACATCCCACCATCATCCCGCACCTTCCACTCCAAGTTTTTCTTTCTTTTTGCTCTAAACTCCGGGTTCAAGATTTACGAAGCGCTGCCATGCCTTTACATTTTCGAAAAAATTTTAGAGAAGCGACCAAAAAAACTATAAAAGCATTAACACACGAGCCGACCGCGCTTCTACACGAAGCCATCGCCGCCTTTATGAACGCGGAAATTTCCAATTTTCAGAGGGTTATTCCAGGATTTTTGTGAAACTATTCAAAGAGTTGTCGTGATGACATCTCCTATAGTCATACCTGAACAGTCTTTCGAAGATGTGTTGGGTACCGAGACCTATGGACATTGGTTCCGACAGAGGATCCTGCAGTTAGGATGGCGTCATCTACTGGTAAGTGATGACGATTCATATTCACCACAGCTTACTGCTTATTTCTACGACCATGTTAAATTCTATTGTAATCAGGATGGAGAACAAGAATTCTCCGTCGTAGTCGAAGACACGACACATCAATTCGATAAAAATGTGGTCGCTTTAGTTTCGGGATTCCCAATACCGATCCTGTTCACACATGGGCATATATGACCGATAATGCATATCTTTATGATTATACATATTTCCATGAGTATTATGGGGGAGGGGTATTTCGAGTAATGGACCAGGGGCGATATAGTATTGCCCTTGGTAGCCTTTCCCTAAACGTAGGCACCACCATGTTATTCATCCTGATGAATATTTTGGGGAATGGCGCTTCATTTCAAAAAACAAGATCTTCTGGTGACATTTTCCTCGATTTAGGCGAGGGACGTCGCCGATATGACATTCCCCGAAGTTTTAGTCGCTAGTCTTAAGAGAGCCCAAAGCATGAGGCATAAGTATCTTCTTATGCCTGTTTTGGTAAGCCGCATCATCGCGTAGTTGTTTACGTATTACGCGGCACAATTCACAGATTGGAAAAGGGTTGAAGTCATGAGACCCACCAATCGGGTGGTTAAGCTCGTTCGCGAATAATGACTTGGCTTGGCGATGGTGCGACCTCATTTGGTTGCCCCCGCATCCCATCGACATGATAACACTTAACAGGTTAGCATTAGTAGATGATAACCGGGCGGCAAGCTTGGCAAATTACAATGGATCGGGCGGGGATCGAAGGAACCCCTCCTCACTAATGAGGAAGACGATGCTTAAAAGGGAGATAAGGTAAGTTTTAGTTTTGTTAGTGTCCGCTTATGTCCCAAGCAATTTAATTCGGTTACCCCCATAATGGGTGGAACTCTTATAGAGTTCGTCGGTTTTTATTTCCTATATTAGTGCGTTCTAACTTTGTTTTGCGGATGTTCTGAATTTCACACGCTTTCAATGGTATTTTTCCTACCCTCTTTATTTACAATACTTTGATGACAAAGCATGATTCTTGTTTGGGGGCATAGAAACATGTGCAATTAAGGCATCTGTTAGGATATAGATATGTATAATATGCATTTGTTTCTAGTTAAAATTTCAAAAAAATTCAAAAATATAAATAAATAAGTTTATGTTATACACTTAGGAATATTGGTATTGTTTTCTTTCTCTATGCTCTTAACAATCTAGAAGTCTCACGTAGCTTTTGCATCGAATAATTGTTAGAAACTTAGGTTAATATGTAGGTAATAATCTTTGCATCTATCTATAAATATATTACATGAGTATCTATGATTGTTAGCGATAAGTTTCAAAGCTAGGCTAGAGAGTACTTATTCTACAAATCCTGTGAGAATATAGCCTAAAGCCTTATATGAGCGGAACATTTGAGAAATGACACAAGGGAGAAGTAAAATCCGGATAGAGAAATCACACGTCCACTTGCTTGATCACTATGTCATATCCTAAGCGAGAATTTAGGCCCTCTTTGGATCGATATAGCCAGAAATTCAAACATATGAATTATTTTCCGCTAGTCGCCCCTCTGAGCCTTTCTTTAGCTTTTCATAAACCACAAATTCTTTACCCTGTTACAAAAACAAAACAAAAAAAAAAAAAAAAAAAAAAAAATAAACTACCCAATTTAGAATAAGTCTGAGAATAGAATGAGGAAGAAAGAAGAAGAGAAAAACCTGTGTAAACAAAAATTAGTTAGTTTCTTCAGAAAATAAGAAAAGAAATTTCCATCCAAAGAAAAGAAAAATAAAAATAGAAATAAAATAAAAACTCCAAAAAAATAGAATAAAAGAGTCAAAAGCCAAAGAAAAAGAAAAATATGGCTAAGGATAGAAATAAAGTATAGAAGCAAAAGAAAATAACAAGGTTTTCTCTAAGTTACATAATATGAAGACTCTATTATCTCAGACTTGTCCTTTTGAATATCCATTTCCTTCCTTCTTAAACCATCTCCTAATCCCCGCAACACCTAATAAAGACCTCTAGCTCAATTAGGAATAGGTTAGTGTGATAGTAAGTGGCAGATGTGTTTGATCGACTCCGGCTTCCTTGTTGTCATTGAGATTGTAAGGTAAAGTGTGCCCACTGCATCTTGGAGTAAATGAAACTTGAGCGGAAAAAATCGAGTGGTTTTCGCTTGACAATTATGTGAGGACCTACTTAAGGGCGTTATTCGAGTTTTCAGAAAACGAACACCTGCTAGGCATTTCATAGTATTACTCATAGTATATATATCTTTGTATCATAGATGATTGATTATTATGCATATATTAGTTTAGGCTTTTGACTTGGTTATTCTTATTCATTTGCTAGTGAGATGTATAGATAGTTGGGACATGAATGAGGAAACAATAGTTTTATTTCTTAGTCGTTGTAGTATAGTTGAAGTTTGTGAGTACCTTCACTGAAAACTCTCCACGAGGCTATAACTTCGTCCACTAGGGAATTCCTAGTGGTTTAAGGCCTTGTTGCATATGGTCAATGCAATCGACTCAAATAAACGCGAGTATATAAAACTCCATTTTGGTCACTTATTCTAATTTCTCATCTTTGCTTGAGGACAAGCAAAATGCTGTTTGGGGGGTGGTTTGATAAGAGCCCAAAACTGTAGTTTTAACCCCTGCAAATTGTCATACTTTTAGACCAATTATGTGAGTAATAATTAAGAGTTAACACTGATTACGTGTTTTATTGCATTTCAGGTTTCAAAGTCCATTATGTGCAGAAATGTGCCACTTTAGAGAGATAAAGGAGCTAAGGTCGGTTACTAAGGAGTTCCATGATTAAAGGCCAATATTCAAGAAGACAAAGCCTTTCTAAAGCCCGGTCAAAAGCTGAAAATTTGACGCGGGTTGAAACAGCACACAAGTCAGCAGAACTTCCGAAAGCCGTATCTTTGGACTCAGACCTCGAAATGGGGCCTACCTTATGTCAAAACGACCGGCTCGGAAAGAGCTTTCCAATGGTTCAAGCCTTGACCCAATCAGAGGAGCAGAAATGGACGAAAAGTCTGTTGAAGACAACTGCAGCAGGAAGAGGCCTTTTTGGACTGAAAGAATTGGGTTTTGGGCCTGATTCTCTGGCCCAAAACATGGCTCCAAGCCCATGCACGATTTTTGGATCTGAAAGTATAAAAACCAAAGCTTAGCTCTTTGTTAATGGTAGCTAGTTAGACCTAAAATAATATAGATAATTCTAGATCTGTTTTCATTAATTAAATTAAGTTTTAGTTCCATTTTCAATTCTTGTTTTAGATTAAGTCTTTGAATCATTGTTCTTGATTGATTAGATAAATAAAATAGTTATTTTATCAATTTCAATTGTGTTATTTCAATCTATTAGATCTAGTTTTAATTGTTGATTGGTTACCATTTCTTAGTTGTTAACCTGGAATTTAATCATTGTTTAGTTTAGATTAGTAAATTTGAATCTTGATAATATGTGTAGTTTAGATTCATATGGGAATGATTCTTGGAATGATTCAAGGCTAAAACCTCCATTAGAGGGGTTGATGAAGCCTTGATGAAAACTTGGTGGTATAGTGTAGAAGCATTGTAGAATCTATTCCAATCTAGAAGGTTGTGATTCGCCATGAGAATGGGTGGACGACCTCACATGCTAGTTAGTACTCAGTAGAAATGCCATGAACACTAGGGATTAGAACTCGAATTTCTTGCCGTAAGAACGTAAGAATCGAGATACAAGAATCTATGCTAGGCTATTAAGTTGGATTCAAGGTGGATTCAATTCCCCTCTAATCCTTTATCTAGATTCAAAACAATCATATTTCCATAGTATTCGTAGTTTAAATTCAAATAATCAAATTCAGTAAGTATCATAGTATATCACCTTCATAAAGCTCTCATTGACTTAAGACTGATTAGTTAGATTAGAAAACAATTACATGCTAGAGCACTAGGAGTGGAACGAATTTGTTACTCCACTCTATCTCGATAGAATTGAGAGTAGGAAACTTTGATAAACATATAGCATCATGATAAAGTTTAGTTTAGTTACGTTTAGAGTTTCATCGAGGATTTCGTAAGTAAGCTATTCAATTTTATCTTTATCAATAGATTGAAACCATAACAGTGGAAGGCTTTGGATCGATCAAGGTATGCCTCCATATATGTCTTAATTTCGCTAACTCTTTTCATTTCATTTCCTGCTAATTGGCGTGGGTTTTTCTGATTTCCCCCTTTCATGAATTTAGTTTTACTGACCGTAAATTTGATGATCTCTGATATTGTTATTATATTTTGGAAGCAAAGCTTGATGAGGAGAAGGAAAAACTAGAACACTGGTGTTTCTGGATCTGGAAAAGTAGAAGTTTAAGCGAAATCAAGGAGTAGCATCGGTTATCACTCTCTCAATCTATCATCAGGTTCGAATTAAGCCTGTATGTTTTTATTTCAATTGGCAGCTTTGACTTCTAAAAAGTCTTCATGAAAATGAATGCTGACTATTTGATTAAATTTCTGAAAGAAATTAATCTTTTAAAGGCTTGGTCACAAGTTCACAAAAAAGAATGGCGAAAGTCTGAAGTATGTCAGACGAGAGAAAAGCGAAAAATAGACGCGTAGATAATTTCCAACTTCAGATGATGTTCATCTAAAAGTTCCACTAATAGATCTTGAAGGACTTGATAAAGATGATGCTAAATGCAATAAAGTCATTGAAGAAGTTCAACGTACATAAAAAACATGGGGTTTCTTTCTATTAGTGAACCACGGGATTTCGACAGATGTTTTGGATGAGATGATTGAAGGTGTCCGTAGGTTCAATGAGCAACCAAGTGAGGTGAAGTCCAAGTACTATACTAGTGATCTTACCAAAAAGGTGGTATACAATAGCAATTTTGATCTTTATCAAGCACCTGCAACAAACTAGAGGGACACAATTATTTGCATTTTGGCTCCTGATCATCTCAATCCAGAAGAGTTGCTGGAAGCATGCAGGTATATGCCCTTTTGCCGTTCATCTGTACTTGTAGTTTTTGCATCTTAGTGATTCAAGAGCTTCCAGATTATAACTAAACAATTAATGCAGGGATAACAAGTATTGTTATCATGTTCAGACATATTGGTACCTCCAGATATACTAATAACTATTTACAAATTTGTAGGGATATAATATTTGACTACTCAAATTATATTACAGAATTGGGGAGTATACTATTGGAATTGATATCAGAGGGTCTTGGACTCAAACCCAACCACCTTAAAGACATGGATTGCGCAGAGGGGCTTTCACTTGCTTGCCACTACTACCCTGTATGCATGTCCAGAACCAGAATTGACATTGGGAGCTACTAAGCATTCTGACAATGCCTTCTTAACAATTCTTCTACAAAATCAGTTAGGTGGTCTACAAGTTCTTTATCAAAATCAGTGGATAAATGTCTCTCCTATGCCTGGATCATTAGTAATAAATATTGGTGATTTTCTGCAGGCAAGTATTACCTTTGCTTACAATTATTTGCTATCCCGACATTTGTGGACTCTTCAGTCTTAATTCTTGCATAAGTAGTTCTACAACTACACTTTGAATGACATTGTTTAGCTTAATTAGAGTTTTTGTTGTAGATAAATGACTAGTATGTGTAGTTTGCACACTTTCAGCAGGTACAGGTGATCTAACTCACCTTCAAACAACATGAACCCTTGTTGTAGTTGCTCATAAGGGGTCTCTCTTATTATATAATCTTCTTTTTTACATTCTCGTGTTAATTGTAACTTAATGTTCATCTAGTGTACAGTAGCATAAATGGTTCTTGCTTTTGTATGTCATTGATAAGGAAGTTCTTGCATAGTGGTAGAAGTTTAATCACCTAGTACTTCCATTTTGAGATTGTCATTATGAATTTTTTTTGTGAACTATACCATTATTGGTTTTCTTTTCACTACTAAAAAATGACATATTATGACACATGCTTTTCATTTATCTTGTCTTTTCACTACTAAAAAAATCCTATGTGCTTGGTGTAGCCTGATTAGTTATTATTTATAACCCCGATTAGTCTTGGACAGAGTAGTTAGCATAGCTAATGCTCTTAGGATGAACAGGGAGGGTTTCAGGTTGGGAGGTGCGAGCTTTAGTCTGAAATTTGCAGTATTTGAATGATCTCAGTCTTCTTAAGTGGGGTTCTCGCAAAACTTTTATTTCTTCAAGCGCTAGTTGCTTTGAGGCGGTCTCTAGGCCTAGAGTTAACTTTCCTAGGATCAATTTTATGGTTCTAGTGACACAAGCAACTATGAACAGTATTTTGAAAAATGTATATGAGCCTCAAGGAAGTTTGTCTCAGTGAGGCATGAGATGAGCGTCAGAGGTGCTTGAGGGTTAGAATATCTCTTCTTTTCCCTATTTATCTATTGGGGGTTGAAGTGTCGGAAAGAATAATTAGTGAAGGTAATGTTCTTGGGATGATTGTGGGTTCTAAAGTTGGTTAGGAGCAAGTTTTAGTTTCTCATTTGCAATATGCATACGGATGTCGTCTTGGTACTTTTTAGTTGTGATTCCACTTTCCCCGAAACCCTTTTGCCATGGATCTTTTTGTTGTTTTGAGAGGTCTCTAGGCTTAAGAGTTAAAATGGATACCTTGGTTGTTGTCTTGTAACTCTAAATTGTCGAAAATTTTATCGATTGTCTGTGCATGGTTTGTTACAATAGCTAATGCTCCTAGGATGGCTATTGTAACTCTAACCCTAAATTGTCAAAAAATTTATCGATTGTCTGTGCATGGTTTGTTCTAGTTACCAATGCTAATAAGTTCATTCATATTAGCCTGAAGTTTTTCCACCAGACATTCGAATTATGTAGAACACAGATTCAACACCATCAATGCATCTCTCCATAGGTCTAATTTCTTACCTTTTTTTTTTCTTGGTAATTTCTTATGTTCTTTCCTTTGCATATTAGGTGGTTATTTATGTATGCAGATCAGATATCCTACAGTGGTGTATGTTTGGGGCTTAACCAACATGATTATCTGTTATAGTAGTGTTGATCGTATCTCTTTCATTTAGTAGTTATATGATTATATTTTTAGTTTACTTATTAAACAAACTAACACATTCCTTTTCATATTATTTTTTAGGTTATAAGTGAGATAGCATGGTAGCTCAATTAAGTTTGTTTGAGATGGATCGGTGGATTAGCAATTTATTGGATGGGTTATGTAAATTGTATTGTTGTTGTATTATGAGACTTGATTTTGAATCAAATGTTTAGTTATTTAATTTTTTTCTCTGTGAATAAATCATGTAATATGAACAAGTTCTTGGAATGATTAATGTTGGTAATAAAAGTATGATTTTTGTTTCCGTAACGGACTTGAGTTGTCAGGTGTATGAAATGTTCACAGGAATTTAAAATTTACGGGAATTTTTAGATTTACAGGGGAAAAAAAAAACAAAAGTTATGTGGCTTCCAAAGAACTGTCGTGTTACATATCAATTCTTGATAGTTTTTAGTGTTAATTTTTTGACGTTTTGTTTCTCAGGATGACGCTTAAATAAAAATAGTCATAAACGAAGGTTTAGTTCTTGACACTTTTTCTAATAAACTATGACGGTTAAGTAAAACGTGTCATGCAAAAAGATCTAGTTATGACGTTTATAAATGAATTTTTGTCATATTAAGTTTGAACTTTTATGTCAGCTTCTCCAGAACCGTCATCAAATTTATGACGTTTTTTATTAACTTTTATGACGGGCTCTATAATGACAGTTGCTTTTTAAATGAAAAAATGTCATTAAACCTGTTTCATGACGGCTAAAAGCCATCATCACAAGTCCTTTTTTTAGTAGTAATGAAAAATGCATAGAAGTAATTTCCAATATGTGTGGCCTCTTTAGACTTAACCTAATGGACTTTGGGCTCACATTAGAGGCCCAAAGTCCCCCTTTTTGACCCATGCACGAAAATGTAACCCTAACCCTCTCCTATATAAAAAAGGTTATGGCTATACACTTCATCTCCTTCCTCTCCTTAATCTCTAATTAGTTTAGTTTTAATTAGGTTTACTTTCTTTAGTTTATAATTAGGGTTAGCATTATAGCCTCCATTAAACCTTAGTAATAAAGCTTCTCAATTCAATTCAATTCTATTGTCTTTTACATTATGTCTTATATTAATTGTTTAGTTAGTATGTTTCCGATGACAGAAGCCTAAACCTCCATTAGAGGAGGTTTATGAAGCCACGTGAGGATGATTAGTCCATTTGTTATTATTGTTTTGTATAAATAACGTCAAGTTCTTCTTTGTGAGTGCCTAGAAATAGAACTCATAATGGAAAACTAGAGTTTAGACCCACTACCAAAGAAATTTGTGGTGGAGCTAAACTCTCAAGCTAGTGAAACCTTAATCCGAGACGACTTGGCATTCACTAAGGATTAAACAAGAGATTCGATAACTAACTAATAGTTATTTGAATGGCGTGGCGGATTAACCTTCTCTATATTTTCTCTTATCAATTTAAATCTACTGTTTAGTATCTCTATTCTACTGTTTTTACTCTCACTAGTAAAGCACTTATCTAATCTAGACTCGCATTCAAGTAACGTACGACTAGAGTAGACCGAACACGACTAATCCTTATTATTTCTACGATATTAAGAGTATTTTAATTACTGTTTTCACCCTTAAATACATTGTTCAAGCATCTCTAATTTATTGTCCATCATTGTGTATTTAAATTCTTTCTTATCACCCACCACCACTACATCTGTAGCAATGGGTGAACAAATAGCAGAGATACCTCTCTCTGATTTTTATAAGACTTTAAACGATGGACCTGAGTCCTACATCATTCTTACAGACACTACGGGAGATTTTATAATCCCCTCTAATATATTTAATTTGCTACCTGTTTTCCATGACGTATACCATGAGAAGCCTTATCAACACTTATGTAGGATACAACAAGTAATAAAATTACTACATTTCATCATCCTAACGTAAGACCTGAACAAATAATGCTAATGGTGTTTCCTTTCACCCTAGCTGACAAAGCGACTGCTTCGCTAACAGCACAAAAGCCAAACTCTGTTGACACATGGGAAAAACTAGTTGAATTATTTATGGAACAATTCTACCCACCACAGAAGACTGACGAAATGCTTCAAAATATTCACTTATTTTGCCAAAAGCCTCAAGAATCTTTCTCTGAGTCTTGGAATCGTTTCACTAATCTTCTATTATAATGTCCCCATCATTTTGAAATTAAATTAAAATCAATACAACTTCAAATTAAAAACGTTACAACTTCAAATTAAAAATGTTACAACTTACTTCAAATTAAAAACATTACAACTTCAAATTAAAAATGTTACAACTTACTTCAAATTAAACATATTACAACTAAAAATCATCAACTTCATATTCTTCATTTTCATCCCTCAGAAATGGATTGGGATAGCGTGTTCACCTACCACTAGGCTGACTAATATTTCGTGTTGATCTAGAAGAAGAAGAAATCGACCCAAACTATAGAGAAGTAGGCCAAAGTTGGAATGTATGGACTAGGAGGGGTTGGAATGTATGGAGTAGGAGGGGTTTGAGTGTATGGACTAGGCGTGGTTGGAATGCATGGAGTAGGAGAGGTTGGAAAATTTGGATAGTGAGGAACAGAAGGAGCAGCATGAATACCTTGTTCTTGTTCAGTTCACTTACAATAGATAGATTGTTGTTTAGCTTCCCAAAATGCAAGTTGAATACCACTAAACTTGCTTAGATTAAGCATCATGATATCTTGTTATTTCTGTGCTTCAAGTCTCAATCTTTCACCTTCTTTATCTTTTTTCATTGAGAGGAACATTTGTCATTTTATGTCTGTTTGTTCTTGTAGATATTTTGCAGTTGTAAGTTGATTGTCTCTGACTTCCTCTAGAGTTTGTGCCATTTGGTGTGCAACTTCATCAGCATCTATTTTCTTAAACTTCCTTCCCTTTGGGTGTTTTTCTGATGTGGGCACTTCACTTGATGGTTAACTTTCTTCATCTGAAGAAATATTGGCTATTCCAATATTGTTAACGGTTGATCCACCACTGATGCCACCATTAACATCACTACTAGAAGTGGTTTTCTATTTTTTTGACCCAGTATCACTTCTAGCTTGGTAGTAGTGATTCTATTTTGGACTTAAAATTAAAACCCAATAACAATGCTCAAATTTAAATTGTTCATTTACAACAGTTAAATAAATAGTACAACCTCGTTACATTGTATCATCCGCATTAGTACCACTAGCATTCACTCTCATTTGTTGATCATAATAACCTTGAAATAAACTTACCGCATGTTGGATTTGGTGAAAACGAGCTTGAACTGATCTACTAGTTCGTGGTTGGCCTACATAACCAAGCTGGCTGCTTATACGCTTGTTCAGTTCTTGAACAATTTTCTTAAAAAAAAACAAATCTATTTTGCCCCATTCCAACAACTGCATCTTCTGAAATAAAAGTCCAACTATGACATAAATTTTCATCTTCTACGACTGTGAAATTTTTTAAACGACCTTGAACATGGGTATGTTGGCTATTTTCTTGGCTTTGGTTTTGGCTATTTCTACCTCCCCTATTTTCTCTACCTTTAGACCTTTGTGAAAACATTTTGTTGAAGAATGAAAGAAGAAAGATGAATGAATTGATGAAAATTAAGTGAGGCACCAATGCATATATATATAGACTAGAAGTCCAGCAGATCTAAATATATCTGTTGGGCCCAAAACAAATTCAGCCGTTTTAATTTGTTATTTTAATTTTTTATTAAAAAAACTTTGAAAAAGTTCTGGACTGCAAAACTTGACCCGTCCAACATCTTGGGCCCAACGGTCCAAAATCGAGCCGTTTTAATTTTTTAATTAAAAAAAATGAAAAAATTCTAGACAACAAAACTTGACCCGTCTAATATGTGGACGGCTAAAGTTGTCCCGTGCGAGTGGCTGCTAAATTTCTGAGTATTTTGGTTGAGAATTTGACAATTGCTGAGATAGAAAAGGGTGTTTGGCAGCGCGTTGGTGAACGAAATTGCCAAAAAATATTTTATCTGTCACATTAGAAATGATTTTTAACAGTGCGTTGATGATACTCTTATGACGTTTTTGACTAATTTATGACATTAGAAAGGGATTTCTACGGCAGTTTTGTTTATGACATTTTCTATAAAGTTTTTTTTTATGACACTGCCCAATAATGACATTGTTTTGTATCCAAAAGTGGTCATGATATGGTCTTTATGACAGATTCTAGGTAGTCATGAAAGACCCTTTTTTAGTAGTGATTTTCTTTAATGGTTAAAGAGATTCAGTAACAACGGAAGTATCGAAAGGAGATCCTGAAAAGGTTGGCTAATTTAGTTATTAACTAAAATTGGGATTCCTTAAAAAATGTATCTAAATTAATGTTAAAATGTGATTACATAAACTGATTTGGGAGGGAAGAAATAGAAGTATATAAGATTCTGATTACAATATGTCATTAGAGCCATGCAACAACAGTGGTCATTCTAGTTTAAATCTTTTCTGATCAGGAAGGCTTTAGTAATGCAATCTTCAGTTTTAACAAATTTCCCTTTAATATAAATCAAAAACAAAAAACTTGTAGCCAAAATAATATACTGTACCAAAATAGCTCAGATATATGTTGAATGTTCATTGTATATAAACCACTGGTTTTGAAGTTCGCAAGTAGTATGACACTCTTGTTTTGTTCCAAAAAAGAGACGAAGTAGTAACTTTGCTTTGTTGATTTTTAGCTTTTCAATACCTTCTACAATGAGTTCTCTGCAGTCTCTCAATCTTGTTTGTCTTTCCTTCATTGTTGTTCTTTCTGTGATGAGTGTTGAATCACGATTGTTTCCTACTAAACAACTTGATCAAGCCATTATAAAGATAATAACTGTTGGCAACAATGGTGACTACTACACAATACAATCGGCAATCGATTATGTTCCTTCTTGGAGTAATAAATGGACACGTATACATGTAAAGGACGGCAGCTATTGGTATTTGTAATATACATGTGAAAATGCATTTTGGGGCTTGGGAGTTGGGATCAGTGTGCACTTGGTTGTACAAACGCCTATAGGCAACAATATGTAGACGTGACGCATATATACTACAATTATTAGTATTGTTATTATAATTATTTTTCGAGTTTATGACTATTTAGTACCACGTACTTTCATTTTTCTTTCTAAATGGTACCCGTACTTTTTTTCTCACATATTAGTCTACGAACTCTCAATTTGTTTCAATTTAGTACCTCAGTCTCTTCTCTGTACTCCGTCTCAATCTGTCCAATTTTGCTAACGGATTTACTATTCAAATTGACTATTCATGTGAGCTCGCCGTTAGCGAAATTAGACGGATTGAGACGGAAAAGAGACTGAAGTACTAAATTGAAACAAATTGAAAGTTTGGGGTACTAATAGGCGAGAAAATAAATACGGGTACCATTTTAAAAAAAAATAAAAGTACGTGGTACTAAATAGTCATAAACTCTTTCTTAGTTATTACTAATTTACTATTATTGCTATTTGATTGTTGTTCAGATTTCACAATCAATATTATTTGTTGGACCCTTTTGTGCTAAAAAGTGAATATCTTTGTCTTTAGAGAGAAGGTTGTGATTCCACATGATGAGCCCTATATTGTTCTAGAAGGCGATGGGTGTATGAACACGACAATCCTTTGGAATGACTGTGATGACATTGAAGAGCCTACTATTAAAGTGTTGGCTCAAAATTTTGTTGCAAAAAGTATTAGCTTCAAGGTAAATACAAAATGCTCTTTTCCCTCAACTAAAGAGGTGAATGAAAAAATTATAATCTATGCCCTACAAGTTAGAATCTTTATTTGTAACTTGAATGATACTTTTCCCAAACATAACACTATATACGAAGAGAATCCGGATCATCCAAAGGGCGTGGCAGCTCTGATTGCAGGAGATATGTCTGCATTTTATGATTGTAGATTCTACGGAATGCAGGACACCTTATACGACAAAGAAGGTCGTCATTATTTTAAGTCTTGTTATATTGAAGGAGCTACTGATATCATCTTTGGCAATGGTCGTTCAATTTATGAGGTATGCAAGTCTTGCACTGGTGGCAAACATAATTGTAAGTCCAGAAGACTTGATTAAAGATGAATTTCGTTTAAGGATAACCGTTAAATTTACTACTAGTAGCTAGCTAGTTGTGGAATTCAAAATCTTGCCTATATATGCTAACAGAACTAGTAGCTAGCTAGTTGTGGAATTCAAAATCTTGCCTACATATGCTAACATAACTACTTTTGAGTTCCTTACTTTCTCCTTTTCTTTTTCATACGCAGGATTGTTCAATAAATGTTACTGCAGGGAATATTCGAAATCCCAGTGGAGTAGGATTCATAACAGCTGGGTAGAAGCACCCCGAGTGAGTTCACTGGGTTTGTATTTAAAAATTGCATTGTGAATGGAACTGGTGAAACTTTTTTAGGAAGGGCATGGAGACGTTCCTCAAGGGTAATGTTCTACAAATCGCATTTATCAGAGGTTGTGATTCGTGAAGGATGGTATGCTTGGGGCTTCGCTGGAGATGAGTATGATTTCCTATCCATTGTCATCCCTCAGAATTTTATATTCCTACGAATCCACCTTGAAACAATTAATTATTGACTTTGAACAAGTATGTTTGAAACAGGGGGACAATACTTTACGCCGAGTTTAATAGCACTGGTATTGGATCCGAAACTGCAGGGAGAGTGAAATGGGAAAAGGTAGTCAGCCAAAAAGACGCGGATCAACTGGCTGATATAAATTTCATTGACCAAGAAGGCTGGCTTTTAAACCATCTTTAACTGAAGCAGATAACAGAGCTTTGAACTAATACTCGCTAATTACAAATTACTTGTACCATGCAAACTGAAGCACACCACAAAGATATCATTTTAGAAAATTGTTTATTTGAAGAAAATGTAAGTGAATAATAATTGATAGTTTTGAATATTGGGTTAACGAGTATTCCCCTAGATGAGCCAATTAGGATTTCCCCCCACTAGATGGGAAATTAGAATCTCTCCCCCAAATACACACAAAAAATGCAGTCAACCCAATTTAGTTACAAATACACACACAAAAAACATGGTTTGCCCCCACTAGATGATCGAGCCAATTTGTCATTGCTTCTGAAATTTAGACAACTTTTATTTTTATTTATTTTTTTGTAGTCATTTTTTGTTTTTTTATTTATATCAACACGAGTTTACATTTTCCTTGTCGTGCTCCAAGCTTTGTTTCAACCATATTGGAACTACATTAATCCATACAGTAGGTAATATAGTTAAAGCAAAATAAGCTAGTTTGTGCGCCACATGATTTGCACTTCTACTTGTATATACAGCAGTTGTTGTGAATTCCTCTAGTGTTGCAGACGTGTCTCCGAGAATAGCTTTAGATTGAAGAGTTAAGCTTCCATATTTATTCTCCAAAAAGAAGACAACTGCTTGCGCATCTAATTCAATCAGTAGATTTGTGGATCGGTGCTGCTTACACCAGGTGACTGCCTTGAGAAGACCCTTGCATTCGGCTGATTCAGCATCTGTTACCCAACCTCTATCAATTCCTACAGTGATGAGGATCCTATTAGAATCGCTTAATAAGTAACCATACCCAGTGTTAAACTCTTTCCCTCTAAAGTTAGAGGCACCATTCATTTTATAGTATCCTGTTTCAGGGGGTTTCCAAATTGCTCGGGGTTCATTATGGATTTGTAGCTGGACTTGCATGGAATTATCATTCTGCACAAAATGATCAGTCATTAGTAAGTTAAACTTTGCTAGAGAAGGGCTTGAGTTGTTGTATAGTTGTTGCATATCCAAATTGTGTTGTAAATCAAAAGGCATGTATGTGTCCAGAAGTTAGTCTCGATTTCCCAATCAGCCGGTGGGAAGTACCAGTGGTGGATCCATTCCTGTGTTATTAAGTGGCTGCAAGTGTTTAGACTTAAGTTCTAAGGAGTGTTATACCAGACAACCTTGTAAAACAACAATCAAGGAGAATGTGGTGTAAGCTTTCATCTGATTTTTTGCATAGTAGACATGTCTTGTCAGGAATATAGAAAAGAGTTGAGAGATGTTGTCTTGTGGGGATGATGTTATGGTAGCATTTCCAAGCAAACAGGGTGTGTCTGGGTAAATGTTTGTTATGCCAAAAAGCTGAATTTAGTTTGAGATGGCACTGACGGCTGGTGAGGGGATTGAGGATGTTGTACATAGATTTAACAGTGTGGTTTCCTTTTTTGGTGAGGTTCCATAAGAGTTTGTCATGAAGATTTGTTTTTGGCAAGTAAATACCTTTAATATGGTTAGCTGTGAAGAAGTCAAAAAGATTGTGAAGTATGGATGTGTTCCAACTTTTTGTGGTGGGGTTGATGAGTTGTGACACTGATAGAAACAGGTGGTGTGGATGTATATGGTTTGGTATTTTACCCTCCGGCAGGTTTGGGATCCATGAATCTTCCCAAATGTGTATGTCACTCCCCATACCTACTTGCCAAGTGGTGTGTGCAATGATGTGGGGTAAAACTTCCATCATACCCGACAAGAACTAAGAGGTCACTGTCTCTAGAAATTTTAATACCATTAATTTTATGGTTTTCTTCTGTACATTTTTTGTTTATTAATCTTGATAAAACTTCCATGCGACATATGAACAAGAGGGGTGACAGAGGGTCTCCCTGGCGAAGCCTCTGGAAGATTTGAAAAAGCCACGTGGGGAACCATTTACAAGGATTGAAAAATTGGGAGAGGATATACAAAGCTCAACAAAATGTACAAGATGCCAGTCAAGACCAATGGACTTGAGAATAGTAAGCAAAGAATACCAATTGACCCTATCAAAGGCTTTTGACAAGTCAAGTTTAATAGCCATGAGTCCAGATTTTCCTTTTTTTTTCATTGTGTGGAAGATTTCATGTGCTCATATAACATTGTCAGAAATCTGTTTGCTAGTGACAAAGGCACTCTGATAAGGTGAAATGCAAGGGTACATCTTTGATTTTATTCTATTAGAGAGAGTTTTGGATATTATTTTATATACAATATTACATAGACTTATTGGTCTGAAATCTGTACATAGCTCCGGATTTTTAATCTTTGGGATTAAAGCTATATTAGTATGGTTGATACTGTCAAGCTTTAAACCAAGAGAGAAGAATTTTGTTACTAAGTTTATAACATCCTTTTGGAGGATATCCCATGATAATTAATAGAATAAAGCTGGGTAACCATCAGGTCTCGGTGCTTTGAGAGCACTGATGCTGAAGACTACCTCTTTGATTTCTTCCATTGCGATTGGTCTGAGCATATCAGAATTTTCTAAGGTGGAGATGGTGGAGGGAATTGAAAGAGAGATTGAATGTGTGTGATATTTACATGATTCATCTCAGTGAGAAAAGATTTTAAGTGACTGACAAATTGCTCACCAATAAGTTTAAGGGACTAGGTCCAAGCAGACCCATCACTCCGTTTGATCCACTCAATTCTGTTTATTTTTCTGTGATGGAGGGTTTTGATATGGAAGTATTTTGTATTCCTATCACCTTCTTTTATATCTTGATCTCTCGATTTTTGTTTCCAAATGTTTTCCTCACTCTCAAGGAGAGGGTCGAGTTTTAGGCAAGTTTCACGTTCGAGAGAGAGATTTAAGCTTGTGGGATTTAGCTTTTGGATATGAAGAAGTTGGATTTTGAGATCATGTATGGGTATTTGGTAAAAAATGTTACCAAAAACTATTTTTTTTTCAGAACTTTAGAGCATCTTTGGTTGAGATAAGTTTCTTGCAGATAGGAAGAGGATGGTTGGCTTATGTTTGAGTAAAACGTGGATGGTGCCAGGTTGATTGGATGAGTGATTGGTAGTCATTGTGTTTGGTCCACATAGACTGGAAGTGGAACTGTTTGGGGGTGTTAGCTGTTAATGGAGTGGTGTCAAGTAGAATGGGGCATTGGCCAGAATAAATTGCAGGTTTATGTTAGACAATCGAATTAGGGAAAAGGAGGATCCAGTCATCATTTACTAGTACTCTGTCTAGTCTCTTCTGAATATTGTCGGGGTAGGCTCTTTTGTTTGAGCAGGTGAAGGGGTAACCTTTATAGCCTAAGTCAATTAGACCAGATCATTGATAATAATGTGAGCTGGTTCCCCATCATTAAAGTCATATAATTTTTCTCCGAGATGTTCTTCCGATGAAAGAGTAACATTTAGGTCTCCAATGATGATGATTGGGTGATTTAAATTGGATAGTTTTCTTATAGGATTCTAGCTAATATCTTTAGAAGGTTTGTACGGGATGCCATAGAAGTAGCAACCCACCCAAGCAGTTGGATGGCCTCTATCTACAAGAGTGGTGATATAGTTGTTGGTAGAGTCGGTGATGGATATATTTACACCAGATTTCCAAAGCAGGCAAAGCCCACCGGCTAGGTTAATAGGTGGGATTATGTGATAGTTGGGGTAGTAAAGTTGGTGTACGAGAGATGATATGGTGATCTGAGATGCTTTTGTTTCAGATAAGAAAAGAATGTCAGGATTTAAGTTGGTAATCAAATATTTAAGATGTCGAACTGTACATTGATTACTACAACCTCTACAGTTCTAAGAGAGTGTCCTCATATAACAACCACTGGTGATTGGTCTGGTTCAGTCACTAACCGAAGCGAAGTAACATTCAAAGTAACTAGGACACAACATGCTATACAAACTATACACCATAGAGACATATTATAGTTCAGGTAATCAGTACTACTAATACAACCAGAATAGTCATCATTGTAGAAAGAAGGATTAAAGAAAATCATGGGAAACACAATAGTATATATTACAAAGGATGAATATTGTAAGGGGGATATGAAACAAAATCTGGGGGTGATAATATAGAAATCTAGCCAAAGATAAACTACTAAGTGTATATAGACAAATGTGAATTGAGCATGGTAGAGCATAATAGAAAAGTCATGGAGATTGAGGAACGCATAATCTGTATGAATGATGTAGATATTGATAAGGAAAGATGGGGCGAGTGTGTGTACTTGGTCGTACATAATGCTTAGTGAATCAGTTTCCATCGGAAGTAGCCCTGGTATGCTTAAAGAAGCTAAGGCAAATTTTGTTCTATATCTTGAAAATTGCTAAGAGAATGGGTGTAGCCTGGCATATCAACTTCATAGCTTGTATAGCTTTGATTAAACTATGTAGTCGGTGTTGGTGGGTAGTGAATCGGAGGTAGGGAGAAATTACCTATTGGACTTGAGTGATTGTTGGTAGTGTTGGTCCCAGCTCCCCAGCTTGGGGTGTTCTGATAAACATAAAAAGTATAGTTTTACCTAGACTTAACTAATTAAACTAAAGAATAAGTAAAACTAAATTAAATTTACTCTAATGTATCAAAGTTCTACTCTCGTTATCAATGCAATATTTGGAGTAGAGAATTCATTCCACTCCTAGTTCGTTTAAACGTGATATTTTCTAGTTCATTAATTCTTACAAAATGATGAGAGTAATGGATTTGAAATTTAACTAAGATGGTGAATTAACTAATCAAGATGTTATAAATCAAACTATGGCAATTCAATACTAAGATGACAATATGAGAAGGAATTAGGGGAATTTGATTCCACCTTAATTTGACTTAATAAACTAGCATAGAATTCGTTATAATCCTAATCTTTACGTTTCCATGCAAAGATTGGGTATTTCTAATCCATAATTATTCATGGCAATCTCTACCAACTAATAATTAGCATGGAAAGCGATTAAATCCATTCTCATGGTGAACTAATTACTTTCTAGAGTGAAATAGATTATCTCAACTATATCTACACTAACACAATCAAGTCTTCATCAAGGCTTCCTCAAACCCATCTAATGGAGGTTTCGCCTTGAGTCATCAAAATATCATTTATAAAATAAGAACAATAAGAACAAAACATTATTGAAAGAAAAATAATTGCTTTATTAAACTAATTGAAAAAGTCTAAGAATTCAAATTGTATTCAAATTAATTCAAAACTAAGTTTATGAATAACTAACTAATTAAATGGAATCAAAACTAAGTTATAAACTAAGTACTGAATTATAAAACTAAGTTACTTAAGAGTTAAGCCTTATTCCTCTTTATAAAGGAGAGGCTAGGTCTAACAATTTCGTGCATGGGCTTTGGAGCCATGTTTTGGGCGGGAAAATCGAGCCCAAAACCTCATTACTTCAGTCCACAAAAGGGTTTTCAGATGAAATGAATTCAATAGCCTTTTCGTCCACTTTTGCTCCTCTGATTGGTTTAAGGCTTAGACCATTAGAAAGCTCATTCTAAACCGGTCGTTTTAACATATGGTAGGTCCAATTCTGAGGTCTGAGTCCAAAGATACAGCCTGTGGAAGTTCTGTTGACTTTTGTGCTCTATTTCTGCTCGCGTTGACTTTGACTTTTCAGCTTTGACCGGGCTTTAAAATGGCTTTTTCTCCTTAAATCTTGGCCTTTAATCATAAAACTTCTTAGCAACCAACTTTTGCTTATCTCACAAAAGGGACGCAGTTCTTTACATATTCGACTCCAATGCCTAAAATACACAAGAACACGATAATAGTACTAACTCTTACTTATTAATCATATAATTGGTCTAAAAGTAATATTGTTAAAGAGTTAAAACTACAGTTTTTGGCTCTTATCAAACCACCCTCAAATAGCATTTTGCTTGCCCTCAAACAAATATGAGAAATTAGAATAAGTGACCAAAAATGGAGTTCTAACTAATCTCGTTTCGCCGAGTGTGATTGCATTGACCATATGTAACAATGCCTTAAACCACTAGGAATTCCCTAGTGGATGAGTTATAGCCTCGTGAGAGTTTTTCAGTGAAGGTACTCACAAACTTCATCTATACTACAACGACTAAGAAATAAAACTATTGTTTCCTTACTTATTCTTAGATATCTATCCATCTCACTAGCAAAGAATACAAAATAGTCAAGTCGAAACCTAAGCTAATATATGCATAATAATCAACCATCTACGAATAAACATATATATAATGAACTATGCTATGAAATGCAATAACAGGTCCATTTCTGAAACTTTGGAATAACGTCCTTAAGTAGGTCTTTATATAAATGTTAAGACAAAAGCACTCTGATTTTTCCGCTAAAGTTTTGCTACTTCACTGTGCAGTGGGCACACTTTACCTTACAATCTCAATGACACATAAGGAAGCTGAAGTCGATCAAACACATCTGCCACTTACTATCACACTAACCTATTCCTAATTGAGATAGAGGTCTTTATTAGGTGTTGCGGGGATTAGGTGATGGATTAAGAATGAAAAAAATTGATATTAAAAAAGAACCAGTATGAGATAATAGAGTCTTCATATTATGTATTTTAGAGAAAACCTTGTTCTTATTTTGCTTCTATACTTTGTTTCCATCCTTAGCCATTTTTTCTTTTTTTCTTTTGGCTTTTAACTCCTTTGATTATGTTTTTGGAGTTCTAACTTTTATTATTATTATTATTATTATTATTATTATTATTATTATTATTATTATTATTATTATTATTATTCTTTTCTTTTCTTTGGATGGAAACTTTCTTTTCTTCTCTTATTTGAAGCAACTAACAAATTCTTGGTTTCAAAGGTCTTTCTCTTTATTATTCATTTCATCTCTATTCTCAGACTCATTCAAAGATCGGTAGGCTGATTTTTATTTTTATTTTGTTTTGTAAAAGGGTAAAGGATTTGCGGTTTACGAAAGGCTCAGAGGGGCGACTAGCGGAAAATAATTTCATATAGGTTTGAATTTCTGGCTATATCGATCCAAAGAGGGCCTAAATTCTCGCTTAGGATATGGCATAGTGATCAAGCAACTCGACATGTGAATTCTCTATTCGGAATTTACTTCTCCCTTGTGTCATTTCTCAAATATTTCACTCATATAAGGTTTTAGGCTATATTCTCATAGGATTTGTAGAATAAGTACTTTAGCCTAGATTCCATAAACTTACTGCCAACAATCATAGATACTCATGTAACATATTTATAGATATATGCAAGGATTATTACCTACATATTAGCCTAAGTTTTTAAAAACTATTCTAATGCAAAAGCTAACGTGAAACTTCTAGATTATTAAGAGCATAGAGAAAGAAACAAGAAAACAATGCATAGATGGGTAACGAACTATACCCTTAATCAAACATTGGGGTTTAAACTTTTTTTTGAGCAAGTTTGGGTATCCATGTCTACCACGTTTTGCAACGTTTGGTTCTGTTACACTTCCATCCATTTATTTCACACGTGTCACACTCTTTTTATTTTTCTCTAATTACGTGGCCTTAGTTTCCAATGTGGCTCTTTCTTATGTGGCAAATGGGTATGATACAATACTTCTGATGCAAGATTGATTAGGCAACCACACATGCACGAATCACGTGCAATTTCAAATGGTATATTTATTTATTTTGATGGTTTTTTCAAATGGTATATAGACTAAGAAATTTCAAATAAATCGAGAAATTTCAAAAATCAAAGAAATTAGAAATTTCAATGAAGTATAACTAAGAACCCTAACTCCCGCTCAGTTCTTGCTCCACCACCCCCAAATTAGATGCACACTACTTTGACAATGTCATCTTCGAAGAACTCAGTCAATTCGCGCAAATCTTGCCACTGTGGTGCTCCTTCTCCAATACGAGTGGCTGGTCCAGATTCCCAAAATCCAGGAAAGAAGTTTTTTGGTTGTGGACAGTATAATAGGGAGACCAAGACTAGAGCATGTGGGTTCTTCGTCTGGGATGATGAAGAACAAACAAATCATGAAGATGCCCATCATGAAGATGTTTTGATCGCTGAGAATAGACAATTAAAATTGAGAATTATGGATTTGGAGAAGATGAATGCACTTCTGTGGGCCAACTTGGAGAAGAAGAATTTCGAATGGAGGCTGAAGAAGGTAGTAGCTATCTTTGTTTGTGTAGTGATTATATTTTGGTTGTGTTTTCTTTGAATTTGTAAGAACAATTTGTAATGAGAAGATTTCTAGAAAGATTTCTAATGAGAATGAACGCAGTTACATGGATTTCTACTGGCTTTCTGCTTGAGATTTCTAAATAATTATTTTTCTTCATAGCATTACATAGCAAATTCCAAATACACGCATTCATCTTTAAAAAGCATTACTAGAAGAGGTTGATTCTGATGAATATGATTTCCCATAGTCATCTGCACTCCCACTGTCCAAGCTATAACAATTATCACTATCACATTGCCCACATGAACATGAACTATAGGAGGTTGATTCTGATGGAACAGAAACAAGAGGACCTTCACCAATCACCTTAGTTCCTTCCAGTTGTTGGCACACTTTTTTTCCATCCCTGTAAACTATATTGGTTTTCATCATGTTGTTGCTGCTACCCTCAGCTTTGGGTTTTCGGTTTGCTTCTCTCTCTATTCTTGAACCAGTTCTAACCCATGATGCAATGCGCCCCTTACCCTTACTAGTATTCTCCTTGTTCTTCCCCGACCATTATTCTCCTTCTTCTTGCCAGTATCCATTATTTTTTTTTCTTTGAGATGTTCATCAATGGTTGGTTTATCTTGGTTTTATAGATAAGATAGCATTGAAGAAGTTCACCAATTTAGTATTGGGAAGGGAAAGATGTAGTTGAAATTGAATGGTATAGGCTAGGCAATGTATAGGCTACAGAGGGAGTACATCTTTGGGTAATTACGAGAATTTAGAATTGAATTGACCCTATGCATAATCTTATCTGAAACAAAACTAGAAGAAAATTTCAAACTAGAAATAAAATAGAAAAGAAACCTACCAAACCCTGAACAAGTAGTAAAACAAACATTTTATAACAAGAAATAAGATCCAACATGCATCAACAAACTATTTTAATGTTTTCCATGTATCCAAAACCCAAAAGAAACATCTAAAACAAACTCTAAAATGACCAAAATAAAGATACATTAATAAACATGAAACATCAACATAAAGATATCCCAGAACCAAGCTACATCATCAAATTTTCCACTGCTGCTTCATTGCAGCAGATCTTGTCTTCACACCTGGAGTAGTTGCTCTTGTATCCATAGTTCTTTTTCTAGTTCCTTTGAGACCCAGTGTTGTAGGTTTTTTCTTGTTAGGGCTTTTTGCAGGTACCGCATTTGTAGTTGTGGAACTTTGTGTACCAAGATGAGCAGATACTTGAGTTGATGTTGTATCAGTTGTTTTCTTTGAAACTCTTCCCATTGGAGCAGTTGAAAATTGAGCTCCTGATCTGGTCCCTGATGATGGTCCGTTAGAAATTTTAATAAGTGGCCCTTCTTGTCCTGGAATCTGCATGACATAAGCATAAAACAATAAACTCTAGAAACTAAGCTCTACACTACAGAGAACCTACAGAGAATGGCAGCATCAAACATAACTATAAAGAAATTTTTAACTATATATTACCTTAAGCATTTGAGGCCCAGTGTATTCAGAATAATACATTACTATATTAAACTCATTCTGTGATGCTTTCTCTGTCCCACTAGATACTGTTGCCTTCCCCTTGTCCTTTTGAGCAGTGCTTGGTGTTACATCTCCCTTACCCATACTAGTACTTGATGCTGCCTTCCCCCTCCCTTTACTAGTGCTTGGTGGTTTATTTGTCCCCTTGGCAGTACTTGCCTCCTTCTCTTTTCCCTTGGCAATACTTGCCTCCTTCTCTTTTCCTTTGGCAATGGCCTCCTTCTCTTTTCCTTTGGCAATGGCCTCTTTTCCTTTGGCAATGGTCTCTTTTCCCTTGGTAGTGGTTGCTTTCTTGGCAGTACTTGTTTCCTTCCCCTTCCCCTTAGTTTTAGTTCTTCCCTTACTCTTAGTTTTTGGCCTTGAACTTGGATCTTCAGTTGGAGTAGTTGTTGGTTCTTTTTCTTTTCTTGCTTTCTTGGTTGGCTTGGAGCTTTCACTTTCAACACTTACATCCTTCTTACATGTTGTCCTATTATGGCCAGGTTCCTTGCACTTTGAACACCTAATCAATGTCCCCCTTTTACTTAACTTAGTGCTACCACTACTACCTAGCACTTCATGATACTCCTTCCTTCTTGCTTTCTTAGGCCTACCTGGCATTCTCCTTGAAAGAGGAGGCAAGATAATCTCTCTATTTGTAACAGGCCATAACTTCTCACCATTCAAGGGTTTCATGAAGTGATTGTATGCCTTTTGGTAAACTTCAACTGTGTAGCATCTGTGTACATATATGTCGTGGTTCTCCTTCATTGCATAAATTGCAGCTCTTGATGACGGCAAGGTATGCCAACCAACTCCCACATCCTCGTGCATGCACAACTCCTAGTTGCTAAGTCAACCACATACTTGTCATCTCCATGACTCACTTCAAATGCATGTTGACCACAATACTGAGGTACCCAATACCTAGAGTGCATTTTGTTTTCCTCCAATTTCACCCTTGCAGTGGGAGTAAGGCTGTCATGCCAACCTTCTATTATTTCTCTCTTCTTTTGCATCCTAGCCATTGTACCCACCCTTATATCCTCCAACATTGTAATAATATCCTTTGACCTGGCCTCAATAATCACACCATTATAACATTCACACATATTGTTTTCAACATTTTCACAAGTAGAAACAAATGAGAAATAAGATCTACTCCACTGCTGAGGATTTTGCTTCTTTAGCAAATACTCTTTTGCATCTGGATCATATGCTGCAATTTCAGACATCACCTTCTGAAACTCTGCATGAGTTGCAGCTTTACTTGCTTGCCAAAACAAAACTTTGAAATGAGCACCTACAATAAAGCATAACTCATATTAATTTGAATTTCAATTAATTTCTTAAACTGACAAAACAATAAAAACTTAATGTAAAGGAAGAATGTCAAGTTACCTGAGAAAGTCTTCCTGAAATTTGCATAGATATGCCTTGCACAACATCTATGTTCTGCAAAAGGCAATCTCTCTTTTATAACTCTGTCTAACCCCTTTTGTTGGTCTGTTATCAAAGTCAAACCAAGACCTTCAGCTAAATGTAGATCATCTATCAACAAGTCAAGAAACCATCCCCACTCTGAGTGTTCTCTCCTTCCACAACAATTTCAAGCAATTGGATACATCTGGTTATTACCATCCCTACCAACAACTGTTAATAGTTCTCCTTTACAATAACCCTTAAGAAAGCAACCATCTAATCCTATAACAGACCTACAACCTTCAATAAAACCTTTCCTAAGAGCATCAAAGCAAATATACATTCTCTCAAACACTGCTGGATACAAAAGCATAGGGTTCTCTGGGTTAGTGTTCTGTTGACATTGTCTCTTCACTGCAATCTTAATAGTTGAACCAGGATTCTGCTTTGATATTTCAAAGCACCATAGTCCCAAAGCTTAGCATACACCTTTTTATAACCTCATCAATTTGTCCAAAAGCATGTTGCTTAGCTCTATAACACTTGAATTTTGACACATTGAATCGCGAATGTTTGCTTGACTTCTTGTACCATATCCTTCACTTCCCAACTTGGGTTCAAAGAAAATCTGTCATACAAAGTTATGCCCAACCACTTGGCATCGGCAAGTTGGATAGTCAAATCCCTAGAACAAGTGTGCACACTGTTATAACTCTTTATCCTGGAAGCTATCTTCTAATTGCATTTTACTTGCCCACGGCCTCCACTTACAACCCTCAAAGACATTCAAAGAAGTATTTTACTCTTTTTATTCACGGTCATCCAAACGGGGCAACCTTTTGCAACAAAGATAGTCTTTCAAAGCCTTTTTCAGTTCTTCATTAGTCCCAAACCTCATCCCTAACTGAAACTCAACAAGTTTGTAATCAATGCTTGGATTAAATATGGGAAACTTAGACTTTTTCTAAAGGGCTGACCTCACCTTCATCATCATCTTCTTAAGTGGTCATCATCATAGTCGAACTATCCGGACATTCAATGTCTTCAATTGTTGTATCACCCACACTAACACAACTTGGTCCACTACCACCTTCACTTCTATCTCCAATAATTAGCTCACATTCTACATCTCCATCAGTTGGTTCAACACCTTTCTCATCACCATCAGTACCCTCAGTCACTTGTTTCTTCTTCTTATTCTTCACTTCTAGTAGATTTTTCTGCCTCACTTCAACAAGCTCTTCATCTAAATCACTTAGATGATCCAAACTTGCAGCTTCACTCACATCCTCATCACTCCCATCATCTACATAGTGTATCTCATCTTCAGAGCTAGAGTCTCCAGGTTCAGGTGCTTCTTCAGGTTCAATAAAGACTTCACCAAGTCCACCATGTCCACCATGTCCACCATCTTCACCATGTTCAATATATAGTTCAACCTTACCAGTCACCCTTGCAATTTTCATCATTTCATTTGTACTACTATCATCAATGACTAATCTATTAGAAGATGCGAAAGTCTTTCCAGGATGGGCATAGTACATCTTAATCATGTTAGAAATCCCTACAGACTTCACCATATCCAGTAGGTCAAAGAAACAGAACTTATCATAATCCACTCTGTAAAAGTATTCTAGTTTATATCCCTTATAATAAGGTATTGGCTCAGACACAAACTTCCCCCCATGGTAAAGTTCTATGCAAAAATTTGGTTCCACTGGAAATAAACCTTCCAATATATGATCCACCAACAAAACAAACAAGACAAAAGAATATTATTTGACTGAAAACATACAAATATAATTGATTAACTATTATAATATACCCCACATTAACAAACAACAAACCAAAACGTACACTTTAATATTATTTTACTGATAACCTACATAACTAATTGATTGACTATTGTAATATACTCAACATTATTATTCAAATGAGCACTGAGAACAAAGAAACTAATTTTCTATTATTCTAGAGTGGGAATCGAGAAGCTTTACGCTAAATAACACAAAATCAACTATTATTCTATTGAAACCCTAGAAAATTGCACAAATCACAAAAAAAATTACTCGATAGAAGTAACATACTTGATTCTCCAACGAAATCACAGTCCAATTGAATATTACTTGTCCTTTCTCTTCAAATTCGTCCCCCAACGTGCACAATTTGATTTTTATTTGGACATCTCTCAAACTAGGGTTTTGTTTTATTTCATTTAAAATTGGGGGGTTTTTTTCCGCATTTAAGTAGTCGGGTTGTGTTTCGGGCTTTGTTTCGGGTTTTGTTTCGTGTTGGCGTGCCACATGTCAAGTTAGCATAGCCACATTGGAAACTAAGGCCACGTAATTAGAGAAAAATAAAAAGAGTGTGACACGTGTGAAATAAATGGATGGAAGTGTAACAGAACCAAACGTTGCAAAACGTGGTAGACATGGATACCCAAACTTGCTCAAAAAAAAGTTTAAACCCCAATGTTTGATTAAGGGTATAGTTCGTTACCCATCTATGCATTTTTTTCAAGAAACAACACCAATATTCCTAAGTGCATAGCATAAACTTTTTATTTATATTTTTGAATTTTTGAATTTTTTACTATAAAACAAGTGCATATTGTACATATCTATATCCTAACAGGTGCCTTAAATTACGCGTGTTTTTATGCCACCCCCAAACAAAAGAATGCTTTGTCCTCAAAGTATGGACATAAGAAGGGTAGGAAAATACCATGAAAACACGTGAAATTTTAGAACATCTGCAAAACAAAGTTAAAACATACTAATATAGATAAATAAAAAATAGACACAACTCTATATGAGTTCCACCCGTTATGGGGTTACAAAAAGTAAATTGCTCGGGACATAAGCAGACACAAACAAAAATAAAACTTACCTCCCATCCAGCATTTAGGCATCATCATCCTCCTCTACATAGAAGCGAGGTTCTTTTGCGTCCTGTCACGCCATGATAACTTGCCAAGCCTCTCTCCATGTATCATCAACCCGTGCTAACCTGTTAATTGTTACTCGGTCTGATCGGGTGTAAGGAGCAACCCATTGAGGTTGTACCCTCTATCCCGGTCAAGTCATAACATGAAACGAATGAACAACGCAATTGGTGGGTCTCCAACCCAATCTGTGTAGCGGGTATAGAAATCAAGGAAAAAATAGCACATGATACGACAAACCAAAACAGGCATAAGAAGGTACTTATGCCTCATACTATGGCCTCTAGCTAGACTAGCCACTAAAACCTTGGGAATGTCATATAAGAAACTTCCCTCAGCTAAAGTAAGGAAAACATCACCAACGGTATTATGCGCAGAAGTAAACTGCCAATCCGCTAAAATATTCATCATAATGAAGAACATGGTAAGGCTTACGTTCAGGGACAGGCTACCAAGGGCTATGTTATAATCGCCCCTCGGTCCATTACATCTAAAAAACCCTCCCCATAAGTCTCGTGAAAATACTCATAGTTATAGAGGTATGCATTATTAGTCAGATATCCCCATGAGTTTATAGGAACAGGCATATGCATTCCCACAACAAAAGCAACTATGAACTTGCTAAAATCTATCGTCGTATCATTAACTACGATAGAGAACACTTGTTCTCCATCTGGCTGACAAAAGAACTTTGAATTATTATAGAAATATTCAGTAAGTTGAGGTGAATACGAGTCATCAAGACTTACCAGTAGATGCTGCCATTTTGACTGCACGATTCTGTCATGGAACCATCCTCCATAGGTGTCACTTTGGAACAAATCTTCAAAAGACTGCTCCGATATGATATGAGGGGATGTCATCATAACAAATACACTCTAGAAGTCCTGAAATCAAGCTCAGAAGATCAACCAAATATAAAAAATCAGAAGTGGCTGTGGAGGTGCAAAGCGGGCGTGGCTCCAAGGTTAAGTTTGTGGAAGGAGCGCTTGTCTTACTTCTCAACTTCCATGCACTTCAGGGCGGGGCGCGCTCAAGAGAAAGCAAACTTGAGGGCGTGGCACGCTCCGTATACTTTGTGTGCTCTGAAGTGAAAAAAAAAAAACAAAAGAGAAAAAATTGAGAGGTTCAAGGTGAGAGATGCAAAGTGAGAGTTGTGGTTTGTAAGTGTAGAGTGAATCAAAGATTTTTAGAGGTTTAGTTTCTAAAACAAATTCTATAAGTTTCTTAAATTGTTAAGGCAATTGACGGAAATAGAATATTTCTAAAACCAAAACAGAAACAGACCAGGTGTATATTCCAAATATAAACCAATAGCTTTTTGATTTGAAATTAAAATTGCAGCTTCCTAATTTTATTCATTGAAATTCCATCACTACAACACTATATAATCTTAGCCACACCAAATTGGCAACATTCTCACACAACTCATATTTTCACAGTTTGCAAATTAACTTCTAAAACGGTGGATAAGATAAAAGTAGTGCTAAAAATAATAATACCACCCCCAAACAATTTGGGAAGGTGGGATTCATGGAAAAATCATCGCATGCTTGGACAAAAACCAAATTAAATTAAAAATTCAACTAACAATCAAATATTCGAAAACAATTACATAATCCAAATCTAACTAATAAACTAAACAACTTGAAATAAAATTCTACTGAAAACAGCGAAATTTCCTAAACACATCACAACTAAACTACGAGCCACGAGATGAGGATGGTTTCGAGTCATCAGTCTTGCGTCGACGACGCTCATGCCTTTCAGACTCGTCAGAAGTAGAACTTTGATAGGGTGGCAAGTGTCGTAGAACTTCCACTTGGAACTTCTGCTGACTCTCTAGATATGCGTTCATGGATTCCTTGCGCTCCTTATCACGCTGGACTAGGGTCTCCATGGTAGTCTGGAGCTCTCGGTTACTAGCACTGAGCCCCTCAAAATTCTGATGGATGTTCACCTGCCTAGTCCGCAAATCCCCACAAATTGTATTAAGAGAACGCAGGCCCCGATGAATCAATGCCATGCGTTCTCCATCAGAAATAGCTTTCTCCAAGGCATCGGCCTCAAAGCATGTCGTATCTTCCTCATCCTCGTCCGAATCAACAATCCTATCCTCAGGCAACCGCCACAGCTTCTGAATACATTCCGAATAAATCTTTGCATTTGAATGCAATTTCAACATAATCCACTCAGATTTTGATTTATCTCCAAATTGCAACATTATCTTAGTAATCAAAGCAGGGAATGGTGCAAAATGTTCTCTAACGCTTCTAAGCTCAGAAATAAAAAACTCGAGAATACAAAACTGACACCTCTTCTCTTGAAGAACCCAAAGAAGGTGCAGGCAAAATGAGCCAATGTCGCTGACCTTCGAGGTGCTAATGATGTTCTTACCAATCCACTAAGCTACAACCAGTTGGTTGGTTCTCAGAGACGATTGTCGAACGCAATGCAAATTCAGATTGTATTGTCCTTCTAAGACAGTCTCTCTCATTGATGCCTCGATCCCGCCCCACTGCGATTCCTGCAATGTAACTATGGGGCGGTTGTTTGGGTTAATGCCTAGCAAATTAGACAACACCCCTGTACTCACTTCTCTCCTCGCACCATTCACTTTAATAAAAATCCTCGGACCTTCAATTTCCCGCTTCTTATAAAAATTCAAAACCAAATCCGAATGGTAAAAATCATTCTCCTTATACCACAACCCTTGCCACCTCCTTCTTTGCATCTCATCATTGTAAAATGGTGCAAAATGGTCCGATTTGAAAGCTTGTTCTAGAAGAATTTTTCGTTTTTGGGCCATTTTTTTGTTTTTGATTTAAAAAATGGGGTTAGGGTAAGGTGGGAGAGAGTAAATTGATCAAGGGACGAAATGTGGGTTGAGTGGTGGTTTGATTGGTGCGATTTTTTATTTTTTTTTTCGGTGGTTTAATGGAGACTGATGGAGATAAATTGGTGTAAGGGTGGTGTAAAGGTTAAATTGGAGTACGGGTGGTTTGATTTGAGTGGAAGAATCAGTGGTTTCTCTTCTTTTCTTTTCTTTTTTTTTTTTTTATTTTGATTCGTTAATGGAGGCTGATGGAGGCGGAGAAGAAGATGAACAACTTGCGAAGGGTTTTTGGGTTGTTTTGGACCCTCACATGCAAGGCACGTGACCGCGAGATTTTGGACCCAAGCCCAAACAATTTCGGAAAATGCCCATTATGTCCCTACGCATGCAAACTTAAAACTGAAATTCTTGACTTGTTAACGGTTAGATTTTTGCGAATGAGCTATGAAAACGATCAGCAGAGAATTTCCAATCCAATGATCCATAAAACACTCTATTCTAACCGTGGTTAACATATAAAAAGATAGAAAATGCCTCAAAGTGCGTGAATAACATAAGTTATGCGAACAAATGAAATTTATATTCATAGATAGTGTCAACCTAAAACAAAATATTATTAAATGGCATAAACAACAAGAATAGGAAGTTAAGAGGTCAAAAAAGGGAAAGACCAAACACCCCACCCCCAAACAAATTTTAGACAACATAGTTTAAAGAAATTTGTTTAAAAACGTAGGTCTTTTAAAGTCAGATTCCCGAGACTTGCTAGATTACTATTTTTATGGTTTTAAAAAAAATTTACTTTTTATGAATACGGATTAATATAAGAGAAAACAATAAAGCAATAAAGACATAATTCACACCATAGATAAACATGACTCAAAAATCGAGAAAACGTGCAAGAGTGGAAAACGTGAATTATGTTAAACGTGGATTTAGGATCTGGTACTTATAGCCACACACTCCATAGGGAAGGCCCGATTACCTGAATGGTGCACTTACCAATATATGGAAGTGAAAGGAAGTACACCAACCAACAAAGGTCACTCTTCATAGATAGGGTCCTATAAAAGGACATCCTCCACATCAGGGGACATTAACTCGTGAAAATATTTTAACCGTTGGCCATTGACTTGAAAGGTATTGTTGTCCTTGGGATTTACCAAGGTGATTGCCCCCGTAAGGGGTGACTTCAGTAACCAGAAAAGGACCAGACCAACGGGTTTTTAATTTCCCTTGGAAAATATGCAGACGGGAGTTGTAAAGCAAGACCTTTTGACCAAAAACAAACTCTTTGCGTAAAATTTGTTTATCATGAACACGTTTCATATTAGCTTTATAATCCTTTGCGAGATCATAAGAATCGCTCCAGATTTCTTCAAGCTCATTTAATTGCAATTTGCGCTTGACACCCGCCTCATCAAAATTGAAGTTAAGGCTTTTTATAGCCCACATAGCACGGTGCTCCAATTTAATGGGCAACTGACAAGGTTTTCCAAATACAAGTCTAAAAGGAGACATACCTATAAGAGTTTTAAAAGTAGTCCTATACGCCCATAAGGCATTAGTAAGACGCTTAGACCAATCTTTCCTATCAGGTTTTACAGTGGTTTCTAATATTTTTTTAATTTCCCTATTAGAGACTTCTACTTAGCCACTAATTTGTGGATAATAAGGAGTTGCCACCTTATGGGTAACTCCGTACTTTTTAGCTAGAGAAGCAACAATTTTGTTGCAAAAATGTGTTTCGCCATCACTAATGATGGATTTAGGAATGCCAAATCAACAGAATATGTATTCCTTAACAAAAAATACAATTGTCTTATGGTCATTGCTACGGCAAGCCATGGCCTCTATCCATTTAGACACATAGTCCACGGCAACAAGAATATAAATAAACCCGTGGGAAACAGGAAAAGGACCCATAAAATCAATACCCCATACATCAAAAATTTCTACTACCATGATGGGATTTAATGGCATCATATTACGTTTAGTGATTCACCCAAGTTGTTGGCAATGAACACACGTCTTGCAATGCACTTGGGCATCTTCAAAAAGGGTAGGCCAATAAAACCCACATTGAAGAACTTTAGCAGCTGTTTTCATACCACTAAAATGGTCACCACACTCTTTGTCATGGCAGAAAGATAGAACCTCATTATACTCCCACTGGGGAATACAATGATGAATAATCTGAACCGCACAATACTTAAAAAGGTAGGGCTCATCCCAGTAGTATAGCTTAACTCTGGCCAAGAACTTCTTACGTTCATTTCTTGACCAAACATCAGGAATAATATCATAAGCTAAATAATTCACAATGTCAGCATACCATGATATAGAAAAAATAGCATACAAATGTTCATCAGGAAAAGAGTCAAGTATCGACTCAAAATCACTATCATCGTCATTTGTTAGTCTAGATAAGTGGTCGGCGACTATATTTTCGACCCCTCGTTTATCCTTAATTTCTAAGGTGAACTCTTGCAGGAGAAGAATCCATCGGATCAATCTCTGTTTAGCATCCTTCTTTGTGAGAAGGTACCTAAGGGTTGCATGGTCCGTGTAAACTAAAGTCTTAGTACCAACCAAATAAGGACGAAACTTATCTAAAGCATAAACTATATATAGCTAAAAATTCTTTTTCCGTAGTTGTGTAGTTTCTTTGAGCATCGTTTAAAGTTTTACTAGCATAATAAATAACAGTGAACTTATTATATAGTTTATGTCCCAACACAGCACCAACAGCATAATCACTAGTGTCACACATTAGTTCAAAAGGTTTAGACCAATCAGGAGGTTGTATAATTGGTGCAAATGTTAAAGCGGCTTTTAAAGTTTCAAAAACCTGTTTGTAGTTATAATTGAAATCAAGGATGACATCCTTTAAAAGCAGATTAGTTAAAGGCCTAGCTATTTTTGAAAAATCCTTGATAAAATGCCTATAAAAACATGCATGGCCTAAAAATGCTCTAATGTCACGGACAGTCTGTGGTATAGGTAGAAACGCTATCTTATCTAATTTAGCCTTATCTACTTCAATGCCATCACTAGATACAATATGACCTAGCACTATTTCTTTTTTAACCATGAAATGACATTTTTCCCAATTTAAAACCAGACTCTTCTCTTCACACTGTGTCAAAATTTTAGACAGGTTAGACAGGCAGTCAGTGAAAGAGTCTCCATATATACAAAAATCATCCATGAAAATTTCCATGAAGCGCTCTACCATGTCACTAAATATATAAAGCATACACCGCTGGAAGGTACCAGGAGCATTACAAAGGCCAAAAGGCATTCGTTTATAGGCATAAGTTCCAAAAGGACATGTGAATGTAGTTTTTCCTTGGTCATCAATATCGATAATAATCTGAAAATAGCCAGAGTAACCATCTAAAAAATAATAATAAGCATGACCAGCTAGACGTTCGAGCATCTGATCGATAAAGGGTAAAGGAAAATGATCATTTTGTGTCATGGCATTTAAATGTCTATAGTCAATACAGATCCTCCATTTCATAGGGACTCATGTGGAAACATATTTGCCCTTAGCGTTACGCACCATGGTAACCCCCGATTTGTTAGGAACTACATGAATGGGACTTACCCATTCACTATCAGAAATGGGATATATGATACCCGCATCGAGTAACCGTAAGACTTCTTTCCTGACCACTGATAATAACAAAATTTACTTTAAACTAACTATCTATCTGTAAACACAAATAATCAATTAACTAAATAAGTGTTTAGATCAATATTCCTACTCTTAATTCATTATGCAATATATAAAGAGTATGGATTCGTTCCACTCATAAACTATCAAGATATAAATAGAATTCAACTAATCAAACAAAAATAACAATGATGAGAGTAATGATTTGAATAAGAAATTAACTATTATGATAATACTACAAATTTATACTAAATTAACTAATAATATAATGATGTGAATCAAAGATAGAGAATGTTAGAGAGAATTAAATCTACTTTTCAATTCCTAGAAGTATTAGAATAGATTGTTAAGAAACCTTAATCTTTATATTCTCACTAAAAGGTTAAATATAAATCTTAGACTTTTATGATCCCTAATTCAATTATACCATCTCTAGTTGTAATCAAATTAGCATGAGAGGAAGGTTTGCTTTCCATTCTCATGGCAAAACTCACAATCCTCTAGTTTTGATTTTTCTCTTCTTATCTCTAAGTCAAGAAAAATCTAAACTTTAAACCTTAATCAACAAATCTATGCTAAACAAATCAAGTCCTCTCAAAGCTTCATTAACCTCCCTCTAATGGGAGTTTAGCTTTAATTCATTGGACTCAAATTACTAACACAAGAACAAATAGAACAAGTCATTTGATATAAGTAATTTAAACTTCATAAATATAAATTTGAACAATAGTCTAAGATTCAAAATGAATTAAAACTAAATTTAAAACTAATTTAGAACTAAGATTGTGAATAACTAATTATCAATTTCAGACAAACTAAATCTATGAATCAAATATTGAATTAGAAACTAAAACTTGAAATACAAACTAATTATTGATTCTAATAACTAAATCTTGTTCTAAACACTAATTTGATGCTAATTAACTAGATCTAAAACTAACTATTGGATCTAGATTAAGTAAAGCTAAGTAAAAACTAACTATTGGATTATTGACTAACTAAAAACTAAGTTTAAAACTCATTTTCTGATGTAGATCTAACTATCCTTAAGAGCTAAGCCTTTGTTTGTTAAATGGAGACCAAATCCACAAAATCGTGCATGGGCTGAGGAGCCTGTTCTGGGCCGAAAAATCGAGCCCAAAACCTCAGTACTTCAGTCCATAAAGGGCTTTTCAGCTGGATTTGAGTTCAATAGCCTTTTTGTCCACTTCTGCTCCTCTGATTGGGTCAAGGCTGGGACCATTGGAAAGCGCTTTCTAAGCCGGTCGTTTTGACATAAGGTAGGCCCAATTCTGAGGTCTAAGTCCAAAGATACGGCCTTCAGAAGTTCTGCTGACTTGTGTGTGTTGTTTCTGCCCGCATTGACTTTGACTTTTCAACTTTGTCCGGGCTTTAAAAAGGCTTTTATCTCCTTGAATCTTGGTCTTTTATCATAGAATTTCTTAGCAACCAACCTTTGCTCCTTTACCTCGCAAAAGGGGTGTATTTCTGCACATATTTGACTTTAATGCCTGAAATACATAAGAACACGATAACAATACTACCTCTTACTTATTAATCACATAATTGGTCAAAAGTGATATTGTTAAAGGGGTTAAAACTACAGTTTTGGGCTCTTATCAACCACCTCTTTCATGGCGGGGTTCAAGCGACACTGAGGTTTGCGTGAAGTCTTGGCATTATCCTCCAAATGGATACAATGAGTGCAAACATTAAGGTCAATCCCCTTAATGTCATCTAGGGACCAACCAATCGTTGAACGATGTTCCCTAATTACCCTAATCAACCGTGCCTTTTCATCCGTAGACAACAGAGAAGATATAAGGATGACTACCATCTGGATCAAGTTGAATATACTTCAACTCCGAAGGAAGAGGTTTGAGCACAGGGGTGGGAGGAATGTCAATAAAGGCTTCTAGAGGTTCCTCATCGTGAATAGTGAAGACTTATTTAGGTATCAAATCTTCATACTCGGTAGATGGAGCTACAGAAGGATCTAAGATAGGTGTAGACTCGAAAAGGGCGTTGACTTCCTCTACGTAGGAGCCATCGTCAAAATCTGAACTTCCGAAAGAAAAAAATTGATGCATCTGGTTTTCTGGAAACGTGTTATTAAAATAGTCTTAAACTAAGCTCTCGATCATGCTAACCTCCCCATCTATAGATGAATCTAATAATTGTTTCATCATTTTAAAAACATTTACCTTAACAGAAAGATGGCTAAAAGACATGGAAATCGAACCATTGAGGCAGTTTATAAGCGCGTTGGCAGTTACCAAGAAAGGACGTCCTAAAATGACAGGAACAGAGTCGTTAGCGACTTCTGTATCGAGGATAACGAAATCAACCGAATAGTAGAAATCCTGAACCTTAACAAGCACGTTTTCAACCACACCCTTAGGATACTTAATAGACCGATCAGCTAATTGCAACGTCATTTTAATAGGTTGCATCTCCTGTAGACCTATTTATTTATATAAATAATAAGGAAGTAAGTTAACACTCGCCCCCAGCTCTAATATCGCGGTCGTCGTATGGGTATCCCTTAAGGTGCATTGTACAGTAGGACGACCAAGGTCATTATACTTAACGATTCCATTATATTCGGATAAAGTTGGAAACTGTTCAGTTAAAAAGGCGTCTTTAGGAATATTTGTCTTACGCCTAGTAGTGCACAACTCTTTTAGAAACTTAGCATGTTGTGGTAACTTTTTAATTGCTTCAAGAAAAGGTAAGTTTATCGTTAGATTTTAAAAAACTTCCCTAATCTCGTCAAAATTTGTATCTCTATTTAACATGGCTAGCCTATGGGGAAACGGTGGTTTCTCTCTATATTGAGCATATGGATCAACCGGATGTTTAATCTTGGTCTTTTGTTTCTTAGGTTGTGGTTTAACTGGTACTTCTACAGAGGTAAGATCTTCAGTTTCTAGTTCGGTATCTAGTAAGTTTTCATTTGTTATGACTACTGGTGGTGTAACAACGGGCATATTTACGGCGTTATCAACCACTTTGCCAGAATGGAGAGTGGTAATAGCATTTAACTCACCTACATTTCCATTTTCATTACTAGTATTACCGTTTACCTCAAAGGCTGTGTTTGGTATTTTAGGATTAGGTATCGCTTGACCTGGAAACACACCTTCTGGTTATACTTTCTCTTGTGTTAACTGTTGTAAGGAAAGTTGGATGGACTGTAAAATCTATTGTTGGGTTTGAATAAAGGCGTCGAAACAATCCGGTTGTGGAGGAGTGGCTGTTACAGGTTGTGTGACATAAACTATGTCACGTTGATTATTAATGGGTAGGTTGTGATAGTTATTATTTACCGGAACGATATCTCTATTAGCATTATAATTATTATTGTTATAATTATTATAATTACCTTGTCCTTGTCCTATTCCTAACGCCCTTTGTCCTTGACGTGGTGGAGCTTGGTTGTAATTGTTTGTTGGCCTAACATTTTGATTATTATACCCTGGAAGTGTAACTTGTTGATTATTTCTCCAACTGAATGAAGTTGGGATTTTGTCTCCAAGGGGCGTTAGGAATAGGATAGCTATTGATGGAGCAAACATTATCTGGTTGTGATGGTTGTTGCTCATAGGCGAGAGGACAATAGGAGTCGGGATGCTCAGGACTCAAACATAAATTACATGGAATAGAGTTGACATTCATGACAGGAGTAGGCTTTTGTTGAACAGAAATAGCTTCTACCATTTTAGTGAGAGATTCGACTAAAGTTTTAAGCTCAGGATTAGGTTTAATCTCAAACATACCGGCAGCCTTAACTGTTGAAGAAGAACTAGCAGAGCGGGGGATATCGTCACTACCTACCCCCCCCGCCCCTCCCAGTTATTATTACGCTTTGTTTGATCTTCTAAAAACCTATAAGCCTCTGAGGTTCCTTTACTGAGGAAGCTACCCCCATTCATTATATCAAGGACCTCTTTGTGATGGTATAAAAGCCCCTTGAAAAAGGCACGAACTAACGTGTCTTTCGCAAGGTTATGGTGTGGACACTCTATAAGAAGATCAGTTAAATAATTCCAAGCCTCTGAAAAGGATTCATGAGGATTATGGCGGAAAAAATGAATCTTGTAAAGCATTTCATCTGTCTTCAGTGGTGGGTAAAATTGTTCCATAAACAATTGAACAAGTTTGGACTATGAGTTCACAGAATTAGGCGCTTGGGCAGTTAACCAAGACGCTGCCTTATTGGCTAGGGTGAAAGAAAACACCCTCAGTTTAATTTGTTCCATGCCTACCGTAAGATGATGGAATGTGGTAAGAACTTGTTCAATCCTACGCATATGCCGATAAGGCTTCTCATGCTCTAACCCATGAAAAACTGGTAACAAATTAAATACATTCGGGGGGATTCGGAAATCCCCCACTGGGTCTGCAAGAACGATGCAAGATTTCGGGCAATCGTTCAGGGCTTTATAAAAGTCAAAGGGAGGAGTCTCTCTTTCTTCAGCCATTATTTCAGGTGTAGTGTGTGGTATACTAGATAGGTGTGTGTGTTGACGTTCACGATAGATTACGTTAGTCATTTTTTCCCTACCTGGCCTTAATGAAAATGCGACAACAGTCAAAACAACCCTGATATGCTAGAATAAATCCTCTAACATGAGAGGTGAGGAGTGGAAGAAGGAGTACCTGAATGTCTCCTTGCTACGCGTTTTAATAGCGTCTTGTATACGCGATTTCAGTGTAGTCAAGCAGATAGCAACACTAAATAACTTGAAAAAAAATGAAAGTTTGAACTAACCTGTGAAATCAAGCTTATGTAGAAAAGGGCACGGGGTGCGCTCGGAATTTGCCTAACAAGGGCGCGGGTCGCGCTCTTGCCTGACTCAAAGTCCAGGCACTTTAGCGCAGGGAGCGCTTCAAATTTGCCTAACAAGGGCGCGGGGCGTGCTCTTGCCTTGGACGATGTCCAGGCACTTTGTCGTGGGGCGCACATCAGAAATAGGCTAATGAGGCACGGGGCGCGCTCAGTGTATTTCTGCGAAAAAAAATCAGTTTCTGAAGCAAACAACCACAGTTAGCACCAAACAAGGGTGCGTGGGTGGATTTAATGGGATTTTGGTAGGATTAACACTACTAAAGGAATTGAATCTAAACAAAACGAAGACGGCAGCGACGCCATTTGATAAACGTAAAAAGTATATTTTTACCTAGACTTAACTAATTAAACTTAAGAATAAGTAAAACTAAATTAAATTTACTTTATTGTATCAAAGTTCTACTCTCGTTATCAATGCAATATTTGGAGTAGAGAATTCTTTCCACTCCTAGTTCGTTTAAACGTGATATTTCCTAGTTCATTAATTCTAACAAAACGATGAGAGTAATGGATTTGAAATTTAACTAAGATGGTGAATTAATTAATCAAGATGTTATAAATCAAACTATGACAATTCAATACTAAGATGACAATATGAGAAGGAATTAGGGGAATTTGATTCCACCTTGATTCGACTTAATAAACTAGCATAGAATTCGTTGTAATCCTAATCTTTACGTTTTTACGCAAAGATTGGGTATTTCTAATCCCTAATTATTCATGGTAATCTCTACCAACTAATAATTAATATGTGAAGCAATTAAACTCATTCTCATGGTGAACTAATTACTTTCTAAAGTAGAATAGATTATCACAACTATATCTACACTAACACAATCAAGTCTTCATCAAGGCTTCCTCAAACCTCTCTAATGGAGGTTTAGCCTTGAGTCATCAAACTATCATTTATAAAATAAGAACAGTAAGAACAAAACATTATTGAAAGAAAAATAATTGATTTATTAAACTAATTGAAAAAGTCTAAGAATTCAAATTGTATTCAAAACTAAGTTTATGAATAACTAACTAATTAAATGGAATCAAAACTAAGTTATAAACTAAGTACTGAATTATAAAACTAAGTTACTTAAGAGTTAAGTCTTAGTCCTCTTTATATAAGAGAGGATAGGTCTAACAATTTCGTGCATGGGCTTTGGAGCCATGTTTTGGGCCGGAAAATCGAGCCCAAAACCTTATTACTTTAGTCTACAAAGTGGTTTTCAGCTAGAAATTACTTCAATAGCTTTTTCGTCCACTTTTGCTCCTCTGATTGGGTCAAAGCTTGGACTATTAGAAAGCTCGTTCCGAGCCGGTCGTTTTGACATATGGTAGGTCCAATTCCGAAGTTTGAGTCCAAATATACGGCCTGCGGAAGTTCTGTTGACTTTTGTGCACTATTTCTGCCCGCGTTGACTTTGACTCTTTAGCTTTGACCGGCCTTTAAAAAGGTTTTTTCTCCTTGAATCTTGGTCTTTAATCATAGAACTTCTTGGTAACCAACTTTTGCTCTTTTATCTAGTAAAAGGGACGCATTTCTTCACATATTCGACTCCAATGCCTGAAATATACAAGAACACAATAACAGTACTAACTCTTATTTATTAATTATATAATTGGTCTAAAAGTAATATTGTTAAAGGGTTAAAACTACAGTTTTTGGCTGTTATCATGTTCCAAATGGGTTGTATCATGTAACCATGAGATTGAAACAGATTTGTGATTGTAAGTCTATGGAATAGATCCCAGACTATTTCCACTGTAAAATCCGTGACCCTGGGAATATGTGCAAGATTTGCAAGTGCTTTGAGAGGATATGCCATGGGAATGATAGTTGAGTTGAGGTAATCGATGGTTGGTTGATTTGTAGTTGGGGGCTAGTTGTGGTGGTGGTGAGAGTGGTGTGTAGAAAGTTTGTTCACCCTGGTAGAATTGTGGAATTGGTGTAGATGGTGTAGATGTACCATATGGATTCTGATGAAATTTTCTTTTCTTTGGTGGTTTTGGGTAAGAAAGTATTCCTTTTGCCTTTGATTTGCGACTTGCTCTTGGTTTTGAAGAAGATGGGTTGTTGGTGATGATATTGGGGAGAGAGGAATGAGGTGGAATTGGGAGTAGTTTATTTCTTTTTGCTATTGTTTTGTCAGTTTGGTTAGATGGGTGAATGAGTTGTTTGTTTATTGGGCTTTTGAATTTCTTCTTTGATTTGTTTGGGCCCGACTTGCCTAAGAGGGCGGATAGTGGCAGTTCAGGAGCTTGCTCCACATAGGATCCAGAGAAGGATTGCGTGATATTTTCAAATAGTGCTACATGTCCCTCACATGGGATGGGTTCCATGCACTGGTTGGAGAATTATCGCCGTTCCACTGGAAATCCCAATATTGTGACTATATTCCTCTTCTGCAAGAAGATTGATGGTTGTTGAAGTCGGATTCAGTGGTGGAGCATCAAGCAACATGATAGTTTGTGATATTGTCCATACACTCTGAGATTTTGTTCGACATTTGTAGATATTATGTCCAAATCGGAAGCATGAGTGACAATAGGTTAATGGAACACCTACAATTAACGAATTACATTAATAACTAAGCTTCACCATCAACAATAAGCAAGCAACCCCAATCCCATATAACTCTTGGTTTTGATTGTTCTATATCAGTACTGCAGGCACTGGATGTTGAGGAAATATATAATAGATCGCCATGGTGAGCTAGAATAGGTATAGAGGGGCAGTAATGCAGTATAAAGTCTAAACTCAGTTCTATACCACAAACTTACGGCCATATAGATTAGACTACAGGGGTGTCAGAACACTAACCTGAACAAAGTATCTCAGACTCCTTTAGAGTTATCCAAAATTATATTAAATGGAGATTAAATCCGTCCATGGTACTTCCCTCATTTAATTGCTTCTATCAGGTCATTGATTCCATAATTTGAGAAGTTGGAGTTTATATACACATAGAGGGTGTAATAGGGCAGTAGACTGGAAAATGTGTATGTGACCTTTAGTCCTAACTCCTAAGACATTAACTAACTAGGAACCCAGTCCTGCTTATGGACCATTTTCCTGATAGGCTTATTAGTTTTGGGCATATGATCTTCATAATCTGTGTTTAGAGGGATACATTTTTCTGATAGGCCCATTTTCCTGATAAGATTATTAGTTTTGGGCATATGATCTTCATAATCTGCGTTTAGGGATACATTACTCCCTTTTGTTGATGAACCTTTTAGCTAGCTTGCTTTCTTGTACAAGTGGAGTATATTTTGTTGGTGCCTATTTCAATTTGTGTCTGTTGGAGTATCCAATCAATGATTACTTAATATACTCTTACTCAATCGCATATGTTTAGGGCTGTATAAAAGCAGTAATGCTACACTGACCCACTTTGAGACGGGCTTAACAGAAATGGGCCCTAATCCGCTCCTAATTTTGAGACGGGCCTAACAGAAATGGCCCTAATCCGCTCCTGTTTGGCCCAAATGGTGTAGTGCAAAAATATATCCAATTATATACTGTTACTATTCTAATATGCACATATTAATTCCGATTACAATACATAACTAGAACCATGCAAGAAGAAGTTTTCCAGTCTAAATGATTTCTGATTAGGAAGGTTTGAAAATAGTAATAGGGGAGAGTTCCTTCTATAAATCAAACTACATAAATATTCCGCATTCTTCATTAATACAGTGTTGTAAGACCCAAAGTGAGTAAATAACTTTGCTTTCTTAAATTTTATGATTTTCACAATGAGGTATCTTCAATCCTCCGCGCTTGTCTTTCTTTCTGTCGTTATGGTTCTTAGTGTGATGAGTGCCGAGTCATGGGTGGTTCCTACCAAACAACTTGATCAAACAGTTATAAAGACTATCACTGTTGGCAGTAATGGTGACTACAGCACGATACAATCGGCGATTGATAGCGTTTCTTCTAACAATGATAATTGGATACGTGTGTACGTCAAGGGCGGAGACTATAGGTACTAATTTTATATACTTTCTGAACACACATACATATTAGAAGCGGGGACAGGTGTAAATTTGGTTGTACTCATGCAGTCATGCTTCCACCAGTAAACATGCACAATGAGTTAAAAGGCTGATTATTGGTGAAGATGATATCCCCGTGATGATGATAATCCTCGCAACATATCTACCACATATACATTCAAGTATTTCATACTCATTGGATGTATAATGCTACCTTAGTTAAGCATATTATTTCGTGTCTCATGCATGCCGACTTGCTCCTATATTAATTCATTTAGATATACAATGCCACTTTAGTTAAGCTTAATTATTGTTCTTCTGATTTCGTATCAAAAATATTTGGTTACTTCTGTGCTAAAAGAGAATATTGCCTGTAGAGGGAAGGTTGTGATTCCACAGGATAAGCCTTATATTATTCTTGAAGGTGATGAGAGTGCAACCACGACAATCCTTTGGAATGACTATGACGATATTGAGAAGCCTACTTTTGCAGTGTTGGCTGACAATTTTGTTGCTAAAAGCGTTAGTTTCAAGGTAAACGCCGCAATTTATTTCGTTGGAAGTAAGATGAGAGGTACGGTGAATAAAGAAATTATACCTAAAAGAAGCCCTTTCTGCTGGTGCTTTTCCATGTGTTAAATATTTGTAACTTCATTGGTATATATGTCAAACAGAACACTGCATACAATGAGAATCCTAGACATTTAAAAGCTGTGGCAGCTCTTATAGCAGGGGATAAGTCTGCATTCTATAAATGTAGCTTCTATGGAGTGCAGGACACCTTATAAGATAGCAAGGCCGCCATTATTTTAGGTCTTGCTATATTGAAGGAACTGTTGATTTCATCTTTGGCAATGGTCAGTCAATTTACGAGGTTTGTAATTCCTTCATTAGTGGTAGATATAATTTTATATGTCCAGAAGAATTACAAGGAATGTAGTGTAAGGATAACCATCAAAGATGTTCCTGAAATAATATTTTGATTTTCTTCACGCTTAAGTGGGGAGGTTAAGAATCTTGCCTACATATGCTAATTGAACCTTTTAACTTTTCATTCATATGCAGAGCTGTTCAATACATGTTACTGGAGAAGTTCTAGGCCCTGGTTTTGTAGGATTCATAACGGCTCAAACTAGAAGCAGCCCAAAAGAGAACACTGGGTTTGTATTTAAGAGTTGCAGAGTGTTTGGATGTGGTGTGACCTTTCTAGGAAGGGCGTGGGGACGTTACTCAAGGGTGATGTTTTACCAATCAGATATATCAAACGTTGTGGTTCCCCTAGGATGGGATGCTTGGAACTTCACAGGCAATGAGTACGAATTTCTATCCATCTAATTGAACCTTTAACTTTTAGAAAAAAAAATTTCATTCTATTTAGGTCTTAAAGTGATTTGTTTGATAATATGTATGTTAAAATCAGGGCGACATACTTTACGCAGAGCATGAGTGCAGTGGAAGTGGATCGAACAGATCAAAGAGAGTGTCATGGATAAAAGAACTCAGCGACAAAGATACAGCACAACTGGCTGATATAAGTTTCATTGACCAAGAAGGCTGGCTTATATACCAACCTTAGCTCTTCTCCTAATAAAAACCGTACACCCTAAACAGGCAACCTTAATTTAGATTTCCTGTTATTTTTGTCTCATATATAGTTACTGACAGAAATCATTCTAGTCGACTGAAAGCAATGTTTTGAAAACTGAACCGGTGATCGAACCGATTTTTTGTTAAAATGGTTCAACCATGGTTCGACTCGGTCAGACCGATTGATATTTATTTAGCAAATTTTTTAATAATTACAATAATAAAATGAATAAATACATGTTTTAATTCAATATTAATTGGTATTATATATCAAAATGAATTTCTTATACGAGAAACACATAGTAACATGTTGGTTTGGAGTTTGGACTATCTTGTTTAGGTGCTAGGTTCAACTCCCCACATTAGTAAGGGCGATCCAGTTTAGAGCTGAACCGATTCAACCACGATTTAAGCTTAGACCGAGAGTCCAACCAAAAACTCAAGTTTTAACTGACCCGAATCGAAAATTTACCAGTTCCCATCGGACCACGGTTCAACCACTGGTCCGGTCCAATTTTCTAAACACTGACTGAAAGTGACTAACTCGTGGAACACACAATTCAATATTATACTTTCCTGCTATACCAAAACTTTTTTTTTTATCGGTAAACTGAAGCACATAACAAAAGATTGATTGAGCCAGTATCTACTTGGTGTTGGGCTTTATCCCTCACCATGAGAGTGTGAGGAAGAAGATGAGGAGTTTGATTTTTTGTCGATATTTCGGCAAAATAGAAATTTCGACTATGAAACTTTGTATACTATATATATATATTTTTCCGCTAACAACATATCTCATATATTAAAACGTCAAGGGTACAATACTACTGTCTAGTAGGTATTGTGGTAGCAGACTCATTTCCTGGCCATGATATGCCCATTGACCCAGCTCATGAGCCTCTCCATTATACCTCCTATTAATCCAACTAAATTTACAAAAGTTAAGAGACCTGCATAAATCTTCTATCAACAACTTAATAGGTTCTAGTTTCCAACTATGAGAGTTATGCTCTAAAGGAGATACAACATTTTGAATTACTAACAAACTATCTCCCTCAAACAAAATGGAGTTCTCTCCTGTACTTCGAGCCAGCTTCGCCGCCACCTCCAAGGCCACCATCTCAGCCTCCTCCGCATCTATTACTCTGAACCTTCTGATCGCTGCTCCTTTTAGGGTGCCTTCGTTATCCCAAGCCAGAGCTCCAATTGCCGCATCTCCTGTCCCTGAATATCTCCAAAGGCTTCGAGACATCTTATCTATTGGGCTACTGTTCTTCTGAGCAGACCCTCTCTGTTGCTGGCTATGCCTTCGAACTTTGCCTTGTTCCTTGTATCCCATATGCCTTGTAGTATAAGGAGAGCCAAACTTCCTTTTTCAGTAATTCTTGGATCTGCCTCCTTAGTCCACTGTACGAGAAGGTCAACCCAATCTCTTATTGTGTAGTCTCCCAGCTCATCTAGTTTCCCCTCTAAGTTTGAGGCAAACCAAACTGACTTAGACCATTCACACTTGAAGAAAATACGTATAGGGTCCTCTTGCTCCATCCAGCACAGAGGACAAGAGAACTCTCCTTTAATCCCTCTTCTCCTTAGCAAATCCCCCGTAGGAAGGATTCCCATGTACAACTTCCATAGGAACAAAAGTATGTTGGCTAGGACTGAATCTTTCCATATACCTTTGATGGTATTAATGTTGAAAGAGGAAGAATGTTCCATGCCACCATTCCCTACCATTCTTTGATAGGCAGATTTGACAAATAAAAAACCATTTATGGTATCCATCCATCTAATAGTATATTTCCCAGCAAACAAAGGTCTAATCATGACTTGCTTTATAAGATTTCCAATAGTAGATGGGAATAGGTGGTCAATCCTATTTGTGTCTCATCCACTACCATCAGCCAAAATAATATCCTTAACTTTGAGAGTTTGAAGGTCATGTCTCAAAGGAAGGAGATCATAAATATGGATAGGTTGATTGTTAAGACTGAGCCAAAGATAGCTCATGACCAGCACATCCTCACCCTTACCAATGCCTAGATACATCCCTCCAGGACTTTCTGACCAACTTTATGGACCCCTTTCCAAAACCAAGAGGCATATGGAGGAGGGTTCTTTTTAACATCAAACCAGTTCCTACCATATATGGCCCTGAAAGTTCTTGCCCATATAGACTTTTTTATCTGTGAGAGCTTTCCAAGAAAGCTTAGCTAGCATAGCTTGATTCATATCTTGTGATTTTCTTAAGCATAAGCCACCACTAGCTTTAGGTTTGCATATGTTATCTCACCCAATGGTGTGGATACTTTTGCTATCTTCTATGCCATGCCACTAGAAGTTCCTACATGCCTTATCAATCTTCTCACAAGTGGAACTTGGGAGGAGATAAGTAGACATAGCAAAGAGAGGGGTTGTTTGAACAACTACTTGAATCAGAGTAGTTCTGCCAGCAAGGGACAAAACTTTAGCCTTCCAACCTTTAATCTTTCCATGGACTTTATCCACCAGATAATCAAAATCACCACTTTTTTTCCTAGATAAAACTATAGGTCCTCCTAAATATTTCTCATGATAGTAAAAAAACCTCATTTTCCAAAACTTTTTTAAAATCTTTTTATATCTACTATGTGCATTTTTACTACAAAAAATACTAGACTTATCATAATTAATCATTTGACCAAAGATATCACAGTAATCATCTAAAACCTTTTTCAACTTACCACTTTCTACTAAATCAGCTTTTGTAAACAGAATCAGATCATCAGCATAAAGTAAATGAGTAATAGATGGTGCATCCCTTCTAATCTTGATACCATGCAAGTCCTTAGAGTGTTCCGCAAATGCTATCATCCTAGATAAGGCTTTAGAGACAAGAATAAACAAGTAAGGGGAGAGAGGATCTCCCTGTCTGAGGCCTCTACTAGAAATTACAGACTCTAAGGGGGCACCATTAAGCAAAACTTTAAAAAAAACAGTAATAAACATTGAGAGATAAGCAATCTCCATTTTTCATTAAACCCTAATTTTTGAAAAATTTTATCAATAAAGGACCATTCCACCCTGTCATAAGCTTTTAACATATCCATCTTTAACGCAACAAACCCTTTTTTAGTTTTCATCTTTTTCATCGTGTTAAAAATCTCACAAGCTAAACCTATATTATCTCCTATACTTCTACCTTTAATAAAAGCCCTTTAAAAATGAGAAACTATCTTATTAATATGAGCCTTTAACCTTATTGCAAGGATCTTAGATATAATCTTGTAACAAAAATTCCATAAGCTTATAGGTCTAAACTTAGAAACATGGTCAGGATTGGAGATCTTAGGAATGAGAGTAAGGAAAGTTTCATTTAAACTAGGGTTCATCCTACTATTAGTAAAACAATCTTTAACACAAGCTTTTATACTATTTCCTACCACATCCCAACATTGTTGATAAAAGATCCCTTGGAACCCATCTAGTCTAGGTGATTTCAAAGCCCCGAGTTTTTTAACAACATGCCAAATATCATCATCAGAGGGACAAGCAGTAAGGATCTAATTCTCCCTATCCGTAATGCAAGGTTTAAACAAATCTAAAATATTATCATTATCTATAGGATGCACAGAATCAAAAATATTATCAAAATAAGAGTTAACAGCAGCTCCTACATTGTTCATACCTTCTTGCCAGATACCATTATCATCCTTAATTTTATCAATATTATTCTTTCTCCTTCTATAAATAGTAGGCAGGTGAAAAAACTTAATGTTCCTACCATCTTCTTTAATCCAGTGTTAACTAGACTTCTGTTTCCAAAAAGCTTCTTCTTTTTCATACCAATCAAACAACACCCTTTTTAACATCTTAGCTTTTTCATGATTATTAGGATTAAAAGGATTTTGAAGCACTCTATCTAGTTCTTTTTGGGTTTGTTTGATATTAGAGAAAATATTCCCAAAAACTTTCTTATTCCAAATCTTAAGGCTATGGGCAGTCTTTTTTAACTTATCAATCACATTCCAATTAGGTAAGTCATGAGTTATAGAGTTCCAAGCTTTATCTATTTCAGGTTTACAAGAGGCATCTTTCAGCCACATATTATAGAATCTAAAAGGTCTATCCGTAAGGTCTTCAGAAACTTTAAGATTTATCATCAAGGATAAGTGATCAGAAGTAGCATTAACTATATTTTTAACAAGCATATTTGGGAAAAGAGCAATCCAATCATGTGAAGCCAGAGCACGATCAAGTTTTTCTAAGATGTTATCTTTTATCCCCCTATTATTATTCCAAGTGAACTTTGGGCCTTTATAGCCCAAGTCCACTAAACCAAGATCATCAATCACAGAGTTAAAATCAGCCATGCATATAGAGAAATTCGACCTCCCCCCAATTTTCTCATCTAAAGTTCTAATAGCATTAAAGTCTCCAAAAACCAACCAAGACCCAGGTATATAAGGGGCACATTCTCTTAACTATGTCCAAAATCTATGCCTCATATTAGCATTTGGTTCCCCATGGACAAAAGTAAAATACCAGGGATCAATACTATGATAATTAATAAGTTTATCTAAAATTTGGTTAGCCGTAGCTCCTAGTACTTCCAGGTTAACTCCAGCCTTCCATAAGATAGCCAGCCCTCCACGAAGTCCCGCAGCAGGAACACAAAACACATGATCATACTTAAGCACTTTACCTAACTTACTTATCCTATCATCCTTCACTTTTGTTTCAGACAAACATATAATATCCGGTTGGTGTTGACGGACTAGATCCTTTATATTTTGAACTGCCGTGGAGGAACCCATTCCCCGGCAATTCCAGACGTGAATCATTTCTAACGAGGCAGCTGTTTAGGGACAGCCACCACGAACCCTGGAGGGGGACCACACAGACCTCCACTGCTACCAGACTTAGCACTGACACTCATACTCTTATATCCACAATACCCACTATTAGAGCCCCTTGGGTCTTTTACACTGTTACCTTTGCTTTGTTGCTTGAACTTGAGTTGACAACAGCACTTCACAGACGAACCATCTATGGTCAGAGGCAGAGGTTGAGAGATAATATCCTCATAATTATAACCTGTCCTATCTTGATTGCTTTGAACCAAATCCACTGGCACATTCCCAACCGACACCTCCTCATGGTGGTCACCATTATACACCACCATATTTTGTTCAGAATCTTCAAAAGGTTCTTCTTCATCAGAGAACGCATCCGATGGTATCTCCTCTTCAGGAATATCAGGACCTGAGATTTCCGATGGTACACTAGAGTCCATAGAATGATTTGAGAAAGATGGCTCACTTGACTCCATAGTATCACTAGACACCGAGATAATAGGGGCATCCTTCGGGATCAGCAAGTGCCCTAAACCTTTAGCTCGCAAATCATCTGCATCCCTTTTAGCCTTCTTCGATTTCTTTTCACCCTTTCTTATACTCTTTCTTTCCCAATCGTCGTTATCCATATCTACTTCTTCTGTTCCCGAACTTGTACGCAACTTCCTCTTAGAACCCACACAAACCCCTTGTAACTTCCTATTACCAATTTCTACTCCACTCTTTCTCAAACCCCAAAAAGCCAGTGCCTTATACCCCCTTCCACGTGTAGGAAGACCAATGAACCGAAAGCTAGGATAAGCTGGACTAGAGGGAGATAGGGTTTAACAGACCCATCTGTATCGATATTCTCAATAAAAGGAATAAAATCCTTGGAAATCAAAGGAAACAGAAGCCTGGGATTCTCTACCACAAGATTATTCCTTATTCCCAAAAAAGAACCCCTAGAAGCTATCGAATCTACCTCACTAGGTTCACTGCCCAAAGCCAACGCATCCTTTAACTCTCCAGAGACAGTTGTGTTAGATTGGGGCCGACATCCTCCATCCATCCCAGCTGCCACCACCAAGTCCAAGCCCATCTCTGTACTAAGCTTATTCCCCCACACAACTAGAGCCCGATCTTGTAAAACAGTTTCATGCGTGGGCCTAGCATTTGTACCTTGGTTCCCTTGGGTTTGAACTTGAAAGTCGGACATACGGCCCAGACCACCTTGCCGATCCAGCTCCATGTCTTTAGGGCCCAAAGGATATTCAAACCGAACTAGGTTACCATGCATAAGCTCTCCACCAGGCCCAACGCAACCACATACACTATTAGCCACACTACTTGAGCCCACTAGTGCTTGCTCAGGTCCAAAAGACACAGAACCCGAGCTCCTACTCATAGCCGCTATGTTTCCAACTGTTCCACCATCACCAACCTTTTCAACAGACCTAAAACCAACCACACCCGTTGTAACTGACGAAAGGAGGTCCTCAGCAATCCCTGTTCCAACAGTACTAAAAACTTTATCCCTAGACACATGTCTATTCCTTGGGGGTGTAGCCAAGATTCCCCCACCAGACCAATTCCTACTATTCTGTGCAGCTTTATCCCTGGGCGGAATTTGATCAAATCTTAATTTCTGAGGTGTACCCGAGAAGGTTACCGATGTAGGATTTGGATTCACCACTTGATTAAAGAAAATAGTAGCCTTCATCATAAAGGAGAAATTGTGTTTAACATCTCGAGGGGAACTCCCACACCTCAGCATACTAGATCGATACTTCTCTTTTTGTTGACAAAAGTATACATCATGGCCAATCCTCCCACAGAAATAACAGAAGATGTCTAATTTCTCATACTTGAAAGTCTTCTCCTTCTTCTATTATCATATCTAGTCCTTTTAAAAGTCTTTCCTTTATATCCAACTTTATCCGGATTCTAGCCACCAGGACTTTGAACTCAGCGGAGCATGTCAAGTCTGTGGATTTCACCTTACCCAAACTTTGTCCCACACTTTCTACATTCTCCTCATTTAATCGGTCAGCTGGGATCCCATAGATTTGCACCCAAAACTTAACAAAATCGAAAGCTGGATTTGTTTCCAATTCTTCTGATCTCACCCATTTTTTCAGAGCAATAACAAACCTCTGGACTAGCCAAGGTCCATTCTTTTTTACATGATTATACTCCCCCAGATCTTCGAATTGGAACTTATAGAAGCCCCGAGTGAGCAGTTCCACTTTCTTTTTTTTTGTTCTGGTTTGCCAGCACCAGTGTAGCTCTTCTGCTACCACCTGAACGTCCACCGACCTTTCTCCAAATAATTTTCCCACTAAAATATTAGAACCTTCATCGGCATCCACCGGATTTTTTCGTTTAATATCAACTATCCTCTTCTCTTTGGAGCAGAAGAGTTGTTGCATTTCTTCTTGAAGCTATTCAATCTTGGATAATGAGTTTGGTTCAGAGGTTTCACCTCTAACAAGAACCCTTGCATAGTTTGCCATACCATTCCAACCGGAAGCACCCCACCGTTAAAGGAGAATGAGAGGGCTAAGGAGAGAAATACTTAAGGAACCCTCAGACTGGTTTCCTTGAAAGCAGCAAGATCTTTAAGAAAATAAACTAGAAAAGGAGCACAGAACCTGAGAAACTCTAATTAAGAAACAACTAGATCACAGAAAGCAAGATGCCAGTAAACTCTTAGAAGAATAAGGTTTTGAATTTGGTATTGAATCAAGATTCAAACTTGAAATTCAAAACTTTAGGGGGGAAGAAGAGAAGAGCTGCTTTTGGCCGCAGTATAGCCGTTCAAATAAGTGCCTATTTGTATACTATATAAACAACATTGTTTAGGGTTGAAAGAAAAAGAGAGAGAAACCCAATTTTGAGAGGCAAACCAAAATTGAGAGTAAACATTTACAAAGAGACATATCTTGTAAAGAGAAAGAGAGATCTAGTAAGAGTGAGAGACTTGAGGAGTAATTGTAATCTTTCTTCCTCATACTTATTAAAGGATTGATTCTTTGTGGATGTAGGCACAAATTAAGCCTAACTACGTATATCTTGTGTTGTGGTTTGTTTTGCTAGTTTGCTTTATTCATTGCTTGATAGTAATGGTGGTTGTCTAAATAGACTTAGGTTATGGTTGTTGTTATCCATAAACTAGGTTTGTAGTTTTGGTTGGTTGTAGAGTTGGGTTAGATTTGTGAATTGGAGTAGGGAGGATTCGTCTACAAGCTATTCTTGAAGGGATTGAAAGGTATAATATCCCCAACACTTGGTATATTTTACTTGCGTCGTGCAGACTGAAGCACACAACAAAGATATCGTCAACATAGAAAATTATTCTTTTGGAGCAGTTACAAAATAATTATTTGAAAAATTTGATTGTGCATACGTGATTTTAAAGTCTAAACAACTTTTTTGCTACCTCCTGATACTTTTCCCTTGGATATTGTATTTCCAAGAGTCCGAATTTGTGGACAGACTTGTCCCAAACAATACATTTCTATTGGTTAAATCCATTTTCGGTCAGTTTAACAGTTTTTTTGGGCAACCACTCCACCAATCATAAGTTGAGGTCTTGTGGACAGCAAACAGTTGTCTGTCCACAAACTTTTTCTGTATTTCCAATCTGCTTAAAAATTAACTTCATTGGTGATTGGTTTCACAAGGCCCACGCAAAGATCACCAATTAAATTGTTTATTTTTTGTGCAAGTCTATCAAGAATAAAATTAAAGGGCAGTGATTGACGTTGGAAGGAAGGTGCATTGATCAAAGTCGTCGCTGATCTATCAATTGTTGAGACTTGAGAGCTCATAACACCAATAATGCAGAGTGTAAAAAAATGGGAAATGTGTCTGGCCTCTCCATGAGTTGGGAAACGTCAAGATAATTTCACCATAGAGGTCTCGACCCAATTTTGTGAATATATCATCCAGTCGAGCCACGTTTCGCCGTTTATTCTTATGCAAGAACAACATATATTTTGAGTTTCTTGTGTGTGAATAACACCTTAGTTGATTTCTAGCTAATTTGACAGCTCTTCCAATAGAACAAATATGCGAACCGTGCTAGGTATTGATTTTTTTCAAATCTTTAAACCTATCGCTCTAACATCTTTAAAAAACAATATAAAAACATTGATTATAATTTCAGTGACGTGAATGAGGTTTTCTAAATTATTTTAAATAATATAATAGCTAATTCTAATTTCAATTAGGTGAGAGAGTTTGGAGGCTGATTAGAATAATTAAAGGGGGTGTTTCTAAATTGTAAAACATGAGAAATTAGAAATAACCTATTCGGTTGAGAAGTGTCATTAGAAATAACCTGGGCTATCATCCAATAGAAAAACTAAACTTTTGTCAAATTGCTAAGTCCTTCCCATTTGGAAGGTGCGTATGACATGGAGAACAGGAGCATACGAAAGTCCTTTGTATTGTCAAACGTTTGCCTCACAAAACCCAGTCCTAAGGTCCTAACAATCCCTACAAAACAGGAACCAACCACCTAAATATGGCCTTCAACCTCAACTCCACAACATTCAATTGTAACCTCCAGATAACCTGGACGGTAATTCCAAGAAATGTATAACCACCAAACAACCTTTGGTCTACAAGCCTTCAATTCTCATAAGAGACTTCCTTCAAACTCTCGGGCGTTTCTTGTCATCGTTGTCAGCGATATTTTACAAACATGCAAACGTCCATTCATGTTGGCTTCTTGGTGATCCTTGTGTCCTCGGTATTTGTTTCCAACGTCGCCCATGGGTCGTCTGCTGATACTGTTATTGATTCTTCCTTATTAACGGAAAGAATTGCAGCTAATCGTACCATAAAGGTTGATATAAATGGTGACGGGGAATTTACATCTATTCAAGATGCTATTGATTCTGTTCCAGATGGAAATTCTGAATGGATCATCATCCATGTTAGAAAAGGAACTTACAGGTACTTAGTATGTGCATTTTTGTTGAAAGTTTTGTGTTTATTATTTGCCGCCATTGGTGAAACTTTTTAGCAATGCACCAAGTTTCCATACTATAAAGATATGATAGTGTACATTATAATTTCCAACTTTGATGTCAGTTAATAATTTTCAACGTTAACGTCAGCTAATCATTTTCAAGAAAATTGGCATAATCTTTGGACAAGATTAAAAGTTGTTTCTTTGGATCTTGCCTGGTTTCTGGAAGAGAATATAGGCCGGAATCATATAAATGTTATTTAGATTTTAGAGGCGTCTGAGTTTTGCTATTTGTTGGCAGAGGCATATACTTTATTTAAGTTGCGGCATAGGCCATGCTTAGCATATATTTACAAAATTTGGCATGAAGTATAAAAATTAAACATTAAGGTATGTGTGTCAATTGAATACTCCCTGCAAAATTGAAATGTGAAATGAGGGTAGAATGTCAATAAATATTGAAGCTAAGAGAGAAGAAGAAGAAGAAGAGGGAAAAATATGATGGAGGAAGAAAGAAAGATGCACCACATTATCATACACTGAAATTAAACACTTGATTTGTGAGATCTCGTCGCTGCTTAATAGTACATGTTTGTTTATTTAAAAATTATTTGTACATGTAGGGAAAAGATTCACATACCAACGAATAAGCCATATATATTCATGAGAGGAAATGGAAGGGGAAGAACACGCGTTGTATGGGACCATAGTTCTTTTGACAATACTGATTCTGCTACTCTTAGGGTTGAAGGTGCTAATTTCGTTGCCTTCGGAATCAGCTTCAAGGTACGGCATGCTTGTGATACACTCCAAAATTTTCTTTTGTGATTTTGTTACACTCATCAAATGATGGTCTCAACTGTCAACATCCAGTTGGTATACATATATATATGTTACCCCAATACCAAGTCGTAAATTTGAATTTGAGTCCTATAACTTTCAAGATTCTAGGATAGTAGAATAGATGGCCTAAAAAAAAAGGTTTATTGTTATACAATATAACTGGCCAATTTATTTGCGAAGTACATTTTAACTCAAACAATTGATCACGCTTGTTTACAGAATGACGCAAATATAGGGCTTCCTTCATCAATACAAAACGAAAAACAATCAGTGGCAGCGTTAGTTGGAGCAGACAAAGTTGCCTTCTACCATTGTGCATTCTACAGTGCTCATAACACTCTCTTTGATTACAAAGGAAGACATTATTATGATGATTGCTACATCCAGGGTTCCATTGATTTCATTTTTGGCCGGGCTCGATCCATTTTCCATGTAAGTTAATTAGAATCATTATGGACTATGAATGTTTAAGTAACATCTAACAACATTTGAGGCTAATTTATAGGATCTACAGAGGTGTGGGGATATCTCTTATTATTATAGAAGGATCAAGTTTTAACGGATGCATGTATTGAGTACAGTTAATCTTACACTATATTCTGATTTTGCTCCATCATGAAACTAGTCAGTAGTCACTTTATTTACTTCACCTGTGAACTTCCTTCGCTCATATGCGGAGTCTCTGTTGAAGGAAATGGGAATGGTTGTTCGAAACTGGACCATGATAGAACTTTCAGCCTCAAGGACCAGCTGGTTGGCAGTCCGCAAAATTAAGTGCTGATAAAAAATTAAGTGCTGTTCTTTGCTGATAAAAAAAAATACACAAACTTCGGACCTCTAAATTAAATTCTATCGCTTAGACGCTTCAGCAACGTCCTAAATTTATCATTGCTGAATCTAACTTATGCAGGACTGTGAGATATTTGTGGTTTCTGATGATCGAGTGGAGATTGGTGGATCCATCACAGCTCAAAACAGGCAAACTGCAGGCGAGGACAGTGGTTTTGTGTTTATTGAAGGAAGGGTTTATGGAATAGGTGGAGTGTACCTTGGCAGAGCCAAAGGAGCCTACTCAAGGGTCCTATTTGCCAAAACTTACCTCTCCAAGACTATTGTCCCTCATGGCTGGACTAACTGGAGCTACAACGGCACGACTAAGTAAGAAAATCCACCTTCCTAATTAAAGGCTAAATTCTATCATGTAAATAGATTTAGAGCAGATTAAAGTTACCGTGGTAAATCATTTTATAGCCAAATCAATCTAGCAGTAAGTACTGCATATTATTAGTAATTACTTTTTCTGCTCGTATCTACTGAAGGATTGCGCATTGTCAAGTCAGTGATTCCTTCTAGAGTTCTAGTGCCGTGCATCATTGGTTATCCCATTTACAAGCTTAATGAATAGTTTCGCAAACTAGTAACCTATATTGTTCTATGCGAGATAATATAGCTAACATCAACAAATATTGAAACTGCAGGAACATATATCACGCGGAGTACAAGTGCCATGGACCTGGTTCCATTCCCAATGATCGCGCTCCATGGGCTCTACAGTTGAGTGAAAAACAAGTTGCTCCGTTCATGTCAATAGATTTCATTGATGGGAAGGAGTGGTTGCCTGCTCACAGGCTTTTGGAGTTATAATCAAAGTTTCAGTAAAATGTTATGTATGAAATGCTCATGAATTGAAAGTCTTTATAGTTTATTTTGTTACATATGTTTTATTGGCATTCTAGCTTGTCATCGGTTTCTCTCAGCTCATTATGTCATTATGTATACTCAAGTTTAGTAAAAAGTTAATTTATATGGTGTAAATGAGCACAGCTTTCCTATGGAGATTTATATGTGATGAAGGGCTTTACATTATGAGCAGTTGGCACTCCACTCAATTGTTTGAAACCGAAGAATAGAAGGCAAAATATACTCTAGTATCGGTATGGTACAATACTACAATTACTGATACACTAATATACATATCAGTCCCATGTTCTGTATTTTTAGAAAACTATGGATAGAACTACTCATCCAAGAAACCCGGCTTGCACAGTTGCACGAGATTACATCTCTAGGACTCAAGAGTGACTATCGGCAGAGCAATTTCGATTGCTTTTGTTTTGAACGTTATTTTCAAGAAAATCCCCCTTCACCCGAATGCACACCTAAATAATAAAAGATGCAATATACAACAGCATGCCGATCTATGAGTGCCTTCAATGCAGGGGGCATTTCCAGTATAGAACCATGGACCAGTATTTAATATGCAGTAAAAAAGAACATAAGACTACTATTTAATAACAAAGTCCTTGTGTAAGAATAACCCAATAACAATAACAAAGTAAAAAAGAACCGTTCGCAGTTCTTCTATTTAATATGCAGTATCATGTGTAAGAGTGTTGAAACCATGTAACAACATAAGACTACTAATGACAGTCTCGAAGAAATTAGAACTAATAACAAAATCGAACCATCACTAGTTCTCTAAGTCGATAGTAACCATCAGTAAGCTGTAAACATGATGTAAAAGGTATTGAACGTCGAACAATTAAACTACAATCAAAAGAGTATGTGCCTAGTCAGCCATCTGTCAGGAGATTTCACTTGAAAGTCACACCTCAATCTAGCTACTTTCTATCCCAAATGATTTCAACTTGGAGATCACACCAAGGAAATCACCCACCCAAGACTTTGGTAGTTATCACAACAAACTCAACAAAGCAAAACCACTAGTTTATCATCACAATTCATAGCAACAATAAATATGGAAGTAAATAATGCAAAGAGACACAAAGATTTAAAGTGGTTCGGTAAATGTTATATACATCCACACAAGAGCCGAATTTCCTTTATAGTAAAAATTGGAGAGTTTACAAGAGGTAACAAGAATCAAGAATAAGAGGCCTCACTCAAACCCTAGCTCAATAGAGCTCCCACAATACCCCAAGAAATGAATCTCTCAAAGTTGTCTCAAAACCCTGTTCTATTTCATTTATATAGATACACATAGAAAAATGTGAGAAAATGGGCTTTGGGCCGAAATATCAAAAATCAATGAAAATTTCGGAAAGCATGAGCGCGGGTCACGCCTCGGCCAAGGCTAATTTGAGCTTGGGTCGCGCCCTCTTCTCCAAACTGAAAACTGAAGATAACAGGTCGGACATCGGAGCAAAGCTCGACGGTTCCACAAACCCAACAATCTCCCACTTGGAACCTTCGAGATTCTACATGCACATCACATCTCAATTGTAACAACTCAATCCAAATCCAATTTACTAATCAAACACTCGGCTCATCCAAGATGGTCTTCAAGCAAAAAGACCCGACGAAGTTGAACACTTCAACTTCATCTTCACAACACCCCTACTATGACATAGACATGTCTCCGTGGTACTCCATGAATAACACAATATCCGTTTCACCGCTTCCCAATGATGTTTGTCAAGGTTAGTCATAAACCTCCAAGCAACTCCCACTGCATGGGATATATCCGGTTACGTCCAAACCATGTACCATCACTTAGGGGCTTGCTGGAAACCATGTAAGCTCTTTCTCAACTTGCACACCATATTCTCTCTATCCTTCCGTAGGAAACCAACAGTTGTCACATATAAATCTCCTCAACATGGTCACAATGGAGGTGAGCAGTTTTCACATCTAACTGCTTAAGATTTAAACCTTCCGCTACAACAATACTAAACACTGACTGAAAAGTATTTGGGGAGAATATCATTGCCAAATATTTCTTGGAACCATCATGTTCCTCCTTGACTCGATACACCCATTTGCTCTGTAGAGTCATGTCCTTGGGTACTTTGGCCAACTCCCAAGTGACACTAAAGACGAGGGACTTCGTCTCATCATGCATAACAAACTCCCACTTGCTAGCATCACCAACCTCCAATGCCGCATCATAGCAATGAGGTTCACCATCATCAGTAAATAAATAGGTGGATGGAGGATACTTCATGCTCAGTACAGTTTGCCTGGATAACCTCCTTAGTGCACAAGATGGAGATGGACTTGGTGGCGTAGTCTCTTCACCCGAGTCACTACTATCATCATCTGACTGTGGAACTTCCACAACACCACAACTCATATAAAAGCCTTCCAACTCAACATACTCAGTGTCATTGTCTGTAACCGGCTCTACGGGCTATGCTTCTTTTCTGTCCTTGTACAAAACCATCTCACTGAACAAGGCATCTCTGCTTCGAATAATTTTCCGGTTTTGGTTATCCCAAAAATGATAACCAAGATCATCATCGCCATATCCAATGAAGGTATACTTGACATCAAGCTTACTCCTAGCTTGGTCACTAGTGTGCACATAGGACTCACACCCAAACACTCTCAAATGGGAAAGGTTCACATCCTTCCCACTCCACACGTCCTCTGGAATCCTGAAATCCAAAGGTACTGACGGTCCTCGGTTGATCAGGTAAGCTGCTGTGCTAACACTCTCTGCCCAGAATTGCTCAGGCAAGCCTGCTAGTGTATGCATACACCTAGCCCTATCTGTCAGTGTTCTAATCATCTGCTTTGCAACCCCATTCTCCTGAAGTGTCTCTCGCAAAGTCTTTTCCATCTTGATGCCACTGTTAGCACAATACTTCTCAAAACCTAAATCAACATACTCTCCACTATTATCGGATCTCAGCTTCTTCACCTTGAAGCATGTCTCATTCTCAACCATGGCCTTCCATGTCTTGAACACTTCCAATACCTCGGACTTATGTCTCAAGAAATAGACCCACACCTTCCTAGTATGGTCATCAATGAAAGTCACAAAATATAACTTTCCGCCAAGTGAAGAGACATTAGCTGGCCCCCAGACATCTGTATGAATAAACTCAAGCTTCCTAGCTTTCAGAGTTCGACCCATCTCCTGAAAACTCACCCTTCTCTGCTTTTCAAACATGCAATTCTTGCAGAAGTCAAAGTCCGTCGACTCTAACGGGAGTTTACCAGTGGAGTGAAGGACTTGCATTCCTTTCTCACTCATGTGACCAAGTCTGCAGTGCCAAATATTTGGATCCTCTTTGCCATTTGCCACAGCATTCGACCCACACCCGTGTGCGGTCATGTAGAGAGTACCATCCTTGTCGCCTTTAGCGACTATTAGAGAACCCTTAAAGACTTTCCAAGTATCCCTCGTGAAGATTGTAACAAATCCTTCACTAGCCAATTGACCCACCGAAATCAAATTCTTCCTCAAATCCGGAACGTGTCGAACATCCCTTAATAACTATGTCCTATCTTTCAACATGACATGGATATCACCTTTGCCAACAATAGCACAAGATTGGTCATCACCAAGAAAGACCTTTCCAAGGTCACCTTTGGTGTAGTTCACAAAGAACTCTCGATTTGAGGTCACATGGAATGATGCGCCGGAATCTAAAACCCAAGACTCCTTATTGTTCTCTATCGAACATATCAAAGCATCATCTTCCACTTCAACTACATTAGTTTCTTGATTCTTCCTGTAGTTGTCATTCCTTGGTGCTTGGCATCGGTTACTATAGTGGCCAGGCAAACCACAATTGTAACATATAATGATACTATCATCTCTAGGCTCATCACTAGGGGCATGAGAGTTCATTCTCCCCCTTCTATTTCTCAGTCTACCACGACCTTTGTGCACATGCATCCCTTCGCTCTCGGTACTCAAAGCCGAACCCGATGTCGAGGCCCCATCCGAACTCCTTTGAATTTCCTCCGCTAGTATCATACTAACAACATCGTCGAATTTCAACTTATTCATTCCCGCCGAGCCACTAATAGCCGCAACCGTAGCCTTCCAACTTGGAGGCATTTGTCCTATTAACGCCAACGCTTTCATTTCATCACTAAATGTAATCTCAACCAACTCCAATTAGTCTTTCATTTGGTTGAATTCATTTAAGTGGTCCTTGAAGGAATCATTCTCCGACATTCTCATGGAGAAGAGCGTGGTAATTAAATAGACCTTGTTCGCGGTCGAAGGTTGCTCATACATGCACGTTAGTGCCTTCATGAGAGATGTCGCCGTCTTCTCATTTTTAATATTAAAGGCCACAGACTTCGAGAGACTCAATCGGATTGTCGCAAATGCTTTTCTATCTAGCAAATCCCATTCACTTTGCTCGCAACTCGCTGGCTTCTCTCCCATCAAAGGTTCATACAAATCCTTTTGATAGAGTATGTCCTCAATTTGCATCCTCCAATAGCCGAAATTTGTACCATCAAACTTCTTTATTTTGTAGCTTCTTTTGTCGGTCGCATTACTTCCACTGAACCAAAACAATAGTGGAGACTCTTTTAGAAGAATTTCTTCAAACACCTAACCTTTTCTGCTAAAAGTGGAGTCTTTTCTCACACACCTTGTTCCAATGATTCAAACCTTGGCTCCGATACCACTTGTTGAGAGATTTCACTAGAAAGTCACACCTCAATCTAACTACTTTCTATCCCAAATGATTTCAACTTGGAGATCACACCAAGAAAATCACCCACCCAAGACTTTGGTAGTTATCACAACAAACTCAACAAAGAAAAACCACTAGTTTATCCTCACAATTCATAGCAACAATAAATATGGAAGTAAATAATGTAAAGAGACACAAAAATTTAAGGTGGTTCGATAAATGTTACATACATCCACACGAGCTGAGTTTCTTTTAAAGTAAAGATTGGAGAGTTTACAAGAATCAAGAACAAGAGGCCTCACTTAAACCCTAGCTCAATATAGCTCCCACAATACCCAAGAAATGAATCTCTCAAAGTTGTCTCAAAACCCTATTCTATTTTCTTTATATAGGTATACATAGAAAAAGGTGAGAAAATGGGCTTTGGGCCGAAATATCAAAAATCAATGAAAATTTCGGAAGGCATGAGCGCGGGTCGCGCCTCGGCCAAGGCTAATCAGAGCGCGGGTCACGCCCATCTCCAGTAACTTTAGCGCATGGCGCGCCTTGTCCAAAGTATGGTTGAGCGCGGGTCGCGTCCTCTTCTCCAAACTGAAAACTGAAGGTAACAGGTCGGACACCGGAGCAAACCTGGATGGTTCCACAAACCCAACACCATCTTGCTACTTGTCCTTCAAGCTAGGAATCAAGATCAATAAGAATCAACAATTTCTGTTCCAAGTCTCTGTTTGCTACAAGCGTGCCATAATAATAAAATGAAAAGAAGTATTGAACAAGGTCTAGGAATTATTCCTTCATTTTGATTAATCATGGGTACGTAAGCCCCATTATTTTGAGAAAATTGATTGTGTGAGGGAGATTAATTTTGTAGGTTTCCTCATGGGATTTTTCGTGTCCAAGGTTAGTGATCCAAAATCAATATATGCACTTTCCTTTTTTCTACTACTGAAGCATTTTTTTTTGGTAGGCTACCGTTCTACATAAATCTTGTTTTTACATTTCTTAGTTATGTTTAATTTCTTTTTCATCTTTTTCTTAACACACTACAATCTGGTGTGGAGTTTTTGCATTGCTTCCGTTGCAGAACACTTATGCGCGCTCTATCTTGACTGTGAAGTGTGAACAATATTATTTCGGCAGTAAACTGCTTCCACACAACGAGAGCAATGGTAAAGAACACACTAAGAAACAGAGAAATTTGATGTTGGGGGAGATGAAACTGAACCAAATAATGGCTGCCTACGTACCCAAGATATATTATCTAGGGATCAAGTTTCAACGTAGTTCCTTATGAAAAATAATGTAGTATTTATATAGGTAGAGTAGAGAGTCCTTATAGCTCAAGTAATCTTGTTGCTTGAGTAATTGTGATAGAATATAACTGTCAACTGATAATTATCTCTTTAATAAGAAATGAATATGGACATAAATCAATGTACATTAGTGGCAAGTCATGTGGCTAAGGTTCAGCCTTAGACACATGCGTTAATAGGCCTGTACATTGATCCATAGTATTGCAAATTGGGCTTTAGCCCTGTTGATTAAACGAATAAAGTGGAGACCCCTACTAATGGACGTTTACCACGTAGGTGGGGGTCAAACACCACCCCTCTTTGTCATACGAACAAAATTCACATGGCAAAGAAGAGAAGAAAAAGCAAGGAAAAAATGGAATAAGAAAAGAGTAAGCGGAATGTATAACAAAGTGTTGTGTGAACGTAAACGATAGGAAAATGGACAATCGGAAAAAATTCGTGAATTATCGGAAACGAAATAATGTCAAACTAACATATACGGGATGCATTGTAGTTAAAAAGTGGTTGAAAAATGCACAAAATTTTTTTTGAAAGAAATTGATTGCCAAAAACTGTATCGAACGCATTACGTGACAATATACGAAAGTTGATTTTGACGACGCATGCCACCGGAATAGCGATACTAGGATTAGACCGATGAAATTATACGTAGGGGCAATATAATAATAATAATAATAAAAGGAGGTTAAGCATGAATCGGACTCAAAGTGTCGGATGAGATAAGAATATGGAGTAGATAAGAATTCAGAGTAGAGATGAAGTTGGAGTTGGAGAAGAATCCCACCAGCAATGAAAAACTTACTCGGAAACCTTATATAAGTGCTGGTGCAGCTCCCGTATATCCCAATCTATGAAAAACAATGACTCTCATTAAACAAAACGTGGTCACGGCTTGGTAGTCGTATACAAGAGATTCGCTCTGTCAGCTCTGTCAACTACAATATCGGCAACACTGCTGTTTTACAACTCCGTGATTCTCCCTTGCGTTGACCAACAGGTTCGTCTCTCTCCCTTCATCGTTGTTTACGAGGGCTTGTAATGCAAGGGATGTGCCCCTCTCTGGTCGGGATTGTGCGAGCAAGTTTCTGTCTTGCCCGATCCAAGCTGGGAATGGGTCATGCGGTTACGGGTGAAGGCCCTTGGTTCGTGGCTCCGAAAGTGGAGGGCACAGCGTTAGGCTAGTTTCACAGAGCAGCGAATATCTCTCTCCTATCGGTGGAAGGATATCGAGATGGGTGCTCCTCAGCTTCAATAAAAAACCACAGCCGCTTCCATCGAACAGACATTTTACATCGCAGCTTGGGTTTCGACTTTTATGGTAAGTAAACTTTGCACATTATGTTTTTTTTTTTTTTATGGCCGTTGAACTGTTGAACTCTTTCCTCAGGAATTCCTTGCATGGAACATATGGTGGCGACAAAAATTACTAACTTTGGTTGTTGCAGTGAACTTCTTCATGGTCTGGTGTGGAAGACACTTCGTGATGGCGATACTGATGGCTCTAGTATTCAAAAAACTAATATAAACCAACATGATACGGTGCAACGCAAGGAAAAAAAGGGCACCGTACCTGCACTTATCTAGTTTGGCCTGGTACATATGGAACTCAGATATTAACAAACATGATATGGTGTAACGCCTGTAAAGGAAGGGCACCGTACTTGTGTGGCACCGATTTGGCCCAGTGAACCCGGTTTTTGAGCTTTCTGATCCTTTCCTTTTTTTTTATTTTATTTTATTTTATTTTTTTATTATTATTATTTTTGCAGGTAGAAACGACCGTATTAAACAGGTGAAAGATAATCGAGAAGAAGAAAACTTGATGACGATCGTAGATTTGGTGAGGTGGAAAGATGACAAATACAATGAACACACGACGCCACGACGATGGTCACTTAAAGAACTACGAAAAATATTAGTACTCGAGAGATTTGAGATGGATGAAGTGTATGAATTTGAAACGAAAATCGAAGAAAATGAAGTAGTAATGGCTTACTCACAATTAAGTTGCGGGAGTGCAATTCCGTTAAGCAAAGAAATTGCGCAATTATTGAGTTATTCTGGGCTACCGAAGAAGACGGAGAAAAGTTCGGAGACTATGACAAAGCGGTGGCAAAAAAATTGGACAACATGAAACAGGTATGTCAATATTTTTTTACCAGTTAGCTTCAAATTTTGGTTAAGTCTGAAAAACTAATATTTTCGTCGCAGGTTAAAACGGCAAAATTACGAGCAAAAGATATTGACAAAAAATTTCGAACGGAAAGATCACAATGCCGTAGAAAAATAAATAAATAAGCTGAATAAAGTTTTCACTTAGAAAGTTAACGTAATGCGAATTTTTGCCGCACGGAGAAACGACGGTTGTACGAGCCTCGGAAAGTTTCGCTCAGAAAGTTCGGCTTAATGCCTTAGAAAAAATAATGAAGCTGTCAAAAAATTTCACTTGGAAAATTTCTCGTAGAAATATTGACAGAATGCCTTAGAAAAAACTAATGAAGCTGTCAAAAAATTTCGCTCGAAAATTTTTTCGGAGAAAGATCGGCACAATGCCTTAGAAAAAATAATGATGCTAACGAAAATTTTTGCTCGGAGAATTTTTCATTCAGAAAGTTCGACTTAATGCCTTATATAAAAAATAATGAAGCTGGAGAAAGTTTTTGCGAAGAAAGGTGACGTAATGCGAATTCTCGCCGATGGAGAAACGGCGGTATTACGAGCAAATTATATTCATAAAGAGTCGACGGAGAAAAGTTTAGCACAGAAAGACGTCAATTAATGTCGTAAAAGAATTAAAGAAGCTGACAGAAGTTTTGTTGAGAAAAAGCGGCACAATGCCTTAGAAAAAAGAATGACTACGAAAAATAGTTAACCGAAAGCGCTAAGCGAAGCGAATGCAGATTTCGAAGAAGAAAATGAAGATTTAATCGAACAACCGTAAGACAATTGACAGAGACAATTGATTAGATAATTGTGTAAATGTAATACTATAGAGCTAAAACTTCTTTTGATGAAAAATAAAAATAAAAATGGGTTTGTTATTGAATACTGTTGTTGTGTCAGATAACATACCTGTGGAAAACTGACAATGTTGTAGATTTATGCAGTTAAAATGAAATAGAACGAGACGCCCTCACGTAGAGAAAAACGCCCCTAATGCATACTTAACTCGGCAAAATTAGACTAAGCGAGTGTAAAAACGTTAGAACTTCGATTGTCAAAACGAAACGCGGTAACTTAGTCGGATATTGTTGTAGTGATAGTAACGGACTAAGCGAGCGTAAAAGGATTCAAACTTAGACTGATAAAGCTAAACGTGGTAACTTTGTCAGATTTGTTATAGTGATAGTAACGAACTAAGCGAGTGTAAAAGCGTTCAAACTTAGACTGGTAAAGTTAAACGTAGTAACTTCGTCAGATTTTGTTGTAGCGATAGTAATGACTAAGCGAGCATAAAAAGCGTTCAAACTTAAACTGACGAAGCTAAATGTGGTAACTTCGTCAGATATTTTCGTAATGATAGTAATGAACTAAGCGAGCGCAAAAACGTTCAAACTTAAACTGACGGAGCTAAATGTGGTAACTTCGTCAGATTTTTTCATAATGATAGTAATGAACTAAGCGAGCGCAAAAATGTTCAAACTTAAACTGACGGAGCTAAATGTGGTAACTTCGTCAGATTTTTTCGTAATGATAGTAATGAACTAAGCGAGCGTTAAAACGTTCAAACTTAGACTGACGAAAAAATGACTGCAAAAGTGATGTGTCAAACCCTTTGCTTCTAACGACGGCGGAGAGATAAGCCAATGAATCTGCATGACGTAAGTCATTTCGGGGTCTTTGAGTGATAGAGATGCTATCAAATTGTCGAGCAAGACTATGTATCCAACTAAGATAAGCCGTCATATGCTTATCTCTTGCTTCAAAAGACCCACCAAACTGATTTGCAACAAGGCGAGAATCCGTGTATAATTGGAGCTTTCGCGCCCCCAGTGTCAAGGCACAAATGGCAGCCTCATACTCGGCTTCGTTATTTGAAGCGGCGAAGCCAAGTCGCACAGATTTCCCAATATTTTCTCCGCCGGGTTTAACAAAAACACATCCAATTCCAGACCCAGATTTACTATGGGAGCCATCTGAGTAAACAATCCATAGGTCAATGGGATCGGATTAGGAATTGCGTTTTCATGTTGGTCTTCGTAAGCCCCGCCAAGCGGCGCGCGCAGATCGTCTTCCATAGATTTTTCCATCATCAATGAAAAGAACAGCACTAACAGCTTGAGTTGTAGCTGCCAAGTATATGCCACTAGGTTGACCCGTTGAAGGACTTGTCAATATAGGAGGACTGACCAAGTATTTCTTCAGTTGTTGCGATGTCATCTCACAATCAATGTTCCAAGTTGCCGCCCTCTTTAAAGTCTGGAAGAAGTGATGACAACGATCGAAATATTTAGAAATAAATCTATGAAAAACGGCAAGCCGACCAGTAAGTCGTTGAATTTCCTTCTTATTTTTGGGTGATGGCATATCAATAACGACGCATATCTGATCAGGATTAGCCTCAATACCTCTACGAGTCATGAGGTATCCCAGAAATTTTCCAGAAGAGAAGCCCAAAAGAACATTTGGCGGGGTTGAGTCACATGTCATACTTGTTAAGCCTATAAAAAATAAGTTAAAAATCGGAAAGATGATCACCCGTATCCTTCGATTTAACAACTATATCATCGATATAAACCTCCATTATTTTTCCGAGCAGATCGGAAAAAATTGTATTGAAGAGTGAAATCCATTTCACCCGGAAGATTTAAAAGATGAGGCGCCCCGGCCGAGCCTATGTGGAAGATGACACTGTCATTACCTCTTACAAGAGTTAGAGATTTTAGCGGTACACACTTTCGGTCCGACCGAGATTGTCTTTTCTTTTTTGCGTAACCAACCTATCTAGGTCGGTAGTTTGCCCGGGATTGTGGTCTTCCCTCTAGTTTTCGGATGACACCTTCCTTCCTTATCGGATCGGACTGCCTAGGGGCGACGATTTTCCTCAGGTCAACGAGGTCGGCCTTCCCTCTCAGGTCAGTCTCGTTTGGGATATTGGTATTCCTTATATTTTCTTCTGTGACACCTTCTTTCCCTGTCTGGTCGGACCTATCTGGGATGGCAATTTTTCTTAAATTTGCGAGGTTGGCCTTCCCTGTCAGGTCGGTCCAGTCTAGGATGAAGGTTTTTCTTATACTTTCTTCCATGACGCCTTCTTTCCCTGCCTGGTCGGACTTGTCTAGGATGGCGATTTTCTTCAAATCTGCGAGGTCGGCCTTCCCTGTCAGGTCGGTCCAGTCTGGGATAAAGTTTTTTCTTATACTTTCTTCCGCGACGCCTTCTTTCGGAGGCGTTTGTACCGCCGTTTGCGGTAGCGGCGGCAGCGGTGTTGCTGCTTTCCGGAACCTAGTAACAAAAGTACGTAACTTTTCGTCACGTTGTTGCTTGATGTTCAAAAGTGAGTCGACATCCTTTGGCGTCTTGCAATTGTGGCGGAAACGATTAACAAACTGATTTTCTAGTTCATTGTATTGGTGAATTGATCTTGAAGGCAACTCACTAAACCAGCGTAATGCTTCTCCCTTTAGAGTTGATGTAAAAAGCTTACACATGAGCGGATCATCTCCACCCCATAACACCAACTTATTTTTGAACGATAAAATATGCAAGCCAGGATCTTCTTCCGACTCATCATAAAGTTCAAAATCGGGTTGTTTGAAGTCGGGATAGTGGTAAGCTAACTTATCAAGTACGCCATCATTGACTGTCAAGTTTTTCATTCTTACATCCCTTGACTCTCTATCGTTAAGTTCTTTTGCAATAAACTCTTTCAACTATTGTTCTATTAGAGTTAAAGTATTGGCTCGACCAACTGGACGCCCCCGGTCGTGCCCATGTGGAGAAGGATACCTTCCATTATCTCTTATTGGAGTTAGAGATCTTTGGCGGTATGCGCGACTGTCAACTCGACCCGATTGATTGTCTTTTGTTCATCCCAGAACCCGGCTGTCTAGGCGGTGAGTCACCCTCGCGGGTGGTCGGTATAATTATACCACTTCTCCATGTTTTGTTGCTCTTTGTGCGATGCCCCTTCCCAGTCATGTCGGACATATCTCGGATAGCGGTCTTACCCGAATTGCTTCTCGAGGGTAAATCTTCCATTTGAGATCGGGACATGTCTAGGGTAGTAGTTATCCCTGCCAATCCGATTCTCCCCATAAGTACGGGTAATAGGGTCATTACTCTTAGAGTGTGCACTGGTTGATTGTGTTTGAGAAATAACACGTTGTTGAGGACGATGAAGTGGATCTTCAAGACGGTCCCATACACTGGAATGGCCTACATCCCTTCGTGGTCGCCTGATGTTGTTGAATTTGCAGCCTCGTCCACCGGCCTTTGCCTCTTTGCCAGCTTCCTTCTCAAGTTCCTATTTTAAATTTTTGACTCGTCGTAACTCACGCTCAACCGTATTAGGAGTGGCGGTAGCGGAGGCGGTGGCGCTGCTACGGTTGGATGTTGAGAATTGATATTACCACTAGGAGCAACTTGATTGTTCAACGGTTCTTGCATTGGCCGATTTGAATTTCGAGGGTTGCAATTCCTATTAGCAGGAGGAATATATTGACTATTTGGTTTGCTTCTTGTGCTTACCATCTTGATTGTTTCACGTGATAATGAATTCTAAATTCTCCACAGACGGCGCCAATTATGTTTCGGCAGTAAACTACTTCCACACAACGAGAGCAATGATAAATAACACACTAAGAAACAGAGGAATTTGATGTTGGGGAGATGAAACTGAACCAAATAATGGCTGCCTACGTACCCAAGATCTATTCTCTAGGGATCAAGTTTCAACGTAGTTCTTTATGAAAAATAATGTGGTATTTATATAGGTAGAGTAGAGAGTCCTTGTAGCTCAAGTAATCTTGTTGCTTGAATAATTGTGATAGAATATAACTGTCAACTGATAATTATCTCTTTGATAAGAAATGAATATGGACATAAATCAATGTACATTAGTGGCAAGTCATGTGGCTAAGGTTGACCTTAGACACGTGCTTAATAGACTGCATACGTTGATCCATAGTATTGCAAATTGGGTTTTAGTCCTGTTAATTAAACGAATAAAGTGGAGACCCCTACTAATAGACGTTTGCCACGTAGGTGGGGGTCGAAACAAATATCAACGAGACTCTAATTCCATTCTCCATTACTTAGAGATGGTTCCTTAGCTTCTTTTCGAAACAAATGACTCAAACCTGCAATGCGTCTTGATGGAAAACAGAGGAAAATAGGAACAAAAGTTCACAGTACCTATGATCCACACTTAAACATTGCTGTTGCGGTTGCTGTCTTTACCGCATCAGTTCACTCAAAATGATGCCTAATTGCCCATAAAAATTCTGTGGCCAGTAGTGGATAAGCATAAAAATTGGTGTACTTGTCTATGTAGAAAACAGGATTGAGCGTGTGTGAATTTATCAATTTAGGATGGCTACGTACATAAATGTTGAAATTGATGGAGAAATAAAACATTTAATACCAACCTAAAGCCGTTAAAGTCTGTAATAAACTACAATGGACGGAAAATCTGGAAAAGTAAAGCCTGGAACCATTCTCTCATGAAGATTGTAATGAACTAAAATAGACAGGGTAAATTTGGAAAAGTAAAGTAATATTTCCATAGCTACAAAAGACTACAAAGAGGTCGCACAATAGAAGCACGTCCACCCATCAACTTGATCGGATCGTACAACATGGCTCGTACAGTAAGGAATAACAAAATTTGATAAACTAATCAAGTTCCTCCGGCAATATTCCCCCCGTTCCCCAAATCACCACCCATCTGACCACTTCCTCTAAAGCTGCCTTTAAAATCTCCTCCACCTCCACCGATGTTACCATTTCCAGCCCCCGCGCCTCCAGCAGAACCACCTACATTGCCATCTCCTTTAAATCCTCCTTTACCACCTCCGCCGCCACCAATTCCAAAACCAAAGTTGAAATCACCGTTTTTTTCTCCATGAAATCCGCCATTAGCACTACCACCAGCACCACCTCCAGCAGTACCTTGACCACCAGCACCAGCACCATGACCACCAAAACCACCATGACCACCGAAACCACCACCAACATTACCACTACCGGTTGAACCGCCTTGAGTGCCACCAGTGACTCCACCATTACTGAAATCACCACCGCTTACTTTTCCTCCTCTACTACCACTAAAACTTCCTCCACTGCCAAATTTTCCTCCACCACTACCGCTAACACTACCTTGACTGCCACCAACAACTCCACCACTGGGGACACCGGCTTGAGGGTCACTAGCAACTCCAGCTCCACCAGTGGAAGCACCACCTGCACTGGCACCGCCGCTTACTTTCCCTCCACCAATACCGCTTGCACTGCCTATTGGGGCACTAGCAACTCCAACACCACCGCTAGAACCACCACCAGCATTAGCACTGCCGCTTACTTTTCCACTACCACTACCGCTGAAGCTTCCTTGTGAGCTGTCGGTGGCTCCCCCACTAAAACCAGAACCACCACCATTTGCTTTTCCTCCACCACTACCGCTGATACTACCTTGAGGAACACCAACAACTCCCCCGCCAGTAGATCCACCACTAGAACCGCCTCCAAAATTACCAGCAAACCCTTTGCCACCACTAGCACCACCCCCAAAACCGCCTCCTCCTCCACCACCAAAGCTACCACTAGAACCACCTCCAACTTTTCCACCGAATCCTTTACCGCTGCCAACACCACCGAGTCCTCCTCCAGTAGCGCCAGTTGAACCACTTCCGCTGGCAGCTCCACTTCCTTGGCCACCACCTCCAAAGTTGAATCCTCCTCCACCAGTAGCACCAGTTGGCCCACCTCCGCTTGCTGACCCACTTCCGCCAGTGGAACCACTTCCGCTTACCGCGCCACTTCCTTGGCCACCACCATCAAAGTTGCCACCACCTTTACCCCCGAAATTGAAATCACCATTAAAATTTCCTCCACCTTCGCCAGAACCACCTCCAGTTGCTGCCCCACTTCCTTGGCCATCACCACCACCACCAAAGTTGCCACTACCTTTACCTCCAAAACCAAAACCGCCTTTAAAGTCTCCTCCACCGACACCGCCAACGCCACCACCACCATGACCCAAGTGTGGATTTAAGAATGGACCTAAGGTACATTCTGTAATAGCAATCACTCCCAAAAACGTAACCAACATAAAACTACTATTCTTTAAAAACTTCCCCATCTTTCTGTTAAAATGGAATGATCAAAAACTCAATATGGCTGTAAGAGATCCCTAAGGGAGAATTTATAGTGCTAGTTGAATCCGAGTTGTCAGAATTTGATGAAAAAGTGGTCATTCTTTTCCTCATCCCCACAAATAAATCTCAGGTGTTACAATTTGGCTATTTGTATGCATGGCCATATGTTGTGAAAAATGCAACGAGCATCATGCATGTTGGCTTCGAGCTTGGTCATCATTGTGTCTTCGGAATTAGTTTTCAATGTTGTTGTCCACGGGTATTGGGTCATCCGCTGATACTGTAATTGATTCTTTATTATTAACAGAAAAAGTTGCACCCAATTTTACGATAAAAGTTGATATAAATGGAAATGCGGAATTGATTCTTTATTACGCGTGCCTTTGGCACAAAACAACAACACGTTGCACCTTCGGTGCAAGGCTAGCCACTCCTTCGGCACGAAACAACTTGTCACGCCTTCGGTGCAAGGCCAGTCTAATTGCCCATTATCCATAAGCCCAATAACATCAATTGGGTCAGCTAATTGTGTAGTACCATGTCAAATTTAAATGCCCAACAATTTATAAGCCTACCTGCAATTGTTGACTTTTGGATAGATCCCATGGTATTGATTGCACTTAACAAAATTGCACAAACCCACAAAATACTTGGATCTGCCAAGTCATATTTTGGTGAGAATGATTACCTACCATTGGATGGGGAATTTTGGGCCCCATACTTCTCTATTTTGTTGGATAGAAGGGGTACACATACTAATATTTGCCTTCAATTAATGTTCCGTTTTTATTGTTACTAGCAAAATGCACGTGCTATGCACGTGGTTAATATTGGAGAGTACAAAAGAAGCACAACAAATATAATAGTTTTTTGGTGGATAGTAGATGTCTATACATCATGTACACGTACTTGAAAACTCACAATATAGATTTGCTTATTTTGTTGCATCTCCTATAAATGAGAACACGTTGATGTAATATATCTTTACCAAAACAATAAATAAATAACACATTGATATGTATAAACACATTATCTAAGATTGAAAAGTTGTATACTTGTATATCTGTACAACATTTTCCAAGATCCAATTCATTTCAATATGCAACAACCAAAAGGTATAAAGAAAGTGTTAACAACACACCATCATTGACATATATCTTACAATTAGTATGACGTCTTTAATATAGTTTGAACACACTATTACATTCTAAATCAGTATATTACATCTTCCAATATCTATTCGCGGTTACTGTACAAAACTAGTGTACTTTGGATACCACACAATTTCTAAAGGATTATCAGTCCTGCATTAGATAGTCCTACTTGGCACACACCAAAGGTGGAAGTGTAGGCTTATTTTAGTTCCACGCCCTTGTTGGTGGAAATGTTTCATGAGGTAAGACCGACTACCTCATTACAATTTTAAAACAACTAAGTTTACTATATGCTCAAAATTTTAGTGTAAAATCATGTTATATGAGATAGTAAGAGTAACTAAACAGAAACCAAGGTTTGCTTGTAGTAGGATTTGGGGTATTTTTTTTTTGGTTAAGCTAGGGATTGGCAGGCCCTCACCTGTTGTATTGCTTAAGAAACTCTTACATAGGTTGTTCCTTGGGCATCCTCCTCCACAATGAAGGGGTTGAGTGCATCCTGTGATGGGCTAATAGTAGCCAAATAGTCTGCTACCCTATTCGTCTCTCGTACCACATGACTGAAAGAGATGTACTCAAAGAGGAGACTCATATTTTGGATGGCAGTGACTAAGTCCAAGCAGTACCAAGGGGGCTTCTCTTGCTTATTAATAGCATTTACTGCCCTCAGCAAATCTGACGCAACTTCCACTTTCAGAATCCTCTCATGGATGCATCTTTTTAACCTGACGTCAATAGCTAAAAGTTCTTGGAATAGCACTGATTGCATTTCGCCTTTTCCTGTGAAAGCCGCAACCACGTCACTTGACCTTAGCTATCTCGTATTGCCCTTCCATGTCCAGCACCATTATTGCTTAAGCTTCCATCAATATTGAACTTAACTCTATTTTCGAGTGGTGGATCCCAAGAGCAGCCAGTAGACACCGGGAACTTGAACTACCCAATCAATTTTTTCATGTTACATTTTAACATCTATAATTACAATAGAGGAGTTGGGATGTTCTTCAGTTATGACTTCGACACATATTCTAATATGCTTATGGCCAACTACCCTGCATCTCTGCTACTTAATAACATTAACAGGACTTCATCAGTAAACCTAGGCTGACCTTAGTTGTATTATCTAAAAAATCAAATGAAATATCATTCCAATCAGAGTATGTAACAACTGAAAAATAGAAAAGCAAAAAAGCGGGTGGTAACCTCAACTAAATAGTATAACAGAGTAACATACGTTTAGGTACACAAACTTAAGTATATATTGTGATGTCTAAGAACAATCCCTCTTAATCATTCTAAGATCACTGAGATTAAATGATGGTTTGAATGAAATTGAAGTAAGTTGTAGATCTGATAGGAAGTAAATGAAGCTTTTTTATTGAACAATCATGAAAGTTTTACAATCACTCTGATTCTCTCTTTCTCTCTCTTGTTTCTAATAATTTTTGTGGGAATGATCGAATAGCCCCTCTATCTTCTTCATCCAGTCTTTATATAGTGTCCCCAATTAGCTTTGATCCAGTCAAGTCATGACACGTGTCCCTTGTCTTCCTCCATCCTTTCCCGCTTAATACCTGCAAACATTTGAAATAACCCCGCAATATATCAAGATATTGATCCTTATATCAATATCTCGAGTTTTGAAATATCAAATAAAAATATTTAAAGGTACAATATTTTCCCACTACATCGCCCCCTCTCGAAATTTTGAAAATTTACTTCAAATTTAAACTTTTCGAGAAGCAGTTATATCTGGGCCCAAGTAACAACCCGGTCTATAATTTCAAAATATAAAAGTTTGAATAAACCTTTTTTCTTTTCCTCATCTTTCTAACTTTCTCTATACGCTACCTGGCAAAACCAGAAAAAACGATTTACTCCCTTCGTCTTCGTCTTTGCCACTATTTGTTTCTTTCCATAAAACATTAACTTGTGCACGCCGTACGGTATGTTCTTTATTTCATATACTTTACTTGTTAGTCTAAAACCCACATTAGTATATAATCTTTGAAACAAATGAAATCAACAAATTAGGTATTTGAAGATTTTTGATACTTGAAGATTGTATATCTATGCATGTTTGTGTTGTATGTTTGTGTTGCATAATGATAGACAATACTATATCATTACTTAAAATGCTTAAAAGTTTGTATCTTTTCATATTTAAGATGATCTGTATGTATACCCTTCTTCCTTCTGTTTTACATATTGGATGTATCGATTGAAAACTCTCATATTGATATTTTCGATATCTTAAACTGTATTATTGACGATGTGCTAGCTATATATTAAATTGGCGATACTAAAAATACCTTTGTCGTCACTTCTTTCTTTATAGTCATTTTGATGGCGAGTGAAGACACCCTTTATGATGATATATAGTATCAATAGTGAAGCTACTAACTCTGACGATAGAAACGATAGCCATAATTTTGCCTCTACTTCGACTAGGTGGACATATCGACCTTAGACCTCCCGGGAATTTGATTATGTTATAGAAGGAATTCCTTGTCATCTTTTTGAAACTAGTGCTTTTGAGGCTGACCGCGATATTGTTGAAGATACTAGTCGATGGAAACATCGTCTTAGCCCTTTTTTTTTTATCAAACGGCCCAATCTAGCTTTAGTCCAGGCCGTCTATCGAATTCCCTATTCCCTTTATCTTCAACAATATGCTGGTAGTCAGAGACATACCAAATGTCATAGTGGTACTAAGAAAGGCATCATTGTCACTGTTGGTCAAATCGTCGCAGGGTTGAGATTTCCTTTGACAAATCTCGATCGTGAAGTTTTAAACCATCTGAACATTTCCTTGGTCAGGGTATGGGTAATTTCTCGAGGTTGATGTTTGTCTACAACTATTACAATAGCCACCTCTATCTAGAAAAATATGAAACCTATAGAATTCGATTGTCCGACATCCTTCTTGACTATAAATTTTGCGAGAAGCACCTTGGATATTTTTATCCCAAAAAACATTCAAAGAAAGACCTTCTAGGTATCATTCGAAAAAATTATAAAAGCGACAAAGAGTGGACCTTGTACCCCATCATAGTTTTCGGTGATTGGGAGAGTGCCGATACTGAAGCCATTCCTCCTCTGAAATATCAAGTTTTCAATTCTTCAGGTATAACTATCCCTTATGTTTGCTTTCGATATCCATATATCAAAACTCCAATCTGACCCAAACCTGTCTATATCTTTTTAGTTTTCCTTCCTCATTTTGATAAGCTCGCGGGAATTCAAAGAGAGTACTCAAACTCTTGGAAGGAACTGATGAAGAGATCGAAGCCAAGATTGGGGCTGATAAAGAAGGCAACCCCAATATGCAGAATGATGATGTTAATCTCCCAGACATAAAAAATTATCGTGCTCCTCCTTATGTTCTCAAAAGTCGGGCACTTCAAAAAATGGGCCAGTTGCCAATTCCAACTCAGTCTCCTTCAGAAAATCTTCTAGATGATCCTTCTTTTCTTCGGTCCTCCTTCTCTTTGCATGAACTGCCTCCTATTCTCCCCCAAAGCTATATTGATTACTTAAATAACAACCTTAAAATGACTCCAGATCTTTTCCCACAGATTAAAAAAGAAGTTCCTGACTTTTATTAATATCCAATTTTGCAAGATATATTTGACTAGCACATTTTGTTGTATACAGATATGGCACCTCGAGTGGCGCTAAACCCAAATGTTGGTCGCCAATTAGCTGATAAGGGCAAAAAGAAAGCTGCCGAAACCGTATCGGCTAATGCTCCAAAGGAGAAGTCCACTACCCCTCCCCTAGATACTCATATTGCTTCTTCCAATGATAAGTATACTGCTCCTTCCAAAGAGAAACATCCTGCTCCTTTACAAGATACCCATACTCATACCAGCTCTAAGAAAAGAAAAACTGCCTGGGGTGAAAGCGGCCTTGATGCTGGTCAAAGTCTTGAATCTATTCCCTCTGCCGATACTAGTCACCTCTTCAAACCTATCTTCTGTTTGATTGATCAAAGTGATATCCTCTTGACCGCCTCACTTTTTGCTGATAACCCTAGTGAGGATTTGGGTGTTACTCTGTCTACCAATTGTGTTCTTCCCAATGATAAAATTTTCATGTGCAATGTAAATGCCGCTGAACGCTTGACATTAATTTGTGATCATATAGACAAAAGTATTCTTACTTTCTCTTCGATTATTTCATAATTGTTTCATCTCTTTCTATTTGCTTATCTATTCCCCTTGATTCTATAGGCTAAAGTCACTACTATAGAAATGGTCATTAACCACGGTTGGTCAAATGGTATATACCACTATTTTTCCAATAACAGTGACTAATAGTCATTTACCATGGTACAGTTTGAGCTTCCAATTTAGGTGCAAGCAAATACCACTGTTTATTGTCTATAGTGGTATATAATATGCCATATACCACGGTACCACCAAATATGACTGTTTCTTGAAAAAAAGGTGGTTTATGTTTTTCAAAAATTTACACGTACTGTGGGTAAATGGGGTCTCCAAAACCACTCGCTCAAAAAAAAGAGGCAAAGAAGATTGTGCTAAAACTCCCTCTTTTCAATTGGTCAATTAGGGTTTCTGCTCCATCTCTCTCCCAGTCCCGTTCATCATTTCGGACATGGTTGTTCTATCTCTCTCCTGGATATAGTTGCAACGTTGGTCTTTTCAAGCAAGTAAGTTGTTGTTTTGGTTAATTTAAATTCTTAAAATTTACTGAATAAGTGCAAGGTTGCTTGTAATTAGGTTCTTATTATTGAACTTGAAAAAAATTTCTTTCTAATTTTTATGTGCAAAATTTGGAGTCTAAAATTTTGGGTATTTGTTGTAAGAAATCGGACTTTGTAATTCATTCAATAGTTTTCCCTTGCTATTCTTCTTCATCTGTTTAGTAAGGTAGGAATATCTTTTAAAGCCAGTCCAGTTTCCGAACGAATCCTCATTCTTACATCACCAATATGAGAATTACAAAGCAACAAGAAGTTCATCGGTTTACTAGTTTCTGCAGTTCTGCACCAGCAAAAGAAGTCTTAGAATATGAGCCATTTTTTTCCAAATCAATCTCTTTTTCCTAAAACTTTCTTTCATCTTTCTCTATAAATAAGTTCATAAAATCAAAAAGCTCTGCAGAATTTTCTTTTGGAGAGTGCACGCTATCACTGTTTTGGCAAAGACGTGCTCTAGCGGTTTCATCAAATGTTAGTATTACTCTCTTGAACGATTGAACCCAATTCCCATTTTTTATACTTACATTTTTTCTTGTTTTCTAAAGTCTGTATTGCTAAGTTAATTATTTGCAAAGGACAAAGGAGATAGAGAGTTAGAGAGATGCTTGTGGTTTATATAGGAGAAATGGCAAGCTAAATGAATGAATATGAAATGCTTTTTTTTACGATGGAACGCTTTGTTGTGATCATGTATTCTTCCATCCGCTCCATTTTGTTGTTGGCTAGATAGCTTTAACTTACCTTAGTTCATGCTGAAAATTGAAATCCACAACCCCCCATGGTCTGTACTCGTCCCTATATAATGTCTTCCTCGATGATGGCCTCAGATAAGCTCAAGAATGGCCCTGTCTTGGTCGAGTTGATTGCCTCTATAGTGGCTTGGTGTAATGTCTTGAATTTTATCCAAGCTTAGTTTGATAATTTGGATACAACGTTGTAGGTTTTGCTAGTATAGTTAGTCTTATTGTGAGCTTGGTTATTATAATTATTTATTCCGAGTGTTGGGTTAGTGATAATTTATTGAATTCGTGATTCGATTGTTTTAATTTCCATCATGGTTTAATTTGTTTTCATTGTTTAGTTTAGTTAATTAAGGTTTATTGTGGGGAAATTCAAGATTTTAATGTTATATAGGACTTGTTTATGTCAATTGAATGCCGATTTTAGAACACATGAATTAAATGGTGAGTTTGTTACATCAAGCTTGGCGATTAATAACACTTTCAAGATGTTAATTTCATGAGTGTAGTCGATGGTAATGAGCTGCCCATCTAATAGCGTGTATGAGCATGTAGTATCCATGGGTCAATAACACATCATGTGAGCTGGTTTAAGCTAATAATATATATGCCTTACTGAGCTAATTATTTTCCTACTGTTCATTACTAATTGGTTTCACTATTTTGCATAACTGGATTTCAGTTCAGGGTACTCAAGAGCTCCTTATGCATATCCGAGAAGGAATTGAAGCTATAAGTGCTTCTCCTAATAACAAGATTTACTCTATCTACTGGAATGTCAGGTAAATTGATATTATTCTTTTTAGCACCGTCTAACAGTATGTGGAACTTCAACATATTGTTTCAAATATTATTTGGAATTTGTACAGGATAACATACATGTACTTGCTTTAATCTTGAGTGGTTAACTACACACACACACAATCTTGATGGTTGACTGTGTATTATTTTTTGGGGTGGGGGGTAGTTAACCCATTATATTATCTGTAATTTGGACATGAAATGATCCAAAACTATTATCTTGTACGTTAGCATTTGAAGCCATATCTATTAAGGAATAAGGTGTTGACAACCATCCACTTAACCTATTCTTGACACTAGTAATGCTACTAACCACACACCCATCTAATCATGGGTAAGCAAACAATTTTGATCATCATATTTTCTGATGCACACACATTTAGTCATGTTCACATCAGTTCTAAATCTTCTTGACAAGTTATTGTGGTAGTACCATAATGTTGCACTTCAAAGTCTGAACTCGTAGCTACAACTCACACTTCAACAGTGCCGATTTAGCTTTGTCCAAACTTTGGAACACTCGCCTCCAAAATCTTCAATGGAAACTTAACTTCTATTTTAAATGTTCATGTTGTATGATGTTCTAAGAGTTAATCTGTGAATTTTTTCCTAGGAAATTTGCTTGTCATTTAGCTGAATTTTGGGTAATTCCCATATGCTTCTATAAATTTCTTTATACTATGTAATCGAAATCATGGGCATTTTCTATGTTCAAGATGATTGAACCAAGAACGCGCTTGTACTGATTCAAGATTATACTATCTTACTAATATGTGGGTGCCTTCTTATTTTTTAGTTCCTAGAGCATTACACTGGTCACAAGTTTTTGTGCGTATTGCCTGGCTAGGTAAGTCGCCTTGCTCATGTTCAAATACTATAGTTTCTGCTGTGATTGAATTTTTAGATTATGATTTGTGAGGGTTGTAACTCGATATTTCCTATAGCAGTTTTACGGCATTTAGATGATGGCACTACTTGCTGACGCACAATGTGTTCAGGCTAAGAAGGAGAAGGTTGACAAGAAGAGGAAGGATATCCCCAAGGTATATCTGATCTCAGTTTTCAAATCATGTCTCTACTATGTTTAAGTTGTATACTACTATAATCTACCATGAATAATCATTTTAACAGGTGAGTCATGAGTGTACATGTATATGCAATAACAATTTGTTACGTGCTTATCCTTGCAAAAGGACATAAATGTCTGGTGATGTGGGAGAGGATTATGGTAAACAAATTCTCATGCATTCATGGTCTGTGTTTGTGTTTGGAAAAATATATAGATGCTTAGGCTTGTATCAACCTGTCTTAGGCTCGTATTAACCTGGTGATACAGAGTGGGGGTATTATGTAACGAAGTTTATAAGGGAAATAATGGAAGCTTGTTTAGATGAATTTTTTGAAAATAAGGTATAAGTTGTCATATTATACACTTTAGCATTCTATATTTTATTTTTTTATATTTTTGTTAATCTTTCATTATTAAGTTATTAACTCTTGATCATTGATCGCGCAGATGACAAACTTAACACTTAGAGATACCTACACATAAGATGAACTTGATGTTATTCAACTTGAAATTTTGAAGTTCATCCCGCATAATGGAATGTTCAAGCCGGCCGTGGTACGTGTCTCCACTAGGTTTGGACCCCTTCCATTTAAGGTTTGGGGATTTATCTCAGCATTTGCATATTAGTGTTGCCAAACTCTTTTAATGTATCGGTGAAACAAGTATACTAGTCTTTTTATATTTCAGAAGGAACAAGTTGGTCATTATTTTGATGTTTTAGATATAACAAGTAGAATTGGATGGTTTCTTCTTTATTGACGCAAATTCTTTTAGCAATTCATTGTTATGTGTTGAATGTTTTCCAAATTTGTTTATTTTGTTTTTTGCACTAACTATCGCTCGAGTTGTGTGTTTCTTTTTTAAATGGGCAGATTGCAGGTTGAATATAAAAAAAATTAAATAATCAGGGGTAATATTTTTTTTTAAAAAAATATAGTATAAACCACGATTTTGTTAGAATTATGGTATAAAAAGATTATATAAGCCACAGTTATTTTCCGAACCGTGGTAAATGTTATCACTATTTCCCACGGTTCATTCAAATATGGCAAATTGTGATTACTATTAACCACGGTTTTGGAGATTATAATACTACGGTTTTAGAAAAAACTGTGGTCTATAATAGATACTTAATACCACGGTTCTACTAGAAGTATTTGTCAAGGTAGTTGTTACCATGGTTTCAAAACAGTGGTTAAAGGGCTTTTACCATTGTATATAATAGTGGTTAATGAACTTTTCTTTAGTAGTGAGTGACCATGCTGGCTTAGTTTGATATTCATTATAAGAAAATTTGTGATCTCGGTCGTCTTCAAAAAACCGTTGACTCTCAGCAGCGGGAAGTTGATAGATTGAACCGAGATGCGAGTCGGTTAAACAAAGAAGTTGGGCAGCTGACTAGCGAAGTAGAGCGGCTAAAGATTAGTGCTGATACTGCTGAGAAGACCTTAAACCAAATAATCACTTAACACGCAGAAATTCTGAAGCAAACTACTGAAGACTTTGCTAAAGAAAAAGCTAAATATGAGGAAACTTCTGATGCTGAATATAACCAGGTTGCTTTAGCTTTGAACCTTTTAGGTGATCGGTTGGAAGCTTTCAAACAATATGTTCCTCATGCTGTTGTTGTAGAACATGGGCTTATTTCTGATGATGCTGATGAAGAAGAAATTCCAGCTGTGACTCCTTCTAATCCTGACCCAACTATCTTAGCTTCTTGCATTTCTGCTGATATGATACTGCCTAGAACCTTTTTGCAGACTTAGCTGAAGTAGATGATCTCCTTAATATTCCTCCAGCTTAGAATTTGAAAACTTTTGCTCATGGTTTTGTAATATTGATACAATCTTCTTCAAACTTTAATTTATCACATACTTTTGTCTGTTACATCTCTGAATGCCAATGGGATTTGAGCATATAAAACTTTGAAATATATATATACTATTGATATAGAAACATATATTTATGACCAATCTTTGAAAATGAAATTTTCGATACCCTAAAAAACCAAGAGAAAATACCATTGATACTCAGACACGTATCCTTAGAAAATGAAATTTTCGATACCCTCAAACAAATAGAGAGTATCATTGATACTTAGACATGTATCACCAGAAAATAAATTTTTTGATACCCTCAAACAAAAAGAGAGTATCAATGATACTTATAATATATATCCTTAAAAAATGAAATTTTCGATAACCTCAAACAGAAAGAGTATCATTGATACTTAGACATGTATCATTTCAAAATGAAATTTTTGACACCCTCAAACAAAAAGAGAGTATCAATGATACTTATAATATATATTCTTAAAAAATGAAATTTTCGATACACACAAACAGAACGAGTATCATTGATACTTAAACATGTACTATCAGAAAATGAAAATTTCGATACCCTCAAACAAATAGAGAGTATCAATGATACTTATAATATATATTCTTAAAAAATAAAATTTTTGATACCCTCAAATATAAAGAGTATCATTGATACTTAGACATGTATCATCAGAAAATGAAATTTTCGATACCCTAAAAAAAAAAGTGAGTATCAATGATACTTATAATATATATTCTTAAAAAATGAAATTTTCGATACCCTCAAACAGAAAGATCATCACTGATACTTTTTTTTAAAAAAATTTGAAACACATACCTTAATCATTTGACAATTTCTGATACGAAAGCCTTTGATGATATATCTAATATTAGAAGTTTTTGTGCCCAGGCTCTGTATCGGATTTTGATACCAGGGCTTTTGATGATATGCCTAATACCAACATCTTTGTTGATATCAGGGCTTTATGTGCTTGGTATCTGCCACTATTTATGATACCATGACTTTTGTCGATATGCCTGATACCAACATTTCTGTCTATATCAGGGTTTTATATGCATGGTATCTGCCACTATTTCTGATACCAGGACTTTTTACGATATGCCTAATATCAACCTTTCTGTCGATATCAGGACTTTATGTGCCTGATATCAACACGTCTGTCGATAACAGGACTTTATGTGCCTGATATCAACACATCTGTCGATAACAGGACTTTATTTGCATGGTATCTACCACTGTTTTTGATACTAGGACTTTTGACGATATGCCTAATACCAACAGTTCTGTCGATATCAAGGCTTTATGTGCCTGATATCAACACGTCTGTCGATAACATGACTTTATGTGTCTGATATCAACACGTCTGTCGATAACATGACTTTATGTGCCTGGTATTTGCCACTGTTTATGATACCATGACTTTTGATGATATGCCTGATACCAACATTTCTGTCGATATTAGGGCTGTATGTGCATGGAATCTACCACTATTTCTGATACCAGGACTTTTGACGATATACCTGATAGCAACATTTCTGTCGATATCAGGGTTTTATGTGCCTGGTATCTGCCACTATTTCTGATGCCAGGACTTCTGACGATATGCCTGATGCCAACATTTCTTTCGATATCAGGGCTTATTGGCATATTATAACATCATTACTTTATGAATTTGAAACTTTTTATTGAATTGAATACTCTTGTTGCATAGTTCATTTCGTAATAAAATTGAAAAATACATTATTGGTAGAATACCTTCAGATTATAGACATTCTGAGATTTTGGTAGTAACTCTCCATCAGCACTATTCAAATAATATGCCCCATTTAGTCCAACCTTATGGATACTGTAAGAGCCTTCCCAATTTTCCGATAGCTTTCCAGCTCCCTTTTCTTTTGTCGCTTGAGTTACCTCTTTCAGCACTAGGTCGCCTTCTTGGAAACTTCTTCCTCTTACCTTTTTATTGAATGCCTTTCGGAGCTGTCTATGATAAGAATCAAGCTTTATTCTTGCTTGCTCTCTTCTTTCTTCCAAGTTTAGGACCTCTACATGCATTCCTTGGTCATTAAGCCCTTTTTCTAGAAACATTGTTCTGGATGTCGATACCACCATCTCGGCTAGAGTGACTGCTTCCATACCATAGGCTAGAGTGAATGGCGACTCCCCCGTAGCTACCCTTGGAGTTGTTCTATATGCTCATAGCACACTATTTAGTTCATCGACCCATAAGCCTTTCTTGTCCTCTAGTTTCTTTTTGATATTATCCATAATAGTCTTATTTGTCGCCTCAGCCTGCCCGTTACCCTGAGCATAATAAGGTGCCGGTGTGAAGTGCTTAATCTTGTATGATCCTAGAAAATCTTTCACCTTGCCTCCAATGAATCGGGGACCATTATCCGATATGATGGCATACGGTAGACTGTATCAACAAACCACTCTTTCAAATAGAAAACTGATAATATCTTGTTCTTTGATATGTTGCAAAGCTATAGCCTCTACCCATTTAGTGAAGTAGTCAGTTACGGCAAGCATAAATCTTTTCTTATCTCTCCCAGGTATTAGTGGTCCAACAATATACATCCCATATAAAGCAAACGACCATGGGTTCGATACACAGTGCAGCTCTTCTGATGGAATATGAATTGCATGTCCATGCTTCTGACACTAGATACACTTCTTTACATATCAAAAACAATCTCTTTGCATCTATGGCCAGAAGCATCCTTGCCTCGCTATCTTGTTAGCTAATGATCTCTCCGCCGTCGATATACATTTTAAATATGGTCCACCAGGATTTTTCCGATACAACTCATTATCAATTAGCAGATATCTTCCAGCTCCTGCTTTTACCCTTCTAGTCTCGTTTTTATTTTCTGGTAATTCACCTTTAGACAAAAACAAAACATAGCTGCTTAACCATGACGCCCCCAGCGTATCTACTTCCATAACCTCTGAATGATTCGTATCAATACTTGGGTTTTGCTGAACACCAATGTACAACAACCACCCCTCCATATTTTCAAGCATAGCAACGACATATGCCAAAGCATTTGTATGTTGGTTCTCTCCTCGATAAAAACTTGATAGGAAATTAGTCGGTCTAATTAAATAGACTAATCTAACCCTAGTTAAACCGCAAGCGCACAGCTATCGTTGAAAATAGTTGCGGCAAACAGGTCGATCCCACAGGGATTGCTACTTCAGACCAACGAGTATTAAAATTGTGATTTATCATAATTCGAACAATATTAGTGGATGGAGTTTGGAATTCACTATTATCTAAAACTATTTAATTTAACTAATTTCTATGAAAGCAATTAACTAAAGAATTTGGTTCAGATGATTGGAGAGGAACTAGGACTTCAGAATCCACTCTAGACTTTTCAATAAATATTTTAGGACTGGGGTTCAATGTTTCAGTTTAATAGGAGAAACACTCGAATGAGAATTCGGTGTTTACCCGAAGATGTTATCGTGACAAAACAATTACATAAAAGCATCTTCCAAAATTCAGCACTAGAGATCGAACTTAAAAGATTAATTGTCTTTTAACAGCACAACTAATATCTAAATTTGATATTGAGAATAGAAATCAGGCTATGATTAATAGTTAATCAGTTCACACTACCTAGGATGCTTGACATACAAGGTGCAAGAATATAACAACTATTGATCGAGATTGTAATGAAAGAAGACTGACAGTTAAATATTATTATAACCATAAAAACCCAATCTCAAAATAATTACATCAAAGGTTAGGGCTTCATCTTAGCCATAGCTAAATAATTTAGCAAGTCATAATAATGGAACTGAAAGTAAAGAAAAGGTTAGGAGAACTCATGTCGACAGTGAAGTCTCCTTGGCCTCCCTTCATCTCGTTCTCGGTTTCCGTGCGTCTCCAATCCTCCTCCACTTTTCTGTCTGTTCTTAATTCTGCTGTGTTGTGGAGAGAGCCTTTTCTTTGGTTTTTACTGGTATATATAGAGGTTTTAAAAATGAGAGTTTGATCTGAATTAGAAGTATCTAATTCGGTCGATTTGCGTGAAATTCGGGATTGGGCGATTTGATCGCGGGAATAGCGAAGTCGGTCTTTGCTTCTGTTCGTGAAAGAGAAGGTGGAAGCTGATCAGGTAGTCTGGTAGCTAGGTACTATGGTGGAAATGGCATATGGGCTTTGTTATTTGGACTTTGGTATTTGGATATGGGCTGGTCTAATTAGTTACACATGGGTCCGGTCTGTCCACATTTAACTTTTTGGGCCTTAACATTAACTTTGGCCCATATTTTTAACCATCTAGTCGAGAGATCTTTGGCTCATGCGGAAAACAAGTTCCCACCCTTTGCTGACTCCACTTAAGTTTCGTCTTTATGTGCCTTGTTTCTCTGTTGCGATCATGTGCTAATCTCTCCAGAACTCAATAACCAACGCCAAGCAACCTAACCACGGACTCACACACTAACATCTCGAATCTCGATAGTTTCGGCACTTTCAATCAACTCAACTCCGATCCTGCAAAATCACTAAAAACACACTAACTAAATCAAACAAATAAAATAAACGGACTAACTAATATAAAATTAGGCATAAATATATGTGACATTTACGTGTTTATCAATCGAGGTGCGGAAATTTAATCTTGCTGAAGTTTTTGAGCTTCAATCTAACAAAGTTCAAATAATCGATCATGTTATCGCATTTTGCTGAATATCCTCAATTGATTTGGCTTACCACTAATTGAGAATCACTGAATACAAATAATTCTTTGACATTTAGCGATTTAGCCATTTCCAATCCTGTTATCAATGCCTCATATTCTTTCATTGTTAGATGCGTGAAAGCCCAGAGTAACTGCTGACTCCAGTCTTTGATTTTCAAGGGTTATCAGAACAGCTCCGATACCACACCCCTTTTGTCCTGATGATCCATCGACAAAAAGTCTCTACCCATTTATGCCAGCCCATGGATTATCTTAATTCATCTCATCATCAGGTTCTTGAAAATTTAAGCAACTATCTTCTTCAATCTTCTAATTTTAATCTTCAGCAAGAAAATCCTCTAAGAAATCTGCCAAGACTTGGCCTTTTTAAGAAACCACCCTATTCCTATATTCAATCCCAAACTCATCAATAAGCACTGACCACTTCGCCATTCTTCCCGACTTAGCTGTCTTGGCTAAAGTTTGCTTTAAAGGAAGATTCTTCATCACAATGACTGAGTGGGATTGGAAATATGGTTTCAACCTTTGAGTAGAATAGAGGAGAGCTAATGCATATTTCTCCAACATCGAATATCATGTTTCAGCCTCGAGCATAGTCTCAGATTGAAAATAAACAGGTCTCTCAACTCCTTCTTCTACTTTTAATAGTACAGTACTAATAACAAAATCAGATATTGCTTGATATAAAAATAAAGTATCACCTTCCTCTGGCTTCATCAAAGTTGGCACTTCTTGAAGATACTTTTTTAGTTATGAGAATGCTAATTCACATTCTTCCTCCCATATGAATTTTGTATTCTTTTTCAGCAACTTGAATAAAGGTTTACATCGGTCAAAAGTTCTTGATATAAATCTATTCAAAGCTGCAATTCTTCATGTTAACTTTTGTATCTGCTTTCTAGTACTCGGAGAAGGTATTTATTAAAGAGCTCAAATCTAATATGGATTGATATCGATACCTCTCTTTGTGACTATATATCCCAAGAATTTCCCTGAACTTACTCCAAAAGTACATTTCTCTGGGTTGAGCTTCATATTGAATTGTCTGAATATTCGGAACACCGTATCGAGGTATTTCACATGCTCATCCACCTTTTTCGATTTTATCACCATATCATCGATATATACTTCCACAATATGCTTAATCAAATATTTGAACATTTTCTCCACCAACCTTTGATACGTTGCTCTTGCATTTTTTAGACCGAATGACATTCTGACGAAACAATAAAGACCTCCTTCCACAACGAACGCTGTTTTCAGTTGGTTTAGTACTGCCATTATAACTTGAAAATATCCTAAATGACCATCTTAAAAACTCAACAACTCGAACCAAGTTGTTCGATCGACCAATTCATCAATTCTCGGCATCGGATAGTAATCTTTGGGACATTCCTTGTTAACATCGGTGAAATCCACACAGATTCTAACCTTGCCATTCTTCTTTGGTACGACAACAATATTCACTACCCATTCTGAATTATTAATTTCCCTAATAATTCCACATTCAAGCATCTTCTGAATCTCATCTTGTACCGCACTTTCGTATATCGTCCTAACCCTCCTATGTTTTTGATGCACTGGAATTTCTCCTTCTCTCATATTCAACTTATGATAACATATAAGAGGATCAATTCTCGGAAGATCAGCCATCGACTAAGCAAATACATCTTTATTTGTCTTTAAGAATTCTATCAAATCTTGCCTGATTTTCAAACTCATCTCTGTACCAATAAAAGTAAAGCAACTTTCATTGTCCTGACCAATATTTACTTTCTGCACTTCTTCCATCATTTTGCTTGGAACCATTTCCAACTTTGTTTTCATCTCCAAGGTGAATCTAAAATCCTCTTGTTGTTTATTGGTATTGGATATTTGAGATGAAGATTCTATTAATTGCTATCTGGTTCTCTCTGAGATGCCCCAGTGTCTACTTTTTTGTCTTTCATCATACCCTTGGCAGTAACAAAATTGCATTTCTCAAATTCTAACTGATCACCTTTTATCTCATGTGGCCCATAAGCAGTCAGAAATCTGGTAACCTGGTAGAAAGTACTCAGAACTGCTCTCATAGCATGTATCCACTTTCTTCCCAAGATAGCATTATGATCTAAATGATGCTTAATGACTATAAATTTAGTCATAACTGTATGTGGACCTGCTCTTAGGCAATTTAATTTCCCTAGCTGGCCTAGTAGAGCTTCCATTGAAACCAAACAGATTAAACTGTGATTCTTTCAGATGTGATTCATCAAAACCGATACCCGTATATGCTTTCTAAAATAGAATATTCACTGAACTTCCATAATCAACTAGCACCTTTTGCACATCATATCCTAATATCCTTAATGTAATCAACAAAACATTATCATGAGGCAACATTACCTTTGATAGATCATCAGGAACAAACATAATAGCTCCAGGTATGCTTGCCGATATTAGTGAAGGGTTCACCGGTATCGGCTCCACGTTCACTTCTAGTACCTCTTTCACTGTTGATATCTTTCAGATTTTACCCCTTATAATCTTTTCTATGGCATAACCCCCTTATATATCATGTTGATTACCCCTAAGGGCTTATCATTTACCCATAGCTGTTACTTTCGGTCTAGCATCAGCTCTGAACTCCTAAAGCTTTTCATCTCGCATTAATCTGTCCACTTCTCTGAGTAGTTGCAGACACTTATTTGTCTCATGATTCTTGAACTTATGGAAATTGCAAAATGGTTTATCTGCTATTTCCCGAAGGTTGTAAGTCGGATGCTAGAAATAAGGTTTTTTCCCCACCCTCCTTAAAATGTCTTCCACTATAGTATTAATGGCTATATAATTACTTGGATCTAATTCCTCTTTCAGTGATCTTTCAAACCTCTTTTTCTGTGAAGGTTGATTTTCTGATTTCGGATAAGGATTAGCCGATTTCCTCTTAACGGATTTGCTATAGTTTTCTTCCTTGGTAGACTTATTTGATCCTGACACTTGCACACTGGTTGAACTGATGCTACTAGAATACCTTCTTCAACTTGCACATCTTTCTAAGTTTTATCATACAATTCTCTTAGAGTTTTAATATCCTTACGAAGCATATACTTGTGCATATCGGAACCTAGAATAAGCCCTGTTTGAAATGCCATCACCGCTGTCATTTCTAATTCATCTAAATGCTCTACGAGTTGCGCCTCTACCTTGAAACACAACAAGAAGGTTTTAAGACATTCCTTCTTTCCTTGCTTGAGTTGGAACAAAACCGACACTTGCTTTGGTTTTACTCGCTGATGACCATAATTGGTAAAAAACTTTTCCTCAATCTCCCTAAAACATGATATTGATCCCTCTTACATAGAACAGAACCACATCAGTGCCTTCCCCTTTAGACTTGAAGAGAAGGACTTGCATAATAATGAATCTAGATAGGCTATTCCTTGGTATATCAAAAATTGGTGTCGATTTCCAAATAGATGATCCATCGGATCCGACGTCCCATCGTATTGAGTATATTTAGGAATCTTGAACTTAGGTGGAATGGGCATCATCTCGACACTTTGATGTATCAGGTTTCTGCTGACATCATCTGCCAATTTTCTTATCGATGCTGAAGTTTTCTTGAGAAGCTGGTTACCCAGCTGCTTCTGCATCATATTTTGTATCATCTCTTTGGTGATGGGTTGTGGTATCGGAATTATAGGTATCGGCGATGCTTCTACAATTCTTTCGTTTCTTGCAGATGCCTTTTATGTATAATGACTAACTGACTTTGAACTACAAGCCTCCTCCTCTTCCACATGGAGATCTTTTAAAACCTGACTTGGACTTGCATTCTTCATCTCTTGATTCTCTTTAAGTAATATAGCATTTTGTTTTTCCACTTCAATTCCCTTAACCGCTTCAAGACTTTTTGAAGTGAAACTTCTACTCCAATGTTTTCCTCTTGATATCGCTTACTTACTGAAGCTCCTGTATTCCTTGTTTGCGATTGATTATCATTATCCACTCGCTTGCTATTTGATCTCTTCTTTGGAGCCATTATGATTCACTTCCCACTCTTCTTTCACGCTTCTTTCACTCAAACTCTTAAAGAAAAAAAAAAACTATGGATTCGAAATCGAAGAAGAAGAAAACTAGTTCAAATTTTCTTGTTCTCGATGCACAGATGGCGCCAATGTGATGTCGAAGAACAATCCCTCTTAATCGTTCTAAGATCATTGAGATTAAATGATGGTTTGAATGAAATTGAAGTAAGTTGTAGATCTGATAGGAAGTAAATGAAGCCTTTTTATTGAACAATCATGAAAGTTTTACAATCACTTTGATTCTCTCTTTATCTCTCCTATTTCTAATAAGTTTTGTGGGAATGATCAAATATCCCCTCTTTCTTTTTCATCCATTCTTTATATAGTGTCCCCAATTAGCTTTGATCCAGTCAAATCATGACATGTGTCCCTTGTCTTCCTCCCTCCTTTCCCACTTAATACATGCAAACATTTGAAATAACCACGTAATATATCGAGATATTGATCCTTATATCAATATCTAGAGTTTTGAAATATCAAATAAAAATATTTAAAGGCACGATATTTGCCCACTACATATATGATATTGAGCGTGAAGACACGGATTAGAACTAGTTTAAACCCTTAAAAAAAATAATAAATAAAAAAACCCTTGGTAACCATTGACATTGGCATTTCTGTAAAAAAATTAGAGTTTGAATTTTCTAGCGTTAGAAATTTTTGATTATGCTCTATTTGACGGGAACCATTGATAAGAATTTCAAATTGACAAAACTAGTTTAGTTATTACGTGGATACTTTTTGATAAGCATTTCGAGCTTTTTAACAGTTATCTGTATCTAATATATTATATATAGATAGCAAATGTGCACACCCTTTGGGTGCAAATAAAATCATTTTTTAAGAAACTTGATTGTTTGTAAGCCAATAGGGAGTCATTAAGAAAGAAAAGCATAAACACTATGCATATGCGCTTTTGCCAATTTTATAACCAAGCATGGTAAAATAGAACAAAAACAATCACCATTTTAAAGCAAAATATTTGTTCGTCCACGCTTTCTTCAATCATTTTACAACAACGAATACAAACACAGAGTATGCTCAAAAAATAAACAGAGATGAAGTCCTTCCTTTGTCATGTGATGAAGTTGCAGGAACATTTGGTGGTCTAATAACAGTAGCACTTGTGTTATGTCCATTAGATTAACTTGCAGTCCCAAATGGAATAGTAGTGTACACACCCAGAGATGTATTGCTCGATTTCCACCTTCCTTTTTCCTGCCTGGGGAGTTTCACACTATAAAAACATACATATGTGTCGTCAGTCCCATGTCACTCCATAACCTATTGGTGCATTTTCTCTTCTTTTTGTTGGTCCCTTTGTTTGTTCTTATTCGCCACCTGCAAGTATATGTGCCAATTAGACTACCATGTAAATAATGTGAACTAAATGTGCAAATGACGTGTAGGTTTTCTTCAGACGGCCATTGCATCCGTCATTCCCTCCGACATGATTCCAGACTAATAAAGCTTGTTATAAGCTTTTTTTTTTTGCTTGAGTGGTTAAAAACGTACTATTAAGTGTAGTACTATGCAAAGACCAAAATATCGAATTCGGTGAATATCTCGATGTACCAAAAAATTGAGATATATCAGATATATCAGAAATATCAGAGATACCCATTTTTTTGTTGACCAGTCAAACTTTTGTTATGTATGTCGATATATCGGATATATCGTCAATTATATTGAAAATATTATCGATTGTATCGGAAATATCATCAATATATTGGTCAAAGTCAACAATATTACGTCAAAGTCAACAATATATGTCAAGGTCAACAATTTATATTGGATATATCGTATATATCGGTCGATATATATCGTTATATCAGAAATTGTGAAATATATCGAAAAAAACAGATTCAATATTCGGTTGAGATATATCGGATATTTCCATCTCAGTGTACCCAAAAAAGATATATTTCGGCGATATCTCAGATATCTCGACGATATTTTGGGCCTTGGTACCATGACCTCAAACTCAAAGCTACACCAACCAAGCTCTGTCATAAGACTGGTTGTCATACGAATATTTAATTCAATAGAAGCACATTATTACAATATGAACTTTGGGTCATAGGCACCTGCTGTCATAAGTAGATACCTAAATCAAATATGAAGAAGTTTAATGACATGCCTGTTTTCATGTTAATAGCAGCATGCGAGATTGTGAGTACATAGACAATGAAGTAAAGAAGTAAATAACAAATTGAGGATTTTTAAAAAAGGTGATATAAACAGAGGGATACATTCATTTTCGAGCCTTTAAATAAAATGCAACAACATTCTCGCTGACTAAAGCAGTAGTCCAAATAGAATGGACGTGAGGGTAAAGGGTTTTAACTGATTGAATCATACAACAATCATAATCAACAATTAAGCATAGTTTTCGCGAAAGCAAGAACTAATCCTACATGCCAAATACTATCTTAAGAAAAGAAGAAAAAATACCAAGGTACAAACCTATGCAATAGTGATAGAAATCTTTAAGTTCCATAACAACTTCGATCCTATAAATCGGAAACACTCATTTCAAGAAAATAAAAATAAAAATTCATAACCAATTGGAGAAGAAAAGAAAATGATAAACCTTTAACTATTATCAGAAGAAGATTTAACAAAAGAAATCTGTGCCAATGAGGATCTAGATCAAAAGTACTGCATAATGTCACCATACAGTCCAGAAGCCAATGGAGTTGATAAAAAAAAAAAACAGTTAAATTAAGATAAACAAAGTGGTGGTCTCTTCTTCAATATGATCGTTTTAAATTGTTTCATTTTCCCCAACCCAAGGACCACAACTACTGGTTCACTTGCAGCAATGTCTACCATCTTATCAACTTTATGCACGTATTTCTAAACACATTCAGACGTACCAATATCAAAGTATTTCAAAACACATTCAGACATACCACTATCACAGTTCAACTAACAAAGGGAAAACGAATGAGACGATGAAGGCAGATGCATTTTCTTTACCACATAGATGTAGGTATATACATGAGAGAAAATAGCAATTCCTTTAACAAACATACCACATACAACATGAAGGTTTGCTGAAATGAGGGGTTCCTTTTCTGCAAACTCTTTTCCTTCTACAAAACCAATTCGAATCGGCCAGTGAGACCTCCTATACGCTATGGAGAAGGGTAAAATAGCAGCCTTGACTGTGTTGTGTCATGGTAAACTTGTAGGATTTCATTGTAGAGATCAATTAGGTAGCTCTCCACCTCAAATTCTTCATGAATTGAGAGTCTATCCAGCATGAGGTTCTGCCTGAAAAAGATGCAAGTTTGTTACGACTCATTCTCTATGTGCTATTATGGCATGTCTTGCTCTTGCATCTGTATCATCAAGCCAAGCTCCTATAACTTTGACACAAGGTGTGTGATGCTGATAATGTTGTGAGCGTTTTTCTTGAATGCAGCCAAATATGAGATATGCCAAAAATGTCATATTTGATGGCAATGTACGACACTCAAATACTGGTGTTGGACCTAAATAAGAAACCATAAAATCTTTTATAAATACTATAATTACATAAGCTAATAAAATAATCGTGGCCAAAACTATGATGCACCAAGTTTCAATCTCAATAGCGATATAATCTACATTATAAAATAGTGCAATTTCTACGTAATATCAGCAAATCAAGAAGATCATGACCTTAGCTTCTGAGGAGTGACAACGCATAATTATCAATCTATACTTATCTCACTACAAAGTGTGTGAAGCTGGCTATAATGCCATCAAAGTACAATATATATTTTGCTTCAGACTAATTTGGACGAATTGAAAAACCACATCATTGTTCTATTGGTGTTAACACGTACGGTATAAGCAATTGTGTTTTAACACATTTGTTGCATCCCTTGAGCTAATCATGCAATATATAATCTATGAAAATAAAAGGAAGCCACTACTGATGAGTCATGATTTTTTTTTCTATACCCTATTGATAAATGTATGTATAACACAATAGCTAAACCATGTATATGAGATAAGGAATTGTTATGTCACTGAAACGTTCCCCACCTACAACCAATTTCAAGATGAAACTAAAAGAACTATAAATGGGAAAAAGAGACTTACACTGAGTCTATGACCGCCACCAAGAACTCCGTTGCTAAGAAAGTAGGAGTAGCGACTTAACAACAACTCTTAAGAACTGCTAAGCTTAAGAACCTTTGCACAACACACCTGTTGATAAATGGTTAGTACTTTCCAGTTCTCCTCAACAAAGACAACACATGTTTATAGTGCAATCAAAACACAATCATGATGCTCAAATTCACAAACAAATTATCAAACCCACTTACTAATTGAAAACTGTATATACATTTGAGATGGTACATTTAATTTGCTAGTTGAAAATTTAGGACCTGTCATAGTTTCTGCTACCTACATTTTTTTTTCTTTTCCTTTCTCCTTGTACTTTTTTGCATTTTCCTTCATTAATAGAATAGGCACTTATGTAGCCAAAAAAAAACCCCCCCACACACAATCCCCATCCATGACCTTATTCATTTCAATTTGACTTATTTATAAAACCTACACACGAAAAGCACCACTGAAATTTGTTGGACCAAACATTGTTAAGACTTACATGCCCTGAGGAAGTGTTGAATCATCGGTGCTTGCATACAAAAACAATGACCCTCCACTCTTAATGCTAAGAAACTTGAGAGATGGACAACCACGGTAGCCTGCAAAAAGTTAAATATTGTTTGAGCTTCTAAATTCAAAAAGTAAGTCAGTTTATCTTGACAAAAATTACCAAATCTTCGTAGAAAGGTGTCTTCTCAGGAAGCAAAGCACGATCTGCATCGTCCCCTTTGATAGCATATTGTTCACATACCTTCTCATCTAGTTGCCCAGCTCCAAAATCAGGATGAGCAAACAAAAAGGCAAAGATCCTGGCTGCTCTTGTCATATCAAGATAACTAATATCATTCTCCTGAATACATACTAAATAAAAATAACATAAAAGAACTTCTTTCCGCAAATAGTCTGTTTCTGTGAACCTTAAACAAACGTACTTGACTGAGTCCCATAAGAGCGAAGTAACTGTGTTGCATGTACACTCAGATTCAAAGGAACTTTAGTCTAACACATTTAGCTATTTCCGCATTTTCATACACTGGACAAAGAGAAAGTTTTGTAATTTTTACATTCATATACGAGGCAGAGAGAAACTGTTGTACATTCTTACTTTTTTAATTTCAAGATGCCATTTGACTTGAATTACACAAAAGTCAAATGGTACTTTGTATCTAAGTAGGTTCTTCTCCTTAATAGACTAAAAGATAAAAAACAAAGATGAAAGGCAATATAGTAGTAAAAAATTGACATGAACATACTTGAACTTCTTCATTTAGAAAAAAGCAAAAGATGTTGCATGAAAGAATTTCCTCTTCAAAGACTACAAATGAAGAGAACAATTTAGTCGACTAATTATAGTACTATCGGGTGAAAGGGCACCAGCGTGAAAAATCCCTAATCAAAATAAAAATAAAAAAATAAAAAAAAATAATAATAATAATAATAGTGATTGTTAAGAAAAATGAGAATGTAATCTAACCTATTCTATGCATATCAAAGCAATCCGTCAAAAGCGCAAGAGGAATATTTCGAGATGTAGAAAGATGGTTACCAAGATTTTTTGTTTGTTTGTTTGTTTGTTTGTTTGTTTTAACTTAAAATCCTCATTTATTCATATAATTGGTACAGTTATTTGGGAAAGTATCCAAACGGTGCATTTGTTACTTGATTGGAAATTCGTAATGCATCACTTGAATACAGTTCTAGTTTTGCCCTATCTCTACCTATCCAAAAACAAAGGGCCGCTCTATCTCTCTTCCTGTCTTCATTTTAAATGTTTCTTTTTCCTCTGTTTGCCTTTTTACATTTTGTTCATTTTTCATGTGCAGACTGTGAGCGTTTGATTAAAGCGAAGGGTGATATATGAGGTATATGAGGAAAAACTGGAGAAGATTAGTTTAAAGTTAGTGCGCTATTATATATGGTTAGAATATTTTTAAGCTCGTGAGGCTTTGGGTTCTACAATAGCTGTTAATCTGCATATAATTAATGGAAGCTTTTGGCCTTTTATATATAGTTGGTAACACTGAACATGGAGATCGAGAATGTGTTAAGTTACTAATCATCACATTTCTTCTTCTACTTCCATGATCATTGTCAACTTATCTAGGTGGTAATAATAAATCCATCATTGTACTGTAAGGGATAAAGCTCCTTTCATCCACACAACGAAGTATTTTAGCTGTTAGTTCAAAGTTCAAAGTTCAAACACAAGATCTACAACAGAATTAGACTCCCAGCTCTTGAAGAAGGGGTACAAAAATAGGTTTTAGAGACACATCCATGGACATGTTGAGCAGCAAGACTCCCAACTCTTGAAGAAAGGGTACAAAAATAGGTTTTAGAGACACATCTATGGACATGTTGAGCAACACTTGACAAAAACATTAGATTGTCACAAATGAACTTGCTGTATTTCCTCCTAACAATTGCTGCTTATGACATTAGATCTATAAACTCATCGAACTCCTTCACATGAATGTCACAACATTTCCACTGAAAAGAATAAGCAAAGAAAGACGCATCAACTTTAGAAAGAAACAAGTCTGCAAGTCCTTGCGACCAAAAATTGCTTGGGAAATATATAAAGGCAAAAAGATCTTACTCCTCGCATCCTATCATGAAAAACAGCAGGTCCAGGATGGTAACTACACACAGTGTCATGGTTGTCCTTTTCGTTAAAGGTTTTACCACATCCTTTGTTTCTGCAAGTCTGAGGCTCGTTCAGACCAACTATCTTCTTCAATGGAGCAGGATCATGTTTTGGAACATCGACATTGTTATCCACAGGTATAACTATAGTATTCAGAGGTTTTGAGTTTTCTTCTTTAGGTTGTGAACCTGGGGGGAAGAAAGACTCAACTTATTATTTCATTCTCCATCTGTTTGCCAATTAATCAGAGCTCTCATTTTAAACAAAAAAGATTTCTAAACCAAAATATCATTCCTATTTAAATCAAATTTTGTACCTGGAAAAACGATCCATTAAAGGTAGCACGAAGCTTCCTTGACGCAGGAATACATATGCTTGGGACTCAAGAATATGAGCTAGAGAGCATTAAAGAAACTTTGATTCAAGGTACTCATGAGATTCCTTAATAAGCAAAGTCAAAGATTTAACAAAAAGTATATGGCCGGATGGAAGGATTCTCTTTACCATGATGTATAGATGGGAGCATTGAAGATGGGAACCAATTCAATGTATGAAAAGAATCAGATCTAATCAATCAAAAACCACAACCAAATCAGGATATTAACGCAAGGGTCGAGCTTTCTCCATGGCATTCTAAGTACACAGGCTACATTGTTTCTTTGGGTCATAACCTTTCCTACCATCATACCTTATAATATAAATGTATGAAGTTCTCATATCAGAATATAGGGAAAACTTTCAAAAAATCACTACAGATTGGTTTTGGACCTTCTATTATAGATTGTACAAAATTCTAGTGTCAGAATGTGGGAAATTTCAAAAGAGTGATTTTGGATGAAGTCTTCCAATCTCGATCAATTATTTAATCTTTTAAGACCGCATTAACGAAAAATCACCACATCAACAGCACAAGAAGGACCTCCTTTGAACATCTCGCTATTGCTCGCAGAAAGTAAATAAACAAAGCGTATAAAAATAAGATTAAATCTTTCTCTATACCATGTTCTGAGCAAAAGAATCCTTGTTTGCATTTTGAGCAAGCCACTTTCGATGATGCATTGTCCAATGGAGAGGGAATTGGCTTCATTGTAGTAGAAACAACCTTTGTTATCACCAGTTTCTTAGTTGTGTGTTTACCTGTCTTGCATCTTCATTAATAGAAATTTCTTTGAGCGACTGCTATTCATAGATACGTCAACATAATCATATTTAGAAACCCTAATCAATAGTTGAGATACTACTCATAACAATACAATTCTAGTTCTGCCCTATCTCTACTTATCCAAAAAAAAGGTCTGCTCTATCTTTCTTCCTGTTACTCAAGTCTTCATTTAATTATATGAACGAAAAGTGCAAAAAAACTGGAGTCTAAATAGAAATATGTAAATTAAAAACTGAATTTGTAACTACCACAAATATTCCATATCTAATAGAAAGTAATACACAAACATGTCAATGCTAACCTGCCAATGCTAACCATTAAAATGATAGGCCTCAGACACTCGAGCTAAAATCGGCAAATAAGTGTACAATTTCCGTCTCTAGTATTATTACTTGCATTAAGAGCATCCTTTGGGCTAGGCATTCCAGACCACTTCTCAAAGTTTTAGAATCGTAAGCAACATATCCCAAATTTTCCAATTTTTTCAACAAACTCTCTAACGGGCATTCAGAGTTTCATTTATCACGACATCTTGAACTTGAATGGTACTCTTTTTGGATAGCTTAAGCAGAAGATTATTACAGGAACGATAATCTCCAAACGCAGGATGGGAGTACGAATCTTCAAGTCGAAAATGAAGCTTCTGAGGTTTGGACAATGAAGCACATGCCTGTATTAAAAATTCAAAAAACCACATGAGCAAAGAATATTACATTCGCAATTATGGTCACTATGTTAAGTGTAATATACTAATATATGATATATCGTGTAGCAAACAATAAAATAAAAAGGTGTTATGAACATTTTATCAAACAGAAACTACTAATACTTTTAAAATAAAACAAATGTAGTTGTGATGAAGTAGGAATTCATTTAGACAACTTACTTGGTTTGATTTCAGAAATCAACTCTATTCTAATTTGAAATCTCATAAGATGAAGAAAAGTGTTATTTTTGACCGAGAGCAAGCAAGGGTTTAGAATGAGTTCCTTCGCTTCTAAGACTTTCAGTGCAACAAATTATTTTTTTTTTTGAATAAAGCCTAAACCAAGATCGATCCTAAGACATATGCAAAGAGGGAATTGGAAGGTGCCAATGCTATTATGATATTATGTTTGAAGGCAGGAAAGAACTGATCAAGAAGCAAAAAATTTAAAAATTATTGTCATAACACACAGAAAAACCACTTACAAGAAAGATTCAAATGGTAATAAGAGAACCGAAATTATACAAAGGATAAAAAACTGTCACTCAAGTTGGTATTGAGTGCACAATTGTAAGTACACTGAGTAACATCATCTTCAACCTATTGGTAGTCGAGACCTATATGTAACTTTGAGTCAAACTCCAACACATTCTATGGCACGCGGGTTATGCCTACGAGACAAATGCCAGACAATAAGAAATTTAACAGCATAATAGATTCCATTAAAAACCAAAAAAGAACCTTAGTCCAAAATATAAGTCATGCAATGCCAAAAAAACATTGTAGAATCATAGAGGAAGGCATAAAACAAAAATGAAGGAAAGTACGTGAAAATAAAAATCTTCATAGCAATTGATGAATTAAAACATTTTTCTTCAACATTGTGTCAGTTGAGTAAAAGGGATATCCAAATTGTCAAAAGTTAGTAAGAGAAACAACAAAAATTTATGCACTATATGGATTGTGTCTCAGTTTGCACTAAAATGGCAAAAGTGAATTGTTGCAGCAATTTCATGTGTTAACCATTAGGTGCATAAGATCAGAACTCAAAAGAGGCTTGAATACAACTGATTCCAAATTGCATATTAATATATCCAGCTAGACCTTTGACAGAAAAAAAACAATTCATGTAGGCCTTGATGCCCTTTCCTAGTTTGCCAGCATCATGCAAATAAGGTTACTCCAAAAGGAAACTCCAACCCTTTAAATTCTCTTAAGAAAAATGATATGCTTGGTGGTTATATCACAACACCCGTTAGTTACAGTGATTCATTGAAGTTTTCTGAAATAAAGTACGCCTTACAAAACAAGAAAAAAAAAATGTAGAAAAAAAAATTGGATGAGAATTCTACATTAAGGACGCATCTGAGAGGTGAAGTTGTGTTCATTGGGGCTACTACTTTGTTTTATAAGGGTAAAATTTATTTAATTTAGTGAAGCACTGAAGCCAGTAGTCTTTCTGAATGTGATAGCTGAGAACTATGATTATTCGCTCGATCAACTCTTGGCATCAACTCATTTTGGATCATAACTGGATCATAATTTTCAGACTAAGAGGAAAAAAGGAAAATCTCACGTCAACTCATTTTGCTTTGCATATGGATTAAGACATGCGTGAGGCAGTTTTTGTGGGAGTCATCTAGAGTGTGGGGAAGGACTGTACTTTAGGCAAGGTAACCAAGTGTGTGTTGTACTTCTACCTCGAGATGTCAAGTCATGGGAACTGGGAAGTAGTAATTACTGGATGCTTAGAGAAATCCAGAATTGGTGGAACATGTATAAATCATAGAATGGCAGTAAGAATAGGAACTCACTGCAAAAACCCCAAATACACAATTTGGAAAGTTATCACAAGTGTGCAAACAAAAATGAAAACATCAAATACTAAACACCGTATAATCCTCAAAAACGAAAGTTGGATTAAAGAAAATTTACAAATGTTGGCACAGACGTCCCACCCACAAACACACAAAGAGTATATGGTCGAACAGAAAAAGAAAATTGATGCAACTGATTCAGTCACGTGATTTGTACAATAAAGAACAAAATTCAGAAGAAAGAATACATATTATGTTGATAAATAAGCAGTGTACCTTGTTCTACTCAACCATAAGCACCTGGAGACTATGCTTCTCCAATTGTGAAGGATAAAAATTCCTTAATTTAAACACACCCCCAATGTCTACAACAATGTGGTAAGGTGGTAAAATTAGTGGACAACACAACTCACAATTAACTTCCAAAATACGAAACACTACAGTCTTGTCAGCATAGCAAGGGTCTTCCCATCTTCATCACTAAAGAATTTCTCATAAAACATGAAAAAACCAAACCCCAACAATGGAATCTCACAAAACTCAAAACCTCTCAAGGATCAAATTGAGCATCAAACTAACCTTTTCTCATGAGAATAATTGTTGATGTTGAATTAAAAGGAAAACCCTTGGACAAATTGAACTTCAAGAGCAGGAGAAAATATGAATTTTTTTTCATTTTGTTATGTTTTACTGTTGGCAAAAGAAAGTGGAAGAGACATTGAGTGGAGATTGAGAGGGAGACGAAAAGAGAAAGGACTTTGTGTATTTATGGTAATTAAAGACAAGGTAATTAATATTAAGTGGGTATTTATTGTGTGGGCGTATAATTCAAAATGGCCTAGATTTGGTTTTTTAATTAACCCCCACATAAAATAAATAATGACCGAATACCCCTATTAAACAGTGTTAAACAACACTTTAATTATTGAAGGACAATATCGGTACTAAGAATTTACATGGGTATAAAAAGACCAAATAGTCATTCTTAATAGTATTTAGGTGTTTGATTTAATTATTCATTTGGGGGTATTATGCCGTAAGAAAAATACCTGGATGAATTTAAGAGTCCAGATTAGTTATAGGAGATACTACTAGTAGAGATTTGCTATGTTTACTGAAAATTTTGTGAAATGCACCATGTTTCCATATATTTCTACACGTTATACAATAATACATATAGCGCATGTGCATAATATAATAATTTTTTCTGGGCGTAACCTTTGGACAAGATTAAAATTGTTTGTTTTGGCCTTGCCTGGTAAAGATTGTTGGTTGGAATCTTATAAATGTTACTTAGTATTAGAATATGAGGTAATTGACATATATGTAAAGTCCCACATTTCTATAAGTGTGGACTATAAGTCAAACTCATCCGTATCTAGTAGTTTCTATTCCCGTATATAGTAGTTTCTATTATCATGTTTTGGATTACTTCACATCCAAGGTAGGTTAGTATTAAAGTATCAAAGACCATTAATACTGAGTAGTTGAGACTGCTCCCATGAAGCCACGTCAGCTCCCCTTTTTTCTCTAAGGTCGACACCTCAGCTTTTCCAATAATTCTGCAGAAAAAAAGGAAATCTACGCCCACTTTTCCCAATTTCAATTGTTCCCCGTTCTCACCGTATTAAAACCAATGAAAAAACAAAAATAGAAAACAAAACAAAAGTCCCGACTTTTGCCCCAAAAACTTCCTCTCATCTTTGTTCAGTGTTACTTCTTGACACATCTTTCAAATCCCTCTCTATCAAAATCTCTCTGAATAAGAAGAATAGAAGAAGAATATAATGATCTGAAAAATGCCAGAAAAAGAAGAAAGGTATGATTTTGTTTCTAATTAGAAAACAATTATTTTGCTTACTTTTAGAAGTTAGATTTAGATATTAGTATCAAGAATGGTAGATTAAGTATAAAGTGCTTAAGAAATCCATTTAGCTATAGGTTAAAAGTTGAATGTATTGGAGTGTTTTTTTCTGGAAAAGCAGTCATGTGAAAGATGTCTATGAGAAATACAGGTAAAGAATACTTTAGATTAAAAAAAATTGAAATACATACCAAAACGTCTAGCTATTCAGAAATTAATAAGGTAATAAATACCCAAACTTTTATAAAACTCAAATTGGAAATTTCTTAATTTAGTAAAGATTTTGTTCAAGTGGGTCTTAGACTCTTAGTCGAAGATCAAGATGATACTCCCGCACATGCAGAGGGTGTTAGGAGAAGCTTTATAAAGAACGTCACAAGTGGCGGGCTTAGCTTGGAAGCATTATCTCTTGAGATGATTTGTTTGGAAGACATGGAGTTGGTGGAAGCTAACATAAGTGAGGAAGAGGTCAAAAGAAGCAAATTCATATCTGATTGGAGACATAGCTCAGGGAATGATTGGTTTTTTTTTTTTTTTTTTGATTGGCTGATTGGTTTTCTTTACAAGGTGTTGAACATTTCTTAAGAATGTCATAATGAGGGTTGTTAATATATTCCAGGGGAAATTCATACCATTGTCACGCTTGAGCTCCATACAGGTACTTACAAATGAGTGTTGTTAATATATTCCAGGGGGAATAACGCGTGGGTTGGCGAATGTAAGTGCCTTCTAGCTTAGTTGGTAAAACATTTGGGTGATGATACCAAAGGTCTGGGGTTCGAACCCCGCTACACACAATTGAGTTACTGATCTCTTTAAAAATTGGCTTGCCCACACATTTTTGCCGGTGCTGACTAGCAAAGTCGGTAAAACATTTGGGTGATGATACCAGAGGTCTAGGGCTTGAGCCCCACCAGCATCAAAGAGTTACTGATCCAAAATAACTACATTTTGTCTACATAATGCAATATTTCTTCTAAAAGCTTCTAATCAATGTGATTTTGGTTAATTTTCTATAGTTAGGATCTGTCTTGAGTTTTGTTTTCAACTTGAGATGTTTGTACCCAACTTTTTTTATCCTTTACTGTTGTTATTATTTTGGTTACTATGGTGATGCAGTCAAATTTCACTATACATCATAGTAATCATATAAATGTTAGTTTCTCACTAATTCAGTGCTTAAACTATCTTAAGGTGTGTGTGGAGGTTTGTTCAATGCGTCCATAAATTTGGCAAACACATGCTTAAGATTAAGGTGTTATGAATTGTGATGTGAATTTTGAGAACAAATGGATTTTCTAATTTGGGGAGAGAGAGGAGATTTGTGTTTGGGAAAAGCTTAGAGGTGAAGAGGTGATTCTTAACTTTCCTTACAAGAAGATATAGTGGAACTCAATTCCATTTAGGTTTGCTTTTTCATGTTGGCTAGCTTTCTTGGAGAGAACTGAAACATAAATTTTGAAGAAAAGAGGTATGGAGCTCCATAATAAATATTCATTATGCAAAGAGGAAGAGGAGAGTGTGGATCATATTATTCTCAAACGTGCCTTCTCAAAGCGGTTTGTTCGTATTTCAACAAACCTTGGAGGTTACCAACTATCATCAAGGAGGCGCTTAGAAGAAACGTAAATAATGCTTTCTAGCAAAGCCACTAGCTAGGATAGTGTAGCACCTCCCTAGGGCTACTGTATACCCAAAATAAAGATAAAAAAAACAAAACTCTTTTCAAGGTTATAACATTTTCTCTTCAGTAGTAATTATCTTTTCTCTTAATCACAAAATCATCTAATTACCCAAAAAAGAAAATGATGTTTCAATACCCATTGTTCCACAACAAGAGGTAACAGACTGTTTCTTTGAATACCCATTCTTTTCTTTTTAATTTTCGATTCATTCTACACCATTTGATGTAATGAGGGTTCTTATTTGATTCATAATTTATGTTTCTCAATTGAAATCTTACTTTTTTGAATATCCATTCCCTGTTTTTCTGCATTTGATTTCTTTGACCTTTGATATTATGTACGTGTCTTCTCATTGATTCTCTCTAAAATCATATCAATTTTTTGGATTTTTCTTGAAAAAAATAAATAAAAATCCATGCTTTCATACTTGAATATCGACTGGGTCATCTAGTGAATGAGTTTGAAGATCAAGTTACTATACACTGTGCTGTTGAAATGCATTGGAAACAATATGTCTCGAACTTTTGCTTTGAAATCGAGCTCGAACTCATCTTAGATCAGCTGATGATAGTGAAGAACTTCCTATACAGATGGCTCTGTCAAGCAAAAGGTATATTTAAATTGAATAAACTGAAAGTTTACTCCACTTTACATGGATTTGCACACTATCCGTCATCATCATCCTCATTATCACGAATTACATGATCATATCACCACTAAATAATTTTAATTCTAACTCCATACCTTATCCCAAACCTAAATCATTAAATTTCAATTTCCTTGGATCAATTTAAGTTGTATCATTTAATCCATGTTTCATACTTGAATATCGACTGGGTCGTCTAGTGAATGAGTTTGAAGATCGAGTTACTATACATTGTGCTGCTGAAATGCATTGGAAACAATGTCTCAAACTTTTGCTTCGAAATCGAGCTCGAACTCATCTTAGATCAACTGATGATAGTGAAGAACTTCCTATACAGATGGCTCTGTCAAGCAAAAGGTATATTTAAATTGAATAAACTGAAAGTTTACTCCACTTTACATGGATTTGCACACTATCCGTCATCATCATCCTCATTATCACGAATTACATGATCATATCACCACTAAATAATTTTAATTCTAACTCCATACCTTATCCCAAACCTAAATCATTAAATTTCAATTTCCTTGGATCAATTTAAGTTGTATCATTTAATCCATGTTTCATACTTGAATATCGACTGGGTCGTCTAGTGAATGAGTTTGAAGATCGAGTTACTATACATTGTGCTGCTGAAATGCATTGGAAACAATGTCTCAAACTTTTGCTTCGAAATCGAGTTCGAACTCATCTTAGATCAACTGATGATAGTGAAGAACTTCCTATACAGATGGCTCTGTCAAGCAAAAGGTATATTTAAATTGAATAAACTGAAAGTTTACTCCACTTTACATTGATCTGCACACTAACCGTCATCATCATCCTCATTATCACGAATTACATGATCAGATCACCACTAAATAATTTTAATTCTAACTCCATACCTTATCCCAAACCTAAATCATTAATTTTCAATTTCCTTGGATCAATTTAAGTTGTATCATTTAATCCATGTATTGGGGATTTAATTTTAACATTTTAAAATGATCTTTTAGGGTATATTACGATTATGTTCTGAGTGATTTCAGAGAGGAAATTGTTGGGTTTTTTTTGGTGAGATTTTGATTTTTGTTGTTATTATTATTATATATATAATAATAACAAGAATCTGTGAGCCATCTCGTTATCTTTACATTCAAGAAAAAGATGCGGGACTTCGGTGATATTTATATCGATTGATGAAGGAGCCCAATGCAAAAAAAAAAAAAAAAAAATGCATGTTGGGTCTTTGAAATAGTTCGAATCATTTGGATAAAAAAATAAGAAGTTTGATCTGTTTTTACCGAGAAGGTCTACGGTTCGAGTCCATTATAGCCCTAATTTTTCATTAATATTAATTTTATTAAAATAATTTTTACTTTTACATAGTTTTTATTTCCATTTCCTTATTATTATTTGTTGTTTGTAGGCGGTTTGGTTGCTCCATCGAAATCGAAATAGAATCATTCCTACATTCTCTTTTTCGGGGATCCTTCGAACATGAAACTAAAAAAACATTTCAATGGAACCAATCGGCATTTTAAAAATTTCGACAAACCCACTCTTTTTCATTTATCTTCGTGGATGAATTACATACACATGCATTCATACGCATTTTCCTGTTTTCCTATCCATGATCAAAGAATTAGTGATACTACTTTTTTGGTATACCAAAAAAGTAAAATTTTGAAGTAAAAATCATGACATAAGCCCGACTAATATACTCAAACCCAATTACCCACCATTCCAAATTTTGAAAATTGTATCACCAAAAAACTTATATTAGGTTGTAACTCACTATTATTATTTTAATGAGAAGGGGTAGGGGACCCGTTAACAACCTCAACTGGCGATCAAAAAAAAAAAAAACTCAAACCCAATTGCCCACCATTCCAAATTTGAATTCTCCTGATGATCTGGCTTTATCCAAGAAGATTGGAGGCCCATTTGAACTTAGGCGAATTAGGAAATCCCCTACTTATCTTATCAACTTTTTACGTAAGAACAACCAACCCCAACTAATTGTTTCAGAGAAAATGAATTGATCCTAATGGGGATAGGAGCCTATCGTTGTTATATGTAAGGGCTCCTCGCAATTCAACGCATTCAATCCAATCTTTAAAGTCTCGTACATGGAGAGATAAAAAAATAAATCGGTCAATGCACTCTGTTTCCATATAATCTATTAATATAAAAATATTCTGCCTGGATCTTAATGATAAAGTATATACGACACTTTTTTTATATATTCATTTTTTAAAAATATCAATCAATTTATTATTATTATATAAATATATAATAATATATTATTATACATACTGATTAATGTACTAATATTAATTAATAATTAATATAGTATTTAATTTAATATATATACATATATATATATATAATACTAGTGTTATTGCTTTTTTTGAATGCGAGAACCCGAGGCGCGGTGAACGAAAGAGTTTTTTTGTATATGAGCATGATATGTCTATACCATATCGAAATAGAATATCAAATCGAAGAAAGTTTAAATTGGGATTTTTTATTCGACGAATATTGAAACGAGACATATTTAGTTCGACTAAATACTTATGGATGAATTCACATTACAATTTGAATCGACTAATCCGGTATATTTTCCACATTCATAGGAGTGCATCTATGTTTCTGCTTCACGAATATGATATTTTTTGGGCTTTTCTAATAATATCAAGTGTTATTCCTATTTTGGCATTTATAATTTCCGGAGTTTTGGCCCCAGTTAACGAAGGGCGAGATAAACTTTCTAGTTATGAATCGGGTATAGAACCGATGGGCAATGCTTGGTTACAATTCCGAATCCGTTATTATATGTTTGCTCTAGTTTTTGTTGTTTTTGATGTTGAAACGGTTTTTCTTTATCCATGGGCGATGAGTTTCGATGTATTGGGTGTATCCGTATTTATAGAAGCTTTAATTTTCGTGCTTATCCCAATTGTTGGTTCAGTTTATGCATGGCGAAAAGGAGCATTGGAATGGTCTTAGCTCTTTAATATTCAGACAATAATAATAAAAAAGAAGAAAAAAATTACATTGAGAGAATTATGAATTCCATTGAGTTTCCATTACTTGATCGAACAACCCAAAATTCAGTTATTTCAACTACATCAAATGATCTTTCGAATTGGTCAAGACTCTCCAGTTTATGGCCGCTTCTCTATGGTACCAGTTGTTGCTTCATTGAATTTGCTTCATTAATAGGCTCACGATTCGACTTTGATCGTTATGGGCTGGTACCAAGGTCGAGTCCTAGGCAAGCGGATCTCATTTTAACAGCGGGCACAGTAACGATGAAAATGGCTCCTTCTTTAGTGAGATTATATGAGCAAATGCCTGAGCCAAAATATGTCATTGCTATGGGAGCCTGTACTATTACAGGAGGGATGTTCAGTACCGATTCTTATAGTACTGTTCGGGGAGTCGATAAGCTAATTCCTGTCGATGTTTATTTGCCGGGTTGCCCGCCCAAACCGGAGGCAGTTATAGATGCTATAACAAAACTTCGTAAAAAGGTATCTAGAGAAATCTATGAAGATAGAATTGGGTCTCAACAGGAGTCTCGATGTTTTACTACAAATCACAAGTTTCATGTTGGACGCAGTACTCGTGCTGGAAATTATGATCAAGGATTACTCTATCAACCGCCATCTACTTCAAAGATCCCTTATGAAAATGAAACATTTTAAAAATACAAAAATTCAGTATCTTCCCACGAATTAGTCAATTAGACAGGGTGCTGCGGATGTTTTTGTTCAAAATAACAAGCAACAGGCCAATTTTAAAAAATTTCATCGTAAATGTAAAATACTTCATTTATACTTAATTTATTTATACAAATTTCAATCTGGGGGAGATCAAAAAGATGCAGGGTCGTTTGTCTGCTTGGCTAGTCAAGCGTAGGCTAGTTCATAGATCTTTGGGCTTCGATTACCAAGGAATAGAAACTTTACAAATAAAGCCCGAGGATTGGCACTCCATTGCTGTTATTTTATATGTATATGGTTACAATTATCTACGCTCCCAGTGTGCATATGATGTAGCCCCGGGCGGACTGTTAGCTAGTGTGTATCATCTTACGAGAATACAGTATGGTGTGGATCAACCGGAAGAGGTATGCATAAAAGTATTTGCCCCAAGGAGGAATCCTAGAACTCCGTCTGTTTTCTGGATTTGGAAAAGCGCTGATTTTCAAGAACGGGAATCCTATGATATGTTGGGAATCTCTTATGATAATCATCCACGCCTGAAACGTATTTTGATGCCCGAAAGTTGGATAGGATGGCCTTTACGTAAGGATTATATTGCCCCTAATTTCTATGAAATCCAAGATGCTCATTGAATGATAAGAAACTAATTTTCATTTACTTCTACGATTCCAGATATTCAAGGAATTTTTTTACATTATGTTCTAGATCAAACAGAGTCATTGCACTCTCATTCGTATTATGGGTGCACTAAAAATAAATAAATAAAGAGTTTTGCAACATGAACTTTGTACCGCGCACATCGCTTATATGTGTTCTAGAGGGTCTCGTAGGGAGGAGTTAATAAATATAATATATGAAATAAAATCCAAAGAAATTAATAATTAAATTAAATTAATGTATCTGAAATGAATCTTGTCTATTACGATAGTTCCACCCCTCTAGACTTTTAAATTTGAATACTCACCTAAAAAAAAATATGGGGTCTAGACACCACACCAAAAAGGATCCATTTTTTATATACACAAATGATAAGTATGTTATGATGATCTAGACTAGTAACGACTATGTATACCGATCCACATAGATTAATTTATATCAGTATCCATTATTAACCACATGCAAGGAACCAGATTTGAACTGGTGACACGAGGATTTTCAGTCCTCTGCTCTACCAACTGAGCTATCCCGACTCTTCCCGACGAATCATCCCCATACTATTTAGATTAGAGGGCTTGGGTCTATGTCAATCAATTAAATAGACTAAAAAAAACAAAGTGTTATCCAAGCTTGGAATTTCTTGGCTCTTCAAAAAGAATACTTTGTAAGTTAAGTTTAACTATAAAAATGAATTATTATATTTACTGTGAATGATTCAAACGTGGATTCCTTTTTCATATTCATAGATGTTAATTTGCACATATGTTGTATATATCACAAAACTTGTGATAAGAGAGAAACCTTTCTCCCACGATCCGTTTGTGAAAGAGTAAAACGACTAATAAACATAACTAATGTGGAACCACTGAAAAAAAGGATAAAAAAACTAGTTAGATAAATAGTTAGGGAGTAAAGCGGACTTTCTTTGGGGATAGAGGGACTTGAACCCTCACGATTTAAAAAGTCGACGGATTTTCCTCTTACTATAAATTTCATTTTTGTCGGTATTGATATTGACATGTATAATGGGACTCTATCTTTATTCTCGTCCAATTAGTGAGTTCTTTAAAAGATCTATCAGACTATGGAATAACAGATTTGATCAGTGAATATTCTATTTTTACTTAACCTTGGAATCGATTCACAAGAATTCCTAAATTTTGCATATAAAAAAAGAAAGAGTATTTCGGATTGCCATGAATCTTTGATATTTTATTGCGTATACGTACGTATATGGGTTCATCCTTTATTTATATGGAGTTTAAATAGAAGGATTCCTCGATCAATGCAGTCAACTCTATTCGTTAGAACATCTTCCATTGAGTCTCTGCACCTATCCTTTTTTTATTATTTTTGCTTTCTGAACCTTTTTTTTTTTTTTTTTTTTTTTTTTTTTTTTTTTCGATTTGGCTCAGGATTGCCCTTTTTTTATTCCAGGGTTTCTCTGAATTTGAAAGTTATCACTTAATATGTTTCCATACCAAGGCTCAATCCAAATAAGTCCGTAGCGTCTACCAATTTCGCTTATTCTGGAGCCTTTTACGTTTAATTCGTTAGATATGCATTTCTCTATATAGAAAAAGTGTCTCTGTCTCCCTTGTTTGATTTCTCTTTTCTATTTTATTGCATTTCATATATCAGAGGACCTATATTTGTATTTAGTCCAATCAAAAATGATTCTATCATTGATGTATCCGCAATTCAATATGGATGGATATATACCACATATATATATATATATATATATATATATGCCTCTCTTACTCTCATTTTTCCCTATAATTTTTATTACTTGAACGGTCGATTCCCTTTTTTTTTCGCCTTATCCCCTACCTTTCCGAATGAAACCAGAGGAATGTCTCATTCTAATATGGATTTATCCTTAATCTTTATCCCTATCTTTTCCTTAGGACCGCCCCTGTATAATTAGAATAGAGTTATTCTACTATAATATAAGTTTAAGTTATTATAGTTATTTCCATTTAATTCTATTAATTGTTATAATATAAATTGTTATAATAATATTGTTGTATTGTATATAAATATATTATTATTTATTCTATTTATGTTACATATTACATAACATATACAGTATATTCATTATCATTATGAATTAAAATTATAAAATTCATACGGAATAGCCAAGATTACAGTAGTTCACTAAAGCCTTACGCACAGCGCAAGTTCTTTTATATGAGCCCGCTTAGCTCAGAGGTTAGAGCATCGCATTTGTAATGCGATGGTCATCGGTTCGATTCCGATAGCCGGCTTTTATCTCTTTGGTCTTTTTTTTTTTTTACATAATCAAGTTACATAAATTATTAAGAATGTCTCCTTGAAATCAAAGAATATTGAAAGACTTCTTCCCCCTTCTATAAGGATCGCTGATCTATTATGACGGAAGAACTTCCAACTATGAATAAAAATGGATTGGAGCAATTAGATCTCTACCGAACAAATCAGAAAAAGTATACCTAACTTCCTATATATACAAAGGCGTCTGGATATTGATACAATTCATCCCATTCTTCTTTGTAATACAGTACTTCATTGGATTTCGCTTCATTTATCATTTAGTTCAATCTTAATTTAGGGTTATTCTGTAATTTTTTTTTTCAATAAAATAAAGGAGTCTTTATGTCTCGCTACCGAGGGCCTCGTTTCAAAAAAAATACGCCCGTCACGGGTGTTTTTACCGGACTAACTAGTAAAAGGCCTACCCGAAGTGATCTTAGAAACCAATTGCGTTCGGTAAAAGATCTCAATATCGTATTCGTCTAGAAGAAAAACAAAAATTACGTTTTCATTATGGTCCGACAGGCGACAATTACTTAAATACGTTCATATCATTTGGAAAAGCCAAAGGTTCAACGGGTCGCTTTTTACTACAATTACTTGAAATGCGTTTGGATAACACCCTTTTTCGATTAGGCATGGCTTCGACCATTCCGGAGCCCGACAATTGGTTAACCATAGGCATATTTTAGTTAATGGCCGTATAGTAGACATACCGAAGTTATCGATGCAAACCCGAGATATTATTACTACAAGGGATGAACAAAAATCCAGAGCTCGATTCAAAATTATCTTGATTCATCCCCAGCGAGGAATTGCCAAAACATTTGACTCTTCACTCATCCCAATATAAAGGATTGGTCAATCAAATAATAGATAGTAAGGGGGTCGGTTTGAAAATAAATGAATTGCTAGTCGTAGAATATTATTCCCGTCCGGACTTGAACCTAACTAAGAAAAAAGGTTCGGATAATTTTGCCCCTTTCGAGGAAATAAATCGGCCTAAGGCAAGGAATTTTATCCGGGTTTTCTCCGATTCATTTATCATAAATGGGTCGAGGGGAATTTTCATCCCTTGGCGACTCTTTCCAATATTTTATGTACCACAAAGACCACAACAACTACAATTAGGAATATACAATCTATATTAAAGAAAGTTAAAAACGTTGGAATAATGATATCTATTGTTGTTATTTTATTGGATTTGATCCATTGCGGTCATAATGTTCGTGAATTAGTTGCAGGTACGGAAGAGAGGGATTCAACCCTCGGTAAACAAAAGCCTACATAGCAGTTCCAATGCTACGCCTTGAACCACTCGCCATGTCTCCTGCAGAATCTTATGATTATGACCCCGAAATCGAAAGTGAATAGCGAGCCATTCCTAGTATTTTGCAAGATTCATATTATTTCAGTATAGGTATGGCCGATCAATAAAGAAAATATAAAACTTTTCATCAAAGAAAGATCTTTCTCCAGGGGGATAAAAATATCTATTTATCTTGTGAAAAGCCATTAAAAACAAACATGACATGAATAGATATATCTTTTGTTTATTTTGTCAAGAAGTCGTCTTTTTCTGATATTTATACCGGATTAAACCAATGAATTGGAACGAATCGAATCGTCTGATGTATCCATATTTTATACTACATTTAGACCATGATTATATTTATATTATGGTTACGTGGGAATTAAAAAGTAACCTTCCCGTTTCAGATTTCTCAACAACAACTCCCTACCCTGTGGATCTATTACAAATTCAGGAATCATACCAGGTATTTTTATATTTCAATTATTAGTGTATACACGGTATGCGCACAAAATTGATGGTTATTCTATTTTTTTATCATAGAATGGTTATTTGATTCTTTTTCCTTTTTGGATCATAATTCAATCAAAACTAACTCCTCGAGTTATACTAATCTGTAGGAAACATTACTCGATTCTTCCACTTAGATGAAATGAAATATAGTAATAGTTCTGTTCATTGGTATACTACTACATTGTACATTGTTTGGCTTAAATCCAATCGGATTCAAATATTTCTTCCCATCGATTCCTATCAAAAAGGAACAATTTGAGTGGAAGATCCACATCTTTTTAGAATGAGTCCGTTTTATGTTATTTCGTCGCATTCCTTTTTTGTGGGATCATTTTCCTACGAGAGGCAATGCTAAGAATTATCGAATGGATTGTTAACTATGCCCAGATCGCGGATAAATGGAAATTTTATTGATAAGACCTTTTCAATTGTAGCCAATATCTTATTACGAATAATTCCGACAACTTCGGAGAAAAGAGGCTTTTACTTATTACAGAGATGGTGCGATTTGATTTTTCTTTCCCCCTCAGTTCTTACGAGAAAGGCACATGATTTGGGATAGAAATAAAAATATTATTGAAATAAACCTAAACGCTTGAAGGTGAAGTTTGAAAATAGAACAATTCCTTCATGCGTGTATCCTCGGTTGATGCAGCCTCGGGACGCTTCAATTTTAGATTCTAGTCTTAAGCGAAAGGTTACACCTATGGGTTCTGTATTACAGGTCAACACCACTCCACTAGTACTAATAGGCGGCATAGGGGAAGAAGCACTACACCTAGGAATCAACAACACGAAAACTTTGTTATTATTATAAAGTATACCCTTTCCTTATCGGGATCGGGATTACCAAGAATGGTTGGGACAACAAACATTCATCTCGTTAAGTACTTTGGATACCCGTATAACCATCGAAGACCGTTGAAGTGACTAATTCCGGAAATAGGGGCGTTGAGGACAAAGAAATTGCTCGAGTTACCCTTTTTCTATCTAGCACCAACGAGCTTGGTGTTAAGAAAAACCTCTTGGCAGGAGGGTTGGCTAGATATTTATTGTAAAACACTAGCCCCTCTCAGTTTATAATGAGAATATTTAATTTTAATTCCATGGATTATTATCATTATGCACAGAAAGGAGGAGCCGTATGAGGTGAAAATCTCATGTACGGTTCTCGAACGGGATTCTTTGAATAGAATGAACGACCATAACGGATGTCAGCTCAATCCGAAGGAAATTATGCGAAAGCTTTACAGAATTATTATGAAGCTACGAGATTAGAAATTGATCCCTATGATCGAAGTTATATACTCTATAACATAGGTCTTATCCACACAAGCAACGGAGAACATACGAAAAGCTTTGGAATATTATTTTCGGGCATTAGAACGAAACCCATTCTTACCACAAGCTTTTAATAATATGGCCGTGATTGATCATTCATTCGCGACTATCTCCACTATAGAAAGAAGAAAAAAAAAAAAAATCTGCTAGTAAATACAATGAAAGAAAAAATAAAATGGGCTTTCTACATATGTATCGCATTAAAACAACGATTTTTATCACCAGAAGAAAAGAAACCGAAACTTCATATAAGCCAAAATATGAAGAAATAGATATGCCCATAATACTTTATTCTGTGGATAAAAGATCTAATTGTTAGAGGAAGCACCGTAAAAGATCAATTAACGAGGTTTTGGGCCGATACAAAAAGAATCGCTTACTTATGTCATGATATGAGATAAAAGTTAGGAATCAACTTATGTAATAGAGTCGATCCACTAAAATATTGAGCAAATGTGTAGCATCGATCCCAAAGATAGTAAGTCCTTTCTTTCTTATAGAATGGAGGAAAGCCTTTTCAAAGATTCTATATGAATTTCTATATGAAACCGAGATAGTTACCTTTCAGAAAAAATTATACCCAAACGGGGTTGTCTACGCTTCATTCTTCAAGGTGGGAGAAAAGATAAAACGGATTTAGTAATCAAAATTCAAGTTTGAAACTCATGTAAATTAATTAATATCTTCCGTTAACCCGAGAAAAAGGTGGGATAGATTTATTTAAAAAAATCTTATCTTATTCGTTTAGAATTAAGATAAGATGGGACACCAAAAAAATAATTGATTGCCGAGCCATATGAGGTAGGAAACTCTCAAGTACGGTTCAAGGAAAGGAAATTACCCACCTATTCCGACCGAGGAGAACAGGCCATTCGATAGGGAGATTCTGAAATTGCGGAGGCTTGGTCCGATCAAGCTGCTTCAGTATTGAAAACGAGCTATAGCGCTTTACTCCCCGTAATTATATTGAAGCACATAATTGGTTGAAGATCACGAGGCGGTTTGAATAAGAACACTTTTTATTATTATAATTGTTTGTTGGATCCATCACCAAATAAAACGGATCATTCCTCCGGGAATAGCCAATCAAGGAATTTAATTATACCCCTTCTAAAAGAAAATAGTTCTATTTCGTCTGGGGCCTTGTAGGGATAAACGATACGCGACGCGGATGATCCCCTGCTGCTAGTTAAACTAAAAAAGACCTTAGAATGACTAAATATGGATGCCGAGTTGTCTCTTTTTATTAATGAATGGTGGCGGCTTCAGCGATTTTGAATAGAATATAAATATAGAATTCATACGTTCAGTGTAAGACATGAAGTAGTTCCATCTTGGCATTTATACATTGAGATATAAATACACTAGGTTGGAAAAAAAAAAGAGTTTTTATGCTAAAGCGAGGCCCGAATAAGGGGTTTTCCAAGATTTGAAAGGTCCGTTGAGCCCCATCATGGCTATGTCATAATAGATCCTAACACTTGCCCCGGATCGACTTCCGCACCATAATTGCTCTAGTGAATAACTAAAGAAAATGGATAGATGGGAGATAGAAGAGAAAGCAACTAATTATAAGTATCTCTCAAATATTTACTAATTACTTGACTGTTGGCCGGTCTCTTTGTATGTTGTCCGGAAAGAGGAGGACTAAATGATTATTCATTCAGCGAATCGGTTAAAATTTTGGTGGATAGGGATCCCAGTAAAACTTCTTTCAAGGAATGGGCCGGACCGGTCATTTCTCAAGAACAATAGCTAAGGGCCCGGATACTACCACTTGGATCCGGAACCTACATGCCGATGCTCCACGATTTCGATAGTCATACCAGTGACTTGGAAGAGATTTCGAAAAGTATTTAGTGCCCATTTCGGGTCAACTCTCCATTATATTTCTTTGGCTGAGTGGCATGTATTTCCACGGCCCGGTTTTCCAATTATGAAGCATGGCTAAGTGATCCTACTCACATTGGACCCAAGTGCCCGGTGGTTTGGCCAATAGTGGGCCAAGAAATATTGAATGGTGATGTGGGCTGGGTTTCCTAGGAATACAAATAACCTCCGCTTTTTTCAGATTTGGCGAGCATCCGGAATAACTAGTGAATTACAGCTCTATTGTACCGCAATTGGTGCATTGGTTTTGCAGCATTAATGCTTTTTGCCGGTTGGTTCCATTATCACAAAGCTGCTCCAAAATTGGCTTGGTTCCAAGATGTAGAATCTATGTTGAATCACCACTTAGCGGGGTTGCTAGGACTTGGGTCTCTTTCTTGGGCGGGCACCAAGTACATGTATCTTTAGCGATTAACCAATTTCTAGATGCTGGAGTAGATCCTAAAGAGATCCCACTTCCTCATGAATTTATCTTGAATTGGGATCTTTTGGCTCAACTTTATCCCAGTTTTGCCGAGGGAGCAACCCCATTTTTCACCTTGAATTGGTCAAAATATCGCGAATTTCTTACTTTTGTGGAGGATTAGATCCAGTGAATAGGGGTCTATGGTTGACCGATATTGCACACCATCATTTAGCTATTGCAATTTTTTTCCGATAGCCGGTCACATGTATAGGACCAACAAGGCATTGGTCATGGCCCGAAAGATATTTTAGAGGCTCATAAAGGTCCATTTATCGCCGGGCCATAAGGGCCTATATGAGATCCTAACAACGCCATGGCATGCTCAATTATCTCTTAACTTAGCTATGTTAGGCTCTTTAACCATTGTTGTCGCTCACCATATGTATTCCATGCCCCTTATCCATATCTAGCTACTCGACTATGGTACACAACTTTCGTTGTTCACGATCACATGTGGATCGGTGGATTTCTCATAGTTGGTGTTGCTTTAGCGATGCAGCCATTTTATGGTAAGAGACTATGATCCAACTACTCAATACAATGATCTCTTTTAGATTGTGTACTTAGGCACCGCTGACGCAATCATATCACATCCGGCCGGGCATGCATTTTCTAGGCTTTCCGGTTTTGGTTTGTATATTCATAATGATACCATGAGCTTTAGGGCGCCCTCAAGATATGTTTTCAGATACCGCTATACAATTACAACCCGCCTTTACCAATGGATACAAAACACCCATGCTTTTAGCACCCCGGTGTAACGACTCCCTGGTGCAACAACAAGCACCGACTTGACTTGGGGTGGTGGTTTAGTAAAGAAGCGGCAAGGTGGCTTTGTTACCTATTCCATTAGGAACCGCAGATTTTTGGTACACCATATTCATGCATTTACGATCCATGTGGACGGTATTGATTTTGTTGAAAGGTGTTCTATTAAACCAGAGTTCCCGTTTGATACCGATAAAAGCAAATCTTGGTTTTCGTTTCCCTTGTGACGGACACGGAAGAGGAGGGACATGTCAAGTATCCTTTGGGATCATGTCTTCTTAGGTCTATTCGGATGTACAATGCTATTTGGTAGTAATATTCCATTTTAGTTGGAAAATGCAAAAAGATGTTTGGGGTAGTATAAATGATCAAGGGGTGGTAACTCATATCACGGGAGGAAACTTTTGGCGCAAAGTTCCATTACTATTAATGGGTGGCTCCGTGATTTTTATGGGCCCGAGCATCCCGTAATTCAGTCTTATGGGTCGTCATTATCTGCATATGGCCTTTTTTTCTTAGGTGCTCATTTTGTGTGGGGCTTTCAGTTTAATGTTTCTATTCAGCCACCAGCGGTTATTGGCAAGAACTTATTGAATCTATCGTTTGGGCTCATAACAAGTTAAAAGTTGCTCCCCGCTATTCAGCCTAGAGCCTTGAGCATTGTACAAGGGCGTCTTTGTAGGAGTAACCCATTACCTTCTGGGTGGAATTGCCACAACATGGGTTCTTCTTAGCAAGAATTATTGCAATGGGATAATGGCTAGGGATTTGAAAGGCATTATGGCATTACGATTTCCAAGGTTTAGCCAAGGCTTAGACCCCACCCCACTACGGCGTCGTATTTGGTTTGGTATTGCTACGCGCATGACTTCGAGAGTCATGATGATATTATCAAGAACGCCCCATCGAATATTTTTGCTTCTCACTTCCGCTTAGCAATAATTTTTTCGTGGACTTCAAATCTGTTTCATGTAGCTTGGTAAGGAAATTTTGAGTCATGGGTACAGACCCTTTACACGTAAGACCTATTGCTCATGCAATTTGGGATCCTCATTTTGGTCAACCGGCTGTGGAAGCCTTTACTCGAGGAGGTGCTCACGGGCCCGATATAGCTTATTCTCGTTTATCGGTGGTGGTATACAATACGGCTTGGCGCACTAATGAAGATCTTTATACTAGAGCTCTTTTTATTATTTCTTTCGCCATATCCTTAATAGCGGGTTGGTTACACCTACAACCGAAATGGAAACCAAGCGTTTGTTGGTTCAAAAATGCCGAATCTCGCCAACCACCATTTGTCGACTCTTCGGAGTAAGTTCCTTGGCTTGACCGGGGCATTTAGTTCACGCCGCTATTCCCGCATCTAGGGGAGTACGCTCGGTGGAATAATTTCTTAGATGTATTACCGCATCCCCAAGGGTTAGGCCCTTTTTACAGGTCGATGAAATCTTTATGCCCAAAACCCCGATTCGGGTAGTCATTTATTTGGTACCTCCCAAGGGGGATCCATTCTAACCTCTTCGATTTCATCCACAAACGCAAAGTTTATGGTCACCGATATTGCTCATCATCATTTAGCTATTGCAATTATTTTTTTTTTCTCCTTCTTCCTCATCCTCATGTGAGGGATAACACCAACACTTTAGGCCATTTTATCTATCCTAGTCGTGAATGTCTCTTTCACCCTATCTAGGTCCATGTCTTGTATAATTGTTTCACCTTCAATCAGATTTAAAACTATCAAAAAAGAGAAAAAGAAAAAACACATATATGTACCTTGACAGGTTGAATTTGATGATATTGATAAAGGAAATATTGATGTGTTGTTCACACTTAAAAAGTTACATAGAGAAAGAATTGTTTTCTTGAGACATACCTTAGTTGATTAAGTATTAAACTTAAACATGCGATTATTTGTGTTTGCCATATTTTGGGTCTAATTCCATAAAAGAGATCAACTATAACAGTATAACAATATAAAAAGAAAAAAAAGAGAACCCGAGAAACGATATGATTCAGAAAGCAATTCCACGGTTGTCGATACTTAGTAGAAATAAGATCTTGTGTTTGAGTTGATTTAGCAAGATTTCCTTTCTAAAGTGGTATAGTATTTCCTTGCTAGAGTCAGACGAGAAATTGCCTATCATATTGAAAGAGTTAACATGGAGAGGGAGGATTGCACTTGCACTCAAATAGCCACGAAAGAAACGGACCATCCACACGTAAGTTGTACCAAAGAAGGGAGTAGATGAAAGATCTAATTTAAACAAGAAAAGGTTTCTTGTCGTGAACTTGTTACATAAGTACAAATACAAGCACATCATACCGATAGTGAGCTAAAACAGAGTTATCTACTATCTATATACTAAAAGCAGAGACCTCTAATAGAGGATTTTCTCTCTCCATGTGGCACTCCTAATATAAGAGTTAGTTTGTTTTTTCCTCTTATGTGAAACTCTAATATGAAAGATAATCTTTCTAATAGCCTACAATCCCACGTCATTATAGAACCTTTTAGAGAGTTTGAGTGTATTTAATGCTTATATTTGGAGAGTTGAAGTGTATTTCCACTTATTATATATTTGATCAAATAAACAAAATTGCTAAAAAATAGGTGATTTATAAAAGGTAATTTTCTATTACTTAATCAAACATTTTAGTGTTCCAATTCTTATATATTTGATCAAATAAAAAAAAATTGCTAAAATATGCTTGGATTTGTAGAAACTAATTCCTATTACAAATCATACAATTTTAATAAAGCACCGACTTATTTCGAATATATCCTTAACACGCCTCAAAACATAGTTAAAACAATTATACAAAAATAACATCACAAAATATATAATAGAAAATTTAAAAAAATATATAACGGCAAAGCAATAATGATAAATATTTTAAAAAAATATATAATCTTGAATGAAACTAACGTAAAAAAACAATTAATGGGAGCGAAAAACTGGATGCAAATGCATCAAACTATAACCTCAAATAATATTTAGAGAAAAATCGAATTTGGATGCAAATGTAAGTATTAAACTAATCTTAAAAAGTAATTAATAGAAAATTGGAATATGAATACAACTGCATTAAACTAACCTCAAAGAATAATTAACAGAAAATCAAAACTTTGATACAAATATATCAAACTAACATAAAAATAATTGTCGGAAAATCGAAAGCTGATGCAAATGCATTGAGCTAACCCTCAAAGATTAAATTAACGGAAAATCGGAAACTAGATGCAACTGCATTGAACTAACCTCGAAGAAAAATTAATTATAAATTAGAAACATGATGCAAATGCGTGGAACTAATCTTAAAAATTAATTAACGGGATATCGAAAATCAGAAACTAGATGCAAATGCAATTTTATGAAATAATAAACGAGAAATCAGAAACTTGATGAAAATGCATTAAACTAATCTCACAAAATAATTAATGGGAAATCAGAAACTGGATGCAAATGCATTGAACTGACCTCAAAGAACAATTAACAGGAAATTGGAAATTAGATGCAAATGTATTGAACTAATCGAAAAGAATAATTAACGAAATCGAACCGGATGCAACTACATTGAACGATCTCAAAAAATAAATAACGAATTGAAAATTGGATTTTTGCTTGCATTGAACTAACCTCAAAATATAAATAATGAAAAATCGAAACTATATACAAATATATTGAACTAACCTCAAAACATAAGTTGGGTTATATTGTGGTAATATCTCGATAAGTATAGTTTTGCATTTAAAATAGTGTTTATCTTATCTCTTTTCCAGTATGATTGGGAACTCCTTGCTATTCAAGTAGCTTCAATATATATGAACTTCACCTTATTAAGGCAATCTCACAAAACTTCAATCAAACTTCTATTATTAAACAACAAAATAAAGTTGAAGGATTTTATCAAATGCAGTTTTTTTTTTTAATGGAGAGTGAGGTTTTCACGTTATAAGAAATTTGGTTGAAAGTGATTAATATAATATTAATATATAATAGTTATGCATATTTACAAATATTTTTTCAGAATAATTAATATAACAACACCCGTTTCATAGATAATCTTTGAATATTCTACATAGTGAGTCATGCATAATTTAAATAATAATTAATGAAAAATCAGAACTGGATAATCTTCGATGATCCCACATAGTAAATCAAGCATAATTTACTTTTTATGTCATGTTTGTAAGGACACTACGATGAATCATTGAAGTTGGTATTACACACCATTGGATAATTAAAAGGAAATCGAAACTGGATTCAAATACATAATAGAGCTCAAAGAGTAATTACGGAAAATCGGAAACTTTATGCAAATGCAATAAACTAAACTTAAAAAGTAATTAACTAAAAATCGAAACGGAGGTGCAAGATTAAACCGACGTCGATAATAACTAACGGGAAATTAGAAATTGGATGAAAATTCTGAAAAAATTAACGGAAAATCGAAACGGTATGCAAATACATCAAACAAAACCTCATATAATAATTAATGGAAAATCGGAACCGGATGCAAATGCATTGAACTAAACTCAAAAAATAATTAACGAAAAATCTAAAACCGAATGCAACCTGTATTGAACTAACCTCATAGAATAATTTGTGGGAAATCGGAAACTAAATACAAATACATTGAAATAATCTCAAAGAATAATTAATTAAAAAATCAAAACCGGATATAATTGCATCGAACTAACCTCAAAGCATAAATAATCGAAACTAAATGCGGATGCATTGAACTAACCTTAAAGTAAAGTTATTAACGGAAATGTAAAATTGAATCCAAATGCAATGAACTAATATCAAAGATTAATTAATTAAACATTGAAAAATGGATGAAACCGCATTGAACTAATCTAAATGAATAATTAATGGGAAATTATAAATTTGATGTAACCGCATTGAACTAACCTTAAAAATAATTAACGGAAAATCGGAAACTTGATGCAAATGCATTGAACTAACTTTAAAGAACAATTAACATAAAATCGAAAATTGGATGCAACCGCATTGATTGAACCAACCTCAAAGAATAATTAATGGAAAACTAAAAACTGGATGCAATCGCATTAAACTAAAATCGAGATTAATTAACGGAAATCAGAAATTGGATGCAAATGCATTGAAATAGCCTAAAAATAGTTAATCGAAATCGAGTCGGATGTAATCTGCATGTGGCCGACCTCAAAGCATAAATGTCTGCTTTTTAGCCTTCTCACATGAGTAATTAGGAACCCAAAACGAAAAGTGAGTTTATAAAACAGAACTTTACATGTATGCAAACTGTATAGAAATTGTAAACTATCGAACCAAGAAAAAACAATTAACGGGAAATCATAAACTGGATGCGGATGTATCGAATCAACTAATCTCAAAGAGTAATTAATGAGAGATTGGAACCCGGATGCAAAATGCAATGAACTAATCTCAAATACTAATTGCGAAACATCGAAAATTGGATGCAACTTTACTTGAATTAACCTTAATGAATAACTAACGGAAATCATAAAGTGGATGCAATTGCACTGAACTAACCTCAAATAATAATTAATGGGAAATCGGAAACTTGATGCAACTCCATTGAACTAACCTCAAAGAATAATTAATGAGAATTTGGAAACTAGATGTAACGTACTACATTAAACTAACCTCAAAGAATAATTAATGGAAAATCAGAAACTTGATGCAAATGCATTGAACTAATAACTCTAAAACATATTTGTATTATATGTAGGGGGAATAAATGTCTCGACAAATATAGTTTTATATTTTAAGTAGTGTTTATCATAATTCTTTTATTGTGATTTAGAATGTTTTGCTATTCAAGTAGCTTCAATATTATCTTCGCCACATTGGACATTCTCACAAAACTTTAATCAAACTTCTATTGTTAAACCTAACAATAAAAAGAAGTCGGTAAGTTTTATCAAGGTTTGATGCTTCCTTTTTATAAAGCTATGCATAGTGGTGCAAGAAATTTAAATGAGTAATTAATATAATTTTCATATCTCATAGCTATGCATAGTTGCTAATATTTTTTAGAATAATTTAATATAACGGCACCCGCTTGTAAAACACGCTCATATGACAAATCGTTCAAGTGGGAGTAGAGTATTATTTGAGGATATGGAAACAATCAATCTGTTTTAGTGATTTGTACATTATTATTACGTAATTTGGCCCGGTGATGATTTCTTGCTAAATTACAATAAATCTAATAAAACTATTATACAAAGCTAGATGGAGTTTAAGATAATTCTATTTGAAAAATTACGGATTAATATCCTAAACCACAAAGTGAAGAAGCTATCTCAATTTGATCCCTTAGTTTCCAAATACTTATGTACCATAATCGCTGCCCATTAACGTATTTCGGTTTATTTTTAATAAAAATATATTGTGATTCGAAAATTTGCCGCTAAATCACCATAAATCTAAAAACTATTATACAAGCTAGATCGAGTTTAAGATAATTCTATTTAAAAATTACGGATTAATATCCTAAACCACAAAGTGAAGAGGCTATCTCAATTTGATATCTTAGTTTCCAAGTACTTATGCACCATTATCGATGCTCATTAATGTATTTGGGTTTATTTTAATAAAAATATATTCGATTGAAAATTTGCCGCTAAATCACCATAAATCTAAAAACTATTATACAAGCTAAGATCGAGTTTAAGATAATTATATTTGAAAATTATAGATTAATATCATAAACCACAAACTGAAGAGGCTATCTGATTTGATATCTTAGTTTCAAAGTATTTACGCACCATAATCACGCTCATTAACTTATTTGAGTTTTCTTTTCAATAAAAATATATTGGATTCAAAAATTTGTGTAAAACATTTTGTGAAAACCTTTTCAGCACACAAAGTATTTAATAGATCCCGGGCGTATGCCCGGGTCCAAAATCTAGTTTCGAACTAAAACAAAGTGTATTGCAACTTGCAAGTAGTTAGTACGTGTTATTTCTCACCACCAATAATAAACTAACAAAAAGATGCAAATTCAGCGAAACTCTGCTGGGATTTCAAAGTAACAAAATTTATTTAGTTTGTTGGGCTGGAAGCACTTTCAAATTTTAATATTCCACTACCTCAAACAAAAGCTGTTAATTTAGTATGAGTGTTTGAGTACACGTGGAGGCAGTTAAGGTGTACACTTGGATTGTAGATTGGTGGCAGTGGACAGTTGTGCGTGTCTCACATCATCGATATCTCACATTCACTGGTTCACATAATCACATGGCTTCTGATTACGCGGGGTAGATAGTTTTCAAAAGATAATTTAAACTAATATATTACTTGTCCCCTCGTTGTCTGCAATCTTGCCAACTTGTTTACTAGTCTCACTAGACCATCAGCATGAAAATGGAAGCTTCTCATGGAGTCGTTCGTTACATAGCTTACTTCCTCTTTTTCATCCCAGTTTTCATTCTTCTCTTTGTTCTTGGTTTCGTTAAAGGTACCTTCACACACTCTTCTCTTTCTCTCTTTCTTGATTTTTTCACTGTTTTATCTAACTTAGTTTTTTATACTTGTGCAGCTGCAATATTCAGCCCTTTTGTATTTCTAGTGATAGCTTTTGGTGATACTGGTGTTATCATTGGACTATGGCCTTTACATCTTTTCTGGACTGCTTACTGCATTTCCAAGTATCATCTATTTATGTTTCCCCTTTTATTTGAACTCTTTGTCTTTGCTTCATATCACTTCATTGAACTACTTACTACTGTGTTGAATGATGGTTGTTTTATTTATTTGATTTTTGATAGATCGAAAAAATTTGGTCCATTTTTGAAGACCCTTTTGATTTTAACACTGCCCATACCAATAGCATTGTGGACAGTGGTGGGTTTAGTTGGGACTGTGATAATGGGTATTGGGTATGCTTTTGTTTGGCCTGTTATGGAGACTTTCAGGGCTATTAGCAAGCCAGGTGTTCGGAATAAATTGCTTGGTTGTCTCGCGGTTAGTAATTTCTCTGTTCTTGTTTCCGTTATCATGATGTTCAATTTATTGACTGCTTTGTTTTGGTAATGGTTGTCCTTGATATAAAAGCAAAATTTGAAAAATATTGATGCGCAATGTGTTTTGAGGTCTGTGGTTGTATTGTGGTATACGGTCCCACTACCAAATTCACAATCGAAATAATGTAAACTCGATCAAAACTTTTGCTATTACGGTACTACCAAGCCGTAGAATTTTTTTATCATACTAAAGCACCACGGCTGTAATTTTAAGTGTGATAAAAAAAGTTAGGGATTTGGCAATGCCCTAACTTTTGAAGTTTGATATTTGGCATTCGTTTTCAGTAATTGCTCAAACAAATAGTGGCAAAATGTTAGAGTGCTATAGTTTTGAAATTGACTCGTATATAGGATGGTACTTGGAGCAATGTATGGGCGTGCACTATCGTCAGACGTGACTTTGGGGATTTTTCCTTCCATTCTTACTTCTCAGTGATGGATGAGCTGCTTGAGGCAAAAGAGGATGAAAAGAGCATAGAACTCAAGTACAATTTCTAACAAACACCAATTATTGAAGGCACACACGTAGTATGTTATCTGTATGCCATTCTTGGATAAATCAAATACTTTATGCCCAGGAACACTGGCTTCAAATGGGAGGAAAAACAAAGGCCTTTGAATAAAACCACATTGGATTAGCAGATCCATAATATTTTTACATTTTGAGTTAGGTACATTTTCATTGGATGATTGAGGTATGAGTAATATGATTAGAAATCATCACATTAGACACTTAAAGTATCCATATTTCTTGTTGAGATGTTTAGTCCCACATGGGAAATGTAAGCCACACATAACATATCAGTATTGGGGTCTCTCCACTTATCACCAATTAGTTTTAAGCTGTATGCCCTCTTTAATACTTCTATTGCCCAGCAATGAGGAAGAGTTACATATGTGTGGTCAAGCTCCGAAGTCTGAACTGGATTTAACACCTTCCAGGATTTAATATGTTATTTTGTTCTTATAGGATATCTCAAGTGCCAGGGTGCATAGTTGCAGCAGTCTTAGGAGTTGTGCTTGATATTCCGTTGATTACCCTTATAGTTATATATAAAGCCCCCATTATGCTATTTAAAGGATGGCACAGGCTAGTGGAAGATCTTGTTGGAAGGTCAGGCCCATTTTTGGAGACTGTTTGCGTCCCCTTTGCTGGATTGTTGATAGTGCTGTGGCCGTTTGCAGTTGTATTGGCTGTTTTAGTTGGAATCATGTCAAGTTTAGGTTTTGGATGTTATGCTGCTGTTGTGGCATATCAGGTATTGTTTGATCTTATGACCCTTGAAGGATTACTATTCTCTCTGTTTCTGCTATCTGGGAGACTGGGACGTTAAGTTGCTTTGGTTATCTCTTCAACTTCACTAATGTATAAATTCATTCGTGTAAAAAAAAAGATGTTTGGTTGAGAGGGAAGTTTTTTGTTTTGTACTTACCATTTTTCTGTGTCAGGAAAGTTCTACAAAGAAAGGACTACTCTATGTTATCGCTTAGTGTATCACTATTTGATGAGTACACCAACGATTTCCTCTACCTACGAGAAGGGTCCTGCTTTCGAGGTATGTAAGTTATAAAGTTCTACACTGCTTTAGTTGTGACCTTAATTTCCTTAGTTAAATGTTCCGTAATTTCGTCATTAAATGCAAACATGTTTAAACTTGGTAGATGATGCAGAACAAACCTACTTCGTTCTTCATTAGTAGATCCAAGTATGATAAACACTGACTTTTTGGGCAGCCAGACCAACATTTAAGGATACACTAGATGATGACGATTCACAATTACTACCAAGAAAGGGGTTGCACGAGCAGCTTGAAGCTCTTCATGCCAAGCAAATTCTAATGGCGGGCCCTTCTGAGAAAATCAAAGCTGTGAAAGCTGTAGTGGTATGATTATTGACATTAATAATTTCAAGTATTTCTTTTACATCATCTTCTGCTTCCTACATTATGCCAGTTCTTGCTTCTCTCACAGTGATACATTCTTGTGTCAGATATGGGATAATTTCTTTAAAGGATGTGAACTTTCTGGAGAAGAACTTATTAGAGAAGCAGCAATTGGGATACGGGATCTGGAGGCATGGCAACGAGCAAAGAACAAGATTGTTAACATTGGAATTCCTGCATATACATTTGTGCAGTGCTTTCTCAGATCTATTAGGAGTGGTTCTATTGGCTTTCTCATGTATGAAGAACTTCTTGCTGCTACTTTTATTTTTATTTTCAGTGAAGGGAAATATGGAGAATGTTGCATGTGAACAAGTTATGTTTCTTATAATTCTCTAGTCGTTAGATTAGAGTGACCGCTTTAAAGAGCCCACATCATGCTAATTTTCACATCTTAATTTATCTATAATGCTTTTGGGAAGCACTGCAAATAGTTTCAAACACAGTAATAGGTGTTAGGTAGGATTTGTGATTTCTTTTGAGTGGTAACTCAGTAGTCACCGTGGGGAGCTGATGTGCACTATATTTGCATAAACATTTTTTATGTCCCTTAGTTTTACACTACATTACAACATCTATCTGGAAAGGTCTTAGTTTGTTTGAAGTTGCAGTTAACTACTTTGTCTTGTTGATGTGTATCAGGTGATAATGTTGAAGTTACAAACTTGAATAGGCCGAGGGAAGGGTGTTTGATTGGCTGTATGATCCAATGTGTGTCATGAAAGAGCAGATCAAGAGTTTAAATTTACTCGAATCAGAGGAATTGTATCTTTGCAAACTTAGTTTGTACTCTGCTGATGCTCAGAGAGTAGAAGCTTGGCAAAATGGTGGCGTTCCTCCAAATGACGAGATTAGAAGAGCACAACTCGAAGCCATAAGTAGAAGGTATTCTGAACTTGTATTTTTTTCTCTCTAGTTCTATATTAATTTCACACTGGGATCACGTACCTGTTGTGAGAGGAGTCGGATTATTGCTTTTCCTTTGTTTCATACAAAAGGAATCGTCTTTCTTGAATTTTGGCTATTTAGGTGTGGCTCAAAATACTGAAATTAACAAGGAATTCTTTCTCGTTTCATCTTCTTTCTGTTTTAGATGGAGAATTAGAGTTTCATTAATTCCGATCCTCGAGGCCTTTTCATTGTCTACTTCTACTAATTTGTTATATAACTTAATCAGGTTACAAGCCTTTTGCTTGACTCTCTCAAGACTCCCAACCTTCCGACGTCGTTATATTGAGGTGGTGAAAGCGTTGGTGGAAGAAGCACAAAAGCAATGGAGAGAGCTTGACGATAGAGGCAGTATAGATGCGGCTTTGTAGTATCTCTCTTTTACATAAAATTTTCTTTGGCCTGCTTGACATTCAGATTTTAATGGCTTTGTAGTATCTTCTTGAACATATATATATATATATATATATCTGTTGCCTACTTGATCACCTGACTATAATATTAATTACCTCTTGTATTAGGAAAGTTCACAATCTTTTTCTTTTCTCTCCTCCGATGTGTTACAAGGTTGTCAAGGCAGATCACTGTCATCCAGATTCCAGAGGCGTGTATATATATAAATTTCATACCTTCAGATTTAATAGCATGTATTTGCCAACCCATGGATCTTTCATATCAAAATTGTGGTGTTGTCCCCCAAGCCAAATGTAGTTAACTCCTCTGGTCATGTGTCCATGGATCGAGATCAAACATTGGAGGCCAGAAGTTACCTCTCCCACCCCCATCCTCGTCACAAGCAAAGACTAACATTTTCACTGTTGGTTTCAGTGGTGATAAAATTGTGTGTTTATTCTCACTTGTTCATGATTGAGTTTTATTTGACTTATTCCCTTCATTTCTACCATTCAAATATTTTGGTTTAATTTAAGTTCTTTAATTCTTTATCTATTATTTTTAATTCTGTCGATCTGTGATTTTTTATATTGTGGATTTTAATAGGTGCGCGTCGATTCTTACAATTCACCTCTAGATCTGGCTAGCTTAAAATTAGGAAATATAGTGATACACTCATAAACAGTTTCTCCTTTTGTAATTTTGTTGCTACCTTCAGCGTTCAGATGGATGAATGACTAGAAAACATTGATACCTATTAAAGTTTAATATTACAAGTCGGCAAAGATGCCTTCTGATCAGTATGCATTTGACAATTTTATTAGTACTGTTATTAAGTTGAGACAATGGGGAAGTGTATTATTGATCAGTTTGAGTATGTAGTCGAATCCAATTTGATGGATCTTTTACTGCAATTTGTGCAAGTATAAAGCTTACCATGGGATTATACTGACACCTTAAAAAAGTCGAAATGAGAAAACAGATTTAATGTTTTAACGTTGTTAAAAATTGCAACCGTCATTCGAGTTGGTACAGCCATGGACACAATCTCACGTTGCGTGATATACTGTAAGTTAATGGAAAATTCTGCGACTTCTCTGCATATTGGTCTAACCCTTGTGAGCTCTAGCCAGAGATGTTTCTCACTGCTAAGAAATTGTTTTGGCTACTCTTTTATCTCAAACCAGGATGACTTCTAGCTTAGTAATCCAGTTAGTAACGCAAGCTATGGAGTTTGATTATCAGTAAATCAGTAGCTGAAAATGGACATCAAGTATTCACTGTATTCCAGAGAATAGATGATTGAATGTATCTGTTTTAGATTAGTAAATCAGTAGCTAGAAACCTTGTTTTTAGATGTATCTGTTTAACTTAATTATATGCTTGTAGGCAATTATTTACAGGCAATGATGCCTTGAGATTAGTGAGATTTTGGCAATTTTGTTAGTCTTTTTGTTATGAAGTTCGGCTACTTGGTCAAAATACAGGATGGATTATGGCATAATTCAGCCCAAGTATTTGGACAGACTGGGAACGAGTTCAAAAAGTAATGTAGCTAAAACATTGTTGAAAGATCAAGTTTGTCATTTATCTTTAGTGAAGGTAGGTGAAAACCATTTTTTAATAACGATTGGTGATGTACCTAGGTTGTATTTGAGAAGTATTTTAGAGAGCACTTCAGCTCTTCCTCTAATTCCCCATGCAACCAATGGTTCTTCTCCAGCTACAAGCCGTTTGTGGCCTTTTTGCCTTAGTTTTTCTCAGATTATGGTGGAGAAGATTTAAAAAGGTTAAAAAAATAGAAGCACCAGAACTCGCTGGTGCATGGCCCGTAATAGGCCACCTCCATCTGCTAGGGGGTCCTGATCCCTTCTATCGATTCCTTGGAGCCATGTCCGATAAATATGGACCGGCTTTCAGCATTCGCTTTGGAAGGAGCTGCATGCTAGTAGTGAGTGGTTGGGAACTAGCAAAGGAATGTCTTACTACGAACGACAGGATTCTTGCTAGTCGTCCACACGCCATTGGAGCGAAGTACATGGGTTACAACTATGCGGTCTTCTCGCTCACCCCTTATGGACCATTGTGGCGTGAAATCCGCAAGATTGCTACACTGGAGCTTCTATCAAATCGCCAACTAGAGAAGCTGAAACATGTGCGAACAACTGAGGTGGACATTTGCATCAAAGACTTATACAAACTTATTTGTAAGAGTAACAAAGGAGTTGAAGTACGACCAGTTATAGTAGAGATGAAGAAATGGTTTGAAGACCTTACATTCAATGTAGTGGTCATGATGATGACTGGGAAACGATATGTTGGCTCAGCAGGGTCGGGGACAAGAATGAGATGCAGCGGTTCCAGAAAGCACTGAGTCAATGTCTTTATCTTTTTGGGTGGTCTGCTGCCATGGAAGCATTTCCATTTCTTCAGTGGATTAATTATGGAGGGTACAAGGGAGCCATGAAATCTACTGCTAGAGATCTCGACTCTGTGTTCAGAAGTTGGGTGCAGGAGCATCGACAGAGAAAACTTTCAGCAGATGTTGGGGATCATGAAGATTTTATTGATGTGATGATATCCAGTTTAGAAGGTATGGAGTTCCCTGGCTACGACCACGATACCATCATCAAGGCTACGTGCCAGGTAAGCATTGCTAAACCAAACAATTTTGGACAAATTTACTTAAGTTTTGCAGATGGAATTACGATTGCAGTAAAATCAACATCATGATCATTCAATTTCGATACAATGCTGTTATGTAGAAATTTAAGTTTGGTAACTGAGCAAACAGTAAAAATCAATTTACAAGTTTTTTATTAGCATTATCGTTAGCTTTCTTATCTTAGTACGACTAGAAAGTTCTCTGGATATTTTCTGTCATGGAATATTCAGTTTACTTGATGGGTTTCAGATTTTATGTAGGCTATGGTTCTAGGTGGTACGGACACAACCATGATCACCCTAACTTGGGCCCTATCTTTGCTGCTGAATAATCGCCATGTGCTAAGAAAAGCTCAGGATGAGTTGGATGCTCACGTTGGCAAAGAAAGGCATGTTAACGAATCAGATATTCATAATCTGTTTTATCTTCAAGCCATTGTGAAGGAAACTTTAAGGTTATACCCCCCTGTTCCACTGTCAGTACCTCATGAGTCCATGGAAGACTGCACAATAGGTGGTTACAGAATCCCATCAGGCACAACTGTGATAGTGAACCTTTGGAGCTACACCGAGACCCACAAGTGTGGTCAGATCCTTTAGAGTTTCAACCAGAGAGATTTATCGCGAGTCACATGGATGTAGACGTAAGAGGTCAGCATTTTGAATTGATACCTTTTTGGCTCAGGAAGAAGGTCCTGTCCTGGGATTTTATTTGCTCTTCAGGTTCTACATTTGACGCTGGCTCGTCTACTTCATGCATTTGATTTGGCAACACCTTTGGATACACCGGTTGATATGACTGAGACTGTTGGAGCTACTCTATCCAAAGCCAGCCCATTAGAAGTCGTCCTCACTCCACGCCTCTCTTCCAAGCTCTATGATTGAGACAATTACTACTCTGAAGAGGAACTTATCATACGTACCAGTTCGTGCTAATTATGATCATATTGCCACTGATTTGTGTGGGCCATTTAATTAGCAGCCTTGATGTCTTATTTGAGAACGGTATTGTTGGGAACACACAAAAACTCAATGACCTAAAAATACAATGTATTTTGTTGTTTTTTACATTAAATATAATGTATTTTTTTTCTTGTCTAAAAATATATTGTACTTTCAATTTTTTACGATCAATACAATCCGTTCGATTGCACAACATGTGAATTAGCCGTTAAAAAAGGTTATTTGAGCTCCATCCCCTTCTCACTTTATTTGTATGACCAAAATTCCCCCGAATGCAAATCGAATTTTCATTATGCACCAGAATAGAAAACTAGTATCTCCTCTCACAAAATGAAATTTTACTGCCACAAATGGAAACACTAAAAAGTAGCTGAACGGCCTAACTCTTTAATAGACTCCTTTAGCAATCCATCAATATGATAAAAACAAGATGTGTTTCTTAGAAGAAATTAATTGGTGATCTTGATTCCAGGATTTGAAAACCAAGCTTTTGATCACAAAAATTTATCTACTGTTGTGCTAGTAAACACTTAGAACACTGATCCAAATCAAGATTGCCACAAAATGACAATGTGATTGAGGCTTCACTGTATTGTACAGAGACCTTAAAGATGGATCATCCCGATGGCGATTCGAGCGTAATTTTCAATGAAGGAATTGAAGCAATGGGGTCAACAACAACAAATTCTAATATCTCCAACAAAGTCATCCCTAAGAATCAATTGCTCATCGCCTTTTTCAATTCACAATTCACATAGGCGTAATCGAATTCGGGAAATACCCATAAATGATATCAATATTCAACACCCTCCTTTCATTTAGATGGAAGAACACTACTAATTTGAATCATAAGAGCCCTGCAAATTCTTTATCGGAGGAATATAAGCCCCAACCCCTTTCAGTGTACTACCCTGATCAGTAAAATTACCCAATGCCCTCATCTTATAAACTTAAAAATCCAGACAAAATTGTTGAAAATTTCATAAATGAGAAAGCAAAAGAGAAAGTTATTTAAATTTTGCACAATTGAATCAATTTGTGGTCACGAATCACTATGAAACAAAATATCATCACACTTTTGTAGTTGCAATCTTGTATTTTTATGTTATGGCATTTTAGTCATATTAGAAAAGAAGTGCTCAAATAGGGAAAGAGAGTTGGGGATGCAACTCAAGTAACTTTTTTTTAACGGCTAATTCACATGCCGTCCAATCAAATTTGACGGATTGTATTGATGGTAAAAAAATGAAAGTATAATATATTTTTAGGCAAGAAAAAAAATACATTGTATTTAATGTAATAAACAACAAAGTACATTGTATTTTTAGATTATTATGTCAAAACTCAAAATGCAACATCTGTGTTCAATAAGAGATTTCTTAAACATTATTTGACCAATATTCTGGTTCCATGAACATTCATGGTCCAATATATATATATTTAAAGGATTAATAGGGTTAGGCATACCCTTACCTACATTAGAAGATTATAATCTTATATAAACTTCTCCTCTTATATTATTTGTGTTTATCTCACTTAACTCACTTAACACACTAACGAGATAAACATCTTAAACATGGTCCAATATTTACATCTTAGTATCTTTGAAATGTAGTAGTAATCACTGAGATAACTTTTGAACGGTGTTCTAGTGGTTCTTAGTTCCATTTTTTTTTGGCTAAAGAGTAATAGTACGTATCAAAATAGCGAAAACAAAATATATGATGTTACAGATTTCAGGACAAAATATCACATACTAACTAGAATTTTGCTACATATAATAACAGCACTAGCTAGGAAATAAATCTATAATAGGCATAGTGCTCTTAGTCCTACTTTCATATGTGATCATTTTTTATGCTTCAATGATTCCATCACAAGTATCATAGATGTTATTGACACCAAGAGTGGAATGTAGGTTAGCAAAGTTTTTTCAAGAGATGTACAGGGGTCACCTACTATACAGTACAATGGAAATTCCAAGCAGTGCACATAGTTACAAGACAAAGATTAGAGTGTTTGGACAATCTAAATGATTTGGTCTACGCAGTTGGAAGAAAGCCCTAAAATGTTGAAACATTTTTGGACAACTGAGGTGGACATTTGCATCAAAGACTTGAACAAACTTTGTATTAGTAACCAAGGAGGTCAAGTACAACCAGTTATAGTTGTAGCGACCCAATTCATGAGGGCCGAGGGTCTGTCGGGTAAGGGAGCCGGGAAGAGGACGGGGTGTGGGATGACGGACAGGCTACTTAAGACGGGCATGGCATGGAAGCCAAATATGGAGGCGAGAACCGAGGACCGATAGTGGAGAGAGCCGGCTCGGAAGGCTAGCCCGACATGGAATGGAACCATCTAGACACGTGCCTAGAAGGAGGAAGGGCTTAAACCCTAACGCCGTCACGGAACTTAACACATGGCACTCCAGAGACCGTAAGATGAGTGGACAGATGGAGGGCCCAGGAGGGAGGATGGGGATTATAAATAGAATAGTAGAGGAGGAGAAGGGATAGGTCACAACATTTGGCGCCGTCTGTGGGGAGAGAAAAGAAAGAGAGAGTAAGAAAAAATAGTGAGATGGCAACAAAAGAAGAGTGGGGCGACCAAAAAGAAGATGAATGAGATGGACGTGGAGTCAACAAGGAGCCGAAGGGGAGGGCATATAATAACACCCGTGTTTTTTTATCGTATTTTTCTATTTAATTAATTAATTTAATTGTTTATTTTAAAATTGGCCGGATTGGACTCGGGATACGTGGGCTTGGTTTTGGGCCGAAGTCGGTGTTGGCTTGGGTTTGGACCCAAGTATATAAACACATTGTTCTAGAAAATAGGGTTTTGAAGATAATAAAATATAAAAAAATGGAGGCAGAGAAAGAAGTCGGTTTCTTTGGAGAGGTGGAGCAACGACGATTCGGCTAGGAAAATTCGTCGAGTCATTTTGTTAGCTAAAAGGTGAGTAGAGTTAACTCTCACCACTACTAGAACTATGATTTTCGTCGGTTTAATATTTTGTTTTTTCTTGTCCATAATATTGTTTTGATTCGACGCCGTGTTGTCGAAGTTGTTAAAACTCGAAAGTGAAACTTCGGAGTTGATTTAGAACTGTCGAAACTCTGTTGAGGCGATTTGGTCATCAATGGGCATGAAAGCGGCCAAACAAAACAATGGTCCCCGCATATATTAGTACTGTTGTGTTTTATTTTTCGGTTATACACCGATTGTGGTTTTGAAATGAAATCGCATCGATTGGGGATTAGTGGGGATTAAATGCCGGATTTGGGGGTGGATGTTTGAAGCTCTTAACAGGGGTTAATGGAGGCTAGCTCATACTATTTTTTTTGTAATTTATCTTGGATTGTTATTTTTGTTTGGATGTTGGTTGTTGGGTTGTGTAGTGGGATTATGATGGGTCGAATGGGTGCTGGGAAGCTCGGTGGAAGCCCGGGACTTGTTAATGGCGTTATTACGGTGATACCGAACTTGGGGTTATCGTTTTTTAAAAATCTTTTGAACCTGGTTTGTTTGGATTTGATGTTTGTTTGTATGTTGGATTGGTGTGAGGGCTGTCGGAGGTGTTGAAGCTATCAATGGCGGCGCGATTTGGCTTGAAGTCGCGCTGGTGGCTGGTGAGGGGAAGATGAAATCGAGTTTTTCATATATTAAAGGTGTGGGGTTTTTCTTTAGGAGTCCAACCGCTTGGTTGGAATGGGTAGGCGATCGGTATTTGTGGTGGTCGATTTGGAGCTGGTGGCTGGTGGAGGAAGGAGCCTGATAGAGAAGATGAACAGTGATTTCGGTGTGGGCTTGGGCCTTAGGTGAGATTGGGCCGATCCAAATCTTTTAGTTTGGGCCGGTTCTATTTTTAGTTGGGGCCAGTTCAAATTTTTAGTGGCTGGGCCGAAATTTAAATGTTTGGTTGGGCCCGGATTGTGTTTAATTTGGGCCAGTTTAAGTTAAGTTTTGTGGACCAGTTCAATTTAAGATTTTTGGACCGAACCACTTAACAGTTTTTGGGCCAGTTTCTAATATTGTTCGGGCCAGACCATTGGACTTAAAATAGATCTAATTGGGTCTTTAAATGTTTATACTTCCGGGTTCTAAGGTTTGGGCTTGGCCAGTTGGGTCCGAACCATTACCTTGGTCATGAGCCATAAGCCATGCACGTTGACCTTAGCCATGAACCATGACTACGACCCTAAACCTGTCGAACATGGAAACGACAGTTTGACTTTGACCATGACATGTTGATTTTGACCGTGACATGTGGACTTTGACTTTGACCATGGTTGACTTTGACTAGGGTTGACTTTGACCAGAGTTGACTTTGACCAGTTGACCCAATTTGACCTTTTAACTCGGATTATGATTTGGGTTATTAAGATAGGTCTAGGACTATTAGCATACTTGACTTTAGGCTAAGACCTCTATATATAAGTGTGTATGTGTATTAACTACTATGTGATTTTGCAGTATTTTATGATGTACAACGTTATGACACTAAGACATCCCTGAAATTAATAACGCGTAAAACAAAAATACATGAATCAAGATACTCTTTCGTTCTCTGAAATAATATATGAAATAAGGTTCAATAATGCGTAAACAAATTTACCACCTCTTTGAGAACTCTTCACGCCTCAAGTTTTGGAATTTAGTTTTATGACTGTTGGTGTCATAGGTTAGGTGGGCATTTATTGAATGTGCCATAAATGGCCCGTTAGCGTTATCTATGGGTATTCATTGAATGTGCCATGAATGACCTGGGTATTCATTGAATGTGCCATGAATGACCAGATTGTTTGGACTACCCTAGAGAGGAACTAAGGTATTCGCCATGGGTTAGTTGTATTCCTTGAGTGTACTGAGAATGTAAGGTTGGGTATTCCTTGAATGTGGGCGGGAATGACCTAAGGTACATAGGTTGTGAAATATGTGTATAAGAAAAGTAATTGATTAATTAATAAGAAAAATTAATTTGATTGTCAGCGAGTGTGCTTGGGTTTACTTTTGAATACCTATAGGATATCGACAAATGTTAAGTTCTAACTTTCTTTTTGCAGGAGGGTAGGACTTAATAACATTTTGTGCAGGACGCCGGGTCCTACCCTTTATACAAAGAGATGGATATCGGTAAGTTTTAATTAAATGTTTTAGATATTAAAACGAGTGATTTGAATGAGTGAAAATAAATGGAAGTCTTGCTTGGGAAGAAGCTATGCCGGTAGAAATGACGGAACTACCTGTCTTCCAAGCTGTGAATGATTAAGTTATGGGATAATATAAAGTGATTGTTTGAATAATCAAAGTATGATAATGTTTATATGTATTTAGTCTACTCATACCAAAGCAAATTCAATTTGTCGACCCATGTTTGCTTTGTTTTGGCAACGTGGGTGTGTTCTCGGGAACATAGGTGGAAGGCATGGAACATGGCGTGCACTACACCATAATAGGATATTTGCAACACGACCTTTTTTTTTGATTTGCAACGCTTTATTTAGCGTTAGTAAGTTTCAACGTTAAATAAAGCGTTGGTAATGTTGTAAAGCCGTTGTTTTATTTGGGTGAATTTTCGAATTAATTGCTAACGCTTTAAAAGCGTTGGAGAAGTGTTACAAACTTAAAATTTCGCAAATAGAGGGAAACCAAAATATCGAAATATAAAACATAATTTTTTTTCTCTCTCTCTCTCTCCGCCGCATTATCTCAAGATCCCTAATTTTCGCGACTCCTCAATCCCTAAATACTGGTTTCTCTCTCTCGATTTCTCCGAAATTGAAAACAATGGTCGCTCAATTTCAGTTCCACACTAATCAAAGTTGTTCTAACTGATTGATTCACCGTTTTCAATTTTGAGAGTTTGTTTCAAAAGACATCTCTTTTTTATTTCGACGGTTTGTTTTAAAAGCTCAATGTTTTCCAAAAACGAAGAAAATTTTCCCGCTTGTGAAAAGAAAAACACATCTCTTTCTTAAAACGCACGCCTATCTCCATTTGTTTTTATAAGAAATTCTGATACTTGGCTTACTCTTAAGGTGTCTTTGGCTGTAAGAGGGATCTCATTTGGTAGTAGAATACTTACATGCAGTAAGAAGCATTTGCTGATGTGTTCTCCACGCTTGTGAATTTCTTTTATATAAGAATTCATGGCGTGAGAGGGCGGAGAATTTTCAGTTGGCTATTGACTTTCCTATTTTATGGAAGTTCTTATGTATCAAGTGATATTTTGCAGTTCTTATGTATCATGGTATTCTTTCCTTTTTTTTGATGATTTGTTAAATTTATTTTCAAATTTGAAAGATTGTTGTTATTATTATTTTGCAGGGGTTCTCAAGAGCAACAAGAAATTCTGGGCCATCTTCTTCTTCTTGGTATTCTCCACCAGATTCCTCCGCCCATCTACACCGGTACTACTACTACTAATGCCCCAAGACCATCGATTTCTCACAATCGCTTAAAGACAAGTTGTTTCTCCTTCAAGTCGTAGCCATCATTCATCTCTTAAAGGACAAAAGGTATCGAATGTTAATTGGACTTTTCTTAACCACATATATACAGATCTCTTTTTAGTCTTATTCAAATTTTGAGAAATTACACAAGACCAAGCCCCTAGTTCTAGACGGCGGATTGACTAGTAATTTAATTTATCTATTGCCCACATGTTTTAGTTTTATATCTTTTCTTAAAACAAAGATTATAGTGTTCGACTTTGTTATAGTAAGTTTTATCTTGTATATATTATCGGTAATTTCTCAACTGATATGTAGTGTCAATGCCTTGTAGTGTGGACGAGTCAAGTAAAAACTCTTGTCCGATAAAGATCTGCATAATCAGGTTCTTGCTTTCCCACTCTTGATGGATCTAAATTGAGTAAATTCCCACTCTTTATGGTAACTGTTTCAATGCGTGGAAACCTCTATCCTTCATTGTTTGCTTATATTTCTAAGGGTGGCTTTTAATATAATTCATGCTCTTGAAGAGCTTCTATCCATCTTGCTTTCTCTAATAAGTAATATATTTCCCTTGATTTTCGAAATGATGAGAAGTACACTTACAGGTCTCAAAGTATGTATAAATCAACGAGTTGAATATGTACCCTACAATTGTTGTTGGGTTCTATTCATTAAAAATTAAAATCTCAATCGGAAGTCAAGTATACTATTTGGTCGAAATGATAACAAAATAAACCGATTCTACATTTTTCTAGAGTCGTGCAACATTTTACGCTGAAATTAAGTGCCTTAAGGTACCTATAAAAGAAAAGTTTCTAAGTTTGTCATACAAGGATCATTCCACATTTCCACCATATGTTATGGTGAGTAGCTCGATTCTCTTTCTCGAATGGGTTTCTTCAATATGCCTCAATTAACTATCTTTTTTTTTGTCTCTCCTTTTTTCATTTTCTTTTTATTTATTTTCATTTTGTCTCTACTTTGGTGAATCCTAAAACTATTCTTTTGTTCTGCACAGGGTATACTTGCCTTGATACTTGTCACTCTATCCTGCTCAAATGTTATTGTTCTTTCTTGTAGTTTTGTTAAAGAGATCAATGTTTTAGACTATGGAGCTGTTGGGGGTGGCTACATTGATTATTCTCAAGTAAATTGTTTTACTTCTCTTCCGTATGCTAGCTTTCTTCCTAATATATAATTTAATGATTCGACTTCCATCTTTGATTACCGGGCATTTTTGAAGGCATGGGATGTTACATGTAATTAGAATTTGCGAAAGTGCTAACATGATTATTCCCGAGAAAGGAGATTTTTGGTTAATCCCATTACGTTCAATGGCCCATGCAAACTTTCAAGGATAAATATTCAGTGCTGAAAAATCAAAGACATTTTTCGATTCTGTTTTTGAGAACCGAAAGTAAAAATGCTAACATAAACATGGCCAAAACAGTAGCAATTCCAAAAGATCATCCTAATAATGTCCATGTCGATACTTTCGATACAGTAGAGTTTTATGGCTCAAGTTAGAAAGACTTCTCTTGATTGGTGATTGACTACGTCTTCTTTTTTGTAGATACTTGGAACTATATTATCTCCTCAAGATACGAAAAGTGGGGACGGGATTGATTCAAGCCAATGGCTTGCATTTAGGCGATGTTACTGGTCTCATAGTTGATGGTTATGGCACTATTGATGGATGGGGTACAAATTAGTGGTCTAATTCATGCCGCAACAGCCACAGCAAGGTAACCGGCAGTTCTGCCCCATTAACATGTTTTGGAATAGCACGTTCGCAATTTTAAAGCTAATCGTCTCAGCTTGCTTTAATTTGCAGGATTGCACCCGCGAAAATGGCTTCAACAATGAAAGTATTTATATGTTTATTGGTATATGTTCAAGATCTAGTAATATTTGTTAATAAATTCCGATAAAATCACTGAATTTTGTTGTTAGGCTATCAAGTTCATATTCTGCTCCAATAGTTATCTCAAATATTAACTGTGGTTTTGGTGATGGGGCTGCTGATTTGGTTGACCATGCTGTTGCTATGGCGTTTGGGCAGAGTCAAAGTGGTAGTTACGTCTGGATCCAGGTACACCTAAAATTAGGTTATCGTAATGCCCGCATTGTAATTCAACCAAATATGAAAGCAACTGTTGATTGACTTGATTCACACACATGCTTGGTTTTTAGTTCCGTTTGCTTAATCTTGTTACCTAAATAAAAGGCGTTGATGTAATGTAAACTAGTGCCAGCTTGGTTCTGCAATTGTCATTTTCATTGGCATACTTTTCACCATTGATTTGATTTGTTTCCAGGAATTTTTACAAAGGAATTAAATGGTGCTGATATAGGCCGTTTTGTACAAAGTACTTGAGCATTTTGCCTTAAATAGGAACAGCTAATAAGTTAGGAGTGGTCCTGTTCAGCAATGGAGTCTTAAATGCTGCTTATTTTTTCTGCAATTTACAATATCCATTTCTTCTTCGTTGGTTGTTGCATGTGATGCAACTATCTAAGTTTGTTTTCAAGGTCGAGGCTAGAAATTGTGCTTTGGTTAGTGTTCCTGTGTTTGTTGTTAGCCCAGTCTCCATATATGGTCCAGAATACTTCACTTCCTTCTACTGAGTATGTTTTGTTTCAGAAAGTTGTCATGTTGAGTTGTTCTAGTGATTAGGTGACGTGGTCAAATGTATGTAAAATTATCTTAATAACAAGAATTGGTAGAAAATAACATTGCTGTGGTGAAAACTTAACCAACTACCAAACAAAAAGCTAAAAAGGATGGGTGTCTGGGTATGTGTTGTTCTGAAGCAGGTGGATCCCCACAATAAGCGGAAACACATTTCTACTGGGTCTTCAAGGTTATCTGAAAATGGCAGATATGGAGTGGTAGTGAATAGTGACACCCTGGCCCCTCTTGCGGTTACGTTTAATTTTAGCTACCTCTTGGCCTTCATTAGTGGACATTTTGGGTACCAAATCTTGGTTGTCAATGTCCTTGAATACTCTCTATTCTACTATTCTCGTACTACTTGGTGCAAAGTTTGAAACATGGGGTTGCATTTTAAGCCCATTGGAAGGGCCCAAACAGATTGATTATGCCCGATATCCTTAAAGAAAAGTTGGTGTCCTTCCAATAATTCATTTTGAAATGTCCCCATTGTTTTTCTTATTGAATCTCACTATAACTTTTGCCATGATCTTATAACATATCAATTATTCATCACATTGTTAAGTTAATACTTGTAGTTTACTGCATTTACAATTCTTTAAAGGCCATATTGATATAATGTATTGTCATATAGGCAAATGGATCAAATTTATATCAATGTGGGGTAAATGTGGATTTGACCCAAGTCCTAGCAATTGAATAAACTGATTGGAGTTGCAGAGGAGATGTTGAAGCAAAAAAAATGTTGAGTCGATTCTTTTTGGAGGGAAGAAGCTCGGTGAAACGACAAATTTTGAGAAACCGGACTGGTTTCTTTGGAGAACTAGTCTTTGGACCATGAGAGAAGGAGCTGTAGAATTGCTCCCACTGTGGCATTCAAGCAAGCAACCTCAAAATCCATCTAAAATAAACAGGTATAAACTAGAAAGCAACTCAATCTTAACCTATGAATTATCTCTGTTTTTTTTTTATTTATTATAGCCCTATATGTGAATATTTGAACAAGACATGTCTTTGAACATATTCCACCTAAAAGTTAAAAGCCCCTCACATACACATTCGAAACACTTCTTGTCATATATCATTTCCTATTCTGGATTTTAACACAAAAGAACAAATAGTTGTATTTAAGATAGCATGTGAATGTGTCTAGGAGTGGGGAAGGTTGAGACTTGTGACACCCTCTGTAGTTGGCTTACCGACAGGCATTTGTAGGAAGTTTGAGGGTATGTGAGTCAATTAGAAAGCACCATTTCAGAATTTAAGCAATAGGAGAGTGATTCTACTGCCCCAACTTGTCCGTAGTCCGGAATAAGAGCTAACATGGAATGTGTGATGATAGTAACCTTTGAATATTTTAAGAAACTTTTCCTTATTCTGTAGTTTTTAGTCTTCAAAAATGAGTCAAAGGCGACCCAGGTCCTTTTGGACTATGGGGTCATGAACATACACTTCGAAGATTTTCCTATATAGCCTTCAGTTTTGTCCCTGTAAAAGTGAAACTTGTATGTCTTTTTATGTGCACCATGCCACCATTGAATCAGGTAAAAACGTTAGGAGAACTTAATTTAATGTCCGTGTAGCTTGTTTACAAACTACTAGTCCCAAAATACACAAACCTGGTTCTTAATGTTGCAACTTGCAGTTAAAATAGGCATACTTAACTTCATATTAAGTTCAGGAAGAACAGAGTTATACCTAGTCAGCTATTCTAGAAGTTCAGAACTATTAGATTATCAGTATTTAGCTTTTAAATTGGTTTTAATCCCCTTATTATCCGCTTCATGATCTTTTCTTGGTTGACTATTTTATCTTAATGCTAGGATCTCTTTTGGAGCATTTGTGAAAGTAAATGGGCGTAGGGTTTTCAACAACGCAAGCTGTTATCTTTTATTTAGGATCATAGTACGGAACTTTTTTTATGGTGAGAGTCCAACAATAAGTTTGTGAGGTTTAGAAAATCGCTCAAAGTTGTGAATGTATATGGTTGGATTAGTTTTGTATTTTATCAGTTTTTTTTCCCATATATATTATGGTTTCTTTGTAAAATAGTATGAAAATGTATTGTGTACAGGATAAATTTAGCTTAAATAAGAATTTATGATTTATGTATATGGTGTAAGATGGGGCATCTTTTTGTAGGTGTAGCTGGTCGCTACAAAATATGAGAAATTATTTTTTTTTCATCAGCAACCCATCAGCAACGGTTCATAACCGTTACAAAACGACTTTTAAATTAATTTTTTTTAAATTAACTAACAACTTTGCAACGGTTAAGAACCGTTGGTAATATTTTATAAATTACCAACGCTTTAAAAGCGTTGCAAATATTTTAAATTTGTGTACAAAATAGTTATACAAAGTGTTGCAAATCATTATTGCAACGCTTTAAAAAGCGTTGGGAATTTATATTTGCAACGCTTTATTAACCGTTGCAAAATTTCCAACACTTTACCTCACGCCATATTTGTAACGCTTAAAAGCGTTGGCGAAAATTATTCATAACGCTTTTGCCGTTGCAAATAGCCTGTTATGGTGTAGTGGTGTGATTGGGATTCTCGCCTGGAGCAGTCTGGGAGTTTAGTTTATTAGGTCTGATCTTTTGGAAGGATGTAATAACGTAGGTTACATTTTTATATGACATGAGAATACGATGTTTGGAATCTGTTATTCTTAGAATTTTATATTGATGTTTTATTGGGACAGAAGATAGACTTGTTATAAAGTAATAAAGAGAAGTTTTGGAGATGATTTTGTTGTTAAGATTCTTTATGATGTGGGTTTTAGGTTTTGGCATGTGTAGTATCCACCCCGTCATAGCCTGAGTTTTTAGACAATTGAATATAGTGATGTTTGAGATATTTATATTTCAAATATTCATTTATTTTAATTGTTTAGAAAATCGGGCTGTGACAAGCGGGATAGGGAAGAGACAATAATGTCTGGAGCGGAGGAAACAAGGTTGTTGCATGAGGAAATATCGAGGTTAAGGGAGGAAAATGAGGGGTTAAGAAGGGAGAGAGAAACAATAGAGAGTCGGAAAGGGAGGTGTCTAGAGCGGGGAAAAGAGGAGGAAAGGGGAACGGATGCGGAAGAACAAGCGCGGGGTGGGGCTCACTAAGGAACAAGTCGAGGGAAATGATAGCCATCGATCGAAGGCTAGCTTGGACGTACCGGGGGAGGGAGGAGGTAACGGCAAGTCGGTGGTGGCGGGGGTTGAATCGCAACCCAATCGCGCGATTTGGTATGGAAGTCGAAGTGCGAAGAGGTTCAACCAGCCAAGGTTTGAGAGGTATGATGGAGCGGGGAGACCCAGCGGACCACATTCATCATTTCGATGAGATGATGCCGCCGTTGTGGCGGGAGCCAGCCGCGGTATGACGGACTAAGATGTATGATGTTCCCGGCAAAAGGGGAGCATCCGATTGGTATTACAGGTTACCTTCTAAGAGTATTGAGAACTTTGGGGAGTTGGAGAGGCGTTCATTGATCACTTCATACATCAAAAGAAGCGTGTGGTGGACATCGTGACCTTGTTCAACGTAAAGGCAGATCCGCTGAATCGATGAGATTTCTTGTGTAGATTCAAAGCGGAGACTTTGAAAGTGGAAAATCTAGATGAAAGGACTGCGGTGATAGCTTTCGAGAGAGGGTTCGCCGGGAACCAGGTACATGAATCGGTAGCAAAGAATGAGATAGCAACACTACTGGGACTTGTATCCGAGGGTGGAAAAGTACATCAGGTATGAGGACACCATGCAGAAGGAGGTGAGAAGGCCGGGAAAGGCGGTGTTATCGTTGGACAAAGCGGAGGGGCGTCGGCAATATGAACCCTCTGACAAAGGGGGCAGCGGGTATCGAAAGTACTCATCGCCGAGAGGGGCATGAAAAGAGGCTAGGAGGGAGGGTCGAGACAAAAAGCCTTATCGCGAGGAAGAGCAAGTGCCACTGAATAAGCCGTTGAGTGAAATACTGCCGTTGATTCAGAATTTGCAGGGGTATGAGGGTCCGCGAACCAAGCCAGTGGAGGTACAAGGCAGACCTTATTGTGCTTATCATCAAATACACAATCACGAGACGGACGGCTGCTATGCGTTAAGGTGGTTAATTCAGAGGATGATAGCAAAGGGATTATTGAAGGAGTTTGTAGCGGAAGGGGAAAAAGGGGAGCAGGCGCCTACCCAGGGGAGGATACTAGGAACGATCAACGTGATCTTCAGTGGAGAGATATTGAGCCACAATGCACACCGCGACAGGATAAGGCGAGCGGCAAGCATACAACAAGTACATGAGACAGCAGGGCAGTTGCGGACGGATTACGGGGTCGCAAAAGGAATGAAGAGCATCACGTTCACCGACGCGGACCTCCGAGCCATCGACTCCCCGCATGAGGACGCGTTGGTGGTCACGCGGTGACTATAGGGAAATTACATAGTAAAAAGAGGGTGTTGGTGGATTCGCGGCGATCTTTGTGGATTTACTATTTCGAGGAGCAATGGAAGAAATGAACATAGAAAGGAAGCAGCTGAGACCCTCGCCAACAAATTTGTTTGGGTTCAACGGGAGCATGACGGAACCCCTGGGGGAGCTCTTGCTCCCAGTGACTGCGGGACCTGTTACGGTGTTTTCAAGGTTTAAGGTGGTGGATGCCGATTTCGCGATACAAGCGCCATCTTGGGGAGGAGATGGATTCCACGAGATGAAAGCGGTTCCCTCCACTTACTACCAAGTGATTCGGTTCCCCTACCCCTACCGGGTATAATGAGGTCCATGGAGATCGGTGTCGGCAAAAGAATAGCCACCTGAGTACGGTGAAGAGATTGATCCGAATTGGGGGGGAAGAGACCTCGCGGTCCGGGGAAAAAGGCGAGCATAGCAATTCTGATTGCCCGTCGGGGGAAGGATCGGCGGAGCTAGTAGAAGGAGCGAAGACCTTGGATGAGATAGAGGTAGTAAACTTGGGGAGAAACGGTGAAGAGAAGTTCACATCGGTGGGGTCCGGTTTGTGCGAGGAGTGGAAAGAGCAAATTAGTAACGATTCTTATCCGCTAACCAAGATGTATTTGCTGGATGATCGAGGAAGTCACCGGATTGGACCCGGAGTTCGCATGTCATAAGTTACATATGAGGGGAATGAAACTAGTAAAGGCGTGAAGATCACGAGGGATTAGACCGAGTATGCATGAATTCGATTGAAGAGGTCGCGAGGTTGAAAGGGGCGGGTATAATAATGAGAGGTGTCCTTTACCGACCGGGTTGTCAAATGTGGTAGCGGTACCTAAGAAGAATGGCAAGGTGCGGATGTGCATCGACTTTCCGCGGACGGAATTCAGAGTGTCCCAAAGATAGCTACCCCATGCCGAGAGTAGACGAGCTGGTGGATAGAACGGCGGGGTTTAAAGTGTTTTCTTTCATGGGCCGCGTCAATGGGATATAACGGTGGCCATGTATGGGCGGTCGAGGGAAAAGACAGCCGCCGTGGTGGAAGGTGGGGCGTCTTATTACACAAGAATGCCGTTTGGATTGAAGAAGCGCCGGGCCACATTTCAGCGGCTGGGGAGAAAATGTTGAAAGCAAGATTCGAAAGGGATTGAGATTTACATAGGCGACATGGTGGAGAAGAGCATGTCGGAGGAAAGAGCATCTAGAGGGTTTGAAAGAGACATTTAGGATACCGCGGTTGTACAATTTAAAACTTAATCCAGAAAATATGCGTTCGGCCACTCACGGGGAAGTTCCCGGGATACATAGTTACTCACCGGGAATAGAAGCCAACCCGAAAGCGGATAAAGGGCCCCAGTGGAGATGTCGCCTCCCGGGATGTCAAGGAGGTGCGAGACTTGCGGGGAAGAGTCGCGGCTTTGAATAGATTCATCTCGAAGTCGCCGGATAAGTGTAGGCCGTTGTACGGGTTGCCGAGGAATACGCGGGATTTTGAATGGACCACGGAGTCGCGAGAGGGCGTTCAAAGAGTTAAAGGGTTATTTAGGCAAGGCCCCCATCTTTGTCGCGACGAAACAGGGGAGAGAAGTTGTACTTATATTTGGGGGTCGCGGAGTACGCATTGCTTCGGTACTAGTCAGAATTGTGGGTAAATTGGAAAAGTCGGTGTACTTCAAAGTAAAAACAACTTCTTTGGAAGCGAGACCGGATATAGCGGAATAGAAATATGCCTTGGCATTGGTGTTCTCACGAAGTTGAAACCGTATTTTGAGGCGACTCAGTAGTGGTGGTGACCAATTTTTGTCGAAAAAAAGCGTTGAAAGCCGGAGAAGTCGGGAAGGATGCTGAAATGGGCGATAATGTTGAGTTCTTACGAGATCTGATGATCGATTAGAACAGCCGAGAAAAGCGCAGCGGTGGTGCAGATTCTTAGCAGAAGTTTCAGTGAGGAGGACCCCACTTGGGGAAACGAGATGGTCATGGAGCCGGAAAGGAGCATGGAACAGGATTGGTTGGACCCCAGGATCGAAGGAATGGGTGGAAGTCTTCGCCCGCCAGACGGGCGGGCTACGCACAATGCGATTAGGATAAAGGCGGTGTTGGTCACGCCCCGGAAAACAACGAGAATAGAATTAACCATGAAGCTTGGGTTCGCGGCATCAAATAACGAAGCGAAGTAATGAAAGGCAGTGATAGCGGGCATGAGAATGGCGTAAGAGGTAGGTGAAGGAATTGGCGGTGTATTCGACTCAAATCTGGTGGTATGTCGGGCAAAGCGGAGGTTTGTGGTAGCGGGTGCGCATGGCAAAATATTTGGAAGTGCTGCAAAAAGAGGGCTGCGGGTTTCGCGAAGGTTAAGTTCATACACTTGGTCAGCGGTGAAAACGGACATGCCGACGCCATAGCGTGGGCGGCCGCAATCCCTGAATCGGAAGAGAGGGTGATAAAGAGTAAAGCGATTGGAGAAGCCTAGCAGGAGGAGGGGAGGAAAGATGGCGAAATATAGGCCGAGGAGGAAGAAGGGGATGGATCGTACCCATCAAGAGTTTTTGTCGGGGGCGTGGTGGAAGATAAAGGGGAGAAAGGAGGCTGGAGCGGGCGCCCGGAGATCGCGTGCTCATAGAGGGGAGCTATATCGAAGGAATTTCGGTGGGCCTTTGTTAAAGTGTCGGGCGAGATTAGCCCTAGAAGTGTTAGCGGAGTTGCATGAGGGAGGAGCGGGGAGTCACTTTCGGCCAGGCGGAAATGACACCGCAAATTGATATCGACAAGGCAAGGCTACTTTTGGCGCATGAAAAAGGGACGCCGTGGACTATGCTAAAGCGATGCGAAGTGTGCGAAGTTTCGCCGGATGATCTTTGCACCGGTGAACGAACCGTTACCGCGGTGTCAAGTCCGTGGCCTTTCGCGAATGTGGGCAATGGACATAGTTGGCCCGCTGCCCGTGGCTACGGGCAAAAGGAGATTCATGTTGGCGGCCACAGATTATTTTACCAAATGGATTGAGGCGGTGGCCGCAACAGTCAAGGAAACTCCACGTGATCAAGTTAGGTGTGGGAGAATATCATCTGTAGATTTGGGTTGCCATATATTATCATAAGGAACAATGGAACCCAGTTCACCGGTCAAGGTGAAGGCGTTCTTGCAAGCATACAAAGGTGAAGCGGGGGTTCGGCCCCATACAATCGAGGAAGGCAATGGGCAGCGAGTCTTCCAACAAGGCCATTATGAACAATCTCAAAAAGGAAGCTAGAGGATAAGAAAGGAGTGTGGGGCGGATGAACTTAGTCATGTTCTATGGGCATCTGAGGACCACGCCGGACATCACAGGGAAACTCCCTCCGCCTTTGGCTTACGGGGTAGAGGCCGTGATTCCCACGGAAATGGTAAATGCCACGAGCGAGGACAAAGGGCGGTGGAGGCGGGTTTGAACGAGGGCATCTTGGCGGTGGACATGACCTTAGCGGAAGAAAGAAGAGGCGAAGGCGAATCGGACTAGAGAGTACCACCGCGGCCTGCAGAGGCGTTATAACAAGAGAGTCAAGCCGGCGAAGCGATTCGGGGTAGGGGATGCGTCTTTGCGGCGGGTGGCCAGAGTACCAAGAGAGAGAATGATGGAAAGCTTCGGGCGAGGCGGGAGGGGCCTATATATCACGATGGTCGGTGGGAGGAGAGCCGGTACTTACAAGTTAAAACGGCCGGAAGGAAAGGTGCTAGAAAAGCCATGGAATGTGAGAATGCTAAAAAGTTTCATGTTTGAATGTAATGAAAGTCGAATGGTACACTGGAGCTATTTGTAAATATATAATACAATGGCACTTTTGAGAGTAAATTTCACCATTTTACATAAACCGGTCGGGCTAAACACAAGTGAGGGCAAGAGACGCCCGAGGACGAGAGGTCCACCTCAAGATAGAGCCGCGGGTCGGGGAGAGCCGTCCGCGGAAGAAAGGCATACGCTGCACCGGGGGCAAAGAGAGAAGCCCAACGGTAGGCGAAGCCACTCCAAAAAGAGGCTGCGGAGGGATGAGCCTTCAGCGGTTGAATGGTTCGAATCGGGCCCACGGCAGGTCGAGCTGCCCCGATGGAACCTAGAGTCAACGAAAGTGACTCCAAAGGGAAAAGAGGAATTCCCTGCCGAAAGAGGCGGGGATCACACATGGGGGCAAGAAGAGAGAAGGCCCCAGCGTAGATAAAGGCGAAATGAGAAGAAATAGAGGCAAGAAATGACGAGCAAAGACATGCGGACAAAGCAACAATTAAAGCTAAGAGATTATACATGTCGGGGACGAGTGAAACAGTTTCTAATCACACCAACATACGAATGAAAGGGAGAGAACAAATAAGATTAGTGGCACACTTAGTTGGAAGAGTAAGTTACAAAATAGCTAATACAATAGCGCAGACCCCAATGTGGGGCTAGTCTAAATTCTGCACAGATCTTGACAAGGGAGCTTGGTCAAGAGCACTCGAGGGGGGGGGGGGAGGAGGCCTCCAAAAGCAGAGAGCGTGCAGCAAATGGATTGAGGGAGGGCAACGCCCGACCGAAACAAGCGGCTCTTCTGCGGCAATGGGTACAGCGGTGGATGGATCTTCCGGCGGCATGGGAGAAGGGGCTTTTCGGGAAGGAGTCGGCCCCTTTTGAGTAAAACGCGATGTTCCTCGGCAAGAGCTTTTGGCCGTTTGTCGGCAGGCCTTGAAGCTTACCCGCGGTGCTCCATGTCTCTGAGTGTGTGCGGCGAGAGAGGCCAGTATTTTCCTTATCTTTGGAGGGCAAGGGCCTCCCGTTGTTTGTTTAGGGCGGTCGTTCACTCCGTCCATGAAGGCCTGGTGGGAAGCCGGCCGGTCCTCGGTTCATCCTCGGCTTCGGAGTTTGGCCATGTCCGCTGCCGACAACTCGGCTGAGGCTCCCACAGGTGGCCCCTTAGTCCATCGGGGCGCCGACCTCCTTCTCCAAGGATTCCACGGGGAACTCGGGGAAGAGAAGAGGCCGCGGATCATATAGGCCATGTCGGGCTCACCTAGCAAGGGAAGAAAGCGGTCGAGAATAAGGGTCAATATAGAAAGTGCAAAGTGGGCAAAGAGGCAGACCTTCTCCAGCCGCATACAAAGAGGTGCGATCTTCGAAGGAAGGTCGAGTCGGCCAGAAAGCCAAGTCACGAGGAAGATGGGAGCCGTAGAACATTGCTGAGGCCACAGCAGGGTTTTCTAGAGCAGAATCCTCTACATTGACCGGCGGCGCGCAAGACCTTGAAGTAGGGGCGGAAAGTTTGGGAATCGCAGACCAGGGGAGAGAGCGGCGGTTTCTTTTGGGCGGCTGCGGATGGGGAGAAGACGGAGGAGCCGCAGAATGGCTTGTAGAAGGAGAAGACCTGCGGCGCTTGTGGGGGGGCTCTTCAGATGAGGGATCCGTGGGCAGGCGGGGAACAGCAGGCGGGACAAGGGGGAAGGAGGGACTTGATCCGTCATCGTCCGAAGTATTTGTCAAGCGGCTTGATCTTGGAGGCGTCCATAGGGGAGGTGATGAGTCGGGGGGGGGGAATTGGGGAATATATTGATCGCCCCGGTCGGTAAAGGGAACGGAAAGAAGGAGATGTATATTGGTGAGGCTGAGAAGAAAGATGTCGCGGTGGACTTTTCGACTATCTCCTCTAGAGCGAGCGGCCCGAGACTTGGTGGTTTCTGAGTGAAGCCGCTTGGCCGGTGGGGTTACGTTGGGACGGATGGGAGGCGGATATTGAGGATGGAGAAGGCGAGGCTTTCGTTCTTTGGGGCGGAGGAGGGCGATAAAGGGGGCTGAATATTTGCCCAAGGTGTGCAAAGAGGGGTCATCGGTAAAGGGTTCCATGAGAGGGATCTATGCGAGGACTTCAAGCGGAGAAGAGCCCAAAGTGCGGATTTGCTCAAAAGATTGCAGACTTGGGGCCGACGTAAAAATCGGGACTTTGGAGTCGGACTTCCAACCCGCACGGGGAGAGAAATAGAGACAATGAGTGAGTCCGCAGTATGAGTCAACATAAGAAAAAAGGCGAAAAGTTTAACTCACCACGAGGCGAGGAAGGTGAGATGGTTGAGAGTCACCAGGTGGAACCTCCCGGGACACGAAATTATCGAAACATACAGGGGGTAGTGATGCCAAGTTTTGTCCGAGGTGGTGAGTTTGAGAATGAAGGATTTGTTTGCCGAGGCGGACACGCGAAAAGAATGGTACCCAACGCTCACATCTTTGGTACTTTTGCGTATGTAATAGTGAGAAATTATGTCGTGAGGAGGACTATTCGGGGCTTGTGGTGGAGGTTATAATAGTTCGCGGCATACATGATACGCCAAAATTGCCGATACCGGCAAGGGAGAATGTTGAAGTGGTTGCATACGCCGACATCTAGTCGAGGCGATTGGCGATCGCAAGCCGGATACAATTTGGCCGATTTGTGACCACGAGGCATCCGGCAGGGGGACTAGATGAGGGAAGTGAGTCCACGCCGGGCACGCGTGCTTTCGAGGAGGATGTCGTCCGGGATGCCATAGCCAACCCTAATCGCTTCCAAATTAGGTCGACGGGGCGTGGGGAGGCGGTGGAAGCTTGAAAGGCCGCCCGGTGGTGGAGGGGCAGCGGTGGGATCGGCGGAGGAGAAGACTCCTCCGCGATCACGACCATGAAGTCGGACCGTCGGATTGGGAATCCGACATGGGAGGAAAGCTAGGGAATATGAGCGGTTCTTAAAAGAAATCACGAAAATTAAAGAGAGAAGAGTACCAACCTGGTGCACCAATCCAGCAGCAGAGGCAAACGTTCGAGCGGGCAAGGTGTGTAGAATGGAGGAGTAGGAGGAAAGTTAGAAGAAGGATGGAGTTGACTGTAAACAGGGGCGATAGTAGCGGGGAAGGAAAGTGGAAGGTTTGAAAATTGCGACTGGTAAGGAAGAAGTAGAAGGGTGAGAAAGGAATGAGAAGGAAAGAAGGGGTAAGTAGAAGTTGAAGCGTGGAGGGGGTAAAAGGGGAAAGAAATAGGATCGAAAATCAAGAAGCCGTCAGTTGAACCAGAGGAAAGGTGACATGTGGAGGGGCAAGAAACGAGGCGACACAAAAAACCAAGGGGCTGGGAACACGGGCGGCCAATAATAGAAAAGCGCGGCGCCAGGTTACGGAAAAAGGCAGGTGATTTGAGTTCTCGGGTCCACGAACATTCGAGAGGTTCGCGAACTCAAGAGGGGGCATTGTAGCGACCCAATTCATGAGGGCCGAGGGTCTGTCGGGTAAGGGAGCCGGGAAGAGGACGGGGTGTGGGATGACGGACAGGCTACTTAAGACGGCGGGCATGGAAGCCAAATATGGAGGCCGAGAACCGAGGACCGATAGTGGAGAGCCGCGGCTCGGAAGGCTAGCTGACATGGAATGGAACCATCTAGACACGTGCCTAGAAGGAGGAAGGGCGAAACCCTAACGCCGTACGGGAACTTAACACATGGCACTCCAGAGACCGTAAGATGAGTGGACAGATGGAGGGCCCAGGAGGGAGGAGGGGGATTATAAATAGAATAGTAGAGGAGGAGAAGGGATAGGTCACAACAATAGTAGAGATGAAGAAATGGTTTGAAGACCTTAATATTCAATTTAGTGGTCATGATTGTAGGGGGATTTCCCGCTACTGTCCGGGTGACACGTGGTGAGGAAATACCTCAATGCTACGTATCCTCATTACGAGATGAGGACTACCGGATCAGGTATGGTGTAAGCAACCTCGTGCTCATCACGTGACCTTAATGTCATGTGACGAACCGCCTCCAAGTAAGAGTGTTCTCCAAGCCGCTAGGAAACATGAGAAGGCCGTCCTCAATGATAAGGAAAGAATCAAGGAGGCATATCGTGAGAATTGCCCCTTAGGGATAACTTTCTATTTAGAGAAGGGTTATCACAATCAAGGAGGGAACTCGCACCAAGATTCGGACTTCCTAATAGAGTGACTCTTAATAGAAAGCAGAGTCCCAAGAGGGAAGTAAGGGAACTCACAAACGGTGGTGATCATCATGAACTACGCGCATTTGGTTTGATTCTTCTAAGTTATAGGAGATACGTAGGCAGCTGTATATTGGTTCAACCCAAGTTCCATCATCATCCTTTTCTCATTCTAATCACACCTATCCTCCCTGCATCACACGGTCCAGTAGGGGATCGTGGGATACTCAGAAAACCCCCTGCAATGATGATGGCCGGAAAATGATATGTTAGCACAACAGGAGTTGGAAACAAGAATGACAAGCTAGCGACGGTTCTAGAAATCACTAAGTCAATGTTTTATCTTTTTGGGTGGTGGTCTGCTGGGAAGCATTTCCATTTCCTCAATGGATTAATTATGGAGGGTACAAAGGGATCCATGAAATCTCCTACTAGAGATCTCGACTCGTGTTGAAGTTGGGTGCATTGTTCTTCATTGGATTAATGTTTGACTATTCTTAATCCTATTTTCATATCTTACTATCTTTGAGAATTATTTACAATGAAATGTCAAGTGTTCATCAAGAGAACTTCAAAACATCATGTTGGAATATCGCCGGCCCGGTGCACGATTTGGAAAACACCTACCATATTCAAACATGTGTGATTAGCATTGATGCTTTAATTTGATTTTATCTTCAAAATCACCGGCGTTATTGACATCGTGGAATGTAAATTAGCAAAACTTTATTAAGAGCTGTGCAGGGGTCACCTATAACCTACTATACAATGGAAATTCCAAGCATAACACACGTTATATAAGATAACGATTAGAGCATCCGGTCAATCAAATCAAAAGTTGGAAGAAATTTGGTGAAATATAATAAATGCGTAAAATTACCAATGATGCTAGATGGACTCACTTATTTGACTAACTATTTGGATCTATTGATGTGTCAAAAGTCATAATTATTGATTTACATAGAGATATGTATCCGTATATATTACAATGAAAACCAACGTTATCTAAATACTCTTTTCTTATGGCTTTTGGCACACTTCCCATTTTTGTTAGGCACTTCGGCAGTCAATCCAGTCATACCATTATACCATTGAATATTTATAAATAATTAGTTTGTAGAAAATGAAGATGAAGGTGCAGCAGCAAAACTTTGAATAATCAGTCGCTGAAAATAGTGATGTTCCTCTTTCTTGAATGAGGAATCAAAACGTTGAAATAAAGTTGAAATGAACCATACAATTAGTGAAGTCCTAGTTCGATATTTCTATGACAAGTATGTTTTGTCTTTTCTTTAGAGCATCATCAACGCGTTGTTATTTTTGATTTTCAATGTGACAGTTGACAATGTTTATAGCAATTTTAATCACCAACGCGTTGTCAAATTATCGTTTCTATTATAAGAATTGTCAAAACTGGAGTCAAATTGGTTAAGAAAATAGAAATGGTGTGCATGGGAAAACTTGACCATCCCCAAGTGGGGACGGGACTACTTTAGTCCGTCAAATTTTTTTTGTTTTTTTATTAAAAAATTCAAGCAGTTCGATTTTGTACCTTTGGGCTTTTGCACTGTTGGGCCTGAACGATTTTAGAAGATTTACAAAAATTATACCGTTGGGCTTTTGTACCGTTGGGCCTGAACGATTTGAGAAGATTTGCAAAAATTGTACCGTGGTCGCTTTTTTGTACCGTTGGGCTGAACATGTATTTGGGTGGTATTAGATTATGTTTTAGCGTACTAATTTATTTAAATTTTATGTTGTAATCTATTTTTATTGTTTACGTGTATGTTTTTCTTTAAATAAAATTGTATTTTGTTTTAATGAAAGTATATTTTCTTGAAAAATGTGTTTGTTTATAAGTTGAAATTAAAACAAATCAACTCAACTAGAAATGAAAAACATTACAACTTAATTTGAAATAAAAATACAAAACATCTTATAAAATTCTACGGACTTAAAAACACATGCAAAACAATTAAAGACAATACACTAGGGAATTAAACAAAATACAAATATTACATTGAAGGATTGCATTGATCGCACAAGCCACACCTAGGGCAGAAATCTACTGCTTCCTTGCAAAAATGACATACAGGTATGTCAACCTTTTTTGAATGATAGATGTTGATATTTGAGGGACAATCATCAACATCACACTTTAGAAGTTTGTCTTCCAATGTTCCATCATCATTGATAGTTATGACCACTATCATCATGCCGTTGCATTCAGGGTTTGGGCATTTGATGTTAATGTATGGACATGAAGTAGCGTAATGACCAACTTCCTTACACCACTGACAAATCTCAAGTGTAGAAATGTGGACAATATTTGATCCGCCCATATTGGTAGTTGAAGTTGAGAAAGATTAGAGAATGAAAATGAAGTGAAGTGAGGAATGAAAATGACTTTGAATATATATGCAAAGGCCCAATGGATAGAAATATATCCGTTGGGAATAAATGCCAACGGATATAAATTGATCCCCCCTTGGGAATAATGCCAACGGATATAAATTGATTGGAAGAATAATAAATTGAGGCCCATGGGCTTATTAGTCACGTTCACATGGGCTTGATTGTTCACATGAGAATTTCTTTGTCTACATAATAAAAAGCATGTATAGATTCTAAGTAATAATTAACGTAATGTCTTGAATTTAAATTAACGTAATGTAATAATTAATTTAATGCATAAAAAAAATTGGACATAGCCTCCTTTGTTTAATCAACATAATTCATATACATAAACCTGTTAAGATTCTCAAAAACCTGTTCAAACCCTAAAAAATAACAACAACCAACAACCAACAACAAAAACAATGACATAACTAAATTATTACAAAATAGTGCAATATAACACTATGGAGCACTGCCCTGACTGCTCTGGCCACTCCCTCTCCGTTTTCGCCCTCTCTTATTAGGAGCACTGTTTTGTTGCATGATATCAGTAGCAATTCTCTGAAACATCAACACAATGCAATTAAAATATAAAATTGAATATATATTAAAAAAAAATGAAAATGTAAAACATATAATAAAATTACCAAGGCTTCCAATTCGTTTGTCATCTCAGCCATCCTACGCTCAGCGTTTGCTCTTTGCTTTCGTTCTTCGTCTAAATAGCCATAATCTTTGTTGAGTGTGCTCAATTAAACTAGCTCGAAGCCCACGATTGATCCGCCTTTCATCCGTTTCTGCATTGTGTCAATATTGTATATAAGTTAAATATACATAGTGTGTTTAAATTAACATAATGAAATATAAATATACCTCATTAAACTGTTGTAGATCGCACAAGCACCGACGCTCAAGTGAAATGTGGTCTCCATTCCCCGAGAACTAACAACGGTATGACCATGGGTCATATGGATCACTAGGTGGGGTGTATAACCATGATATACTCCGGATGTTCTTGTGGAACTTGCGGGTTCGGGAATTGGACGTCTGCGCCTAAAACTCGACTAGTTGCGACATCCATGTTTGCACCTCTATACTGATGGACCCTTGAGATAGGCTTCCCTAGAAACTTTCCGCCAATAAGTCTCATAATCAAGACTGGAGTTCACATCAACATAATCTGTAAAACACGGCCACGCACTCTCAACGCGATACCGTTCAATCAAATTCTCTAAAACATCCATGGCACGCATATCTGTGGGTGGGGGAGCAGGAATATATGTATATCCAATGGTTTGCATAGTCACCCTATCTCCAAGGAACCAAGCACGTATATCAGGGGCTTGCAATATGAATCTTTTTAACGACATTAGAGTACTATGCTGACAGATATGCATATTCTCAAATTGAGAACCTTGCCACGGACTCCAAACAATAGATTTCATACTTTTCGTCTCTATTTGGATCATAGCAGCTTGAAGATCATTATGGACCTCATCTTTTAATCTAGCATGACCAAAAACAGCCCATCCCTGAGGGCGAGGCCATAAGTCCTTATCCCAATCCTCTTTCAGTATAGGGTTTAAGCAAGCCAAATACTCATACCACCAGTACTGAAATAATCAAATGAAAGTGTATCTAATTAATTTAAATTATATAATTTTAACTAACAAAATAAAAGCTTATATCTTAAAAGTTAAATCCTATTGAATTACCTGTAGTATCCAAGTAATTCCGTTGCATTGCTTCCCCATTTGATTTGTTTATACAAACAAATCAAGCCCTGTATATAAATGTGCCATGAAAGCACCTCCCCAATCAAAATCTTCCAAGCTATCAAGGTCTACCAAAGACGTTAACCAACTAGCCTGAACCCCAGATTTTCCTGTTGTAAAACCAACTTGGCCCAAAAAATATAACAAAAAAATCCTGATAAACTCATCCTCCTCCGCAGAGTTTGGGTCCAAATATAGGGCGTCAACTTCATGTTCTAAACAATATTCAATACTCAATCGGTGCATGAATTTTTCTCTCGATGTAATGGGTTCAAAATGTATCGCCATCCATATTCTCGAAACAAGTCTACCTTTAACATCAAAAACAACGGCGGTAGAGTCTTCAACCTTTCAAAATTATCTACGATACTTGAATCAAACAAAATGGCTTCTTCTAGCCCACACTTTAAACCCGTTAGCATTGTAAAGTCAAGTGGTGTGATACCAATCTCACCACATGGAAGGTGAAAAGTGTGCATGGTGTCACCACCACGTTCGTTCCAATGCAAAATATCGATTGGCGTCGATCGGTCCGAATCTTTCATTACACCATATCAATGGACCAAAAGGTGTTCCCAAAATTCGAGCTCTTCGTGCTCCATTTCCTCCCCTCTTTCCACTAGATGACTCCGAAGTCTTTAATACTTTCGGCATTGCATCTCCATCTCGTCGAACTCATTTTTTCTATCGTTGAGGCATTTAATCAAACAGTTAGTATATCGTTAAATTTTAAACACGATTTTAAATCAAAATCAATTGAACAACGTTCATAAACTCATACTTACTCTCCGTCGGTGTTATATAAACACGAAACATGCATGTCGGATCGGGATCCAATGTCGGATGATCAACAATACTCAATCTCGTGGAAAATTGAAATCATTTTTCGATGCGAGTTCACTCTCATTTTTCGGAGGATTTGAACTCCCGAGCCGCGATATAATAGTCTTCTTAACGCCCCATTTCGGCGGCGTTGATCCATTGCAAAAACAAAACAAATTTGGTTGAAAATCGAATTTTATTGGGTGATTGAAGGTTTGGATTTTGAGTTATGTTGGTGAGTTCTTTGGGGGGCAAATATTCTTTGGAACATTGTTTAGCGTTTTCAAATAAAATGGGCTAATAGAGTGCACGGGACAACTACTCCCGTTTCAAAATAATTTGGAGTGGGGCCGGGACAACTTGACCCGTTTAAATTTTTAACAAAATTTAACCAACCCGCATTGTTTCAACCGCCGTTTTAGAAATTTTTGCTTCCTAAAATGATGATGTGTCACAACGAAATTAAAAAACGCGTTGATGATGTTCTTAAGAGTTTGTAAATCTCCGCACTAATGGACAAAGAAAAGACTAGAACTCGTAACCTTCTAAGCTAAGGATGCACACCAATCAACTGAATTAAGTCATTGGGTCGGTAGCGTCTTTTCATTGTTGTTGTCAATAATAAGTGTAGAGTGTGGACTTTCAGTCTTGAACAACGTTAAGCAAACACCACGAGAAGAAATTGGTCCCAAGTCCTATTTGAAAGTGAAAATAATTATCACAATTGGTTGTTTTTTTTTTTTTTTTTTAAATCGCTCTCAAAGACTATTTTCGAGTGAAAATAATCGATAAAGACAAATAGTCCGAATTTGAAATAAATATTTTTCGATTTTTTTTTGTCGTTTTGCTATGAATAATGAGTATTCATACTTTATGTTGATATATGAACAATAATTAATGATTGTTCATATCAAAATAGGTGAACATACTTTATACAATATATTAATGTATGAACAATGATTGTTTATAGCTCATATTGATGTCTAAACAATCATTGTTTATATTTCAATAGGTGTTCTTACTGATCATACATTATGTTGATGTATGAATATTGATTGTCCATACCCAAAATAGGTATGAACAATATGTGTTCAATTGAGAGCTCAATTTTCAAAAAAAAATTGCCCTAAGTCCACTTGAATTTTAATTTTGCCTTAAGTCCAAAAACACGGGCTGACGTACGTCGCTATGTACATTTAAATTTTAATATGTAAAATACTATGTAAATTTAAATTTTCATATGTAAATTTAAATTTAAATTTTCATATGGTGGTGTCAGCCCAGCTTGTCTTTGAGCAAAAATTATTAACAAAAATGTGTCATTGAGCCGAAATTATAAGTAAAAAAATGATGAGTGTGATGACATCTGTCTGGTTTTGGACTTATGGCGAAATTATTATTGGGCTATGTTCTTGGGTCGTAATCTCTAAATAATCTGCCTACATTTCTTAGAGTTTATGCAGACTATGTTGTTGGGTGGGACGGATTAAGGGTGTCAATGGGTACCCGTTTAACCAAAATCGGAACCGAAACTATAGAAAAAATCATGGTTACGGTTCCTAATTTTAGAAACTATTGAAAAATGGGTACTAAAAAACCGAACCATATAGAACTGGAACCGAATGGTTTTTTAAACAAAAGAACCGGACCATAACCGGATGTATCGTACTTTTAACATAAAAAATATCTAAATAAAATATATAAAAACTCAAAACGTTCATTTATATATTACTAAATTATATTTATTAGTGTAATATGTATTTTTCTAGTATTTAATGTTATAAATAATATAAAAATATAACTTACAACTTTAAATATATGGTTTTACTAATTTTATTATTGAATGACATAATTACTTATATCAATAGTTGAAAACCGACTCGTTCATGCGGTATTTTTGTGTTTTTAGTACACATTTTTTTAATAAGACCAATAAAAAATGTGTGTAAATAGTGAATTTCTTAAAACCCGGAACCGGAAATACCCGCTAGAAACCAGTGGTTATGGTAAAGTTTCACAATTTTAAGAACGAAACCAAAATCGAACTGCAAAATTAAATAGTCTTAGTTCTTACAACACTAAGAACCGGACCATTGACCGCCCTAGGACGGATACCACAATGGTCACCTTGACATGACCCTCTCATTACTACTGCACAACCGGCATATTTTGAAGAAGGCCCAAGCTGAAATTGACACTCATGTTGGAAAAGATACACAAGTAGATGAATCAGATATAGTGAAACTTGTGTACCTCCAAGCAATTGTCAAGGAAACATTGCTTCTCTACCCAGCTGCTCCACTATCCACACCACATGAGTCCATTAAGGACTGCACCATCGCTAGCTACCACACCCCAGCAGGGACGCGTTTGATAACAAATATATGGAATATTCAACGAGACCCATGCATATGGTGCAATCCTAGTGAGTTTCAACCAGAAATGTTTCTCACTGATCAAGCAAATGTCGACGTTAGGGGCCAACATTTTGAACTCATTCCTTGTGGGTCTGGTAGACGATCCTGCCTAGGAATCTCGCTTGTGCTACTTATGGTGCACTTGGCATTAGCACATTTGCTACAAGGCTTTGATTTCGAAACACCATTGGATGCATTTGTCGACATGACTAAGAGTGCATGAATAACTAATCTCAAAGTAACACCTCTTAATGTCCTAATTACACCCCGTCTCCATTCAAGCCGATATTAGCATGCATTTGGTTGGTTCAAGTTATAATTGGACAATCAAGGAGGACTATTCTCTACATGACTACTTTAACTCACGATGGCAACTGCCGTTGTGCTCCCAACTATCTGGCCTCTCTTGTCATCTATATTGATCTCTCTTCACCTCGCACCAACTGAAAAACAACTCCCCTTTGGGTTTTGAATGCGAGAATCTATTTTTTTTGACTTGTATTTTTTTTTTAGAAACAGATGGCTTTCTTCTTAAATTTGGTGAATATATGTTGTCGGAAAAACCATCGGCTTTTTAGAAATAAAACGTTACGCCACCTATCTCGATGCAAGATTTATGTTTGTTGAAATGCTTCGTAAATTCCAATTTGTTAAAAATAAAATTTTCCATCAACAAATTTCAGAAATTAAACCAAAGTTATTTAATTTGTGTTGAAATTGTAAATTGAATGTCTCATTATCAAGATTGAACCTTTTTTTTGTTGAATTGAAGTTTCAATATTATACTTTTATTCTTATGGTTCAATTATTTCAGTTTGTTGGTTTCTATTCTATAGTGCTTTCGATGGAGAACTCTATTCTTATTGTCATTGAGAATTTAGAGCTTTAACTTAGATGTGTCAACTTTGTTAGCCTAGGCATTTTGTCTTCTTTTTCATTGCATATACTAGTAAATGGGCACATGCGTTGTGCCTACTTGTGGGAAACATAATATATAATTCCTAATATATAATTCAATATGCATATATCATAGTTAGTTGGGTTACTCCTAAAAGCAAGTGTGATCGGTTGTCGGGTAGACTGTTTTGGCATAGATTGTTGCATGCTATATTTTGGTGCATTTGTCGTGAAAGGAATTCTAGAATATTTGATGACAAAATCTCTTCTAGATTGAGTCATTTCATTATTTGAAATATTAAGTATTGTCTGCGTGGGAATGGGTTCACTTAGATATTACATATAAGAGTGAGTGGTGTGTTTTGATCAGTTAATGTTTGGTCGGGAAAGTTAATTAGGATTTGATGTAAGTTGTGGGAGGGAACTGACTTAAATCCTCACTAAGTCAGGTTTTCACTATGTACTTTTCATTACCATTAATAAATTTGTTTAACCTTAAAAAAAATAGTGAAAGTATTGTAGCTTTTGCTATGCCTCTTGCCTTCATTTACCCGGATGTAGTTCTATTTAGTGGAATTAGATGTTTCCTTCTTTTTGAGTGCAGTTTCAAACCTAAGTTTGCGCAGTTTTTAAGTAATTAGGTGTGTGCATGCTTGCATGATTAGGTGTGTGTGTGCATGCTTTGTTTGCGTGACTGCATGATCCGCCGAGTTTGTCTACCCACCCATTGTTTAGGGGACTGTTAGATGTTTACCCACCCGGTGTTTAGGGGGGGACTGTTAGATGTCTATACCCACCCCGACAACCCGTGTTTGTTTGTATGTGGTTTGTGCATGTGAATCATGATCCCTTTGATTTATTAATTGTTGGTGTACCTGTACAAGCTCGAGGTGTAGGGTAATTGGTTATATAGCATGGGTGAGATTGCAGAATGTTAAGTGCTACTTACAGCTGCCTTTAGGAAGGTCAATAGATCCTCTTCTCCTTATTTGAATCTTTGGGATTACTATGAATTTGAGAAACATACTTCTCTAATTTTTGGAGATGCTATACGTAAGATTGCATAAAAAACTTTATCTTTGCCACAATTCTATTAAAAATTGCATAAATTGAATGTCATCTATCTAGGTTTGTTGAGGATCCTTACAAAATGAATGAACAAAATCCTAGTAAAAATTGTCTGCTGATAGCAATTCAAGTTAAAAAGCTAACAATCATAGAATTTAAGGAGAATTCAAACTTGAATTTATAAATAAATCCCATCTGCTTTTTTACATCCAAAGATTGGAACTATCGAAACTACACAGAGAATTCAAGGATCTTATCTTAGGTATAAGAACTATCTATGAAACTAACATATAATTCAATAAAACTAATCTTACCTTTGGTATAAGATGAAAGCAACTCGAGAGATGAGAGTTGATTCCCTGAAATTAAGGCTATGTAATATGAAATAGTCCTTGATTCTTTTGAAACCGAGTTTCACTTCTCTTCTCTTTTGTTTTCTTTGAGTTGAGCTTGAGAGAAACCTATCACTTAAGGTTTTAAGATATGGCAGTTCGAGATGCTTTTTAGTGTGCTTTTGAACCAAAAGACATTGATCACTAAACTGAAAAGAAAGTAGAAAAAGATGTCATAGAAGTAGTAGATGTCGAGAAAAAGAAGACATTGATCGATCACTATAAAGTAAGTAACAATTAAAGCCTTGAGACATTTTTTTTTTCTTTGGAATGTCAAAAACAGATATGGATTGAAGTAGCGAGAAAAGTTAGATGACACTTTGAATACATGTTTCAATCCAATCTCCCTATAATTAGGGTGGGTGCCTTCTATTAAAATGGATGTTCACTTGTTCATGTTACACAATATAGCCGATAAATCCTTTCCCTGTTATAACATTTGTTCATAAGTAAACCCTCTTGTTGAATGAATGAAAGACGGTCACCGATTTTAATACACCATGTAAGGCCCCTATAAAAGCTATGAGAAATAAAGTTGGTAACTGGAGCTTCTCATTGTTCTTCCACTATTAAAGTAGTAATAGAAGAAATCCCTATAAATAAGTTAGTGGCTAAACTTAATAAATTGATTTGCGGATCTTGCTTCACTATTCATTCCTTGGTAGAACAAATTGGATCCGAGGAGGTTCCGGCCATCCTGCTTCAACTTGATTTGCTTTAGAGCAAGTACTACTCTATCTTTTTTTTTAGATAAGGCCTTCTTGTAGCAAGTTTTTTTTTCTTGTGTACGACTATATCAAATTGGTTTCGATGGTGAGAAGGTGGGTTTTGTCATGAAATTTTGTATCCTGGGTAGTATAACCATTTCATATGCTTCCTCAATTGTAAATAGGTTCACTTTTGTTACTCGCATTTGAGAACCTTTTAGTGCTAAGGTCTATAAATTTATTTTGTATTGCTTGCTCTAGAGTTGTGGTATGCAATAGTGTAATTCCATGAAAAAAGTTATAAGAGCAGTTCTAGTGATAATTAAACTACTTTATCCGTTAGTGATGCAAGTCTACTCCGCCACCTATAGAAAGATTCATTTGTTTTATCATCAGATTCTTCTTTGCTAGATGATTCCTTCTCACCACCATTCCCGATTCGATTCAAGCTCAAAGGTTGGTTAATGACTAGTAGAGCTTTTTTTTTTTCTTACCGTTTGTATGACTATAAATTACGTGTTACACACCTGGTTAGAACCTTTAATTTTGTTATTGTTATGTGGATAAAGTTTGTTTATAATATGGTAGAACTTCTTTGGAGGGTGGAATTGTTTTGTGTTAACATGTTTTGTATTTTGAAATTTTTTTTGGTGGGTTGTATAACCATTTAATATATTTGTTGAGTTGACCATTGATAGGTTCAGTGTTGTTACTTTCGCTAAGCATGGAAATCGGTAGGTTTGTTCATTGTTGAATATGAGTGTACCGCTATACCTTGGCGACAAAAATATATTACAAGTGGCAGCGAACTTCTTTTCGAGGGATTATGAATTTAGCTAACTTCTTCTCCTTGTCATGGATTGATCTACTATTACCAATGGGGTTAATGAGTCCTATCCCTGTGGAACAAATTAAAGTCTTTGCTTTAAAGTGTTTATCAACTTCGATGTCTATATTTCCCAAAGACACTTATGTCGAGGTTGAGAAGGTTAGCTGCTTAGGTTTTGCTTGAGTTAGTCCTCTAATTTACTTTTTCCTTCATCCAATGATGTTATTGCATTGTTACATTTGTTGTCATTTCTCTATTTGTCCGCCATTACATGACCAAGCTTCCCGAACTTCTTCTACAGAATACACTTTAAGAAAATGAAGTTCAGGTCAAATTTCTAGCCTATAGTTATGTTTTACACCGCTTTGTGATTTAGGAAGTTGTTTTTGCCTTCTATTAATTTTAGTTATACCTTTCTTTTTGCCAGTTAAACTATACGATTTTGGAGTAGGCTTTTTGATATCTTTCTTCAAACTTAGCATAATATACAAAATATATTTGTCATTTTTAAGTATCGATCTCACTAGAAGGTATGAATTAAATTTTGTATGGGGAATGGCCTTTTAAATTCAGTGATGCACTGCATGGGCTGGTATTAGTTTATAATGAACGATATATGGATCACTATATTGTCTAGTGAGCAAGGCATTTATGTTGCAGAGTCTGCTACCATTCAAAATACAAAACTTGCAAAAGGGCGGTTTTCGGGCTTATGATGACCAAAATGACCTGGTATTTTGTGTTCTTTCTTTATTTTGTTTGTGATTTTTTGTTAACCTATTATTCTTATATGGGATCTTTTTTTGCTTGCAGTATAATGGCAGGCCTAATCATTTTATCTAGAGAGAGCCAGCTAAAAGAGAAGCTACTAGTGTGGGGAAGAAAGATATGGGAAAGGGGTTCTATAAGTAACTTAGAGTTTCTTAACTACCCAAACGTATGTTTTATCCTTCTTTTCTTCTATTTATTCTAAATTTCTTTTGAATTATTTTTCATAGCTTTATATACATGGTCTGAAAAATTCATTTAGGTTCAAATCTACTCAAAGTCTTGACATATTTGTCTGAACCAAATTGTTGCTTAGGAAGGTGCATCGAGATAAGCTACTCTAGTTTGATTAAGGATGATCGTGTTTCCATTTCCAAAATAAATTGACCAATAACCTGACTTAGTTTCTTCTATTGTGTCTTAGCATCCGGAATTTCGGAAATAAAGAAATGGCTCAAGCTCGGGGTAGTGAGTGGAGTGGCTGCACTTCTGGATCAACTGTCTTGATGTTCCTAACATTACTTTGGGGAACATGTGTTGTTGATGACAAGGTTGATCTCTCAATAGATCTCGATCGGTTAAGCGTCGGAAAAATTGGACTTTTGTTGGTTCATCCATCTCGTTTCCTTTCCTGAATATATTCAGAAAAGTTAAAACCATGTCTTATTATAGTTTGAAGATTAGTTGATACAATACTTGAAAATTGATGGTAGTACTTTCTGTGGAAGTTATGTTCATGTTCGACATTGTTCATTCTTATCTTAATGAAATCAAATTGTTCGAAGAATTTACTTATGTTGGGTTGCTTTTTATTGATTCGTGTTAATGTTTATGAATATGAAAGGGAATGTGGTTGTTTGGGAGAGGTTTTTATTTGTAGGTTGTCATAATTAAGTGAGCAATACTAGCACCAAAAAATAAAAAAATAAAAAAAATGACAAACTATGTCAGCTGAATGAAGGGTGAGATAAAAGGTTGTCCAATGATTGCCCTTCCCAAAAGAATTTATCACTGTTGTTTTTTTAATATGATCTTGGTTTCAATTAGAAAAGCGTCTAAGCTTTGTTCCATGCTAGTTGGTTTCAATCACAATTTATCTTGGTTTTATTCTATATAATTTCAATTTCATTTAGAAAACTGAGATAATATATTTAGATAAGATATCAAACTTATGAGATAATTTAGTAGCTTATTATCTCGGTTTTAGAAACTCTATTATCTCGGTGGGTGTTACTTCGGTTTTTTGGGTACTGGAAAACCGAGGTAAAAACTCTCCCCTTTTAGCGGAACTTATAAACCCTTTTTTAGTAGTGGATGTTTGTGTTTATGTCTAGTGAGCTTTATGTTTAACATATTATTTTAAGTTTATAAGCTATTAGCTAAAGTTTATCTTTCATATTGCATGTGATGCATGCGATATAGTTTGATACCTGTTGCATTATTGATTAAGCACATTGCAACAGTAAATTGTTGAAGCCAAGTTGTTTATTATTTGTGTTGTTAGAAGACAAGTAATTATTTGATTTTGCATATCTTCTGAACCTTAGAAGATACATGTGTAGAAAAGGGTGATCACAATCAAATCACCGAGGAAGCAATTGATTCTCATCAATAATGCTATTTGTAATAAAATTTGGAATATTGAAATTAATTCAAAAAGTACAACATAGGTCTAAAGTGGATTCACAGTCCTAGAATTCTCTCCCATTAATTAAACCTAATTATTTAGTTTATTTTTGTCTTAGGTCGTAGTTAAGTTAAAATAACTTTAGTCATTAGTAATTCAAAACTCTCCAAACAAACATAGTTCGGATTAGGTTAGTCAATAACCTAAATACTCAATTGACCTAAAAACATTCCTTGTGGGTTCGACCCTCGTTTCCGCTTGTCTACTACAATAGACCTTATGCACTTGTGAGTATTACAATTATAGGGTTAAATTAGTCTATTTATTTAGGCCGGTTAAATTCCTATCACCTTAAGTTCCTGAAAAATGACTGACTCCATCCATTCCACCACTCCCAATATATCCTGCTAGCACCTTGCCATTCTCATCTCTGATTACTCCTCCATGACTCGAGCCCTTATAATCAGACACCGCCCCATCATCATTCAGTTTGACTTTGCCCATATCAGGTAGGTTCCATAGGACTTGCTTGTTAGCTGGAATTCTTAGACTAACCTATATACCAATGGCATTAAGGAGTCTCCTCATATGAGTGTCTCATTCAAATCTGGAAGAATTCACTGCATATATCTCTTTAACTCGATCTCAACAGAGTTTGTGAAAAACTACTGCCTCTGGTCTACTAGAATTTTGAAACCTCTTGCATTTCTCTCCCTCCATATAGCATCGAGTCCAGCACAAACATATACTTTATACATTTTAGAGAGAGGACTTGCGAAGAATTATCATGAAAAATCTTAGTCCGCTCTTTGTAAATCTTCGCATTCTCATATGCCTCATTTCTTATCTCAGCTAGCTCATTCAACTGAAGCTTACGGTGTGAACCTACATGCCCTACACATGTCAAAGTTAAAAGTTTTTCATGGCCCAAAAAGCACAATGTTCCAAGTCCACAGGCAAATGACATGTCTTCCCAAACACAAGCCTATAAGGAGACATACCAATGGGAGTCTTATAAGCAGTCATATAAGCCCAAAGAGAATCATTAAGATGTTGAGACCAATCCTGTCAGGTCGTACCGTCTTTTCTAAAATCCGCTTAGTTTCTTTATTAGAAACTTCAACTTGACCACTAGCTAGTTTGGCACAATTTCCCTGTTCTGTTTTGCTTGTTCTTATTATTTCTTGCATTTAGGAAGGTTAATTCACCTTGATAAGCCTTAGGCGTCTTGCATTAGGACCGCTCACTAGGAAAGCCTTTTTGACACGTGGATCGAGTGACGGTGGTTTTTGCACAAGAATTGGGGACCATGTTATTTGGGTTTAGGAGCAATAATATTACACAATTTTTTAAAAAATAATTTAAATAATTGTTTGATATTGTTAATTTGTGTGTGCATTGTCTGCATCATTTGTCCAAGTCTTAGGAGTTTATTTTATTTTCCTTTTGTTAATGTGTCATCATTTAGAGTCTTAAGTTTTAGAAATGGTTTACGGTTGAAACTCGATCCGATAACCACACAGAGTTAGCTTGTTTTATTCAGAGATATATTGAACGGACATTCCATAGGAGGATTAGAAATCCAATCGAGTTAAAGATACTTATAACCTTTGTAGGAAATATACCAATTTTTGTCGACATGGCTAAGGGAGGCAATAATAATGACCTTGTTGCCCAAGTACCTAGATCAATTTAGGAGTTTATCTATCCTACTAGGACAATTCAACCGTGTTGAATCGTTCCCCCAAAGACCAATGCTAATGATTTCGAGTTAAAACCTAATTTGCTTGGTCTTCTTCCTAAGTTTAGATAAATGGATGAGGAAGATCCGTATCTTCATGTAAGAGAATTTGAAGATATTTGTGAGACTATTAAGCTCCAACAATTTAGTGACGAGGCTATAAAATTGAAGTTGTTTCCATTTTTCCTTAAGGAAAAAGCAAAGAGTTCGTTTCATACTCTTCAATCTAATTCCATCGCTATCTGGGACAAATTGTGTGTTATGTTCTTAAAGAATTTCCCCCCTAATCATAAGGCAACTGCTTTTAGGAAAGTAATTTTATCTCTTTGATGAGGGAGAGTCGTTGTGGAAGTGCATGGGAAAGTTCAAGGACATGCTCTTATAGTGAGAAGGGTAGGCTGGTACAAATTTTATATGAGGGTCTTGATTTTAGTTTTAAAGCCATATGATTGAAACCATGAGTACTGGGGATTTCTGCGATAAGAGTGTGGATGAAGTGTGGACGTTTTTAGAAAAAGTTGTTGAAAAGGTCCAGCAGTGGGAATGAAACTAGCCGTGCGCGAAAGTGGCTAGTAGTACTACTAGGAATTGTTTGTTTCACATTGATAATGATTTCGATGCGAATGCTAGAATGGCTGCCTTGGTTAAAAGAGTTGAGGGCTCTCAAGCTAGAAAAGGAGACAGAATCTCCAGCTCCACTTAATAATGTTGAGACCCGCTATCTTTTGTGTGATAGTCTTGATCTTGTTATTGATAATTGCCCTGGCGTGATTGCACAAGTCAATGCCTTTAACACGTGCCAAAAGGTAGGCAACAAGCATTTTTCTAATACTTACAACCTAGGGTGACGTAATCACCCTAATTTCTAATACACTAGGGAGGTCCAGTTAGTAACTCGCTCAAACCTAGTGCAATAGTATGCACCCAACCATGAAACATCCCAACAGGATTAGTGCTAAGTCTATTCTTTACAAGTCCATTCCTATAGAAACAACCCAACAGGAAGAACTATGAAAGACTTGATCCCTAAAATGGGTACGTAGGCAGCCACCCAGCACAACCACAACCACTTCCATAGGAACCCCCCCCCCCCCCCCCCAAATAAAGAGAATCAGTTATTCTTTATATTTATTACTGATTAATTATGGCACTTTTTGGAATTGTCAGTATTAACATGATCTAAATCTTTTATACTGCTTGCAAAAGCGTTTGTTGAATTCCATTAATTGATACACTTACACAAATTTAATAAGAAAACGGTAAGATTCGCGCAGTGTAGTTAAACGGTAAGTAAACCTTGTCTTCTGTATACTATTTTATTTCACACTGATCGATTATTATACATTAACTAAGTATCTAATGTTGAGCATTGGAGAATAAATGGCAGGAAAAAGTGTATGAGCTCGTTTAGAAAATTTAACATGCAATGCACTCTGATGGCCAAGGCGGTGATCTAGAACACTTACAAGGAAGCAAATCTTGTTCTATCGATTCTTTTTAAGTTGTTTTGTAATAATTTAGTTATTTCTTTATTTGTCTTTAATTATGAATCCATATTAGAATGCATCAATTATTTAGAAATTATGACGTTAATTAGTGCTCAGGTATGAAATACCGATCTTGGGTAAGAGATTGGTTTCGGGGCACTACAAAAGTGGGAAAAGAGAGAGCAGAAAAATGAGAGGAAAAAACCTAAAAGAAATGAGAGAACCCTATGAGTCAGAGAATGAGAGAGTTGTCGGAATCTAGATCTAGCCACGTCCAGAGTCTCGAGGGGTTTTAGCTTATGATGTGTGACCTTTATAGATCGAGATTTGGGTCACAAGGTAACCTTAACACACATGTTATATATATAAAGGAATTTACCTCGTTCCTTTTCTCCCTTTGCGTGCTAGTTTTCACATTGATTATTAAATTGTCGGATTTAGTTTGTGACTTGTAATTTTCCTTCAGTGCTAAAATGCCGAGTGCACCTTGTAAATTACCGCCTTTCTTCTCTAAGCCTTTAGTGAAAAGTTCCTCTTTCTCTTTTCAACTTTATTTCCCTACAAAGTCATATTTTAAAGATTTATATGTTTCACCGTCATTCTAGCTCCAACTGTAACTCAAAATCACTTCTCCTTAACGTCCTTTTTGTTGAAATATTCACTTCCTCTCCTATATCACTATTGCTAACTTCAGATTCCACAATTGTTGGCTTAGTCATATTTCTATGGTTTTGCTTTTTTATCCTCTTTTGTCTTATTATTTGTCCACTCATAACTTCAAATTATTTGCTTCACTCTTTCCTTCCACACAATTACTAATCTTCTTTTTTACATTTTCAGAACCTTCACCCTCTCTTTCAACACTTCATTGTTCTTCTCCCTCCTCACTTTCTTCTCCACTCTCTTCACCTTCACTCTCCTCCTCGTTCCCCAATTCTTCCTCCACTTCACGCAGAAAGTCAACAATATCATCAGGGAAACTTAAATCAAATACTCCTGATGGTATTTTCATGTGGTAAAAGAATTTTAAATTATCTTTCATTTGGTTATCTATGTCTACCATATCCATCTCTAGAATTCCATCTGCAAATTCAACCGACAACATAAAATATATTATTACGGTATTACGTAATCTTTCTTTCCTACACACGAACATTATATCGACCTATTCATAAACACAATATAGTTCCCCACCAATAAAGTTGTTTGGAACGTCCCTTCCTGTCGTGTTCCACTTCCCTCATATGCGATATGGATACTCTTCCCAATGCTTATAGCTATAAGGAAGACCCACTAAACCTCTCTGTTCTACTTTTAATGTGTACATCGAACATTATAAAATTGTTTTTTGGAGTCACACGAGGCCTTACAATTGAATAAAGTTCTTGGCACCCAAATCTTCGATTGTAACATTGTTGTAATCGTCGCGTCCTTAAAGTTACCAACCAAAATTGAAACACAATATATTTCCTTACCAGTAAAGTTGTTTGGAATGCCCCTTCCTGTCGTGTTCCATTTCCCATGTATGTGATATGGAGCTTCCCAATGCTTATAGCTATCAGGAAGATCACTAAACCTCTCCATTCTATTTTTCAAGTGTACGCCGATTTAACATTATAAACTTGTTTTTTGGAGTCACATGAAGCCTTACAATTGAATAAAGTTCTCGGCACCCAAATCTTATAGTTTTGTTATCCTTTCTTCTATTTTTCCTTCCCTTTATCTGTTTAGTCCACTCTGTCGTAGCTTGTCATATATCTGCCATCTTGTGTTTTTTTTTTATTAGACTAGGATTTTATGTACAATTCTCTTGTGTATTAAGACTCTTAGCCCCCCAAACACCGTGCCTCCTAAGAGTTTAAGTGCATTGTTTTAAACTGCCCAAGTGCCAAGCAAAAACAATGCCACTTCATGAAAATAATGTGTGGTCGGTCCTACACTTGACTTCCCTTCCAACTTCCAACACTTCCTTTCCTTAAGACAGTCCCACTACTTACAAACTTTTTCCTACTTAATAGGATAGGCCGGCCTTACCACTATTAGCTTTATTATTGTCATCGTAAAATCCACAAGCACCACTTTTCTCAACGGGTCCTACTACTCTTCTAATTAAAGTTCAACATATATACTTTCCAACTATTTGTGTTTGTTTATTGGCAAACCGGGCTGGCAAATCACATTTTCCCACTTAAACAATCATTTTTCTGCGTTTTCTAAACAAAATAGGTGCTAGCAAACAAAAAAAATCATTTTCCAGGAAAATGTTATTTTCCCATGAGAATGAGAAGAGAGAAAATAGCGTCCCCCCCACCACAAAGATGTTTTTGTCAGTGGGAAAATAGCGTCCCACTATTTTTTTTTGGATTGGGAAAATTAATTTTTGCTTGTGTGAGAAAGTTTGCTCTCTCTCTCTCTCTCTCTCTCTCTCTCTCTCTCTCTCTCTCTCTCTCTCTCTCTCTCTCTCTCTCTCTCTCTCTCTCTCTCTCTCTCTCTCTCTCTCTCTCTCTCTCTCTCTCTCTCTCTCTCTCTCTCTCTCTCTATATATATATATATATATATATATACTCTCTTTCAATTCTTTCTCCACTAGTTGTTTTCTACATCTTTCATACATAAAAAACTACAAATAGGAAATGAGAGTTTAGGAAAAGGTCTAGTTTTTATCCATCCACACTTCTTCTCTTCATAAGATCTAAAATGAACAACTTCAACCCAATACTCACCCAAATCAACAATGAACAATGGTTCACGATGGTAAGGAAAGAATCTTAATAACATATCTTGAAAGTTACCTTGGGGATAACCTTCTCCTATAAGAAGGGTTATCGTAACCTAAGAGGAAACTGACATCAGATAAGATGTGATCTAGATCTAGACTTCTAAAGAGAGTGAATTCCTAATAGGAAAGCAGAGTCCGAAGAGGGAAATGAACTCACGAGCGGTGAGATAAACCCTAACCCTAGGACTCCTAAGGCTTCCCCTATATAAGCCATATGAATCCGCTTCTATGAACTAAGTATAATAGGGTTTGATTCTTTTAGCAATAAGGAGATACGTAGGCAGCCGCATACTGGTTCAACCCTGATCATATTATCATCCCGGCCTATTCCCTTATTCACCACAATTCTTCAATCCTGCATCACACGATTCAGTTGAGGATCGTGGGATACACCCCTACATCTTTTGGTGTTGTCTCAGGACGATAGCGAGGTAATATCGATCGGTCGGCGATTCAATTTAAACACAATTCTTTTTTTCATGTTGTGATGGTAGGAACTAGGAAGACAAAATGTGGTGCAACCACACGAGGCGGACGTGCTACTTCTAGGGAAGAGGAACATGAGGTAACAGATGTAAGAGAAAACATCGAATAGTACGATGTGGACCTTCCTCCTCAAGACCGGGTAACTGGTGATGAGGGCCTAATCATTCCAATCACAGGCACTAACAATGACACTCAAAGGGAGCGACTGAATGGCGAAAACACCACACTCACCACTCTAGGGTCAGTTTAGGCAAGCCAAGCAGTCCAGACTCTGGAGCAACAAAGGTGAAACCTCGAAAGAGAGGTATTAAGAAACCTCGAATCCACCATAAAAACTTGATAGATATTTAACTAACCAAAATAAACATGCTAAATAACTCCTATTACACTATTAAGAATACTTGCAAGCGCACGAGGTCTATTGTAGTAGGTGTGCAAATACGAGGTCGATCCCACAGAGAATGCGTGTTGGGTACAAATGAATATTAAAATACTACTTAACCTAATCTGAACTATATTGGTTTGTAGGAATAGCAATTATTAACTAAAGCTAGTTAAACTATAGAAATAATAAAACTAATATTAAATACTATTAATATAGAGAATACTAAGGCATTCGAATCCACCTTAGACTGTTGTCGATTATCAAGGTCAAATCAGTTTAAAGTTCTCTTTTAATTATGAGTAGCACGAGGGAAAGGTAACCCTAGCTTGCTCGATGATGTGAACGTTGGGCTCTTATATAAATCTAGATATTAGTTTGATTGAATTTCAACAAACGAGAATATAAACTCCTATAAAAAATCGTCTTCTTACAGCACGAGTTCTCACAAGTTTACGTAAACGATAACATCAATACTTTGATAATAACGGAATATGTATCTAACTATTAACTAGTCAAGTCATGCAATTTAACACGCAAGATATAATTAATGAAAGTATTCTACTAAAATCAATATGAAGACAATCAAGTTTAATCATTAACGTGGAGAACAATTAACCAATTCAACAACATTAAAATACGCAAGTCTAGGGCTTCATCTAAACCCTAGCTTGGATTTAGCTAGACATGGTAAACAGTGCAGTGAATGTAAAAGAAAAAGGATTCATAAAACAAAACCGAAGTCTTGCTATCAAGTCTTCCATTTGAATCCACTTTGTCTGTTCCAACTTCCTATAGTCGCTCTCTCTCTCTCTCTCTCTCATTTCCTCCTCTTGTTGTTTCTGCCTTATTTTCTTATGGAGAGGCTCTTCTCCCTACTGTTTTCCTTTGTTTATATAGAGTCTCCCAAAACCGAAATTAGAAGAAGTCCATTTAGTTTAGGAAACTCTCCCAAAAAGATGCAATTGAAAATTGGAATATTCTCGTGCAGTGTCGTGAAATTCAGGGAATAGAATTTAGAAAGTGAACTATGATTCGGTGCTACAGGTTGTATCAAGGTGGATGGGAAATGGTGTGGCCTTTAGTAAGGCATGTGCTGGATTGATATAACAAAGACTTCATGCTGGTCACGTGGGTACTTAAGGTCCCTCACCTTCTATTTCTATTTTTTCTCAATTCAAATGCTTAAGGGCCCAACCAAAGTTCCAACCAATAATTCAAGCTAGAGAATCATGTCATCAGGTCATATGCTCACGCTACTAAACCCATATAAACTTCAAAGGCCATTCAGATGCCACCAGTGCATTTCTTCTTCTATAGCTGCAACACTTTGGTTTCAATGAATAATTTACGCTTTTGCCACACTTTCATATATTATTTTGATTTCCTACAAAATCATTGAAAATGCACTAATTTAATCAAACAAATAAAATAAACGGACTAATTAATATAAAATTAGGCGTAAATAATGTAACATTTACGTGCTTATCAAATACCCCCAAACTTACATTTTGCTAGTCCTCGAGCAAAACTAAATCTAAACTAATAACAAAAACAAAAATTCTAACTCACTTTCATAGGAATTGTAAGAGATTTTCTGAGTATCCCATAATCCTCCTCTGTGCCTTGTGATTCATAACCTTTTTTCTTTATGGAGAAAGGATGAGATAATTTAGTATTCAGGGTTGAACTACCTGGCGGCTGCCTATGTATCTCCTTGTTTATTTAGAAGAATCAAACCCTATTTTTGCGTCGTTCCTAAGAGTGAATTCCTATGGTTTATATAAGAAGAGTCTTGAGAGTCCTAGGGCTAGGGTTAACCTCACCGCTTATGAGTTCCCTTCCATCTTTGGACTCTGCCTTCCTATTAGGAATCCTCTCCTTATGGAAGTCTGAGTCTAGACCATATCTTATTAAAGCTAAGTTTCCTTGTTGGTCATAATATCCCATCGCATATGGGAATATTAGATCTAACAGGTAACTCTTAAAGATATGCCATTATGATTACTGTCACACCCCGAATTTCGACAGAATTCGGAAAAACATTATTTGTTCCCGACTCTTCGATCTCCGAGGTGTGACGCACTCTCCACTCCCAAAAACCCATAAACAGTTTAAATATGTGGATAATTAAAAACCAATAAGAATTTTAAACTTAAACAAAAGTCATCTTCGTTACATAAATTAACAAATGAAAATGCAAATAACCTTATCTCAACTGAAAATCTATATCACCTGAAAGGAAAACAAAACATATCCTGAGATGAAACGCTAACACAAACCACCAAAGAACCAATCTTCTTCAATACTAAACTGTCAAGACTTATCAACTATGTTCATTTAATGAACACACCCGATAAGCAAACATGCAAATCAGGTCAGCATTATAAAAATGCTGGTGTGAGTAGCTCTAAAATACAACATATATTTATACATATAGATACACAATCCATAAGGCAGTTAGTTCCTTCCCCGAGGCGCCTTAACTTCCAACAACTAATACAACATCCTTAAATACAATAATTAAGACATGTAGTTCCTCCAATCGAGGGTGCTTTAACTTCCCACTAACCACACAACAAACTATACTCATAATAAATAAGGCATGTAGTTCCTCCATCGAGGCTTTTTGAGGTTCTAACTAAACAAATAACCAACCAAACATATTATATCCGTACCGCATTTCATGCTCAAATACAGAGTGGGTCGTCTCTGCCCAAGTAATTAGTTTGACCCACACTTATGCAAAACCATCTACAATCATATATTTCAAGATATATTATTAACCAACACATTACCATAATTATATTAATTAAGGCTTTCTTTGTGTGTCCCTAAAATCACGTCGTATCTATGTCTTACCAAGTTTCCCTGGCTACCACAATCACTTCCCAACGCCGAACATGTACATCCACATGCCTCCCCTTACATAATGAACCACTCCGTGCGTAACTACCCTGAGCGGGATGCCGCACACCAGGTAACCCTCACACGGAAGCCATTATGCAAGTACTGCCACTATTCGGCATAAAATATCGCGTGTCTCGTTCTATTTTGCGAACGGAATAATCAAGCCACCATTCGGCTATGATTGCCCAACACATGGGTCAATCAACATCTTATATATTCACCCTACACAAGGACCAATCATACCACATACGCCCACATAGGGCAAATTACATGAGTTGCAGTAGTCAGGTTCTAGGATTTTCGTTACGTAATTTATTCAGGTGTCATACATTTATGACTCATAATAATTCCACTATATCACGTGCAGGTCAAATACCTTATTGCACTAAGCCACAATATTTAGAAACATCTCAATTATATCTCATAACCACTTTCATCATTTCACATGCCAATATATTATTGCACTACGCCACAATCCCGTGGGAAATATCCACAAATACTCTACTAGCATCTCACAGATAAAATAATGGAGTGTCTATACATTTATTTCTCCACAACTATTTCATTTAATATATATATCCCAACATATTATATAATGTCACAATATCAACGTCAAATCTTAATTAGATAATGACAACCAAATTTATACAAGCTTCCACAGCATTTTAGCATTTGATTGGTCCATACAATTTAATATATAAAAACGTAACACGATTTAAATAATTAACAATCCACAATCAAAGTCCATGAATCTAAATCCGTATATAATTTAATTCTCGTAAAAACGTATATATCTAAGTCCTATAAAAATTCCCTTTTTGTTACGTGTCAAACATTATATGTTTTACACACTACTCACGTCAAATCTTAATTAGATAATGACCAACCAAGGTTATACAATATCGACAATATTTTATTACTACATTTGTCCATATTCTCAAATATGTGAAAAAACTGGAAAAAACAACATTGTACAGTCAACGGTCAACGGTCAAAGTCAAAGGTCAAAGTCAAAGTCAACACATCATGGTCAAAGTCAATGGTCAAAGTCAAAGTCAACACATCATGGTTGAAGTCAACAGTCATTGTCAAAGTCAAAGTCAACACGTCATAGTCAAAGTCAAAGTAAACACGTTATGGTCAAAGGTCAAAGTCAAACTGTCGTTTCCATGTTCGATAGGTTCAGGGTCATAGCCATGGTTCATGGCTAAGGTCAAAAGTGCATGGCTCATGGGCTCATGACTAAGGTAATGGTTCGGACCCAACTGGCCAAGCCCAAACCTTAGAACCGGAAAGTTTAAAACCAACTTATTTATTCCACCTGACCCAAATGGGGACATAAGGACCAGCCCACATAAATTAGAAACCGACCCAAAGAAAACTAATTAAACTGGTTCAAAACACAAATGGGTTCGGCCCAACGAATTGAACTGAAACCGACCCAATCAAAACAAAATAGAATCGGACCCAACAACAAATGAAACTGGCCCATAGACTAAGCCAAATTGGTCTGGCCCAAACAAAACAAGCTAGGGCCCAAGAACTGAAACCGACCCAGGCCTTAGCCCAAGCCGTCATCTTCTCCAACTGCCACCACCGGATCGACCACCGTCGACCTCCACTCGACCACCCATTCCAAGCCCACGATTTTGATCCCCGCGACAACCCCTACCACTTTACTAAAAGCTAAAACTCCAACTCTTAAACCCCCATATTCTCCAAAACTAGATCTGGAAATAATTTCGGGCCGCCATTAATGGTTCTTCAAGCTCCACTCGACAGCCCCACCCAATCCAACATCAAACCAAGCAATACAAAGTCATAGCACAAGAGTTCAACCACCAAAATCAACCAAACATAGTTCAAACTATATTACTGCAGTGTTTGGGCAAGCCGCCATTAATGGACAGTGCAAGCTTTACCGCCACCCCGCAGTATCCATCCCGACATTCTAACCACCGATATCAAACAACCCATCCCCATCACAATTTAACAGTAACGCATACGGACAGAGGAACCGCCATTGACGCTCGCTTGAGCTTCATCAGCCCAATAAGCACAACAATCCAATAACTTAAACAAAAGATACCCTAACATTATCTAGTTTAATCAATTCGACAATATCGCCGAATAACTACAGCCGAACAAACCGAAAATGAATAGAAACAATTGAGAGTAGAATTTTGTCTGTATACCAGTAAAATTTGGATTCCGTGAAATAGAAAAACTATCTACTCACCTTAATGAACAGCTCGATGAAATTCCTCCGAGTCCGAGTCGTCGCGCTCCACCCTCCAGCAATCCAGCTTTTATCTCTGCCTCCATTTTTATTATTTTTTTATTCTCCAAAAACCCTATTCTCTAGAACAATGTGATTATATACTTGGGTCTGAAACCCAAGCCCAACACAGACTCGGGCCCAGAAACTAGGCCCATAAATCTCAAATCCAATCCAGCCGATTTTTAAATAAATAATTAAATTAATTAATAAATAAATAAATAAATACGTATTTTAAATACGGGCGTTACAGTTATACACATCTCAAAAGAATCTCGTCCCGAGATTCGGAAGTAAAGCTATACGAACAAATAACATTGGTTATTAACTTAGAACATACCCAAGAATATACGTAGATTAAATTTAAGCAAGATAACATTTGTATTAATTATTTCTAAATAATACCCGAATATATATCCTCATGCCATTACAAAACCTATTATAGTTTAACTGCATATATTAAAACAAATGATTACTGTCACTTAAACGCAAGATAAATACATCATTTCTTTTTAGCATGTAGTTTATGGACACGTAGCAAACTCTACGAAAATTAATATTCTACTTAACTAATCAATAATATGGAGTAAGTTCATCCCTGCATAAAACATTATGGAGTCTTTCATTTTCATGCATAAAAGAAAATTAGTGTCCTAACACACTTAAAACAAAAGGTCCCTCATGTCATTGATACTACAATAAAACTTTATATTTACTTTAGTCATGCTATCAGAAATATTAAATTTAAAACAACCCTTGAATCCTAATTCATGCTTGCAACTGGATCAAATATAGCACGTATCCAAAAAAAATAATTTTTTCCACATCCCTCTATCAAAATCGTATAGATTGAAACAAAACAATTAAGAATAAATACTCGACGCTCATTGCTATTATTATTATCACTAATTATTTTAAACGGTGAAAAGATTCAAAAATTAATCTCCATATACAATGACAATTAAAATAAGTCTTGCTACCGTCTAACATGAATTTTAAAAATATTAGGATCATATAAACTCACTTCTAATATATCACCCATAACAAGTTATATTCTCACGGTAATATTTATGAACCATAAATCAAGGTATATATTTAAAAATACTCGAACATGCAAAAATCAATGTGAAACTAATTTAACAATTATCACCATTATTTTAATTAATCATTAATAACATGACCTTAAGAACACAACCTACACATGCATGTTTTCTTGGTAAAACAATATTAATCATCACATACGCACGGTAATAGTTTCTCTATATATAATAATATAAAAACGTGTATATGCAAGTATACACATCTCAAAAAAGAATACACGTGTATATGCAAGTATACACATCCCAAAAAAATACACGTGTATATGCAAGTATACACATCTCAAAAAAAATACACGTATATTTTATTATTATTATTATTTTTTTCTATTTATAATTAATCACATCTAACAAATTAATCTCTTATACTTCAAAATACTATTCATCCATTAAAGTGTACGAGTGAGGCGAGATAGTTCCTCCAACACCGAGGCAATTAGTTCCTTACTTAGTACGTCACAAAGTTATCCGTTAATACAACTCATTCAATATAGATAAAAATATCTCATTGTTTCTTAAATAATAATATAATACTCAAATACAAAGTTCACAGACAGGTTGTCATACTTAATCCATACTCCATGTGAAAATGATCACCAACAACAAAACCACACTATAGCAGCACACATCATTTTGATCAAATCCGTTAATAATTAACATATAATAAATCTAACTACTCCTCATATGGTAACGAAACAAAAACATCATTTCATATCCACTCCACAAGTAACTAATATAAATATATACATTACACATACAATCCAATCAAGAATACTATTGACTCTCTTTATTTCTATATCTCTTTCATTTTCTTTGTAAAACTAAAACAACTAGCGAAAATAGTTTTGAAAATATTACTTCTTAAACACTACCCATAAACCACGATCCGAGAATCACTTAAGTCTAAGCTAAGCTAACCAAATGCTCTGATACCAAACTGTCACACCCCGGATTTCGACAGAATTCAGAAAAACATTATTTGTTCCCGACTCTTCGATCTTCGGGGTGTGACAATTACTTCCTTTTCATCAAAGATCGCCATCTTTAGTTTCCTTCTATTCAAGAACTGTCCATATCAGTTCCTAACGACTTGGAGAATTGTTATGCTTAGAGGCGGTTAGTCACGTGTCTAGCACATGCTTACTAAACACTAGTGATAAACACAAGATCACTTACTCACAGAACTGATCTGGTGGCTCTCATCTTATTCTGGACATCTATAGCCACGTGTCATCCAATCAATGATGGGAAATCCCCCTTATAGATGCCCCCTTTCGTGCCATCTAGCACGTGGGTGTTTGAAGTAACACTATTTTTTGCGTGAGAATCATAAACAGTAGTTGGAACTACCTATGAACTCACCTAATTAAGGTTTTGAAAAGACTGCTCGAGCAGAGACGCCGTTTCCTGAAAAAGGTAATGATGGCAGTTCCATCTCGAGAAAGATACAACGCTTAGGTTAATCATAACCGTCCATCACATCTGTATACAAAGGGGATTAGAGAAAGAATATTTCTTATCTCTTCTGCTAGCCTTCTCTATGTAGAAACTTTTTTCTTTCCCGCTAGGGTTTAACTAAAAATTCAAACTTTCTACCCTTTCTGACAATGAAGAACCCAAATTGGTCACTTATCAACTTCGGGGTTCTCTTTTCCCTAGAACTGATAAGAGAGAAATTTTGCATCCCTACCAATATCGGGCTTGAGTGGGGGAGATTATCTGATGAGTTGGCCTACAAGGAGGTTGCACTCATTATAATTGGTCAACTCAGGGCCGGTCTTACTCTTCCTCTTCACCCATTGTTGAGGGAGTGTCTGATTCACTTCAATCTTTCCCTTGGTCAAGCGGCTCTCATGTTCTACAGAACTGTCATGTACTCTGCCATACTAGCAAAGAGGCATGAATTCATCTTGAACAGATGGGTGTTTGGGTACTTTTATGAGGTCCGTCGCATTCGGGACCAGTCTTACTACTATCTCATGACTAGGGACAAGAATGCTCCAATCGTCTTCTTTGAGGGAAAACACAGTGATGAGGGTTGGGCTAATCACCACATCTGGGTGCTGGGTGACGAGTGGGACCTTCGTCATCAAGATGCTCATGGCGAACCAGTAGGGATTCCAATTCCCATAAAGCATACTCATGCACATACTAGTAAGCACACTTTCTAATGAATTTACAAATCCTCCATAAGTTCTTTCAACTGATTTTTCTTGTTATTATCCCTTAGATGACTCTTCCCCATGGAACCAACTTACCACAACCAATGCTGTTATTGTGGATTTCATTAATAAGATTTCCAAAGATCAGAGGATGCCTTGGGTGGTAGTTCCTGATCCCACCCGCCTCTTTGATTACTTCAATATGTTTGCTAAAGAACTGCTTACACTTGCCCCTCGACTTTTCTCCATTTGGGGTTAACACTGTGAACACTAGGTGCACAGTACTCCCTCCCCCTGTAGATCAAGATGCTGGTCTCCTTCCCCCTCTAGGTCAAGACGAATCTTCTCTCAACACTAGAAAAAAGGGGAACAGTAAAGAGAAGAGTTCTATTGTGACTTCCAGTGTCGCTGCCACATCGAGTACAATTCAGGAGCCTGATGTCAGTGATGATTGTATAATCACTGGTGAGAGGGGCCTTGAACTTCCACATGAAGTTCTGGCAGCTAGCAATTTTAAGAGGAAAGTACATCCGTCCAACTACTCAAAGTTAAAGAGAACTGATTCTGCTCTTGCTCCTGGTGTTGTACCCTCAAGTAAGAGAACCAAATTTTGTCTTCTAACTGTGGATGAAGAGACACCTTTTAAGGCTCCTGTGAATGTTCCAAGTAAGTTTTCTGAAAAAGTTACTACACCACTACCAGTTTCGGACCCTCTCCTAGGTTCTGAACAGGCTGGTGACCATGTACCATTGATTGTTAATCCTTCCCTCCCTGATGATTGAAAAGGGAAAGGCGTCATTGAGACGACTGCTGTAACTGTTGCTCTCCTTCCTCCTCGAACTTATAGGAGGAGGTGGGCAGATGATATGCCCTTCTCGCCAGAATCCCCAGACTCTCCTGAAAGGGAGATGATCGTGGAGATGAGGCTTTGGGGCCGACCTGATGAGCTTCCTGTTACCAATAAGCACTCAGTTAATGATGTTGACATCGCATTTAGAGTTTTGGAAGCTGCGCGTTTTCCTGTTGATAGAGCTGAAGGTAGTATGGCTGGTAGTCTGGATCTGTCATTTCACAGATCTGGCATTTATCTTGCCAAGGTAAGACTTCCTTCTCTGTACAATGTTCTATTTTTCTCATTGTGTTGCTTACATACCTTGTATTTTTTTCAGTTAGTGAATAACTTCTTTGCCATGAAAGAACCAATCTTTGCGACCTCAGCCAGTACAGCTGCCGTTGACATGGCCACTGGTGAGCTGAACTGGGCAAGAGAGGCTGCTGAGAATAGGGCTGAGGAACTGCAAACCCATGTAGACTAACTTTTGGCCAAAGAGAAAAAGTCAGATGCTGGCTTCAGGAACATGAGAGATATGATTGCCAACCTCCAAAACTCTCTAGACAAAGCCCAAAAGGGAGCTTTCGAGGCTGCTTTTTGGAAAGTGAAATTCTTGGAACTGCGTTCCCAATTCACCACTCTACAAGCAAAGCATGACAAAGTCCAGGAGAAGCTTCATCGTAGGAATACTAAGATGAGAAACCTTGGCCAAGCCATTACTCATGCAAATGAAGTCATGACAGGCTATGAGAAGGCTCTCAAAGAGAAGCATCCACGTTCTGAAAAGAAGGCTGGTGATCTCTTGGCGGAGACCTCTGAGTTATATTCCAAGATGGTACATGAGGTAAAGAAGAGGTCATCTGAAAATGCTATTCATTTTTCTCTAAGAGTGCTTGATGTTTTGAAGACTCTTTCAATGCAGCCAAACAAGTTAAGTTTGAGGAGGCTATTGAGGCTACTGGGTATGTTTCTCAGGTGGATTATCAAGGGCGGGTGACCAACCCTTTCATCTTATTTCCTGACCTGAATACCAGTATCTCAGCAATTCAGAATGAACTTATGCCCGTCTTCTAAAGAAGACACCAATGATAACATGCCTCCCATTCAGCTTCCTTTTTTGCTTGTGCCCATTTCAAGTGAATGTTATGTTCAGCCTTCAACCATCCCAACCAATCCAACCACACAATCAGTTCCTAAGAGTGGTTTAGGAGTTCTTGATGCTGGTGCAACAACAAGTACTGATGCTGAACCAAAGTTTGATTCTACCCCTGCTCAACAGGCTAAGTAAAGACTTAGCTATTCAATTCATGATTTTGAAACATTTATTTTGAAATAATATTTCTATGGGTCTGTAACATTAAGCTATGTTGCTCACATACTATTTACTTACTAAGCTCTGCAGCTCTTCTAGTTTATGCATGCATTTAAAACATTCTATGTTATATAACATATAATGACATGAACTACTATGCATATTCTACCCCTGATGACCCCAAAGTTCATTTGGAACACCAATAGGTGACCTTAATAGGCTAAATAGGCTAATTTGAGGCATAACTAGAATCTGATCAGGATATCATGGGAGCCGTCCAAGTTTAACCGTAACTGAAAGTTCGATTGTAATAGAGAAACAACGTCACAAAGGAGCCATGTGTCTATGTGAAGGTAACTTGGTGCCTTGAGCACAACACTGTGTTTAATAACGATAGGTCCTGTCTATTTTAAAAATAAATAGGTTATCGCCAGAACAACAGTGGAGGAGTCTTCCTCAGCGTAATCATGTTGATATAATTCCAGGCCAATGATTGCGTTGCTAGGATCTGGATCTAACCCAGATCTTCCTAGCAACCCCCATTAGTGATGTTATGAGAGCGTAAGGAACTGGCATATAGTTCAGGATCCCAAGAACACTATCTCTGGCTCCAAGTCAAGCTGGCATACAATTTACTAAACAGTTAGTGTGGTTAGATTCCCTAAAGGCTTAACCCATCTAGGATAATCTTAGTCTTAAAGAACTGGCGTACAGTTCAGGCTTCTTGGGGCTGAGAAAGGAATTGGCATACAGTTTGGCTTCCCTAAACTTATTATCTCTAGTTCCAAGGCAAATTGGCATACAATATTCTTGAACAGATAGTGAGAAGTTAATTCCCTAAAGGCTTAGTCCATTGTGGATAATAAATAAAGAGCTGACGCAAGGAATAAATTTGATTGCAAGGTGAGGAACTTTATTGATAACTGGAGAGAATAAACAAAGCATAAAGAAGCATGAAATAAAAATTTACTGATAGTACTTGCGGAGGTGCTCTGCATTCCATGGTTTGACAAGAATGTCCCCTTCAACAGTACGTAAGTAGTAAAAACGCAATTCATCCGACCTTGTCGATGATGTATGGTCCCTCCTAGTTGGGCCCAATCTTGCCATTATGCTCTGGGATCTCACGCATAACCAGATCGCTAGATTTGAAAGCTCAAATTTGGACTCTCTTGTTGTATGATCTTTTAAGAGTCTGCTGGTTAGCAGCCAAGCACAAGGCGGCACCTTCTCGCTTTTCATCCATGAGATCCATTTCTCTACATAACAATTCCTCATTGTCCAGTGTGTGGACAACATCCGACTTTTGAGTGGGAGTTACCAGTTCGGGAGGTATGATAGCTTCACTTTCGTAGGTCAGTGAAAATAGAGACTCACCAGTCGATCGTCTAGGTGTAGTTCGATAGGCCCATAAGACCTCAGGTAGTTCCTCAACCCATAAACCCTTTGAGTCATCTAGTTTACGCTTCATGTTATCTAAAATAACCCTATTGGAGGCCTCAGCCTGGCCATTGCCTTATGGATACCTTGGGGTTGAGAAAAGATGGGTGATGTGTAACTTTTCATAGAGTTCAGCTACCAATCCACCAGCGAACTGTTCCCCATTATCTGAGATGATGACCTTAGGTATGCTAAACCTACAGACAATGTTGTTCCAAATGAATTTTTTGACGTCGGAACTGCCTCTATCCACTTGGTGAAGTAATCTGTCGCGACTAGTAAAAATTTGACATTGCTGGGGGTGGGTGGCAAGGGTCCTACAATGTCAGTTCCCCATTGCGTAAATGGCCATGGGCTTGCTAATGGGTGAAGCTCTGTTGCGGGAGCATGGATAAGTGGAGCATGTCGTTGACACTTTTCATATTTGCGGGCAAAAACTTGTGCATCCTTTTACATGTAAGGCCAAAAGTATCTTTGCCTTGGAATCTTGAGAGCGAGTGTTCTGCCCCCTGTGTGGTTGCCACAAATTCCTTTGTGAACCTCTCGTATGACATGTTCAGCGAGATCTGGGGAGAGACATCGAAGGTGAGGTCCTAGGAAGGGCTTATTGTAAAGATCATCTCTAATGAGGGTGAATCTTAGTACATTTGCAAGAAGACGCCTTGTTGTGTTCTTATCCTCTGGGAGTGTCCCATCCTTGAGGTAAGACTTGTATAGATCCATCCAATTTGGAGTGGTGGCTAGAATAACACAAACTATTGTAACAGTGGATGCCAAGATGATAGGTTTGTCCTAGAACTCTATAGGGATGAAGCGAGACTCGATGTTACCCAACATTGAGGCAATATATGCCAAAGCATCTGTATGTCAATTTTCTGATTAAGGCAGCTGATAAAATTGAATATTCTCGAACTTGCTCTGAATACCCTTTACCAGTTCCAGGTATTTAGCCATTCATTCATCTCTGGCCTCGTAACCTCCATCAACTTGAAACACAACTAGTTGTGAGTCATTAAAGATTGTGAGGTGTGTTAAGCCCAGGTTGAGAGCCATTGTGAGGCCAGCAAGTGTCGCCTCATATTCTGCTTCATTGTTAGAGGCATTCCAATCTAACCGAATGGATTTCTCCAGTCGCATGTTGTCAGGAATAACTAACACAACTCCAACTCCTGCGCCTCTGTCATTTGAAGATCTATCGACAAATAATCGCCATTCGGAGCGTGGCTCTTAAAGGTCTGGACGTGTATTTGGAGATTCAGGCAAGATGTTATCATCTGAATTGGGGATTGTTGAGTTGTACCCAATGTAGGTCATTGGGAAATCTCCCAAGAATTCGGCTAGTACCTGACCCTTCTATGAGATTCATGGGACGTAGATAATATCATACTATGATAGTTGCACGAACCATTTAGCTAACCTTCCTGACCTTTCCGGCCTTTCCAGAATTGATCGTAACTGGTGTTCTATGATTACTCTGATAGTGTGGGAATGAAAGTATGGTTGTAATTTTTTTGCTGTAAAAACAAGGGCTAAAGCGACTCTTTTGAGTTTAGGGTACCTTGTTTCTGCCGGTAGGAGCATTCGACTCAAGAAATAGACATGTTTTTTAACCTTCTTTTCATCCACACGTATCAGTACAAAACTGATACCGTAGTCAGATAAAGAGAGATAAACACCCAAAACTTCTCCCTCAACTGGTTTGGAAAGGATTGGTGGTGCCCCCAGGTACGTTTTGAGTTGATCGAATGCTTTTTGGCATTCTTCTGCCCATGCAAATGAGGTATTTTTTCATAGTAATTGAAACAGAGGTTTGCACTTATCTGAACTCTTGGAGATGAACCTGTTCAGAGTTGCTAACTTGCCTGTAACTTTTTGAACCTCTTTCATATTTTTTGGTGAAGGCATTTCTATGAGCGCCCGAATCTGATCTGGGTTTGCCTCGATTCCTCGCTTAGTAACTAGATACCCTAAAAACTTCCCTTAGGAGACAACAAAAGAACATTTCACTGGGTTGAGGTTGAGAATGTTTCATAGGAGATGTGATACGTCTTAGGCTTTTGATCAAGAGATCGTCTACATACACCTCTACAAATGTCAAATGAACATTTTGTTTACCAAACGCGCGTGGCTCGGATTTTTAGTCCGAACGGGAGATAATAAAGACATGATCTCCGTCTTGTGGTCTTTTTTTGATCAAGAGATCATCTACATAACAATTCATGTCCAGCCATTGCATCCAATAATTTGTCAATCCTATCAATCATCGGTTCAGAACATTTTGTTTACCAAATTGGGACGTTGAAATCCAAGTAGGGAAATTGGCTTCTCAACTTTATCTTTTACCGACCTATTTTTAGTCGAACGGCCGGTGGCATGACTTGATGAATGACCAAGCAAACACGCCTACATGCCATCCTCAATAAGGGATGAAAGTGAACCTCCAGCATGCTTGTGGTCTTTTTCATGTAATAGGATCTGGTTGTCGCCAGAGTGTAACATGTTTTGGCAGCCACCTGATCTCCTCTGATTGTCTCAATTTTCCCATTATGTGGGAATTTTAGACATTGGTGATAGGTGTTGGGAACAACACGGAGTCTGTGCAGCCAGGTCCTGCTCAAAATCATATGATAGGGTGTGTTAGCTTTTACCCCCTTTCAACCAGATCCTGTAGTTCATTTTTCATGGTCCTACACGCCCTGGTACTGTAACCCTTACTCTTGTGGAACTTACAATAGGTCATCTGGTCTCTGGTACCCAGGGAGCCTGGCTTGAGTGGAGCTGGCCATTTGAGGTAGCTTTGGTTATTGATCAAGTTCAGGACCTCGTCTGGCATTTTATTCAAAGGGGTGAAGTTTATGTCCATTGAGGGAAGAGCTTCTTCAGCTCCTTCCATCCATGGCTTCTTTTGTGGTTTTCCATCTCCATTGTTGGCTACATTTTGGTATTGCCCTCTGGGCATTCGTCCCTTTGATAGGGATTCAGCCCTTTGGCGACCACGATGACGGTCTCTCTTTGGCTTTTGAGGTGAAGAGTTCCCATTCCCTTCTCATGGGACCACAGGGGTTGTCCGATTAGTCTTCTTTGCTTCCTGACGTCTGTTTAGGACATCCTCCTCCCACCCTACATAAGTTTCAACCCTGTCTAGAAGTTCCTCCAAATCACGGGGTGGTTTCCTAGAGAGGGACCCGAATAAGGCGTTATTTTCGTCCAACCCTTGTTTGAAAGCTATTATAGCAGTCTATTCGTCACAGGACTCTATCTGGATTGAAATTTCCATAAACCGTTGCATGTAGGACCTCAATACCTCTCGGTCCTTTTTCTTGATGTTGAACAGTGCATCGATCTATTTTGGTTGGTGCTTGTTGCACAAGTACCTGTCGATGAAGGTCCGAAACAACTCTTCTAAGGACCTAATTTGCCGCTCAGGTAACCTGTGGTACCACTGGAGTGTGGATCTTGACAAGGAAGCTTTGAACTCTTGACACATTTTGTGGTCATACCTCTCATACTGTCCCATGGTGGCCCGATATTTGAATACATGATATACCAGATCTAACTTGCCACTGAAGATACTGAACTTTGGTTGTCTGTAGTTGCGGGGATAGGGCTTTCTCATTACTCGTGATGAGAAAAGAGATATGTTTGCCCCCATTATAGTGGGCTGAACAAGGGAGTCTTGCATTTTTCTTCCTCTGTCTGTCATCCAATGCATCTGACAGAGGTAGAAAGCCTCTTGTTCTGGGTTCTTTTTGGTGTCGGGGGTTGACATCACGATCCTGGTAAGTTGACTCTAACTCTGATGTTGTATCTGAGTCCGCATCCAAATTACTGTATTCTGACTTTGATGGTTCGCATCGAACTAGATCCCCACGCCTTGGGTTCTTAGCACGACCGCCCTCGGGAAGGCCATCATCATCGAGATTGATGAGTGGCTCCTTCCCTGTGTTAGATTGGTACAAATGCCTCAGCAGCTGTAACCCTCGCTCAAGGTTGCTTCTTTGCTGTTCCAGAGCCTGTACTGCCTGGCTCGCCTGAACAGACTTTGGGTTGGTAAGAATAACATTCTCACCATTTTGACGTTCTTCTTGAGTGTTATTTCTAGGGGCTTGCACTGGGAGGAACTAGTCTGTCGGTGTTGGTCACTGGTCCTTTAAGGGGATTATTCGCATGATGATGATCGACATTCTCGCCCCCCTTCAGGTATCTCGTGCTCTTCTTCTTTGACAGCGACGCTGCGAGTGGTAACGCCACCTTTTGTTTTCTTAGTTCCTACCATCACAATGGTAAGAGTTTTTAAAATAAATCAGTCGTCAAAACGAATGTTTACCTACTTTCTTCCCCACAGACGGCGCTAAAAGATGTAGGGGATTTTTTGAGTATCCCCTGATCCTCCTTTGTGCCTTGTGATTCAGAGCCGTTTTTTTCTTGATGGAGAAGGGATGGGATGATTTAGTATTCCGGGTTGAACTGCCTGGCGGCTGCCTATGTATCCCTGTTTGTTTAGAAAAATCAAACCATATTTTTGTGTCGTTCCTAAGAGCAAATTCCTATGGTTTATATAGGAAGAGTCTTGAGAGTCCTAGGATTAGGGTTAACCTCACCGCCTATGAGTTCCCTTCCATCTTTGACTCTACCTTCCTATTAGGAATCCTCTCCCTATGGAAGTCTGAATCTAGACCATATTTTATTAGAGGCAGGTTTCCTTGTTGGTCATAATATCCCACCGCATATGGGAAGATTAGATATAACATGTAACTCTTAAAGATATGTCATTATGATTCCTTCCTTATCATAAAAGATCACCCTCTTCAGTTTCCTTCTATTTAGGAACTGTCCATATCAGTTCTAATGACTTGGAGAACTGTTATGCTTAGAGGCAGTTAGTCATGTGTCTGGCACATGCTTACTAAACACTCGTGATAAACACAAGATCACTTACTCACAAAACTGATCCGATGGCTCTCGTCTCATTCTGGACATCTATAGTCCTGGGTCATTTCCCATCCATGTGTCATCCAATCAATGATGGGAAATCCCCCTTATAGGAATAACGATTACACTTAGCATGTGCAATGAGCCTTTTAAACCCCTAGGTTACCCTTAGTGGACAAGTTTAGTCTCATAAGAGTTTTCAGAGAAGATACTCACAAACTTCATCTATACTATAGTGACTAAGAAATAAAAGCAATGTTTCCTTAATTTAATCTTAGGTGCCCATACATCTCACAAGCAAGGAATAAAAAATACTCATTTTAAAACCTAAGTTAATACATTCATATAATAATCAAATTATCTAAAAATAAACATACATGTAATGAACTATACTACGTAATGCAATGGTAGGTCCATTTCTGAAACTTTGGAATAGCGTCCCTAAGTAGGTCCTCACAAATGTGTCAAGACAAAAATACTCTGATTTTTCCACTTAGGTTTCGCTCACTCCAGTGTGCAGTGGGCACACTTTTCTTCTCAATCTAAATGACATCCAAGGGAGCCGAGGTCTATTAAACATAACTACCACTTACTATCACACCAATTTATTCCTAATTGAGCTAGAGGTCTTTATTAGGTGTTATGTATGGCTTAGGTGATGGTTTAAGAATACATGGAATAGATAAACAAACTAGCCAAATCTGAGAAAATAGGGTCTTCAAAATATGTAACTAGAGAAAGTTTTGTTCTTACTTTGCTTCTACACTTTGTTTCCATCCTTAGCCCCTTTGTTTTGGCTTTTGACTCATTTGATTATGTTTTTGGAGTTCTAACTTTTTATTTTATTTTTAGTTATTTTTTCTTTTCTTTGGATGAAAACTTTATTTTCTTTTTCTTATTTTTCTTTTGAAGCAACTAACAAATTCTTGGTTTTCCACAAGTCTTTCTCTTTTCTTTTCTTCATTTCATCCTATTTCTCAGACTCATTCAAGATGGGTAGGTTGTTTTTTGTTCTTTTATTTTTCTTTTATAGGATAAGGAATTTGCAGTTTATGAAAAGGCTAATGAAAGACTAAGTAGGGCGATTAGCAAAAAAAATATTCTTTAGGTTGGAATTTATAGTTATATCGATCCAGAGAGGGCATAAATTCTCACTTAGGTTAAGGTATGATGATCAAGCAAGTGGACGTGTGATTTTTCTACTCGGATTTGACTACTCCCTTGTGTCATCACTCAGATATTTCACTCATATGAGGCTTTTAGGCTAGATTCTCAGAGGATATGTGTAATTAAGCACTCTAACCTAGTTCTCAGAAAAATAGTGCCAAATTCAAACATGATATTCATGCAAGACATTTATGAAAAGAATTACCTATATATTAACCTAAGTTTCTAATAACTACTCTTAATTCTAATGCTAAATGAGACTTCTAGACTATAATCATCACCGAAAAGGAAGCAATACAACTATCCCTAAGTGCATAATATAAATAATTATTATTTTTCGCTAAACAAAACATTTTGTTCCTACCCCCAAATTTATTTTAGACATTGTCCTCAATGTTGACATATATGCTCAAATAAAAAAAATAACAATATGGACAAGTAAAGATAAAGGAAAGAGGTTACCAATAGCTCCATGAACGAAAAAGAAAAGCTCAAGTCACCTGTAGAAATTAGTACCTTACCAAAGATATAATAGTGATAATATATATAAGGAACCCACCAATTACTACAACGACTAAAATATGTCACGTATCTCATTTCGTAGAGCTACACGTCTCCAAAAAGGCAGAGAATAGGTGCTAGAGTGGAATGCATGAGATATATATGTGCATAATAGACTCAACAAAAATAAAAACATGGGTTGCCTCCTATAAGCGCTACAGTTAACGTCTCTAGCAAACAATTGCTTCTCACAATCAAACCTTGGATTTAAATATCCCAATCATAAGCAAAAGCTCATGTGATGCTTAATATAAACACTGCCACCCCCAAACTTATGGAAAACAACATTGAACCATACCATGTATCACCTAAGAAGATATACAAATGCAATTAACTGTAAGTGAACATGAGATAATGCATTTAACAAATAGTAATAATGTCATCAGATTTTCACAAAGCAGATAACACTTTCAAATCATCTTTTCTTACCCAAACAGCACGGACCTTAGCTAAATGGTATCTAGGTTGTGTATGTTTATATTTCATTCCTATTTTATTACCATGATTCCTAGGCAAATTATAATCACATCTCATAATTCTATTAGATAGACTAGATATAACAACATCATTAGCATGGTTATGAGATGGAGCATGTGTTTGTGAAACCTGGTTTAAAAATAATATTGGGTGGTCATGACTAGTAGATTTACACCAAACCTTCCTAACATGACAATGATACTTAATATGACCTACACCTCGACAATAATAACAAATAATAGGTTGCCTAGTACGATCAACATGGGAGGTGGAAGGGACATTAGCTGGTGTACACCCTAGCCCTAAAGAAGATGAAACTGACTTATAATACATAACAAAATTATCACAAGCACTTGGACACTCCTTAACATTCAAATATATATCACCACTACAAAGACTAGGACGTGTCATGTTGGGGTCCAAATTCTTTTTTAAAAGATCAAACATAGTTTCCTTATGAGTTTCCTTAATTATGCTAAGCTCATATATCAGAGAATCATTCTTATTCCTAAGAGATTCATTCTATGTCTATAATTGATTAACAACACATATATTCTCATTAGTGTGAGAACTCAAAACAATGTTTTCACTTTCAAGAGTTATTACCCTCTCAGCCAACCTCTCATTATCATTAAGCAATTCATGATTTTTCTTAAAAAGTGCAACATATAACTCATGAAAATTTTCATTTTAATCACTCAACACACTATCACGACTAATATTTAGACAATGATTAGAAATAGGACATGAATAATTATCATTAAGAGGATTACAAAAATAATAGTAGTCCTGAGATATAGGATTCACTACCTCTCTTGGTTCCTCATCATCATTACCACTAAAGTGGGTTGATCTAGCATTTAAGAACTTAGAAGAAATAGGCAACCAAAAATCATCCTCAACATCATCACTACTACCCAAGAGTTGATCATCAGTCCTAACCAAATTCAACTCACATATATTTGTCGACTCCCCAGGTTATGTGCTTTGATTAAAAAGATTGGGGCTATACCTGGTTTTGGAGTTCTCTCTCATTATTTTCCTTAACAAGAGTGACTAACTGGCTGACACGAGTTTCACATAGTTGGGTTGCCCCATAGGTAGCTAGTGCCTCTTTCCTGATCTCTTGCATGTTTAATTTATTTTTTATATTCATTGTATTTTGCTTCAATTGAGCAAGAGCGTGTTCTAAAGCAGGTGAAAGTGCAGAAGGATTGTATGTATTATAACTCCAAATTTTTCTTAATGACAATCTACACAAACAATATCAAACAAATATATCAATTCCAATTTTAAAAATAATATATTTAATATTATTTCTCCTAAATCCAAATAGCACGATTCCCAGTTCTTGTGCAAGAGCACCATCACTTGATCCACGTGTCAAAAGGGCTTTCCTAATAAGCGGGCTTAACCTGTCTTAATGCAAAATGCCTAGGGATGGTCAAGGTGAATTATCCTTCCTAAATACAAGAAAAACAAAACAAAAACATAACAGATGAAACAAACCAATTCAACCTCACAAGTCTGAAGTGTACCTCCCTTTTTCACTCTGGCCTGTAGCACTAGAAAACTGTACGAGCAATGTTCTGGATTCTACACAGGAACTGGAAGTAGCCTGCAAAAGATCAGATCCCTCAGTATAGAAGTCAAGGGGTAGGGCGTGCTCAGAAAACATTGGAAATAAAGCGAGTGCACACTCTGTGCTTAATTTGTAGAAAACAAGAGGAGGGTGCGGGCGCACCTTAGGTTTCTCACAGGTAGACCTGCAATTATTCAGAGAGGATCCTCCAGATGTTAGGAACTTATTAATGTGGTCGTATGCAGAAAAATCTAAATAGATACTTAAGTATAAATTAACAAAAACTACAGCTGATAGAAATTTAACCAACCTAAATAAACAGGTTAATTAACATATTTTACTATTACTACTTGCAAGTGCACAAGGTCTATTGTAGTAGGTGTACAAGAACAAGGTTGAACCCACAGGGATTGTGATCTAGGAATAACTGAATTCTAAAATACTACTTAACCTAATCCGAATATTATGGTTGTTGATTGAAGGAGTGGTTAACTACTTCTATTTTAATTATACTATGAAAATTATGGAACTTGTATTAACTATGAATGGGGGAAACACTAAGGCATTTGATTCCACCTTTAGACTCTTGTAAGTTATCTTAATTCACTGTTTTAAAGTTCTCATGTAAGTACGAGTAGCATGAGGGAAAGGAAACCCTAGCTTCCTCGAATATGTGTTCGTTTAAGCCCTGATATACATGAAGTCATATTGAATTTCAGCATGCAAACATATGAATCCCTAGCAAGAGTTGTCTTCTTACAGCATAACTCCTCACAGATTCAATATACAATTAAAAGCCATGCTATAAGGCTAATGGTGTAGTAATCCTACGATTAACTAGTCAAGATATGAAATTTAATCATTCCAGATATAATCAATGCAAGTAAACCACTGACATCAGTGTGAAAACAATATATTAATCATTGAAAATTATTTGAGAACAGTAACAGTAGCATAAAGATATCCTACACAGTCATAGCTTTGAGTTTAGTTACTCATAAACATGGTGGAAGAAACAATGGAATAAGGAAGAGAAATCATTGACAAAACCGTGGGGTAGGCGTTGAATTCTTCTCCAGAAACTCCACTTCTTCTTTTTCCAGCAAGCTATCGAACTGTTTGTGCTTTTGTGTGTTGGGGGCGAGCTCTCTACTTCCTTTCTTTATATAGAGATCCCTTAGGGCGTACAAGCCTTGGAACCCCTTTAGAAAGCTTCCTTTCTGTGTTTTAATCACTTTTGGAACTATCCAAATCGAGTTCAAGCGGTGGAAACAAGCTGCAAAGGGTGTGAGAACATTGGAATTCTGCGTTTTTAGAAGGGGGCGCGGGCGTGCTCTGACATAAGCTTCTTATAGCGCGGGCGCGCTATTACCTCTTGACAACAGTAGCTCAACCTTTTACAGTAGCTTTATAATGTCATACACATGTTATTTCATATCTTGTTTTGTGTAGTGTCTCTATAATCACGATGTGAGAATCTCACAACTCCGCAAAGTCATCAGTCTCAGCCCGTTTCTTCATATTCGCGTTGATTTCTGTAAAACCAAGGAAATAGACTAATCAAAGGAACTTATATTAATTAACTAGACAATATAACATAAATATGGGCGTTATGGTTTCATCTAATGATTTACTACAAACCGTGAAAACCTCATGTGCAGCGGAATTAAGGGTTCTCACGATTTGGTTAGGAATCATAACTTTGATCAGCTGTGATAACTCTGAGAATCCAAGCTCTACGAATTATCAACCTCTTGATCTTCTGTTATACTCCTATCTTAGAATGGACGTTGTTGTAGGAACCGTTATTTCAGAATGACTATTTCTACAAACCGCGAATACCACGCGCAACGAAATTAATGAGTGTCCACAATTTGTGATTGGAAAACATACATTTGAGAATCGGTTTAGATAACTCTGAGAATCCAAGCTTTATGAAATCCGAAATCAACCTCTTGATCTTCTGTTGTATTCCTTTAGAATAGATTGGATGTTATGTGGACAGCAATCTACCAACCCCCTTCTTTCTCTCAAGATCAGAAACGAATTCAGATCTACTTTTCTTGCCTCTTTTTCAGAATAATGAATAGTGAATTTCGGCTAGAGAGAGATTATTCTATTTATAGGCTACAACAGGGATCATGAGGAGAAATTAAGGTTGGGCCTCCTGACGGGCTTGGGTTTCCCATGTTCGCCCATAACACATGACCCAGGTCCGTCAACAAATGGCTTATTCCACTAAAGGCCATTGTTGCACTACCGCCCTAATCCCAAACCGTGTATTACGTTTATGGGCTCCATATTATATGCTTGTTGATTTCCTCGTGTTTAAGATATCGAATGCCCATTGATTAAGTCAAGTTACTGACAACTACATTAATTAACTTCTTATGTCCTTGAGTAGTACCACTCAACCTCATTGTCATGTCGGATTAAATCCACCTGCAGGATTTACATGACAATCCTTATGAGCTCCTGAAGGGACATCATCAACCCGACATCCTGCGGGTCATGGATTCTTTTAATAATCAACAACACACCTTACATATAATGTCATTACCCAATCCATCGAGTTTGTTGATTCACAAATGAATCTCACTCATTGATGATTTAAAACAATGTACAATGCACGTAAGTACCCGTTATTATATACGGATTAAGAGGACAAACATCCATAATAACAGAGGTGTTTGTTATCTTATATAGTCAGTATAAAGAGAAACAACCTCACTTGGTCCTGTTCAATACACAAAGTGTACTAGTGTAATCCTGTAGTCAAGATAGACTATACCAGATTATACTACAACCGTACTAATGGTTTGTCTAAATCCATCTAGGTTGTGAACGTTTACTTATACTTTATAAGGTACTGATGATATGATCTTCTGTGTGTCACCACACATCATATTATCTACAACATAAAGTATTAGACGCATGCATATAACTAATAACATATATAATATACATAACATTTGCTCATATGATTCTCATTCAAAATATAAAGAATTAAAGTTAATATAAAAGTAATGTTTTTAGTATATAACCCTATCAACATCATAACATCGATACTGCACAATACTGATAGATGTAAAATTTCATGCAATTCGTTGAATTAAGTCAAAATAAATGACTATTCTATTATCGCGAGCCACATATTATCATTCAAAGTGGCTAGTGACTAACTTAGAATAATTAATCATAACTTAGTTGCCCCAGCTGAAGAGTTGTGCGTATACCGCAAATGACAATTTTGTATTCCGCCATATTATTTGAAGCGTCAAAACACAAACGTAGATACCTCTCAATTATGTTTTCATTCAGCTTCAAGATGACAAAACTAAGACCAGAGGCGGACTTATTATGTGAACTATCGGTGTAAATCTAGCAATCAGATGATATATCCGATAAATATTTCAAGTCATCGCCCCCGGGAGGTAATGACAATTAGGGATCGACATTTTCCTCATCGAGTAATGCGTTCGACATAGGAATATCATCAATAAGAAAATCAGTCATTAGCGAAACCAAAGTTTGTCTCTGTGTAATTGTACGAGTGTCAGAGACAATGTTGTAAGCGTTAAGATAACGTTTTCATTTTCCGACTCAATTCGTAGGCATTGCATAAAAACTTGCGCAGCGGATAGTCAGTATAAACTTCGAGGTCCTTCCTAGAAATAAGCTTAAGACGTCTCGCAGCAAGAAACAAGGCCAATGCAATTTTCTCAATGCAAGAATGCCTCGATTCAGCTGATATAATAGTCTTGATAACAAAGAATATGAGACGACTATCGGCACTATCAAACAACAATGAAAAAATATGAATTGGAAATGTTTTGCTGAGATTCGTGAAAAGTAACCAGTGCATAGTCTGTATTTATCGTCTTGAACTCGTGGGTAACCATTGCGAACAATGAGAATCTAATCATCACCACATAAACGATCCTACATGCAACTATGTTGTTGGCGTGTGTTACGTTGTGGTGTTACAGATACAACACCATTTTCGAGAACTCGTAGATTACCGAATGTTGGGAACAATGGGAATCTCATTCTCACCACGTAAACGATCCCACATGCTACGATATTTTTCGTATGCGTTATGTTGTGGTGCGATAGATGTCACATCATCTTTGAGAGGAATGGTCCATTTCAGACGACTATTGTAGTAATTGTTCTATTTCTAATCCATGCACGCTTGAACTTGCGAAGAAGTGCTTCTCGAGTTATTTGACTTATATTATCAGTATCGGATTGTGGAGACCATATCTTCATGGAAAAGTAGAAATGTCGCGCGGCGCTGAAGAGGAGTAAGACGGATTTTTTTTTGTCCGTTGTCATTAGGTTGACCTTGAACATCATGGTTGGGTTAAACGACAGTAATTGTATCGGAAACTTGAGCTATTCTAGTGTTCATCATAATTTTTACAAAACGTGATTGAGGGTGTTGAATAAGAACCGCAAACGGCGCAAATTATGTTTCGACCAAATATGATCAAAACACTAAGTGGTGACTGATAAGTGTCAAAAACTGTAATATTAGACCCCATAGAGACATAGCAATTTGGTTAATTATGTGTTTAATAATCAGGAAATAATTGCATTTTCGTGCTTTTACAGGTTGGAGAAACTAAAGTAAAAATGATGATAAAGCCAATATTTAAGCACGGAATAGGGAGTATACATAAAGATTTCCGATCAGGCCCATGTGAAGCTTAACAAAGCCGGACTTAATCCCAAAGACTCAAATAGGACAAAAATCACGTTAAAAACGGGATCACATGCACAGAAGCATAAAACTTCTAGAACTCATATCTCTTGAACCAGAACTCTAAATTCTGCAAGTGAGCTGCTTAGACGATCAATGCGATGAACTCTACGCAATAGCGGGAAGTTGTAAACATACCAAAAAACCGGTCCGCCACTGGACACAACACATGGACCTACTATGTGGGCCCACAAGATTTGATGAGTCATCATGCAAGTCAAGACAAAAGGAGCAAATAATTGGAACAAAGTGGACACCTTGCATGCAATTAATGGAGTTAGATAAGATTGGGTGCTAATAGTGTAAACCATGCAAGGTGTCACTTTGCTTTGGTTTAGTGGATAAGATGGAAATTAATAGGTTTTGGTGTTTCACGTGGGAGAAGAGGAGAAAGCTCTATTATGTATAAGGGGGGCTGATTTTGGAGCATTAACTCTCTTTTTAGATTCCTTTTTCATTCCTTGTCTTGTAGTTTAGTTTTTCGTTTTTGTTTTTATGTAAGAAAGCTTGTAATATTGTTAATGGGGAACATCTTTAGTTTTAGAAATAAACTTCATCATTTCCTTAGGTAATTCATGTGTTTAGTCTTCTTTTCTTCTTTCTCTCTCACACGGATCCAAGGATCTGCATATCAATCTTGTAGTATTTCAAATAATCCAAGGATCATGAGCTAAAACCCTCCAAGGTGGAGGGTTAATGATGCTCATGTGAGGATTCATATATATTTCTTAGAAGTAGGATTCATTGCTTAGGACTAAAGACACATGTAGCACACTACCCAAAAATGATAGTGTCTGGCCAAACTTGAGGCCTAGAGGTTTGGAACAACTCGTGTGAGCCACCCTTTTTATGCCTGGGCTAGCCGTGCGCGTAGGTCATATTTGACCTCTTAATTCTCTATTTGATAGGTGTATGTTGTACGAGTCTAAGAGTTGAGATGGTATTTCAGAGATGAAATATCAGTTCAACTCCTTATGCTAGGGAAATGGGCTTAGAGATGAGTTCATCTCGCTAGGGATCGACGTTATATCTGTTTAGGGTTTGATAATGAATCTAAAACGGCTTAGAGATTGTAGGAATATGATTTTAAGGGATTATAAGGAGTCTTTGCATGAGTAGCATAATCCTCTATCCTTTCTTTCTCTTTAAATATCTTGTTAAAAATCTTCGTTTTTCCATTTTTTTTGTGTCTCGCATTTTTAGTGTCCGTTAGGATCTAAAAACAAAGCAAACCTTAACTAGCAAATCAATATAAAACTTACTCACTAGTTTCCTAAGGAGCAGAATAAAGTTGTAATGTGTCCTAAACTTTAGGTTGGAATGAATTCCTACTCGAGCTAAACGAACGAAGACACGTGAGTAAGGACTTGAGTTTACACCGAACGGAGTAGAGAAATCAAATCTTTATACCGCAAAGTGTAAATATCAAATGGCGCCACTGCTATTCTAAAGACCCAAGTGTAGGAACCGTTATGGTTTCGCCAAATGATTTACTACGAACCGCAAAACACCCACGCGCAGCGGAATAAGGGGTGTCACGGTTTGGTTAGAAATTTACCTTGTAGATCAGCTTCTTGATATCTCTGAGAATCCAATAGCTATAAAATCAACAACCTTTTGATCTTCTGTTGTATTCCTATGCACAAAGTGGACGTTGTGTGGGCAACAATCTTCCAACCTCTCCTTTCTCTCTTGGCCTCTCTCTTTCTCTCACACAACCTTAGAACCGAATTTTTGGATCTATTTTTTTTCTTGCCTCTCTTTTTCAAACAATGAATAGTGAATTCGGCCAGGAGAGAAAGGTTTGTTTTTATAGGCTACAACAGGGACCATGAGGAGAAATTAGAGTTGGGCCTCCTGACGGGCTTGGGCTTCCTATGTTCGCCCAGAATACGTTTTGGTATTGATCCCAAATCAGATTTTTGGTGGCACTTGCAGGAACCAAAAGTTAGGACCTGGAGCCTAATCTACACACTGACCTAAGACTCCTGTAAAAATTTGAGCCTACTGTGAACAATTACTGCGCATGCGCTATACCTGACTCGCATCCGCTAGCACGCCCTTGAGCGCGCGGGTGGATGTAATCTATTCCTTCTCGGTTTTCATCACCAGCACCTACTAGTCTTTTTCATTCCAGTAAAGGGCCTAAGTTTCTGAACCTGAAACAACTACTTCAAAATTCTTTTTGGTGTTCGAGACTCCCACGGTTTGAAATGACTGTTTCATTTCTTTGGCGGACTTGCGGGACGCTAACAGGTTCTACTATTAAATGATTATTGTATGATTCACATGTGTTATCTATTATGTCGTAGGTAATGGACTATTATCTGCGTATTAGGTTAGAAATATGTATGAATCATGTGAATACATACAATAATATATATATATATATATATATATATATATATATATATATATATATATATATATATGTGGTTAAGTGATTATGAATTACATATTAATGTATATATACATGCCCGTGTTATTGTGTTGCATGGTTATATTTATCTATACGCATAAGTGTTTGATGTTGCATGTTTCGTATCGAACTATTTATATGAGTAAATTGTCTTGTTTAATAACTCGATTTTGTCATGAAAGAGGAGAACATTCCAATGAGGGTTAAAATCTGAGTTGGGTAAGTTGTTGCTAAACCCTGCGGGGTGAAGCTGCTCTCTATATGACATTCGCAATCTCAATGAGTATTGAAGAAATCGAATTATTATGCAAAACACGAGTAGTATATTACTCTATATATAATACATTGCCTGTTTAGTTTTATGTATCTGTTACGTCTTTACCTATTAGTATATATGTGCGTACGTATAGTATCTTCGCATGCTACCATATCTAGATACGTATGAGTAATTACAATTTTCTGTTAGTGTAGATATACATATACGTAATATATATCTACCTATTAGCCTACATATACGTACTACTTATGTGTATTTGCCTGTACGGATCAAAATATTTATTGATGATACAACCTTGCCTATTAGTATTTCTATACGTATGAGTAGAATAGCTTCACATGTTAATGTATCTAGTAATGTATGAGTAAGTTCTATTTGCATGATTAGACTTCAATTCTATACGTATGAGTTGTATTTCCATGATTGCATGATATTACTTTAACCCTTGCATAAATTTTAATAAAAAAAAAAAAATTGTACCTTAATCCCTTGCATAAATTTTAATTAACTGAAAAAAAAATTCATAAATCTTAAACATATTCCAACGGTGTCTAGGAAACTTAAATGATTGAGGTTACTTAATTAGAACAGTGCTTGCATGGAAATCCTCCCTCATCTTTCTTGTGACCTGGTTGTTGATTTATGCACACGTATTCCTAGCTTTACTGCTACGTTAGCAGCAGCTTAGGCCTACGTTGATCCCTTCTAATGCTTCAGAAAATAATATAATTCAAGTAATAATAAGTTCCTTATGTGCATAAGATCTAATTTTATGCTTGCATGAGATTAATGTCTGGTAATAGTAAAGAATTTGAACATACTTATCGTAGGAGAAAATATGATAAGCAATTGCGTAAGTTCTCACCGCAGCATAGTTCTTCTTCTATTAATAAAAATCATCAAAATCCCTTGCCGCCATTACATTTATTCGTTATGGCTGACAAAACTCCACAAGCTGAGAAGCCCCTTTCAGACTTCTATACTGCATTACAGGAAGGACCTTCTTCTTGCATCAAACTCGACGATATTGCCGGCGATTTTAGAATCCCACCTAACGTTTTTGGATTGTTACCTATTTATCATGGTCTAGACAATGAAAAACTATACAATGACCTCCGTAGGATTCAGCAAGTAGCCATAACATTTCACCATCCAACCGTCTCTACCGAACAAATCTTGCTTCGGTTGTTTTCTTTCACTGTAGCGGATAAAGCGTCAGTTTGGCTAGCACGACAACAACCACAATCCATAGAAACATGGAATAAACTTGTCCAAGCTTTCATGCTACAATTTTACACTCAGAAGAAAACTACTAAAATGCTTCAGAAAATCCAATTCTTTTGTCAAAATCCTCATGAATCCTTTACGGGAGCATGGAGTAGATTTATTGATCTTCTTTTAGAATATCCTCATCATCAGCTCGACACTGCTGTCCTTGTTCGTTCATTCTTTAATGGACTTTCCAATCATCAAAAAGAAACTCTTGATATAATGAACGGTGGTTGCTTCATGGACAAAGGAGCTACTGAAGCATATACTTTTCTTGAAAAACAAGCAACAAGAGGTACACATAACACTGATTCTTCTAGGTCATCTAAGGATAATGTTACAAAAGCTACATCTATTTTTGAGGTAAAACCTGATCCCAAATTAAAAAATATGATAGAATCCCTCACTAAAAAAGTAGATGGCCTCGTAGTTCAAGTAAACGATCAACTCCCACAACAGGTCATGAACGTTAATACTTCCCCATGTATTCTTTGTCTTAGTCCTGACCATCCTGATACTTATTGTCCCTTGTTATATGCCTCCCCTTCCCAATCATCAAAAGAGGCATGTGCATTCAACATTCCTAATTCACCTTGGAGACAACATCCGAATTTCGCTTGGTGCCCGAATACACAACAGATGGCTCCTCTAGGTTTCGCCAATCCACCTGTTCGACCACCTAACAACTTTATTCCATACTGCCAAGGAAATAATCAACAATACCAACAAAGTCAAAATCAGTTTCAAAGTAATTCCAATGCTAACTACCAAAACAACCGTAACCTTGTTCTAGCAAATCCCAGTTTTGGCTATAATCAACAACTTCTCAACAATAATCGTGAACTAGTCCCTGCTGTACAACCTATGCCACTCCCTAATGATAGGACAAGCGAGACTTTATTCGCTTTCATGAACCAACAATCCCAAATCCTAACGTCTATCCAACAATCACTTTAACAATTAGCACAAGAAAAAAGTTAGAAAGGCGTGTTTCCTGGCCAAGCAGTTCCGAACCCTAAGCCAGCGAACACTTCCTTTGAACTCACCAATGCACCTGGTACAAATGCTCCAAACCAAGGTGAGGTGAATGCAATAACAACTCTTCATTCTGGCAAAACCGTTGACAATCAAATCCGTATGCCAGATGATCAAACAAAGGTAACCGAAGGTTCCAATGAATCTGCTTCCGATAATGAACCTATGATGGAAACACCAAGTTCAACAAAGTCACCATCTACTAAATTGGGAAACGAGCAAGCGGATCCTTATGCCAAATTCAGCCCTAAGGCACCATTTCCTCCCCGTTTGGCAAAGAATAAACCTGACAAAAATTTTGATGAAATTCGAGAAACTTTTAAGAATTTGACAATCAACTTACATTTTCTCGATGCCCTAAAACAATTGCCAAAACATGCAAAATTTCTGAAAGATATATGCACCACAAAAAAGAGAACAAATGTTCCTCAACAAGCATTTCTTACCGAACAGTTTCCGTCCATCACCAAATACAATGGTATAGTCAAATACAAGGACCCTGGTAGACCAACAGTTCTATGCACATTAGGTGACAAATATACGGCTACTGCACTACTAGACCTAGGAGCTAGTTTGAACTTACTTCTTTATTACTTATTCAAACAACTAGGTCTTCATGAGCTTAAACCTACCACGATGACTCTACAGTTAGCCGATCGTTCCATTAAGTATCCAAAAGGCATTATGGAAAACGTCCTTGTAAAAGTCCAAGACTTTTTCTATCCTGTCGATTTTGTTATTTTGGATACAGAAGTTGCCTATGACTCCATTCCTATCATATTAGGGCGTCCGTTCCTAGCAACTGCTAATGCTCTCATAAACTGTAAGGATGGTTCCATGACCATGTCCTTAGAAAATCTTTCGGTCGAGGTTAATGTGTTCAAGTTAATGAAACAAATTCCAGAGAATGGCAATGATGGCGAGGTTAACATGGTGGACACCCTTATACAATAATATTTAACAAGCTCTTTTCCTGCTTTGATGTTGATGCTTATTCACCAATTTATTTCCTTTGGTGATTCTGAATTTGATGTTGATGCTTATTCATAGGATGTACCATCGAGTTTGTTGATTCACAAATGAATCTCACTCATTGATGATTTAAAGCAATGTACAATGCACGTAAGTGCCCGTTATTATATCCGGATTAAGAGGACAAGCATCCATAATAACAAAGGTGTTTGTTCTCTTATATAGTCAGTATAAAGAGAAACAACCTTACTTGGTCCTGTTCAATACACACAAAGTGTACTAGTGTAATCTCATAGTCAAGATAGACTAATACCATATTATACTACAACCATACCAATGGTTTGTCCAAATCCATTTAGGTTGTGAACATTTACTTATACTTTATAAGGTACTGATGATATGATCTTCTGTGTGTCAACACATACCATATTATCTACAACATAAAGTATTAGACACATACATATAACTAATAACATATATAATATGCATAACATTTGCCCATATGATTCTCATTCAAAATATAAAGAATTAGAGTTAATACAAAAGTAATGCTTTTAGTATATAACCTTATCAATAAGAAAATTGTGGCCAGGGTTCTACAGTGTGGATTTTCTTGGCCAACAATGTTTAAAGATGCACATGAGCATTGCAAAGCATGCACCCGCTGCCATCAGCTAGGACGCATTACTCAACGCAATATGATGCCCTTAAATCCAATTTTAATTGTGGAAATTTTTGATGTGTGGGGCATCGACTTCATGGGTCCATTTCCAAATTCTCATGGCTTTCTCTACATACTGGTAGCTATTGCCTACGTGTCAAAATGGATTGAGGCAATGACATGTCGTGCTAATGATCATAAAACTGTCATTTTGTTCGTAAAAGAAAATATTTTCTCTCGATTTGGTGTTCCCAAAGTTATCATTAGTGGTGGGGGAAAACATTTTTGTAATAAATTTTTTGAATTGTTAGTAAAGAAATATGGAGTCACTCACAAGGTGGCGACTCCATATCATCCTCAGACCAGTGGCCAAGTAGAAGTCTCGAATAGAGAAATTAAGTCCATTTTAGAAAAAATAGTTAATCAATCTAGGAAAGACTGGTCCCTCCAATTATCTGATGCCTTGTGGGCATACCGGACAGCTTTTAAGACACCTAAAGGCATTTCTCCTTACTGCCTCATTTTGGAAAACCTTGTTATCTGCCGGTTGAACTTGAGCATCGTGTTTTATGGGCCATCAAAAGCCTAAATTATAATACCAATGCGGCAGGCGAGAAGCAAAAATTGCAACTAAATGAGCTTGAGGAAATTCGGATTGATGCGTATGATCTCTTGAAGTCCTATAAAGCCAACATGATAAGAGTGCATGACAAGCATATATTAAGAAAAGATTTCAAGATTGGTCAAAAAGTTTTGTTGTACAACTCAAGATTACACATTTTTCTAGGAAAATTAAAAACACGATGGTCTGGTCCTTTCACTATCTCTGCTGTCACCCCTTATGGGGATATCTCTTTGAAAAATTTAAATGATAACAGCGAATTTCAAGTAAATGGCCAACGCCTTAAACATTATCATGAGTTGTGCTCTCCAGATGTTGAAAAAACTCTTCTCCAAGAATTAGTCTACAGAGACTAAAAGATTCGCTAGTGTACTTCCTTCAATGTGTTTAAAACAGGGGAAGTACGCCATTAGGGTAGCTGGGCTCTCTTCTATTTTCTTATCTCAAATCTCCTAGAGTGTGTGGTTGCAAGCACCGGAACCTCAGTCCACAAAAACTCTATTACAAAATTGAGTATAAATGTCTTCTGATAATCGAGCAAACGTGCCTTTTGGTAAACAGTGGTTACCAAAAATTTCCCCTCCTTCCTTCTCTTCCCTTTTCAATTCTCTTCCTCGCGAACTCTAGCTCATTATTTGGTGTAAATCTCACCCATCTCGAATAGGTAATGGTCGTAGTACTTTTGCTCGAAAGCGACGTGCGCGAAGGATGGGGTGGTGTATGCACTGTCAAACACCTTTCTGTCCAGGTCTTGAATTACTATCTGATATGAGCCAGTATAAGATATATTTTTGTTTGACACCAGTTGAGCAAGATAAACTTCGTTGTCGCCCTGTTGCTCCCACAGGTTGGGATTCGTCTTGAGGATCTGACGTTAAAAGACTCATCTTCGTCTTGAGGATCTGACGTTAAAAGACTCAACATGTATATACCCATGTCTTTTATTTTTCCCTTTGCACTATAAACATTGTGCACAAAGAGAGTCGTGATGTGCAACATCGGATGTTCCCTAATTCGGACAGGCAATGGATTTCACCAGGCCAACCCTAGCAGTTTTCTATTTGATTGCATTTCGGGGCAATTTTAGGCTATACCATATGTACTAAGGGTAATATTATTATTAGACCATTGCATATTGGTCAGGGATGGTTGACACTGCCTCTTTTTTGTGTATGTAGATGAGATGGTATATGGATGATGTAGATAGATGATGGTCGTTGAACAAATAGAAGCGTATCAAAACCTAATTATCCCTCAATAAGTAAAGGATGAGTAGGGTATCGTTCCACTTTTAAGTGTATATTTATATGAAGGACAAGACTGGAAAGGGGGTTTAAGCGAGGTTTAAGAGATTAAAAACTATTATTATATAGTTTAGATTCTAATGCTAAACTAAACTAAACTAAACTAAACTATTGAGAATTTATAAGATAGGGAATTCAAGAGATTAGAATCCACCAATACTTTTGATCTATGACCTTCTGCTTCATGGTTGTTTTCACAAGTAGACTACAATTAGGCAATCGAGCAAGTGTCGATGCCCTCTTGGACGAAATATCGTTAACAAATAACTCTACTTAAGGTTGTTCCTATGTTCATGTTACTAGTATCTTCTTTCCTTTTTTGTGAGCTTGGGCAGCTATTCAATGAATCACCATCTAAGGCAAACACAAGGAATACTTCCCTTACTCTAAAACACTACACAACTAGAAGAAAAGTAGAGAATAATAGTATAATATTCAATTACAATAAATAAAATCTTATTCTAGCATTGTATTCAATTGCAATAAATAAAAGTATGTTACTAACAAATATTCAATTGCAATAAATACAATCCTAAACTAGCATGATATTCGATTGCAATAAATAAAAACCTTAATCTATACTTCCATCCCCTGGTCTGGGCAATGGAACTAATAGCTAAAAACATAAAGAACTAACCTGATTAAATAACACCATGAACCAGAAGAATCATTAAATCTTAAGCACCGGCTTCATCTTCTCCCTTGAAGGAGAAAATTAGCCTTCCATAAAGAAGGAAAAACATGAAGAACGAGAAAAAGAAAAGTCGAAGAACATAAGACTAGAAAGACTAATTTATTAAGACTCAGCTAGTTAAAACCGATCTTTTATTATTAATCTCTCTCTACCTCAAGTTCTGGAGACAAGAGTATAAGTGAATTGGCAAATTACATGAGGCACTTAGGTCCTCTATTTATAGAGGTTACAATGAGCTCTAGAAGCATTCCAAACCGTCATTTGTTTCCTAATACAAATAGACTTCTTTCAGATTCCAACTTCTTCTCCAAAACTAAGAAGGAATTGGCTACAGTGTCGATTCATGCATCTGGACACACTATTCATGCATCTCAGATGCAAGCAATGTGTCTGGACGCTCGATCCATGCGTCCCAGACACGTTAACCGATTTTGTCTTTTCTGCTCTATCCTTCTATCCTCTTTTGCGGGCTTTAGTCCAAGCAACGAATCCTTTGGCCTTGGGCTTCCAAATAGGCTTTAAAATAGGTCGAAGTCGCAACTTTAATAGCTCCAATTCCTTAGCCTTCTCCATGATTGTCCACGGGCCTCCTATGTGATCCTTAATGCTCCGAATTGCTCCGTTTTACCCCTTTTTCTCTAATATTCTACAAAACTCTCTTTTTCACCTGTAGAATCTTAGAACACAACTTATAAACACTATTAGTCCACTAAGATGGCTAAACAAAAGGCATAATCGAGGGTTAAATTGCACTTTTTGAGCACTTATCACAACTCCTAACTAGCCTTTTGCTAGTCTCTTAGCAAATAAGATAAAAAATAGATAAGTGATTAAAATCACATCCTAATAACAAAAATAAAATCCTAACTCATTTTCGTAGGCATCACGATTGCATTTACCATATGCAACAAGGCTTTAAACCTTTAAGTTCCCCAAAAAGGACGAGTTATAGTCTCGTGAAGGTTTTCAGGTGATATGCCCACAAAATCAATCAATAGCATGTTCAAGAATGATAGTATTTTTTATAGAGAGAAATTCTTTACTCACTTAGTGCTTACTCCAACAGGCGGTCTCCATTCTTTGACTACATTCTTTGCAAAGACTCATAGAATATGATGGGAGATAGTAAAAATTGACAAAATTCTTAATTAAGGCTTATGTGTGTACTCAGTCAATCTCCTATACTCTCCTATCCAAGAAATGGAATCCCTAGTTTACCTTTAGATAGATAATCTCAACTTTCAATCCTCACTGGTCATACTCTCAGAAAAGAATCTCTCAGAAGATGGTCTACTATTTTACCTCATGTATGTGGGGAAAAGAATAATGAATACGAACATCCCACATACTACCTTGAAAAACATACTTCTGGATGAAATTAGTCTCATGGAAAGAATGTCAATCACATATGAAGTGTCGGGTCCTTCACTTTAGCATCCTCTCACCTATTCTAGACTTCGTACCATACTCTAATGATAAGTCATGGGTTGTAACTTGGCTTGGGTATTGGTTTATGAAGAAAAGGTTAAAAGGATTCAAAGGTTGTTTCTGAAAAACACTAAGGGTTTTGCTTCATTATTTGGAAGATTTCTTCAAATTCTGTATTGTAGAGAAAAAATTTCCTTTGTCTTAGCTTTTCCATCCATTCTGTTCAACTTCTTCTTCTTTATTTATTTTTTTATTATTTTTTTTATTTTTTTTTTTTTTTTAGCTTAGTGGTATATCCTTGATTAGTACTGGATATTCTTGTTTTCCATTAGCTTCTTTCACTTAGAACATAATGATGGTCCTCATTGTATCTCTCTGGTATTTCCTTGTAATCTTCCTTTTGTGCTATTTCTTCCTCTTTGTTCCCCTCGTATTCTCATAAACATATGGGTATGGCTGATAAATATTTTGGCTATACTCCTTGTCTGGAGTTGGGTAAAAGGTAAATGGTTTTATGAAAGAAAATGGCTTATTGTAAGGCTCAAAAGGGCTTAACATGATGGTCCTACTAGGTGGGATAAAGGCTGAATGGGTTCACTACTTGACTTATCAATTATGATACTCTTTTGAATAGACTACAAGACCTAATGGCTATCTCCCCAATTGATGTCACTTCGTGATTAACCAAATCAACAAATAATGAGACTATATTACAACGACATAAAGAACTGAAAGATGTTGAGTCACTAAGACTCAGATTTTTCGTAAGAACTCTCCAAAGAATGGGTATAAAGCTCAAGTCTCATGAGCTAAGTCTAAAAATTCTACTTCCAATTTACTAGGGGTTTAAATCTCTCTTCTAACAAAAGTACACAAACTGACCAAGTATTATGGTGGTGGTACCTTGATAAAGAATTCTATCAGCAAGAACTATGTCCGAGCATAATAAATAATCTAACCGGTAATGAAATCAACAATATCAACTATCTATCAAGCTCAACACTAAGCAGTATATAATATATATCCCAGACTCATCATTAAAATTTATTTTTCTCATGCTATTGATATAGAAACAAAAATATTTTTGTTTTTGAAAACTAATTTTCGAAATTCATTTTTCAAGTACAGCCTCCCCCAACTTAACATATACATTGTCCTCAATGTAGTAAATGAAATGAATGAGAAAAAGGGAAGATGTTACCATTGATGCCGAATATCAAAATTAATCCCAAAAATAAGAACATTTCCTTTTACCCAGTTTTTTTTTTTTTTTTTTTTTTTTTGTTAGGTCTTTTTAAGTCCCTAAGACTATATATCATGTATTATCAATTTGGAGTGAGGAGATCAGATTTTCTTACCCAAATCTGACGAACGTTTGGAGGACAAGGAGGTCTCACCTTGTGGGTTGTCAAAAATACTCCCTGATATGCTGGAAAGATTGCTGGTGAAGTTGCTTCTCTACCTTAAACTATTTCAAGTCTGATGATTGTGTGATAGGACTTGTGGTTCCTCTGTGTAGAAGATTGACAAAAATCTTTCTTTCTAACAGGACAATAGTATCTGATGTGCCCTTTAGCACCACAGTAATGATAATGGATGTCTGGCTGATTATGCTCAAGGTGGGCGATAGACTGGTTCACATACTTCTCTCATTCAGATAATGATGGTGTAGAAGAGGCTTCAATAGTGCAATGCTTCTTATCAATATGGTCCCCTTTCTGCTTCAGAAGACTCATTTCAGTTTCTAGATTCTGTTGTTTTTCCAAAACTTCTTTAAGCTGATTCTCTAGCAATTGATTTTTCCAGGTAGAAGTATGTTGTTCATCCTAAAATGTAGAGTTCATCTTCTCAAGATATGATACTCTCTCTGTTAATTTTCCGTTATGCTCACTTAAATCCTAAATTTTCTGCAGAGATTCCAAGAACATGGCTAGTAATGCCTCTGTGTGGGGTTCTCAGGTTCATCACAGTTTTCTGTAGATTGAGCACTCTCAATTGTATCTTCGAATGGGCAGGATTCTTGTATCATGCTATCAAGGAAGTACACCTCTCCACCTTCGGCGTCATCACAATCCTTATGGAACAGGTGAAAGATATTTATGTCTATGGACATCTTACCAAAGTTGATCTTCATTTCACCGTTATGACAATTTATCAAAGCTTTTGCGGTAGCGAGGAAAGGTCGGCCTAGAATAATTTGAATTTTATCAAAGGCCTCCTGGGTGTCTATCAAAATGAAATCTACTGGATAGTAGAAATCGGCTACTTGAACCAGAACATCCTCAACTATTCCTTTGGGAATCTTGGTAGAACGGTCAGCTAACTTTAATTTAACTTTTGTAGGCTTTAGGTTCTCCAGGCCTAACGCTTGATACACATGATATGGCAAAAGATTAACACTAGCACCAAGGTCTAAAAGAGCATTACCCATGAATTTTTCTCCTATCTTGCATGATATTGTAGGACTTCCTAGATCTTTGAGCTTGACTGGAGCTTGCTGATGGATAATAGATGTTGTTTGTCTAGCTAGAAACGCTCGCTTTGGAGCATGAGTACTTCTCTTTATGTTGTATGCATCCTTCAAGAATTTAGCATATGATGGCAACTGCTTGATCGCTTTGAGAAAGGGGATATTGATGTTATCTTTCTCAAATGCCTCCTTCATATCTAAAAATTGCTTGTCCTTTTTACTTTAAGCAAAAAACATAGGAAAAGGTGCCTTTGGTACAAACACATCAGCATGTGTCTGCTCTTCTCTCTCTTTGGCATTCTTGCATATCTTGTCTTGGTCATCTTGACAAATGGGAGTGGAAAGGATTTCCCCCACTTCCTTTCGATCTTCATTTGAAATCTTGACCGATTGCTTTGTAGCAATGTCATCATGAGAAGGTAAGTCAACCTTGTTGTCTATCTTTAATTCTGATCTGAGAGTATTAACTAAGATGACCTGATCATGGAGGTGATCAGTACTAGAAGTTGTCCCAATGTGGCATACATCTTCACTCCTCGATATTGGTTCCAATAAGCTAGGTTGAGTGGCTTGTGTCTTTACAGACAAAGCAGTGGTAAGTTGGTCAACCTTAGCCTCTAGAGACTCCATTCTATAACATTGACTTGCCTGAGATTGCTGGAGATTAAGCTGAGACTGTGCAAGAAGCTCTAGAACACTTTCAAACTTCTGATTTTTTTGTGATAGCAAAGTAATAGCATTCTCCAGGTTGGCAGGTGTGGCATAATTTCTCCTAGGATCAAGCACTAACTCTCCACTTGTATTGGAATTTTGCTGAGTATAATTGTTGTTGAGGAACCAACTATGAAGCTTGACTTGTGTGTGGAATATAACTTTGATATTGAGAACCTGGGGGTCCAGCGTTCTGTCTCCAATAATTGCCTTGAAAGTTATTACCACCTTGGGTGGGCCTCTAAAATGAGTTTATATTGTACTCTCCAACTGATGCATGTTGATAGTAACCAGGACATTCTAGAGTTGCATGGGAAGTGCCCAAACAGACTTCACAGTATCGGCTAACTTGCATGACTGGGAGAGATTTAGCTTCAGACTTGTTAATCTTGGAGGGATTCATGGAGAACTGATTGAATTTCTTACTCAAAGTTTCAATGCTGGTGGCCAGGCTGGCTAATGGAGACTTCAGTTCTTGATCTGATTGTTCATGTGCTTGGTAACCAAATTGCTTTGGCTCCCCCTCCATGCTAGCGACATCCTCGTTGCTAGTTGTCCATTGTTGTATTTCTTCAGCTAAATTCTTGAGAAAGTTGTAAGCTTCCTCTCCATCCATTGATGTAAACTTGCCTTTGTGCATTGACTGTATCATCTGCTTGTTCATCATCGAGAGTCCTCGATAGAAAAAATGAGCCAATGTGCTCTTGTCGTATCCATGATGTGGACATGAGACTAGCAGATTATTGAATTTCTCCGGCTTTGATGATATTCTTGATCACCTTCCCCTTTGAAATTTCACGATGGCTTGCTGGCATGGCATCATCTTACGGGGGTGGGTAAAACTTGTTCATAAACTTCGTTCTCAACTTCTCCCAGTTATCTATTGAATTAATCGGCTGTGCAGTTAACCATTCAGAGGCTTTACCTTTGAGTGAGAGCGAAAAAAGAATCAACTTGATACTCTCATCTTTGATATTCTGGTTCTTGAAAGTTCTGAGGACTGATAGAAATTTGTTCATGTGAACATATGGCTGAACATTATCTGAACCTTTGAACTTTGGAAGCATAGAGATTACTGAGGCCCTAAGTTCAAACTGGTTAGATTCTGTCTCTGGAAAAACAATACTTCTGGGTGGGTCTCCAATGATTGGCGAATAGAAATCACTCAGCTTCTTCCTCTGTTGTGCTTGCATGGGTGGGATAGCTTCAGGATTATTTGGTTCCGTAACACCTCCATCATTGCGTTCGGCCATTATATCAATCTTGTCTAGTATTCTTGCTATGCGAAGATGATGAAAAACTATCCTACTATACTTGAGTGCAATTAAACTAATATGCAACTATTCTAAATTATACTAATATGCAAAACTACTTTCCTTCAACTGGGTTGGGTTTTGCAACTAGTATCTTGCCTGTTGTCTAAAGCTGTCTGTTCTAGGGTTATGGTGAATCACTTGGATTGCTTAAGTACCACTGCCCACAGACGATAGTCTGTTTGTCAAGATTCAGACAAGAAACACTAGAGTTTGATGTTTCGCTGTGTTGGCTTACAACTTCAATTGTTGAAAAGGTCATAAATGCAATTATACTAGAAAGCAATAAAACTAAACTATGATGCAACTATACTAAGAATGAAATAAAACTAAACTACGATGCAACTATACTAAAAATGAAATAAAAAGAATGAAGATTCGACTAACCTAGATAGTAGATCTTGTCTTCGAGATGTCCTTCAAGCTTCTTTCTTTCTCAAAAGGATGGATGATGCGGCTAAAATTACCTCAAGATCCAAAATTCTAATCTTGAAAGAAAACATTAAACATAAACAACTTAACCCGGGAGTGGCGCCATTTGATACTGTCTCTTTTTTGTGTATGTAGATGAGATGGTATATGGATGATGTAGATAGATGATGGTCGTTTAACAAATAGAAGTGTATCAAAACCTAATTATCCCTCAATAAGTAAAGGATGAGTAGGGATCGTTCCACTTTTAAGTGTATGTTTATATGAAGGACAGGACTGGAAAAGGGGTTTAAGGGATTAAAAACTATTATTATATAGTTTAGATTCTAATGCTAAACTAAACTAAACTAAACTATTGAGAATTTATAAAAGAGGGATTTCAAAAGATTAGAATCCACCAATACTTTTGATCTATGACCTTCTGCTTCATGGTTATTCTCACAAGTAGACTACAATTAGGCAATCGAGCAAGTGCCGATGCCCTCTTGGACGAAACATCATTAACAAATAACTCTACTTAAGGTTGTTCCTATGTTCATGTTACTAGTATCTTCTTTCCTTTTTTGTGAGCTTGGGCAGCTATTCAATGAATCACCATCTAAGGCAAACACAAGGAATACTTCCCTTACTCTAAAACACTACACAACTAGAAGAAAAGTAGATAATAATAGTATAATATTCAATTACAATAAATAAAACCTTATCCTAGCATTGTATTCAATTGCAATAAATAAAAGCATGTTACTAACAAATATTCAATTGCAATAAATACAACCCTAAACTAGCATGATATTCGATTGGAATAAATAAAAACATTAATATATACTTCCATCCCCTAGTCTAGGCAATGGAACTAATAGCTAAAAACATAAAGAACTAACCTGATTGAAGAACACCATGAACCAGAAGAATCATTAAACCTTAAGCACCGGCTTCATCTTCTCCCTTGAAGGAGAAAATTAGCCTTCCATAAAGAAGGAAGAACACGAAGAACGAGAAGAAGAAGAGTCGAAGAACATAAGACTAGAAAGACTAATTTATTAAGACTCAGCTAGTTAAAACCGATCTTTTATTATTAATCTCTCTCTGCCTCAAGTTCTGGAGAGAAGAGTATAAGTGAATTGGCAAATTACATGAGGCACTTAGGTCCTCTATTTATAGAGGTTACAATGAGCTCTAGAAGCATTCCAAACCGTCATTTGTTTCCTAATACAAATAGACTTCTTTCAGAGTCCAACTTCGTCTCCAAAATTGAGAATGAATTGGCTACAGTGTCGATTCATGCGTCTCAGACACAAGCAATGCGTCTGGACGCTCGATCCATGCGTCCCAAACGCGTTAACCGATTTTTTCTCTTTTGCTCTATCCTTCTATCCTCTTTTGCGGGCTTTGGTCCAAGTAACGAATCCTTTGGCCTTGGGCTTCCAAATAGGCTTTAAAATAGGTCCAAGTCACATCTTTAATACCTCCAATTCCTTGGCTTTCTCCATGATTGTCCACGGGCCTCCCATGTGATCCTTAATGCTCCGAATTGCTCCGTTTTACCCCTTTTTCTCTAATATTCTACAAAACTCTCTTTTTCACCTATAGAATCTTAAAACACAACTTATAAACACTATTAGTCCACTAAGATGGCTAAACAAGAGGTATAATCAAGGGTTAAATTGCACTTTTTGAACACTTATCAATGGTACCGTCCTGAACCCTTGGCCCCGAAAACATAAAGGTTAAGCCACAGTCTGGCTGGATTGGGTTCGCTTTAGAGCTGACATGACAGTTGCCTGATGTTACTGTTTATGGTTATTCTTCTGGACTTCTGGTTTTGTTGACACGTTCATCTCTCCTTGTACATTTGTAAATAAAAAAAAAAACAGGGGGGTTGCGTTCTTTTTACAAAACTTAACTCCCCCCCCAAAATAAAATAAAAAATAAAGATAAAAAAGGTTTGAATGTGCCTTTTCCATATTCCATTAGATGGCATTTTTAATTCCGATCGTTTTGGCACCTCATTCGTTCCATTTAGAGTTGAAAGGAATCGAGATTTCAATTTCAAAATTTCAGGACATTTCATGACATAATGGGAATTTCTAGATTTTATATGGGCTTGGGCCAAAAATTTGAAACCAACCCAAGTCACGTGCCCAGCCCTTAAAGCCTTCACGCGATACACACCACACGTCAGCCCCTTACATTTCTTCCTCCTTCAAATCCAGATCTTGCTCCCCTCACAAACCCTCGCGCACGCGATCGAAGCTGTACCAAATCCAAAACTGTTGACACAACACCTTCTCCTCTGTTTCTCCAACCCAAATCCATCCTCAGAAAATCATTTTGAGCGATAGATGGCCGAAAATCGATGAATCACAGTCGAGAGATATTTTAAAAATGTCTATGATGCCGGCATGTTTCACCCATTTTTTTATGGGGAAATTGCAAGTAGGGAACGGGAGTATCTTTTGCACCTAATTCCAGCACACTACTCTGATGATTTAGTGTTAAAGTTCTACAACAATGGTGGTTTCCGGGGAAATGAATTTTGGTTTACGGCAGATGGGAAGGAACGTGAACTCACGTTGGAGTTGTTGTCCATTATCACAAATATTCCGATCAACTCCGATAGTGCAACTCTACTGATGTCTGAGTATCCGAACACTATGGAATTGATGTTCGACATGATACTCGAGGGAGAATACAACGATGGCTCGAGATGCGTGTACCAACACTCCCTCCGACGGAACCAACTGGCAGTCACTCAGTGGCTGGCTTACAATGTGATTGGTACATTGAAAACGTCCGACGTCAACAAGACATTCTTGCATTTGTTGTGGATCCTCCAGGAGAAGAAGGAAACTTTATGTATGGTCCATTTCCTTGGACATGTCCTTACTACTGCTTCCGACAGGTCAACCCTTCTTGTTGTTCTTATTACACAGATTATGCTTAATTTAGGGTTCCATTTTGCTACTCCATTAATCCAAACTAGGTCCTTCAAAAATTTTGGGATTTTTGAAACTTGTGTCATGGACCATTGGGAACCTATAGCAAGAGATAATGTTGAGCATGATAATGTGCCTCCTCCTCCTCCTTCCCAATTGTTTTGATGAGGATACCATGCGTCAAATCAGTACTCCCATGGAAGCTTTGAGATAAATGAAGACTGGAATGCGCATCATGTTTATTCGCCAGGAACAGATGCAAAATTCCATGGTTGAATTTCAGCAACAGATGCGTACTTCCATGGGTGAATTTTAGCAAGAGATGCATAATCGTCAGGGCCGTTTCCAGCGCATGATGATGGCTAATCAGCAGCAGTTTCAGGACCAAATGGTTCAGTCTTTAGGCAACATATATAGGACCAGTCATCTCACTCAGGAGTTCACAATACTGCCGCATTCGTTAAATCGTCGGAACCCGGTTCATCTTTATTAACCACGAAGATTCACAATGAGTAACTTCTTTCTTTCAGTTTGAAAATGACTATGTCATTTCTTTCCCTTATGTATTACATTTTATTTTTCTAGTAATGTAAAATGGTATATCGATTAATTTCTCATAATTTTGTGTTTCCAGACGGATTAAATGAGAAATTATTTACGTTAGGAACTTATTGTCTTCCTCCTATAAATATATTAGTTATTATGCATTAGACCTAATCTTTAGGCCCAACGAATTGATTCAAATAGTAACTCCATTGGAATTATTCACTAGGCCCAACGGTCATATATCCAAACGGTTAGATATCCACAAACGGTCAGATTTTCGCCTATAAATTCCGACACTCCTCATCAAACTTCACTCATCCCAACTTCTCACTCTCCACAACTCCATCTTCACATATTCTCATCTTCTTCAACATAATGGATCCGATCGAGAAATTGGAAAAGGAGCAACGTGATGGGGCATTAATAGTCGTCCTGATAACAGTATTTATCATTGTGATACTATTAATCATGCATAACATCGTCCAGAATATCTAGATCTATGTAACCCACATATCTATTTCCCTTTGTCATTTTGTATATTAGTATGGTGTGTTAAATAATTTTCAAACATTTGTACGGTTTATGTATTAAATGGAGAAGTACCCTATTTAATATTTGTGTATATTAGTTGTATTTTTACCTTATCATAAACATAAAAAAATTATCAAAACCATAACAAATAAGCAAAATCAATAACTCACAAAAATAAATCAATCTCAACTCATTGTGTTCATAGAAGATCGCGCAGGCTACACGGTAGACCTAAAACTTGTCGCGCACCCAGCTCGATTATTCTATCCTTCTTCCATTATTGAGGTATGATCATCAATTTAGAAATTACCTGTAGGTATAACTGCAATGTGAAACCTTCATCCGTATTTTATACCATTGGAACACCACACTAATTGTTTTTGGGAATCTGACATGAAAAGACCAACTATGGATACCCATAGTTGCTGTTCCATATTACTGTGTAACAACAACACATGGTTCACTTTTGTTTTCACATATTAATTCTGGATCTAACTGTACTTGGCATCCTGATTCGTACAAGCTCATATATTGGCTATAAATCTCTTCTTTTCAACCATTTTCATTTCACGCATTCTTCACTATCCTTCCCCCTCACTTATACTTTCAAATGGATCAACCAAGAAAGATAGTGCCCGAGAAAAATTACCTGAATTTTTTTGATGATGGCCGGTTTTCTCCTTATTTTGATACAAAAATTGTACGTTTAGGATGGATACCTCTTCTATATCATTCAAAAGCTGCTATTTTAGAGAATTGGTTTTAATGTTCTACCAATTTAGCGGACCTGAAAATGGAAAATTCTATTTCCATGCCTATGGACAACGATTTCAATTGACTAGGGAAATTATCTCCGACATACTTCAAATTTCAATGAATAACCCGGAGTTCCATCTTTCAGAGGCAACATTTGATTCCGTCAAAAGTTAACTACGGGCCACCGTATCTCGTGGCAAAGTCGGAAATAGACATCATGTTGTTCTTCAATGCTCTTTGAAACAGAATCAACGAGCTGTGCTCCACTGGTTGGGACACAATGTGGTAGGTACATCATAATAATCTGAAGTGACAAAGCTTTAACTCCACCTACTTTGGATTATGCAGAATCAAAGGGATGATTTTTGCATAATCCAACACCTTTAGAACGTGATCACCGGATCTAAAAAAAGGTTAGCACCTCTACCTACTTTGATCACAAAATTATGATACGCTGGGATTATCCAGTAGTTTCTCCAGAAATACCTCTTCAAAGAGCGGCCATTACTATACTTCACACAGATTGCGCCACTGGTTTTTGGACTCCAGATGAACAGGACAACCAAAGCTCAAACTCTGAATATTTTTTTGATGAAAATGCCATGCAGAACATTTTTAATCCCATGGAAGGCATTCATTTTCTTAATCAAGGCATGCGGGAACTACACGCACGCCAGGAAATCATCATCAAAAGTCTTATGGATTTCCAGGAACATCAAGCAATGCACGATGTTTAATAGGAGGCAATCTTGGAAAATTAGTCTCAGTCCTTGGAAAATCACACCCTCCTAATGGAGAATCAAACTACGCTCTTTGCCAGCCATTCAACTTCAGCAAGGCCAACAAATTGATGAACTAAACAGTGTTATGCATGATCTGCATCCCCATCACCATCATCGTCTTCATCGTGATCCATGATTTTGCTTTTAGCTTAATAATAATAAATAAATAAAAAGAGGCTAGGGTACAAGTGAAGAAGGAGGCTCCCGTCAATTTTCTCACTGATCCGAAAGAGGGAAGATCGACACTTCGGCCTACGGATGTATTGATCTATAGTTAGTCTAAGGGGAGGCATGCGTGTGTTGATGTAACTGGAGCCTCTCCGTTGGTAGGGATTGGGAATGGAGTTTTTGAGGTGGGTGACGCAGCTAATATAGTAGTGGCAGGAAAGATTGAGAAACATGAGGAGACTTGTACAGCTAACAATCATTGTTTCATTCCGTTCAGTTTCAACACTTTTGGCTTCTTGGCACAACAGTCTGTTGAGCTCCTTAAGAGATTGCAGAAAGTTATGGACTACAACGTAATGACAGCTGGTTCTAACGAGTTTGTATTTAGGAGGATAGGATTTGCCATTCAGAAAGGACTTGCGACACAGCTTGTTGCACGCTTGTCCTAATTATTTGTAAAACTCATTATCATTATCAATAAAATTTCCACTTCTTAAGAATATATATATTAAGTTTTCGTCGTGTGCTCAAATATTAAAAATTGTTGTTATCTTTGTGTCTTCTTTTGTAAGCTAGGCCTACTAGGATTATCATAATTCAAGTTGATATTAATATCCAATAATCAAATTTTAACCTGTTATTTTAAATTTGATTACAGGAAGGGTTTATCTTCTTCCATACTCTGTCATCCATCCAGTCAAACTTTATTGGACACTTTTCTTTATACATATCCTTATCCATCAGGCATGGGAGACATACTTCATTTTGGACGTTTCCTCACGTACACTAATTGATAGCCTGTCAGGAATCTTTGCCTTACCCATTGCTCTACTCCATCATACATGGCATCTTCATCAAGCATGGCATCTCTGGAAATCATTCCTGAGCAATCCTTCTAGGCTATGATGGATTCCTATGCTTATGGCCTTCATTTTCGTGATTACATCACTAATATCGGGTGGTCTTCACTTGTTCTTCGCCCTGACCAAACTTATTCTCCAAGTTTGGATGCATACTTTTATGCCAATATAGGAGAAACACCAGCATTCAACCATGCTCACATCTTCTTCTTAGATGGGTTCACAATCCAAGTTGGTGGCACACACCATATCTTTTCTTAGCCAACGCTTGCCCTAACTTTGGGTCTTTCCTATCACGAGCCGGCAGCAACATGGCCATACATCTTTCACAACTCTACCCATTCCTTTTCATGGCCTGCTTTTCCCGCAGCATACGGTGATGGTCTTGAACTTAAAGAAGAAGGAGCTGAACTTGGAAGATGGCCAGACATCACCATTCCCTTAGCCAGCATGACCATGAACGTGGGGAATGCGAAGTTGTTTGTCCTTCTGAACATCATAGGAGATTGACATTTTTCAATTGCCAATGATGCTCCCTATGTAGTATTCAATGCGCTTGCTAAAGGTCATACATTCTTTGATATCTTAAACTATGTTATCTCCAATTTTAAAAAAGCTTGCACTGTTCGGCATCAGTATATACTTTTACCTGTAACCGCTTGCCGAATTATGAAGACACATTTCCCACAGTTTTCAGCTACTTTCATGACTGGGTCAAGGTAGATTATATGTGCCTAGCAAACAGAATCATTCGTTCATTAAGGTTTAGGCAATGGAGACGTCCTGCACGGTACTTGAGTCATGTTCGTTGTTATCCGAACGATGAAAAAATGTTGGAACATTTGAACGAATTCGGTGAACAACAATGGGCCACCATTTGGCAAACCATTATCTTTGGGCGCGATGCTAAGGAAATGCATTTCACTCACGACAATGCTAGACCATCACCACATCCTGGATGGTAAATTTGAGTAGGGTATTGTACATATATCTAACTGTAAATAGTTGTGTTTCGTGTGCTATTGTTTTTCTTTGTTTATTTCTTTATAATATATTATGTTATAACAACTTTATGTTCCAGCAATCCAGCCCTAATTTTGCTCACGGTTCTCAGGTAATTTCTTTTTTTATCTATTGATACTTCGAGGACTAAGCATCATTCAGTTTGGGGGTGCTTTAAACCTGTAGCAAAAATTAGGCAACTTGTAGGCTGTATATAGTTTCTATTTTCCTGTTAGTAAATGTACTTAGTGACAAAGTCTTGTTTCCTTTTCAATGATGAAAATTGTCTAGAAGTCTCACATTAGCATTCGAATTAGGATTCGTTTTTAAGAAACTTAAGATAATATGTACGCAGTATTTTTTACATCTTTTCATGAGTATTCATACACTGAGTATCATCGATTAATCTTTTCATGAGTATTCATTCACTAATATGTCGGCAGCAATGCTTAAATTGGAGAAATATTTCACTGAAATTGCGTGATGCATCACTTAGGACCATAGAGGTGCCTTGGCCTTTGTTTTCATTTTTGAGAAGGATCTTAATATCGTTAGCCATCCCAGGGAGCCCAAAGCGTCCTCGCTAAACACTGAATTCATGAAGCGAAGTAACCGATAGACCAAATAAAGCGATAGATGTTTAGAGCCGAAGGAGCTCTATTTTTAATTCTGTATTTTTAAACCGATAGACCTTCGTAACTTGACTCCACGGGGCTCATGCAAAAAGTGACGGGTTAGTTTGGCCTTTAAAAGGCGACGAAACACGTTATACCTAACGAACTAAGCGTAGGCTGTGGGACTCTCGCTAGTATTGACCTCTCCGGACTAGTACCGATGGTAGTTCCTCATCCGAGGAGTAATGCACTGTAAAGGGAGGGCATTCGTTAAGCATCCAATCGGCCAATTTGAATTTGGAAAATAGATACAAGAATGATTTTAGAGTTCCCATCTTTCCGATTGGCTTTGCTTTTTCGAATGCGGTATGAAACCGGAAACTCACCTTAATTAGTAAATAAAGCGGAAACAAACCACGTGGGATAAGTCAACAAATCACATCATATATTGGATATCGCATCGGAAAGAGATTGATTCTCCCTTCCGGGCAAGTCCCGAGGAACGTCGACTTGATAGTCTTTATCCCCACCGGGTAAGTGGGAATCTGATTCATTGATTTGATTGAACCTAGCGGGTTATTTGATAAGCACCCAAAACTGTAATATTAAACCCCGAGAGACATAGCATTTTGGTCGATTATGTGTTTAATAATCATGTAATAATTATATTTTCGCTTTTTTTGGGATTCCGCAATTAAAATAAATATAGTGATAAAACATGCATTGAAGTCACGGAATACGGGAATATTTGAAGTTTCCTACTCGATCCCCCGTGAAGCCCAACAAAGCCCCGACTAAAGCCGAAGTTTCCAAAAGAACAAAACCGGTAACGGGTCCACATATAAAGAAGCAAAGCGACAACTTCAAGCTCAAATCGGATAAATCTAGATGCCGACGTTGGATAGTGAAGCCGCCAAGCACGGAATACGGGAATATTTGAAGTTTCCCACTCAACCCCGTGAAGCCCAATGAGCCTGACTAGAGCTGAAGTTTCCAAAAGAACAAAACCAATGCAGAACGGGTCCACATATAAAGAAGCAGCAAACTTTCGAAGCTCAAATCGGATAAATCTAGATGCCGACGTTGGCTAGTGAAGTTGCCATAGCGACCCGGGCGACAAACTCTGCGCAAGGACAAAAAGTCATAAAAATGCCAAAATCGGCGCAGCCACTGGACACACTAAGTGGACCCACTCTGCGGGCCCAGAAGGCATGATGAGTCAACATAGGCAGGTGGCAAAGGATGGTTTCAATTTGGTACCACCTGGCAAGAGAGAAGACACGTACCAATTCAAACCAGGTGGTTTGAATTGAAATGAGCTAACAAACAAAACCTTAAATCAGCAAAAAGACAAAACAAAATAGGTAAAAAACAAAACTTTGATTCTCAAAGTTTTGAAAAACTCAATTAGCAAACAAACAACATCAAATTAAACCGTCTTCAGTCTCCAGCCTATATATATGAGGGGGTCGCCTTCATTATTACCCCTTCAGCATATTAATGCTTTAGCTTCCGCCTAGTTAGATTTTTTTCAGTACTTACATTCTGCCATTTCCATTCCAAAGAAACTTAAATATCGTAGGTTATTTTACCCTTAATAATGATCATTTCTTTTCTAGTTTAATTTATGTCCTCAGATTTATTTACTTAATGTATGAGAAGTTTTATTATTCCTTGTATGACCATGAGCTAACCGCCCCCCTTAGGGGGAGGGTTATGCTGCTCGTGTAAAAATCCGGATTGACTCTTTAATAGTCTAGAGTCACTACTTATGAATTAGGCTTAGATTTGATATCCGGTCCCAAAATGATCGAGATCGTACAAAGTTGGATGGCGATGCTCCAGACATCGCGCGCCACGACTTCTTCAGTGTCGCATGACTCTCAATTCGGCCCGATGATGTGAAATCGAGCCAGGAGCTGAAATAATATACCAGAGATGAGATATTATTGAAACTCCTTATGCTAGTGAAATGCGACCTAGAGATGTGGGCATGCACTAGGGATCAATACTTTCGACGCCGTCTTCAAAACGAGGCGAATTAGAGATGTAGTGATGTAATAGTAAACTGTTGAAAAACGATTTTTGCATGAGCATGATTAACTCTCTCCCTGTTTCTCCACCTTTGTTTACCTACATAAAAATCACCGTAGTAATTTACATTAATTGTATTACCGTAAAATTTATTAAACCAATTAAAAAAACCTAAAAATCCTACTCACCAAAAGTTGTAATTCTAGTTGTGAACCTATCCGAGCCCAAAGGTTTGGACGATCCCTTACTCGACCTATCCTACCAACCCACATGAGTAAGGTAACTTGACTAAAATGTACGACTATACGGACGTTGGAATTTGGACTTTGGACTTGGGTCTTTGGACTTCGGACTTTGGACTGTGGACCTCGGACTTAAGAAAATAAGTAACTGAAAACCAAAACGTGTATAAATGTGTGTTTTATCACGTGCTACTTCAAAGCTTGCACCCTAAAACTACTTTCAATTCCTAAATAGAAAGGAAGGAAGGGAAGAGGTAACTCACCAATAGGAGGATATGAAATAGAGCACCAACAACCATTCCACTCGAGCGGAACTTCTAACTTAAGCTGCTCACATTTTTCAGCAGGGTCTAGGCTACGGGTTCCAACCTTTCTCTTATGCGTTCGGGGATGGCCCCTTTGAGTTGGCTTGGCCCGCGCCGATAGTCTATCCTGTTCTTGTGATGGAAGCATAACTAAGCAGGTGCATCCGAGAAATCAAAGACGACTATAATCAGGCTGAAGTCTAGTGAGCCGCTAAACTGAAGAGAAACCCTATAGCAAAGTAGGGAAGGGATGGTATGTTAATCAGATAATGATCATTCTTTTTGCCAGGAATTCATGCATGATACTCTAGCTAATTGCAAGATTGAAAAATGTCGAATGATAACTAAGGCTGTTTTACAAAATTTTATCTCTATCTACATTTTTTTTAAAGACATATAGCAGAAGTACTTGTGATATTATCTTGTGAATGAATATTAAAAAAATATTCTAAGGACACTGCATGTCATCCACTTTTGAGTTGATGTAGGTAAAAAATACGCAACTCACTTTTCCCAATTCTTCTTTTTACTAGAATATCCAATATTCTTGTTATGAAATTTCTTAGCACAAAATTTCTAAACTTAACGCTATTTGGTTGCTGAAGGTTCGCGATCGAGATTGGGAAGAACAACCTGGATAAAGAAGTGGTGGAAAAGGTTAGTAGCATTAAAAATCTATATTTGCTATCTAGAAGTACATTCCTCTCTTTATTCCATCCTCCTTCATTTGAGGTCTTCCTATCCATTAGAAGTTCTTATTTCTCTTTGGAGATGGGCATTTTGTTTATGATGCGGTATATGCTTCCTGGCTTGAAGGGTAGTTATATTTTGTACCTTGTGCAACCTATCTCAAAATTTTCCAGCTTTGTCATTTTTCACCATGTAACTGTGATGAAAATGACGAGCCCTACTTTTGAGCAGGTTTGGGATAGGATAGCTCCTAGTCTAGCATCCCAGCCATTGCACCACGCCCTCTTCTAATTTTGAATGGTATACTAGATTTTATACAGCGCTTGTGGTATATTAGTTGGTGTGGTCGGCGGGCTCCTTGGTCTTGGTGGTGGATTCATATTGGGTCCTTATATTTATGGTTGTGTATATGTGTTTTGTCTTATCTGGTTAATCTCTTTACTGTCAGGTAATTGAGATATGTCTTATTTCCGTGATTACCTCGGTTATTTCCTTTGGGTTGCCACTTCTTAGGAAATGCAGTCCTTGCCCGGAAGCAAACGCTAATTCTGATATAGAGTGCCCGCGTCCTCTAGGAATGTATGTGAATTATGTCAATTTCAACAGATCGATCATATAGTGTAACCATTCAATCATAATCAATATATGATCACGACATATAATAAGATGGTCTCTGCATAATTTGGATAGTACAATTAGTGATTTTTATTTACACAAATATAACTTTCTGCAGGTGGACGACAAGTACCAAAATTCCTCCAATACTTAAGTTTAGGAGGGCCTTAGAAGTATCAACTCACCTCTCATGCTGGTCCAACCACTCTCTCAGTAAGAATCTCCATCATCTCATCTTTTTACGTACATTAGTGGAACATGTGGCATTTTTTCTCTGGAGTTTCTGTACATAGCTTATAAAAATTAGAAATATATGTTACGCACTTACACATGATGAATGCGACTTGATTGGATACAATTAGGCAATGTAGAGTAGCCCAAGTTCAACGAGTTATGCAGAGTAGATGTCAAGCCCAAGTTAGTGGAAACCACTGTCCATTGATTAATTTAATTTCCTTTAGATGGTATTTTTTTAGAGCAAGTAAAAACAAAGTGAGATGCTAATTTAAGTTTTAATTGTAGAACATAGAAATGCTCTTGCTATGTGCTACGACTTTTCTCCATTCATCTAGGTTCCGACTTTTAGACTTATGGGATTTTGACTTTAATATCATTTCCTTGTGATTCATTTGTATGTAGGTATTTGTATGTAGGTGGATGCTCATGAAAAGGTTATTAAGGCTAGGGTTCTATGAAGCTAGGACTTCAAATCATTTTCGAAAGTATTCAAGTGCAAGGGAATGATAAAGCGTCTTGGGAAAAACATGTGCGAGGTGAACTAAGGCATTATTACTTTTGTAACGGATGATGAAATATATTGAAAAATATTTGGAAATTCATATTATATTGAGTTTGTGGTAATAAATGCTACATACTTTTTTTTTTTTTAAAATTACTTGTATGAATATTCGATCTCTTTATCTATTTTTTTCGCAAAGGAATTTTGATTGGGAATGTGGTTTCTTTGTAATATTGTTATTAAGATTGATGGATTATTAGTTGGATTGAAAGGCAAAAGTGGATATATATATATATATATATATATATATATATATATATATATATATATTATTTTTTTTTTTTTTAATTCTAAAACGTTTTAGCCACGGCCAATGTCCGTAGATAACGCAAAAAGATGTATGTTGCAGAGGTACTTTTACCACAGATTATGCCACAGCTTTTATCTCTCACAAAAATAATTGCAACGGATTATGCCACGGTTATTATCTATGGCACTTGCCATGGCTTATGCCACGGTCGAGCGCTGTGGTAGTTGGCTACGGCTATTCCCACGGTCATTATCTATGGCACTTGCGACGGCGTTTGCCATGGTCATTCACAGTGGCAAGTTCCTACAGCTTGAGTTGTTGCATGGACCGTCGCAGTTACCCACGGTCATTCGCTGTAGCTAACATTTTGCCGACAGGTCAAAACCCCACGGACTTGCGACAGCTGATAGTCGTGGCGAAAGCCCTTTACCCACAGTTTTGGTCCGTGGCTAAAAGTCAGCTTTCTTATAGTGATTGTACATAGCAGTTAGTTTCTGGAACCCACGGTTAGTCAACTTAAACTATCAATCCTGTGATAATCTAACCAAAAAGGCTCGATATGAGTGATTTGTGAGTAATGACACAGAGGAGTAGTTTTTCTGAGTAGAGAAAATCACGCGTATACTTACTTGATCACCATCCAAACTCTAGGCAAGAATTTAGGCCTTCTTTGGATCGACATAGCTAAAAATTCTTACCTGTTACAAATTCTACCGCTAGTCACTCCACTGAACCTTTCATCAAACCTTTCACTTTCAACAAAAATTCTTTACCCATTTATTAACCCCAAATAAAAGAACCTACCTAAATTATGAGTATGAGAAATAGGATGAAATGTAGAAAAATTAAAAAAAAGACTTGTCCTAAATAAAAGTTAGTTACTAGCTTCAGGAAAGAAAAATAGAATCATGTTTCTTAAGCCTTAAAAAAAATAAAATAAAATAAAAAATATGAAATAAGGCTTAAGAGCAAAGTAGGAAAACTTAGGTAGAAGCAGGAAAAGAAAACAAGGATTTCTCTAGTGTAAATATCTTGAATACTTTATTTTCTCATACTTGTCATTTTTTATCTTCCACTTCCATTTTCTTCTACACCACCACCTAAGCCCCATAATACCTAATAAAGACCTCTAGCTCAATTAGGAGTAGGATGGTGTGATAATAAGTAGTAGATGTGATTGATTGACCTCGGCTCCTCTGACTATCATCGAGTATGTGAGGAAACGTGTGCCCATTGCACACTAGAGTTAGTGAAACCTTAGTGGAAAAATTATGAGCGAATTTGTTTTTGACACATACCTGTGAGAACCCATTTATGGAAACTCTCCAAAAGATCCAGGAATGGCCCTGCTTGTGCATTTTAATGTAAATATCACTGTATGCATGTTCATATGTAGATGTTTTAATTATTGTATGCATATTAACTTAAGTTTCAAAGGAATTAATCATCGTTCCCCTCTAAGGAGATGTATACATATCTGAGAATAATTTAGGAAACAAGCTTTTGTTACTGAGTCGTTATAGTATAGATGAAGTTTGTGAGTATCTTCTCTGGAAAATTCTCACGAGGTTATAACTCGTCCACTAGGGAATTCCTAGTAGTTTAAGGCCTTGTTGCATATGGTCAATGCAACCGCACTCCGCGAAACGACAATTAGATAGGACTACACATTTTTTGCCACTAATCTGTTTTAATGTCTCTTCTTTGCTTGAGGGCAAGCAAAGTGCTATTTGGGGGTAGTGTGATAAGCGCCCAAAACTGTAATATTAGACCCTATAGAGACATAGCAATTTGGTTAATTATGTGTTTAATAATTAGAAAATAATCGCATTTTTGTGCTTTTGTAGGTTGGAGAAACTAACGTAAAAATGATGATAAAGCCAGTATTTAAGCACGGAATAGGGAGTATACATAAAGATTTCCGATCAGGCCCATGTGAAGCTCAACAAAGCCGAACTTAATCCCAAAGACTCAAACAGGACAAAAATCAAGTCAGAAACGGGATCACGTGTACAGAAGCATAAAACTTCCATAACTCATATCTCTTGAACCAGAACTCCAAATTCGGCAAGTGAGCTGCTCAGACGATCAGTGCGATGAACTCTACATAATGGCAGGAAGTTGTAAAAATACCAAAAGACCGGCCCACCAATAGACACAGCACGTGGACCCACTATACGGGCCCACAAGTTTGATGAGTCATCATGCAAGTCAAGAGAAAAAGAGCAAATAATTGGAACAAAGTGGACACCTTGCATGTAATTAATGGAGTTAGATAAGATTTGGTGCTAATAGTGTAAACCATGCAAGGTGTCACTTTGCTTTGGTTTGGTGGATAAGATGGAAATTAATAGGTTTTGGTATTTCACGTGGGAGAAGAGGAGAAAGCTCTCTTATGTATAAGGGGGGCTGATTTGGGAGCATTAACTCCCTTTTTAGATTCCTTTTTCATTCATTGTCTTGTAGTTTAGTTTTTAGTTTTTGTTTTTATGTAATAAAGCTTGTAATAGTGTTAATGGGGAACATCTTTAGTTTTTGAAATAAACTTCATCATTTCCTTAGGTAATTCATGTGTTTAGTCTTCTTTTCTTCTTTCTCTCTCACATTAACATATCAATCTTGTAGTATTTCAAATAATCCAAGGATCATGAGGTAAAACCCTCTAAGGTGGAGGGTTAATGATGCTCGTGAGGATTCGTATATATTTCTTAGAAGTAGGATTCACTGCTTTGGACTAAGGACACATTTAGCACACTACCCAAAAATGGTAGTGTCCGGCCAAACTTGCCTCGTGTGAGCCAACCTTTTTATGCATGGGCTAGTCGTGCACGCTGATTATATTTGACCTCTTAATTCTCTATTTGACAGGTGTATGTTGTATGAGTCCAGGAGTTGAGATGGTATTTGAGAGATGAAATATTAGTTCAAATCCTTATGCTAGGGAAATGGGCTTAGAGATTAGTTCATCTCGCTAGGGATCGACGTTCTATCCGTTTAGGGTTTGATAATGAACCCAAAATGGCTTAGAGATAGTAGGAATCTGATTTTAAGGGATTATAAGGAGTCCTTACAGGAGTAGCATAATCCTCTACCCTTTCTTTCTCTTTAAATATCTTGTTAAAAATCTTTGTTTTTCTGTTTTTTTTGTGTCTCGCATTTTTAGTGTTCGTTAAGATCTAAAAACTAAGCAAACCTTAACTAGCAAATCAATATAATACTTACTCACTAGTTTCCTAAGGAGTAGAATAAAGTTATAATGTGTCCTAGACTTTAGGTTGGAACGAATTCCTACTCGAGCTAAACGAACGAAGACACGTGAGTAAGGACTTGAGTTTACACCGAACGGAGTAGAGAAATCAAATCTTTATACCGCAAAGTGTAAATATCAGTGACAAAAGAGATGAATAACATAGAAAAGTAGTGAGAAAAGTGATGGTGATTGAGTGAATGATGAGACTGTACCTTTCAATTGCCTACGTACCCAAATTATCGATGGGATCAAGTCTCAAGAATGTAGTTCTTTATGAAAAAGTAGTTTGGTATTTATATGTGTAGAGTAGAGATTTATTGTAGCTCAAGTAATTATAATTGATCATGACTCTTAATTGATGATTATCTCTTTGATACGAAATGAATCTGGACATAAATTAATGTACGTTAGTGGCAAGCCATGTGACTAAGGTTCAACCTTAAACACATGAGTTAATGGGCTTATACATCAATCCATGGTCTTGCAAATTGGGCTTTAACCCTGTTGATTAAACGAATAAAGTGGAGACTCCTACCAATGGACGTTTGCCCCGTAGGTGGGGTCGAAACATACGCCACCCAGGGTTATACGTGTTAGAAAAAAGATTATTGCCTGGCTTTTGGTATGAATTAAAAGCATTGACTTATGTAGTTACGCTAAGGTAATTATCTATAACGTGATCTAGACTATCACACAAAAGACACCCAGGGGCATCGACATTGTTAATTGGAGCTAGAGAGTTTGCCTCTTTTTCTAGCTCGAGAGCTTCAACGCTTCTAATTAAAGCGGTCATCCTAGCGTTCGTGTCAAATTCCTTGTCAACGCGGAACAACCCATTCTGTGTAACTAGCCACCTTCTTAGGCTCACAATTAGTTTCCCATTGCTGGACCTTCTTAGAGACTTCTTCTAAAAAGTCCATGCTTCATCTACAGTCTTATCACAGAAATCTCCAGTACTCATGGTCTCAATCATAGCCTTAGAATTAAAATCAAGACCCTCATAGAGAATCTGCACAAGCCTACCCTTCTTTAGGCCATAGTTAGGACACTGCAAGAGCATGTCCTTAAACCTCTCCATACACTTCCATAATGACTCTCCATCAGTTTGGCAAAAAGATGACAAGTCTTTTCTAGAAGTAGTCACCTTATCATTAGGAAAAAAGTTCTTTAAAAACACAATGCATAACTTTTCCCATCCCATTATGGAATTCGATGGGAGAGTGGGAAACCAACTCTTGGCATTTTCTTTAAGAGAAAATGGGAATAATTTTAATTTTATAGCTTCATCACTAAATTGTTGAACTTAATAGTCCTACAGATATCCTCAAATTCCCTTACATGAAGATAGGGATCTTCCTCCTCCGTTCCTCTAAACTTAAGAAGGAGCCCCAGCAGATTAGGCTTCAACTTAAAGTGATTAGCATTGGTTGCAGGGGGAACGATGCATGATGGGCGGGTTGTCCTAGTAGGATATATGTATTCCTTAATAGATCTAGGTACTTGGGCAACCATGTCATTGTTATTACCCTCCATGTCAGAAAAAATATGTGTATTGCCAACGAAACTTATGGGTACCTCTAACTCGGGATTTCTACTTCTCCTATGGAGAGTGCGTTCAATCTCTAGATCAAACGGTGCAAAAGCTGTATTATCAGACCAAGTTTCTGCCATAAACTATTTCTAAAACGTAGGACTCTTATTTAACTATCACGGCTCAAAAGACAAACAAATTTAAACTACGAGTATGAAATGTACCTCCTTTAGTTTCAATGCGTCCGCCAGCACTGGAACACTTGTACAAGCACGATTTTGGGTTCCTCAAAACAATTGGAAGTAGCCTATAAAAAAAAATCAGATGCCTCAATATAGAAGTCAATGCGCGTGCGCACTCCGAAAACTCAGGAACAGGGCGCATGCGCGCTCTATGCTTAATTCGTAGAAAACAAAAGAAAGCGCGGGCGCACTATCTGCAAGGTAAACTAAGGCGCAGATGCGCTCTAAGTTTCTCACAGGTGGTTCTCAAAATTTTCAAGAAACTTATCACAGAGGTAAAGAACTTGTTCCTATGGTCTTATGTAGGAAATACGAAATAGAAACTTAAATTATCACTATGACTAATTTTAACTACGAAAAATCACGAAATATGAAAAACAATAATTTAACGTTCAATTATGACACTACAATCCCCGGCCGCGGCGCCAAAAACTTGATAGAAATTTAACCAACCTAAATAAACAGGTTAATTAACATATTTTACTATTACTACTTGCAAGTGTACAAGGTCTATTGTAGTAGGTGTGCGAGAACAAGGTCAAACCCACAGGGATTGTGATCTAGGAATAACTGAATTCTAAAATACTACTTAACCTAATCAGAATATTATGGTTGTTGATTGAAAGAGTGGTTAACTATTTCTATTTTAATTATACTATGAAAATTATGGAACTTGTATTAACTATGAATGGTGGAAACACTAAGGTATTTGATTCCACCCTAGACTCTTGTAGGTTATCTTAATTCACTGTTTTAAAATTCTCATGTAAGTACGAGTAGCATAAGGGAAAGGAAACCCTAGCTTCCTCGAATATGTGTTCGTTTAAGCCCTGATATGCATATATACATGAAGTCAAATTGAATTTTAGCATGCAAACATATGAATCCATAGCAAGAGTTGTCTTCTTACGGCACAACTTCTCACAGATTCAATATATAATTAAAAGCCATGCTATAATGCTAATTGAGTAGTAATCCTATAATTAACTAGTCAAGATATGAAATTTAATCATTCAAGATATAATCAATACAAGTAAACCACTGACATCAGTGTGAAAACAATATATTAATCATTGAAAATTGTTTGAGAATAGTAATAGTAGCATAAAGATATCCTACACAAATCTAGGGCTTCACCAAAGCCCTAGCTTTAAGTTTAGTTACTCATAAATATGGTGGAAGAAACAAAGGAATAAGGAAGAGAAATCATCGACAAAACCGTGGGGTAGGCATTGGTTTCTTCTCCAGAAACTCCACTTCTTCTTTTTCCAGCAAGCTATCGAACTGTTTGTGCTTTTGTGTGTTGGGCGCTAGCTCTCTAGAGCTATCTACTTCCTTTCTTTATATAGAGATCCCTTAGGGCATACAAGCCTTGGAACCCCTTTAGAAAGCTTCCTTTTCATGTTTTAATCACTTTTGGAACTATCCAAATCCAGTTCAAGCGGTGGAAGCAAGCTGTGAAGGGTGCTGTGAAAACACTGGAATTCTGCATTTTTAGAAGGGGGTGCGGGCGCGCTCTAACATAAGCTTCTTATAGCGCGGGGGCTCTATTACCTCTTGATAACAGTAGCTTAACCTTTTGCATTAGCTTTATAATGTCATACACATGTTATTTCATATCTCGTTTTGTGTAGTCTCCCTGTAATCACGACGTGAGAATCTTACAACTCCATAAAGTCCTCGGTCTCAGCCCGTTTCTTCGTATTCGCATTGATTTATGTAAAACCAAGGAAATAGACTAATCAAAAGAACTTATATTAATTAACTAGACAATATAACATAAATATGGGCATACCCGTGTAGCATTTATGTGCTTATCAACAGCTAAATTAAAACAAAAAATAACGAATTACGTAAAGTAAGACTCTAAAACTCAATTATACCACTGCAATCCCCGGCAGCGGCACCAAAAACTTGATAGAGATTTAACCGGACTAAATAAATAGGCTAATTAACCTAATCTGCTAATCTATATATTGGTTTGATTGAATTTCAGCAAACGAGAATATAAACCCCTAGCAAAAATCGTCTTCTTACAGCACGACTTCTCACAAGTTTACATAAATGATTAAATCAATGCTTTGATAATAATGGAATATTAATCCAACTATTAACTAGTCAAGTCATGACATAACATGCAAGATATAATTAATGAACGTATATGACTAATATCAGAGAAATCAATAAGTTATTCATTAAGTTGGAGAACAATTAACCAATTTAACAGTATATACCTACGCAAGTCTAGGGCTTCATCTAAGCCCTAGCTTGGAACTTAGCTAGATATGATATATATAACAGTAAAAGTAAAAGGAATAATAAATAGGGGAAGAAAGCCAGCCATGCAAAACCGTAGCCTGCTAATGTGGTAGCTTCTTCTCTTCAGGTTTTGTCTTATTCTTCCTCTCTCTATGTCTGCTCTAATGTTTCGACTCTCAATAGATATAACCAGTTCAAGCTTGTGGTCTCTCTCCAGTCTCTCTCTTCTCTTCTTCTCTCAAGCTCTCTCTCTCTCTATTCTTCTCTCTTTTATCGCTTTCTTTCCTGTTCTGCATTTTGGAGAGGCTATTCTCTTTACTGTTTTCCTTTGTTTATATAAAGTCTCCCAAAACCGAAATTAGAAGAAGTCCATTTGGTTTAGGAAACTCTCCCAAAAAGATGCAATTGAAAATTGAAATATTCTCCCGCAGTGTCATGAAATTCAAATATAATTTAGAAAGTAAGCTATGATTAGGTGCTACATGTTGTATCAAGGTGGATGGAAAATAGTGTGGCCTTTAGTAAGGCATGTGCTGGATTGACATAACAAAGACTTCATACTGGTCACGTGGGTACTTAAGGTCCCTCACCTTCTATTTTTTTTTTTTTTTTCTCAATTTAAATGCTTAAGGGCCCAACCAAAGGTCCAACCAATAATTCAAGCTAGAGAATCATGTGATCAGGTCATGTGCTCACGCCACTAAACCCATATAAACTTCAAAGGCCATTTAGATGCCACCAGTGCATTTCTTCTTCTACAGCTGCAACACTTTGGTTTCAATGAACAATTTACGCTTTTGCCACACTTTCATATATTATTTCGATTTCCTGCAAAATCACAAAAAATGCACTAATTTAATCAAACAAATAAAATAAACGGACTAACTAATATAAAATTAGGCGTAAATAATGTAACATTTACGTGCTTATCAACCGCGTAATTGGTGATGAGGGCCTAATTGTTCCAATCACAGGCACTAACAATGACACTCAAAGGGAGCGACTGAATGGTGAAAACACCACACTCACCACTCCAGGGTCAGTTCAGACAAGCCAAGCAGTCCAGACTGTGGAGCAACAAAGGCTAAACCTCAAAAGAGAGGTACGGTTGTTAAGGCCATTATACCAGTCTGACACAGGGAAAGAGCCGTACATCGACCTTGATGGTGACGACCTTCCATAAAAAGATAGGGTTAGGAACACTAGGCGAAGGGATCCAGCCCACAGAGAACCATTCGAATCAGAATACAGCAGTTCAAACAGATACTCCGACACCGTAGGTGAATCAAAATCTGCATCTAACCAAGATCGAGATATTGATCCCCAACACAAGAAGAGAACTAAGAACAAATGAGGCTTAGAAAAAACAAGCGCATGGGAGACTGAGAAGAACGACATGATTCATAAGATGAACAGAATGACTGGAAAGGGGGGAAAGATGCAAAATTCCCTCATTTAGTCAGCTATAATGGTTTTCTCATCAAAGATATCGAAGAAGCCCTATCCCCGCAGCGGCAAGTCAGATCCAGTCGATCATGTGTTCAGGTACAGAGCCACTATGAGGTAGTACGAACGATGATATGACCACGTGATGTGCTTGGAGTTCAAGGCTTCGTTGTCCAGATCTGCCCTTCAGTGGTATCACAGACTATCAAAAAGGCAGATCAGGTCATCAGAAAAGTTGTACAAAACATTCATTGATAGGTACTCGTGCAACAAGAATCAGCCGAAGAGAATCGATGCACTCTTCAACATCAGGAAAAAAGATGGCGAAACTTTGAGGTCTTACATGCAACGTTTCATGGAAACCTCGATCCAAATGGAGTCTTGCGACGAGTACACTGCTATCATTGCCTTCAAGCAAGGGTTGGAGGAAAACAATGCTTTGTTTGGATCTCTCTCTAGAAAACCACCCCCTGACTTGGATGAACTTCTTGACAGGGTCGAGACCCACACAGGATGGGAAGAAGATGTTAAAAATAGATGACGTGAAACCAAAAAAGCCAATTGTATGGTATCTTAAACTCCACATAAAGGCCATGGTAATTCCTCATCTCCAAAGCATAAGAGGGACTACAATTGTGGTCGCCAGAGGTCAGACTCACCTTCAAAAGGGCAGATGCCAAAGGGGTAGTACCAAAACCTGGCAAGCAACAAAGATGGAAAATCACAAAAGAAACCAAGAGTGGAAGGAGTTGAAGAAACTCTCCCTTCGATTGACAGAAATTTTGGTTCAATGAACAAAATGCCAAATGAGATCCTGGACTCGATCAAGAATTAAAGTTATCTCTAATGGCCAGCTCCGCTCAACTAGGAACGAGGGACCAGTGGACTTATTGTAAGTTCTATAAGAGTAAGGGCCACAACACTAGAGAAGGGTTATCTAAAGTAGTTCGTAGTGAACGAGTAAGCGAACGTAGTGCAACCAGAAGAGGTCAGTGCAACTAATCAGGACCCACACAAAATTGGACCACTTAATGGCCGCATTCAAATCAACATGATAACAAGTAAAACAAGCAAGCAGAGTGTGGTCAAATCATGGACAAAGGCATAAGGTATTAAGATATGCATAGCTAAGCAGATGGGGATTGTGAATGATGAAGCACCTGAGAACTGTCTTCAGGTCAATACCTTATCTCACAAAGATCCACCTATCCTTTTCATGGAAGCTGACTATGCCGGCATCCATAGACCACATGAGGATGCATTGGTCCTTACACTTCCATTTGGGGACTATGACCTGCATCGCATATTGGTGGACCCAGGAAGCTCAGCGGATGTTCTATATTATGACGCTTTCAAGAAAATAAAGATCCCTGATTTAGAGATCCCACTCAAACCTCTATTGATTCAACGACGACAAGGCTCTAGCAATAGGAGAAGTCTAACTTCCCGTAGCAACAAGTCCAATAACCCTAATAATAAACTTTGTCATGGTTAAAGCTAACATTCCTTACTATATGATTCTAGCAATTACATTTCTCTTTAATGGGAGATTAGCTAATAGTCATTGGATCTATTAAAACATAATCATAAATATAAATATACATAACTAAAACAATAATAAAAAGGGTTAGTTAGACTTACCCCCCACCCCCATTTTCAAAAATATTAGTGATACCCCCCATTTGTATGATCCAACGGTCATGTTTCTTCATCTAAAAAAAAACTTCATCTCATTGACGTTGGATCTTGCAACTAGGCGGGCGGGGCGGATAAGTCTAACTAACCCTAATAAAAATGATAACTTTATTGAAATAATTGAGTTTGCCGGATGGAAAGCCTCCAAGAACAGGTGCAGAATCTGATCAACCAGATTAGTACGATGAACAATAGCATCACCCTGCTCCGGCAGGAAAATGTTGCACTGAAAAATCAGGTCCCAACTCAGAACCCGAACGGAATCACCGCCAAGGACGGCATGAACGAAGTGAATCAACAGATCAATTACCTCTCCCAGCAAATCAAACAAAGCACTATGAAGAAGGACGCCACTCAGGTCGTCCAGAAGATGCTAAAAACATATCAGGCGTCCCCCCTTCACAACTGAGGTACTCAATAAACCCTCCCCATAGGATTTCATTCAGCCAAGGTTTGCAATGTATGATGACAGCAAGTGCCCGGGTCAGCATGTAGCTTGCTACATTTAGAACCTCGCACTCTATAGTGCACAAGAGTTCGACCACTTACAATGTAGCTTGTTCCCTGCAAGCTTAACGGACGGAGCTCTCAATTGGTTATACTCACTGGAGCCGAACTAGATAGACAACTTTGAGAAGCTAACTGATTAGTTCGCTAGCCAGTACGTCCATAACAAACATAAAAAAGTAGACCTTGATTCACTCTTCCAGTTGTCCCAGAAGAGTGACGAGCCAATCCGCTCCTTCTTAGGGCGATTCAAGACAGAGCTACTATCCATGGAGAGCGGCCTCAAGGAGTCGTTCACCACCTTGGCCTTCACTAACGCGCTACGAAAAAACACTGGGCTATCCAGGTTGCTAATGAAATAGCGTCCTTAGACATAGGTTGAGCTGTACACCCGGGTGGACAAATATATTAAGTTGCAGGAAGGCCTGGAATGCGAAGGCCTGAAAGAAGAAGTGGAGGTCGCAGTGATCTCAGATTCCGCCTCATCTTCTAAGAAGCGACCAGACAGCAAGGTCAGAAGCCCATCAACATAACTCACACCAGAAGAGAGTTCCCTGTGCTCACCAGATCTCCAAGTTACATACTGGAAAAAATTAAAAAAATGTCATATTACCGACCTGAGGTAAAACAGCTAGAGGACACCCTAGGGAAGTCGTACTACACTTTCCATAAATCAAAGTGTCATGAGACCAACGAGTACCGAGGGCTAAAGCACTATCTCCAAGACCTCGTTGAAGTAGGGTGTATCAAACATTATACTGATATTGTCGATGGAAACTCCGCCACAAGCTGATGGGCTCGCAGAGAACAGAGCCGAACTCCACCTTGCAACAACAACAGAGCTCACTCTCAAGCTAGAGGCCGCTCCAGAGAGCGATCTCGTCATGAGCGTCGCCAACACTCCTCCGATAGTGACAATAATAGAACCATCAACATGATCACCTTCCAGGATAATTTTGTCATGTCCTCTAGGGAGAAAAGGAGTCGAGCAGGCGCTCTCTAGGAAGTCTACATGTTCTCCTTGCAACCGGCCCCCATCCCAAGCACAGCTGGCCGTAGCTTAGGAGACATAACCTTCACTGAGGCCGACCTCAATAAAGTTTGCCTACCACACAACAACACCCTGGTTGTCCACGTCAAAATCAGTAAATGGACAATCAAGCGCGTCCTGATCGACCTAGGCAGTTCGTGTGACATCCTATTCTACTAGACCCTCAAGGAGATGAACTTGCCTAAGTCCATCATGATAGATCCAATAGCCCCCCTCTATGGCTTCAACGGATATCGAGCTGACCCAATTGGAGATATTATTCTACCTGTCTCAGTTGGGTCGCTTGAAGACAAAGTCAGCATCAACACGCGCTTCAGCATTCTGGATGTCAACTCGTCCTACACTACAATCCTACAACGACGTTGGATCCACAAGATGCAAGCAGTGCCATCAACACTCCATCAAGTGTTGCGCTTCCATGGCCCCAAAGGCATGATGGAGCTCCATAGCAACTTGATCGATGCTCACAACTGTAACCAGATCCTCTTAGTCAACAAGCCTGTGGGAGGCTCAGTCAAAACCAAAGGAGAGGTAGCCAAAGCCAAAATGGCAGAGGACTTCATCGCTAAAATCAAAACCCTTCCTAAGGCTCCCTACACCACCCTGCCAAAGGCCAACACTAGGGGCTCGGTCGAGGAGGCAGCATAAGAGACCAAGACCCCGAAGGTCGCTCAGTCCAGCAATGCGCCAACTCAGATCGAGCTCAAGGAGAAAGTCAACCTAGGAACTGAAGAAGACCCCAAGTATGTTTAAGTAGGAGCTAATCTTGATCCTACTCTCAAGGCACAATTTGTAAGCTTTTTATCATTAAATAAAGATGTTTTTTCTTGGTTGTACATCGATGTCCCTAAAATTGATCCTAGTGTTGCATGTCATAAATTAAATGTCGAGCCACATGCCAAACCAGTTCACCAACAACCTAGTAAACTATCCCTAAGATTTCAAAAAGCAATAAATGACGAGATCGACAATCTAAAAAAAGTTGGCTTCATTAAGAAGGTCGAGTACCCAGAGTGGATTGCTAACATTGTGGTAGTCCTAAAAAAGAACGGCACAGTTCGCCTTTGCATAGACTTCACCAATCTTAATCAAAAGACCCCTAAGGATAGTTTCCCCTTACCAAGAATCAACCGACTTGTCGACCAAACCTGCGGCCATGAGCTCTTGTTATTCATGTGCGCCTACAGTGGCTACAACTAAATTCCGTTGGCAGAAGAAGATCAAGAGAAAATCTCATTTGTAACATAATAAGGAATCGACTGTTACAACGTCCTCCCATTCGGCCTAAAGAATGCTAGAGCGACCTACCAATGACTCATCATAGAAATGTTTCAAGACATGTTAGGTGACACCATGGAAGTCTATATAGACGACATGGTCGTTAAAAGCAAGAAAGTTATATACTACTTAGATCACCTCGAACAAGCGTTCTCCAGACTACGGCGAACTCAGATGAAACTGAACCCCGAGAAATGCCTCTTTGGAGCGTCCTCTGGGAAATTTATGGGGTATCAGGTCTCATAATGAGGGATCGAAGCTAACCCATATCAGATATGAGTGTTCTTAGACATGCCCGACCCAAAGACAAAGAAGTAGATACAAAAGCTATCAAGAATGGTGGCAGCTCTAAACTGATTCATATCGAGAGCATCAGATAAATGTTGAACTTTCTTTCAAATCCTAAAGAAGGGCAAGCAGTTCTCATGGAATGAACAATGCCACCAAGCGTTCTCAACTCTCAAAGACTACCTGTCAACACCACCCGTCCTGGCAAAACCAATAGACGGTGAAACACTGGGGCTATATCTAGCCTTATCTGACTTCGCTATCAATTCGGTTCTCTTTAAAGAGGATAAGGTCCCAGAAAAGCCAATTTACTTCACAAGAAAAACATTGTTGCCAGATGAAAAAAATTACTCTCACCTCGAAAAGGCCATTCTGGCATTGCTATACTCAGCAAGAAAGTTCAGGCCATACTTCCAAGCGTACCCAATCAAAGTGCTCACCGAACTCCCACTAAAGAAGCTCCTCTTCAAAGCAAACAAGACAACTCGCATGGCAATATGGTCAAAGGAACTTGGGGAACATCATATTGATTTCGCCCTGAGAACTTCTCAAAAAGGCCAGGTCGTTGCCAATTTCCTAGCAAACTTCCCCATTCACAACCTAAACTGGGACCTAGAGATCGACATCGCATCCATTAAACCACAGGATGCGTTTGTCTGGTCACTTGTCGTGGACGGAGCCAACAACCTAGGTGGAAGTGGAATCGGAGTAGTCCTAGTGTCACCAGATGGCACTATGGTCGAGAAGGCAGTTCACATAGATTTCACGACCTCTAATAATGAGGCCGAGTACGAAGCTCTAATCTTTGGGCTTCGAATGGCGTTACAAATCAAAGTCTAGGAAATTAGGGTGTTCAGCGACTCACAACTGGTAGTTTGCCAAATCGCTAAGGAGTGCACCACCAACAAAGAACTGTGACCCTAGGCATTGCTCATCAAAGTAATTGACCCACCTGCTTATCAAAGTGACAACATCCTAGAAATCAACAACCTATGCCCATTCTCTGACGCGGAGATGAGTCAAACATGGATGCAACCTATCATAGATTGCATCCATTTAGGGAAAACACCGGCAGATCGAACCAAAGCCAAACATGTTCAATACCAATCAGGTCGCTACTGCCTAGTAAACGACAAATATTTTAGAAAATCTGCTGGAGGACCCTATCTGAGATGCATAAGCCTAGAACAGGGTCAGATGATTTTCACAAAAATCCATGAGGGAGAATGTGGAAATATCGCAGGAGGTCGCTCTTTGGCACACAAAGCGATCTCCCAAGGATACTTCTGGCCAAGAATGCAGATCGATGCCAAAAAGTATGTACTGAAATGCTTCAAGTGCCAAACATTTGGCCACAACATTATTCAGCCAGCTCGCGAACTGATAAACATTTCCATCCCTTGGCCATTTCATATGTGGGGCATGGATATCATGGGCCCATTCATTCCATAGAAAAGCACAAGCTTTCGGTTCGTCCTAGTAGCAACTAATTACTTCACCAAATGGGTGGAAGCGATCCCCTTGGCTCATGTCAAAGGGTCCAATGTCAAGAACTTCATCTGGACCAACATAATCACCAGGGTCGATCTATCCCACACACTGGTTATGCACAATGGCTCTCAATTCAAAAGTAAGGCAGTCAAAGAGTTTTTTGGCAAAATGGAAATCGTGCATGCGTTCTCCACTCCCAAGTATGCTCAAAGCAATGGTCAAGTAGAAGCAAGTAACAAGGCAATTTTGGGGAACTTGAAGAAAAAAATTGAAAAGAACAAAAGCCAATGGCCAATGCAACTGGAGAATATTCTATGAGCTTATAGGACAACATCTCGCTCTAGTATAGGCGAGTCACTGTTCTCACTATGTTACGACACAAAGGTCGTTATTCCTTCCGAGCTAACAATTATAACAACTCAATCAGAGATCATTGAATCTAGACAGAGCGACTTTATTCTCGCTCGAGAAATCGACCTGCTAGAAGAACGCCGCGACCTAGCAACTATTCGAGTGGCAACTTACCACCAGACTCTGAGGAAGTTTTACAACAAATGAGTAAATCCTCAAAGTTTTCAACCTGGCGACCTAGTCCTAAAAAAGACCAATGATGAATCGAACTTGGCACCAACATGGGAAGGCCTTTACATAGTGGAGTGAGTCGTTACCAATGGAGCATATTAGATCAAAACTCAGGACGGTCAAGCATTACCATGTCCTTAGAATACTTACTTGTTAAAGAAATTTTATCAATAAATGATTTCACTTACATGAGTTCTTACTCTTATCACTATGCATACATTCCTTGTTTGTATCAACTCCCAATAGTTTCTCAAAATTCACAGGCAGATGTGCAACACGCTCTCTATAGTAAAACGCTCACTCAAGCTCAATGGCTACATTATCTCAAACACTTCTCACTAATTGAGGACCTACACTTCTAAGATCAATTTAGTGCAGAACGCTCTCTAAGATCAGAACTCTCACTTGAGCTCAATGGCTACATAGCTCAACTACTTCTCACTAGTTGGGGACCTATACTTCTAAGGCCAACTCAGTGTAGAACGCTTACTCGAGCAACTGGCTTACTCAAGCTAGCACGCTCACTAGAGCAACAGACTAACTCGGGTCACAACGCTCTCTTGAGCAACATGTTCAATCAAGCTCTAAAGCTACATAGCGCCATACTACTCACTAGTTGGAGACCTAAAACTTCTAGGGTCAACTAAGTGCATAACGCTCACTAGAGAAACATGCTTACTCAAGCCACAACACTCACTTGAGCAACTCGCCCTCTAGAGCAGAACGCTCACTTGAGCAGTAGCTCGCTAGAGTAGTTGTCTCTTTCTCAAGCTCTAAAGCTCCATGGCACCACCACCACATAGACTCACTTGGGATCCCTGGAGCATCTCGATCAGTACAACACCGAAGCTCTCTAGAGCCACAATCTTTTTAGATTTTACAAGCATGCACCTCTAGATTCAACTCAAAGTTGGATATCCAAACAATAAACAGTGGCATTCAAAGCAGAAGAAAATGAAGGAAGCAAAATAAGCATACATTCTATTATAAATATGAATTGCCACATACATATGTTGAAACCAACTTGCATATACCAAAGTTAGCGAACTACCTGAACAAACTTAGGAAACCAGTTCAAATTACCAAAATGATGAATGATCAGTCCCCAAATGTGCGTTTTATTACCTTTATAATGCTTCAAATATGCCCTTCTTATGCTTAATGAACAGACAACTTAAAGCCAAATCGAGAATTCAATTGTATGGGCTAAAGTCAAAAGCCCACAAAGCTTAAAGGTGTTTCTAGAAGAAAGGGCAATTATGTAATTGGTGTCCTATATAAACCAAAGAGATGTAGAGAATTAGTTATCCAATGTTTTAGGGTCCAAACTATATGGTTTGTTAGGAGTAGAAACCCTAGAGTTAATCTTTGGTCATTAGGAGTAGATAATATGTTTTAATTTAATAGTGTAATTTGTTATTTACTTGTTTTCCATTTTTATGTTCTTCAAGCTTTAGTGATTAAACTAAGTTCTTATTATCTTCAATACTAGTTTTCATCTTCTCTTCAATACAAGTTTTCATTACTTATCTCATCTTTGATTCAATCCCAAAACACTAGTCATACTAATTTGACAAGTTCAAATGAGTATAATTTTGTGAGCAAAATATCCATCCAACCCATTTCATACATGTTTCTCTATTAAATCTATAAGTGTGTTTAAGATTCCAAACTATTCTAGATAAAGAACTAGTGTTTCCACCATTAAAACTTAAGAATAAGAGTAAGAAAGATTAGAAAGACTAAAAAGTGAGTTTTTCACCCATCAATTCATTCCCCCAACCAAAGGATTTAAGATGAACAACAAAACCCTCAACACCACTATACTAACATAATCAAATAGCGATGTCGTCATGGATCCAAATGGAAAGAGGAAGATGGAGAAAAAAATTCACTCATTGAACTCTTCTTCTCAATCTTACTTTCAAAATTTTTAAAGTTTTTTCCTTTATTTCGTTACTGATGTTTCTTTTTCGCATGTTTCCAGTATACTTTTGAGCAAATGGAGCCCGAGAATAGCACGAGACGAATTACCGAAAACTGTTTGAGAAAAACGAGCTCAAACAGAGAAAAAGAACCCGCGCCGCTCTTGTCACCCACGTGCCCACACACGATACGTGCCCGCACATGTCAGACAATCTCCCACACATCATTCACCCACGCCCGCATATGGCACACATCCACGCTCCGTTCATCAGTGTCGCGCCTCGAATTTTTCCAACAAAGATTCTATTGGCTCATAATCTTCGTGTGTAAGTCACCTGTAATTCCCCCTATTCTTTTTAATTCAACTGTGAGTAGATAAAAAGTAGATAGATTTTCAAAGTTTTGAGTTTTCAAAACCAAAAATTCAATTAAAATAAGAATTTAAAAATTAAAAATGATTATTAATTAAAATGAATTAGTAATCCATCAATAAAGTTAAACATAAAAATTAGTTTAGTAGCATGTTTAGGTTTTATTTTCTATTAATTGTTGTTTATGCATGATTAGATTAAGATAATATCATATAGTCAAAAAAAAAAAAAAAAAAAAAAAAAAAAAAAAAAAAAAGGATAAATACAAAATAGTTTAAATTTTGGAAGTTTAGTCTTTTGGTTTAAGTTTACTTACTAAGAGTTGGGGATTCAACCAACTTGGACTGGTTGGATGTGCGAGGTGAATAGTGTAATATTATACTCGCGCATCTTAACCCAACTTGGGGGTTGAAGTTCCAATCTTTGATGAACACTTTCCAAGTTTTTACATATTTTGTTTAATTAATCATTAGTAAATAGTTAATTAGCTAAACTTAGTTAAATTTTCGTGTTTACTGCTTTCATAGTTTTAAGCCCCATGAAGGCAAATTTGTTTTAGGCCCACGAAAGCAACCAATTGTATCTTATTGGCTTTGCCACATTTCGACCCGACTTGTGGGTCTTAGTTGGATTAAACTTGTAACTGTAAGGAAAAGCTCGAATGGTGGGTTCACACGCAAAACACCAAACACTTCGTCAACCCCACCACGTCGCCTTCACCCCAAAGGTCGTGTACGCACACCTTGGGCGGTAATTTCTAAACCTCCTCACTACAAAGTGTAAGAGGATACTTGTGTGTTACTAAGCATGCTTGGATGATTATATGATTTACATTTCAGTCTCATCTTTAAATTAACACTAAGGCTAAACCCGAGCCCTAAAAGAACAAAAAGTGGGATTAAGCCCCACTTTAGAACGGACTTTGCGTGAACTATTTGTTACATAGACCAAACTAAAAAGATAAAATCAATCAAGTAGAGCCAATCTAGTCATGTCCATCAGGACAAACATTTAGCACGAGCAGAGAGAGTAGAGAGTTACCAGATTCCAGTGGACCAACTACCTTACTCACTCCCCTCCCTCATATTCACCGTGAGTGAGATTTTTGGTGGCACACCATCAGGTGAAGTTGAAATCTTCCCTCTTGATGCGTGTAGAGCCAAAATCCTAGTTTCGCGCCCACTATTAAATTCAAATAGGGAATCTACAGACATTGCATGCAAACTTTTCAAAAACTTCAAAGTCACAAATGGATTTCTGCAGATTGTCCATCATTCTTGATTGAGCATACATGGCTTATCAATATGCATCACAACCGTCATGGAATTACAATGCAAACCCAGAACCTTGTTCTTGCTTTGGTAGTCTGTATCATTGGGCGTCTCGATGCACATCATATACCAAGTTCGAGCCTCCTATGGAATATTATTATAATTACGAACCTTAATTTTCAAATTTTAATAATACCCAATACACCCCATAATTTTCTAATCATGTAAACAATTCATGGAGTTCCATCACAGATAGTCAACCACCATTCATGTATCCATATGGTCAGTCAGAGTGTGGTTTCACCCAAAGCCCATTACCATTCACATCACCATCCATATCTAATTCTTATCCCACTCCACCATCTATCACAGCCCAACTTTACCAAGCAATGGTTGAGCAAACAATTCAAATGCAACAAATAGCAAAGACTTTATGTTCTCTCCAATCCATTTCAATCAATACCATGTCTAAGACTAATGTTCTTCCAACCAGTCCAAAAACCTACCAAAAATAGGAACAAGGTGTTGCTATAACAAAACCAATTGCTAAAGCCAATCTTGACATTCATGACCAATTAAAGCCATATCACCATCTACCTGACTATCGAGTGAATTTGATATTATATGATGATAACTATATGCATGAGAACACTTCAACAAAAGAAACTCTAGAACCTGTGTTGGAGAGTAACTCGACAAACTTGGATGATGACATTGAGAAAATTTATGAAGTTCTAGATAAAGAGGACAAAGAAAATGAAGTGTCTGGAGAAGAGGATATAAATTCTATAATGGAAAGTGAATCTAATTTTAGCTTGGCCATTAAAGACTTATTGATAGAACAAATTTGTGACATCCTTAATATTGTTGATATGAACCACAAATTTGTGAAAACGACAAAGCTAGATAAAGAATTCCCTGAGTCCTCGAGATCATATGAAGAACCACCACCCGACCATCATTCCCCCTAGTTAACATCTTTCAAAAGCAAACCTCCATTCATCAAAATCCACCAAATTCTGAGGACTACACCACTGAACCATTTCAAAAAAACCTCAATCTCGTACTTAAGCCAATTGCCTTTGAAATCTTTTATAATTTTCTAAACCTTCCCAATAAAGAGACTTTGCCAAACATACAAACTCCCAAGACTATCATTCCAGTTGAGAAGAGCCCCACATTGATTGAAGTGCCATAAAAAGAGGAAATAGAATCTAAGGTGGAATATGAGTTCTTGAGAGCATACGATGATCTTTTTATTCAAGTGGTTGAAAAACCCAGTTTGCCATATGTCGCATCATCTAAGCCTCATGAAGAACAACTACTACCACACTCACACTCTCTTAGACAATTCAATGATAGGTTATTGCATAAGTTCCATGATGGTTTACATAAGCTTTCTTTTATCATTCTGTATTTTATACTCCAAATGCATCATTTCATTATGTTTGGGGGTAAATGCTTCCATATGTTTTTCTATAAAGATCCCCAACTGTTTAGACTATTAGTATATAGTTAATATCATATCATCCATCTCATATGCATAGTATTGGGGAATCTGACTTAAAACAACCCCACATATAGTCTTGAATATCTGACTATAAAAGATTTATGTTATGTTTTCTCGATACATTCCATGGGAGTGCATCAATAAGGTAACCGGACCACACCACTTGGAGTGTGTGGTTGTAAGTGTCAGAGCCTTGAGTCTACGTATACTTGCATATTCCTTGTTAGCACTTCTACTCGTAGTTGGAGTAGTGTACCCCTATAGAACAAGTATACAATTTTCTTTTTCTTTATTTTACATTTCTTTTTAGATAACTTTTCTATTCCTGTCATTTACAATTCCTATCTTTATTTTCATTTCCCTATTTTCTGTTTTTACATAAGTATTTTTCTTTCAATCTCACCTTTGATGCTAAGTAGTCTTTCCTTTATACAGAAGAGATGTGAAACAAAGCAGAGGGTGATGGGGATTGAGTGGAGGTGTCTTACGGTTGCCTTTCATGGTTGTTTAGCATGTTTTGTCTTATATAGGCATGCCAAACCATGGGATGGTTGGCAACTGTAGCCCTTTATTTTTCAAAAACTTTGTCCTTTTGTGGGTAATTTCTGGTTGCTTCAAGTTTCGTCTTACAATCTAGTTGGAATGGCTTTAACAAGGGCTAACTAGAAAGTAGGAGAGGAGAGACTAGATTATCTAGAAATAGAGCTAGTCCTTTTCACTAGATTTGCCTACTTGCAAAACAAGAGGTGGAAGATCTAGGGAGGCCAAACTATAAGATGGTCCACAATGTGAGTCATCTAAATTCTAAAATATTTTCCTTCTATTGGGAGGATCACTCTCCTCATAGTGATTTTTATTAGTAGTTTTCTCTTTTTGGGTTATTGTTTTAACTAATTTAGGAACAAAAACCTAAAAAGACTAAAAAAAAAAAAAAAAAAAAAAAACCCCTTCTCTCACCCTTTCATAAAAGTTCTTGTTTTTCCTATGCTTATATTAGAGTTTCTCGATATATCAATAGTTATGTGATTTTCTAAAAACAAAACGGACAATGGATTCCACATATACCAACCCTTAGAAGTATACAATTTCCATTATTCTAAGGGCGGTTTGAAGATCAATTATGTGTTACTAAGGGTTTCCCATATCACCATGATATTCGTACGAGACATCTTAAGTCTTGTACTATAAATCCCCCAACACAAATAACTGAAGCCACAGTCTGACTGGATTGGGTTCAATAAAGAGCCCACACAAAAGTTGCCTACGATCACCTGTAATGGTTTGTTTTTCAAACTTAGCTTTAGAAATCACAGCTTTTGTACGAGTTATCTTTAAAATATCTCTACATAGTTTTTCAAAAACTTGAGGATATAAAAAAATTAAAATCTTATGCCCAAGAGTAACCAAAATGATACTGGATAAACGTATGATTTTATCTTCTTGTATAAACCCTCTATATGGTTAGAGATACATTCAGATTAAGAAAAACAATTCAAAAAAAAAAAACCACACACACACACACACATTTCATATAGATAGTTGTTTGCATACTTGCATTTCCCATCTTTGTATTTCTTAACTTCTAAGTATAATTCTGTGTGCATGTTAAGTATTTCATAGTAGAATAATTACGTAAATCCCTAGTACAATAAACCATGTATTTCTTGTTCTATATCCAGCAACTCACACTCCAAACTTGTTTGGGGATGGTATATTTCCATCACGAAGAACATAGTACAGGTTACTATCATTTTTGCTCATGTTCTTATGGTAATCTCCTTCGTTTTCTTCATACTTTGAGGACAAAGCATATTTCTATTTCGGGGTGGTATAGTAACATTCTGCAAAAACTAGACATTTATTAGCAATTCTTATATTAGATATAGTAAGTATATTTTTATATTTCTTTCTTTCTGTAAAAAAATATTTCAAAAAGACCAAAAATATTTTTCTGTTTAGTACTAAACGTTTTGTTTTCCTTTTTATATGATAAATAAATGGTTTAGAAGTCTCATTATAGCAATAGAGTAAAGATTCGTTCTTTGAACTCAGACTAGTATACATACAATAGTTTATGCATCTTTTCACGAATGGCATGCATCAAAATTTGATTGTATATAGCAGTGAGTTTCCAAGACCAAGGTTAATTTAGAACAGTTAAGTTCCATATCCTGTGAGAATCTAGCCAAAAGCCTCATCTGAATGATTATTGAGTGATGACACAAAGGATATCCGGATAGAGAGATAACACGTCCATTTGTTTGATCACCACACCATATCCTAGGAGAGAATTTAAGCCCTTTTTGGATTGATATAGCCAAATAAAAAGTGTTACTACATAGAATAAAAAGCATACCCAGCTGGCGAGTTGAGAATTAGATGAACTGTAAAAAGAGAAGAGAAGGCCTTGTACAAAAACAGAAGTTAGAAGCTTCGAAAAGAAAATAAAGAAAAGATTCAAAAATCAAAATCTCCCAAAAGTTCAAAATCAAAAGGAGTCGATTTCAAAATAAACAAAAGCAAAGTTAGAACTCTTAAAAATCAAAATCATATGGAGTCACAAAGCCAAAAGAATGAATCACAAATTCGGAACCAAAAGAACAAAATGAGGTTCTTCTCTAGTTACAAATATCCTGAAAACCGAATTTCTTAACTTATCAGAGTTTGTTTTCCCTTCCTTTTTATTTCTAAACCACTACCTTACCCTCGTAATTCCTAATAAAAGTCCTCTAGCTCAACTAGGAATAGGATGGTGTGATAGGAAGTGGATATTATGATCAATCAACCTCGGTTTCTTTGGACGCCATTCGTGTATATGAGGAATATAAGTGCCCTCTACACTTGAGAAAACAAAACTTGAGTGAATCTATAAGAGAGTGGTGATTGTAACACACCCCTGTGAGAACCCACTTAAGGACGCTCTCCAAAAGTTTTGAAAATGACTTTGCTTTTGCATTTCGCCGCTCATGTTTTGCATGTTTATCTTTAGATGATTAAATTATCGTGTATATATTATTCTGAGTTCAAAGGAGTTTTTCCTTATTCTCCCACAAATGAGATGTATAGATCTCTAAGAATAAACAAGGAAACAAGACCCTTTGTACTAGATAGAGGAAGTTTGTGAGTACCTTCTATGGAAAACTCTCACGAGGCTTAAGCTTGTCTACTAGGGAATTCCTAATGGTTTAAGACCTTGCTGCATATGGTCAATGCAATCGCACTCCGCGAAACAAGACTAGTATAATAAATCACACATTTGTGATCTTAGTTTATTCTCTCTCATCTTTTGCTTGAGGACAAGCAAAATGCTGAAGACTCAAAGACTTCAAGCCAAATCAAGAATTCAATTGTATGGGCTAAAGTCAAAAGCCCACAAAGCTTAAAGGTTGTTTCTAGAAGAAAGGGCAATTATGTAATTGGTTTCCTATATAAACCAAAGAGATGTAGAGAATTAGTTATCCAATGTTTTAGGGTCCAAACCATTTGGTTTGTTAGGAGTAGAAACCCTATAGCTAATCTTTGGTCATTATGAGTAGATAATATGTTTTAATTTAATAGTATAATTTGTTATTTACTTGTTTTCTATTTTTATGTTCTTCAAGCTTTAGTGATTAAACTAAGTTATTATTATCTTCAATACTAGTTTTCATCTTCTCTTCAATACGCACAAGTTTTCATTACTTATCTCATATTTGATTCAATCCCAAAACACTAGTCATACTCAGTTGACAAATTCAAATGAGTATAACTTTGTGAGCAAGATATCCATCCAGCCCATTTTCATACATGTTTCTCTATTAAATCCATAAATGTGTTTAAGATTCCAAACTATTCTAGATAAAGAACTAGTGTTTCCACTGATAAACTGTATAACAATAGTTTTACCTACTCTTAACTATTTATGCTATGAATAAGTAAAACTAAAGCTATTTACTACTCTATATCAAAGTTATCTACTCTTGGTTATCGTGAATATATGGAGTAGAGAATTCGTTCCACTCTTATCTTGTTTAAACGTAAGTTTCCCTAATTCAAACAATTCTAACAAAACATAATGAGAGTAATGGATTTAATTATACTAATACTGTGATTGTAGTTATGATAACTAGATTATACTACCAGCAATTTAATACTAAGATGTGAATATAGAGAACGGATTAGAGGGATTTGATTCCACTTGATGTATTCCTAATATCCTAGTATAGATTATTGCAATCCTAACCAATAAAGATTAAGTATTTGATCCCTGATTACTCATGGCAGAGAGCAACTAATAATTAGTATGTGAGGAAGTTCAACCCATTCTCATGGAAAATCAACTAACCTACTATAGTGAAACTCTTAAAAAGCAATAATCTTAACTAACATATCAAGTCTTCATCAAGCATAATCAAACTCCTCTAATGGAGGTTTAGCTAGAAGTTATTAGACTATCATTAATATATAAATAAGAAGAAGACATAATGAAGAACAATAACTGGGATTTTATTAATCTAATGGAATAATGAAGAACAAACAACTAACTTAAAACTAATGAAAAGCTATATGAATTAAAACCTAAGTTGCTAAATAATAACTAAGTTATCTAGGGTATCTACTAAATAATAACTAAAAAAATCTAGGGTATCTACTAAATAATAACTAAGTTATCGAGAGTTATACCTTAGTCCTCTTTATATAAGAGAAGGATAGGTTTATAATTTCGTGCATAGGCTTTGGAGCCAAGTTTTGGTCCCTTAAATCAAGCCCAAAACCTAATTACTTAAGTCCAAAAAGGGTTTCTTTGCTAGAAATTACTGCAATAGAATTTTCATCTATTTTTGCTTTTACGATTGGATCAAGGTATAGACCATTAGAAAGATCTTTCCGAGCCAGTCGTTTTGACATATAATAGGCCCAATTCTGAGGTCTGAGTCCAAAGATACGGCCTGCGGAAGTTTTGTTGATTTTTCTGCTCTATTTCTGCCCGCGTTGACTTTGACTTTTCAGCTTTGACCAGGCTTTAAAAATGTTTTTTCTCCTTGAATCTTGGCCTTTAAGCATTGAACTTTTTAGCAACCAACCCTTGCTCTTTTATCTCGCAAAAGTAACATATTTCTTCACATATTTGACTCCAATACATAAAATACATAAAAGCACGTAAACAGTACTAACTCTTATTTATTATAAACATAATTGGTCTAAATGTAATGATATTAAGGGGTTAAAACTACAGTTTTGGGCTCTTATCAAACCACCCCCAAACAGAATTTTGCTTGTCCTCAAATAAATATGAGAAATTAATATAATTGACCAAAAATGGAGTTCCGAGTGCGATTGCATTGACCAAATGCAATAAGGCCTTAAACCACTAGGAATTCCCTAGTGGACGAATTATAGCCTCGTGAGAGTTTTCCAGCGAAGGTACTCACAAACTTCATCTATTCTACAATGACTACGAAATAAAATTACTGTTTTCTACTTTATTCTTAGATATATATACATCTCACTAGCAATGAATACAGAATAATCAATTCAAAATTTAAGCTAATACGTGCATAATAATCAATCATCTACGGATAAACATATATATAGTAAACTATGATATGAAATGCAGTAACAGGTCCGTTTCTGAAACTTTGGAATAACGTCCTTAAATAGGTCCTCACATATATGTCAAGACAAAAACACTCTAATTTTTCCACTCAAGTTTCGCTCACTCTAGTGTGTAGTGGCCACACTTTACCTTACAATCTCAATGACACACAAGGAAGCCGAAGTCAATCAAACACATCTGCCACTTACTATCACACTAACCTATTTCTAATTGAGCTAGAGGTCTTTATTAGGTATTATGGGGATTAAGAGATGGTTTAAGAAGGAAGGAAATGGATATTCAAAAAGACAAGTCTGAGATAATAGAGTCTTCATATTATGTAACTAGAGAAATCCTTGTTCTTACTTTGCTTCTACATTTTGTTTCCATCCTTAACTTTTTTTTTTCTTTTTCTTTTGGTTTTTGACTCTTTTGATTATGTTTTTGGAGTTCTAACTTTTTTTTTTTTTTTTATTTTTCTTTTCTTTTCTTTTCTTTGGATGGAAATTTTATTTTCTTATTTGAAGCAACTAACAAATTCTTGGTTTCACAGGTATTTTTATTTTTCATTTCATCTCTATTCTCAGACTCATTCAAAAATGGGTAGGCTAATTTTTATTTTTATTTTGTTTTGTAAAAGGGTAAAGGATTTGCAGTTTATGAAAGGCTAAAGAGAGGCTCAGAGGGGAGACTAGCGGAAAATAATTTTATAAGGTTTGAATTTCTGGCTATATCAATCCAAAAAAGGCCTAAATTATTGCTTAGGATATGGTATAGTGACCAAGCAAGTGGACGTGTGATTTCTCTATTAGGAATTTATTTCTCCCTTGTGTCATTTATCAAATATTTCACTCATATAAGGCTTTAGGCTATATTCTCACTGGATTTGTAAAATAAGTAATCTAGCCCAGATTTCAGAAACTTGCTGCCAAACAGTCATAGATACTCATGCAATATATTTATAGAAAGATGCAATAATTATTACCTACGTATTAACCTAAAATTCTAAAAACTATTATAATATAAGAGCTAATGTGAAATATCTAGATTATTATCATCATAGAGAAAGAAACAATACCAATATTCCTAAGTGTATAGCATAAACTGTTTATTTTTTTATTTTTTTACTAGAAAACAAGTGCATATTAAACATATATATATATATCCTAATAGCTGCCTTAAATTACTCTTGTTTCTATGCCACCCCAAAACAAGAACATGCTTTGTCCTCAAAATATTAAAATAAGAAGGGTAGGAAATACCATGGAAACACGTGAAAATTGAAGAACACCTGCAAAACAAATTTAGAATATACTAATATAGATAAATAAAAATAGGCACAACTCTATATGAGTTCCACCCATTATAGGGTTAACAAGAATTAAATTGCTTGGGACATAAGCAGACACGAACAAAAAGTAAAACTTACCTCATATCCATCATTTTATCGTTTTCCTCCTCTTCTATATAGAAGCGAGGTTCCTTGGCATCCTGCCATGCCATGATAACTTGCCAAGCCTTTCTCCTTGTATCATCAACCTGTGCTAACTTGTCAAGCGTTACTCGGTCTAATGGGGTGTAAGGAGCAACGCAAGGAGGTTGTACCCTCCATCCCGGCCAAGTCATAACACGAAACGAACGAACAACACAATTGGTGGATCTCATAATTTCAACCTCATCCCAATCCGTGAAACGGGAATAAAAATCACGTGAAACGGGAATAAAAATCAGGAAAAAAGAAACACATGATGCAGCAAACCAAAACAGGCATAAGAAGGTATTTATGCCTCATACTATGAGCTCTTGATAGTGATAGGGTTATATACTAAAAGCATTACTTTTGTATTAACTCTAATTCTTCATTTTTTAAATGAGAATCATATGGGCAAATGTTATGCATATTATATATGTTATTAGTTATACGCATGCGTCTAATACTTTATATTGTATATGATATTATGTATGGTGACACACACAAGATCATATCATTTCGTAACGGGCGTGATTAAAGTGGCGTCGTTCTCCTCTTAAAATTTTCTTTTTGCAAATAAGTAAACATCTAATCGTAACCTAGATGGATTTGGACAAACCATTGGTACGGTTGTAGTATAATCTGGTATTAGTCTATCTTGACTATAGGATTACCCTAGGATTACACTAGTACACTTTGTGTGTATTGAACAGGACCAAGTGAGGTTGTTTCTCTTTATACTGACTATATAAGATAACAAACACCTCTGTTATTATGGATGCTTGTTCTCTGAATCCGGATATAATAACGGGCACTTACGTGCATTATATACTGCTTTAAATCATCAATGAGTGAGATTCATTTGTGAATCAACAAACTCGATGGATTGGATAATGACAATGTATGTAAGGTGTGCTATTGATTATAGAAGGAATCCGTGACCCCTAGGAAGTCGGGTTGATGATGTCCCTTTGAGGAGCTCATAAGGATTGTCATGTAAACCCTGTAGGTGGATTTAATCCGACATGACAATAAGGTTGAGTGGTACTACTCAAGGACATAAAAAGTTAATTAATGTAGCTGTCAGTGACTTGACTTAATGAACGGGCATTCGATATCTTAAACACGGGGAGATCAACAAACATATAATATGGAGCCCATAAATGTAACACACATAATTTGGGATTAGGGCGGTAGTGCAACAATCGCCTTTAGTGGAATAAGCTATTTGTTGATGGACTTGGGCCGTGTGTTCTGGGCGAACATGGGAAGCCCAAGCCCGTCAGGAGGCCCAACCCTAATTTCTCCCCATGGTCCCTGTTGTAGCCTATAAAAAGAAACCCTTCTTCTTGGCCGTTTTTTTACACTAAGAGAAACTCAAGTTTTGCTCAAGAAAGACAAATTCCAAATTTGATTATGATCTTGTGAGTGAGAGAGGCCAAGAGAGAAAGAAGGGGTTGGTAGATCGTTGCCTACACAACGTCCATTCTAAGATAGGAATGCAATAGAAGATCAAGAGGTTACTGATTCGTAGAGCTTGGATTCTTAGAGATATCACAGCTGATCAAAGGTATGTTCTAAACAAAATCGTGAGAACCTTTATTCCACTACGCATGGTTTTCATGGTTTGTAAACTGCGACCATAACGGTTCCTACAGCTAGACTAGCCACTAAAACCTGGGGAATGCCATATAAGAAATGTCCCTCAGCTAAAGCAAGGAAAACGTCACCAATGGCATTATTCACAGAAGAAAACCGCCACTCCCCTAAGATATTCATCATGATAAAAAAATATGGTAGTGCCTACGTTCAGGGACAGGCTACCAAGGGCTATGTTATATTGTTCTTGGTCCTCTACAAGAAAAACCCCTGTCCCATAAGTCTCATGAAAATACTCATAGTTATAAAGGTATACATTATCAAACAAATAGCCCCATGAGTTTTTAGGAACAGGCATAGGCATTCTCACAGCAAAGGCAACCAAAACTTGCTGAAATCTATTGTCGTATCATTAACTATGACAGAGAACACTAGTTCTCCATCTGGTTGATAAAAGAACTTAGAATTATTATAGAAATATTCAATAAGTTTAGGTGAATACGAGTCATCAGGACTTACCAGTAGATTCTGCCACCTTGACTACACGATCCTTTCGCGGAACCATCCTCCATAGGTGTCGCTCCCAAGAAAATCTTCGAAAGACTGCTCCAGTATGATTTGAGGAGATTTCATTTCACACAACACACTCTAGAATTGCTAGAAACAATCTCAGAAGAACCAACAAAAAAAATTCAGAACTGGAAGTGACTGCGGAGGTTAAGGAGCGGGCGCGCTCAAGATTGCCTGTAGAAGGGCGCTGACACGCTCTTGCTTGACGAGAGTTCCAGTGTTTTGAGGGTGGGAGCGCTCAAACTTGATTGTGGAAGGGCACGGGTGCGCTCTTGCTGGACGAGAGTTCTAGTGTTATGGGGGCATGCGCGCTCTGAGTATAGGCATAACAAGGGGTGTGCGCGCTCCGTGTATGTGAAGTGCTATGAAGTGAAAATCAAAGGTAAAGTGAGAGGTGTGATGTTAAGTTGAGAGTGAACCCTGTATTTATAGAGGACTAGTTTCTAAGTTCCACAAGTTTCCCAACTAGTTAAGGCAACATGATGGAAAAAGACATTTCTAAATCCAAAATAGAAACATACAAGAGGCATACTCCAAAACCAAACCAATAGCTTTTTGGCTGGAATTAAAATAGCCATCATCTAATTGGGACTCCTTGAGGTTGCACCAAACAACACTAGCAAATTCTAGCGACACCAATTTAGCAGCATACTCACATAATCGCATCATTATCAAGCAGGCAATAATATTTCGATAAAAATACGTGGATATGAATAGAGGCATTGGTAAAATAAATAAGTCCACCCCCAAACAAGTTGGAAGGGTAGGATTCACGATACAAACACATAGCATATGCCGGAATTTAAAACAACTTTTTTTTTTATTGGCAAGTGAGGTTGTTAACGGGGACCCCTACCCCTCTTATTAATCAGAAAAAATGTTTGTTTACAATCACTTCCTCACATACTCTCTTCCTATAGCATCATCATGTGCTATTTTGATTACATCTTCTACTAATGTGTTAATTACAATTTCATGATAACTAACATTTGGGCAATTTGCTGCTATTGCATTTGCTAACGTGTTTGTTTCCCCGTAGATATGTTCTATAGCGAAATATTCCACTCCTGCTAACATATCATGGATATTCTTTATCTGCCTTCTCACTCTCCATGGGTATTTCCTGGTCTTTATAAATGCAACCACATTTTCTGAGTCCGTTTGGGCTTCTATTCTTCCTATATTCTGGCCCATAGCTAACCTGATACCTTGTTCTAATCCTTGTAATTCCACCAAAGCTATATTCTAGAATTCCAAAACACCATGCGCTGCTGCCACCACTACCCCCTCTTCATCTCGTATTACAGCTCCCCATTGTCCTCTCAATCCTTCCACACTTCCATCTGTGTTTAAAGTGTAATTCCCTGCCAGCGCCTTCTTCCATTTGCATTTCAAACTTGTATGCTCTACCACCTCTACCCGTCTTCTTTAAACTTCTACCTATCGAGTCCTTCCTCCATTGTTATCTTAATCGCGTGTACCTTCACTTTCACCTCTCTCATTATCACTTCCACCAACTATTGCTCACTTCTTGCTTTGTGGTAAAAAATCATTGAGTTTCTTTCCCGCCAAACCCAATATATGAATCCTGTAAATATTAGTCTCAGAGCATCTTGCTTTCCCCCCCTTCCCCTTACTTCTGTTCATAATCCAATTCAATTCTTCCTGCCAAGTTTGCTCTCTTGTCTTGTGATCGCCTGCTCTCATCAACAATCCCTCCCATACCACTTTCGCATATCTGCAAATGAAGAAGAGGTGCTCTTTTGTTTCGACTCTAGAATTACACAGTACACGTACACCACTCAGATTCGAAAACATCCCATTCTTTTAACCTCTACAAAGTCTTTAACCCATTTTTTAGTACCAGCCAACTTATAAATGAATACCTTGGTATTCGATTAGTGAACCACACCAACTCGACTAGTTTACTCTTTGATTTTTGTGTCTGAGTCCCTCATATATGTCTTTCATGGTGTAATTTCCTTCCACTGACGCAGTCCAAACTATCTTATCATTCCCCTTATGCAACTTTACTTTTCTCTCTATGTCTTGGACTAGTTCTGTACACCGCACCCTAAACCTTTGTGGAATCTGCCACTGCCCATCTTCTATTAGACATGCAACCTTAATATTCTTGTGGTAATATGTGTATACAAGAGCATTAGGAAACTTATCTTTCAATATGCCCTGAGGATGCCATGGATCACTCCATAGCCTTGTTTCTTCCCCATCCCCAATCAAATGCAGCGCCATCCCTTTAGCTCTCAGCCTTTCCTTTAAGATGTTTCTCCAACTCCATGAATAGTCATTTGGAATTTTAATTTCCCATATATTCCTCCCTTTAATCTTATTCTTCTGTATCCATCTCACCCACAGTGTATTCTTCTTGCTTATTACATTCCAGAGATGTCGTAGGTTTGTTGCATGATTCGTAGTTTCCAAACATCTTATCCCAAGCCCTCCCTCACTATATGGTAAACATGAGTCCTTCTAGCTGATCAAAGCATATGAGATGTGTCCCCATCAGTCCCTGTCCATAGAAAGTTTCTGCATAATCTGTTGATTTCATCTATTACCCTTTGAGGCAAGACAAATGACGATAACCAATACATGCTCAAGTTATTGCAATCTCCCTTCATAAGACAAGAATTTACTCCTCCATCCTTGAGTTCTCTTTGTTACCTTTGTGATGAGAGGCATACAATCTGTAAATGTGAGTCTTGTGGTGATGAGCGGCATTCCCAAATACTTCATTGGCAGCACCCCTTCAGAGAATTGTAATGTCTGTGTTGCTTCCTCAATGATTCTTTCATCCATTCTTGTAAAGAATACTTGGCTTTTCTGTACATTTACTTCTAATCCCGAGCACCTTTTAAAAACCTCAAGCGTAGCCTTCACTGTGTTTGTTGTTCCCAAATCTCCATGCATGAATGCTATCAAGTCATTTGCAAAGGATAAATGGGTTATCATAGGATCATGACATTTATAATGAAGTTTGTAATCTCCCCTCACCACACTGTGCATCATAAGTTCTGAGAACACTCCATGACTATAACAAATAAATACAGTGACGTTGGATCCCCTTGCCTTATTCCTCTCTTGCCTAAAAAATATCCTTAAGGCACTCCATTCAGCATAATAGAGAAGTATGGTGTTTGAATACATGCCATAACCCATCTAATGAATCTAGCTGGGAACCCAAACCTTGTCAATGCAAACTCGACTATTTCCCATCTCACTGAATCATATGCCTTTTTCCAAATCAATCTTTGCTACCATTCTCGAAGGTTCCTCATCTCTATGATAATTATGTAACTCATTAGATAATAGAATGTTATCTTGGATGCTCCTTCCTGGGATGAACGCTGATTGATTTGGAGATACTACATTATGCATAATATTCCTCATTCTGCTGGTCATGACCTTCGTAATGCTTTTATACATCACACTATAGCATGATATTGGTCTATAATCACTCAGAGATGAAGGACTCAGATTCTTAGGGATAAGAGTTACACAAGTCGAGTTTACCTCCTTCAAGAGCATTCCAGAAATAAAAAAGTTCTTAATGACCTTCACAAAATCATCTCCTATTATTCTCCATGCAGATTTGAAGAAGTGTGATCCAAATCCATCTCCCCCTGGTGCTTTATCACTATCAATTCCAGATAGCGCCTCCACTATCTCATCTCTTGTTACTTCTCTCTCCAGCTCCCCTTTTAATTTTACATTTAACACACATCTTGGTTGTATTTCATCAAACATATCGAAATCTGGTCTTGTAAGGGTACTTGGACTATACAGCTCCCTATAATATTCTACACATTCTCTCCCAATCTCATCCACCTCTTCAATCATATTCCCACTTCCATCTTTAAGGCATGTTATTCAAATATAAAATAACAAATACAGAATTCAATATTAACTACTTAACTAAATAATTCGGAATAAAAAATCTACTAAAAATAGGGAAAATAATCTTAACACAACCATAATACAATAACTAGCCATGAGACGAAGAAGGGATAAGAATTAGAAGTTGAGTGATCAAGAATGGAAAAACCAAACACCCCACACCCAAACAAATTTTTGAAAACATGGTTTAGAAAATTTGATTTTAAAACGTGGGTCTTTTAAAGTCAGATTCCCGAGACTTACTAGACTAAAACATGTATTAACATGCAGTTTTCCATATATCAACAATCTAAAGAGTTGCGGGTCTGTCCATAAATAATTATCATAGAAAACACATCCAAACACAATCAAGCACCATGATTTCCCATGACGTGGCCTAGCGGAATGAGAGTGAATACTGATGGATCTAGCACCTAACCTAGCATGCAAAGTCTTCTTTTTCCTCCAATGAAAGGGTGGCCAAGTGAATGATTGTGAAAAAAATGTATGGTTGTGGAAGAAATGGTGGAAATGAATAAGTTTTAGAAGTAAGGAATGGAAGAAAGGAGGATGTGGGTTTATCACAAAACTCGTTAGCAGTGTTGGTTGGTATAATCACACAACTGAAAATGAAAGTATCAGATGGCTCTTTATGTAGTATTTTCTTACTAGGATAGTTTAGAAAATCATGAAGCACAGGAGATACAAGAGGGTCAAGTGCAAACTCAAGGTTCCTTTGAAAATGTGGAAGGCAGGGAACATTGATGGAAGGTGAATGAGTGACAGGATGATGTGAGGTGGGTGAATGGTACTCAGCTAGAGCTCTCAGGTCTAGATCAACAGAAACTTTTAGATATGCAAGACATTAGAAGAATCACTGGGATAGTCAGTGAAAAATTCGTCTTCTGTCAGGGTGTCAAGGGATGAATGAATATCAATAGGAGGAGACTCGCGAGGTGGCACAAAAGAGTTGCAAAAGAGGCAAAGGAAATCTTCCTCTATTTCATCTACTTCCAGGGAGTCCTGGTCAAAGTCGGAACTTTCGAAGGAAAGAAATTTGTGCATCTAATTATCAGGAAACGTGTTTTAAAAATAATATTGAGCTAAACTCTCAATCATGCTAACTTCTCCTTCGATAGTCGTATCAGCTAACTGGTTTATCATTTTGAAAACATTTACCTCAATAGAAAGATGGCCAAAAGACATAGACATCGAACTATCATGGCAGTTTATGAGCACGTTGGCAGTTGCTAAAAAAGGACGCCCTAAAATGATAGGAACAGAGTCGTTAGCGACTTCTGTGTCGAGGATAACAAAGTCGGCTGGGTAGTAAAAATCTTGAACTTTAACCAGCACATTTTCAACCACACCCTTAGGATACTTAATAAAACGATCAGCTAATTGCAACGTTATTTTAGTTGGTTACATCTCTTGTAGACCTATTTATTTATATAGATAATAAGAGAGTAAGTTAACACTTGCCCCCATATCTAATAGCGCAGTCGTCATGTGGGTATCCCCCAAGGCGCATTGTACAGTAGGACGTCCAGAGTCCTTGTACTTAACGATTCCATTATGTTCAGATAGAGTTGGGAACTGTTTAGTTAAAAAGGCGTCTTTTGGTATATTGGTCTTCCGCCTAGTGGTACACAACTCTTTTAGAAACTTAGCATGTTGTGGTAACTTTTTAATAGCATCAAGAAAAGGTAGGTTTATCGTTAGATTTTTAGAAACTTCCTTAATTTCATCAAAATTTGTATCCTTGTTTAACATAGCTAGTCTCTGGGGAAACGGTGGGTTCTCTCTATATTTAGCACATGGATCAATAGGAGTTTTAACCTTGGCTGTTTTCCTTTTAGGTTGAGATTTAACTGGTACCTTTACAGGAGTAGGATTGTCAGTTACTACTTCGGTATCTAGTAAATTATCAGGTGTAGTGACCACTGGTGGGGTAACAACTGCCATAGTTACGGCGTTATCCACCACCCTGCTAGAACGGAGAGTGGTGATGGCATTTAACTCACCTACTTTTAAATGTTCATTACTAGGAGTACCGGTTACTTCAAAGGCTGTGTTTGGTATTTTAGGATTAGGTATGGCTTGACCTGGAAACACATCGTTGGGTTGGATTTTCTCTTGGGCTAATTGTTGAATGGACTGATTAATGGATTGTAAAAGCGGTTGGTTAGAATGATTAATGAATTGTAAAATATGTTGGTTAGCCTACATGTAGGCTTCAAAATCGATCCAGTTGTGAAGGTGTAATAGCCACAGGTGGTGTGACTGGAACTACCACACGTTGATTATTAATGGGTGGGTTACGATAGTTATTATTAATCGGAACGATACCTCTATTAGCATTATAATTATTATAATTACCTTGTCTTTGCCCTTGTCTCGGTGGAGCTTGGTTGTAATTGGTCACTGGCCTAATATTTTGATTATTAAACCCTGGAGGTGTAACTTGTTGATTACTTCTCTAACTAAAGTTGGGATGTTGTCTCCAAGGTGCGTTAGGTTCACTATTAATGGAATAAACATTGTCCGGTTGAGCGGATGGTTGTTCATAGACTAGAGGACAATAGGAGTAAAGATGCTCAGGACTCAAACATAAATTACATGGAATAGAGTTGACATTCATGACAGGAGTAGGCTTTTGTTGGACAGAAATAGCTTCTACCTTTTTACTGAGAGATTTGATTAAAGTCTTAAGCTCAGGATCAGATTTCACCTCAAACATACTGGCAACCTTAACTGTGGAAGAAGAATTAGCGGAGCGGGGGATGTCATTAACCCCCCAGTTATTTTGATACTTAGATTGATCTTCTAAAAACCTATAAGCCTCTGAGGCACCTTTACTAAGAAAACTACCCCCTAGTTATTATGTCAAGAACCTCTTTAGGGTGATGTAAAAGCCCTTTGAAAAAGGCACAAACAAGCATGTCTTTCGCTAGGTTATGATGTGGACACTCGATGAGAAAATCAGTGAAACAATTCTATGCCTCTGAAAAGGATTCATGAGGATTCTAGAAGAAGAAATGAATCTTTTGAAGCATTTCATCTGTCTTCAGCCGTGGGTAAAACTGTTCCATAAACAATTGAACAAGTTTGGCCCATGAGTCCACAAAATTAGGCGCTTGGACAGTTAACCAAGATGTCGCCTTATCGACTAGGGTGAAAGGAAACACCCTCGATTTAATTTGTTCCGAACCTACGGTAGGATGATGAAATGTGGTAACAACTTGTTCTATCCTACACATATGCTGATAAGGCTTCTCGTGGTCTAAACCATGAAAAACCGGTAGCAAATTAAATATATTTGGGGGGATTCGAAAATCCCCCACTTGGTCAAGACTTAGGGCTATCGTTAAGGGCCTTGTAAAAATCAAAGAGAGGAGTCTCTGTTTCGTCAGCCATTGATGCAGGTGTAGTGTGTGATATTCTAGATAGGCGTGTGTGTTGACGTTTACGATAAAGAACAAAAGATGTTTTACTCGTACCGGACCTTAATCTCATGCAAGGCTAAGGCCAATAGTAAAGCAATACGAACAACAGTCAAAACAACCCTGATATGCTAGAATCAAAAACTCCTATGACAGGAGAGGCAAGGAGTGGAAGTAGGAGTACCTGAATGTCTCCTTGCTACGCGTTTAAATAGCGTCTTGTATACGCGATCTCAGTGTATTCAAGAAATTGGAAACACTGAATAATTTGAACGAAGAGATTTAGAAACTAACCTCTGAAAAATCGGGCTACTTCATAAATGGGCGCGGGCGCACTTGGAAACAGGCGTAGAAGGGCACGGGGCGCGCTCTTGCTTGAATCGATGGCCAGTGTTTTTAGGGCGTCTTGCGCGCTCCCGAAATAGCGTACCTAGGGCGTGGGCGCGTTCAAGGCAGAATTCCGAAAAAATTATTACTGAACCAAACAAACACAATTAGAACCAAATAAGGGTGGGTGGGTTTAATGGGGTTATTGTAGGGACGAAAATACTAAACAAAAAAATCTAAACAAAACTAAGATGGCAGCGGCGCCATTTGATAAACTCTAAAATAATAGTTTTACCTACTCTTAACTATTTATGCTATGAATAAGTAAAACTAAAGCTATTTACTACTCTATATCAAAGTTATCTATTCTCAGTTATCGTGAATATGTGGAGTAGAAAATTCGTTCCACTCCTAGCTTGTTTAAACGTAAGTTTCCCTAATTCTAACAATTCTAACAAAACGTAATGAGAGTAATGAATTTAATTATACTAATACTGTGATTGTAGTTATGATAACTAGATTATACTCACGACAATTTAATACTAAGATGTGAATATGGAAAAATGATTAGGGGGATTTGATTCCACTTGATGTATTCCTAATATGCTAGTATATATAATTGCAATCCTAACCAATAAAGATTAAGTATTTGATCCCTAATTACTCATGGAAATCTCTGCCAACTAATAATTAGTCTGTGAGGAAGTTCAACCCATTCTGATTGCGAATCAACTAACCTACTATAGTGAAAACTCTTAAAAAGCAATAATCCTAACTAACATATCAAGTCTTCATCAAGTTTCATCAAACCCCTCTAATAGAGGTTTAGCTAGAAGTCATTAGACTATCATTAATATATAAATAAGAAGAAGACATAATGAAGAACAATAACTTGGATTTTATTAATCTAATGGAATAATGAAGAACAAACAACTAACTTAAAACTAATGAAAAGCTATATGAATTAAAACCTAGGTTGCTAAATAATAACTAAGTTATCTAGGGTATCTACTAAATAATAACTAAGTTATCGAGAGTTATGCCTTAGTCCTCTTTATATAATAGTGGGCTAGGTTTACAATTTCGTACATGGGCTTTGGAGCAATGTTTTAGGCCCTTAAATCAAGCCCAAAACCTAATTACTTAAGTCCAAAAAGGGTTTCTCTGCTGGAAATTACTGCAATAGATTTTTCGTCCACTTTTACTTCTCTGATTGGATCAAGGTCTAGACAATTAGAAATATCTTTCCGAGCCAGTCGTTTTGACATATAATATGCCCAATTCTGAGGTTTGAGTCCAAAGATAAAGCCTGCGGAAGTTCAGCTGACTTTTATGTTATATTTCTGCCCGCGTTGACTTTGACTTTTCAGCTTTGACCGGGCTTTAAAAAGGTTTTTTCTCCTTGAATCTTGGCCTTTAAGCATAGAACTTCTTAGCAACCAACCCTTGCTCCTTTATCTCGCAAAAGTGACATATTTCTTTACATAGTTGACTCCAATACCTGAAATACATAAAAGCACGTAAACAGTACTAACTCTTATTTATTATAAACATAATTGGTCTAAATGTAATGATATTAAGGGGTTAAAACTATAGTTTTGGGCTCTTATCATCCACCATTAAAACTTAAGAACAAGAGTAAGAAAGACTAGAAAGTAAGTTTTTCACCCATCAATCCATTACCCCGACCAAAGGATTTAAGATGAACAACACAACTCTGAGCGCCACTATACCAATCTATTCAACGAACTGCCCGGGCAAGTCAAGGAAACCAGCTCTATTCTATCACAACCACTTCAAGGAGAAACATATTGTATCAAGATAAACATTCACTCACAACTTTCCAGGCTAACAAACATTATTCAAATTTTCAGTTTGCAGGGGAACCAAGTCATCCCCCGCGTTGACATCAGTAGCTTCACCAGGTGTATCATCAATGATCTGCTCAGAATGGCTCTCTACTATCTTTCGAGAGGACGAACCCAAGGCCAGAACATCACATGCATCTTTGGGCACGTATAACTCTGGTGTACCCAAAGCCCCGCGTTCATGTTCATCCTTTAAGGCATAATACATCCTCTCCAGATCAACATAATCCTTGTCAAGAGCATCAGAAGTGCCCTTCGCCTTCTTAGCAATGTCCCTGTAGTTCTTGGCATACGTTGTAGCTGTCTCTAGCTCCCCCTTCACCTCAATGAGTTCATTAAACAAAGTGGTTTTTTCCAAGCAAACGTCCTGGTACTTTCTTTTCAGATCGTTATACTCCTTTGTCTCAACTTCATGAATGACCTATACATTCTTCAGCTCCTCCTTCAGATTATCCACAACACCTTTTCTAGAGTCCCCAATCTGAGCGATCTCTTTTAGCTTATGGTATCCACTGATCATCTATACAAAATATATACAATGAACAGTCAGTTTTGGACAAGGTAAAACGAGATTACAAACAGAGTTCCCCAAACAAACACTTACCAGACATTGAGCAAGGTCCATCAACCTCAGATTCTCGGCCAGGTCCTTTACGTCAAGATCGCTCTAATCACCATCAAGAGCGATACTCTCAAGTAAACAGATCGCAACCTTAGCCGACTTATAGCTACAGTCCGACCTCTTCATGGTTTGGTTTTTCCCATTCTCATCAACATAAACAAGGGTCCGGTCTAGATCATCCTTCCCCAACACAACTTTCCCACTCACCCTAGCAGGTACTTTCGCCTTCATCGTCGAGCTAGGCACGCCACTGGTGCCTGAATGACTTAGTCAGGCCTTGAAAGTATCCAGGTCTAAGCCACTCAGGTCCCCCCCCCGACCTCAAGGTAGGTCCAGATTTCCCACTAGAACGTTCAACCGTGACACCATCAGAACGCCTTGTACTCCCATCTACCCGTGCACTTTTCCTAGGTATATCCTCTGTTGCATCAGCTTTCCTCTTTAGATGGGGAACGCATACTGAGATGACAATGTTATCCATCTCAAGTGGGGACCTCTCTCTCTATTGTCGTGCCGACCCTCCGGGAACAACTTCAGAACTCCCACCAGCACGTACAGAAGGTCGCCTTATCACACTCCCACCACTACTAGAGGCACCCGCATTACCTCCAATCTGAACTGGCCCAGAACGGATCCTGCGGCGAGCCTCCCTTGTAACCAAATCACTCTCCTCCCTATCCATGATAGAATCCACTTCTGAGTTCACAACAGCATCAGCTCGAGCTCTTCTCTTTTGTTGCCTCCTCTTTGATTTAATTCCCTCACCACCTCGCTCAGCAAATATGTTCACTACGGTTTCAAGTATCTCCCTCTTCTCAGATCGCTTAAGCCTCACAAACCTTTTGATCTCACCTCAGTACCCTCTGTTAGAAATCACAACGTCTGCAAACCACAACAATAACAAGTTGTCAAAATCAGCAAACAAATAAGAAAACAAGAAAGCATCACCAATTCAAACATACCATCAAAATTACAACTTCTAGTTCTCAAACTACTCCCAGCAACAAAGTAGTCTCCCCTCACCAGCAATGGTCTTTGCTCCCAAGACTCATTACTCACTCCATCTCGAACGGATGACTTACTCACCATAGTTTGTAAAATAAAGTTGTTCGACCTAGATCGCTTCACAGCGAAGTGCTAGAGCACATCTCCCAGACTGATATTGTATTCCCCATACTCATTTAACAGGTCGAAAACCATAAAAAATCTCCAACTGTTACCAACGAACTGACAGGGAGCTTTCCCACAAAAATTCAACACAATTCATGTCAATTTAGAGAATGACAAACGCAACCCTGCTCTCAATTGCCCCACATATATGATCATCCCTTTATCTATTGGTAGAAAGCTACTACTAAACACGTTATCTACATTGTTCAGGTCGTATATTTCAGTTCGGGAATGTTGATATCAAATCTTTCCCTCACATCCTCAAAACTAGTCACTGCACCGCACTCCTATCAACCACCCTAGGTGGTAAACTACTAGACGAAGACCGATCTTCCACGCCATTGCTACTCGAGATAGAAACAACCGACCCAGAAAACCTATTCTGTTCGATCTTTTGATCCTACCGATCTCTCAACCATCTCATCAGAACGAGTATCATCAGAGTCAGAGATTTTCGTTTCCTACTTAAATGGAGTTCAATTTAAACCTACCCAACAAAAGGAATGAGAAAGAAATATGGCAGAAAACACTAACCTGAGCACTCAAGCGTTCATGAAAGTCTGAAGTAAGTGTGAAAGAAGAAACTCCTCAGCTCTCCAAAACAATCTTATACAAGCCACCCGTTCAGTTCCCTATACAAGCCATCATTGCACTAAACCCTAGATCGACATGTCCTCTTATATCTTGACTTTTCAATTGCATGATATTTGCACCCACCCAAGAAATGAAGCGGTTACCATTCCCTTTTAAAAACTTACCCTCATATGTGCTACACACGTGCTACCTTAAACTCTCACCAGATTGCTCCCGCCATCCTCAAACGACCTGCTGAGCGGGGGCTGTGTGAGGGACTAATACCCACATCCTATGGATATTATACACGTGTCCAGCAAAAGCGAAGCCACAAACCGATCTCCACCAAGTACTCCTTCATGTCGCTTCATTGCACCACACACATCTAGATCGCTTCGTAACAACTCGAACCAAAAGCCCGATCTCTTCAAAAATATCGTCCTAACAATTTGACTACTACAACGACCTCCAAAAGATCCACACTTGCTCATACAATAACGGATAGTAACGGATGCCACAAGCTGTCACCTTCAAGACCAGAGCTCTAGATGCGCACTCCATTACTCCACCACAACTCACCATCATGACTCATTAAATGACATCAAGTCCTAAACTTGACCTGACGCGGGAAAGGAGGAAGCGCGGGCATATTGCCTATATAAAGAGAAGAGGAACTACGTCTGACTTGATTCAAGTTCGGCTAAAGAACTTGATACGTAGGCAGTTCGCATCCAACACAAACTCAGTCAAAATCTAATACAATCCACATTCCCCTCTCCAATCAAGACCTGTAAAGATTCACACCAAATCGAGCATTTACATTAGGCATAAATAATAAAAAAAAATGAACCAAAAATCATCGAAGATAGAATAAACCTAAACTGCAATATAGAACAACACCATTAACAGCAATTCTTGTATCTACAAAATCCAAAAAAAAATTAATCAAAGAAGCAACAATTAAATCTATAACTACTGACTTTTCGAAAGGCTTAAATTCTAAGGTTGGTTTGAAAATTATAGCTTCTTTCTTCCTCCACCCTTTTCCCTTTCGTGCTTTCTTTTCTAATTAATTATTTTTGTGAAGAATGTTATAATATGCGTATTATTTGCAAAGCTAGTGTGGCGTGTGACAATCAGGTAGTTTGTCATTGCAAGGGAATTCACAGCTTTCAAGTCTTCAAGAGCAAAGAACTGGAATGATAAATAATAATTACACTAAGAAAAGAAATCGAAAATTTTCAGAAGCAATAAAACTGAAAAACATTTTCTCTCATTGACCCTTGGAGAATGTTGTAGTTCAAAATCTCAAATCTTGAAGATAGTTCTGACAGCAGAATATATCAATATGCCGGCACTATAAAGCCAAAAAGATCGGAATACTGATTATACCAAAAGTTTTGAAGTATCGTCCAGATTTTTTTGTCAAAATTCGGTAGACATCGTTTTGTGGGAAGACTCCTCTAATATTCTCATAGGAAAACATAGTCGCTTTAGGAGTCCGTACACTGGTTTGTATCTAATTCAAGTGACGTGAAAGTTAAGCTAAACTCCAATATAAAATGAGAATTCACCCAACTCAACACAGCGCAGCAATACCAACTTTGATCATTGAGATTTCGTTTGCTATTTGTTACGTTCTTTCTGATTCTCTCTCTCAATAATATTCAAGAAGAATGGGTTTTCGTAGGAACAACACAAGTTCTTTCATGATGTTCTCATTGGTATTTCTTCCCTAGTATCGATAGGTTCTGGTAATGTTGTTAAGGGGTGTCCCTTGGGTTCAATATACAGCTTTGGTGATTCTTGATCGCTTCTTGATTTTAAGGATGGTCGAAGCAGTTCATCTGATTAAGGGTTACTACAAATTGTGGACTACTTAGGTACGTTGAGAAACGAAAATTCATGTTTCTTGCATGTTTCTTTTTACACCTAGAGTTCTTGTTCGTTGTTATCACGATTATATAGTTATTGTCGTTCTTGTTCTTGGAACACTTTGCATGCAACTTCTTGCCTATATACTGAACGTCTAAACCACAAGCAGGGCAGGCCACTAATGATTTTAGCTTTTATTTTGGGCACAAAAAACAAACAGGACATCATATTAAATTACAGTAAGAAAAATCCACAATTTTCTGCGAACGTTTACTCTTTTCAATATATATGAATATATATATATATATATATATATATATATATATATATATATATATATATATATATATATGGGGAAGGATAGAGTTTTATTCACTGTAGCCACATTCAAGTCCCTATTCATTGTGAATTAATCAATAAGCAAAATCATGGATTTAAAAGTTGAATTAAATGCTTGAATTTTTGTAGATATAATTTCCCCACCATAGAGAACATGCTCACAAAAATTCATCTCATTCAAAGAAATCATTAACCTTATAACATGCTCACAAAATTTTTGGACCCATTAGATAAAAAGCTCAAAAATGAACACTAATTTTTACATGGTTAGACATATCCAAATATTATAATTTTTTTGTGAGAATGATCTTCATGTCTATCTTCTTGTGTGGGAAGATCATCTCCACCAAAACCAGACCTTAATTCATTTGTATGTGAAAAATGTGGTTATAATGTCGTGCAGACTAAGTAAAAATGTGCCTCTATCCCTCCCCTATATATATATATATATATATATATACCTATGCTATAATTGGATAGTTCAGTTAGTTGGATTAGACATAAGAAAACTTGATGAATTACACACCAATAATTCCTTTAGTTTTTATTCCAGTCCTCATATGGCCTACTTTTCAAGTCCAAACAACCTATTCAATGTCCAATTTCTAACAATTGGCAATCTTCGTTTGTTATACAGCTTATGCTTTTCATCTTCCCCTTGATCCATATGAGGAAGACACTAAGTTAGATTATGGAGTGAACTTTGCTGTACGGGGTGCTACTGCTCTCGACTCAACCTTTTTCACGAAGAACAGCATTACATTGTCGTCAGCCAACAATTCTCTTCACACACAAATTGATTGGTTCCAGACCCATCTTGATGCAATATATTCATCGCCTCCAGGTAAGCATATATGATCCAAAGATTAATTTCATCCTACCCTATTTTAGCCAACCATTTCCTCTTATTATGTCACACATTCATTCATATTATTGATCATTATTTTCTTTATGTCGCAGACTGTCGTCAGAAGTTAAAAAAGTCTATCTTCTTGGTGGGGCAGATTGGGGCCAATGATTATAATTATGCTTTCTTTCAAGGGAAAACCATGAACGAGGTTGTTGGTTATGTGCCTGAAGTCGTGCAGACTATTAAGGATGCTTTGAAGAGACTCATCCATATGGGGGCTGTTAACCTGATAATCCCTGGAAGTTTGCCAATGGGATGCCTGCCTAGCTACCTGACAATGTTCCCCAGTGATGATAGAAGGAACTACGACAAGAATAAGTGCCGAGAAGGCTATAATAACTTTGCAAGGCTACACAATGAGCACCTTCAGTAGGCCTTAACCGAGCTCAGGTTTGAGCACCCTCGTGTTCACATTGTGTATGCTAGCTATTACGACGCATTCATTGCTCTCCTTCGCAACCGTGCTGTTCTAGGCTTCCAAAAGAGCTCCTTGAGGAAAGCTTGCTGCGAAAATGGAGGATCATACAATTTTGATTCATCAAGGATGCATGTGCGGCGCTGAAGGCGTTCCAGTTTGCTCTGATCCAACCAAGCATGTTCACTGGGATGGGATTCGTCCAACCGAGGAGGCCTACAAACTCATGGTGGAAGGCTTCATCAGCGGCAACTTTGTAAAACCGAAACTAAGAATTCCAGAGAGATGGCATTGTGTTATGTAATAATCTAATGTAACCGGAAACATCAAATTAAACATTGAAGAACTACGTGTGCTTGACCCTATAAGTGGGGTTAGAATTGTCATCAAGGCAATTCCACTGCTTTTATGTGTAGTATGTTACTGTTAGATTTCGTGTGTAATTCTATATGTTCTGCCATTCTTCTTTTGCCTTATTGAAATATTATTTTACATGACCAAAGGATCTAACGAGGGTCAGATTCCAAGATGTTTTCATTACTCACTCGTTTTCGGAACGGAAACTGTTTTTATATAATTGATTTGATTTTTTTTTAATATTTTATAAATTTAATTTTTGAATTATTATATACCAAAAGGTTTTAACTATAGAATATTGTAATGATACAAATTTTGATGAAAACACAAATTTATAAAAATATTAAATGTGGCCATTAAGGATACATATATGTTTGTCCAGCCAGAAGAGATATGCTTTTAAAAATATGAGGTTTACTATAGGGCAGCAGAGTGAAGAAAAGTGATTAAAAGTTTGACTCGAGCTTAGGCAAATATATAGTAAAAAAGGTTGTACAATTCATTCTTCCATTTACAATTGGACACAAACAAACTTAGGTAACCTCTTATACATATACTTTCAACCGCAGATCGACGTCATTTGAGCTCTCTTGGGTACCTTTTATCAATCACCATCAGATCGACGTCATTTGAGCTCTCTTGGGTACCTTTTATCAATCACCATCAATCCTAACTTGCAAAAATATAACATTCAATCCGTTAAATACAACCATTAATGTGCCTTAATGTAATGAAAATAGATATAATGAGCCAAATGGTTACTCATAACCTTGTCCTGTGAACTAAATCATGTGCCTATTAAGAACGACCACAATTAAAAGTAATCCGAACAAAGAATACGTTTGGTTTCCGCTAGCCCTGCTTAGACCCTTGAATTACACGTCAAACATTGAAGCTTAATTATCTTGAACCCGTGGGTACAATTCATAGCTAAGCATACTATTACTATCCATCAATCCTTGTCATGAGTTCTTTTATACTAGTCATGAAGTACAGTCAATTGACTTCTTTAGTGAAGGCTTTTAACCCTTTGAGTTTCCAAACAAACTTTGGGTTAATATTTCTTACTGATACTTGAAACTATATCATTGTGGTAATGACCTGTATATCACTTCTTAATCCCTCAGTCAAAACTTTGATCGGCTCCATCTCATCTTCTACACCCATTTCCCACTTTTGTTGTTCAAAATGTCACCACTCTATGTCTTAGGCGTGATTGCAATTGCCTCAAATATCCAAGAGCATTTTCCTCAGTTTGGTGATTTCTCTACACCTCAGTTGCATTTTCCTCTTCTTCCCCACGACTGCATGCAAAATTACCTATCCATTTATTAAAATTTGAAATGATAAATTAAATGAATTGGAATAGATACTGATCTGAATATTTCCTATCTATAGAGTGAAGACTAACAGTCCAATGCATACCATAATTATACATATTATCACCTCCAACCAATGACTTGTTGGTTTCACCAAAGTGTTGTGACTAAAAAGAGAAAAGCACATAAGAATTAATTTATTAATCCTTAGATATATATTATAGCTCTACCCTTTTCAATTGAGAAAGCGTGTCTAGAGTGTCCACGTGTCAAGGCTAATTAAGAAAAAATAGGAGATAAAATAAGAAACAAATATTTATCTTTATCCTTAGATATATATTATAACTATACCCTCACAAAGCCTCCAATTTTTTAAAAACTCTATTACTAAATATAAAAGTAGTTTTTTCTAAACTCTATTACTAAATATAAAAAAGTAGGATATAAATAAATAAACAATCCCATCTAGAGTTTTACATACTCTCTAACTTTTTCTAAACACTATAGCTAATTATGAAAAAACAATCACATCTAGAGTTTCACAAAATATCCAACTTTTCCTAAACAATATAGCTAATTAAGAAAAAAAAAATAGTAAACAAAAAACTAAATTGCTAAAAACAATAATTTCCACTGAAAACGATTTTTCTAAAACCCTTTCGATTTGATTCGCCATCCACTGTGTGATTTAGACATTTATTAATAGTTAAGGATTAAAAAAATCACAATTACGACCACAATAATTATGACATATTCCAATTCTTTTATATATATATATATATATATATATATATATATATATATATATATATATATATATATATATATATATATATATATATATATATATAATTGGAATATGTCATAATTATTGTTACACCCTCACCAATTTATTTTTTGGAACACTCGCATAGACTCCAGTTTTTTCTAAACTCTATTACTACTTATAAAAAAGTAGGATATAAATAAGAAAACAATCTCATATAAAGTTTCATAGAGTCTCTAACTTTTTCTAAACACTATAACTAATTACGAAAAACCAATTCCATCTAAAGTTTCACAAAAACAATCTTATTTAGAGTTTCATAGAGTCTCTAACTTTTCCCAAAAAAATATAGCTAATTCTTAAAAAAAAATATGAGACAAAAAAACTAAATTGCTAAAACAATAGTTTCCACGAAAACAATTTTCCTAAAACCCTTTCGATTTGATGCGTCATTCACAATGGGATTTCAACATTTATTCATAATTAAAGATTCCAAAAATCACAATTCTGGTCACAATAATTACGGCAGATTCCAATTAAATTTATAAATTTTCAACACTATATATATATCACAATTCTGGCCACAATATATATATAAAGGTGAGTTTTTTTTTTAATGGAGAGTGAGGTTTTCACATTATAAGAAATTTGGATGAGTGATCAATATAATATTAATATATAATAGTTATGCATATTTGCAAATATTTTTTAGAATAATTAATATAATAACACCCGTTCGTAGATAATCTTTGTAGATTCCACATAGTGAGTCATGCATAATTTAAAGAATAATTAATGAGAAATCGGGAACTAGATAATCTTTGATGATCCCACATAGTAAATCAAACACAATTTATTTTTTATGTCATGTTTGCAAGGACACTACAGATGGATCAGTAGAAGTTGGTATTACATACCACATTGAATAATTAAAAGGAAATCAAAAATTGGATTCAGATACATAACTGAACTCAAAGAGTAATTAACGGGAAATCGAAAACTTTATGCAAATACAATAAATTAAACTCAAAAAGTAATTAACTAGAAATCGGAAACTAGATGCAATTGTATTAAACTAACATCAGAGAATAACTAACGGAAAATTAGAAATTGGATGCAAATCCTTAAAAAATATTTAACGAAAAATCGTAAACGGTATGCAAATACATCAAACAAACCTCAAATAATAATAAATGGGAAACCATAAACTGTATGCAAATGCATTGAACTAAACTTAAAAAATAATTAACAGAAAATCAAAAATCGAATGCAAATGCATTGAACTAACCTCATAGAATAATTGGTGGGAAATCAGAAACTAAATACAAATATGCATTAAAATAACCTCAAAGAATAGTTAACGGGAAATCAGAAAGAGGATGTAATTGCATCGAACTAACCTCAAAACATAAATAATCAGAAACTAGATGTAGATGTATTGAACTAACCTTAAAGAATTATTAACGGAAAATTAGAAACTAGATGCAATTGCAATGAACTAATCTCAAAGACTAATTAACAAAACATTGAAAAAGGGATGAAACTACACTAAACTAACCTAAATGAATAATTAATGTGAAATTATAAATTTGATCTAAATGCATTGACTAACCTTAAAAAATAATTAATGTGAAATCGAAACTTGATGCAAATGCATTGAATTAACCTCAAAAATAATTAACATAAAATCGAAATTGGATACAATCAGTATTGAACTAACCTCAAATAATAATTAATGGAAAATCATAAACTGGATGCAACTGCATTAAACTAAAATTATAGATTAACTAACGGAAAATCAGAAATTGGATGCAAATGCATTGAAATAACCTCAAAGAATAGTGAACTGGAAATCGGAAGCCGGATGTAATCAGACAAAACCGACTTCAAAGCATAAATAACTAGAAATTATAAACTATCGAACTAACCTAGAAAACAATTAACGAGAAATCAGAAACTAGATGCAGATGTATTGAACAAATCACAAAGAGTAATTAATGAAACATCAAAAATTGGATGCAACTGTACTTAATTAACCTTAATGAATAACTAACGGAAAATTATAAAGTGGATGCAATTGCACTGAACTAACCTCAAATAATAATTAACGGGAAATCAGAAACTTAATATAGCTGCATTGAACTAACCTCAAAGAATAATTAATGAGAAAATTGGAAACTGAATGCAACGTACTACATTGAACTAACCTCAAAGAATAATTAATGAAAAATCAGAAACTTGATGCAAATGCATTTAACTAATAACCCTAAAACATGTTTGTATTATATGTAGGGGGAATAAATGTCTCGACAAATATAGTTTTGTATTTTAAGTAATGTTTATCATAATTTTTTTTATTATGATTAAGAATGTCATGCTATTCAAGTAGCTTCAATATTATCTTCGTCATATTGGGCATTCTCACAAAACTTCAATCAAACTTCAATTATTAAACCTAACAACAAAAAGAAGTCGATGAGTTTTATCAAGGTTTGGTGCTTTCTTTTTATAGAGAGTGGTGCAAGAAATTTGAATGACTGATTAATATAATTTTCATATCTCATAGCTATGCATAGTTGCTAATATTTTTTACAATAATTTAATATAACGGCACCCGTTCGTAGGACGGGTTCGAAAGCTAGTTAATACATATAGGGGTAGGGGAATAGTTGTAAGAAAGAGCATCAATGTCATGATTATAAAAAACCTATAGAGCTATAGAAATCATTAAATATAAAATTAGTAGTATTAGGATTTAATGGCTCTCTTTCTTATTTGAAACCAAAAGTCCTAATATAATCAAGTTCTTCAATTACTAGACATACCGAGAGGAAAATCCTTCCTGGCATGCTAAACCATTCAAAAGGGAAACTTAACCCAGCTTGTAGCTTGGTAGGCTAATAAAGTGGGGGGTTGATTCTATGAGCAATAGTTGGTCTTGGGCACATTTGATATTTGACCGAATACAATAGGGAAAAGATATGGATTTATGCATACCCATATGATTGGGATCTATTTCATATTTTCATTCGTATCCAAGTCCATTTTAAAGTTGAGCTCAACTCAAAATGTATCAAGCTTTAGCTGTTGTAGAGATGAAGGCTTTGTTACCCCGTGTTTAAGCATGTAGCACCGTTGGCTATTAAGGCATGCACAAACTCTACTTGGAGAGTAGTTCTTATTAGGACTTCAAGAAACATGTTTTCCCAATCCCTACTTGATAGGAAATTAGTCGATCTAATTAAATAGACTAATCTAACCCTAGTTAAACCGCAAGCGCACAGCTATCGTTGAAAAATAGTTGCGACAAACCGGTCGATCCCACAGGGATTGCTACTTCGGACAAACGAGTATTAAAATTATACTTAACTAATTCGAACAATATTCTTTTATGGAAGTTTGAATTACTATTAACTAAAATTAACTAATTACTATGAAAGCAATAAATTAAATGGATTAACTATTAACGAAGAAAACACTAAGGCATTCAAATCCACCCTAGACCGTTGTAGGTTATCCTAGTCAAATCAGTTTATAGTTCCCTTTTAATTACGAGTAGCACGAGAGAAAGGTAACCCTAGCTTTCTCGAAAATATGATCATGAAGCTCTTATATTTATTAGATTGATTGGATTTCAGCAAACGAAAATATAAATCGCTAGCAAGAGTTGTCTTTTTATAGCACAACTCTTCACAGATTTATTTAAACGATAAACGTAGTGCATTGATATTAATAAGAGAATAATCTAACTATTAATTAGTCGAGACATGAAAACATGCAAGATATAATTAATGAAAGTAATCCTATTACTATCTAAAGAAATCAATCAAGTTTAATCTTTAAGTTCCGAAAACAGTAAACTAATTAAACATAAAGAAAAACCTATACAACTCTAGGGCTTCATCTTAGCCCTAGCTAATAGTTTAGCTACACATAATAATCAAACTGAAAATAAAGTAAAGGTTAGGAGAACTCATGTCGACAATGAAATCTCCTTGGCTTTCCTTCGTCTCGTTCTCGATTTCCGCGCGTCTCTAATTCTCGCTCTCTGGTGTTATGTTCTATCCTCTGTGTTCTAGAGCCGCCTTCTCTACTGTTTCTCTCTTCTATATATAATGGATTGGTTAGGGCAGTGTTTGATTTCGAATGGAATTCGAAGTCGGTCGCAAGAGATTTGGTTGGGCGATTTTTCGGAAAATAGCGAAGTTGGTCTTTTGTTTCTGTTCCTGAGTGATAGGAGAGTTGAGATTGTGTTCAGGTGGTCTTGGGAGTTGGGAGTATGAATAGGTAATAGGTTGTGTGGTTTGATTGGTTCGGGTGTTGATTTGGATCGCCTAAATTAGAGGGATCGGTTTCTGGGTTTTTTCTGTTCGTGAGAATGATCGAGACTAAAGGACTTATCTGGCGGTCCAAGTAGCTAAGTTCATAGCCAACAAATGACTTGGTGGGTGCGGCTTTTGAAGTGTGGGTATGGGCTAGTTTAAGGCGTACAGAAATTCAGCACATGGGCGTCTAGGAGAATCAAAAGCAAGGATAAAAAGAAACCTCGTGATACGAGGTTTAAAATTTAGGCAAGGTTTAAGAAAATGGGCACATGGGTTTCTATTTGAGTGGGTCCAAAATACTAACATCTTAGACATTGGCCCATAGCTCACAAGTTTGTATTCTTCACGTGCATTTACCAATATTCATATCCATAGTCTCTGGCCTTGTTTCTCTACTAATGATCAATTACTAAGGTACCAAGTCCAACCCAATAACGCCTCAATTCTCATTAGCAGACACGCAAACGGTATATTTCCAATATCACAGGGCACCTCCATTAAACTGAACAACTAGCGCCAGATCAACCTAACCACAAGTTCGCACAATAACATCCTGGAATCTCGATAGTTTCAGCAGTTTTAATCAATAACTTCAATTCCTGTAAAACCACTAAAAACACACTAATTAAGTCAAACGAATAAATTAAACGAACTAACTAATATAAAATTGGGCGTAGATATATGTAACATCTACGTGTCTATCAAATACCCCCAAACTTACATTTTGCTAGTTCTCGAGCAAAACCAAAACTAAACTAATAAGAATAAAACAAAAATCCTAACTCACTTTCGTAGGAATCACGATTACACTTAGCATGTGTAACAAGCCTTTTAAACCCCTAGGTTACCCCTAGTGGACGAGTTTAGTCTCGTGAGGGTTTTCAGAAACGGTACCCACAAAAATTACATAGAATAACCAATGGTGATATAATTTTTCTCAGAGATAAAATATTTTGCCAACTGATAAACAAGTTCAAAAATTATTAATCACCACAATTTACATCATCATTACCAAGACGCATCACTACTTCCAAAGATAGAAATCATTGACTACTTTCCAAAACCAAAGCGTGTGTGTGTGTTTAGCCAAATTAATACAATCTCTTATCCAAGTAACGGAATTCCTAACTTACTATCCAAAGAATATATCAACCTCAATCCTCACCATTCATACACTCACAAGAAAGTCTCTCTCTTAGATAAGTTTTCAATTTTACCTCTGTATGCAGGAAAATGAGTAAAATAATAGAACATCCCACATACTTAGCCAGAAAGACGGACTTATAAAATTTCAAAAACAAATTAGTCTCATGGAAAGAACATCAATCACATGTGAAGTGTTAGGTCCTTCACTTTAGCATCCTCTCACCTATTCTACACTTCATATCATACTTTTGTGATAAGTCTGGGTATTAAGACGGGCCTTAGGATAGGTTAACAAGAAAATGGTAAAAAGGATTCAAAAATTTCTGAGAATAAACTAAAGACTTTTCTTGCACTTGATCTTCTTGGAAAATTTCTTCGCTTTGTAGACCACATTACTTTACTTTCTCACTACTTCTTCTCAATGATTTCTCTTTCTCTTTCTTTTTCTTTTCTTTTTCTTTTCTATATATATATTTATATATTTCTTTCTTTTCTATTGAATCACTTGAGCAAAAGGAATGATTTTCTTCATTTGATTTTGGTAAATTTTCCTTCCGAATCTTCTTTCTTCTAGCTTTCTCCTTAGTCTTTTAGAAATTCTCAGAAATATGGGTAAGGCCAATAATATGGGTTTACACTCCTTATCTGGAGTTGGGTTAAGTATAGTTGGTTTGAGAAGAAAAGGCTTAATATATAAGGCTCAAAAGGGGTTAACATGATGATCCTACTAGGTGGGATAAATAAAGGCTAATTGGTTCACTACTTGACTTATCAGTATGATATTCCGCTTCGAATAGACTACAAGACCTAATGGCTATCTCCCTAGTTGATGTCACTTCGTGATCGACCAAAATAAGAAAAAAATGAGACCATACAACGAATTTAAGCACAGAAGAATGATTGAGTCAACTTGGACTCAGAATTTACGTAAAAACTCTCCAAGAAATTCAAATGCTCAAGTCTCACGGGTTAAGTCCCTATATTCCTCTTCTAGTTCACTAGGAGATTAAATTACTCTTCAATTTGACATGTATCAGGTGGCTAATAGTGCATATTCCACTTTGGCTTAAACTTTCATCAACAAAATCTATTTCTAGAGGTAGAAAATAGTCTAAAAGCAACAATAACTTCAAAAGTGACTCTTAACTTCATAGATTCCTTGAAAATCAATGGCTTTAGAAATCATTTTTTTTTTAAATTTCTCATCATAGAAAATCACCATTAATCATACCATGTTGGACATATTTATTTTTCGCTAAACAAACATTTTGTTCCCACCCCCAAACTTCTTATAGACATTGTCCTCAATGTTAACATAGATGCGTAATTTAAAAGATAACAACATGGACAAGTAAAAGTATATAAGGAAAGAGGTTACCAAGAGCTTCCAAAAACGAAAAAGAATATCTTTGAGTCACCTATAGAAATTAGTACCTCACAAAAGATATAACAATGATAATATAAAAGAGGAACCAAGTTACTACAATGACTAAAATGTGTCACGTGTCTCACCCCATAGAGTTACACGTCTCCAAAAAGGCAGAGAAAAGGTGCTAGAGTGGAATACATGATACACGTGCACAAAAGACTCAACAAAAATAAAAACATAGGTTGCCTCCCATAAGCGCTACAATTAACGTCTCTAGCAGATGAATGCTTCGCACACCCAATTCTTAGATTAGCACTTTGTCTACCAACCAAACACAAAATGAAAGCCCCAAAATTGAAAAAATTTCGACAGAGTCTCCTTTGTATTTTCGACATTTCATAAATATAAAACCTGTCATAACCTGAAAATCACAATAATATGTTTCTCATTGGTTAACCCAAATGGAGACTAGGGGCTAGAATGAAATATTTGGGAACAATGCGAAGCGACTCTTACCAAAGAAAAACAAAACCTAAACTACTAAAATACAACAAGCATACTCATTTAGTCATGATAAACATGATCAATAAGATCCACCTCTTCCACATCCTTATTAGCAAAACCATCAAGATATGGTTTCAAGCGTTCACCATTAACCTTAAACACACGACCATCCGTAGGATCCTCTATCCCAACAGCACCATGAGGAAAAACAATTTTAACAATGAAAGGACCAGTCCACCTAGAACGTAATTTACCAGAAAAAAGACGCAAACGAGAATTATATAGCAAAACTTTTTGATTAGGTTCAAAGGACTTGCGAATAATAGATTTATCATGAAAAATCTTAGTCCGCTCCTTGTAAATCTTGGCATTCTCATATGCCTCATTCATTAACTCAGCTAACTCATTTAATTGAAGCTTACGTTAGAACCCGCTTCACGATGTCAAAGTTAAAAGTTTTAATGGCCCAGAAAGCACGATGTTCTAATTCCACAGGCAAATGACATGCCTTCCCAAACACAAGCCTATAAGGAGACATACCAATGGGAGTCTTATAAGCAGTCCTATAAGCCCAAAGGGAATCATTAAGACGTTGAGACCAATCCTTACGGTCAGGTCGTACCGTCTTTTCTAAAATTCGTTTAATTTCCCTATTAGATACTTCAACTTGGCCACTAGTTTGGGGATGGTAAGGGGTAGCAACTTTATGAGTAATAGAGTACTTTTTCATTAAGGATTCAAATGCACGATGTGTAAAATGAGTACCATTATCGCTTATAATTGCACGAGGAGTACCAAAAAGAGAAAATATATTATATTTCAAAAAGTTAACTACAACCTTGTGATCATTCGTTTTACATGGCACCGCCTCAACCCATTTAGAAACATAATCTACCGCGACGAGGATATAAAGATAACCAAAGGAAGGAGGAAAAGGACCCATGAAGTCTATACCCCACATATCAAAAAGCTCAACAACCAAAATAAGAGAAAGAGACATCATGTTCCTATGGGAAATATTACCTGTACGCTGGCATCGATCACATCCTAAACAAAACTCATGTGCATCTCTAAAGAGAGTAGGCCAATAAAACCACACTGCAAAACCATAGCAGCCGTCTTCTTAGGACCAAAGTGACCACCACATGCATGGTCATGGCAAAAGGAGAGAATACTACGAAACTCACTCTCAGGAACACATCTCCTAACAATCTGATCAGGGCATGACTTAAACAAGTATGGGTCATCCCAGAAAAAATACTTAACCTCAGCAAAAAACTTAGATTTATCATGTTTTCTCCAATAAGAAGGAAACTGACCTATAACAAAATAATTAACAATATCTGCATACCAATGCAACTGGGAGACAACAAAAAGTTGCTCATCAGGGAAGGACTCATTCAAAGGCAAAAGACTAGTAGAAGACTCTACTATAAGCCTAGACAAGTGGTCACGACCACGTTTCTATACCCTTTTATCCCTAATCTCAATGTCAAACTCTTGTAATAAGAGGACCCAACGAATAAGGCGACTTTACCATCCTTTTTAGAAAGAAGATACTTCAAATTTGAATGATCAAGAAAAACACGACAACCTTAGACCCTATGAGATAAGACCTAAACTTGTCTAAAGCAAACACAACAGCTAACAATTCTTTCTCGGTTGTAGTGTAATTCATTTGGGCATCATTAAGAGTTCGACTCGCATAATAAATTACATGGGGCAACTTATCAAACCGTTGACCTAAAACAGCCCCAATAGCATAGTCCGACACATCACACATTAACTCAAAAGGCACACTCCAATCAGGTGGTTGTATGATAGGAGCGATAGTCAATAAATGTTTAAACTTCTCAAAAGCTTTCAAACAATCATTATCAAAGACAAAATCGACGTCCTTACCAAGTAAATTGCATAAGGGAGGAGAAATCTTGCTAAAGTCCTTAATGAATCGCCTATAAAATCCAGCATGACCTAAAAAAGACCTAATATCTTTCACAGTCTTAGGTGGTGGAAGACTAGAAATGACATCAATCTTAGCCTTATCGACCTCAATTCCTTTAGTAGAAACAATATGACCAAAAAACAATACCTGTTGAACCATAAAATGACACTTCTCCCAATTCAACACAAGATTCTTCTCCTTGCACCTAATTAACACTAATTCCAAATGGTGCAAACCTCATCAAAAGAATCACCAAATACGGAGAAATCATCCATAAACACCTTAAGAAACCTTTCTACCATGTCAGAAAAAATGCTAAGCATGCATCTCTGGAAGGTACCGGGTGCATTACATAACCCACATGGCATACGACGGTAGGCAAAAGTTCCAAAAGGACAAGTAAATGTAGTCTTTTCTTGATCCTCAGGTGTAATACAAATTTGATAATAACCGGAATAACCATCGAGAAAACAATAATACTTTTGACCGGCTAACCGTTCAAGCATCTGGTCAATAAAAGGAAGAGGAAAGTGGTCTTTCGTAGTGGCTAGATTCAATTTACGATAGTCAATACAAAAACGCCACCCAGTAGTCATACGGGTAGGAACTAACTCGCCATTCCCATTCTTAACTACCGTAATACCAGACTTCTTAGGGACAACCTGAACCGGACTCACCCATTGACTATCAGAGATGGGGTAAATGATACCCACATCTAACAACTTGAGAACCTCGGCTCTCACTACCTCTCTCATGTTAGGATTAAGCCGTCTCTAGAACTCACAGGTTGGTTTAGCATTTTCCTCTAGATGAATATGATGCATACAATCAGTGGGGCTTATCCCATTAATATCAGCAATAGTCCACCCTAAAGTTGTCTTACGGTCTCTAAGAACCCTAAGCAATTTACTCTCTTGTTCACTATCAAGATTAGAAGCAATAATAACAGGCAAAGTCTCATCAGGTCCCAAAAAGACATACTTAAGAGTATCAGGTAATGGTTTCAACTCAAGCTTAGGAGGACTCTCTATGGAAGGAACTGGTTTAGACTTAGAAGGAGAAAGAGGTTCTACCTTGGTTTTCCACTTATTAGTATCTAAGATTGGGGTGGCATCAAGCAAAGCATTTACTTCACAAATAGAATTATCTACATCAAAATCACCACCAAAGTGAGTTAAACAAGACTCAAGAGGGTCATCAGAATAACTTTCCAAGAAAGTCTTGTGAACCACACTGTCAATAAGATTAACATCCCAAAGATCATCAGGTTCAGGAGGTTGTCGACTCACATTAAACACATTAAGTTCTGTAGTCATATTACCAAAAGAAAGCTTCAACACTCCATTACGACAGTTAATGATAGCATTGGATGTGGCCAAAAATGGATGACCTAAGATGACAGGAATATGGTGTTTAAGATCTTGAACAGGTTGTGTTTCTAGAACAATAAAATCAACTGGGAAATAAAATTTATCAACCTGAATCAAAACATCTTCAACAATACCATGTGAAACTCTGACAGACCTATCCGCCAGTTGAAGTGTAATCGGCGTAAGTTTCAATTTACCAAGACCAAGCTGTAAATAAACCGAATAAGGTAACAAATTAACACTAGCCCCCAAATCAAGTAATGCCTTCTCAATCATATGATCACCTATAACATAGGAAATAGTAGGGTATCCTGGATCTCTAAACTTAGGTGGAGTGCGGTTTTGAATAATCGAACTCACTTGCTCAGTAAGGAAAGCTTTCTTATGCACATTCAACTTACGTTTTTGCGTACACATATCCTTAAGAAACTTGGCATAAGAAGGAATTTGTTTTATAGCATCAAGTAACGGAATATTAATATGAACTTGCTTAAACATCTCCATTATCTCATTAAAAGTATTTCCTTTCTTAGCCTGAACTAACCTCTCAGGAAAAGGAGCTTTTGGTATATAAGATGGTACAGGACTAGACTCGAAAGACGTAGGAGGCTCTAAGCACTTTTTAGAAGCATCATGACTATTAGAACCACTTACATCACTCTTCTTGCCCTCACACTCTATAGGATCAGATCTGACCTCAACATCCCTAGGCATCTCAACCCTATTATCAATATGTTTACCACTTCTAAGAACGGTAATAGACTTGGCTTGCTCCTGGTGGTGCTCTTGGCTCAAGTTGGAGCCTATTTCATACTGTCCCTTTGGATTAGCCATTAGTTGACTAGGAAACCTACCATTTTCCCTCTCATTCAAAGTATTACCAATTTGACCCATTTGAATTTCTAACTTCGCAATAGATTGTGCGTTTGAATGCAAACTCTGTTGGGTATCCTTTTGAAATCGTTGGGTGTCTTGATGAAATTGAAGGGAACTCTGCATGAAAAGACTAAGAGTGTCCTCAAGAGATGGTTTCTTAGATGGTGGAGTTGGTTGCTGGTATGGCTGAAACTGGTTGGAAGGAACTTGAGCATATGACTGGGAAGGAGGATTCACAGGTGACACCCCTGGATCAGTTTGATGCGGCCCATTTTTCCATGAAAAATTGGGATGATTCCTCCACCCAGGGTTATATGTGTTAGAGTAAGGGTCACCAAATGGTTTCTTATTATATGTGTTGAGTGCATTAGCTTGTTCAGTTATACACTCATTGAACGCAGAGATAGAAGGACACGTTTGGGCTGTGTGCGCGGGACTCTCACATAGTTGACATATTTGACTAACTGACTTGACATGAGAACTCTCCCTTTTTAACTTCAAGGATTCCACCTCCCTAGCAAGATTGGCTAGTTTGGCACTCATCTCAAAATTGCCTCTCACCTCATAAACACCACCCCTCTTTGGTTCAGCAGCTACTTGTACAATTTTATCATAGACCCTTCCTGGAGATTCCCATTGCTGAGAACTTTCAGAGATTGTCTCAAGAAGTTTCCAAGTTGCGTCCTCCTGCAAAGAGAGGATATCTGCCCCACTTCGGGACTCAACAAACTGACGGTGTGAAATCGACAACCCCTCAAAGAAAAACTGCACTAATTGCCATTTCATAAAATTATGGTGAGGACACCTCAAAAGAAGATCTTTAAATCTTTCCCAACATATATAAAACTCTTCACCCTCTTTTGAGTAAAATGCATGATCTGTCGCCGAAGGCTAGTAGTCTTGTGCATGGGAAAGAATTTAATGAGAAACTTAATGTTCAACTCATTCTAACTAGTGATAGACTTAGACTCTAAGGAATTCAACCACAACTTTGCCTTATCCTTCAGTGAAAAAGGAAAGAGGCGGAGTTTGATAATCTCTGGTTGGACTCTAGGGAAGTTAAGAGTACCACATATATCTAAGAACTCCTTAACGTGAAGATAAGGGTCTTCAGAATCAAGACCATGGAACTGGGGAAGCAAGTTTATGATGGCCGCCCTTAACTCAAAATTAGCATCACACGCAGGCAAATCAATGCAAGAAGGATTAGAATTAAGGACTGGATAATAGTAGTCCTTAAGGGTTTTAACTTCGGGTTCTGCTGCCATTTCTAACAAATGTTTTTCTAACTCGCCTTGGTTTGGATTAGTAGGTCCCTTATGAAATGTTCTTTCGATTTACGGATCAAAAGGTGCTATATCAGGATTTTCAGAACGGGTTTCTACCATACACAACCTTTGACTCTAGATGATGAAAACCTAACTCTACAATGAAAGACAACAGACGTAAAATGAAAGATGCGGGATGATGCACAATCACAGAAAATAAGCAACAAATCTCAAACCGAATTGAATTTTTAATTAAGGTTTAAAATAAATGCTCCTAAACCGGATAACACGATTCCCAGTTTTTGTGCTAAAGCACCGTCACTCGATCCACGTGTCGAACGAGCTTTCCTAGTGAGCGGGCTAAAACCTGTCCTAATGCAATATGCTTAAGGCTGGTCAAAGGTGACTTAACCAATCCTAAATGCAAGAAAAAATACGAAAACAGACAAACACACAAGTTCAACCCACAAAGTTAAAAGCGTACCTCCGGCGTGAGCCTTCAAGGGCCACTTGCGACGCCGAGTGACGACAAGCAAGCTCCTTTGATTCTTCTCTATTAAGCTTCGAACTTGTATGCTCTAATATATATATATATATATATATATATATTTTTAAACCTGTAAAAATCAAAAGCAAACACTTAGACTACAGAATAAAACTAAACTACGACTAAACCTAAACTATGAATTACGTTAAGTAAGACCCTAAAACTCGATTGTACCACTGCAATCCCCAGCAGCGGTGCCAAAAACTTCATAGGAAATTAGTCGGTCTAATTAAATAGACTAATCTAACCCTAGTTAAACCGCAAGCGCACAGCTATCGTTGAAAAATAGTTGCGGAAAACGGGTCGATCCCAGAGGGATTGCTACTTCGGACAAACGAGTATTAAAATTATACTTAACTAATTCGAATAATATTCTTTTATGGAAGTTTGAATTACTATTAACTAAAATTAACTAATTACTATGAAAGCAATAAATTAAATGGATTATTAACGAAGAAAACACTAAGGCATTCGAATCCACCCTAGACCGTTGTAGGTTATCCTAGTCAAATCAGTTTATAGTTCTCTTTTAATTACGAGTAGCACGAGGGAAAGGTAACCCTAGCTTTCTCGAAGATATGATCATGAAGTTCTTATATTTATTAGATTGATTGGATTTCAGCAAACGAAAATATAAATCCCTAGCAAGAGTTATCTTTTTATAGCACAACTCTTCACAGATTTATTTAAACGATAAACGTAGTGCATTGATATTAATAAGAGAATAATCTAACTATTAATTAGTCGAGACATGAAAACATGCAAGATATAATTAATGAAATTAATCCTATTACTATCTAAAGAAATCAATCAAGTTTAATCTTTAAGTTCCGAGAACAGTAAACTAATTAAACATAAAGAAAAACCTATACAAGTCTAAGGCTTCATCTTAGCCCTAGCTAATAGTTTAGCTACACATAATAATCAAACTGAAAATAAAGTAAAGGTTAGGAGAACTCATGTTGACAGTGAAATCTCCTTGGCTTTCCTTCGTCTCGTTCTCGATTTCCGTGCGTCTCTAATTCTCGCTCTTCGGCTCTCCGGTGTTATGTTCTGTCCTCTTTGTTCTGGAGCCGCCTTCTCTACTGTTTCTCTCTTCTATATATAATGGATTGGTTAGGGCAGTGTTTGATTTCGAATGGAATTCGAAGTCGGTCGCAAGAGTTTCGGTTGGACGATTTTTTGGAAAATAGCGAAGTTGGTCTTTTGTTTTTGTTCCTGAGTGATAGGAGAGTTGAGATTGTGTTCAGGTGGTCTTGGGAGTTGGGAGTATGAATAGGTAATAGGTTGGGTGGTTTGATTGGTTCGGGTGTTGATTTGGATCGCCGAAATTAGAGGGATCGGTTTCTGGATTTCTTCTGTTCGTGAGAATGATGGAGACTAAAGGACTTATCTGGTGGTCCAAGTAGCTAAGTTCATAGCCAACAAATGACTTGGTGGGTGCGGCTTTTGAAGTGTGAGTATGGGCTAGTTTAAGGCGTACAGAAATTCAGCACATGGGCATCTAGGAGAATCAAAAGCAAGGATAAAAGGAAACCTTGTGATACGAGGTTTAAAATATAGGTAAGGTTTAAGAAAATGGGCACATGGGTTTCTATTTGAGTGGGTCCAAAATACTAACATCTTAGACATTGGCCCATAGCTCACAAGTTTGTATTCTTCACGTGCATTTACCAATATTCATATCCATAGTCTCTGGCCTTGTTTCTCTACTAATGATCAGGTACTAAGGTACCAAGTCCAACCCAATAACGCCTCAATTCTCATTAGCAGACACGCAAACGGTATATTTCCAATATCACAGGGCACCTCCATTGAACTGAACAACTAGCACCAGATCAACCTAACCACAAGTTCGCACAATAACATCCTGGAATCTCGATAGTTTCAGCAGTTTTAATCAATAACTTCAATTCCTGTAAAACCACTAAAAACACACTAATTAAGTCAAACGAATAAATTAAACGAACTAACTAATATAAAATTGGGCGTAGATATATGTAACATCTACGTGTCTATCACTACTCCATGCAAATAGCAAATTAATCCATGGCCACTGTCAACCCATTGCAAAAGTTATATAAGCATACATAAAAATGGCAATGTACAAAGTTCTCTTGAGATGTGGAGAAAATAGAAGGAACCTTACTTAACAGTTATTAGACCCCTAAAAATACAGTAGAGGCAACATAATAGCTACAAACCTTGTGAAGTGCTTACTAGTAAATCCCATAGCGAAACTGCAGTCAGACATACTAATGACTAAGGAACTTAAAATATACTCCATTAGAAAAATAAAATGGTGTTGAATAAACAACATACTTCAAATAAATTGCACATTGGAGCCCATTGCATGTTCTTTCACCTATTGTTAAGAAGAAGATCTGCAAAATGCATGAAATTTAAGGTGTTAGTTTATTAAAGAAAACAACATTCATGCTAGGGATATAACTAAATACTTAGGAAATGTTCACTTGAGTTCTCCATATATAGTAATAATTTGTGTGCCATCCCATTATTTCTTTTCTTGTTAACATGGCTTAACGATAGTCATGGATGTCTCTAATAAGCAAGTTTTCACCGGTTCTAATGAGGACTCTAGATTTCAACTTTCTAATTATATATGAACTATAGTCATATCATAACTAAATGTTTAGCAGTAGCCATTTTTAACGTACTCAAATTCCACAATAATAAAAGCACAATTTCAACAAAATATCATAGACAAAAGAACTTGAGAAAGTACTTCACTATTCTACCTGTATTATCACAGTTATTACGTGGTGAGAGGGGTTCTAGGGACATATTTTATCTTGTTACGTAAACAAACTCAAAATCGTTAGGACATTTATAAGTTTTGGATTATGTTAATTTTTTGTAGATATGATCTCCTAACTATTCTAAACATTGTCATAAATAAAAAAAAAAAATAAAAAATTCCAAATTTGCCAAATATAGTTAACAATTTACAAAATTTGGCTAATTGTAGACCATTCATTTTCACCATTTTTGATACTATATTTGGCATGTTTAGAAAATTTTGATTTTTTTATTATTTGTGACAATGTTTAGAATAGTTATGAGATTATATCTACAAAAAATTAGCCTAATCCAAAACTTATAAATGTCCTAACGATTTTGAGTTTGTTTACGTGTCAAGATAAAATATGTCCCTAGCCCCCTCTCTTACGTGATAATAAGAGTACACATACCCCTTATATGTTTCAAGTGAGCAATACCCTCCACTTCCAAGGAGGTTGCACTGAAAGTGGTCTTTACCCCTTATATGTCCCTAAAAACCATTCAAACTTTTATCTAACTTCCAAAAGAACAACATGGAAAGTCTCTAGCCATTTAGAAGTTGAAAGTACAAAGAAGAATATATGTGCACAAAGAAATTAAAACAGTATATAAATGTGAAACTAAGAAGAACAATGGTATATGCACACTTGTGATGTAGTACCCACCACACCTAATGTATCTGGTAATGTACACTCTGTTACTAATCATATATCTATACTACTTACTAATGAGGGGTGGGGAGCCAGCCGGTTTAGCCGATGACATGGCGTTAGTGCCTGCTTTCTTTATTTTTTTATGTTTTTTTTTTAATAATCTATTCTCATTTGTGAAAATTGGTCCTGTATATTAAGTGAAAAAAAAAATAATGGCCCCACATCTTAAGGGATAACACTTACACATCCCCGTCGGCCGCCACATAAAAATGTCGAGCAAGGCACGTCCATTGTTCTTGTCTTAATATATGTAAGAATTAAAAGTTGCTTGGAAACAAAAAACAACATATTCGATCACTTTCATGATCTGAAAGCCCTTGATATTTTGTGATTTAAAAAATATGAAGGTAAATCAGCTAATAACCCATATCTAAACTATGCCCTGGATCTGATGCCCTAGATATTATAGGATTTCAAAAATATGAAGGTAAATCAGCTAATAACCCATACCTAAACTATGCCCTGAAGATGAAGTAATAATGGTCCATGGAGCAGTGCTACTCGAAACTACTTAACAACCTACTATTGCAATTTAATATAGAGTTGAACAAAATTAGTTTGAAGATCAAAACAGTAAGAATCCTAATATAATTGGGTTTGAAGCCATTGATGCACAACTTGGAACTAACTAAACCGATCAAGCAAAAAGAAGAAGAAGAAGAAAAAACCATCAAGGGCCAGAACATGTTACATTGAATCAAACCTCTAATTGCATATTTGTCAAGGTCCATGAGTAATACACAATAAGCTCATAATATCAGTGATTATCGAAAGAAGAAAAAAAAATAACTTTCAAGCGATATATATAAGGCTTTAATTATCCCTGGCTTCCACGATTATTCTTGTATTGAAAATATAAGATATGACTGTTTAGAAACAAAATACTCTTAATTTCTATTTTCCTATAAGAATACGAAGAAAAAAAAAATACCACGAATAAATATGAGAAGCTCGCCGACTTAATATATATTTTTTAGACAAAAAGGCAGACTTGGTCACATGTTTACATTCATCAAATCAACAAAACAAATAGAAAAATTACAATACTTTAAGGGGGCGCACCTATACACAGTAACAAACATTGCATTACTATTGTAGTTTCTTTTGTAATGTAATTTTCCTCAAAAATAAGGCTGGATGCACCCTGACCATAGTGTTCCTACAAAAGTTCTCTAAAAGCAAAGCACATATCAATATCTCTCACGACAACCACAACCCCCCAAGTTCCATTGAATCTAACAAATGGGAAGACTACGTATTAAAATATCTAGTTGTTGTAAAATTAGTCAAAACAAATATGAAGTGCCAAAGGTGAAGTTAATATATATTTGTTTATACATGAAAATGGAGATCGGACAACAATTTACGATTGAAACTGAGTTTCCAGAAGGGTTTGCAGTATACTCACAATACAAATTAACATTAAGAGACAAATTAATCAATCAAGTCCTTTGATGTTACATACCTTTTTGACCAATTGGAAGAGGTGGGATATTGTCGACATTTTTCACTAAGTTTAAGACATCAAAATTCTCCACCTGAGTCTACTCGTATACATGGTCCTCTTTCCAGACTCTAAAATTTATTTGTTCTAATGGGTTTTTAGTATACAAACTAATAATCTACTTAACTTATGTAATTGGCTTAAGGAGGTATTATTCATTAGTCCCGTATAAATGCTCACCAAGGATTTCTAAATAACATGAAGGAAAATCATACCATTGTGTGTGTACGCGTGTGTGTATACCATTACTATAACATGCATTTAATGTCATCATTAGAAAAGTGAAATGTGTTTGAATGACCAAATAAGACAACACTTTCTTTTGCATATTGTTGGTATTAAATTCATAACTATCGATCTCTAAGTAATTGGATGAACTTTCAAGGTTGGGTGGTATTGTTGTATAGACACAATTGACTATGAAACTTCCATCTCCTAGTCAATTATGTAATAACAATCAGTTGGCAAGCTGATCAGCTCCCAAATTTACGTTTTATTATTTTTATATTACTATATCACAGCCCTTCTTACGCATAATAAACATACAACTAATAGCTTTTACTGTCTTTTGCCAGTTATAAGCCATTTCAGACCACTTATAATAAAAGATGCATTTTAGCGCCAAAAGGAGTTTTATTAACGCTTCTTATGAAGACTCAAGATGCTATGAAAAAGTGATAAAAAAGTCAAAGTCAAAGTCAAAGGTCAAGGACTCAAACCCAGAGGACTGAAAGTCATGTCCTTAACTCAGAAGACTGGAGATGGATGGCCTTGTCACAAAAGAAGACTTGCTCAAGACCTAGCTTGCTCAAGAAGATAGAGAAAAAGCAAAAGAAAAAGTATAAAGAAAAGTAAAAAGCAAAATAGTGAGGTGTCTTGATTGTAAAGGAAGAGGGGTGATAAGCTCCCAAATGTGCGTTTTATTACCCTTACATTACTGCAACAACTCATAGCTTTTATTGCGTTTTTTAGGTTACAGAGCAATTCAAACCATTTATCATAAAAGATACATCTTGGCATCAAAAGGAGCCTTATTTACGCTTATTATGAAGATTCAAAGTTGCTATAAAAAAGTACTGAAAAAAGTCAAAGTCAAAGGTCAGAGGTCAGGGACTCCAAACTAGAGGGCTAAAAGTCAAGCCCTTAACTCAAAAGACCAGAGATAGATGTCCTTGACACAAAATAAGGCTTTCTCTAAAATCTAGCTTGATCAAGAAGAAATCAACAAGCAAAAAAAAAAAGCAAAAAGGAAAAGCATAAAGCAAACTTGGTGAGGTGTTTTGATTGTAAAGGGAGATGGCAAATCAGTCTTTTGTTAAAGTAGGGCTATAAGAATTCAAAAGTAGGATGAGAGAATGCACCTAGACTTATTCTAGTGTCATGTAGGAGTAGTGTAGGATTTTATTTTCAAGTCATTTACTTTTTGTTCTTCATTTCAATCAAGTTGTTTACCTTTTGTTCTTCATTCAATCAAGTTATTAATTTCTTTGTTTGTTCTTCCTTTCAATCAATTTATTCCTTTCTTTCAAGTTGTGTTTGAATCTTTCAATACAACAAAGTCTTTTCTAATGTTCTTCAATACAACTAGAGTTAAGAAAACAAGTCCTAAAATCTAAGAAACCTACCTTCCTTCCTTCTAAACTAATTTGTTGTTGATCGTGGTTTGAGTTAGGGTTTTTGTTGTTCATCTTAGATCTAAGTGGAAAGAATGGTGATGGAGAAAACCCCACATTTTTCTTGATTTTTTATTGTTTTTGGGTTGGTTTTTGATGTATAATGATGTTAAGAACTAACTATTGTTGTTTTGATATTGAAAACATGGAAATAAGAGTTGTTTGATAATGAAAAACTTGAAGAACTTGATATGAACAAGGTAACTTGGTGAACAAGTTATACTCATTTAATTGATTCAAATAAGTATAACCAACTTTGGTTGGGTGAATGAATGATATAAAAGATGTTTTGAAGAACTATTGTTATGAAAAACAAGATAACACAACTTGAATGGAAGTAAAACAATAAGATCCAACAAAGGTTCAAGCTTTAAGAACATGAAAATGGAAAACAATGTAAATAACAATTAAATTATTAATTAAAATATGTTAAACTACTACTAATGACCAAAAATTATTTCTAGGTTAAGTTATCTCTCCTCTCACTTTGGCTTATATACTACACCTTTTATATTTTACAACTTTGCCCTCATCCTTTAGAAATAAGACACCTCATTAGGGTTGCTCTATGCTTTAGGTATCTTCTTGAACAAGCTTGCTAAGGATGCCCACTTTTGAGTTGAGGACATAATCTTTGGTCTTTTGGGTTAAGGACATGATCTTCTGTCTTTTTGTTTTGAGTCCCTAGTTGTTGACCGTTGACTTTGACCTTGACTTTTCGATATTTTTTCTCCTAAGCTAGAATCTTCCCAAGCAACGTCGATAACACTCCTTTTTGCACTAAAATGTACGTATTAGGAGTATAAGTCCTAAATGGCATGTATCCTACAAAAGGTAGCAAAAGCTATGAGTTATCTGTTCATTAAGCATAAGAAGCGCATATTTGAAGCATTGTAAAGGTAGTTAAATGCACATTTGGGGACTGATCACAAACTCCCATTCTTTCAAGCTCCAAATAATTTATAGTGAACCTCACTCAACAACTTTGATAATCCCATTATTATTTTTCAAAAATATAAAAAAAATTAGGATAATATCAACTTAGATAAGGTTTTTGATAACTAGGATAAGGTTTAGGATAATATCAACCTTGTGCCTAAAGTGAAAAATCATTTATCTTTTGGTTGAAGTTTAATAACTTACCAAGTGTTAGAAGTTTGATCTACTTGGAACATTTGGATGCGTGAGGCAAGTAGTGCAACAATACACTCACGCATATCAAATCAATTTGAAGATTAAATTTCTAATCATTTGCATTGTTCTTTTCATTAATCTTGTTAAGTAGTTATATAGTTAAGTAGTTAAGTAGATAAATAGTTATATAGTTAAGTAGTTATATAGTTAAGTAGTTAGTTTTTTATTTTACATTGTGCAAGTTAAGCCCACGAAGGCAAAGTTGTAAATTATTGGTTGTGCCACATTTTCAACCCGACTTGTGGGTTTAGATAGTCAAAATTTGTAACTTAATTGAACAAAACGCTCGAACGATTGGGCTTGATTCTCAGATCACGCGCCAACCAATGTTGGCTACACCTCAAGTAGTGTGTACGCACTGCTTGAGAGGTAAAACTCTCAACTTCCTCGCAACTCTCAGTCAAAGGATATTTGGTGTTTACAAAATCATGCTTATGTGACTTCGTGTTTAACTTCCACATTGTATTTACTTTAACGCATATAAGGCTAAACCCGAGCCACATAACAACCACTGGGAAGTCATTACCTAATGTAGATAAACCGGACATTGCTTGTTACTTGAGGCCCAACAAAACAAATAATTAAAATCAACCAACTAAAGCCAAAAGTTGTCACGTTCCTCCAAAAAAGGGCAAAAATATAGACACGAGGATTTAGAATAAACAATTACCATATTCTGGTGGACCAACTACCTTCCTCACTCCACTCCCCTAGATTCACCGTGAGTGAGTTTCTTGGTAGCACACCACTTGGTGAAGTAATTGATTGCTAACGCTTTTGAGCCGTGTAGTAGATCCCACCTAGTTTTGTGCCCAACTGTTTGTTTGAACAGGGCATAGTAATCTATAGACCAAGCAAAGATTTTCAAAAGTCCAACTTGCAAAAACGAATTTTGATTGTTTGAGCATCCCTGCATCATTTGCGCATTTTTAGGTAGTTTTGCTAGTCTTGCTAAAGTGCATGATACTGCGTTCAGGCACTACAAGGTTTAGCGAGCGTAAAACTTACTCACGTCGGAGAGCATGTCGTCCTAGACAATCTCCTATGTCTTGTCCTCTACCTTCTGAGATGGCTAGCTAATGAAGTCGTGCAAGCTGAAGAGCCTCTCTCCAACTTCTACACACCGTTACAAGATGGACCTCCATCTTGTATACGACTAACACCGCTCATGAGTAATTTTTGCATTCCACCGATCGTGTTCAATTTCTTACCCATTTTCCACGTGTTTGAACATGAGTTACCGTACGAACATTGATAAGTAAGTTTTGATAGGGTAAAAACATGTGTTTAAACAATACTAAAACATGGTTATCAATAATATAATAATACTCTCAAATATATTGATATATGGGAGTAATCATGTTCAATCCACTTTTGTTTGCACGTTCTTGAATGCGAATCTAGAATAAACTACTATTAACTAATGAGAGAGTAATATGAGGCTAAGAAAATAGTAAACTAAAGAGTACAAAATAGTGATTTGATGATATGAGAATGTATTAGAAGGCGTAAATTCCACCACGCGATTCGATTGGCTATTAGTTTAGTCATCGAATCGCTTATTTTGATCCCTAGTAAACAACCTACATCTCTATAGTCATTGTTTAACTAGCATGAGAGATTAGCACCCCCACAAATCTCTTTGATGGGGTTTCTAATCTCTAGTTCTCTTTTATGAGTTCTATCTCTAGAAACTCACAACGAAGAACTTGAAACTCTTATGCAAAAACAATAATGAATTAATTACTAATCATCCTCACGTGGCTTCATAAACCTCTTCTAATGGAGGTTTAGCCTTGTGTCATCAGATTTAAACCAACTAAATTAATAATAGAATACATAATGTAAAAGACAAGAATTTAATTGAAGAACTAAAGCTTTTTATTGATAGGTTCTAATGGAGGCTACAATTATAAAACTAATTCTAACCCTAAACTAAACTAAAACTAAACTAAACTAAGTAGAGACTAAGGGGAGAAATGAGTGTAATGTTTAGCCTTAATCCTCTTTATATAGGAGAGGATTAGGGTTATATTTTCGTGCATAGGCCTAAAAGGGGGACTTTGGGCCTTTAATGTGAGCCTAAAGTCCATTAGGTTAAGTCTAAAGAGGCCACAATTGTTGGAAATTACTTCAGTACTCTTTTTGTCCACTCTTGCAGTTCTGATTGGGGCAAGGTCAGATCCATTAGAAATCTTATTCCAAGCCGGCCGTTTTTCCATAAAATAGGCCAAATTCCAAAACCTAAGTCCAAAGATACGCTCTTTTGAAGTTCTGATAGTTTTTTCTCCTTTTTCTACCTGAATTGATTTTGACTTCCCAGCTTTGACTGGGCTTGAAAAGACTTTTTCTTCTTGATTCTTAGGCTTTAAACATAGAAATCTTCTAGCAATCATCTTGACTCGTTTTCCACGCAAAATGACATCTTTAAGCACATAAACAGCTTCAAGACCTGAAATACACAAAAACACGTAATTTTTTTTTTTTTTTTTTTTTGCTAAAAGGTAATTGATTAATGAATAAAATAGAGTTACATTTTGATTACAAGAGGAAAGTAAGATGCTAACTTCAAGTTACAAAGTGAAAGTAGGTAGTATATGGATCATTCATCCTTAGAAAGTCTGGCCTTCCATTCCACCATATTTTTGTTCCAGCAACTAGTGTCGCACCATACTTAGACATGTTGTCTGTAGCGAAGTTAGTTTCTCTCCATGTATGTGTGACATTGATCCATCTAGCTTCTTGCTTTAGCTGTTCCCACTCATCTCTCATTGACCAGTGAACAATATTCTTATGAAAGAGATTCGCTACTACCTTAGAGTCTGTTTCAGCCCATATCGATGTCCAGCCCATCTCGAGTGCTTTCTTTATCCCTTCCATGACTGTTGCTGCCTCTGCCATATTGTTTGTTGTAATACTGAATCCACCAGCTGCCGCACCCAAAACTTTGCCTTGATTATCTCTAAAGACATTACCCCACCCTGATCTTCCTGGGTTCCCTAGTGAGCAGCCATCTATGTTTACCTTGAGGATTTTTACTGGTGGTAGTAGCCAAAGACATTCAAATATCTTCGGTACCGCCTTTAATTTAAGCTTTAGATGGAGATTGTGCAGTATCCTCAAGTCTTGTATGCTATTGTGCATGTAAACATAATTAGCCTAAACACGTAAACATTACTAATACATAAATATTACTCTTATTCAAACATTCAAATATTCAAAACATGAAAACATTACTAACTCTTATTTATTATAAACATAATTGGCCTAAATGTAATACTATTAAGGGGTTTAAACTACAATTTTGGATACTTATCAAACTTCTATGCTGGATACATGAAGTACGCAATACTTTCTACCATCCGGGCGTCACCGCTAATCAAGTGAAGTTGTGGAGTGTTTCCTTTCACTCTAGCTGGTTAAAGTCACGCATGGCTTCTTTCTCAGAAGCCCGATTCTTTTGATACATGGGAAAAAGTTGTGTTCTCCTTCATGAAGAAATATTTTCCACCGAAGAAAATAGAAAAGATAAGAAGTAAGATACAGTTCTTCAGACAGAGTCCGAGTGAGACATTCTCCGAAGCATGGAATAGATTCTCTGACCTACTCCATTAATGTCATCACCATAAACTAGAAAAATCCACTCTTGTCCAATGTTTTTTCAAAGGTCTTCTCCAAGAACACAAAGTAATCCTCTATATCATGAGTAATATAATGACAATTTTTTGAATGGAGGTACAACCGAAGCTTTAACCTTTCTTGAAGACCAAGCTAAAAAGAGTACCAATTGGGGCAACATAAACAATTCCAGAACAACCCAACCCAGTAAATCTAAGGCTAGTGGTAATTTTGAGGTGCAATCCAATCCACAAATCAAAACATTAATTGAATCCCTCACAAGAAGATAGATGCCCTCACAACTAAGCAAAAAGACCAAACTCCTCAACTTGTCATGAACATAAATACCTCACCATGCAATTTATGTTTAACCCTAAATCATTTAGATACCAATTGTCCCTTGCTCACCAACATATCATCACTTCTACCAGAAGAAGTATGTGTTTTCAATATACCAAATGCACCATGGAGGCAACACCCTAACTTCGCATGGACTAATAATCCACAAACCCAATCACCTCCAGGTTTCATTAACCATATCAAGCCACCAAATACATTCAAATAAGGACAAGGTACCTATAACAATCAGAATAGAGCATTGGTTCCATCCCATTTTAAGCAGAACTACCAAAATCCACCAATGAACAACCAAATAGACCTAGTTCCAGTTATACCACCAACTAGCATCCAAACAAATAAGCCAACCGAGATAATGTTATAAGTAATGCAACAACAAACTCAAATCCTAGCATCTATGCAACAATCTCTAAACTTGTTAGCCCAAGATAAAACCCAGAAAGGTGTGTTCCCAGGCCAAACAATTCGAAATCGTAAACCTTAAGAGATGAAAGTAGTCACAACTTTAAGTTCTGGAAAAACAGTTGACAATAGAGTAGTCTTACCAGAAGACCCTGCATCTATAGAAATACCAGTTCCAAGGCAAAACTTACCATAACCAAAAATGGAAAAATAGATACCTCCAAATATCCCTATCGACATTCCAGTTCTTAAACCATCAACTCATTCACCTGACCCAGTTAAGAAATATAAACCAAAGGCGCCTTTTCCAGCACGCTTAATGACACCCAAGGAGGATGAAAATTTTGATGAAATCAGAGAAACATTCAAGAGTCTAACCATAAATCTGTCATTTCTTGATGCCATCAAACATTTACCCAAACATGCCAAATATCTCAAAGACAAGTGCACCAACAAAAGAAGAACTAACATTCCAAAAGATGTATTTCTTATAGAACAATTTCCATCCCTCACAGAGACCAATGGAATTGTCAAATATAAAGATCCTGGTCGTCCTACCATTCCATGCACTATAGGAGACAAGTACATAGCTACTGCTTTGCTCGATCTTGGAGCAAGTGTTAACCTCCTTCCATACTACCTATTCAAACAACTTGCTTTCCATGAGCTTACACCTACAACTATGACCTTACAATTAGCCGATCATTCTATTAAATACCCTAAAGGCGTAGTCGAAAATATGCTAGTCAAGATTAAAGATTTTTACTACCATATTGATTTTGTCATCCTTGACACCGAAGTCGCTCATGATTCCATACCTATCATTCTAGGGTGCCCATTTTTGGCAACAACCAACGCCCTCATTAATTTCCCAATGGATCTATGACTATGTCTTTCGGAAATCTCTCAGTGGAAGTGAATGTTTTCAAGATGATGAAGCAACAGATGAAAGAGAAATTGGATGGCAAAATGAGTATGATAGAAAGTGTAGTGCAATAATATTGTGACAGAACTTTCCAAGAGAATGAGGTGCACCAGTTCTTATCCTTTGGAGACTCTGATTTCGACATGGATCATTATAAGGAAGATATTATTGCCACTTTGACATTCATTCCTTTATACGATTCAGATGATGATTTACCTATACATGAAGAGACATCACCAGCCCAAGCGTTTACTGTGAAAGAACAAAACCCTGAAGAAACCTTGTTACCCTTAACACCTACACCTGACCTTAAGCCTCTCCCTCCTTACCTAAAATACATCTAGCTTGATCCGGATGGTACTCATCCCTTCATTATTTCATCTCAATTATCGAAAAAGGAAGAAGAGCACTTGGTTAAAATAGTGATTCAAGAACATCGTTCTTCCATTGGTTAGTTTCTTGATGATATAAAAGGAATCGATCCAAAGATTTGCACACACTGGATTCACCTGGAAGAGAATGCTAAGACCTCTAGAGAGCCACATCATCGTTTAAACCTAGCTATGAAAAAAGTAGTACGGGAAGAGATCTTAAGATTACTAGATGCTGGAATCATGTACCCCATATCTGACAGCGAATGGGTTAATCTATTCATGTAGTGCCAAAGAAGTCTGGGATTACAATGGTCCGTAATGAGGAAGGGGAGCTAATTCCAGCACGAGTTCCTATTATGTGGAAGATTTGTATTGATTATAGAAATTTGAATGCAGTCACGAGGAAAGATCATTTTCCCCTACCATTTGTTGATCAAATGCGTGAATGCCTAGCAGGACATGCTTATTACTGTTTCTTTGATGGATATTCAGGATATTTTCATATTTTAATTGATGAATCCAATCAAGAAAAACCTACCTTCACTTTCCCTTTTAGAACCTATTATTATGCCCGTATGACCTTCGATCTTTGCAATGTACCTTCCACATTCCAACGCTATATGTTACACATTTTTAGTGATATGGTGGAGAGATTCATGGAAGTGTTTATGGATGATTTTTCTCTTTATGGAGATTCTTTCGACAACTACCTATTCAACCTTTCTAAAGTATTGGCGTGTTGTCAGGAGAAGAATCTGGTCATTAATTGGGAAAAGTGTCATTTCATGGTAAAAAAAAGGAATAGTGTTAGGTCACATTGTGTCTAAAAATGGTATAGAGGTCGATAAAGCTAAAATAGACAAAATTTCTACTCTACCTATTCCACGGAACATCCGTGATATACGAGCCTTTCTAGGCCATGCTAGATTTTATAGAAGATTCGTTCAAGATTTCTCAAAAATTGTTAAACCCTTAACCAATCTTCTTATAAAAGATGCACCTTTTGAGTTTAATTCGGATTGCATACAGGCTTTTGAAACTTTGAAAGCCACCTTAATAATTGCACATATAATTCAACTTTTTGAGCATGTGTGACGCTAGCAACTATGTTATTGGCGTCGTACTAGGTCAAAAACATGATAAGGGACCGACAGTTATTTATTATGAAAGAAAAAAACTAAATGAGGCTCAACAAAATTATACAACCACCGAAAAGGAATTCTTAGCCATTGTCTATGCTTTAGACAAGTTTCATCCTTATTTGATAGGTTCAGAAACCTCCTTCTTGCTAAAAAGGATGCTGAACAGAGATTGATCCGATGGATCCTTCTCCTGCAAGAATTCACTTTGGAGATAAAAGATAAAAAAAGAGTTGAAAACGTAGTGGCTGACCACCTATCTAGATTAACCTATGGTAATGACAGTGATTCCGAGCACATTTCAGATTATTTTCCTAATGAGCACCTTTATGTGATTCTTTATGCACCTTTGTATGTTGATATTGTGAACTATCTGGTTACTGAAGACACTTTACCCTTATGGAATAGAAATCAGTAGAAGATGTTTCTAGCTCAAGTAAAGTACTATCATTGGGACGATCCATATCTTTTCAGATACTATCTGGACCAGATTATTCGTCGTTGCATTCCAGAATGGGAACAATCTGCGATTCTTTCTTTTTGTCACAAGCAGTCTTATGGAGGACATTTTAGTACAAATAAAACTGCTTCGAAAGTGTTCCAATGTAGATTCTACTAGTCAACGCTCTTTCGTGATGCCTTTGTTCATTGCAAGGCATGCGCTCGTTGCCAACATCTTGGTTGTATTTCTACACGTAACATGATGCCCTTAAATCCCATTCTCATAGTGGAGATTTTCGATGTTTGGGGCATCAATTTCATGGGACCTTTCCCAACTTCTCATGGTTTCATCTACATCCTAGTTGTCGTAGACTATGTATCCAAATGGATCGAGGCCATATTATGTCGTAACAATGATAACAAAACTGATGCGGGTTTCATAAAAGAAAACATTTTTCCAAGATTTGGTGTTCCAAAAGCCATCATCAGCGATGGCGGGTCACATTTTTGCAATCGAGTATTTTAACATATCATGAAAAAATATGAAGTAACCTACAAAGTTGCAACTCCATATCATCCTCAAACGAGTGGTCAAGTCAAAGTCTTCAATCGAGAGATTAAGCGTATCTTGGAGAAAACAATTAATCCAAATAGGAAAGACTAGTCGCTCTGTCTAAACGATGCTTTATGGGCATACAGAACCACTTTTATAACACCTATAGGGATGTCACCCTATAGGCTTATCCTTAGAAAACCTTGTCATATTCTAGTTGAACTAGAGCATTGTGCCCTGTGGGCAATAAAAAACCTTAATTACAATCTCGATGCGGCAGGTGAGAAGCGTAAACTACAAATAAATGAACTTGAGGAGATTCGAAATGATGCTTATGACCTTCCAAAAGATTACAAAACTAACATGAAAAGGATTCATGACAAGCATATTTTATGAAAACATTTTGAAATTGGTCAAAACATTTTGCTTTATAACTCAAGATTGCATCTTTTTCCAAGAAAACTTAATACTATATGTGTAGGAACCGTTATTCCAGAATGAACATTTCTACAAACCGTGAAAACCACGCGCAGTGGAATTAATGGTTCTCACGATTTTGGATTAGAAAACATACCTGCAGATCCGGCTAATCTAACTCTGAGAATCCAATAGCTATGAATCCGAATCAACAATCAACCCCTTGATCTTCTGTTATATTCCTTTCAATAGATTGGACGTTGTGTGGGCAACGATCTACCAACCCTCTTCTTTCTCACAAAGCTAGATCTAATTGTAAATCTATCTTATTTTGCCTCTCTTTTCAATCCAGAGTGAATAGTAATTTCGGCCAGGAGAGAAGGGATTCTATTTATAGGCTACAACAGGGACCATGAGGAGAAATTAGGGTTGGGCCTCCTGACGGGCTTGGGCTTCCCATGTTCGCCCAGAACACACGACCCAAGTCCATCAACAAATGGCTTATTCCACTAAAGGCCATTATTGCACTACAGCCCTAATCCCAAATTACATGTCATCGTTTATGGGCTCCATATTATATGCTCGTTGATGTCCCCTTGTTTAAGATATCGAATGTCTGTTGATTAAGTCAAGTTACTGACAATTACATTAATCAACTTCTTATGTCCTTGAGTAGTACCACTCAACCTTATTGTCATGTCGGAATAAATCCACCTGCAAGGTTTACATGACAATCCTTTTGAGCTCCTTAAGGGGACATCATCAACCCGACTTCTTGTGGGTCACGGATTCCTTCTATAATCAACAGCACACCTTACGTACAATGTCATTACCCAATCCATCGAGTTTGTTGATTCACAAATGAATCTCACTCATTGATGATTTAAAGCAATGTACAATGCACGTAAGTGCCCGTTATTATATCCGGATTAAGACGACAAGCATCCATAATAACAGAGGTGTTTGTTCTCTTATATAATTAGTATAAAGAGAAACAACCTCACTTGGTCCTGTTCAATACACACAAAGTGTACTACTGTAATCCTATAGTCAAGATAGACTAATACCAGATTATACTACAACCGTACCAATGGTTTGTCCAAATCCATCTAGGTTGTGAACTTTTGCTTATACTTTATAAGATATTGATGATATGATCTTCTGTGTGTCTTCCACACACCATATCATCTACAATATAAAGTATTAGACGCATGCATATAACTAATAACATATAATATGCATAACATTTGCCCATATGATTCTCATTCAAAATATGAAGAATTAGAGTTAATACAAAAGTAATGCTTTTAGTATATAACCCTATCAATATGGACTGGTCCTTTTAGTATAACTGCAATCACCCCTTATGGGGCTATTAGTTTAAGAAACCACAAAGATAACAACACATTTCATGTAAATGGTCAACGCCTCAAGCACTATCATGAGTTACGGTCTACGGATGTAAGAGAAACTCTTCTACAATATCCTATTTACAAGGATTAAATCCTTTTTTCCATGATGTATTCCTTCCCTTTCCCTTCCATTCCATCTTTTTCTTAAAAGGAGTACATCATTAAGGTAATTGGAGCCTCTATTTGGAGTGTGTGGTTATAAGTGCCAGAGCCTTAGTCTACGTATATCTCGCATATTCTTTATAAAACATTTTTTTACTCATCGTTTAAGTAAGTGTGACCCTGTGGAGCAAGTATACAATTTTTCTTTTCTTTATTTTATATTTCTTTTTCAAAATAGTTGTTTTCTCCATTCTATTAATGCAAGATTTTCGATACATCAATAGTTATGTGATTTTCCAAAAAAAACAAAATAGGCAATGGATTCTACACAGACCAACCCCTAGAAAAACACAATCTAGGGGCAGTTTGAGATCAATTTTGCTTGTTAATGGTCGCCTATATCACCGCGTTATTCGCACAGGTCAAGACATTCCATATCTTGTGCAGTAAATCTCCCAAGTCGCGTAGCTGAAGCTCTGTTTGTCTAGATTGGGTTCACCCCAGAGCCGACATGAAAGTTGCCTAAGATAACCTGTTATGGTTTCTTTTCAAAATTAGAGTTAATAATCACGGCGTTTGAGTACGAGTATCTTAAAACATCTCACTATAGTTTTCAAAATTAGAAGATATAAAAATGAAAATTATACACCTTGGAGTAACCAAAATGATACCATAATAATGGAGTACCGGATCATTTAAAAAACTTAAGTTATATTACACCCATTCTCCCAAAACAAGGTCCCCATTTCCTACTCTCACATTCACCACATTAATGGTCCCCATTACGTAACTCCCTAGTTAAATAAACCACATATTTCTCATTCTATATCAAACAACTCACACCCCAAACTTATTTGGGGGTGGTATATTTTCATCACGAAGAACAGAGTACAGGTGTACTGCCATTTTTGCTCATGTTTCTATGGTAATCTCTTTCCTTAGCTTTTCATACTTTGAGGATAAAACATATTTCTATTTGGGGGTGGTATAGTAACATTTTACAAAAATTAGGCATTTCTTATATTACTATTAGTAGTATATTTCTTCCTTTCTTAAAAAAAATTTTGAAAAAGACCAAAAATATTTTTCTGTTTAGTATTAAAAGTTTTGTTTCTTTTTTCCATGATGAATAAATAGTCTAGAAGTCTCATTACATCATTAGAGTAAAGATTTGCTCTTCAAACTTAGACTAATATACGTACAATAGTTTATGCATTTTTCATAAATGGCATACATAAGCATTTGATTGTATATAGCAGTGAGTTTCTGAGACCAAGGTTAGAACAATTAAGTTCCATATCCTGTGAGAATCTAGCCAAAAGTCTCATCTAAATGACTATTGAGTGATGACACAAAGGATGTCCAGGTAGAAAGACCACAGTGATTATTCCACTTGTTAAAATGAAATATATTGAAAAATTTATTAAAATACATATCCTAAGAGAGAATTTAGGCCTTTTTTGGATCAATATAGCCAAATAAACTTGAAACCCCCAAAAAGATAGTTCTTTTGAGCTTTCAAAAATTTCTAAAAGCCTTTTTATTCTTCACCATTAATCTCATAATAAAAAGCTTACCCAAATGACAAGTTGAGAATTGGATTAGTATCAGAAAAAAGAGAAGAGAAGACCTCATACAAAAACAGATCAGTTCATTACTTCAAAAAGAAATAAGAGAAAAGAAAGACCATCAAAAACCAAAACTGCAAAAAAAATCAAAGGAGTCAAAAATCGAATCTCCCAAAAGTTCAAAATCAAAAGGAGTTGATATCAAAAGAAACAAAAGCAAAAAGAAACAAAAGAAAAGTTAGAACTCCTAAAATTGAAAATCATATGGAGTTACAAAGCCAAATGGCTAAAATAATGAATCACAATTCGGAAGAAAATAACAAAACGAGCGAGGTTCTTCTCTACTTACAAGTATCTTGAAAACCCAATTTCTCAACTTATCAGATTTTGTTTTCCCTTCCTTTTTCTTTCTAAAACATCACCCTTGCCCTGTAACTCCTTGATAAGCAACTAAAACTTTAGTTTAAACCCTTTAATAGTATTATATGTAGGCCAATTATGTTTATAATAAATAAGAGTTAGTAATGTTTATGTGTTTTTGTGTATTTAAGGTCATGAAACTGTTTATGTGCTTAAAGATGCCATTTTACATGGAAAATGAGTCAAAATGATTGCTAAAAGAGTTCTATGTTTAAAGCCCAAGAATCAAGAAGAAAAAGTTTTTTCAAGCCCAGTCAAAGATGGGAAGTCAAAGTCAATTCTGGTAGAAAAAGAATAGAAAAGTCAATAGAACTTCAAATGGGCGTATTTTTAGACTCGGGCCTCGGAATTGGGTCTACTTTATGTCAAAACGATAGACTCGGAATAAGCTTTCCAATGGATCCATCCTTGTCCCAATTAGAGCTATAAAAGTGTATGAAAAAGACACTGAAGTAAGTTCTAGCAGCTGTGGCCTCTTTAGACTTAACCTAATGGACTTTAGGCTCACATTAGAGGCCCAAATTCCCCCTTTTAGGCCTATACACGAAAATATAACCCTAATCCTCTCCTATATAAAGAGGATTAAGGCTAAACATTACATCCCCAGCTTCCTCCCCTTAGTCTCTAATTAGTTTAGTTTAGGGTTATAATTAATTTTATAACTGTCGCCTCCATTAGAACCTATCAATAAAAAGCTTTAGTTCTTCAATTAAATTCTTGTCTTTTACATTATGTCTTCTATTAATTGTTTAGTTCATATGAATCTGATGACACAAGGTTAAACCTCCATTAGAGGGGGTTTATGAAGCCACGTGAAGATGATTAGTAGTTAGTTTTATTATTGCTTTGCATAAGAACTTCAAGTTCTTCATTGTGAGTGTCTAGAGATAGATCTCATAACGGAGAACTAGAGATTAGAAACCCCATCAAAGAGATTTGTGGGGGTGCTAATCTCTCATGCTAGTCAAACAATGACTATAAAGATGTAGGTTGTTTACTAGGGATCAAGAAAGGCGATTCGATGACTAAACTAATAGCTAATCGAATTGTGTGGTGGATTAACCCCTCTCTAATCCTTTCTCATATCTTTAATTCACTGTTTTGACATCTTAGTTTACTATTTTCATATCATATTACTCATTAGTTAATAGTAGTCTATTCTAGATTTATTTACAAGTACGTGCAAACAAGAGTGGATCGAAAACGATTAATCCTATATATAAACACATGTTTAGAGAGTAGAATATTGAATGATTAGCATGATTTAGTAATGTAGAAATACTATTTTTACATCTATCAAATCTTAGTTATCACTCCTAATAAAAGACCTCTAGCTCGATTAGGAATAGGATGGTGTGATAGTAAGTGCCAAGTGTGATCAATCGACCTTGGTTTCCTTTGGACGTCATTCGTGTATGTGAGGAATATAAATGCTCACTGTATTTGAGAGAATGAAACTTGAGTGAATCTAACAGAGAATTTGTGTTTTAACATATCCCTGTGAGAACCCACATTAAGGACTGTCTCCAAAAGTTTTGGAAACGACTCTGCTTTTGTATTTCATTGCTCATGTTTGCGTATTTATCTTTAGATTATTTAATTACTGTACATTTGTTATTATAAGTTCAAAGGAGCTTGTCCTTATTCCCCGCTAATGAGATGTATAGACTTATGAGAATAAACAAGGAGACAAGACCCTTTATACTAGATAGAGGAAGTTTGTGAATACTTTCTCTGGAAAACTCTCACGAGGCTTAAGCTCGTCCATTAGGGAATTCCTAGTGGTTTAAGGTCTTGTTGTATATGGTCAATGTAATCGCACTCCGTAAAACGAGATTTGGATAATAAATCACACATGGTCAAGGACAAGCAAAATGCTATTTGGGGGTGGTTGATCAGCTCCCAAATGTGCATTTTATTACATTTACATTACTGCATTATAACCCTTCTTAGTCATAATAAACAGACAAGTCATAGCTTTTACTACCTTTTGCAGGTTACAGGTCATTTCAGATCACTTATCAAAAAAGATATATTTTAGCGCCAAAAGGAGCTTTATTAACACATCTTATGAAGACTCAAGATGCTATGAAAAAGTGCTGAAAAAGTTAAAATTAAAGTCAAAAGTCAAAGGTCAAGGACTCAAACCCATAGGACTAAAAGTCATGTCCTTAACTCAGAAAACTGGAGATGGATGACCTTGTTACAAAAAAAGACTTGCTCAAGAAGATAGAGAAAAAGCAAAAGCAAAGCATAAAGGAAAAGTAAAAAACAAAATAGTGAGGTGTCTTAATTGTAGAGGGAAAGGGCAAATCAGTCATTATAAAAGTAGGAGTATAAAAGCAAAAAAGTAGGGAGAGGCATTATCCAATTTTGGTTTGACAACCCAAAAATTGAGATCAATTTTATCATGCTTTCTTAGGTAGATTTACATTTATTGCATTTTAATTTCTTGTATTGTTATTTCTTTATTTCAATCTATCTTGTTTTCTTGTTTTATTGTTTGTTTGTTTTCATTTCATTTCATTACATTCAATCTTGTTTTCAATACTTGTTGTTTTCAATCGTTTCATTCCAATCAACTTGTCTCTACACTTTGTCATTAAATATCAAGAACACTAGTTGCACTCATTGAAGTTATCAATTAGTGTAACTTTGGTGATAAAGCTATCTCATTTCCCCTTCATTCTTCATGTTTTAATCCTACAAACTTCATGTTTTCCTTTCTTTAAACACTAGTCTTTCCATACTCATTAGGAATAGAAGAAAAAAGATGAATAGGAAAAGTTAAAAAGTTGTTGTTTTCACTCATCAATCATTCTTCCCATCTTAAGATTTAGGATAGAAACAATCACCACCACTACTACATCACAAGCAAAAATGATGACAACACGGAAACTGAATAAAGAGAATGGACATTTTTTAACCTGGACAATCTGCGCATTGGTTTTGGAATAGGTATCAAATCCCTGAAGCGTTAGACCATCAGTCCACTTCTTCTTATATAGATTCAGCAACATCTTCTCCTCAAGTTCATTATTTTTGTAATTGATTGTTATTAAGTAATAATGCATGTTCAACCCATGGATCAATGCATGGAAGATGGATGTCACCAAAGAAAACAAATTGGTTAAGGTGCATTCAACAATCAACTTTGAGCAATTAATGATAGACTACGTTTAGAATCTACTTACTTGTGTGAACAGTTTGTTGAGATGCCTAAGATTGGATGTTGTCTGCCTTGGTTCTTGGCCAAGCATTATGGTTTGTGGGTTGATCAACCAGAAGGCATCAATCACCACCTTTCCCTTAACACTCTGTATTAGGTCCACGACAACTACAACAATGCTTTTATTTAAAGCTCAAAACTCTGCAAAACATAGTCGAGTTAGAATAGAGGTAGGCATATAGCATAATCGGATGGAGAGGGGCAAAGAAGAGTCAACATATACACTAATATGCTACAAAATTATAAAACCTTCCAAAGTACCAAAGAAAGGAGTTACTGGCACAATAAGCTACAACTGGCCCTCAAATAAGAAAGAAATAGCAACATTGACCCATAACAATCACTCAAACTCATTTTTGGATTGTCAATGATCGAACTTGGATATATCTTTAAGGAAAATATGAATTGTTGGAAATATATAATAAAACGGATATGTTGATAAACTTCTTTCAGGTTCGTGGAAACTAGTCTAACAAGTAAGAAAATTGAAACTGACAAATGAAAAATGATTAAAATCCCATCAGTAAGTAAAAAAGAAATTAACCCACCTTTCATAGCAAATCACATAGAACCAGGATAAAGTCAAAGGAGATAAAATAAAATTCAACATTTACAGAACAGCTCTGTTTTTTCGTTTCTCCATAGTTACTACTTTTTTTCAAATAGTTCTAGACAAAATATTTGAAATTATACTTGAATTTTTTTATAAGCCCATACGTGTAACTAAAAGGCATCCAAACACAGCCCTCCTCTCCTCTTCTTTGCACTGAGTTAATACAACCATACCGAAAGAAGACTACATATTTTATATGTTTGTGAATGTTAACTTTATTATACATCTTTATCCAAGGAACTATATCCTCAATCAGATAATTCAAAGATGTTTGAGAGCCTCAGTGAAAGGAAGCCATACCCAAGAGTCAAAAGGTATTACTACTTCTTATCTGTTTCTAAAATAGATATATTACCCCATATTCACCTACCACATATCGGTAATGCCGATAAGAGGATATCATCTTCTAAATAAAGTATCAAATTGAGAAACTTAGAAATGGTGGTTTTTAAGCTGATCTAACCCATCTTATCATGTGGTTAATAAGAACTCAAGTTAGACTAATTAAGTACGGAAAAATTATACAACCCCATATTGTAAAATCTAACAATACAAAAAATAAGAAGAAAATTAATTAAATAATAAAGTTGGGAACTAAAGCAAAAGAAAATATGATACCTTCATTATCCGAGCTTGTTAAGAACTGTTTGCTCACTTCTATGATTAGAAATTTTGTTTATTATTTTTTCTTGTTTGTGAGTAGGAAAAAAAATGAGAAACAAAGAAAGAGGCAAAAGATTATATGATAAGCACACAAAACTGTAATATTAAACCCCATAGAAACATATCAATTTGGTTAATCATGTGTTTAATAATCATGAAATAATTATATTTTTGTATTTTTGCAGGTTTTCACAGTAGACATGAAAATATTGGTTAAACCTGCGTTAAAGCACGGGAAAGATGTATATCTGAAGTCTTCCAAATCAGCCGTGTGAAGCTCAATAAAGACGGGGAAGAAAACGTCAACATATTCTTGAAGCTGGTTTTCATATCTCTTGAAGATAGCCATAATTGCAGAAATTGACGTCCGGGCCCACCAATAGACATAGCATATGGACCCACCTTCCGAGCCCACAATAAGAGATGAGTCACCAATCATGGAGCATGTCAAGACAAAAGGGCCAAATTATTGGCACAAATAGACACCTTGCATGTGGTTAAATGCATGGTTATCCAAAATAGTGTAATTTTGGCATGATTTGATTTTGAAGATAGGTTTGTAATAAATGTGGGAGGTGATTTCACGTGGGAAGAAAAGGGATAAAGTTTAAGTGTGGGCTGATTTGGGGAGTGAAGAGCTTAGCCATATTTTCATTCACTTTTCATTTTTCTCTCATTTTTGCACTTTCACTTTCATGTTTTCTTTTCCAAGTTTAAGAATTCTTCTCTTATAACACTAAGAACACTTTAGTTTCTTGAATAAACTCTTCATATTTTAGGTAAATTGGCACTGATTACTCTTCTACTCTTGTTCTTAATACATTATAGTCTAAATTAGTCTAAACTATCCATCCAATTATCATGAGCTAAAACATTCATTTGTGGAGAGTTAATGATGCTCATGTGAGGAATAACTTTTGTTATTGATTTCTAGTTATTTGTTTAGGACAAATAAGCTAGACTTTATATCCTACCCCAAAATGGTAGTTGGTGTAGAGTCTAGTTAGGAATTGAGATGATTTCTTAGAGATAAGTCATTACTTTTGTTTCTCATACTAGCAATATGATATTAGAGATAAGAACATATTGTTAGGGATCAAAACTCTAATTTTTATTAAGATTTGTCTATGAATTCTAATAAAAATTAGAGATGCAATAAACTAGATTCAAGCAATAAAGGTTTTTCTTCACATGAGTGGATTTAACTCTCCACACCTTTCCATCTATCCATTTCTCTTTTTAGTGGTGCATGTTTACGTAACTTGTAACTTAAGATATCTAAAATCAAACTAAGTAGTTTGAATATTACTAAACTATCAAAAATCCTTCTCACTAGTTTCCCTTGAACAAACTCTAATTGTAATGTTATCCTAGACTTTAGGTTGGAACGAATCCCTACTCTAATTAAAAAATCGAAAAACAATGAGTAAAGGAAGTTGACTAGTACCAAAACGGATAAAGAAAATACAATTCTTTACACCGCAAAGTGCTAGCATCAATTATGCATCGAAATTAATAATTTTTATTTATTAAGAAAACACACATACATAACTTTTTTTTGTTCATTTTTTTTTCTTGTTTGTGATATTGACCTACAAGAAGGAAGAGAAATAAATCTTTCATGGAGAATCGTAATAATATAAATAATTAAATAACAATAACAATAACATCACCAGCTATAGTGACATTCTTCAAAACTGTAATCTTAAAATTTTCCTAAAAGCCTATTCCAATGTCAATTCATGCATAAACATAACCCGAGTTCCACTACCAGCACTACCCAAGTTAGACTTCTAAGTGGCAAGGTCAATGCATAATTCTTTGTAACTCTGGGGATGGATGTAGTAACGAATTCATCGGAAATTCTAACTGAAACTTCCACTTACTAAATTCTATTAGTCCTTGACGAAGTTAGAGTCAAATAGGTACTCATGAAGCTTTATTTTAGTTGAGCGAAAGGTTTTCAATGATGAAAGTTAAGTAGAAGACACCTTAAACTAACCCAATCTACCGACATAGTATACGTACTCGTTTATGTCCTCATTGAAGTTTTAGTCCAAGTACAGTAAAAGAACATTGAGTATCAACAGAGACATTGCGCTACATGATAATAAACTACTCAATTGGACTTTCTAAAGTATGGAAAAAAAAAGGAAATGAAGAGCAAACAAAATTAATTGATGGTACCAAGTATTAACAATACCAAGGTGGTGTCTCCTTTGAACTTTTAGAATGACAACATGCTACTACAATGTTAGCTAATATGCAGTGAACTGATACAATGTACGATACAAATGGTAGGTTTTAGTAAATAGACATATTATGTACACTCATACACCATCCTATATTTCAAGGGGATGTACCCTTGTTTTTAATGTATGTTTGTATCACTCTGCCCACGTATTTCTTAACAAAATAGCACCGACGTATTTTATAGAGAATCTGCACTAGCCTACCGTTCTCTAGACCATGGTTAGGACATTGCAAGAGCATGTCCTTAAACATCTCCATACACTTCCATAATGACTCTCCATCAGTTTGCCAAAAAGATGACAAGTCTTTTCTAAAAGCATTCGCCTTATGATTAGGGAAAAAGTTCTTTAAAAACACAATGCATAACTTTTCCCATCCCATTATGGAATTCGATGGGAGAGTGTGAAACCAACTCTTGGCTTTTTCTTTAAGAGAAAATGGGAATAATTTTAATTTTATAGCTTCGTCACTAAATTGTTGAAACTTAATAGTCCCATAAATATTCTCAAATTCTCTCACATGAAGATATGGATCTTCCTCCTCCGTTCCCCTAAACTTAGGAAGGAGCCCCGGCAGATTGGGCTTCAACTCAAGTGGTTGGCATTGGTTGCAGGGGGAACGATGCAAGATGGTCGGGTTGTCCTAGTAGGATATATATATTCCTTAATAGATCTAGGTACTTGGGCAACCACGTCATTGTTATTCCCCTCCATGTCAACAAAAATTGGTGTATTGCCAACAAAAGTTACAGGTACCTCTAACTCAGGATTTCTACTTCTCCTATGGAGAGTGCGTTCAATCTCAGGATCAAATGGTGCAAAAGGTATATTATCAGACCAAGTTACTACCATAAACTATTTCTAAAACCTAAGACTCTTATTTAACTATCACGGCACACAAGACGAACAAATTTAAACGACGAGTAAGAAAAATACCTCCCTTAGCTTTGTTGTGTCCTCCAGCACTAGTACACTTGCACAAGCACAGTTCTGGGTTCCTCACAGTAATTGAAAGTAGCCTGAAAAAAATCAGATGCCTCAGTATATAAGATGAGGGGCGTGCATGCTCAGAAAACTCAGGAACAAAGCGTGTGCGTGCTCTGTACTAAACTCACAGAAAACAAGAAATAGCGCAGACGCACTCTAAGTTCCTCGCAGGTGGGTTTCAAAAATTTTAGGAAACTTATCACAGAAGTCAGGAACTTGTTCCTATGATCTTATGCAGGAAATACGAAACAGAAACTTAAATTATAAATATGACTAATTTTAACTATGAAAAATCACAAAATAATAAAAATAGTGTTTTAACGTTCAATTATGCCACTACAATCCCTAACAGTGGCGCCAAAAACTTGATAAAGATTTAACTAACATAAATAAACAGGTTAATTAACTCCTATTACTATTACTACTTGCAAGCGCACAAGGTCTATTGTAGTAGGTGTGCGAGAACAAGGTCGAACCCACAGGGATTGTAATATAGGAATAACTGAATACTTAAAAAACTATTTAACCTAATCCAAATATAATGGTGGTTGATTTGAAAGAGTGGTTTAAAAACTAATATTGTAATGATACTCTAAAAATTATAAAACTTGTATTAAGTTATGAATGGTGGAAACACTAAGACATTTGATTCCACCCTAGACTCTTGTAGATTCTCTTAATTCACAGTTTTAAAGTTCTCAATTAAGTACAAGTAGCATGAGGGAAAGGAAACCCTAGCTTCCTCGAATATGTGTTCGTTTAAGCCCTAATATGCATCTATACATGAAGTCGAATTGAATTTCAGCATGTAAACATATGATTCCCTAGCAAGAGTTGTCTTCTTATGGCATAACTCCTCACAGATTCAATATACAATTAAAAGCCATGCTATAATGTTAATGGAGTAGTAATCCTACGATTAACTAGTCAAGATATGATATCTAATCATTCAAGATATAGTCAATGCAAGTAAACCACTAACATCAGTGTGAAACAATATCTAAATCAATTAAAATTGGTTTAAGGACAATAATAGCAAAATAAAGATATCCTACGCAAGTCTAGGGCTTCACCAAAGCCCTAGCTTTGAGATTAGTTACTCATAAACATGGTGGAAGAAACAAGACAGTAAAGAAGGAGAGTTATTGACAAAACCGTCATTCTGTTTGGTGGCTTCCTCTCCAGCATAATCTTCTTCTTCTTCTCTAGTGGTTCTATCCTGCAGTATTGGATTTTGTGTGTAGGAGGCGAGAGAGAGAGAGCTCCTCTCTTCCTTTTTTATATAGAGATCCCTTAGGGTGTACAAGCCTTGGAACTGCTTTAGAAAGCTTCCTTTTCATGTTTTAATCACTTTTGGAAACATCCCAATCGAGTTCAAGCGGTGGAAGCAAGCTGCGAAGGGTGCTGTGAAAACACTGGAATTCTGCGTTTTTAGAAGGGGGCGCGTGCGCGCTCTGACATAGGCTTCTAATAGCGCGGGCGCACTATTACCTCTTGAAAATAGTACCTCAACTTTTTGCAGTAGCTTTATAATGACGTACACATGTTATTCCATATTTCGTTTTGTGTAGTCTCTCTATGTAATCAAGACGTGAGAATCTCACAACTTCGTATAGTCCTCGATCTCAGCCCGTTTCTTCGTATTCGTGTTGATTTCTATAAAACCAAGAAAATAGATTAATAAAATGCACTTATATTATTTAACTAGACAATATAACATAAATATGGGCTTACATGTGTAGCATTTATGTGCTTATCAGGCGCGAGACTAGGATAGATCTACTACACGACTCAGAAGAGTAAGCAATCACTTCACCAAGTGGTGTGCTACCAAGAATCTCACTCACGATGAATCTGGGGGAGGGGAGTGAGGAAGGTTGTTGGTCCACCAGAATTCGGTAACTAATTACTTTAAATCCTCGTGGCTATATTTTTGTCCTTTTTTGGAGGAGCGTGACTACTTTAGGCTCTAGTTGATTGATTTTAATTTGTTTATTTGGTCTAGTGCTTCAAGAATCAAGCAACGTACGATTTATCTACATTGGGGAATGACTTCCCAATGGTTGTTATGTGGCTCAGGTTCAGCCTTATGCGTGAATTTAAATTGTAGTGCATAAATTAAATTTCAAACAATCATGTAAGCATGCTTGAACACACAAGGTATCCTCTTACATGGGCTTCAAAGATTTTTAGAATTTATCTCTAAAGCCATGCTTACACGCCATTTGAGGAGATGGCGATGTTAGTTGGTGCGTGATCTGAGAATCAGGCTCAACCGTTCGAGCGTTCCCTATTTTAGGTTACAAAAAAGGTCTACTTAAAAAGCCCACAATCCAGGTTTTTAATAATTAAACAACTTTGCATTTAAGGGCCCAAAACATAAAAGTAAACTAACACTACTATTAATACTAATAGATTCACTAGATTAGATAGATTATCTAGATTAACTAGAGTTAATCGTAATTAGAGTGTTGATTACCAAGTTGATTCAAAGTGCATGAGCGTATGATTCACGACTCGCCTCGCACACTTGAACTTTCCAAGACAATGAAAACTCTAACTCTTGGTAAGTTTCACAACTTCCACCAAGTGTTCTGTAGGAACTGTTATGGTTGCATCAAATGATTTACAAATCGTGAAAACCCATGTGCAACGGAATAAAGGGTGTTCACAATTTTGGTTAGAATCATACCTTGGATCAGCTGTGATAACTCTGAGAATCCAAGCTCTACGAATCAGCAACCTCTTGATCTTCTGTTGTATTCATATCCTTGGAATGGACGTTGTGTGGGCAACGATCTACCAACCTTTTCTTTCTATCTTTCCTTGCCTCTCTTTTACAATCAATGAATGAATCAATTTCGGCCAAGAGAAAAGAGTTTCTTTATATAGGCTACAACAGGGACCATGAGGAGAAATTAGGGTTAGGTCTCCTGACGGGCTTGAGCTTCCCATGTTCACCCAGAACACACGGCCCAAGTACGTCAAAAATGGCTTATTCCACTAAAGTCCATTGTTGCACTACCGCTCTAATCCCAAATTACGTGTATGGGATCCATATTATATGCTTGTTGATCTCCCTGTGTTAAGATATCGAATGCTAGTTGATTAAGTCAAGTTACTAACAACTACATTAATCAACTTTTTATGTCCTTGAGTAGTACCACTCAACCTCATTGTCATGTCGGATTAAATCCACCTGCAGGGTTTACATGACAATCTTTATGAGCTCCTCAAAGGGGACATCATCAACCGACTTCCTACGGGTCACGGATTCCTTCTATAATCAACAGCACGCCTTACATACAATGTCATTACCCAATCTATTGAGTTTGTTGATTCACAAATGAATCTCACTCATTGATGATTTAAAGCAATGTACAATGCATGTAAGTGCCCGTTATTATATTTGGATTAAGAGGACAAGCATCCATAATAACAGAGGTGTTTGTTCTCTTATATAGTCATGTACAATGCATGAATCTATTGAGAGTGATGCTTGATAGGGTTATATACTAAAAGCATTACTTTTGTATTAACTTTAATTCTTTATATTTTGAATGAGAATCATATGGGCAAATGTTATGCATATTATATATGTTATTAGTTATATGTATGTGTCTAATACTTTATGTTGTAGATGATATGGTGTATGGTGACACACAGAATATCATATCATCGGTACCTTATAAGGTATAAGTAAACGTTCACAACCTAGATGGATTTAGACAAACCATTGGTACGGTTGTAGTATAATCTGGTATTAGTCTATCTTGACTACAGGATTACACTAGTACACTTTGTGTATATTGAACAGGACCAAGTGAGGTTGTTTCTCTTTATACTGACTATATAAGAGAACAAACACCTCTGTTATTATGGATGTTTGTCCTCTTAATCCGGATATAATAATGGGCACTTACGTGTATTGTACATTGTTTTAAATCATCAATGAGTGAGATTCATTTGTAAATCAATAAACTTGATGGATTAAGTAATGACATTTTATGTAAGGTGTGTTGTTGATTATATAAGGAATCCGTGACCAGCAGGAAGTCGGGTTAATGATGTCCCCTTGAAAAGCTCATAAGGATTGTCATGTAAACCCTGCAGGTGGATTTAATCCGACATGACAATGAGGTTAAGTGGTACTACTCAAGGACATAAAAAGTTGATTAATGTAGTTGTTAGTAACTTGGCTTAATCAACGAGCATTCGATATCTTAAACACGGGGAGATCAACTAGCATATAATATGGAGCCCATAAACGTAACATGTAATTTGGGATTAGGGCGGTAGTGCAACAATGGCCTTTAGTGGAATAAGCCATTTGTTGATGGACTTGGGACGTGTGTTCTGGGCAAACATGGGAAGCCCAAGCCCGTCAGGAGGCCCAACTCTAATTTCTCCTCATGGTCCCTGTTGTAGCCTATATAAAGGAAACCTTTTTTCTCTGGCCGACTTACTCATTGTTTTACTCAAGAAAGATTAGTTCAAATTCGGTTCTGACCTTGAGAGCGATAGAGGCCAAGAGAGAAAGAAGAGGGTGGTAGATCATTGCCCACACAATGTCCATTCCATTGATAGGAATACAACAAAAGATCAAGAGGTTGCTGATTCATATATCTTATATTCTTAGAGTTATCTTAGCCGATTTATAGGTATGTTTTCCAATCAAAATCATGAACCCCATTAATTCCGCTGCGCATGGTTTTCACGATTTGTAGAAATTTACATTCTGAAATAACGGTTCCTACACTTAACGCCAGAAAGAGAGAAATGTCTTTTTCTCTACAAGGTGAAATTTGTTTGCTGTTCGGGGGTCTATGAAGTGATTTCGTGAGGTTTCTAGTGAAGGAAACAGACCACGATTTCTTAAAAATAAATAAATAAGTAAATAAATAAATAATAAAATAAAAGAGTTCGGCGAACAGGATGGAACAATGAATATGGCCATAACAGTTGGGAATTTAGGTTTCCATTTTATTGTTCATATTTGCTTATTATATATGCATGTTTTTATTTATGGATGTTTGCTAAAAACTAAGCCCACATGAATAATAGATAACATAGACATAGGTCTAACCAGTAAATAGAAAGATCCTCAATTCTAAATAACTAAGTAGGAGCGGGAATTTTGTTTTGTATAAATCCCACAGTCTCCATTACTGGTTTGTTGGTAATGTAATTATACTTGTGCGTCGGTTTTAGTGCCTTCCTCCATATCGGATGAGTCTAATTACGGATCACCAAAACAAACTTCTAAAGGACAACTATATGAGATTATTAATGAATGGATTCACTTTTCCATCTGAAGGGATTCATTACAAAATAATGGACTTAGTGTTGAGTAATGGTATACACTTAGATACAAGTAATGGTATCCTCCCCATCAGAGTCACTGCTATTATTTGTAGGACTAAAGAAAGGTCAGCATATTAGTTTTACTTGTCTAGATGGCATGTGTCCACTCTAACAAGTGGTGTGCTGTTAAGTTGACGAGAAGTAAAACTAATAGGAAAAACCTCTCTACACGAATGTAGATATGGTAAATGTCCACACTATCGTGGCTTACTACTTCTTGGTGTGTAGGGTGCTGACAGGTTAATTAATTGATTTTTAAGTTAACTCCAAAAGTATTTCCATGAATGTAGAATGGTAAACGGCCACACTATCATGGCTTACTACTTCTCGGTGTGTAGGGTGCTAAATGGTTTATTAATTAATTAATTTTTGTTATTAACTCAAAAAGTTTTTGCCCTACATAAATATTTCTTTTATGTGATTTTCAGGTTTTCAAAATGGTTACTTTCAACCCACTAGCAACTATTCTTAAGGAAAACAAACTCCTTGGCTCTAATTACATAGACTGGAAACGCAACTTGGATATCGTGTTGACTATTGAATAGTACAAATATGTACTCAATGAGGAATGCCCACTTAAGCCTAAAGATGATGCTGGAGAAGAGGAGAAAGGAACATATAAGAAGTGGATCAAGGCAGATGAGATGTCGCGGTGTTACATTCTGGCATCTATGTCAGGTGTGCTACAACATCAGCATCAGGCCATAACCATGGCTTATGATATGATGATCAATCTCAAGGCACTCTTCAGACACCAGAATAGGGCTGCTAGGCAAACTGCCATGAAAAACTTGATGACCACAACTATGACTGAAAGGACTCCTGTAAGGGATCATATACTCAGGATGATGACTTATCTGAATGAGTTGGAGATCCTTGGAGCTGATATCGATGAGGAAACACAAGTCGATATCATTCTCATGACGCTGCCTAAGAGATTTGAACCGTTCGGCTTTAACTACAACATGAACAAAAGGTTGTATTCTTTGGCGAAACTTATGATAGAACTTCAGTTAGCTGAGAGTCACTTTAAGCAGAGTTATGTTCAGGTTTATGCTACTGAGAAGGTTTCTACTTCTACGCCTAATGGCGGTAAGAAGAAGAATAATGTTCAGAAGCATAGGAATATGGCAAAGAAGGGCATGGGACGTCAAGGAGCTGTGAAAAAGCCTAAGGGCAAGTGCTTCAAGTGCAAGCAGCCAGGACACTGGAAGCCAGATTGTCCTCTTCTCAACCAAGAGAATAATGGAGGTATGTCTCATGCACTAGTCGTTTAACATGTTTAGCAATGTTATCTACCAGTACCTGGTATGTAGATACGGGAGCCACTAACCATGTCTGCATTTCATTGTAGAGGTTCCAGAAAACTTAGTGCTGGAGAGATTACCATATCTTTGGGGGATGCTACGAAAGTAGTAGCTGTTGCAGTGGGAGATGTTTGTTTATCTTTTGGTAGAAATAAGACTATGGTGTTAAAAAATTGTCTTTTATGTGCCTAATTTTAGAAAGAACTTGTTTTCAATTTCTATGTTAATTATGGATGGGTATCCTATTTCTTTTAAATGACAAGATCGACATTAAGAAAAATAAACTTTTTATCTGTTCTAGTGCATTAGAAGGCAATTTATACATCATTAATCTTATTCCACCCACAGTGCATTAAATTATAACCCCGAGTAGTATTATTCTAGAAGTATTGAGAGGAGCGACATTAAACTTCTTTAGTACCAATAGTACAAGAACAGGAACCACAACGTGTCACTAATGATGTACAAGAACAAGAGGTGCTTCATTGTAGTGGGAGGGTTGTTAGACAACCTGATAGGTGGATTGGTTTGGGAGTGTCTTCAGATATAACCACTGATAACCAAGATCCTGATCCCTTGACCTACAATGAAGCACTCCAAGATAGAGATGTAGAATCTTGGCAAAAGGCAATGATTTCTGAGATGGAATCTATGGATTCTAATCAGGTATGGGAGCTTGTAGAGCCACCCAATGGTGTAAAACCCATTGGATGCAAGTAGGTCTATAAATGGAGGTCAAGACAGCTTTCCTTAATGGAAGTTTTGAGGAAACCATCTATATGAAGCAACCAAAAGGATTCATTGAAAAAGGTCAAGAGCATCTTGTTTGTAAGCTTAAACGATCCATTTATGGACTTAAACAAGCTTCTAGATCTTGGAACATTCTTTTTGATGAGGTAATCCAATCTTATGGATTCGATCAAAGCCCAGACGAATCTTGTGTGTACAAGAAATTTGATGGAAACGTAGTGGTATTTCTTGTGCTTTATGTAGATGACATCTTACTCATTGGAAATAATATGAAAGTGTTGTCAGACATAAGGGTATGGTTATCAAAGCAATTTGATATGAAGGACTTGGGAGAAGCGGGTCACATCCTTGGGATCAAAATTATAAGAGATCGCAAGGAAATGATGTTGTGTTTATCTCAGGCTACCTATATTGATACTGTGTTGACTCTTTTTAACATGCAAAACTCTAAGAAAGGTTTCTTACCTTTTAGGCATGGAATTCCTCTATCAAAGGATATATGTCCCAAGACATCAAAAGAGATAGAGGACATGAAATCGGTTCTTTATGCTTCAATTGTAGGAAGCTTAATGTATGCCATGTTATACACGAGGCCAGACATCTGTTTTGCTGTTGGCATGGTTAGCAGATATCAGAAGAACCCAGGACAAGGGCATTGGACTGCGGTAAAACATATTCTGAAGTACCTAAAAAGGATTAATGATTATATGTTAGTATACCGTGCAAATAGTTTGGTTCCCTTAGGATATACAGATTCTGATTTTCAGTCAGATAGGGACAAGAGTAAGTTTACCTCAAGTTATGTGTTTACCTTGGGAGGTGGAGCCATAGTATGGAGGAGTGTCAAGCAGAAATGCGTGTCTGACTCCACCATGGAAGCTGAATATGTGGCAGCCAAAGAGGCAGTTTGGCTCCGGAACTTCTTGTTGGACTTGATAGTGGTACCTAGTTTACCTATGAGTATCACACTTTTTTGTGATAACACTGGTGTGGTATCTAACTCGAAGGAACCATGAGCCCATAAAGCAAGTAAACACATTGAGCACAAGTACCACCTGGTACGATCAATCATAAAAAAGAGATGTTACTGTTACCAAGATAGCATCAAAAGACAACCTGGCTGACCCCTTTACAAAGAGCTTACCAGCTAAGTCTTTTGACAAGCATGTTGAGGGGATGGGAATCAGATGCTTGGCAGCATAGCTTTGAGTATAAGTGGGAGATTTGTTAGTAGTATACTAAAAAGAAATGCTTTAAGTATAAGTGGGAGATTGATAGGGTTATATACTAAAAGCATTACTTTTGTATTAACTATAATTCTTTATATTTTGAATGAGAATCATATGGGCAAATGTTATGCATATTATATATGTTATTAGTTATATGCATGTGTCTAATACTTTATGTTGTAGATGATATGGTGTGTGGTGACACACAGAAGATCATATCATCAGTACCTTATAAAGTATAAGTAAACATTCACAACCTAGATGGATTTGGACAAACCATTAGTATGGTTGTAGTATAATCTGGTATTAGTCTATCTTGACTATAGGATTACACTAGTACACTTTGTGTGTATTGAACAGGACCAAGTGAGGTTGTTTCTCTTTATACTGACTATATAAGAGAACAAACACCTCTGTTATTATGGATGCTTGTCCTCTTAATCCGGATATAATAACGGGCACTTACGTGCATTGTATATTGCTTTAAATCATCAATGAGTGAGATTCATTTGTGAATCAACAAACTCGATGGATTGGGTAATGACATTATATGTAAGGTGTGCTATTGATTATAGAAGGAATCCGTGACCCGTAAGAAGTCTAGTTGATGATGTCCCCTTGAGGAGCTCATAAGGATTGTCATGTAAACCCTGCAGGTGGATTTAATCCGACATGACAATGAGGTTGAGTGGTACTACTCAAGGATATAAGAAGTTGAGTAATGTAGTAGTCAGTAACTTGACTTAATCAACGGGCATTCGATATCTTAACACGGGGAGATCAACGAGCATATAATATGGAGCCCATTATCGTAATACACATAATTTGGGATTCGGGTGGTAGTGCAACAATAGCCTTTAGTGGAATAAGCCATTTGTTGACGGACTTGGGCCGTGTGTTCTGGGCGAACATGGGAAGCCCAAGCCCGTCAGGAGACCTAACCTTAATTTCTCCTCATGGTCCCTGTTGTATCCTATATAAAGAAACCTTTTTCTCTTGGCCGAAAAAAATTATTCAGTGATTGCTCAAGAGAGGCAAAGAGAGAAAGAAAGGGCTGGTAGATCGTTGCCCACACAATGTCCATTCCAAGGATAGGAATACAACAGAAGATCAAGAGGTTGCTGATTCATAGAGCTTAGATTCTCAGAGATATCACAAATGTTCAAAGGTATGATTCCTAACCAAAATCATGAACACCCTTATTTCGCTGCGCGTGGGTTTTCACGATTTGTAGTCGATGACATGAAACCATAACGGTTCCTACAATGCTTCCTTCCTTAGGTACCCAACCAAGCATCCATGTTCCTTCAATCCCCAGCAGTAGGGCCATTTAAAGTTTTAGTTGTGGGAGTTTCAAAGTTTATTTGATTGAGGTTCACCATAAATTGTTTAGAGCTTGAATGAATGGAAATTTGAAGGAAGAAAGGTAGATTTCTTAGCTTCTGGACTTGTTTTGTTAACTCTAGTTGTATTGAAAAATATTAGAAAAGACTTTGTTGATTGAAGGATTGAAACTCAAACTTGAAAGAAATAACTTGATTGAAATGAAGAACAAACTTGAAAGAAATAACTTGATTGTAATGAGGAACAAAAAGTAAAACAACTTGAATGTAAATGACTTGAAAATTAAATCCTACACTACTCCTACATGACAGTAGAATAAGTCTAGGTGCATTCTCTCATCCTACTTTTGAGTTCTTATACCCCTACTTTTATAAAAGACTGATTTGCCCTCTCCCTCTACAATCAAGATATCTTACCAAGGTTGCTTTATGCTTTTCCTTTTTTGCTTTTTCCTTTTGCTTTTTCATTTCTTCTTGATCAAGCTAGGTTTAGAGAAAGCCTTCTTTTGTATCAAGAACATCTATCTTTGGTTTTCTGAGTTAAGGACTTGACTTTCAGCTCTATGGTTTTGAGTCCTTAACCTTTGACTTTGACTTTTTCAGCACTTTTTCATAGCAACTTCGAGTGTTCATAATAAGCGTAAATAAGGCTTCTTTTGGTGCTAAGACGCAGCTTTTATGATAAGTGGTGTAAATTGCTCTGTAATTTGAAAAAGGAAATAAAAGCTATGAGTTGTATTTTCATTATACGTAAAAAGGGTTGCAATGCAGTAATGTAAGGGTAATAAAATGCACATTTGGGAGTTGATCACATATGCTCGCATAAGTTAAATATGGAAAAAAAAATGTTAATTCTATTCATCAAAAGAATCGAAGGATAAGACCGATGTATGAGGAAGTAGTTCAAGACGAAATTAAACCGATGCTGGATAATGGGATTAAGTAGTTCGACCAGTATAGTTTCAAAGCAAGACAATGCTTGAGGCTGAAACAAGATATTCACCTCTCAAAAAATATGGTTTAGCACTACTATTCTCTACTCAGCGGTTGCAACCATATTTCCAGTCACATTCAACGTGATAAGGGAAAGAAGTGTTTCTCTATTTTTTTTTTCACTGTTGCGATACTAGCTAACTATTTGCCCCACTCCAAAAGTAGTATTCCCAATCACTAGCATCATAGATGCCAATTAACATCGGCAGAAATGCAATGTTCTAATTGCAAGGCAGGCCACAGTAAAAAAAAGGTTGCAAAAATGCATTTGTTCCACCACCTCCACCAACACAGTCAAATAATCTTAGTATGATATGATATTAATGCATTGTTAATTTCGTTTACTTTTAAAAAATTATAATAATAACTTGGTTTCAATAATGCAGGCCAGACAAAGAAAAAATTCAAATCAAGCTGAGACAACACCAAGTTTTGAGAGTGTTATAATAACACATTGTTCAAACACAAGAAGAACTAAAAAAATGCGTAATAAGAGAAAGAAGTGTTTCTCTATTTATTTTTTTTCCACTATTGCAATACTAGCTAACTATTTGCCCCACTCCAAAAGTAGTATTCCCAATCACTAGCATCATAGATGCCAATTAACATCGACACCTGATTGTTTGCCCTCAGACCAACTATAAATCAAGACATACATTTTTTTTTCTTTCATTTGTTTGGTTTTTGGTTTGCTCTTTGATGGCAATTACTTTGCTATTATGATTCTTAGCTCAAATATAGCAACTTGACTTATTTCTCAATGAATAATTGCAATTTAGAGTGGAGGAAAATGCAAATGGTTGCATTTGTGATAGATATTGAATACAGATTGAAGTCTGCCTAACTTCATAATTAATTTTCCCAAACATGATCGAAAAACTTAATGTTTGGGAAAAAGTAATGATGAAGTTAAGCAGACCTCAATCTATATTCAATATCTATCACAAATGCAACCATTTTCATTCTCTTCCACTCTAGATTGCAATTATTCATTGAGTGTAGGACTAATTAAAGAAGAAAATAAAAAAGCATTATTATAAATGCAATTAGTTTAATATTTCACATCATTCGAGTTAGATGTTGAGAAGCCAACTATGGCCTCTCAACTTGAAATGGATCCCAATACTTTTGTGCCTGTCTTGGTACGTGATAAGTGTTAATTTTATATTACTCTAACTCACAAATTCACGTTGATGCACAATTTGAGTCAAGGTTTCATCTCATTCCTAAACAATAGAGCACATATGACAAAGGTGCTAGCACAATTCAAAGGGATTCCATGGTGAGAAGGATTTTTGAATAAGTTTTTACACTACATTTGAATTATTTTTACCTTAACTTACAAATTACGCAAACTCAACTTTTAAACACTTATACAAAGAAAATTAAGAGAGAAAGAGAATTGTGGAGAGTTAAATCAACTCATGTAGGTTACTCCTACACTGCTTACAACTTCTCTTGCATCTCTAATCTCTCCTTTGATTCATAGACAAATCAAAGACGAGTTTTGAGTCGTGATCCCTAACACGATGAACTCATCTCTAAGAACATCCTGTTAGCATAAGGAGTTGAACAAATACCTCATCTTCGAGAATACCTTTCAACTCCTAGCTTAATTACCTTACACACCTGTCGTTCAAAGATGGGAGTCTGATCTTCCAAAAAAGTCACGGGTGTTACTAATGTAGTCACGCCCCTCTACTGAATTCGGAATCAAGGTCCTCAAATTTGGCCAGTTGCTACCATTTTTTGATAGGATGTAAGATCAGTCTTGAACGCCCTAAACAAATGACCAAAAGGTAGAAACAAAGTTGGATTTCTCACATGAGCTTCATCAACCCTCCACAACGGAGGGTTTTAGGTCATGATCCTAGGATCTATGAACTAATTACAAGAGATCATAAAGAAACTAATGAAGAACAGGTTGAGAAGAAGGAGAAGTTTATTCCTTTGGAAAGGACTTCATTGATGAGTTACAAGCTATTCTAAAAACTAAAACATAAAAACCAGAAATGATATGTTTGAAAAAACTAACTTATGAATAAAACAAAAATGAGTGAAAATCACAAGTGCTCTACTTTGGTATTGCTCCACTTTGTCTACCTTAATGCTCAAATAATGGAGAAACCACTAAGTGATGGGCCATGTGCTTTGACCAATGGTGGTTCCATGTGAGCCTGGTGATTTTTACAACTTCACGTTTGCGTAGAGCTCGCCGTAGTAATTGTTTTGACAGTTTACGAGCCGAATTTGGAGTCCAAAATCAGAAGATATGATCATCAAAAGTTCCACGACTTTTCTACATCGTTGTCATGATTAGACCCTGAAATGGTCAATGTTGAATACACATGCTTTATTTTGGCCTTTTTGAGCATCAAATGGGCAGAGAGAGAACATTTCAAGTTCAAACACTATTCCATACAACATTTTCATGCTGTAACGCAGGTTTTGCTAGAATTTTATCGTTAACTGCCGAAACCTGTGAAAGCACGAAAATACAATTAATTTATATTTATTAAACACATAATCAACCAATATGTAGTGTCTCTATGGGGTTTATAGCATAGTTATGGGTACTTATCATTACATGCTTGCCAGGCCCCCACCCCCAGCTTCATCAACTGCTGAAACATGTATTCAATACCTATCACAAATGCACCATTTGCATCCTCCTCCACTCTACATTGTAATTTTCACATCATTCGAGTCAGATGTTGAGAAGCCGGCCGCTTTGGCCTTTCAACTTGAAATGAATCCCTATGATTTTGTACCTGTCTTGGTACGCGTTTGCCGACCCCTTATCAGTCCCCAAATATGCATTTTTAACCTCTTATAATGTGGTGCTAGTTTGTGGGGAGTTTGAAGTTTCTATCCTAAATCTTAAGATGGAAGGAATGATTGATGAGTGAAAACAGCAAATTTTTAACTTTTCCTATTCCTATTTTTCTTTTATTCCTAATGAGTATGGAAAAACTAGTGTTTAAAGAATGGAAAACATTGAGAACATGAAGTTTGTAGGATTAAAACATGGACAATGAAGAGGAAATGAGATAGCTTTATCAACAAGTTACAGTGCAACTAGTGTTCTTGATATTGAATGACAAGAAGTGTAGAGACAAGTTGTTTGGAATGAAAAGATTGAAAAGAACAAGTATTGAAAACAAGATTGAATGTAATGAAATGAAATGAAAACAAGCAAACAAGAAAACAAGATAGATTGAAATAAAGAAATAACAATACAAGAAAATAAAATGCAATAAATGTAAATCTACCTAAGAAAGCATGACAAAATTGATCTCAATTTTTGGGTTGTCAAACCAAAAATTGGATAATGTTTTCTCTCCTTACTTTTTGCTTTTATACTCCTACTTTTACAATGACTGATTTGCCCTATCCCTCTACAATCAAAACACCTCACTCCTTTACTTTTTACTTTTCCTTTTTCCGATCCTTTATGATTTTGCTTTTACTCTTTCTTCTTGAGCAAGCTAGGTTTTGAGCAAGGCTTCTTTTGAGACAAGGTTATCCATCTCCAGTCTTCTGAGTTAAGGGCATGACTTTCAGTCTTCTAGGTGTGAGTCTTTGACTTTTGACTTTGACTTTGACCTTTTCAGCACTTTTTTATAGAAGCTTGAGTCTTCATAAGAAGCGATAATAAAGTTCATCTTGACGCTAAAATGCATCTTTTATGATAAGTGGTCTGAAATGGCCTGTAACCTGCAAAAGGCTGTAAAAGCTATAACTTGTCTGTTTATTATGCATAAGAAATAATGTAATGTAGTAATGTAAAGATAATAAAATGCACATTTGGGAGCTGATCAACCACCCCCAAATAGAATTTTGCTTGTCCTTAACAAAGATGAGAGAGAAAACTAAGATCACAAATGTGTGATTTATTATCCAAATCTTGTTTCGTGGAGTGCGATTGTATTGACCATATGTAACAAGGACTTAAACCATTAGGAATTCCCTAATGAACGAGCTTAAGCCTCATGAGAGTTTCCTAAAGATCGTAAGGATGGAAATGGGTCGGGTAAGAACCGATCCCCGATCCGGTCTGAACCAATAAAAGCGGGTCTGGGACAGGTAGTTAGCATATTGGACCGGTTCTGGGTCTTGAAAATCAGAACCGGACTCTTATTGGATTGGTTCTAGATTAAGTATGTATCGAACCGTTATGGGCTTGATCCGGCTTGATCCGATTAAAATTTTTAGTCTTATTCTTCCTAATTTTCCTCCACCATATATTTCTATTACCTTATACAACATTGCAATATTTAAAGTTCCAAAATAAGATATGCAAAATATATATGTAATATTACGATATTTTTTTACATAATAAAAATATGGTCTCTATCTAAAGGAAAATCCTCCCATACAAATTTGGATTTCAAATCATTCATTATGTCTTTTGGATTTGTGTACCTTGTTTTTGTGTTTAGCAAAAAAAAAATATTTAATATTTATATAACGAAAATTAGCATCCAATTATAAAAAAAAACTCGGTTCACCAGTTTGAAATTGAGCTTATTGGTTCGGAACGAATCAGATCCAGAATCAAAAAAAAGTTTTTGGTTCGATTCTGGTTCTCTAACTCAAATATCCATTCGGGTCGAGTCCAGTTATGGGTCTATATTGTTGAAAAGCGGATCGGTTTTGGATTTGCATATATCTGAACCTATCCAACCCATTGCCAACCCTAAGAGAAGGTACTTACAAACTTCCTCTATCTAGTACAAAGGGTCTTGTCTCCTTATTTATTATTAGAAGTCTATACATCTCATTAACGGGGAATAAGGACAAGCTCCTATGAACTTAGAATAACATATGTACAATAATTAAATCATCTGAAGATAAATGCATAAACATGAGCAATGAGATGCAAACGCATAATCATTTCTGAAACTTTTGGAGACCGTCCTTAAGGTGGGTTCTCATGGGGATGTGTTAGAATACAAACTCTCTAATAAATTCACTCAAGTTTTGTCTCTCAAATGCAGTGGGCATTTATATTCCTCACATACAAGAATATTGTCCAAAGGAAAATGGATCTATTGATCACACTTGCCACTTATTATCACATCATCCTATTCCTAATCGAGCTTGAGGTCCTTTATTAGAAGTTACGGGGCTAGGGTGATCGTCTAGAAAAAAAATAAAGGGAAAACAAAATCTGATAAGTTAAGAAATTAGGTCTTCAAGATACTTGTAACTTAGAGAAGAACCTCGTTTTGCTCTTTGCTTCTTAATTGTGATTCATTCTTTAGCCCTTTGGCTTTGTGACTCCATATGATTTTGAATTTTAGGAGTTCTAACTTTGCCTTAATTTCTTTTTCATATCGACTCCTTTTGATTTTGAACTTTTGGGAGATTCGATTTTTTACTCCTTTGATTTTTTTGGAGTTTTGGTTTTTGAGGGGTCTTTCTTTTCATATTTTTTCTTTTTTTACAAAGCATTTAATTGTTCTGTTTTTGTACAAGGTCTTCTCTTCTCTTTTTTTGATACTCATCCAATTCTCAACTCGTCAGCTGGGTAAGCTTTTTATTGTGTGTTGTAACAGGTGAGGGATTAATGACAAATAATAAAAAGGCATTTAGAAACTTTTGAAGGCTCAAAAAGGGTTAACTAAAGGAAAAACTATCTTTTTGGGTTTTTAACATTTATTTGGTTATATAGATCCAAAAAGGGCCTAAATTCTCTCCTACGATATGGCGTGGTGATCAAGCAAGTGGATGTGTGGTCTTTCTATCCAAACATCCTTTGTGTCATCACTCAATAATCATTCAGATAAGGCTTTTGGCTAAATTATCATAGGATATTGAACTTAATTGTTCTAACCATGGTCTCGGAAACTCACTGCTATATACAATCAAATGTTTATGCATGCCATTCATGAAAAGATACAGAAACTATTGTATGTATATTAGTCTAAGTTCGAAGAGCAAATCCTTACTCTAATGCAATAATGAGACTTCTAGACTATTTATTCATCATAGAAAAAGGAAACAAAACTTTTAATACCAAACAAAAAAATATTTTTGGTCTTTTTCAAATTTTTTTTTAAGAAATAAAGAAATATACTACTATTACTAATATAAGAAATGCATAGTTTTTGCAAAATGTTACTATACCACCCCCAAATAAAAATATGTTTTGCCCTCAAAGTATGAAGAGTTAAGGAAAGATATTACCATAGAAACATGATCAAAAATAGCAGTACGCCTGTATTTTGTTCTTCGTGTTGAAAATATCCCACCCCCAAATAAGTTTGGAGCGTGGGTTATTTGATATAGAACGAGAAATACATAGGCTATTTAACTAGGGAGTTACGTAATTATTCTACTATAAAAATTTTGGGTTTTTGTATTTTTGAAAACATATATATAATGCAAAATAAAAATGGAAATGTTGGCATGCTGTATTTGTATTACCTTCTACTCATATACCAAATTCCATATATAAACAATTAAAACAAGCAGATATAATTAAAATTATACTAAACGTTATACACATAAGTGCTAAAAGTAAAAACAAAACAAACAAAATAAAAATAAAACATACATCCAACTATACGGACACTAGGGAATTGCCTAGTCATAATCCGTGCGTGATATCTAACGTCAAGGCTGTCTCGAGCTACCCTCTCCTGGCTCTCGGCAGACTCTCTAAGATCTATACTCAGGAATAATCGCATCTCGTAACTCGTTAAGAGTTCGAGTGACGCGATCCTGAAAAGCATCATGGTCTTCTCTGGAAGCACAATGCTCATCCTGCATGATGAGGACACACTGGTGCAGGCGTCCCTGGCCCTCGTACATGAATGCAATTGCATCCAGTGGGTGCGTGAACTGAGAAATCGCTTTAGGAGTGAAGTAGTTGACCAAATGTGGTGGCAGGAGATCCTCTGATGCGTGCTCTGCGGCAAATTCTTCTATTGGCAACCAGTCGAGCACCACACAGTGACGGTATGCAAGTGTGACTGTGCTAGTCCACACTATCATGTAGTCTGTAGGTTATGCTGCTCCCCAAGCAAGCATAATCTTGGTAACAAGGACGGGCAGGGGAGCAGTACTTCGCCTCGACTGTGTGAGCTGGTCCCAAAGAAATGTAACAATACATAACCTATTATTTTGGGTCTGTAAGATCCAAAGAATGTGGAGATCAAAAAGCTTCGTCGTTGCCACCAAGTTGTGGGCTATCCACGTAGCTACTACCATCTAGTTCTTCCTCAAGGAGCTCTGCTTCACGCATGTAGAATTGGTAGAGTATTGCCCCTCGGTAGCCATAGCGATCATTAGGTCAAACACTGAACCACGGAACTCTCAACTCTCTGGAATCGCGTGCCTTGCAAGAATACCCACTGCTCTTCCAACCACTACTTTGTTGAGCTCAAACAACCCTTCTCCAACCATCACGGTCGCGCTAGCCTCGTTATCGTGAGCTAATCCACGATAAAAAGTTTAAACAAGAGAAGGGGAGTATCGGGTTGTAAAGTCTAGCATGATAGGTTTCCAACCTCCCCTTAAGATTTGTGCCTTGTAGAGCATGTCATAAGCACCCGTATCGCAAAGAGAGGAAAAGTTGATCTCGGGTACAATCATTCGGATAGCCATGAGTGGAGGTTTTGTTAAATTGAAGGTTGGGTTGAGAAGGAGTGATGATCGATTTGCTGCAAGGTGATGGAATGAAATCAAGTTTGATGAAAATCAAGGGGCGGGCACGGATTGAGGTTGCGCGGGCACGCCTGGTTCGGGTTTTTATGGGCTAGATTTTGTGGGGGAAGAAGTAGGTCAGGAAGTCACGTGGTTAGGTTTTATACCCACATACGATCGTCAGATGTTGGGTTTTAGGGTTTTGAAAGTTTTGGCCCAAGCCTAAAAGAATATCCGAAATACCCAAGATGTCATTTCCTGTCTCATAACTCGTAAAACGCAAATTCCTATTTCGTTACAGGTAGAAACTGGACAATCAAGCCGTCTAAACGACCAGCATAAAATATCCTATTCAACGGAATATCACATGTGTCTATCCAAGGTCATATGACACAAGAGATGATGAGAACGCCTTGAGATACGTAGATGACGTAAGCTCAAATACGATGGAACTCTAAAGAAATAAAGTGTGTCAAACTGGAAAGCAAGCGTGTACAAAAAGCGTGATTATACAAAAAGAATGTTACAAGGGAAAAGGAAGGAGGATCTTTATTTTGTATTTACAAACTAAAAGATAAAGACTAATTAATTTTTTTAGGAATGAATTTTTGAAAAAAGTAAAAAGTTGGGTCGTTTTAAGTCAGATTCTAAAGACTTGTTAAAGTTTTTGAAAACTTTGACTCAATCCCAACCAGATGGTTGGATTACTCTATTAAGCTACGCTCGGTGGGCAGGTGTATGACAAATGAAAACCTTGAAAACTGAATTTTCACTATGAGGTTGAAGACCGAGGCAAGTTGGTGTTTGACAGTTCGAGCACCAGCCTTTTCACATAGCGCGTCTCTTATGTGTGTATGAACTCTTACCCAAACCAAGAATGGTTTTTGGTATATGTGTTCATATCTTCAGTTGCAATTCTCTAGGAAGTGTTTGTACACGTCATTGAAACTAATACATCTAGTCTTGCTACGTAGAGGGTTTATGTTCTGAAGAGAAGACATTTTTGGAAATCGGGAGAGTTTTGAAAAATATGTTGAGAAAGAGAAAGATTTTAAGATTTAAAAAGAAGGGGAAATTTTTGAAACTTTGTACAAGGTTGAGTCTTTTAAAGTCAGATTCTCGAGACAATTATAGAAAGGTGGAGGCAAAAGATAGAATTAAATAGAGAATAGTAACATTTTGGGTTACATTATTTGTTTAATTCGTGTTTGGAGACGCTTTTTTTTATTATTATTGGTTGGTTTTCCCAAGCAAAAGATATCTCTAACTATATAGAAGTTTTGACAATAAGATAAAATTATACGTGAATCTGGTATCATTTTGGTTACTCCGGGGTGTATAATTTTCATTTTTATATCATCTAGTTTTGAAAACTATAGAGTGATGTTTTAAGATACTCGTACTCAAAATCGTGATTCTTAACTCTAATTTTGAAAACAAACCATAACTAGTGATCTCAGGCAACTTTCGTGTCGGCTCTGGGGCGAAACTAATCTAAACAGACAGAGCTTCAGTTACGCGAGTTGGGGGATTTACTATGCAAGACATGGAATGTCCTGACCCATGTGAATAGCGCGGTGATATAGGCGACCCTTAATAAGCAAAACTAATCTCAAACCGCCCCTAGATTGCGTTTTTCTAGGGGTTGGTCTGTGTAGAATCCATTGCCCATTTGTTTTGTTTTTTGGAAAATCACATAACTATTGATGTATCGAGTATCTCACATTAACATAACAGATAAAATAATTGTTTTGAAAAAAAAATGTAAAATAAAGAAAAGGAAAATTGCATACTCTCTCCACATGGTCACACTTACTCAAACGACGAGTAAAAAATGTTTTACAAAGAATATGCGAGATATACGTGGACTAAGGCTCCGGCACTTACAACCACACACTCTAAATAGAGGGTCCGGTTACCTTAATGATGTACTGTTTTAAGAAAAAGATGGAATGGAAGGAAAGGAAAGGAATACATCATGGAAAAGAGGATTTAATCCTTGTAGACAGGATCTTGGAGAAGGGTTTCTTCTACATCCGTAGATCGTAACTTATGATAGTGCTTGAGGCGCTGACCATTTACTTGAAATGTGTTGTTATCTTTGTGGTTTCTTAATGTAATATCCCCATAAGGGGTGACTGCAATTATACTGAAAGGACCAATCCACCTAGTATTAAATTTTCTTGGAAAAAGATGCAATCTTGAGTTATAAAACAAAAACTTTTTAACCAATTTTGAAATGTTTTCATAAAATATGATTGTCATGAATCATTTTCATGTTGGTTTTGTAATCTTTTGAAAGGTCATAAGCATCATTTCAAATCTCCTCAAGTTCATTTATTTGTAGTTTACGTTTCTCATCTGCCGCATCTAGATTGTAATTAAGGTTTTTTATTGCCACACAGGGCACGATGCTCTAGTTCAACTGGCAGATGACAAGGTTTTCCGAAGACAAGCATGTAGGGTGACATGCAAAGGAGGTATTTTTTCTGAGTAATTGAAACAGAGGTTTACACTTATCTGAACTCTTGGAGATGAACCTGTTCAGAGCTGCTAACCTGCCTGTAACCTTTTGAACCTCTTTCATATTCTTAGGTGAATGCATTTCTATGAGCGCTCGGATCTGATCTGGGTTTACCTCTATTCCTTGCTTCGTAACCAAATACCCTAAAAACTTCCCTGACGATACTGTGAAAGCACATTTCGTAGGGTTGAGTTTCATGTGATACTCTCGAAGAATGTCAAATGCACGCTTCAAGTGGGAGAGATGATCTCCCCATTTCAAACTCTTAATCAAGAGATCATCTACATACACCTCCATAATGTCTCCCATTAATTTTTCAAACATTTTGTTCACCAAGCACTGGTACTTGGCCCCCGTATTTTTCAGTCCAAATGGCATTACCTGATAACAGTACAGCCCATTCTCGGTTGTGAAACTTGCATGTTTGTGGTCTTCCTCATACAATTGGATCTGGTTGTAGCCAGATGACCCATCTGTGAAAGATAATAGTTTATGTCCAGCCATCGCATCTACCAATTTGTCAATCCATGGTAAAGGGTAACTGTCTTTTGGACATGCGCGGTTTAGATCCATGAAGTCAATACATATTCTCCATGTCCCATTCTTCTTACTTACTAGGACAATATTAGAGATCCAGGTGGGGAAATTGATCTCCCCTACAAAATTAGCTGCCTTTAGTTTTTCAACATTGGCTTTTACCGCTTTGGACCTGTTAGCATCTATCCTTCTCGGTTTCTACTTGACTACTACTACATCACTATGAACATTGAGCCAGTAGCACACCACGTGGGGGTCAATTCCTGGCATTTCTTCGAATGACCAAGCAAACACGTCTGTGTGTTCTCGGAGGAACTGTATTAGAGCCTGACATTCTCAAAACTCAACAAGGTGCCGATGAAAGTGGTTTTTGGCGAGCTACCTCCCACAATTTCCACTTCCTTTAACAGTTCCAGTGAGGGGGGACCCTCCCTCTCTCTTGGGACCAGATTCGGGAGAGGGGGATCCAACTGTAATTGCTATTTGGCAGGTTGCTCCACCTCCATTGGTTCAGAAGGGAGTAGGGACTGCTTCATTGCCATAGCGTAACATACCTTGGCAGCCACCTAATCCCCTCTTATTGTCTCAATTTTCACGTTGTGTAGGAACTTCAGACATTGGTGATAGGTGCTTGGGACAACTCAGAGTCTATGTAGCCAGGTCCTACACAAGATCATGTGATAGGGTGTATTAGCTTTTACCATAATAAAATTTATGATGAGAGTTACCGGACCAGTAGCTACGGGTAGTTAGATTTCCCCTAACTGTCAAAGCTTTGTCCCCACTGAATCCATATAGGTTGGAGTTGGTGGAGACCATCTCAGAATCAGGAATCTGTAGCTCTTTGAATACATCGTAGTATATCACATCTGCTAAGCTGCCTAAATCAACCAATATGCGATACAAATCATAATCTCCAAAAGGGAGTGTCAGAACAAGTGCATCTTCATATGGGCTTTAGATGCTACAACAGTCGGCCTCAGTGAAGAGGATAAGCAGATCTTTGTGGGGTACCACATTGACCTGTGCACTTATAGTCAGTTTGTTATTCACGATCTTCATTTGCTTGGCGATGTGCATTTGATGACGCGTGCCCTTTTCATTGACCTTCCCACTTCATTTGCTTGCCTTTCCAGAAATCATAATTAGCTGGAGGCGGCCATTGAGCGGTCCAGCTCCTGGGGGATCCTGAACTAACATACTGATCTCCTTAGGCTATACTGTGTTAGCCTATTCGTGGGATACAAACTGCTTTAAATACCCCCTTTCAATAAGATCATGTAGTTCATTTTTTAAGGTCCTGCAGGCTCTGGTGTTGTGACCCTTAATCTTATAGAACTTGCAGTAGGTCCTTTGGTCTCTGGTACCCAAAGAGCTTGGCTTAAGCAGAGCTGGCCATTTGAGGTAGCTTTGATTCTTGATGGAGTCCAGAACCTCATCTGGCATTTTGTTCAAAGGGGCAAAGTTTCTGTCCATTGAGGGGAGAGCTTCTTCAGCTCCTTCTACTCGTGGCTTCTTCTGTGGTTTTCCATCTGCGCCACTGGTTACATTCTGGTACTGACCTCTGGGCATCCGTCCTTTTGATGGGGATTCAGCCCTTTGGCAGCCACAGTTACAGTCTCTTTTTGACTTTTGATGGGAAGAGTTCCCTTCTCGAGGGGCCACAAGAGCTGTCCGACTAGCCTTTTTTGCTTCTTGATGTATGTTGAGGACATCCTCCTCCCACCCCGCATGAGTCTCAACCCTATGTAGGAGTTCCTCTAAATCATGGGGTGGTTTCCTGGAGAGGGATCCGAATAAAGCATTGTTTTCATCCAACCCTTGTTTGAAAGCTATTATGGCAGTGTGTTCGTTGCAAGACTCTATCTGGATTGAAATTTCCATGAATCGTTGCATGTAGGACATCAATGCTTCTCCGTCCTTTTTCTTGATGTTGAACAATGCGTCAATCTTCTTTGGTTGGTGCTTGTTGCATGAATACCTATCTATGAAGGTCCTAAACACTTCTTCTAAGGACCTGATCAGTCGCTCAGGTAACCTGTGGTACCACTGGAGCATAGATCCAGACAGGGAAGCTTTGAACTCTTGACACATGTCGTGGTCATACCTTTCATATTGTCCCATAGTTGCTCGATATCTAAATACGTGATCCACCTGATCTAATTTGCCATTGAAAATACTAAACTTCGGTTGCCGGTAGCCGCGGGGGTAAGGCTTTCTCATTATTCGAGATGCGAAAGGAGATCTGCCTGCCCCCATTATGGTGGATTGAACAAGAGAGTCTTGCATTTTTCTCCCCTTGCCTGTCATTCGATGCATCTGACGTATCAGGTCATTCTTCTCAACTTTCCATGCAGCTTCTTTGGTGGAATGCTTCTTGGTCTGAGCTCTTTTCCTATGTCTAAGGTCGGCATCACGATCCTGGTCCTTGGACACTGGTTCAGATGCCGTATCCGAGTCCTCATCTGAGTGGCTGTATTCCGACTCAGAAGTCTCACATATAGCTAGGCCCCCACGCCTTGGGTTATTTGCATGACCACCTTCTGGAAGGTCGTCATCATCAAGATCGATGAGTGGCTCCTTCCCTGTGTCAAATTGATACAAATGCCTCAGCAGCCATACTTCTCGTTCAAGATTGCTTCTTTGCTGTTCCAGAGCCTGTACTGCCTGGCTTGCCTGAACAGACTCGGGGTTGGTGAGGACAACATTCTCACCATTGTCAAGCTCCTCTTGAGCGTTATTCCTGGGGCATGCACCGGGAGTAGCTTGTCCGTCGGTGCTGGTCATAGGTCGTCATTGTGACCGACGTTCTCCCCTTCAAGTATCTCATGCTATTCTTCTCTCACAGCGATGCTGTGCATGGTAGCGCCGCCCTTTGTTTTCTTTGCTCATGCCATCACAATGGTAAGAGTTTTTAAACTAGATCAATCATTTGAACGAATGTTTACCTACTTTCGTCCCCACAGACGGCGCCACAAGATGCAGGGGAGTTTTCGAGTATCCCCTGATCTTCCTCTATACCTTGTGATCCAGAAGCTTTTACTGAGTAGCAAAGGGATGAGATGATTGTGAGTTCAGGGTTGAACTGCCTGGCGGCTGCCTACGTATCTCCCTCTTGATTTAGGAGAATCAAACCCTATTTTGCGTAGTTCCTAAGAGTGAATCCCTCTGGTTCTTATAGGAAGAGTTATGAGAGTCCTAGGTTTAGGGATGTCCTCACCGCTTGTGAGTTCCCTTCCATCCTCGGACTCTACCTTCATATTAGGACTCCTCTCCTTATGGAAGTCTAAGTCTAGACCATATCTTATGAGAGGTAAGTTTCCTTGTTGATCATAATGTCCCATCGTATATGGGAAGATTATATCTAAAAGGTAACTCCTAAGATATGTCATCATGATTCCTTCCTTATCATCAGAGATCGCCATCTTCGTTTCTACGTTCAGAACTGCCTATATCGGGCCTAATGACTTGGAGAACTGTCATACTTAGAGGCTGTCAGCCACGTGCCTAGCACATGCCCACTAAACACTCGTGCTACGCACGAGATCACTTATTCATAGAACTGCTCTGATGGTCCTTGTCTCATTATGGACATCTATAGTCTTAGGTTATTTCACATGCACGTGTCATCTGTTCAATGACGAGAAATCTCCCTTACATTTTACTTGCATAGTAAATAACTGTCGGCCCCTTATCATGTTTTTGACCTAGTATGGCGCTAACAACATAGTCGCGTCACACATAAGCTCAAACGATTTTGACCAGTCAGGAGGTTGAATTATAGGTGCAGTTATTAAAGCGGCTTTCAAAGTATGCAATCTGAATTAAACTCAGATAGTGCAACTTTTATAAGAAGATTGGTTAAGGGTTTAGCTATTTTTGAAAAATCTTAAATGAATCTTCTATAAAATCCAATATGGCCTAGAAAGGCTCGTATATCACAGACGTTCCGTGGAATAGGTAGAGTAAAAATTTTGTCTATTTTAGCTTTATCGACCTCTATACCATTTTTAGACACAGTGTGACCTAACACTATTCTCTTTTTTATCATGAAGTGACACTTTTCCCAATTAAAGACCAGATTTTTCTCCTGACAACGCGGCAATACTTTAGAAAGGTTAGATAGGCAGTCATCAAAAGAATCTCCATAGAATGAAAAATCATCCATAAACATTTCCAGGTGAATCTGGTGTGTGCAAATCTTTGGATCGATTCCTTTTATTTCATCAAGAGACCAACCAATGGCAAAATGATGTTTTTAAATCACTCTAACCAAGCGCTCTTCTTCTTTTTTCGATAACTGAGATGAAATGATGATAGGATGAGTACCATCCAGATCAAGATAGATGTATTTTAGGTCAGGAGGGAGAGGCTTTAGGTCAGGTGTAGGTGTTGTAGGTGACAAGGTTTCTACAGGGTCTTGTTCTTCCATAGTAAACACTTAGGCTGGTGAGGTATCTTCATGTGTAGGTAAATCATCATCTGAATCGTATAAAGAAATGGATTCCAAGGTGGCGTTGGTATCTTCCTTATACTGATCTATGTCGAAATCAGAGTCTCCAAAAGATAAGAACTGGTGCACCTCATTCCCTGGGAAAGTTCTTTCATAATATTCTTGGACAACCTAACACTTTCTATATCACTTCTCGATCCAATTCCTCTTCTATATGTTGCTTAACCATCTTGAAAACCTTGACTTCCATTGACTGGAAGATATGGTCATAGATCCATTGCGGCAATTGATGAGGGCGTTGGCTGTTGCCAAAAATGGGCACCCTAGAATGATAGGTCTGGAATCATGAGCGACTACGGTGTCAAAGATGACAAAATCAACAGGGTAGTAAAAATCTTTAACCTTGACGAGCAGATTTTCAACTATGCCTTTTAGGTATTTAATATAACGATCGACTAATTGTAAGGTCATAGCTGTAGGTGTAAGCTTATGGAACCCGACTTGTTTGAATAGGTAGAATGGAAGGAGGTTAACACTTGCTCCAAGATCAAGCAGAGCACTAGCTGTGTACTTGTCTCCTATAGTGCAAGGAATGGTAGGACGACCAGGATCTTTCTATTTGATGATTCTGTTGGTCTCTGTGAGGGATGAAAATTGTTCTATAAGAAAGGCATTTTTGGAATGTTGGTTCTTCTTTTGTTGGTACACATGCTTTGAGAAATTTGGTATGTTTGGGTAAATGTTTGATGGCATCGACAAATGGCAAATTTATGGTTAGACTTTTGAATGTTCTCTAATTTTATCAAAATTTTCATCCTCCTTGGGTGTCATTAATCGTGATGGAAAAGGTTCCTTTGGTTTATATTTCTTAACTGGGTTAGGTGAATAAGTTGATGGTTTAAGAACTGGAATGTCGACAGGGATATGTGGAGGTATCTGTTTTTCAGTTTCTGGTTCTGGTGAGTTTTGTCTTGGAATTGGTATTTCTATAGGTGCAGGGTCTTCTGGTAAGACTACTCTGTTGTCAACTATTTTGCCAGAATGCAAAGTTGTGATTGTTTTAATCTCTTGGGGTTTAAGATTTTGAATTGTTTGGCCAAGAAACACACTTTTCTGGGTTTTGTCTTGGGCTAACAAGTTTAGAGATTGTTGCATGGATGCTAAGATTTGAGTTTGTTGCTGCATTACCGATAACATTATCTCGGTTGTCTTATCTTATTGGACATTAGTTGGTGATGTAACTGGAACTAGGTCTCTTTAGTTGTTGATTGGTGGATTTTGGTAGTTCTGGTTAAAATGGGATGGAACCAATGGTTTGTTCTAATTGTTATAGGTACCTTGTTCTTGTCTGAATGTATCTGGTAACTTGATATGGTTAGTGAAACCTGGAGGCGGTTGGGTTTGTAGATTATTAGTCCATGCAAAATTAGGGTGTTGCCTCCTGATCAGCTCCCAAATGTGTGTTTTATTACCTTTACATTATTGCATTACCTCCCTTCTTACGCATAATAAACAGACAACTCATAGCTTTTACTGCCTTTTTCAGGTTACAGGCCATTTCAGACAACTTATCATAAAACCTGCATTTTAGTGCCAAAAGGAGCCTTATTAACGCTTATTATGAAGACTCAAGCTGCAATGAAAAAGTGCTGAAAAAGTCAAAGGTCAAAGGTCAAGGACTTAAAACCAGAGAATGGAAAGTCACATCCTTAACTCAGAAGACTGGAGATGGATGTCCTTGCTACAAAAGAAGACTTGATCAAAAACCTAACTTGCTCAAGAAGATATGAAAAAGCAAAAACAAAAACATAAAACAACATAGTGAGTGTAGGAACCGTTATGGTTGCATCGAATGATATACAAACCGTGAAAACCCATGCGCAGCGAAATAAAGGGTGTTCACGATTTTGGTTAGAATCATACCTTTGATCAGCTGTGATAACTCTGAGAATCCAAGCTCTATGAATCAGCAACCTCTTGATCTTCTGTTGTATTCCTATCCTTGGAATGGACATTGTGTGGGCAATGATCTATCAACCCTTTCTTTCTCTCTTTCCTTGCCTCTCTTTTAAATCACTAAATCATTAAATTTCAGCCAAGAAGAAAAGATTTCTTTATATAGGCTACAACAGGGACCATGAGGAGAAATTAAGGTTAGATCTCTCGACGGGGTTTGGGCTTCCCATGTTAAGCCGAACAATAACACGCCACCCAAGTCCGTCAACAAATGGCTTATTCCACTAAAGGTCATTATTGCACTACCGCCCTAATCCCAAATTGCGTGTATTACGTTTATGGGCTTCATATTATATGGTCGTTGATCTCCCCATGTTTAAAATATCGAATGCCCATTGATTAAGTCAAGTTACTGACAACTACATTAATCAACTTCTTATGTCCTTGAGTAGTACCACTCAACCTCATTATCATGTTGGATTAAATCCACCTGCAGGGTTTACATGACAATCCCTATGAGCTCCTCAAGGGGACATCATCAACCCGACTTCCTGCGGGTCACGAATTCTTTCTATAATCAACAGCACACCTTACATACAATGTCATTACCCAATCCATCGAGTTTGTTGACTCACAAATGATTCTCACTAATTTATGATTTAAAGCAATGTACAATTCATGTAAGTGCCCGTTATTATATCCGGATTAAGATGACAAGCATCCATAATAATAGAGGTGTTTGTTCTCTTATATAGTCAGTATAAAGAGAAACAACCTCACTTGGTTCTGTTCAATACACACAAAGTGTACTAGTATAATCATGTAGTCAAGATAGACTAATACCAGATTATACTACAACCGTACCAATGGTTTGTCCAAATCCATCTAGGTTGTGAGCGTTTACTTATACTTTATAAGGTACTGATGATATGATCTTATATGTGTCACCACACACCATATCATCTACAACATAAAGTATTAGATGCATGCATATAACTAATAACATATATAATATGCATAACATTTACCCATATGATTCTCATTTAAAATATAAAGAATTGGAGTTAATATAAAAGTAATGCTTTTAGTACATAACCCTATCAGTGAGGTGTCTTCAAATGAGAGGGAGAAGGCAAATCAGTCTTTGGCAAAAGGTGTAATATAAAAGCCAAAAAACAGGAGGAGAGAAGGCACCTAGACTTAATCTATGGTCATGTAGGAGTAAAGTAGATTTTAATTTCAAGTCCTTTACATTTTCAAGTTCTTATTGCTTTATTTACTTTTTGTTCTTCAATTCAAGTTTGTTATTCAATCTTCAATCCAAGTTGTTTTCAATACAAATTTACATTCAAGTTTGTCATTTAATCTTCAATACAAGTTTGTTCTTCAATACAAAGTTTTTCATTCAAGTTTTAGTCAAGTTTCATTACAAGTTTAGTTCATTCAAAAACAAGTCATGAGTTTTAAGGATACTACCTTCTCACCTTCATAAACTCCCATCAATTCATCTCTAAAAATCTATTGTGAACCTCATCAATCTTTGAACTTATCACAATACTAATACGTCACCTCCATGGTGCAGTTGGTATATTGAAAGCACAAACTTCTTCTGGTGTAAGTGATGAGATGTTGGCAAGCAAGGGACAATTGGTATCTATATGATTTAGGCTTAGATAGAAATTGCGTGGTGAGGTATTTATGTTCATGACAAGTTGAAGAGTTTTGTCTTTTTTTTTTATTATGAGGGCATCTATCTTTCTTGTGTGGGATTCAATTAATGTTTTGATTTCCGGATCGGATTTCACCTCAAAAATACCACTAGCCTTAGATGTACTGGGTTGGGTTGTTCTGGAATTGTTTATGTCTCCCCAATGGGTACTCTTTTCAGCTTGGTTTTCAAGAAATGTTAAAGTTTCAGTTGCACCTCTATCCAAAAAATTACCATTACTCATGATGTCGAGGGTAACTTTGTGTTCTTAGAGAAGACCTTTGAAGAAACATTGGACAAGAGTAGATTTTTCTAGTTTATGGTGAGGACATGAATGGAGTAGGTCAAAGAATTTATCCCATGCTTCAGAATGTCTCACTAGAACTCAGTCTGAAAAACTATATCTTACTTCTTATCTCTTCTGTTTGTGTCACGACCCGAATTTCTAAACAATTACAAAGTGAATATTTGAGATATAAATATCTCAAACATCATTATGTTCAATTATCTAAAAACCCAGGCTATGACAGGGTGGATACAACACATACAAATACCGAAAACCCATATCATAAACGAATACACTTAAAATAAATAATCCCCAAATATATATATCTACCATCACTTTATTAAAAGACTATCTTCCGTCCAAAAATCATCAATCAAAACTCTAAGAATAATTAAGTCCTCAACATCATATTCTCATGTCATAATGAATATGAAAACTACATTATTACATACTTCCAAAAAGGATCGGGCCTAACAACATAAACTAACGGTCTGCTCCTAAAAGTTATCCAAATCAAACATCGTAGTTCCACTGCCTTCCACCTATGTTCCCAATAACAGACCCACGATACCAAAACAAAGCAAACATAGGTCAGCAAAATAGAATTTGCTGGTATGAGTAGACTAACAACATAAAGACATTCCCAAACTTTAATTATCAAATCAATCACTTTAAATGTACCCATACTTAACCATTCTCAGTATGGAAGACAAGTAGTTTCGTCTTTTCAACCGGCATAGTTTCTTCCCAAGCAAGATTTCCATTCTAATAACTCAGTAATTGAATTAAATCTTACCGATAACCGTTTCTGTGTAAAGGTAGGACAGCGTCCCTGCACAAAATATTAGTAAGTCCTACCCTCCTGAAATTGAAAGTTATAAATTCTTAATATATATGTTTAGCTAATCTATATGTATTCAAACACAAGTCCAAGCACGCTTATGGGTCTGGAGGAATGTCTTAAAGCATTGGAAGGCTGCCCAGAAGCTAGTAAGGCATCAGATAGCAAAAGGAGAGCAGACTTATGTATGGCACGATCCTTGGTGCCATGATACCCCGTTACTTCAGTAGCTAGAAGCAGTTCAACCCTTGTAGGTACCGAAGAATGCTCTAGTTAGGGATCTTATTACTGATGGGAGATGGAACCAACTAGTTACTAGTCTGCCTGCGAGTAAACTAAAAAAGAGCATAGAGGATACTGAGTTGAACTCTATGCTAAGGCAAGACCAGGTCATCTGGATTCCAACAGTCTCAGGACGTTTCACAGCCAATTCAGCATACATGGCACTCAAGCAGATGAGAACAAAAGTCAAATGGTACAGAGTGGTTTGAGGTAAGCTAGTTGTTCCTAAGCACTCCTTCACTGGTTGGCAATTGTTTGTGAATTGTTTACCTACGCAGGATAGGTTGGTTGGGAAGAAAATTATTACCCAATCTACTTGTAGTTTCTGCAACTCTTCCAGGGAGCACTCAAAGCATCTATTTTTTTACTATCCATATACTAAAGGTGTTTAGGCGAGAGTGAAAAGATGGTTGGGCTCGAGCACTCAAGTTAAGTCATCAACTGCCGAGTGGTATAACATTATGCGGATTTGTAGAGATACCACTATGGAATCTGAAATTGTTAGAGTTGTTGTATGCACCACTGTATATGCCATCTAGGTTGAAAGGAACTTGAGGAAGTTCCAGCGGAAGTAGCAAGTTAAAGACCGAGTCTGTGAAAAGGTGAAGCGGGATATGAAATTATATCAGCAAACAATGTTGAAAGAAGTCCCTGATACGATGGCAGCTAGAGTACTTCTCGACAGGTTAGGAATACAAGCTTCTTTCACGGCATGAGCCCCTATCTGGTGTGAATGGTTTAGGACAGAACCAAGTGAGTTTGTAGTCAATATAGATGGATAGGTCACTAAAGAATTTAATGGATTTGGTGGTGTGATAAGAGATGCAGCTGGGGTTGTTCAGCTGGGGTATACTGGGAGCTCTATAAAGAGGTCAGTCATTACCCAGGAACTCTTGGCTGTTGAAGCGGGTATGAAGGGAGCTATTTGTATTAGAGCTCAACGAATTACAGTTTGCTTAGACTCTAAATGTGCAGTAGGAGCAATTACTGGACGAGAGGAACCTCCTTGGTATTGTCTTAACGTTATTGCTTCTATCCAACTCTTGAAACAACAGTTTGATCAGGTTGATTTCAAGCATGTGTACAGGGAAACAAACAGGGTAGCTGATTGCTTCTCTAAGTTATGTAAGTCTCATGAGGATTTTGTTTTCTATTTTCTTCCTCCGTTAGACTGTGCACTAACTAAAATTGTAATGGAGGATGCGCAAGGAAAAGTGTACTTGAGATCTTGATTAATACAGGTTGGGGTCTGCCTAACCCCTAGCTTCAAAAAAAAAAAAAAAAAAAAAAAGTCCAAGCACGCACCCACATAACCAAATCAATTTCTCTTATTAACTAAACCGATTAATTTTTATACACCCACCCTTTAGTACCTACTCCACGATTTGTACTCCACACATTTGCCAAATCACACATTCATGTGAGTCTCTCTCCCATTGAGTACCACTATATCACAACCATCTCTGGGCTTTCCATACACAAAATCACAGCCACTTTGGGCATAAAATCTCAGGTCATTCATGGCACATTCAATGAATACCTTGGGTCATTCCCGCCACATTCAAAGAATACCCATCATAACACTAACGGGCCATCCATGGCACATTCAATGAATGTCCTGGGTCATTCCCGCCACATTTAAGGAATACCCAACCATACATTCTCATACACTCGAGGAATACAATCAACCTGCAAGGCAAATACCTTAGTTCCTCTCTAGGGAAGTCCAAACTATTGGGTCATTCATGGCACATTTAATGAATACCCGGGTCATTCATGGCAAAGTCAATGAATACCCATTTATAACACTAACGGGCCATTCATGACACATTCAATAAATGCCCACCTATCACATGACATCACAAGTCATAATATCTCATTTCCAAATCTGGAGGTGTGGAGAATTCGAAAAGGGTGTGCTAAATCTGTCGAGAACATTATTGAATTGTATTGCGTATATTCTTTCAGCGTAAAGAGAAGTATCTTGCTTTGTATATATCATTGTTCAAGCATTATTAATTATCACGATGTCTAATTGTCATAGAGTCGTATATCATAAAAGAATTATAGTAAGAATGTAATTTTACTTAGGAATTTATACAAGTACACACTTATGTAAAAATATAGTCTTAGCCTAAAGTCAAGCACACTAATAGCCCTAGACCTATCCTAATAAACCTAATCCTAGCCAATAGTCAACAAGTCAAAGGTTGACTGGTCAACAACAGTCAACATGCCAAGGGTTAAAAGGTCAACAGGTTCTAAACCCATCTAACCAAAACCCAAGACTAAAGCCCAAAAGTCTTTAGCCTTCCCCAAATTAACTTAATCAAACTTAAGCCCACATGTTTATATCTTGGCCTAAGCCCACTAAAATTTGACCGATCTAATTCAACTAAACAAGACTTAAGCCTAAAAGTCTTTATAACTCGGCCCAAGCCCAAAATCTTAATCTGGTCTAACTTAACTACCAAGACCGAGAGCACTAGATCATACTCTCGGTCATCTCCTCCTCCACCGATCTTGCCGAACCGCATGACCACCCAACACCACCAAAAGGTTCGGTTTTGCTCCCCATCAAAAACCCAACCTTTTCATATAAACAAAACTCAAATCCATCACTTCCCCAAAATTGATCTCGACGCCATTAACACCCCTTCAGAGCTTCAACAACACCCAATTAAACAACAACCAAACATCAATCACTTAACCCCCCGACATCAACCAACAACCCAAGCTTTAACAGTACCAAAACAAACAAAACACTGGAGTCAAACAAAACAAACCCATATACATCAAAGAACGACACATAACAATCGGCAGAATAAAACTGATATACCTTATATACTCAATCGGCAGTATAATAACATTCAATACCCATGAATTTAAAGATAACAATATGACAGAGCATGCAGAATAACATAGAACGTCACAGAATGTCTAAAACTTATCGACAGTTTAAGCATTCTAATACTAACACAGTTATATATATAATTTGTTTTATCAGTAGAGATTGGTTTGACAGTAAACCTTTTTTGTTCGGTAGAAAACTTTAAATAAAAAGTTTAGTGAAAGATAAAAATATACTCACTCGTTAAACGCAAACTTGTTTGCTGTCAAACTCGAGAGGGAAAGCGTAGCGCAATCTTCCTCCTCTTCTCAGTAGATCTCCAGCCAAACTTCTCCCTTTTTCCTCTCTGTGTCAAACTCTCTTTTTCCTCTCTGTTTCAAACTCTCTTTTTTTCCTCTTTGTTTTTAAAACTCTCGAAAATAGGGAAGAGGGTTTATCCTCTTTACCCACGTTTCCTATCTCCAACTAATCTTTATCCTATTTTGTTTTATTTTATTTATTTATTTATTATTATTATTATTTTTTTATAGTACAAGGAAATATATAAAAAAAAATGCAGGGTGTTATAATATACACACCTTAAAGGAATCTCATCCCAAGATTCAAAGTAAAGTGTTAGAGAAAAGCTTAGGGTGCATCGATCTATCTTACTTTATCTTCAAGTTCCCAAGTCACGCCGTTTTCCCTTTTGCTCCATTGCACTTTCACTAAGTTTACAATTCTCATCCTAAGGTGTTTCACATCTCTATTTACTATCGTGATAGGCCTTACCGTAAAAGTTACATCATCGTTCAACTCTAGCTCGGCTGGCTAAACAACCTTGGTAGAATCTTTCACACATTTTCGTAGCATAGACACGTGGAAGACATCATGAATCATCTCCAAGTTAGGTGGCAAAGCAAGACAGTAGGCCAAACTACCCATAGATGCAACTATCTCATATGGTCCATATTATCGTGGACTCAACTTTCCTTTCATGCCAAACCTCATTACTCCACGTATATGGGAAACCTTTAAAAACACAAAGTCACCTACAGAAAACTCAACTTGTTTCCTCTTCAAGTTTGCATAAATTTTCTGCCTACTTTGTGTTGTCTTAATCCTTTCTCTAATGACTCTAATCTGTTCGGATGTCTCTCTCACTATCTCAGCCCCAAGTAATGCTCCATCTCCCACTTCTGCCCAACAAGTAGGTGATCGACATGGACGCCCATACAAAGCTTAAAAGGGTGCCATACCGATACTCGACTGGAAACTGTTATTATATGCAAACTCCACCAAAGGCAAATGCTCCTCCCATCCTCCACCAAAATCCATTACACAAGACCGTAACATATCTTCTAATATCTGATTTACCCTCTTCGTCTGTCCATCTGTCTGAGGATGATAAGCAGTACTCATCGCCAAACTAGTACCCATAGCATGCTGAAAACTCTTCCAAAACTCAGAAGTAAACAAAGGATCTTGATCTGAAACAATGCTCATTAGGATCCCATGTAACCTGACCACTTCCTGAATGTACAAGGAAACCAACTTATATGTATTTCTACGCACGTCAATAGGAATGAAATGAGTAGACTTCGTTAAACAATCAACAATAACCCAAATAGATTCATTACCTCTCCGAGACTTAGGCAAGCCATAAATAAAATCCATAGAAAGGTGCTCCCATTTCTACATCAGTATCTCTAATGGTTGCAATAATTCATAAGTCCTCTGATGTTCTGCCTTAACCTGCTGACAAGTTAAACAATGAGAAATATATTCTCTGACATCTCTTTTCATCCCTTCCCACCTAAAGGTCCTCTTCAAGTCATGGTACATCTTCGTTCCTCCAGGATGAATTGTAAACCGAGACCGATGATCTTCATATACATATATTATCTCCTTCTTTAACTCTGCATCATCTAGAAAACACAATCCCCATGAAATCTTAATCCTCCCTCAAAATCAACTGCCCAATCAGACAAACAATCATCTAAAATATCAATGACAAGATCATCTAATCGACTCAAAAGAAATAGGTCCCTATGCTGCATGGCAATCACTCTACTGAAAATCACCAGCCTAACCTCCAAACTGTATATATATCCTTCATTTGTACCTAGTGTTGTCCGGACATCATAAGTTGTTAGTCTCCAAACTGTTCCACTCTTGCACCGTAAGAGTGGTCAAAACACAATGCAATCGACTAAGTGCATCGACAACTACATTGCCTTTGCCTGGGTGATACTGAATCTCGAAGTCATAACTACTTCTGAATTCCATCCATCTCTGTTGCCTCATGTTCAACTCTTTCTGTGAATAAAGATACTTCAAACTCTTGTGATCCGTGTAAAGCTCAAACTTCTCACCATATAAATAATGCCTCCAAACCTTCATAGCAAAAACCATTGCCTCTAACTCCAAGTCATGAGTAGGATAACGTCTCTCATGTATCTTCAACTGTCGTGAAGCATACGACAGTACGACACCACCTTGGGGTCTTGCATTAACACACAACCCAAACCAGTTCCACTAGCATCTGTAAAAACCAGTAGTTTTCCGCCTCTAGTCGGGATTACTAGAATTGGAGATGTAATCAATCTCTGTTTCAAGTTTCAACTCCAAGAATGCCTTCTCACAATCATTAGTCCACATAAACTTCACATCCTTCCTAGTTAACTCTGTGAGCGAAGCTGCAATAATCGAGAACTTCTCAATAAATCTCCGATAATATCCAGCTAACCCCAAGAAACTCCTAATCTCTGTAACAGTGGTTGGTTGTTTCCATTCTTTCACTGCAGCAACCTTCTCATGGTCTACAGCAATCCCCTCACTAGATATCACATTTCCCAAGAAACGAATTTCTTCTTCCCAAAAATGGCACTTGCTAAACTTAGCATACAACTTTTGTTCTCTAAACGTCCGCATGACTATCTACAAATGCATTTTATGTTCTTCTGTGTTTCGTGAATACACTAAAATGTCATCAATGAAAACAATCACAAATTTATCCAAATAGGGCCTGAAAATACGATTCATTAGATCCATAAAGAATGCAGGTGTATTCATCACAGAAAACTCATACAAACCATACCGAGTTCTAAATGCAGTCAAAGGAACACTCTTCTCTTCAACTCCCATTTGATAATAACCAGTCCTTAAATCAAACTTTGAAAACACCTTAGCCCCTTTCAACTGATCCAACAAATCATCAATCCTAGGAAGCAGATACTTATTTTTTATAGTCACAAGGTTCAAATCTCTGAAATCAATACACATCCTCAAAGTACCATCCTTTTTTGAAACAAAAATAGTAGGCACACCCCATAGTGAGTTAATCGATCGTATGAACCTGGTCATACACACCTTAAAAGATTCAAACCCATATCCTCAAAAGAAATGGTTAAGCCAAAAACAAAATCACTCAAACATAAACTCTTACCCTTTCCTGAGTAATTCTTCGACTTGTAAGCCGAAACATAAACTCATACAAAATCACTCAAAGATAGGTGCCAACCTGTAAGCCGACTTTGAAACTGGTGCAGTCCCTGGTACCAATTCTATACGAAACTCCACCTCCCTTTTGGGTGGCAAACCTGGAATCTCCTGAAAAACATCTTCGAAGTCTCTTACTACTTCCACATCACCAATGTCCCTCATAGGTATCTCTATAAAGCACAAGAAACTAGACATCACAGAGTCCTCCTTACTAACACAAGTGTGAATCAACCTCGGCATGCCAGGTGTATTCACTATAACTTCCCTCCTCGCACAATCCAAGGTAACATGATAATGAGTCAACCAATCCATACCAAGTATGAAATGGAAACCCTCAAACCCCAAAACTATCAAGTCTACCATAAAGACACGATTTAAGAAATACAACTTGAAACCTTTGCACTCATCATATAAAGTAACATAACCTCCTAACAGTGTTTCGACACACAAAGGTTTAAATAAAGGTGTAGTTTTAAAATGTTCTTTCTCCACATACTGACGAGGTATAAAGGAATGTGAAGAACCCGAATCAAACAAAACTCTGAATATAAACTGAGATAAACTAAAGATACCTTCAACATTCCCATGTCCCCTCGCAGCTGCATAGGCTCTAGCACGAGTGATTGTTGTTGGTGCTCTGTTCTGCTGATTACCCTGTTTGGTAGTGCAATAACGAGATATGACCACCTGCTTACACTCCTAGCATGCCCTTTCAATAGCAACTATGGCTCTAAGTGCTGGAACTGGAGCAGGTAAAGGTAACGCTGTTGTTCGGTATGGAAGAGCGGGAGCACGACCCTAAAACTAGTTACCCTGCCTCTGCCACTAATTCCCCTGAGGTCTATAGCCTCCATGCTACCTCGGTGGCCTATAACCACCCTATTGTGCAAATCCTTCAAGGTGGTGAAATCCTCCCTGAAACCCCTGTGATGGTGGTCTCTGAAACTGACCCCTCTGAAGAATATCATAAGGCCTGAACCTATTTGACTACCTACTCTCAAAATGCCGAGGCCCAACAACTGGTATCTCACCAAACTTCCTCTTCCCCTTCAACTCTCTGAGGGCTGCACTCTGCTCCTCATATTTCAATGTCAAATCCAACACACGATCAAAGGTGTCCCCGTCAAAAGGAATCAATTTGCTGGCCAAGTAACTCTCTAATCCACGTATGAACTTTTGGTTTTTCCTCTTATCAGTATCCACAAGATGAGGAACAAACCTCGATAACTCATTAAACTTTGTCACATACCTAGCCGCGTCATCAAGTTGGTGAGCAGCCAACTCCTGTTTTTGTACCTCAGTAAGATGCATACGCTTAAAAACATTTTCACAACTTTGAATCAAAGCCTCCGCTGCAATCGCGTTCCCAACACCAGTAAACCGCTGCCCACCAAGAGTACCAAACTCTTTAATGAGCTTAGCAAAAGGATCACCCTGAACAAGCTGGTTATTCTGCATAACCTACAGCAACTGAGTCAATTGTCCCCTGTCATCTGTACTAGAGTGTTCACTGCAGGTCCAATACTATTGCCATTTCATGTTTCAACCATGATTTACAGTTCAAACAAAACTCCCATTAATATTCACATATTTTCCAAAACACTTAACACTACCCATATTCCACATTTGAGTATCACTTAAACTTTCTAAATCTAAGCTAACCTAGGCTCCGGTACCAAAATATCAGAACCCAAATTTCTAAACAATTACAAAGTAAATATTTGAAATATAAATATCTCAAATATCACTATGTTCAATTGTCTAAAAACCCAGGCTATGACGGGCTGGATACAACACATACAAATACCGAAAACCCATATCTTAAAAGAATCAACTTAAAATAAATAATCCCCAAATATATATATCCGCCATCACTTTATTAAAAGGCTATCTTCCATTCAAAAATCATCAATCAACACTCTAAGAATAATTAAGCCCTCAACATCATATTCTCAAATCATAATGAATATGAAAACTACATTATTACATACTTCCAAAAAGGGTCGGGCCTAATAACATAATGTAATGGTCTGCTCCTTAAACGAATCCAAATCAAACGATGTAGTTCCACTATCTTCCACCTATGTTCCCAATAACACACCCACGTTGCCAAAACAAAGCAAACATGGGTCAACAAAATGGAATTTGCTGGTATGAGTAAACTAACAGCATAAAGACATTTCCAAATTTTAATTATCAAATCAATCACTTTAAATGTACCCATACTTAACCATTCTCAACTTGGAAGACAAGTAGTTCCGTCTTTTCAACCGGCATAGTTTCTTCCCAAATAATATTTCCATTATAATAACTCAGTAATTGAATTAAATTTTACTGATAACCGCTTTTGTGTAAGGGTAGGACACCGTCCCTGGACAAAATATTAGTAAGTCCTACCCTCTTAAAATTGAAAGTTAGAAATTCTTAATATACATATTTAGCTAATCTATATGTATTCAAACACAAGTCCAAACATGCACCCGCATAACCAAATCAATTTCTCTTATTAACTAAACCAATTAATTTTTATACACCAACCCTTTAGTACCTACTCCATGATTTGCACTCCACACATTTGTCAAATCACATATTCCTGTGCGCCTCTCTCCCACCGAGTACCGCTATATCACAGCCATCTCTGGGCTTTCCATACACATAATCACGGCCACTTTGGGCATAAAATCTCAGGTCATTCATGGCACATTCAATGAATACCTTGGGTCATTCTCGCCACATTCAAGGAATACCCATCATAACACTAACGGGTCATTCATGACACATTCAATAAATGCCCTGGGTCATTCCCGCCACATTTAAGAAATACCCAACCCTACATTTCCGTACACTCAAGGAATACAATCAACCTGCAAGGCGAATACCTTACTTCCTCTCTAAGGTAGTCCAAACTATTGGGTCATTCATGACACTTTCAATGAATACACGGGTTATTCATAACACTATCAATGAATACCCATTTATAACACTAACGGGCCATTCATGGCACATTCAATAAATGCCCACCTATCACATGACATCACAAGTCATAATATTTCATTTCCAAATCTAAAGGCGTGGAGAATTCTAAAAGGGTGTGGTCGATCTGTTGAGAACATTATATTATATTCTTTCAGCGTAAAGAGAAGTATCTTGTTTTCTATATCATTGTTTATGTGTTACTAATTATTACGATGTCTAATTGTCATAGCGTCGTATATCATAAAAGAATTATAGTAAGATTGTAATTTTACGTAGAAATTTATACAAGTACACACTTATGTAAAAATATAGTCTTAGCCTAAAGCCAAACACACTAATAGCCTTAGACCTATCCTAATATACCTAATCCTAGCCAATAGTCAACAAGTCAAAGGTTGACTGGTCAACAGCAGTCAACATGCCAAGGGTTAATAGGTCAACAGGTTCTAAACCCATCTAACCAAAATCCATGACTAAAGCCCAAATGTTTTAGCCTTCCCCAAATGAACTTAATCAAACTTAATCCCACATGTTTATATCTCGGCCCAAGCCCACTAAAATTTGACCGATCTAATTCAACTAAACAAAACTTAAGCCCAAAAGTCTTTATAACCCAGCCCAAGCCCAAAATCTTAATCCGATCTAACTTAACTACCAAGACCGAGAGCACTAGATCATACTCTCGGTCATCTACTCCAACAGCTCCTCCTCCACCGATCTTGCCGAACCGCATGACCACCCAACACCACCAAAAGGTTTGGTTTTGATCCCCATCAAAAACCCAACTTTTTGGTATAAACAAAACTCAAATCCATCACTTCCCCAAAATCGATCTCGACACCATTAACACCCCTTCAGAGCTTTAACAACACCCAATCAAACAACAACCAAACATCAATCACTTAACCACCCGACATCAACCAACAACCCAAGCTTTAATAGTACCCAAACAACCAAAACACTGGGTTCAAACAAAACAAACCCATATACATCAAAGAACGGCATAGAACAATCGGCAGAATAAAACTAATATAACCATATACTCAATCAGCAATATAATAGCATTCAATACCCATGAATTTGAAGAGAACAATATGACAAAGCATGGAAAATAACATAGAAAGGCACAAAATGTCTAAAACTTATCGACAGTTTAAGCATTCTAATACTAACACAGTTATATATAATTAGTTTTATCAGTAGAGATTGGTTTGACAGTAGACCTTTTTTGTTTCGATAGAAAACATTAAATAAAAAGTTTAGTGAAAATAAAAATCTACTCACTCGTTAAACGCAAACTTGTTTGCTGTCAAACCTGAGACGGAAAGCGTAGCGCAATCTTCCTCCTTTTCTTAGTAGATCTCCATCAAAACTTCTCCATTTTTCCTCTTTGTGTCAAACTCTCTTTTTCCTCTCTGTTTCAAACTCTCTTTTTTTCCTCTCTGTTTTTTTAAAACCCCCGAAAACAGGGAAGAGGGTTTATCCTATTTACCCACGTTTCCTATCTCCAGCTAATATTTATCCTATTTTGTTTTATTTTATTTATTTATTATTATTTTTATTTTTATTTTTATTTTTATTTTTATTCTTTTTATAGTACTAGGAAATATAAAAAAAAAATACGAGGTGTTATAGTTTTTTTTGGTGGAAAATACTTCTTCATGAAGGATAACACAACCTTTTCCCATGTATCGAAAGAATCGGGCTTCTGAGACAGAAGCCATGCATGACTTTTACCAGCTAGAGTGAAAGGAAATACTCGTAGCTTCACTTGATCAATGATGACGCCCAGATGGTGGAAAGTATTGCATTCTTCATGTATCCGGCGTAGATATTCGTACGGTAACTCGTGTTCAAACCCATGAAAGATGGATAAGAGATTGAACACGTTCAGTGGAATGCGAAAATCGCTCATGAGTGGTGTGAGTCGTATACAAGATGGAGGTCCATCTTGTAATGGTGTGTAGAAGTTGGAGAGAGGTTCTTCATCTTGCACGACTTCGTCAGTCATCTTAGAAGGTGGAGGACGAGAAATAGGAGATTGGCTAGGATGATGTGCTCTCCTACATGAGTAAGTTTTATGCTTGATAAACCTTATAGTGCCTAAACACAGTATCATGCACTTTAGCAAGACAAGCAAAACTTCATAAACATGCGCAAACGATGCAGTGGATGCTCAAACAATCGAAATTTATTTTTGCAAGTTGGAGTTTTGAAAATCTTTGCTTGGTCTATAGATTACTATGCCCTATTCAAATGAACAGTTGGGCACGAAACTAGGTAGGATCTACTATACAGCTCATAAGAGTAAGCAATCACTTCACCAAATGGTGTGCTACCAAGAAACTCACTCACAGTGAATCTGGGGGAAGGGAGTGAGGAAGGTAGTTGATCCACCAGAATATGGTAATTGATTACTCTAAATCCTTATGGCTATATTTTTATCTTTTTCTGGAGGAGCGTGACTACTTTTGGTTTTAGTTGGTTGATTTTACTTTTGCCAAAATGTTCAAAACCTAAAAAAGGGCACGTGTAGTGCTCACGCCTTTTTCTTTTCTACCCCACACACTAGCCCCCACCTCAACCCATCTTCCCCAGCAAAAACAAAACCCTATCCACCGCAACTCAACCCGCGCCCGCCCCTGTACCCACCACCACCACCGCTAATAATTTCACCGTAAACTCCATTTTCAACCCCTTTAACAACTATCCACTCCTATTTCACTAATTCAAAGCCGAAATGAACCAGGTCACAAAAATCGTTCCGTAACAAAATTTTGAGCACCTGTTTAATTTTGTTCTTTTTGACATACACTACAAGGCAGAGATAGAGAGAAGACATTGGGAGTCTTTGGTATAGTTGGTGCATGCAACTTACTCTCCCTCACTCACTCTTTCATTTTATAATAGTATGCACCGAGCGGTGGATGGTAAGGTTTTCTATATGTTTGTTAAGGGAACATTTGAGCTTACACCAGAGGTTATGAGTGAAGCAATCAGGATTCTGTTGAAGGCTTACACTCAAATAGAACAGTCTCCAGAAAACAAGTTTGTGGATGCTCTGATCGCCGAGATGCTTCTGGAGGGTAGGAAGAACCCCGTATCTCACTACGCTTATCAGAACGCGCTGAGGAGGAATCATTTGGCAGTTTCACAATGGATATCCTACAATCCTATAGGCTCAGCCAAACCCTCCAACATCAATAAGAGTATTCTACACATTCTTTGGATTCTGCAAGAGTAGAAAAATAGTTTCTGCGTAGTCTGTTTCATTTGGAAGCAACTTCGTAAAGTCCGTAACACTTATGTTTCTCTCCCTGTGATTGCGACTCTTATTATGCAATAATGGGATTTTGAGATTCCTGACGACACAGTGGAGGTCGAGTACGTTACAACAAGTCCCATCTATGCCCACTGTGTCCAGCTGTACTGGCATCCTCCTGCAGCTAGGGCAGCCGACCACGTTCGTGCTAGTCTAGAACCTGAAGACTACTTTGCTCTAGGAGCTACTTGCCAGTTCACTCAGCTGATGGATGAAATTTATTTCCTCCATGAGGGCCAGAGACTCCTCCATGAGCAAGCTTTCGAACTCAGGCAAACTCAAAGAAGCCATTTTAGCTAATCAGCAAGCTTTCCAACACGAGCAGAGATTCTTTCAACAAAATGTCACAAGGACATTGCGGTGGATACAGAATGTTGTCACCGGTATAGATACATAATGCAGAAACCGTCGTCAACCAGGAGATGGATATTCTCGACACAACAACAAGTCACGCACGGATTCTGACTAAGCACATCCCTAGTGTCCGTATAGATAATTTTATGTTTACTTTTTGCACTTATTAATTGTAATAACTATTAGTATTATAGTAGTATTATGTTAGTAGTATGAATGCATGTTTAGAATTTTCTTATGTGGAATTTGGTATATGAGTAGAAGGTAATACAATTACATCATGCCAAAATTTTGAATTTCAGCATTATATATGTTTTTCAAAAATAAATACAAAAACCTAAAGATTTCATAGGAGAATAATTACGTAACTTACTATTTAGATAAACCATGTATTTCTTGTTCTATATCTAGCAATCTACGCTCCAAACTTGTTTGGGGGTGGTAAATTCTCAACGAATAACAGAGTACTGGTGTATTTCCATTTTTGCTCATGCATGTTCCTATGGTAATCTCTTTCATTATCTCTTCATATTTTGAGGACAAAGCACATTTCTGTTTAGGGGTGGTATAGTAACATTCTGCAAAAACTAGGCATTTATTATATTAGGTATATTAATATATTTCTTTCTTTCTTAAAATATTTTCGAAAAGACCAAAAAAATAGTTTTCTATTTAGTACACAAAAAACTTGTTTCCTTTTTCTATGATGAATACATGGTCTAGAAGTCTCATTATAACAATAGAGTAGGGATTCGTTCTTCGAACTTAGACTAATATACGTACAATAGTTTCTGCATCTTTTCGTGAATGGCATGTATAAGCATCATTGATTGTATATAGCAGTAAGTTTCCGAGACCAATGTTAGAATAGTTAAGTTCCATATCCTGTAAGAATCTAGCCAAAAGCCTCATCTGTAAGTTTATTGAGTGATGACACAAAGAATATATGTCCGGATAGAAAGACCACACATCCACTTGCTTGATCATAACGCTATATCCTATGAGAGAATTTAGGCCTTTTTTTTTATCGATATAGCCAACTAAACGTTAAAAACCCTAAAAAAAAAAATTCCTCTAGTTTCCCCTTTTTGAGCCTTCAAAAATTCAATAAATCTTTTTATTCTTTGCCATCAAATTCTTGACCCATTGTTACACACAATAAAAAGCTTACCTAACTAACGAGTTGAGAATTGGATGAACAATAAAAAGAGAATAGAGGACCTTGTACAAAAACAGAACAGTTAGTTGCTTCGAAAATAAAAGAAAAGAAAAGAAAGATTCATATCAAAAATCAAAACTCCCAAAAATTCAAAATCAAATGGAGTCGATTTCAAAATAAACAAAAGTAAAGTTATAACTCCCAAAAATCAACATCATATGGAGTCACAAATTCAAAGGGTTAAAGAATTAATCACAAATTCGAAAGCAAAGAACAAAATGAGGTTCTTTACTAGTTACAAATATCCTAAGGACCCGATTTCTCAACTTATCAGAGTTTGTTTTCCCTTCCATTTTATTTCTAGACCACCACCTTAGCCCCGTAACTCCTAATAAAAAACATCTAGCTCAACTAGGAATAGGATGGTGTGATAGTAAGTGGCAATTGTGATCAATCGACCCCGCTTTTCTTTGGACGTCATTTGTATATGTGATGAATATAAGTGCCATTTGCATTTGAGAGAACGAAACTTGAGTGAATCTATCAGAGAGTTTGTGCTTTAACACATCCCTGTGAGAACCCACCTTAAGGGCGCTCTCCAAAAGTTTCGGAAATCACTCTACTTTTGCATTTATCGCTCATGTTTGCGCATTTATATTTAGATGATTAAATTTTTGTACATATGTTATCCTAAGTTCAAAGGAGCTTGTCTTTATTCACCCGCTAATGAGATGTATGGACTTCTGAGAATAAATAAGGAGACAAGGCCTTTTGTGCTAGATAAAGGAAGTTTGTGAGTACCTTCTCTGGAAAACTCTCACGAGGCCTAAACTCATCCATTAGGGAAAATTCCTAATGGTTTAAGGCATTGTTGCATACGATCAATGCAGTCACACTCTGCGAAACGAGATTAGTATAATAAAAACATATTTGACTTTTTATGTTCTTATTTCTTATCTTTGCTTGGGGACAATCAAAATGTTGTTTTGGGTTAGTTGATCAGTCCCCAAATATATAATTTTATCCTCTTATAATGCTTCAATTTAGTCAAATTATATGATCAATAATGTAGAAAACTCATGTTCTTATTACTTTTTCAGGATACAGACCTATTCTGGACCAAATACCTCAAAAGACGTGTTCTAGAGTCAAAAGGAGCCTAAAAGGGATCCTATGGGACAACTGAAAAAAAAATGCCAAAAAGTCAACGGTCAAGGTCAAAGTCAACGGTCAAAATCAACTCAAGGGTCCAAAAACTCAAAAGCTCATAAAACACTCCAAGGCTTCAAGGACCAATGACTCAACCCTTTACAAGACAATGGCTAAGCACCAAAGCTTCAAAAGACCAAAGGCTAAAATTCCCAAAGACATGGGCTTGCGCCCAAAAGGCTTGATCTTATTCACTCAAAGAATGCACAAGAAGGTTCTAGATTAGATTGCTTGATGAATAAGATATGAGGAGAGCGAACTTGTACATCACTACACATATATAAGTGTAGAGATGCCCACAAAATAAGGAAGCTAGTTAACTAATAGCTAGACTCTAGTAGGAGTAGGAGATAATAATTAGTTAATTGTTTTTATTTAATTTTATTATTATTGTTTTCCATTTTCATTGTTTTAAAGCTTCAAGTTTTGTTGAATCAAGTTAGTTTTCTTCCATTCAAAGTGTTTAATCTTGTTCTTTATTAAAATAGTTTTTCAAAACATCTTCTTATTCATTCATTCAACACATCAAAGTTAGTTATACTCATTTGAATCAATCAAATGAGTATAACGTGATTCAAATGAGTATAACTTGCTAACCAAGCTACCTTTTTATATTTAGATCTTCATATTTTACACATAAAACAACTCTAGTATTCATGCTTTAATCCTCAAAACCTCAATAACTAGTTGTCTACATCTTCATACACCAAAAGCATACAAATAACAAATGAAAAGTTAAGAAAATGTTTGGTTTTTCTCCATCACACTTCTACTCTTCAAAACCCAATACCCCACCACTACATCAACTTCAGCCCCTTATCCCCCATTTCATCCATTGCTGAAACATATATTTAATATCTATCTCAAATGCAACCATTTGCATCCTCCTCCATGTAGGAACCGTTATTTCATAATGAATATTTCTACAAATCGTGAAAACCACGCGCAGCGGAATTAATGGTTCTCACGATTTTAGATTGGAAAACATACCTGTAAATCTGGCTTCTTGATAACTCTGAGAATCCAATAGCTATGAAATCAACAATTAACCACTTGATCTTCTGTTATATTCCTTTCAATAGATTGGACATTGTGTGGGCAACGATCTACCGACCCCCTTCTTTCTCACAAAGCTAGAACCAATTTTGGATCTATCTTTCCTTGCCTCTTGATTACACACGCATTTTATTTCACGTTTATTGGTTTTCTTGATTAATTAAGTCCGAGGTCCACAGTCCAAAGTCCGAAGTCCAAAGACCAAAGTTCCAAGTCCAAAGTCCGTATAGTCGTACGTTTTCGTCAAGTTACCTTACTCACGTGGGTTTGGTAGGATAGGTCGAGTAAGGGATCGTCGAAACCTTAGGGCTTGGAAAAGGTTCACAACTGGAATTACAACTTTTGGTGAGTAGGATTTTTAGGTTTTTTTTAGTTGGTTTAATTAATTTTACGGTAATGCAATTAATGTAAATTACTACGGTGATTTTGATGTAGGTAAACAAAGATGGAGAAACAGGGAGAGAGTTAATCATGCTCATGCAAGAATCGTTTTTCAACAGTTTACTACCACATCACTACATCTCTAATTTGTCTCGTGTTCGGAGACGACGTCGAGTATTGATCCCTAGCGCATGCCCACATCTCTAGGTCGCATTGCACTAGCATAAGGAGTTTAACTAATATCTCATCTCTGGTATATTATTTCAGCTCCTGGCTCGTTTTCACATCAGCTGGACAAATTGGATAGCTGTCTGACACCAAAGAGTCGCGCGCGAGACATTTTGGGTCACGCACGAGACTGTTCTGGAGCATCATCACTCTAAATGCTTACCCACGACTCATTTGGACTCCGAATTGGATGAATGAGATATTGAAATGATCGGCACGAAAAATGCTATCCAATTGTATGTGTCATCCTCAAATGTCACAAGAGTTTTTGAAAAGAAGGAGGGTGTTTTATTTATAAACCAAGATTGTATTTATATACAAAGGAGATAAACGTGAAGAACACTAGATGTCCAAAAGAGTCACCATCTATAATCATAGACAACTGTCATGTCGGCTCTAGAGCGAACCCAATCCAGCCAGACTGTGGCTTTACCTTTATGTATTATGGGGTTAGGGGTAGGACGGTACCATCCTGGACCGTACGTGCTACGGTCTAATAAAATTGCCCTTATTACATACGGCTATCCTCAAACCGCCCCAAGGGAACTCAAAGTAACCAATTCTAGGGTTGGTCTGGTGGAATCCATTGCCCGCTTATGTTCCAAGTATGCGACATCGAGGTTGGACAATTAATCTCATGTCCAAAACTTAATGCGAAGGGAAAAGGCAACAATATAAACATATCTACAAGATGAGTCTTTTAACGCCGGATCCTCAAGACGAATCGAAGTCTTTTAACGCCGGATCATCAAGACGAATCGAAGTCCGTTAACGCCGATTCTCAAGGCGAATCCCAACCTGTGGGAGAAACGGCGGCGGCGAAGATTATCCTGCGCAACCGGTGTCGACAAAAGTATACCTTAAACCGGCTAGTATCGGATAGGAATTCAGGGGCCTAGATGAAGGGTGTTTGGCAATGCATACACCAACCCATCCTTCGGCGCCGCGTCGTTTACGAGCAAAAGAACTACGACCATTCCCTATTCGTGATGAGTGAGACTTACACCAAATGATTAGCTGAAGTTCGAGGTAGAGAGTAGAAAAGGAAAGAGAAGGAAGGAGGTGAAATTTTAGGTACCCATCGCTTTACCGAAAGGCACGTTTTTTCTCGTGATGCGTAATTTTATACTCGGTTCTGAAAAAGAGTTTTCGTGGACTAAGGTTCGCGCTTGCAACCACACACTTCAAAGAACTTTGGAGATCATAAGATAGAAGATGGCCTGGCTACCAAAATGGCGCACCCTCTATAGAAACAAGATTGAGTACGCCAAACTAAACATCTAGTCGATTATATCTTTGGATCCCGAAGAAGAGTCCGTTCAACATCCGGTGAGCGTAATTGTGGTAATGTTTTAGGCGTTGTCCATTGACTTGAAATTATTTGTTATCTTTTGGATTAAGCAAAGAGATTGCCCCATAATGTTTCACGGTGACCACAATGAAAGGACCGGACCATCGTGTTTTCAATTTACCGGGAAAGATGTGTAATCTGGAGTTGTACAAGAAAACTTTTTGGCCAATTTTGAAATCCTTACGCAAAATGTGCTTGTCGTGCACTCTTTTCATATTAGCTTTGTAGGATTTCGAGAGATCATAAGCATCACTCCGAATCTCCTCCAGCTCATTTAATTGCAGTTTTCGCTTCTCGCCTGCCTCGATGATATTGTAATTGAGGCTTTTGATAGCCCAAAAGGCACGATGCTCAAGTTCAACTGGCAGATGACAAGGTTTTCCAAAAATAATGCGGTAAGAAGACATCCCTATAGGTGTCTTAAATGTTGTTCGATATACCCACAAGGCATCCGATAAGCGGAGAGACCAGTCCTTTCTTGATGGGTTGATAGTTTTCTCCAGAATAGACTTTATCTCTCTGTTGGAGGCTTCTACTTGGCTACTCGTTTGTGGGTGGTATGGAGTAGCAACCTTGTGAGTAACTCCATATTTCTTTATTAAAAACCCAAAAATTTTGTTACAAAAATGTGTACCCCCATCACTGATGATAGCTTTGGGAACACCAAAACGAAAGAAAATGTTTTCTTTTACAAATCTCACGACAGTCTTATGGTCATTTGAGCGACATGCGAATGCCTCAATCCATTTGGACACATAGTCTACAGCGACTAAAATGTATAGAAAACCTTGAGAAATAGGGAAGGGTCCCATAAAATCAATGCCCCAAACATCAAAAAATTTCACAATCAAGATAGGATTTAGGGGCATCATATTTCGTTTGGTAATTCAACCTAGGTGCTGACAACAAATGCAAGCTATGCAATGTTCGTGTGCATCGCGAAAAAGGGTAGGCTAGTAAAAACCACATTGTAACACCTTGGCCGCAGTTTTCTTTCCACTGAAATGACCTCCGCAAGATTGTTCATGGCAAAAGGATAATACCTCGGTGTGTTCCCAGTCGGGAATGCAGCGACGAATGAGTTGGTCGGAACAATACTTAAAGAGGTAGGGTTCATCCCAAAAATAATATTTCACAGTGGATAAGAACTTTTTATGATCAGGACATGACCAAAAGGAGGGGACTTCCTCAGTAACTAGGTAGTTAACGATATCCGCGTACCATGGAGATGAGAAAATAGAGTACAAGTATTCATCTGGGAAGGAATCACCGATAGCCCGTAATCACTATCGATGTCACCAACCAGCCTTGATAAATGGTCGGCTACGACATTTTCGGGTTCCTTTCTTGTCTTTGATTTCCGGGCTTAATTCTTGTAAGAGAAGGATCCAAATGGAACAAAGCGTTGTTTTTCGTCCTTTTTCGTAAGTAAGTACCGAATTGCGGCATGGTCAGTATATACAATGGTCGATGTTCCAACTAGGTAGGGGCGAAACTTATCCAAAGCATAGACAACAGCTAGGAATTCTTTCTCAGTTATGGTATAATTACGTTGAGCGTCGTTAAGAGTCTTACTAGCGTAGTAAATGACAATGGGTTTGTCGTCACGTCGTTGGCCTAGTATGGCGCCAATAGCAAAGTCGCTAGCGTCACACATCATTCGAATGGTTGAGACCAATCAGGAGGTTGAATGATAGGAGCGGTAGTCAGAGCGGTTTTTAGAGTATCAAAAGCTTGTTTGCAATTGAAATTGAAGTCGAATACTGCATCCTTAAGCAGGAGATTGGTTAAGGGTCGAGCAACTTTAGAAAAATCCTGAATGAATCTCCTGTAAAACCCAGCGTGGCCTAAAAAGGCACGGATATCACGAACTGTACGTGGGAAAGGTAGCGAAGCAATTTTAACAATTTTAGCTTTATCGACCTCTATCCCGTTCTTCGAAACAATATGACCTAGAACAAGTCCCTTGGTAACCATGAAATGACACTTCTCCCAATTGAGTACCAATTTTTCTCTTCGCAACGCATTAATACTTTAGAAAGGTTGGATAAGCAGTCGTCAAAGGAATTTCCGTAAATGGAAAAGTCGTCCATGAAGACTTCCATATAACGTTCCACCATATCACTAAAAATGTGAAGCATGCAGCGTTGGAAAGTGCCTGGGGCATTGCAAAGACCAAAAGGCATTCGTTTGTATGCAAAGGTTCCAAAGGGACATGTGAAAGTTGTCTTTTCTTGATCGGCTGGATCGATGACAATTTGGAAGTATCCGGAATAGTCATCAAGAAAACAGTAGTAAGCATGACCGGCTAAACATTCTAGCATCTGGTCAATGAATGGGAGAGGGAAGTAATCTTTATGGGTTCTGGCATTAAGTTTGCGATAGTCAATGCAAATTCTCCATTTCAAAGGAATGCGAGTGGAAATGCACTCACCATTTTCATTTTGTACAACTTGAATGCCGGACTTTTTGGGAATAACGTGGACAGGACTAACCCAGTCACTATTAGAGATAGGGTATATGATACCCGCATCAAGTAAAGGTAAAACTTCCTCTCTCACTACTTCCTTCATGGCGGGATTAAGGCGGCGTTGTGGTTCTCGCGATGTCTTTGTGCCGTCATCAAGATGTATGCAATGCGTGCATATGCTAGGGTCTATTCCCTTGATATCATCTAAGGACCATCCGATAGCAGAGCGGTGTTCACGAATGACATGAATCAAACGTGCCTCTTCGTCGGTAGTCGAGTGAGCAGAAATTATGATAGGGTGACTACCATCGAGATCGAGATGCACGTACTTCAAATCAGAGGGTAGAGGTTTTAAATCCAGAGTTGGAGGATTGGGGATCAAGGATTCATGAGGGATCATCTCTTCAATGGAAAAGAGCGAATCCGGTTCTTCTGAATCAGTTTGCAACGCAGCATCAGGGTCAAATAGTGGTACTGGCTCTAATAATGCATGGACATCCTTTATGTACGAGTCATCGTCAAACTCCGGATTATCATAAGAAAGAAATTGGTGTATCTCGTCTGGGGGAAAAGAGTTTGTGAAATAATCATGTTCCAGACTATCAACCAAGCTAATCTCGCCCTCCATTATAGGATCGGGAAATTGTTTCATTAATTTGAACACATTGAGTTAAATGAAAGGTTCCCGAAAAGCGGTGTCATTGAACCGGCCCCGACAATTTATGAGAGCGTTAGCAGTTGCAAGAAAAGGACGTCCCAAGATGATAGGAATGGAGTCACAAGCCACTTCAGTATCTAAAATGACAAAATCAACTGGGTAGTAAAAATCTTGGACCTTGACTATGACGTTCTCTACTATGCACTTTGGGTACTTGATGGAGCGATCCGCGAGTTGCAGAGTCATATTGGTAGGTTTTAATTCATGAAGACCTAACTGCTTAAATAAGTAGTAGGGAAGTAGGTTAACACTGGCACCTAGGTCTAAAAAGTCGCGTAGCGGTATACTTGTCGGCAACGCATGGTACGGTTAATTCGACACGGAATCTTGTACTTTACCACACCATTGGTAGTGGTAATCGAGGGAAATTGCTTTCGATGAGGAACGCTTGTTGAGGTACATTGCAGACGTCGTTTGGTGGTGCACATGTCCTTCAAAAACTTGGCATGCTTTGGGCAAATGCTTTAGCGCATCTAGGAAAGGTAAGTTTATGGTCAAAATTTTGAAGGTTTCACGGATCTCATCAAAATGTTCGTCATGTTTGTTCTTTACCAAACGGGCGGGAACGAGCTTTTGGGCGAATCGGCGTATAAGGATCGGTGGTATCTTTTCCTAGGGACGTGGGTGTAGATTTGGAAGGTACAACTTCGTCCGTTATAGGTTTTGAGGTAGGAGTTGGAAGGACGCGTCGGTCGTGGCTTCCGTCGATTCCTCGCGCCCGGCATATCGATATTATTGTCGATGGTTCGGCCGTAACGAAGAGTGGTAATGGCATTTACCTCACCCTGGCTTGGATTACTAGATCCTGGTGCATTGTTGAGTTCAAAGGCAGTGTTTGTAGGCTTAGGGTTTGGAACTACTTGCCCAGGAACACGCCTTTTGACTTTTATCCCCGAAGCTAACGGTGAAGAGAGGCTATTGGATAGAAGCTAGGATTTGATTCTGTTGATTCATGTATGTCAGGAAAGTTTCAGCCGTTTTATCGGCTGTGGATTGTACCAAAGGAGCAGCAGGAACTAGTTCACGGATATTATTCACGGGTTGATTTTGGTAGCCATATCCTTGATTAGCGGGAACAAGGTTACGGTTGTTTTGGTACCCTATATTTGCGTTGTTGGGAAAATTACTTTGCCCTTGCTGGAATTGCGGAGGATTTCCTTGACGATAGGAATTGTAGTTCACGAGTGGTCGTACAGGAACGTTGTTGACACCTGGAGGAGCTTGTTGTTGGACAGGGGGTGCCCAAGCTAAATTCGGATGTTGTCACCAAGGTGCATTAGGGATGTTGAAAGCACAAGCCTCTTCAGAAGATTGGGGAGGGCACTCGTATACCAAAGGACAATAAGAATCGGCATGCTCAGGACTTAAGCAAAGAGGGCATGGGGAAGCGTTGGCAGCCATGACCTGTTTGGGTTTTTGTTCATTTACTTGTACCGAAAGAGCATCGACCTTTTTGTTTAGGGACTCGATTAGAGTTTTTAATTCCGGATCGGGTTTGACCTCGAACATAGACGTAACTTTGGCAGGAGTGTCTTTAGAAGATCTAGAAGAATCAGTGTTTCCCCAATGGGTGCTTCGTGAAGCCTGTTTCTCAAGAAAAGTGTATGCTTCAGTAGCGCCCTTGTCCATAAAACAATCGTCGTTCGTGATATCTAATGTTTCCTTTTGATGGTCAGAGAGACCATTAAAAAATGAACGGACTAATCTGGCCGATTGTCGAAGTTGATGATGGGGACATTCGAGAAGCGCATCAATAAATCCGCTCCATGCTTCCGAAAAGGATTCCTGGGGGTGCTGGCAAAAGAATTGAATCTTTTGAAGTATTTCTGTAGTTTTCTTCTGAGTATAGAACTTTATCATGAATGCTTGTACGAGCTTGGCACATGTGTCAATGGATTGCGGCGCTTGTCCGGCGAGCCAAACTGAAGCTTTATCAGCTAAGGTGAAGGGAAACAACCTAAGCAAGACTTGTTCGTTGATAATTGTCGGATGGCGGAAAGTGGTGACTACTTGTTGCATCCGACGAAGATGATTGTATGGTTTTTCATAGTCTAAACCATGGTAAACAGGTAACAAACCGAAAATGTTTGGCGGAATGCGAAAATCACCTACAATCGTGATCGAAGTTTAATGCAGAAGCGTGTCCTTCCTATAAGGCAAGATAGAACCGAAAGGGGTTTCTTTGATTGTGAGATTTTCCTCAGCCATAATTAAAGGAGATAATGGCAACGGAGATGTTTGACGAGGTTGATTTACGGAGGAGGAACTATGTCTAGGAGATAACATAAACAATTGTTTCTTGTATTTTCGACGACGATATGTAAGTTCTAATTCCTTATGTTTATCAGACCGTAGTCTCATACAAATATAAATTTTAATTTAAGGCTCATAAGGAACGAATAATGACTGGAGGTTTTAGAATTTAGGAAAGAGGGAGGTGAAGCACGTCTTCCTGAGCTGTTGCTAACTCGAGCAGGTAACCTAGGATAACGTGTGAATATTCCAGCAGCCATGTCACCTGAGAGGATTGAGGGAGGTTGTCCGTGCTAGCACGTTCCTTAATTAGGCAACCTCAATTTTTTTCAAGTTTCCTAGGCACTGATGGAATAGGATGATGATTTATGATGGTGTATTTTGCGGGGTGTTATTAAGATGATTTAGATGAAATTTTTAATTACTATGATAATTTTTTAATTTTTTTTTTTTTAATTTTTAATTTTTTTTTTAATTTACCAAATTAATGTATTATGGAGACGTGATTACGAAATATGCAATTAAAAACGATAGATGCCCAAATAGAAACTAACTAACATATACTAGTTTACGCAGAAAGTCTACACATGCAATCTATATTACTTGTACGTGCAACTATATGTAAGTTATATGTGAGCTAGGGGGATGTCGAGAACGAACTCATGCAATTGAATACCGCGTACGTGAATTGATTTAACATACACATACAAAAATATTCTAAGCAGGTGGTTTGAAGCTACGCATATATCCAAATATATTCGAATCATATTAATTGTGTTAACGTGAATATGTAATGACGAACCACCTTTATATGCAAGGAGTTCTCATGCCAACATACAAATATACGAGGTAAAACAGGTTATAGCAAATAATATCCTCGATAAAGTTTGAGGAGTTTAAGAGTTTGAAACCTGGCGTTCCGCGATTCCTTGTATAGCGATCGACTAACTCCCGAGCTTATGCTTACTAGAAAAACAGGACCAGAGAGTCCAAAAAGTAATCGAAAAGGAAAGTGGCTCAGACTGAAAACCGGAGTGTTGATACTCCGTGCTAGTCTCGCGTGCTACTAATTCAATCTCGTCCGAGACTCTTTTGTCCGTTCAAGATTTTCAAATTCCTACGGAAATTACTTAGATCGTGCTAATGAAAATAAACAAAACTTGGTTCACGATATTTGTTAGTAGAAAAAAAGTTAGGGTAAAGAGTTACTTAACTCGTTAGTATTGTAACAGAAATGAAAATTAAAAAGATGAGGAGGTAGGGGAGGGGTTTTTATGGATGTATTCCAGTTATTACGTTAAGTCCAGAGTCCTTCGGCGTGCAGCGGCGCCATTTGGTTACACACGCATTATATTTCACGTTTATTGGTTTTCTTGATTAATTAAGTCCGAGGTCCACAGTCCGAAGTCCGAAGTCCAAAAACCAAAGTTCCAAGTCCAAAGTCCGTATAGTCGTACGTTTTCGTCAAGTTACCTTACTCACATGGGTTTGGTAGGATAGGTCGAGTAAGGGATCATCCAAACCTTAGGGCTCAGAAAAGGTTCACAACTGGAATTACAACTTTTGGTGAGTAGGATTTTTAGGTTTTTTTTAGTTGGTTTAATTAATTTTACGGTAATGCAATTAATGTAAATTACTACGGTGATTTTGATGTAGGTAAACAAAGATGGAGAAACACGGAGAGAGTTAATCATGCTCATGCAAGAATCGTTTTCAACAGGTTTACTACCACATCACTACATCTCTAATTCGCCTCGCCGGTTGGAGATGACGCCGAGTATTGATCCCTAGCAAGATGCCCACATCTCTAGGTCGCATTGCACTAGCATAAGGAGTTTAACTAATATCTCATCTCTGGTATATTATTTCAGCTCCTGGCTCGATTTCACATCAACTGGACAAATTGGAGAGTCAGTTCGACGACACCGCAGAGTCGCAAGACGAGACTGTTTCGAGCATCGACTCCAAATTGGTATAGTCTCAGTCATTTTGGGACCGGATGTCTAATCTATGCCTAAATCCTACGTAGTGATTCTAGAATATTAACGAGTCAATCTGGATTTTCACACGAGCAGCATAACCCTCCCCCTAGGGGATTAGCTCATGGTCATAGAAGGAATAATAAAACTTGTTGTATACATTAAGTAAATAAATGCATGACATGAATTAAACTAGAAAAGAAATGACTGTTATTAAGGGTAAAATAACTTATAGTATTTAAGCTGCTGGAATGAAAATGACAAAATGTAAGTACTGAAAGAAAACGAACTAAAGCTAAGCGGATGCTAAAGCATGAAAATCTTTGAAGGGAAAATAATGAAGGCTACCCCTCATATATATAAAGGAAGACCCTTCACATGAAATCCTAAAAATTAATCAGGGTTTGTTTGTTACCTAATTTAAAAGTTCAAAACTTTGAGAATCAAAGTTTTGTTTTTAATATTAAATTTTGTCCTTTAGCTTATAAAGTTTTGTCTTTATATGTTTTATTTTCGTCTTTTAGCCCAATTCAATTCAAACATTGAATTAGTACGTGTCTTTCCTCTTGCAAGGTGGCACCAAATTGAACCCATCACTTGTCACCTGCCTATGCTGACTCGTCATGCCTTTTGGCCCGCAGAGTGGGTCTGCTTAGTGTGTCCAGTGGCGGCGTCAATTTTGGCATTTTTACGACTTTCTGTCCTTGTGCAGAGTTCGTCACCCGGGTCGCTATGGCAGCTTCACTAGCCAACGTCGGCATCTAGATTTATCCGATTTGAGCTTCGGAAGTTTGCTGCTTCTTTATATGTGGACCCTTTCTGCACTGGTTTTGAACTTTTGGAAACTTCGGCTTTAGTCAGGCTTTGTTGGGCTTCACGGGGGTTGAGTGGAAAACTTCAAATATTCCAGTATTCCCGTACTTTGATGCATGTTTTATCATTATATTCATTTTAATTGCGGAAATCTGCAAAAGTACGAAAATATAATTATTACATGATTATTAAACACATAATCGACCAAAATGTTATGTCTCTTGGGGTTTAATATTACAGTTTTGGGTGCTTATCACCTCTCTTTTCAATCCAGATGAATAGTGAATTTCGACCAGGAGAGAAGGGTTTCTATTTATAGGCTACAACAAGGACCATGAGGAGAAATTAGGGTTGGGCCTCCTGACGGGCTTGGGCTCCCCATGTTCGCCCAGAACACACGGCCCAAGTCCATCAACAAATGGCTTATTCCACTAAAGGTCATTGTTGCACTACCGCCCTAATCTCAAATTACGTGTTACGCTTATGGGCTCCATATTATATGCTTGTTGATCTCCCCGTGTTTAAGATATCGAATGCCCGTTGATTAAGTCAAGTTACTGACAACTACATTAATCAACTTCTTATGTCCTTGAGTAGTACCACTCAACCTCATTGTCATGTCGGAATAAATCCACCTGCAAGGTTTACATGACAATCCTTTTGAGCTCCTCAAGGCTCCTCAAGGGGACATTATCAGCCTGACTTCTTGTGGGACACGAATTCCTTTTATAATCAACAGCACACCTTACATACAATGTCATTACCCAATCCATTGAGTTTGTTGATTCACAAATGAATCTCACTCATTGATGATTTAAATAAATGTACAATGCACGTAAGTGCCCGTTATTATATACGGATTAAGAGGACAAGCATCCATAATAACAGAGGCGTTTGTTCTCTTATATAGTCAGTATAAAGATAAACAACCTCACTTGGTCCTGTTCAATACACACAAAGTGTACTAGTGTAATCCTATAGTCAAGATAGACTAATATCAGATTATACTACAACCGTACCAATGGTTTGTCCAAATTCATCTAGGTTGTGAACGATTACTTATACTTTATAAGGTACTGATGATATGATCTTCTGTGTGTTCACACCATATCATCTACAACATAAAGTATTAGACAGATACATATAACTAATAATATATATAATATGCATAATATTTGCCCATATGATTCTCATTCAAAATATAAAGAATTAGAGTTATTACAAAAGTAATATTTTTAGTATATAACCCTATCACTCCACTCTACATTGTATTCATTGGGTGTAGGAGTAAAGAAGAAAATTATAAAATCTTTCAAAGTAAGACCTCTAGCTAGCGAATAAGTCAGTTGCCCTCTTGTTAGTGGCGGAGCCTGGGGGCCAGGGTACGCCCTGCGCACCACCAAATTTTCCTTAAAAAAAATGCTATTGAAGTTCTAAAGCTGATCGTGCATTGTCTCATTGAGGACATTATCTTCCTTTAAGTCAAGTCTTAAGCCCATACAAGTCCTACGCCCCATACATTTCAAGTCTTAAGCCCATATAACTATATAACTGTTAAAAGTTCATGGATCCTTCCATCCCACATATCTTTAAATCATATTCGGGCTTTATTTTTTTTTGACTGATAACACTCTAGCCTACTAACTATCCAACCCATTAACTGGGCTAATCACACAAACAAAATACAGGGACTACAATTTAATGACAAAGCCCAACAATGGTTTCGCAATAACTCCAAAATTGGACTGAATTTTGGCTCAATGACAAAACTAGGTTGACGTCAACAATCTTCAATAATAATTTCGGTTTTAGGACAAATCGAGTTGATGTCATCATATGTAAATTTATACAATTTTCTTTGCCTACGTAAATTTAAATTTTCATATGAAAATGTTTTACATAGTATTTTACATATGTACATTTGTATTTACGTATGACAATGTACATTTACAAGTGGAAATTTAAATTTACACATTATTTTTCTCAATTGAAGAAGTCTATAAATTTATATTTACACAGTTGCTGACGTTAGCTCGTATTTACATATGGAAATTTATATTTACATTGCTGATGTCAGCTCGTGTTTTTGTCCTAAATCCATAATTAAAATTCAGGGTGAACTTGGGCAAAAAAAAATAGGAAAATTGGGCTCTCAACCTAATTACTCAAACAAAATACCCATAAAAAAACAAAGCCAAAGCAAAACCCATTAGGTACTCTCTCACTTCTCCTTTTTTGGCTTCTCTCATCTCCCTCTAATAAGCACATAAATGTTACACATTTATGCCCACATTTATATTAAGTTGTCCAGTTAATTTATATATTCTCCTTTAATTAGTTTGTTTTATTGGTTTTACAGAAATCGACATGAACGCGACGAAATGAGATGAGACTGGAGATTTACGGGATTGTAAAATCCTCATGGTTTGATTACAGATAAGATACTCGATACAAGATTGAAAATAGCATATGAAAGATATTCTGCAGCTGCTATGAAAGTTTGGAGTTCCGCAGTCAAAGTTGGAGGGCGCCCGCCCCCTAATATGCCGTGTTTCGAGGGCCCCCGCCCCTCCTCTTTATTACGCACATAAATAGTATCTTTTCCAATTTCGATCAAATCCTGACTCTTCATTAAATGCACCGAATTAGAAACTTCTAATTCCAATCAAACACGTCTGGCTGCCCTAATCAAACCCCTATATATACTAATGAAAAAGGAGATAGAAGGGAGCCTTGTAAAAGCAAGGAAGAGAGAACAGGAGAGGCCGAGACTTTTAGAGCAAGAAATTTTTTTGGAGAGAGGCCGAAAGCTAAAACAGGTTATACTTCATGGAGGCCGGATTCTGGAGTAGCACAGTGAGCCGAAAAGGAGGATAGAGATTGAAGACATGAATAAACGAACTCACTATCTACATGAGTGTTTCTATATCTTTCTTTGGTTTTTGTTTAATTGATATGTGTAGCTAAATTCTATCTAGGGCTTGGATGAAGCCTTAAACTACTGTTTGTGCACTTGGATTAGTTTCAATGATTTCTAGGGTGGTTTAAAGTTAATCAATTCTTCTAAGTTCGTATCTACTAGTAAAACTTTATCTTTCATATTGTATGTCATGCATGCATTATAGTTTGCTAGTAGTTAAGCTTGTTTCAATTATTGTTGAAATCAAATTTACATATTACTCGTGCTGTAATAAGATGAGTAATCTTTTGAGTTTGATCATTAATGTTGAATTTTTAGAAGATACATGTTAGTTAAGATATGTCACGTTCACATCATCTAGAAAGTACTTGATTCTCATCGATAATAATGCTACTCGTATAAAATTCGGAACATTGGACTTCATTCGAAAAATACAAATAAAGGTTTAAGGTGGATTCAACAGTCTTAAAATTCTTCACACTTGATAGTTCAAGTAATTAGTTTTATTGATTCGTAGTTAAATTAAATAACTTTAGTTATTAGTAATTAAAAACTTCATAAACAAATATTGTTCGGATTAGGTTAGGTAATAGTTTAAAACTCAATTATCCCCAACACGCATTTTTTGTGGGATTGAACTCGTATTTGCATACCTATTATAATAGAATTTGTGCGCTTGTGAGTATTAATATTATAAAATATGATTAAATTAGTCTAATTATTTAGGTTGTTTTATTTCCTATCACCCTCCTTCTAGTGATCTAGTCTCGACTAATTCTTTGCCAACAAGGAAAAAAAATAAAAGAAAAAAAAAATCTTCTTCACTATTATTAATCACTCTACTTAAAGATATCTCGTGGACTTGTTTTACTATATGGATGAGCATAAAGAGCATATATGTATTGTATTGAGATATTGCAAGACTAGAAATTGTAAGCTAAAGTTCAGCAAGTGTCACTTTTGAGGGAAACATGTATAATATCAGCTCACGCTTCAAGATTTGTAGGATCTGAATGACATAGAAATAGAGTAAAATCTATTTGTTGTCGATTTGGATTCCATAAAAAAATCGGGGTGTGACATTTACTCCTAAGAAGTACAGTAATAAGTTTTGATCTAACACTTACAAATTTAAAAATTCCGTTACTTAAGCTATAATAAGATTTTGATTTTTACAAATTGAAAACATACACTAAAAAAAAATGTTTGTTTGTATAATAGTATTAAAAAAACAAAATAAAAACAAATAAAAAGGATAAAATAAAACGATAGATTGACAAAATTAAACTTATGAGAAAAACAAGAAAAAACAAGTGTGTGCTCTAATTGAATCTGTGCTAAAAACTTATAGTGCTAATCGGCTCACCCTGGAATAAATTTCTGGCTCCGCCACTGCCTATTGTTTCCCTAAAACCACGATGGATATAGATAGTCCATGTTTGTAAGGATTGTAGCTTTTCTCTTATAGACTTAACCAACTTAATTAAGCCTGTACCAAGGAGTGAAGGAAGAACCCTTGATGATTTATATACTTCCAATAAGCAAATAGTCAATACTAACCTCAACTTTCTTGCAACTCTTCAAGATGCGTGCCTCTAAGGCTTTAACCCAGCTTCAGCTGCTCTGATTTCCTAATACATGATAGACTTATTATTTTTTTTTCCTTCCATTGAATGCTATATCTACATTGCCTTCATGGTATCTCTGGTCGATTATACCACCAAATAAACCAGCTATATCACTTCATAGAGAATTATCAATATTTAAACTTAGAAATATCAACTGGAGCGGTGTTTAATCCACTCAGACTTTACTCACAAAGTCGTGTTAATTCTTGGAGCTAGCTTTACAAGTACTCCTTCATCTGTTGTATAATCTTCTTCTTATCTTGCTATGTAGTTAATGTTCTTCTTGTAATTAACCTCTTAGCATTTTTCTCTATTCAGACTTCAGAGACTACACGATAGCGTACAAAATTGCCTATATCACCTTTGTTTCTTATAGTCTTTAGTCCATTATATCAAGTAATTCAATATTTTAGGTTTTGGTCCTTCACCTTAAGATATTAGGTATTCTAAGAGAAAAAAAGGACTAAATGGCTTAAAAAAATATCAAAAGGGAGCCGAGCCCTAATATCGAAATATTTAAATCCAAAATCTAGGGTACGCACTACGTACATCCCAAAAAATACCTAAAAATTAGCTACAACGTCTCTTTCATAAATTACACATAAAAATCAATCTAACCGTCGAAAAAGAACCGCCAAATATCCAACGTCCACAACAATCTCAGTAACAAAAGAGTTTGTCAAAAAAAGACAAGGGCAAAAGAGTGCCGTTTGAGTTCAAACTTTTTCTTTTAATCAATTTAACGAACCGTTAACTCTTAACTCGCGAAACACGGGTAGTTCCGTAACTTTCGTTAAAAAACCGAGTAACGGAATCGTTAGTCTCTCTTTCAACGGGCAAGATTATTTGCTGCGTTCCAAGCAGTGGTAACACAATTTAAACTTTTAAAAAACATAAACTAGAAGAATTAAGGTTGTTTATTTGCTGATGAAGTGATATCTTATAAGATCTTGAATTGAGATATGATCGAAATGAGTGAATTATTATTATTAGTATGTGTTGAGAATAAACAGTCGGATGCAACTTCTTCCAGCTCTTGCTCTTCTTTTTCATCTTCGGATGAGGATGAGGAGGATAGCGAAGAAGATTCGAGTATTGTTCTTGGGATTACCACGTCTCCATCTCATCGGTACATTTCTCTTTATGCTTTGATTTATATTTTTGCACGACGGTAATTAGAAAATTTTAATATACAGGAGAACTTCTGGTCCTATTAGAAGAGCAAAGGGAGGTTGGACTCCACAGGAGGTAAGTTGTAACTATGATTGTTTTCTTTCACTGCAAAATTAATCCTTTTAACATTTGGAATATGCAGGATGAGACTTTGAGAAATGCTGTTCAAGTTTTCAAGGGGAAGAGTTGGAAAAAAATAGGTTTGTATTCTGATGCCAACAATTTCATTTGTTACTGAATTATAGATTAAATTACTACGGAAGTAACATCTATAGAAAAAAAACATATTCTAAAATAAATGTGAGTTTATTACCATTTACCAAGTTCTTCATGTAAACACAATAATGGTATGAGACGTGACATCATGGTTTAAATCTTGAAAACGAGTTCAATTCTATAAACTATATAACATCTTTAGTTGACTGGCCTGTAAACAGACTATCACGCTTAATAAAGGTTGTAGCAATTTTAGTGGCTTTATTGCTTGGTGAGTAAAACTGAGAAGGACTCTCCTTCTCAGTTCTAGTGTGCTTAGCCAAAAGGATAAAACTAAACACACTAGATGCTACATTAAGAAGGCAATTACTTGGGAATTAACAATTGACACCTGCTAATGTTCTCAATTATGTCATTGGTTATCACTTGTGAGGTTATGGAAGCCATGAGGAGTTTTATTCATCTGTGGATTATATGAGATGGATGCTTTCCATAAGAGTAACAACTGAAAGAGAACAATTTGGATTTCTTTGGGTTTCACTGAATGTATGTAGAATTTTTTCGTCACGATCTGTGTACAGATAGAACAGCCCCTTTGTTATATGGTGGTGTGGTAGTAAACTTTGATCATTGTTATAATGAGACCAAATGGGAAAAGTAGCAGTACTTCTTTTCCAGTTTATGTATGGTAATTCCATGTATATATTAGCAGTACTGGAAATTTAGAGGTAGAAAGGATTGCACAAGACGAATTGATGTGGACATCATAGCTGAGCCCCATGGGTACCCTACCTTCTGTTACTTCTTTTATTGAGTGCTGGCCCATGGCCTATTGTAATAGATTTCATTGTCTAGCAAGGAAAACCTCATCTATAAACAAGGGGCTCTTTGGGTTTAACACAAGAGTGGATGATTATGTTTATGAATTAAGATGGAATGGAGAAATGTTTTAGGGCATTTATTGTCTATAGAAGTATAGATTTTCTATTTGTTTGCTTCCGCTGATGAAATCTACATCATTGACAGTACATAAATCGAACCTAAAAATTGGCCAAACAAGGTTCCACACAACTAGAGCTGCTGAAAGAGTAAAGAGAAATTTCGGTGATAGTTATCTGGAAGCTTAGCAATTTAGAAAGAGTGGTCTGCTGCACACCAAACTTTAGGATGCTGTCACTCTGACAAAAAATATCAGTCATAATGTGAAAGTCTTGTCCATAGCCTAACTCCCATTGCTAGGAAGATGGTGGCTGGCTTTGACCATATGGACTATGTGACAGTGTTCCTACAAGGCTTTACTGTTATAAATACCAGAGAAATTTGGGATTTGTTATTTTAGCTTTAAGTTTTAAAACCTGAAATGTCATCCTTTAGATTAAAGTTACTTCACACCAAATCCCCTTTTTTTTTACCATATAGCAAGTGAAACTAAGACAGTTGAATTAGTTCTATCTGATTTTGATAGGAATCAAATTAATAACCTAAGCTAATTACTGAAAATTTGACGTTAGTAGCTTTAAAATATAACCGCTTTAGGGATTTACTTTGAAGAGATTATTGCCGAAGTGGTCATCATATAAGTTTTTTTTTTCTTAGTTAATTTCTCCATAAGAATATAGGTAAAGAGTTAAATCATGGCTGGTTAACAAAGAAGAAATCATATTCTTTGAATTACAAGATATAAAGTGGTATTTTCCATTAAAAGTTTTTTTTAAAGATTAAGCTACGGTTAGGCAGACCACCACCTTTTTTTCGTAATCAAGAAACATGTCTTAGTCTTACATACTGAACTCCACCTGCATCATTCTCTACATGTTCTTGAAGAGTTCTATCTAGAGGAATAAAAATAACCACAAAAGGACATTCTATATTACAACATAGAGACGCTAAATAATTTGCAGCCTTGTTTGTTTCGGAAATAGAGATGTGTGTGATCAACTCGGAAATAGCTGCAACCAGCTCTTTCTCAGAACCAAGGAGTTTTCTCAATCTTTTTGATGGACTTTGCCTTTGAAAGTTAATTCTTTTAATACTAAGAGTATTGAAGAAAAGAGAAGTTCAGATCCTAAACAATTGCTCGGTTTTCTTAACAGTATGCCTTACAGTGTCCTGTGTCCAAAGCTTTGCTAGAATAAAGCTTTGGACATTCTATATTACAACATAGAGACGTTAAATAATCTGCAGCCTTGTTTGTTTGTTTGTCTATACCATGGGAAATAGAGATGTGTGCGAATTGAGTGACCAACTCGAAAATAGCTGCAACCAGGTCTTCATAGAACCAAGGAGGTTTCTCAATCTTGTTGATGGACTTTGCCTTTAAAAGTGCAAAATACTGAGAGTATTGAGGAAAAGAGAAGTTCAGATCCTAAACAGTTGCTCACTGTTTTAAATTGTAACGGCGGTTAAGGGTTTTCTTAACAGTATGCCTTGTCCTGTGTCCAAAGCTTTGCTAGAATGTCCTGTCTCCAATGCTCTCTGGAACTGCTTATCACCTTTTCAGAGTGTTGTGGAGTTGGTCAATGCACAGTGTTCGCAGATTTGGGAGGTGTCTTGAAGAACATCTTTTAGCTGCTACTTATGGGATGCACTGAAGAAGCATCCTTTTGTTTCTTTAAAGTCAGAACAATTTGCAGTATATAGTATTCACTATTCAGAATGAAAGAAGTGTATTTTTTTTTTTGGTAGTTGTCGCACCCAAATACCGCGACCTTTAACTTTACTAGTATTAAAGCTCTATTTTTTATCGGCTACACCAATTAGGTTGCCTACGTACTTACTCCTTCGCACTTACTCCTAGAACTCGACAACATGTCCGGGAAGGGTCTCATCCCCTTCGCACTTACTCACCGAACTCACTACCATGCTCGCGATGGGTCTCTTCTCCTTGTCCTTCACTCTTCACAATCAATCGTCATCCCCACAAAGTGTCTCAACCCATCGGCTCTCGTACATAGAACTCATTGGTGTATCCGCGAAGGGTCTCCTCCCCTTCGCTCTCACTCTTCAAACTCAACATATTGTCCGCAAAGAGTCTCATCCCCTTTGCTCTCACTCTTCAAACTTAACATATTGTCCACGAAGGGTCTCATCCCCTTTGCATTTACTCATGGAACTCAATATCCCGTCCGCAAAGGGCCTCATCCCCTCTATTTCTCTTTTGTAGAACTCAATAGTATATCTGCGAAGGGTCTCAACCCCTTAGCTCTTATTCGTAATACTCAACATCTCCGTAAGAGTTTCATCCCATTCTCCTCGGTGCTCTGTAAAACTCTACATCATGTTTGTGAAGGGCTTCATCTCCCCCGCTCTCTGGCTTAGATGCAACTCATTTTGCCCCAAGCTTGATTCGGACACTGCGGTCCACGTAGGGCTCATCCCCCCCCCTTCTCTCTGGCTTAGAGGCAACTTATTTTTTCCCAAGCTTGATTCGGACACAACAGTCCACGAAGGGCTCATCCCCTATTCTCTGGCTTAAAGGCAACTCATTTTGCCCCAAGCTTAATTCGGACACAACGGTCCACAAAGGGCTCATCCCCCCCATTCTCTGGCTTAGAGGCAGGAAATCTCATTTTGCCCCAAGCTTGATTCGGACACTACGGTCCACGTAGGGCTCATCCCCCCGTCCTCTGGCTTAGGGGCAACTCATTTTGCCCCAAGCTTGATTCGGACACAACGGTCCACGAAGGGCTTATCCCCCCGTTCTATAGCTTAGAGGCAGCTCATTTTGCCCCAAGCTTGATTCGGACACAGCAGTCCACGAAGGGCTCATCCCCCCGTTCTCTAGCCTAGAGACAGCTCATTTTGCCCCAAGCTTGATTCGGACACAGCGGTCCACGAAGGGTTCATCCCCCCGTCCTCTGGCTTAGAGACAACTCATCTCTATCTCCCACATAAGAGTAGACCAAACCTTCTCTAGTAAATATGTGCGGACAAATTCTCAAGGCATTAAGAGATAATAGTGTACATGTATGTAACTTAGTGCAAAGATATCATGCCCTTAATGTGAACTGTAAGTCCCCACTACATAGAGACACCAGCAAACTCCGAGGGGTCCCGTATAACTAGTACGGGGCTCGACCCCGGTCTTACTCAATGTTATATCATGCAATAAACCTTTAATGCAAAAAGTAAACTCTTTGATGACAATATAGTGCATGCAAATAAGGTAGTAAACGAGGTGTGATGGATCCATCTCTCAATGCCAGCTCAATCTCAGCTCTGTTCCGCGGTACCGTGGATCTTTCTCTTTAACCTGAAACTTTCATATTTGAGTTTTGCACAAATAACACATGAGTTTTAACGAAGAACATTAATTCAACATAAGTATTTGCATACAAATATAATGGCGATCATATGCTCCAAACAGTGTACCATCCGTCTTACCCTGAGGTGTACAACCACGTTTCTCATTTATGGTCTGCGACCTCCCAGAGCGAATAGGTTTGCGGAATACCACGAGGTCTGGCCACATACATCTCAACCACGGATGGGGACAAGGCTTGGTTGCCCCCAATGTAACTCTGGTTGACATCCAAGTCACTACTTGTTCGTCTATTATGTACATGACGGTAAAATAACAAGTTACCTGCCGCGGTACATGTCTCTGCACATCTTTTGTAATCATCTTACCATTCATATTCGAATGCTCCAATCTGTAGATCTCAATCTCAAACTCTGGATCTCCTTGTTCCTTTGCCTTGAAACTATATAGCCATCAATGTCTTCTCTGCGCATGTTTCATCAAACCTTCCTTATCCAGATATTTTTGTTGTGAAGCACCATACCATTGTGACTTCTCCATACTTAATGTGAAAGCTCAAATTATGTGTCCACCCGGAATCACTATCGTGCACTGAACTCGTAAGCACCGCAACTCATCCCACAATCCTTCTGCCGCACATTTCTACAGGCACCTTCAAACCCTTTTCTACATATCTGCCCCATCGAGACTAGTTCTGAACCGTCGTCTCATGAGATTGATTCCAAACAGCTAGTGACCGTCTCTTATTGGTTGATTTTCCCAAAACCCAAGGTCTCTTAAGCATATAGTTGAACACTTGAATACTTCATGTACACGTTTCAGATGTCTTTCTAGCTGAAATTTGTGGCACCGAACCAAGCTGCTAGTAACTGCTGAAATGTGAGCCTTTTCATTGTATTTGTTGCCAAAATGTTCATAGCTGCTCAATAGTTTCTAGATAGCTATAGGCCTACTGAAATCATTTGTTGTAAGAATTCCAATCCAAAGACCAAACGAAGCTCACATCACATATGCCTCTCTCAAGCAAATAACCGAGAACCGAGAAGATCTACTGAAACAACTTGAACACTATCGGAATTTAAGATGAACATGAACTTAGTTGTTAACTAGTAGTAGCTTTCTCATTCGCAACACATCTCAGCCACTACTACCTTCTCTTTTCTCGACCACCAACTATTTTTCTTGTTCTCTATTTCGGTCCCCATAGACGGTGCCATTTGTCGCACCCAAATACCGCGACCTTTAACTTTACTAGTATTAAAGCTCTATTTTTGATCGGCTGCATCAATTAAGTTGCCTACGTACCCATTTCCGGATCAAGCCGTCATAGTTCACTCATCTCCCCTCACCCCTCCCCCCTTTCTGCCTCTCTTATGAGCTGCCTCCTTCTCCTCTTCCCCTCTCTTCCCTTTTATTTCGCTCTCTTAGGTTTACTTCATAGGGCATGGTATGGTCTTGGTCCTATTCTCTGGGCTCAATATATACTATGGTGCTGGCCCTATCTCTTAGCCCAATAAACACAAGCTCCCTCTATGAATATGGCTACTACAGTAGTTAGATCAGGAGTGTTGCGGTAGTGGCAGACTTCACATGCTGATATTTAGCACGGAAGAGACTTTAAGGTTGTCGGACTTTTGTTTTTCGACCGTATTGAATTGGAACTCTGTTTGCGTTTTCCTTTGCTTGAGATTTCCAAAAGATAAAAATGTTGCTCACATGTGGTGTTTCTTGAGGATTCTTGATTTTCTTTATCTGCTTCCATTCTTCTTGCAATGATGTATTTATCCATTGAAAAGAAGTTCTTCCCAGCTCTGTATTTCAAGCAGCAGTTTAAGTCTGATGTGACAAATATGAAGAGTTTAAAGGGGTATTAGGGAAGTTTTTTTTTATTGGTGCGTCTTATATAAGAGCTATTTGTCAAAGAATACAAGAGCTTTCAGCCTTTCACCATAAACGGAAATTCTCATTATATTATTTTAGCAATGTGTTTTGCTGTGGAAAAATCAGGCTGGTTTGTTTTTATTTATCTTCCAGGGCTACATAACTGTAGAAGTTCAGGTATCTATGAACAAGAATGATGAGATATGTGGCCTGAGAAATATTTAAATTCACAAATGTTTTAAGGAGGAATTCTATTTTTTGTAGCTAACAGTGCTACATAAGTTGAGAAGTTCAGATATCTATCAACAAGATTGATGGAATCTATTGCCTGAGTCATAATTCATTCGCTTATGTTTTTTTTCAAGGAGATCGTGTGGGTTTATCAAATTTAAGTTGTCCTCTTTTTTTATGTTGTAGTAATGGCCACGACACATATTAAGCAGTCATTCTGTTGCTGTCATAATTTTTCTTTTTGAATTAGTTTGGAGGTTACTGTAATCGAATAATCATTCAATATATATCTGCTATCTGATGACCGCCAATATTTTGTACACCAATCTATCACTAATTGATTGTTGTTAGACTTGTCGGCATCCTAATCATTGAACAATGTAAATGCAGCTGAATTTTTTCCTGATAGATCAGAAGTGCAATGTCTTCATAGATGGCAAAAAGTTCTCAATCCTGAGCTTATTAAGGGACCATGGACCCAAGAGGTTACTGCCAACTTTTCTCTTTGTGCTGTTAACAGTTCATCAGGATTTGGATTTAGAGATTTAGTTATTTTTTGTTTCTCTTTTCTTACTAATTGTTTTACAGGAAGATGACAAAATCATTGGGTTGGTATCTAAGTATGGTCCCACAAAATGGTCTGTTATAGCAAAGTCCTTGCCAGGTCGCATCGGAAAACAATGTCGCGAAAGGTAAACTTATCCTCATGCGATTTTCATCTGGATTTTTCAGTGCGGATAATGGTGCTTTATTGTTGTTTATTTGTTCATTAAGTTGATATTGCTATTCCTGCTAAATATAACCAACTATAATCGTTTTCCTGCCGAAACTTGTAGGTCTCCTCTGAAGTTCTTTTTTCCTGAGTTTCTTTCCTTTTATTCAAATATTTTTTGCTACAGTTGACACTGCTAGTTCTTTCATTTTACAATCTATTTGTCCGTGGCATGTAATTTGTTTGCTTACAAATGAAAATCCTTCACTGTAAACAAGAAAGGAGCTAATGGTTCTACTATTTTCAGGTGGCACAATCATTTAAACCCTATGATAAAAAAAGATGCGTGGACACTGGAGGAGGAACTCTCACTAATGAATGCTCAGCGTACATATGGGAACAAATGGGCAGAAATAGCTAAAGTTTTACCTGGCAGGTAGTTGATCTTATATAATATATTTGTTTAATGAAAGGGAGTAGTTTAATTGGTTGAAACATTCTGGTAGCCCATGGATTTGATAATGGAATAGATTATGTTTAGGCATTGGGTGTCAAGGAGCCATGCATGATTTGTATGTCCCACTTTTTTCTTTTTTTTTTCTCTCTCTCTCTCTCTGATGAAAAGCCAATTTAGTTTGGAGGTCATTACTATGAAATCCAAGCTATTTTTGGAGTTGATCAGAAGAAGTGAAAGTGAAAAACAAAGATAGACCTTATGTCCACTTTTCTCTCTATATTTAGATCACAAAGATGAAGAGATACATGATCAGGCGTTCTCTTAAACGGACTGTCCGTTAACGGACATGTTATATAGTGTCTTGAGCAGCTTATATAGTGTCTTGCACAGCTTATATAGTGTTGTATATAAGCTGCCCATGAACAAGTTAATAGGCGTAAATTAAAAAGCTGTACAAGACACTATATAAGCTTCGGAGCTGCCCCACAGAACGGACATGTCCGTTTAAGAGAAAGCCTGGATACATGATGGTGATAAATCAAGGTTCAACACATACTTCTAGCAATTCATCATCTAGTGGCATTTAGACCGAGGGATACTGTACAATTACATGATGATTGTGTACATGATGATTTTCTAGAATATAGTTAATGTAAACTGATTGGCTAAAGCTTCAATCGAATAATGAAAATCAGTAACACTCAATTTATCACTGAAAATAATTACTTAAATAATGTTAGTATCCTGAACTACTGAGTAAGGAGGCTATTATCCTATTTATATTATCCTTGCCTCCTTATACCTTAAAATACTCTAGTTGGGATTTATTCCTTGGGCCAGCATGGCCAGTTAATAAAACAAAAGAAAATACAAAAAGAAAATATGTCATGGAAAGGACGACACCTATGATCCCTACTATATCATTCTCCTTAGCTAAAAATCTCGCGAGATTTAAAGTGGCTTATAAAACTCTTCTGGATAAACTTCCACCACTGGGATAGCGAAGCAGCAACATGCTCCTGCGTTTCAATATTTTAGGGAAGGTGGTCTGAATTGTCTCCATTAGCAACAAGAGTAGATTATTATTAATTTATTTATTACTGTAGTTATCTTTGATATGAACCCCAATCATTGTAATTCTAGCAACGCACTCCAGCAATACCTGAATTTGGCGCAAATTTAGGCACAACAAAGGAGGAAGAAGGAATATTACCAGTACTGACGTGGTCTCCAAAGCATACAAATAAAGTGTAAATATCCTTGAAGTCAAGGACATTGGCTATTTGAGGCTTTGGATGTGGTATCTTCCCAACTTAGCCTCTTCTGTCTCTGTAAGGGTAGCATGTAAAGCAAGTATGTCAAATTCGTCAATGTGTTCTCTCAAATGTAAATTTCTCAGTTTCAATGCCTGAACTCGACGAGGTAAATCACGCTCATAAGTACGGAATTTGTGCTTCATCTTCAACTATTCCTCAATAGGGCTAGCATGACACTTGTTGGATCTCCAAAACTTATGATGCACGGATACGGGTACGGATACCGATACGGCATCACGGGTACAGGGTACAATACGGCTCTTTTGAAATATTAGGATACGATTACGGCCTATGGGTACGGCTAATGAATATGAATATTTTAAAATATATGTGTATTAGTCAGGAACATGTGAAAAACTATTATAACACATGTCAAAGTCAATACAACTTGAAGCCTCAAGAACAATTTACATTTCAACGAAGTAGAACTATTGGATCAGGTCTATTTCAGAGATTCCAATACCCTAGAAGTATCCAGTACCTGTATCGATATCGTACCCGACCCATACAGGTGCAATGGCATTTTAGGAGTATCCGTGCATCATAGTCCAAAACCTTTTTAGTCGAAAATTTTATTACGTTTGTCCAGTCAATAAAACCATCAGGATCTAATTTCCCATTGACCATCTTAACATCATTCTCAAGTCTTTGTGAAGTTTAGCAAATTAAAGTAGCAAGGATTAGAATTAGAGCATCCATGTCTTTATTACTCATTACCATTACTAATTGAGTAGGATTATTTTAAACAAAAAAATTGTCATTGTGGCGACGATTCTTACCTGTTGGATAGCGGTTAAAAGACATGTTATTTCGCCTACACGGTGAAGGAAGGCTATCAACAAACCATTGAGGCACATGAGGGTTTTGATAGCGCCCCTGAAATTGTGCTTGATTATTTGGTATACCACATTGAAATGGTGGTTGCTGAAGTTGAGGAACCCAATTGCTAATTCGTTTCTAATTTACCATCATCGAAGAATCATTGATATCAATTTGAGATTTATTGGGTAATTGAATGCATGCTCTATTTGCCAGTTTCAGATTGTAAATTCTCAAAGGGATTTGCAAAAGAAAGGGAGGGGAGGGGGGGAGGGGGGAGGGTGGGGTGGGTGGGGTGTTAGAGTTTTCCGGAGACTCATTAGTAACAAAAAGTGCACTTGGTTGTTGTTGATGTGGAACACTGGTACCGTTGGCAAAATGGGGATGCTCCTATTAAGAGGAGTAGTTGGCGCATTGCCAGTATGAGCGGGATTGAGTTATGAAGCAGAATCAATCGTTGGAACTACGTTGGTGGTGGTAGAAGTTGTTGCTTGTGTGGTTGAGTGGCAGCATGTTGAACATTAGCTGCTATAGGCATGAAAAAAGCATCAAACCATGTGTTCCATTGCTGTTTTGATGCAAATAAAGCTCCCATGTTAGCGTTTGATATAGCAACATGAGATTCTCAATTCACTTTTCTTTTTATTTGTTGAATAAATATTAGAACTTGTCTTGAAAAGAAATTCCGAAAATCACAAGCTCTGAGTATTACTTTATTGTAAGCCGATTGGTGGAAGATTTAATAACACAATTTATGAATATAAATAGTCACTCTAAAAATCCCTCAAATCGAACAGACTTCTTCTCAATAGGCTACTATCCTATTTATAACTTATAATACCCTTGCCTCAAACCCCTACAAACCCTAAATATTATCTAGTTGGGCTTTGACTCCTTGGGCCAACATGACCATCTAATAAAATAAAGAAAATTTGTGAATTATAAAACGTCCTAAAAAGGACACATACTTCTACGCCTATTACATCACTTTGATTTCCTAAGTTAAGTAGGAATAGGACTCCAGTGGTTTCCTATTTGAATTAGGAGATTTTGAAGGGCCTTCTTTGTTATTTAGTTGTTTATTCATTTGAGATTTTGACCATAAGTGGTTGTTTTTAATTAATTTAAACCAGTGTTACTAATCAAATTTACATCCGTCTTAAATATTACATCACAGAAACACTATTTTCTTTTTTTCTTTTTCTTTTATTGGCAAGCCTGTTTTTAAATGAGATCAGTAACTGTTTTTAAACACTATTTTCTTTGCTTTACAATGTCATCTTATGATGATGCTCTAGATAAATAATGTCAAATATGCCAAGGCTACTGATGTTTACAATTTGACAGTGGAAATATGAATCCCTTCTATTGCATTCACTTCCACTGTGACCAAATTGCACGATATAACCTATGTAAGTTTGTCATTACTAATGAAAAAGAGAAGGCCATATCTCATAACTCTTTTAAGAATAACAAGCACATTACCTTTTATAGTTTGCGATGCCATCTGAAGATGTTGCTCTAGATAATTAATCTAAAGTCACATTGAAACGGGTAAGCATGTCGGTGTTTGACACTGATACGGAGTGTCTGACACGGCCACCTATATAAAGTAGGACACGGGGACTTAGCTAAGTGAAAAAGAAACTATTACTGTTCTTTAGTTACACAACTATTTCCTGGCCTCAATACCTAACAGAACACCTCCTCAAGTTATTTCCTTTGCAAGTGGCATATCATGGAGTGGTGACTGTTATTTGTGTTTGTATACGTATCTGACACCGATTTTGTTGAGAATATGAAATTCCCATGTTACGTATGAACCGCAAAATCTTTTGGTGTATTAATGCAAAATTGCAAATATGCTAAATTGCTAATGTTTTTGATATTTAACAATCTACTTACTTTTGTTATGATGCAGTATTGAACTTTGAAAAAAGAAATAAAGAGTGAACGAACACAGCCTACTAGATAACAACCCCCCCTCCAAAAAAAAAATGGGGGGAGGCTTTTTTAACGATCAGTATTTGAGTTGTTGCTTGCATTTCATGCATTGTAGAGAGTTGCCTTTGACATATTGAATAGACACCGGGAACACGTGCTGATTTATTTGGAGCGGATATGCTGATTTAGGTTTTGTCTTTTATATTAACTACTGTGCATTGTGTCTGCAGGACTGATAACTCAATAAAGAATCACTGGAACAGTTCCTTGAAGAAAAAATTAGATTTTTATTTGGCTACTGGTAGACTCCCGCCGGTTCCAAAGACTGGGATAACTGGCACCAAAGACACATCCAGACTTATGGCTACTGGGCAAATTTCTGGTTGTTCTAATAGAGGGTCTGACTCAACTGACCAACAAGTCTTAGAAACTGAAGGTTTATGTAAATTGGATGAAGATTTCGAAGATGAGTTCAATTTTGCCTCACAAACCATTGATACAGATAGTTCAGCAGGGACAATGCTAGCATCACCCTCCAAATCTGATGATGTTGAATGCAAGCTGCAGGCATCAAATTCAGAATTTGGCTGCAGTTCATCTGCTTGTGCAACAAATCCAATGATATTTGGAAGTAAGGGAAAAACCGATGTCAATGACCTTAATGGAACACCATTGCAGTCTAGGATTCCAGCCTTTGGTTCATTGTATTACGAGCCTCCGCAGCTTGAAAACTGTGATATTCCCTTGAGTTCCACTCTCTCTGACACTTATTACTCCTTTCAGAAGATGTACAGTACAAACTTGGATATGTCTCCTAGCAGTTTTGCAACTCCACCTCGTGTTGAAGAACCTGGTTTTGGTACGCTAAATGCAGAATCTGTATTAAGGAATGCTGCTAAGAGCTTTACAAATACTCCCTCCATATTAAGGAAACGAAAGGCAGAATCTCTTGGTGTATTACCCCTAAATAGAGTGGGGAAAACGAAAGTAATAGAAGTCTTAGACAGTTCGCATACACCTGAAGAAAAAGAAAGAACAGAGAACAACCAAGATAAGATTGGGTATGAAAAAGCAAGGCTGTGTCAGAGTCCTGCTTTTTGTGGTAACAGAACCACTGAACTTTATGACGAGAAAGACTTCAATGCATCTCCACCATATCGTTTATGGTCGAAAAGAACTGCTGTTTTCAAGTCTTTAGACAGAGATTTCACATTAGACAGAGGTAAATTTGAGAGTCAAGCACAGTCAAGTCTTGTAGTCAAAAGCAATCAATCTTTTACAGAAAGTTATTCACAAACGGCAAAGATGGGGGTGGCGTGATACATTAATTGTGAGTATATTCAGGAACTGCAATACTTTGATTTAATGATTACCTATATTGTCCGTACTAACTCCCTTTTATTCCCCCTTTCTATGTATTCACACATCCCTGTTCACTGTTAGATTCTTACTTTCTTTAACTAGATTCAACTGTGATTGAGCATGTTCTTAAACACAGACATATCTGTAGAGTATTGATAGAGGTTGCCTGACTGTGTAACATCAATCGTCTGAGCAGTATGCTCATAGACATATCTATGTAATGTGTTCATAGTGCAAAATTCCTTTTTCTGCAATCCCTTTCCCCCCCTTTTTGGGCATTCACATCTCATTGTTACTGCTTGTTTCTTGCCATCTATAACTAGATTCAACTGTGATTGAACATGTTCTTACACAGACACCTATGGATTATTGATGGAGGAATGCCTTACTGAACACTCTCATGGTAGTGTAACAAAAATTGTATGAGCATTGTGCTCAAAGCTGTCTTTAGTTTGCTGATCATTTTGGTCTGAAAATATATACTGGAACTATAGTTTTCTGTTTGTCTGCTAATATAGTCTTTTATTTTTAAGTGTTTGAAAGTAGTTTGGTGCTTGTACTATATATCTTATCAAAACTTGCAAGCGCGAGAGACTGGTTGTTTTGTTTTAGGTCTCACATAAACCTACTTTGTTTCTGCTCTACACTTGTCGCCAAAGTTGGTCAACATAAACCCATAGTTCGGGATTTCAGAATTCTCGGAATTCCGATAAATCCAAAAACCGAAATCCATTAAATTTCGACTCTATCACATTCGGAATTTCGAATTCATTTGGAATTTTGGATATTTCGACTCTATATTTGGAATTTCGGTTTTTTGGAAAACCGAAATTCGGGAATTCCGGAGTTTCGTTCGGAATCACGAACTATGCATAAACCTACTCTGTTTACAGTCTAGAACATAAACCTATTGCATGTGTATATGTGCTAATTATAGTATTTTGATTACTAGAAGATGTGATGAAAAGCTAGGAATCAACTAGTAACATGTGATGAAGAACTAGGAATCCAAGTGCATTATGTTATGCTGCTAATCAAGTAACTGAGATATGATAGAAGCTTTGGTTGTATTAGATGGTGCATGTGAAAGCTCATAACGTCCTGCGAGTTACAACTTTAAAGTTCTGTAAGAATAAAATACAACACTAATTGTAGTATTGCACCCACACAAACAATCCCATCTGAAGATTAAGTAGCATGTTTTGATTTTCATTCGCTCGTCCTATTGCAGTTAGCCTAGTGGAAACAGTCCTATATTGCAGTTAGATTTGAATGGAACAATATGAATCATTGATGAGGAACTCCTCACTTCGGCGTTTGTGTTGGCACATGGAAGCTGACTGAAAAGATTTTTGCTTGCCAACGCTAGAAATCAGAGTTCACATGCAGCAAGAAGAACAGGTTTATTGTCATCATTTTACAGTGGAATAAGACGGACAACTTTCCTTGTGGTACAAATATCCGGACGGTTACTGGATTTAATGTACAGTTTTATAGAAAAGGCTCCCCCCTCCGCCCACCTTTTGTTTGGTTGTAACTGCATTAACTTAGTTTTCTTACTTTGTGCCTGGTTCCTCTTTTCTACAGTACCTTTTAGTGACATAAGAGTGATGAAAGTAAATAGTGCACCGATGCTCTTGTGATATTTTACTATTCTTTCTAATAAGATCGTACGTGTCAATGAACACCAATTGTGTGAGTGTGACTTTTTCACCATTTTGTCTCTTACCCATTAGTATCTAAATGACCTTATTTGATACTTCCTATCTCATCATATTTGAAAATGCTATGATGTGGAGCTGTGGAGCTTGCTAAACTTCATCTAGTAAGGGACATCATATTTGAAGGAGAAGCTCGACGTGTACTGAAGACTCTGATGGATCAAGAAAAGAACTGGGATATGGCATTACGGCCTGTTTTTGAGAACATTAGTCTGGCTCTGAGTCATTTTCATTCACTATGTTTAGATTAACTAGTCCTAAAGGCAACTTGTGGCCTAACAATTTAGCGAAGTGGGCGGCAAAGTATGGACCTATGCACTTCTGCTGTTACCTTTTTCGATAATGGCTTCTGTTGTTACGCGACTGATGTAATAGACTATGTTTTAACTGATTAATGAACTTTATTTTCATCAAAAAAATAAAAAATAATAAAAAAATGCTATGATGTTGTTCTAGGCTCCTAGCTATAAACAACTTAGTCAGCGAAAGTACAACTCTTCTTTCCAAATTTTACTCTCATTTTGAATAATTTAAGAGTGACACTTGTATTTTCCTCCGTCGTCAATCAAGAGATTAAAGGATCTGATAGAGCATTCGTCGCTGTAATCTCATCTCCACTGTATTTCATTTGTTTCACCAAAAGAGTGGCCGCCACCTCTGCCTTGATGGTCATGGACATGCGTGAGGCATGAGCGTGTCGTGCGGCACTTGGGCTTAGATATCCTAAGCAAGTCTGTTTTAGGTGACCAATAATCATTCAGTGGTTCACAATGTCAATAGTATGTGGAAGTAGCAAGTATGAGTGCAATAGTGCGATTGTAGGCATCAAAGTAAACTTTCATTTAGAATTAAGGATCCTAGAATTAAAAGGCAACAATACAATTGTCGCAAACAAAGGCAACTAAGTGAAGATTTTGTATGTTTAGTTACTTTAATTATTATTTATGCTTAAAGTTGAGTATTTTCATTGTTCTAGAAATAGGAGATGTTAATACTGGACTAAAAGTTAGTTAATCCTCACAAGAGATTAATGGATTAACTCTCGTCACACTAATCAACATTTGGCATAGAGATAGAGATTGGTTGGTTGGGGATTTAATAAAGTTTGAAATTTTGTGTTGGAACATTGTGATAAAACATAAAATATTAGAGTTTTACAATAAAACTAATTAAACATATAAAAGAATTGCTAGGTGGATTAGAATACTCTTCCTAAAACTCTTTCTCCATCAAAACCCTATTTCTATTAATTTAGTTAATTTAGTTTTATTTGAATTCACTAGTTAGAGTAGTATAATAATTCAAATAGTAAAAATCATTCTCTCTTTTCCCATTGATTTGTCTCTAACTTCATTTCTTTTCCACATATTTTGAGATGGGTACGAACCCTTACTTAAGCTATAACACGACGTTTTTATTAGAGAGTAAAGTATTGACTGTAATCTAGTTTGTTTTTGTGTGTGTATGTTTTGTCTTTCATCTGATATATATCAAATTAGATTATATAATCCTTCATAGTGATTGATAACCCTAGTCATCATTAGGGGTGGGCAATGGGCCAGGTCGGGCTAGCCCGGCCCTAAACATTTAAAGTTCTTCAAATATTAGGGTCGGGTCGGCCCGGCCCTAAAGTCAGCATAGGGTCGGGTCGGGCTGGGTCACAAGTCTAAACCTCAAGCCCTGACCCTACCCTAAGCTCTCTTTAAAGGCTTTAGGGCGGCCTATATATTTTTTTTTACTACATGGTTTAAAACTCATTTATATTACAAAATGTACAATAATCTACAAACTCAAAGTCCAACCAATCTAAGTAATAATCTCGTATAAGTCCAAAAAATTTAAAATGCACATCCACAATCTAATGAACTCAAGTACATCGAGAGTTCGAATTTGTTCTTCCTTGTACTCAAACCTCACTAAAATTACATTTAACATTGAAATACATAGACAAATAATTATATTATCATTTTAAAGGAAGAAGTAATAGATATAAAGAAGAAACATAATAGTTTTGGTTAAGGGTCATGGAAGTTGTTAAACTATTTGTAATATCATAAATTATTTCTATAATAGATTCAAACAAATATAATATTACATTTCTTCTAATTTAAAAGTGATTCAAGCTTTGTATATAGAAATGAAAATATTGGCTTTTGAACAAGTGATGGAGAAAGGTTTGAGATTACAAATGTCATTTTTCTGACAAAGGTTGTTTTTTGGTTTCTATGTTACAAATGTCTACTCTGTATTTTGCTTTAATGGTGTGGAAGGAAACCTTTAGTTTTAGACTTGGCTTGGATGTGAATAAAAATATAATTTATAAGAAATAAGTGAGAAAAGAAATTGAGAATAATAAGTTATGGACTTTGACTTGATGATCAAAGGAATAAAGTCTTATTTTTTTATTAGGCTAGTGCTCATTGTTTTTCATGGCTGCTAAGTTGACAAGTTTTTGTTATATAAGACAAGTTATTGGAAGTACCCTTGGGTGTAAGTGATAAATTATAAAGGACAATGTTATTTTAATTGAAAATATTTAACAAAGAGTTGGACAATTATGGTATGTGTATTTATAGTGAAAGTGTGAAACAGGGCCGGTTAGGGCTTGGTTAGGGTCGGGCTAATGAGGGCTGGATTAGGGTCGGGCCTATGTTTTAGATATTTAACCCTAGTCCTGCCCTAGAAGGCATTAGGGCCGGGCCGGCCCGACCCTAAACTTTAATTCTGTGAGGGCTTTATAGGGCTTAGGGTCGGGTCGGTCAGAGCCGGGTTAGGGTCGTTAGGGCCAAATTCCCACCCCTAGTCATCATCCATCACAATCCATATTCCCTACCCATCTCATATTTCCACTCAAGACTAATCGTTATCAATCCATACTTCCTCAAATTCATCTCAAGTTAGCTCACATTAATTGAAAGAAAAAGTATTACAAATTCATTTACTTCAACTGGTAGAGAAGTCCTATATCAGAACCATCATTAGCGGCTGAGAAAGGCGTGGTGTTGGCATGTATTAAGTTCTTCCCAAAAGGCACTTCATGTGGTCGTGATAGTCTTCATGCCCAACATTTGATGGACACCATGAGTGGTGTTGCTGCTGCCGTAGCTACAGATCTTATGGAAGTCTTGACGCTAGTCGTGAACTTATAGCTAGCTTATGGAAACCTTAAAGCTAGTCGTGACGATGTCCTCAAGCCTTGGCAGAGTTTATAGCTAGTGCACCACTCACCCCACTAATCAAACCAGATATCAACATCCGTCCTATAGCTGTTGGCAAGGTATGGTGTGGAGTTGTGCCTAAAATTGGCATGAAGGAAGTTGTTGCAGATATGGTTCAGTACCTGGGTGATTATCAGTTTGGTGTTGGTATCTTTGCTGAGGCGATATTGCATGCGACAGGACCAAATGATAGTAGGAGTTTTTATCCCTGCTGTTCGTAGTGAATGTGAACCTTGAAAGCAGTCTACAAGCAAATTCGATAGGAGCTGGGCTCCGTCGAACTGTTTGGTTCATCACAATGAGGAGAATTCTTTTTTGACTATGATGCTTGTGGAATTTAAGAATGCTTCCAATCTGGTTGATTGGGCAACTATGTTGTAGAAGGTTCGTTTTCAGTGTCCTTTTATTGCTCATTGGGTAGAATACTTGTATAGCCAACCTACAAGACTCTATGTGGGGCAAGATTACATTTGGTTAGACGCAAGGATTCAGCAAGGTGACCCATTAGGACCTCTTCTTTTTGCACTAGTTTTGCATCCACTAGTGCTATGAATCCAATCCAATCTGAATGTCAATTGGAACTTCAGGCTTGGTATTTAGACGATGGAACTCTGAATGGTGACTCAGGGCAAGTAGCAACAACTTTACACATAATTCAGGAAGTAGGACTATCTCTTGGGTTAGTCCTTGATGTTGGTAAGACAAAGATTTTTTTGTCGTTGACAGATCCTCGATGTTCTAATCCAGCTCTATTCCCACCATATATATCTCGTCCCCAACTACGCATAAGGTTGGGGGTGGGGGGGAGGTGGTTAGTACTAACATGTCACATGTCATTCATTATGGGTTTTGTCCATAAGCGAGTTGAGAAAAACATAAAGACTTCAGATTCATTAGCTCAATTGAAAGACCCACAATGTGAGCTAGCCCTCTTACAAGCATGTGTGGGGTCGTCAAAACTAATATTTGCTCTTCGTACATGTCCATCGTCATGGAAGCAGCTACCCTTTCTGATCGTAGACTACTTAGAGTATTGTAGTCTCTGATGGTCTTGGATTTGGCCATCTCCTGTCTACACTCCCATTACGTCCTCAACATATACCGTACAACCGATAGCATCAATTTTGCCTTTGTTGCCTCTCGAGTTCATACCAAGGAACTTCAAAATCATAGAAGTTGCAGAACTACACCTATGGGGATGTCTTCAATAATGTTATGGCTGAATTACAACTCTACCTTCCGGATTTTGACCTTAGTACTCTAGCCTCAAACGTTGTCGCCCCCTCTAAACCACAGCACGTGTTGGCGAAAGCATACTATGGCAAGGTACCCCACAAGTTTTGGAAGGGAATTTGAGTTGTCAACTCGTCAAAAGGCTGTTGTTGACATCTTGAAGCTTGAGCACGCCAAAAACTTTCTCCTGGCAAGGTACCCATAAGTTTGAAGGGAATTTGAGTTGTCAACTCGTCAAAAAGTTGTTGTTGACTTCTTGAAGTTTGAGCACGCCAAAAACTTTCTCTTTAGTATTTCTATGGCAGGTCTTAGATAGCACATGTCACCGGTTGAGTATCGTGTCATCCTCTGCTACCGCCTTATGATCCCTTTGTAGATGACCATTGTCTTGTGTGTAGGAAGAGTTGTCTTGACACTTTTGGGGACAACACAATACAGTGCAAGTACTTCCCTGGGTTCAAATACAAGCATGATCATGTGCGAGATATTTTTTATGATACGGCTCGGTGGGTAGGTATACAAGTGAAAAAAATAAGCTCCTACAGATCCTATAGAAGGTAGATCGACACTTCAACTAGAAAAAATTTTAGTTTATAATTGGTTTGAAGGAAAACATGTTTGTATTGACGTCACAGGAGTGTTGCCAATAGTAGGATTTGGTAATGGGTTTTTTTAAGGGAAGACAAGCAGCCCATAGTGCACAAGCTACATCGAAGGTGGAGAAACACGAAAGAATTTGTTTGTGTAGGATTTTTTCGATATCTCATGCATGATTCCTATGATATATACAATTACGTTATACCACATGCATAAAATAGCGCAGCGGAAACAGAAGATCGTACCTTGGTCACAAATTTTCAATTTGAAGTTCCAAGCTTTGATCTACGAGAGAAGATGTTCTTGACACACTCAAGATCTTCTTCTTCTTAACTTTGCTTCGAGTCAAGTTCCAACCACGAGCGGGAAGCAACCTTTTTTTTTTTTCACGAACCAAGAACCAAGAACTGACAATGGCTAGGGAGGATACCACCTATGGAATCTCCACAAATTCTTGGCTTCTACTTTAGAAAATGTTGGAGGCGCCATTAAAGGAGAGAGAGCTTTTCTTGTTGTTAGGATGATTAATATGTGAGAGGTGGGGGTCTATTTATAGAGGTTCCCACCTCCTCAATATTGGATAGGATAGAGTCCTATACTCATCTAATATCGAGATAGGATAGAGTTATATACTCATCTAATATCGATAGGATAGAGTCCTATACTCATCTAATATCGAGATAGGATAGAGTTATATACTCATCTAATATCGATAGGATAGAGTCCTATACTCATCTAATATCTGATGGGATAGAGTCTTATACTCATCTAATATCGGATAGGATAGAGTCCTATACTCAGTGGTTTATCCTTATCTTGGTGGCGTCTATCCAACCTTTATTTCCAACATCTCCCCGCCACACATCGCGAAGAAGGTTTCTAAGAGAAGCATTTAAGTAGAATGCTTAGCCATTTTTGTGTGTCTCACACGGCAAATGGTTCGTGTGACCCTAGCACACGATCATGATATCCGTGGAAGTAGCAAGTCGCAATGAAAAAGCCGCGACCACGGTGATCTACCATGAAAGTGATCTTAAAGAAGATGAATCCAAAACCTAATATCCGGGAGAGTGTGTATACCCCAAGATCTGTTTGTTTCATCACTTTGACAAATAGCACTCATCCCTATGAGTCCACACCATAAAGTCAAAAACGTATCACATGATTCACAATTATCATCAATTGTCCGCCGTAGAATCCGGTGATTGTGTGATAAACCTTCGGTTCTTTTACCCTTTGCAGACGAAGTCATTGTCGTCGAGTTCTACCAACTTCCCAATATGCATCCAGTCAGCCTTTTAGTAAGAGCTTGTGGGGAGCAAACCAAAGTTACGAGTAGTCCTCTTATTTTCTTGACAAGGTCAAAAGTTCAAGGAGGGTACCATTCGATATGTTTTAAACAAAAATATATCAATAGAGCTCACATAGCAAGAATTTTAGGGATATTTCTTTTCTTGCTCTCAGGTGGTCAACTATACACATGTTGTGTGAAAACATGTCATGGCAAGAGTATCTAATTTGTTTACTCAACAATAGATATCTGTATGTCCACTCATACCATACAAGTGTTGTCATCCCTAATGACAATTCCAAGGATACTATGCTCCCACTTGGCAACAACCGGTTTGTAGGTTTAGGCGAATCTTCCCTATGAAGCTGTTTCTTCTTATCCAATTATAAGAAGGGGCATGACTCGACACTAGGTCCACCCTTCCTATAAGGTTTAGTGACTTGTCAAGCTAAACTCCCATTTATTTTAAAATGGAAGTGGATGTTCATGTGAGTGAACCGGTCCAACCCTACCGACATACATATGAGATGATAAATGAAGATAATGAGAATGCAATCGATCCGGAAAGAATGCACTTTTATTCATTAAACCATCAAAGTGTTCTTAACATAATCACATCCTCTTTTAACCCAGCATTTTTACATGTGCAAAGGAAGAGTTCCTTTGGAATAGGTTTGGTCGATGGATCCAGAACCATCGATCGAATGGATATATGTTGTAGAACCACTTTCTTTTCAATTATCATTTGTCGTGCGTAGTGGTATTTTAACTCTATATGCTTGGTTCTTCCATGGTACTTTGGATCTTTAGCATATGCAAGAGCAGCCATCTTTGTCCGTCGGATGTGAACCTGTTCAAGACTCTTGAGAAGAACACCGACAAGTGTTTGATGAATCGTCGAGCCACTGACCTCTCGCGGTGGCGAAAGCAACATGCAATATACTCGGCTTCCATAGTTGAAAGTGCTATGGAAGTTTGCTTTTGTTTGCTCCGGGATATAGCACCTCCATTCATTATGTAGGTATATCCCGAAGTTGACTTCCTCTCATCAAGGTCTCCAAACACCGTCGGCATCGGAGTACCCAATCGACTTAAGATCTTTCCCTTGGTAGACAAGTGAGTAGTCCACGGTGCCTTTTAGATACCCTCATTATCTTCTTGATGACCTTCAAATTAATGCGACCCGAGGATTTGTTTGGAACCTTGATACTAACCCAATGCATAGCGGATGTCCGGCCTTTGTACACAACATTGCATACATAAGGCTTCCATGCGGCTTGAGTATGGTACATTTTTCATAGCCCGAAGTTTCAAAGAGGATTCTTGGGAGACATTTTAGAACTCAAAGACTCTCCTAGACTTCTTGGGAGATCCACTTGCTTACAATCGGTCATGTTGAATCTTTCCAAAACCTTCTTGATATATGTCTCCCCGAGACAAAGATAACAAGCGTTTGGGCGATCACGAAGTTATTTTAACTCCTAAGACATAACTTGCTTCACCCATGTCCTTCATTTCGAAGTTTAATGACAACCACTCCTTAGTGGAATTTATCAATGCCTTATTGTTACCTGCTAACAAAATGTCATCCACATATAGAGATAGAATCACAAAACCATTTTTTAGATGTCTTGACATATACGCAATGGTCCTCATTTACCATTTCGAATTTGTCTTGAAGCATTGCTTCATGGAATCTCAGATTCCACTGTCTAGAGGCCTGTTTTAAACCATATATGGATCTGTTCAGTTTACACACTTTGTGTTCCTGACCCTTGATTGAAAAACCAATTGGGTTGATCCATATAGATTTCCTCTTGTAATTCTCCATTGAGAAAAGCAGGTTTGACATCCATCCGGTAAAGCTCTAAATCTAAATGGGCAACCATTGACAAGAGGAGAGACGATGGAGGCAAATCTCACTACTGGTGAGAAGGTGTCCTCATAGTCTATTCCTTCTTTTTGGGTGTAACCTTTTGCAACAAGCCTAGCTTTGAATTTGTCTATGTTCCCTTCCGCATTTTTCTTGATCTTGAGAACCCACTTGTTCCCAATAGATCTCCTGTTTGGAGGTAGATCAACTAAGTCCCATACTTTGTTTTTCTTCATCGACTCAATTCTTCCTTCATAGCTTCCATCCACTTACTTTGTATTGGACCCAGAAATAGCCTCCTTGAGCGTTTTAGGTTCATCGGATATTTCGTAAGTGCATTGGTCATATTTATCTCCCCTTCAATCTCAAACCGGCGTTTGGGGATATGGCCTCTAACACTCTTACGAGGTTGGGATTGATCAATCATTTGACCAATGCCATTGTTACTAGAATCGGGGTTGATGAAAGTTTCATCTTCGCCTTGTTCATCGCCAGGTTATAAGGTTATCAACGTAAAGTTGTATATCCTTATCAACCTCACCCCTCATTGGGTATTGATCCTCTAAGAATCGGCTACGCGTGCTTCTATTTTACGTGACATGCCCTTGAGTATCCTCCCCCTAGGAAGACATACCCCTTAGAAGTCTCATCGTATCTTATAAAGATACACTTCTTTCCGGGAGCACTCAACTTTCCAAATTCTCGATTTTGAGAAGTGACAAAGGCAGCACACCCCCCATGGTCTAAGGTAGTTCAAAACGGGTTGTCTACCAATCCATAGTTCATAGGGTGTTTTGTCAACAGTTTTTGAAGGAACTAGGTTAAGTATGTGCGCAGCCGTTAACAATGCATCACCCCAAAATGAGATAGGCAAGTTAGCCTGAGCCATCATAGATCTAACCATGTTCAGCAGGGTTCTATTCCTTCTCTCAGAGACACCATTCTCACGAGGGGTATAAGGAATAGTTAGGCGCCTAGTTATACCCTTATTTTCCAGAGTTCCTTAAACTCATCAGAAAGATATTCACGTCCGCGGTCAGTTCTTAAGGCCTTTATTGTCCTATCAAGTTGATTCTCAACTAAGTTCTTGTACTTTTTAAAATAGTCCAAGGCGTCTGATTTGTGAGACATCAAGTACACGGTCCCATGCGTGTATAGTCATCTGTGAAGGTAATGAAATACAAAGCCCCATGCCTTGCTGTTACATTCATTGGTCCACAGATGTCTGAGTGAATAAGTTGTAAAGGATAAGTTGCCCTTTGGGCTTTCCCAAAAGGTTTCTTGGTGGCTTTTCCAGCAAGACAACTTTCACAGGTTTCCATTTTAACAGAGGTTAAGTTACCTAATAACCCTCCCCTTGCTAAGCGGTCTATCCTATCAGGTCCAATATGTCCTAGTCTAGCATGCCACAATTGGCAACCAACCATTTTAGACATAAAAACTTCAGTTTGTGCTAAGTGTAATGTCATAAAAGAATTCATTAAATAAGCATGACCTATCAAACTGTTATTTAAAGATATCTCAAGCGAGTTCTGGGAAAAATTAAACACATAGGATTCTTGAAGTAATTTCAAAACTGATAAAAGATTTTCTCCTAATTGAGGGTACAAAGAGTACTTCTTCAATAAGGATGGATCTCCCACTCATAAAAAATCCAACCTACAAGTGCACGTGCCCAAAACATCAAGAACACTTTGGTTTCCCATGTGGACTCTCCGAAGTTCCTTGTGGAAGTTCAGGAAATCTTCAAATAGGGACCTATCGGCTTATGTGGTCATGTCGCTGCTGAATCTACAATCCAATATTGTGATGAATGGGACAAAGATGACAATATTTATCACATTGACAAGATTTCTTAAAGTAAAACTCACCTCGGAGAAGGACATGCCCTAGCATAGTGTCCCATCGATGACAACGGAAGCATTCAACACTAGTCATGTCTATCGACTTCCTAGGTTTCTTTTGCTGTTGGTTAGGCTTGGCCTTTTTCCTTGCCTTTCCCTTTTCCACTTTTCTTGTTCCAAGGAGCCTTCCCTCTTTTTGGAGTTGACAACATTTGTTTTCGGTTTGAACAATGGGCTTTTCATTGAGAAGCCTTTGTTCCTCAAGCTTCACATTTCCTTTGCACAGTGCGTGTAAAGTTTGTGATATCTTGTCGTCATCGTCAAGATAAGACGAAATTGTTCCCAAGTTTTAGGTAAAGACCTAATGACAGCTTGAATTTCTTTGTTCATTTGACGGGACTGTCTGCTTGGGCTAACTCAAAGAACCATGTTTCTCATCACCGTGCAATGTTGTGTCATAGAGGTATGGGGCAGACTTGATAAATTTGTCAAAGCTCATTTGTAGCCTCCTCACCGTGCGAAAGAGTCGTACCCCAAAGGTCCGCTTTTCGCTTCCCATAGCTCTTTTGCCGATCCAAGGCCATCATACCGCGATCATGAAGTCATTCCTCATGGTGCCAAGTATGGCAATTCGGGCAACATTATCTTTGCTTGTATACTCATTGTACTTTTTAAGTACAAAGAAGATAAGCAACTTGTGTTAATCCTTCAATTGGTAGGTTACGCCATTGTCTCGGTTATTACATCAATGACCTTCCTATCTCCGCGTAATTAGCCTAACTTTCCTAGACCAAAGTTCGTAATTCTTATCGTTTAACAAGTCCTTTTCAGGTAGCATCGTAAACGGGGATTTTCCATCGGGTGCCATTCTATCAAGTTTGAATTCCAAAAATAAGATACTACGAATAAGAATCATCTCTTAAATTTAAATCTAAGTAATCCACATTTTCACATATGAGATGATCATGATAATCTACTAGCATGATTCTAGCCATTAAATAAAATCAATGCATTTGACTATCAATAACATAGAATATGCAAAAAATCTACTACTTAAATTTCCATTTCATAAAATTGTTTCTACAAAAAAAGAGTTTCCTATCTTTCAAAAAACAATGTAGAACTAAACAGAGCTAGTCAACCATGAACATAGAAGCTTCCTGGGTGCCCAGGGGAGTCATCCTCATCCTCACAGTCACTATCACCATTCAAAAAAATTACTAGCCACTTCCTCTGTTTCCCGTGAGGGGGGAAAATAAACCCCGATGACACATCATATGGATTTGGTTCCTTAGCATCGTCCCATAATCGATGTAGGAGAGATTTAAGTGGTCGAGCCTCATTCCTATCTTGAATAGGATTTGGGGGCTCTTTGGTGTATATTCTCGGTGATGGTGGCTCTGTCTCTATCTTATCGATTTCAAGGCAAGTAGGCTTCAAAGTTCTCCTATATTGCTTTGCGATCATGCGTTTCTTGGAAGCCCGCCTCCCAAGATCCGGTTCGGTTTTCCTACAAGTTTGGTCTATGTGACTTAGGCATTGTGCCTTAGTTTTCATATGACCGTTGATAGAAAACAAACAATTTTATATTCATGCAATAGTAAAAATCGTGATTCAAATAATTCTTTGCATGGTAAAAATAAACATCCTAATGTCAATTTTTAATTGTGGAAAAATACATGTGAAAAAAAATCCTAAAATTTATAGAGAAATAATCTCAGAAATAAATTTCCATGTAAAAATTTCTAAGAAAAAAATTTCCTAGAAAAAAAATTTCCACTAATTATTTCCCATAAATAATTTATTTTACAAAAAAAATTAAGCAATATCTAATTAATTTTAAACAACCTAATTATTTAAAAATTAATTAAAATATTTTGAAAAAAAAACGCATTTTTTTCAAAATTTGTAGATCACAAGATCAAAACCGCAAACAAAAGCATGCAAACCATGGAAAACTGGCTCGATGCCAATGTAGGATTTTTTCGATATCTCATGCATGATTCCTATGATATATACAATTACGTTATACCACATGCATAAAATAGCGCAATGTGAAATAAGATCGTACCTTGGTCACGACTTTCAATTTGAAGTTCCAAGCTTTGATCTACAGGGAGAAGATGTTCTTGACACACTCAAGATCTTCTTCTTCTTAACTTTGTTTTGAGTCAAGTTCCAACCACTTAACGGGGAAGCAACCTTTTTTTTTTTCACAAACCAAGAACCAAGAACCGACAATGGCTAGGGGAGGATACCACCTATGGAATCTCCACAAATTCGGGCTTCTACTTTAGAAAATGTTGGAGGTGCCATTAAAGGAGAGAGCTTTTCTTGTTGTTCGGATGATTAATATGTGAGAGGTGGGGGTCTATTATTTATAGAGGTTCCCACCTCCTCAATATGGATAGGATAGAGTCCTATACTCATCTAATATCGATAGGATAGAGTTATATACTCATCTAATATCGATAGGATAGAGTCCTATACTTCATCTAATATCGATAGGATAGAGTTATATACTCATCTAATATCTGATAGGATAGAGTCCTATACTCAGTGGTTTATCCTTATCTTGGTGGGCGTCTATCCAACCTTTATTTCCAACAGTTTGGCCAACCAACATTGTTTCATCCTATTTGCCTTTGATACATTTGAAGCATCGAAAGCGGTTGAGTTGCTTAGGAGAGTGCAGAAAGTATTTGACATCAATGTGATGACAGCTGGTTCCAATGAGTATGTGTTTAGGAGAATTGGTTTTGTAATTCAGAAAGTGCTTGCACCGCAATTTGTTGTACACTTGACTTCTAAATCCTTTGTATGATTTATTTTTGAATATCAAATAAAATGAGATTTTTTTTTTTTAAAAAAAAAAGAAAAAAGGTTTCTACCCCATCTAAACCACAACATGTGTACCGGAAGCATACTTTGGTAAGATTATTAGATATTTTTAGAGAGAATTTGAATTGTCAACTAGTCAGAAAACTGTTGTTGATTGCTTGAAGTATGAGCATGTGAAAGACTTCCTCCTGGTTACTCTTATGGAAGATCTTGGACAGCACATGTCTTCGGTTGAATATCGTACCATCCTCCGTTAACGGCTTATAATTTCTGTATATACAGATGGTGATCGTTGTCCTGTGCGCAAAAGGAATTGCCTTAATGCATTTGGAGACCGTGCAGCTCAGTGCAGGTATTTTCCTAGGTTTAAATACAAACATGACCACATGCGAGATATTTTGTATGACATGGTTTGACGCCTTGGTATACAAGTGAAGGAGGCTTAGTGGACTTTTTAACAAACCCTAGAGAGGGTATATAGAGACACTCCGACCAGCAGACATGTTGATTTATAACTAAAAACATGAATGTGTTGGCGTTACTGGAGTGTCTCCAATTGTAGTTGGGAATGGAGATTTCTGTATATGAGAAACAACTAATAGCACAGTTGTAGCGATGGTAGAGAAACACAAAAGAGCATGTGTTCCTAACTAAAACTGTTTCGCCCTATTTAGCTTTGATACAATTGGTATTTTAGTGTCAGAAGCAGTTGAACGGCTTAAAAGGGCACAAAAAGTAATGGGTAAGCAGTTCAACTGCTTAGAAGGGCACAAAAAGTAATAGATAGCAATGTGATTACAGCTAGTTCTAATGAATATGTACGTAGAAGGATTGGGTTTGCTATTCAGAAAAGTCTTACAACTCAATTTGTTGCATGCTTCCTTTGTATAATTTATTTCAAAATTTTAATAAAATAAATTGTTCGACCCAAAAAAGAACAACAACACAGCCAGTAGTAGCGTTCTCTGACACTGGAATCTTTTTTCTCTAACTATCTTCAATTAGGTAACCTTCTTTCAGTATACAAAGTTATTTTGCAAAGTTCATTACCTTCCCAATGGTTCTTTTGAATTTACTCCTTTTTGGTTAAACAAAATCGTCATCTACAAGCAAATGAAATTATACCACAGTTGATAAATCAACAACTGGAATTAGAAAAAACAATTGATACTCATAATTTTGCAAGAAATATTCACTAACAATAGTGATTTCCCAATATACTATACAATTGGAAATTGGAAATATATTTATACAAGGCCCCATCCTTCACCTGGATGTAAGAACAAACCAATCGCTAGAAATACCAGGATCTCAGCGATAACCGCATACAGGGGCAACTTGAATCTTTCTTTGCCACTCAAGTAATGTTGATCTAACATATCACTGTATATTCACAGGTCAATCATATGTTCAATATTTGGTTTATACAGATTACTGCCGAATCAAAAGCTGGAGAAAATTACAAGAACATAATAGATCTATTTGTACCTTTGACAATACAGTTGAATGGTTCAGAACTAAATCATGAAGAGAGACTCCATAGTTGTTTGACGGAGAACTTCAGAACTCTGATCAAGTCCATGGGTTGCCACCTATCATGCAGTATCTCTGTCTTAGATATCCAATAAACAATTACACAGTTCAACTCACAACCTAGGTAAAGGGATGTGTTTTCTTTACCATATGAGCTAGAGCCACATAGCGTTCCTCGTTTAGAAATAGTGGTTTTCCTCTTTGCAAATCAACATCCTGCAAGGAAAAATGAAAATAAAAAATTAGACATGCAACGAAGGAAAGCAACGGGTGAATAAGCATGACGTTTAGCAAAGACTGCAAGCATGAAGAGAACTACCACTGTATACAAGAAAAATAAATAAACACAATTGTCTTCTTTCAATAAGCCCAGCTGACATTACAGATTGTACGGCTTGACAATTATCGACCACCCTGAACTTGAAATAGTTGTCAATGAGAGAAATGGGGTATTCCATTATTGCAAACTCTTGGTTTCTCATTTTTTGACAAAACCTATGTAGTAACACATGCAATGCCGGTTCCTGTAAAACACAAGGGTATTACAATGACGATGTATGTGGTTTGAGATGTGGAGGCTGTGGTACAGTCGCAGTGGCATGGTATAGGATGGTGCGACATATTGGATAAAGGATACAATAAAAATAGACAATGCGGTTTGAGTAATAGGGTGGGTAGCTACAAAACGACAGAAAGATTCTGAGTATGCCAGCGGAAAAATAGAAAATAAAAAATAAAAAATCTTCATATTTTTGCTTGCTGGGCTTGGCTCCTGGCGGCTCGATTCAACTTGTAGCTCTTACTAACCCATGCTGGCTCGATGTTGACTTGCTTGACTCAGATCTGGCTGGAAGCTAGACCACAAAACAGTACTGTAGTAGTAAGGAATAAACTCTTTTCAATACAGATTGGCTACATTCATGAACAGATTCAGAACTCGAGCCTCGGGGTAAAAAATAAGAAATTGAGATCAAGCAATGACAAGAATATAGGAGTGCTTGCTAAGAATAACAAGACGTGGTAGCTGGCGTGAAAGGCAGCCCTGCTAGTGGTGGCATTTAACAACGGAAGCAAGTAGGTTTTTCTATGCTAATATTTTTCTCTCTACTTCTTCTCAATGATTAATCTTCACCACTCCAAAGTTCCCAAGGGTTTTCCGTTTCTTGATCCCAGTTTGATAGGTTTAAAAGTGAAAGCAACTTCAAATCAACAACAGAGTCACAAAGATGAGCAAGAGCTAGATTTAAGGCAAACCCTAACTCAACTACTTACAATCCAAAAATCTTTAAAAATCAACCAACTTTTTTTTTATGTTTTAAGTCCTTGGCCAAGACTCCATTTTAGAGAGCAATCTCAATTAAAAAAAGAAATAACTACATAAATAACAATTACTTAAAATAAACTAGCATCCAGTTTATGCATTGTGTCAGTCACTCTTTATAACACATAACAATAACCCTAGGATAAACAATCTCAAAATAGCAACTAAATCTTATTATGAAGGTTCTTAAAAATATAGCAACCATATTGGGGAACAAACTAAAGGTTTTAGAAACACCACATTGCAACTTTATTGTTTTACACCTATTAAATTTTGGAACATTCAACTCAAAACCAATTGGGAATGAGAGGAGAGGCTCGAGAACTTATATATTGTTACGCAAGGCTTTCATTGTCTCGAGTGGGACTATATTAAACACCTCAACACGCACCCTCACGTGTGGCATTCCTTGAGCCTAACACATCGACAAACCAACTTGGGTAACGTGGAATAAATGGTCCCTTACACACTAGTTTGCTCTGATACCATATTAAAATCTACACATCCAACTCAAAAGCAACTGTCAATGAATGGAGAGGCCCAACAACAACGCTTTCACTTTCTCGCGTGGCCACTATATTGAAAATCTCAACATGCACCCTCACGCAAGGCATTCCTTGAGCCTAACATGTGAACAAACAAACTTGGGTGACGTGGAGTAAATGGGCCTTTAAATACTAGCTTGCTTTGATACCAATTAAAAATCTAGACATCCAACTCCAAAACAATTGGCAATGAGCAGAGAGGCCCAATAACTTATATATTGTCATGCTAGGCTTTCACTGTTCGGTGTGGGACTATATTAAACATCTCACTTTTACTATGACAAAAGAAAAAGTACATCTTATATTGCTGAACAGTGACTTTACCTCTTCACCAAATGCATCCAAGTATGGAGAAGGCCAAGGTGCATTACGTGCGGACCTTTGCAGCAAGATTGTGGTTCTCTTCATAAGAAATGGGTTAGAAAGATTAAAGCACATAACAACATTTAACAAATTACTAATGTAGTGTTCACAAGATAAATAACACAGATGGGTGGTTGAAAAATCAAGCACAAGAATTTTCAAAACATACCCTGATCAACAAAAATACTCCAATACCAGCACCGCAGAACTTTGCATGCTCATGGCATCCACCCTCACCCTCCATTTCCCTTTAGAAAGGCAGCAAGAATTTGTATCGTTAAATATAACAACACTATAAAAAGAATAAAGGATGGACGCCAGCGGTACAAATTCGACAAGTCAAACATAGGTATGAAAAACAAAGTCTAAGAGGACAAAAACATTAAACCTGCAACAAGTTTTCAGTCGTGGAGAGCATACTCTACCGCATAACAAGCATAATGCTGGATTAGGAAGCACTTTCTTACACTGGGGATTGGGACATTGTTGTTTTATATATCTGGCAAAACCAAAGTCTTTCGTCACAAAAGAAAAAGTAACTGGTTCAAATATCTAAAAAAGAATACAGGAAACAAACCTCTCTAAGAGATCTTGGTAGACATGGGGCAGACACATCAACCTAAAAGGAACTGCTGGAGTAGAATGCAGCACCCGTCCATAACTCCGCACTTCATAGTCCTTGCAGAAATGATGGAACCATTTCAAACTTAGAGCAGAAAATTTTTTGTCATTGAGAATAACTGCCAGATCAGGAATCTGAAATATGTTTTCCAGTTCTTCCACTTCTTTAAGCTCCATAAAAAGGTCGGCATTACTTTCTGATATATCATTATTCATATGGAATGACATATCCCACTGCTGGTGAGATCTATCACAAAATGGTCCTGACGTTGAAGATTTCAACAATTTCCATAGTAATGCACATCTTCTCAAATATGGATGAGCGAATATGCGTATCACATCTTTAGGATGGCAAGAAGAATCAACGTAGTGAGAGACAAAATACTTTTGAGCAGCAACAGATCCAGCCTTAATCTTGCAGACGTTATCAATCAGACAATGACCAGATCCTAACTTGGTAATATCTAACTGGTTTTGGCCGCAGCATGTAATAAGGGCCTGGAATGCAAGTACCAAATGAACATAGAGGTCCAAAACCTTGAAACTATCAGAACGTCAAAAGAATATAGTGGAAAAATACCTGAATTACACAGACACAATAAAAGAGATGAACAAGACAAAAGAAAGAATCCACAGACGACAAGAAAGGGCGTGGAAGAGAAAATAGGATCCACATCATTGATGAAAAGGGATCATGAGCAAGGACAGGATTAGCAGCACGTCTCCAGAACTGAATGTCAGGATATAGAATATCCTTCTCAGTATGTTTCAGGACCAATGAGGTATTGCCTGCCATAAAATAAATTCTGTGAGGAAATTTAGAGCAAAGATAGACCAATACAAACAAAGAACTAGATGCATCAATCTTCATGGCATGAATCTGTCACTGCTATATAACATACATACACATCACCACTCCAAGCCTCCTAGACAATACATGCGAAAGTGAACACCTAGACAAAAGTATGTCTATGATTAGAAGAATGGATCAATACATTTTGCTAGCCTTGCACTAAAACAGGAAATCATTAAACTACCCACATTGGAACTACCATAAAAATGGCAGCTAATTAATCCTTGAATATCTCTACATGGTGTCAGACTCTCAACTCTGCCATTTAATTGAAGAAAGGAAGACTAGTGGAGAGTGGAGACTAAGCAATCTTGACTGAGTTGTCCCATAAAGAAAGACAACAGTTTCTGCGACAGAAACCATTTATGTGTCTCATAAAGAATGTCAGACTGCAACTGAGGGGGGGGGGGGGGGTAGTGCAACTGATGTCCTTTTATTTCCTAGGTAAATTTAATGGTCTGTCTTACTAATCTAGCCAAAGAAGTCTGTAGAATGAAATGTCCTACATTATTTCAGCAAAGAGGGAAAAGAGAAAAAGAAAAACCCAAACCCAAATAGTAAGATACTTTCAACATTGAAAAATGGCGTCACTTGTTATCTACAAAGCCATTTTTATAAACTGGTTTGCTAGGACAGATCTCGCCCAAACACTTCAAAGGAGACCAAACAAGACTAACAAATGGGATTTAAGGAGTGAAACAGAAGGATCTTTGAACAAAAGGAGAGGATGCTCCAAGGATCGTTCTTGATATCAAAATAATCTGGTCCAACCCACTAAGGGGGTTCATTTGTAACTGATTGAAGTTCCAAGGTTTTGTCTGTAATTGTGACTCCACAGTTTCCTCTAAATAATGTTAAAATTTGTGCTAGTCTAGACCTCCAGGGTAGTGCCTTCCCGTAATACCTTGCTAAGGGATTGCAAGACACAGTCAATATGCTCTCTACTTTGGGGGATTTTAATTTGTTTACACCACGGATATCTAAATAGTACTGTTCAAAAAACTGATTAACAGATTGTCAGATTCTAATAAAAACCCTAAATTTTGTCTAAGTCACAAGGTAATCATTACATTGAATTTTTGTTTGTGGTCACTTCAGATAAGATTTAGCTACCGTTGTACGATGAGAAAACTATGTCTGAATTGTTTTGGGATATATATGAGGGGGAAAAACAGGGAGCCTGGGTTGCTTGGGAGAACTTACATTTCCGTGTAAAGAAGTCAGGTTAGGAACTAGATCTCCTCCGACTGTTAAAGAGTGCTTTTATGATGAAAAAGGTTTGGCTTGTCGGAGTTGTCGCTAATTCCGAAGACACCAACTCCGTATGACCTAGTTTTTTTCAGAAGCAAATGCGTTATCAGCTAAAATTCATATAGTTTACATCTTTTAGCCACTCTTCCTTAGAGGGGATTAAGAGGCAGTATAAAACAAGTACTCGGCTTGTAGAATGGTCATATTGACTTTTGGAAATCTTTGTGGTTAAAAGGTGGCCCTTTAGCTTAGTTGGTGCTTGGTGCAGGAATAATCTCTGAGGTTATGAGGTCAACAACTGTGTTGCATGAATACGGGTATGAGTGTCCGATTTGGACACTGGTACGGCGATTTCGACACGGCAAGGTCTAGATATCAGACACGGGGACCCGGCTAATATTTTCATTTACGCTTAATTTCTATTTTTTTTAAAGTATATTTGATAAGGCCCATGGCCATTAACCATTTAAAACTGTTATTACCAAGTTTAGATCTTGAATATAATACCAATTCCAGAAAGTCCCAAATCCACATTGCCTGTTTCAAGACTAGCCCATTTAGTAGTGTCCACTGTCCACCCATTTTGTAATTGTCTTACGTCAGCACATACCTAACTTTAGGTCGTTTACCCTAGATCTGGGTTGGCACAGCTGCTAGGGAAGAATCAGTCACAAATGAGACCAAAGAGAAAGAAGATGGTGCATAAGGAGAAGAACATGCTGCACCCCTTTCTCTCTTTCATTCTTTCTTTATCCTCTTCCTTTTTTAGTGTTTGGACGTGATTGAACATAAACAGTCACATTTTTCTTTGAAGTTGAGAATCTTGGAGTGTCGAGTCGGTGTTGACACGAAACAACATGAGACACGCCACCAAAATCGCCGTACCCACGCAACACAGGTTATCAATAGTAATGATGTTTCTTACGGTAATTGGAAATGGGTTTCACTACAGATGAGTCTGTCAGCTGGATTGAAGTCTAAAACTATAATGTGGTTCCATATATCACAAGTATGATCGTTTTGATGGTCGGTTACTCCGTTAAGTTGTTACAATTGCTATCTTCCACTCTTTTCTATAAACTGGACTTCCTAATCATGGTCCTGAACTTCTTAGTCTCACTACCCACCCCTTTAGATTCCCTGGGCCACTCTTTTTATTATTACTAGAGCTCACCCCTCTGGGCTTCCCACTGGGCCTTTCACCCACAGAGCCCAAACTATGTATGGAGATTGGGCTAGTTACTGAAGTGGTAAAAGTATCTTGACTCACCAGTCCCAAAAAGTCTTGTGATTGACCCAAGTTAGAACAAAAGCTTAAATTTTAAATTTCCAACTCCACCCTCTCTCCCTCCACACCCTACCATACCACCTACCTCAGAACACATCTGCAAGCTGGCAATGGATATCCCAGCATTCGTTCGCTCAAAAAAAAAATACTCTTTATACCTCAAAGGGAACAAAATTTAGAGAATTCGAAGGAATAACAAGAAAATTTAGAAACTTTGGTCCACATTCATAATCCAAGTCCCATCTAACGACATCCTAAACAAATAAATTAAAAACTAATTTATGACAAAATAACAATGGCTTAAACACAAGGGATATAACAGCAAACACGTATAGAAGACAGTAAAGTAACCAAATTGACAGTAAGAAAACTCTAATGTATCAAAGAAACGAGAGAAACAGTAACTGTACCTCTTTGAGTGCTAGTGCCAATGGACGATTGATCTACTGAAACAGCAGAACAGATGGACTCTTTAAAAAGTTGAATGCCTCTAAGCCTTAGAAGCACCTGAGGACAATTCTCACTTCGTGTGCTTTGAACAACTTGAAGAAGCAAGGATAAAATAAATCCAGAAGATGATTCTAATTCCCTATATAAGGCTCCGGCCCCAGAGACTGGACCTCCTGTGGACAAGGTAGACCTTCCACCACGAGCAGCAATTTCAGTTGCAATGAGTGAGTATCTAAGGGTGTCCCAGAAAACCAGAGAGTGGCTTACCCTCCCAGATTCTGAAAACCCATCACAAGTATCCGGGAAATACATTCTACACAATCTACGGAATGCAGGTTCTAGAGTCGGTTGCCTTTGCTGACTTTGAAGCAAAGAGAATACTTGCAAAACTTCACCCTTTCCAACCACATTGGCACCACTTAGAAGAAGAGAGAGAGCTTGTGGAAGGCGTAGAGCATGAGCTCCCAATTTAGTTGAAAAGTCTGGAAGTACTTCTGAACTGGGGCCAGACATCATCCTTTGCTTCCAAACCTGATTAGAGTCACCGGGAACTGTAGGCAAGACTGCATTCGCAAGTCTGCGGCATACGGGACAGAGGAACTCTCCCTGACAATATATAAGAAAAATGAGGTAAGAAAACCAACATGAAATACAAAAGAAATGTTGACAGAAACTCGATACCTTATCTGGATCCACAACATGAACTCCTTCAAAACCAATTCTCCTATTGTACCTGTTTGAAAAGTGAAATTAATATCATCATGTCCGACTGAGTGAAGAAACATCTTACACAACTTAAGAGAATACAGCCAGAGATTAACGGTAAGTGTCCTCTACTAATACTTGGTCTCTAGAATACAAATGCGTAAGCACCTTTGAGATGAGAAATCATAAGGCAACACCCATTTTACAATCATCCGAAAACCTCCAGCCTCCCTGCGAAGGGCACTACAAATGAAAGCTAACTTATAGAGTTACATTTCCTCTTTGGAATTCAAACTTTCTGATTCTAGAGATAGTGATCAAAAGCTCGTTTTCAAGATGTTTTTTGAAGGACAAACTTGGCAAGTTTGAATAGAGATGAAACTGTTATGTGGAGCCAGCAATCCATTCATCAATCTCCATTTAAATTCAAATTTTTCTCCTCAAGATCGGACCTAATTTCCTCCTTTTCTTCAATGGCTGGTTCAATGAATAAAAAGGAAGACGCACATTGGTTGAAACAAAGTATAAGGACACTAAAAAAAAAGTGTTCACAATATATCAGGAAAAGGGACTGATGGTAGAAACGATCGCACTAATGTGAATGCTAAAGCTGACAAAGTCAATGCCTTGGAGAAGATTTTGGGAACTTAAAACGAAATTATTTGTAAGCGGCCTGTAGTTCAACTCCTTTCTTTGTCTTTGGAGGTTAATGAAATGGCAGATGGGTCTGTTAAATCACAGTTAACCCTATTTCACACCTTGGTAATCAGAAAAATCAGATTGATGGTGAAAGACATTTTCAATCTCAAGGACTGTGAGCACTAAGAAACCTACCACCATGTTGGAACCGACAAAGGCATCAATTACCAAGATCCACCAATACTCAAAGTTTCTTTGCGATACACTTACTCTTACGGATTTACCAGACATTGGTATTACTCATAAAATGGCCTTGAAAGCTGAAAAGAGATAAAGTCTTTCCACTGATCATGCACCTTCCAGTCAAATGTCCGCTTCACTTCCACTACTTCCTAACTGTAAAAGCCAATAATCAAGTGGTTTGAAGCGCGTAGATCGGACATCGGCCTTCGTATTGTCCCAGAAAAAAAAGAAAAAAAAAAAGGAAAAACAATATTCTTACTATTGAGGGTAATTAAACTCCTGTGAATGCGACCAATGACACGACTCCTATGGAAATTTGCCTCTCTTTTTAACAGTAAAGTGAAAGACAATTACAATAAAAGAAAGAAAAAAATACAACATTCTCAAAGACTACATTCTACAGATCCACCACTCAAGAATCTCTACACATAATATCCCACCATCTCACCACAAAGTGTTCAAAATAAATGCTTTTCAAATCTACAGTTCTACATGCACTTTAATCCAGTAACAAAGGCGGCCCTTTATAGGTATGATGACCAATTTGACCATTTGCGAGTTCAATGCTCTACACTCAAAAGTTCATCCATTACGTTCAAACCATATTCCCATATCTATGGAAGTTTTCCTTAGATATGATGTTGCTGGTTTTACCCATGCATAGCTCAAGAAAGAGCCTCGAAAGATGTTTTACACGAGTCACGCAAAAGACCATCATGACCAGAATTAGGATTCAGCCAAGCTATCAATCCATGATGGCATCATATTTTTACTTGTTATCTTTGTTTTCATTTTACTACTAAAGAGTTTTAGTTTATTTCGAGTCTGTTCTAGGTTTCAGTTTGCTTGGAGCTGAAGGAGGTTTTGAATCCAAGGCCATTAGAGCCTCTTTAATGGTATATATTTTTGGAGAAATAAAAGTTGTTTATTTTTATAGCCCAACTTTTGGTTTTTTGTTCTTAAATTATGTTGCTTCCGCCTAATATTTTCACAATTGACACAAGCATAAACTGTGCAAGGAAAAAATAATAAATCAAATATACTAAAATTGAAAGATCCAACAAGTATATTATAGTCTATTGTTTTTCTTTCCATTGATAAAAGGTACTACACTATATAACCATTGAAATCACATCAACACGTTGAAGATTAGTCACCAACTAATATCCTAGCAGCAAACACCCCAAGCCCAGATACACCCATAATCCTAACAAAACCCAACAACCTACTACCAAAACAGGTGACAAGTTGCCCAATCCGAGTGAAAACAAAAGAAAAACAAAAAAATAAAAAAGAGCTTCTTAAGTTAGGGGCTCTCGCACCACAATCTGGTGGAAGTACTTCACCCAACCTTTCCAAAACCAATAGACATCATGTTGCAAGGGTTCTTTAATTATTTTCTTATCACCAATGGCCTCATGTGCAATCAACATCGTCTAAAATCTGGTGTCAAAAAAAAGAGGGTCATGATCTTGATCTACAACTCTAGATAGCATCTCTAACAGGATGATGAGGACAGCCAATGAGACTAACAGGGGGGTAATATTAACTTCCTCCACTCCTTGTTTCTGAGAATGATTTTACAAAAGTAATGTTCAGACTATGAGCCAAAATTTGACTCATGAAAATCTTGCAAAGCAACTAAAGACACTCCAGTATATAACATAATTAGGTCAGGACTTGATAACATAGGATAAGCAAAGTACGAGTTCTTTACATGCACTGAGGTTTGGTACATAAACCAATACACACATATTCAGTACAGTAGCATCGTGTATCATCTTTATTTAAGACTTTTGACATTTGTTTTGTGGATAAGTAAGACTTCGGAAATTTTGATAGGTAGAGCGATATTCCAACCTGAGACATAACGCTCTTCAAGGAAGTGCTACTATTAAAAAAAAAACTATGTAACATGGACATGCCACATTTCAAAAATAATCTATGTCGGATAGGTATCCACGTGTCTGTGTCGGACACATATAACATATTGTATGTGATATACCCCCATTTTTTATATTTTTCCGTGTCAGCCCACTTTCTATCCATATCAATGTAACTTAGAAAAAAATTAAACAAATTTTAAAGCATTTTCTTTTATTCCAAGAAATAAAAAGAGAAAAGTATTTTCATAAGCAAATATTACCTTTCCCGTAAAGAGGATATATACCGGTCACGACACTCCAGATGCACAGCATGGCCACATGAAGAAATATAAATCCCATCCCCATTAGTAGGACCAAATCCATCAAATGAAGGTAATGGAACAGAGGACTCATGCGATGCATTTCCATCTTTAGAAACAGAAGGTTGTTCTGAAAGTGAAGCAACATATTTTTTTAAAAGTACAAGTTCTGTGCTGTCGTTCAAATCTTTAGCAGGTAGCATTGAATTGTTTAAATAGTCCTCTAAAACATTTGGATGCAACAGGATACACTGCATCTCTCTCTGAATAGATCGATAGATATTATCTTCCAGTGTCTCAATGGATTCAGTATCCATGCTTTCATCTTGGGATGTACTTGGAAGCTGGATATTCCTTGCAGGAGGAAGTCGTGCCTTAATGAAATTCATAAAAGCATAAACTTCTCCAGGAAGCCCATCGTTGGTGGATTCATCCGCTGCATTCTGAACCAACTGCAACAAATGAGAAGGTGAAATCGTTTCTGAATGGCACGACATAACATTTCTTTCAAAAGGATCAGTCACATTTTTTAAGTCTTATATATGCGCACCTTGTCTAAAATGTAAGCCTGTTCCCATGATGGAGGGCCTCTTTCAACAAAAGTGGTAAGTCGAGATTTCTTGCACGAAAAATATCAATTAAGATTTGGTTTGATCATCACATAAAGTAACTACAATAATGAACAATGAATTATGTGAAATCATTGTAGCATATGCAGCTATAATGTACAAGAAAAGTCAAGCACAACCTAGCGTCTCACCTGCAGAAGAACCATAAATGATAGAGGACTTTTAGAATCCGGATCTCGGCAAAGAGAACAAACAAGAGGTTCTTCTGAGACATGCTCTTCATCTGACATATATAATTCTTGCTTTGATGTTGAATCATTCACAACCATGTTTGATGTGGATTTAACGTTCGCCATAAACTTAGACTGGGCAACTCTCATTTTCTCCTGCATAACAAACCACGTGAGCCTGGGCTTAGGAAACTAAGGCTGTATTTGGTTTGTAGAACATGATAGAATCTTTCTCCGTGGACTCATTTTTTGAATATCATCACATTTAAGGCCTTCGAATACAATTTCCAAAAAATTCAGTAAATCATATACAAATGTAAGACGATCCTGTGTTCTTGGGTTTGGCATGTCCCCACTGTTAGAGATCTTAAACTTGAAGATTTAATGGCAACATAGTAGTGTGAATCACTCACTGCAGTGAAACAGGGAGTCTAGAGACTGGAGAATTTTGAATTATAAGAAAGGAAAACAAGCTGTTTAGGTTTATAATTGAAGTAGGCTTTATACCGATCTAAACTTATTTTCTATGTTTCTGTTTACATTCGTTATATCCATCCATACCTTGTACTGTCCAAGATAGTGATTTTCTCAAAAAAAATATTCCTACAGACGTAACACAACCTAAACTAAATTACCACACGCAACCCAAGTGTGGGTTTTCAGAAAATAAATTTATTTATTGGAGTGATCCGAAATCTGCATAGCAACTTTAATGATCAAAACTCCCAAATGGTGCATAAAACCAAATTATAGATCCATCTGAATGACGAACCCATTTACATATAACTATAAAAGCATGAATGCATAATGAAATATTCGTTGAACTACTCCGTAACAAGTTTCAAACATGTGTGTGAATTCCTACAAAAGCTAACAAACCTTGTTATCATGAAACATACAGCACAAAAATTATCTTATTTGACACAAGGCGTTTTCTCCTTATTATTATCTTTTTTGGCTGAGAGACACAGAGTTAAAAATGCCAACCAGGCAGAGCTCATTTTAAACACCTAGCGTGAAGTATAAAACAAGAAAAGCCATGCATATCTCACCATTATAGCAGCTTGACGCTCTCTAGCCTTAGCTTTGAGATCTCCAACACTGGAAGTTGAACCTGACATATGTATGTCACTATTATCAATCGCTGGAAACATATGACCCACCACTTCTGGCGCTAGTGTTTTCAATTTGGTCATGCAGCCAACGTCAAGCTCAGCAAACGTCTTCAATAAATTTTCAATCATATCAGAAAGGTCAGATTGCCCCGACTCCGAAAAGCTTCTTACAGATTCTTTCCTATGCTTTATTAGCAAAGAAACAAGTAGTGATAACAAGCTTTGTGGCTTGCATGCACCAGACCTGTTTGTAGCTCCTAAATCAACTTCTTCACCAGCCAAGGCCATCAAATGATGAGAACCTTCCATACTATGTGAAGCACTACATGATTGCTCACTGGATTTTCTTTGCACTTGCAAGATATCTAAAGATAGTGACAGCAGGTGCAATGTCGTAACAAGAACTCCGTCGGGAGCACGTGATGAAGACTGGTTATCAGAAGAAACGGCATAGAACAACACTGCACGAACAATTTTTAGGACTGTCTCACAAGTAGCTATTGCTGAAATGCCGCTAAGGGGATGAAACACATTTGTCCACCTAGGTAACTGGCCTGTCAAAGCAGAAACCTTACAAAACCGTAAATACCTTTCTTCTGCTATTTGCAAGTCCCTCGAGTTCCAGCGCAGATGATACAAATCCAATTCATCCCAGTATGCTTTCTGCAGTGAATACTTACCCTGAAACATAAAGAAAGATCATGAAATCTTAGAGGCAGATTTACCGCATGCTAAACATCTTTGCAAATCATTCGCAACATTGAATCAGACCTGCTTCATTTCAGATGGATTGGCATACACTGCAACTGTATCCAAAGTTTTCTGAAGCTGATCATTCTTGGAGAGGCCATGAGGAAGAGATTTCATCAGCTGGCTACGAGTCGCATCTCCAATTGCTAGCTTATAGATCAACTCTCTTCTCAAAGTTTCCACAGTTGAAAGCCCACAGAAACGCCGTTCTTTGACAATTTGTATGATAAGGGTGAGCATTTCCTGCATAATAATTGGTTCATACCTGAAACATACGCTTTCAAAAGTCAGTTAAGAATTTTTTTTCAATATGGGAAAAATTCACTTCATAGAAAGATGAAAAAGATATGTTGGAACAATATCACAGTATCAGAACCTCAGGAAATATAAAGACTTTTTGTAGAACAATGCAAATAACACATAACTAGGACAGATAACTTTGTTATGGTGGAGACTGGAGAGTGCAAACACCAATGCAGAAATGAACATCCGCATGGAAGGTATTCACTCAAATTACTAAGACAGACAACCGAGAAAGAAAGTACTGTTCTTTCTTATGGAACACTGTTTAAAGACGGATCCTAAATCTCCTGAGTTTGCACATGGAGGATTTCAAGAGCTCTACTGAATGACAGGTACCATTTGGCTTGATGGGTGGGATGGTATCATGGTATACAACCCGAGTTCAGCATATAGCTGTGCAGGAGAGGGATCATGAACAACAAGGAAGAATATCCCATGCATATAAGATTTGAGGTCAGCAATGGTGAGAAAATCCTCTTCAGGAAGAACTGGGGTGTAGTGATTCAACTCTTTCTGCTGATTTTCAATCCATACACAACATTTCCAAAAAGAAGACCCTAGGGATTGCATTTTTGCCAATCAGTTGTGATATTTAAAAAATGAGATAGCATACAGTCTTGGGAATTCCAAGAATAACGGTGATGTAACTTGTTGACGGAAGCTTCAATAATGGTTAACCATCAATTAATTTTAATGAAAGAAACACCTAAAACTAGGGTTTAAACCTTCAACAAGAATAATTATTCTCTTAGAATTACTATTCCATAAAAACCATCTAACAATCAAGGCCTAGATGCCTTCATATAATAAACCACATTCCTAATTCTAGTTGGACTCCAAAATAGAAACATTGCTTCTAAAACAAATAGGAAACTCTACTAATTTAATAAAACTACTAATAATCTCTAAAGCACAGACGCACCTCCTAATAGGTTGTGTCCGCGTCGGACACGGACACGGTCAACATGGTCAAGACGCAATCAGGACGCGGTCAACATGATCAGGATGCGGATTTTTACCTAAAAAAATAAAAAATAAATCAAAATAATATTAAAAAACTCAATTTTTCATTTTTTTGTTTTGTTAAGACTTATGGCATGCTTTTAAAGTTTGATTAGGAAATATTAAACTTAATTTTGTGGCTATTTATCTTTAATAGTTTTGAATTTATGAATGTTGATACATTTAATTTAGTTTTTAATGTTTAATTTATATAAAATAAAATTATAAATATTAATTAATTTCCGTGTCCTTTGCCGCATCCGCGTCAATGTCCGCATCCGTGCAACATGCTAATAATATAAATAGAACTATTTAATATTCTTCGATGCTCCTGCATCAAATGGCATCTCACAACCCATATATCCTCTGTATCTAACCTCTCTTTGAAACTCCACGAGGCCGCCCAGAGTACTCTTTCACCACCATATATGTAAGGACCTACACGAGCCTTCATAACCTATCGTGCTTCCCCAAAACCACCAAAGCCATTAGCCCAGTAAGACCAAATTGAACTCTCGAATCCTCCACTGACCCAACCCCTTTATCTCTCTTAGAATCTAAGACAGAGACACACCTTCCAATTAACCATGTGATACAACTCATCGAATTCATCCTACGAGAAAATTTCTAATAACCTCTTAACCATGCTTTGTGGCATCTGAAACAAGGACATGACCTACATCAGAACGCTCAGTAAGGAGCTCTTCATTAAAATCACTCTCGCCCCTCTCTCTTCATTAAAGTCACTCTCGCCCCTCTCCATATGTACCGCCACTAACACCCTTCCACTTCCCGACCAAGGTTTTGCTCTACAAGTTCCCACGTGGCAACCGACCTACAATGACACCAAGCCGAAGCTCGATAAAACTCAATAGTTGGGGTCTGGCATCACAACCAATGGCTCCGCCCGTCCCATTAACATCGCTCGTGTGAACCACCCAAACACTTTACCTTTGGCAATCTCAACCTTAAGGTCGAAGGTTGCCTCAAAGCAACAAAGAATCACTTAGGAATCAAACTCTCAGAAGTCCCTACCCGGGAAGACCACAATATCATCCACAAATTGTAGGTTAGATACAAAACATACACCTCAATGAAACCAAATCCATTAGCTTTACTAATCATCTTGCCCAACACCTTCACCACCAATGTAATAAAGAGATGAAGATAGGGGATCCTTCTGTCTTATACTAGGTTGGTGGATATCATGTTTGGTTGGACTAATGTAATTTTACCACAACTCCTTATGTAACTCTGACATCGGTGTATGCTATCAATCTATTTGGTCTTATGCTACCTTGGCACCCTGATAAGCAGGTTCACATCAAGAGAGATTCTGAAACTCATAAACCAAGGTGAGAGTGAAGGTTGATGATGACAATGTACTTAATTCCTACGTGGAGTGGCTAAAGCTAAGACTAAAACGGATTATCTAAAGAGTGTGTGTATTCATGGAATGCCACTTATGTCTTATGTCCTAAGTTCCGATCAAGTTAGACTGTGAAAGTTTAAGTAAATCGCCCAAAATGTTATGGGGTTAAATTGAAACGATTTGACCGTATTCCAAAAAGATCATCGAGACTTACGCCTTGAAGCTCACCTCAAGCCTTTAAGGATATTAGTTCACTGAGGCTTAAGCCTCACTAGCAAAGTAAACCAAGATCCTAAAAACTTAATTTTTTTCCAATTTTTTTTACTTCTCTCCTCACAACCACCATCAATCTTTGTTTAATGGACAAAACAAGACTATTTCAAAAAGATACTTAAAAATTAAGTTGTTTTTTTTTTGTGATCGAGGCTTGATTGAGGCATAAGCCTCATAGAGATAGAGTGCCTTGAGGTTAAGAAGCTTCTTCTTAAACCTTGCCCATATTTGATAACATTTGTTTTAAAACAATTATTCTTTTATGTGTTCTAGATTGCATGGGTACGTGACGAAGTGTCGGTACAACGAACTACCAACAAATTAGGTATATAACACATCTTATGTCATGTACACAAATTATGTTTAGTATATGGTGTTGTCCTTGTAACTTCAGTTTTAAGATGGTTCCCAAAGGTTTTTTTTCTCAAGTATTTTAGATTCCTCTGATTAGTATAATTGACTTAGGACTTTTCTAGATGTTTCTATTTTCATTTTGAAGTCCCTGGAGGCTTATAAAAAAATTGCCCCAAGTTGTAAAACGAAAACTAACTTCGTTGACTAATAAAAGCTTGTTTAGCGAATTGGTATCTCTTGTTACCTTCCCATATCTTGGTATTCTGTGTTAGAATCAACAAGAAGTGGCCTTCAAAAATTCCAGCAATTTCTTAGTGAAATTCAACTGATTTGAAAGACATTTTTCGATAATGTTATTAAGATGTTCAACAGATTCGATTGAAAAGCAGCTTGTCTCCCACTTACGCTTGCTCCCTGTAGAATACTAGGTGGAGGAAAAGTGTTGAGAGATGTGGCAAGTGACAAAGATAGAGAAATCTTGAGAAAAAGTTTTGCAGAACTTGTGTTAATTGTTAAATGGAGGTGAATTTTATCAATTTTGAACTGTGAGCAACAGATTAGATTAGGTTTCTTTAACATCAGATGGTATACAAAATGCATGAAAGAACAAAATTGCAAATTTTCAGGAGATATATATCATGTTTCAAGAAAACACATTTATTGATTGCAAAAACACTTGCAAAGTTGCAAATGACATGACACACCCCATTTTCGCACGAAGGTAGGGGCTTAGCAATGCAAGTCAGGGGATATTGCCTAGCTAACTGTTACACCAGTGGATGTATATCTATACAAAAATGCGTCCTACATGCATCATGAAAACCATGCTTCAGATATCCAAAGTATGAATCAGATGAGCATGGAATTACTATTATAACAATAGAAGAAAAACTCACGAAATCTTGCCAATTTTTACTAACTGCTTAGGTATTCCAAAAAATCGAGATGGGAAATATCAAATATCCCAACCCTATGCTTAAAAAATGTCAGTGTTAAAATATTCTGAAATTTCGGTTGTGCAAGCTGTAGTCAATTCAAACATATCTTCATGCTTATATCACTACGACAAAGTTAGCAAGGTGGGGCACCTACTCATTAGACCGCTCCAGACTAAGAGACAGGTAGCTTGATAACCCAAATCGATCCAAAAGTCTCTTAACATACAGATCAGGAGGAGCTAATGCAGCACAAAACTGCAACAGAAACAAATCGAGCTCTAATCCCTGCTCAGACCTGTATAAAAGAGCATAGAGAATAAAGCTTCCATCAATGAAAAGCAGAATAAATGTCGTAAAGTCAAATTTGTCTAGACTACAAGCCCCACAGAGATAATTGACATACCAACGAGCTAAACGATACCACTCATAAATGATAACAGCTGAATCACCATTTTTCCGCCACATGCCAGCGCGCACTTGAGCACAAAATACTCTTGTTCGCAGGGGATGCTCCATAAGAAAGCCAGAGAAACCAAATGGGTGACATCCACCCAGTAACCAGCCAAAAAAATCATGTGAACATCCAGATGATGGAAAATCAGAAACAGGATTCATTACATCCAAAGCTTTGGATGCACCATAACATCTGTTCAATACTTTCTCTAACAGCGTAGCGAGTAGTCGGTGTAAAGGAGAGTGAACAGAAATATCCTGTGAACTAACATTATAAACGATATCTGGCCAGTCTGACAGACTCAAAACACCAAGTGCCTCTGATTCATTCCAGCTGTCAGTCTCCATAATACTTTCATCAGGGACGCAACCAGTATGGGCATACCCAACATCCATGTCATTTGTAGCCATCAAGTTGGTGTTTTGTGCTCGCAATAGGCTTTGTCCACCATCATGAAGTTCGGTTGATGCACCAAGTCGAGTTTTAGCAGAAGATGTCTGATATAACTTTGAAATACTCTTACCCTTTCTACTCTTACATATTGTCTTTTTCAATCCTAAATAATTGCTAGCATTACTCGAAGTTTCTTGAGATGAGAAAATTTTGGGATCTCTTAATACACAATTAAACCCTAACCAATTTTCTAAAGCCCTCAGGCACTCAAGTATTAGCCTCATCACAGAAGATGGCACTGATAAATGATTGCCAAATTCATAACTTACTTCACCAACCTGGAACTCCCCATCCAATGCACCACTCCTCCCCGTTGTACTACAGACAGAGCTTTCTTCAGAAAGCTTGCCTACTTTGGCATGGCGAACACCACAACTGTTGTCAATGACATCCTTCATTCCACCAGAAAATGCTCCAGCGACCAAGAGAGAATTTACATTTGCAGTAGAGCGTCCCAATCCAAAGGGCATATGTGAGTGCTCATTTTCTTCCTCCACGTGAATATCCATAATTCTCTTTTGAGGGTTCATACCTTGGACAAAAGCCAACAGGCGGATCCAAATTCTGGAGATATCTGGCTGCTCACATGTTACATACTCAGAAACCTCTGCATGGCTCATAACATAGCGTGTGTCTTCAACTAGACGAAGAGTTGTTTCATATAAACTTGCCCATTTACCAATCTGCAAAACAAAGAGATGAAATTAAAATACGAAACAAATGATCAGAACATAAATATTTGAGACTGACAATCGCAAATGGTACATTGAAGGCTAGATGAATAACAAAAAAATCTTTAAGCTATATCATCTACTCATCTAGTTGTTTCATGGTAAAATGACACCAAAAACGATAAAACCATATCAGTCAAGCTCTAATTTAAATACATCATCTAAGATAGGTCTGGTCATCGAGCTACTCGTGTCAAGTACTAGGGTGCTCAAGCTCGGCTCGTGTATCTCTCGAGTCGAGCTCAAATTTTGTTCAACCTTTATTTCCTGAGCTCAAAATTGACTCATCAAGTATTCAAGTAGCTCAATGAGTCTAGATTCCTATTCTTCTAGACTACAAATTTGAATTCGATCATAGGCTCCAGAGTTTGATTTGACTTGTATTATGTATAAGCTCAACTTCAACCACAAGCTAGAGATAATTGAGCACAAATAGACTCAAAATTTTACCTCAATACCAAAACAATTTGCTAAACTCATCTAAATAAAATACTAAAATGCAACTACAATTCACTAATTAGATCGATCCTTTTCCCATCTTCTAACCCAAACAAATTAGATCGATCCTTTTCTCCAGCAACCCTTCTTCTCCAACTTCTCCACTCTAGCAACCAAAATAATTATTACCGAAAAAAACAACACTACAGCATAAGTATAAGTATAATCAAATTTGGTGAAACAGCCAAGCGGCAGTGATAAATATTTCCATCCAAATCTACAACATGGTATTTCCCTTTGAAACAAATGACATCTCCCAAAATAATATCATGATTATCATCTGTGTCGGTAAAAAGAGCCCAAGCCTCAGTTCCAGAATGAAAAAAAAAAACCAAACTACAATTCCCACCTTCCATCAACGCCATAATTGCGAAATCACTACTCAGAGATGGATTTCCGAATAGAACAGCTTTGACAATGGTACAATCAGTGAGGTAATCGATCTGATCCCATGGGAGAACATTGTTATAATCATTCGGAGAAGTCGAACGGTAGTAAAACAAGGAAGGCAGTTGAATTTGAGCTCTAGTTAATGGATTCAATAGACTAATCAAAGGGCTAGCTTCTTGCCCATAAACTACCCATTCATAAGGTGAACCCCAACACTGTTTTTTATCACCAATAACCTCTAGAAGCTCAAGAGAATAAGTTCTACTATCAGCTAAATTGTAAAAACAGCAATGGGTATCACATAAAGTGTTGTCATTGTTATAACGAGAAAGCAATAACCATGGACTTTGAGCGAGTCGACTGTGGGGTTTTTGCAGTAATATTGCTCGCCATGTTGGACAAACTAAGCGAACTCAAAAGTAATCAACATAGCTTGTCATCTTAGTTGTGATGAAACCTAGTAATTCTTGAGAAATTTCATAAAGAGAGTCGGGGAGGTTTTTTGGGGAAGAAAGTGTTGAGAAGTTGGAGAAGAAGGGTTGCTGGAGAAAAAGGTCGATCTAATTTGATTTGTTGGGGTTAAAAGATGGGGAGGATAATTTACCAGTTTACCCCCCTTATTTTGGCTGTTTTAGTTGTGGAGATACGTTAGATCTGGTCCGTTGGTTCTAAGAGAATGAGTGGTCCGGATAGGGAGTGGCTATGTGTGTGTGTGTGTGTGCAGTCAATCATGTACAAGGGGATGGTTATATGAACTCCACCCAATACAGACTCCGAAAGAACTCCATCACTAAAAGTGGAATTACAAGATGAGTTAAGGGGTGATTTTTTGTGGATATAGTCTTCCCATTATGGAGAACACCCTCACAAAAAATCATCTCATTTGAAGATGTCTAACCTCATCAAAAATTGTGAGGATAATCTCTATTGTGTGGAGAACATATCTGCCAAAAATTAGCTTATAATTCTTTTTTTTTTTTTTGGAGTATAACCGCCCCTCCTTATAGGACCTCAAAATAATGTATCAAATTTAAAACAACTAACAACTACACCTACAAAAAAAATTATAACATAGTTTCTTTTGGATATGATCTACTGACCACAAAGATTATTTCTATGCCAAACATGTGGGACATACAATATTCTTACATTCCCCCACTTGGCCCACATGGATTTTGAAAATACTTTAATTTATAATATTCTTTAAAAACAACGCCATCAGTTATATTGAATAGTGACTTCCGCTTACATTTCATAATTGTCTTTGATATGATAATAACCCAATGGTAAATGGATCAATCATAATAAGTTGGTGCTAATAAAATCTATTGACCCGGTCATTGAAAGAGCTCATAAGAAATTGGCAAGTTGGAAGTGCAGATTTTTATCAAAAGGGGGCAGTTAATCCTCATTAAAAGCACCCTAGCTAGTCTTCCTATCTATTTTATGTCTCTTTTCCTCAATTACCAAGAGTGTTGCAAACAGGATTGAAGAAATTATAAGGAATTTTCTTTGGGATGATTTGGACGAGCAACATCACTATCACTTGGTTAGGTGGGAGTTGTGTTGTTTGGTTAAGAAGGACAGGGGTTTAGGTCTTCAAGCCATGAACAGTTTTAATCAAGTTTTGCTGGGTAAGTGATTGTGGCGGTTTGGAAAGGAACGTTAGAGTTTGTGGAGAAGAGTGATTGTGTCCTGCTTTGGGGAAACTCATTTTGGATGAGATAGTGGAGTTTAGTGCAGTGTTGTAAAATGTCCTTCCTAGCACCCATTATGCATAGGAGTATAGGACTAGGGGAGCAGTACATGCAGAATCGCATTACATAATTTAGCATTCATAGCAAGATCGTATTTACTTGTTTCCTAGTGTACAATAAAGAAGTTCAAAGGGATAAATGTTGTATGGCAGGGACAAAAATAGCATGGACTCAATTATTACATTTTTGCGACAGATGAGCTCAAACTTACAGGGATTCAATATTTTCTTCTTTTTTTAATGGGTAAGAAGAAAATTTTACTAATGATGACATTCGATAAAGAGAATCATTACAGCCCCACAAATACCAAAAAGAGTCCCCTATATACTGACCCATTTTCTGAAAAAATAAATAAATAAATTGATCGGTAAACAGATGCGATTTATCAGATAAAGGAAGCAGTAACAGAAAGCGTGAAAAAAGATTGATTCAGTACCTGTAGATGACCCTCTTCGCCGGTACAATGATAGAAGATGTCCCCTAGACATCCCAACAGTATGTCAAGCAGACCCATCTCTTTGACTAGACGTGGTGTTAAAGTTGGCACTGTGAAAATTTGAACAGAGAAAGTAGAAAGTAGAGAATACTTTTGGAGAACGGCATCACTGCTCTTTTCTATAGCTTCTTTTATAACATCTGGATAATAATTTATAAATACTTTTGCAAACTCATACTTAAAAGTAGGTTCTCCCAACAATTTCAAAAGCACCTCATGGAGCTTCTTTCCCTTATTTTTGCCCATGAAACACTCAGCCCTCACCAGAACATCCAATAAACCAACGCATGAAAACACTCTTTTTGACACAAAACTGAGCAGACTTTCACTAATCATGCAGAATTCAAGAAGCATCCGAACAACAGTGGCTGTCAACTCCTTAGAAACCATCACACATTCATAGTTTTCGCCAACAATCCCACCATCAGCATTTTGTGTATCCACTAGCTTCTCTTTCCAATAACCAAATAGCAAGTCAAGAACAGGTCCCACAGTGTTAGCAATTTCCTCAGAAAGAGGACGTATCTGTTCCGATCCTGTATGCCTAGAACAAAAACCCTCGCGCTTCCATGCAGTAACATCCCCACAATCACAACACCCACCACCCGTATACATGAGCGAATAATCATGATCCTTATGGTTCCCATTCTGAAAACACGTGACACATATAGCACACGTATAATCATTCTCACATGTCCTACACCTATAAGCTATATCCTTACTTCCCCAAACAGCACCACAAACACCCCTTTGACCAACACTAGATTTTCCAAGATTCTTTAACGACTCAACAGGTTCATCCTCGAACATTAACCATTTCAACCAGTCAATACTTACATGTAATTCATCTTTCATTCTTTCACTAATCTTAACTTTTCCATCAATTTCATTAGCTTCTAAATACGCCTCTAGTAAGTCATCTTTATTAGGTAAAATAGCATACACAGCTTCACTTAACAAAAACCTATTCTCTTTCACAAATTCAACTACACCTGACTCATGTTTATTAAGTTGCTCCTCTCCAACTCCACATTGATGTAGTCTCTGCACACACAAAAAAAAAAAATGTTCAGAATTAATTCAGACACGTGTCCATAATTAAAAATTGATTTACCTGTAAAATACGGTCTTGAGGAGAAAAAGAATCGAGCTCCATTCCAGAAAAGAAAAGTAACCAATCAGAACAACACCAGAAATTGGATCGCAAGGTTTCGCGACCCAGTGTGTATTTTTAATTTAGAAACCCTAAAGAATGAATTTTTATTGCTTTGGGCTAGTAGTAGTGGCCTGATTTTTTTAGTAAGTAAGCTATCCGACTTCTTAATCTTTATACGGTTCGGTTCTGTAAGCAAACAATTTATAATTTTATGTATAATTATGTTGGGCAGACCCCCAAATAAGCCCGGCCCAACTTGGGATCTGCAATTGTGTTGGCCACCATTTTACTTCCACGAGGTAGTGCAACTGGCCTACTACAATAATTTAGGTATTTGTTACTGCCGGACCCCAATTTGTGTTGGGCGGTTCAAAAAATCCAAAAAAAAAACAATTATTACAAGTATGCCATTGATTCCCAAAAAATTGAATTTGAAACCCCAAATTTAAACGGCCATTGTAGGTCGTTTGGAATAAGTCCGGCGGTGTTGTTTGCGAGTCGTTTGGGACTTTTAATCCAAACAAACGACCCTACCGGTCAAGAGCCAAAAAGCGAGAACTTTGAATTTTTGTTCAAAGTTCAAATCCCAAATGACATGGCCACACCGTCTAGACTGAGTCAAAAACGATATGGCCATGTCATTTGGGATTTGGACTTATAAAAAAATTGCCACACCGTTTGGACTAAGTCTCCAACCACACCGTTTGGACTAAGTCTCCAACGATATGGTCACATCGTTTGGACTTAGTTCAAAACGATGTGGTCATGTCGTTTGGGATTTGAACTTTGAAAAAAAATTCAAAGTTCTATTTTTTGTGCTCTTGACCGGTGTGGCGGGGTCGTTTGGACTAAGTCCCAAACGGTGTAGCCAAGTCGTTTGGGACTTAGTCCAAACGACCTAGCCGGGTCGTTTAAGTTTGGGGTTTCAAATTCAATTTTTTGGGGACCAATGACATACTTGTAATAATTGTTTTTTTTTAGATTTTTTAAAACCAATAGCATACTTGTAATAATTGTTTTTTTTTTAGTCCGCCCAACACAAATTGGGGTCCGGCAGTAATAGGACCCATAACTTATGGTATTCGTTACTGTCGACCCCATATTGTGTTGGGCAGACCCCAAAAACTAAAACACTTATTATAAATGTGTCATTGGTCCCAAAAGTTGTTTTGTCCTCCCAAACCAAAGTGAATTTGACTTGCTACAACCTTTTCAGCCCTTCTCTTCTATTCTCTTCTCTTCCACCGTAAAAAACCATAAACCCTTAAACATTTAAACTCTAATACTAATACTAAACACTAATGGAAGAGCCCAACCCCATTTTAGAACATGAAGATGACGAAGAAAATGTAATGCATCATGACTCAATTCAAGAAGAAAATGTAGAACAAGTTTCAAGTGACCCCATTCAAGAAGAAAATGTAGAACAAGTTCAAAGTGAAGAAAATAGAGGAATGGATAATGATGCATTTACTAAGAATAAGGTAAATCTAAATTAAACGTAATTATGTATGTAGTAATTATACATGTAATAATTATGCATGTAGTAATTATTGATGTGTATAGTGATTATACACGTAATAATTATGCATGTAGTAATTATACATGTAATAATTATACATGTAGTAATTAAACGACTCGGCTAGGTCGTTTGTATTTCACACCAAACGGTCTGGTCACACCGATGCGATCGAGTCCAAAACGATGTGGCCATGTCGTTTGGCATATGGACTAAAAAAAACTTGCCGGTGTGGCCACACCGTTTGGACTTAGTCCCAAACGGCAAACGGTGTGGCCATGTCATTTGGGATTTGAACTTGGAAAAAATGACTTGTCTATTTTTGCCACTTGAACGGTGTGGCCACACCATTTGTACTTAGTCTCAAACGACATGGCCACACCGTTTGGACTTAGTCCCAAACGACTTGGCTAGTCCAAACAGTGTGGCCAAGTCGTTTGAGATTTGACCTTGGAAAAAATATGAAGTTATATTTTTTGGAATCTCTAACGGTGTGGCCATGTCGTTTTAGGATTTGAACATAAAAAAACACAAACAGTGGTAAACGGTGTGTTTGTGGCATTTGGTACTTAAGCCAAACATCAATTAATAACTGTTATTTATTTAGGATCCTTCGGTGTGTTTCGAGAACTCTGGAAACTCGAATGATGTGGATAATGTTCAACCGCTTTCAATGGATACAACAGAAATATTTACTACGGAAAAGGTACATAGTAGGCATTGTTTTCACTTGTTTTTATTTTCTAAATGAAATTATATTAATTTATTGATTGTTGTTTTCTTTCATATCTTTAGGTATTTCATACACGTAATGACGTAATTGGTTGGGCAACTGCTCGGGAAAAACAATGTAATGTGGTTGTGGTAATTGGGAAGTCGGAGAATGCTAATGGGAACCGAAAGTACCAAAGGCTGGATTTAGATTCGAGAGTTCGGTGTATCGTTCACGCAAAAAGCGAGAGAAAGTTAATAAGAGAAATACGGGAACCAAGAAACATGGATGTCCATTTAAGTTAAGATGTATTTTCCAACGCGGCACTGTTGATAGTTGGAAAATTGTTGTTCTTAATGGTGTTCACAACCATCCATTGGTGAAGACCCTTGAAGGACATGCATTTGCTACTCGACTGACTGTTCCACAATTTGAGTTCTTGTCAGAGATGACTCAAAATGGAGTTAAGCCTAAAGAAGTTTTGAAGTCCATCAGACATAGGTTTCCTGATAACCTATCTAGCATATATCAAGTCTAGAATGTCAGGCACAAGGTGAGGACATTGGATATGAACGATCGCTCGCAAATGGAGAGATTGCGTGAGTTGTTAGCAGAAAACCATTATTTCGAGGAGGTGAGAGAGGATGTGAATACGGATGAGATAACGGGATTGTTATGGGCCCATCCAGACGGTGTTAAAATGGCTCGAACTTTGCCAAAAGTTTTCATCATAGACGCAACCTACAAAACCAATAAGTATCGGTGGCCTTTTGTACAGTTTGTGGGGGTGACTTCAACCTGGAAGTCTTTCACGGTCAGTCAAGTGTTGCTCCAGTCCGAAACAGCGATAGACTATGAGTGGGATTTGCGTCAGTTTAACGGCTTGCTGGGTGAAGAAAGACCATCTATGATCATGTCTGACAGGGACTTAGCCTTGATGAGTGCCACTGATATTGTGTTTCCTGACGCGCACAAGCATCTCTGTAGATGGCATATCTCTATGTGCGTCCTTCAGAAATGCAATGATTTTTTTCCCACCACAGAACTTGTAGATAAAGGTCAATTCTTGTGGAACACTGTAGTGAAATCGAGGACTGAGGATATCTTCAACCGTAGAATTGCTGCTTTGGAAAAAGCGATTATAGGGTTGAAGTACTCAATTTTGTTAGTTATCTGCGAGACTTGGTTGCCTTACAAGGATCGATTCGTATGTTGTTGGAATGATTAACACATTCACTTTGGGAGTACAACGACCAATATAGTCGAAGGGTCTCATGCTCAGGTGAAACGTGTTATAGGAAACACAAACAGACATGATTTTCTAAGTATGTTTTACTTGATCCACCCGATTTTAGATCAATTATTTCTAAAAAATTTTGCCGGCTACCCATAGACCGGGAATAATTGAGGGAAATTTTAGAAAAATATGGATATGATAAAATAAAAAACGAGTAGCAAAAAAAGAGAGAAATAGAATGATTATAGTTATAAACGACCCGATTTTTTGATCCTCTGTTTTGAGCGCTCTGAAAAAACTTAAGCTAAGTTGTTATATAACAAAATTTATGAGGTCCTTACTCAATGCTGCGAAAGCATTAATTCTTCAATTCATTTCAAAATACTTCAATTGGTACGCACAAAATATAGGCCAACTCCGCAGACCCTTTTTTCAATTTCTCCGAGTCAAATTCTCATCAAGACGAGTCAAGGGGATGGCACCCGGCCTCGATTTCCATATAAAGTACACGAGGGTAAATACCTTCTTTAACCTCTATTCTAATCAACTGAATATCTCTCATAAGGAATCTAAGGAAGATGCGACGGTTTCTTCCAGGGAATCCCCAACGAAAAATGCACACTATTCCCTTTTTTTCTATCGAATCTATCATAACCACTACCTACATTCCACGAAATTGTGCACTACAAATAGGAGCTAATGAACAAACCTGCGATCCCATAGAAGACATCACGATCCCTTGTGGAAAAAAAAAATTACTGAGAAGGAAATAAGGATATAAGATTCCTACCAAGGTAACTAGAAGTTCCAACCAATAAGAATCCTAGTGAGCCTAAAAAAGGATACTGAGGCCAGTGAGAAATTACTTGTTTTTCGAGACCCGCTATAAGTTCTATCCATATACGTTCTGATCGCCAGTTCATACTAGATCCAGTTGTTTCATTTTATTGGAATTGAGAGAATAACCCAAATTAATTTGACTTTCTTTATTTTTTTTTTATTCCTGAAGTAACTCTCATCAACTAGCACTATTATTATCATGTGAACCATTAGGAGTAATTCATCGAATCAGTTAGATAAAAAATATATATATATATATCTTCATATGATCCCACTATGGATATCTACATCCATATAGATACTTTTACTTTTCATTTCAGACATTTGCTAATTCCTTTTAAATAAAAATAAAATAGATATAATGCACCATACCATATATCATGTCATGGTTACACGCGCATAACAGCTTTTTCGTTTGTGTTCGGAAGAAGACACGCACCGTACCCTATTCTACTAAATGGATATTTGTATTATGATCCAAGTCCGAGCCTTGAAAAAAATGGATGAGATTAGGTCCTGAATAATCTAGACAATCTTGTTTTTTTGAACATGAAGAGATAGAGAAGCCATTGCAAGTGCCGGAAATACTAGACCCACTAAAGGCACAAAAAAAGAGGGTAAGTTGAAAGTTGTCATAGAATGGATACCTCGATTTAATATTTGTACCTGTTTTAAAGATATCTTATGATAAGTATATCTATTATCAGTATATAATAATAGGTATAGGTACAAGAAATATAGAACTAAATAAGTGTACCTATTTACCTTTATATTTATGATTATTCTTGTTTTCTTATACTTATCTTCTAATAAAGACCAAAAGAGTTTCTTACAAGTTATCAAAGGATTCGTTAGAATACTATCCAACAGGGATTCCTAGTAAAAAATGGAAGTTATCGGGGAATATAGAAAAATAAAAGCAAGATTTATATTCTTTATTTTCTACATTTTAATAAGGTAAGGGAACATTATTATTATTATTATTTTTTTCATAACTTATGATAAGAATTTACTCTTTTATCCTGTTTATAGAGTCTTTACGATTACTAATTATGAATCTAGGTAGAAATAAAATGGATCTGGAGGAAATAATAAAAAGTAATTATCAAAAACTTCGGATCCTTTATACAATTAGATCTTATGACCTCAAGCAAAACTCCATGCTTATTCTTTTTTATTTTTACTTAAAATTTGATTACTATAAACTAAATACTTATGCACCTCAAAAAAACTGAATTAGAATTAAATGATCTACTTGATTTCATTTTGATTCAAGGAAAAGAAACCGTGAAGCTGAAATAACTCACCCGGAACACCTTTTAAAAGATTACGTGGTACGATTGGGTCGAATAAGCCCCTTATGGAATAAATACTCACTTCTTGTGAACCGTCCGGTCTTGTCTTATTCAATGTTTGTTCAATGACTCTTTTACCCGCAAATGCAATGTAGGCATTAGGTTCAGCAATAATGATATCTCCTAACATACCAAAACTAGCGGTCACTCCACCGGTTGTAGGAGATGTAAGGATTGCTACATAGAATAATTTTTTATTTGATTGATAATCATATGAAGCTGAAGATATTTTAGCCATTTGCATCAAGCTCAAACTTCCTTCTTGCATGCGCGCCCCTCCGGAAGCACACACTATAATAAGAGGTATAGATCTATTAGTAGCATATTTGATCAAACGGGTGATTTTCTCGCCTACTACGGATCCCATACTGCCCCCCATAAACTGAAAATCCATAATCCCAATTGCTATGGAAATACCGTTTAGTTGACCTATGCCTGTTTGAACAGCCTCAGTTAACCCTGTTTTTTTTTTATAAGAATCAATACGATCTTTGTAGGGTTCCTCCTCCGAATGAAATTCAATGGAATCCACGGAAACCATGTCCTCGTCCATAGTACCCCAAGTGCCTGGATCAATCAAAAGTTCGATTCTTTCTGAACCACTCATTTTCAAATGATATCCACATTGTTCACAAATATTAAGTTTTAACCTAAAAAATTTCTTATAATTTAATCCATAACAATTTTCGCATTGAACCCACAAATGCCTGTATTTTTGGCTTATATCAAGATCAGTATATCTTCCTATCATATCGAAATCACTTCCATTTTTAGCTAGTTTGTATCTTTGAAACTCTCGCTATCAATACTATTTACGCTTTCACTACAAATGTAACTATAAATATAACTCTTACTGTAATTGTTTCTACCGCTTGAAATGGAACTATCCATATTTATTTCAGAACAAAGATAATTCTCAATGCAACTAGTAATGTGATTATTCCAACTATATTGAGTATCATACATGTAACGGTCATAGTAGTGATGGTCACTCTTAAACCCATCATTTGGATAACTAGAAAAATTCTAGTTCACTTTCGAGAAAAGAACGATCATTTTCAATCTCAAAATTTTATTTTCAATATCAAAATATATGGAATAATTTTCACCATTACTATCCCTAACTAAAAAAGTGTCATCGGAGAGATCAAACTCGAATGTCTCGATACCAAAAAATGATCAACATTATTAGAGCTATCATCCCAACCATGAATCATATTATTCATAACAGGGTCTTCATTCCGTTGGTATTTTCAATGGGACCAATGCCCGCTAGTGATTTACTTAGCCCACACCTGTGTTCTAACTCTTCCTTAGACAACATTGAATTGAACCACCATTTTTCCATAGAGCCTTCCTGCCCCCTATTTGAATGAAAATACAATAGATGAATAGCCGTTCGATGAATAATCATTTGAAAATTTCCTCTCGGAATAAGCATATAGATCCAATCACTAGGATCATTAACTAATAACGAGTAAGTATTGAAAGAAATGATTCTATTGTGGAAATCGGGGTATCACTTCACTATAGATGATGGCACCCCTTCTTCAATTCGAAATATAAAGAGAGGTTTCTCCCATGTTGTGAACAAATTTTCATCGAAAAGATAAATATTTTCTCTCTCTTATTCTTATATTATATATATTCTTATATTATAAATATGAAGAATTACTTTTCTTATAATTTCGTACAATAATAAGTTTCTAGTGCAACACGGAACGAAAAGGACAATATACGGGGTGGGTAGAGGGCGTTGTGCTCCTTGGCTCAATCCACGGTATATAAATATCAAATAATCTACCAATCCCAAGACCCATAGGATTAATTATGGATCCAACAATAGAAAGACACATTTTGGTTGTTTAATTATTCTTAATAATTAAATTATATATGATATGAAAAATATAGTAACTACGGGCCTCATTCTTTATTCAGTTCGGCTCAATTATTTTACTAAAAGAATTGAGCCGAGTTTAATTGCAATTCAACTAAGGTAACGAGCGGTAATTAAATTACTAGATTACGATTACAAAGTGTCCATTGCTTCAAATTCGAATTTGATCTCCTTCCATACTTCACAAGCAGCAACTAGTTCAAGGCTCCATTTGCAAGCCTCACGGATAATTTCATTACCTTCACGAGCAAGATCACGTTCCTCATTACGAGCTTGTACACAGGCTTCTAGGGCTACTCGATTAGCTACGGTACCCGGTGCATTTCCCCAAGGGTGTCCTAAAGTTCCTCCACCGAACTGTAGTACGGAATCATCCCCAAAGATCTCGGTCAAAGCAGGCATATGCCAAACGTGAATACCCCTGAAGCAACAAAGGGAACCTGGTAGTAGAGATACCCAATCTTGAGTGAAGTAAATATTGCGACTTCGGTCTTTTTCAATAAAATCGTCGCGTAGTAAATCAACAAAGCCTAGGGTGATCTCTCTTTCCCCTTCTAGTTTACCTACTACGGTCCCAGAGTGAATATGATCTCCACCAGACATATGTAACGCTTTAGCTAGTACACGGAAATGTATACCATGATTCTTACGTCTATCAATAACTGCATGCATTGCGCGGTGAATGTGAAGAAGTAGACCATTATCTCGGCAATAATGAGACAAGCTAGTATTTGCGGTGAATCCCCGTTAAGTAGTCATGCATTACGATGGGCACTCCCAACTCTCGGCAAATACAGCCTTTTTATCATTTCTTCGCATGTACCCGCAGTAGCATTCAAGTAATGTCCTTTGATTTCACCGGTTTCGGCTTGTGCTTTATAAATTGCTTCAGCACAAAATAGGAAACGGTCTCTCTAATGCATAAATGGTTGGGAGTTCACGTTCTCATCATCCTTGGTAAAATCAAGTCCACCGCGGAGACATTCATAAACCGCTCTACCGCAGTTCTTAGCAGATAATCCCAACTTTGGTTTAATAGTACATCCCAATAGGGGACGACCATACTTGTTCAATTTATCTCTCTCAACTTGGATACCATGGGCTGCCCCCGGAAAGTTTTTTAACATAAGCAACAGGGAATTGCAGATCCTCCAAACGTGAAGCGTGAGCTTTGAACCCAAAAACATTACCCACAATGGAAGTAAACATGTTAGTAAGTAGAGAACCCTCTTCAAAAGGTCTAAAGGATAGGCTACATAACAAATATATTGATTTTCTTCTCCAGCAACGGGCTTGATGTCGTAGCATCGTCCTTTGTAACGATCAAGGCTGGTAAGTCCATCGGTCCACACAGTTGTCCATGTACTGTAGAAGATTCGATTCTCAGCAGCCCCGCTTCTTCGGTGGAACTCAGGTTGAGGAGTTACTCGGAATGCTGCCAGGGTATCAGTATCTTTGGGTGTATATTGAGGAGTATAATAAGTCAATTTGTAATCTTTAACGCCCGCTTTGAAGCCAACACTTGCTTTAGTCTTTGTTTGTGGTGACATAAGTCCCTCCCTATAACTCATGAATTAAGAATTCTCACAAGGACAAGGTCTACTCGACATGGATTAGGCTTTAATGAAAACCTTTCACAGGAATCCTTCACAAAATTATCAACAAATCTTATCAACTAATTTGAATGGTTCGTTATTACACCATAGTATTTGATTCGCCAAATACATCATTATTGTATACTATTTTATATGTATGGCGCAACCCAATCCCCTTTTTTGCAAGTTTTGAATCACTCACTTTGTATATATATATATATATATAAATTAAGTAAATATCTAAATAAAAATAAATTAACTCTTGACAGTGATATATGTTGTAGTTGTATATCTAAATCCTAGATGTGAAAATATGTGGGATTTATCCATGAATGAAAAAAAGGTATTATATATAAGTATAAAAAGAACAAGTGTAAATAGATATGATGAAATAAAAAATAGCGGCCAATGTCATAAAAATGATGAATCATAATAATTCTTATCCATCTACTTTATTTTTGAAAATACACTCATTGAATGAGTAAACAATTGAATTGGATTCAGTTGGATGATACCAACAAAATCGAGTACTCACTTCCATTTCTTATTGAATTAACCGACCCACTTGCTATCGGACATTTTTTTATTTTATTCTGTTTGCAAAAAAATTTCAACATATAATACTTTATTATTATTATGAAAATAAATCCTACTACTTCGGTCCCGGGGTTTCCGCGACTTGAAGAAAAAACTGGGGGTATCGCTCAAATAATTGGTCCGTATTGGATGTATCCTTTTCGGCGGGAAAGATGCCTAATATTTACAATGCTTTGGTAGTTAAAGGTCAAGATCTTGTTGGCCAACAAATTAACGTAACTTGCGAGGTACATCAATTATTAGGAAATAATCGAGTTAGGGTGTAGCTATGAGTGCGACAAACGGTCCGATGAGAGGAATGGAAGTGATTGACACGGGAGCTCCTCTCGAGTGTTCAAGTCGGTGGAGCGACTCTCGGACTAATTTTCAATGTTCTTGGAGAACCTGTTGATAATTTGGGTCCTGTAGATACTCGCACAACATCTCCTATTCATAGATCTGCACCTGCCTTTATACAGTTAGATACCAAATTATCTATTTTTGAAATGGGGATTAAAGTAGTGGATCTTTTAGCTCCTTATCGCCGTGGAGGAAAAAAATCGGGCTATTCGGGGGCTGGAGTGGGTAAAACAGTACTCATCATGGAATTGATCAACAACATTGCCAAAGCTCATGGAGGTGTATCCGTATTTGGCGGAGTGGGCTTAACGTACTTCGCATGAAGGAAATGATCTTTACATGGAAATGAAAGAATCGGAGTGATTAATGAACAAAATATTTCAGAATCAAAAGTAGCTCTAGTCTATGGTCGGATGAATGAACCGCCAGGAGCTCGTATGAGAGTTGGTTTGACTGCCCTAACCATGGCGGAATATTTCCGGGATGTTAATGAACAAGGCGTGCTTCTATTTATCGACAATATTTTTCGTTTAGTCAAGCGGGATCCGAAGTATCCGCTTTATTAGGAAGAATGCCCTTCTGTAGGTTATCAACCTACTCTTAGTACAGAAATGGGTTCTTTGCAAGAAAGAATTACTTCTACGAAAGAGGGATCCATAACCCGATTCAAGCGGTTTATGTACCTACAGACGATTTGACCGACCCGCTCCTGCCACAACATTTGCGCATTTAGATGCTACTACCGTACTATCAAGAGGGATGGCTGCCAAAGGTATCTATCCAGCAGTAGATCCTTTAGATTCAACGTTAACTATGCTCCAACCTCGGATCGTTGGTGAGGAACATTATGAAACTGCGCAAAGAGTTAAGCAAACTTCACAACGTTACAAAGAACTTCGGGACATTATAGCTATCCTTGGGTTGGGCCGAATTATCTGAAGAGGATCGTTTAACCGTGAAAGCAAGAGCACGAAAAATTGAGCGTTTCTTATCACAACCTTTCTTCGTAGCAGAAGTTTTACCGGTTCTCCGGAAAATATGTTGGTCTAACAGAAACAATTAGGGGGTTTCAACCGATTCTTTTCGGAAGAATTAGACGGTCTTCGGGAGCGAGGCCTTTTATTTGGTAGGTAATATCGATGAAGCTACCGCGAAGGCTATGAACTTAGATGTGGAGAACAAATTGAAGAAATGACCTTAAATCTATGTGTCTTGACTCCTAATCGAATTGTTTGGGATCAGAAGTGAAAGAAATCATTTTATCGACTAATAGTGGTCAAATTGGTGTATTATCAAATCAAGCCCTATTGCCCACGGCTGTAGATATAGGCATTTTGAGAATACGTCTTAACGACCAATGGTTAACAATAGCTCTGATGGGCGGTTTCGCTAGAATAGGTAATAATGAAATCGCCATTTTAGTCAATGATGCAGAGAGGGGTAGTGACATTGATCCGCAAGAAGCTCAAAAAACTCTTGAAATAGCTGAAGCTAACTTGAGTAGTGCTGAAGGCAAGAGACAAACAATTGAGGCAAATTTAGCTCTCAGACGAGCTAGGACGCGAGTAGAGGCTATCAATGCAATTTCATAACTAGTTGTTTATACACACCCTATTTTGATTCTACCGATCCAATCAAATGTAATCAGATTTAGGTGCAACGAAAAAAAATTTAATAGAATTAAGAATACGAGTAGTGGAGTATGGAAAAGATAAAAAAGAAATAAAAAAAAAGTAAGGTGGGTAGAAATACTTATTAGATACCATTGACTGCGGTATCTAATAAGTTCTACCTACTATTGGATTTGAACCAATGACTCCCGCCGTATGAAAGCAATACTCTAACCACTGAGTTAAGTAGGTCATTTATCATCATAAAGAGAAACAAAAAGGAACCCATCACGCCACATCGATAGATTATAGATGGAATTTTACTTCTAAGCAATACCCGTCTTTGGTAGGAAACATATTAGAGAGCTATCGTGTCGGATCATGCAATATTCACCTTGACAACAAATTATATACATATTAAAATATTTATCACAAACACAAGGGCTATAGCTCAGTTAGGTAGAGCACCTCGTTTACACGCGCCAATGCTTTTTTCAGAGGAGTCCATCATGCAATCAACAGAATTTATCTTAGTAAAAATTGATGTCTTACTCCATGGATTTGAGGGAACAAGAGAACAATAGCGACAAATGGTTGGTTGGTCCAATTGAGGCCAGTTTAGGCGTCAAATAGAACCCACCATTGATTTTATAATTGATAAGGTGAATACCTAGTCCATTCAATGCCGGGCATAATGAGTATAAGGACCTAAAAAAAAAATATCTTTTTAGATCCTATGAACTTGAAGGTGTATGAAGTTTCATATTTGATGCTTTGGGCAGAGCGATAGAGACTCCATTTAACTTAGGTTGATCTAGGCCGGAGGCAGACCTACGTCAAGATAATTCTTTTTGAAACACTTTGGTATTGCTACTGAATAAAAATAAAGAATCAGAGCACGCGGAGCCATCTCGTTATCTTTCTGTCAAGAAAAAAAGATGGCGGACTCGCTGATATTTATATCAGTTGATGAAGGAGCCCAATGCAAAAAAATATGCATGTTGGGTCTTTGAAACAGTTCGAATCATTTGGATAAAAAAATAAGAAGTTTGATCTGTTTTACCGAGAAGGTCTACGGTTTGAGTCCGTATAGCCCTAATTTTTCATTAATATTAATTTTATTAAAATAATTTTTTACTTTTACATAGTTTTTATTTCCATTTCCTTATTATTATTTGTTGTTTGTAGCTGGCCGGTTGGTTGCTCCATCGAAATCGAAATAGAATCATTCCTACATTCTCGCTTTCGGGGATCCTTCGGAACATGAAACTAAAAAAAACATTTCAATGGAACCAATCGGCATTTTAAAAATTTCGACAAACCCACTCGTAATAGAATGTGCTATTACTAGTGTTATTGCTTTTTTTGAATGCGAGAACCCGAGGCGCGGTGAACGAAAGAGTTTTTTTGTATACGAGCATGATATGTCTATACCATATCGTAATAGAATATCAAATCGAAGAAAGTTTAAATTGGGATTTTTTATTCGACGAATATTGAAACGAGACATATTTAGTTCGATTAAATACTTATGGATGAATTCACATTACAATTTGAATCGACTAATCCGGTATATTTTCCACATTCATAGGAGTGCATCTATGTTTTCGCTTTCACGAATATGATATTTTTTTGGGCTTTAATAATAATATCAAGTGTTATTCCTATTTTGGCATTTCTAATTTCGGAGTTTTGGCTGATTAATGAAGGGCCGGATAAACTTTCTAGTTATGAATCGGGTATAGAACCGATGGGCAATGCTTGGTTACAATTCCGAATCCGTTATTATATGTTTGCTCTAGTTTTTGTTGTTTTTGATGTTGAAACGGTTTTTCTTTATCCATGGGCGATGAGTTTCGATGTATTGGGTGTATCTGTATTTATAGAAGCTTTAATTTTCGTGTTTATCCCAATTGTTGGTTCAGTTTATGCATGGCGAAAAGGAGCATTGGAATGGTCTTAACTCCTTAATATTCAGACAATAATAATAAAAATAAAAAAGAAGAAAAAAATTACATTGAGAGAATTATGAATTCCATTGAGTTTCCATTACTTGATCGAACAACCCAAAATTCAGTTATTTCAACTACATCAAATGATCTTTCGAATTGGTCAAGACTCTCCAGTTTATGGCCGCTTCTCTATGGTACCAGTTGTTGCTTCATTGAATTTGCTTCATTAATAGGCTCACGATTCGACTTTGATTGTTATGGGCTGGTACCAAGGTCGAGTCCTAGGCAAGCAGATCTCATTTTAACAGCGGGCACAGTAACGATGAAAATGGCTCCTTCTTTAGTGAGATTATATGAGCAAATGCCTGAGCCAAAATATGTCATTGCTATGGGGAGCCTGTACTATTACAGGAGGGATGTTCAGTACCGATTCTTATAGTAATTGTTCGGGGAGTCGATAAGCTAATTCCTGTCGATGTTTATTTGCCGGGTTGCCCGCCCAAACCGGAGGCAGTTATAGATGCTATAACAAAACTTCGTAAAAGGTATCTAGAGAAATCTATGAAGATAGAATTGGGTCTCAACAGAGTCTCGATGTTTTACTACAAATCACAAGTTTCATGTTGGACGCAGTACTCGTGCTGGAAATTATGATCAAGGATTACTCTATCAACCGCCATCTACTTCAAAGATCCCTTATGAAAATGAAACCTTTTTAAAAAATAAAAAATTCAGTATCTTCCCACGAATTAGTCAATTAGACAGGGTGCTGAGGATGTTTTTGTTCAAAATAACAAGCAACAGGCCAATTTTCAAAAATTTCATCGTAAATGTAAAATACTTCATTTATACTTAATTTATTTATACAAATTTCAATCTGGGGGAGATCAAAAGATGCAGGGTCGTTTTTGTCTGCTTGGCTAGTCAAGCGTAGGCTAGTTCATAGATCTTTGGGCTTCGATTACCAAGGAATAGAAACTTTACAAATAAAGCCCGAGGATTGGCACTCCATTGCTATTATTTTATATGTATATGGTTACAATTATCTACGCTCCCAGTGTGCATATGATGTAGCCCCGGGCGGACTGTTAGCTAGTGTGTATCATCTTACGAGAATACAGTATGGTGTGGATCAACCGGAAGAGGTATGCATAAAAGTATTTGCCCCAAGGAGGAATCCTAGAACTCCGTCTGTTTTCTGGATTTGGAAAAAGCGCTGATTTTCAAGAACGGGAATCTTATGATATGTTGGGAATCTCTTATGATAATCATCCACGCCTGAAACGTATTTTGATGCCCGAAAGTTGGATAGGATGGCCTTTACGTAAGGATTATATTGCCCCTAATTTCTATGAAATCCAAGATGCTCATTGAATGATAAGAAACTAATTTTCATTTACTTCTACGATTCCAGATATTCAAGGAATTTTTTTACATTATGTTCTAGATCAAACAGAGTCATTGCACTCTCTTTCGTATTATGGGTGCGCTAAAAAAAAATAAATAAAGAGTTTTGCAACATGAACTTTGTACCGCGCACATCGCTTATATGTGTTCTAGAGGGTCTCGTAGGGAGGAGTTAATAAATATAATATATGAAATAAAATCCAAAGAAATTAATAATTAAATTAAATTAATGTATCTGAAATGAATCTTGTCTATTACGATAGTTCCACCCCTCTAGACTTTTAAATTTGAATACTCACCTAAAAAAAAATATGGGGTCTAGACACCACACCAAAAAGGATACATTTTTTATATACACAAATGATAAGTATGTTATGATGATCTAGACTAGTAACGACTATGTATACCGATCCACATAGATTAATTTATATCAGTATCCATTATTAACCACATGCCAGGAACCAGATTTGAACTGGTGACACGAGGATTTTCAGTCCTCTGCTCTACCAACTGAGCTATCCCGACTCTTCCCGACGAATCGTCCCCATACTATTTAGATTAGAGGGCTTGGGTCTATGTCAATCAATTAAATAGACTAAAAAAAAACATTACAAAGTGTTATCCAAGCTTGGAATTTCTTGGCTCTTCAAAAAGAATACTTTGTAAGTTAAGTTTAACTATAAAAATGAATTATTATATTTACTGTGAATGATTCAAACGTGGATTCCTTTTTCATATTCATAGATGTTAATTTGCACATATGTTGTATATATCACAAGACTTGTGATAAGAGAGAAACCTTTCTCCCACGATCCGTTTGTGAAAGAGTAAAACGACTAATAAACATAACTAATGTGGAACCACTGAAAAAAAGGATAAAAAAACTAGTTAGATAAATAGTTAGGGAGTAAAGCGGACTTTCTTTGGGGATAGAGGGACTTGAACCCTCACGATTTAAAAAGTCGACGGATTTTCCTCTTACTATAAATTTCATTTTTGTCGGTATTGATATTGACATGTATAATGGGACTCTATCTTTATTCTCGTCCAATTAGTGAGTTCTTTAAAAGATCTATCAGACTATGGAATAACAGATTTGATCAGTGAATATTCTATTTTTACTTAACCTTGGAATCGATTCACAAGAATTCCTAAATTTTGCATATAAAAAAAGAAAGAGTATTTCGGATTGCCATGAATCTTTGATATTTTATTGCGTATACGTACGTATATGGGTTCATCCTTTATTTATATGGAGTTTAAATAGAAGGATTCCTCGATCAATGCAGTCAACTCTATTTGTTAGAACATCTTCCATTGAGTCTCTGCACCTATCCTTTTTTTATTATTTTTGCTTTCTGAACTTTTTTTTTTTTTTTTTTTTCTGAAAACAGGATTTGGCTCAGGATTGCCCTTTTTTTATTCCAGGGTTTCTCTGAATTTGAAAGTTATCACTTAATATGTTTCCATACCAAGGCTCAATCCAATTAAGTCCGTAGCGTCTACCAATTTCGCCATATCCCCACTTTTTTTGAGACTAGGATCTCGTTGGGATGCCACTCCCCCCCCTTTTCGTTCATTTATTCTGGAGCCTTTTACGTTTAATTCGTTAGATATGCATTTCTCTATATAGAAAAAGTGTCTCTGTCTCCCTTGTTTGATTTCTCTTTTCTATTTTATTGCATTTCATATATCAAAGGACCTATATTTGTATTTAGTCCAATAAAAAATGATTCTATCATTGATGTATCCGCAATTCAATATGGATGGATATATACCACATATATATATGCCTCTCTTACTCTCATTTTTCCCTATAATTTTTATTACTTGAACGGTCGATTCCCTTTTTTTTCGCCTTATCCCCTACCTTTCCGAATGAAACCAGAGGAATGTCTCATTCTAATCTGGATTTATCCTTAATCTTTATCCCTATCTTTTCCTTAGGACCGCCCCTGTATAATTAGAATAGAGTTATTCTACTATAATATATATAAGTTTAAGTTATTATAGTTATTTCCATTTAATTCTATTATTTGTTATAATATAAATTGTTATACTAATATTGTTGTATTGTATATAAATATATTATTATTTATTCTATATATGTTACATATTACGTACATAACATATACAGTATATTCATTATCATTATGAATTAAAATTATAAAATTCATACGGAATAGCCAAGATTACAGTAGTTCACTAAAGCCTTACGCACAGCGCAAGTTCTTTTATATGAGCCCGCTTAGCTCAGAGGTTAGAGCATCACATTTGTAATGCGATGGTCATCGGTTCGATTCCGATAGCCGGCTTTTATCTATTTGGTTTTTTTTTTTTTACATAATCAAGTTACATAAATTATTAAGAATGTCTCCTTGAAATCAAAGAATATTGAAAGACTTCTTCCCCCTTCTCCAAGGATTGCTGATCTATTATGACGGAAGAACTTCCAACTATGAATAAAAATGGATTGGAGCAATTAGATCTCTACCGAACAAATCAGAAAAAGTATACCTAACTTCCTATATATACAAAGGGGTCTGGATATTGATACAATTCATCCCATTCTTCTTTGTAATACAGTACTTCATTGGATTTCGCTTCGTTTATCATTTAGTTCAGTCTTAATTTAGGGTTATTCTGTAAAAAAAAAATTCAATAAAATAAAGGAGTCTTTATGTCTCGTTACCGAGGGCCTCGTTTCAAAAAAATACGCCGTCTGGGTGTTTTACCGGGACTAACTAATAAAAGGCCTACCCCCGGAAGCGATCTTAGAAACCAATTGTGTTCCGGTAAAAGATCTCAATATCGTATTCGTCTAGAAGAAAAACAAAAATTGCGTTTTCATTATGGTCTGACAGAGCGACAATTACTTAAATACGTTCATATCGTTGGAAAAGCCAAAGGTTCAACGGGTCAGGTTTTACTACAATTACTTGAAATGCGTTTGGATAACACCCTTTTTCGATTAGGCATGGCTTCGACCATTCACGAGGCGACAATTGGTTAACCATAGGCATATTTTAGTTAATGGCCGTATAGTAGACATACCGAGTTATCGATGCAAACCCCAAGATATTATTACTACAAGGGATGAACAAAAATCCAGAGCTCTGATTCAAAATTATCTTGATTCATCCCCCCGCGAGGAATTGCCAAAACATTTGACTCTTCACTCATCCCAATATAAAGGATTGGTCAATCAAATAATAGATAGTAAGGGGGTCGGTTTGAAAATAAATGAATTGCTAGTCGTAGAATATTATTTCCATCAGACTTGAACCTAACTAAAAAAAAAAGGTTCGGATAATTTTGCCCCCTTTCGAGGAAATAAATCGGCCTAAGGCAAGGAATTTTATCTAGGTTTTTCTCCAATTCATTTATCATAAATGGGTCGAGGGGAAATTTTCATCCCTTGGCGACTCTTTCCAATATTTTATGTACCACAGTACCACAACAACTACAATTAGGAATATACAATCTATATTAAAGAAAGTTAAAAACGTTGGAATAAATCTATTGTTGTTATTTTATTGGATTTGATCCATTGCGGTCAGTAATGTTCGTGAATTAGTTGCAGGTATGGAAAGAGAGGGATTCGAACCCTCGGTAAACAAAAGCCTACATAGCAGTTCCAATGCTACGCCTTGAACCACTCAGCCATCTCTCCTGCAGAATCTTATGATTATGACCCAGAAATCGAGTGAATAGCGAGCCATTCCTAGTATTTTGCAGTATTCATATTATTTCAGTATAGGTATGGCCGATCAATAAAGAAAATAGAAAACTTTTCATCAAAGAAAGATCTTTCTCCAGGGGGATAAAAATATCTATTTATCTTGTGAAAAGCCATTAAAAACAAACATGACATGAATAGATATATCTTTTGTTTATTTTGTCAAGAAGTCGTCTTTTTCTGATATTTATACCGGATTAAACCAATGAATTGGAACGAATCGAATCGTCTGATGTATCCATATTTTATACTACATTTAGACCATGATTATATTTATATTATGGTTACGTGGGAATTAAAAAGTAACCTTCCCGTTTCAGATTTCTCAACAACAACTCCCTACCTTGTGGATCTATTACAAATTCAGGAATCATACCAGGTATTTGTATATTTCAATTATTAGTGTATACACGGTATGCGCACAAAATTGATGGTTATTCTATTTTTATCATAGAATGGTTATTTGATTCTTTTTCCTTTTTGGATCATAATTCAATCAAAACTAACTCCTCGAGTTATACTAATCTGTAGGAAAAATTACTCGATTCTTCCACTTAGATGAAATGAAATATAGTAATAGTTCTGTTCATTGGTATACTACTACATTGTACATTGTTTGGCTTAAATCCAATCGGATTCAAATATTTCTTCCCATCGATTCCTATCAAAAAGGAACAATTTGAGTGGAAGATCCACATCTTTTTTTTTAGAATGAGTCTGTTTTTATGTTATTTCGTCTTTGCACAATTCCTTTTTTGTGGGATCATTTTCCTACGAGAGGTAATGCGAAGAATTATCGAATGGATTGTTAACTATGCCGGATCGCGGATAAATGGAAATTTTATTGATAAGACCTTTTCAATTGTAGCCAATATCTTATTACGAATAATTCCGACAACTTCAGGAGAAAAGAGGCTTTTACTTATTACGAGAGATGGTGCGATTTGATTTTTTTTCTTTTCGCTCTCAGTCTTATGAGAAAGGCACATGATTTGGGATAGAAATAAAAAATATTATTGAAATAAACCTACGCTTGCTGAAGGTGAAGTTTGAAAATAGAACAATTCCTTAAATGGTGTATCCTCGGTTGATGCAGACCTCAGGCGCTTCAATTTTAGATTCTAGTCTTAAGTGAAAGGTTACACCTATGGGTTACGTATTACAGGTCAACACCACTCCACTAGTACTAATAGGGCATGGGGAAGAAGCACTACACCTAGGAATCAACAACACGAAAACTTTGTTATTGTTATAAAGTATACCCTTTCCTTATCGGGATCGGGATTACCAAGAATGGTTGGGACAACAAACATCCATCTCATTCGTACTTTGGATACCCGTATTATAACACCCCGTGTTTTTATTATTTGTTTTTTTTTCTATAATAATAATAAAGATAATAGTAATAGATAATAGATATAATAAAAATAGGATAAGTGTTAGTGGAAATAGGAGGCGTGGGTTTATGGGATAAACTCTCGCCCCTATTTCGGGGGTTTTGTTTTTGAGCGTAACGAAAAAGGGATAGGGTTAAAAAAAAAAAAAACACCGCGAGAGTTTTTTTGAAAAGGGGAAGTTTTTTACCGACAACGAAAAGGAAGGTTTTTCCGGTAGGCGGTTGATAATCGGAGAGCTTCTGGTGTGAGTAGAGTTTATCTCTCACCACTACTAAAACTATGATTTTCGATGCATTTTAATATTTATTATTTTTGTCGAGTGTTTCCGACCGGTTGTTTTATAAATTTTAGTTCTGTCGATATGTTTAGAGTTGATTTGAACTGTTGAATCTCTGAAATCGGTATTGGAACTGTTGGAACTCGGAAGTCGTAAATGGCGGCCAGAGAAATAAAACAAGATAATGTGTTAATGGTGGTCAGTAAAGTTTATGCTAATGGCTAGAGTAATAAAACAAGATAATGTGTTAATGGCGGTCAGTACCGTTTATGTTAACTGTTGTGCGTGGGTGGTTTGTGACTTTGTGTTGGGTTGGAACTTGATGTTTGGGTTGTGTAGTGAGTGATGTCGGGGCAGTGAAGCTTTGAGGGAGGCGTTAATGGCGTTACTGCCATTACTGTGATACTGTGACTTGCGTTTTTATGCGTTTTTACAATCGTTTGAACTATTTTGTTTGCTTTGGTGGGTTGTTGAGGTATGTTTGTATGTTGGGATGTAAATGGGGTCGAGTGAAGCTTGAAACAAGCTTTAATGGTGGCCGAATTTTGTCTCAGATCTAGTTTTGGTCGAGATGTTAAATTTAAGAATTTGAGTTTTGTGTTTGACAAAGTGGTAGGGGTTGTTGCAAGGAGTGAAACCGATATGAGGGAGAAGGGATTAGTTGGGGCTGGTGGCCGGTCGGTTTTGGTGGTGGAGAAGAGAATTTGGAGAAGATGAACAGTAATTTGATTTGGGCTTTGGGCCTAATCGGTTGGGCCAAACCCCTTATTGTTAGCTGGGCCGAAATGTTTAAGTTCTTTGGGCCAATTTCTATTTCTTGTTGGGCCCGATTTTAAGTTATTTGTGGACCAGTTTAATTTAAAGTTTTGGGCGGTTTTGGTTCAATATTTGGGCGAACCACTTAACTGTTTTGGGCGGTTTATAATATTGCTTGGGGGGCGATCCATAGGACTTAATATAGATCCCAATTGGGTCAGTGGAATAAATAAGTTGGTTTTAGATTTTGGGTTCTAAGGTTTGGGCTTGGCCAGTTGGGTCCGAACCATTACCTTAGTCATGAGCCCATGAGCCATGCACATTGACCTTAGCCCTGAACCATGGCTATGACCCCGAACCTGTTGAACATGGAAACGACAGTTTGACTTCGACCATGATGGTTGACTTTGACTTTGACCAGGGTTGACTTTGACTAGTTGACCCAATTTGACCTTTTAACTCGGATTATGATTTGGGTTATTAAGATAGGTCTAGGGCTATTAGCATACTTGACTTTAGGCTAAGACCTCTATATATACGTGTGTATGTGTATTAACTACTATGTGATTTTGCAGTATTTTATCATATGCAACGTTATGACACTAAGACATCCCTGAAATTAATAACGCGTAAATCGAAAATACAGGAATCAAGATACTCATTCGTTCTCTGAAATGATATATAAAATAAAGTTCAATAATGCGTAAATAAATTTACCGCACTCTTTTAGAACTCTCCACGCCTCAAGTTTTGGAATTGAGTTTTTTTACTGTTGATGTCATATGTTAGGTGGGCATTTATTGAATGTTCCATAAATGGCCCGTTAGCGTTATATATGAGTATTCATTGAATGTGCCATGAATGACCCGGGTATTCATTGAATGTGCCATGAATGACCAGATTGTTTGGACTACCCTAGAGAGGAACTAAGGTATTCGCCTTGCGGGTTAGTTGTGTTCCTTGAGTGTACGGGAATGTAGGGTTGGGTATTCCTTGAATGTGACGGGAATGACCTAAGGTATATAGGCACTAAATGGTGAGTGTATAAGAAAAGAAATTGATTATTTGATAAGAGAAATTG